>NW_028262369.1:45767500-48267500 GCF_047370975.1 Nipponia nippon | reverse complement strand
AGAAACTGGGGCTACTGACCCATGGCAACCTTCACCCCAATATTGGCTTGCTGTAATTCCCATAGGTTTGCACAGCGCACCATGCGCTGACACCATGCTTCGGCTCACCCCTTCGGGAAGCAGGCTGGGGGTAGCCCAAGGTGTGCACATCCCCGCAGCAGGGCTGGCCAGGCTAAACCAGGGGGGCCAGGGGGTGGCTGCCAGGCGTAAAGCCCCGTGCGGGCAGGCCTGGCAGAGAGCAGCGTGCGGCTCGGCGGCGCCCGCTTTGTGAGAGCTGCCGCCGGTTTTGTGCCTGCTCCGTTGTGCGAACAGTCTCCAGTAAGTGTGTGGAGGAACCGAGGGGAGGGGACAGCTGGGCTCTGCTTCAGCCGGGTCAGTCGGTGTGCAGTGCCATGCGGGAGCATGGGCTGCTGTGGCTGGGAAAGGAGTGTTCCTGCTGCAGGCTGAGCGGTCCATGGGGACCGGCTGCAGCGCTGGCCCAGCAAGAGGAGACCTGCGAGAGCCCAGTTTTCAGCTGCCTGCTGGCACAAAACCTGCCTTAAAAGGGAGCACAGCTGAAGACGGCTGTCCTAGCCGGGCAGTGGCCTCAAAGCAGCCTGGCACCATGTGGGAGGGGAAGCAGGGCCACCGGAGAGGGGAGAGGACGTGCCCTGTCCCCTGTATTTCATCATGGTGCCAGCTGCACCCTGAGTGCTGCAGGGAGGGGTCCTGGCCCGGGCAGCGCAGCTGGGTCCTCACAGGGTGCTGCGGCTTGGTGCAGGGGGACGTGGATGAAATGCAGTGCTTGCATGTGCGTGGTGCCTTGAGGTGGGAAGGATGAAGAGGCAGGGTGGAGGCAGCAGCCCTTGCAGGACATCTCTCTCCTCCCATACTGTAAGACACTGTCTCAGCATGACTCATGACTTAGCTGGGAGCGGGCTTCCCAGCGATGTCCCTGCCAGTGCGGGCTGCTGACCACCCTGCTGAGCCCAGCGGTGCCCTCGCAGCAGCGTGCCGGAGGGGCTCCCCAGCCTGCCATGGGGCTGCCAGCAGGTGGGGCGAGCCAGGGACCAAGGGCAGCAGCGGGGAGTGCCAGCGGGGATGAGGGCTCCCGCTGGGAATGGAGGCTGGAGCCAGGCTGGATCATATAGCAATCCCAGCTGCGCCTCCAGGCACAGCTCGCCACCTCTCCTCCTGCACCCAGGGGTGGGCTCTGGTGTCAACAGGGCCCTGTTTGTGCTGGCGGGAGGGCGAGGGGTGCCCTGCATTTCGGGAGGCAGACACTAGGCATCCTGGCGCTGGGTTTCACAAGCCCTCGTGACCTTTGCAGCACAGCAACGTGCCCTGGGGAGGATTGTTTCATACAAAACAGACCTTTGGATAGGCTTTTCATTTCCTTTGCAGCCAAGCACAAAGGAACAGCAAGTCCTCACTCCTAATAAAATGACAACAGTCAGCGACGCAGATGGGCTGGCTCTCCTCAGTGAGCAGAGCCATGTCCTGCACCCACACCATTCCCAAGGTCCTGCACGAGACGGGTTACAGCCCTACAGCTCCCTCCTGCTTCATCTCGTACCCCAAACTTCCCCACGGGCAGGAGACGCTGCCCGAGGGTCAACTTTTACGCTTCCTTGGCAGAAACAGATCTGTGCTCAGAGGGGGTGAGCCCTGGTGGTCAGCGCCCCATGAATCTTTATCTGGGAGCGTGGTTAATTGACAGATGCCAATCACACCTCCAGCCCCACTCAGAAAGGGGCTCTTGGCCACTTGAACAGCACAAGCGCGGGCAGGGAGGAGGCAGGGAGCCAGGGTGCAGCAGCTCGGGGTGCAGAGGGGGCAGGGCTGCAGAGTGTGGGGTGCAGTGGATGCAGGGGTGCAAGGGGTACAGGGTGCAAGCGTGCAACTGGTGTAGGGCTGCAGGATGCAAAGGGTGAAAGGGGTGCAGGGGGAGCAGATGGAGGGATTGCAGGGGGCAAAGGGTGCAGGGGGATAGGGCTGCAAGGGGTGCAGGATGCAAGGGTGCAGGGCCCCGCCCTGGGAGCCCCTGCAGGGCTGTGCCCCGGGCTGCTGCCTCCAGCTGCGGGCGGGGCCGCACATCTGGGCGGGGCGGGGCGGGGCGGCCGCGCAGTGACTCCGGCGGGGCGGGCGCGGAGCATCCCACAGCCGGTGCGAGCGGCGACCCGAGGCCAGGCGAGGCGAGCCGACAGCATGCCCAAGTGCCCCCGCTGCCAGAAGGAGGTCTACTTCGGTAAGGGCTTCCTGCTCCCTCCCCGGCCGCCTCCACCCCGCGGGGACCGCAGGGCTGTCGGGCTGCTTAAGCCGGGGTCTCCCGATGCTGCACCCCGCCGGGCTTCGGGTCCCCGGGGTGTCCCGGTGCTGCATACCCCGATGCTGTGGGTCCCCGGGGCACCCTGGTGCTTACAGGTCCCTGTGCACCCCAGCGCTGCGGGTCCTGGGCGCCCCAATGTTGTTCGTCCCAGCATTGCAAATTCTTGGGGTGCCCCAAAGTTACGTACCCCTGCCGCTGTGGGCCCCCGGGGATCCCCAGGTGGGTGGCCCTGCAAATCCACCCAAGGAGGAGGTGCCTCGTTGCACGGTGTGGGGTGCAGTGGGTACCCCCAGCCTGCAGACGGGGCTGCGGCACGGCATGGGAGCTCAGCCCTGTTTCCTTCCCAGCATCGCCCGCAGCCCCGTGCTGAGGCAGGCAGCTGGGCCAGCCCTGAAGACTGCTCAGTTTGGAGCCCAAAGGCCCAGCTGGCGCAGCCCCCTGCTCTGAAAGCCTGGGCAGGTGAGCCAGCACCTGCCCAAGGGCAAATCCTGCCCTCGGGCACGTTCCTGGGTCAGTGGGTTGCCCACATGTTGTCCTGTGTGGTTTATCAGAGCGAGATGAGAGCCCTGGGGTGTTATTTTTAAGCCACTGTTGCAGGCTAGCCGCGAGCCTTGTTGGGCTTCTGCCTGCTGTTGGGCTTCAGGCAGATGTCCTCCCTCCAAACTGGAGCCCCAAAGCTCCACGCTGCTGCCCCTTCTGGTGCCATGGTCCTGCTGTCTTGCCCAAGGATATTTGGGGTGTTTGAGCCTCTCGCCCTGCTGGCGGCAGCTGCTGGAACAGGCAGGCTCTGTCTGCCAGACCTCCCCTCTTCCCTGGTTTGGCTGAACTTGAGGGGGTTTGCTGGGAGCAGCTTGTACACACTCCCTGCTTTCTAATTTACTAGAGATGAGGGATCTGTGATCCGAGTGCCGTCCCCGACTTCTGCTCTCTCTGCCTTATTTCTGCTCTGCGTGTTCATGGGCCCCATCTTCCACTTCTGCTCTGCCAAAGAATTTGGAGGCTCAAACACAGGGGCTGCTCTCCCTGCCAAACAGCCCTGTCCATCAGTGATGCCCACCCTGGCGCTTGTGCCGGGGCTGGCGTGGGCGCTGCCTGGAGGGCTGCTGGCGACGTGGCTCCCGTGGTCGGGGAACAGCTCTGCCTAAACTGGAACTCACCCCTTGCAGCCAGGCTTTGAGGTTGGGTTTCAGCAGGGTACAGTTCATGGCTCCCTCCCACGACCAAGGGGCCTGGGGCACCTCATTTACCCACGTGGCTTGATGACAGGAGCTACCAAGGTGCTGGTGTCAGTGTCTGCCTTTCCCGTGTCCCTGTGGATCTGCTTTGATCCCAGTCCAGGAGAACTGGGTTTGCCGCGCCTGCAGGTGCGGCCACGGAGGTGCCAGGATGGGGCTGTTTGACCAAGGAGGGGTTTGGCCCCGCACTTATCAGGCTGCTCTTACAAAACTATCTCTCTTGACGCAGAGGCTGAGAAGGGTTCAAAAGTGGCTGGAGAACTGAGCTTGCCGCCTGATTTCTGTGCCTGCAGATAAGGAGTGCTGGTAGAGGAGGCAGAGCAAGCCCTGCTCCGGGGTACCCTGGGGCATGCCTTGGACTGCGTTTGGACAAATTGTGTCTGTAGAGAAGAGGGATGAGGGGGAGATGATGCTGAGAAGACTGGGGATGGGGTTTGCAGGGCCACCACCAGCTTTCCAGGGGAATCTTGCCTGCATGGCTGAGAGCCGAGGGGGAGCCCGCTGCAGCGAGCCTTGGCAGAGCTCCTGCCTGAGCATTGGTGCAAATGCTTGTGTGAGAGATGGGGAGGCTGAGCTCCGTCCAGAAACGCTGTGATGGGAGAGCCCTGCCTTGGGCCAGGCTCGGGCTCCTGGGGCTGCCAGAGGGAGAATGCTGCGGCCCCCGCCGGGCTGCGGGCACAGGAGGCTCTTTGTGCTGCTGGGGGATGGCAGCAGGGCTGCCTCGTGATATTTGGGCACTGCCTCCGCTCCCACCTCTGCAGCCGCCAGCTTGGTCCTTGTGTAAGTTGTTGTGGGCATATTTGGACTCCAAAGAAGAGGTGCTTCAGGCTGCTGAGGGACCCCCAGGGCGCTTGCGGCCATCAGCGGCTTGATCCCATTGCTCGACTTCCTTTTGCAGGCATGGGGAGAGTGCTCGGACCTGGCTCTGACGGGGTTCCTGTGTAAAGCTCTGCTTTATTGCTTAATAAATCCCCAGGAGCACAGCTGGCAATAGGATGAGCACATGTGTCTGCAGAAAATACCCTCCTCCCCTGCTGTGCCACAATTAAAAGCCACCCTGTGTTCCCTGCTCTCTCCATAAATGCGCCTGGCCCCAGCAAACAGCACGTTGTCCCCCCCGCAGCCACCTGACCCTCGGCCAAGCTCCAGCCCCGCTCTGGTTTGCCACAGTGTGTTCAAAATCAGAGCTGTGGCCAGAGCGCCAGCGGCTGGAGGGGACTGGTTTGTGTCAGGGCAGGGCATGGCGATGGCTTTGCCTCCCTGATCCTCGTCAGCATCCCCGCTTCGCCCCTGCCAACTCTCGTGATTGCTTGGGCTCCAGCTGGCTGGGGAGAAATTCGTCCCCTTGCAGGCTGATGTTGGAAGGTGGGAGGTCCCCAAATCTTTGGAAGATAGATGGAAGTTGGTCTGTCCACATAGATGCGGTGGCATTCACCCTGGGCACGGCACTGCGGTTTCGGATCTGGACGCCTGGATGTGCACGGTGATGTACGTGCACAGCGAGCACTTGGGTTTGAAACATGGTGCCCTCTGTCTTGGACAGATAGACTTGAGAAAATGCCCAAAAATGTCCTCCCTAGGGTTGGTGGCAGGGAGGCCAACCTGCCAAAACTGATCAGTGCCTCAACTAACCCATCTCCTTTCCGTGGCAGCCGAGAAGGTGACTTCTCTGGGGAAGGACTGGCACCGGCCCTGCTTGAGATGCGAGAAGTGTAACAAGACCCTGACATCTGGAGGCCATGCAGAGGTGAGGAGCAGCCCAGGAGGTCCCTGTCCCCCGCAGCTAGGGGCTGCAGGAGGGGTGGGGTGGGCAGAGATGGAGCTGAAGGGCGGTCGGGGCTGATGCTCTTTCTCTCTCCCTGCAGCATGATGGCAAGCCGTACTGCAACCACCCCTGCTATGCTGCCTTGTTCGGGCCCAAAGGTAGGGTCGCTGTGGCTGGGGCTGTGGGAGGGAGGGGAAGGGGGCTCAGGGCTTCCGTCTCTTGGTGAGGTGCATCCCTCGGTGCGCTCGCTGTCCCGTGGCGAGGCTGACCCTGCTCTGGCTCTCTTCCAGGGTTCGGCCGGGGAGGAGCCGAGAGCCACACGTTCAAGTAAACTTCAGGTTGGTGACTCCCCTTGGAGCTCCTCTCCTGCCTCTGGCTGGGCGGGCTGGCCGGGGCTGTCCCCCTCCCAGGCAAGCGGGGAAGGCAGGCACGCCGCGGCATCTCTCTGGGCTGGCTGTGACTCCCAGCCTTTGCGCCGGTGCTCGTGAGCAACCTACTGGGTGCCAGCCTCTCCTCTCCGCCAGCCCCAAGTGACTGTCGGCACCCGCTTAGCTCTGGCAGTGGACACCAAAGGCTTTTGCTTTGTGGCCTGTCGGCAAAGCTGGGGTCTGTCCTGGAGCACCGTTGTCCCTGGGATGTCTCTGCTCCCAGCCCAGCCTGACTTCATCCGCCGCTCTCTTCCATCCCTCTCCAGGTCTGACGGCCAGGGTTCCCAGCGCAGCCCGAAGACAGCACAAATGCACCGCGACAGACATGCATTTTTGTTTTTAATTCACTTTTTACTAGACTAGCATGTTAAAAGCAATAAGTAACCAAGGCTGGGGCTGGTGCGGAGAGGGGCTCCCCTCCAGATGGAGTGCTGCCGGGGTGGGGGCGTTGGGACGCCCTGCTGGATAGGAAATTTGGCCGGTATTGCTGAAGGCTGCCTGGAGAGGAGACCGCACCCTTCCAGCCAAAACCCAGCCCTGCTTCTGGCACCCAGCTTTCATGGCTGGGCCCACAGTTGTATTCTCAGTCTTTAATAAACCCAGACCGAAAGATGCTTCCCCCATGTAGCAGCTGTGCTCTCTGTAACGGGGGGGGTCCCATGGGACTCGCTTGCGAGGCGCTTGCTGCTTGCTTAAGGATCCCATGTAGCCTCTGGATCGAGCCGCACGCCGTGTGGTTGTTCCATGTGCTTTTGCTCCTGGTGTGCTTGGGGTCCTGCCCTTGGCTGCCCACCCCAGGCCTCAGCCTTGGGGGTGAAAGCAGCCCCTGGGAGGGCTGGTGGTGGGTGTCGTGCCAGTGCTTGTCTGCGGTTGGGATCTCCCTGGGCTCAGGGCAAAGGTCCTACCCCACCCATGGCCTCACTGAGTCTGTGGGGTGACATTTGCAGAAGTCCAAAGCGTGGTGGCTCCCGCCGTGAGCCACCTCTTGCTGCCTGTGGCTGTCACGGGGTTATAGCAGAGGTACACGGTGCTGCTGGACGGGGGCCTGAGACTGCTGACCCAGGGTCTCTCTGTCACTCAGCAGCCTCCTGGCCATGTCCCAGCCCCTGGCAGTGCCCGCTGGAAAGCCATGCCCGTGGGCAGACCCCTTTGCTCCTGGATCTGAGATGGCACTTTGCAGCCCTCAGTTGGGGCAGGGAAGTGTCTTGCTGGGAGGTGCTTAACTCAGGCAACATCAGGCAAACCTGGTGTTTGCTGCTTTTGCTCTGAGCAGCCGTACGAAAAGGCCACGTGAGGCAGGAGGTTACCTGCGAGGCAGAGCCAGCCTCCCTCGGTAGGGAAAGCAAAGGTGCAGTATTACAAAGGGAGAGCTGGCTTGCAAGTGCTTTGCTCTTTTGTGTTTCAACCTCTTTGCCCTGCTGGAAGAACAACACTGACAGATGTAAAAGATGTCGACTTGAAGGATGTTTCTAAAATGGTTTATTTCCCTAACCTGAACCACTCCATTTACATATTCACAGATACTTGACAACACACTGGGATATTTTTGTCTATGGTTTATGCATGCATTTCCTTAGAGACTGCTTTGCGTCTTACCGTCACGCTGGCCTTACTGGGACTTGGCCAAAAGCCTCAGGGGTCAGAGGTACATGTCTAGTGTCAAAAGCAGCCTGATCTGATAAGTATCTTAAAACTTGCCATGTGCTTGATGCCAAAAGACTCTGCACCCACTAGGCACACTTCAGCGGGACAAACTTGACCAGCCGGCGCTGCCTTGCCTCCCACCCAGTCAGCACAACAAACGCAGGCGTCTGTGTCAAAGGCAAACCCCGGCTATCGCTGTGTGGCCACCACCGCGCCTCCCAGCCAGCCAGGTCTCATAGGGCCCCCTGCCCTCCTGCTCCCACCGCTGCCCTCGCCAGCAGCCTCCTGGGGCTGCCAGCACCCACAGCTCCCGGCAAGTGAGACACGGTCCTGCTCTGCACCTCCGCTGGCACCCAGCCTGCCCCTGCGGCACTGGGGAGATGGCTTTCCTCTGCAAACAGGACTTCAAAGCAAATTAGTGATATAATCTCAGCAGCTTTGAGCATGCCAGTGAGATCGTGTTTACCCTCAGCATTAAAAATAATGGGAAACACAAGCCCTGTCATCCTCTGGGCTTGCATAAGTGTGTCCAGCTGGGAAAGGGACCTGTGAATTGGGCTCCTGGTCTTTCCCAACAGGGCCTGGCACCAAAACTTTTCAGGAGCAGGTAATTCCAGGTGCAAGGGGCCAAGCTAGAAAGGACAAGCAGAGAACCAGCAAGAGAGAGGGAAGAGCAAGCACTGCTTGGGGAGAGGCTGGGGTGATCCAGCACCTCAGCTGGAAGCCCTTTCTGGGCAGTGGCCGCAGCTGGGGCAGGAGGCAGTGTGTTGCCATTTGCAGTGTGCTGCCTGGGGCTGCTGTTTGCTTCGGCCCCTGCCACTGATGTGCAGTGTAGGGGTGGTGGCTGGGGGTGGCTTTTCCCGCCTTGGGTGCGTGGAGGGATGTAGGAACTGTGCAAGGTCTGTGCAGCCTCAGGAAACCTGCAAAGAAGCTAAACCCGATCCTGCAGCCGCCTCTCTGGAGGCGGGGGGGGGGGGGGGGGGAAGAAGAGGCAAAAACTGGGGGTCCCTCCAGCAGGCTCTGGGAATAAGCCCTTGGGTATCGATTCCCAGTGCAAAAAGCTCCTTCAGGCTGTCCTATTTCTTTGCCCACCCTGCAACAGGCACTCCCACTGAGATGGCATTTAGCCCCAGGACTTGCTGTCAGGATACTCCCCTGCCAGTGCTGTGCTTGTACAAGTCACGCTCTCTGCCTGCTCCAGCCTTGATGCCATGAGGTTGGGCAGTTCAAGAGCGGGTCACATTTGCAAGGAGCCTTGGTCAAAGAAAATACATGATAAACTGATTTTTTAAAACTCGCTTCAGTCTTTGGAGAGGAAGCAGAAACAGCTGTATCACATTTGGATAGGAAATCTGCGCCCGAGCCAGGTGCTCCCCTCCGATGCGCAGTGAGGCTCGGCAGCGGCTGGCGCGCCAGGGAGGTGGGCTGTCAGTAGACACAATCTTTTCTCCATTGAACAGTAAATCTCTGTGGCCTGGAGCATGAGCTGTGCAGACAGGCAGCAGCGTGGCTTCCAGCACAGCTTGTCTGTGATGCTGTCGGCTCTGAGCCCCGGCAGGGGCAGGCAGGGATGGTCCCTTTGCTCCCAGTGTGGCAATGCCCTGGCTGTGCTGCTCCTGCAACAGGGGAGATGGTGAGAGCAGGATGCTCAGGGCAAATCCCAGCTTTTTTGGGGGGGAGCAGCCAAGGGATGCTGGCTCGGTGTGCCCTACCAGCTGCTCCCACTGCTCGAGGCAGAGAGGAGACCTTCAGGAGGTGGCTGACAGCCCCCACGTCCCGCCTGATCACCAGCCAGCAGCCACGGGGATATCGCTGCCATTGCAGGTGGGGTCAGGGCACAGCCCCAGCCCCAGGGTGCCCATCTGGGACACCAAAAGGTGTCAGATGATTTCCAGCACGGTGATGCCCAGCACAAAGGTTCCTTCCTTCGGTGACTTGAAACACCACCGTTGCTGACCCCAGAGGAAGGGGCTGTGCTTCCTCTGCCATTATTTCGGAAGCTTGGACTGAGATCAGTGAAGTTTGTGGTTTGCTGAGCCTTGGTTGCTATAAACACTTCATCGCTGTGACAAAGAAAACAAACATTGCCCATTCCTCTTACAGCTGGGTGCGGGCGAGCCCCAACGCCCTGGATAGGGAAGTAGAAGAGGTTTTGGCAAAGGAGAGGAAACAGGATGGGTTCAGAAACTAAACTGCTGCTGTTCCCCGCCCCGGCTCTGCGGCTTTCTGTACAGAAGAAAAAAGGAGAGGAGGGCAGAAAGGGGGCTGGGGGGTCCTTTAGCTGATCTATAAGAGATGAGGGTGTTGCTTCAGCCCCCGGTGGAGCCAGAGTGCAGGCAGGAGGGGCTGGTGTGGGTTGCCTGGCCCTGCATCTTCCTTCCAGTGCAGATGGGA
This sequence comes from Nipponia nippon, assembly GCF_047370975.1. Taxonomy (NCBI): domain Eukaryota; kingdom Metazoa; phylum Chordata; class Aves; order Pelecaniformes; family Threskiornithidae; genus Nipponia; species Nipponia nippon. Next base: position 48,257,726 of record NW_028262369.1, on the reverse strand, counting down.
CAGACCTGAATCCGAAGCAGGAGACAGATGTGTCCTTGAGCCCACAGCTGGTAAGGGGGACAGCTTAGGCTGGAAGCCTTACAGCAGGGCGCTGCCCTCAGCATTGCTCCCTAGGGCTGTCCTTAGCGAAAGCAGCAGCCTGGGGACAGGGCCGTGTCCTGCCAGTGGGGCCATGGGACTGGGCTACAGCTCACATCTGGGCTAACACATGCTGGGGAGCCGGGGAGTCTGGTTCAACGCTGCCCCGCTGAGATACCAGTGGGGCCACCGAGCCTCCCCTGCCAGCTCTGATGGGCACACTGATGTGACACCTCTGGCACTTCCCTTGTGGTGATTTTGCGTCTCCTCCGTGCAGGCTCTGGCACCTCGGGGCCAGGGCAGCCCTTGCACCTGCCATGGGGCGAGCAGTTTGTTTCCCTGCCAGTGTGTTTCTGCAAATAAAGTTGTGTCCCCTTCAGGGACAGGCAGAGTGCAGGCAGGGTGCAGGCAGGGCTGGGGGAGTGTGGCATGGGGGCTGCGGCTGCAGGGGTTCCTGCTCTTTTCTGCATGGGGCTCATGGGGACAAAGCTGGTCTGCAACTGGGTGGTACCCAGCTCACCACCGCTTTGGGTATTTATAAGGCTGATTTGTGTTAAGTTCAAAAAGCTCTGATATCTTGTGTGAGAGCAGTCGAGAAAATGTCTGCCCATCTCCTAATGCCTCAGAAATCTTTCTTCTTATCTGGGCAATGGTAAGAGGGACCGTGCAGCTGATGTCAGGCAGCAGGAGCTCTGCAAGCTCACAGGGTGAGCTGGGACTTCCCAGCCCAGCTCTGCAAAGCAACGGGTTGGGGAAGCCCCGTCACACTAGCAGAAACAGCTTTGCAGAGGTGGCAAAGAGGGGATCAAACCTCGTTCCTGATGGGCAACAACATCCCCAGCAAATAATGAAGCAGCTGAAGATACTGAAGGCAGAGGGTCTCTGGGTAGGGGAGACAGACGGCCAGGGGTGTAACGAGAGGCGGACGAGACCCTGAATCGTGGTACTGGAGACTGAGGTCTAATCAGGGAGCAAGGAGAGGAGGGCACGGGCTGTTCCTCTATCACCCCATCCCTGGTGCTGATGATCCAGTGTTAGAGAGGAGCTGGGTGCGAAGAGCACTGGGGACGTTTGCCAGGTCCTGGGTGGCTTTCCCCAGCAAGGAGCCCGAGAAAAGTTGGCATCAGGCACTAGAGCTGTGTTTTACTTTCACACACCTCTTGTGTTATTTTCAAGGAAACAGGGAGAGTTTCCAAGGGGGAAGGTACAAGCTTCACGGCAAAGCCTCTGTCTTTCTTTGGTGAGTCTTGGGTTAAAGGCCCAGGGGAAAGAAGGCAGAGGGAGTTTCCCTCCATGCAGAGGAATGTCAGTTTGGCTATCTAAGTAAAAAGGAAAGGGTGAAACTCCTGAGAACAGAGAATTGCGAGATCTCAGATCTTTTTTTTTTCTAATCCTTCCCAATTCACTCATTGTACTGAAAGTGCAGACCCTGCATCAAAGGGCCTGAAACGCCAACGCCTACAGTAAGCACCCAACTGCTGGGAGCTGACCTTGAATTTTGGCCCCACAGCCCACCCACACGCCTGTTGCAGACTGATTCACTGTGTCCAGGAAAACCTGCACTAGAGTGTTTGTGTAGCTGTTACGGTCCCTCGTGGGGACCCACTGATCTGTAACTGTTACGTGATGCGATTCAGCGTGCTAAATGTGTGCTGGCCAGCCCAGTAATATCGGCACCCCCTGCACCCACCAGCAAGGACGGTGCCAGGAGGCAGCTCATTGCTTTCTGGCAAGGAGACGTCTATTTGCAACCTGACGTGGCTGCTCTGAGCATGCTGACGGCTGGACTACAACAGCAGAGATCCCAAGGTGGCCGGTCTGGAAGGCACCATCCTCTCCCCTGCCAGGGAGGGCTGCTCGGCTGATGGAGACACGAGCCCACAAAGGATCAGCCGCAGCAGATGCTGGGGCTGCTCCACGCCCGGTGGGAGCTGTGATCCCTGAGCCTTCCCCAGGCAGTGTGGGGCCCAGCATCGCTGCAGGCCTGCCCCGCTACGCAGGCGCTCTGTGTTCACAGCCCCTGTGCTGCTCTGCTCCTTCCTGAGGGGATGATGTTCGCCCTGCTGCCAGGCTGTGACTTTTCCTGCTCGGGTTAACCCAGTGTCCCAGCGAGGGGAGAGAGTGCGTGTATAAAAGAGCCGGGAGGGCATTGGGAAGGAGCTGGAAACATTTGCAATAGGAAGCGGTGCAGCCTGCCTGATCTGCTCAGGGTGTGAAATGCTATGGCCACCCATAGCCTCCCTTGCATGGGCAGGGAGAGCAGCTGTGCTCTGCTCTGATGTCTGTTCAGCCGCTGCTGCTGCTGCGGGGAGGAGAGAGGAGAGGAGAGGAGTGAGGAGCTCTGGCTGTCCTGAGCTGGCGGTGGAGCATGGGAAGCATCGATGCATGGCTGGGGGCCTAGCCAGGAGACAGGCTGGCTCCTGCCTGCGCCTTCATGGGGATAAAAGCATTAAAAAAAATAATAAAAATAAAAAAGCAAAGGGGTTGTTTTCCCAGGAGGAGAGCTCACACCTTGCCCTTGGCAGGGCTGGGCTGAGGTGACACCAGGAAGCCGTGCTGCTGCTGGAGTGAGCAGAGATCGCCGTTATCGCATACAATCTGCATGAGGCAATGGGATGTGGCTGTCATCTCTGGCAACGGCTGCAAACAGTGGGGCCGTCTGCGGTGGTGGGTTGCCATGGCGCGGGTGCAAACAGGCACCCTCGGTCCTGGCTGAGTCACCCGAGGCGGAAATTACCCCAGCTGACACATCGCACCAAAAATGGCTGGCTGCATGGCTGTGCGGCTGCGCGGCACCACGTGAGCCCCGGGAACTGCGAGAGGGTGAGGCCCAGTGACCTCTCCCCAGGAGGAGCATCCCTGGCCTCTCAGTACGTGCCCAGGCCTTCCCTTCCCATTGTGGCCCCCACTGCCGTGCTTGCTGCTGGGGCAACCTGCAGCTCGGCTCCTCCCGAAACTGCCTTGGTGCCGGGGCAGAGCTGGGGGGCCTAGAGGAGCGGCTGGGCAGGTCGAGCCAATGAGCCAGCTCCGTCCTGCTTCCCCCTGCCATACAGAGGATCCTGGAGGCTTCCGCTGATCTCCTGTGACCTCACAGGTGCACACGGTGACATCAGAGTGGTGTGCTGACATCAGCCAGTCATTGCTCGTTTGCATCTGTCTGTCCCCGTGGGACTGGGGCTCAGGACAGGGGAGGTGAGGGTGGCCTGGATGCAGTGGGGCAGGGGCCCTGCTGCCGGTGGGGTGGCATCGCCGTCCCTGCTGGGACAGCACACCAGGGGCTGTCACACCGTCACCTCCTTCCTCTGTCCACAGCACAAGGTCCATCTCTGCAGCAGGAAACCATCGCCTTCCCATCGGCTTCTCCGACCCTGGGAAAACCGCCCAGGCAGCCGGCAGAGCAGACAAGTGGGGCCTCACGTGCCGGGACCAAACCCCCGCCGTGCCGTGCTGGAGAGGCTGGGATTTGCCTCCTGGTGTCCGACTCACCCATGGCCAGGTGCCAACCCTCCGCAGCGCCAGGCGTCTTGTGTCAGCTACGCCCACGCAGCTGCGTGCTGGGGGAGCCACGGGGCCGGGGACCAGGGGACATTGGCTGGGAGGGCAGCCAGCCTGGCTCCGGGGCGCCGCGGGGCTGGTCCAGCCAGTGGGATGGAAAGGCGGCACGGGATCTCTTGGCATGCCGGGATGGCGTGCATCCTAGCTGCCGCTCCTGTGCCGAGTGATGCTCACCGGCCGGGGGACTGGTGCGTTGGCTGGGGGACAGGAGCCCAGAGTGGGGGTGATGGGCAGGACCACCCACTGGTGCGTGCGCTGGGTGCTGCAGGAGAGCCCTTGTCTCGGCAGTGGCAAAGCAGGCAGCTGCCCCGGGGAGGAAAGGCCTAGACAGAGGAATGTGTGTGGGGACAGGGATGGCTTTGAGCAGGGTTTATGGAGTGGTCAAGAAAACACAGGAAATTGGCTCCAGCTGAAGGTCCTCCTGCCCGGAGACTGCAGCGGGGATGGGGAAATAGACAAGCGATGTGTCATGGAGGGACCAGACAGCACCCGATAGCAGCAAGGTATGGAAAGCCAAGAAGCATGCCAAAGACAGCAGAGGATTATCCAGGTCCGATAAGGCTCCGCGCAATAGAAAAGGACTTTATGGGCTGTTGGGAACCAAAGGCCAGGAACCGTATGGAAATGCCAAACCTGTTAGGAGGGAGAGCGAAGAAGTGGATAGAGATTGCTGAGCTAAAGCTGGACAAGGGATAAGGAAAATGCTTTCCAGGCCATTAGGAAAGAAGGAGGATGTGAGACAACAGCTGCTAGAGAAGATATTGTAAAAATCCTTAAGCCTGGATAACTCACACCCAAGGGTCCTTTCAGGGCCGGCTGGAGCAGCAGCCAGGATCCACAGAACTGGGACAGCACTAATGCGACATTCGGCGTCAGAAAGGGCTGTGCTCCCCGGCGCAGGGGTGGGAGGCAGGAGGGGCAGCGACCAGAGGGAAAGAGTGCAAACGCAGTTCATGTTAGCAAGCAGGCTTTGCTGAAGGTCTTGTCGGACCAATGCAATTTCTCTCCTCATTGCGAGCAGCCGTTTGGCTGCAAGAGGCCATTCCCTAGCTGGAAGGAATTTCACGTGTTATTTCATGGTGTTCAGATATTGGGAAAAAAACAAAGGAAAAGCATGGCGCTAGATCCGTAGATAGCACGTTAAATGGGTTATGAACTGGGTAATTGGCCAAGAAACCACCGGTGGGGGTTTCGAGCGGGTCTTACGCCTGGGCACGGGCAGGATCCCTGCCGTGCCGGTGGAGCAGACCGGTGTCCCTGGCACGCGCCCGCTGTGGTCCCCCTGTGAGGCCCGCAGCGGGAAGCCATCTCAGGGCCCGGTTTCGGCCATGTAAACCCCAGCCAAGAGGCGGGCTTTCCATCTCAGAGACTCGGGCTGTCTCCCAAACGGCAGGCCCGTTTCTCCCCACACCAAGGATTAATCCCGGGGATCGCTTCAGTTAAGAGCTTATACGCCCGGGGAGCCGCGCTGCCTGCGTCACACCCCGTTGAACTGAGAGGAAGGTGGGGGGCCGGGGAGCGGTGCCCAGCCCCTGCCGCCAAACCCGTGCGCTCTCCCATCGGCCGAGGAGCGCGTTCGTGGTCCGACAGCAGCGGAGTCGTATTTTTAGCAAAGCCGAAGCTGGGGGCCTGCGGTACCTCTCAGCCGGGAAGGGTGGGGGAAGCTCGCGGGGCTCGCTCGGGGTTTTTGGCGGGGCGGGCGAGGTGGCCGTGGCTGGGGGTGAGCCTGCCCTGCCTCGGGGGGGTGGCGAGAGGGGACCTGCACGTGCGCCGCCCCCCCGGGTGCTTCCCACTCAGGGCACCTCCCAGGGGAGGCGAGGAGCGAGGTCTCTGCCCTGAGGCACGAGCACAGGGAGCACCAATATCGGGAAGGCCGGCGGGCGACGAGAAGCCAGGGAGAAGCCCCGGGGCCGCCCAGCCCAGCCGGGCCGCGGCCCACGCGTGTCGCGGCCCACGCGTGTCGCCCGCCGGCGGCGCGGGGCGCGGCGGCGCAGCGCTCCTCCCAGCCGCCAGGGGGCGCCGCAGCGGGCGGGCTCAGCGGAAGGGAGGGGGCCGCCCCGCCGCGCTGCGCATGCGCCCGCCGCGCGCCGGCAGAGGGCGGGAAGCGGCGGCGGAGCGCGATGAGGCGGCGGCAGCGGGAGCAGCAGCCGCAGCAGCAGCGGCAGCAGCAGCGGCGGGGTCGGGCGCTGCCGGGCGCCGTCGGGGCGCTGTGCCGGGCCCTGCCGCCCAGTGCCCGGCCCGCCCCCGACACCCTCCGCCGCGCCAGGTTCGACCGGCCGCAGGCGGTGAGCGCGGGCCGCCCCGGGGCACCCTTCGCTGGCGGCTCCCGCTGTTGCCTACTGCCCCCCCCCCGCCCCCCAGGGGGGACAGGGACAGCCGCTCCGGGCGAGCCCCGGGTGGGGGACGTCTCTGGGGGGGACAGGGACAGCCGTATGGGGCCAGGGCCTGGATGGGGAGACTTCTGTGTGGGCCCCAGCCGGCACTGCGTTGTGCGACTCTGCAAACTCACTGCTCTTGAAAGGGTGTTATTTTCTGGTGGTTTTTAGCTTAAAGCTCGATATTTCACCGTGGTCTGTAACACCTTTTCTAGAGTCACCTGAGGTTTGCTTCCCTTTACTGTACACCGCCTTGGGTCTTTCTGCTTCAGGGGTTTACGTGACCCTCCACCTCACACGCAGGGTGCTCCACTTGCTTCGTTAGCTATTTTAAGCATTTCACGAGTGTTGACTGAAGTCCTAACTGTAAGAATCGCTGTTTCAGTTTGTCAGCGTGTTGTCCTTGTGTGGCCAAGAAATGACTTCCAGTTCCCACTCGTGTGCTGCCACTTGTTTGTGAGTTTTTAATACTATCACGGTCAGGTCTTTTTAGCATCTTCAGGTGCTTGTTTGACTACAGGCTAGTTGTGCCATATGCGGTTATATCAGAGCAGGTACTTTGGAAGCTGCACTCGTGTATGCCTGTGCCTGAAAGTAGAAGTGCTGGGTCTTGCTGTACAGTCAGTATTAGTAGCCCTTCTCTTTTTGAGTGCACCTTACTGTAGGTACTGTTCATAAGACAGCTAATACATGAACCTGCCTGATTCGGCAGTGTTGACAGAATGCAGGTGTGCTCTTCCATGTAACAACTGATGCTCAGATATGGGTTTAATTGCCTAATTAAGGCTAAATATGTGACAGATCTTTTGCCTGCTGATCTTCCCCCTACCCCTCTCTTTCTTTTGCAGAGCCTGGATTTCTGGAGGCTGCTCTATGCTCTTCTGAAACAAATCCACGGAGGCAAGTGGACCGAGTCTGATGCCATAGGTAACCTAGTCAGTCTGGCTGACTGTGCGATTTCTGTCTGTCCCAGGGAACTACTGGGACTGGCTTTGTAGCATCTTTTCTTTGGCTCATTGCTCCCTGTCAGAAATGCTCCATTTTGAATACCTTAGTTTATGCCACTGACTCTTACTGTTGCATTACGGGTGTGCAGGCAGGTTTACTCCTCTTTGGCTTGCTTTGCCCAGGAAACCGGGATGGTTTTGTGTCTGCTAGGCGCTCTTGCTTCCCTTGGGCGTTTCACTGCAGGTAAATCTCTGCGATGATCTTATGCATTCTCAGCATCTGCAGAGATAGCTACAGAAATAGATTTATTTTTCCTTTGATCCCTTCTTTCCCCATTCCAGATATGATGCGTGATTCTGTGGTTAATTTTCTTTCCTATGTCAGGGCCATGGATTATAGCATGTGACCCATAAAGGCAGTGTTTTGGATTGAAGTTCTAGACAAAACAAAGTGTGTGTGAATATTTTAGAGGGACCATGAATATCTCTATGGACAGGACCACTACTCCAGAGAGAAGCTGAATGCAGGCTGGCTTCTCACAATGACAGAGCACTATTTACTTCTTAAATGTATCTTATTCCAAGTACGATGCTACTCCCCAGACTTCTCTTGTGAAAGATGTCTGTGGTCAGAGGAAGTTTTGAGAATGGGATTGTCTGTGATGGACAGAGGTCTCCTCAAACTGAAACCACTTAAAATCCACTTTTGCCCTTGAAAGCAAAAAAAAAAAAACAAACCCTAAACAACATTGTTTAAGCCTCTGAAGAGCTGGGAGTCTGATGGCTCTGTAAATGGAGTTTAAAAAGGCTAAGCATTGTGGATGTTCTCTCTCAAGGAGTGTGGAGCAAAACCAGCATAGTTTTGCTTGTAGCTCAGCAGGAAATCAACATGGTTCTGTGTTACTCACAGGACTGCTATTTTTCATTTGGCTATTTTTGCTTTTCTACTCATCCACGATCTGCTGTGTATGGTAAGTCAATTTATTGGCTGTCTCCTGCAGCTTTGTGGAGGTGGTCCGACCCAAGTGCAGCCTCCTTGAATCCTAGCTGCTTCCATACTACTTGCTTGTAGCATTTAGAGATGGGATTTCCATGTGCATGTGGCAGGTTGTTGGTTCTAGAGAGAGCAAAGCCAGCCTCTGCTGGTAGATTGCAAGGTAGGAATGTGTGGTTCTGCTCAGAATTGCTGAGCTGACTTTTAAGAAACTTGTTTAGTCACAAATTGGTGATTAAAGCTGAAACTCAGGTTGGATAGCCATACTGTTTTTCAAATTACACTAATTACCTTTGTTTGGCCAAGTGAATGAGTTGTCTGCTGCGAACACAATCAATATTTTACTGCCTTTCTTCTCTGTCACTGCTCTGGAGCACTTGTGGCCTTTCATGTATTTATTTCAAGGAAATGAAGTGGAAGCCTTGGGCACAGGGACTAAATAACTTTCTCAGGTTTGCACAGGATCCTGTAGCACAACAAAGAATTGAAATGGATTCCTCTAATCCATGTCTAGTGCTTTAGTCCATGGATCAGGCATTCCTTTCTTTGCTGCTTTTGTAGAACCTCTTAATTATCTTGGCTAAAACAAGGAGAGCAGCAGTTGCCAGATCCCAGAGGAAGGCTCTGAAGTATGAGGGTGACTGTGTGCATGGGCATAGGAACAGCTTTCTGGAAAAGAGAAGCCATACTCCAATGGTCTTGTACCCTTTCCTTTTTTTAGGCTACAAGTTTTTTCCGAAGGAAACACTGAGCTTTGGCCTGTAGTCTGTGTGTATTGTTGGGGGTCACAGTGGTATTTCTCGCTACTCTGTAGAGCGAGACCTACATTTCAAAGACTGCATTCCAGATGTTGGGCCATTTGCAGTTGTGAGGTGCTAGAAGAAAGCAGTGCGTTGCAAGGACAGAATGTTCTTGCAGGTTTTGCCCATGGAAAAGGACAGATTTTTCCAGAAAATTTTTGCTTGTTCTGGGAATTCCTTTTTATCAAGTGACTTCTGAAGTGGCACCCCAGTGCGTATTTCTGTTTCAAGTTAGTAGGTTTCATTGGTCAGTTTTTGATCTGGTCCTGTCATGTAGGTGAATTTTAGAGGAGGTTAAAATTTGCTTTGAATAGAACAGCTACTAGCCATTCTCTTGTTATGGTTGTGATGTGAAATTGTTTAGAAAAACTTTCTGCGTCATGTTTTTAAATGGTTGATGTATTTTATAGCATAGCTAGGAGAAAATAAAATATTTCAAAAATCACATACAAAAAATCCACGCAGATTGGTGTTTTAAAATGTAGGAACTATTGCATTCTTGCAAAAAGAAATCAGAAACCCCACTGAAGCCTGCTAGTCAGTGGTTATAAAATTCTGCAAAGGTCTCTTGGTTTCCCATTTTGAAAAAAATTTTTTTTCTTCACACAGTAAAAAACACTTACTGGTAACTTTGGTGGGAAACCATTAATACGCTCTAGCCCCTTAAACATGTCAGAACAAGGGGCCTCTCGCCAGTGGAGTACGAGTCAAAGTAAGCTGTGTCATAGTACACTGGGCATAACCTTGCTGATGAAGTCATGATTAGCGGTTTCATGCTGCTCTTTCTTCACAGAGGCTGAGAGCTGACAGTCTTGGTTAACAACCACACTAGGTAGCAGTGCAATCTGTGTTTAGATAGAGGAAATGTTTCATTTCTCGAGTTGCAATTCATTTTTTTAATAGTATGGGAAAGAGGTCTGGAGCTGCAATATATTTTTCTTTGTTTGACAAATGAAGCAGAAAATGTTCTTCTGCAGCAGTAGTTTCCCATGATACCACTACCTATGCAGGTGTTTCTTGCCTGAGTGCATGAAGTAATGTATCTCTCTGTTCTTGTACTTGATTTAGTTCCTTTCCATCTTAGCCAGACTACCGCATAACCCTTATTTGAATATCATGTCGTAATTCACTGAAAATATTCTGCATGATTCATAAAGTGGAAGAGCATAGCTTGAGTATAGTTTTAAGAGAGCTGAACACTGAGGTTCATCCATAGCTTGATCTTACTGGCTGAACGTACTTTTATAAATAATGTGCATGTAGAAGGGGATTAGTTGGAAGGACTGTGCGGCTCTTTCTCTATAAATTGCCTAATCCTAATGAAATGCCGTAAGATGATGTTGTCAAAGAGGAGGAGTTTGAGTGATTGGTGTTATCTGCTATCTGAGTGATGTTTTTTTCTCTCTCTCTCGGCTGCACATTATGGAGGAATCTGTCGTGGTCTTGGGTACTTATATAGCCTCTACTGCCATTTATCTGAGCACCGTTTCCTTGTAAGCAGAGCACTGTAGAGATGAGGAAAACTAAGTGACTTCTTTAAGGTCATGGAAAGGCTCTTTCAGCCCCAGTCCCAGATCTATGCTTTGACCGCTCACCCACAGTTCCTGCCTGATGCACTAGTTGTACCCTCTCATGTGAGGGCAACGTTTTGCAGAGGGAGAGATGAAACAGGGGAAGATAAAGGACCAGAGAAACACAGAAATTCAGGTGGCGAATTACCTTGGTGAATCTGGTCCTGAGTGGTATATCAGAGCAGGGAAATGGTGATAAAGGAAAAAACCACCTGGCTTGCTCTCTATTCCTTCTCTTTCATATATGATTTCTTGGGCAGCTTCCTGAACTGCAGATGGCAGCATGTGATGCTTGTTTGCTTTGAAAAAGGAGGAAACTGTGTACTGATCTCCCTTTTGGAGTATTTCTGCCTTTACCTGTTATGGCAGTTCCTTTCTTGACAAATGCACAAAGAAAAGGAAAGGGCAATATGAAAACCTATCTCATGTGAGAATGTTCAAGAGTGATCAAAATAAAATCTAATATCTGAGTGCTCCCCCTGTGCGTGAGAGATTGGAGTGCCTATCTACAGCAAGATTTTTAGCAAACCATAGGCATTTCTGCCACCCTAGCATCGTGAAGGGAAGCTGCTTGTTTTTACATTCACAGGTTCTGTAAAAGGAGCAAACGGAGTGGTTTAGGTGCTTGGGTTTCCTTTTAGTGTCTGTAATGCAGAAACAAGCTAGGTTTAAAACCGATTGCCCAACTGTCATGTGTCCCTGTAGAAGCTCTGCTACGCAAAACACTAGTCCTGCAAAAAATTAGTAGCTCTGCACCACCGTGTCACCTGCTTAATCATGCTCCTCATCTTGTTTTTTTGTTCTTCAGTCATGGTTAATGTCTTTGTCAGGAATTCATTTGTAGCTTTCATGTGGCCAATCACGTATTCCCACTCCTACTGCTGAAGATGTGTAGTAAGTAATCTGTATAACAGTTACAGCTGTGTGTTTGGACTGAGGAGCACTCTGGAAGTAGACATCCCCTTAGGGATCTGCACTCTTGTTTCCCTAAATCTAAAGTTGCTCACAGTGCAAACAATATATCTTCTTCTGGTTTGTCAAGGCGCAAAGGGCTTGGTGGCTCTTTATGACTACCAGCTCCTTCCAGCCTCAGCAGAGCTGTAGCAATGTATTGCTCCTATAGGGTTACTATCATCGGTCAGCTTATAGCTCCTCCTTGTGTCTTGGCTTTGTATCTCTTTTGGTGGATAAGACTCCTTTAGCATTTTGCAAACCAAGATAAATCAACCACTCTTTACTGTGAGAGTCTCTTGTAATTAACAAGTTCCTTTTGAGAGCAACAGGATTTTTTTCTTGTTTTTTGTTTTGAAGTCGGTCATTATGTGGTTTTTGAGCTTCAGCAGTCGATGCCAGACAAAGAAAGATTACAATATGTGTCAACGCTAAGGGATGTTTTTACCACAAGTGGCAGGGAGCAGGCAAATGAATATGTAATGTGATGAATTGATGTGTTAATTAAGGACAGCAGTGACAATCCTTGATTGTGTAAGGTTTATACTTCCTGTTATTTTTGGGTGTGTGAGTGTGTACCTTTTTTATGAAACCCTACGGAGACACTGAAGCATTATACTGGAAAACGGGAGCAACTTTCTTCCTTGCTTCGTAAGAATGCCTAAACTGGATCAAACTGAAGGCTCCTCTAACTCCATGTAGCTGTGGCAGCCGTCAAAAGTGGATGCCCAGGGGAAAGAAAAGAGCAAATACAGAAGGATGCTTTCAAGGGGGGGGTATTCTTTCAGCCTCCAGTAATTTACATCTCAGACTTCCCAAACCAGAGAGGATATTTTTGTGTTTCATAAGCTTCCATGAACTCCTGTTCTGTAAATTCAGTTCCTCCTTGAGCCTGTGTAACTCTCAGTGTCCGTAGTGCCTCATGGCCAGGAATTTCCGAGCTTTGCTGTATGTGTGAAGGTCATCTCTTTAACTTGTTTTGACTCCCATGCTTTGGTGACTCACAGTTCTTGTATTGAATGTTGTGCAAACAAATTATTCCCTATCCACCCATTCCACAGCACTCACGGTTTTGAAGAGTTTTGTTGTATCCATTCTCAGTCATCTTCTTGGCTATGTCATCAGTTCTTACAATGAAGCTGTTCTGTACTTGTGATCGTACTTGTCCTTTCTCTTTGTTTTTTCCAAGTCTTCTGTAGCCTTTTCGGGACTGAAGAAATAAAATAACACTCTGAATTTGAGACGCGGAGTCATAGTGGGTATAGAGAACAATATAATGTTGTTCCCTGTGTTCTGTTTAGTTTCCTTTCTAGGTTTCTCACATTCAGTTTGCTTTTGGATGCATATGAGAACCAAGTGTGATATTGTAATGAAAAATCTTATCACCTAAGATTCTGTTCCTGAGTCCAGTGGTCAGCTCCAAGCCCGTTGCTATGTCAGTAAAGTTAGGATTGTTTTTTCCCTTGTGTGCATAATTTTTCATTTTTTCTAAAAAGAATTTGATCTGTCATTTTTAAGCTTGGGCTCATTAGGCTCTGCAATCCTTCACGATCTGCCTGCATTCCTTACTACTGAGTAATATCACATCAACACCAAACTTTGTCACTATCACATTGTCTGTGTGTCATTTTGAGTTGGTTGAACAGCAACTGTTTAGCACAGAGCTACCACTTGTTCCTGCCCTCTGGTTCTTGTCTGCTAGGCACTTGTCATTGATTCAAGGGCCTTCCCTCTCCCTCGACCACAGTGGCTTAGTTTCTTTGTGCTAGTTGAATCCCACTGGGAAGTCTAAATGTCCTGCATTCGTTGAATCTTCCTTAATTGCTTGCTTGTTGTTGCCTTTGGAGAACTCCAGTAGCTTTTTGAGCAGGACTTCCTTTTACAACAACTGTTGATTCTTCCCCAATATGTATTGTTTATCATTGTGCCCCCTAATTATGTTCTTTATTATAGTTTTATTTAGTACAGAGCTGAGGCTTACTGGTCAGAACCTTTTTTAATAATAATTTTCTCTGTTTCCTCCGTAGTTTACAGTTACGTAGTGCCTGTCTTGTAGCTGTTGGGTAACATTTGCTGGTGTGAAGGAATATGGATCAGAGCATTCCTGAGAATTAAATAGTGTATGTGGTTTGGCATGCTGTGTGGTGTGCTGCATTATCTCTGCCTGCTCACCGGTGCTCAGAGATTTGCTGTGAAACTCCTATCACTAAATTCCAGTTTTATTCAGGGGTAAATTGACTCAGAGTGTTTACTAATTCATAGCACGCTTGGTGGCTTGTAAAAAACGAATAGGTGAATTGGCGTCCTGTTATAGTGGGGATGGCTGTTTACCTTCTTGGTCTTTGTTAATCTCCAAGAGGCCATTACTGGCCTTGATCTCAACTTTGAATTTCTTCTTGTCCCTTAGCAGTAGTTCTGTAGATCGGAATGGGGCAGCATAAGAAATGCTTTTACCCTTTACCTCCTGTCCTTTATCAGTTGTTGGTAACGACTGTAGTCTCCACTGTCCTCCACTAATCTTAGGCTTGATTAAAAATCTTGGTCTCAGAGGCAGCAGCAGTTTCTGGAACTGAATGGGTAAATGCATTGAGTAGTGCAGTGTGTTATTCTTAATTGTTTTCTTCTTTTCAGATAACCAAATTAGGTTTGTAAAATCAGCGTTGTGGTACCACGGCTATGGCAGGCCAGAACTCTATCGGCTCCCCCCCGATGGCTCAGCGGGTAGTCGGGAGCTGCTGCTGGCATTTTCCTGGCTGCTGCACAGACTCAGCCTCTTGGAGCAGCTTTTGGCTCGGAACAGAGTAAAGACTGGGGATGAAACCTCTGTGTGCACGGTGAGCCTGTTTGTGTCCTTCCATCTTATCTGTCCATAAGTAATGTTCTGTGACAGCAGCCGTGTTATCACTAGTGTGTAATGTCTAGTATCTTGGTACCTTTACAAATAAATGCTTTACTCCAGCTTTAAAAAAAATTAAAGGGGCCAGCATCTGGAAGCTGTGTTCTTTCCCTTCTTTAAGCTTTCTGTGTACAGGTGGTCTGGGTTCCTTCTCTTTCTCAGACTCCCATCCCTGCTTGAATTCCCTGATTTTTGTTTCCAGAATAGGTGAGACCAGTGTGGAGGAGTGCAAGTAAGTGAATCATAGAATAGTTTGGGTTGGAAGGGACCTTTAAAGGCATTTAGTCCATCCCCCCTGCAATGAGCAGGGACATCTTCAACTAGATCAGGTTGCTCAGAGCCCCGTCCAACCTGACCTTGAATGTTTCCAGGGATGGGATCTACTACCTCTCTGGGCAACCTGTTCCAGTGTTTCACCACCCTCATCGTAGAAAATTTCCTCCTTATATCTAGTCTAGTCTAAATTTGCCCTCTTTTAGTTTAAAACCCCTTGTCCTATTGCAACAGGCCCTGCTAAAAAGTCTGTCCCCATCTTTCTTGTAGGCCCCCTTTAAGTATTGAAAGGCTGCAATAAGGTCTCCCCACAGCCTTCTCTTCTCCAGGCTGAACAACCCCAGCTCTCTCAGCCTTTCCTCATAGCAGAGGTGTTCCAGCCCTCTGATCATTTTTGTGGCCCTCCTCTGGACCCGCTCCAACAGGTCCCTGTCCTTCCTGTGCTGAGGGCCCCAGAGCTGGACGCAGCACTCCAGGTGGGGTCTCACCAGAGCAGAGCAGAGGGGCAGAATCACCTCCCTCGACCTGCTGGCCACGCTTCTCTTGATGCAGCCCAGGATACGGCTGGCCTTCTGGGCTGCGAGCGGACGTTGCTGGCTCATGTCCAGTTTTTCATCCACCAGCACCCCCAAGTCCTTCTCCATGGGGCTGCTCTCAATCCCTTCATCCCCCAGCCTGTACTGATACCAGGGGCTGCCCCGACCCAGGTGCAGGACCTTGCACTTGGCCTTGTTGAACCTCATGAGGTTCACATACACTCACTTCTCGAGCTTGTCCAGGTCCCTCTGAATGCCTTGAATGTCCCTCTGAAATGATCTCTGTGCTTCTGAGTTTTGTGCTTCCTGCCTGTAGCATCAGTGGTTCTACAGTGTAGGCAAACAGGTTAGCGATGAATGCTGGGTATGTTGGCATTGGGTAGAGCAAGTAATCCTAAGGCAAGTAGTACTTTTTAAAAACATCAAGATCTCAATGGCAGCTACTGCTCTTGGGATAACTAATGACCCTATAGCCTCCTTGAGACAACTGTGGGGTATATTGTGCTGTTTCCATCAACAAAAAGATGTTCAGACATAGAAAGCCTTCTCTGAAGTAAGCTAAGGATAGCTGTGTGTCTGCTTTAGCTGCAATATATGCAAGTGATCAAAAAAAGAAAGAAAGGCAAAAAAACCCCACGAAACCACAGTCTAATAATGTTTGGTAATACTGCTTTTAAAATCCATTCCTTGCGTTTAAGACCACATGCACTTGTTACTATATAGACAATTGCTCTGCTTGTTACTATATAGACAATTGCTCTGGAGCATAGAGTGAGAAGCTCAGGAGAGAAGATGATGTTTTTCTCATGCTTGTATCTAGTTTGCTGCAATTAAACTGGCCTTGCTCTTAACACAACAGATAACATAGGCTGAATTTAAACTGGTCAGTGCAATGGATTAGTGTGGCTGAAGTCTCTCTAGGTGGTTGTGAGTTTGTTCTAAGTCATCTTCATCTGGTCAGACATTAATTGCTGGTCGTCATGGTTCAAAATGACAGGCTCACAGAATTGTCTCGTGTTTTGGCAAAGGACACTGCTGATACCTTGTAATGTCTAAGACCTTGTGGTCTTCGTGATTCCATATACGTGCTCCCCTAGACTGTAGGCTGCCTGGTTTTCCAGCATCTTTTTAGGGGACAGCAAAGCGGGAAAGCAAGAGTTTGGAAAGCTATGATAGAGATACAGTGCCTTCAGAAGGAAAATGTTTGTAGAAACGGGAAACAGTTCAAAGGGAAGAGTCACCTTTGTAACAACATTATTAACAATATTTTGAGGAAACAGACGACTTGTGCTACACTACAATTGTTTGCTGCACAGAAGAGGGAGCACACGAAGCTGTGCTTGGTGCACTGGGTGTGAGTGGTGGTGCCCTCTGGTGATGTGTGCCGTGAGACTTTAGGGAAAACACACTTCTGGAGAACTTTTTTTACTTTAAACTTTTCTTATCTTTTTCTTGTTTTTCTTGTGTGGTAGCAGATTATTTTGTGTCCTTAATTTCTATTACAAAAGAGTGATGAGTGAAGTGTAGCAGCAACGTGAATTCAGGAAACGGGGCAGTGCCTATGTTATTTTCTCTGAAGGTCTTAAGTTTTGCATTTTCCAAAAAGACTTGCAAGAACTGTGGTAATACAATGTTATCTCTTACGGCCACACAGAGGCACACTGAGAAATTTATTGCTGTGCCTTTCACTGCAATTCTAACCTGCTCTACTTGTGTTTCTCAAAACACATGGAATACATATTTCATGTTTTTATCCAATAACTGTCTGAAACAGTGTTTGGAAAGGTTTACAGGTCTGGAAAGTTTTTTTCAACAGGCCAGACAAAAATTTTAGAGACTGGGAGTTGGAGTTAGCATGTGTATGTAAAGCGTGTTGTATTAATGGCAACATTTCTTGTATGGTGTTCATCTAGCAAGTTTTCATACTCCAATAAAAATAATATTCATAGGGGAAAAAATGATAGAATGTAGTTACAGTGGAGAATGTGTAAATAGTGTGTTTTGTGATTCTGCATCACAAGAAAGTTAAACAGAATTGTGAGGGACAGCTCTTATCTTTTATTTTATCAACGAGGCATTACAAAACCAATAAATTCAACCAGTAAGACCCAACCAAATTAAGATCTAGAAATGCACAGGTAAGGAGATAATGGTGAGTGTGAAGGAGAGGGTAGGTGGTTCACACCTCATTTTGATTAGTAAGTCAGTTTCTTGTAAACTACTCATGAAAGCCTGTTGTTTTTTGCATAGAAGTGTGATAGTTTTGTTATGGTTATATATTGTTATTTGATAGCTACTGTTATTTTATGGGGTACCTTCATGTGGCAAAGTACTCATCAGTCAGACGGTGTTCAACAATATAGGCTCTGAAATCATAGTAAAAAAGGAAAAAGGTGAGGTTGTCAGTTTTGATACCTGACATCTTGTGAGTTAAAGTACAACTTGAACAATTGAAGTGCTGGAATTTTGACGCTGGGAATGTTAAATACCCAGCATTTGTGATACTTAAGCGAAGTGTTGGAAGATGTGTAACAAATTGTGAAGGCGTTGCTAAACATGCCAGAGATGTAGTCTCTGCAGTTGTAACTCTCTTCTATTTAAGTAAATTGAAGGAAAAAGGTAAAAGAAGGGAAAAAAGCTTCACTAGAGAAAGATCTGTCTCAAAAAAGAAGAAAAGGAAATGCTCTTTAAAACAACTGAAATTCTCAGCTGAGAAAGAGCTTGAAAAATCTTCCACCGCATGGAGTCTTTTTTTAAAAATGATTATAAACAATTGAAAATATTTTCCTGAAATGAAAATGTTGCAAAACAAAAATCCATTAAATAGTATTTGGTTCGGTGCATTGCTGAGATCTCTGCCAAAATCAGCAAAGCATGAAAGCCAGTACTTACTGGCAAAGCACATCTGTTGGTCTACTAGTGAAAATAAACGTGGAGAAAATCCTTACCCTTTGTCTTAATCTAAAAAAATGGGAGTCTCAAGAACTGTAGGCATAGCTGTAGTTCAAACTGATATTCATGTGGTTTCCTTTTAAAATTTTGACTGAAAAGTGGACAGGATCTGTTGTGCGAAGAAGAGAGAATGCAGCTAATCCCTAAATTAAGGGTGCAGTTGTGTTCTGACTATTCTTTCAGCCTAAGTTTGAAACAAAGCCTACAGCCTGCTAAATTGCTGATAATATGCCAAATACCCAACATATCAAGAGCCAATTAAATTAATTCCTTTCATTTCATTTCAGATTACCACTCTCTGGCCTTTTCTTCTTTGCAGTTCCTTAGCAACACAGTTTTCTTCCCCTGCAAATTGAACACTTCCATCAGCTCTAAACGATTTCAGGTCGGTTATTTATAGAGGGACAAGGGTATTCATGACACATGATGGACATGGAGCTCAGCCGCTGCATAGAATTCATAATCTTAAGATCCTGAGCTGGGGAAGGCTTCCGCAAGCTTACTTTTACATTCAGTTACATCTTCAGAATCAAAGGTTAAGTTATTCCTAAAATTACAAACTAAACTATGGTGAAAGCATGATGAAAGGGTTAGGTTAAGGTGGCAGGAGGTAGTGCTTAATGTGGCTAATGTAATTAAAAATCTTGAGGTAGTTGTGGGTAAGGACAGGTATGGTTAGCAGCCTAGGATGATTGTATGGGTTGACTGCTTTTGTGTGTTAGGTAAGAAAATCCTTCAGGGCACCTTGTCTCACGCAGCCTCCAGCTCACATTTTTTGGAAGGGCAGCGCTGCAGTCTCTCCTGAGCCAGGGTACTGCCTGCCTGCTGCAGGATGCCTCAGTGAGCGGGACTGAAGGAGCCACTGCCCTCTCTAGCCATCCACCTGTGACTCTCTTCCAGTATGTGAAGTTTATAAACCGAGGGGGCTGACAGTTAAAAGAGCTGACTGGAGCCTGTGTGGCTGTGCAGGAGGAACAGGAGAGGGAAGAGGGGATCGGTGGTGCATGTCAGACTCTAGTACCTGGCTGCTCTAGCGCAAGTCTGTTCCCTGAATTTACTGTGCTGATCCGTCAGCAGGTTGGTGGCTCCAGAGGCAGTAAGTGAAAGTTCAAACCTTGCATTGGTCAACACCTTAAAAACAAACAAACAAACAAAAAAAACCCCAAAAACCCAAAACCCAACAAAATCACTAATTCTATTAGATCTATAAAGACTTAAGTACAATCTGAATTGGAGGTTCATATCGATTTACTGAAGTGTCTACTTGGGAATTCTCCCTGGTTGTTATTGCCTTAAAGCACTAGGCAATTAATTGATGGATGTTGTCTTCAAAGTCTTTTTACACCCCTTGTGGATTTCTGTCTCAAATATGCACTGCCGTGATGTCAGTCTTAACATCTTTTCTTGCTTTGGTGATCACATACATGCAGATTATTCTCAAGTGCCGTTCGTTGATTCCTATTTACACATGAAAATCTGAGAGTACAAAACACATCTGAAATCTGGTAGGTGAAACGCTGTCCTTCACTGAACCTGTAAGGCAGACCTGGGGAGTTTTCGTATTCTCTCTCTCTCTGAGAAGCAGATAATTGTTTGATATAAACCTGCCTTTTTAGCACATTCAGTATTTGACTAATTTTTTTTGCCTCACTTTTTAAATTCTAGTGATATCATCATAGCTTTCTCCAAATCTACGATGGTTCGTGAGATAATAGTGGTACTCTGTGAGCAGGTATTCCTTCTGTTTCCAGGGAGGAATACTGCCTGCACTGGTATTATTTCTACAGCTGAAATTAATCTGTGTGCCCCATAATTTATGCACGGAGGCTGTTGATTTTTTTTTTAGATGGGGTAATGATGTTATATCCCTCATTATCACCAGGATATGTTGTACAAACATAGGTTCTTGGTTCCACTAATTCCCTCTGCCTGCCTCTTGCCCTCGGAGTAAAATTGGATGCCCCTCCCCTTTTGTGAATTTATAGTAATCAACAAATAGAGCTATTATAGTTGGAATTCATGCGTGCGTCTCTAGCATGCCAAAGTGAACTCAGTTTAATTACTTCTGGTGGGGAAAAATGAAACTAAACATGCCTTGTGACTCTTAGGTTTGCAATTTGATTAATCTTTTGTTTGTCACGGTCTAGTTTGGCTCACCGGATATTTCCAATATAGTGTAAGGCTTATGCTTGGTCTAATCTTGTTGTTGAAATGCCTTTCTCTTATAGAAATCTTGACCGTCACTGCTGTTCCATAAACCATGTTATTAGAGGAAAGTGTTAACGTAGCAGCCAAGCTTGGTGTTCCCCTCAGCAGAAAACCAGAAAACCGTTGGCACTAGTGTCAGTAAATATAAATTTTCTGGTTTTTTTCCCCTCTTCACCTATTCCAGTGGGGACGGAGGAGGGAATTTTATTAACCTATTGATTCTGGCTCAGAAGCATAATTACTTTCCAGATCTTTATGGGCTATATTAGTCTGTCAGCTTTCATTTTTTGATTTCCCTCCCTTATTCCCTGTGCCTACACTTTATTCTCTTTGTCCTCCTGTCCTCCTAGTAACTCTTACCATGTATCTTTTTGCCCTTTTTTGTTACTATTGTTGCCGTATTCAGTAGCTGCTAAGGAACACTTTTTTAAAAGCCATCCCTGAAACCTAAACAGAGGGCACAGGATCCCTAAAGTTTCTCCTGCAGAATTTCCCTCACCTCACTTCTGCCAGGTAGCAGTGCTGCTTTGAATTTTGCTTTTCTGCCTTTTGTACTTTTTAAAGTCAGTTCCTGAATAGGTAACTATTGAACCCTGAAGTGCTAATTTTTATCTCCTTAGTTACTGATATTGCTTGTAGTCTGAAACATATTTTGTGGTCAGAGGTGATTAAATTAGGAATATGTTTTTGCCAATTGGAGCACATTTCAGTTTGAACTCTTGAAATGCACTTTTTTTGGTGTGTGTTAAAGCACAAGTTATAGGTGATAGCTGAAATTGTCTCCCTGTCATTCTGCATGTGCATATGTACATGCTGTTCCTTCTGATCTTTTGTGTTTTTTCAATTGCATGCTTCAGACTTGCCATGGAACCTTTTTCCCAGCGAAAAACAATTTCCTGTGATGCACTGGAAAATGCATGGTTAACAACATTTATTTTTGCCTGACACAGTGAATACGCTTTTAAGATTTTTTTTTTTTTTTTTTTATTTAGACAGCATGTCAAGGTAAAACACTCTAAAAGAGGAGTCTGAAATGATCAAAAAGGCTTATAATTTGTTGAATTTGCTGTTTCTCCGGGTAATGTCTGAATTTCAAATAAATGCAATATTTCTTGAACCTGACGTTACAGCTGATGTGTTCTGGATGGGGTTCTACCAGCAGGCACTGGAGTCACTTGCGCTTTCATGTGAGGAGAGGAAGATGAGGACTGGCGTGCTAATAGGAAGGCTTAGCATGCTCATACTGGTATTCCGTACTTCACTGAAATGCTGTGTACAGAGCGCCTTCCTTGCCTGTTGGAGAAGCCAAGTGATTTTAAGATGTTTTAGTGCCTCTCCTGCCCTCCAGTGGCGGGGAGCAGCCGGTCCTTTGGTACCTATCTGCTCTATGGCCTTTTGATTTAAATGGCAACATCCTTAGCTTTTGCTGTCCCACTTTTTAAGTGATCAGGGTTTAACTCTCATTGGAGGACCTTTTGAAATAAAGCACTTTTTCCTCAGGAGGACAAAAGGAACATGCAAAGAAGGGCATGGCAGGCCTTCTGTATACGGCAGAGCCCTGCCTCTCCTCTCCGGGAAGGCAGTTACTCTTTCTTCTCTTGTTGGCCTCTTGCGCCAGATTTACTGCTGATGTAGCATGCTGCATCTTTCTCCCTTCACTGGTTACCCCCTGTCCAGCAGCTTGCCACGGTGGAGCAAAACGGATGTGGGCAGGCAGCGCTGTGGCTGCCGGCAGAGGAAATGCAGTGCAAGGCGCATTATCTATATTGCATTTCCTGAGCCCTGCAAAGTGCGGTGAGTTAAGGTCTACCCTGCCATGTGTTTGTTTTAGTATATTTGGTTTCCATGTTTTGTCTGAACACATGTTGCAGGGAGCTTTGGGATTTAAATGTTATTTTAAAAGTAAGTGGTACCCTCGACCTTGCAGCTCCAAAGACTAGGCAATGCTGCTGTGCTCTGTTAAAGGCATAGTGCTTTTGCTCTGTTGCAGAGCTCTTAAGTAACCTCCTGAATGAGTGAGGAGGGATGGGATGAGGAACTGACTTGCTCCAGCGCCTCAGGCCTGTGGCTACTGCCAAACAGGCTTGTTTGAACACGGCAGGAATGGGTAGGAGCTGTGTTCACATCTTCTGTCTTCTCCCAGCACTTTCTCTTTTTCACTCTTTGCCATTCAGATACTAGCAGAGCTCTTAGGAGTGCTATTGTGAGTAGTAATTCTTACAAAAGGCATTGAAATTTACAAGCTAAAAAGCCTTATGTAAAATCCTGTGTTTCCACTATTTTTTTTTAATTGCTAAATACGCTATGAGCATAACTTCTGCATTGTGAGCACTTGGGTTTGTGGAAAACACTCTTCTGTGCAAATACCTGGATATTTAATTGGTATGTGCATTATGTGGGAGTGGGTTCTTACACCATCTATCATTCCATGCATACGTCTAATCTGGATCCTACTTGTCTAGGAGGAAATCCAATTAGTGTTGTTGATGGTGCTGTTAATGATGGTGTTGTCCCTTTCACGTTCATCTGTTCAAATTGTTCCTTTTCACATTTTCCCCTCCTGCAGATAGATATATAGCTGTATTAATTAGGAAAGCATGTCTGATACTGTTGTTTCTGGCTATGGTGTTTAATTTTTAAAAAAATTACATTCCGTTTAAAGATCTGTAATTACACAGGTTAACATATGTTATGCCACATCAAAACCGTTGTCTGAATTATGAGCAGTTCAGAATGAGCGCTCTGTAAAAGCTGCAGAAGCACTTTATTGGCTTGATTTATGTGCTTGCTTTGCCTTTCCCGAGTCCTGCAGCGAGGGATCTAGATACGCTCCTTCCCACCTTTGTGAAACCAGGCTGCATGCTTAGTGTAGTTAAGATCTGAGTAGTACCTGAGAGTAAAGTTTCTGTCTAGACCCAGATTAACTCAGGTGAAAGTGAGTCGTGGGGTGGGAGCATGGGTTAGTGGTTTTAACTGGCAGTTGCTTTATTTAGCTCTGTTCAAGGATTAATGTCAGGGAGTTGACTTAATGCATATATCCATGAGTTAAATACGTTATCCATGTCCCGGTAGGGCTGCTTCTCCACGGGAAAAACAGCAGGCTGTTTGCTGGCTGTCCAAATATGGAAGCAGAGAGCTGATCCTTGAAGGGATTTGGAAGATGTCCGGGGAAAAGCCACAGGACGCCGGGGATGAGCCGGTGGCGGCCGGGGCCCGTCCGTTACCGACAGGTGGCAGCTCGTAGTCAGAAAAGAGCATCTCTCGGGGAGCTAGCCCTGCCATAGCCTGGCTTTTACAGCAATGCAGGCAGCACAGGCCTTTTCATTTCCATTGTGTGTGCAGGGCATAGTAAATTTATTAAGGTAAGAACTTATAAGCATGAAGGTATCTCTATGAATTGGAAAAGTACAGAAAGTGTAGAAGTGTGATGAAGTTGCACGACAGAGGGTTTTCTTCGCAGTACTGCTTGTGGCCTATTGTAAGATCTCCACTGAATCTGCAAGGAATTTTGTCTTAAAACAATTTTTGGAGTTTGTTTAATTCGAAGTGTATGAACAGAGCAAGGTCAACCACATACCAGGTCACTAAAATGCTCAAATGGAGTGAGTAGTGCAAAAAATGCTCCCTTCTCACATGTCTACAAACACACTGATGCTTATATTCTTCTTTGATAAACTATTTCTATGATGAAGTACTTGTTTAATTTATCTCTATCCACTGTTAGTAGAACTGCTCCCCAGTTTCCAATACCATGGAATTGCTTTGTATTTCAAACCAAAAAGAAAAGCTTTATTTCTGCTACAAAAGCTGAAACTTCTTAATATTTAATTTCTTTGAAAGCAAGTTGCATACAAGTTTTTTGCTCAGATGTATGGAATGTGAATGAAAATTGATACATCCCCGTGTCTTTTTTTCACACCTTCCTTTCTCCCATGCGTTCTTCTTTTCATCTAAGTACTTTCATATCTGGTGGCTTTTTTAGTTCAGTGTGTTTTGTGAATCTGTCTTGACTGCTCAGAGCACTTGTGCCGTGAGGACTGTGTTGGCTGTTTTTGCACTTGCTGCATTGTCTAACGAGAAGTGCATTCACATGTTTTGAAGAATGATGTGGCATCTTTTTTTCATAACAATTGGACTTGAAATAGCCTGGGGAGGAATGTTTAGGGCAAAACTCATGTGGTGTTGGAGACTGAATTCTAGGCTGCTTTGCAAAAATTTTAAGTATATGCACTTAGGACATAAACCGCGTTTAGCTCTGACTAAGCCAGAGATGTATTTATGAGCTTAGGGTAGGTTTTGTAGTTTGTGAGCTACCTTAGTTGGGATGGTGATCCGTGGTGTCCTGGAATGTGTATTTCTTATGGGGCTTAGCTGGTTATTTGCCTGTATCTTTTACCACAGGAGAGCTGGGTTTAAGTTCTGCCTAAGTGTGGGCAGGGTGGTAGTTCAGGAGTTGGCTTGAAGAGAGTTCATGTAAATATACGCATGTCACCTTCATCAGGCTTGTGCTTGCTTTTCTGAGTCTTGCCAATAAATGGATATTGAAATCTTCTAACAGCAGTACCTTGAGCTGTTAGGACCAAAAAGCTTGTTTGGGGTGAGTTACAGTCGGAGTGGAATTGAGGGGCTTCATTCTAGCTTCTGCTTAAGTTACACTAATCACAGGTGCTCTGGCGAGTCCACATTGTCCAGTTTGACAAGACTAGCTCTGATATCACCAGCGTAATGGGAAAAGACTCTTGACGCTGCAATGAGGGTATCGATACGTGCTGATGTGGCTTTTGTACTGCAAGACTGTGGCACCATTCTGTAGCTGGAGTCCACGCGCTTCCCTTCTCTGAAACAGAATCAAAGAGAAATATTAACTGCAGCAAATAGTTTACAAGCAAAAAGCTTTTCTGGTAAGTGGCTATGAAATGATCTCTCCCAGAGCTGGTGTGGAGCATTCTAAGTGCAGGGAGGCCATTGAGAGCCCTGGGTAGTTGCCTTGGCTGCTCTCTTTATGACTTTGACTAAATAATATGCACTTCTGTATCTCAGAAGTGAATGTAGGTGTCTACCCGTATTGCTGCATAGATTAGATAAATTCACAGTGATATTTGAAGCAAAGGCTCTAGCTTGGGCTGGTATTTTAGTGATTTTTCTCCCACTGGGAGAGCAGTAAATAGTCTTAGATTGTAAAGATGGGACTAGAAATTGAGGTCACAGTATAATATGCAAGACCTTTTTTTTTTTTTACCTTGTTTACTTTATGCCAGGCTAAGTATTTCATAGCAAAAGTAAATTTTTTTGTGCAGTTTGTGAAATAAATAATAGAGAGATCCTGTTAAAAAATGCATTGGCTGGCTTCCTTATTTTAATATTAATAAGGCAGGTTGCTACAATAAAATTAGCTCTGCATGGTGTTTGTCACTGTACTCCCAAAGCAATCGAGTCTAATGCCATTCCTTCCTGAAATGAATCCCCAGGAGAGTGGTATTTGTGCTGTTCTGAAACCTCTAACCAGGGAATTTGGAGTTGAACTGTAAATTATGGAAAATGCGGATTTTAATCTGGGAATCCCAAGTCTGTCTTTGGCCTTGTGGCTTTCTGGCTGCTTATGTGAAGTGGTTTAATGTTGCTTGCACATGCGTTTTTTCTGCTGTAGTGACTAATATCTAATTGCTTGGCTCATCGTGTTTATGGACAACTTGGTAATCATATCTGTATGGTTTCATAGTCCAGAAACCTCTCCTGGTGGGGGCAAGACAACCTGAACCATGAAGGTACTTAGCTAGGACTGCAGTGCCCTAGGACACAGTGCCTTTTGATTTAGGGGCAAGGGGCTGAAGGCATCTGAGGAAAAAGAGTGACATTGCAGTTGGCACAAAGGAGATAGTCTTTTTTTTTTTTTTTTTTTTTTTTTTTTAAAGATGAATCTGTGCCTTTAAAAGGAAAAGCCCTTTACCAACCCTGTGCCCCTGTGATTTATAACATGCATTTATCTGAGCTACAGAGCAAAGGGAAAAAACCTGTAATCTTGATGCATTTTGTTATGTGACCAGAACAGCATTTTTGTGCTTATAAATAATATTAGAGGCCCTGTCAACTGAGGTGATATTTAGGTTAAAACAAGCATTAGGGGGGTTATTTGATCATGGTTATAGATACACTTCTGCTGAAATCTGCATTTAAGGCAGGATTAAACTCTCTTCATTTTACAGTTTGCATTTTTAGTTTAGGATCCAAATTGGAATTACATTCAAGCTTTGCCTGCCAACTGAATCTTTGTAAGATTTTATTGAACATGGAAGTCTGTGAAGCAGGGAAGCACATATGTTTAAATACCATCAAGGTCTATGGGTCCAAATATCTGCTTAAGTGTTTTCTTGAAAACAGTCATGTTTCAAGTAGGCTTTTTAGATTTTCACTTTAAAGAAATGTCTTTAGAATCCAACAACTGGGAGACACTTTCTTAGCTGGCGAACACCTGTTCTGAATAACCAGGCCATTGCAGTTCTATGTTATTTCTACTTATTGTGATATGCTGTAGTAAAAAATCTGGAATTATGGATTGTGTTTATTGTATGTACTTTCTACAGACTGGATGAAGTTGACAGCTTAGCCTTACTTTAAGTGGCATCCGAAGTAAGACCACCCATGTCTTCCTCCCTTTTTAATTTGCAATCTGCAGGAGTCTTAGCTGAAAACGGAGAGAGATCTGTTTGTAAATGTGAATGATCTCTTTGTGCAAGAGGCTGGGGGAGGTGGAATTCCTTCGATGTTCCTTGGGAAAGAGATACGACAGAAATGTTTTGCTTGCTTTATGCCGTTAGCCAAGGAGAAATTTCATCCAGGATATGAAGCTGGTGGTTGGTTCTTTTTTTTTTTTTTTTCTGCAGCAGAAGGAAAGTGGGATAAGATGAACCAAAGGAAACTCTTAGCTTCTCCCTTCTTTACAAATTACTTTAGAGGAAGGCAAAACAAGGCAAGTCAGGTCATGCAAGACTGGGAGTGCCTCCGTGGACTCCTGGCCAATGTCAGCTGGATGGTTGTTTCTTTTCCTCTATCCTGCAAGAAGGGAAATGCTGGATGGAGAAAAGAAACTAGCTGGATAAGCACAGGCCCACAATTTTGTCCCTATATAAGGCATTGATTTACAAAATGGGGTCACCGAATACAGCCTGCAGCACTTTTGGGAAGACACTGGAGGAGCTAAGTCTGTTTTTTATGTTCTTTGACTTATTAGAATCGAGTCAAAATGTGATTTTTCCCATCTGGGTAAAGAACATGCTTGCTGTCTCGGGAACAGTGTCTTCCTGGGTACAGAAAATGAAAGACGGGAGAGGAGACAGCTTACCACGTCATAGCTGAGAAGCTGATATTTATTCCAGACTTCAGTACTTGTTTAGGCTGTTCCCCAGTCCTGTATTCTGAAAGATTACAATTTCTCTCTACTGCTGGAACTTACTTCCTTTTTTGGGATTTTTTTTTCCTCTTTGGCCTGTTTGCCTTGTATGTTCTTCACTACTGAATGATTTGAAAGTGTTGAAGCTAACGTAAAACATTTTGGTATTCTCCTTTGCTTTTAGTGTGAAGATGATCTGCCTAACACCCAGAAAGGTACAACTGAAATAGCACCTGAATATGGGCTAGAAGACAGAGTAGATGTTCGATACCTTCAGTGGTTAAATGGGAGGCTGAGGTTCCAGTGGCGGAGTTTGCATGCTCAGCACCAAGAGCAATGCAAACTTTTGCACAAGGTAAATGGTTCTTCTAACTCACTGTGGCATTGTTTATTATTTAAAAGCCTTGTCAGCTAGTGCTAAATGTACAAATTATTCTTGTTTGCTAGTTCTGCATTTTCTGTAGGTAAGAGTGAATTACTCTAAATATAAATACCCCCACCTTTCCCTAGTGGGGCAGAACCATGAGAAAATGAAGTATGTACAGTGTTCGTAAGGTTACAATTGTTGTATAAAAGTCTCTCTTGCAGGTTGGCACATTATTCACTTCTGCAACCGTAGGTTGTCTCCATTTTTCTCAGAAAATGCCTGGTAGAAGCAAGACAGCATTCTGGTCCCACAGAAAAGAAGTAGTGATTCAGAACTATAAGTTCATTGGAAATGTGTATTCAAAATATTGAGCATGGATGTTGGAAGTAATAGCAGCAAAACAAAATGCAGTTTCCCTTTCTGAAGTACTAGGGAACATCTGAGCAGAACCCAAAATCTACCTGCTTTTAAGTCAGGAATCAATAGTGGTCTCTGCATTGCTAAGATTCCAGTTCTGTTCCTATTTATGAATAATGTTTATATGCCTGTCTGAAAGTCACAGACATCTGGGAGCATCATGTCTGCTTAGGATGGAAACGGCCTGCAGTCCCAAGGTTGACAGTGATGGTGACTGCAGAGACAAATTTTAAAAAAATGGTTATAAGATAGTCCTAAAAGTTATTCACTACTGTTTTCCCTAGGTCCCCTTTCTCCGTTCATATCTCTTCAGGTAACTTATGTGGAGCCACTTGGTATTGTACCCAGAACCTTCACAGAAAACCTTTTTGAGACTAGGAACAGTTTTGAGAAATTTCTCCTCAAAGAACAACATCTATCAGAAAGTTGTCAGAATCGGAACAAGAGGGTTTTGAATGAAGATGCCTTCTTGGTTTTAATCCCGTGTCTGACGGAGCAATGCCGAAAACTATAATGAGGTTACATTTTGTTCTTTACATGAATTGATTGCTAGGGAAGATGTCTGATTGACAGCCCTAGGGAAAGATCAGGTGCTGTGTGTGCAGCATCTAAAATAACCTTTTGCTTCTCATTGCCCACTGCGAATGTGCTTTCCTGATCTGGGAATGAAGATAGCAATTCACTGTAAGTGCAGGTGCAGTCCTTGGCTTTTGCACTGAGATTACAGACAGTGATGCTATTGGGAGAGGTGGCTTAGTGATATAAAACTCAAATGAAATGATTGGCACCTTCTCCCCTTGATAAGCTACCTCTATTTAAGGTATGCTGATTTTTTTTATAGTAGGTGAGGCAAATATATCCATAACTCATCATCAGTGCTCTGATTTATGTAGTACTTGGCAGTAACAAATCATTAGGCAGCTTCAAGACCTCAGCTTGCAGTTAATGAGACCAAGGAAGAATTAAGAGCAGGTTGAATCTGGGGCCTCGAGTACAAACCGAGGTACTCTCAATGGTCCAGATCAGGCACTGAAATGATCAAGAGATTTGCTGATTGGGCAACATGCTAAACTTGTTGACAGGGAAGATGATGACCTCCTGTGGGGATTGTACTTTGAAATAAACTTGGCCTTTTTTCCCCCTGTGGCTATCGAAGGAAAAATGTTTTCTAAAGTTAGGACTGTTACAGTCAGACAAATATAAAAGACAGGTTAGTTATGCTGCAGTTCCCTGGACCACGATTTCCAGAATCTGGAAGAATAAGCAAGAGGGATAATGTTTCTCTGTTCATGCAGTTTCCCAAAGGTGCCATTACTGTCTTCTCCAACAGTCATCACTGGACTAAACCGAAAGCACTAAGTCGTGCTGGTGATGATTCTTACGATCAGACTGTGCTCTGCAGTGTGTGTAGAGGGCTGCCATCGTGGATGTATGCATAGGAGGATAGATTGGAGCCCAGCTCCTTCATATGTGGTCACACACTGATATTATGCATGCTCAAATACGCATGTGCAACTGTGGGAGTTCTGTTCAGAGCTGTAATAAAATGCAGTGCTCTGATTTATATTTTAGTCTGAATTAAAAGCAGGAAAATTGAAAGGTAAAAGTGACTTTGGAAGGGACTTCATTACAGTGCCACATTAATGTTAACATTTACGGTAACATAAAATATAACATACTTATACAATTTAACAGCTGCATAAACAATAATTGATATTTCCTGACGCTTTATAGAGAAATTTTGGCTGTGCTACTGCAATAATTTCAAAACTTTTAAACTAGTCTGCTATGTGTTAGAAGACAGAGCTGACCCAATATGACCTCTGTATGAGCTGCTGCTTTTCTCATATAAACCACAAACACAGTATGCAAAAGGCTAATGAGTGTTATGCTTTTTAATTATGCTGACAGATTTACAGAGGGCTTTCTCTACAAAATGATAATTATGGCTTTTACTCGCTCTGTTTAATAACTTAACAGGTTATGTATCTCAACTGTGGAACAGTCTTATTTACTGCTGATCACGAGCTATAGTTTTTGCCAAGTAGTGGCGACACTTCCACAGATTTCCTTCTGTGACTCACATAGGCTCTAAAATACCATATTCGCTATTTGGGGCTTTCTGAGAAAAACACATCACACTTGGAAAATATGTTCTTATTCAGGAGATGACTGCTTTGCAACTCTGTACTTTTAAAGTATGGATATTGCTACTGGAAGTAAGAATTGTACATAGAGGATCCAGCAAGAGGCTACCAAGATAGTCAAGGACTAGCTAAGTGGGGCATGACCTCCAAGAAGAGGTTGAGGGAGTTGGGCTTGTTTGCTCTGGTGGAGAAGTCACTTGATAGCTGCCTTCAGCTATTTGATGGTGGTTCAGTTACAAGGATGGTAGTTACAAAGGTGGATCCGT
The DNA here is from genome assembly GCF_047370975.1 of Nipponia nippon. Taxonomy (NCBI): domain Eukaryota; kingdom Metazoa; phylum Chordata; class Aves; order Pelecaniformes; family Threskiornithidae; genus Nipponia; species Nipponia nippon. The sequence continues at coordinate 48,227,006 of NW_028262369.1, read as the reverse complement.
GGTGTTCTCAGCAGTACCAGAAGACAAAGGGGAAGGGGCCACTGGTTATAGGTTGGAAGGTTCAGGGATATTAGAAGAAGCTTCTCTGGGATGATGGGCAGCATTGGGGCAGGTCACCAGAGATGCTGAATGGTCTCCATCCTTGGAGGTTTCCAAGACTCATAGACACAAAGCCACAAACTGATATTGGCAGTAGTCCTTGTTAGAGCAGGAGGTAGGACTAAAGACCTCCGAAGGTCTTTTCTGTTTCTATGATTTTGTGAAAAAATTCTGAATCGCTTGGGTGATCAGGGATGTGTATTTTCAGGTTAGAAGTGCTGACTCATGTCTTGATGAAATAGTACTGTACTGCCTGAAGAAAGGGCAAGGGAGCAGTTGGAGGGAAATATTGAGGGGGAAACAGGCAAAAATAAATGGCTGTTCTTTCTCTAAAGTACACAAATGATAACTGAAACTGATTGCTGGGGCCTCTATCTACTCTGTCTTGCCTGCAGTCACCTAAGGTTGATGGTATGAAGTTCTGTAGTAACCAGTGCAGGTTACTGAAGAGGGAAGCCTTCCTGGAGCTACAGCCGGTCATGTGTTGGGAATTGCTTGTTAGAGTCTGACTGGCTGTTCCTCTTTGCTAGTTCTTCTGATGAGCTGCTTTTCAGTGACTTTGCTCCCAGAAGGCATGTTGAAGCTTACAGACACACACATGTCCTGCTGTAGAAGGAAGAATTCCTCAGGGAAATCTTAACCTCCTTGTTGCTGAGTAATTTTGCAGCCTGAGGCTATGAGCTGTTGAATAACATTATAATGGCTTCTCAACACGGACAGGTTGGTCTGCTTTGAAAGTATAATATAGTAATACCATTATAATTCCCTCGAAATTCTCAGTGGTACATGTTTACCTGATATACCTTCAAATATATGGAAGCGTGAAGGATAAATTACTGTGTTAAGGCACGCCTCTTGGTTCCTTCTATTCTGTTTCTTCCTTGTTCTGTCAAGTGCCAGAGGAATATTTATCTGCCTGGTTTTTGATCCCTCTTGAATTCACAGGGGAGAGCAGCTGGTTTTAGTTAGGCTTTGAATTACCACTTTGCCTTAAAAAATGTGAATGAGAAGCTTTGCGTAGTTTCAGAAAAACAGGTAGGAACCTGTATAGTTTAAAACTGGCATTGTGTTAAATGCACTGTGCCACAATCAGCATGTGAAAAGAAATAGTGGAACAAGTGAGTGTCTGCAAAACTGATGAATTTCCTGTGGGTATTTTGAGCTGTCCTCCATCTGCTAAAGACTAGGGCAGAAATCACACCTGAAATAGGGAAGGTTAGATTGGGTTCAGAGGTGAATTTTCTTGAGGAGGTGAACATCTGATTGAGGACTACCAATGTAAGTTAGTAGGAATAAAATTATATTAAATGGGGTTCTTGATGATAGAAGAAGAGTTTAACGTAATTGGCAGTATCAGATCATGGTAAAATGACAGTAATGGTTGTAATACGCTTGGAAACTGTAAGAGCAAGAGTTGTATTCTGTCAGAATGCAGAGCAGCACTGGGAAATACCTCCTATGAATGGAGTGGTTTCTTGTGCCTCCTCTAAGATAAGCAATATAAAATAAGATGTATTACAGTGGATTGGATTGGTTGTATCTATATATCTGATGTTGTAGTAAAAGAGTAAAGGGACAAGGACAAAGTCTTAATCTCTGAATAAGAGAGAGCAGAGACTGGTGCTGGGTGATTACCTCATTGTCAGTAATTTGAGTGAGCTAAACTGCAATTATTAGATGCATCTGCATCTTGGCATGAAGAATCTACCATGTTACTCTGTAAATTACTGCATTGGTTAATTATATCTTTTTTTGTCTTGAGATATTTGGTTTGAAAATCTTTTGTTTTTTCCTAAAGTGAATTTGTCATTAGGTACGAATTGCACATTCTTTAATAGAGTAGAAGTTTTTCCTCTTGTGCAAAGGTGTGTGAACTGTGAACAAGCCCCCTTTTCATCTCCTCTTAGGTGAACTACACAAGCTGATCTTTCTGCAGGGTGTCTAAGCTCAAGGGCGTTTAGGAATTGGTACTGGAAACTCCCTAGAAGTGGTGCTCAGTGAGGGGCTGTGCCTGTACTCTCAAGCAAAAGTTAGTGTAAGGTTAAATCAGACCTGCCTCCACCTCCATCCATTCCAGTGCCATGCAGCAACAGCTACACATGCTCTGTCCCTCACCCTCTCACCTGCTTCTTTTACCTTGGTACCGTTTCCCTCTTTAAGCCTTGTTTCATCTTCAGTATGTTGTGGTTATCAGTAACAGATTGTAAAAATATAAATACTGAATTATTTCAGTTACAAATACTGGATTATTTCAGTATCCATTTAGTCTGGTCTCAGGGGAACACCTTATTCCTCTGTTGTTACAGATTTAGAGTATTTGTTTTGGGCTTTAGCCAGTGGTGCCGCTGCAATGTACTTTTGAAGAGGGGCTGAAATTCATCCCTGGTGCTGGAGGCCCAAAGGTTCTGCAGCCAGAGTTACGCAAGAATGCAGCAGGGAGAGGAGTGGCAAGTAGAAAGGAAGAACATTGTGTGGGGAGGTGCTCTTTTATTTTTAAACTCACATAGCTCTGCACATGTGACAGATGGTTGTCACCAGAAGTGAGTTTTGGGAAAGGAACGCTAAAATATTCTGAAGTTTCAGGGAAGGGTTGATAATTACCCAGTGCCTGTCAACTTTAAAATAGTTGTCAATACCCAAGTGTATGATAAAGTTCATATTAGAATAAAGGAAGAAAAGCAGGAAACATTCTCTGTCTTCTGGCAGAAATATTAATGAAATATGAGCGATTGTCTGACAAATGTGCGCTGCTATCTTGTTTGGCAGCTGCAGTTATTACAGTAACAAAGGGATCAGCTCTGAATAGGAGGAATTGCTTTTTATTGTTCCCTTGACTAACTTGGGAAGCTTCTTCGTCAAGTAATTGATGATACCATCACCAGTGCAGCTGGGACAAGGTCCCAGTAAGTGAAAGCCAACAATGTATAGCAGCAAAAGAGAAACTTACTGTAACTAGGTAGCATTTTCTGCTTTAAAGGAAGAAATAAAAAATTATTCTGAGGGAATCCTTTACCTCTGTTAAGACTTACACTATCTGTTTAAATGGTTTCTCCTTTCATGCTATGCGCAAGAGCGTGTGTTGTGTAAGGAAAAAGACTTTAAGACAGGATGAAAAGAGATATCTTTCAGGTTTGCTCTGGTGGCAGCAGTAGCAGTTCTTGCGTGTGGTTCTGGTAACAATACCAGATGGACCATTTTGTGAGATGATAGTGGTGCATGATCATCATTTCCTGCAGGCTGTTTTAAAAAGGTCTGTTGTATTGGTGGTAGTAGTTACATTTCTACTTGTCCATTAGGAATGGGCTTGTAACTACTGGGTCACATCACCGTTCCAATCCATGCAGCCATTAGATGGTAGCTAACGATGTTGTTAATGATCTGGTCCTTGCACTGACAAAATATCTTCTAATTTATTCCAGATCCATTTATTCACTAGTGGCTCCCATATGGACCAGATCCTTGGACATTTTTCTGTCACAGAAACAGATCTTGTTAGACAACCGGAGAACTACAAGCAGGTAATGCTTCTCCTGTAATTCTTGGATGCTTAGTATGGTTTACACAAACATTGTTCAGAAGACTGCACTCCTTATAGCATGTTTTTAACTTGGTTTCCAACAGAAATAAGGGCTTATCTATTGAATTGGCAGTTTCCTCATTTACAACTTGTATTCACCAAATGGTTTCTTCCAGTTTGATAGAACATAGACACAAAGGTATTGGGCTAAGTTTTGTAAAAACTGGTAGACAGGGAGTGGGGAGAGACCTGACTGAAAGTGCTGTTGAAGAAAAGGCTTGTAGGATAAAACATTCTAGATCAGTTGACTGACTGCTGTTGTATGCTACCAGTAACCACATCTGAGCCAGCCTGGCAGGGTGTCTGTCTGGGACCTTGCCTGAACGGATTGTCAGTGAGAACATGGAGAGATGTGATTTATCCCTCCAGGAAAGCTGAAGCACATCTGATGCTAGCATTCATTAGTTCCAGAAATTATACAAGCTGACTGCCTTTTTGGATGGTAGTAAGGGGCTTTATTTTGAGAAATATTTTAGAAGCACAGAATGGTTGAGGTTGGAAGGGACCTCTGGAGGTCACCTGGTCCAACCCCCCTGCTCAAGCAGAGTCACCTAGAGCAGGCTGCCCATGGCCACGTCTAGATAGCTTTTGAATACCTTCAAGGATGGAGACTCCACAGTTTCCCTCGGTGACCTGCTCCATGCTCAGTCATCCTCACAGTAAAAAAGTGTTTCCTTATGTGTTCAGACAGAATCTTCTAGGACAGCATCATTTTTCCTAGTGTACTGTTTTACCCTTAAGTATATATTTCTGCTGCTTTCAAATACTCAGTTATCGTAGATGTTTCAGTTTATTATTTGACGTAGTACAATTCACTTGTTTTAATACAGTATAATACATTTGTTTTACAAATCAGTTTGTAAAAGTTCGTTCTCTGTGAAACTGAAACGAGATTGAAATTTTAAGCTCAGCCCTAACAAAATTGCAGTCTGTCCGAATCTGTTTACTCAAAGAAGATATTCTTTCTGCTGCTACCTTAAGATCAGAAGTGGGCATTGCAAATACTGCGCACAAAGAAATTCAGAAAAGTAGATTTGAAGATGGGAGATAGTCTTATGTTCAAGCCCCCTCAATTAAAGTGCACGTTAATCTTTCATTACTGAGCATTCCTTGGATGAACCGTTCACATCCAGCCTCTTGATAAGGTTCAGCTGTTTAGAACATTTTCCTGGAAAATTACTGCTTTTCTAGAGCAAGTGGCTAAGTCAGCTTGAGATTTCTTTTTCATTTCTGCTTCACAGTCCCCCTCCTACGGTTTGCTCAGCAGCTCAGAACACACAGCAGCACAGTCCTCTGGAGCTTATACTTCATAGTTTTCCAGAGCTTAGCAAATGTCCAGAAAGGTCTGGTGGTCTGGTACTAGAAACTTCCAGGCTGTGTAGAAGGACTTCACAACTACGTTTTTCCAAAGCCTTACCCTGAATATGTCACTGATCTGTTACAGTAAAGCATAACGATTCTCTAATAAAGCCTATTTGGTTTTGACTGCGATGTTGATGAATCATTCCAGGAGTTTTCTTTATTGCATGCTGCTCCCCTTCCTGGATGTCTGCTTCAGGTGTGCTGTTGAGTGGAGGCTGTGAGGGTAAAATGGAAAGAATCTTTTTGTATTTTAAACACTATGGTTAGATAAAGTCAATGTTTAGTGGGCAGCTATGTTGCTTTGTTAATATCGGTAGAGGTTTCATTCCACCTTGCCTAGGCTTAAACAGCAAGTAAATAATATGACGGACATCCCTTCAAAACAAGGATGACCACTGAGAGGGACAGAGGCAGAGTGGCAGAAGATGTTTTCATCAAATAAGCTATGGGTGGTCACAGTCTCCATCTCCTGTTTCTGGTCCCTAACTGGTGCAATCCCAAACAGGCTCCAGCCCCAGTGCATGTGTGTTGGAAATTCTTTTCTTATGTCACTTACTGCTTGGACTGGTCCAAAATTGGAATTGTTTGTCAGCATAATCAGCTGTGAAATTGTTAACCTCTTGAAGCTCCTGAACCTGTTCAAGAAAAGGGGTTCCTCTAAGCGACTGTCTTGTGCCTGATTCTAAATTAAAAAGGAAAAATTTCAGGAAATTGTCACAACACTTCAGTATACATATTTTCGACTTAAAATTCTTATTGTCATCATTTGAGCAGTCTTTGTAGTTTTTGTCTCCCCTTACCCTTATTTCCCAAAAGCAGCTTCCAGAAGTCATATACTCAGTATGTATGAAGAGCCCACTATAACAGGGTGGTATGGACTTGAAAAGGCAAGGCTGTTTTCAAGTGTTAGTTTTCCAGATGGATATAATACTCAATATGCAAAGTGATGCTTCTTTGGAAAAATGTAATAAAAAGCCTCTAATTTTTAAATATCTTGATAAGATTAAGTAAATTATGCATATTTGAATAGCTTGGTTTTCAAATATTGGTGCAGATGGCAGCACTCTGCCAAATGTTTTTTCCAAAAACTGTGAAATAATTTTTTCTCTTTAATGTGACATTTCTGTTAATGTTACCTCAAATAACAACCTTCTGCATGGATCAATAAAAAGAGCAAGCATGTCAATATGTCTTACGGTAATGCACCCCTGTTGATGGATGGTGTTATGAATTCCTTCTCATGTTAGGCATCCTTCAAAGAATCGAAATGCAAAGTGGATCGAAGTGTCAGAAATTAGCTATCACAGACAAGACATTGGACTGGTTTTACTGAAGCCGAGTTCATTTTCATCAAAAATATCCCAAGAGATAAGTTGCTCTGACCTGTAATAAAACAAGAGATGTTTAGTCTGACGGGGAAAAGTGCAATAGGATACAGATGGCTGTGAAGTTAAAATTAAGTTTATGAGATGGGAAAGCCATGCTACTCCTTTTCTATAGAAGTTGCACAATAACTTGTTTAAAATGTTCTTCCCTTGGATTTCTGACTATAAAACTCTTTTAGTGTGCTTTTATGTACAGGGATTTTACTGGACATTATTATTCTTTTATCATCATAAATGTCTTTGTCAGATTCATAGAGCTGGAAGTTTTCCAAGCGTAATAGTTTTAATTATGTTTTTCTCTAGTGAGGCATGATCAAAATTCCAACTTTTCCTGCAGTTTGGCTTGGCTGTGGTTATATATGTGTGGCTGTGAGCCACAGGTCACCGCTGTGTTCAGTTCCTGTGCTGCCCAGGGGTGTCAGTGAAGGGGAGGCGTTGTTATTTCAGCTGGTGTTCAGTTTCCAGTTGAAGTACGTGTGCATGCTCATGTTAGCTCTTGACCTCTACATGCATGTCCTTTCTTTCCCGGGATGCTGTCGTGACTTTCTGAACAGCCTCTGGCTTGCACGGTATTGCATGAGAAATATGCTGATGGTCATTTTCTCAGCAGAAGCACCTGAAATATCTCAGGGCAGAAATAGAGTTCTGGTCTCTGGCACTGCAGCTAAAATAATTTGGAAGCGTACTGGGGAGAACATGTGGAGGATGTGGCTGAGGGTGGGCAACATCTGCCCCAAACTCTCCAGGGCAGCGTCGTCTATCTGTGGGGAGGCAGTCACATTCCTCTTGCAACTGTGAGGACAGTGGTTGTGATGTGGGACCGATTGGCTAGTTTTTCATCATTGTAAGCATAATATAATCCCATTCTTGTCTATGAAGCCCATTTACCTTAAATTCTGCATTGCAGTGTCACCAGTTCTGATGTTTTACCTTGAGCTCGAAAAAAGTATGTTGCACTTCGGAGTCATTACATTAACTTTCTCATCAAATGGTTACCCTATAGAGATCAATGAACTCTGAAGCAAAGCAGCCTAGTCCCTCAGTTTCTTCTGTCTCTTTTTGTACTGCTTTATATGTGGAATTCAGTCTTGCAGGTTTTGTGATTAGCAGAGATTAAAAGTTGTAGTCAGAACTCAGGTCATTGGTACAATGCTGGCAGTGCTGGAGTGATCACTGAAATTGTAATGAATAAAGATGACACTTTTAAATGCCAGTAGATCAATTTAATAAGTGTGACAGCAAATAAATAACGCAGCTGTCTGCCAGGTGGACATGCAGAGAAATGCAGAGAACTTGGGTGTGAATACCTAATAATTTTATTTCAGAATTTTATGAAAAATATTTATACTTGCTGATCATTACCACGTTTTAAAGGGAGTTTATTTGGCTTAAGGAACTAAGGTCCTTGGTAGCAAGTATATAGGAGCAAACAAATAGTCTGTTTGACTTCGCATATGTAATGTATGGTCAATTCCAGGCTCATAAAATAATTCGGGTGAGTTTTAGCTCTCCAAGCAGCAGGGATTGGGTGGGATACGATAGGATGGTATGGGCATAGCATTGATCTGCTTTCTGGACTGTTCGTGTATCAGGGAAGAAAGCCAATGTACAGTATATGTATTGCTTCCTTCAGTCAGATGGGACTCCATAATTTCTTACCGGGACATTCAAGGGGTAAATGATCAACTTGTAAGATAAGTTGATTGTGGAACCTAAATCTCGTGGCAGTTTCCATTTAAAACATCTGTCCCAGATGGCCATTACAGATGGGTGACACAACAGGTTTATTCTCTGTGAGTAATAGCCTATGGTTTGAATTCATGCAAAGCACTAAAGAGCTTCTGTTCTTTTTGGAACAAGTACATTCAGATTGGGAGCATTAGGAACTGATAGGCTTTGAATTTTCAAAAATGTTGAGCATGCATTTACTAGTTACTTTGCATGAAATTTGAGTTTTCAGTTTGCGTCATGTGCATGTATATGTGGGCTTGTGCACTTCTTGCATAAAGTCCTCCTAATCTGCTGAAATATTTTATCTGCATAGGCATGTTAAACGGTAAGCTCAACCAGGATGTCCAGAGCACAAACACCGCATGAGAGTTTTTGGTCCATTTCTGTCCGAGTGACAGCACCACCTCCTGGAACATACGTGAAGGCAGAGCAGCAAAAGTGAAGCCTGTTCTCTTAATACAAGTTGTTCAGCTGGTTGCTGAATAGTTGCTATGGTATTGCATTATCTCCAGAAATGGATGGTAAGTTGCTGACCATCTTGGATGAAAATGGAATAACTATGGCAGGGTAATTCCAGCTGCTGTGTGCTGGGCTGTATTTGGTGTCCTTGTGCTGGTTGTTTGGGACTTCATGGAATGTTCCTGCTGGTGACAGACGCTGCAGGCAGGCACTAAATGAAAACAAACAGTTAAAACCCTGCTGCTAAGCTCGACACTGTGTCACATTAGTGATTTGACACAGACCTGTGCTAGTATGTAGTATTTCTGTAATCGACCCTGTTGTGCTCTTGTATGGCAGGGGTGAAGGGTATGTAGCTTTATTTGAATTTCAAAGAGCCTGCTAGGGGACCATCTGATATTTTATGACGTCCTTCCATCTGTTGTACAAGAAGCAGTTGAACCAACACGTTTCTCAGCGTGTAGGTACCAATGGAAAAAAATGACATTCGTGCTGTAGTCCATGATGCTGCTGTGTAGAAGATTAAGTCAGGAAGCGAAGGCTTGTACTGCATGCAAATTCCAGAAAAAAGATTTGTTCTTTTCTGAAAAAATTACCGTGAGGTTCAAGGACAAGCTGCCTTCATTGGTATAAATTGTTGCAGATTCATTATCTCCTGTGATGCTCTGGCAACTAATTCTGTTCGATCTGGCCCTCAGCTTTTTTCATGTTTATGGCTTCATTCCTTTGGTAAAAGCTATAGTTCTGTCATTTCTATCATGGAACAGGATCAGTATTTCGTATTGTAACTACCATTCTAATTAAGGACAGCTTTGCCTATTTGTCATCATGTTTCAGTTTCTTGAAAAGAAAAAAAATGCTTGAAATTTCTCAAGTGGGCCCTGCATAAAAAATAATACAGTATAATGTTCAAGAGTAATTGCATTGGGGCTTGTGAGTATTTGTGAAAATGTGGGTTTTTTTGTTTTGTGGGTTTTTTGTTTTGTTTTTCCTGTGCATGTTCTGTCTGAAATCCCTCCTTGGCCAGTCTTGACTCCACAGAAGTCTTCATGGAGATTCATTTTGCTAGGTGTATGCCAGGCTCTGTGTGACCTCTTCATAGAAAGGTTGTAGCACAAACCAGTTTTCAAGGTGGGGAGAGACTGTGTTGCTGTGAATGAGATCGGAAAGGTGGAGAACAATCTTTCCCCAAGGAATACAAAGGTCTGTGACACAGTTTTTTGAGCAATAGGGTAGAAGAGACAGCCAAGCCCCAAAGGATCTAAACACAATGAGATTTTAGACTTACTCTACACACTGCCAGAATAAACTTAGTTTGAATCAGTAGTGACTCTGACCATTTACTAAATCTGCTTACGAGGCTTCAGATGACCAGAATCTTTGGATTCTGGCATTCTTGAATTTTCGGAACAGCAAGTAAGCTGGTAGATTCTGTAGCAAGAACAATTTTTTTTTTTCTTTTCCTTTTACAGAACTTTTTGAAGATACAGGGTTTTCTAACCCAATGCATCAAAATTTTTACCTGTTTTTAAGCAAGTTTGTTTTTCATTAATGATTGCTGCTGGGTGCATCTTAAACAAGTTCTTTAATGATGAAATGAGAAGAAGTTCTAGAACTGCTGACCTTTTAATAAATTTCAGGGTTCACCAATGAATTGTATGTTAGACCCATGGACACACATGTTTTGAAAAGGTCAATTATGACAAGTTTTTTGAATTTGCATAATTATGCTCGCCACAGCACCTTGAATAAAAATAGCAAATGCTTTGCCCTTTTAAAGTATTCAGGCTTTCCTCTCTTCCTGTCTTTAACTTGCTTTTACTAAACCATTCTAACATTATTCATTGAAGAACACAGGGAACATGGACTGACTGTATTAGGAACTGCAGCCTGGGAGCAGAAGTAGAGCTCTGGACAGGCAGAGGAAAGGGGTAGGATGGACAGTGAAGAGCCTCTTTGCTCTGGCTTTCGCTCAGTGAAGTCAGGAGCTGGAAGAGACCTCTGGACAAGAGGCCTGCATGAGGGCAGTGGGAAGGCAAGGTGGCTCTGATGTGAAAGAATTCAGAGTACCTGGGTGAAAAGAGACTGAGTGAGGCACTGAAGAGAGGCTGTGGCAGGAGGGGCTGAAGATAGACAGAAAGGTCAAGACTGGAGAGGAGAGTTAGGACAGGGAGCCATGAACGGGAAGATGAGTCTGTCTAGAGACTTGAATCACTGTCTTGCTCCTTGCGGGATTCCGAGAAATTTCCTACCTGCAGGAAAATGTCATCTCCCTCCAGATGGTCCTGTGGACAGCCTACTGCTGCTGCTAGTGAGTCTGTTGAGCCAAGAGTCTGGTCCTGCAGATAAGAAATGGGTATCTCTGCTGCTGCAGGAGGAATTTTCAAAAGTATCTTTTTAAAAAAACAAAGAAGTTAATAGTCTAAATTGGAGTAAGATGATGCAGTGTAACATTAGTAGCATTACTTTAAGCATGTTTATTAGGATATTTTATCCTAGAACTATTGTATCATTCAGAGGGCAGAGTGCCCTGTTTCTGAGTCACAGCTGTGGTAAAGAAAGTGGTTGATGATGGTGAAGAAGCAGCAGTAAGACTGGGAGAATTGTTGGAAGAGGAAGGAAGCCTTAATAGCCGAGGCAGTGGAGCTTTGTCCTGGAGAGCTGCAATACTTCTCTGCCTTTGGCTTCTCAAGTTCCCTGCGGCAAGTTACTTAAACTAGACTTTCCACGGTGGGCTGCCGATGGGATGTTCACATTTTTTGTGTGCCCAGTTTGATGCTCAGAGATCTGATTTCTGGAAATGCTGAATGTTCCTAGCTGCTGCTGAACTTGGTGGGACCTCTGCTGGGAGCCCCTCAAGACTTTCAGCAGTGCAGGCGGCATCATCTAGAAATGTCAGATTTAACCCCAGACGGTGTAGTAGGTCCTTGCACCACACTGCTCTGCCGAAGTATTAGGCTGGATGCTAGAGTCAGTAGAGTGGTGTGTGTTAATGCAACCTGGGCCAGCTGCCTGGTGTCTTCCACTAGAGCCGATCGGCCGAGGCAGCGTGCCATGGCTGTGTTGGCCCAGGAACTAACTCGATGAAAACTACCTAAAGCATCTTTGCAAGCTGTTGAGTTGCGCTGGGTAGATGTATCCATGAAGTGCTTTATAGTAATTTTTAAATTCTCTGAAAATCGGGTCTCAGAAGTCTCAGTTAAGGCATCCAAAAGAAATGGAAGCATTTTACTTTCATCTCTTTGTTTTCATTTCCCATTTGTAAAATGACAATAATACTATCATCTCATCTCACATGGGTCATTAGGAAAGATAACTTGTTTATGTGGAAGATAAAAATTCTGTCTTCAGAATGGGATTTGAATGATGTATGGCAAATAAGTCCATGGCTTCCCTCTGAAGAACAGACAGAATAATATGCAATTTAAAAGGAAAAGGACTGGCTTGTGGAGTGAGCACCAACCATTCTGTGCCCTTGGTGAGACAGATTATGAAGGGAAATATTTTGGTCACGTAATTCTAGACCTTATATACACATGGGATGGTCAAATTAGTGTTGTTTAGGCATCTTGAATTCTGGCGCTTTTTAACTTCGAATGCATCAGTTTCCAACCTTAGCAGTTATCTTGCTGGATTGTGCATTAAAAGCGTAAAACATACTTACTGCCATGTGCTCTGAACAACACTGCCAGTCAAAGCCAATGCTTTTTCTACCCCTGTTAAATTACTTAATGTTTTGTGTTGTTGTTCCAACCACAGTTACTTTAGACGTTTTACATGCACGGTAGTCAGATTGGTGAGAACTAACATGGGAGCTGACATATTAATATTGCAGAGGAGAGCAGATCTGATAACATATTGAATTATATATGGGGCTCCAGCACCTAAATGCAGGAGGCCTGGAGGCTCACACAAGAAAGCTCGAGGGAGCTGAATGCTCCAGAGTACTCGATTTTTTTTTTTTTTTTTTTTTTTTTCATGGTGGGTGTTCAAATAAGGAGGAGTGGAGGCTGTAAGGATGGTTTTAATATGAAGGTCACCTGCAGGCTCAAACGAAATATAGCCTCTGTGCTGCTGTATGATGAGCAGGGTCAGGAGCCATGTCAGTGAGACTCGGCTGGTCTGAGTTGGCTTTCTGACCCTGTCCGAGAGTCCTGCCCTGTCCTAAACTACTGCTTTCCGCTCGGTGCCCTGATATCGGTAAGCTGAACGATGGAGCAAGAACTGGCTTTAAACCCCTGTGGGTTATGTTGGTTGAAAGATTTATTTTTTCTCTCTAGATATCTCTAGTTTGATCTTCTGGTGGTGTAATGTCAGGAGCAAAGCGCCTGCCGCAGTGCTGTGCACAGTGAAATATGCTGCACTGGGATGGGTAGAGTTTCGGAGCCTGCAGGGAGGATGAGCTGTATTGGGAAACCCACATTTTCCTTGTGCGTGAGGATGTTCAGCACAATACATTAAAGCGTTTTGGTCCTCTTAGTGGGACTGCCTAGATCACCTTTAAAATCCAGAATACTTACTACTTATTGTTGTTTTTCTGGGCAAAGGCTCTGTTGGTTTGAAGCTTGGTACATTGAAGGTTATTGAAATTGGAAACACACTGTTGTATTTTGTTTCTTCTGGCTTGTGTACATGGGAACCCCTCCTTACAATTACTGGAGCAGCAGTGGATACTGTCTTACAAATGGGGTGATTTGGTTGTTGTTATGTATTTCCCGTAGAGTAGGAGAGAGGCTACTGAGAAAACAATTTAAAAATGAAATAAAAAAAAATCTTGGTGATTCAGATATCATTTTTCCGTCTCGCATTTCATCACAAGGAAAGAATAAGCACTAAGAAAGCAAAGAAACTGTCATTGACAGCATGTGCTGCCCACCCCGTGCTGCGTGGCAGGAACAAAGAATTTTATTCCTGCCTTTTTTTTAATGATTCACTCTACAGAATGAGAGGGGGTAGGCTGCCATGTCATTTTCCTTCCAAAAAAACTGTAGGCAAGCAATTGGTTTTCAGTTCATTTGCTGACATTTATCACATAAAACATGGTTTGCTGTGGTAGTTATTAAAACCTGTTGGAAACAGTGGATCAGGTACTCATTTGCAAAAATGAGGCAGAGCAGATGCAACCCTTGTCATCAGTGTAAAATTGGGAAGAATTACAGAGGTCAAATGGTTTCAAAGCTGCTTTTAAACAGTGTCTACTTGTAGCTGGGTTCCTGATCCTTCTTAAGAAAGTGAAAGACTCTGGCCAGCTGGGCACTGTAGAAGCAAGAGCAATCAAATTGTGCAAGATAATGTGTATTGATATTTCTAAGGCAGATTCAAGTCAATTTTAGAAGGGGTGACTTTGGAAAAAAAAAGTTAAATATACATTACTTGCCTTTGGATGCTTTGTGTGGTCTCCTGTTGGGGCAGACAGCAGCCTGGTTGTCTTGGGTGAGGAATTCCTCTCCCAACCTGCTTCCCTGGTCATCTCCTCCAGAAGCAGTGCGGCTTGCCTTCCAGATCCTGCCTGGAAGATGGGCAAGGACTATCCAGAGCCAGGAAGCAGCTGGAGGCTGGGGTGAAAGTTTGGGGTTGGTGACGGGAGAAGGAATTGAATGGGTACCTGTGGGAGAGTTAATTTAGGGAGGCTGGAGAGGCTAGAAAGGTATGGAGTGACTCTTCTTCATGCTATAGAAAGAAAGAAGCAAGCCTCTGCAGGAGCTAAACTGCTTTAAATCTCAAAGAATGCATATGATCAAAACAATCTCCTCTGTTTCTCCTTCCCTGCAACGGTCTGCAGCGTCAGATGGTTTTCTGCTCATCTGATGCCTGCTGTTACCGGCTGGTTCAGTTCCGCCTGCTCTGGGACAGGCACTTTCCACCACCGCAGTCGCCTCAGATCCTGCTGGTGGTTGCCTTTCAAAGCAGTGTGGAGTATCCCATCCCAGAAGGAGGCAGAGACATGTAATTAAAGAGCTTTGAGAAAGGCAGATAGGGACAGAGAATGTGCCTGTGTTTATGTATTACTAAAGGAAAATCTGTGTTATATCCTATATAAGCCAAGTTGGTTAGAGATAGGCTGGATAAGTGAGTGATAATGTGAGTGGAAAATTGTTTGGGCCACTGAACTCAAATTGGTGTCTGGTTGTTAGTGGTGTACCACTGGGATCAGCTTTTGGGCCAGTACTGTTTAACGTCTTATTCATGGCTTGAATGATGGGATGGAGCACATCACCAGCAAGGGCGCGGACAATACCAAATTGGGCATACCAGTGAATACACTGGAGGGCAGCGCTGCCGTTCAGGGGGACCGAGACGGGCTGGAGAGATGAGCTGAGAGGAGCCTCAGGAAGCTCAGTAAAGGCTAGTGCAAAGGCCTGCATCTGGGGTGGAATAAGCCCTTGCAATAGTACATGCTGGGAGCTGACTGCTTAATAAGCAGCTTTGCAAAAAAGACCAACCCCTGGGGGTCCACGTGGACAAGAAGTTGCCCAGGAGCCAGCAGCGTGCCCAGGCAGCAAAGGCTGACTGCATCCCGGGCTGTGTTAGCAGGAGAGCAGCCGGCAGGGCAGAGGGAGGGATCCTGTCCCTCTGCACAGTGCTCGTGAGACTGAGCGCTAGGTGTCCAGTTTGGGCTCCCCAGTACAAGGACAGTGGCATACAGGAGCAGGTCCAGTAAGGCCACTGAGGTGGCTGGGGCTGGAGCATGGATCAGGCTCTTCTCAGAGGTGCACGGGGACAGGAGAAGGGGCAACAGACACAAGTTGGAACATGAGAAATTCTGCCCAGATATAAGGGGAAAAAATTGCCATGAGGGTGGTCAAACTCTGGAACCAGATCCTGGAGAAGGGGTGACATCTCCATTGTTGATGTTCAGGACTTGCTGGACAGAGCCCTGAGCACCTTGCTTTCAGCAGGAGATTGGATTAGAGACCTCCAGAGGTCCCTTCCCACCTACGTGGTTCTGCTTGGCAGCTGACGGTGTTAGCATGAGACCAGCTTCTTCAGCTGACAAGCACTAGCTCGTCACCCAGCCATGAATCATTTAGTTGTTGAACTCCGTACCTGATTTCACTTTCCCAGTGCCCCTTCTTGGGAAGGATGCTTTATTTTTTTATTACTCCAGACAGTTTTAGTGCTAAAATATTTCTTTAGATATTTTTTAAGCAAGGTGGCCTCTGGCTGCAATTAGTGTCCCGTTGGAAGAACTGGCAGCATTATATGGCAACACTAAAGCAAATCATTCTACCTCATGGTATTATTACCTTGATCTGAAAATTTCCCCAGGCTGCGATTTGTCACTAATATTGCCTTCAGCTAAACTTATCCATACAAAAAAAAAAGGAGTTAATAGAGCTGCAGTTCTGGAGTTGCCATCACCATTTTTTTGGGATGAGTTATTACTTAGTGCGTTTTATTGACCAAGCATGTAGAGTTCTTGGTCCTTGAAAAATGATGCAGTGGTTCATCACGGACTCCATAAATTGTTGGACTGTGTAGCAGCAATATCTTAGTCTCCTGCCCCATAAGAAAGGAAGGTATCTCTGAAACACAGTAGATATGTACTGCATTGAAGTAGGAACTGCACTGTGTGACTTGACTGATACGAACACTTGGTTGTGATTGCCAGTGACAGAAAAACTGATAGGATGATACAGAGTTTCGCTACTGCTTTTGTGCTTTTGCTTGTTTTATGCCTTACTTAACATAATTTGAATGCTGTGACAGTGACAATGACAGTGACATACTATAATATAATTCCACCTGAGACAATGCAGCTGGAATTAATAAGCTGGAGAGACAAGGCTGAGGTGCTTTGTCATCAGTTGGCATTGGATCATTTTTTTTGGTGGAAGTGCTAACAAAGCTAGTGGTGGGAGCAAGCTGTCCCAGCTCAGGTGATGCTTCGGGCCAGCACAGGGAGGCCAGGCAGGCTCTGTGGTCCTATACAGTACTATGGAAAAGGTTGTACCAGCATCATAGCTGGTATCTGTAAGCTGAATGATGAAATTCCCATTTATCAGCTGGGCCAGCTGAGGCTGATGTGCAGGGGCATATGTGGTGAGAGGTGTGTCTTGTCTCCACAGTCATATCAAAATACCCTGGTCATGCTGCCCCTTAACCTTCCTTGGTAGGAGACTTCAGAGTAAGAGTTGTTTACTTGCTGCCATTCTTTGGTGATGGAGTCTGAAAGGGTCTCATTGGTCCAGCCTAGTGGATCTTAACTGGGATATTGGGCCCTGAAGGAACAAATTAAATTTCAGGAAAAAAAATGTTAAGGTGAGGAGCCTTAGAACTCATAGCCCATCTCTTGAATTGTGCCTTGAAGCTAACAGTAGCCACTAGAGAGTGCAGAGCATCTTTGCTTGTGGAGTCTTTACTGTAGTTCTCATCCAAAAGAGAAATCGGTTGTCCGCTTCTAATAGAAAAGGGACTTCAGGCTTGGCACTCTTCTCTTGTGCCAAAATACGGCTATTGATGAAGGCTGATCCTGAAGTGCCCCAGAGCTATAATGATCTTGTGATCCCTCGCTGGGACCTCTGTTGTCCTACATCCACCACTGCGTCAAAAAGACACTTAACCCATCCAGAAAGTCAAGCAAAACAGGACCACTGCATTCTCCAGCCTCATGCTAGTTAAAAAAGCAAACTACAGTTACATTCGTATATTGCAATGAAAGCCAAACTGAACTGAACTCTGTTTTTTAGAGGTGACAATGCAGCTCAGATTGGGAGGAGACTGGTAGAGCTTTTTTTATAGCCTTGTAAAATTAAACTTTGCGTGCAATTTGCCCATAATGTTAGCTCGGCTCCACTGGCAGGTATTTTTGTTTTTTTAAATAGCCAAGGAAATAGAGTTATAAAATCAGCTGTTACTCATGCTTTGCAAGTAGTTTTGGATTTGTGGTTCTTTTTAAATATGTTTGTCGCTTAATTTAGACTGTGGTAAGAGACTAGCAAGAGAAATGAATTGACATAAGGGAGACTGTAGCCGACTTTAAATTAGTAGTTTCTCTAGTCAATAATGCATATTTTAAAATGTGTGAAAATACCTGCATGCATGATAGGCTATGATGGCTTGTCAAAGAAGAGCTAGGCTGGGAGAAACTGTATTCATATCAAGTTGTCAAGCTTAGATAATCCACATATCAAACAACTTTTTAAATTCATTGTTTAACTAACATGAACATCTGTGATAATTCTGTGTGCTGTTGGGTCTCCAACGGTAGAAGCCATTCTTCTTTAGGTTTATTTTTCTGTCTTTGCGTGAGAGCTAAATTTTAGTTAACATTTATATTTGTTAGTGTTTAGAGGTTGGGTTTCTGTTGCTGTGGATGCTGTACAAGCCAGTCCTAGTCACGATGGACATCTGATGGTGCTCCGGGAGTGCAAGTGGAGCCATGCAGCTCTGTCCCCGACGAGCTGTCCCTTGAAGCAGAACTGGGGAGGCTCTGGATGTCACTGCTCATCCAGTCCTTGGTTAGGGACCACTGGTCCTTACAGGCTGGTAGGCAAAGAAGGTGGCAGGGAGCTGGTAGGCACCTGTGGGAAGGTCTGTGCCAGGGAGGCACTCCACTTGTGCCTCCGAGCCCCTGTTCTTGCAGGGAGCAGACAGGGAGGGAAAAGGAGGCTTGGGAGCCTCACCGGGGCCTTTGGGACTGGCAGCCTGTGGTGTACTCAGTTGAGAATAGATGAACCCATATGGAAGAGCCCCCATGGGAGGGCAAGTTGTCACTTGTGCACAACTTGTGCTGCATAGCCCTTTATTTTGAAGAGAAAGTACTAAAGCTCAAGGGAAGGAAAAAAGCCAATCCCTTGGCTTAGTAGGTGTTTGCAATACACACTGATGTAAAAAAAAAAAAAAAAAAAAAAAAAAAAGGCATTTCTTTGGCTTTGTATAAGGATAGTGTTTTTGTCTATTCACTGCCAAATGCAGGATAAGGCTGTCAAGGAAGGACACAGTAGGTGGATATAATAAGCTGGTGGCAAGGATGGATGGGATAATAAAGGGGGAGGGTAAAACCTAAAGGGCTAGTTCTCCTGCTAACACACAGAAAGGAAGGGAAATGCTCCTCTGATGACTACCACTTCTTCATGGTGTAGTAACATCCAGTGTGGAAACATACAGAAACCAGGATATTGGTACTGTTCGGAAGTGTTGCATCAGTTCTGAATTCAGATGAGTTTAAAAAGCAAATTAGAAATTGCTTGTTCCGGTTGATTTCTATGTGCGTTTTTGTGGTCTGTTAAAAATATAGGAAAATGGGCAAGGGGGGGAGAAAAAAATGAGTATGGATAATGCTTTGTTCTGTCTACGGAAACAGTCTGAATAAAAGCAGATGAATAATGGTCTTTTTTTGACATCAGCTACATGGGGGTTCTGGTTGGCAGTACAATATGAACAGCTGTCAGGCAGTACTGTGATACAACTTGGTGCTTTTCTTTGAAATTCTCTGGCTGAAGTAAATTGTGATTTTTGGTACCTCCCAGATGTGCTTTAACTGAGCCTATATTCAGCTAAAAGTACTTAGTACTGCCTGAAAATTTGGCTCTTGAGGTATGCCAAGTTAGGCACCCAAAATCAGTGGTACCGTTAGGGAAGAAAATTTGTACCTTTTCCATTCTCGTTCATCTTGATCTTGCCTGTTAAAGTATAAAACTTGCACTTCAGTCTTTTTCCTGATCTTTTTTCTCTGTTTCAGTATGTGCCATTTCCACAGGGAAAAATGCAAAGTAGTCCATTCATTGACCTGTTCCTCTGCAAATGAATGTCGTTGTTAGTACATCCCAGTTCATTGCCTATCAATGTGAAAGCTGTAGCACAATTTTTATGTGCCAAGTGTCTCATTTTGTTTGCTTTAAATTCCATTTTCTTTCGGTTTCATTTTAAACAGCTGTTTTCTAAATCCCTCCACAAATAGCAATTATGTTTTATAATTATGATCTTTGTCACTTAAGATTTTAACTAGTGGTTTGATTCCCTTCTCTCAGCAATGTAAAACTGAGATAGCTTGACTGAAGTTTGAGCTGCGGTGGTATAAAACTGGTGTTGGCGAGTGGAAAAGTCACATGTTTTGTTTTAGGTTGTTTGTTGGAGGTTTTGCACACATCCAAGCATCTGGAATTACACTCCTCCACCCAAAGCTGCTCTGTTTTCTATTTTATGCATTTTATCTTCTGCAAAAAAAAATCCAAGTCCTGTTTTCCCTTACAGTCTGCACCACAAAAAAAAAATACCATTACAATTCCAAAAGAGACGGTGCTCAGCAGACAGAAGTACCTGCTTATGGAGCCACAGAGGGCCTTTCCCCACCCCTGCTAGTGTTTCGGCCAAGGTCTCTGTGGGGTCCATAGCTGGCAGTGGGAGAAGTTCTCATCCACTTTTCTTATCCAGGAGCCTTTCTGATCCACCTGCGTTGTGTTGGTTGGGCTGCAGTGTTTCTGCTGCGCTGTCTCAACCATCAGCGATATTTCTCAGGCAGAGAAATGACGTGAGTAGATCTTTATTTGCCTTGTGGCTAGAGGCTGCTTATTGCTCTGTTGGTTTTTGCTCTTCAGCTGCTTGTGCTTCACACTACTCCAGTGTGACTTTCTAGTTTTCAGGCCTATTTATTTTCACTTCAGCCTTCAAGGGATATATGAGAATGTCTTAAACCAGCTTTGCTTCTGGAGAAATCACAATGTGGAACTGAATCTTGCAGCACTGAGTGTGTCCACTTACAGCATTGTTTTTTGTCCCAGCCTCAGATGTTTATGATATCAAGATTTTTCTCTGTTTTTTGAAGCGGTCTCAAAACTTAGCCCTGCTAATGTGCAATTTGGGCAATATGTGCCATTTTAAAGCAAATGTCATCCACCTAACAGTCTGCCTGCCGAGAGGCTCTCATTTGTCAAGGTGTGCTTGTTTTTGTGATAAGAGAGTTTTGTATTGGTAGCAGAGATGAAGCTGTGTTGTAATTTGTTTATTTCATCTGGCACTTGGTTAGGTCTCCAAAGCCTTAATCCCAGTTATGATTTACTTCTGGTAATGTAAAATGTGTAGCTTTTTTCATGAGTGTTTACCCCTTTCTTTGCATTTTTTGGAAGGAACTTCTCTGCTTTTTTCTCTCCTGCAGTTCTTAGATATTCAGAACTAGTATTCAGATTACCAAAATTCAAGTTGAATAAAGCCATTTCCTATTAAACAAATAAAAGTATGAAATAGTCTTTTGATATTTTCCCCATATAAGCTTTCATACTGAGCCAACCCTGTCTGACCCTGTCCCAAGCCTTGATTCATACTTCAGAGATGTTGGCATTTGGAGTGAGGTTTGTAGTGATCTGGAGTCCAGTGCGAGGTTTCTATCTACAGTCATGCGTGAATAGGTGATGAATCAGCAGTATTTTGTCTCTGAGCCAAGAAACATAATTTATTACTGAAAGACCATTTTTTGTCTATCTAACAACCGAATGATCTTCTGAATATTTAGGCAGAACAATTTTTGATTAAAAGTACTTTTGCCACTGATATGGTAGTTGAATTACGATCTGTGGACATCAGAGATTAAATAGATGTTGCGCTGAGCTCTCTGGAACTGAGCCTATGAAAAGGATGCATTATGCCGCAAATTATTAAATATTGATTTCTGTAACAGTCTGCAGGCATCAATGAATTTAGCAATATGCTAGTAAATAATATGAAAAAGATTAATATCTCAACTGAAAAAGTAATTACAAATATGTTTAATGATTTTGGTGTATATTAGATATGTGAATACCAAAGAGGACTCAACTTTGGCCTCTTGTTGAATATCCAAACGCACCTAGAAGATGTCACTTAGGACTTTTGCAGCTGAAGTTCCCAAAGTTTTCTGAGCTCCGTGAGCCGCGTTGGGTGCTGGATGTTTGGCTTTGGAGATCGCAGCCGCGCGTCAGAGGAGGCGAGGCTTGTTCTTTACAGAGTTCGCATTCTTCTGCATCACTCTGAGGTTTCCTGGCAGCCTGCTCTGAGACAGCTCAGTTAAGCACAGTTTAGCCTCTATAGCAAAGCTGTTGCTTGCAAGTCATTTGCACCGGTGATGGTTTCTTTACAATGGTTTAGAGAAGTTGTTACTGCAAAGTGTTTGCTCTCAGCATTCATTATGGGATTACTTCTCCACAGAGATTAGCAATTTGAATTTGTCATTACTTTTTCTCTCAGTGTAAGTATTTTAGAGCAATAACTTCCTCCAGAAGAATGAAGGAAATGGATTTCGTTGTCTTAATTTTGTGTGGAGGAAAAGACAATTTTCATACGTTATCCCAGAGCATCACTTAGATATCCACGTGAGGCACATTTTTGACTTGCTGCTTCACTCTGTTCATGAGACAAAATTAATGCTCTTCTGCAGATGTTAGTCTTGAAATTTCATTAGGAGGCATGACAACATCTGGGTCCTTAGGTCAATGAAAATGAGAAGGCAGCTTTAGTTGCAGCTTGCGAATTTGTCTTACATTTTGAGAGGTTTATGTAGCAGCAGAAGTGGAACTGCTCATCGCAAATAAGGGCATCTCTGTGTGAACTGTTGTTGGTACTAAATGAATAAGAAAAGGTACTGTATTTGGGGAAAATGCAGAGGTACAGTTTGGGCTTCGGTTTCCACAATTGCAAATAGAGCTGAAATACCAGCTGTGGCGTGACTGTGATGAGTGACCTAAGAAAATGTATGCCATTGACCTCAAAGTCACAAAATGCGTGGTTTAGTTAAAGAACAATAAATGCTCATGAGAAGCTTGAGTAAAGGATGAGGTTGGGGGAAAGAAGCTGGCTAATACAGGTAGCTGTTCTTTTGCGAAGCGCAGGTGTGTCTGAGTGAAAGCCTGTCGCCCCTGGGTTGTGGGGAGACTGTCCTTGCGGCCAAATTCACGGCATGCAGACATACAACCCGTTGTCCCGTCCCCACCTTGAACGTTTATTTGTTTTTATGTTTTTTTTCTAAGGTATCTCAAGGATATTTGTAGTACATTAGTTTTTATTGTGTTCTGCTTTATTCTCCGTGCTGCAATAACATCAGAGTCTTGCAAGGCCCATATTAAAGGATGGCAGAGGATATTGGCATCCAGGAACAGTGCCTTCAGTCCCTCGGGGCAGAAACTCAAATGTTGGCTGTTGCGAGCTGCCTAATGCTGTCACAGCACATTCCAGCTAGGTTGAAAACTGTTCTCCTAGGATGGGCGGTGTAGTCATCCCATTACTGATTTATGGCTGAAACAATCTAGCACACAGTTGCTGGCCTGATATTTCCAAGGGTGGTAATACCTTAGTGAAAGGTGAGGATGCCGTAAGTAGGTGAGTCAGATGAATGCTTTTAAATGAGCTGTTCAAGTTTTGCGTGACTAATGGAGCAGTTTTAAAAAAAAAAAAAAAAAAAAGGCAACAAAAAAAAATCCTGAAAGGCTTGAGGTAAGAGGCGTCTGCTCAGAAAGCTTTGATTGTTGTTTAGGTCTGTTAACTGCAACAGATCATTTACAGGTTTGGTGAAGTTTCAGAACCGTATTCTTTCAGTTGTGGTGTGAAAGCAAGTGGCATATGGCTTTTTTAACGTTCAGGAGCTCCTCTAGTGAGACTAAAACTAAAGATGATGACTATGTTTTTACTAAGATTATTTTTTTGAAGGCTTAAAATGAAAAGCTTCCCATTCCAACCTTCAGCCCTCTTTAGCTGTCACAAGACGTGTTCATACTGCAATCATACGCAGCTCATGACCACATTACAAAGCTACTTTAAAATCAAGTAACTTAGCTGTTGCCTGAATATTTAATCAACTTTTTGGCTGGGTTTTATTGCCAGCATCAGATCCCATAATGTAAGCCGTTTGTGCTGTTGATATACCTATGAAAAAAAGGAGAAAAGAAAAAAGGAGACAGAAACCCATTCTTCCACCTTTCGTATACCAGCTGAGCTTGAAACTAGCAAAGTCGTTAGGCGTAATGCCAAGTGTCAGTTGTGCAAACAAATGTGTAATAATTGTATTTTGGATCCAGCAGTGTTTTAGAGCAAAGTGCTCATAATTTCCAGCAGTTACTCTTGCAAAGTGCATTCCTTTCTTTGATTTCTTTATCCTCAAGTTGTATCTGCGGAATAAAATTGCAAAGGCAACTCATGCTTTGCAGTTATTTAAATTGTATGTTATGTAGTAAGTAACTAAACCCAACAAAGCTAGCAGAAGATAGTTGGCTGTATCAGGTGGGTTTAACTGGTACTGATCTGTTCTTTATCATTCTCTTCAAGACCATGTACTGTTTGTGTGTCATCTTAGAAAGTTGCCTTTGGCGTCAGACGGGTGTTAAAATTGTTCATTTCAAATATATGGCCAGTACTGAAATTGCTAAAGCTGGTAAGCTCTGATTTATACCTAATTTGTTCCTCTATCATTCTTTCCAAGAACTTTTGTTTTACTGGTATATAAATATTTAGTCTTGGAATGTCTCTTTCTCCATATACATGTGTGCATACATGTGTGTTAGTTATATATTTATGAAAAATTTATAATTCATATAGCTAGAACAGAACCTCTCTCCTTCAGGTGCTCTCAGATAAAGGGAGGGATTCCTCATGCAGCAGATCAGACAATTTATAAAATACATAACATTTTCAGACGGAGTTCTTCCATGCTATTTTGGAGCATCAGAGACCACCTCGGTTTGACTGACCTGAATAAGGGATGAAAGGTTTTGGGGGAGGAGGCAGAGAGGAATGGAGATACTGGAATTCTGAGTTTTCTTCAGATGTGGGAGCAGCATGGGAAGGAGATACACTGGACTAGCGGAGGTACCTGTATATTGCATTTGGGGGCATTACTGTTGAATATGAGGAGACCCAGTCAAAGACCAACTGCGTAAGTTTTACCTAAGAGAAGGCTGAACATGGCCTGGAAGAGAAGCAGGTGTTCAGACCTTACAGCCTTGATAAATGTGAGTGAATGGATAGGTGAAAAAAATACTCTTGGAGAAACGTAACTTATTTTGGTAGTCAAGAAGCATAGAAGATTTGAAGATGGTCATGCATCTAGGCCTTAATATATCATAATTATGGCTCTTTGATCCCTCAAAACAATACAGAAATTTACATTTATGTATGTAAAAGCTGGTGGTGTTTGTACATTTGGGGTGAGGAATAAATTGGTGATGCTGGGAAAAGTGTTTCACATCATATGTCCGCAGCTGCTTTTACAATGTTCTTGTAAAGTAACCCAATGTTGTCCCGTGCACCACTGACACTCTTTTTGTAATTTAGACCAAATGCACATTTCATTTCGTTGACAAGTGATGAATGTTACCTGATTTTCTTTCTTTTGTCTCCTTTCCTTCAGCTGTTACAGCTTCTGGAGTCTGAAACCAGACAACTAGAAGCCTTTCTGGAGTGGAAGCAACTGGAACCAGTTTATTGGCAGTGGATGGTAATGAATCAAACTAATTTCAAAGGGCGCAGCTTTCTTGACTCTTAACAAATAGCTGACCACTTCCAAAGGCCCCTTCCCACAAAAATAATAATGCTGCAAACCAACTGTTCAATAGCACTTGAGAAGAAGGGAAAAATGCCTTTGGTAAAGTAAGGAGTGTTTTCTTAGTTCTCCTTCATCCCTCTGTTTTCTTGAGTAAGACTCACCCAGCTAAGCTGAGGAATTACAGGGCAGAGTGGCAGAATTTCATACAGTTAACAAAAATGAAAATGTCTGATCTTCATCTCTTTAATGTTTTTTAAACATAGCAATTGTACATTTTGTTAAAATTAAATGGCTTTTCAGAAGAGGGCCTCTAAGCTTTATTGCAGACTTGAGAACAACTAAATTTGCAAGCAGCTGATATTGAGAACAACTTCATTTTTCCCAGCCAAATAATGTGTTAAAATTGCCGATTTCCCCTTGAACTGTGTTGAATGATCATAAGAAAATCAATAAGCCTTTCTCTGTGCATCTTACGACTTCTCAAGTGAGTGTAAACGGTACCATCCATCTCACTCCTCTCTACAACTTTTGCCTATTCACAGTTGCTGAAAATAATTCTTTAAAGCCCTGCCTTAGCTATATGAATTTACAAAATTTTGAGCATCAGTGAGCTGACTGTTAATTGCCCATATGCCTTGTTCTACCCTAAAAGCAAGGCACAGGAGTGTAAAATTACCTCACCTGTCTTGAAGAGTACTTCCAATGCAGAGCCATTCAAATTGCCATTAGTTATATAATGGCTTTTCCTTCACACGTCTACCATCTTATGGTTATTTGGAAAGCCTCAACACTAGCATAAGCCTGGCTCCAAACAGGCAAAATATAACTGCAAGTGTTACGGCATTTCAGTGTATCCACCAACACATTTGCCTCGGACATGTTGAACAGCGTGCGGAGTATTGGGAGTGTTAGTGTGCGTGTGCACTTCCTAGAGTTAAGTCCTAAATAAATACTTGCAAAAAAACCTGACCAGCGCATCTTTTAAAATTGTTCAACAGGCTGGATGGCAAATTTGCCTTTTTCTTTTGTTTTGCTGCTGATGGTGGTTGTTCCCAGATGCTGTAGGATGTATGGGAATGAGATGTGCTTTGAGGATACAGTAGTTTTCTCTTTCCACTTAACCCGTGTTTTGCATTGCTGATCTGATGGATGGGATGATTCTGGCATAGCTACTGCCAGGTCTTCCTGATGGTTGTGGGCAGGAGCATGACGTAACTACAGGAATTGGAGTGACTGAAGTGATGTTACTTTAAAATTCTGTCATTTAGTAAATTTCAAATTAAAAAACAAACAAACAAACAACAAAAAAACCCCAACAAAACCAGAAAAGCTTTGTCTTATTTCCATGCAGTCTGTTAGCCTGTGGGTGCCCAGAACATGTCTGCGTTGTCAAGAGCTGGGCCTTTGGTCAGCATGAGCTGTTGGCCTCAGTGCTGCTTTGTGCTAATTTGAAGTGCTGGTGCTTGCTGAGAAAGGTTTTGTAGGGTGTCTTTTGCCATTCTTAGCTATCTTACGATGTTTTTTCTTGTATGAGCCTAGAAATCTCTTGCTGTGATTCAAGCCAGAGTTTTTAACCTACCTGCGGAGAAGAGAGAGAAAGAAGGGGAAAAAAAAAATACTCCCATCCTCTTTATCTTTTATGTAAGTGAAGGCTGTTAGCATGTCACTGCCTTCCCAGTCCCTATTGCTAGGCTTAACAAAATTGGTTCTCTTAATGTTTCCTTGTAGGCCATTCCTTCAAACTTCTGATGGTTGTTGCTGCTGTCATATGGGACTTTCCTTCCCATTTGTCTGTGTTTAACTTCAGGTGCCTCACCCGTGCATCAGTGTTACAGTCAGTGCTCTTCTATCACAGAGACTTGTGTTTATACTTTCTTAAATGGTACTTGACTTTAACAGTGTGACATCGGTGACTTCTGGTTTCCTGACATCTCTTCCAGCAGTGTTGCTGCTGAGCCAGTAATTATGCATCTGGGTTTTCCTTGCCCGTGTGTAGACCATGCTGCTCAACTGCTGAATTTCCTCTCACTGTTTTCAAATTACTTCTCCAATTTCTAAAGATAATTTTGAATGCAAATTATGTCCTTAAAAGACATTATGACTTCTCCTATTTAATGTCTTCTTGATAACAATATGGAAATAAATATTTAATACTCTCTGAGTGAGGAGGCCTGGGTCCTTTATTTATGCTCTGCTACCCTGGCTTGAAAACTGTTTCTACATAATCTGTGCTCCATGGTGTATAGATACATGCATTTCAAGGACTCTGAAGTTATTTGGGGGTTTTTTGAGTATTTCAAGTAATGCTTGCTACCTCTGAAGGCAGTTGCAGAATTAATTATAGAACCAGCTAGGTGGTCATGGTCAAGTGGAGCTGACAGAGCTCCTGACCAGCCTAGAGCAAGGACCTCTTGGGGTTCCTCAACTTGTAGAGTTCTACATGGGCACAAGTGATCCTGTGGGTGTTACAGCTGACTGTGCCACATAGCAGATGGGGCTCTCCTGAACAGTGCAAGCATGTATCTGCGTCCTGGTCATCACTTCGTTACAAAAAGCCATAGAAGTGCATCCAGGCTCAGGGTCTGAAGGGAAGGGGCATATCTAGAGCTTCTGCAGTACTGGTGATCTCTCTGCCATGAGTGTAACTTTATGCTTTAGTGCAGTGGAGAGTAGTTCACAGTATGCAGTGCTTTCTAAAATAAGCTAGATAAGCAACATAAGTTTTCTGTTAACTTAGAAATATGTTATAGTGAATTGAGGAGGTTATCTCTTAAAATAACTCTGAAATTGTGGAGCAACTGTATACTGAGATGGTAGCAGTGAATTCATAGTTATGAATTACCAGGAAGATGGGGGGGACGACGACCATTTTAGCTCCTGCTGAAAAGTAACTTCTATTGTTTTTCCTTTAGGAAACTGTGTTAGATAATATGGCTGAAGAGGGAAATACGTGCGAGTCCCAGGATGCTCATGTGGAGAAAAGCAGGCTGCCAAAAGCGACCTCGTGCTGCCCCTGGGCTGACAGTCTGACTGGGCAAATTGACAGATTATCCAAGGATCTAATGACTCTCCGTGACCAACTGCATGAGCGTGTAACTCACCGAAAGGCTGTGTGGTGTGAGAAGGTAAGGCTTTGGGTGGCATTCTTGATCATTAGTGACTTTTAAGATCCTATATTTTTCAGCTGTCTTACTATGGCCAATCCTAGGGCAGCCTCCCTGTTGCTGCTCTGTGTCAGCCTTGCTGCAATCTCGATGTCAGATCTACAGTTACTTGTCTGTTTATGCCCACAGCATGCCAGGTGCTCTTTCAAGCACAAAGTAGGCATCTATCCCGGAGAGGCAGCATGCTGAAACAAAGTAAGTGTTCTTTTGGAAGGGAAGGCATCAAAGGATAGGGGTTGCAGAGGAGAGAAGAGAAGAGGAGGAAATCATGGCAGCCCCCGGAGGGACAGAGGCAGCAGGTTGAAAGCATCAGTAACGGTTATAGTGAGAAAAATAAAGATAGGTATTTGCAGGGAAAGGAGGGTGGGAGAGTCCAGAGCTTGTCATCTTTCACTGAGTTAGTAGTCTTTGAAATGTCTGATGAGGGAAGGAATAAGAAGGATTTGAAACCTGTGAAGTGAGAGAAGGGACTAAGCACAAGATTTGGTGGAAGAACAGACTGGCTGTGGGAGGCTGGCTGCGGATGAAAGCAGGTGATATGAAGGAAGTGTACATGGTATTCGCTGACATAGTGATGGGGAGACACTGGGAAGCACCCAGAGGGGGTGGTGGGCATAAATAAAGGAGCTGTTAATGTAAATGTAGAAGGTGAATCTGAATATTAACATGCTGGCACAAGGAGAAGATATGATGAAGATGCAGGCATAAAAATGAGTAATTTTTTTCAGACGTCAAGAGGAAAGAAGGATACCAGGGAATCTGTGAAACCCGTGGATGGAGGAGAAAGTGAAAGAAACAGTTGGGGCAGATAGAGCAGTAACAAAAACGCTGTATCACTATTCTGTGTCTGCGTCAACTCGGGAGAGGTTTTTTTTTTTTGCTTTTTTGTTTGTTTGCTTTTGTTTTTTTTAGATTGAAGTGTTGGTAGACAGGATTATAGATCAGCTGACAAAATGAAAAGTGGCAGATTGTCAGATCAAGAGGTATTTGCCCAAGAGTTCAAAAGGGTCTGGCATGGAAAAAGTGTCTGGAGAGCTGATCACTCTCTCTTTCACTGTAAGGATAAGGACCTAGTTAGGATCAGTGGGATAGAGACAGGCACAAGGAGCTGCTGCTTCAGAGTATGGAACTTCTTCCCACAGAACACTGTGGATATAAGCAGTGTACATGGATTTGTTGGACAAAGTGTGTCTGTTGGACACATTCTTGGAAGAAGAAATCCATCAAAGACTATTAAATATACAGATAGGAATTACAAGCTTAGAAAGTTGCGGGAGTACAAATTGTTGCAGGCTGGAGTAATAGAAGTATCTCCATATATTTGCCTTTGTCTTATAGTCTTCTCTAGGTACTTCCTGTCGATCACTGTCAGTGATGGGGTACTGGACTAGGCAGGTCTCTAGTGTCATCAGATTTGGTTGATTTTATGGCAAACCAGACATGATTGTTGCAGGACAAATCAGCTTGAGGTCTAAACATAACATTTCCAATGCATGATTTCCAAAGCAAGATATGCTCTGATTCCTCTTACGTATAACAATATATATGCTGTTAAATACTATAGAATCATAGAATCATTAAGGCTGGAAAAGACCTTTGAAATCATCAAGTCCAACCGTTAACCTGGCACTGCCATGTCCACCACTAAACCATATCCCTAAGCACCACACCTACACATTTCTTAAATACCTCCCTGGGCAGCCTGTTCCAGTGCCTGACTACCCTTTCAGTGAAAAAATTTTTCCTAATATCCAATCTAAACCTCTCCTGGCACAACTTGAGGCCATTTCCTCTCGTCCTATCACTTGTTACTTGGAGGAGAGGAGAGAGGAGAGACCGACCCCCACCTCGCTACAACCTCCTTTCAAGTAGCTGTAGAGAGTGATAAGGTCTCCCCTCAGCCTCCTCTTCTCCAAACTAAACCACCCCAGCTCCCTCAGCCGCTCCTCATCAGACTTGTGCTCTAGACCCTCCACCAGCTTTGTTGCCCTTCTCTGGACACACTCTAGCACCTCAATGTCCTTCTTGTAGTGAGGGGCCCAAAACTGAACACAGTACTCGAGGTGCGGCCTCACCAGTGCCGAGTACAGGGGCACTATCACCTCCCTGGTCCTGCTGGTCACACTATTCTTGATGCAAGCCAGGATGCCATTGGCCCTCTTGGCCACCCGGGCACACTGCTGGCTCATGTTCAGGTGGCTGTCAACCAACACCCCCTGGTCCTTTTCTGCCAGGCAGCTCTCCAGCCACTCCTCCCCATGCCTGTAGCATTGCATGGGGTTGTTGTGACCCAAGTGCAGGACCCGGCACTGAGCCCTGTTGAATCTCATGCAGTTGGCCCCGGCCCATGGATCCAGCCTGTCCAGGTCCCTCTGTAGGGCCTTCCTACCCTCCAGCAGATCAACACTCCCACCCAACTTGGTGTCATCTGCAAACTTACTGAGGGTGCACTCGATTCCCTTGTCCAGATCATTGATAAAGGTATTAAACAGGACTGGCCCCAACACTGAGCCCTGGGGAACACCACTCGTGACCAGTTGCCAGCTGGATTTAACTCTGTTCACCACAACTCTCTGGGCTCAGCCATCCAGCCAGTTTTTTACCCAGCAAAGCATACGCCCGTCCAAGCCATGAGCAGCCAGCTTCTCTAGGAGAATGCTGTGGGAGAGTGTCAAAGGCCTTACTAAAGTCCAGGTGGACAACATCCAGAGCCTTCCCCTCATCCACTAAGCGGGTTACCTTGTCATAGAAGGAGATCAGGTTGGTCAAGCAGGACCTCCCTTTCATAAACCCATGCTGGCTGGGCCCGATCCCCTGGTTGTCCCGTATGTGCCATGTGATGGCACTCAGGATGATCTGCTCCATGGCCTTCCCTGGCACTGAGGTCAGGCTGACAGGCCTGTAGTTCCCTGGATCCTCCTTCTGGCCCTTCTTGTATAGATGGGCGTCACATTTGCTAACCTCCAGCCAACTGGGACCTCCCCGGTTAGCCAGGACTGCTGGTAAGTGATGGAGAGCGGCTTGGTGAACACTTCTGCCAGCTCCCTCAGTGCTCTTGGGTGGATCCCATCTGGCCCCATAGACCTGTGTGTGTCTACGTGGTGTAGCAGGTTGCTAACCATTTCCCCTTGGGTTCTGGGGGCTTCATTCTGCTTCCCGTGACTGTGTTCCAGCTCAGGGGGCTGGGTACCCCGAGAACAACTCGTCTTACTACTAAAGACTGAGGCAAACAAGGCATTAGGTACCTCAGCCTTTTCCTCATCCTTGGTCACTGTTTCCCCCCACATCCAATAAAGGATGGAGATTCTTCTTAGTCTTCCTTTTGTTGCTAATGTATTTATAGAAGCATTTTTTTATTGTCTTTTATGGCAGTACCCGGATTAAGTTCGGCTTTGGCCCTTCTAATTCTCTCCATGCATAACCTCATGACATCCTTATAGTCCTCCTGAGTTGCCTGCCCCTTCTTCCAAAGGTCATAAACGCTCCTTTTATGCTGTTTTTTATGTTAAATATTATATAATAATCACACTGAAATTTTTTTTATGCTTAAATTTGGAAATGAAGTCCAAAAAGATTAACTGATGAATTCTTCATTGTACTTTGAAATATTCAAATTGGATTTGAATGACGGTTGGTCAAGTTCCAGTGTTTCTGAGATTCAGTGAATGTCATATGAGTTTATGACTGTGGGAAACAAATGGAGTGCATCTTAGCGTGGTGTTAAAAGGATGGTTTATCGCAAGTGTCTCCTCTTGTACGTGCCCTGGAACAGAATCGTTTTGTAATGCTACACGACAGCGTTTTTTGGAATGCTGGGGGTCAGATGACTCTCCATCAATCCTCTTTATATCAGCCCTTCCTTTGAATAGTGTTGCTGCTTATGTGATGCTTTCTGCCTGTAGGCTGTCTTTTTTCCCCGCAGTCAGGATGCTTGCTGAACGCAGGCTCCTCTATCAATCGTATGTTTCTGCCCCCTTCAGTCTTTTCCCTGGAGAAATAAGCTTATCAAATCTTTCCTTCTATATTTTTTTTTTAGTCAAACAAAGAGAAGATATAGCAGTAGCTAAAGTGGTCATTATCTCTGACTTTGTATCTTGCAATACTGAGACATCTGGAAATTATCTTGGCTCTCACAAGCATGCCCGGCTGCAGGACAGTACAGTTTATTATAGCTCTTGTGCCCACTACCTTGTACTTCACAAAAACCGTGATAATCCACAGAGTAATTATGTCTGTTGTTACCACGAGGCCTGATGTCTGTGCCAGGCAACTGAGTAGAAACTGTTCTGAAGAAAAGAATTGAGGGCACATGATGAAACGTGATATACTGGGGAAGAGACAGCACAGGTTTTGCAGAGAGGAATCATGAATCTAAAATCTGTCGGAGCTCTTTGAAGGGACCAATGAGCGTGTGGACAAAGGAGGTTGGATTGACGTCGTTTAATTGCATTTACAAATGGCACTTGATAAAGTCCCTGAAAAGCTTCTCAACAAAAATAACCTGCCCACGTGGCTGTCTTTCCTCTTCCCCTTGAGCAAACGGCAGAGCAGGAAGCGGAGAGGAGGCAGCCGTGACCAGTTTGCAGAGGCGGTCGCCAGTGGAGCCCCACAGGCCTGTGCCGCTCAGCGTGTGTGTAACTGCTCTGGGCAAGGAGGTGGATAGCGAGGTGCCCAGGTTGAGATGAGACTAAACCCCTGAGAGCACATGTGAAGGACAACAGCAAAGGATTGTTGAGGGCCCTTGTACTGAGTAGTGAAGTGGTAAAACGTCAGATAAAATTGGATGGAGATAAATCTAACAAAAAGCACCTGAAGGGAGAATCACAATGTGTTTTTTCTGTCACCTGAATGAGCTCTTAGGGTTATAACAATAGTTTTGTGGCAATGTCAGTGGTCAAAAAAAGCAAACTGAATCCTAAGAATTGTTAAGAAAGCAGAAGAAAGCAAAGCTTAAAATATTCCTGGAGCGCTGTGTGCAGTTCTAGTCCCAGTCCTAACTCAAAAAAAAGATGTGGTTGAGCTGAAAAGCACAGGGAGGGGAAGCTATGATGATCCAAGGTGTGAAAGTGTGTTTCTGCAAGGGAAATTTAGCTAGGTTAGGGCTCCTTGTACTAGAAGAGGAGAGAATGAAGAGGGGTATTGCACTGGAGCAGGAGGAAACATTTTTTACTGTTCTTCTGGTGCTCCTTAGTTCTCCAGATGGGTGAACCTAGAGGGAATTATTGGACAAATTAGTGAAGAAAAAAATCATTGTTAAGGAAGAAATACGGAGAGTATTCTCTGGTCAGGAAAGTCTTTCAGCCACAAACTACTGGAGTTTGGGAAGTTGTATCTTCCAGTGAGGTATTGTTATGTATTTGTCTAGTCCTAAACTTATTCTCTAGCTGTTTACTGTTGAAGACTTATTGGGACAGTGCTGGGTTAGATGGAGCTTTGATATAACAAGGTACAGTTGCACTTTCTT
Source organism: Nipponia nippon (assembly GCF_047370975.1). Classification (NCBI taxonomy): domain Eukaryota; kingdom Metazoa; phylum Chordata; class Aves; order Pelecaniformes; family Threskiornithidae; genus Nipponia; species Nipponia nippon. The sequence continues at coordinate 48,193,318 of NW_028262369.1, read as the reverse complement.
TACATCCAGTTTTGAGCATCACAATTCAGGAGAGAAACTGGGGAGAGTCCAGAAGACAAAAATGATAACCATTGTAAGTCTGAAACGTAAGGTCTTTGAAGGTCTTGAAATGGAAAGACTAAGGTGAGGTATATGATTCTTTGAGTATGAAGCAGTTTTCTATGGAGGAAAAATTTTGATTTTTATTTTTTTGCCCATGTCCTCAGTGAATGGGACAAGAATGTGTGTAAATTGCCACCACAGAGATTCTAATTGGGTACTAAGGAAAAACTTCCTAATGCCCAGGGCAGAGAAATGTTGGAGTAGGCTTTCTGGTGAGCTGTGAAGTTTACATTTTTGGACCCTGCACAAACCAGGTTATGCAAGTATCTGTCAGGGATTGCTGAAGCGCAGTTGGACCTGCTCTAAGACTGTGGATTGGGCTTGAAAACGTGTTAAAAGTCTCTTTCACTTAAGCAAGCCTGTGATTGATTGATTTATTTATTTTGGACTACGTAGAGGTATTTCAGGTGTGTTAAAGTCATTGCTATGCCATGATGTCTGGTTTGCACCACTAAACACAACTGCTTATTATTCAGGATGTGGTCTCAGGGGCAATGTGTCTGTCTCTTTCAAGTTTGATCATTTGCTCACTGTGATTCTGGTAGTTAAAACTATCAATGTTAAATCTTTTAAGGAACTTATTTTCCTTATTTTCTTTTGTTTGTTTCTGCCTGCCCCCACCTCTTTCTTTGGTTATGTGCTTGGAATGACTCTGAAACCATTTCCCCTTTCAGGGACATTCACTAGAAGACATCTGAATGTTGCCATGGGATTTGGGTGATTTGTGAAACCCTGATTAATATGACATTTTAACTGATATCCATCTCTAGGCAGCAATGTGTTCAGCATCTTGGAGGAGAAAAGGCATATGACAGAGGCGTGATCTGAATACGGGGCTTTCTTATTGTTAGCTTTGTTCTTTTCCATGCAGTACTGGGCAAATAATCGTCATTTCTTTGGTGACATTTTGGGGATTTGTAAATGATCAAAAAGTTGAGTGAAATGGTTAAGCTTTAGAAATGTTTCTCTTCTTAGAAACAAACTTAACTGTAAAAGATGAAAAATTCCCAAAGAGAACTTGTTTGTTTGCTTTTTCCTTTCTGAATATTTCATGTTATCTACTCCTCTGTTTGAGAGGGGGATTTGATTTCAGGCTGTGTTAAACATTTGGCATCCACAAGCTGGAATGCAGGGTATTTGACTCCAAATGGTGATCATTTCAGTTTTCATCACATGAATGCTCACACCATACTGAGCTTTTGTTGAAACTTGGGATATTGTATCTTGGGATCCTCTGTGTTCACTAGCATTTAAAAGCAAGCCAGACTCCTTTGAGATGGCAATATGATGGGATGGAGCTTGCTCATGCATATGCCTCTGAAGCATGGCCCGAAAAGACTTAGAGCCATTAATCTGAGCTGAACATGTTCCCTCCACACTAGAGTCCTCTCCAGAAATACTGGTGGCTGTGCTTCCATGCTTGGCTCGCATTGTACCTGAGTACCCAGAGCTGAGACTTAAGAGGTTGTAATCCCCGGCCCTTATCAGACTTCCTTAATGACAGTGGAAGACCACACTGAAACCTGCATTTTGTCTTTGTTTCTGTATTTTTCTCCTGATCGGTCACCTCCCCTTCAATTCAGTAACCCCTAACCTTCCCAGGCTGTTGTACCCGCAGCCTTGATAGGGGTGGCAGGATGCAGGGCTGCCCGCTTCAGAAGATGGGACACCCTTTGGATTCATAGTGTGTTGGGGAGGGGCTATATGGGAGAGGGATGTTTTGTTGTCTCTTGCTGGGGAGGGGAGAGGTGCAGGGGTGGTCAGCGGTGGCGGCAGGAATGACCTGGGACACCCCATCAAGTGGGGATGGTGGGGGCTGAAACACAGAGAGGCTTTTGCTCCATCCCAAGAGTCCTGTCATTCACTCAAACTTTTTGCCACCGCCAGCTCATCACAGCACACTGCTTCAGACCTTGTAGATTCTAATAAAAAGAAATTTTTTTCTCAGGATCTTACATTAATAAAAGACTGAATGGGTTTTGTTTCGCTTTGATTTAAGGCTTCACTATTTGAAGTAGAGAAGCAACTCCAGAGTCTGATGCTGAAACATAGTCCTACATCCTTCTGGTTTTGCTTGGGTTTTTCTTACCAAGATTGAGTTGAGTTTTATCTACTCAAACAAGTGCACTTGCCAAGTTTTTCTGTAAGCCTTGTAATGAATTGGAGGGGGGAGCGAGGAGCTGTGGGTACCCTAGTAGCCACTGCTAGCGCTTGGTGGCTGTGCTGTGCGCGCGCCGAACCTGCGTGAAGATAACGGCATGCGCAGTGTATGTATGTGGGTGAGGGAAAGGGAGAGTCTCATTATTTTCTCCACTGTGTGAATGGCGAGGGGTGACAGCGGGGATTGGACTGGCTCCTGGTGTGCTGCCTTCCCTCCTCTACCATTGCGGGGCCAGCTTGTGTTTCTGCTGCCTTAAGCCCGGGACTTGTGGCAAAGAAACAGTTGAGCTCTTGCTAGAGAACTCTCTGAGGGCTTGTCAAAAGCTTTTTTTTTTTTTTTTTTTTTTAAAGCAAATTGTTCACATTGCTTCTTTGCTATTTCTGCGGCTTATTCTAGTTCTCTGGGCTTTCTGCTCATATGAAGATGTTAGTGTAGCAAGTAGTTAATTATCCAGGCTGTCTGGGGTGCAGGAAGTGGAGGAGTGGTAGGGAATGGTTCAGTGTCATGCATTTCCTCAGTCAGCACATTCCCTTCCCCTGCCCCTTCCCCGCTCCCAGAGTGTTTCTGTGTTCCACTTTGTATTTGCAAACCTCCATCTGGAGCACCAAGCAGCTGTCAGCGGAGCTTTTCATGCAAAAAGAAATTGAAGAACTAGCAAGGCCACAAAAGCAGCTTTTGGAAATTCATGGTTGGCTAGGCCCAGATGCCTGGGTAGGGGGAGGAAACCCAGAGAGATCAACAGAAACGTCCATCAAAGGGAGCAATGGAGGACATGGACAGGAGGATGGCAAGGAGGAACAAGGCTAATGGCTTTTATGTGTAGTTCTTATTTAGTTAAATGTAGGATTAAATTTGGTGCTGATGGAATTGCCGTGGTATTAGCAGACTTAGGTTATTAGAAAGCATGGATCTGCTGTAAACAGTAGGAATTAAGATCCTAATGTTTGTATTCACTTTTTGCCTATGTATTTTCTTGCATTGGTTTATTTGTCACTCATCAATATTCCTAGCAGGGGATCTGAGGCTGCTTGCTTCTAGTAAGTGCCCGTGGAGACTGCAGTGGAGATCCAAGTGATTGGTCTTGGAGGGCAGTGTGCTCTCTCTTGTGTTGGAAGGAGGAAAGAAGCCATCTCCGTGCATCGGTTCTCCTCTTAACAGCAGGATCAAACATTTGCATTAGACCTGAAGCCCCTAGTTAGCCTGGCTTAAGGCTGGCATGCACATGGAAAATTACTGCAGATAAGCAGCGCTAGGTGATTTTTGAAAGAATCTTGCTCGCTTCCGAGAACTCTGTGCAGGTTGGTCAGACTTGAATAGTCAATGTTAAGCTTGCAGCGTACAAAGAGATGAAAAAGATAAGTATTTATTCTTTGTTTGCAGATGCAACTTGCTGTGCAGATTGCTGAATGAGTGCTGAACTGTGTGAGAGACAGAGAGACTCTATGTACCAGTTGCTAAATCAGCAAACCGATTTCAAACACACACAAAAACTGTAACTGAAAATAAATTACCCAGCCTGACATTTTTCATGGGGCTTATATATTCCAAAAGACTACAGCTCCTTAGGGAAGAGAGAAACATTAAAAACTTGAGTGCTGTCTCCTCTTTTGTGTGCAGAACTCTGGGGTTTGAAGTAAGCGTGGGTGAAAGTTTTTCTTGCTTCCCAAGAGATGCTGTTTTCCCTTCCTTTGCCGAAATGCAGAATGTTTGCTCAGGTGACAGGATCAGTTAAAGTATAATCAATGACCAGTGTTAATATTTTACTCGCATTATTTTCCAAGATGTTGGATACCAACCAAGGCAGTGAAACATGTAGTAAATGCAGCTGAAGAATTATACTCCAATAAATTTTAGATGAGCTTTATTTAACAATAAACTGTAAAAAAACCCATTCCAATGAGAGAATGTGTTTTGTAGCCACTGTAAATGTTTTAGTGCATTTTTAAGAAGTAAGTGTAGTACTTATGTTCTCGCAGGTAAAACACAATAAAACAAAGACTAGGAACGCCTGTAGGGCTCAGATGCGCAAAGTATATGAGATTGCAGCTCCCAGCACCACCTCTGTCTTTTGAACGTGAAAAGCTTGGAAGCTGATGGGTGGAATTTGAGGTACCCATGACCACAAGGTTGCTGGATTTCAAGACTCTCTTGCAAGTGGTGAGCCACTGCAAAAAATGTTGTCCTCCACAGAGGCAGTATCTTGGGGACATAGCTAATTCTGGCTGACAGAGGCCATATTAAACACCATAGCCAGTGGCTGTATTTTAGAGCAGCTCTACCTGAAACACTATTAGTGTGTTTTACTGAACCTTTCAGAGTGGGTTTTGGGGACAATAACTTCCAGGAGGTATCTGGCTTGCTTTACAGCTCTGGGCAGACTGTTGGGATGGGTTCCTCCTCTGCCAGCTGGAGTTACAAGCGTTGTGTACTTTGCAGTACTGCTTCGTTTTTAGGTGAGTTAATAGAGGTGCTTTTGGAAACACTGTTTGCATTCATGCATTCAAAGCTTAAATTTAAGTTTCCTTTTTTCTTAAAACCTTAGCTTTGTTCTCTCAGTCATTTGCCCTGACATCGAGGGTACTTGATCATAAGAGGAAAAAAAAGTATACAACTCATTTCTGTGTCTTTGTCCCTTGTGCTTGTAGAAGAGCTGACATAAATCTGTAACTTAACGTTGTCACATCTCTTCTTCCCAGCCAGAAATGCATCTAAATAAAGCTTTAGTACACTTCTGAGCTCAGAACTCGCTACTTTTAACTCTTCATCTTATCCAAAACCATAAGAGAGCTGTTTGATTTTTTTCCCTTTGCAGGTTAGCTGAGGGATTCAGCCTTTGACTAGTGCAAAAGTCATGATGGCCATTCAGGCAGCTTCACATCCACCTGCAGCTGCTACTCACCATCAAAACTGTGAGCTAATAAGAGGAACTGTGCTTGCAGAGTAGTGGCTTTAGAAACTGTCTGCTTTTTCACTGAAACTCTGAAAATGTTTTATGTAGACAAGTCTTCACCTGGGAGTTAAAGTTCACTTGTCTCATGCCATAGCTGGGGATAGGCTGGGTTGCTGGAGTGACCTTTGCTGCTCTGGATGCACTGCCCCTGCCGCCCCCAAAAGCAGAGAGAAGAGCTGCAGGGCTGGGTGCTGGTGGAGGTTCCGCAGCAGTCATCCAAAGCCCCTGGAGGGTACAAGGGAGTATTTTCTAACTGAAAACCAAACCAGTTTGGGGGTGAAGAAACTCCCTAAAAGTCATGGGGTTTTGTTTGTTTTGTTTGGTGGTGGTTTTTTTTTTATTTCCCTTGTAATTTTTGCATAAGACAGACCCTTTTCTGAAAATTTGTATGACTAGGTGGTAATACCTTCCTCTCATCTCTGTATTTGAGGAGTGGTTTGTAGAAGCATTCCTTTTTTTGGCTGTATGTATAGGGGCTACATTGCTTGAATGTTTCACATCCCGTTCTCCCAAGGCAAGATAATATAGAGAAGTACAAACCACAAGCAGCACTCTGTTTCTAAAGTGGCTACTTTCATGTTGCACAGTGATAAAGCTGTACTTATAACAAAGTGGGGTCCTCCAAGCCTCTGCAAGTCACTTAGATCTGAGATGATATCTCATATCATCAGTGTTTGTCTCTGCTGCCCAAGAAAAAAGTTTGGAAGAACAAATTGAAAAATAAGTGAGCAATTTATTATACGAAGCAATACTTGTCTGTTGCCTTCCTTTGTGATTTGTAGTTGTCAGGGTCTTTTTCAAAGTAGCACTGCAGCCTTTTTGCAAGTGTCTAAATTACTTACACTGACATACTCCGATTTTCATATCATTTATTTTCAGTATGTGCCTATTACTACATTAATTTGTGTGATCTTCTAATTGAATTAAAGGATTTTGAAAAGTCTAGAGATAAAACTGTAGTTAAGAAGAAATGCATTCTACAAGGCCGGGCTGTTAGAATGGATTTTTTTTTTTTTTATTACTGTAAAATGCTGAAGATTTATAATTTGGAGAAGGAAATAGGTGTTTATCTCTTATTGCCTGTGGTGCACATTCAAAATTGTGTGGCATATGGGACTTTCACAAGTATCTCCTTGTAGTCGATGGTGAAGAATCTGCAAGTTTGACGTTCCTGCCTGGAGCTGTCCCACCTTCCTGAGAGCAGCGGGGCCGTACCAGGTGGCGGGCTTGCCTGTCTTCTCGGGAAGCAGCTGAAGACGTTTAGATGAGCTCCTGGCTCCAGAGCACGGTGGTTCTGGCCATCTTCTTGTATGCTCTTGCTGATGCTTCACGTCTGCTCTTTTTGTGCTGGCATCGCTGGCATCCTCTTTAGCTGTCAGAGGTGATGCAGAAATTGCCAATTTCTTTGAAGACCATTTATTATTTTAAGATTTGTCCCTGGCTGGTTCTGCCCACAGAGTTGCTGCAATAGAATAATCACATTACATTTTTGATTCCCATTTTTTTTTTTTCTTTGAGTTCAGTTGTTCTCAAAAGTTAACCACTGGAGAAGCGAATTACTCATGCCAAAAACTCAGGAACAGAGAGTTCAGAAAATATCCATACAATAGTAAAGTTTTTTGTAGCTTTATGGCAGAGGGATGTATCTCATGAGGGTTTCAGCCTTCTTTCTGGGCTGTTTGCCTCAGGTATGTCCTTTAGCAATCCAACCCAAAGGCTGTCCTTGAAGCAACTGCCTCTTTGTGCATCTTTTCACGGGTGGGATCCTGTGCAGCTCCGTCGCAGGAGGAGAGCTGGGTGAAGCCCTTACTGTAAGCAAGTCTGCTCGCACGGGCTCACTGCACAACAGTCACAGAGTTCAGTTGCTTTTAGGCCTGAGAGGATTAATTTCCCATTTGCTTTGCCTGTGTGGTAGGTATTTGTAGTCTCAGCAAACAGGGAATGCTTTTATCAGTTGTGTGCTTTTGTGTTTTGTCTTGATATTTAGAGGTATACTTTGCATTTTTCTGGTAAAGACCCTGAAAAATCTTAATGTTGTTCTTTTCCTGTTTTCTTAATCCTATATCCTTTTCCTTTATCTTAATCTAAATTTAGTTTTCTGACTCCTATCAATGTAGTATTTAGATATGTGAGTCTAAATACAGACCCATTTGATTATCTTAAAAAACAAACAAACAAACCAACCCCCAAAAAACCCACAAAAAAACCCCACCAAAAACACCAAAGCAAAAAAAAACCCAACCCAAACCAAACCAACAAAAAAATGTTATCCATTCAGACAAGATCAGGTCACTCCTCTTTATGAAATTATCTCATTCAAATGCTTTAATTCTAACTTTCCATTACTGTGCTTCCTCACCATCTAAAAGCTTTCCATTGGAGAACAGCGTGGATGTTGTTCTGAAGGCTTACGAAGTGCTTTGCAGCATTCAATGTATAATAAAAGGAAGCACAGAGCAGCAGTGCCCTGCCAGGCTGTGGTAGCTGTTCTCGTCAGATGCAGCTATGTGCGTTCCTGGTATTAAAACTATATTTTTAGTTTCTCGTCAGAGGACTCCTCCCCCAGTTAAAAGACGGCCTTCTATTCCTAGATAAAATAGGTACTGTTGCCTCTCTGTGGCTTCCCTGTCAATTTGTTGTGGAATGACAATAGGTGCGCCTGGGGGAGCTAACATTTGAATAGTGAATGTCTTGCTTAAAATGCATAAGATGGAGATGCATACATTCCTCTCTAATTGCAGGAAATTGCAAATCCGGGCAAAATTTGGAATGCAGCTGCTTGTATAATTACCTCTTCTGTCAGTTGCTATAGCTCAGCTTTACAACCATTCTCAAATGTCTTCATAGTTTATGGTACAAATAATGCCCCCATTAATATTACTTTGGGATCACCCCTTTCATTTATTTGCCACCAATTCCAAAGGCCTAAGATTTTTCCTCTTGCTGAACTAATAACGAGTGTTAGAAATCAGTCATTATATTAAGGTGAAATTTTGCTTTAGCTGTTATAATTATTGTTAAGCCAAAATTTGAGTTTCTTACTGTTGCTGGTGTTAGAGTTTAGTAAGAAATACCCATGCATGTACCTCAAACCAGTTTGATCTGCCTACAGCATCAGGTTTTGAATATGGGCAAACCTTTCCTTTTCATGGCCTTATGAAATAGAAGGTAATGGTAATGGGTCATGGAAAAGTTGTTAGGTTATTAGCAGCTAAGTGTTGCTATCTGCTACAGTCATTAAGTGACGGATAAGATACAGATCACAATTCAGAGCTTAATGAAATGTGTTGGCCCCACTTATACCACCATCACAACTGGAAAATGGTTGAAAGGCTGGAAAGGATTAAAGGAGGAGGGGTAATAAAAGAATTATTTGGTCTGTCTTTTGAGAGGTGAGAAAAGTGTAATTTAACCAAGGCAAAGTTATAGCTGGATCATGTTCTGCAAGTTCTTAGACAGAAGTGGAGTTTTGAGGGTATAAGACTTCAGATGAAAGATGGTATAAGAAGACCTAGTGGCTGAGGCAGAACTCACTGAAAAGGGGCAAATTTTTAACCATAAATGTATTTCACTGCTGAGATAACACAGGGATAGGGTAGTTTCTTGATCTGCTGGAGCCTGTGTTTAAAAAACCAAAAGTATATGTTTCTAGAAGAGACCCTGTAGCTTACCAAAATGTAGTAGAGCATTGCAGAAATTACTAGGTGAGATACTGTTTGCCTGTGCTTTGTGGTAGGTTAGACTAATCAAACAGTTTATTGTGACTTTAAATCCATAAATGCATGAACATCGGTATTAAATGGGCTATTTCAGAAGAACATCAAGTCTTTTTTGTGTACAACCAAGGATCTCACAAGAAGAAAGAAACCTCATTTAGGCAGGACAGTGTGGGAAGTGTTCAGCTATTAAAATAGAAAATGATGGTTTCCAGCATTTTTAACTGGTTACTCTTCAGTGTGTAGAAATTGCTGCAGAAAATTAAAAACCTTGAAAGCTTACAGCAAAGAAGCTTGATTCAATGAGACAAGTTTTATAGAGCTGCAGTACTAACTCTATAACTTTCTTAGAGGTTTGAAATTACACTTGGGCAAGTTACTATAAGACATGAATTTGAAATTAGAGTAAGGTGGTTGGTTTTTTTTTTTTCAGTAAAACACCTGCTTACTCAGTGTTGTAGTGTTCCCAGAACAGCTGATTGCAGATATTACTTTTGCTTTAACTCATGGGGTTTTTTTGTATAAGCAGCATATGTCTTTAGATGTTTTTCTGAAGGTTGGGGCTCTGATCTTCTTGGAAGTCACCGTTCAGCAAATGTTTGCACTTCATAGGCTCTGCAGGGTCCTGTCCCCCCCGCTCCGTAATTTTTCCCAGAAGTAGGAGCTGCAGGATTTGATTTTCCATCACTTATGCATTCACAGGATCCCTTGAAATGGTGCTTTTCTCTGCTTCTCTGAGGCTGAATGGGTCACTGTCTATAGCTAAGGAAGGAAAGCATTTGTCATCCACTTAAACATGATTGTTAAACAAAAAACAAAAACAAGCAAACATTTTTGTTAAAAGAAACCGGCCCACTAGATAAATTATTATTTGTTTATTGTTAAAAAAGTGTAAAGCCCTCACCCTACTTATGTGTGAAACAGTTTTTATTTTTATGCCTTTGGGGACACACAAGCACACAAAACACTTGGGTTATTCATATTTGTTCTGTACAGAAAACTGACAAATGTGGAGAGCAACGGTGTTGGCTTGTTCAGTTCTTGCTATCTCTAATGATGTTTGAGACGAGCTCTGCTTGGAAATCTGTCGCAGACAGACCATGGTGCATGCTTTTCAGCGCTGCTCCGCGTGGAGCAAGGTGCAGAATGCGTATCGTATAGCCAGGAACTTCTTGTATAGGAGGACAGAGAGGTTGTGGGTGGGAATTGTGGGATCCCTGTATCTATTTTTATCGTATTCCACTTTTATTTAATACTTACAGGTCTTTGTTACGCTTGTAGTGGACTCTGCTCTTCCCCCTTCTATGTTATTGATACTTTTGCTTATTATTTCCTTTTGCTCTCTTTCCTTTTGTACTTGGTGCTGTTTTTTCGGTGCTAACAAGGAGGGCTTTCTTAAAAGTAGTCTGCAAATCCTTCTCTATCCTGTTTTCTGTATCCCAGATAGACTGTCAGCTGGGGTTGCAGTTCTGCAAGATTTTTCTTGGGGGTGGTAGGGGGTGGTGGTGGAATAAACACTAGATATAAACTGTAAGACAGCAAAAGGTATAAATAATGATCCTTTATAAAGTGTTATTCAGGCTAGTACTGATTAAAGACAAGTGTTTGCAAGATTTCAGCCCCTGGACTGATCTGGATTCCAGTCTGGAAACTGAAAACTCCTAAGCTAGCCTTAATTTGCCACTCCTGGTTTCCAGCGCTCAGCTGTCAGGATTTCTGCGCGGCATCCATGCTGGCAGTCTCTGAGCGATGCCGGTATCTCCGTGCTTATCCCGCTTTCATTTTTTACTTGTAGATCTTTATCTATAATTGATTCTTGTCTGTTGAATGAGAGTCTGCTCAGTATACATGGAGACTGAGAGCTCTGGGCAGCTCCTCTAACCTGGGGAACGCCTCTCAGTGCCCGTGCTTGGGACATGGCGATGTGCTGGGGAGCCGTTCGGAGCCAGGCAGGTGAGTGCACTGGCTGGCCTGGCAGGTCTTTTCTATTTCTGCAGCCTGGCCCCTCATTAATCATAAATTTCCAAGCGTGTAATATTTCACTTCACCCTTTTCAACTCCCCAGGTACAGGGGGCCATCTTAGACGTGATACCTTTAAAATAAAGCCCGGAAATGAGCTTCCTTTAGGAATAAAAAATTCTGCAAGTCAAATGCTGTTTGGTGTTTTCAGAGGAACTAGATGAGTTTATGAAAGGTGTTGGGTGATAATGCCCTGATAGCAAAGGCAGTATGACTTGGTGGCTTGGATATTGCATCCATTCATATTTCCTAATTTCCTTTCACTCTGCAACCCAAAAAGACAAGATCTGAGATTTTTCTGTTCGTTCCTTGTGATTCGGAGCACAAAGGAGCAGGTTGCACTCTGTTTTCCAGCAAAGGCAGGCATCACAGTTTGTAGTATCTGTACAGAATAGCAAGAATAATTTGTATTTCATGCTGTATGCATATGGGGTCTTCTCCCTATTCATAAGAGAAATACAAGAGAGAATGAGTGGACAGATAGGACTGGAGGCAGAAAATGTGCCATTTCTAGAGTTGTGCAGTTTGTTTTTCTGAACAATACCGTTACTATAGCCATTTCTGCAAAACTCCTAGAATAATTTGAAGAGACTGCGATTTAAAAATAATGACATGGTTCTGGTCGTTATCATCCACTTCAAAAGGAGCTCCATCAATTTGGTTTGCTGCTCCTTCCTCGAAGCTGGCAACAACGCCATCACAAAATGGAAATGCTCCTATTCCTCCCCCCACTCTTTCTCAAAATAGGTGTTTGGACCTTTCATTGCTGCTGCATTTTAAACGTCATCTCTAGCTAGCGGCTTCATTTAAGTATGTAACTGAGAGGCAGAACATTCATTTGCTTTCTGAGGCTTTCATGTTGCCATGTGAAGTTTTAACAAGCTGAAACGTTGACTTCCAGCATTTGGAAGATTGTCATTTTTGTTAGGTCATTACTGGAAATGATTTAGATAACGTGATTTGGTTATCTAGATCTCTTAGCATCTCTTTGGGATGTCTTGCGTGTTGGTAAAATTCTCTCCAAAGAAGTTCACATCCAGCTTGCTTCTTAGCAGAAAAAGAACCATTTTGTGCATAATTTTTACTGCACTTTTCATTAGTGAGCTGTTAAAACTCTGAGACAGATCAGCCTCGCGGGGATGTTTCTGAGCCACATGGAATGAGACACAAAGCTCTGGAAGCTCGTTACCAGCAAGGTGCAGGCACGTGTGAGGGATTCGAGGAAACCACAGCAGTATTTGTGAAGGGCTGGAAGGTCTCCTTTGAGGAGAGATCAAATGAGCTAAATGCGTAGGTCATCTAAGCAGTTGATAGAAGTAGCCCTCCACAAGATGGGCAGCAGAAAGAGTGGGACTGTCCACATGACAAATCAGCACACATCCAGAGGAGGTGAATTTGGGTAGAACTGTTCTGGCCTCAGAACAGTCGAACATGCAAAGAAACTGGAAGGCAGCTCATTTAAAATGTGCAACACATTACCTTGTCCATGATTTGCCTGCTGAACTCATCACTACAAAATTTATTCAAAGCTGAAAGATTCCCAGGACTGAAAATAGCTGAGATAGCTGTCTGGATGAAAAGGACAGCCAGTGGTACCTTAGGCTAGAAGAAATTTCAGAGAAGGTAGGGGTGAGGAAGTGCTGGCGAAGTTAATGGTGTGTGTAGGTGTTTGCAGGCTTGAGGCCTCTCCTGTGCATCAGTGCGTAAGTTAAGCCACCATGGCGGGGACTGAGCCAAGCTGCCTGCGCAGCCTGTTTTTTGGATGTGCCTCACCTCCCTGCCCCTTTCCAGCTGTGGACTGGGCCCACCCTTTTCTGTTGTGGCTTGGCCATTTGCCTCCATCAGACCTCAGCCTGAAGATTTTGGGAAATGCAGCATCAGTCATGGTGCTGTCCCTGGGGAGATGGGAAATCCTTTCCACACTAGGTGGATGTCCCACCTGGCTTAATTCCACCACGTCAGGAACTGGAGGCTGCCCGTCTCTGCCCACCCTCTGGCTGATGTTGCAGAGATCTGTTTTATTCTAGTGTTTATTCCTTTGCATGTTCCCGTGTGTGAACCTGCCAGCAGTGTCTGTGAACATGGCAACCCTTTGCACTGTGCCAGGTTTGGGAAGGGCAGCACAGGCCGTCTGTCCCTTCAGTCCCTTTTCAGTCTATATCATCTAAGATGCAATACTCATATCTGCAACTATACTAGCTCACTGGCTTCTTCTTAGAACATGAAAATTGTTAGAGTTTTCCCTTTAGCTTTTAATACATTTTGAAAACCTGTGGTTGCCTTTTGGAAGGCTTAAGTTATTTTGAAGGAAACCATCTAGGAGCACTCGAGGCAGTTTGGCCGCTATCCTATCCCAAACAGTGGTCGGTGGCATGGTGAGGCGACGAGATAGAAGGAACCCAACAGGAGTGCTTGCCTCGGTGTATGCTCATGACATCTGTCCATCTGCAGCCCTCACAGGGCTGGTGAGGACACTTGCGTGCCATGGGAGGTTCCTGCTAGCTTGGTCTATCATGATCTTGGGAGCACGAAACCTGGTAGGGTACGTTGACCCTGGAGGGCACAGAGGGAGAGCATACTTCCATGGGCTCAGTTACAGTGTCTGTCAGTGACTGCTCTCTTGTGCTGTTGTGAACAGCTAACCAGATCAGTACTTGCTGCAGAGTGGGATATGCGTCAGTTCGAAGCTACTGATTCCTCATCAGCTGATTCCCTCTACGTTTGGCGTGGCTTTTCTCAAAATGCACCAGGTGCCTTTGGGATGAGGTTGGTTCTGTAGAAGTGGAAATGATTATTATCATGTTGTTGTATTTATTCGGAGAGGATGTGCAGCAGTTGTCAGACAGTACTACGTACCTAATTGGGAATTCAACTTCCAGCTGGTAGATTGAGACTGAAAGGCAGAGCTGTGGGATAGAGACGGGCAGACACAAAGTGCTGAGGCTCCTAATCTTTTACAATATGTTTGTTTAATACAAAGTGGTCTGCTGAGATTGTTTTGCAGTGTAGAATAATCATTGTGTGCTGACTAATGGGAGACGGCAAGCTGTTAAAATGCATCAATTAACCATACAGGAGGAGGTTATCAAGTATTTTCACAAGCATTCAGGATGGGAAAAGTAAAGAATATTACTTGAAGGTAACCCTTAGAGGATTTTTAGCTATTGAAATCCACAAACCGCAACAAGAGTATTTGTGGACATACATATGGTTGCAGAGCTTACCAGGAAGAACAGTGCAAAAAAAGAACTTGAGCTAGCTTACCGGCTCCAGATTGTGCTGAGATGAAATAAATAGTGCTTTGCTAAACTTGTTCTCTTATTTCATATTCATTATTTTGAAAATTTCCCCTGTTAAATTTATCTACTGTTGTCCCAGGAAATACTGGTCGTCCTTACAGAAGATAATATGTGCAGTGCCCTTCTGATACTCGGATGTCAGAATGTGTTCTGCTTCCCTGACTGCCTAACTGTAAGGCTGCTGTCCTTGTTCTTACAGCTGCTCCTGCTTCAGTGCAGTAATTCCTGTTCCTATTCTAACTATTGCTATGAGTTAGAACTCAGTGCGCTTAGTGCCGAGAGGAGCATGCTCTTCCGTCGTGTGCCTTGCACAATGGATAATAAAATTCTCCAATTTTGGCCGGTGGAGAGTTTGAAAACCTATGTTTCATTAGGAATCCTTTTATACAGCGCTACTAGTATTCTGCCCGAGTTTAATGCAAAAAATAAATAACATTTTGTGGGCTCTGTTTGCTGAGTGATTTTGTTCTTTTTAAGTAACAGGAAATTTTTCCCATCCTGGATTCCAGTGTTAAATCCACTCTGTGCAAACATCGTTTTCCATTTATTCATTGGCAGCGGGGAGACCAGATAACATTGAATTTATTTTTTCAGTTTTGTTTCTTCTAAAGTGGTGTTAGAGAATTGGACTTCAGATATTCTTTTAGCCAACAGCAAGAGATGTCCTGGGATTCCTTGGGGATTGTGATAAAGAGGGATCTTTGGTTCTTGGACAAGGGCAAAGATAGACTCCTCTCGGCTTCAACTCTCTATTCAAATGCCTTAATCAACAGAGGTCTCCTTTAACAGATGGTTCTGCATCGATAAAGCCTTTAACGTGTTAGGAAAAATACAGAGAAATTTACTCCTTTTCTGATTTGATTGATTTTCTTAATCTTTTCTGAGTGGGGGCAGGGGGGAAGAATAACGCATCAGAAGACTATGGAGAGGATTAATTATTTGGCTGCAAAACTCATGAAGATATTCTGATGAAAGATGTGGGATGAGTGAAGCCCTGGTGAAGTTGGTGTCAGTGGGGAAATTCAACTGTGACCGCGGCGCTCACGCCTGCAGTGTTTCGCACCGTGAGAGAACGTAGCCTGACCCCCTGTATGTCATAAGCATCTGAATTTCTGTCGGTGGTGAAACCCTCCCTCCTGATCTATGGAAAAAATCCTTTTGTCTGCAGATACAGCAGCTGGTTTGACCCCGAGCAGCTGTAGCTTGGCAGAGGCAGGGGGGGCTTTGCTACCTTAGGACTCTTGTCCCTCCAGCTCTGACCTCTGTCTGGTGCTTCAGAGAGATGCCAAAATGTCCCTGACTTTACAGGGAACTTGTCAAAGCCCTAATACGTGAGATACCAATATCTTAATGCAGATCTGCAGATTTAAAACCCTAAGGAGCTGTTCAGCTTCACCCGTGGCCAGGGGAGGGAGAGGTTGCAGAGCAGCTTCAAGGCTGGAAGGGGGTATTGTTAGCACTGAGCTTGACCTAAGCTGAGCTTTAGCCAAAGGATTCATCCCTGGAGCAGCAATGAAGCATTTCATGGTTCATTATCCTCACAGTAGGAAACAATGTATTATTCTGAAACTGAATATCTAACTCAAATTTTCATCCATTTGATCTTCTGATAGCTTTGTCAGCAAAGTCTGGTCTCTCACCACTTTCTTTTAGGATCTAAAACAAATTATGTATCTGTCTCCATGAATGGAATAGTTTGAGCTCTCGGAAGTTTCATACTATAAGGCTTGTTTTCTGGGCTGCGAGTCATTGGGTGACCTGTCTTTGAATCCTGCTCTGTTTCCCTGTGTTTTTTTTTTGAAGCATGAACTCCAGAACTGCGCACAAGTTCCAGGAGAGCTCTGGGGCTTGTGCAGATTGCAGAGGCAGCATCGCTTTTCCGAAACTTTGCTGCTTTTTGGCTGAGCTGATTTGGCAGCTTATTGCCCTAGCAGAGACAGAAAACGCCATCGGACCGAGAACAGATTCCCTGAAGGCCTTAGCGCAGGGTACCTCTTTTTACGGATGTTTCCCCACTGACAACTACACTTTGAGATGAGTCACTGAATTCATGTTTAATCCACTAGTGAAATTGGCAAGGCAATTACCATCTTGCAAGTTCTTCAAATCAAATTGTTAGAGAACATTAAATCAAATGCTTTGGAGTAATCCCAGTATGTACAATTGCTTTTATCATCCAGACTGTGATTCTGTCACAAAAAAAGCTTTGTTTTATAGGGCCTATTTTCAGGGAAAGTGTGCTGCCTGGTATTCATTTTGGTCTTAGCCTCGACTTTTTTTGTCTCCGCTCCATTATTTTCCTTTTCCCATTTGTTACCCCATAATGAGAATTGAGAATTAAGGAATTCCTAGCTTACAGTTATCATCCTTACTTTTTAGCATTGCCAAGTACAGAAAGCATTGCACACTGAATTAATACTGTTAGTCATGAGGCAATTAATCTGTTATGACAACATGGTGGCTTAAAGCACAACGGTGATGAAGGTCACTCTGCTGGGTCTCCTTTTTTGCTCCGTGTGTTTTACTCTGAAGGCAAACCACGCACTCCTCGGCAAGAGGGAAGCGTGCAGAGCCCCTGTGTATTAGTCATCAGTGGAGGGGCTGGTAGACTGTGAATCTGCAAACAAATTACTGCAGGCAGGTTTTTGGTCACCGAGGCTGCTACCTGATAGAAAGCACATGTTAGCATAATTCAATTTTCACTGCCACACACTTAGCTTTACACTCACAGCTGGCTCTCTTCTCTTTGGTACATCCTAGTCCAAACATGACATTTTATGTTGTTCCGTGGTGGGAGGATTTTTTCACAGAAATCTACCATACTCCTTTCCCCGCCCCCCCCCCCCCCCTTTTTTTTTTTCCTTCTCTCTACAGGTGAAAACAAGAGAGGACGAACTACAGAAGGAGTGGTTGTCTGCCACTGCTAGAAAGATAGAGGAAAGTGTTGAACTAAAACTGCTAGATCTTGCATACCTTTGTGCTCCAAAAAAAAATAAAATGCATGGTTCATGCCGGCTGGTGTTCAGAAGCAAACATCCTGCCAGCGAAACGGGCTTCAGTAGGTTTGTATCCAAGGAGCCTGTTTCAGCTGTCAGTGCTACGGAGGTGATCAGAGACCTGCAGATGAGAGAGGCCAGCCTGGAGAGAGAGCTGAAGCAGCTACGGGAAGAGTGCAGGCAGAGGCTGGCTGAAATTGCAGAAGGGTTGGATGGAGTGATTTGTATCTCCCCTTGAAGAGAGAAAGCTGGACTAAGAAGAGCAAAGGAATAGACTGACTTGATCAGAACGCATTGTGCAGCTTGGCATGGGGGAGTGCGAGGTGAGGAACCAAATGTGATTTCTAGTTCTTAAGCCTGGGAATCATAACTTGTTACTGCTTGTGACTTGCACTGGGGCCATAACCTTGGTGGTTCTCTCTGCAGCCCCTTTATTGCTAACGTTGCCAATTAAATTCTGCAGCAGGCCTTGGTGGGAGTGTGCGTAAATCTCCCTTTTATCTTTCGGATTTCTGGCTCTTCTGCCAAGCACTGGGCTCTTTTACAGTGCTCAGCTGCTAGGCACGGCATACTTTGAGGCTGCGCATTGAAGTACTAATTGCGTTCAATATTTTCCAGCAAATGGAAGAGTTCATTAGTCAGAAAAATCCAGGTATTGGAGAACATGTAAAGTACCAAGGCTTAGAGAGATTGGAAATGTTCAAGAAAGTGTGCTGTTTTAATTCAGCTGGTTTGCATATTTGTGGCAGCTATAATGCAGTCACCATAAGGAAAAACAAAAGCCTAATAAATAAAGCAGCACACTGATTTCATTTACTGGTATGATGCACTTGAAGTAATTGGGTTCTCAAAGAGAGCAAACTAGAGTTATGAGTCACAATGAGGTAACTTATGGATCTGCTATAGGAAATCTCTGTAAAATAGAAATATGACCTTAACTTCCAAGCTTGAGGAGTCTCCAAGCTCTGTCTCTGCAGGCTTCTTTCCCTGGAACATGCAAATGTTTTTCACTTGGCATTCATGTCCTACCCTTTTCTGTTTTGCTTTCACCAAGGAATATTTTTATATTCTAGTTGTACACTTTCAGGAATAAATGCATTTTAAAAAAACAGTTTGCTTTTCGTTTGTGAATTACTATGAGCAATGGGCTTTCCTCAATCTGGATTTCTGTCTACTACCCCAGCTTGGTGGTGTTGCTGATCACCAGCCGCTCTTGGCTCACTCGGCAGCCAAATGTGAGGAACCTTTAAGGACCTCTCTCCATGCATCAGGACGGTTGCTGCTTTGCAGGGAGGCCACGTGCAGGTGGGAGTGGGTGGACAAGGCTCAGGTCTCCTGGTTTCTGCTGCACCGAGTAAACTTCAGATGCTTCCAGACCCTGCTCCTCTGCACCACCTGTATTGGTTCTCATCCAGTTTTTGCAGAAGTGAGTGGCGATGCAAATGTCACTGGAGAGCCACATGGGGAGGGCTGGTTTGCCCTGGTTTCACCCTGCTGAACGCACCATTGCCGGTAAGCCAGCAGTATACAAGCTCAATTTAATACGGGCCAAGTTTCAGACAGCCTTTCCTCTGCGTGGACCCAGTGGCTTCTCCAAGGACCGAGCTTGAGCAAGGCTGGTGGGAAGTGCAATTCTCAGCCAGTGACCTCAACTCCAGTCAGCCCTACGCGGATGGGGCAGCCCCCGGGAGCGGGATGTTTGCGTGTGCTGACCGAGGCAGTCAGTCACAACCAGTGTGCCTGCTGGCAGCTGGCACCGGGGGTGACAGACGTAGTCCTGGAGCAGAAAACCCCAGTGGGCTAGTGAGATCCACCTCTGGGGCAGGTGGCTCCAGGCTGCTGCTCCTGGAGGAATAGCCCTGGCCTTAAGAAGCCAATCCTTACCGCTCTTGCTTTTCAAACCGTCTCAGTAAGTGCAGGGTACCAAGCACTGAACTGTTTCAAGCTGGTCCAACTCGGGAAGGGTGTTGGCTCCAGGGCTGCTGAAATGCAGCGCACAAGAGGACTTATTCAGACACAGGTTTCACAGAAAATTATTCATTAATGGAAAACAGTATATCTAGAACTAACAAGAGTGGCAGCGCCGGTCTGTCTCTCTGAGCATTTTATATCCTCCTTCAGCTTTTATACAATGGAGTTTTCATACCGCATTGCATTTAGGTTTAAAACATTGCTCTCAGAAAATCCTTTGTTCTCCTGGGATTTTCAGCAGAGTGGGCAAATATTCTTGAGCGTGGCGAGAGCACTCAGATTCAAGTGCAGGTCTAGCTCATGCCTTGCTGTGGCTTGTCAGGGTTGGCTTAATGCTGGATGCCACTATGTATTACGCTGCTGTCCACTTCAACTGACAGTAGCCACTGATGGGATGACGTATTTCCTAGTATCAAATATTTGTCACCGCACAGCGCTTAGTGCAGTGTGCTTCAGTGTCCATCCAAGGATCCTGTTTCAGCAGAGATCGCAACCGGCAGCGCCTTTCCTCTGCTTGACCCTGAAGAACAATTTTTCTCTCTGGTGAAATGTAAAAGTGATGGCCCTCAGTGTGTCTGTATATATATGCGTGTGTGTGAAGTATAGAAGTGCTTACAGTGAATTGCAGACAGCTGCAGCTACCACGCGGCAGAAATCACTGTACCGAGGTGGCTGCGTTATGAAAGGGAAGGTGTCAGGAGAGCCAGCGGGTTGGAGCTGGAGCTGCCTGTCCTGGCGCGTACATCGAGAGGGGCTGCAGCTGAAGGCAGCTGAAAAGAAGATCGCCTTTCCAGCCGTGGTGCCGTGCTGGCGTTGTGCACTTCAGACACCTCGTGTGAAGACCACAGGCAAGCATAGTTCTTATTTTCTGGCACCAATTTCCCACCGCCTTTTGTTTCGGGTACCAATTAGCAGTTTAAACCAGAGCAGATATTCTGCAGCTCTCGTGGAAGGTGAGCAAGGTGTTTTGAGCCGGCAGCGTTTTTAAGACCAATACCTCTTCTCAGCACCAGCACAGAGAGCACAAAGCAGGAGGTACTTTAAGGGCCTGATGCGCTCACAGACCAAATTTTGGAGGGTGGTTTTCCTGTGAAGGCTGCCTTTTAAAAATCACAGCACCTCCACAGGAGCCAGACACAGAGGGACTGAGCTGTGGTCATGCCTCGGTGACTGGTCGCAGCTTTTGATGGCTTTTGAGGCATACTGACGTGTCTGAAATACAAATGCTTTGTGGTCCTCGTGAGCCTGGCAAGACATCAGCTGTCTCTCCAGTCCTGCTGGGAGATGCTGTGTGATGAACACCACTTAAAAGCTTAAGAAAATTATCCCTTGGTTAACACCAGCTGCAGTGAGGGCAGGAAAGTGACGTGAGTGACCGCAGTCACACTTAATGGGATATAACCTAGGAACAAATAGATGTTTGTCACCTCATCCCATTCCTGTGGCATTTGAAGTGTTTTCCTTTCCTTGTTTAGGCTGACTTCTCTCACCCACCATCATAGCCCACTGGTTTTAAAGGCCGCAATGACCTTCTTGGTCACCGGGCTTGGCCCCGTGTCAGCAGTTGAAGATGGGGGAATGGCTGTTCTGGGAGACGTGTGGCAACCAGCAACCAAATGACTGGTTGGTCTCTGGCAGATGCTGCGACAGGCGGAAGATGACTCAAGCGGTACGTTTCATCCATGGGCTCAAGCATCCTTGGTAAATGTTAAGTATTACTTCACAGGAATTGGAGAGTGTTGTAAACAACCCACTACAGACTGAAAAGCAAAGATACAAGCTGTTAAGTGGTTTGTCCTTTGCTGTATCACCACGCTGGTTGTACATTTCCTTGTGAAAGCAGGAATCTGCCCTAAAATTGTTGATGGAGTTCAACAGAGAAGGGTGGTTATCGGCTCGAGAAGCTGGGAGAGAGCAAGTCACACGCGTAGACCTGGTTGCTACACTCAGGTGTGGGGGGGAGGCTGGTGGCGATGCTGCCCTAACATCTGGAATAGGCAGCAGGGTTTCGTTTGTGTTGTTTTTTGAAGAGCAACAGCAACTGCAACAGCAGTTCTCCCCGTTGGTGCATCCTAAAGGGAGTTAGTTTGGGTTGGGTTTGGATCCATGGTTTCTAAGTGATCTCGGGAAGACAGGAGCGTATTAGAGGTGATGGCCCATGCTGGAAAAGCAGGAAACCAGGGTTAAATGAGCACCTGCCAGAGATGCTGCACGTGGTTGCAGGGTACACCTGGCAAGGGTCAGGCAGCAAAGAGCTGTTCCAGACATTCACTGCGTGATGGCTTACAGCAAAGCCTGTAAGGAAGCCCCCAGAGCAGGTAACCCTCCGTGCGGGGCTGGGAGCGTATGGCCTTTTGCTTCACGCTCTGGTAATGCTTCCCTGAAGACAGGTGGTGTTTAAACCACACTCTGTGGTGATGGATTGCTTCCAAGCGTATCCTTAAGAGAAGCTTTTACAGGACTTCCGCGTGCGTAGTTTCTGGTGGGCCAGCAGGGAGGTGTTCATAGAAGAGCAAGTTTAGCCCATTTCTCTGGTGTAACTGGTGCTTGCTTTCCAAACACCTTGCAAGGAAAATGGAATTGGCCATAAATACTTAATTGGCTGATAACTCTGGCTTGCGCTGTGTAGCTAGAAATATTCCTCCCCAAATAACTGAGCATCAATCAGCTTGCAGTCAAAACAGGAGGTTTACTTTGCAAAAGGCAAGTGAGGCATCTTCAGTCACTGCTCCTGACAACATTGCGCCTGCTGGTAAATAAGGGCTGCAACCTGTGTTTAAAAATAAGAGCTGCTGGGAGTAGTGATTTCCAGCATAGAGTGTTTTGGGTTCCCTGTGGGATTCCTCCACCAGCTCCTGCGGGAGGATGAGCTGGTAGCAGTTGGTGTGAGCATGTGTGTGTGGCAGCGTGGTGCGTGCTCGGTGGGAGTTAACACATGCCTGAAGATCGCGCTCCCTCTCCTCTGCCCCTCAGCCACTTGCAGCCGGAGTCTCGGGTCTTTCACCCTCGCCCTTCGCCTCCCGGAGCCAGCAGCTTGCGTGAAGCAGTCTGCCGGTACCTGCTGCTCCTCGACTGACAGCCCAAGTCCTCGCGGCCGGTGTCCTGTAGCCTCCAGGCTGGGAAGCTTCTTGTCCTCCCAGCCCCTCTGTACCTGCCCGGTGTCCCAGCTGCCAGGCCGTGGCCAGAGTCCTATCCTTATCCCTATCCAAGGGTTTTTGTTCCCCAGCTGCTCTGAAATGGGTGACAAGGAAAACAGAGGTGTGCAGCCCATGGGGACTGTGCAAGCACCCGGTCTCGTGTAGCGCAGGCTCCAGGCCCGGGCTGGTGGTGCCTGTCCCAGCCCCAGCTTCTGGGGCCGATGGGCTTTGTGCATACGAACGGCTCTGCCAGTCTTGCACCGTCACCCCCCAGTGACAACATAGCCCTGCCACTGCTAAGCCAGGGAGCTCTAGCAGCCAGCTGCCTTCACTGTTAACTGTGCCACCGTACTGCCCAGCGTGAATCTTAGGGCCGGCATCCAGTCCTTCTGGTTTGCTTTCTTCTGCGGGGCTGGAGAGCCCTTTACTCACCAAGAAATACTCCTCGTGCAGGTCCATCTAGACGCTGAACATGAATAAAGGGAGGGCAAGCACTTTGCAAGCCTGTAAGTCAGGCAGGTTACTCGGCGTCTGACCTTTCCTTGCCTCTTGGCTCTCATTTGTTTCACCCTTTTAAAGTGGGAGGCAGAGGGCTGGCCTCTCTTCAGTCCGGCAGGAGCCCCGGGTAGATGGCCGTGCCTCGGGCAGCCCCCAGCAGCAGGGGAAAGCAACCCCCTGCAGCTCCCGGGGGTGGGCTGGGAGCCGGGGGCTGATATGGGCAGCAGGGAGGGAGGGCAGGGGCGCAGCCCCAGCTGCCGGGCTGGTCTGGGTGGGCAGCGCGGGCTGGCAGGGAGCCATGTTCCCTTGGTGCCTTGTGCTTTGATTTAGCATTAAGTACAGCTAAGAAATGTTTGAGCGTTAGCTTTCTAGCGTGGCTGACTGCCTCAAAGACAAGCAAACAAGGAATTCGCTAGGGTAGCCGTCAAAGCAGGCTCTTAGCTCCCACTAATGCTCTCCTTCTCCCATCTGACCTTATTAACGCAGCCTGGTTGTTTTGCAAGATGCCTCCTTTGCCTTGCAGCAGCCCACGGCTGCTCTGGAGGGAGCAGAGCTGCAAAACCTCTGGAAGGACTGAACGGATCAGTGGAGCACGACTGGAGCGCCAGGAGGGACCGGGATGCAGGGGTGAGCCAGCGCAGCAGGACCGTGCCTGCCCTTGGGCTTGTCTTGCAGGAGCCACCGAATGCCCTTTGTGTTACAAATACAAATCCAAGGTAAAAAGCTCATATTTGCTGCTATTCCAACCGCTCAGCTGGCAAAATGTTCCCCAGCACCTGGGGGGGCAAGTAAAGGATTTTGCTTGATCATGCCTGCTTTTTGTCTTTCCCGTGGGGTTTGCAGCTTCCCTGGGCTGTCCACTGATGGGTGCCAGGGCTGTGGTAACAGCCGGGTCCCAGCCCCGGGAGGAGGGTGCAGGGCACGAGGGATCTGGCCACGGAAAGGGGGCAGGCAGAGATTTCCTCAGGGTGTTTTTACATGAAGGCTCCCTGTTGCCACGGGTTGGCCATGCAGTGTAGCAGGGGAGCTGGTGGGTCCCCCGGCCGCTGTTCTCCTGCCGCTGCAGCCCCCTTGCATCCTTGGCTGGCGAGGGATGAAAGGAGGCTGAAAGCCTGTGTGTTTTCTGTAAGCACAGAAATCACTGCCTCTTGCGCTCGCCCAGCCCCATCACTCGACAGCGTCAGGCCCCTGTAATGAGTTGGCTTCTCCAGGTTGCACCGTTAATGCCGTAAAACGCCCACTCCTGCCGCGGGCTCAGCAGGGAGCTGGAAGGCGGCTTAGGCTGATGGTGAGCTCTGAAGTGCAGTTCATCCCGTGTTTGGCACGAGATGGTTTGTGACTCCTGGAACAGGATTAGCCCCTGATCTGAGCTGGGAGGAGAGGGTCCTGGGCGGGGTGTGGGAAGAGCCCAGATGCATGAGCCACGAGCCTGGGGAAGTTCACTCTGTGCAAATGATTCGTGGCCCTGAGATGTAATATTAATTCATTTTGGTCCTCTAAGTAAATGAGCTTTCTAATTAGCGTTTTTTGCAGGCTTTTTCTTGCTTATACTGATTAATATTAAAAATGCTAATATGTATTTTATAATGCTAACCACCCGCGAGGAGACCAAGCTATCACCCTTGATTAATGCCAGCTTTCATAGTGCTGACATAACGTCTTCTCTCTTTAGAAACCCCTTTTAAAAATGAAAATACACTGTAAAGCCCATGGCTGAGGGTCCGGGCTGCCTGCGGGGCTGGGGGAGATGTCCTGGCCAAGGCCGCCTGCCCATCCCTCTGCCTGCTGGGTACCACTGCGGGGGACAGGGCAGCGTGGCCGGGCTGCGCTGTGCATGGTGACGTCCCCTATTAGTCCCCAGCTCCCCGCAGTTTCAGGGCGCACGTTTATTTCAGGCTCTTACAGGTTTCCATTTGTATTCTCCCTTTTTCATTGCCACCCTCTGAAGGCCAAGACCAGCAACAAAAGGCATCATAACAATAAAGCTCAATTGCAAGTTATTTACTTGGCATCGTTGCGTCTGCCAAACAACGGTATTAATTTTGTCTCTCAATGAAGGGAATATTCTGCTGATTAGCCATGGGGACAGCATTTGTTCTAGAAAGCAGCCTTTAACAGGCTTTTATATCATGCTGTAATCCATATCACTAAGTCAAGAAGAGCTTTTCATTGACGTGCTCGGGGTCTGCACTCCCTGGCTCTGTTGCGTGGCCATGGCCAGGTGGGGGGACGGTGGCTCATGGGACAGGACGGGCACAAACCGGCATTGCCGCAGAAGGTCAGACAGCCACAGTTTGAGCTGTAAGTGCTGTGGGGAAGGAGGGGGCTGCAGGATGGGATGGGCAGGACTGCAGCGGGGAGGGACGGCATCACCCCGAGCTGCCATCCCCGCAAGGGTGCCACGGGGACATGCCCTGCGGCCAGCCCAGCCGTGGGGGTGCGCAGCTCTGCCGCTCCCCTGGGAGCTGCGATGGGGATGGGGTGGGCTCACAGGGCTCTGAAACTTCCCTGGGAGACAATCGCAGAGCCCAGGGGGTTGGAGAGCATGCTTTCTGCACGCCTCTGCCCACTGGCCACAGCCACACTCCAGCCTCTGTGGCTGGCGGGGATAAGAAAGCGAGTGATTTACGGTCTCACTGCTCAGCGGGGATTTTTCACTTGCCTGTGTTTAACTTTGTTTGAAGATGATGGTGCATTTTAAAAAAAAAATCTCTCTCTCGCACACTTGAAGAGAAGACCCAGCACTGAAGTTTCCAAGTGCTGCCCTGGCGGTGCTTAGCACAGTCATGCTGCGAGTAGTTAATGTGGGGTGCGCTGAGTCTGCACCGAGGAGCTGGTAGGGATTTTCCCTCCCGTTTCAGCTGTGACTCAGCATTACTGCCTATGGTGCCGCTGCTCTCGAACGTGAACCCTGGCTAGACATGCGCTTGGCCCTGGGGTGCATCGCCAAGGGCAGCGCTGGTGGGTCTGGAGCCCCCTCCGGCAGCTCCTCCCTGCCAGCAGTGCTGCACATCATTGCTCCCATCTCTCTGCACCATTTTCCCAAGCGCAGCAACGTAGCCCTTGGCTTTGAGCTCCATTTTTCTGGTGGGGACCCTATGGAGCGCCGTGGTGCCGCCTTCCCGGGGATCCCCCCCAGGAGCGCTCTGAGGTGGCAGCCTGGGGGTCCCGACAGGCGCGGACGGGAGCTGGCTTTCCTCCGCCGGCTGCTTCGAGGGAGGCA
Source organism: Nipponia nippon (assembly GCF_047370975.1). NCBI lineage: Eukaryota > Metazoa > Chordata > Aves > Pelecaniformes > Threskiornithidae > Nipponia > Nipponia nippon. The sequence continues at coordinate 48,167,245 of NW_028262369.1, read as the reverse complement.
AATGCCCCGGGCAATGCTGAGGGAGTGGATGGGATTGAATTTCTAAGGGCAAAGATGCTTTTTAAAATACTTTTTTGCATCAATTGCTCAGAAATTGTTTGTCTCAGAAGAAATGGGTTAGAACAGAGGAAGAAACAGGGATTTTGCTGTTTTGGCTGCAGGGGCTCTGTATGCTAATAAATTATCAAAAGGGCCTCAGTCCCCCTAAGAGCCCCGCTGTAAGAGATGCTCCGTCTGCTGCTCATCCCCTCCATTGCCACCTCTGGGTGTGGGGACGGGGGCTCTCCCCATTTCCCCGTCTCAAGGAGCAACCCCAGTGAGAAAAAGCAAGGAGGATGTCACCAGGCTGTATCTCCTCTCCTTCCACATGTTGCTTGGGGATGGAAATCGAGGTGTGTGCTGCTGTCCTGGACAATGGGAGCAAGGTGAGGCTGGGCAGACTTGGGTGCTCTGGCAATGGGACTATGTGTCCAGGGGAGGATGGTGCAGGGTGCTCCAGGGCTGCCTCTACCTGCTTCGTGCCCTACCAGCCCGACCCAGCAAGGACCGAGCTGCTGCCCAGCCCGGCTGCAGCCGGCTCAACCCCTGTCCTGGCAGGGAGCAGCCAGCAGCGACCCTTTGGGGTGAGCTTGCAGAGGTTTTGGTGCCAGCGCATGGCCTGGAAGGCTTGCTGGCACATGGGGCTGCTCCCAAATAACCCTCAGACACCCAGGGAGAAGGCTACTTTCGGGTAGGAGCTTGCTAAACCTGTGGTTGAAACATTTCAGCTTTGCTCAGTGCGAGCATTTCATTGAGATGTAGGTATTTTCCCTGGCTATTGCTGAAGAACTGCCACGACCTAGTCCTTGAGATAAATATTATATTCACAAAAGTATTGTTTCATAAAATATTTCTTTAATAGTATGAAGGGTTAATGCAGTTTCAAGTGTATTTCTGTGCGGGAAGTCCACATATTCAGGAATGCTTATTTGATAACTTAAGACCTGCTCATCTGATAACTTAAGACCCTTCCACATGCACAAAATCCCCACAGCTGTGTACAGTTCCCAGGCGGAGTCACGCATCCTCACGTTCATTTGTTTTGAAGAGGTGATACAGAATCTGTACGGAAAATTAAGCGGTGTCAGCCTATCTGCCTAATGCATTGGTGCAAGTTTAGCTTGCTGGTTTATCAGCCTCCTGAACGATCTGTATTTCATTCTGCATCCCGCCTCTCTGCTGACCTTTGAGACCATCTCACGTGGCTACCAATCAAAGGAAGAAAGAAATTAGAAATTATTTCAGATGGGGCTGAGGTATTTAGTCATGTCAGTTGCCAAAATATTCAGTGGAGGGTCTTCTAGTTAACAGCCCCAAAATACGGTCCAGTAATATGTAATCAAATAATGGAGTGGCTTTTCAGGGCTTTTTTTTGTGAGTGTCTGTATTGCTGCTGTCTGTGCATCGCTCCCGATCTTACACTCTGCATGGTGACACACACACAAAGGGAAAATCCACGGCATCTCTGCCAGAGCTGCATGTCCCCAGCACCCTTTGGCTTTAGAAATAAACTAATAAAGGAGTAAAAGGAAATTACGAACCTAAGGAAAAGGATTATTTTTCCACAGGACAGGCCGCTCGCGGTCGTTCCCATTACACAGAGCATCTCTGAGCCTCACTAAGTGTCAAATGAAATGGGCTAATGAAATGGATTAAGATCTTAATAGCACATTTGATTAGTGAAGCGCTCACCTCCGGGCACTCTCTCATGTGTGTTAATGGGCGCTGCGGGGGACGGCTGCCTAAATGAGCCTATTAATGGGGAAGAGCTGATGCAGGCTCCCCGCCACTGTCAGCTGTAGCAGAGCAGTTCGCCTGGGCTGCAGCCCGAGCCCCCGGCAGCCCGTGGGGAAACCAGTCCAGCGTGGGAAAGTGCACTTTTGTGCAGAAAAGAAAATGAAAAAAAAAAACAAAAGGAGAAATAATATTTTTTTTATTTGTTAGTGAAAAACATGACCGGTCTGTCCTTAACTTCAAGGACTTCATTCTGGGAGGGACTAACATTTTGTGTTGGATGGGGATTTATGAGTAGAGCTGCTGTGCTAAATGTCTTCGTGGAGCCCTGTAAGAGTGTACCGCAATAATTCCTTAATACTGGCGCGCCACCCGTCCTTCCCAGTGCCTGGACGTCCCCAACATCTCGGGCACAGGGAGAAATGCCTCTGTGTTAGTGCTGCCTTCTGCTGTAATTAATGCTTCCTAGAGCGGCGCAAGGGTGAAATCAGTGTCTTTCACTAATTAACGTGCTTGCGCACAGTCAGTGCCAGCTCCTGCCGTCCTCAAGGGCCTGGAGGAGGATGCGATGAGTGGGGGCTGCGGGGAAGAAGAGACCGCTGCTGCCCTGCCTGCAGGTTGGGCGACGGAGGGTTAAATACGTTAGAGGGATGTGAACACCGGTGCGTTTCAGGCTGCATCCGGGGTGCCCGAATAATTCCTTAACATGTTTTCATAATGTTTCTTATTTCAGTGTCAGGCAGTAAATAATACAGAGCTGTAAACAGCTAGGATGCTGTAGGGAGTCAGGAGTTATAAATTGCTGTTGCAATAAGCTATCATGTTATCTTAAGGAAGAGATTTAAAATATATAAATGAATAAACAAACAGAGCTGGCCTGCTTTTTTTCAGATGGCTCCAGGATCCAGCAGATTACTGAGAAAAGGAGCTCGCAAACAGCCAGCCCTGCACACGGCTGCTGTCTGCTGAGAGCAAGAGTTCATCGTCCCGTCCCATGAGTTGCCTCTGACTGGGGCCCTTTTTATGGTATTTGTCATTTAAAGGCAAAATAGTTGAATAGCTAACCCCCTGACTGCCTTTTACATCAGCCGTTGTGGCAAAGTGCCTTCTCCCCAGAGTTTTTCCCTGTTCTGAAGTCTGATGAGATCTCTGAAATCATGTACTGAGGGAGGATAACCGGCATCCCCTGGCCTGGACACTCACTGTGCAGTAGGATGGCTCCAGGTACGATGCTCTTCCCTGCTGTGCCAACAGGGTGGAAGGTACCCAGGCTGCCCTTGAAGGTTTTGGACAAATTGCTAAATTTAACAAAGTTGGGGGGAATAAAGCCTGGCTCTGTTTTTGCAGAGGCAGATGCCACCAGTCCGTGGTCATGGTCACCCTCTCTGGGCGTCCGGGCTCCTGTCCTGGCTGTGCAGCGTCTCCTCCTGCATAGTGTGCGGCAATGGTGCCACCAGCCTTGCTGCAGCAAGGTGCCAGCAAGAGCAGCCCTTGAGGCGCTACCCAGGCAGCTTAAACAGGTACAAGACAGCTCTCGAGGAGACTCAGAAAACTGGGATTCAAAGTGAAAGTGGGTTGGAGCCCAAACAGCCCCTCTGTGCCCCACATCCGAGCCTGGGTGAGGGTCCCCAGCTGTGCCCGTCCGGCCCTGCCTGGCATCCCTGCAGGTGAAGGACACGTTTTGGCATCTGCCTGGGATGGTGGTACAGATCTCCAGGGCCTAGGAGCTGTTTCAGTAATTTGGCTCGCTGTTCGTAACGCAATTAGTCATTGGAGTAACGTTAGCAGTGCCTGATGTCACCGCTGTTTCCATGGCAATGGGCAGATTCCCGAGGCAGGCGGGAGGCGTGTGTGTGCGTGTGTGTGTGTGTGTGCATGCGTGTGCGCGCACGCGTGGGGAGCTGTGGCATGGGGAGCGCAGGAGAGCAATCAGCCCCAGGCCAGAGCCCGGAGGTTTCCGAGCCATGGCACCAGCAGTGCCGCCGCCACCGGTGCTGCAGCCCTCGCGCCCCGGTGCTCCCCTTTGCACGGCTCTTCTGCAGCAAAGCCCAGGGTGGCTCAGCTCGAGGCGGCGGTGTTCCCGCTCCATCACCTCTGGTGCTGTCTGTGGAGAAGCTTTTAGTCCCGTTACTAAGGAGCCCCATGCTTGCTGGCCCAGATGTGGTGGCATAGGGCCATCCCAAAGCAGAAGGGTCCCGGTCCCTTCGGTCCTGTGTCCCTTGCTGCACGCTAAACATTGCATGGGAAAACTATGGCGGGAGAGGGAATAAACCCAGAGCAGTGGCTTTGCGGCCAGCCCACTGAAGGGGAGCGTCTCCCAGGTGTACATGCCTGCAGGAGGGACTCCCCGTGCTCTGCAGCGGCAGCCCAAGAGCAGAGGGAAGCGACGAGCTGCTTGTTAATCACAAATGCCATTAGAAATGATGTGAAATACAAGGTCAGGTGAGTTATGGCCTAACCTGTATCATATTTACAGTGTGCCAGCTACATAAGACTATTTATTCTGCTTTTCACCCTAAGTGCTAGGCTAGCACAGAAGCAACACCATGCTGTCCGGAGCTTGCAAGACTCCAGGCATCCCCTGGGTACCTGGAAACCTGCTGGGATGGAAGCAGAGCCAGGCTGAGCCTCAGGATGCAGAAACAGCACCAAAAGCCCCAGCTGGGAGCCGAGAGTGAGCAAAGGAGCGTGGCTGCACCCCGGCTTCGCAGAGAAGGTCTGCCTGGTCTCTCTCTTTCCTAAATTAACCCCCTGGTGAAGCTGGAAGAGGCCCTCTGCCCAGCCTGGTCGGCTCCTGGTCCCGTGCTGCCAGCCTGCGTTAGGGGTTCGGGAAACCCGTGAGAGCCTGTTCGCATCCTAGGAAGGTATGACAGGCAGGACGGCCCCTTTTCCACCGCCTGAGCATTGAGATCTAATTCGTGTTGAGGGCAAACTTAGCGAGCTGGTGGAGAGCGTCTGTCGGTGAGGTACAATGAAGAGAAGGAGTGTAATGCAATTGCTTCATTTGAAGCAATTAGAGCGGAGCAAAAACATGTTTTTATAAACGGACTCGATATTGGTAAGTGATGCATGGCTGCTTTTTTGTTAGCGCAGAGTCGAAAAGCAATTTTCCTGCGCGTTAGGGGCAGCGCAGAGGTCTAACTCGTTTGCGGTGTGGGCCGCAGTGGGAATTTTCGGTCTGCATTGGAACGAGCCGCTCCGTTTCCCGGTGAATTTAGAAACAGGCTGTGTGTGGGGAGGGGGGGCAGCGGGCAGCTCCCAGCGATTGCCAGGCTCTTGATGGCACTTGACACGGCTTGGGTCGCAGCAATCCTGCCTCGGCAGCATTTGTGTCATCGGGTTTTGGACCATCCTGGCCTCCTGGGGCATCTTCTTGCCTGGAAAGTGCTGCCAGGGAAGGATGCAAGGGCACGCCGCTGCCTGCCGGGATGCTGAGGGATGTCACTGCGCATTACTTAAGTCAGCTCTTGGGAGAAAGGTTGAAAAGAAAGCTGAAAGTTAATCCCATTAATCTGTCCTTGGGATCAAGGCTAGGAGAAGACAGTGCAATGTATTCAATCTGTGGATCAGGAGATAGCAGCAAGAACAAAACAGCATGAAAGCACTGCTGTTTCTTCTGGCGCTTCAGAGGTGGGGGCCAAGGAAATTGGTACCCAGACGAGGACTTTTGCCTGGCAAAGATTAAGCGTAGGAGTTGGAGAGGATTTAAGCTGTTGCCACAACAGCGCCTGATAGCCTGAGGTGCTTCTATACCTGGAGAGAAGAGAATAAGAATAAGAATAAGAATAAGAATAAGAATAAGAATAAGAATAAGAATAAAAGAATAAGGAAGAATAAGGATAAAAATGAGGAACAAGGTAATTAACACTCTAAAATGGACTGAAAGTCTGATCCGATCATTTGTGTGGGAAGTGCGGGGATGGTTTGTACCTGGTAAGGTCACAGACATGTCCAGCTGCCTGCAAAGCCATCATTGCCGCCTTCTGCCCACACCTCCCTAAAGCACAGCCAACAGGGCAGTGTGAGCTGCACCCCTAAATCCATGTTGGGGGGCAGATGTGTGATGGAGACCCGGCCTTGGAGAGCTGCAGCTGCCGTGGCCAGCGGCGTGGTGGGCTTGGTCAGTGGGGCTGAGCCGCATGGTGGTGGCTGCCCTTTCACAGGCGCATGCAGAGTTATTTTGCAAGGGGCGTTGGTGTTTGCAGCCGATGGAGGGCTGGGGTAAGGAGCTCGCTGTGCACAAATCGCCCAGCCACAGGCTTCTCTGTGGTGAAAACAAGAGGCGATTTTCTGGAGAGCATCAGTAGCGAAGGAGGGAGGCGGTCACACAGCAAGATCATTAGCTAGAAAAGAAAATGGGAAGCCAAGTGCTTCTTTTTTTGGGGCCTTTTCTGTGCTGGCTGCAGGCTGTGGGCACCCTACGTGGGACAGCAGCTTTGACCGACAGCGCCGGTGCCTCTGTGGCACGGCGTGGTACAGCACAGTATGGCCCAGCTCGGCTCGCACCCAGCTGGGTGGCTGCACTGTGCCAGGCGAGTTCGGAGCTGATTTGGGTCAGGGACACTGTCCCCATCCCATCAGCTGTGTCCATGCCAGCTGTGCACAAAGGGACGTGGAGCCAGGGCTGAGCTCGGGGCAGCCCATGGACACCCGGCTGGCTACGCCGTCCTCGGGGCTGGTGGGCAGACCGGGGCACGGTGCAAGGCACCAGGCAGAGGCTTGATGTCTCTGCTCTGGGACAGCAGCATCTTATGATATTTATCCAGTCTCTCCTGCTTGCATCCCAAAGGGCCTACGCTGACAGCCCTGGTTTAAAAGTCACAGGCTGTGAGATTAATTGGGCTGTCAATTCTTTCTCCAGCAAATGAACTATCCAGAGAGTCTTTTTCCAAGGTCCTATTTTCAGTGGGCAGAAATGTCATTTTAATATTTGGGGAGAAATATAGATGGAGCTTTTTGAAACAGAATTTATATCTTACTTGCTCTGTTTTAAAGCTGAAGCTAATTGGAGCAAGCCTTAATGGCCAAGGAGCCGATGTGTTTGATCGATTTGAGTTACTCCATAGCTGTAGGGTGAGCTGAGCCCTAATCGAGGCAAGGATTTTCCTGTGGGATGGGGGAAAGAGTGAGACCTCCCACCTAGAAGGAGAAGTGGGCTCTTTGGTGTCTAAAATACTTTAAATTCAGGTCAAAACTTTTCCTGACTCTGGGGTGTAAATACACCAGCCAGCCCTTCCTTAACGCCTGCTTTCATGATCCTGCTGTTATTCACCCCCGAAACATGCTTGCTGTGCACCCAGGGCCTCAGAAACATTTGGGGGTGAGTGGCCTGGTGGGGACACATGGCCAGTGGGAGTCTGTGCTGAAAGGGGGGCTCTGGCTCCCCTCCCTCCCCATCACCGCCGCAGCATCTTCCTGCCTGCGTCGGTACCTCAGCCCAGCAGTCGGCATGGCTCATCACATTCAGTCTGTTAATATCTAACTAGAAATTAAGCTTTATTAGCCTAAATGCAGTTGCGTTTTTCAAGAGCCCACTAACCTTTTCCTCTTGAATCTTTGCTTATGTCTTAAAAATCCACTTTTGCTATAAGACTGTCAGATTTAATCCTTTTTAAATATCCTTTTCCCTGGTGAGGCAGCAAGATTTCCCAGGCAGCCCTGAAACTTGCAGATAAGATTTTACTGGAATAAGACATCCAGATGAAATGAAGTCTCTATTTAAAGCAGCCTTTTGGGGGGTATCCCACTTTGCCCATGTTTGTCTATAACTTTTAAGCATCTGTTTCCTCGCAGGACAGCTCATTTAAACTTGGCTGAACAAAAATAAAAGCTCTTTCTGCTTTACAGTTGAGAGTCCTGAACTCTGGTTGTAAGGTGGGCTGGGAAGCCGCTGGGTCTCTGGCAGCCATCCATCCCTGTGGGGAGGCTTTGTGCCCATCACACAGCTCCAAAGGGCTCTGCTGGGATCTCCCGGGCTTTTCCTTGTTGACGAAGACCACAAGGAGCCAGAGGAAGGGACTTGCGGCACGGTTGCACCAGAAGCCTCTCTTGGTGAATGAGCACGTGCTGGTCACCATCATCTTCTTCCCCAGCCCCACCAGGTGAGCTATGCTGGTCCTACTTTTTTTAATCACCATGCAGCACGTTCCATTACTATTAAGGTCTGGAGCATGTGTTCATCCCAAGTGCTAGGACTGATAATTGCTGTGAACATCTGTGAGCGCGTTGGAGGGACTGCACACAGCGTGGTGGGACAGCTCGGTCACAAGCACAAGAAGAGGAGCAGTTTGGTCAGGCTAGGCTGCTCTGCGCTAATTAGAGAGAGCAGAGTGCCATACCCTGATGGGCTTCCCCCGCCCAATGTACACCCTGCAGAGCGGCTCCGGCCCTGTGCTGGGGCCAGGACTTGGGGAGGGCGCCGAGTCGGGGGCCGGGGGGGGGGCATCTCTGTCCCACGTGGCCTTGGGCAATGGGGCCTCGACAGCAGAAAACCAGGCAGAGGCAGCCAGCTGCAAATGGCTCTCACGGTCGGCAGAACTGTGAGCTGGGGGGTTATTTTTCAAGGATGGATAGGTTTGCTTTTGGGTGGAGTTTTTATTTATTTTTTTTTAAAATGAATTTTATGGCCACATAAGTGTGTAACTACCTGCTTCTGGTTCACTAAAAATAGCCGTAAACACAACGCTAAACAAGCAGTGAGCAGGTATGTGGATGTATGCCTGTATTTCAGGGATGGCATCGCCATTAGAAATACAAACCACGGTTAGATTAAAGGCTTAATGGCTGCAATTAAACTTCCTGCAGGAATGATTTCCTTGCTGAGCTTTACCCAGCAGCAAACTCGGCAGTGCCAGCATTTCTATAGCAGTAATGAGGTGCAAAGGCAAAGCCAAGCATAAGCCCAGCCAGAGGTGGGACCTCTTGCCTTTTGGCCACTTGACAGGATTAAACAAAGACCCTTTGCAGCTATTTCGATGGGGATTTCTGGTGCATCTCAGAGCTTGCTCAGATATTTTTTCACTGCAGAAAGGGTGTAAGGAAGGTGTGAGGAAAAAAAAAAAAAAACACAAAACAGTGGGTAGGTGGCAGGGTGCCATCAGACAGCGCTCAGCTTCCAGCAGCGCTTAGGAAAACCACCCAACTAAAACGAGCACAGAGTTCAGCTCAGAAACAGGGAGAAAGTGCCCGATAGCCACAGGGCAGGCAGCAGACAACAAGCTTTCTCTCTCCAGCAGGCAGCCAGGCAGTTGGTGTCACTGCTTTGCAGGCACCACGCACCCTGTGCAGCCGCTTAGCCAAGCTGTGGGGTGAGGAGGGTCCCTCTGTCCCCCGTGGGACCCCACACCTACATGCAGAAGGAGGAGCCGGTGGGCAGCATTGCAGGGCTGTGTCCCACCTGTGTTTCCCCAGGCATCAGCCCTTCAAAGGCACCTGCATTTTGCAGCCTGCATTTTTGGGGTGAAGAACAGCCACTCCTGGGGCAATGGAGACCTCCCAGCGGTGGGTCCTTTAACTCAGCCTGCACAGCAAGTGTTTTAGCCCAATTAGTCCTCATCCCTGGGGACGCAAAGACAAGAAATAGTGTCTCCAGAATGACTAACGTGAGACACCAAGGTTTATTTAATAAATCACATTCACCCACAGAGACAAAACATGCTGGGGTGTTGCACAGGGAACAGCAGCAAGGCCCCACAGCACCCCATGCCCCTGCAAAACAAAGTCCTACTGAGCAGGAGGTTGCAGTTTTACCTCCCATTTCGGCCCCCCCTCAGCAGGTTAATGCTGCCCCATTCAGTACTGGGAGAAGTGTTTTGCTTTCAGACATGATAGCAGTGAAGGGATGCCCAACCTGGGGATTAAACAAGTCTCAGGTGTCCATGCCAGTCCCGGTACTTGCTTTTGCAGGATGCATCATCTTTATGCATAGGGCAGCTCTGATGAGTTCGGGGACATCCAGGATGCATTTGTGCTGTCACCTGGATTTGTCCTGTCCCAGGCCAAGGTTTAGCTCAGCCCGTACCGTGGTGCTCAGCCACCCAGGTGTGGCCACAGGACCAGGGACATGTTTCTGTGGGGTAGCAAGACCTCAGCTCCAGCCATATCTGCAGCATGAGGATGAGCCAACAGGGCGCAAAAGCCAAGCAGCTGCATTACCCACCCTCAGACTAAAGCCAACTCTCTATATTCAATGGGAAGAAAAAAAAAAAAAAAAGGATTCAGCTAATCAGGCAAGAGCAAACCTCTTCTTGGCCTCGGTACTGGACCTCACAGGTCCCATGGGGCAGTCACTGCGAATATCTTTGCTCAGCCAGGTGGGCACGGGCATGTCCTGGGGGAGCAGGAGAGCCAGTGAGTCTTAGATTAACAAGCTGGTTTTGGGTAGAGGAACACAGCAAAGAAAGCAAAAGCCATATTTCTGCTCACCTTTAAGGAAAGGGCTGCTGACAGTGGACTCGTCTGTAAAGCACTTTGCTGTCCAAGGATGAAAATTGCTCGATGAAAGCTTTGTATATTATTTTTGCTTCAAGTACAACTGTTATCATTTAAAGTTATCTTTAGTGCCTGCTTTTGACATCTTCTTTTCAACCTTGCAGACTTATTTTCATTGGCCTGAAGAGTAAATCTGGCCATTTCTGAGCCGAAACAATTTTCTGATAGAAATTGCGGCAAGGTCAAAATTAAGGCTAATACAAAATTGTTTGCAACTGTTATATGGAAATGGTGTTCAGATGAAAACAAACGTAATGAGGGCCCAAGAAAACAGCCAGAAAGTTACAGCACCAAACTGCTATATTTTTTCATTACACCAGCAGTGTTCCCTTGGAGCTGGCCATAAATTTAGAAGTCTTTAGAAAGAGGAAGCAAGAACAAGGCAAAAAAAAAGGATCAATAAAGACAAGGGTATGAAAAGCAGTGAGAGCAGGCTAGTATTTAGATTAATGCCCAGCTCGAGATAATTACACCTTCATCACTGTGGCACTGGCAGGGTTCAGGAAAAGAAACACTACTCATTAACTCCCAGCTGCTCTCCTTGGGATCAAAATGGAAAGATTTAAACCTAAAGTAAAATGTGATCAAGTCATTTTAGTTTGACAGCAGAGCAGGCAACCCAAGAGGTGACCCTGCTGCAATTAGGAGGTGATGTCCTCAGCCATGCCGGCAGGTCTGCCAGTTGTGCGCTGGCTAGGCAGCGGATCTGCTTTTTGATGCTTAGCTGAACCTGAAAATCAGAGCAGAGGGTTTCTGTAGTGCTTTCTTACAGAAAGCTTCCACAGGGGAAAGGGCAGTGAAATACTGAGCAGTCACTTACCAGAACAGTGGCTTCCCGCAGATGAGCAAAGCTGTGTGGAGAAGGGTGGGCGAGCAGCGATGCTCCTGAAACAGCCCATCCACAGCAGCTCCTGCCGCTCCAGGCAGGGATGCTGCTGCTCAGCTGAACCGGCTGGCCTTTCCCCAAGGGGACATTGCCTATTGCACCCAGTGTCAATAGACCTGAAAGCCTTCTTCACTTACCCTTGAAGCAGAAGTTGAGCTCAGGTCCAGCAAGTCAATGTCAAGGCCATACCTGGTGCCTAAAAGCTGGCACACCAAGGCTGGGGTGGTCTTCTCAGCTCCCAGCTGGACACGCTGCTCTTGGCCCCTTCCTGCCCAGTCTGCGGGCACTGGGTCATGGTGGGCACACAGCTGCTCTCGTCACTACCAGGTGTCCTCCCAGGAGATCAGCCCTGCAAAAGCTGTGGGGAGCAGGGGGCAGGAGGGTGGTGGCATCACCATGGCTTGGGCACAGTCCCCATCCATCCCTGGGTGGTGTCCACGGCCCCACGGGTTCCATCTATTTTCACAGCCAGGGGAAGGCGGCTCTGTTCTGGTTCAGCTGCTAACCATGGAGCAGGAGTCACCCAGGCAATGCTACAGACTCCGGAGAGGCAGCTAGGTAGGTCAGCCAATTTTAAAATATGCCTCTTTAGTGCAAATAGAAGAGAGAGCATCCATCATCTTCAGCTGGTATAAACATACGCCCTCCTTCTTTCAATCACACCTGCCTGCCCCTTCCAAATTGCAAGCCTTTCCTGCCCACAGGAGGATCCGCTTTCTCTTTTTTAACTCTGTTTAAATTCTTCTCCTTGGAACATCTGTACCAACACCGAAAATATTCTTATTACTTTGCTTCTCATCCCAATTTCCTGTGCTTCTCATAGCATCTTCTTTACAGACACTTTTCCCTTCCTTGTTTTCCAGCTATTGTCTTATTTTTAACAGCTGTCAGGCTAAACTTCTGGCAAAATTGTTTCCTTCGCTGTTTCTTAAACACTTCTTAAAGAGCTCTTTAACTTTCTGTTCCCAATCATTTAATTATTGTTTTTTCCACCCAGTCAGTTCTGCTGGTAATTCCCTCTGATTTATGGTAGCCCTTTTGAAACACCTAGTAGCTGTATTACTGGCTGGGGCTGCCCCCTGTTTGCTCGCACAGACTATAATCAGATCCTGGTCACTACTCCCTAAGCAATTACCACTTCTTCAGCAATTAAATCATTGCAGCAATACCGCATCCTCTTGCGTCCAGCTTAACAGTTTCTATATCAGCAAATGTCCGCCTGAACCCTTTGGAAACTCTCCTGACACTCACCCTGGTCACCCACATCCCCGGTGGAGGTTTCACAGCATCACCATCCAGACCCCATGGGAGAGAGGTTGCCGGGAGCCGGTGCCAATCTCTACTTTAACTCAGCAGACTTTACTTTTCTTCTTTCTTTTTAGTTGCAAAAAAAAAAAAAATCCTAAATTGCCTGATGATGCCATGTGAATGAATGATCAAAAGGTTTTTATTACAACACCCTTCTCCCAGGGTGCCCCCAGCACATCGTCCTTGAGGCTTTCAGGCACATCTAATGCTGATTGCACCATCTTCATGGCATAACCCGGTAACACAGCAGGGCAGGAAATATTTCCCGGCTGCTGTATCATTCTCCTACAACTATAAAACAGGCGGCTAGGTCCCGTTTGCCCGTTTACCCTAGATCAGCTGCAATCCCCAGCACAAGCTCCTGCACTGATATTGCACAGAATGGCTGTTAAGTATTTTTGCTGCAAGATTGCAAGAAGAGTGATTTATAGCTCAGGGATTTAGTGACATCTTTTTCTTGTTAAATCATCTCTTTCTCACCCAAGGTGTAGGACTTGGTGTCTTTCTGACAAGAAGAAAAATTAGCTTTTTGTCTTTATTCCAATGTCATCTTACAAGGCTCTTTTTCCTATTGCATCTTCAGTACAGACTTCTGCTGCGCTGAGCAGCCCAGGAGGACCTGCTCCGCAGAGCCAAGGGGGAAAGAAAGTCTGGTACCTTCAGACTACTTTGCCAACATGCTTAGCCCACTTCAAGGCTGGGGATGGGGAGGAAGGACCCAAATTACCTTCGTTTTTTAGAGCATTTCTTCTCCTTTCACAGCGGCTGCCCTGGCCAGATCCACCAGCTCACGTGGAAACATACAGCAGCATCGGGGCTTGGCCACGATGGTTGGGGTTCACCCAGATCCCATCTGTGGCACCTTGAGAGGTGAAGTAAAGCCTCGCTGTCCCAGCTCTGCTTTGGGCAAACCCCCGGGCAGAGGGAGCCCCAGCCTCAGCCCTGCTCCCTTTATAGCCGGAGGCGGCCTCAGCTGGCCCCGGGGATGCTCCCCTGATGTGTAACGAGCTGAGCCTGGCTCCTGCCGCTGCAGCCCTTCCCTGCAAAAAAGTCTGCACACAAAAGAAGGCTTTTCAGGGAAAAGAAATTAATTAAATAAAGTCTGTCTTTGCCTTTCTGTCCCAATTGTGAGCAAGCTTTAGTGCCAAGTATAATAATAAACCTGTATTTTTTCCCCAGGAAAGGCTTTCTGCCTTGCCCTGGTACCAGTCCCAGTCCAGCCAGTTTTAGCCCCAACCCTTTGCCGTGGTTCCCCTGGTCCTGCCACCTGTATGTGCCCTGTGGAGGTCTCACAGAGCCCGGCACACGGGACCGGCTTTGCAGCCCTGCGCGGGTGTAGGGTGGTTACTGCCGCTTCTCTCTGTGGTGTGATGGCCGGGAGGATTGCCGTCATATTTTACACACAGCTCAGTCTGTACTTGCCGGGTTTTGCACTATATATTTTCATTACTGGAAAGAGCTGAGGGCTAAGGATACTTAAACTGTAATAAATACATAAATTGTTGCTGAAGACTCCCAAACACCGTGGTGGAGGCCTGGGGAAGACACAATTACCTTGCAGTGTAATTGGAGCCCTTGGAGAGGTCACTTTATTTCCGTAGCCCTTAATTTTTTATGAAGAATGTTTCCTAATATGTGCCTGACAAAGATGCTCATATAGTGTTGCTAAGTGAGAATATGAGAAAAGGGAGGGAATGCGATTACGGTGCTGCAGAGAGCAACAGTCCGTCTTTCACAGCACCGCCACTGATGCCCCCCCCATGCCCGATGCATGTCGGAGCCGAAATGGGCAAGGGGCAGGCTGGCTATGGGGAGCCATAGCCCCCCTGTGCAAAAGGATGCCAGCAGTGTGACCGCACCTTGCACACCCTATTTTGGGGACCCTAAACCTTTCCTCAAGGCCTGCCGGGGCTGTAAGGAAGAGGGGGTGGACCTTCTGCCTTGGGCAGGTGCCCCACAGAGGACACCAGTGGGCAGTGGGTGCCTGCAGGGTGGCTGTGGGGCAGCTGCCAGGCGGCGGTGGGGAGGCAGCCTGCCAGAGCCAGCTCCCGGCAGCAGCATATGCTCGCCCAAACTGTCCCTTGAAATCTTCCAAACAACTAATTAGTACAACCTGGAACGTGTTTGTTGCTAATTTGTGAACAGGGAGAGAGAGGGGGGGGGAAAAAGTGAGCAAGTGACAGCCCAGCCAGGGGATGAAGGCTTGCGGACAAATGCAGTGTTGCCCCATGGAGCCAAGTGCTAGGACCTCGTGCTTTGGCAGGGGGCAAGCTGCTGGCAGAGGTTTGCACCTCTGGCGGGTGGGCAGAGAGCCCCTCCGCTGCCCGTGCCCTCGAGGGAGATGATGCTCTGGGGGCTCCCATGCACCAAAGCACCTGCCCAGCGCACCCGAATCTTCCTCCCTTGCAAATGTACAAACTGCTTTTGCAGTGGTGCTTTATCTGCTGCATTAACTCTTTGCGACTACAAGTTATTTAGCTTTGAAATAGAGCTAGGTGTCCGGATGGAAGGGACTGACAGCTCAATTTTTCAGAAATTTATTGTCCCTGATTGATTATATGACCCACTTTGGCTGCAGGCTTTTATCTTTGCCTGCTACTCGTTTTGCTGTAAATCTCTGTCCGGGAGTTTTGACTCATGGGGTACTATATAATTTGGTTCTGTATATTCATTAGTGCTTTCTGATATCACAGTAAAACCTTTTTGCATAAAAGTGGCTATTCATTTTCCTGCAATGAGTGTAAAAGACAACCAATGTTACCCATAAAAATAGCAGTTTATTTCAGGAGCAAGTGTCTCCATGGGAAGCAAAAGCATCATTGCCAGGCCAGCTGCCTGGCGTGGTTAGAAAGTGCCCTCTTACAAGGAAAAAGTACCCCAGAGTGGGTACCGCTCTGTCCTTGTGCAGAGGGGGTGGCTGGCGTAGGCTGTGAGAGCACCCTGGGGACCAGCCAAGCCCCCGTCCCTGGGGACCCTGGTGGGCCAAGGCCGAGCGCTGCAGGAGCAGCGGCGTGTTGGGACATGGAAGTTCAGGAGCTGGGCTCTTCTCAAACCAGTGTAAAAGGACTTATTTTGTTTGTTTTTCCTCTCCTCAGCCTGGATAAACACAATACGGTGTCTCTTCAGGCTTTTCTTCGCACTGTTTATTATCATCTCCCTGGCCGTAACAAGCACTTCCCATTTTATCCCAGCTAATAAATGACAGACTCTATTATTAGGCTCATTACCAGGGCGACTGGTTGATATTCTCCGGCGTGGACCGATGCTGTGCTCCTCCTTAGGCAGCACCATGGGTGCTGCCAGTGCAGTGTCCCAGTGGCTCCTGGGATGCCGGCAGCCTCTCTGCTCCCCAGCTGCAATTAGGCATTCAGAGAGGGTTCATATCAGAGGATGTAATTCCATTCCCACACATTCCCTGGAGAAATGAGAGTTAAACAATGAAAAGATTGATTTTCCAATGAATGCCAATTTGTTTTCTAACCGGAATATCAAATTACGGTGGGCTGGGAGGAGGGGAGCATGGCACAGTGCAAGAGGGGACTTGTTTTAAATGGGCAAACAATTAATTCCCAGATTCATTACAACGATTGTAAGCGAGGGTACATGAAACAGTAAATGCATTTAATTTGGAGCCTAGCATTTCCCCTGATGAGATCGGGAGCTTCAATATGCTCTTGCCATCGGTGAAGCTTCCCTTCCCCAGCAAAATTTAATTACCTCTTCATTACTGCAGGAAATTGATGGGAGACTGACGTGAGGCTGGAAACTTCACATGACGCTCCCCAAATCGCCTTCTCCACCCTGCTCCATGGGTTGTTGAAATGGGACTGGATGGGACCTCGCAGCCCCCCCCGGCTCATCTCCCTGCCTGCAAGGAGAAGCGTACCCTCGCTCCCCTGGGTGTCCATAGCAGCTCTGCTGGGATGGAGACCCTGGCTGGGCCAGGGCTGGACACACCAGGCTGCTGCCAGGGCGGCAGCACGCCGGCTCCCGGGCTTGCCTTGATGTGACACCAGGCAGTCAGGGTGCATAGGATGGGGGTCCTGGCGGTGACAGCAGCAGCTGGAGTGCAGGACAAGACCCCTTACACGGATGCTACCCAGCAAAGGGACACGGAGAGGGTGGTTGTGCCTGTCCTGGCGCTGCTCTCTGCTCCACTAGAGCAGCTCAGTGTCTCCTGATGCAGCTCCTGAGGACGCTGGCCACTTGCATCACTGCTTGGGAGAAGCTCTTCATGTCTTGTGGGCCTGGGAGAAATCAGCAGGATGGGGTGCAATAAATAAACTCATCCAGGCAAATCCAAGTGACTTTCCAGGCAATTACCTAATGACTAGCTGAGAGGAGCACAGCAGATATAACACCACAGTCTCCAGGAGGGCCTCTCCTGAGTCCTTGCACATCCCAAGCGTGGCAAGAAGATCAGGTACAAATGCGGCCAGTTTGGACCTGGCTGATGAGACAGGCTCAGAGGGCGATGCTGAGCAGGGATGCTGACATCGTCATGGCACCAGCCACCCCCAGACATGTAACCCCACCGATGGCTGGTAAGGATCCAGCTGCCAGGGACTGCTTTCCATAGGGGAGAGCCCAGGTCCTCCTCCCAGAGCAGGCAGCACCCCAAGGTGCCACACCGACCCCTGGCACCAGTCAGCAGGGACTGGTTTCATCCCAGCAAGGGTAAGGAGAGCGGGGTCCCTGGGCTCAGGTGCTGATTAACAGGTTTCGGGGTGGGCAAGTGCATGTGGCTGCTGTATCCTTCCTACAAAGCCCCAGCACTGCCTCCAGCGCTCGAGGTGCTTTCCCTGAAAAGTCAGGTCCAGACAGAGCTGTCAGCAGTGCCGATGTGATAACAGATTTCGTTGGCAGTGCTGGTAAACAAGTGCCTTGGAAACCTCAGCTGAAAATAGAGTTGTGGCTGTCTCCTGCTCTCCTAAGGAGAATGGAGCACCCCCCCCCCCCGCCCAGGCACTTTTTCTGAAATGTCCCCAGATAGCTCAATCTCCTGGTGAAAATGCAGCAGTGACGTGCTCTGGATGGGGCTGATGGCTTGGAGCCTCCCCCCGGTCTTCCCGCAGTCCCCAGCAGGCACCGGTATGCAAGGCAGACCTCAGCTGAGCTTCAGATTACCTGCCCACATCTTTTAAGACAGATGATCCTTTTTACGGGCTGCCATAAAAGCACAAGGAAAATTCCACAAATCAGGCAAAACTGCCATTTCCCCAGAATGATCTTTTCTTCTTTCAGCAGCGGAGCCCTGTGTGGAGTCCATTAGCAGAGCTCCTCGGAGACCCCGGCGATGCTGGGGAAGCTGCCAAAGCACACAGCCCACCACGGGGAGCCACCTGGAGAGGTCCCAGTGCGATGGCTCTCCCGGCAAACGCAGCTCCCCGGGCCTGATGAGGCATCACGGACAGTCTCGCTGCTCCGCACGAGCACCGCGAGACCCTTTGGAGAAGGTTTGGTTTCCTACAAACAGATCCTTGTCCTGCAGACTGACCCTCTGGCTTCCATCTACCCTTCCTGTTAAAATATATTTTAGTTGTATACAGTAAGAGAAAAAAGCACAGTGGTTTGAGGGGTTGGAAATTGCCCAGGGTTTGAGGAAAGGGGATTTTCAAAGTTACTTTGTTTTGCAGACCTGCCCCTGAAATGCTTGCCCTGGCTCCCCCCAGCTTTGCTTTTATCTTCCAACCCCACAGGCATGTTGAAACCCTCCAGTTTGAGACCAGCAAGATATGATTCAGCAAGAAGATTACAGCATCTTTTAGGTATGAAATTAACGGTGTGTAATTAGAATGGCAATAATGACAAGTTATTTAATAATTCATTTCTTCTTATGAATTATTCGGTGTGTGCTTAACTTCAGGGCTGATGTGTTATTTAGCAGAGAACACCCCCGGAGCCCTCTCGGGGCATCCTCTGGGTGCTGCTTGAGCCGGACACTGCTCCCCGTGAGCTCCCTGAGAGCCACAGGGGCAGCACTGGGGAGCTCTGAGCTGGTTTTAGGGTTCCCCAAGTGCATCCCCAAATGCAAATCCTTTAAAACATGGAAAATCTCGTTTCAGGCAACATTGCAGCCACAAGAGACTTCTGCTTCTGCAGGGGGAGGAAAGACCCATCATCTGCATGCCCATGTTTATGGTTTGAGCCTCCAGTCGCTCTTGTTAACTCTAAGTTACTAAATTTACAAAGAAGCTAGTAAATCAGCCTCAGCCCTCCACAGCAGCACGAGACGTTATCTGCAGGCTGGGTTATTCTCACAGAGGGGCTGAACTCAGCTCGCAGAATAAATGAGTTTCAGTTGTAGCCACGGGTCCATCTGTTCTGCCAAGCTCAAACCCCAGGGGAAATGTGGCCCTAGAGATTCACGGGCACGGCCTGCCGATCCCAGCCATCGCCCTGCCCGCAGCTTAGGCATGCCCATCTTCCCTGCCCAGCCCTGCAAGGTGCCTGAGGCTCTACCCGGTGCCAGAATCGCCTGGGCTTTCTAAGCATCTTGGCCCTATTCGTTTTGACACCAGCTTCCTGGTGAGATGCTGACACTAGCAGGACCATCTCTGATTGATTGCATTTCTCACTGCAGTGTTTTGCCTGGCCTGGTTAGAAACCCATGTCAAGGCTCATCTTCTCTGCAGAAGCAGAGCAGCTTCTCCTGCGGGGCTCGAGCACACCGTTAAAATCATCTCCCATTACAGATTCAGCAGCACCAGACCTATTTCTATGGCAGGGTCTGGCTGACCACATCTGCTCCCTCCACCAATTAGACAGTCCGTTCAAACGATTTTGCCTCCAACAGAAACCCCGAGCCCCGGGGTGCCGCAGGCCACAGGCAATTACTGCTTTGCACACCCAGCTCCAGCGTCCCTTGCCTGAGGCCGCCGTGCTGGGTGGCACAGGCAGGCATCCCTCACCCCACCTGCTTTTTCCCATTTGCACTGTGCACGCAGTTTTTTGTGCAAGCTGAACCTCAAATTCAGGCTCTTGGCATCTTGGGATGGTTCAAGCCACCGAGACATCGAAGGTAAGTCACTGACACGCATCGATGGCCGCCCGAGCGTGGGTTTTACTCCAGCGGCATCACCTTCCCCATCATATTTCCTGCTTCACGTCTAATCGCTGTTCATTGAGTTGGAGATCCACACCTTCCTGCTGAGCTTTTGGGGGACATTTATAAAGCTTGCTGGCTCCTTCCCTTTCCTTCCTCCCTGGCCCTGGCTCCATGGCCATTTCTCCCCGCTGCTCTCCGTGGCGAGGGAAGGACGACGTGCCAGGGCTGTGTGTTACTTGCACTTGGTTGCCACATGGCTCATCCTCAAGTCAGCCCATGAAAACCTCGGCGTCTCCAGCCCCATCCTTTAACCCAGCCCCTCCGGGACCTGGCTGCACTCCGCAGAGGTATCCTTGGTGGCTGGAGCAGTTTCCATCCTCACATCCCTCTCCCCCTACATGCATTATCTGACTGCAACCCTGTGCTTAAATCTGATGTGCTGAGAACTGACTCTGCTGAGGTTTTGTGAGCTGCTCCCAGACACGTCCCTCCTGCAGGACACTCCTCATCCCTGGCCTTTGCTGCCGCTGAAGTAGTGCGGGAGTGTGTCCAGCACACCTGTACTGGAGCTCAACACTTCAGTCACAAATAACTTTAAATTCACGGCTTTTTTTTCCCTTGTGTGTGTGTTATTGAGCAGAACCCCCATGGTTTTTCATTGCATAAATCTGTTGACACAAAGCAATCAACATGCTTCAGCCCTTGCTCTGCCTGGCTGAACCCCATGGAGAAGATGAGTTTGGAGCATGGAAATGCTCTTCTGGCCCCCAGTGGGATGGCCAGCACAGCACAGCACAGCATATGCGTGCTGGAAATGCACAGCCATGAAGTCCCCATGATGTCCTGAGCAGCTTTCGTCTCTCACACAGACGTGACTCACCCGCAAAGCAAGCCAAAATTGGCTCAATCTGTTCCTGTGGTTCCCTCGTTCAGATGCCTCTCCGTTTTCGGAGTTTTTTCAGGGATTGCAGGGGGATCATTCACCTCCTGGCTTTGCAAGGTGAGATGTGTTGGACATTTACACTAGGATATCATTATTTCTGACCAATATGTTTTCTTTTTCAGCCATGTTTTAATTAAATGAATTTTCCTTTCATTTCATCTTCTTTGGCTGATCAAGAACAACACTGAGAATCATGATAAACCCAAGAGAAAAAGGTCATTTGTAAAGAAATAATTTCTTTTTTTTTTTCCCCTTCTTTCCCGCTGGCAAGGATTCAACCAACCACCCACAGGCTGGTTTCAGTTTGAATTTAACCAAGTGCCGGTGAAGTAAGTGCCTCCTCCTCACACTGGAGGACTGCTCTTGCCGCTCTGGCAGGTGTCCGTGCAACGATAAGCGTGCTGCTGCCAAGGTGGGATGCTGCTTCTGGGTGAGGCACATGCTCCCGGGTGGGCACCCTGGAGCCGCAGCAGCAAACGTCAACTCTGGCCATATTTTGCTCCATTATCTGATGCAATACTGACGCGTAGTACCTGGGAGTAATTCTCTAAATACCAACAGAAGCATTGATTTTCAATATTCAGAAGTACATCTCCTCTCGATCTCTCTCTGAGGGAGTGCGAAGGGCAATGCATCCCGCCAGAGCAAAGACAGTGGCTGAATACACTCGGAGCGCAATTAGCTCTTCTCCTCCTGTTAGCCCTTTCTCAGCACTCGCTGCGGTGCTGTGCCTGTCCTGACCCCCTATTTTCTGTTCTGCCATCCAATTTATTTTCTTCAAGACTGCCTCCCAGCAGCGTCCTTGTGAATGACTCTCCAGGCAGGTGTGGCTCCTCAACAGCATCAGGTTACAATAAGTTTTTCTAAGCTACTAAGTGGAAAGGGTTTTCTTTTCTTTTCTTTTCTTTTCTTTTCTTTTCTTTTCTTTTCTTTTCTTTTCTTTTCTTTTCTTTTCTTTTCTTTTCTTTTCTTTTCTTTTCTTTTCTTTTCTTTTCTTTTCTTTTCTTTTCTTTTCTTTTCTTTTCTTTTCTTTTCTTTTCTTTTCTTTTCTTTTCTTTTCTTTTCTTTTCTTTTCTTTTCTTTTCTTTTCTTTTCTTTTCTTTTCTTTTCTTTTCTTTTCTTTTCTTTTCTTTTCTTTTCTTTTTTCCCCTCCCTTCTGAAAGCCTTTTCCTGCAGCATCCTCTTGTTCCCTTCTTCCTGAAATTGTGTCTCAGGGACTGTAATAAATTGCAATGGAAATATTGCTCCGTATTTCCAGGAACTAATCAAGGGTGATTGTGCAGCAGCAAAAAGCCAGGGCAGCTGCTCGAAGGAGTAAATCCCGAGGGAGGACAGAGCTGCCCGGTGCCCACACCTGCCCCTGCCTGGCCAGAAGAGCAGGGCAGATGGAGGGGGAACGCCGGCTCCCCTGGCTTCTGTCCTTCCCCCACTGGCGGGGACTGACTAAAACCAGCACTTTTAAGCATTAGGTACTGAGAAAAAGGTTGCCTCTTATTTTACCCAGTTTTTAACCATTTATTTGTTGGAGCTAGTTGCAGTCCAGACTTGGCATATGTAGGAGAAGTCGTCCCATGGAGAGCCTCCGAGCAGAGTTTGTGACCAGGAAGCTGCTAATATCAGCACCAAGATGAAACGATTTGGTGAGTTATGTACATTGATGTCAATCATGTTTCCCTTTGGGGCTTCTCTCCCTGCAGGGAGGTGCAATAAATCATGTGCCTTTTCTGAGTGCAATCCCGTGCTGCCTGGCCTTGGAGGCAGAAGACGAAGCCCAAGCATCTTGTGGGTGGGAAAATGCAGGTACTCCTACGAACATCAAGAAAAACACTTATCTGCAGCTGGTGTAAGCCAGCAAATCCAGCCACGCCTGATCCAACTCAAGGTCCCGTACAGCCAAAAAGAGGCTTTAAAATGTCCTGGGGAAGAAGCAGTGATTCAGTTTGCTGTGTCTAAATCCAGGATCATGTATTATGTATTTCTCACCAGAGTTTGCATGAGATCAATGAGATTGCATCTATCAACAGCCTGCTCTTTGATGAACGCCGCGGTGAAGCCTGAGCGCAATGGCAATGGCTGGCAGCGGGAGCGCGGGGCAGGGCGCAGCTTAAAGGCAGAAGGAGAGGAGAGGAGGAAGAGAGGAGAGAGGAGGAGAAGAGAGGAGGAGGAGAGGAGAGGAGGAGGACCTGCCCCAAAGCTCTGGGCGGTCACCGCGGCAAATTCATCGCGGCCTGGACATGGTGACGCTGCCCTAGGTTAAGCAAGGCGCAGAGCTGCGTCCCTGCGACTTCTGAATTCTTCGTTCTTATTTATATACTCTTCCCTACATATTCTTGTTTATACATACAAATAAAAGCTAGGCAGTGACCCATTGCTTTATGAAAAATCCCATCATGCCTATTTTAACTGATTTAGGGCGTGCTAAGTAATTTTCAGAAGATAGGCTTAGGACTGTTTCACATCTCTCTTTTTGAGAAATACAGTACTTTCCTGGACCCCAGCAAATTGTCTTCCCTCCAGCTTCGCCTTTGCCACAGGGAATGAATTTCAGAGCTTTTTTTCAGCTCATTATTCTAAGCATTTCCCATTAGGTGTCTGATTAGCGTTTCACAGGCTGTGTTGTGCTATAATATCTGCTTCTGACGTGGGCTGCGGCAGCCAGAAGAGAAATCCATTGCATTTTAGATTGAGATAACAGTTTAATCTGATCTGCTCTTGGGAAAGAAAAATCTGCCAGGGAAAGTCCAGGTCCCCAAAGGCAGCGCATGAGGCAGAGGCGCTGCTGGCTCCTATACCCATCCCTGCAGAGAAGTGACCCATGCTCAGAGAAAGCGCTGGGATGATATTTGAGCTGTCTTACTCTATGGCCATTTTTCAAGCTATCTTTAAGCCTGCGATAAGCCCCATGAGCAGGCTTTGTGCCATGAAAGAAGAGAGAAGTCGAAGCTTTCCCTGGCTTTGCTGAGGGCTTGCTGCTTAATGTAGAGAAACCTCTGGGCGTTTGCAAATGCTGCAGGAGGAGCAGCAGAAGCGGTTGTTCTCGAGAGGAAAATCAGCCATGGTCTGGAAGACCACACATCGAAAGAGGGCAAGGGTCCCTGCCTGCCCAGAGGAAGGACTTGTCCCCTGCAAGCCACACCACCACCTCACTCTCTGCTTGTCTTAAGCGCTACACACCTATGACAGCCTTGAAACCTCAAAGTCAGATTTAATTTTAGGGTGAGGTGATCCAAGAACAGCAAAAAGATCCGTTCATGTTTGTAGTCAAAAGATTTTAAGCCTATTCCATTTTTCTTTTCTTTTTTTTTCCTGCTGACTGTAGTTATATAGAAAAACTAAACAAAAAAAGCAAGCAAAGTTTCTGATTAATCATTTCTTATGTTTGAAGAAGAAACGCTCTGGTTTTGAATTCTTCTGAAAACATAGTCCTTCCATGCTGGGCAAACAGAGTTACCCAGCAACAAGGCAGGGAAAAATAAAGGGAATGGGAGGCAAGGGGAGAGAGGAGCAGAGCCTGTTTTCTCTCTGATGTCCTTGGCAGGCTCTACAGGCAGATGCAAGGGTGGGCAGCCTGAACTGCTGCATCTCCTGGGCCATCAGCTGCCGCCTGGCTGGCCACTGTCCTCCTCCCCGGCACGCCAACACTTTGGTTGGAGGCTGGCGTGCAACGCCCCCCACGGTGTGGGGACAGTCCTTGGCCATCCATGGATGCTCCTTGCTCCATGGGAGGGCACCTGCTCCGAGAGACCCAGCACTGGGCATTGCTCAGACCCCCCAGAGCATCGTTCGCTTGTTCCAGCCGGCTTAGCAAGAGGTTTTACCTCTAGCTACACCCCGGCTCTTTAAAGAGTCATCAAAATCTGGCTTTAAATGCCACATGATCGAACAGCTTGCCTGGAGTTGTGGTGGAGCATCTGAGGGTCAGTTATGCTCCCTGCATAAAAACATTTTGTCTTTAATCTTTTTTATGGCTTTGTCTGCTAGATTTAAGAGCCCTGTATATAAACAAGCCCTTAAATAAATAGAACTAGAAGTATAATCTCCTCACATAGATTCTTACAAAATTGTGTTCAAGCCATCTCAGTCTTTGGACAAACTAAATGGATTGAGACCATTACGTTTCTCCCTGTAAACTGGCTTTTAGCGATGACCCTTCTCTGAGCTCTCCTGGTTTTCCTACATGTGCTTTTAGATGTGCAGGCAAGTCAGTAAGTGCCAATACCAGCCCATATGTCTGCTGAGCTTTTTCCTTTTTATTCATCCAAGGATCTCATCAGTCCATTTGTGTGCAGCATTAAACTCCTCATGAGCTCTCATAATTCCTCTGCATCCTGACAGTGTCTTCATCCACAACTGCACAGCACTTTCGAAGAATTACACTGTATTTGCTACCTGACTGATCATCACAGTCCTCGATCATTAATAAAAGCCTGCATGATCAATGCCCCATTGAATCATGAGTGTGATATTTTTAAAGGGATAATCCTCTAGGAGAAGTTTTGGGGTTAACCTCACCCAAGTGCCAGCTGGAAGCTGTGAGCTTCCTATTCCTGACAAGGACAATGTGCTGCTTCCACCCTTCGAGTGGTTTTCGCATTAGAGAAGTTGTAGCCGAGCCACGGTTGGAAGAGGGGTCGGGCACATGATTTATGATATAAGTACAGTTCATTGTAACTCCAGCTGGCAACTTCATAAGCCAGACGTAAGTCACCTTTCCATCTTGTGGCTGCTGGGAGCACTGTTTAAAGAGGAAGAGATTGCACCAGGAGGAAACAACTGGAGGTGTACGAGCAAAACCCACGCGAGGCACTCTGCCAGTTCAGAAGGGGCAGGAGACAGGGACCACAGAGATTTGGGGACGGTGGGCAGTGTTGCATTTCCTTTGGGTCTGTTCCTCAGGAAGCTTTACTCTGAATTTCTTTGTGTTGCATTCATCTGTCCTCTCAATAACCCCCCTTATTTGGTAGCTGCAGACAGCAGTTTCATCCCCCAAGCCTTCTTTTCTGAGCAGACCCAGTGCTCTTGGCTTCTCCTCGTCTGTCCTGTGCTCTGTCCACCTCAAAGTCTTGGTGGCCTCCACCGGACTCACTCCAGTATATCCACATCCTTCTTGTGCTGCTCATTTTTCTTGTGTGTGTCCAGGGCAGAAACAGTTGTTTTGCTTCTCTCTGAGCCTTGCAGCCATGAGGCCAGGCCTGGTTTAGAGATGAAAGGCTTTCCTGAGAGCCTGCCTGCGACTGCTGCTCTTTAGATATTGTTGTGCCTCCTTGTGTTTGAGCCAATATCAATATTCAGCCAAGCCTAAGGAGAGGAAAATCATTACAGTGCACCAGTTCCTCCTCTCTTTTACTTAGTGAAGAAAAAATCGTGCTGGCAGCAGACCTGGAAGCAGTGTATCATCTACTTTTCAGCAGAGACATCAGCTAAGTCCTTCCTGTGATGAGAACAGCCCCGAGCATCCCAGGGCAGCCAGCCAAACCAAGGACCTCCAGGCTCTGCCCAGCCAGGGTTTGCACGGTCCCCACGGTACAACCGTGGTAGGGACAGGATAGCAGCAGTACTGAAATACATTCACATGCTAGGTCACTAACCTGTCTGGACCAGGCTCCCTGGCTGTCCGCCCAGCCTCTGTGGAGCAACCTAGGTTAAATGCTCCAGAAACGGTCTTGGTGCAGAGCATGTAGCTTTGTCGCAAGTGGTCTTTGAGCCCACCATGACTCCCCTCCCCAGCTGCCCCGTCCCAGGCTCTGTCCCCTGCATTTATTCTCTTGCTGGTCCCCCACACCCGTTTCTTTCTCCCTCTCCCTCCCAAAGGGCAGGTGACACCCTTCCCTTCTGCTTCCCCTGTTCCTCTGCTCAGCCTCAGCTGCCTTCCTGAGACCCATCACTCGCAGAGCTCTCCTGGTCAGACGATCAGGTACTCAGCAGTGCTGCCTGACGCTGCATCTCATCTCCAACCAGTTTCAGCATCTGTGCATCTCCTCCTCTTCCGAGCCTGCCTAATGGCCTGAAAGGAAAGGGAAATTATCTTTTCAGTCCCACGGAACAGGCTAAGTATTTGTACGTAGGCCTATATGCAACTCAAAAGTCATCACTAGCCTAATTCATTAAGCCATTAACGATGCTAAAGCATGCAAAGTACATTAAAAACCTCTTCTTAAGCAGCAAATTCATCCCGTGGCTTTCAGGGTCAGTGCAAATTGATATGTATGGCATTAGTGCCGCTGCAGGATTTAAGAGCTCTTGCAGAGCACTGGCCAGTGCTGCCCTCTTCTCCTCATAGCAAGACACAGGAACCTCCGACCTGCAAAGCTGCCAAAATTGCTCTGAAATTCTACAGCAATCTGCCCTACAAGGTATGCCTGGCCAAAGAGATTTATTTTTTCCTTTCTCTAAGTGACAGCAGTTAGACATAATTTATGGTGCCAGGCCAGCACACGGAAATGCAAGAAGCATCACCTGCAGCCAGCTGAATCCAGCTGAAGGCATGCTGAGGGTCACAGAGCCTGCACGCCTGCCCCAGACACGTGCTCAGCGAGCACCGTGCTGCTGGGGGTTGCCTCTGATCCCCTAAGGGCAGGAGGTGGCCACAGGGACTCAGGGCAGAGGCTGGGATGGCCGTGGCACAAGGAGCACCACGCAGAGCAGGCATGGGTGGGAGGTGGCTGCGGGATGCCCACATTCCCTGGGAAGTGCCGGGCTTGGACTGGAGCCCAGCAGGTTGGAAGAAGTTTTCTGGTGGGCTACAATTTGGGGGTAGCGCACAGGCTGCACATCTCTCCATCCGTATTTGATGGTGTTTCTTCTGGACAAAGCCATTTGTCTTCTCCTGAGACTTTGCCGCTGTTTCACTGGACTTGAGGTGGCAGTTACCATCAGGTCTGTGAGCTTTTTTGGAGAAAGCAGATTGCCATCTTTGAAGTACTTGAAGGCTACCTTTGGCTTTTGAATTACTGCCCAGCTGAGTAGAGACGCTGAGCAAAACCCCATCTCTGTCAGCCAAGAAAATCCAGCCACATCCTGCAGCTTTGCTTTTGATGTAGCACAGGGTGTGAGGGCACGGAGGGGGGAGGCAGCAGGTTTTCATGTATGTGAACTTTAAGGGTCCCACTGAAATCCTAAATAACTTGGTGCTCTCCAATGCTTACTCTTTTCCCTGATGTTTGAAGTTACATAGATCTGGCCACCTCAGTAGATAAATGGGTTTGTATCAAGGGAGCCATATGACAAAAAAATTAAAGAATTCACTTTTATGGGAATAATAAGTATATCATGCCAAGCTTCCTTTGGCGTCCTCTGTCACAGAGACCTGTGATAGGCTCTCCAGTGAAATGCTGAGATTGAGGCACCTTGTCTCATTTTCTCACTTCCAGGATTTGAAAGGAACATCAAATGACAACTTTTATTCTGCTTGAGAATTGCAAATTAGGATGTCTTCAGCACACAGGGATGCAGCACGGGGCTGGCAGGGCTGCCACCGCTGAAGGATTTGGTGTTCACAGTTGCTGCCTTCCCCTTGTCCCAGGGTACTCCTTCAGAGCAAGCAATGGGAGGCAAGACGAGAGTTTAGCCTCTGCCACTTGTTCCACCCTCAGGTGATGCTGAGATCATTTCTGTAGCAGTGCACAGCACCCCTGGGAATTGTGACACACAACCCCCCCCCATTTCAGGCAGAGCATCATCCCCTCCTGGAGGCTCAGCCTTTGTGCATGGTGCTGGCCAGCCAATATCAGCCGGCTCTAAAGCCAGCCCCCAGCTTGCAAAGCAAGTGCGATCTCGGCAAGGCCTCTGTGGCTTCTCGCAGCACGAGATAAAAGTAGTTTATTGCGCAGCGCTAACAATGTGATTTGCTAACACATTACTCAGGGGTGGCACAATCTGTACTGGTTAAAGGGAAATGTTAAAACTGTCACTTCGGTAGGAGATGTTTGAATGTGCTAAATGGGTCGTGCCGTTAAAACAAATATTCCCAACCTAAATTTATAAAGTACTGTAAAAGGACAGATATCTGAATGCTGCTGCATCTCTCTCTAGCCAGCAGCCGCGGCATTGCTCAGGTGCTGGTGCATGGCTGAGGCTCCTTTTGTGCAAACATAGAAATGCCCGTGCAAGACAACAAGCACACCGGCAAGGGACAGGGTGGTGGTGGCGGCTGCTTACTACAACCGAAGGGGCAGGTTGGAGGGGGTCTGACAGCAGCGAATGGCAGAAGCAGGAGTGGGCTTTCACAGGGCTGCACTTGGTCAGGGCAGTGGGAGGCAAGCAGGAGGGTAGGGGCTGAGCTGCCCATGGGCAAGATTGAAAGCAGGGCTGCAGAGCTTTTCCCAGGGCTGGAAATGCATGATTGTAATGTACACAAAGTGCCTGCCCTCGACACCTTAGGATTAGGGAGCAGAAAGCTGTGCTTAGCCCTCAGAGTGCATGTTACCCTGCTAGGTGCAGAGGAGCAAGCATCTGATTTTGTCAGGCAGAAGCCCACACAGGTGGCAAGCAGCTGCCCATTGCTCCTGGCCAGAGGACAGCTTGGTTGCAGGGCAGGTTTACTGCTGATGCACCATCACCTGCCCCAGACTTTGTTTCCAGACACTTAATCTGTGACCGATGCAGCGATGGGGGCAGATTCCCATCACACTTTGGTGCTAACCCAGCTACAGAGGATGCACCAAGGTGGCACCAGCCTGCAGGCTTGGCAGGACTGTGGGCCCCTCTGCCAGGCAAGGCAGCTGAAAGAGCAGAGGAAGAGCAACAGGCTGTCCTCAGAGCTGCCCCAAGCAGGGCATTGCTGCTCAGGATGGGAAGGTGGTAGCCAAATGAGCCCTTTTAGTTGCCAGTCAGCTGGGGTCTCCAACATGGCACATCCATGAATGCAGGGGCCACCTACCTAACACTGGACTGATAAGCACGGCCAGGGCTGAGGGGGCACTGGGGGGAGAGGACATCGTGGGTTTGGTGCTCATCTTGCAAGGACACCGCAGCGGAGGTGTGTGGTGGCAGGGGGCAGGTTGTTTCGATGCGCTGCACGTTCCCACTGTAGCTGAGAGAGGCTCTGCGAGACAGGGGATGTCTTTGTCTGCATCTTGGAAAAGGCCCGAAGGAGTCTCCGAGCAAAAGGGAAAGCTTCTTATCAACTCTGCCGGAAACAGTTTGCAGGGAACTGTGCTTGCAGAAATGACCTTGTTTTCACCAAACAGACATGGGGAGAGGCTGTCAGTGTTCCCAAAATTTCCTTTTCTCCCTGAACTGTTCCACAGTGTTATTCTCAACTGGCCACTTCCATGGGAAATAAAACATTTGAACCAATGTCAGACATCAGCACTGGCCTGGCCTGCAGTGCATCTCACCAGGAGGACAGCAGAGACTGAGCCTGGTGCTTGCGAGAGCTGTGGTTCACCCTTTCCTCCCGGCTGCAGGGAGCCGATGGTGATGGCATGCAGAGATCTGAGCCTGCACAGGCTGTTTCATCCCTAATATGTCAGCTCAGCTGAGCTCTCACATTTAACCCTTGCCGCCCATCTACTGAAAAGAGCACAGAGAGCTGTTGACCCCTGCGCTGCCTGCAAGAGCAATCCTGCCAACGCCGCGACCAGAGCTTCAGCCAGCGGCGCTCGGTAATTGGGTGAGAACAATATGGCAAAAGGTGAATTCTGCCATTGCTGTGGATGGGTAATGAGGTCAAGGATCCCTCAAGGGCCCCGCCGCCTTCCTGCTTATGCAACCCCCTGGCATCTGAGCTGTGCTCTACTATCCCCTCCAGGGTCCTGCTTTGATTAGATTAAAAAGAAAAAAGCAGCTGCCTCATGTCCCAGCCACTCTGGGGACAGCAGCTTCTGGGTGCAGGAGCAGTGCCTGCCACTGCAGCCAAGGGGTTTGCCTAACTAACTGCCCCAGGGATGACTGGGAACTTCTTTGATTTCCAGCCGCTTCAGTCCCTGGACCCCAACAAGGTTTGGGCTTTCTGACCCTCGTGAAGGAGAAGCTTTGAGCGCTGGATGCCCCTGCAACATCAAGGGACCTAGGGACATTCCCTGCAGCCTTCACAAGCTGCTACCAGATGGCACAGCTGAATTTGCTCATCTCCATCTTCTTCCTCCTTCATTTTGCTGCATTACAGCTCTATTTGATCTTTTCTTCCTTGGATGTGCTGATAGGCACGTAATGAAAACACCTCCTGCGCTATGAGTAGGAGCACAGGGAAATGTACACAGCAGTTTGTATCTTGCAGTAACTATTTCAGGCTCTCTGCAAATCCTAGCAGCTGTCTCCAATTCAATTACACATTTTCCATTCTGAAACCATTAGTTCCAAAGCAAGAAGCATTATTTTTGTTAACACAGAAGGTCAAGGGATGGGGAAGAATTCACATCTTTGATGTAAGACCAAAAAAAAAAAAAAATTCAACGTTGCCATGAACTCCAAAGCTCTAAAATAATGCAGTAGCGAGCCAAGTGAATATACTGCCTCTTAATATAATATAAAGCAATCAACAGCAATAGAAAAGTATCTTAAAACTAGATATTGATTTCCTGTCTAATAAGATATATCTCAGCCATTTCCCAGCCTCACTGAAGTCGCAGCCGTGGGGCTGGAGCCCCATGCTCAGGCTGGCATGGGCAAGGAGAACTTTGACCATCAGCAAGACCCGGAGTCACCCCATTGCCTTCCAGAGAGCTTAGATCAGAATAAAACAGGAAAAATGAGATGAGATCTGTTTCAAAAGCATCAGAAGCAGAAGTCCCATACCAACAGCAACAGCCTGGAAACCTTATTTTAAATTAAGAGCTATTGTCTAGCGCAGTCCCCAGCTGCTTTCTCATCTACAGTCCCCTTATGTCTCAGCCTGTAACAGAAGCATTGCCACACACCTGTCTGTCACAGAGTACTGGAAATGCTGCAAATATCATTTCTTTGGACAAATCTCCTTTGCACACATACCTGTGCAAACGCCAGGCCTGCATGCAGGCAGCTTGCTGCAGGGCAGCAGCCAAACTTGTGCAGAGGTGCTTGTGCAACTGGTGAACACCATCAGCTGCATAGCAGAGTCATGGGCAACACGTGGGGCATGACAGAGCATGGCCATCCAAGAGCAAAACCAGCCCTGCTGCTCTGTATAATTGTCCATGACAGGTTTATTTTCAATTAGTTGCCTAGTAACTTTTCAAAGACATGCAGATGTTTATTACCCACCATACCCTGTGACATTGAAGTCCACTGTTTATGTATCCACCACGTGGAAAGGAATAAGGAGGTCCAATATACAGGGATTTATCCTGGCCTTCCAGACCTCACCAGCACAGAGCCCTGGGCTGGCACTTGGAGTCACGCTGGCACATGCAGTAGGATGCTTTATTCAGAGGAGCTCAGAATTACATCCCTGCCCAAGCAGGGCACAGAGCTGCTCCCAAACCATTTATTATTGTCATACCAGTACAAAAGACCTATTTATTTTGGTTGCTATTTTGGGAAATCAGGAGAGGACTAATAGACCAGCAGAAAGTGCAAAGAGACTCTTGTCTGCTGCCCATCATATACTTATTCCTGACCAAACCATCCACTTCTGGCTGCTCAGGGTTCCTTTGGGCACAAGCAAGTCTATCAGCAAGCCCCAGAAACACCCAGGGCCGAACAGCAAGCAGAGAGCAGTTGGGCTGCTTTGATCACTCTCTGCTTTTCCTGGGATTTGCTACCAAGGCCATTAACCAAGGGAAGAACTGGGATCCACTGTGCTACCCACCTGTCACTCTCACCTGTGGAAATGCCTGCCATTGGTGCAGATTTGCAGGCAAACCGGCAGGGATTTTTCTCCAGGCAGAGGGAGAGATAATTAGTTGGCATAATTAACAGCATAAGGAAAGTCCTTGGTTTATCAGTCCATTGATCAGAAAAGAATGTCTAGCAGATAACCTGTGGGTTGCCAGCATGCTGAAAAGAAGATGGGACAGACTTTTCCAACTTTGCCCTTTCTAGCCTTTCAAGTGTTATAATGAGCCACTAAACATGGACAAAGATGAGCACTAGTTGAATGGTGGGACGTAGGTGCAAAAAACCTGGATTCAGTAAAGCAGAACATCATCAAGGTATCTCAGAAGAGCAGGGGACACTGGACAGAAGGGTGAGATTTTGCTTTTTTAATTTTTAATCTTACCTAGGGGTATTAAATCTCAGGGTGGGGGTGATGTAGCATACTCAAAACACATTCCCATGGGCAGCTGTACTGTATTTTACCTTGTGTTGCTCTCAGTTTGGTAGCAGACATTTGTGTATACTCATGTAAGTCAACATGTAACAGCTAAATATAGTCATCTCTTTGCTATTATCTTGTTAACAAACAACCTATGCTATTCTTGCTCTGTATGACACGGTTCTCTGAAACCCCCACAGCACTACACTGTCACTGCAGGTCACTGATAAGGCAACACAACAAGGAAAAAAAAAAAATCAGTGGAGGTTTTTCATGGGCTGGCCCTGCAGTAGAGAAAGGCAGAGCCCAGGCTGGGCTCCCTTGCACAGCAGAGACCGTGATCTTGCACCGCACCAGGCAGGTTTCTGCTCCCTGAGCTGTACCAGCACCGAGTGCCCCGCTGGGACCTTGGCCAGACCTCAGCCTCTCTGCTACCAAGCAGCCCCGAGGGAGAATGGAGCTCTTCACCTCTCCTGTGATCCTGGAGGCAAATTACTCAGGCTTCAGAGGCTGCCTGGGGAACTTTATTTTTAGAGGATCCTCTGAATTATGCATGAAACATAGGGAGAGAAGGTGGCATTTTGTAGGAAATTGTAGCATGGGGCTGCATCAGCCCCTTCTTAACACGGACACTGGGGATTCAATCAGGCACCTGCACAGAGCGTGGGACTGCTCCGGCAGGAGCTGGAAGGAAAGGTTTGCTGCAAGTATACCCTCCAAACCCATGCCAGTCCCAAAACCAGCTGCAAGCTCAGCTTAAAGCAGAGAAGCTTAGAGGGGAACTATAAAGGATCACTGGATTGGGACCCAAGTGCTCAAGGTTGCCCTTGCCCAGTAGCCACCGGCCCCACACAGCGCAGGAGTAGTCCTGAGAAGCACGGCACTTGGATCCCACTCATCTGAGTATGGTGCCTCCAGGCAGAAATCTGTCCCAAGGAGCAGCCTAAAGAGGCATCGCTTGAAGCAGCACTGTGCAGAGAAGCCCAGCTCCATCCACCTGCGCTCACCCTGGCTCCTCTGGGTCCCTGCTCAGTGGGGCACCTGCACAGCTGGATGGAGAGGTCATCTCCCAGCAGCTGTCAGAGATGGGTCCAGCTGATGCCCACCTGCACACCCATCCAGCTGCAGGGTGGTCTCCAGTAATTGCCATGCAGGCTGCAGGGAGGGGACCACATCTGGGAGATGCTGCAAAGCTCTTTCATCTGCCACTTGCTTATCTGCTCTCCAACAGAAATAGCCAAACAAATGAGTTTGCTACAACAAGACAGAGGTAATTTTGAGGTGTTTTTTTCCCCTCCAAGCTACACTATTTGAAAAAGTTCATCCCTGCTGGCTCGCTTTCCTTAATCCTCCTTTCCCTGCTTTCACAGAGGCAGGAAACCTCCCAGAGGTTTCCAAGAGGTGACTCCCAGATTCACACACAGTGATGTGGGCTCTGGCAGCAGACAGGAGATTTGGAGCAGCTGATCCAGCTCAGGGTAGACAGGAGCATCCACAGGGTAGCACCGACTCTTCCCAAGATGGCATCAAGCCCACAGGTTTTGCTCTTAGAGGAGAGTTTCATTTCAGAGCTTCAGGCAAACCCTTCCCATCTCCCCAAGCAGAGCTGAAGGTAAGGGCTCAGCCATGCTGTGACACCCAGCTCTGGGCAGGTGGAGCGAGGGCAGACAGCACAAGAGGGGCCAGAGACAAGCCATGCGTCCAAGAGACCGGACAGGGATGGTGATGGAATAAGTAGATAGGTTGCTAGGAGACACCAAACTTGGGATCAATAATTCATGAGATCTCTGCAAAGGAGTGAATAATTTAGGGGTGAGGGAGGCAGGGGGACAAATGGGGAAGAGGCTTTAAAGCCCCCCACCGAGCCCATGACTTGGGGCAGGGAGCCTGGCGCCTGAGCCAGGATGGGGCTGGGGTTGCCCCCCAACCAAAATCAGCCACCCCCTCCCAGCGGGAAGCCTATCATCCCCAGTCCCCAGCCTGTACAGTGTGCCAAAACAGCACCCAGCCTGGGTGGACAAAAAGAAAGACCTGGGGCTTACCCATGCCTGGAAAGAACATCTGAGGCACCAGCTCAGCCTGGCCACCTCGGCATCAGTGGACCCCAAACAAAGCTCAGGAAACAGAGTCATCTGTTTAGAGGCTGTTCGCTATTTCATACTCACCTAAATGATTGTACATTTGTCAAAGTGTTTTTCCTTCCCCAAAATATTATGGTTTCTAAGTCATAATGTTAAATAGAAACAATCCTGAAAGGCTCCAGTGATCCGTTAGAAATGTTTCATTTAGAAATCAAGCTAAATTTAAATGAGAACTGCAAGTACTGCAGAACAAAACTAAAGTGTTTTCTTTTGAGTTGAACCGAGTGCTTCCTTCAACATGAAATAAGGATTTTTTTAAAAAAACCCTCTAGTCACTGAACCAGTAAGAAAAATAATTTTTTTTTGCAGAATGCTGCTCGAAATACATCTCTGCAAATGAGTTTAGGGAGGTAACTTGGCTGATGAGTACACATGCATGTTTGGATGCTTCCCTGAATACAGTTCAAGGCTTTACCCAGCCTGACATCCAGTTTTCCCCCATCTGCACAAGTAACCCCAATCACACAAGTTCATGCCACCTTCTTGATACGTCTCTCTCCAGTCTGGAAGTCACACAGCCCACTGGAGGATGGACCAGCTTCTTTCCCCTGGGAAAGCAAAGATGTCCTCGGGCATCTCAGCACTACATGCAGAAGCATGGAGGGAGCCATCCAAAGCTGGGGGAGGGAGAAGAATCTCCTTCCCTCCACCTTAAGAAAACCCAGTACATGGAGTCTGCTGGGAAGATCTCCGATAGCTCCATGAAACATGGTATTCATTAGCATTCAAGAGAAAGAGCAGTGTTTGGAACTGTCTCGGCTCCTCACAAGCCAGAAACACAATTGGAAGAAAACAACCAGAATTTGATTTGCTCTGAAATGAAATAGACCTTGGACGGGGACTGGTTCCAAAATTGCCTGGTACTACCCAAGCAGTAAAAGCTGAATGAGTGAGCTGTTCACTGAGCAATGAAGAGGTTTGGTTAGTTTTTTTTTTTTTCCTGTCCCAGATATATCACTTTGCCACTAGCAAATACTTTGTGAGCAAGGAGGGTCAAATGTCATTTCCAAACCCAGTTACATCCTATTGTCAGGCTTGGGAATCCTCCCAACAGCAAGGCTTTCTGCATCCCGCAGCTCCGCGCTGGGCAGTGAGGGGGGCCGAGCGCCCCATGGGAAGTGCTCTGGGAAACGGCTGAAATGGAGAGAAACGAATTACTCAGAGCCTGGCAAACACACCAGCAACCTGAGGGGGTTTTGGTAACAGAGAAACCAATTCTGCTCTAGCTGCAGTATTATATCCCTTCGCTATGGGCTTTATAAAGTGCTGGGCCCTGAAGAGCTGACCTTTTCCTCTGCACATATTTTTGGGGATAGAACTGTAAGAAGCTCCTTGCAGGAGACTGAGCGTAAATTAAACAAAATAAGTACTGATGTGCTTTTGGATCCAAGAAGACTGGGAAATGCTGTGGCAATAACTCCAATTTGCACAGCTGATGGGAGGGAGAGAGCTCAGCACGAGGAGCAGACCACACATCCATCTCCTCCAACTTCCCCATCCACTGCTGCTGGCACAGGGGCTTGTGAGCATCACTGAGCTGTCAGAGGTCTTCAAACAGGGAAATAGATCAGCTCACAATTTCTAAAAGGACAAAGCTCAGCTGATCTCAACATCCCTTTCTTGCACACGCTGTGCAGTTGTAAGACAGTCACATTACAATGATCTACAGGATCTTTTGCTGGAGCCTTGCCACAGCGTGGCTGGGTTCCCGGAGGAGCTTGCATGCCCTGCAGAGGCAAAGGCTTCAACAGTCTGTGGCCACATTTCCCTCTCCCCATTAGACCCCATGTTCCTCCTCCCCAGATGCATTCACTGCCATGTTGCAAGTAGACATCCCTTTTTGGTGCTGCATCTTGTGCTACCAAAGCAGTGCTTTGCAGCACAGTCAATGACAAGCGGTGGTGGTTTTACTTTCACAACAATAATTACTCCACAAGGCACTTGTCAGTTATTGTGCTCCGTGGTAATCAAAACCTCCACTTTGAAAATACAGGGCGTATTCCCGTCTGTTTCTGCTGTGCTCTGTGTGGGAAGATCACTCATTCATGGCTCTGTCTTGCAGCCAAGTCATGACAGATGGGTGGGTTGGAGTGAAATTCAGGACTCGGTGACTCATGAAATTGCTCTGGCAGCTCAGGGGTTTCACTCTCCCTCCCAGGACCCAAAATTGTGGCCTGGTTGCTGCCCTCTGTGCAACATCCCATCTCCCCAAGAGGTGCGGTTGTCCCCCTTGCAGCTTCTGGGCCAGGTATCCTATGGTACCTGAGCCGGGCTGGGAGCTGCAGGGGAGCCCATCCATCTTGCCCCGACAATAAGGAATGGGAAGGCATCGCTGCTGATTCATCCCCATTAAGGGAACACAAGCAGTCCTCACCTGTCTAACTCCATGGCTGGCTTCATTAACTCCCAGCTCCCTCCGCCACTGGATCGATCATACAATAAAGCTGCACGTCAGCACTTGGCACTCTCCTGGTCTCGACCCCAGCAGTGTCTCCCACAGATGGTCTGACAGAGCTGGCTGAGCTCAGCTACTCAAGCCATGCCCTGAAGACCCTTCTCCCAGCTTGGGGGAGGTCTGGAGGGTCTGTGGGGTCTGACACAGGGTGCTGTAGTGGTCTGTGTGCCATGCCAGCATTGCACAGACAGCCACCACTGCAGCTTGCAAGCGGTAGAGGTCCTGGGATCTGCCGCCAGAGCTGGAAGGAAACTCTGCACCATACCAGCAGTCAGTAATACAAACCCAAGGGTCTGCGTGTAGCCACATGCTGTGGCCATTTCAGCACAGGCCGAGACCCTCCATCCCCAGGACCATGCATGCAGCAGGCATGACTGTGGCCAAGCACATACACCACTGCCTGCTCCAGCTCCTTGCAGCCCTGGATATGATCATATGAGCTAAGCATTTCCAACAAGGCATTATCCCATGGGTCCAAATTTTCCAGCCTCTGATCTTGGGGCTAGGAGTTTTAAAAATCCAACTTCCTGAAATCTATGGCTGCTGCTATGGCCTGTCTCAGTGCCCATTGAGTGTTTGCTACCAGGATGGTGAAAGATGTTTCCTGATCAGCTAAACCTTCAGGCACTTTGGCTGAGGGAAAGGTGCATGCAAAAGGGCAAGCTCATTTTTTTTCATGCTGGAAAATTGCTCTGCAGGGCATGCCACCTGGACCTGGTGCACCAAGGGTTGCGGCAGGCACATGCCCTGGGAACTGACACAACGTGCGACCTGGGTGACAAGTTTCAGCCTGAGAAGTGGTTTGTCTGACAGGCAGAGACTGCTGGGGCAAGGGGAGCACCAAGAGCAGAGCACAGCATGATGGAGCAGGCAGAGGCAACACACACCTCCGCTGTGGGAGCACATAGCAGCCTCCTGCACCATGACCAAGGGATGCAACACTTTCTCCTGTCTCTCCAGGATGGACTCACAGGCAGGGACAGGAGGCTGTCCCCGAGAGGCGGACACAGCACCAGGCAGCCCTGTGAACCAGGGCAGCCATCTGACACAGTGCCAGGCGAGAGCCGTTGAGCGCAGCAGCGACATCTCTGCCATGATAGCTAATGCATAATGCTGTGGTTGTCTGGCTACAGGTGCCTGAATCTAATTAGGTATTTCAGCACAACGATCATTTTAATTAAGTAAAGCCAACTGCCTCTGCTGGATGCGCTAGTATCCAAAATTCCCCGGCAAGTTTCCATTGCGTCTCCCCCACCCTGCAGTTCATTTCCTCTGCTTTGTAAACAGTTAGTTTGAACAAAAAGCCATTTTTTCCCAGGTACAACACAACAAAACCAGGCCTCAAAAATGGGCACAAGGCTCCCAAAACAGCAGGGATGGGGCATGAAATGCACATCAGGGGCTGTGCACACTGCAGGGTGCATGCAGGGCTTTGGTCCAGGCTGGACCCCCCCATCCCACTGACCAGAGGGTGGGGACACAAGGGCAATCTTTAACCAACAGCTTCAGCTGTGGTGGATTTCCAGCTATAGACACTGTCAGAAGCCTAAACCAGACCACATCTTTATGTGCCAGTGAGGAGAAGCAGGAGCTAGAAGCATGAAACACAGACCAAGAGCACAATTCCCTCCTCCTTTACAATTGATGAAGAAAAGTCAAATAAATTGCCAAAGTGACAGCTTTAAGGACTCAGGGTAGTCCAATTTCATTAGAGGCTAAGCCCTTCTAACATATGTGATACATCTTATTTAATGTATGTACTTCCACTGCATACAGAGGCCCCCTCCATCACTAGACAGCAGACTGCAAGGGACCCCAGGAGCTGTGCTGTGGTTTGGAGGGACTAGCAGAATTTGCTGGCTCTCCCACACAGCCCTTCTCCAGGAGCCTCGCTACCTCCAGACTCACCCCAACAGAGCTCCAAGAGGCTTCATCCCTTGGTTGCTCCCTCCCAGGGAAAGGGGCTGCTCCAGCAGGTACTCACCATTTCTAGATGTCACAGGAAGAAGCAAGACACTATTTTCTCAGCTATAAATTCACCATCTCCTGCCCCCTACAGCATCCCAGAGCTAGTGCGAGGGCCTCACAGCAGCTTCCAGTTCTTCTTAAGAGCCTGTGCCTCATTCCTAGCCCTGCTCCCACCCCCAAAACCTTCCCATGAAACTGGAACTGCCTTTTATTCCCCAGCAGCCCTGCCCCAGGCTGATTCCCATCACCTGGGCTGGCCCTGGGAAGCTTCCTACCCATCACCTCCCAGTGCTGCCCAGGTGTGCTCAGCAGCCATGGTCCAGCCTCAGGACCAGGGTGGGCTCATGGCAGGAAGGACAGCCTATGTGGGCAGAACCTGCCTTGGTCTCCATCATTCCCAACCATAGGAAGCCCCTGCAGGGGGGTTGTGAGAAGTTTGGATTTGGCCACCCCAACCTGTCCGGCCAAGTGTCTGCCAGGCTCCTGCCCTTGCTGCTTTGCAGGCGATTTCCCAGGCAGGAGGCATTTTTCCCCCTTCAGGGTCATGCCGAATGGCTCCTCCTGGAAATCCCCATCTCTCTCTGCAAGAGCAGCAGCAGCTCGGGGAACTCAAATCTGTCAGCTTCTGGAGGAATAAATGGTCCACAACTAAGAGTTTCTTCAAGAAATCAGATAAAACAACAATACATGGAAAGACCACATGTTTAAAAGGAAATCATTGGGGCTGCTTAATTTGTGAATCCAACCCTACTTAACTTTTTTTAATTACTCCCATAAAGCCAGCAGTTTCAAGCACACACGCAATATTGTGAGCAGATTCAAATCTAATTAGCTGTGTTCACGTTAATTAGATTCATTGTGTATTTGATGCTCAGCTCTTCCTTCAAGTTTTATCTTGGAACATGTGTTCATAATTAACCCAAATTTAGTGTGTAGTTAAGGGCAGTTCTGGAGGAAAGGCTCTGCTCTTGCTTTCCCTATGGACAGTCTCTGGCATTTGTTGCCTGGGGTCCATAAGGGATACGGGGAGTTGGTCCTGCAGGAACGTGGCAGAGCGATGGCTCTTTTAACCCTCAGAGAGGTACAATTTGGGACTCCAGGGAGACCCAGAATGCATGGAGAAAACATCAAGCTTAATGAGTCGAGCTGGCGCAGCACAATAACAATAACCCCACGGGCAAAGGCTGAGCACTGATAAAAAGTTTCATCGGATAAGTGGGAGTTTCTGACTACAAACCTTACATATGCTCCCCAATAAACATGTCCCAACCAGTTCTCACCAGTAACGCCCGTGAAGGTTCTATGCTGGCACTGCACGTACCCATGGAGAGGGAGAAATGAGCCCCAGGGGATGAAGGGCGATGAGGGACATGGGCAGGAGCCAACGCAAGGAGAGTGCCAGTGAGGAGCCATCCAAACCATGGCTGGGGAACCAGAGCAAGAGCACTCAGCGCTGCTGGGAGCCGAGCATCCACGCAAGCCGGACCCCGGGCTGCCGTACGGCAGGGCAGGAGGTTGGCGCGCTCCCCAGGGCTGGCTCTGCCAGGGACGGCGGCGGCTGCAGAGGGAGCCGATGCAAACTGCCTTTCCTCTGCAAAAGCCAGTGATTGCCGTGTTTGGGGCTCAAAGTTGGGTTGAGGTCCCCTGTGCTCAGTCTCCAGTGGGCTGAGATACATGGCCAGAGGTGCCATGCTGGGGACACGACGTTTCAGTGAGCTCAGAGAATGACATTGCTTTTGGCAAGAATGTCATTTGTATAAAGCCTGCTCAGCCCTATTTTAAACAATCTCTTTTTTCCTTGCCTTGATTCCACTAGCTAAATATTTGCTCTTACAGGACACTGGTAATTA
Source organism: Nipponia nippon (assembly GCF_047370975.1). Lineage (NCBI taxonomy): Eukaryota > Metazoa > Chordata > Aves > Pelecaniformes > Threskiornithidae > Nipponia > Nipponia nippon. The sequence continues at coordinate 48,126,208 of NW_028262369.1, read as the reverse complement.
GATTAATGTGTATTTCTTGCTTATCTGAGAGCAGGTTTGGAATGCACAGAGGTTCCTACGGCCTGAGTGCCTGAGACCTCTGTGAAGCAGCAGCGTTTCCCCAGGGCTGGCTGGGAGAGGCCGTGGAGGGGATGGAGGGGATGGAGGGAGTGGAGGGAGGGGGTGGAGGGGTGGCACTGACCACTGATGGGCGGGGGAGGCAGTGGCGAAGCTCCCGGCACTGCATTCCCAGCCAGGGGTTCCCATGCATTGCTGTCAGGGCTGGGGGAAACCTTCCGCCAAATGTCTTGGAGGAGAATTTGGAAAGTTGGATTTGCCTCCTCCCCACCAAAAAAGAGAAAAAAAAAGTGAAGTGTTCAGTTGCAAAAAGCACCCCATATGTAGTATTTCCTTTTTCTTTTTTAATTTGAAGCAACAGAATTATTAGTTCTGTCCAAAGGAAAATGTAAAGACTAGTGACAAAAGCAGTCACATCTCAAAGCCTCTCTCATTTGAGATTCAACGAAACGGTTTCTTGTATAATGGTAAATGACATCATTAATTTATTTGGTATTTCCGAGCCACCAAAAACTCTGAAGGAGTATGATTTTGTGTTGACGCTGACACAAAATAACCATGACAGATCCTTCTTACTATTCAAAGTAGCCAGAGGAGCAAAAGAGCAGAGATTTATTGACTTGTCCAGCTCTGCACCCAGAAAAAACAGGGTGGTGCTGAGGCAGACCCTGGCCCTGGGTACCACCTCTGGGCGGGGGCAAAGCACCTCTCTTAAAAGCAATATTTAAGAACAGCTTTATACAGAACAAAGCAAAAAGCACTGACTTTTAAACTCTCTTTTTTTTTTTTTAACAGGAAAAAGGGTTGTGCTTTCTTTTCTTTTTAAGAAAAAAAATTCTTTGAAAGGACAGCGCCTTTTTTTCCTTTAATATCTACATTGATACCTTTCAGAGTTCAAGGTGTTTGGCTGCTGTCAAATTCGGGCTGTCAAAGGAAACTTCTGCCAGCTGGCACCGTGCAGGCAGCCTCGGCTCAAAGAGAGGTGAACCACACTGCAGGTGGCACCAGGAGCTCGAAGGGCAAAGAAAAAACCCTTAACATGCAAAGTCAACCCTTTGCAAGGCAAGGATTGAGATTTCTGGTGTCGCTGATATTCTGCTCTTTCTGCCTGTGTTTTAGGGGGCTGCCCTTGGCCATGAGCAGCCACGAAGCCACCGGGCTAGGGGCACGGGGGGGCTGGCAGGTGGGAGGTCTGTGGGGCTTGGTGTCTCCTTGGCTGGGGAGCAGCACCTCACCTCCAGCAGACCCTGGACAAGCACAGCGCTTGTGGCTGGTCCCCAACATTTGCAGAAGCCATTGAGAACCGCGATTGATGGGATTGAGTGAGTGCGTGGCTCGTTATCTGTCCCTAGAAATGCCCCACTGGGGCCAGCAGCTGTCATCAGGGCTGCGGTTCCAGCAGCACTAACGAGGGTGTCTAATGAGTGTGTAGGGGCTGCAGAGATCCTGGCGGAGCCGTGTGGCAGGAGGGAACAGTGAGGGGACTCAGTGCTGCTGGAGTCACCTCGGTCCCCACTTGGTGCTCTGCTCTGAGCTGCCTCATGGGCTGAAGCCTCCCGTTCCCCAGCCCTCCACCCATTCGGCCACTGAGCCAGGTCTCGCTGCTTCCTCCACCCCGATGACATATGCCAAGTCCAATACACCTTCTTCTACGAAGTTCAAACAAACTGTATGAGTTTGACCTTTTCTAGGCCAAAATAAGAGGGAATAGAAAGAAAGTCCTTGGTCTGTTGAGAGAATAAGTATTCACAGATAAAACAGATGTGGTAAAGCAGAATAGAGTTGGCTGGATGTTTTTTGATACAGTCATTTAATCCAAAAAATGCTATTTCCACAAAATCTTCTGGAGGAAGGTGTAAATTTGGGCATAATCTCACTTCAGAAGAAAGAAGAAACACGTTCCCTACAAAGCTCCCCATCTCCCCATTTGTCCCTTCTAGGGCAGAATGTTTTCCTCCTTCATGGTGGCATTTCCCGTAGACTCTAAAAAACCCCAGAACAAGTAGGCAAAAAAACCTTACGCACTGTGCAAACTGGTGGGGGCTGCAGGAGGAGCGGGGGCACCCGCTGCCCGGGGTGCTCGCAGGACGCTGCCCTGATGAGGACCTGTGAAGGAGCAGAATAAAGCAGGGCAGGAGACCCTGGAGAGGGCTCAGGCAGAGACCGAGGTCTGGGGTCCAGAGCATTCCCCTGCCATACCCAGAAGTGCCCACGGGCTCTCTGCAGTCCCCAAATTTCCTGAGCAGGAGCAAGGCAACTCTTGCCTCCTTCACTTTTGGGTGTGATGGCACGGAGGGAGGATGCGTGGTGGGATCTGGACTTCCCTAAGGCTATAATTGGGTTTTTCAGGGCCTGAGCGTAGGTAGGACATGGCCCAGTGGTGCAGATGGCAAAGGCAGAAGAAGAGATAGATAGTATTCGGAGGCATCTTTCTTTTGAAAGCCATCCGCTTCAGTTTGATGGAGCAGGTCTGGGGATTGCATCGGGTGGTCAAATCTCTAATTAGAGTCAAAATTTAGATTTCTGCTTTCTGAATGAAATAAATCTCAGTGTACTTTGGCAAATCTTTGACTCATTTTTTTTCCCAAGACTTTTATAGAGGAAAAAAATGTAAAAAATGTGAGCTAAATTCCTTTTCATTCCAATTTCACAAAGTTTGACCGATTCAAAATGATTTTTTTGGGTGGAGGAGGGAGGGGCAGCGATTTGCTTCATTTCCCTATATTGCTAAAAAAAAAATCCAAGTGATTTCTATCAGATCTGTGCCAAAATGAGTGTCTCCTGGATTTTCAGAAAACCTTTCTGCAGTTCAACCCCTCCTTGCATTTTCCCATCACCGTGTGCTGCTCAGCTCCCTAATAAAGAGTTGCAGTAGACTGGGCATCTAGCTATAGAAATCAATATGAAATTCATCTTTGCAGGTGAGTCTTCCCTGGCACGCTGTACGGGGGGGACTCAGGAGAGCACAACCTCTGCAATACCACCCTGCTTCCAGTCCCCATGGGGGCAAAGGAAACCGGCCCCTGGAAACAGCCTCACCAGGGACTGTCCTGCCTGACGTTATACATCAGCTGTTTTGCTGGAGATTATTTTGTCAGAAATCACCTGGCACCGGGGACAGAGGGGCACGACACCAGGAGATGGGCTGGAGGGGTCCAGCAGACAGCCTGAGCACCCCAGGGGCTGCTCGGATGCTGTGCCATCCAACACACTTGCTGCAGAAGTTTTATAGTTTTTCCCCTTTCTGATGGATCGCTGGGTGATTTTTCTTTGCTTCGGAACGAGATGCAGAAAGCTTGACAAATGGCGAGGAGAAAAATTTCTCACGCCGGAGTAATTTGATTTTATTGTAATTCTTTGCCACGCACTGCGCTCCCTCAGACTTGCTGTGGGGTGAAAATCACTTGATGGAGAGTATAACATGCGGAAAGCCTCAGAAAGCTTGCTGAAGCTGGCTGTGCTCTCATCTTCCCCTGCTCCCATCCCCGACTGCACCGTCAGGGTGGGAAATGCAAGTAAAAGGGCTCTGGGTGGTGTGAGGTTGGTGTCTGCTCCCCAAAATCCTGATCTGGGTGCTGGACATGAAAGGGAGTCCCACATGTCTCTGACAAGCGTGCAGTTCCTTGGCAAACTCCCAGCTGGTCCTCACTCTACAGCTCCAGCCATGGCCACAGTCCCTTCTGGGTAATGGCATTTTCTTAAAATTTCTGCTGGAATTTCTGGTGAATGAAAACCAACCCTCCCAGTTCGGGAGCTGGAGATGCGGGACAGCCACTGTTTGCCCGTGTCGCGTGGGGGTGGCTTGTTAAGCCCTTTGCAATGCTCTGCCATTGAAAAGGATACAGAAACGGCAGACACCACTAGCTTATTTTTGGCAGTTTATCACTAGAAAGTCCAAGGGACCTTCCAGGCAATCGGAGAAGGATAAAAATCTCTTGGAAAGAAAGGTCAGCCCACCTTTCCCTTGTGTGATTATTTTCAGCCCTTTGGACCAAAAAATCAGTGCTGGTGTGTGGAAGACAATGGCGTGTGAGCTGAGCAGAGGCACCCCCAGCTCGGGGTGATGCTGTCTCCCGCCAAGCACTCCCGGCTTTGGGAACAGCAGACCACCTCTGGGCCTGCAGGCACCCACAGCCCGTCCCGCTCCCCAGGGCCGGCTGGCATCACCCACACACAGCTCTGTCCCATGGAGCTTCTCGTTTCAGATGGGATTCAGCGTGTCTCACTGCCACGATTTTTGGAAAGAAGAGGCTGCTCACTGCAGGGGACGTGTCTCTTTGAAGGTCTCTTGGTGCCGCTGCATTTTTAGAAGCCTTATGGGCTTATGCTGCTGGAGAGGAGGAGGAGCAGGGGGGATAAATTAGAGTGGTGAAATTGGAAGTACCTCGAGGAGTGCTGTTAGCATGACTTGCACAAAGATGGGCAGGAGGCTCCCGCGGCAGGATGGGCAGCACAAGACAGGAGAGGCTGTGCACAAGAGCCATCCTTCAGTCCCCTGGAGCGAAGACATGGCCCCGTCCCCTGGAGCATCCACGTGTGTGTGTGCAAGGGCCCGTGTGTGCCCGCAGGACTGCACCTGGGCACTGCCCGCCACAGGGCACCACTCCCTGCCCATGGCACGGCACAGCCAGGAGGCCTCCCTGGGTCGGCAGCGGCAGCTGTGGGTGATGACTCCCTGCTGATGGCAATTTCTAGCCTGGCCCATTTTTCTGCCTCTCAACTTATGCTTTATTGATGTTAGGCAGTGGTATTTTTTTTAATCAAAATGTCATGCAATGCTTGAATCAAGTGTCTTACAAAAACTTGAAAGGCTAAATATAGTTAATTTGCATAGTAACCTTCACCCGCCAAGCCAATTTAAGTCGGCAGGAGAGCCACAGCCACAGCTTTGCTCGACAGGGAAGCCAAGGGGCTGGATTTTAGCTCCTCCAAGTATAAAGGCACTTACGGAGCGGGAAGCGGGCAGAGGAGCCCGGGGAGACGGTGGCAGGAGGTGGGTGGTACGGGCAGTCCCCAGTGGGGGCACTGGGTACCACGGATGCTGCGTAGTTCTGGAAGGATGCGGGCTGCACCGGGCTGGGTTGGCTTGCCTTGGGGAGAAAAGACCCTCAGCCTTGCCAGTGTGGGGTAAGGCGAGGTGTGCGGGAAGGTGATGCTGCCCTTCCCTGGCTGTCACAGCTGGATGCTGTCTTGCCTCAGGCCATTCACAGCATCTCTTCCCTCTCCACTAATAGGATTTGGGAGCTTAGCTACCTTTGTGTGATAAGACAGCTTACCCCAGAGTCTTTCAGGCATGGCTACTTGGCTGCCTAAAAGCCTGGAAAACTGCTAATGAAAACTAATTCCTGGCCGGAGCCGTGGCACCCGGTGCACCTTGGGAGGGTGGTTTGGCTGCACGTGTGGCCACCCCTTCTGCACGTGCTGCCCACAGGGGTTGCCTGCTGCCTACACGGCTGCCGGCCCCCACACCACCCCACAGTGCGTGGGGTCCTTCAGGGACGGCAGCTGCTCATGCTTGTGCCAGTGCCACCCATCCTGCTCTGCAAGGCTCTCAGGTATAGCACTCCAGGGAGCTGCAGAAGGGCAGGGGCACCGGTCGTGGCTGCAGAGCCCTAGCAAGGAGGGCATCTCTAGCAGCAGGGGGGTTTTAATCTCACAGAAAAGGCTTAAAATTCAGAGGCCGGAGCATTTCTGGCTGGAAATGAGGAAGATGTGAGCATGCAAAAGCCTTTGGCTTTCCTACACCCAGGGCTTGGCATCCAGCCTGACCTCCTTGCAGATGCCCACAGAAAAGCTCATGTTTTATTTAGCCCTCTTGGCCTGCTGAAGCAGTAGCTCTTACCTCCAGCTCCCTTCCCACCCAGCTGTTTCCCTCTGCCCTCCTTCAACACAGCCTGACGCTCCTCATGGGAGACTTCAACTTACCAGGTCTCTGCTGGAAACACAACACAGCGGAGAGGAAGGAGTCTCGGCGGTCCCTGGGGTGCGTGGCAGATGATAACTTCCTGACGCAGCGGGTGAGGGAGCCAGCCAGGGGGGTGCCCCACTGGACCTGCTGTTTGCGAACAGAGAAGGACTGGTGGGTGATGTGGTGGTTGGAGGCTGTCTTGGGCACAGCGACCATGACATGATGGATTTTTCGATTCTTGGAGAAGTAGGGAGGGGGGTCAGCAAAACTGCTACCCTGAACTTTAGACGGGCAGACTTTGGCCTGTTTAGGAGCCTGGTTGACAGAGTCCCTTGGGAGGCAGTCCTGAAGGGCAAAGGAGTCCAGGAAGGCTGGACAGTCTTCAAGAAGGAAATCTTACAGGCACAGGAGCAGGCTGTCCCCATGTGCCGTAAGTCGAGCAGGTGGGGAAGAAGACCGGCCTGGCTGAACAGAGAGCTTTGTCTGGAACTCAGGAAAAAAAAGAGTTTACCACTTTTGGAAGAAGGGGCAGGCAACTCAGGAGGACTACAAGGATATTGTTAGGCTATGCAGGGAGAAAATTAGAAAGGCGAAGGCCCAGCTGGAACTTAAACTGGCCACTGCAGTCAAGGATAACAAAAAATGCTTTTACAAATATATCAGCGACAAAAGGAGGGCCAAGGAGAATCTCCATCCTTTATTGGATGCAGAGTGTAACATCGTCACAAAAGATGAGGAGAAGGCTGAGGTACTTAATGCCTTCTTTGCCTCAGTCTTTAATAGTCAGACTGGTCATCCTCAGGGTATTCAGCCCCCTGAGCTGGGAGATGGAGATGGGAAGCAGAATAAAGCCCCAGTAATCCAAGAGGTAACAGTTAGCAACCTACTACTCCACCTGGATGCCCACAAATCTATGGGGCCAGATGGGATCCACCCAAGAGTACTGAGGGAGCTGGTGGAGGAGCTTGTCACTCTCCATCACTTACCAGCAGTCCTGGCTAACCAGGGAGGTCCCAGTTGACTGGAGGTTAGCAAATGTGACGCCCCTCTACAAGAAGGGCTGGAAGGAGGATCCAGGGAACTACAGGCCTGTCAGCCTGACCTCAGTGCCAGGGAAGGTCATGGAGCAGATCATCTTGAGTGCCATTATGCGGCACATGCGGGACAACCGGGGGATCAGGCCCAGCCAGCATGGGTTCATGAAGGGAAGATCCTGCTTGATCAACCTGATCTCCTTCTATGACAAAGTGACCCGCTTAGTGGATGAGGGAAAGGCTGTGGATGTTGTCTGCCTGGACTTTAGTAAGGCCTTTGACACTGTCTCCCACAGCATTCTCCTAGAGAAGCTGGCTGCTCATGGCTTGGACGGGCGTATGCTTTGCTGGGTAAAAAACTGGCTGGATGGCTGACCCCAGAGAGTGGTGGTGAACAGAGTTAAATCCAGCTGGCGACTGGTCACAAGTGGTGTTCCCCAGGGCTCAGTGTTGGGGCTGGTTCTGTTCAATATCTTTATCGATGATGTTGATGGGGGGATTGAGTGCACCCTCAGTAAGTTTGCAGATGACACCAAGTTGGGTGGGAGTGTTGATCTGCTGGAGGGCAGGAAGGCCCTACAGAGGGACCTGGACAGGCTGGATCCATGGGCCGGGGCCAACTGTATGAGATTCAACAAGGCTCAGTGCCGGGTCCTGCACTTGGGTCACAACAACCCCATGCAATGCTACAGGCTTGGGGAGGAGTGGCTGGAGAGCTGCCGGGTGGAAAAGGACCTGGGGGTGTGTCCTGGTTTCAGCTGGGATAGAGTTAATTTTCTTCTTAGTAGCTGGTATAGTGCTGTGTTTTGGATTTAGTATGAGAATAATGTTGATAACACCCTGATGTTTTAGCTGTTGCTAAGTAGTGCTTACACCAGTCAAGGACTTTTCAGGTTCCCATGCTCTGCCTGGTGCACAAGAAGCTGGGAGGGGACACAGCCAGGACAGCTGACCCAGACTGGCCACAGGGCTATTCCATACCGTATCACGCCATGCTCAGTATATAACTGGGGCGAGTTGTCCGGGGGGGGGAAGGGATTGCTGCTCGGGAACAGGCTGGGCATCAGTCAGGGGGTGGTGAGCAATTTTGTCGTGTATCACTTGCTTTGTATATTATTATTGTATATTATTATTATTATTATTATTATTATTATTATTATTATTATTATTATTATTATTATTATTATTATTATTATTATTGCTACTACTACTACTACTACTACTACTACTACTATCATTCTATTTCATGTTACTTCTATTATTAAACTGTTCTTATCTCAACCCAGGAGTTTTCTGACTTTCATCCTTCCAATTCTCTCCCCCACCCCACTGGGGGGGAGTGAGTGAGAGTGAGCGGTTGTGTGGTGCATAGTTGCTGGCTGGGGTTAAACCACAACAGGGTGCTGGTTGACAGCCAGCTGAATATGAGCCAGCAGTGTGCCCAGGTGGCCAAGAGGGCCAATGGCATCCTGGCTTGCATCAGGAATAGTGTGGCCAGCAGGACCAGGGAGGTGATAGTGCCCCTGTCCTCGGCACTGGTGAGGCTGCACCTCGAGTCCTGTGTTCAGTTTTGGGCCCCTCACTACAAGAAGGACATCGAGGTGCTGGAGCACATCCAAAGAAGGGCAACGAAGCTGGAGAAGGGTCTAGAGCACAAGTCTTAGGAGGAGCAGCTGAGGGAGCTGGGGTGGTTTAGCCTGGAGAAAAGGAGGCTCACGGGAGACCTTATCACTCTCTACAACTACCTGAAAGGAGGTTGTAGGGAGGTGGGGGTCGGTCTCTTCTCCCAGGTAGCAAGTAACAGGATGAGAGAAAATGGCCTCAAGTTGTGCCAGGGGAGGTTTAGGTTGGCTATTAGGAAAAATTTCTTCATGGAGAGAGTGGTTAGGCATTGGAACAGACTGCCCAGGGAATTGGTGCAATCACGGTCCCTAGAAGTATTCAAAAAATGTGTGGATGTGGTGCTTAGGGACATGGTTTAGAGGTGGACCTGTCAGTTAGGTTAATGGTTGGACTCGATGATCTCAGAGGTCTTTTCCAACCTTAATGATTCTATGACTCTGTGATTCCCTGGACACCTGCCCTTGGTACCCAGTCTCTCCACCGCAGGAACGCAGTGCTTCAGGCAGCCTATCTCTGCCCTGCAAGTGCTGCTGAGTCTAGAGAATGTGGGGTTTTTTTTTGCAAAAAAAGAAGATGAACTGTGCAATTATTATCGTAATGGATGCAACACGTTCTCCACGTACTGACACATAACATATGGTGCAAGATTACATCCCTCTAAATGATTCATGCAGTTCATCACCACCGTGATTATCTGCTCCTTTCCAGAGCCGTGTCTTCCCATGCAGCTCCTTCCCCACGGTCCCTCCCCAGCTCCAGCTGCTGGGGGATTTGGGGAGGAATACAAAATCCTCCAACTGCTGTGGCATTTTCAGTCTCAGGTAGATGCCAGGCAGATTTGCCCATTGTACCCGTCGTCTCTGTCCCAGCTACTTGTGCTGTGCAGCCAGCCCACAGAGCATGGATGGTTTGTCTTCACTCCTTGCCTTTTCATAGCAGCCTTTGGCCAAGCCAGGATTTTCCTGCCAGCACCTTCGTGATGAGGCTGCGAGGGTTGGGGACGCACATCCCACAGGTGAGACAGTTGGAGCAGTTTACCCACGTGAAGAATTTTTTACTCCTACAATGGAAAATTCCTTCAAGAAAAAGGTATTCATTGAGATGCAAATTCACCGTCCTCTCAGCAGAAAATAAACCCATTTTCCCTGCACAAAGCTCCAGTAACCTATTTGTAAGAGCACCGCTCGACAGCGATATCTCCAGCTCCCCAGGAAAATTAGCGCACATTAGCACCGAGCAGTGTATGGGAACAGAGAGCAGCACCCTGGGCTTGCTTATCCTTGGGACATTTGAGAAAGAATTAATACAATCTAACTTTTCTAATTCACACATTTTGCTGGGGAACTTTAATTGGGTTTTTAATATAGAAGCCTGGTCGGCAGCATGTGAATCAAGAAAGCCTCTTGGGGCATTTACCAACCAGTCTCCTTTAATAGAAAAACGGTACCACAGTGACATGCAAAGCCTCGCTTTAGGGGAGGCAAGGTAACGATGCTATATGCTGCTCACTTATAACCAAGAGCTAATTATCCCATGAATTCTGTGGGAATGGAACTAATACCAAATTATTTAAGATACTATGGACAAAAAGCTCTGTTAAAAAAACATTGCTCAGGCAGCAAATTAAGTACTCAAATGTTGGGAAAAGCCAGATTTGTGGTTCCTGCGCAACTTTAATTTTGCTCCATGTTCACTGAAAAAGCCCCAGGAGAAAGGAGTAAGCGATCATTTAACTAAACACTGCATCGTAATGTAAATGGGGGCAGCATGAAGGTCAAACCGCCTGCCATAAAACTAGCCTTGCCTAATTTCTGAAGCTTGCAGCCTTTTAACAGAGACTTTGTCGAGATTTCCCAGCCTCTTTCTTTTTAAGTTTTCCAATGGCTAAAAAAAAAACAAACGAGGGAAAGGAGGGATGATGTGCAGAGCCTTCCCATGCCTTCACCTCGCCAAGCCGGCTGACTTGCAGGGCAAGGAGCAAGGCCAGCAGCTCCCGTCCTTTATTGACTTGACAGCTTCAGCCAGGGTTTCGGATTAATAAACCTCAGCTGACAGATCTATCTCATCAGACAGAAGTTCTTGTTATCCAAATTGCTCCTCAGCAGCTCTGGGCCTGAATCATTTGTCTCTTTCTAAAAAGCATTGAAAGGCCATCAGTTGCCTCCAAAGCCATTTTTGGGCGGTTCGTCCTCCTGGGGCCATGCTGCTGCCTGAAGCCCACTGCCCTGCCTGTGGTGTGCATGGTGTTGGAGTCATTACAGGCTGTGCAACCCACCCTTCCCCTGGCCTTCCTCCCACCTGGACCTCTCCTCCTTGCTGAGAAAGCAATGGGCACCACCCCAGCTTCTCCTGAAAGGCCCGGCAAGTGCCCCACAAAGAGTCTTAGATGTAGCTCAACTGCACCCCTAGTAGCTCTCGGTCTGAAATCCTCCCAGAAATCAAACAGGAACCTTCAAGGCATTTGAAATTAAATATAACCCAACTTTGCAGCTGCCTGGGCTTCTGGTGTTGTCTTGCCTGCATGGTCTCCAGCTGTGCATTCCCTATACAGCCATTCAGTCTCCAGCCATGAATTGCACAGCGAGACCGTGGCCTCGCCTCAGCCCTGAAAGCTTTGGGTACGAGAGAGTGTTTCAGGGTATCGCCGGCCTCTGGCAAGAGCTGCAAGCCAAAGCAGCTACCAGACGCCTGTCCAGACCCCCTGATTTAAAAATATTTATCTCTAGTAAATACTGTTTAACGTGCTTAACATCAGTTAAAAATGAACTGGGAAGTATTTCCCCCAGCAGAGGAGCAAGAAGAGTAGTTAGCAATAAAAAGCAAAATCCACAAACAGCCAGAATGGGAAAATAGACAGCAATCAATGTGAAATGCAGCAAATTGATCTGGGAAGCAAAAGCAATGAGCAGAACAAATCCCTGGTCCAAGGAGGCAAGAAAATGGCAAAGGGGATTTTTCAAGCTCTGAAGGAAGCGGAGCGATGGGGAGCTGGGGACGGTAACCCAGCGCTATACTGGTGTGGAAAAGGCAGAGGCGGACAGCAGCTACCCCTGGAGCGCAGCCAGCCAGATGCTCAGGCATGCCCCAGCCCTGGCAGGAACAGCCTTGTCCCCCAGGCCCCCCGTGAGCTCCCGGACCCCGTCCCACCGCCTCCCAGGGGTGACCGTTCCTGCGCAGCCGGCAGCCTGCCAGCTCCTCTACACCAGCTCCGTGTAATTGCTCTTGCAGCTATAAATAATCTTTATCTCCCTCTCCGCTCTTCCCATGATGTTCCCTGGGATGCGGAGGCATGGCTTCCCCATGACTCAGCCCCTCGGCGCTGCTCAGCCCCTGCCACCCTGACTCTGCCTGTCCCTGGGGCACTGGCACCTCTCTGGCGGGCGGCCGAGTGGCGAGGATGGGCTGGGGACGATGGGGAGGTAGGTGGCTTCGCGCTGTCTCCACAGCTGTGTAGAGCTGTGTACTGGCCATGCGCCGTATCCACAGGGACAGATGTGGAGGAGGGGGAAGGAGTTTCAGGAAGGGAGACTCTTTTTCATTAGTTTTATTTGCAAAGGGAAGAAAAAAAAGAAAGAAAGGGTAAAAAAAGACAAATGAGCATTTTCTTTTCCCTCCAACTGATGGAAGAAAGGAGAGCTTGTGGTGATTTGTCTCGATGTTTTGCTTGTCTAGAAGGCAAGCGCTAAGAAACTGCTATGTTTTCACCAAATGCTTCCCCCTGCCTCCCCCTTCCCTTGCCACAGGAAGGCATCACTTGACTCAAATGGTTGGCGTCCCTCTGAGGGCAGTGCCTGCCTTCCCCTGGCACCAACAGCAGCAGGAGGCACCGCGCCAAGGGATGCCCAGGGGGACGAGCAGGGAGGCGCCTGGCGAGGGTGCAGCAAGCAGTGCCGACCGTGGCAGCAGGAGCTGGGCACCGTCCCTGCACTCATTTTCCCAAAGCATGCCAGGTCTCGGCATCTTGGGGGCATTTCTCGGTCACGGCTGAGGCCACGGCTGCAGGAGCAAGGTCTGTCACCAGCATGAGCTCGGCCACCTCCTTGCAGGTTCAGGCAGGGATGCAGGCCAGGGAGCCCATGGGGACAGGCATCCGCCAGCAGGCACGAAGAAACCTCTTGGTGGAAACATTGCTCTCTGGAGAACCACTTTTTCAGCAGCAGCTGTGAGATTCAGAGTCATTTTTTCCCCTTCCATTTAAGGAGATACCAATAAAAAACAAGCACAAAACCACATTGTGGACCCATTTTTCAGTTTAGAGGAAAGCGGGAATTACACCATTTTCTAGGAAAGTCACAATCCAAATGCCTAGGGTTTGAAAGAGAATTTTGCCCCTGAAAACAACCGCTTTCATCATTATCAACTGGGGAAAAAAAACACAAGGCTTTCCACAGACAATTCCCTGGCTCTTTGGGAGCATCAGTCCCTGTGGGGTGCCTGAGGGTGCTCGGTGTCACCCTACTCGAGGACATGGCCCAGTGTGCCCTCTCCCTGGTCACCCAGCCCTGGCCACCCAGCCCTGGCCGCTGCCCACTGACCAGAGCTACCCAAACTGTCTGGTAATTGGGAACTAATTGAATCCTTTTGCAATTACCTTTTCCCCGGTTCTGTTCCCCCCTAGAAGGCTGTACAGTTTTGGGCTGAGAGCAGCATCTGAAATTACCAGTGCTAATTCCCTATGGCTCTGTTTATTAGGCCAGAGGACTTCCCCAGAGTAATCAAACCCAGCCAGAAATCGCATTAAACCCACAAAACAAACACTGGTGTTTGCAGCACAAAGCCCTTCCTGTCTCATTAAGATCAATTAGGTTGTCTTGAGCAAACTTTCCCCCTTCTTTCTGCTAAGCCTGGACCATTAAGCCCATCCTCCACCTAAACAAGCTCAACAGCAAATCTGAAGTTGAAAAATACCCTTGCATCACTGCCATTGCTTCCAGGCAGGCTCTCTCCAAAGCTGCTTGCAAAGATAAAAGCATCAAGGGAGGGTGGGTATCCAGGACCTCTCTCTCATAGCCCTTCTGCCCCGTAAAGGGATATGCACACGCAAGACATCTCCTCTCCGTCGCTCTCAGGACCATCCCGGCACACCCAACCCTGGCACAGGCTGCAGGAGCCTCTCTGGGTGGGTAGGGTGGGCTGGCAGGCAGCTCAGCCTGGGTTAATGCCTCGCGGTATTTATTGGAGGCCACAACAAAGTCTTCCAGGGCCAAAAGTCCCAGCTGGTGTAGAGCAGCGTGGCTCATCTGCGGCGCTGATTTACACAGAGCATCTGATGCAAGGGGAAGGGAGGAATACATTAAAGCACCGTAAATTCAGGTGGTGGAGCAGCCCTGGCAGCCCCGACTCCCCAGCAGCCAGGGTTAGCCGTCCCTGGCAGCGTGCAGCATTCTGGGGGAGGACAGCCCTGAGAGAGAGAGGGGGAAGGAGAAGGGGTGTTGGCTGGTCCTCCGGCACCAGCTGTGAGTGGCCTGGAAGAGCTGCCATCCTGGGTTGCATCCCGACTTGCACAGGCTGCACACAGCAATAGAGCTGCGGCAGCCCAGCACAGGGGGATGCTCTGAGGCACCAGGGGAGCTGGGGTCCCAGACCCACGGGACGGTGCACATCCCTTCTCTCTGGGCCATGAGGACCAAGTGCAAATTCCCAGCCTGGCATCAGCGACCAGCGGCCGGAGGTAAGCACCCAAAGCACGGAATTAAACCGCAAACCGTTAGATCTGCAGCCTCCGTCCCCCACCTCCCTGCTGTCTAACAAGCCCACTTTCTCGCAGGCATGGCTGAGCATCGCACAGAGCAGAGCAGACGTGGCTTTGCTGAGAGCCAGCAAGAAAAGGAAAGACATAATTAAACTCCTGACTCTGGCTACCAACATTGCGTAATGAAATTAGCCCCCCGGTCCCAGGCTGTGAACTTCCTGCAGAGCACGTGGGCGCAGGCTGCAGCAGCAGCCCGCCGAGGCTGCAGCAGCAGCAGCAGCTCACGTTCAGGGGCGTTCGCCAGCCCTGCTCAAGGCTGGGCATCCTCTGAGCTCTCCACAAAATCACTCCCCTAAACTGCTCAAGGCTCGCGGATGCCGGCACAAACTCATGGGCTTCCCACAGGGAGGGAGCTCTCTGCACCCAAATGGGGACAGCAAGCTCGTGTGCTCAGACAAGTGTCCTATTTCCATTAAACTTAAACATAGTAGGACTTCTGTAGGGGTTTCTGAATCACCCCAGATTCAGCTGGAAGAGGATATTCTCGTTCCCAAACGAGAGCAGCCTGGCGCAGGAGCGCACACACGCCAGGCAGCTCCTGGATCCTGCTGCTCAGTATCCACAGCCACGGAGAGAACAAATTTGCGACTGCTTGTGAGCCCAGGACGTCACTCAGAGAGGATGCTGCAGGGCAAAGATGACGTTAATTCAATGGGGAGGGTGCCTGTGTGCTGCTTGGGGGTGGAAAAGGAGGAGGGAGGGGAGCTGCCCCTGCCGGATCTGGGAACCACAGGAGAATCCGATAGGATTTCTGCTAGAAGGCAAATAACATCAACCAGCCTCCAGAGATTGTTTGTTTTCTCAGAAATCTTAACATGTAACTGGAAAATAAATAGCAATCCTAGAGAAACCCCAAAGTCTCTTTTTTTCCTCCTTTCTTTGGAACGCAGAAGACGTGGCTGTGCAGGTCTTGCCCACTTACTGCACCAGGTGCTGCAAGGGATGCCTGCAAGGGAGGGCCAGGAGTCATACAGATGCAGGAGAAATGACAGGCTTATGTAGCCTGCTCAAAGGTTTAAACTTAAAAACGGAATTGGAGCCTGGTTCTGCCCTGATGTGTCTGGAAGCCGGTGTGGGATGTTCCTCCTCTGATGTGCTCACCCCAGCCCTCTGCTCCGTCCCTTCGCCGGCCCAGCCATGCAGGCGAGGGGCAGCACCTCTGCCCTGAAGGCTGGATGAACAGGTACCGTTATGGGACTAAACCAACATAGCAAAGCTGCCACTTGAAAAGAGCCAGGAGCAGATGGTGTCACGCACATAGGCGCTTGCATTTTCCCCTTCCACCAGCAAAGTTGCTAAACGCCTTGATCCCGCATGGAGGATGTTTGCTGAATCCTACCTTAAAAGTTCGGTGCAACCCAGAGGGCCTGTACTTGCAAGGACATGGGGAGGAAGGGGAAGCTTTGCAATGTGAGGATGAAGCAGAAAAGAGCTCCTGCCAGTGGCACATGAAGTAGTGGATGGAGCAGAAGAGCCATGGTGAAATGCTCAAGCTGTTTTGAAGAGCGGCCTCTGCACCAAACCTAGGAGAAACCTGTGGGGACCCACGCTGGAGGGCAAGAAGTGTGAGGTGTGTTTGCAAACGGACAAAGCCATTGGCTGAAAAATTGAGTGTTTGCAACTAATTATTTTCAGTAACTGACCAGCTTTACGGATGGTTGAATAATAGTCGTCAGATAAATTATTCATTATTTCCTTCCACTGATGAGCAAATCAATTAGCCACAAACCTCTCTTCAATTATTCATCTAGCTCCAGCAGGATAAAGGGGGAGATTTATGACACAGGCAACCAACTAATGTATATTTCCAAACAGGGACCCTTAAAATCCTTAAACCTTGTTCTGAACTGGCTCAAATGACCCAGCACTTTGATTCAGTTAAACTCTCCGAGCTCATGTCCTGCATGCTGCCTGCTCTGTAATGTCTCCTGCCACCCAGCATACCTGGGAGTTAAAGCAGCGTGGACCTGCGGGCACGGGACATGGAGAGACATGGTCTCAGGAGGTTCAGCAGGGCTCACGAGTAATCTGGAAACACAGACATGGTCCACACTGAAGAAACTGGTACATATGGCCAAGGCAAATACAAGGTCCTGTGCAGAAGTAACTGGGTCAGCCGCCTGCGGTGTGCACGAGGTCAGGTGTGACAGTGCACAAATCTTTCCAGCTATAAACTCCACAGATATGGGCTTGTTGGAAAGTTGCATTTCTGCAAATTAACCTCTACTGTTATAATTCACTGTAAAAGCACTCTCACACCAAAATTAAGGAGTGTTGACAATATTAAGCTGCAGAGTAAATGCAAGTAAGAGTTATTAGACTAACAAATAGTCACATTAGCATAAGAGCTGGCTTTGCCTCACTGGAGTAGCAACCTTAGAGGTTGTGTAAGTGAAGCATAATTCAGCATAAGTGTGATAAGTGACCGGGAGTACACAGAGAGATCTCTAAATTGCCTTGCTTTTCAAGAGTTCACATCCCAACTATATTGGTGCTCCAAGTGAGGTCCTCCTGCCATACCTGACATGGTCACCGGTCCCTCATAGCAATCTAGAGTATTGCTCGTTAATATGGTTGGAAATTAGGGTTGTGGCTGGCCTGCATAGATAAAGCAGGTCCAGATGTAGGGGTGCAGCTGCTGTATATGCCAGGCAAAGCTTCCTTTCCTGCAGCGATGTCGCAATAGGCACAGGAATAGCAAGGCACTCCAGGGAAAAAGCATCACTTGCAACTTTGATTGATCTGGTTAGTGGATTAAGCTCATATTCATATAAACACACTTGCTGCCTTAATCTGCTTTCATTCAGCTGCCTGAGAGGGCCCCCTTCTCACGTAGTCCCATCCGTAATTGCAGAGGGTTCGTTCATTTGGAGCAGCTTTGGGTAAAGGCAAGAGGCTCTGAAGGCCCTCCCTTCTGCTGGTGCTCCCAGCCTCCCCTGGGAATGTGTGCACAGCCCCACGTGGTGACCTGCTACAGAGCAGCCTCCGGCCTTTACTTCCAGAAACCGTTGGCTCTGGGTTGGATAATTTTCCAGCAGTTAGCATCCCAGTGCAGAGGAACCATAGCCACATCAGGGACCTGAGCCAGTCAGCCGTGTCAGGGGAAACTGCTGCTTGAGAGGCGGTGGAGGCTCTGGGCCAGCCAATTCTGCATCTCGCAAGGCCCCCCCATTCATGCCACGAAGGGACAGTGATTTCCTTTGCAAAGAGTGAGGGTGCAACGGTTCCCTCTTTGCAAAGTGTGGTGAGCCTGCGGGTAGGAGCGGTGCAAGCAGGGCTGCAGGCTGGCATCCCTCTGCCCTTCACCTTTCAGTGCTGCATGTCCTCGGTGACGAAGACAGCTAACCAAGGAGCCACTTCTCCTGGATCGCTGGTTCTGCACCTCAGGAAACACTCAAAGTGAGGCTGGATGTCTAGGACAGGACTCACCGCACATCAGCTGCTGCTGTCAAAAGCCAGGGTCTGTGGAGTTAAGAGATTTCTCATGGCGTCAGCTCCCATTCCTGTCACCCACGCGCAGAGCCCACCTATGGCAGGGTGCCTTTAGTGCCGTTGGGGTCAGAGCTGCCACAGCAATGCCCCCGATGAAGTGTCATACCTGTGGCTGGGCAGGGCTGGGAGAGGTAGGAAGGCAGGAGGGGGACTGGAAAATTGGTACTGAGACAGGGCACGTGCCTGGCCCAAGCTCCCCATGGGATGGTGCAGAACCTCTGCTATGGGGAGAGAGGCTACGGGGTGGGGGAAAAGACTGCGCAGCCCCCTCCCCATTTTCTACCAGAGTGGCTGAGCCACCCCCGGGGCACAGCCAGGAGAAGGGTTTAAGGCCACCGTCCTGGGCTCTGGGACTGGATACAGCTCCCCAGGATGGTGACAAGGGAGCCCTGGGCTCTGGCAGCGAGACCAGCTCCAGGGGCTGGGGCTGAGGGCTCCGGGGCTCCAGGGCTGACCGCAGCCCCAGGGCTGGGGATGGAGACGGGGGAGGGAGGCAGGGGCTCTGGACTCTGGTGTCGCTCTCGGGTCCCAGGGGTGGGGACAGGTGTCCCGAGGTCTGCGACCGGTCTCAATCCCCAGCGACACAGCGACAGGATCCCGGAGGACGGGTCGCTCTCGGGTGCCAGGAACGGGGATTGGGGTCCCCGCCCGCAGGATGGCGGCGGAGGAAACCCCAGCTCCCGGGAACAGGGATCCCGGGGGACGGGGCTGCGCCGGGGTCCTGCAGACAGGGGGGCGGGCTCGGGGCGGGGGGGCCGGTCCCCCCCCGGCGGCGCTGGGCGGAGGGGGCGGTGGGGACGGCCCCCCCTCCCCGCCGCACCGGCGCGCCGCCCCGCCGCCCGCCCCCAGCGCGCCTCCCGCGGACGGCGGAGCGCGGCGCGGGGCCGCGGGGCCGGCGGCGGGGCGGCGAGCGGCGGCGGGGCGGCCCGCAGCCCCCGACGGCAGCGGCGGCGATGCGGCGAGGCGGGGCGGCGGGCGGCGAGGCGGGGCGGCGGGCAGCGCGGCGGGGGCGGCGGGCGCCGCGGGGCTGAGCGGCGGGCGGCCGGGGCTCCGCGGCCCCGGGGCGGGGGGGGGGGCACCCGCCCGCCCGCCCGGCGCCGCACCCGGCACACGGATTTACGGCGCGGACTGCAGCCTCCGGAGCGGCCCCCGCAGGTAAGGCACCGCCGGCGGCACCGGGGGTCCCCGCCGCCCCCGCGGCGCGGCTCGGAGCATCCCCCCGCGCAGTAGCGCCTCGCCGGGCTCCGGACGCGGCACAAGTTTCCCCCGTTGCGGTCCCACCGGGCACCCTCTCCCTCCCCGCCCCCGCCGCTCCGCCATCGGATGCTGCAGGGATGGGGCTGTCCCGGGCTGCGCCCCCCGCGCCGGCCGCTCGCCCTCGCCTCCGCTCCCCGCCGCGCCGCCGGCCCCCCCGAGCCCCCCGGCGGGGGAGCGGCACGGGCCGGGGTCCCCTCGGGCAGCGCTGCGCACCCTCCGGCCGCGGTGGGGGGGTGCCGGGGGGCCGCGGCCAAGGCGCGCCCCAGAGGAAGGGTCGGCGGCCGGGGCGGGGGGGGGGAGAGCAGAGCCGGCTGCTTGGGCTGCTGCGGGAGAAGCCTCTGTTGCTTTCGGACCAAACTTGGCTGCGGGAAACCTGCCCTCAGCCCGGGAGCCCCGGGGTGGGACCCGTGGGACGGGGGTGTCCCCGAAAGGCATGCCCAGAGCCTCCTGCTGCTCGGGGTGCTGGGTGCCTCGTCTCGGCGGGTGGCCGTCCCGCTCTCAGGGATGCTCTCCGGCTAGGCCTCAGCCGGAGGATGCGAAAGCCGTGTTTGATCTCTGTCCTCCCCAGGGAATGGGAACTCCCTCCAGCCCTCCTCGCAGTGGGGCTGCGTGCCGGGAGGCTCACCTGGCGGGCAGGGATGCTCCCGCTCTCCGCACTGGGAACCCTTCCCCTTTGCAGTCAACCTCAGAGAACCAGTGTGGGAGAGGTGGCACAGCCCGGCGGTCACCACACGCCCCCGGGGCACGGTGAGGGGGTCGGCCCTCCCCTGGGGATGCTGAACGTGTTCTGAGTGGGACCTTCCCCTCTCCTACCCCGCTAGCAGAGGCGCTGCCCACCCGCAGACCTGATGTGCACGGGAGGACGTGGGTGCTGCCGCAGGTCCCGCCTCGCTGGTGCTGACGGGTGTGGATTTTACTCGGGGGTGCTTTCCTGCGCCTGGAAGATCCCTGTTTGCAGCCTTTTCCCCCTTTTTCCTGCACAGTGGCAGACTGTCACCATCCGTCGGGCAGACAGGCTGTGCAGCTGAGCTGTGACTTCCCGTGGGCGTGGGGTATCGATCCGCGGCGCTGCCGGAGCCCGCGCGGAAGTTGTGCTCAGCCTGGCGCGTCGCCTGGGGAGCCCGATCTGATGCGCCTGAGCCGGAATGGGGTCAGATCCAGAGTCCTCACTC
Organism: Nipponia nippon; assembly: GCF_047370975.1. Lineage (NCBI taxonomy): Eukaryota > Metazoa > Chordata > Aves > Pelecaniformes > Threskiornithidae > Nipponia > Nipponia nippon. Next base: position 48,105,913 of record NW_028262369.1, on the reverse strand, counting down.
TGGACACGCCGCTGTCATACTTCTCGTTGGGCAGCAGGACAGCTGGCATGAGGGTTTAGACGTCCCATGGTGGTTTTTGCCAGGAATCTGGATGCCTCTTTAGCTGCGAGCTGGCTTCACCTGAGCTCACTGTAACGCCCAGTCCTGATACCATCCCTTCCACATCTCCCAAGCCAGCTGAGCCCCGTGGGTCCTGGGTAGCTCCTTGATCTGACACTGTGCCGGGCTGCATTCAGGCTGCGGGATGTCCACCCCGTGGCTGCATGTCGCAGGTGGCACTTGCCCTCTCCCCCGGGTGCCTCTCGGGTGCAGAGGGTGCCCTGGGCTCATCTGCAAGAATGAATGTGAGTGCAAGAGTCTTACCACTGTATGCAAATTCCTCCTCCAGAAATCCCCTTCTGCTGAGCGTCACCAATGCAAGATGAAATAAGCACGGATCCTGCAATTTTAGGGCTCTCTACAGGTTTTGCTGCAACCAACAGTAGACTGGGCTGAATATAAAATGGTTTTTTCTCTGGTTCCCAATGCAAAGCTTTTGCTGTCAGAATGAAAACAGATGTTTGGCTGCCTGTTTAAGCCAGTTTTACAGAAAATTGCCTCTGGTTAAGACACTAGCAGTACTAGGATCTCCAGCCCCGTCCCATTTATGTCCGTGGCTTCAAAGACTGCCTGTGCATAACTGATCTTAAACTCCCCTGGACCCAGCAGAGCCAGGGCTGCTGCCAGAGAGGTATCCCCCTGCTCCCTTTAAAAAATAATAAGGGAAATAAATATAAAACACCGTGCAAATGCTGGAGGAGGGTTTCAGAGCAGCGAGCGGAGGAAGCAAGCGTGGCTTGGCACAGCGTTGTGGTTGGAGCTCTAGTCTGGAGCCTGAGTGCCCAGCGCCACGTGCCCGTGTCCCCATCCGCTCCAGGCGCCCTGCTGTGCACTGCAGGCACTCCAAGGAGCTCTTCAAAGGAAACCCAGCGGAGCATCTGGGCCCAAGCTCCTCTGCTGCCTTGCTGTGGGAAGGCAGTGGCAGCAGCGGGATATCCCCCAGGAGCACCATGTACAGGCACATACCAACCTGGGAGACAGCCCTGCTTATTCAGTTATTTAGCACATAGATCCAGAGAGAGAGTGTTTTCCCATGCCTGTTTTTCTGCTTTAACAAATTGATAGGTTGCCTCTGATATTTTGCTGTGGGCTACATAAAAGCATAGCCTGTGCACAGTGGTCGAGTTCATCATCTTGCTGGTTTTTATTTGGCTACTGGGACCATAACGCTGCCTGGGGCGGTGGGAGGAGGGAGGTGCCGGTCCTGCCACAGGCTCGGGGTGTCCCCCTTTGTGTGCAGGGGGACGGGAGCGAGCTCGTGCTGGCCCCGAGAGCCACGGCAGGGCTCTGCTGAATCACAGCGACCTGGGTGCTCCCTCTGCCTTCGCATGTGGCTGCTGGTGCTCTGACAAGTAGCTTCGTGTGTAAACGGGGATTTCTTCAAAACTCCTGGGAGGAGCAGCTGGCAATGGAATAGCTCTGTGGCAAAAAAGTATGTGCATGTGTGTGTGAACTCCAGTCTAAACGGGAGAGGGAAAACATTCAGAGTTATGGAACTAATGCAAATGGAGTTGGCTTTCATCTCTCCCTGCAGCATCCTTTATGGAAGGCATTTGCATTTCCCCAAAGTCAATTCCTCCCTACCTGTCCCTCAAGCAAATCCAGAGCTACAGAGCAGAGGAAAGCCTTTTCGCAAGGTGAGGGGTGCCTGTCCAGATCTGGAGAGAGGTGAACTCAAAATATTTGAGAAGGAAAGCTCTTATTTTAAGGTAGCAACTCTGGATACGTCGGAGGATTGCACACACAGACTGCGGTGTGCCCTGCTATTGAGCAACCGTTCCTGAGCTCCCACCAGGCACCGCATGCGGGTGACCCATGCGGGAGGGGGACGGGGGGCTCACGCATGCCTCTGACCTCGCTCTAGCACAACTCTGGGGTGCCACCAGGACGTGCTCCTGCGAGCGAGTGCTCGGAGCCATCCAGAATCACCCCCTTTAGATGTGCTGGGAGACCCCTGTGGCTCCCATCTTAACAGCCACCGGCCCTGGGGTCCCCAGGTGTCCTCCCCCCGCCCCAGTGGTGCCAGGGGCTGCTGGGGCTGGGGTCTGCAAAGAGCTCCAGGGTGGACTGCTGCCATTTCGGAGGAAGCCTCCAGCTCAGCAGAGACACAAATAAAATAGGATTTCATGAGCACTCTAGCAACAGCTATTAGCAATGCGAAAAGGATTAACAGCTCTGCAGGACTCATCAAGTGTTTAAAACATAACTCAAGCATCAAAGGCAGCTCTTATAGGCTCACATTTTCACATCAAGTAACTCTGAAAATTCCTATCCAACTTAATTAAAACATCCACTAGGCTCATTAAAAGCAAAAAAAACAAAGGTCTTTTTTCCTTAAGCACCAAGCCATTTTGAAGAGAGGAGTTTACAGAAAAGTATGCAGACTTCTTTGTTAAAGAATCACCTTTGTGAAAGTCTCCTATCCCCAGACCACTGTGTCTGATTAATCTCAAGCTTTCCAAAAAGGAAATAAATATGGTTTTTCGTGTTTTTTTTTTTTTTTTTTTTTTTTTCCTGGCTAGGGACCACAGAAGAAAGATGAAAAAGGGAGAAGAGCTTTGTAGAGAAAGTTAGATGAGAGGGTGGGAGAGTGTCAAAACCGGGCCTATAATAGGAAACAAGCCACTGAAGTGCTGGTGAAAGTACCTTTCATCTTGAAGGCTCCAAAGTGCTGTGCAGTGCATGAATACACACAAGAGCTGGAAAACAATTGACAACAACTAGTGTCATGAGATGAAATCACCACCTTTGCTGGCAGCAGAGTCACCGCAGGCAGGTCACCGCCTCACTCGCCATCAGTCCCTGACTGCCTCTCCGCTTGCTCTGCTTGCTGCATTTGTCACTGGTTTTGTGAGCTGGCTCAGCCAAGCTATTCTGCAAGACCCCAGGCCAAAGTTTTAGATGCTGCACTTGTGTGACACTTACATGAGGACGTGTGGTCCTGAGCTGGCCTGGCGTGATGGTGCTTATCAGCCCTTTCCCAGGCCCCTTCCCTCGCGTGCTTGGTCCCGGACAGCATCACCATCATCTCCCGTAGGGCCGTGATTTAATTCTCCTTCCTTGTGATGTGCCCGATCTCAGTGATGTTGGGTCGTCCCCAGGCTTCAGCATATATCCTTCCCAACCACTCTCACCCTCCTCTGTCTGCCTCCGAGGCCTTAGTTGTTTCAAGTGCCCTGGGGAGACTTAAAATAGGTAGAGAGGCTCCCTCTGTACGAGGTATAACTGGGATGGCGACACTGGAGCTATGGGTGCATTAAACACAATATTTAAACTTAGTAAATGCTTTTTTGACATCCATAGAGGCCTTGAACATTTTAGGATTTCATCCCATTATGTTAATTTTGTTGGGTTTGATCAATAATGAGTTAGCATCCCCCAAAAAAGGATTAAATAGCTCCTCTCTTTCCTGTTGTTTATGGGTGAGTTTGATTTCTTCCTTTTCACGCTGTCCTGTGTGGTCAGAGGGTGCCTGGAATGGCAGTGCTGAGAAATGCCATTGGGAGCAGAGCTGCTCCTACTGCATCTTCCCAAGAAGATTTGCAGCACACCTCTTTCCTTCCCACTTGGCCATTTTCTCGAGGCAGATTGTAGGACTTGAGCAAACAGCCTCCCACCGCTGGGTACCCTCTGGGCTGCCCCTGGGGACCTGCCCGGCTCCGGTGCTGGGGACAGCAAGCTGCAGTCATGCAGGGCTGCTGGCATGGGAAGGTGTGTGAGCACAGACTTTATGCCCATGCACTCTGTGCACGGTCGGGATGTGAAATGCAGGAATTAGGAGGTAGACAGAGTTTTTACATCAAGTGTTTATAGCACCTTCCTCACTTTGTGTCTAGACATAGCTATAAATGAGGGAGAGGGCTATTACCTAGGAATAAAACTACTGAAACCAGCCCTGGAGAGCTTGTTGCTGTATTTCCAAGGAACTGGGAGATTCCTTATGATTAATGTAACAATATTGAAGGCTATAAACTCACCGCAGTTGGGTACTGAGTCAGGGGACACACTTGCAATGTGCCTGCCACTTGCAGCTTAGGCTAAGCATTAACTATGGTCTCTTGCCAGCCCTCGGCCATTCCTAGGGCTGCCGCTTGCTTACAGATCATGGGTTCAGTTCAGCTGACTCCCCCAACTGCAATGGCATAATAAAACAGCCCAGTGATCCCTGAGGTATAGTTTCTCATTGCAGTGTGGACCAGTGGTGCTGGGGAGGAGAGGTCGTGAGCAGAGCCCGGACTGTGTAGCTCGGTGGGAAACTCTGCCTTCACGCCTGCTAACTTCAGGCAGGGAAAGCAGGAGCACGTGCGTGGACAGCCTGTGCCACCGCTGACTGCTCCGAGCGGTGCCGTGTGTGTGCGTGGTAGTGTGGGGGGGGGCTTCAAGCTCGCATTCAAGATTAGGAGGCGCTTGGGTAATATGGGCCTCCTAAGTACCTAAGATCTATTAAAAGCTGCTCTCATTTGACTCCATAAAGAATGCTGCTGGGAATACAGCGACGCTTCTTGGATGTGAGTAAATATTGGCCTTGAATGAAGTTGCTGATTATGGGAGATAAGTTATCAACAGCTGTTTAACCTAATATTACTTCCATACAAGATAACACTGAGCTTTTGCAAGAGGTTAATAACTAGATGCAGACTCCGTCACTGCATACAAAGACACCTGACAAGCTGCAGCCTTAATTTTTCCCCTGGAGCTTTACTACAGCTGAAGGAGCATGTAGCAGGGAAATCTGCTGGTGGGTCAGGCCCGGCTCTGGCAGCAGCCCAAGGCGACGCTGTTGAGCAAGCGGCTCTGTGCAGTGGATGGGAGATAAACGTGTTTCCCTGTGGGTCTAGGTCCTCCAGATCAGAGGGGCTGGGAGGGCATCGTTACATGGTTATATTAGCACAGTGATCACGGAGCAAAGAGTGAAGGAAGGTAGGTTATACCTGGCATTAACATTTGGGAGGCGGTGTTGAAACACAAAGCGTGCATCAATTACAGATCACAGGATCCCCACAAAAGGGAAGGCAGCTGATCCTATACAAGATTTTAGCCCACAGTTACAGGTATATTTTCCACATTGTCTTAGATGGCTACTGGTCTCTGGTATGCCTGTTACAGTCTGCTGTTGGACCTGTAATTCCACAGGGTTTTTAGAAAGAAGAGGTTGGCAAGGGCCAGAGGCGCTGAGGGAGATTGGAAAGGCTCTGCTAGCAAGCAGCGCTTGGCTCTGCAGCCAGCTGCACGCACCAGGCTTCTCCGCAGAAGGGCTTCTCCCCTGGTGTTACCCAAAGCGTAGAGCTGAGGCAGAGGAGATGTCTCCAGCCACCTCCCCACCACCGTGATTTAGGACAACACCAGCTATTTTAATTACATTCCTCTCACTTGATCCCAGCCATGGATGCCATGAGGCCATGGCATCAAGCTTTCAGCTTCACAAGTGAGAGCCATCTGCTAAGGGAAGGGCTGGGCTGGGATGTAGAGGGAGCAGACCACTGCCTGGCCTCCTCTGCCTGCGGGAGCTGTGGAGCATCTCGGTGCTTTCCCTGGGCACCGTCCCCAGTGCTGCCTGATCTCTGAGCATCAGGCGGACCCGAGGTCACCAGTGTTAATGCCCGGCTGGGACGTGCCTTGGGTGTCTCTGAAGACACCAATGGGCTCAACTGAGCCCTCAGTGGAGGTTCCTGGCAGGAGCAGGGCTGGCGTTCAGTGCTGGCTCCCAGCCCCTGTTTTATCCAGCAGACCACACTACTGCTCAGCAAAGCTGGCTGCAGATGCTAGGACGGCAGCTGCAGTCCTATTGATCCCTGTGGGGATGATGAGCCCAAATGAAGACCCTTGGGAAATCAGCACAGAATATAAAAATCTGGCTGCAAAGCAGAGGCTCGGACTGTGACAGCTCTGCAGATAAACCTGTGTGAGAGCCCAGCTGTGCGGAGCATCCACAGAGAGCCTGCTTTGAACACGGCTTTGATGCTCTGGCTGCATAAGGAAATCTTCATCCCTTCCCACGAGCCCGTCACACCTTTCCCATCTCCCAGAGGAAGCATCTGGAAGCGGGTGCAAGTCCCTGCACCCATGGAGGGGACAAGTCCTCAGTTCCCTGGGGCCAAGTGGTTCTTCCTCACGTTGTGAGGCTGGAGGGAGCAAACAGATGAGCACCTTGGAAACATTCTCTTTCCAAACCTCCCACAGTCTTGGGGCCGGGAGGGTCAGAGGAACACTGTAGCCCCCCAAAATGAAAGAGAAGTCTCTCCATTTCCTACTGCTGCAACAGTTGTCGCACAAGCAGATGGGGACATGTGCATTTGCAGGCCATGCTGCACTTCTGGTGTTTAAATCTTGTCTATTGAAATAGCTGGGCATAGGGGCTGTGTGTGCCTGAAGGCGCTTAGGCCTTGCTCAGGTGGGTTGTAGAAAGCTGCCGCACTACCCAGCCTGTTAGGAGCTCTGGGTAGTTGCTTTTGGGCTAGCCCCATTAAATAGTTCATAGCATTACCTGCTTAGGCAAGCACATCTCTGGGGTCTTGCTAGTAACTCCAGTTAAGAAGAAAGCCGCTATTATTAATCTTTGTATATGGCTGCTTTTTCCCAACTCAAGCATTTCAGCTGAACTTGCCCCCGCGTGCTGTTTGCAAACCACACAGCGTGCAAGCGTGCCCTCACCCTTCCCACACGCGAGACTGAGCAAGATAGCAAACAAATTGCAGGTCCCTGGTTGTCCTTAGCAATTAGCAGATAGCTCAGGCTGCCGCTGCCCTGGGATAGCTTTTCTGTTCCCTGTGGGATCATTTCTGCAACAGCAGCAGAACCGGGCGATTGAGGTTAGCTTTTCTGTAGCCACCCCCTGCCCTTGCACATCATTTACGTTGTGAGGTTAAAGTGTAGTCTGATAGAAACTTTATTATTAAAAATAACGAGTTGTTGTGTTATTAACGTTCGGACAGCCTGGGTTGACCCCTCTGGACTTGTATGCCTACATTTAAAAAGCACAAGAAATTCCTGTAGATCTGCTGGCGGAGTGTGAGTGATTCCCTTGTGCTAAGGCCGGGCAAGTTCGGCATCCAAGCAACTGCTCCCTGCTGCGGACTGCAACCTTGCAGTTCTCTTCCAGAGCTGGATTTTAAGCTCCTGCTGCAGTGTACCTCTGCGAACAAGATCCTGGCTGGCGACAGCTGCCCTGCTTCTCTGCATTTGCAGGAGAACCTGCTGCATAGTGGTTCTGCTGATCAACACCTCCCTTTGCTCCACTCAGGCTGCGTGCCTGCACTTCAGCTTCCCGATCTGCTGGTACCGCACACCGGTGGTGCTAATGAAGCTTTCATTGCTGCTACACGTCCTTTTCCTGGGCAGCTTCCACATAATTAATTTACCTGTGGAGCCATTGGCTCCTATTCTAAAGCTTTCTTTTAATCCCTTTGCAAAATGCCCAGCTTCTGGTTTGCTCTTGTTTGAATTCCTCTGATGTATCTTAAACTTCAGTGAACATGACCACTGGTTTTCAGCATGTGGCACAGCAGTGAGACGCCTCCAGCTCCCTGGGAAGGGGAGCCTCTTCTTTCCACTCCTCCCCATCCCTTCTGCAGTGACAGCAGTATAATCACTGGTTTGTTCAGTTCTTATTTCCCTTACAGAAATCAATCTTGTATTTTCTTTGGTTTCTCCTTCAATTTTTTAGCTTTTCTGACCTTCCCATGTTTTCTGCAGCTACACAACTCATCCCACCTAATAGCCAGCAGAATTTTTCACCTCGTGTAGCATCACGTGCCCTTGGACCTTGGGCAGTGCTTGTGCTTCCCTGGCTCGGGGGTGGAGGTCATGGTGGGGCTTACTCACCTCTTAATTACTTCTCCCCCGCTCTCCTGTGTAACCAGGCTTTGGCAGTGAAGCCTCGCAGTCCCACGTGGTTCTTGCCTCAAATTCACGGGAAAAGAGGAGCGTTGCTTTGAACTTCGTCTTCGCACCCAAACCCAAAGCAGGAGGAGTATAGGAAATTTATAGTTGCAAAAGAACTTTGAAAAGCTGTGCTGCGCTTGATTTCCTTGGCAAAGGCAAGATAAAACCATCCAGGGAAGAAGCAAGAAAGAGGAGAGGAAAATGCAGCAGACGTCAAAGGAGAAAATGCTGAAGGAGAGGGGAGAACTGTCACCCTTAATATGAATTTGGAGGGAATTTATAAACCTGAAGCTAAATAATCATAGAGCTCGGGTAGTTTAGGTCACATTATTGGGACTCACTGCTCTTCATTAACCTTCCAGCCACACAGGTTCAAGTGTCAGCTCAACATCAAACTGCAGCCGATCAAAACTTTCTCTGTTTGAAACATTGCTGGAAAATTGTGTTTTCAAGTGACTGAATGTGATTTTATGAGGCACCTGCCTTCCTCAATACTGTTAAATCATTCAAGATCAAAAATCTGAAAATGGATATTTGGGCCTAAAATCCAGTATTGGGCTCCATCCAAAAAAGCTGAAAAAAGGGCATTGCATTTATTTGTAAGTGAGGAGTTTGTATTTTTCCCCACGTGCTATGGAGGCTTCCTTCCCCCTGCCTCTCCAAAGAGGTGGGGCAGGATCCAGGCACTGCCTTCCCCGGAGAGCGACATAGAAAGCAACTTCGATTATTTCTGCTGTGAATAACCTCATTTTTCAGCTATCATCTCTTCTGGGGATGCTCTCCCCTGCCTCGGTGGGACAGGAACATGCAGGGAGGGTGTAAGAAAGACGCCGTCAAACTGGGAAGGACAGCTGGCTCAAGCAGCTCTGGGATGAGGGTTGTTTGTCACAGCTGTTTATTTGGTTGGGAGAAAAAGTAGAAACGGGTCCAGAGAGAAGAAGATGCTTTCCCAGAATAGCTATGATTTATCAGGGGCTGAGAGAGACACACCATGCAAGCCCCGTGTCTGCAGTTTTATTTCTGCCTCACCCCTCTGGAATATACGAATTACTGCTGGAATGACAGAGGCATCAGATGAAGACTGCCCAGTGAGACGTTACTGACGGTGGATGCTGTCTGAAGAGTGCCCGTCTTGGAAGATGTGGTGGAATCGCGGGTGAGCAGCCCGGCTGCAGGCAAAGGGACTGAGTTTGGATCAGCGGTGGGTGCTGATGCCACCAGGGCACCCCTGATCAAGGGCTTTTGGTTCCACAGTGGCCTCCTACAAAGTTCGTAGCCGCTGTACAGCACAGGGTGGCTGACCGCACTTTTGCATTACACTCGCAGCAGAGCGACCTGCTCAGATTGAGTTGCAGCCCAAATGTATGCAGTCCGGCATGCAGTGTTATTGTAGCTCCCAGAAACTCGGTGGGACCCTGTAACTGAATGCTTGCCCAATGCCCACAGCGGGGGAAGTTAAGGGTCCCTCCTAAAATTTGCAGCCTGGTGCTATGCTGCTGCTCAGTGCTGAACAGGGTGAGCTCTGCCTGTCTCCTGCGGCGTGAGGGACCTTTAGTGGCTGTTGCTGTAAAGATCATAGGGGACCCTCCAGCGGTATCAGCAGGTACAAATGCAAAATCCCACAAGTAGCTTCTGCTGGTCTTCTGCATCAGGTTGTCTGAATTAATATAAAGTGTCTGCAAGCCGTCGCTGGGCAGGAATTCATTGTCAGCCAGCTGTCAAGCTTAATTGGGTTGTCCTGTAAAATATCTTGCATATAAGTAAATCAAAAAGAGCGGGGACTATAAAAGGGCCAGCATGTGGCACATTCATGTTATTTATAGGCTTCTCTGTGGTGCTCATCACCATGGCAGCTATGAAGGTCGATGCTGACAGTTGTAAAGAAATGCCATGTATGTTTTAAAAAAAACACGTGTATGAAATAAAGCAGGGTTACACATTCCAGTGGAGCTGGGAGGCAAGGGTGCGGTGTCCTGCAGGGAGCCCCTGGCCCCATGACAGCAGAATGGGTGGGTAAGGGGATGTGGCAGGTGATAGCAGGTCTGTGGGCTGAGGACTTCTGAGGTTGTAGAGCCCAGAGCCCTGGTGCCCCAGGTGCTGCTTCCTGCCATCTCCGTGAAAAAACTGGGAATAAAACCCAGCTCTGGTACTCTGTACCCTCTGTACCGGGGCTGGCCCAAAGCTCCACCCTTCCCTCTTCCAGCCTGAGTTTATTCATAGCCAGTTTATCCTCATTAGTTCTTGCAATAGCACTGTTCTTTGGCTTAAATAGCTCTACTCCCTTGCTGGTGCTTATGGCCCTGCTGCGTTTGGCAGTGCTGACCCTGCCTTGCCAGGCTGGCGAGCGGGGTTTGTGCAGGGCATGCGCCCCATGCAGTGCAGCATGGCATGGGACAGCACAGCACAGTGGCTCAGCAACCCCAGCCAGGTGCATTCCTGGGCTGGCTGGGGCTGCCAACAACCCCTGCTGAAGTTGAGGGCAAAGGGCCCAAAAGTACCCACGTAGAGGAGGCTGGAGATCTCTTCATCCAGTTTCTCCTCTTCAGGATAGAGCCCTCATTTGCCAGCCTGGCTTTCATACCTTTCTGTTTAATCATACTGAAGCCAGCAGTGATTGCTCACTCAAGCTTACTTTCTACAGATAGCTTTTTTTATAATGTTCTTTGTACTTAAAAAGCAAAGAAAAGTAGCATCTCATGTCAGTTCTGTAATTAGCAGGTAAAAAGCCTGCTCCAGCCACATCCAAGCAGAATTGGCTTGAGCATCTGCATCTCAGTCTCTGCTTACAAAGCAGCCTCTTACCTTGCAGAACAAAATCAGTTGCAGCAGCATTGCTGTCTCCAGCAGCATTGCTCTGAAATGACTCCCAGGCAGTCCTTTTATTCTAAAACTACCTGGTCTCTCAGCTGGCACCAATGATCCTAATTCCTCCATGTAGTTGGTCAGGCTCTTTCTCTCAGTGGGTACATCTCCATCTTCTTGTTTGCATCAGGTTGTTGCTTTCCCTCAGGGTGTCACAGCTCAGTCTTGACCCTAGAAACCCAGGACTTTTAAGCCAATCTTTCATGGATCTCTCTCCCCCTGTGAGAAAAGCTTTCTACAAACCTACATCTTCCTTCTCTTTAGCTAGCTGCGGCTTTTCCATCTTTTGTCAGGAGTTTTTTCTCTAAGGACTGGCGGAGGTCCCTTGAAGAGGGCTGTTTCTCAGCAGTGTCCCTGGTGCGTGCAATGCCTTTCCCATCATCATTCCTGCTCTGCAGCAGAAACCAAACCGTGCCCGTTTTCCCCTCACATGGGGATAAGCAGCTGCTTCTTCCCCTCCTGTCTGTGTCTCCTCTCCTTGCTCTCCGTGGGCAGCCTTAGCTCCCTGGACCCCGTTGGTGATGGACCTTTTGTTTCCATGAAGTAAATGCCGTATCCCTACGACAGCTGCCCCGTGGGCTCAGGTAACTGCTCCAAGCCCTGTGCCTGAGTTGCAGTGAGGACACATTGCTTACTGCGGCAGGAAAGCCCCAGGGGACATAGAAGTTGTTATTAAAATCACTATTTCTGCCTTTTGAAGGTAACCATACTTCTATTCCTGCAGGAGCATGGGGGTTCACATGTATATGTTTGTAAGCATTCAATTTATGCATTCTTAATAACAGTAAAGTGCCTTTGCCAGAGGCATTTGGTTAAAGAGTTGAAGTAAACAAATACACTGGGAATTTTTTCTGGAGAAAGAGAAGTCATGGGCTGTCCTGGAGCTTATACAACTGCTCCACTAACATTTACTGCCCTGTCACCTACTGTTAGTCCCATGGACACGATGGGTCCTGCTCTTAGAAATGAGCCCACGTGGGTAATGAATGCTAGGCAGCTGGTGCAATGCTTTCTCTGACTCCTACAACTCCATTCAAGAGCTCTTCTTGCAGAGCAAATACAGAGAGTCTCTTTTTGCTCAAAGACTTATATGCTTCTTAAGCTTTCTGCAGCAGAAAAAAGATTGCAAGGCAATTCAGCTTGCTAGCTAGGTCATGAATCCATGTATATGTTATGAATGGCAATGATATGCACGTGCCCTGGGCTTTACCCAATCATATCAAGCAGTAATACAAGTCAGGATGAAAATAAATCTTAATACCAACAGCCCTACATGAAGCAAATACTTATTTTACATAAACCCTAATTTTAGAATGTCAAGGCTGTAGCCGATCTGCTTTGTTTAGCATAATGACATACACATAGATATGCATATAGATATATAAATATATACATTTGCAAACACGCTCTTCCCCCCCCCCCCCCCCCCCCCCCCCGTTTTTTTTGCTGAATGTGAATGCCCCAAGAGCCAGCACTTGCTCTCTTGACGGGGAATCTCTCTGCACGCTAGCAATCCTTCTCTTCCTCGCCCGGGCACAGGGAAGGCAGCGCAGGCACCCGGCTCCGCCATGTTAACACGCAGTTAGCGTTATTTTTTTGGGCAGCAGCAGCTGGGAGATGCCACAACATGGCTTTAACGCTGGCTTCCAGCATCGCTGGGATCAACGCACCGCCCTGGGTAAAACAAAACGCTGACGGGCATCAGGCCCTGTGGATGCTGGCAGGGGATGCTGCCTGCAGCCCTGCCTCCCTCGCCTGCCGCAGCTGGCCTCCGCTGTAGTGATCTCAGCTCTGGCAAACCAGCAGCGTCGAAATGCACTGTAGTGTGGGATTAAACAGTTTGCATGCTCTTTGTCTGATACCCACAGAGAGCGTTCTGGGAATGCCAGAGGTTGCGAGGGAGTGCCCCGAGGGAGTCGGGATGTGCTCAGATTTTCAAGTGCTCTGGAAAAAGTAGCAGAGAGCTCTGCTTTTCAGCAAAAAAAAGTACTTTTCAGCATTACACTTTCCTGCGTCCTCCCTGTGCTGAGTGTCTGAGTTCATTTATGCAGCTATATTAACTTTCACTTCACCTTTCAGTGGTGTTTCCTTCTCCTGCATGCTTTTTCCTATGCACAGCCCAGCCTCCTCCAACAGGGTTGGCTTTACAGGAAGCATTAGGATTGCAGCGGTGGGGCGATGGGGTCTAGAGAAGCCCGCCTCGTTCCTCCCCGACCACGCAATGATTCACTTAGCGGTCTGTGCCAGCCAGCTCCGGGAAGGGTCCCCAGGGACACCCCATGGACCAGAACCACGCTAGGGCTCACACAGCCGCTCCCCGTGATACTAACACCTGCCCGGGTCCTTCGGGGCCCCACGCAGCATTGGAGAGGCCGGGGTGCGGGGCTGGTGACCCCTGTGCTTGCGTTAAAAGCCTTGCAGTCCCACGGCCTGGGAAGGCAGCAGGCTCTCGTGCGGCTGCAGGAGGTTTTTGGCTTGCCTTGGAAGCCAGCGTGAAGCGTCTAGCGCTTGTGGCTGGAGAACAAGGCTTTACACGTGAGCCAAGCGAGTCTTGCAGGCTCAGGAGCCAGAAAGCAAAGCGAAAGACATGGCTTCAAATTGCTTTTTAAAGTAGTGCCGTGATCATGAAGCCATTCATGACAAATCCATCGTGGGAGGCTCAAATGCTTGGAATCGGCTGCTGGTGCTTGTGTGAGGCCACATCGTGGTGTGGAGCAGCTCTGAAGAAGCAAATGCCCATGCAAATGTATAGGGGTGTGCAGATCCCTAGGAGCTGCAGGCAAGGGGCTGTGCTGGGCTGCTGCTCTCCCAGTGAAGGGGAAAGGTCTGCCAGAGCCACCCAGAAAGGAACAGAGAGGTGCTGCCACCCTGGGAAGGTGCAGTCCTACCTCTCCACTGGAGGAGCAGAGCAGGTCCAGGAGATTAAGGGACCTGCTGCTCTCTGCTTATTAAAAGAAAATGGTGTTTCCTGGCAGCACTACAGATCTGATGACTTGATCCATTGAAACGCTCTCAAAATATAAATCAGGAGGGAGTGATCAAAGCCCCCGGTGCGGGGAGGGGTTCTTCTCCCGCCCCGCAGTGCCTTCTCCCGTGGTGGGAGAGCCCCGGTACGCTGCGGCAGGGTGGGTGAGGACGGGAGCTCCCACCACAGCACTGATGTGGGGAGGTTTGACTTGGCGATGCATCGCTGAGCCCATCGCTTCTGGCTCAGCCCGAGCAGATCTGGAAGGAGAAACTGATTGTGATTTAAAGATGTCAGAATCAGGAAATCCATCATGTCCCTCGCTAATCTGCTGCTGTGATTAATTACCCTCACCATTAACTGCCCGTTACAAATATATACCTTATTTCCATCCGAAATTAGTCCCTGGGCATGGCTGCGCGGTGCGATGACGCATGGAGGAGCGTGCAGGGGCTGAGCAGCACCCACGGGCAGCACAGGCTGCAGGCACGGACACCCACTGCCACGTGTGCGCGGCTGCTGCCAGCACCCACGGGCCAGGAACAAGGGGGACGGGGGTCCCCATGACAGACACCCCCAGCGTGGCTCTGTGAGGGGGATGGGACGCCCCCTGAAGGGCTCGGGGATGTTTCAGGGGTGGTGGGGTCTGTGGAGGGAGCAGGAGAGGGACAGGGGATGGCACCCTGCCCCAGCCCCTCGCGGGAGCATCCTCAGGACCTGCTCGCAGAGTGGTACATCACGTACCAGTCCCCTGCCCACGCTGAAGGTTCTTCCAGCAAACGTGCAGGAAGAGTCTTGCTCTGGCTCTGAACTAAATTGTGCAGTAAATTAAGCCTGATCTGCATGAAATTTTCTCTGCACGTACGTTACGGGGTGAACCTGGAAACAGGTTTTATCCAAATTCTCCTGTCTTTTGTCTTTAATTTAAAAAGTTAGAATCTCCTGTAATTGCCTCTGTGCTCGTGGAGAATTGGGGAATACTGAGAAACCCTCCAGTGGCTAATTGAATGCCTTATAAATGTTCTGACTGTAAGCAAAGTTCTCCGTCTTACATTATAAAGATATTTAGGTCCAATTCTGTGCTAGGGTGATAATTTTATGAGGGATTTTCATATCTTTTGGATGCAATATGGAATGGATCATTACCTTTTTTTACACTTAATTGCTTTTATCATCCAGAAATATCCAGCATTTAATGATAATAAAGCACTTCTGCTAAGGAGGCCAAACACCAATATACATTATTGCTTCGTGGTGCTACAGTGCACAACTCCTTGGATTTCTGTGTGTCATCCTCCCCCCTTGGCAGAGGGGAATGCTGAGGCCAGGGGAGCAGCACCTCACCCCAAATCACCCTTTGGCCAGGAGGGAAGAGCACTTTGATGTCCAGAGGCGGAGGCCAGAGCCCCACAAAACTTGGAGATTTTCTCGGTTTCCCTAGCATCCATGTTTCCTGGCTTCCCGGTGCCTTCCCTGCAGCAGCCAGCGCACGGAGGATGCTGCTGCAGCAGCTTGGGACAAGGTGACCAAGCTCCCTGGTGCGGGCACCACTGCATCCCGCCGCCGGGCTTGGAGGAGGCCTGCCTTGCTCCAGCCCATGGCATGCACAGAGTTTCTCTTGAATCAGCCGGATTGCCTTGAACAAAGAAAATTTGCTGCTCTTTGGGCAGCTGGTTGCCTGCCGGGCTGGGCTGGCACCTCTCTGCTGGCTTTGCTCCTCAGAGGCAGGGATTCAAACCCAGGTACAGATGTTTGCTTACTGTGTTGCCCATAGCTTTCCAAGAATGCATGTTTCGATGGCCTTCTACAGCTTTTAATTAAGAACACTCGTATCATTTATTAATTATTTATTAACTCTTTATAGATGCTACAAGCCCATTGCAGACATCAGTGGAGTCCTACTGATGCTTATTAAGCTCATCAGCAGACATTGTAATTGATGGCTATAAGCAATCTGCTGACCTGTTGGGCCCTGCAACAATTGATTAACTATTCATTAAATCATCTAGAAATCATTTACGAACCTTTTATAAACTATTTATAAGTGAGCAGGGACAGATTTATTCATTACTGTTCATGGGCTCACAGTGGAGGGATGGAGGGAGCCCTGAGCTGAGGCTCTAGGCAGCAGCATGTCCGTGGGAAACATGCCCAATGTCACAAGAAAACCTTCATTGCTCCATCCATTTCTCCAAATTACACTGGCTTCCTGCTGGCCCGGGGGATCAAGTTTGCTGATGGATGTGGGTCATTCTCCCAAGGATCAGAAATGACACAGAATGGAGAATTTTCTGCTGTTTTGCAGAGTCAGGTAGTTCGGCTAAGTACGGGCTGGCGAGAATCCAGTGGCAGCTTTTTAATACACTGTTGGGCTAAACTTAGAGAAGAAGATGAGCAGGCTTGTGTGTTGCTTTGCTTCTAGCGGCATAGGATTAAATTACCCATCCCATTTTACTTCGTATTAGTATGCAGGTGTATAGAGAGCCAAAGGCAGCCGCTGGCAGCAAAACCTCGTTGGCTGCCGGGCGCTCTGAGGTGGTGAGCTGGTTCCTGGTGAAACTGGGGATGGAGCGTGAGGCTCACGTTCAGGGCTCACATCCAAACATGACCCAAACACAGATTGTTTAGTTTTGTTGTTTTTTTTTCCAACCAGATGAATTGCCAAGAGAACAATGAAAAAAAAAATGTTTTTTACTACTTTCAGTGCAGTAGAGGAAGGGAAAGTGGTGTGGTCTTGCTAACCTTAGACATCGTGAGTCTTTTCCATGTTCCTGATATGTAGCATTTGTACCAAAAAATGGAGACTTTCCCAGGGACTTTCCCCGGTGAGCACTGCCCAAAATGAGTAATGCTGTTTCTCACTGCAGAGTCCCAAAACACTGTCGCTATGAGTTATCTCCAGCCCATGGACATGTGTATCGCTTGACACTGAGAAGCCTCCTCATCTCTGGGAGCTCACCATCACCCAACAGAAGTTGCAGATATAAACTCCCCAAGTGTTGACAGAAGAAATGACGCCTGTAATGGGGTCTTAGCATCTACTATCACTTCTAACAGTCCATCTATAATCTCGCCTGCAGCGGATGCTGTCTAGCAAGACCTGAGGATAAGTGATGACTTCCTAGGAGCTGGTGTTTGGTGTAGCATGTCTATCAGCTAGCAGAAAGGGGACAGATGTGCCCTGTGTTTATTGTAGGAGGTTCGTTCTTTCCTTCCTCCTTATCTGCATTGTTTTCTTACTGAAGATGCTCAGCTCGAGCACTGTAGACCAAACCGTGTACGAACTGGAGGGATGACTCCTTGCTGAGCAGAGAAGGGGATCCCAGCATCAGTGGTGATCTGACAGCAGCAGATTTTCTGGTGACAAATGGTTAGTTGCGTTTCAAGACCTTGTTTAAATTTACAGAAGGGGTATATTTATGCACATGTAATTTACTCAGTGGAAAGCTGTGTATAGTTGTTATTTAGTTATAAACTGGACTAATTCAGGATTTGCACTGGATGTACCCTAATCAGTTTAAAGCTGACCTGAAGTCAAATTAGTGCAAGCCTGAATCTAGCTGTGCTCTCCCAGTCCTGCCATTGCTCCGGGCCAGGGACTTACAGGGTGTCCTGCTGTAGGATGTAGCTCAAACAAACAGCCAGGCGTGAAGAATGGCACTTGGATTTCAGCTTGGAGAAGAGAAGAGCCAGCTCTCTGCGGTCTCTCCTACAAGTAAACTTGAGCCATTTTGGAGTACGGTACAAAGAAATCAGCTTTCAATGGGAAGGGAACACAAAGATATACACTCGAAAAGCCATAGACAGCTCAGTATTCATGTACAAGACACTCGGATCAGCGTGCTCCTCATCCAGCTCGATCCCAGGACCAGGGGAGGTTTGGAGGACCCGCCAGCCCAGCCGGGAAGCAGGGCTGAGCATCGCAGGGGAGTTTCACCCCCCCAGTTCACACTGTGAGCTGGAGCTGCCCTTATTTCTGGAGGGCAAAGAAGTACAGGAGGCGGGGAGCATGTCCTGCCCAGGCCAGCTCGCTCTCTGCCTGCCACAGGACATCAGGGTTTAGCCATGAGGTTAGAAACACCTGACTGTCACTATGGGCAAGATGGCCAGCCACCAACCCGAGCGTGTCGCATTGGAGTAGGGTGATGGCTGTGACACACAGAGGAGGCTGGGAAGAGGGATTTGGAAAGAAGGGAGGTCAGGGAAGGGCTGTGGGGCTCCCAAGGCAGGAAGAAACCCCCTGAAATTGAGCTGAAGCAAAATGCTGGGGGAAATAGCCCAAAGAGCATCTGACAGAAGCAGGGATACATCCCCACTGGCCAAGAGCTCCTCTGAGACATGCCCTCCCAGGGCCAGCACTCATCGGGGAGAGCAGCAGAGCAGGACAGAGCTAATAGCGCTAATGGCTGTCCCCAGGGAAGGAAACCGAGTGCCGCGGTGTCAGCCAAGAGCAGCCCGGGAGGCCAGTCCCTCCCTTGGCAGGAGCCCGTGGTTGAGTAAGCAGAAAGCTGAGCTAAGTGATGAGCAGCTCAAGCAACACACTCATCAGGAGGGGGTCAGGGCTCTGTAGGACACAGCAGAAGGTGAAAGGAAAGTCCCACCATCCCTGCATCCTACAGGGTTGTCCTTGTGGCAGGCGCTGCTTGGCTGGGGAGCTGGGCAGTGGGGCAGCTCCATCCCAAAAGCACAGCTCCCCTTAGCAGAGCACCAAGCCCCAGCCGTGGTGGGGAAAGCAGCTCCTCCAGCACTACCAAAGGGAGCACCATCACCCCCAGACTGGTGTGTCCTCTCAGTGCATAGCAGGAGCAAACACAGCCCAGGCCTGGCTGCTTGCAGCAGCATTTGCATTTTGCATTCACTTGATTCACTGAAGCCTGAAATAGCAGAAATCATGTTGAAATCAGCCCCCAGGGTACTAAAGATGCTCTATGCCTGGAAAGAGTGAGGAGCTGCTGCTGTTTCCCTAGAAGAGCTCAGCTCAGGTGGCTTTTATGTCTGAAAGCCATTCCCCAGCTGCACAGACCCAGGTCCTAAATGCCTCTCGTTTTCAGGGTGAGAACGCTTTGCAGCTGGCTTTGCAGTGAGCTAAGTCTTTGCGTGGTGCCCACTGTCCCACTCCCTTGTACCCTGCCTTGAAGCCCGCTCTGCTGGGGCGAGAGGGGCCAGGCAGGCACCAGGTGAGGACAGGGGGTGCGATGACCCCCCTCTCAATTGCACATTCCTGCTGCACCCCTCTGACAACAGAAATTTGTGATTTTTATGTCCAACATTTGGCCTCTGTGCTCACATCCAGCCCCTCCAGGCTGCCTCTGCCCAAAGACCAGTGACTGCATGGGCCATGGGGACATCCCTGCAGGCAGGAGCTGAGTGCAGTGGTGGCTACAAGGCATGGGCTTCACGGTGCTGCTGCAGCAGATGCTAGCTACGTGATTACACAGGAATTAAATACCCAGAGCAAGAAACAGCTCATGTCATGCAAATATGTAAATACAGGAAAGCGTTGTTGTAATGCAGGGGGCCATGGAGCAGACAAGCACCCTTGGAGTTGTGGTGGCAGAGGGTCCCCGCCCCTGTCCCCCTGCGCTGGGAGGTGGGCTGCCAGGAATCCTAATGAGAAACGGATGCCTAAGGAGGCAAATCAGGCAGGAGGGGGGGCTGCAGCCACGGGGGACCCTGTGGCAGGGTGGTGGTGTGCCCAGCTGGAGGGTGGCGAAAGGTGAGGCTGAGCAAGGGTGGGAAAGGGAAAATGGTCATGCAAAAATCAGTGCAAAGTGTTCACATAGCGCTTAGGGAGGTCAGGAGGGCCTCCAGAAGCAGGTTTCAGAATGCAAATTAAAATAAAAGCTGATTGCAAGTGCACCCACTGTTCCTCTGCAGCCCGGTGGCCTTTCTGCCAGCTCAGCAGTGACCCAGGCTGCAGCAACCCCCCAGTCTCACTGCTTTCTTAGGAGGTCTTCATCATCGCCCGTTTTGTACAGGAGGGATGCCTGTGTGTTGCTCTACAAACACCGATTTTCCCGTGCCTCTTAAAAGTCGAAAATTCAGTGAGAAATACCTGCCAGAAAGAGGCATTTACGACATTTCACATGTTTTTGCTGAAAAACTGGGAAATTGCTGATCTTTTCCACACTTCACTGCCACTTCCCCAGGGATGAGCTTCCATCGCTGGGAGAGAAGGGGCAAAGGTTGGTGATGGCTCTGTGGTCATTAGTAGATAGAAAGAGTTTTTATTGCTCTTTCCTTTGTCTGACATTACTTGGGAATGAGGTTTGAATCCTCTTTCCCCGGAACTGTGTTTTCTAGCAAACCGCAAAACGTGGTGGTTATCTTCATTATTGTTCCCGAAAAGTCCCAACAGTTTACTACTTTAAAGTCAATCTAAAGTTAGCAGCAGAGGGGAGGGGATGAGGAGAAGGGTAAAATAACCCCAGAGAGAAAGGACATCTTTCTGGGGCTGAACAAAGCATCTCAGGTTGTCTCCTAACCATTCTTTGCAGTTTTTTATTTTGCTCAAAAACCCAAGTGAAAATAATTAAATAGTGGTCAAACAGAAATAATGTATATTGGCTTTTCTGCCTGTCCGCTGGACCAAAACTAGCTTGTCATTCAGACACCCCTAACAGAGACGTGGCCCTGAGAAGGAGAGCTGGTTTCCCTGCCCTGCCGGGGGGATGCCCTGCATCCCGCCCACGCTCCCCTGCCTCTATCCTCCCTGGCGGGAGCAGCTGCCACAATTTTTGGGTGCCTGGGTACTGCACAGCATGCGGAGAGCCACACACCCGGGCATGGCAAGCCTGGAAGTGATGCACGATGTCAACTCATGGCCGCGACCGTGTGAGGTCAATGTTGTGATGTGGAGCTGCTTAAGGCAGTCACCGCAACAGGCTGATGCGGTTGTTCCTGCACCCTGCATGAGAGAAGTGGCATTAGCTGCTGCGCGTTTGCTTGGCTGTGATCAGCAGAAGAGAGCTTTCCATATGCATTTTGATTTAAAATGTGAAAAAAGAGAATGAAAAATTAGTCTGTTCTGAGCACAGTTAGAAAGAAACAACTTCAAAAGTTGACAATTTGGGGCAAGTTTCCCTTCTTAAAAGATGTTTCTAAATTAGCCATTTTGGGTCAGTCTCCATCTCTCATCCTCTCAATATCTCTTGTCCCTCCTATTTCACAGGGGGGAGAAAACCAGTTAGCAGTTCCCCACTCCTAAATAGCATCTTTCAGCAGCTGGCTAAGCTGCAAAACGGATTAGCTTTGCCTTACAGCTCTGTACACAACAATTTCAGGCTTGCACAGAAGTTGCATAGCCTTTCCAAGCAAAATATTTCCCGTGAAGCCCCTTCTGGGGATAGCAGGAGGCAGAAACGAGACTCTGGGGGAGCAGCATGCTGGAGATCGGGGAGTGGAGAACACCAGCCAGGTGGGAGATCTGCCATGGCGGACAAAGCCAGCACCCAGCTCAGGCAGGGCACGCTTTCCTGTCATCAGGAATGAGGAGGCAAGGAGTCAGCCGGGAGCCTGGCAGGGACCCTGGTGCTGGCAGCCTGGATCTGGGGCTGAGGAGGTGGGGGGAGACCTTGGGTGAGCATCTCCTCTGTCCCCAGGCGTCTGCTGTTGCGGGGACAGGGGTGTTGGAGGGACTGGTGGCAGGTCCTAGCCCACGGCCAGCTGGCCCGTGGGACAGCAGTGACACACTCGGACAGGGGTTACTTAAGCCCTAGCAACATGTAAGGGGCAAGGCAGACATTGCTTCCAGGGATGCTGTGTCCGAGCACTTCAGCCTGCCTTCTTCCCTTGTCCAAGCGCAGGCTTTTAAGCCTGCCAGCCTCCCCTTCTCCAGGGGACCTGACCTGGCCTCATCCCTCCTGGCAGGAGCTAAATTGCTCTTTTTATGGTAGGAATTAGTTCTCGTCGCCTGCTCTGGTTGCACTGTCCCATGCACGGCGCGGCTGGGAAGCGGGTGCAGTGCAAGCCCCATGGATGCACTGGCTGGGAGGAAGCCTTGGAGAGGACGAGAGGCAGCCTCTGCCCTCCACTGCCGGGCAAGCGACGGCATCAGCCCGGGGGCGTTTAATGCCAGCGCAGGTGCCGGCAGCACAGGCCACACGGGCTCAGCAAGTCATTTTGTGGCCAAAGCACATTCATCATGCACCCTCTCCCCTCCTTCCCTCCCTCCACAGAGATACCCGAACAGCAAGAGCCTGCTTTTGAGGTTGGAAGTCAGGTTTAGAATTTTAATGATATCCTGTATCCCACAGCCTTTCATTTGGGGAGAAACCACTCTAAATGACCCATTTTTCTTAGTATAATGATAATCATTACCAAGAGGAAAATGAGCACTGAAGCCGGGGACAAATAACAGGCACAGAGTAGATGGGGTGGCTGATTCTGACTGGCAAAATGCTACACGGAGAAATAAACCTTTTGTACTTAGAAGGAATGTAAAGATGTCTTTAAACATGCATGTAAATTTGTAACAAATAAGTCACCATGGCTTGAAACGGGAAGCAAGAGAGAGCAGCCATAAATATTTTATCTCCTTGGCAATGAGCTCCAGCACAGCAAATTGTCACATCCTCCTGGGGGAGAGGACTCCTGCTCGCACTGTCCGATAGGGAAGCTGCAGCATTTCTCAATTTCCGTGCAGTCTCCGTGCCGAGAGCCCTCCTCGCCTGGCACCTGGCAGCGAGGAGCCCGGGAGCTTCCCCACCGCCGGGGACGGGGCTCCTGCCCCTGCCTGCTCGCCCTCCCCGGCTCACAGCACTCCACGGGCTGGCGTGGCACATGGGTCCTTCCGAGCACAGATCCTCAGCAAGGATCGATGACTTGGATATTTTTTTCTTTTTTTTATGAAGAGTTTTTTTGTTGGAGGGAAAGAATTTCATTAGCAAAGAAAGCCTGAAAAACCTGCAGCTCATGCAAACAAACAGCTCAATCTGAACAGGCCCTGGGCCAAACAGCAGCATATATCTCCTGCACGATGGGGTGCTGCCTAATCCGCAGCTCAAACCCCTGCAGGGGCACTTCGTGGCTGTTTTAGCTGGGCCACTGGTGGTCTGAGCTGCATGAGGCGTACGAAAGTGTCCCTGACTGGCTGACACCACAGGACGGATGAAAAGGAGAGGGTACCAGAGATCCTGACCGGGATACGCAGGTTATTACTTCAAATTCTGCAGCACGTACTTATCCTGGCCACCCCAACCCCTTCCCAGCTGCGTGCTGGCTGGCGCCCGTGCATGGGGCTGCGGCGGTTCCCAGCACATCTCGGGTCCGGCTCCCGGGTGACTTGGAGCATTGCTGTGTCGCTGCCTGTGAGGCGGGTGGAGGACCTTTAGGAGGGCAGCACTGGAAACACAAATCCCTCCTGCTGGGAGCTGTGCAGTAGTTCATTAGCAGCATGTGACACAGCATGGGTGATCCTCCTTGTGAAGATGATGAGACCAGAAGCCTTTGTCAGATGTGCTCCTGGAAGATCAGGTCAGGGCATTTGCAGCCCTGGCTCTGTGAGCCTCCAGGCTCTGTGGAAATGGGACCCTGCAACCACACAGGGCCAGGGACCAGAAGATGCTCCATGGAGCAGAGCCACCTTCCTGCCTCTGTGTTTCCAGGTGCTGGAGCAAATCTGGGAAACCAGGCTTGGTCATGACTCTCCATGAGACCTTGGAAGTCCTTCACCTTTAGAGCATGAGTCAAAGCCCAGCTGCTCGCTGGAGATGGCATTAGGCTGAACACACTGCAGATTGCCGCATGGGGGTATAAGCAGGAGGTGCTGTCGAGAGTTGTCCTCGAGATGAAATACAAGGCATCTCATTTAGTGCCCAGACTTCAGTCTAGAAGTCATCAGCTGCTTCTGACCATGGTGCTCAAGCATCTAAATAATTCAATCAATTAGGTGTGACCCAAGGAGAACCTATAAACATATAATTGATTGGGAGAGCAAGTTCTGATGCCAGGTAATTGCTCTCTTTTGGAGTAGCCTGCAGAGGCCCCTTGGTCTGGCTGGTATGCCAAGGACGTAGCTGGTTAGGTCTGTGAATGATATAAGAAGTCTGGTCTCTGGATGCTGGAATTGAATTAGACACCAGCAAGACAGATTTTATTAGATGGCTGGTAGAAGAAAGGCTGGAAACCAGAGGAAGAGAAACGTCTCCCTAGCGACCTCTGGGCAGGCATTATTTTGCTTGTACTGCATTGAGATGGGTGCAATGTTCATCTCCCAAGTGATGTCAGAGCAGCAGACGCCAGCATTGCCCCCACCCCGGAGGCTGAGGCACACACAGGATGGGGAGAGTGACCCTGAGCTTGGTGCCTACATGGAGGGCCAACCACATCTGCCTGCCATCCTCCTGAGGTTAACAAGCACCACGACCCACCAGCACACCGTCCTGCAGAGCACCTGTCCCAGGAGGATCCAGCGGTGGCACGGACTTAAATGATGGAGAGCAAATGTCGAGCAGAGTCCACTGAGGCCCATCTCCAGCTCCATGGCACCACCAACCCCCTACCATGACTCAGCCATGATTTAAGTTAATAGTTGTCTGCTGGGGATGCGCCACTGAGAGTTCTCATCTTGCTAAGATTTCACAACAACCAGCAGTGATATATTGCCATCAATAATTAACATTGGACCAGCCTTGCCAAAATAAATTCACCAAGTGCATGGTCAGGCAAAGGCCCCTTGATTTTGCAAGTCACCCACCAGTTCTCTCTTGCTTGCTGTCCCTGCATTGCGGAGGTTTGAGGTGAGCTTTGCTGCACTTGAAATCAGCAAAAAGACATGATGTTCTTGGTGAAGCTTTTACTGGGATACACCCATGCCCTGCTACCTGCTCACAAGTCACTTCACTAGGGAGCAAAAATAGCTGAGAAGCCTTATCTCATGGGGAACTGTCTCGGCTGCTAGTGCAACAGGCTGAGCAGCTGCATGCCTGTTCCTCGGGGAGCCCATTGCCCCGTGCAGGGCAGATGGCTGCCTTAGACCTGGGTGAGCAGCAGCATGCTAGGCATCACCAGAGGATGAGACCTGCTGTCACAGGAGAGGCTCTGTCTCAGGAAGGTCTCCTCTGAGGAGTTACAAGGGAATAAACCCTGTGGGAGCTAGCCAGGCATTGCCAGCAGCGCAATGGGAGAACAGCCAACAGCAAATTTACCCCAGCAATTAACCAGATCCCCCGATCTCTGCCAGTAGTTCACACAGCGGCTGAATCCTGGCATCGCAGGAGGGGGAGAGGTCCCCAGCAAGGTTTGGAGGCGGCATCGCAGGCAGCCCGGGTGTGTGGCTGGGGAGAGGGCAGCTTTGCCAGGCTCAGCAGGAGCCAGCAGACATGCTCTCCTTTTATCACGGTCACTGGGCTCTGCTCCTCCATTCCACCACAGTGGCCAGCAGCTGCCTTGTGTTAATTAAGAGCAGAACAATCACTCTTAATCAAAGGCCAGACTGATGGCAGCAGCAGCAGCTTGCCTGTCTCATGCTCTGCATACTGCCCAGCTCACCCTACCTCCACTAACCCCGTGCTAAGGGCAGAGAGAGAATAACAGGGGCATAATTGTTTCTCTCCAGTTACTGGCTGACTGCAACATGCCACCACAGCCTGGCAGCAGGGACAAGCCCGAGGCAGCTCCCAGGAAGGGCAGAGATGCCCCCTTGCTTTGTGCAGGAGCTGCCTCTCAGGGCTAGAGGGGGAGCTGGCTGGCCTCCAGAGGTGCCTCCCCACCTATGTGACACTGAAGCTAACACCTGTCCTTGAGCACCCAAGCCCTCTGCTCACTTGGGGAGACAAGGGGGAAGCTTTCTCATGGCAGCAGGACACACAGTCATTCTTGCTGTCCTTCCACCCTAGCACAGAGCTTCCTATGGGAAGGTGCAGCACCTCCCAAAAGCCATCAAGTGCAGAAAGTGCTCAATACCTTCAGCATCAAGTAGCAGGGGTCTCCAGGATTGCAGTTTGAGAGCCAAACCCCTCTGTCCTCCCAGCTCTTACCTTTTGAGCTTGCCCTGGTTTAGATGTATTAGCCACATGCTGCCCACAACCTTTCCTTGCATCGTGTGGGTAAGCAACAGGTAAGAGGATAGGTCCCTCAGCTACCGCCTTTAGCTTGCCATCCTGTCTGGCCCAGCTCAAAGAAACCAGCAAGTGCCTCTCTGCCCAGGTCTCTAGAAGAAGAGAGCCTGCAAGCCAGCCCCTCATCCCTTCAGCCATCTACTGCAGAATCATCCCTGCCTAAATGCTGTCTCACATAGGTAGGAGATACCTGTAGAGCTCAGATTCACCTTGCTTGGGAGGTTTCTGGAGTTCTGCCCCAGACCTCCTAGCAACCCCCTCCCCTGCAAGCCTGTTTTTAGCACCAGGAAACTCCCAGCACTCCCCTATTTATAGCTTCACACACCAGCTTCCATTTTCTGTTAATTAGCTCACTCCCTCTCAATCGTGCCTAGATGAGACGAGGGGCAGCTGGAGCTGCTTGGCTCTCAGGCACCTGATGCTGCCAGAGCAGTGCTGAGAGCACTCTCATGCATTGGGTGAGGGTGCTGGGAGCATTGCTCCCAGGAAGATTTCTGCCTCCCTGCCAGCACCCAGGAGAGTGAGGACAAGGACCAGCAAGATCAGGGAGCTTTTCCATGCTCCATCTCTGAGGGCTTCCAGCAGGCAGTGGGGGAAAGCATCCCTGTGACGACTGTGCACTGATTCCGTATTTTCCTTTCCCCCAATACTGATAATGTGAGGTTATTTGAGGACCTAGCAGTGATTCACACACAAAAGTACAGCCTCAAGCTACTGAAATGAGATCCAAGTTTTACGCTCCTGGCCTGGCTTGGTCCTGTATTTGCATTTATGCCTAGTTGTAGCACAGAGAAAATCAAAGCTCTGGCTTTGCTTGCAGGTAAAACTTGGTGACCAGTTTGGTTAGGTCTATCTATCTAGGAAGGTACCAACAGAGGTCAAAGTTGGTGGTGTATTGCTGTATTTTAGTTAGATCAGCTGTGCAATGTGAGTTGCAGGTGCACTGCCAACCCCGCGGTGCCTGGGGGAAGAGGGCTCCCGTGCACCAAGTGCCCAGTCGCTTGCGTGATGTGCTTCGCCCCCAGCACAAGGATGGCACAGCTCCTTCAGCTGAAAGGATAATATTTTCCCTGGCAGGGGACAAGGTCCTGCTTGGAGAACTGGCACTGTCACCGGTGACCTCGCTAGGGGACCAGTGAGGGTGTTGGTTATATCTACTGATGGCACACTGTGGGGTGAGCTGGGAGTGTGCTGGAGGAAACACTTAAAATCCAACAGCATCTCAAAAAAGTGGAGAAACAGGCTGGGAAAAAAAAAAAGTATAGTTGGGTCAAATTCCCCTGGCAGGGGCAAGTCATATCACTGCTGGGAGAGCCAGTGCTGGGTGCAGTGTTTGCAGGAGTGCCAGGGCAGGAGGGGAGCTGGGAGGGCTGGGAGGACAGGGGCACGGGGAAGATGCTGATAGACTTTGCAAAGGAGGAGCAGGTCCCTGTGGGTGGGGCAGGTCCAGGAGGACCCCCAAGGCAGCAGGGAGAAAAAAGCCCCAGGACCAGCGTGGAAAGCTCTGCTGAGGTGTGAGTGGAGGGTGCGGGGAGCCCACTGTGGAGGGGAGAGGAGGGGGACACCACTGCGAGCAGGACCTGCATGCCATGAGCACTGAGCTCCACGTGCATCTCCCACAGTGGCAAATGCACACACAACCAGACAGTGCCCTGCTTTTTATCCCCAAGCCAACAAACCATGGGGGATTTTGACACTTAGATCTGGGGTTTGGTCCAGATCAGAATGAAATCTTGAAAATCCACCTGACTTGGAAACACCAAGCAATTCCTCTAAAAGAACAGCATGTTTTGCTGGGAAAATGGTAAATTGTTTTGGTAGTGTCAAAACATAGTATTATAATTTAACGTTTTATGTACAAGTCAAAATGAATCATTTACCTTCTCTAAACACTATGTTTAAACACACGAAATATCTGAAAAGCCTTTTTTTTTTTTGACACGTCTGTCAAATATCATCAAACTCAGTGTGTTTGTGAATGGGGAGATGTTCCTGGCAGCTCCAGCTGGCTGCATCGGCAGGGGAGCCCTGGCCACGATGGCCGCGGGGGACAGGGCTGCGAACACAAAAGGCCATCCATCCCACGCAGGGCTCTGCTTTGGGCAAGCAGCAGTTCCCCACCCCATCACTAAAATGATGTGATCAAGAGGGTGGTTTTATTTTTTTCCTACTCAGGCAACAGGTCTGATACTTTCTGCGTGGGTTTCTCTTTGGGAAAGGGGGGAGAAATGAACCCCCCCAAGGGAAGCAAGAGCTTTGCAGCAGGAGAGCGCAGTGGATGCGCTCACTGGTATAAGCAGGAGCTGGTTTCGGCTGCCAGCCCTGCTACACTGTTTATTTTGGGCAGGTTCTGGGAACAGTTTGTAGCTTTTGCCCCATTTCGCTGTGCCTACACAGTAAATTATCTGTAATCATTAGCAAGTGGCCTGTTTCCTCCTTCAGACACAATTAGTGGGCAGGGTCTGGAAAAACCTTCCTCAATCTCATTTCCTTCACAGGATGCACTTGAGATGCCAGTACTGCCTCGGGGGAGGCAGGGCACAGCCGCTTCCCCATTCCCCAGGGTATGAGCATCCCCCCCTCCATCAGTCCCCAGGGACTGCCCTGCGGGGACAGGTGAAATCCCAGCCTGCAGGTCAGGGAGGCTGAACAAGACACCCACCGGCACTGATTTTCAGCAAAGTGAGGCAGGAAAATGCAATGGCACGGGGACGACGTGATTTATAGTTCCTCAGTCAGAGGTGAATTTGCTCTCCCTGTAAACCCCATCCTTATGTGGGGCACAGAGCTCACGAATAATTCAGTGGGTCACAAAAAGCATAAGCAATTAACAGCCGCTTCCCAGCCCCGACCTCTGAAGCACAGCCGGCTGCTGGTGAACGATGCCATCACCCGGACGGCTCTGCTGCAGCCGGCTTTTAGGCCCTGCAAAAGGCGGCTGTGCCCATCGCCTCATCCTGCCCCGCACGGGGGACAGTGCCGTGACCCAGCGCAGGGCATGGTGGAGCGGACGCTGCCAGGCGGGGACGGGGGGCACGTGGGAAAGGGCTTTGTGGAGCAACAGCTCTTCAAGGACTAAGTGAAGGGAAGCTTTGGATTTACAGCTAGGGAAACTGGAATAAATCAAAGCAATTAAAGTGCAAATGAAGCTTTAAGCAATGTGGCATCCTAACTACCTGGGAAGCGCGTTGTGTATACTTTTGCCTTGCTTATTTATAGACAGAATTCAAATCACTTAAATAATTTAAACCAATTTGCCACGTAGAGCCGGGGTTCGGGAAGTGCCTGCTGGCATTAATGAGTCTGTGTTTTGACAGTGGCTCCACAAGCCCTCCAGGCTTGCCTGCGGCCGCTTGCTCCCCAGACCTGGGAGATGAGGTTGGTGTGGGTGCGCGGGGATGCCAGCAGCTCCCTGCAGCCGCAGGGCTCTGGGGTGCGGTGCCTGGTGCCATCCCAGGCGATGCTGGGCACGGGCAGCGAGTGGAGGTGGGAGGGGATGCAGGAAGGCACCGGTGATGGGTGGCTGTGGGTTGCAGATGCCGGTAATGGCAGAGCTAGTGGTAATTAATCACGCCGCAATGAGCCACCGGCGTCACAGTGGAAAGCACAGTTTAATTTTCTTCCAAACTACCTGGGCTGATGGTGAAGCACGGCTGTGACCACATGTCCTTGGGTAACCACAGGTGCTTTATAGCAGCTGGGAGGGCTGGGAAAAACAGGTACAAGACCAAGAAATAATTCCACAGCCAGAGCAGAGGCACCAGAGTAATAAGGGCAGGGGCTGGCTGCGCCTGTGCTGCTCGTTTTCCCTCAGTGCCAGAGGAAGCAGGGCAGAGATGAGAGTGCAAACCCTGCACTTCAGTTTGGGTTTGGACCCACCTGCAGGACCCCCGGAGTCTCTTCAGGAAATCACAGCCCCCCACATTCCCACTGCAGCCTCTCCCGCCCTGCAGGGATGCTGGGAATGGGCAGGCTGGGCTGGGAAATGGGGTGTCCCCAAGCAAGCCCCTGTGCCCTGCCTGCTCTGGAGACGGAGAGGGGACACGCTGCTGCTGCATGTCCCCATGCCGTGCTACCAGTCTTCACTGCTGCGGCTGGACATTGCCCTTGGGCTGCGTCTCACCAGCTGATGACAAGCTGCTGTTGGGTGTATTGAGTGCACTTGCTCGCTCCAAAGCAAGCAATGGAGCTGTTTGCGTAGGATAGTGGTAGAGGAGAATATGCAATTATGGATTGAATTTTGTCCTGGTAAGGAGGCCCATAGTTACCAAGACTGACGTGTCACTGCAATACCTGCTTGTGGGAGCCCTGGCACCGAGTGGGATGCAAAGGCTGCTGGATCCCTTCCCATAGGAAGCTGCCAGCCTGGCTCACTGGCATCCGTAATACTCTGAGCTCATTACGTTCAGGTGAGCTGCCTTTAATTTACAAGAATTCCTGCAGGAAGAAAAATTTTGTGAATACTTGTCTAAACAAATATTTGCCTCAGATATGCTCTTGTGTCTACCTGACATGCTCATTTTCTTGTTTATCCAGCAGATTTCTCAAGCGGTTTCTGAATGTACTGTCAAATGCAGTCATTTAAAAATTATGAATCAGGATTTCCCAGAGTAATGGTTCTTTAAAAACTATCTGCTTTTTTTAATAGTCCTCCAAGGAGAGTTTTACATGCCCCCTCCCTGAAAGGATGGTCACACATCACTCAAACGGGCAAGCTCTGCTCCATGGATAGGTAGAGACCTCCGTATTTCTGTATTTGTCTTTTAAATAACCACTGTCTTTCGAAGGCAAAAATACTTAAGGGGGAAAAAAACCCCACCATTCCCTCCTGAAAGACTTAATGTATTTGGAATTATCCATCCTTGGCTATAAATCCCCTGTAAAACTTGGCACGAGTTTAAAAGCAGTTACAGCAAGGACTGTATATTTTTATCTGAAACCTCAAGAAAGAACAAATTGAAGCACTAAACGGCAGAAACAAGGCATCGCAGAGAGCTGCGCTGGTGAGAGCAGGGCTGTGGTGAGTGCCTTGCCTGGGAGGCACCGTTTAGGGGTACTCATTAATCCCCCTGGGCTCTTTGGTTTCTTTCTGAGAAATTCCTGCCTGAGAAATAATTTTAATGTGCCAGTTTTCCCAGCTGTGCACAAGTGGGCAGTGGGCTTGGAAGAGCAATGTGCAGGTCCCAGCTGGGGCAGCAGTTTTTAAGTCCCCTGCTAATGTTTGCTAAGCACCGTGTCCTCGCCTGCCACATCCTTTGGGAACCAGGGCACAGGTACACGCATCCCTGGTGTCCACCTACTCAGGCACACATTGGGGCTGGCTCTGCCTCACCTGGCTTCCCACTTTTTCTTCTTTGTTCTTCTCTCTCTGAAGCAGGACAGAGTCCAGCTTTTATTTAAATGAGGCCCCATAAACATAAGCAGCTGCAATACACTTCCCCATGCAAAGTAGGGCAGGTTTTTAACAGCTTACAATTCCTTAGGCTTGGCTTCTTCCCTTCAGCCTCCACCTCTGCCTCTCTCCTGAAAAGATACGAGAGCCCAGGTTTGCACGTGTTCTTGTTAAGCCAGCCGGTGGGGAGCAGAAGCAGTGCCACTGAGTACTGGGTGGGCTCCGGTGCCAAGTCCCTCCGACAGCTCCTGGGCTCTTCCTGGGTCCTGGTCCCCCTCCTGCAAGCAGGGATGCCCCCTGGCCCCAAGGGGAGGGCAGCCAAACTGCGTGCATGCGTGGGGTTCAGCGCAGCACCTTCACAGCCCTCCAAATCCAGGTCTAGGCTCAGCCTAACCCCAGTGGGCTGGGTAAGGAGGGCTCGCAGACCCCAGCAGCCTGGCTGCATCACCCTGGAGATGTTATCTCCAGAGCCATCATTTCCACTGAAGCTTGCACAGGCGTGCGGTGCTGTGGGCTGGCAAAGTGTGGGTTGTGTGAGAGACGGGGATCTGTGGGCAGACGTGGCCGCGGCAGCCAGGCTCCACAGGATGAGATGGGGTGATCTGTAGGGGGGTCTGAGGGGTCAAGCACTTTCCTCCCAAGGAGCTCCTACACATGTGGGGCTTGCTGTCACACAGCATGTGAGGGCACATCCGACTGTGATCATTATCTATCATCTCCTTCACTCTGTGTAAGCAGTCTGATAGTACTCTTGAGTGCACTGGGACCTATTCACTTCCCGGGAGTGCGGTCCCTGCACAGAAAAGATTAACAAATGAATTACATGAGTGCAGCATGGCAAGGAGGAGCTGTGGCTATGAGCAGCTGAGCCAGTCCAGAAAGCTGCCAGGACCTCATGCCACCCCGGGGACAGCTTTGGTATCCCCTCCCCTGCCATGCCAGGGACCCCGCGTGCCAGCCCTAACCTCACCCCTGCTCGAGGAGGGACATGCCCCACACCCTGCCAGCTGCTTTACCCCCTCCCTTGCTGCAGCCATGGGCAGGGGTCTGGCAGCCTGCTGCACTGAGCACCTCCTCACAGCCCGTCAGGCGACTGCTCAAGCAGTGAGAAAAAACCTCAGATCCCTCTCTGGAGAGCTCGCCTTTATTTATTCCTCGCTGGAAGCTGAGCACTCCCCTCCTCAGTAACTTGTAAAACCCCAAGGCCATAATTTAGCAGACCCCCACCAGGCTGGGAGCACGTGGGTCCCTCTCCCTGCTGCAGCTGGAACACAGCTGGGCTGGGACACCTGGAGCTGGGGGTCCCACGACCCCAGTGGGACTTCTTGGTGTTACGAGGCGCTGGTGGATCTGCCTGTCTCCACCTGGGTTGTGCTGCTGTTTTCTCTGCAGAAGCGCCCAGGGCTTGAGCTTGCCAAGGAGTTTTGGACGGAGAGTGCCTGTGTAAGGGCAGCACGCCATGTTTCCATGCAGGACACCCTAGGCTGTGTTTGTCCTCAATAAAAAGCTGTTTGGCATTAAGCCACGCGCAGGGCATGGTGTTGGGTGCCCCGACGGTGGGATGGTACCTGGCGGGAGCCTGGCTTATGCCGCGGTGTGGTGGGAGCTGAGGGGGGCTGTCGTCCTCTCTGTCCCATGCCCAGCATGGGGAGGGACCCTAACGCTCGTTCTCTGCTGTCTTTTCCAGAGATGGAGGGATGCGTGTATGGCTGGGCGCAGCAGGAGCATGGCACAGCCCTGCGAGGATAGGTGTGAAGGTGGTTCCCTGTGAGGACACAGCGGGACCCCTCCAGACCCCAGAGGAGCGTGGGGTCTCACTGGGAAGAGGAGAGCTCCCCTTCCTTCCCTGCTGGCCAGGTCTGCCTGCTGCCCAGTTGCCTACTGCATTTCCAGAGATCTCTACGAGGATTGGGGCTGGGAGGCCAGAGGTGCATTAGTGCCATAGGATCGCTGGAGACCCTGACAATGATTGGGGACCTGCCACAGAAGAGAGACAGCCCTCAAGGAGGCCCTGCACCTCTGTGAGCCCTGGCTGCTGGTGGCAGAGGCTGCCTGGGGCTGGGCTGCTTGGCCAGCCCAGGGCTGGGGGCAGAGCCGCGGTGCTTGCAGGGCACAGCCAGCGAAGGGCAAAGAGTTGGGGACAGGGTCTGCAGGGGCAGCCCAGAGCCCCGGGAGAGCAGGGCTGCCAGCTGAGCCGCTGCTCCTCTGAGGACCTCTTCCTGGGGCTGGGAGACGGAGCAGCCCTTGGTCCCCGGGCTTGCCGCAGATGTGCCCCCGTGCCCCGCCGGCAGGACTGCTCCCCTAGTGCCGGCACAGAGGGAGGGCCGCTCATCTCACCATGGTGCTGCCACCACCCGACAAGCGCCATGTCTGTCTGACCACCATCGTCATCATGACCAGCATGGCCTTCATGGACGCCTACCTGGTGGAGCAGAACCAGGGGCCCCGCAAGATCGGCGTCTGCATCATCGTGCTGGTGGGGGATATCTGCTTCCTCATCGTGCTGCGCTACGTGGCGGTGTGGGTGGGGGCGGAGGTGAAGACCGCCAAGAGGGGCTACGCCATGATCCTGTGGTTCCTCTACATCTTTGTGCTGGAGATCAAGCTGTACTTCATCTTTCAGAATTACAAAGCAGACAAGAAGAACCTGGAGACAGTGGCCAGGAAAGCCCTGACCCTGCTTCTCTCCATCTGCGTGCCGGGGCTCTACCTGGTGCTGGTGGCCTTGGACAGCATGGAGTACATACGGACCTTTCGGAAGAAAGAGGACTTGCGGGGGCGCCTTTTCTGGGTGGCCCTCGACCTGCTGGATATCTTGGACATCCAGGCCAACTTGTGGGAGCCACACAGGACTGGCTTGCCCATCTGGGCGGAGGGGCTCATGTTCTTCTACTGCTACATACTCCTCCTGATCCTGCCTTGCGTGTCCCTCAGTGAGATCAGCATGCAAGGAGAGCACATTGCTCCACAAAAAATGATGCTCTATCCTGTCCTCAGCCTGGTCACTATTAACATTGTCACCATCTTCATCCGGGCCATCAACATGGTCTTGTTCCAGGACAGCAGGGTCTCCACCATCTTTATCGGCAAGAACATCATCGCGATCGCCACCAAGGCGTGCACCTTCCTTGAGTACAAGCGGCAGGTGAAGGAGTTCCCCCAGAATGCCATCGCCCTGGAGCTACAGCAGAACTCCCTCTCCCACAACCAGACCATCCACAGTGCACAGGGCATTCCCCACGAGCCGTCGCCCACCAGTGAGATCCTCGACACATGAGGGATCATCCCTAGCTGAGCGTTGGTTCAGATAGCCCCGTGCTGAGCAGAGGAGGGATGCTGCTCTCTTGCTGCGCGGGGCGAGCGTGACGGACAAATCCCAGCAGTGAGGGCTCTTCTAGGCACAAAACACCAACCATGTTTTAATTGAGCTATGGAGTGTCCCCTAGACGTCTTCATCTCAGGTATAACCCTAGGAGTCCTCCAGACAAACCAAATGAACTTGCAAAGGACCTGAACCAGCTAACCCTCTCTCCCTCCCGCCACCTTCTCCCCTCCCGAGCAAAGACCACTAAGGTTGCAATGTCCCTTTTTACTCCTCGAGCACCTCACCTTTACTCCAAGCCTGGAACGAAGATTTTGTTACGGCAGACCTTTTTATGGAGTGGGGACAGGGGCATAGGTGTACAGACTGGGGGGGAGGGTGGGATGTTTGAACCAGTAAACCCTGTGATCGTAGATGTCTCTTATCTCCAATGGTTGTGTTTACAGTTTCTTATTTATAACGGCTCCCTGGGGCTCCCGGGCTGCCCCAGAGGCCGGTATCCTGGCAGGCGGTGGTGGGCGAGAGCAGCAAGCCCTGCGGTGGGGAGCAGAGCTGGGGGCCAGCATGGCTCCCCCGCCATGGGACAGGGGGACTGCGCCTCCACCAGCACACTACGCCGACTCTGCAGGGAGCAATATTTGACAAGCTAAAGCTAATCTAATGCTGGTGTTTTATGTATTTCAATCACTCCAAGCAACTCAGCACAATATTTCTATTTTTAGAAGGGTCTCTCTCTCTCCCTGCCGTTGCAAGCCTCCCTGCCTGCAGCAGCTGGTGCAGCCACCCTGGCCCCGTCGGCACTGCTTCAGGCAGGCACGGGCACCCAGGAGGGCTTAGTAATAAGGATGGCAATGATGCATTTCACTCTGGCATCGAGCGTTTATAAAGAGGGCTGCTTTCCACAGCTACTATATTTTTAAAATAAAATATTAAAAAAAAAAAAAACAACAACAAAGAGCCGGGAAGGACATGCTGCCCTGGGCGGGCGGCTGGGCTCAGGGCTGGGCACGGGTCTCCTCCGCCGGCATGCGCGGTGGCGAGGGGCTTGGCTGGCTGCGAGCAGCGGGGTGGGAGGTGAGGGCCAGCCGAACAATAAAAGCTCCATGAGAGCAATGGCTTCTGGTGGTCTCTTTTCTGCCAGCATGGGGAGGGAGGGAGGCAGCTCGGGGGGCAGCTCCCACGTGGCCCAAATCACTTGTCTCCTCCTATATCCACCTCCCCTGGGCCCCCAAGCGCCGTCCCGAGGTGCTGTGCCCTGCACTCATTGAGCAGTGGGAGCAGAAAGCAAATAAACCATTTTTCCAGCTGAAAGGCTGCCCCAGAGGTTGGGCATCTCTCAGCTGCCTTCACCTGGGGGGAGGCACAAGGGAGGCAAGCAAAATATCTGCATCTCAAACACACTGGAACGGGATATTTTTGCTTTTTTCCTAAACCAAACATTTCATTTTGAGGAGACGGGAATAAAATGCCTGATGCTGTTTACATTTCTCTTCTGCATTTTCTCCTGACTCTGCTTACCGAATTTGACCTAAATCCACAAATCATTTTAGTCCCATCTTTTCAGCCCATCATGATCTGTCCAAAACATTTCACCCATCCCTGATCCAGCCTTCCAAATTTAGGACCAGCCAATCACAGCCCTGCTTGGCCACCCTGTCACCCAGGGATGACTTTGGGTGATGAGTTCTCTACCGGGAATAAATCTGCTGAGAAATAAAATGGTATCTTTGCCAACAAAAGTGAGTTTGCAATAGATTTAGCCAACTCAAAAAGTTTCTTCCTCCTTTCCCTCAGAGAACATGAGAGGAAGAGGGCAGGTGATTTAAAAGGTATTAGCAGAAATTAATTAAATTGCTAAATTATTCTGGAATACCTATGGAATTACATATTACATCTCTAATGGTGCCATTAAAATACATGCGATTAACATCAGTACAATTAACTCCCAAGTATCTAATAACATTCTGCCACTCTTTTAGGTAATTAATTTATGAGCCTTTATTTTACAGCTCTTCCCCAGAACGGAGTGGAGGAAAACCTGCAGGTGCTGGAAGTGCGGCGCTGCCGGCTCCGGCGCGGTGCTGTGCAGCCCAGGGCTGCGACGTGCTGGCTTGGGCAGCGCACAGCATCAAGGTGCACCCGCAGTGGTATTTTATCCTGGGGATAAAATAAATTACCCGGGGGTTACTCTGACAGATGGTTGTGTATATTTTTGTTCTGTCTCAGCCTGCTACCCAGCTCTCCAGCCATGCCTTATGCTGGAATAAGTTAATATTCCCTTGAGCCTTATCTGTTGCTAAGGTTGCTTGGGGGGATGGCTGGCTGGGCTCCCTGGATGGAGCCTGAAGGGAAAGGGAATAATGCTTTATCTTCCTGGTGCCATAACCTCCGAGCAGGCTTAGGAGGCCCCACAACCTTTTCCCTGAGGCTGCAAGGCCCTGCTTTCCTCTGGTGACACGGGGGTGTTGTAGTTGTGGAGAGGGGTGTCCTTGGGGAAGGGCAGCCCTGAGCCCCTGCATTAGGAGCAGGAGTGGAAGGAGAAGTCCTGGAGGTGATGCTCACCTGGGATGCAGTGCGCTGCATTGCTCCTGTAAAGGCACCTCAGCTCGCTGGTGCTCAAAGCCTGCTCTGTGGCGAAGGGAGGGAGAAGAGGCTTTTCTCGTCTTCTGCTGTTCAGCATCCCCCAGGGGCTCTGTGTGCATCATGTTTCTTACGCAGCAACACAACCCTTTCTTTTCAAAGCCATCTTGAAAGCAAGTGTTACGAGATGGCCCCTCCACAGCAGCCACTGGAGGAAGGCTGGGAAGCAGAGGAGAGGAGAGCTAGCTGGGAAAGGCGGCGTGGTGGGCATCTGTGAGCACTGGGGAGAGCCAGTGCAGCCAGCAAAGACCTTGGAGACATGGAGACAGCACAGCAATGGGAGCACTGCAACTGTTCCTCGCCCGGTGCTTGCTGAGGGCAATGCAAGCTGCTGCCTCCTGCCTGAAATCCAGCCCTGCCCTGCAGAGACAAGACCCCTGGGAGCTGTGGGACCAGCAGGAGGGACAGCATGGAGGTGGTGGCTGCGCAGGGTGACTGGCTCTCAGCCTGGCTGTCTGTTAGGGAAAGGTGGTATTTTGCCGTGGGCAATGGGAACTAAAGGAAACAATTAAAACTAAACACACTGGAACCGAGCAATTTTTCAGCTTTCCGCTGAGAAGATGTGTTGGCAAAAGAGCTTCTTTGTGAAACGAGAAATCCTCTTGGCAAGCTATAGACTCCCACCTGCTGAAGTGAAAGCAGCACAACAATAATGCAGAAGAAGGGAGGCAAATTCCCAGCCCTCCAGTGGAAAACCCACGGGGGCGGCATCCCTCGCTGCTGTTCGAAAACAGGCCATGGGCACAAGGGAGCACTTGTCCTTGGCAGGGAGAGGCCGGTGGTGCTCAGGGGCCCAACTGGTGCTGTCCTACCAGTTACAGACCTGCTGGGCAGTGCTGAGGTGAGCACCTCCTTCCAAGCCAAGCGACAGCCTCCAGAGGAGCCAGGTCCACCCCATAGCTTGCAGGAGACACCAGAGCAATGGCACCCTCTGGAGATGCAAAACCCGAGCCTCTCTGAGCCTTCCTATCAGGCTGGTCCCAAAGGGCAGCAAACTGTCCCAGCCCTGCACAGCCACAGACAATCTGTGATCGCCCTCTGGGCAGCAGGGATAGGCTGGACAGAACCCATCCACTTCCGAAGCCATGGAGAACTGCAAAACAAGAGCTCACAAGTAAGCGGAGCGACACAAGCCAGGCTGTCGTGAAGCATCAAGCCCAGACAAATCCATCTGGGTCCTGTCCCCTTGCCAAATATTTGGATGAAGAGGCAGCAATGGGCTTGAGCTGCTGCGTGCTTGACATTTGTCTGTGAGAAGAGCCTGGACCCAGCTCTTGTGTCCCAACAACCTCACGGTACCTGCAGTACCTTCACCCTTCTAGTTGCCTCGAGCTGAATTTTATCCTCCTGGGAGCTTGCATCCAGCACGCAGCAGCACGAGCCCCTTGCTGCTGTGGTGAACTGTGTGCCAGTGGGCTCCACAGCCAAGGGCGCTGGGAAGATGAGCAGGCCATGAGCTGTAGCTTTTCTTTCCTGGGGTCCTGGCAGCTCTCACGTGTCCTGCTTGTCCTCTGATGGTCTCCTTTTGGCAGGTGAAAATATCTGATGCTGCAGCCCCTGTGCACGGCTGGGAGGAGGGCAGCTGGCGTCAGGCACCGTGCCAAAAGCGCCCTGCGGTCCTGTAGCCAGATTCTCCATGTGAGCACAGCACTGGTGTCTTTGCAGGGTCTAAAAGTGCTTGGGACAATTTGGGAGAAAAAAAGACACCCGCCTGGGCAGTACAGCACAAGGACGGCCCTGCAGTCAGGCTGGCTCTCTGCAGCGGGAGATCTTGCAAACGACACACCAAGAGCGGGGTGCCTGGGGACAGGCTGCTCTCCCAGCCCAGCCCAGCATCTGCTCCTTTTTCCTGGGGTTTAATTACCGCTCCCACCCTGGTCCTTCCAAGAGCACAGGCTGCCTCCCAGCCCTGGAGCACAGCTGCTTATGCATGGCCAGGGAGCAGCAAGCCCCGGTCCCAGCCAAACACCCTCCGCTGCCTCGTGGGTACCTGAGAGCACCACCTCCTAACGTAACGCCGGGAAGGTGCAGGGGGCAGAAGCTGCCTGGGCTGCAGGGAAGCAGCAGTGGGGTGCAGGGAGATGCCATCCCACAGGCAGTGGAGCAGTGGGATGCTTTGCCTCCTAACCTGCACTGCTCCAGTTTCCTCCTCAAGCGCACCGTGTGCTTGTGTGCACAGCCCTGCGGCCACAGGCACTGCAGGTACGGTGGAGAGGGATCGAGGCTGTCAGGTTGTATTTAACTGAGTAGGGTAAAAAGGCTCTCCATTCCCTTCCTTGTGAAATCTGTATGGCCTCCCTGCGGGGCCAGAGCAGCCCTGTGCACTGTCACCTCAGACCGTATGCAAATAAGTAATTTTTTTTACTCCTTTGTTCAATCTAGGTTAATTTGTTGAGCGGAGGGAGACTGAACATTCATGCCAATAACTGTTTTCCTCCTGTCTGCCCTGGATTCACTCCATTTCTTTAGCTCCGGCCAATGCTGGAATAAAAAATGAAGGGCAGGTGTCCAGAGCACCATAACAGCAATTCCCATCCACCTAAATTCCTCCTGCCCAGGCTCTGTGGCAAAAGTTTGAGTTTCTCATTAATTTTATCGTAACTTTGAATGCCCTGGATTTTTCAGCTGTGTCTGGTTTTTAGGTCTGGAATCCTTGAAGGATAATATCCATTTAAGTTACTGATTTGGGCTTGCTCATTTAATTTCACCTTAATAAAGATTTTATGTGGTTTTGACATGTTCAGTCAGTGTCTCAAATGTATTGACACAGCAGCCTGAAGAAACATTATGACCATAATGGCTCAGGAAGCATTAAAAGGACCCTGGCAAGGTATATTGATTGCCCTCTTTTACAGTTGTTTGAAGACAAAGACCAGTCAAAGGGAAGAGCGAGTACTGTAGTTTGGTTTTATGTGAGCTTCCCTGATGTTACAGCATTTCATGTGTGCAAAAGGCATTTGCAAACATATCTCTGTAAGTAAGTTCTTCATCGGGATGTGGAGAAGTGGCAGTCCTGTTGCTGGAGCTGGGATGCTGTCAGGAGGGGGATTTCGAAGGAAAAATGCTGCAGATAGCAGAAAAGTCATAGTCAAGGAAGGGCTATCAAAGTGTAAATAAATAAATAAGTGAAGAAGATGCCCAGATGCTCCCCACTGGTGTAGCCCAGAGGAAAAGCCCACAGACTGACCATGGCTCACTGGGGACTCACTGTAACAGGCTGAGGGAAATGGTAAATCATCTTCCGAAATCTGTCCTTATAGCTGTGGGCTTCCCCATCGACACTTCCCAGCTAATGTACACTCAACGTCTGTGTGAGAATGCAAACATATCATGGGCATGATACACTAAGTGCAACAGAGGTAAAAATTAGTAGAATGATCCATTGGCAGGGGGAGGAATGTGCCTGAGATGGGAGAGGAGGATAATTAGCGCCTCATGGCCAATATTTGCCTACAAATATACACCCCAGAGGCCCCTGTGCAGCTGCCTGCCCAGTTGCTAATGGCAGGAGTTTTTGAAAGGACGTTTTACTCCTTGCAACCAATTCCTCCAGCCCAAGCAAGGGTGACTTCTGTTCAGAGGAGCCATGCACCAA
The DNA here is from genome assembly GCF_047370975.1 of Nipponia nippon. Classification (NCBI taxonomy): domain Eukaryota; kingdom Metazoa; phylum Chordata; class Aves; order Pelecaniformes; family Threskiornithidae; genus Nipponia; species Nipponia nippon. The sequence continues at coordinate 48,065,098 of NW_028262369.1, read as the reverse complement.
GGAAGAAAACCGGCTGCGGCAAAACAGCATCATCTCTAACAGTACGACAACGCGTTATTTTGCTGGGCTGTGCTGGTCTGGGCTCTGCCCTCTGCACCAGCCCAGCATGAAGTTGCAGGAGCCAGTGCTGGGCTCCCACCTGGCTTTTGGGTAGGGCAGAGGGAGCGGGGATGTCCTGAGAAGCAGGTCAACAAGACAAATGCTTCCTCCTCCACCCTTAAAGCATAACATAGCAGAAAAGATATTGCCATGAAACGAGACCAACATTTCAGGTGATAAGGCCAGCAGACATGAGGTTCTGCAGGGTGCCATAGCCACAAACATTTTTTCTAGTGCCTTTATAGTGCCTTAGCTGAGTGATCACCCTTGCCTTGGTCTCCAGGGCTCCCCTGCTCCTCCAAATGTGCCATGAAATAATAACCCCTCGCTCATGGGAATTCATGGGGCTGAGGATGCTGAGAAGCAGAGCGCAGCGCCTTGAGCATGCCAGGCACATCCTCCCACACCCCAGGTGGGCCACGCCAGCAGGCATCTAATAACCCAGCATCTCAGCTCCCAGGGCTTTGCGCATGAAGCCTGCTCTGCCCAGCAGAATAAATACCTCGAGCAGAAAAAGGCACTGTTTCCCTTTTTTGCGCTAGTGCCAGGGAGAACTTAGTATTCAAAAACTGTTTTCAGATGTTTCACTTCACAGCTGGTGAATGAACTCGGAGAACTCAATAAACCTCTTTGTAAGAAATTATCTCTCATTAATCTCTCTGGTGAGGCTGGCACCTGGAATAGCATAAATCTTTACCTGCACATACCAGGAGACAGGGGAATGGGACATCGGCAGTAAGTGTGCTATACTGGGAGAGTCCCGAATGCCAAACAAAGAATAAATCATCATAAAATTCTCCTCCTGATCTCCTCCTGGGAAGAGGACATCAGCACTTGGAGGAAATGGATCCTTGGTGGAAGGACCTTTAGCAGGACATAGGGCGGTGCAAGAGTCTCAAGAATTCTGCAGGCTTTTGGGGGAAAACCTCTCCTCCTTTCCATCAGACATTTCTGGAAATGTCTAAAAGCTTTAAATGGTGTTGTCCGCTCAGGAACACACGGCTCCACAAGGACTGCCAGCTCAAAGACTAGCTGCTTTGGAGACCACATGGCTTCTGCCTCGTCCTTATCCGCAGCGATAAGCTGGGCTGGCTGTGCTGGAGCACGCCGTGCACCTCCGGTGTGTACCATCACGCTCCTACAAGCCTCACAGCTACTAAACCCATCTGCCTGAGGCAGGACAGCTCTGAAAAATGCTATGTTTGGAAAGGAGAAAGATGATTTGAGCAAGCCTTGAAAAGCTTGCCATAGAAATAGCATCCAGAGTTTTCTCCCTTGCAGGGGATTTTGAAGTTTATTTCGGTGTCGTTTGCTTTGGTGCAACAGACGGCAGGGAGATGTGGTGGCCCAGAATATTAATGCTTCCCTCCAGCATCCGTGTCCTCAGAGCAGCCGGCATCTCCATGCTCTTGCATCTTGCATTGTGCAGCCTCGTCTTCTGTCTCAGGGCCGTACTTTTCCCACATCAGCTAGGAATTAAAATGTGTGGCTCTGTCCACAGTGACCCCTCAGGGAAGGGGCATTTTGCATCAGGAAAGCTGCAGGGCAGAGGCTGGTGCTGGGAAGTAGGGACGTGGTTATGGCAGAGGTATCAGCCACCTTGCTCAAATGGGAAACAAATGAAAAAATAAAAAGGCAGTGAAGCAAATCTGTTCTGCAACCATAACCGCCACACTGTGCTGGAAAGAGTATTCAGCCCATATTTTAAGAGTTGTCTTTTATTGATGCCTAATGTCCCATGACCAGTGCCCAACAAGGAGCAATTAAGCATTTGCTTAGATAAAATATATGTCTTCAAGCGATAACTGGGCAAAGGACCTTCCTCCATAATGTCAATATATGATTTTGTACCATGGAAATAAGTGTGTCATAAAAACGGCTCTGCTCCCATGTAATGGCTACCATCTCCCTGTTCCCACCGTGTTGGCAGCGGCTCTCTGCGTGCCAGGGCTACCGGGGCTGTGAAGCATTGCATGGCTCAACTTCCCAGCTCGCTGGTAACCAGAGCCGAGCTCAGCCTGCCCTGGTCCTTCAGACATCTCCGGCTGACAGGCTGTAAGCCATTCAGAAAGGATAAAATTATACAGCTCCAAAGTTTGATAATACAAGCCCCAGCCATCACACAGATAAATTTAACAGTGACCACCTAGAAACCTGCTGGCTGAACTGTAATATTTGATGAGGTTGCTGAATAATACGCCAGTCTTTCTCAGACCCAGGGAGGCCTATAAAAGCCAGTGGGATGGAGACCAGCGTTTCAGCCCTCTCCAGCTCTGTGCAGGAAGGAGCTGGCACTACGCTGCCCATGAAGCACAGACAGTGATGAGTCTTACACCTGCCAAGCACAACAATGCTGTCAGCAGGCCAGGTGTTTTCTGCTGGGAACATGATGCAACCAGCCCAGTGGCACCCTGCAGCCTGTACCACCCCTGCTTCGGTCTGTTGGAGCATCATTTCCCGTGGCTGACTGTAGTCTGCAAGATCCTCTCTCTCTGCCCCCTCGCACCTCTGCCAGGCACTTTCCAGGGGCTCTGCCTGATGGAGTTCTTCCTTTATTCATTTTTCTCAAAAGTAGGAAATTACTTCCATACTATTATGTGCAAAGAACACGAGTGCTGTGGGATTCAGGATTTAAAAGGTGGCAAGTGCTGATAGCAACTGTGCCTGTGCCATCCTAACACACGCACCATAAATGATCTTTGATTTTTGTTTGAACAAGAGCAGTGCCAGGTTCAGGGCACATGGACTTGCAAGGGAAGGGATATCCTTTAATAGATGGCTCTGTTCTTCTTCCACAGGTTCATGTGGGGTGCTGGAAAGGTTGCCGATGCCTGCAGTCAGATAATATCTGGGGCCTTGCAGAGAGATCAGCAATCTTCTCACTTACAACCCGCTGTTTCCAAAGCACTCTGGGCATTTTCATTTGTCAGGATCAAGCTTACAAGAGGTTTCTGCTTCTTTCTCTTTGTCCCAAACGTCCCTTTGCAAACCACCCAATGGCCCATTTCAGATTTCTGGTCTGTCCCTGGAAGAAATCCTGCCCCCGTCCTGCTTGAGCCTCGCCATGGTTCCCATTTAATCACTCCATTACTCAGCTGAGCAGCTTGCCATGCCCATCTCCTTCAGCCTGGACCTTTGCAGGGCATGTTCCCAGCAGCACGCTGGCCCCAGGAGGGGCGAGATGCACCTAGCACAGTTCTCAGCAGCACGGTAATAAGCTTGGCATTTAATGTGTTGCAGCACCAAGCAGGATTTAGCAAAGGATCTGTCTGTAATTGTCAGTGCCTAAAGAACTTTTAAATATGTCCTTTAACTGGTTCCTGAAGGACGTGTACTATTTTAATGAACATCTCAGGAAAGAAAAGCTCTCTGTAGAATATGAGCTTTGAGAACCAAAAGCAATCTCACCAACACACAATATCGTTTGATTGACAAGGCCAATACCCATGAACCATGCTGATTGACATTAATTAGTCTGCCAGCCTTTAATTGCTTCTGATCATGTCCTACATCACTCTGATTAAAAAATTAGTCCCATGCAAAAAAAAAAAAAAAAATCAGTGCAGCAGGGCGTGGTTTGAGAAGATCTCAACTGGGGCCTTGGATTTGAAGCTCAATGCTTTCACTCACAGAGCATGGACAGATCTTTTCAAAGGGAAATCACAGAGCAGGGTCAGGCAGGCAGGGAAGAAGCCTTTCAGCCTAGTCGTTATAACGAACCTCTCCTGCTTAAGGTATTTTTTCTTTAGAGGATCCCAAATCCTAGAAGGAGAGGAGACAGAAGAAGAGAGTGGCTAGCCAGGCAAAGTGAGACCATGCCAGCAGCCACAGCTGCAGCATTATGGGGCAGCAGGAGCAGGGATGCAGGCAGGACCCAGCTGAGCAGCCAGTGGGATGCAGGCAAGGCTGCTTCTGTCCCGCGGGTCACCCACAGCTGTACACCATCACAACCCTGCGTTGAGGCTGGACTTGGGTCCATTGCCACAGAAAGACAGTAACACACCTGGAAGAGAAGCTTTCCTCTCACCCAGGTCCCATCTGATCCCTACAGCTATCCCCCATGCCCAGCCCAGCAGATACACACCTACCATGCCAGGTTCTGACCTTTATAAGGGCTGATGAGCTGGGGAGCAGCTGACGAGGCACAGATGAGGCTAATTGCTGCTCCCTGGGGTGCAGAGGGTGTGGGCAGTCGGGCTGGGGGTCAGCTCACCTGGGCTCAGTTTAACAGCCAGCTTTCTGAGCTGGAGCCAGCTGGCTGGGCAGACCCAGCTGAGATGTGCTCCAGCCCAGGGCAGCACAGGTGCATCTGGAGCCTGCAGCCTCCTGCCAAGCCTGAAACACTAACGGCAGCCAGGACAAAGTCATCTTTCTCTCTCTCCATCTCTTCTCCCTTTGCATTTCATTACATTTCTTAATACAGATAGATTGTCCCATCCCTGCTGCACACAGGCAGGCTGAGGGAGGTGCAGGCTGCAGCCCCCACTCTCGTCTCCTGTCACTGCCTGCCTCACCACCCTGCATTTTGGGAATGCTGCGGGACCCGGGGAATGCCTCCCCTGCCCTACTTCTCTCCCTCCCCTCGGGTAACTTTAAGGAAGGCTCTCCTTTTCACGTCCCGCAGAGGCGCGTTGCAGTGGGGTGGCTTCCTGCGGGGTACATGGCCGGGGACAGAGGGGGTTTGATCCTGGGGACAGCCCCAGTGCGGGGCAAACACAGCTCCATTCAGTGCTCACATGCAGGCACTGCGGCTCTGCAGGAGAGTCCCCCCTTTTCTCGCTGCTTTCCTTCTCCGTCACCCTCGGTTTCACCCAGCCCAGCTGCAGCAAGGGGGTTGGCGAGCAGCGGGGCAGGAGGGTGGGGGGCAGCAGCCTGCCAGGAGATGAAGGGTAATGCTGAACAGCAGCCTTGGCCAAGAAGGAGGGGGTGAAAAAGTCCCAATGGATGAGTCTCTGGGGAGAGCAAGTCATCGGATCCTTGCAAAACAAGGACATTTGAGGGGTTCATCACCTCTTCCCTTCTTTTCATGCCTATAAACCAGAGCTGAGGAGCTATGTGAAATTTGTAGTTCCCATGGCAGCCAGCAGCAGCTCCCAGACCAATAAAAGCCAGGATATGATCACACTCTATTAGTTTGATAATATCATTTATAGTTGACTTAGAACTGCGTCCCATCTAATTAAAAGGGAGCTGCTTGTGAAAAGTGCAAGAGCAGAAAAAGGCAGAGTGGATTGTCGCCCTGAGCCCTGTGCCTGCGCAGCTGTCTTGTTGGTGAATGGCTTTTTATTTCCCGTTTCACATTGGAGCTAATTTCTTCCATCACCAGAACCAATGTGACTCATGCCCCCAGCGAGAGACCGGTGCAACGAGAAAGCACCGAGAGGGAGGGGAAAGCACCGTTCTCTACAGCCAGTGTCATCTGGAGTGCCTCTTTTCCTTAATTACACTGGTCTGTCTCCTGGGTTTTTCAGGAGCTCGTGTTTCTGCAAAGCCAGGGGAAAGCAGGCAGCAGAAACGCAGAATCTGACCCAAATCCTCCTCCTCTTCCTCAATCCAAGCAGGCAAGCGGAGGGAAGCAGGGATGGAGCAAGGCTGGCTCAAGAGCAGTGGTTAAAAGGGTTCAGGTTGGAGGTACAGGAGAGGGCAGGGATTCCTCAGAAATACGTGTCTTCTTGGCAAACTATCATTTTTTGTGGAAAACAAAATGCTGCATTTTCACTTACAGCCAAAATGTCACAATTCCCCAAAATGCCCCCGAATTAGGAAAGGGAGCAGTTGTGTACGCAAAGGAGTAAGAGCTGACCAGATCCTATTTTCCACCTTGGTGGCTGCATTCCCAAGGTGGCTCTCAGCCCCTGGAGCAGTCTGGATGCTGTGTTTGCTCCCTGAGCCATGCAGGTGCAGGCCCATGGACTGCAGCGGGGCTAATATGCTCAGATACTGGATCAGCCCATGGGCTGGTAAATGTCTCCCACTCCCCCAGGCTGTGGTGGGTCTCCTCTTGTGTCCTCCTGGAGGTGGCAAGGAGCTAAAACACACCTGGGAGCTCTCTGGAGCCCCCCTTAGTTGGGCATATGATGATCTCCTGTGTTTCACAGCAGGGCTCTGCAAAGCTTTGCCAGAGAGGAGCAATCCAGCTTCTCTATTACGAAAGTCATCCTGGGCAGGAGCATTGCTTCTTTCTCAGGCAACTAATTGCCAGAGTTGGAGAACTGCTGGAAAACATTTGGAGGATGTAGGTCATGCTGATAAAGAAAATGCAGACAGACAGGTCCCTGGCATCTCACGGCCCGATGGAGCCACTGCCTTGCCTTCCTCGAGAGGGGAAGGAGGAACCGCAGGCTCTGGAGCCTGCTGAGGTCCCTGGGCCCTGTGGGATGTTTGCACAACTGTGGGCATCACGATGCCCCCAAGGGCACACAGGCTCCTGAACTATTTAGGTGCTTTTGAAAGATGTCTCCTCTGCCCCTGGGCAAAGGCACTGAAACAAGTACCAGGCTGGAGGATCCCACAGCAGCCACAGCAGCACTCACCCCTGGGGATCTCCTGATGCTGTGGCACCAGCAAGGAGCTCCTTTTCTTGCTCCCACCTGCCAGCCAACCAGAAAATCCCCCTGGCCCCACTACAGCTGGCAGCATTTCCAGCACAAGCTGCTTTCCCAGCCTGCCCTGGAGGGCTTGCGAAGGCCCTAGCAGCACTAATCACAGCCCTTCAAGATCAAGGAGATATAAGCTGTTGCTTTCCTTAACGACTTGTTAACTGGAGCACTCTCCAAGGAGAAAGCTGTGCAGGTGCTGAGCCCAGAGCGTGGGGAGAGGGGCAGCTTTCACAGGGCTCAGAGGCACACAGGAGAGGGGTGTTCACACCGGGGGCGGGGGGGAGACAGCAAAAGCCCTCATCTAATGTTCACCCTGTGCAGCGACCCATGCAGGCCATGGACCCCACAGACTGGGCACAAGCCCTTCCTCGCCCACCTCCAGGCTGCCTCCTGGGGAGGGCTTTTCTCTGATTTCTGGTGAATTATGGAGTGCAGCATCCTGCTCTCCTTCAGGGTGATCGCCAGCATTTCATGGCATCATTGCCTGGCTGCTCCTGCTGCACCTACACTTACAGGTGAGATCTTCTGGGCCATCAAAGCATGCAGGGCTGGCCAGCAGTCCTCATTCGGAGAGCAGAGACCTGCTTGCCTTTCAGAGCGTGATAATAGAGCTGTGAAATTTCAGCTGCTTTATTCTGCAGGCAGCCTCCAGCACACTGTTGTTCTCAGACAGACTGCCAAGTTGTCTGTTCTCACCACCGCATTAGATGCAGTCATTGCAGGCTCTCACCTCTCCCTGATGGGTGCAGGGTCTGCTCATCAGAAATCCAGCTGTAAGCCCAGGGTGCTCAGCCTCCAGGCTTCACAAACACTATCTCCCCAGTGCCTTTTTTTATAGGCGCTAAATCTTAATCTTTTGTGCTTTACATCCACCTGAAATTCATGGCCTGATGTGAACTTCCCCATCAGAAAGATGCTATTGACAGCCTCTGGCTTGTCCTCCACCGGGAAGCTTGGGCATCGGCTCCCAGCAGTGCTGCACATCCCTCAGCACAGGGACGCTGGTGTGGGAACCTTCCCCACTACCGGGGCTGGTGCTTCTCCCCTAAACTCATAACCTCTATGTTACATTAAACGTCTTCTTAATTTAACATTCCATCTAATCCATGTATATATTGAGATCCAGGGCCATCTTTCCATTGAGGCCATCACCAGACTTCATCTCACAGCTTCCAAACTCAGCCATTTATTCCCTCTATGAAACACCCCTTTCCTGGGCTTTCAGCATCATGCTGCTGATCTGCCCAGGAAGCAGAAACCTGAACAGAGCCACATCGCCTCCAGAGAAAGCCGTCTCCACAGGGCTGGCTGAACCGTTCGTGAGTCACACCTCGGACAGGCTGCAATTAGTGGGTAGGATGCTTTCTCTAAGCCCTCTGCTTTTGCAAGCCGCCTCTGCTAACTTCACCGTGATGCTTCGAGGGGACACGCTCAGATCCTGAGTCATACCAGGGAGCAGGTTACAAACCCTGCCAATTATTTCACCTCTGTCCTTGCCGGTTCCTTTCCCCAGAGCCCGGTGGCAGCTCTGCCAGCGGGGCATGGACCACAAGCGGGGTTTTGCAGCTTGGGGCTGTTCTCTGCTGCCACGTCCTCCCGTTGGGTGCTGCCATGAGGACCGCAGTCAATAATTGGACCTGATGAGCTGTTTAAAGCAAAGACTCTGTCTCCATGTTAAAACACTGCACCAGGATGTGGGAAAATTAAGCAAACTCACAAAGCAGAAGCTGAATTATCTCCAAATGGGTTTTCTTTCCAGCATTGCCTAAGAGGTGTCAGTCACTTTTCAAATTATTTTCCCTAGCTGGGGATGATGAAGGAAGACGTCTGGGATAAAGGTGCCTTCTGCTGCCGTCACACAGAGTGGCTGTGTGACAGCCTCTCCACCTGACAGGCCTGAAGAATCAGATCTATTCTCTGTAAAATCAGCTTTCACAGCGATGTCCCCAGGAGCTGGGGATGAGAGGCTGGCAAGGAGCGAGTAGCCACGGCAGGACAAACGCTAGTGATGGGCAGAGCAGTTTGCAAAGCATGTGAGACCATCCCGGTTGGTGGTCTGTACACTTTAATGGAAAATCAATTCCAGTCTGTACACTTTAATGGAAAATGAATCCTGTCAAACCCTGCGTGTTGGTTTTTTTTTTTCCCATGTAGTTACAAGCTTGACTGATAAAAGTAAATGTGTTGACATTACACATAGGCACCTGCCATGGTATCACCCATCAGCCTGATGAATACACACACGAGGTACAGATATGTGCAGTTTATAGACTGAAAATTGGCTCATAGGTAGATCTCAAAGTACTTGGAAATGGAAAGGCATCACCCAGTGGAGGTAATTCTGGTGGCACCCCACAGGTACCAGTCTTCTGTTGTATTATTTTCTTACTGAGATGGTTCAAAGTGAGCAGGAACACAATTCTAAATAATAAATGGGCAGCGGGGCAATCCCGCTGAAGGCAGGAGTCAGAGAGCCAGCCGCCCCAGCTGCATTCACCCCCAGGGCTGGGAGCTGCTCCGTGAAGCTCCATGCTTGTTTCCCATGAGCCGCTGCCAGCAGCATCCACTGCTTCATGGGATGCTGCAGCAGGACGGAGAGCAGGTTGGGCCATGCTGCGTGACACTGTTCTTACCCTAAACCCTGTGTCCCTCCAGCCTGGAAAAGTGCAAGGGCTCTGATACAGCCTCTGCAGTGCAAACCAAAGCAAACACATCAAAGGAGAAAACAGCAGAGGAGAAAGGAGCCTTCAAAGGCAGCTGGGCACGGGGCCAAAGAGGATTTATCTTTTATCACTTTCTCCTGAAAGGGAGAAAATCCTGCCCATCGCACTGGGCTCTCCCTGCCTAAGGCACAAAACGAGTGGGGGAAACCTCTGCTGCAGCCAGAGCGAGCGAATCAGGAGAGCAAGAGATGACTCCCAGGGCCAAGGACACGTGAGGGGAGCTCAAACCCATAAAAATAAGGGACCTCTGAGCTTCCCCCATGCCGGAGAGCGCAGGCATTGGGCAGTCAGGGTGCTCCTGCCTGCTTCAGATGTGCCCAGGGGGCAGGAGGCTCCTGCCCGTGGCGGGATGCTCCCTGCAGCAGACGCCCAGTGCATCACCCGTCCCTTCTGAAGTGAAGGCAGCAATAAGATTTCCACCAGGCCCATCAGGAGGCGTTTCTGACTATGGTGTTTCCCCCTGGGGATCACTCCTGACAGCTGGCTTCATTGCTTCTGATGCTCAAGTCCTGCTGCTGCTCCCCATCCTGCTGCCCTGGCTCAAGTGTCTGCAATCTGCACCCATCCAGCATTTGCCTACGTTTATGGGCTGCTTCTGAGATGTTGTCTCCCTCTGCCATACGTATTTAATTCCTCCAAAAAACCCATTCGGGAGAAAACTCAGTTGTGAGACCAAAGACATCTAAGCCAGAAGTCAAGATGCTCTCGAGTCGACCTGGCCTGAGGAGCCTTCACCCTCATCAAATGGGGTGAATAAAATGAATGCATCTGCAATGTTATTGCAAATGAACCCGGCTGGTTTGCCTTTTCAGTATTTATGACCCTTTTCATTTGTGAATGTTCAAGAATATCAGCTTATGTTCACAAAACGTTGGTGGAAAGGAAATGCATCATGTGTGTCTAAGAGCAGAAAATAGGGAAGGAATTTCCCTGCCATTTGGAAAAGCTCCTTTTATAATCTGTATAATAAATGTACAGACTTCCAGCCTGCAGATAATCTGCGGAGGACAAGGTACTCTCGGTAAGGGTAAAAACTTATCTGAAATAAACCTCTTGCCAGAAAAGTATTTCATTTGGATTTGGGTCAGGGTTTCAAGCTCATGCTAAGTGCCTTTGCAAATCACACCCCACGCACATGGTACCGTCTTTCTGATGAGCACAATGAACGTCCATGAATGTCTGTATCTCAAAGGTTCAAAGGAATTCATAGTTTTCAACATTAAAAAATTTATTGATGATTTTTCAGCTGACATGTGTGAGTTCCTTGTAAAAACTTGATCTCTTGGAGTGCAAGGCCATTCTGATAAGCCCTGTGAGTTCTTTCTGAATGTCCACCATGCAAATTATGCCTGTGCATCCATGGCCCCACACCTGAAAACACAGCTAGGGACAATAACTGGCAGTACATTTACTGAGAAGGCAGCTCACAAGCTCCAGGTGCTTAAAAGATGGAGGCCATGCAATCTGACCATGTCCACCTTGGTGCAAAGACAGCTGGAAGCTGGCCTGCGTCCTAGGAGCTTGCTGGGCCAGCCTGGGCAATCCCATACTAAACCGTCCTGTGGTGGAGCCTGTGGTCCTCAACAAGTTTGGGCTGGCAGAAGATCCCTTGGGTGCAGAGCTGGTGTCTTCTGGCTCAGAGAGACAAGCCAATGGAGATGTCCTCCCCTGCAGCCAGGAACGACCTGTGTTATGTCTGCTGTAATGCAATTGTAACATGCAGGGTCACTTCTTAACTGCTCTCCATTTCATATATAGATGAGTTTAAGGAGAATGCAAGCAGGAATTCATACAGTATCCTGACGCCAGAACTGCTGTGAAAAGCAGGTACCCAGGGTGAGCCTGGGCAAGGAGGGCACACAGGGCCCTGCAGGGGCATGCTGCTGCTCCCGGTGCGTGCTGCTCGCCTTGCATCCTCCACCACTCAGCTCCCACCTTCCAAACACCATCCCTGATTTCCCCATGGCCCACACCAGCCGGCGGCTGTTCCCTTCCCTCTCCCACTCCCAAATCAGTGTGAAGCAGAAAGCAGTGGGAAATATTTCCATTTGAACACTTCGAGGCTGATTACACTGGAAAAGCAACTGGGAATAGGGCAAACATAATCACAGGTAGCGGCATTAGCATCACTAAATCAGGCTCTGAAAAAGCAGCCTCTTCCAAAACACTTTAATTTCCTTTAATTCCTGCCTTTTGCTGGGCTGCCAAGGTATTTATAGCACCTTGTTCAGCACAGCATTAAAAACCCTGCTCGGTGCAAGCAGATGCCATCCGCGGAGCAGCACCCAGGCTTGGAGCCTTATTGCTCGCAGATTAATACCAACCCATCAAACATCTAATCTCTCCAGCCATGTAGGTGTAATCGCTCCACAGAGGGGATGGCGTCTAAGAACTTCTCCCCAGTGATGTTATTTTGTTTATGTTTTCTCAATTATATAACAGAGAAGGAAAATATTGAGGAGGCAATAAGCTTTCAGGAGCACAAAGCAAAGACTTTCTTCATCGTGGCAAGGAAAAGTCCTTACATGCTGAAGTTGTCAAAAAGATAGCCTGAATTATTTAGGGGGAACTTTGTGATGCCTTCACACAGTGCAGCAAACTGCTGTATCTACAAGCTGTATGGAAAGCCGCTGCACTGGCATTTGACACCTAACATCACAAGAGGGCCCAAACTGGCAGCGTTGTTTTTACAGCATTAATTATGGATGCTGCTTCAAGCATCCCCTGGCAGATACCCTCTGCTTGGAGCCTCGCTGCTCTGTGAGCTATGCCACAGCATCGGCTTGCTCCTGGGAAAGACAAACCTCCATGAGCAAGTGGAGGGATGCAGGGGCAGCATGAGAGGCCTTTGGATGAGGCTGGCAGGCTCAGCTGTTACATGCTGTTATTTTTCAGGTGTGAGCAGGCTTGCCCCTTGTGCGGGGATGCGTTAGCATGGCCGGGTCGCAGGACCATCTGCACTCCTGGGTTTGGGTAGGCTCAGTTCACTTGAATATTTCAGACCTTTCTTTTCTTTTTTAAATGTATGCTGAGCCCTCAGCAGATAGGATCTCTCCTACTTCAGCATTTTCATGTAAGCTTAATTCTTGATTTTACTAGAAACTGGTGTTCTCTCTGGAGTTGCCATAGTTACTGATGCATGCGTTTCTGATTTCACACGCTAATGACTGTCCCAACCTCTTGTTTGTGGAATAAACTATGTAACCCTGAAAGCAACATAAAATGAAATATTAAAGCACTTATAGTTCAGAAAGCAGACATCATGAATCAGCGATCGGAATTAATCACATTATCAAGCCTGGATTAAAATAAGCCAAGCCTCTAGGCCAAGCAAGAGAGCAGGACAGCCCCCAGACCAGATTTGTGGGGGATGCTCCAAATCCAAGAGGCAGTGTGATGTTGTGGGGAGTGTTTTCTCCTGCAGCAAGGAAAGAGGAGAAGTAGATGTCTTCCGGATAGCACTCAGAGCAATGCACGGACATGTGGAGAGCGTTAGCCTTGCAGCAAAGCCCTGAGGCTCTCACCTCCTTCTCCCTGTGTGTTTGCTGGCTTCCCAGGACTGGGCTGCGAAGACACTTCTGGAGCATGCCATTGCCTTGGGACAGCAGCAGCCTGCTCTGAAAGACTGGCACTGCCCTCAGGATCCCCATGAGACCCTGTCCAGAGGCTCTCAGTGCCCTCCAACATTTGACAGGGCACACAAGAGCCCCAAAGGGCCATCTCACCACCCTGAGGGCTCTGTTAGGGGTTTGGAGTTTGAAGAGGAGGGCAGTGAACCACCCAGGACACATCCCCTGGGCACTGCAGCATGGCTCTCGAGCATCCCGGCGGCTTCTGCGCAGCTCTGCTGGTCCCACCACTTGCCTCCTGCCTGGAAGGGTGGTTGGCTAAATCCTACCCCCCACTCCTCCCCACCCCTCCTGCCCCAAGAGCTCCTGTCTCAGCCTTTTCCCACACCACGGCCAACCCCGGAGGACAGCCAGCAGTTCTCATACATCCCTGTGCTAGCCTTGCTAGCCCCAGGCCTGATAGCCGATGGCCCGGTCCTTAGAGAGGTCACTGGGCAGCAAGGTGTCCCTGTCAAGGGCAGTCTTGTCACCTGAAGACATGTGGGGTGAGTGAGCAGCCAGCGACAGTCAGGAGTTGCATTTCCCTATGCCGGTGCTGATACAATTCATTATGCACTTGGCTGGCTTGAGACTAAATTATAATAAATGCATAATGAAATATTTAAATTTCCAGCAATGGGATGGAAGTGCAGCTTCGTTTGCCCTGCTGACGCCAGGCTCTGCTCACAGCCGCCCTTTCCCCCTGGCACCGGGGGGCCCATTGCCTCATCCCACAGTGCACCCACATCCCCCGGCAGCTCGCGGGGACCAGGTCCTCCCCCACGTGGTGGGTTGACCTTGGCCGGCTGCCAATTAAAATAGATTTGGATAGTTAAAATTAAAACAAACACAAATTAAAACAGAGGCTGGGCTGCGGGAGCAGAAGCAGCAGCTTGCCCTCGACCGTCGTGCTGGATCTGTTCGCACGTGCTGCCTGGGAAGCTGGGCCAGTGCTGCCTGCTCCATCCGCCAGATGGGCACCCGTGTCCCACGGCAAGCACAGAGCCTGCCAGCCCCAGGTCAGGGGATGAAATCTTGACCCCAGGGACCGATGATGGCAAATTCAAAAAACCCTTCCAAAACCTCGCCTGGCCTCTGGTGCACACTCTCTCCTGCTCCATCAGTGAGGAGCACGGCCATGTTTCGCCCGGGAGCAGCTCCCAGGCTCGATCCCACAGATGCAGGGTTATTTTTAACCCACTCTCTGCTCTGGCAGACGCTGGCTTTGGCAGGAGATTTTTGCAGTGTCACAACGCCAGGCTAAGCTTGGAAACATCCAGTCGGGACTGCTGGAGGGACGGATAAATGGCAGAGAGGCTGTCGCCAGCTGCAGCCCCACGTTTGCTGTGGCAGGCATGCGCAGGGCAGTGTCCCTCCATCAAGCAGGAGGTCTGAGTCAGGCTGCTCCTTTTTGCCACCTTTGCTATTTCAGTTTGGGCAATGCAAAGGGAAGGCAGCAAGGAGGTTCCTACCTGAAGCTTTCCCCACCCAATTACAGGCCAGAGACCAAACTGGTCCTGGAGATGAGGCTGCACTGCTGCAACCAGACCATGGGGATCCTTGGTGCACCAGAACGAGTGAAGCATCTCCTTCTCCCACCTGCTGTTGGTCCTGCCAAAGCACCTGACCCTGGTCTTGGGCCAAGACAGCAGCGAAATCGAGGGTCCTTCTGGTGGGGCTGAGACCCTGGTGGGTGCAGTGGGGTGCAATGGGGAGGAGATTCGTCCCAGAGCCATGCTCTGCTCACCACTGCTGACTGCTACCCCTGCAGCACCAGCCTCAGCCCAGGGAGCCCCTGGGGTAATCTGAGGAGCCTTCATCTTTCTGTCAAGGAGCTCTCCGTAGCCAGGGACGGTAGCCCATCATGCTCCACAATGTGCTGAACTCAGGCTAGCTGCTATTAATTCATGGTCAATACCGCCCTCGGCAGGGTGCCCTTGGTTTGTCGGTACTGTGAGAGGCACGCAATAAACCTGTGGCTAACCACAGTATTTGGGGCGCAAAGACACACACCACCCCCGCCCCGTTACAACTAGGAGGGTTACAACTGCCAGGTTCCTGCACCCAGGCGGCTTCCAGCGTGCATCTCTGTGGCATTACGTCCCTCTGACAAATAGGGTTGCAACAGGTTGACATGAGGAGGATGGGACTGACAGACAGACAGACAGACAGACAAACAATAGGCAAACAGCCCAGGTGCATGAGTGCCGTTTTCCTTAGGCAGCTGGGCTAGAAGTCACTTCTGCAGAGCCATGTTCACATTGCTTTGGGTCCTGAGCCCTGCCTCCAAGGTAATTAGCTCTTTAACTGTCTTTACACCGACGAGTGATTTAAGGAGCTCAATCTGTTTAGCTTATTGAAGAGCTGGGTAAAGAAGTTTTTACCAGTCTTTATCACCGTCTTTAAGCACCTATGCAGAGGGGTGATGTATAATATTTAAACAGGTCTTTGCAGTAGCTGATAAAGACACCACAATGTCCAGCATGGAAAATTCAGCAAATTTCAAGCTGAAAATACAATGAGCCCTTTGCTTGTAAGAGCAGTTGGCTGTCTAGGGGATTACCGAGAGACCTGGTGGGCTCAGCGCCACTCGGAGTCGGGTCAGTCACAAATTGTCGGTGTCCTCTGCAGATGAGCAGGGAAATGCCCTCATTTGGGCTTATGCAGGTGCTCAAATGAGAAACCTTACACCGTAATCTGCAAGTGTGCACAGCAGTGCATGAAACGGGCTGTCCCAAGCAGCAGGTGGTGGATGGACAGACCCTCAGAGAAAGCAAGCAGTGCATGGAGCAGGAGGAGAACCTGTGAGTGAACATAATAGATATAAAGGAACCAAAACTAGAGAAAGAAGTTGAGCAGAAATCCTTTAAAAAAGGCACAGGAGAAGGTGTGCTCCAGTCAGGCTTTCACAGCATGCTCTGGCACAGGTGTATTCCCTGTAAATACACAGAACTCATTGCTTTTCCCCATCACCTCTGTAGGCACAAACATACGCTTTGAGTTCTCCCATCATCGTCGCTTCAAATTCTTCAGCTTCCCTCTGAATCGCAGCTTTACCTTATCTCTGCAAGTATGATAGAGGGAAGAAATTATACACGGAGGAAAGCAATTAAAAATGTTCATTTTTTGTGAAGTTGTTGAAAAGACAAAACTGACATGATTTCGTAGCACAGCGTGCGCTCAGGAAAAATGCTCTTTAGAGCAAAGACATGGAAATATGTGATGGCTACCTCACCTTCAGGATCAGCAGCACGCAGCTGGCCACGTCTTGCAGCTCCTAGCTCCGAGCTTTGTAGACACCCAGAGGTCCATGACACATAAGGACCCTGGAGGAGATGTAAAGCAGCATATGGAGAAGGTGCGTTTTGTGAGACAGCCCAGGCAGCACCAGGCACTCAGTGCTCCTGCCAGCCATAGCGGCGAGGCCATGGGGCCTTGCAAGTCACAGGGAATTTGCAAGTGTCTGAGCTGGCCTGGCAGGGCCCTGGGGATGGTGCACGAGCACCGAGGGCATCCAGGCACATCTTCTGCTCCGTGCCCAGTGAGCCTTCACACCTGGCTAGCCGCCTAGTCGGCGACTCAGTCCAGACATTTCTCAGTAATTCTTGGAGGTGTTTACTTTACTGTCTCATGCTATGTATTTGCATACATCCAATTTACAGTTCCCGTCATCTAACTGCCTCGGTAATTGGGCAGCTGGTCTCAGAAATGCTGATTTACTGCTCTGCTGATGACATAATGTGTGTTTGCACTTGCGAGAGGCAGCCATGAAATCCCTCCCTCCTGAACTGAATTCCACTATTGATTTTGCTTTATTGGATTAATATTACCATGACCTGCTGTTTTACTCAGCACATTTAATACACCAGAAAGAATGTACTCGTGCCACTCTTTTGCTACAAACTGCATTTCCCGCATGGGACACATGCATCTCCCCTGCCTTGGCACTCTTGCAAGGAAATAACAATCCCTGCCTGCTGGGAACAGCAATGAGACTGCAGCCGGGAGTGCAAACAGCAAATGCCACCTTGAAATATTTCTGGTTGGGTTGTGTTTTGCTTTGCGAACACCTGCCTGGGCTGGGATCAACTTTGCTGCTGCCTCCCCGCATCTCCCCATGCCCACTGCCAGCTGCAGGATCTGGCACGGCCACCAAGCAAAGGGCTTCATGGTGACTTGTTCAGGTGGCCGCATGCATCCCTGCCGTGCTCCACGCACCGGCCATCGCCGGTGCTGGCAGCGGCGGAGATGCCTGAGCTGCCCAACCCACATCAGTACGGCTGACTCAAGGAGGGCAACGTGCAGGACAAGTGAAAATGGTAATGAAGTGTTCCCGTCGCAGAGTGAGAGCGCTCAGAGCCAGCTTCCCACACGGCCAGCTGTCTCGTGTGCTTTTTACGTTTGGTTTCCATCCAACCTGAAATAAGAGCAGTCTCCGAAGGAAGGCATTTGTCACTGCCCAAAAGGACTTGCAAGCAAGGTCAGCCCGGACCGCCCCAGCGCAGCTTGCCGGTGCCTTGCGCTGAAGAAGGGCATGAACATACTGTCCCCAAACCTCCATCCATGTCCCCCCTCAGCCTCCAGGTGCACAGCAAAGGGAACAGTTACAGCACAGGCTTGGTACCAATAAAAAGAGCAAGAAAGCAATTTTGCTTATAGGCATCCTTATTCTCGCAGTCCAGCGAACGTGATTTTTTTTCCTGTAGCTGGTAATTCCTGTATTTGCTTATTTCCTAAAGGGAAGCTTTCTCTTTGAAACCAGGAATGACAAATGTCGGTGTTACATTCATACAGTGCTTCGGAGGCTTGCCCATGCCTGTGCAGCCTGTGCAGCCTGCCATGGCAGGGAGCTGGTACCTGGTGTCACTTTGCATCACCCAGTGGCATGGGACGCCCAGCAGCAGACCGCAGGACCTCTCCCACTGAATTTCCCTTCATGACTTTCTAACTGCACTACACAAAACCTGCCAGCAGGGACATGCAGGGGGAAATATTTTCTGAGAAGCTTTCAAAACTTCTGTGCAGTCCTTATGTGTCGGGACTCACAGCGAGACCCTTTTTTTCCAAGGCTGCACGACACGATTGACTCATACATTTCCCTTAATGTACAAATTTGGGTAGCAGAAAACAGGCACCAGAAGAGTTCATAATTGCAAGAGCAAATGATGAGGAGAACGTCACAGAAAAGAAAGGCACTAGAAGGAAAAATACTTGCAAAAAGCAAGTTGAGGCTGCCCAGAGGGGACTGGGCAGCAGATCTCTACCTCTGTGGTGGATAACGTTAACTTTTCTACTAGTTCTTTAATTGCTTTGGTTTCCGTGGAGCAGCAGGAAGAAGCTCGGATCGTGCCCACCTCACTCTTCCCTGAGCCCTCCGTTTCCCACGCTGGGAGCCTCGCGGGAGGCAGCGGCAGCAGGGGGCTCGGGGAGGCCAGGAGCAGCCCTGCACTGATGAGTCCCAATCACAACCTCCATGCAGCAGGTGGGCTCGAGCGTATTAAAATGCCAGTCTTCCAGCTTCGCCCATACTAATTTTCTCCTGTCTCTTAGTAACTGGCTGGTACAGGTTATGTTAATATGGATTTAAATTCTCCAAAGAGCAGAAAATTAAAGGAAATTATGAATCAATTTACATTTCATCTGATTCGTAAACCTACACACTCTACAAAATGAGTTGATTTGAAATAATTAAGGTTAAGAATGTCCTCATCACCTCTTCAATAATCCTACTAGATGCACTGCATTTTCCATGTCTACTCTTGCTCTCTTTAGCATTTCAAATTACACGTCCTCCTTTGTTTTTTTTCAAGCTATCGCAAATTTACCAGGCAATTAAAAAGTGATATGTAATAATAATAACACCAATAACAATAATAACAGCAATAGGCTGTGTTTGCAGCAGTAGGAGCAGAATGCCAAAGGAGGGGAGGGAGATGAACGGAGAATTCCTGCTTAGATATAGCCCTTTGCAGAGCAACCCCAGCACATGCTATTTGTCAAGCCGTGGGAATCAGATTATTTATAAGCCTTTTCACATGTGAAAGGGAGGGGCCATGGCTCTCCCTGAAGCTTCAAAACCCTCCCTGGTGCAGCAGCCCCTAACTTTAGTGAACATCTTCCTTTGCCTAGCAGATATCTGCGCTCTGCTCTAAGAGTTTCTTCTGCAGAGCTGTGAGGACAAGCACTCCAACTCTTCTGAGGATTTCTCATTAAGGTAATTTTTTTACCAGCAGGTTTTACTGTCAGGATGATACGTTTAAATCAGCTCAACCACAGTTGACTCACATGTGAATAGCCTCTAATGAGCAGCAGAACCCACTCATCATGGGGAAATTTTACAGGGAAATACAGAAGGGATTTTTCCATTGCCTCAGACCTGGTACGATGTGCTCCCCAGGCCGTTTGGATGGTAAGATGACCCAGCTGGGTCTCAGACCCCACAGTACAAGTGCATGGCAATTTTCTTTACCTATTGAAGGTAAAGCATGGAGGATGGCTGTTTTCATGGATGCGTTTCACAGCAATGGGATGCATTGCTCCAGTATGTGGTTGCTTCCATTGCTGCTTTTTATTGGTGGTTATAGATTTGTCAGTTGCTACAGTAATTCTCTTCACTGGCAAATACACATCAGCTACATGCAACTACATGGCAGCAGTGGTATTCCACTCCAACAGACAACTGCTGTCTGTCCAGATTGCTCCAGCGATAAAGCAGAAAGAAAATGTCATGCATCCCCAACACTGCCTCCAAAGGTCCCCAGGGAATGACGACATGTCCTTCCCCACCTGACCTCAGACAAGGGTTACAGCGGGGATTTGTAAGCAGGAATTGCCACAGTTCTCTGCTCGGAGCCAGGACACAGCAGGCAGCAAAGTACCCAAGGAGCAGAGCCTGTTGCCATGAGAAGGCAGTGCCTGGTGCCAGCCGAAGGGCTCTGTGATGCTTCCAACGGAGCAGAAGGGCTCCGCAGGCACTGACGTGTGATGTTAAATAGAAGTGAGTTGTGTCTGTCTTTGGCTTGGCTTGGCTTGCTGAACCCTTTGGTGCTTTGCAAAGGAGAGGGTGTGATTTGATCGGGGTGATGCAGAAGCTCAGTCATCTCCTTCATGCATTGATCCGGCTCTACCCATTGCAAGCCAGAGCATTTGCTCCATGGTGAGTGACCCTGTGGTCGGTGGCCAGCTCTCTGTCATCTTGGGGAGGAGGTGGATTTGTTTCCTCCTCCTCAGAAACAGGCCCATGGGCATGCTGGTCTGTGGACGCACCTCAGGACAAGGCAACCCACACCCTGGGCTACTTTAGGAGGAACGAGGCCAGGAGATGGAGGGGAGTTATTAACCCCCTTCTGCTTGGTGCTGGCAAGGCTGCACCTGAAATAGAGCCCAGTTTGGGTCCCTGCCCCCAGTTTAGGAGAGACATGGAGAAACCAAAGGCTACTAAGATGGTCAGGGCCAGATGTAGTGCTGGCAATAGTCCTGCCCTGAGCCACGGGCTCGACTAGGGACCAAACAGCAAACTTTGGAGATTCTGGGGTTTAACATGCAAAGCCTTCCCTGCAAGTGAGGGACCATGACATCTTTGGGGAGACAAGCATGTTGCTTCTCAGCATGCTGCAGAAACAAGCTGAAGATATTGATCCTCTGTGAACTGTAGCCTGAATTTCAGCACTGCCAAACAGACTCAGCAGCATTTGAATGGTGAGAGAAATGTCCAGGGGTGATGTCAGACCCTGGGAAACGCAGAGCAATTACAGCAACACCTGACTAGGCAAGCCTGAGAGTCTAGAAGCGTAGCTGCGCTTTTTTCTTCAAGCCTTCCAGTTCGTATCATGTCTCAGGAGCTATTCCCCCTCTTCCTTCCTGCAGTGTGGACCAGCAGCTTGCATCCCACTTGCTGACACAGTTGTAAATTACTCTTGACAAATTTAACAATGACTCAAGGGCAGTAAAGAGACGGCAAACAGCAAAGAATGAATGTTGTTCCTGCCAAAAATCAGTGTGTGGCCCAGTGCCTCCTTCCCCAGCCACCTGCGCCTGCCTCCATGGGGCTGGGAGCACGCACAGACCACAGCCAGAAAGGTTACTCACCCCCACTTAGAGGTAAAATGCCAAATCACAGCTGACATTTAACTTAAACTCCCCTTACTGAGCATGCTGCAACAGGCACAGGAGCCTGCTCCGGGCAGGCTTGTGCCAGCAAAGGCGAGAGGAGCCCCCTGCACCTTTGCAGGGGGGCTTGCCTCTGCAGCTGATGCTCAAGGCTGGGAGTTCTGCTGTCCCCAGGAGCTAATGACCATGGGCAGCACAGCTCCTGGTCAAACCTTCCCTGCAAGCTGCAGCCACTGCTCAGTCTTGGGTTGTGCCCTGGATGCTGCTGGCTGGCTGGCTGGGGCTTTTAACCAGGCACAATCCCATGCATCCTGCAGAAGAGCCTGTCTCCAATTTCATGCTGCCAGTGAAGCAAAGGGCTGGGTTTTCCCCTAGCAAAGGGGCTGGAAGTGGAGTCACAGCTCACTGTGCCCGTAGCTGATTCCCCTGTGGGGCTGCTCCTAAACAAAGCCATGGGGCATAGTCAAGAGCCCAACCCCGTGGCCTGGCAGCCAGGATAGCCCGTGCCCTTTTGCTCACTGCTCCAGTCCTCACTGCTGCATGCAGAGAGCACAGTGAGCACGCAAGGGTGGGTCCTGGGAACCCACAGCCAGGTGGGTCTTTGACATCCCCCTCCAGCAACACCAAAGCCAGCACTGGTCTGCCAGGATGCCTGGCTCTAGTTGCCCATGCCCTGCAGCCACCCTTCCCTCCGGCCCCAGTGCAGGGTTTTTGGGCAGTGCATTATGTCGTGGAGGGCTTCTGTCACTGACACGTCTGGCGTGATTTGTGCCTCCGCCCTTCAGCTCTCCAGAATTCTGGGGCTTGGGTGCTCTGTGTGCTCCCAGCAGGACCACGTCAGCCGGAGAAGCAGGCAGGGGTGGGAGAAGCTTGACGGGCTATTTGCATTGATAGCAGGAGATATGATGGGAGTGAATATCAAACTGTCATCTCCGTCATCTTGTGGCCAAGGTAACGGTGGGAAATGGGTTCGCCTTGTTGAATCCCTCTTCAGATGAAAAATAGCTAGCATCAAGCTGCTCTCATTCACAGATTCCTCCTGTTCGGTTTCTAATATAACGATCCAATTTGCTCAACACAGCTGCAGTTTTTGGGCTCTTTCCAACTTCCGTGTCTGATACAGAAATTCTGCCTCCTGCGCAGAAACGAGCTGTTCGTCCACATGCAGGATCTGGCCCCTTCCCCCTGCAACGCTCCCTGAACATGCTGTCCCCCTTGCTCCAGGGTGCAAGACAGAAAACGGCACACGTGGGAACCTTTCCTGCACTTTTAAGGTTTTATTGACCGTGGCAGAGAGTTTGAAGAGTGCAGACCTGGATGTCCGAGCCAACAGTGTGCAGTCACATCATCCCCTTCCCCTGCCCACAGCTCTTTCCCAACGGCACTGGGACCTCTTCCTTTAACTGGGCTCTCCCTTTAACACCAGTAGTTTGCTCCCTGAATTCTTTTGCTGCAAGATTAAGGCATATGGCAAAGAAGCAGAGCTGCCCAAATCGCGTGGCTCTTGCTTGCAAGAGAAAAGCACTTGGAAGTCTTCTGGGACCCACTTCCCTGAGTGCGGGGGCAGCCGAGAGATCCCTACTTCTCACCTGAACAAGGCAAGCAGACTTCCCTTGGTCTGCTCCCCTTCTTTGAATTACCCTAATCAGGCAGGAGAGGAGGATAATGTGGAAAGGGGTGCCTCCACCATCCCTGCACAGCTCTGTGCACCTGGGTCAGAGCTTATGATTCTTAATTCTTGCTTATTCTTACCCTGAGCACCATGGTTCCCTCCCTGCTGCCCATCAGCAGAGCCCCCTCCCCATGACATACAGCCTCCAGGTAGAATTGCTTTTCCATCCCCCGCTTAGAGCCATAATCTGACACCGCTCCCATGGGCAAGCCAGCGTGCTTGCAAAACTGACCATCTTCCCTCTGCTTAAACAAAAACCATCCTAAATATAACCTCGCCCTGGGCGATGGCTCGCCAAGCTCCCCACGCGCTGCAGGAGCCGTGCAGCTGGGAAAGCAGCAGCATCTCCAAGGGAGGGCTGCCGGTCCCTCGCCCAGCACGCAGAGCTCAGCACCTATGGCTGGGCAGGGACTGCTCGGACAGACAGACACCTCAAACTTTCCCCATCTTGCTGAGCAGCCCTGGGAGAGGGACCAGACCTCAGCATCCCCCCGCAGAAGGACAGGAAGGACAGCAATCTCTGCGTCTCATCCTCCGTCTGTGACGGGCACCAGGCGTGATGCATGGGGAGCTCTGACATTTTAAAAGGCAATTAAATTTAATTAAATTTAAATTTTAAAAGGAAAAAAAAAAATGCCACCATGCAGGTGGCAAAATAAGCCCCGCACCTCTGCTCCAAGGGACAAGCAGGCACAGGACACTGCTGCTGCTCGGGGGGGTGGCTGATGCCATCGAAGGCCCATTTCTGCTTCGCTGACAGCAAGAGAAGAGCCATGCAGCGGGGCAGAAATCAGAGCAGGCAGAGGCACAACGCAGCTCTGGCCAGGCAGCTTGCTCGTGCAACTCCAATTCAGCTTCTTGAAAATGTTGTCCTACTTATTTAATCTTTCAGAAAGATGCCTGATGGGTTTTATAAAGTGTCTGAGTGCAGTTTATGCTCTTGGGCTGCAGGAAATTAAATGCCTTTTGGTTGTCTGAGGGTAGTAAAGAAAGAGTTCAGGAGCCTTATTAGTCCTCATTTCCATTTTTCCCTGTGTTGAAGGCATACTAAATAACTCCATCTGGGTGGATTTGAAGTATCTGTCATTTGCTTATCTGCAGGACAAGCAACAGTATAGATTATTACAAGTTCAAAATTGAAAAAAAAAAAAATCTTACTCGTTCTCTCGTTTACTTTATTTTTTCACTTTTTTCCCATACCTATCATCTTGCAATTGTAAACAGCTTGGGCAGCTGAACTATTGCTTCTCCCCAGTTTCACTGCCCCAATCCCAGACCCTGAGACTTTAATAGCATTCTGAAATCCAGACAAGAAACTGCTCCCACAAATTCTTACGGTAGGGTCGTGTTTCTGCAACTCTAAGTCCCCAGGAATAAGCGCATCGTATTTCTTCTTAATTCTGGGCTTGAAGAGTTTTTCTACCATGTGTTTTGGATCTGTTTCTCTGAACGGAGCCACCTGAGGAGGACTAAACACAAAGCAAGTGTAGGATGAGGCTCCCCAGTCATTGAACCTGCCTTTAAATTGGCCCCTTAAATTCCTCTGCTGAGTCATTGCACCCAAGAACGCTGCGAGGCATCTGGACTCTAGAAATTGGGCACAAAGGGAATCATCGACTTCCAGCGAGGAAAGGCAGCTTTCCCTTACAGCGCTACCCGATGCTACACCCCTGCTTGTACTGTCGCTTCTCACCACACACCTGGCTACCGACCAGGTTGCAAAGTGTAGGGGTTAGTGGGGAGCTGGATGCAATTCGGATCAGGGAGTGGGGGTCCTGGGAACACAGTGGGGGAGCATGGCTTTTTCTCATTTTCCTAAAAACAGCACTTCTACCACAAAAAGCCACTTGGTTTGCTGTGAGTGGCGGAATTGATGTTCTTTGGCATTTCTGTTTCCCTAGGACATTTCTCTTTTACATTCTGTATATTAAAATACATTTTAAATGATTGTTATGTCACAGGGAAATGGCATAGCTATTTTAGTAATTATCTGGTTTATAGATTCATAAGCGTTAGGGCCAGAAGGGACTAATATGATCTGCAGAGCAGTGGTTAGAGAAGCTCACCCGATGATTCCTCCCTCAAGCCCAGCATTTCTGGCCAAGTGACAATCCATCTCCGCACAGAGAAAAAACCGCAGTCGCAATTAGAAAACGTCAAGTGCTGGAGAATTTACATCACCTGCGGGCACCCTGTACCTGCACGGCGTGCTCGGTAGTTCTCCTCCCCAGCTGTCCCAAAAGCAGCAGAGGGGCAGCCCACGCTCCGCTATGGCGCTCTCATTAAGAGAGAGCTCTGTTTATACCGGGAAAAAAACCTCTCTGCTTCAACTGCTTCCTTCCAAGTATCTGGAGCAATTGCAGAG
Source organism: Nipponia nippon (assembly GCF_047370975.1). NCBI lineage: Eukaryota > Metazoa > Chordata > Aves > Pelecaniformes > Threskiornithidae > Nipponia > Nipponia nippon. The sequence goes on along the minus strand of NW_028262369.1, from coordinate 48,039,923 downwards.
GAAGGGCGAGCTCAGGCTGAGCTGGCGGCACCAATCCAGCCAGCTGCTGCCATCTACGGCAGGAGCGCACATCAGGCAGGGCCGTGCCAGCCCCGGTGTGCCCAGCCAGGTGCACTGCGCAGGTACCCACCTGCTCGCCCCGTCCATCACCTTCCTCCTCCCTACGGGCTCCAGCGTCTGTAACATCCAGGGCAGCACAAATGGAGATCACAGACTCTGCTAGAATCCCTGAGTCTTTAATTTATTATCCTTTCCTATGAGGAGAAATGCCTAGAGGTGGGGGACCTGGGGTCCTTTGTAGAAGCAGCAGGCGCTCCAGCCCCCAGGGTGCGAGGACCGGTTAAATTGCTCCAATGAGATTCATCAATCCATTATCTCCAATCCTCTCGTTTGGGGCTGCGAAGAGTTTTACAAGTGCAGCGGGCAAAGAGGCTTACTCATTCCCCGCAGCCCGGGGGTGCACGGGAGCCCCCAGCCCCGGTGCCAGGTCCCTGGCAGCCACTGCAAAGCAGCTGTGGGTTGTTGTGGCACCATGAGCTGTTTCACCTGCACGCCACAGTGGGGGACTAGGAATTAAGTGGACTCTAATTTTATCGTCAGGGTTCATTAGGTTAATTAAATACTGTGGACGCACTCTGTTAATCAGCTTTGCAGTGGGAGAGCGGTTTCGGCAGGAGTCAAGGAGCTGCTCAGAAGCCGCTCAGCTAATGGTGCTAAATCCAATTTCATGCAACGGCACAGCGCCAGGGAGATGATTAACGGGTTTCATGTCTCCCCATCTGCGGGGGCTGTCCCCAGCTCCCCCCGGAGCTGGAGGGAGCGGGCGCTGGGCCAGCCTGGAGGAGGCTTGTTGCTGGCTCGCAGTGCAGCAGAGCCCAGCAGAGCTCCTTGCTCCTTTAAACCATCTTGGGGTCTAGGCAAGGGAGAGGAGTTTTTCAGGGCTGGTGTCAGCATCCCGATGCCAGGCAGGGCCAGCCCAGCTGCTTGGGTGAGGCAGCACCAGCCCCCCCCTGCCCAACGAGGTTTCAGCTGATTCGGAGCTGTCACAGGAGAGAGCACCCCAGTGCTGCATTGAGGCAGGGCAATGATTTCAGGAGCCGATAAATTGCCCACACAAATATATTGCTGGATTCAATGATCTAATGCCATTTGGAAAGGATTTGCATTTTCATATGTCTGAGAGGAAGATTAGAGACATCACCTTCAAGAAAGCTCTCATGGGCTATTCCCTCCTCTCTCCTCAGTACTCAAGTAGTGACTTTGAAATATGAAATGGCGTTGCCTGCAAATTAGTTGAAATAAAAGTACTCGTTATGTGACCCAAAGGTTTTCTTGGTGGGGAAAATTGTCACCTGAACAAGCAGGAGGATGTGACTGGTGATGGCTTGAGGTCTGGACTCCACACAGGGCGGGTGTCCCTGTGCCAGGGGGTTGCCCCACGCTGCTGAGCACAAATGGGAGGGGGGTGTTCACAAACAAATATATTTTCCCCCATTGCACGATGGGGAGGAGAGAAGGGGCAGGCATCAGAGCATGCTCCAGCTAGGCATGTTGACTGAAGGGCCATAAAAAGAGCTGGCGGAGGGCTGGACTGGGCCGGTGCTGGGGGATAGCATTCCTTGTAACTTCACAGCAGCAAATAAAGGGCAAGTTTCCTGGGATTCCATGATTTTAGAGCAGGTGATAGGAAGATAATAATTCGTTCCCATCCTCTGGCTTTTATGGGGAGTTGGTGCTCATCAGATAATTTTGATTTCGCTCTTTGATGAGATTATGACTTTGCCTGGTAAAGGTAACAGCACAGACATGAAATACTTGGGCTTTGCTGGCATTTGAGCCTGGACAGCGCAACAGTCTGATTTCAAGAGACACATTAAATGAATTAAAACATAGCTGACAAGCCCATTTCAAGAAGTCAGTGTGAGCCAGAAACCCTCAGCTGGTGGGCATTGCTGGGGTCTGCAGGGGTCAGGGTTTGGCATTGCTGCCAGCGGCGTTTGCCGCGTGACCAGGACAAACTGAGTGGCCGCGACGGTGAACACAGGGCTGAGCTCTGCAGTCCGTGCCAAACAGGGAGCATAGGAGTAGAGACTTTTTGGATGGCTCCTCTTCCCCGGGCTGAGCCAATGCACCTCTCAGCCTCTCCTCATACGGCCCATGCTCCCACCCCGGCCACCACAGTGGCCTCACTGGACTGGCTCCAGGATATCACTGTCTTTGTGCTGGGGAGCCCAAGCCAGCCCCAGCTCTGCAGCTGCAAAAAGGCATTTTCCCCCCATCAGCTCACGAACTCGGGTGATGCTATTTTAAAAGCTGGATTCAATGAATACGTCCATGTGCGCTTCTCTTATGGATAGTAATTTCAGCATCTGTTCAGGCTGCTGAAGCACCTTGTAGCACTGGAATCGTGGGCTCCAATATTTGTTAAAGGACAGGATTATTTTCTGTTGATTTCAGGCTAATCACACAAAGAAAAGCAACATCTGCTGAGTGAATGGGCTCCCAAGGAGAATTAACCACTCTCACACAGAAAAGAATAGGAAAGAGTTGAACCAGCAAGATTCTCTTTAGGAAGAAGAACATTTATTTTTAGACCCTCCTGTGGCCCCATCCATCCCTCCCTCTTTTCTGCCAGCGCCTGTTGGAGGCAGGCAAATACCGCTGGCATCTGTTTTTCTCCTTCCTCCCCATCATCCCCATCCCCACATCTTGACCCCCCTCACTGACCGAGCCACTCAGAAAAAAATAGTCTCTAGTGTGTCATCCGTCTGTGGTGCATGTGAACTTATGTGCCAGCAAAATGAGAGCAACAGAGATTATTTGAACCCATGCCAAGGTTACCCATAAAACACAAGTCAGCTGCACAAAGGTGGAGTGGGGAGCCCCGGTAATAAGATGGAAGCAGTGTAGGAAACTATCCTAACAAGAGTGCGGTAATTAGAATTGGGCTGTTTGTTTCCCGTCGCATGGAGAGGCAAGCCATAAATCAGGAAAGCATCTGCCGTGCAGGATCCAAGGGCTCTCAAAGCAGTAGGAAAAAGCCATCCATCACTGTAAAGAGAAGGAGGATTTGAGTTTAAATTACAGATTCTCAAACTATGCATTTGCAATTGTTTGGAAACAAAGTCCTCTTTAATTTCTCCCTCAGCACTGGGAGGGGGCTGAGCCAGATACAGCAGGGTTCAGCTGATGCCCAGTCAGGCCCCAAAAGGAGCAGAAAGGGAAAACTGGGGGGGGGGGGACCAAAGGGCCCCGGTATGCAGCTGATGCTCTTCTACTGAGCACCTGCACCCACCCTCCTACCCAGCTTGCCTTCTTTCCTTTGTGGGCTTTTTTCCCCTTACAGCACATTTCCGAAATAACCTGGTCCTTGAAACAGAGAAAAGGCAACCTCCCCCACCCCTCTCACCAACACCCCACCAAGGAGCCCGCCGGGCTGACTCCGGGTGCACCGCTCCCCACACCTCCTTCCATCCATCTGTCTGTCTGTCCTGGCGGCAGCAAGGAGCCAAGCACCCAGACACCCACCTGAGCTGCTCATCCCTCCTTCCACCAGTGTCCAGCCATGGTGAAATTATGTAAATTCTGTAACGATGGCAGCCAGGGCTATTAACTGTGCTGCTTTAATTCTTCCCTGGGCATTTGTAGTCACTGGGATTTGGGGGCTGATGTATATATTATTTTTTCATATGAATACATCTCCAGGCAAGAAAGTTGAGTGGCAAACACAGAAACGTTCAGTGCCCAGATATGAGACGTCCCTTAGGAGAATATATCAGAGTTATGGCGTTAACATGTAAAATATGTGGGAGTGAGAGTGAAATATTGCCTTCACAGGCCATTGCCTATCGACAGGCTGTGGGAAGACGGCTATGGGAGAGGGGCAGAGCTGGGGGAGGTTTTCCAGGTGAGGGTAGGGAGCGGCACATGTCCCTGAGGGTATACTTGAGTGCCGAGGAAAGCGTTTGCCATGGACTTTGCCCCCGTGGGGCTGGGTGCAGGAAGTATTTTTCTGGGAACGCTGCACCCATTGGCAGGCACCGGCCTGTGGGCACAGCTACTGCACAGGCACGGCTGTGGTTTGGGCACCCACGGGATTTTCACGTCCCTTTGCATGGGGAAAGGTGCACATGCTCTCACGTTTGTCAAGGGTGAGGACCAACAGCTTGCACCTAGCAGAAGAGATGCTCCCCCAGCCTGGTGGGCTGGATGGGGGTGTCCCAGCCCTCGCCTTGCAACCCTCGTTAGTCACCACATGTCAATCCCCAGATAAATGCAGGCTTGTGTCAGAATTAATCATTCTGGCAGTTTACAAGCCAATTAAAGGAAGGGGCCATGTGTCTGATTATACAGCAAATAAACCTTGGCAAATTACAAACATATCAAAGGTAGTCCCAATTAGCTGCGGTGATTCACAGGGGAGAGCACCCAGGATAACGGCTCCTCCTCACTTTGGTGTCTTGTACTCGGGAACCGAACAATAACATGTCTGATGATCATAAGCTGCATTCCCAAACGAAGAATGCCCAGTATTGTATTTATTTATCAGGCGCAAGTGAGGGATTGCTACAAGAAGCTTGACAGCTAGATGTGGCAATTAACATATCATTTGAATATGGCTACTTGCTTGTCACACAAATGAAGAAGATGCTCTTCTTCCTTGCTCCTTGGTATAGAAGCTGAGAAAAAACATATTCCTTCAGATTTCTTCTTGTCTCTGGTGCAACATAAAAGCTATGGCCAAAATCGTGCCGTCTGGACTGGGATCACAGGGCCAAGGAGTCCTGGGTGCCCTGGGCTCTTCCTGCAGTGAGGGGACATAAACTGTGAACGAATTTCAGACTAACGGCTCGCCAAGCCAGTACCCTGCAGTGTCGCACACCCGGAGCAGCTGCTTGCTGCCGCAGCCCTCCCTGCCACCCCGCCATGGGATCACCAGCACGGCTCCCTCTCGCTTCAGGTCCTCACCCTCCTTCTCTTGGGCATCTGCTCTCAGCAATTCCCATCCCCATTGCTGTGGGCAGCCCAAGCCTCGTGTGGGCAGGGGAACCTGCCAGCCACCTGGGAACAAGCCCACTTGTTGGCTTCTTCCACTTTTGCATTAGTTTTTCCCCTCCACGGTCTGGCAGGCAGTGTGGGGCAGCTTCTTTCACTCATTGAGAGCACCTGGAGAAGTGGTGATTTAAGGGCACATGACTCACCTTGCAGTGAAGTGGTCTGGGCAGAGAGGAGTGGCTGTGGCTGTGGCTGTGGCTGTGGCTGTGGCTGTGGCTGTGGCTGTGGCTGTGGCTGTGGCTGTGGCTGTGGCTGTGGCTGTGGCTGTGGCTGTGGCTGTGGCTGTGGCTGTGGCTGTGGCTGTGGCTGTGGCTGTGGCTTCTATGCAGCCCTTAACAGCTTGCTGCAGATGTTTTCCAGCTGTGCCCAGGTACAGCCTAGAGGCTGTTCAAGCTAGGGAAGGAGCTGAGCCCTGGGGCTGTATGCCATGCTTGTTCCGGGGATGGGAAACATTCTGCATTGAGGGGGTAAGTACTGATTTTTGTCATGAGCAGCTGTTATTTATAGATAAGTTTACTGACAACTATTACAACTGATCATGCTGCTGATGGTTAAGAATGATGTTTATGCAGTATGTTCTTATAATACCATTTAGGCATGTTTATCATTAATGGGCCAGTGAGATTAGAACAAGATGACTATTGTATGGGATGGCTCCTGTGTGGCTGGGAAATGTTCAGTGGATGTGGGCATTACTTCAGCCTGCCGTGGGAGTACTCTGGCTGCTGGTCCTGGGTAGCTCCCATGTGTGGAGCCCTTGGGAGGCTCACACAGATGGGCTCTCGCTGCTACCAGCTCCCTGCCATGGCAATGGGACCCTGGGTGCCCCAAACCTTCCAGGCTCTCCTGGCTTACTTGCAGACCGTGGTGGTGCTGGCTGAGGCTGGCAGGGAGGAATGTTAATTTTAGCCAGCACCTGCTCTGCTCCAGGGAGTGTATTTATTTCAGAAGCACCATGTGTTTGTCTTTCTGAAACAAAAATGTTTCTAGACTTGGGGTTTGTGGAGAGATTCCAAAAACCTGGGATAATTGCAGATTGAAATGAAACCATGGTGCAAAGAATCAAAATGTCTATGAAGACAAAGTCTGGTTTTTCAGGTGGTGCCCTTAAGAGTCCATCCGCACCCCAGTGGATATCAAAGATGGGCCTGTGTTTTTAAAAACAGCTCTGAAATTGTTCCCAGTCCCACCTCTAAAATAAATAAATACATGCATGTGTGTGCCTCATGAGAATGAGCTCTGCCAGCTCATCAGAATAAAATGTCAGCAAATGCCAGCAAGTTCCTGACCTTAATTCCAGCAGGCTTGCCGCCTTCTCTTTTCTGAAGTTTTTTGCTTCCTTCCCAGCCTTTGCTATTTAGATGTTAATCACCAGGTTTTATTAGGCAGAAAAGGTATCTGCTTGCTGCGCTGACCTGCACGCCTTGCTTAGCGCTTCTTCCCCCTGGGGCTGTGCAGGTGACTGGAGGGACAAGGTGACTCCCTGCCCAAGCCCACCATGGGCTCACAGGTAGTGAGCTTTGGGATGCTTTGCACCAGCTGGGCCTTGATGTCGCGTAGCTGTGTGCTCTAGTGCACTCTTCAATTGCAGGACCGTGATCCTAAAAGAATTTGCTGCTATAGGATTTTGTGGAAAGACGTTAAAGCAAACTGGAGCACCCAACTATGAGCAGGATCCTACCTTTCCTATCTGAATGCCTGCCTAAGAGCCAATTTGCTTTACAATTTATTGCTTAGAGCTGCAAAATCTGCCATCTGCTCATTTCTTCTCATAACCATGCTCTGCAATGTTTCTCATTCCCACCCACATCCAGCACAATAAAAAAATATTTGCATACCTGGCTAAAAGCCCTTTTATTTATTGCCCTCCAGAGGAGGGGCCTCCTGAGCACAAACGGCGCGCAGTGTATTTTCCCCAACACCACTGTGCTGCGCTGTCGCTGTGGAAGCAACACGTGCAATGACGGCTATGGAGTCACCAGCCACGGGTACATTGAATCACTCGCTTTGAGAGCGCTAGCAGCAAGAGAAGGGGGATACTGGCCTGCTGGGGCCGTGGTGCGTGCTCGCCATTGCCTTGTTTGCAGATGGCGGTCCTCTCCTCCCGCAATGGTGCGGCACAAGAGTTGCGGGGAAAGTTGCAGCTTTGCCATCCTGGCATAAAGGGTGTTTGATGTACAAAGTGCTCTGCAAACATCATGTTTCCCCATGTCTCCCAGGCTAGCTAAAGGATTGCAGGTCGTTTCTGTTATAGGCTGTGGATGTTACAATAACAAACATGTCTTTCTGCTGGAAATACTGCAGTATTTTCATAGTGGGATTTTTTTAAGGGCAAGACTAGACAATGCATGCTGACACTTGCAGGCCAGACTGCTTTCATAAAATATTTGCACAGTATCAGCTCTTTTCGAGTCCCGAAACCTACCAAAGCTTTGTGATGCTTTGAAAACTGCTAACAGGCGAACTCAAAACACTCCTGACCAACTCTTTTAGGTCCCTTGCTTTTGGGTATGTTGCTCAGTGCAAACCAATGCACAAGTGTGCTGCCAGCTGGGGTGACAGTCGGCTCTCCCCGCTGCGCCCCATGGCACCCCAGCAGCTGCTGCTGGAGGATGTAGCGGAGCTGCGGGGCTCTGCCTCTGATCGAGCTGCCGCTGGCCCTGTCCGGAGGGGTCTCGCGGTGGTGTCGGGGTGGGCAGGTGGTGGCGTGGTTTTTTGTCTGGCTTTCTCATAAGCATTGCAAGAACATCTTTCTAAGTTCACAGGGTGAAAAAAGGAAGTCTGTGAATCTCGGGTGGGGCGTGGGACCCGTTTCCCTGGGGTGCTGGGGCAGGAGCAGAAGCCCCTGAAAGCCCTGGGCTGCAGCCAGGGAAGCTGGGGCAGGGCTGGAGAAGGCGATCGCCTCCCCGCTCCGGTCTGGGCTTTCTGTGCTGCATTTCACGGCCTTCCCAGGAGATGGCAGGCCAGTTTTATAAATCCACAACCCGCGGCTGGCAGCGAGCGGCTGAGAGAGAGGGCTGGGCCAGGGCCCCGAGCACCGGGGGCGGCCGGGCGCCTTCCCCCGGCGCGGCCGCGCCGCTGCGCCCCTCGGCGGCGGCCCGAGCCTCCCCCGTTCGTGGAAGAGTCCTTCGAAATGTCCTGCAGGTTCCCTCAAGATTGGATGGGCCCCATCCCCGGCAGCGCGTCTCCCTGGTTTTGGCGAGGTCCCCTCCCGCTCGGGTGGCCCATGGGACCTTTGTCCCGGGACGCTGAGCAAAGGCGGGCGAGCCACGGCGGCCTGGCGCGGGGCGGGAATGGATGGGGCTGCAAAAACAAGCAAACCGGTTACACAGCTTCAGCGTGTCATTCCAGGGCTTCTAATTATTGATTTTGAAAGGGAGGAAACAGGTTCTGGACTTGCAGGACAAACGCCAGTGTAAGAGTTTAATTCTCTCCTTGTTCTTCGGGGATCTCCTGTACCTTCTGGTTGCGGTGGTGGTGGACTAAGCTCGACGTCCTGGGATCAAAAGCCTGGGAAGGAAGAGGTGGTGATTTGGCAGGCGTGGTGCAAGGGCAGGGAGAGCTGGTCATTGTCTCTCTTTTTTTCTGGGATCACAGTTAATGTTTGGAATGTAACAGGAAGGTGGAATCATGTGAAATGCCACAGGTATCCTAAACTCCCTGCGGAGCCTGTGTGACTTTGTCTGGAGCACCGCCTGATGCCGCGAGTACCACCCAAATCACGCTTGGGGCAGCAGGTGGGTGGGGGTTTGGGGCAGACGGGCTGCAGAAGAGCTGCTGCCCCCCCCCCCCCGGCCCGGCTGCTGTTTCCGTGCTGCAGCAGCACTGGGCTGCTGACCCGAGAGGCCCACATGCTGAGAGTCCAGAAGCAGTGGCAGAGTGAGGCTCGTCCTTTTGGTTCAGCCCCAGTATTTGAAGAGCGGTCTCCAGGTTTGCTCTAGGCACCACAGCAGTCAGTGCGAACGGCCACCGTGGCTGTGGAAGAGGGCAGAGGAGCAGGCTACGGACAACCCAGGGCATCCACCACCCACCAGGGTCTGCGAGCAGACCCGGCACTGCTGGGCAAACCCACCGGGACTGCCTGGGAGGAGCCGGTTTGTTCGCGGGCTCTGAAGGCTTCCCATCAAACACCCATGTCTGCGCCAGGGGGAAAACCCCCCAAAGGCACCATTCACTGAAGGGATGCTTGCAAACCCTCCCACACAGGAATTCAGTTCTTCACCAAATCCGTGGGGCTTTGCTGGCTGTGGAAAGGTAGCAGTCAGCAGGGCTGCATGTCTTTAATCAAATTTAGCACAGGAACAGGGCTCCAGAGAAGCTGTGGGATCTCTGTCCCTGGGGATAATTGCAACTCGCCTAGACACAGCCCTGAGCTGCTGCTCTCGTCTGGAAGCTTGCCCTGCTTGGAGCAGGCATTGGACTGGAGACCTCCAGGGGACTTCTCCAGTGGCTGTATCATTCCCTGCACCTGGGACTTCAATGCTGTCAGCTAAACCTTTGCTAGGGGTAAACAGAAACCTTCATCAAGAACCTAGAGCATCAAACACCATGGAGCAGATCCAGGCTCAAGACTGTCCCACCACCAGCTTCTGCCTGTCCCAGGCTTAAGTGAGCTCAGGTGCCTTGTGGGTGTCCAGTTCTCCACACCCTTTTTGCCCAGGGATCTCTGCAAGTGCAGTCACCAAGCTGCTGCCGCCGCAACGCACAGCACTGATCCCCTGCCCCCTTCCAAAACAAGGAATAAAGGTTTTTAAGGGCCCAGGGCTTGCTGGCATCTTGCCTTCAGTGGGAAATCATCCCTTGATTCACTTGTCCAAGTGCTGACAGCTCTGTGACCCTGAGCCTGGCGCAGGGAAGCTGGCAGCCCAGCCGCCATTCCCGTACACCTCTCGTGGGCGTGACTGAGCACAGGGATTTCTCAGCTTGTCGTGTAACTGTCTGTGCCCAGCCTGCTATCCGAGCCTCCGGGGATGGCGGGAAGCCCACTCCACTTTGAGGGGAAACAATACTTTTTCAGATGTGGCTGAAACACTGCAGCTGTGGATGGCTTTGAACTACGTTATACACTCAGAGGAACTTTCATCGCATTGATTTTTCAGGCTGAATCAATGGCCCTGAATCTGTTATGCCCAGGAAAGGGCCAACAGCCAGCACTGCTGTTTGCATTGCAGTCAGTTGGAAACGCGAGGCACGTGAGGGAAACGTGCTCTGGTGGGGAGGACTGTGCAAGCAGAGCAAGGCAAGGGCTTTGGGAGTTGTGGGTCTCCTGTGGAGTCGGGGGGACGCTGCTGCCCTGGGAAAGGCTTGTCCCAAATGGTGCCTCTGGCATGCGTGAAGGCCAACGTGAGCTCTTCGACCATGCTGCAGTAAGATGAGCTGTCAGGCAGCATCTGTGGGTGTTAAAACACAGAGGGATGGAGCCCCGCCTGAGGGTGCGCCACACGCGTGGGGATAGGGGTGAAACAGCCTGGACTGGCAGTCAGAGCTACGTGAGCGGGTCCCTGCACATCTGGAAAGCAACTCTGGGGTGCTTTCAGGGGGTGGGGGAGCACGTTCACAACTTTCGGGGCTTTTATAAGGTAGGGCACAGTAGGGTCGGGTCTGGTCACACGGACTGGCCTTTCACTAAGCGCAAGATGGAGATTTTTCACCTCCCGCTCCCTTGATTTCCATCACGTCCGGTGTCGATACGAAGACGTGGACGCAGAGTTCCTCGGCCCGAGCGCTTGTAGCAGCCCCGGCTCTCCCGCCCAGGGGGTGCCTCGCCCGGGGCCCGCTCCCGGCCGCGGGCTGCGCCGTGTGCGCCCCGGGGAGGCGGCGCGGCCTCCCCCGCGGCTCGGCGCACCCCGGGCTGAGCGGGGCCCCCCACCGTAACCACTTGCGAGGCTTTTTTTTTATTTAAACTTTGGCGGGGCTGCAGACCCGGCACCGCGCACTAGGTGTCAGCGGTGCCTTCCCCAGCGCCCCTTTCGGGTCCTCATTTTTTCACGCTTCCTTGCCCCTCCCCGCTGGAAGAGGAGGGGTGCGGAGACCCGCGCTCTGAGACCCCCCTCCCCTCCCCTCCCCTCCTTTCCTCCGCGGCGGCGCGTCCCCGCCCCGGGGCCGGCCGGCGGCGAGGGGCGGAGGTTGCGCGGCGGCGGCGCCGGGCGCGCTGCAGGGGCAGCCCGGCCGCCGCGGGGCCGCCATGCCCGCCAAGTCCAAGTACAACCTGGTGGATGACCGGCACGACCTCCGCATCCCCCTGCACAACGAGGACGCCTTCCAGCACGGCATCTGCTTCGAGGCCAAGGTGGGCAGCGGGCGCGGAGGGGGGCCGCGGGGACCGGCGGGGGGGCCGCGGGGGTCCCTGCCCAGCGCTTGCACCCCGGCCCCCCGGGATTCCCTGTTTTCCGGCTCTCTTTTCGCACAGCCTTGGGTTTTCTCCGCTTTCCCCCTTGGCATTGCCTGCTCTCCCCCAAACTCGGCTGCAAAGAGTTGGGTGAGGCTTCCCACCCATCCCGTAAGGATGTCGAAGCTGGGTGGATGGGTCAAGCTGGAGCGGGGTCACCCTGCTGCTTTCCCTCCTTGGCCCTGCATCCCTCCTTGGCTCGGCGTGGTGTTGCTTGGGGACGCTGGCCCAGGAGAGCCAGGGACTGTGTGCATCTTTCCGGGAAAGAGCGGAGGGTTCGGGCTTTGCTCTGCATTTCCAGCGCTGTGGGTAATGCTGGAGTGCCGGTGTGATGGGGACGGCTGGTGTCCTGCGGGATGCCTTGTACCCTGGCGCTCCTCTAATGGGATAAACTCACCATGTGAGCAGACGGAGGAACTGCGTGCCATTTGCGGTGCAGTGCAAGAGGTCAGGGCTGCCCGCCTGAAATAAAAGCTTGCTATCTCTCCTTACATATATAAACCATTCTTGCTAGTGGATTTGGCAGGAAGTGCTATTTTTTTTTTTTTTCTGTTGGGACCTCTCAGTCTCTTACTCCATTTAGGCTGTGGCTTCCCACAGTCTGAGTGCTTGCGCTCTCTCAGCAGGCTGGGAAAAAGCCGAGCGACCCATCCACGTTGCCCAGCCCTGAGCAGGTAGCGCTGGCCGGCAGTACACCGGGAAGTAGCTGGCCGTGAAATTTGAAAAGGGGAAGCATAAAGTCCTGCCCCCTTTGCTGTTCCTGGGGGATACGGTTGTCACGCTGACGAGATACTCCAAGTGAGGTTGACTTGCAAAAAACCGGGTGTGAAACAGATTTTGAATGGCAGGGAGGGAGGTATCTGTCGCACACTGTTGTCCTGGGAGCACGGGTGCCGGCAGGGGAAGTATCGCAGCTCTGGCATTTAATCCCGTGCAGTGTCCCGGGGGCAAGGCTGCGGCTCCTCAGAGGGTGTCAAAGTTGTGTTATTTCCCCCTCTTCTCGTGGCTGGGAGGGTTCCTCTGCAGAGGCCGTGGCCTCCCTCATGGCAGGCACTGTGCTGCAGAGAGCAAAACAGCAGAGGAGTTGTTTACAGAGCAAACTTAAACCTGCTTTGCAACTCTTTCCTTGGGAAGACTGTACAAATTCCGCTTTGCAGCCTTTTGCTCCTGGATTATTGGAGCCAGTTGCTGTTTCACTGCCAGCACCTGCTCAGCCCTCACCTGTGGGGGAGGCTGCAAAGCATCTCCCCTTCTAAATCCCGTGTGCCCGGGTGTAAGTGCTGTGCCTCTTCCATGCCAGGTTTGGGTGGCCCAGCCTGGGGGATGAGCAGTGGGATAGGGCTTCGGTTGCCCCTCGGTCTGCTCATGGCTCATCTCTTTTCCATGCTGCTGGTCTGGCTGCATTAATGGGGTGGCACACATTAGTCTTTGTTAGCTGCTCTTTCTCTTATTTTGTATCCTGTGGCACACGTTAATGCCAAGCATGATCCATATGAAACCCAGCTTCCGAATTTGTGGGTTTCTCCAGCAGCTCCTGATGCCAGATGCAGAATGCAGGTGGCTTAGGCAATTACTCCACCCTTTTATTAGATTGCTGGAGATTAATTAAATGCTTACACTCCTTTAGTTCCTTTTATCCCTAAGAATCCCGAGCGCTTAAACCCGTGTGGCTCTTCTTTCGGCCAGGCACCCAGCGCAAGTCACAAAAATGAGGAACTCTGATTTAGAGCAGAACGTTGGGGGAAGATTAAAGAAGAAAAATGCTTGGCTGGAGCGCCGGGACTCGCGTGCCTGTCTCCTAAAAACCTCCTGGGATTGCTGATAGCGCGGGTGGCGGGGATCCCGGTGTTACAGCCCTCAGCAGCTGGATCAGCGGTCTCTGCTCCAGCAGCCTGGGATTCCTGATGAGCTTGCTTGGGGCTCACCACAGGGGCGTAACACAGGCCTGAGTCGGTATGCACTGATCTATTGTTTTAAGTTTTAATTTTATTTTTACACTCAGACCTACGCTGTCTGTTGCTGTCTTTAAATGGCACACGTAGTGGATGCAATGCGTGTTTTGGTTCACCAGTAGCTGTTGCCATCCTTGCTGATGTTCCCCTTGCTTCTCTCCCGAGGGAGCCCCAGTGTCCCAGGGTGGATGGCCGCAGGCAGTTAGGATTTGGGCTCTTTTCAAGCACAGAGTGACGGACTTGCTCTGAAGCAAGTGGTGCTGTCACATGCGATGCTTTCAGGAGACTTGTGTGCTCGTCCCCACTGGAGCTACTTGCAGCCATATGCTCTGGCACGGGGACACCGAGTCTGAGCGAAGTGTCCTCTAAGGATTACGTTAATCCATTTTCTGGAGATAAATCCAATAGTTGGAAAATCCCACTCCGTCTTCTTAGGAATAGTAATACATTTCACACTTCTGGATCTGTTTTAATTGGCCACCCCTCTTGGCATCAAACCTCTCTGTGTCCCTGAGGCGCCTCAGCCAGGCTGCTGGGAATTGGGGGAGCTGGCTCCGAGGGAAGGCAGGGCATTCGCTTTCTTCTGCATCTTGTGATCTGAATTGTTGAATAAAATCAAAAGCCTGGCCTCTTGAGTTAGCTGAAGCATTCGGATGAAAGAGCTGGGAGCCGCATGCAGCGTGGCACAGTGGAGCAGGCATAAATTCCCACTTGTGCAATGGTTTCCTTGTTAAATAAATGGGTATGTAGAGAGTGAAGCCTCCTCCTTCCTCCTCCACCTCTCCGCTCAGCACTTCTCCTCTGGTCGGGGTGAGGAGGAGGGGGATGTGAGCTTACTCCTTATCTTCCCAAAGCCTTGGTTCTGCAGTACAAAACCCAAGGGTCAGCTTGTGCAACACCAGCAATTCTGTGCATTCAGAAATCATGACTCAGGCTACTCCAACGCCTCCAGAGAGATCAGCGTGTAGAGAGAATTAAATGGGGTGGTGGAGCCTGCCATTGGACTGCCGGACCCACTGTCCATTCGTGTGCAGGGGTGCTGGGTGCTGCGGCATTTGCACGGGGAAGCCATTACTGGGCCCCCATCATTAGAGCTGCTCTCAGGAGCCCACTGGGCTGGGCTCTCCTCCTGCCCTGGAGATCTTGTGGTCCAGAGCAAGGGCCTGCCTACCAAGTACCCATTATTTGGAAACAGCTATTAATCCTTCAGTCTTTAGGCTCGTTAATCCATTCGCAGTGCCCTAATGTACATGGTTCCCAATGAAGGGGTGAGGTGGGTGCAAGGACCCTCTCTGCTCCTCCCTGATCTGCAGGCGAGGGGAGAAGGGGCTGTCCAAGCAAACCTTGGTCCTCGGGTGGACCCACCGCCTGCAGTCCAGGACTGCCATGGGCTGGGACGAGACGTGCTGAGACCTGGCTTTCCTGATATCAGACCTGTTTGCAGATAAACGTGGGATTGGAGGTTTGGGAGGATTGCTGCTGTTCTGGGCAGGTGGGGTGTTGGGGTTTGGGTGGTGGTTCCCCCCCCCTGCCCCCCCCCCCCCCCAAGGGATCTTGGCAACGAGGCATTTTCTCTCATGTTTGTCAGTACTTTCCTCTGCTTTTGTGCGTGGGAAACTGAAGTTGAACCGAGCATCTGCTGCTGTCTATGTTTGGAGATGGGACATGAAGGAGACTAGTCTGATCCAGTATGTCCCTTCCTATGAAGCCCCCCAGCTCACCTGCCGCCACCTTCCCGGGGCTGCCAGCACTGGCAGTGCCTGCCGGTTGCTGCAAAGATAATCACTTTATCAGGAAAGGGATTATAGCCTCAGGTGAACACTAAGCAGCAAATGCATGTGTGTTTCCACTCTCGTGTATATTTTTATGTATGTAGGGGCTGTACAGAAAAGCGTTTGAAGTGAGCTGAGTTGCAGGCAGCTCCGATTGCGGTCTTCGGTTCCCCTCCTCTGCTTCAGGCTCCCTTCACGGCAAGATTCCCTTTCCTGGAGGGCTGGGAAGCCCGAGGCAGGTTGTGTGAAGCTCTGCACCTCCTTAGCTGCCTGGGAGAGACTTGGCAGCTTTATTTGGGGGCTGTTTGTACTGGCAGCTCTGGAGTATGGTGTGCTCTGTCAGGGCTGCACAGCCCGGAGCAAAGCTGCAGTGTGATTTAGCCCGGGATTGCTTGCTCAAGGCTATAAATAACCTTCCCAAGTGCCACGAAAGTTCTCATCTGAAACAGTGGCATATTTCTGCCATACTTGTTAAGTCAGTTCACAGGCTGCTTAGTGAAGCTCTTAGCAAAAAAAAAAAAACAAAAAAAAAAACCAAAAAAAACCCTAACTCTGCCGGGATTTGGCAGAGCTGCCTGTGCCCAGACTGTGGGTACCGGCCAGGCAGCGCGTGGGCTCAGCAGATGCCAGAAGGTCCTGAGGAAGAAGTGACAGGGGTGGGATGCTCCCAGCCCTGCTTTCTGGCCGCTGAAGTGCTCCAGTCTCGCGCATCCCGTACACGAGCGCCTGTTAAGGCTGTAGCTGGGTGTAAGCACAGGAAGCTCAGCCCCTGCGTGGGGGGCAGCTGTGGGCGGTGTGGCTGGGTGGGGTACGGAAACAGGGGCGAGTGGACGGCCCTTCTTTATTGGCATGGAAAAACTTCAGCTCTGCTGCTGCACCCCCTCGCTCCTGGTGTCCCTGCTGCAGGGCTGTATCCTGCTGCAGAGGTGTCTCCCCTTGTTGCGTGAGCTCCATTTTGGCCAGTGAGAGGGGAGGGTGGGTATGGTGCACATGGCTCTGGTGGGCGCTGAGGTCTTGTCTTGGGACCCCCAGAGCTCTGTGTTGCTGGTGCTCGAGCCCCTGCTGCAGCTCATAGGCAGCGCAAGAGTTTCCAGGATCAGCAGGCAGGTAAGCACTAATATCCTTAGGGATAGCTTGACCAGTGGTGCCTGGCACAAGGTGTCCCTGTGTTGATGCCCGCTGGCTGGTTGCGTAGCTCTGGATGAGTCTGACACGCTGCATTAAACTACCTGGGTCCCAGGGCTGGATGCACCCCAGTGTCCTCAGGGTGCAGAGCCCAGTTAAGGGAGGGCAGGGAAGAGCTGGAGCCCTCCAGCTCAGCAGAGAGCCCGTTGCACCCGCCTGCTGGGCTCAGGCTGGAAAGCCGAGGCTTTTTTCCATTGAAGTCAGCTGGCATCCTGGCTTTTCCGTCTGTTTTGGCCTCTGAGCCCACACCACCGCAGTCTGAGTAAACTTCCCCCCTTTCCTTCCAGCGAGGCTGGGTGTTCCTGGGGTACAGGGCAGAGCTGGGGCCATGCCAGCCCAGCCCCCTGGCTCTCTGGGTGAAGGCTGTGCATGGGAGAGTGGGAGCCCTGGGACAGCAAATTGGATTTCTCCTTGCTTTCCTTGACCACAGCAGCCCCGGGAGAAGCCCTTATCAGCCAGGCTGCAGAGAGGCTGGGTGTTTCCCTGGGCGCTGGGGAAATAAAGAGATTTCAAATCTCCAGGCTCAGGGTGCCTGGCTGGGAACTGGTGCCTGAGCACTTTGGCCCTTGCTTCGTGGCACAGCCGTGTGTCACGGGGCTGACATCCCAATACCTGGTGTGGCCTCATGCCGCCCGGGACTCTCCAGAAATCTTGGGACCCTCGTACTCTGTATCTATCTGATGCCTCCCGCCTGGCTGCCGGTACCTCGGGTAACCCCTCCCCAGCCCGGTTGCAGGGTCCCCTGCCCAGACGAGGCCCTCCTGGCCCCGAGGATGGCTGTGTAGCCCGTGGTGCGATGCCCCAGCCTGGGGCTGGTGCCAGCATGTCTCCTCTGCCTGCCTGCCGTGCTGCCTGCCTGCCTGCCTGCAGCTCTTCTGCAGAAGCAGTGGGTCTTCATCTGTGGCAAGCTCTCTGACCCAGGGCAGCTTTTGAAGCTGGAAACCCAGCAGCCAGCCAATCGAGGCTCCCCTGTAAGTTGGGTATGATTCAGCCCTGACCTTTGTACGCAGTGTCGGGCTGGCGGAGAGGCAGCGTGCCTCCCTCGGGAAGGCGGCAGCTCCTCTCCAGGAAGGCTTTCGCTGCCCACCACTGCCCACCACCCGCAAGGGATCTCATCAACACCCCTTGGAAGGTGTCCCTCTGTCAGGGATGCGATCGGCCTTCGGTTTTCCGAAAATATCTGCCACCTGCTGTCACAGAAAGAGCGCCTTCTCAAGAAAATTCATTTCTGACAGAGCAGAAAATGAGCCATATTAAACAACCTCAAGGAAAAATGAGAAACTAAGTGACTTGTGCAAACATTGCTTTGGCAAAATGCACTCCTTTGTTTTCTTGTTTTTTTTTTTTTCCTCTGGCCTGGGGAGGACTGGTATTTCCCTGAACTGGGCAGGTCTTTTGTAAGCCATGGGCTGAGCGTGCATGGTGTGGGCTGCGTCTGGAGGCCCCTTCCAGCCATGCCTGGGGCAGACAGGGGAGCCTATTTGCCTGGGAGGGGGACAGCAAGCAAGCTCCCTTCATGTGCTGAGAAGCCCGATGGGTGACGGCCACCAAGCCTGTGCAATGGGAGGGAGAGGGGCTGCCCTTTCTAGGGTCCCTGGAAGGACTGATGGAAGACTGGGTCCTACACACAGGGATGAGGAGCAGTGGGGTGAGCAGGGGACTGAAAGCACCCCGCAAAATATGTGCGTTGTGCCTGCCTGCCCGTGCTGCCGGGCGACACAGCCGCAGTGGCTCTGGCCGTTTGCAATGGGAGGGCTGCCTTTGTGGGGCTGCCAGAGGGCCTTGTTACAGGAGGGACCCCCTTGGCTGCCCATTCACTGGCGCTCCGAGCGGGCGGCCTTTCTCCTCCTAATTGGGCCAGGGAGGAGGGGGTGCCTGGGACTGCCCTCCCCACCGAGCCAGCCGTGCCCCCCGCCTGCAGAGCGTGGGGATCGGTGACCCCCTAATCCCACCTGGCTCTTGGGTGCAGGTGGGGGGGCTCCACCTCTGCCCCACATCCGCCGGCAGAGTGGTGGGGCCACAGATCTGGAGGCGATTATTTGGGAAAGCTGTGTCCTGCATATGTGCATATGGTTTCCTCCTCCTCCTCCTTGGTTCCCCGGGGGCTTGGGGAGGGTGGGTTCTTTCATGGGTTTATTTTCTTTGTCAACTCTCTTTCACACAGCTTTATTTTCCTTCCTTTTGTCTTGGGCGCCTTCCTTTCTCCTCCACAGGCTCAGCCCCGGCCCTGCTGCCTCCCTTTCCCGCAGGGTTGACCTGCTGGCTCAGATGCTGGCCCAAGCCCTGGGAGCTGGGACATCAACCCCTGAGGGGATCAGGGCCACCGCTGCGCCTGGCACCTCACTTGGGGCACATAGATTTTAAAGGAAGGCAAAAGCCCATGTCTGGGGTCTGGGAGCCCCCATGCTCGGGGGTCCCTGGGTCTCAGCGTTGGGGTGGGATGAGGGGGGAGTCCTCTGCCCTGGAGGCTCCTGCTGCTTTGCTGGTCCTTGCGTCTGCCTCACCTGCTTGTTACCACACCTCTTCCCGAAATGAAAGTTGGTGCTGTGAGTAGGAGGGCTGGAGGAGAGCAGAGCAGGAGCAGCCCTTGGTGCGCTTATTGCCTGCAAATCACTAATATGGGTGGTTTCTCAGGCCATCCCCGCTCCTTGCCTGGGAAATAGTCATTTAGCTGAAAGGCCGACCTCCACAAGTCCACATTTTTGGGATGATACTCATCACATTGTGAAGGGTTACTCCTCTGCAGTGCAGTTCCTGCTTGTGATTTCTGCCCTGAAGGCAGAAATAATCTGGGGAGACTTTGTCCATCTGTTGAGCTTTATGAAACGTGCAAAAAATACCTGCCTCCAGAGTGGAGGGGGAGGTGGGTGTTTTTGGAGCTGTGAGCACAGTAATTGTGTGAAGTGAGCCCACACGGGGGCTGGAGGTGCCACGGGCTCTGGTGGAGCCACACTCCTGGGTGCAGGATGCAGCAGGATGCCCTGGAGCCCGGGTCTGGAAGCGGAGGTGAATCCTGCGTGGTTTGTGACCTGAGCCCCTTGGTTCAGGTGCTTGAAAGCATGGGCTGGAGGGGAATAGCTGAATAAAGAGGCATGTGTAGGACAGCATCAAGACACTTCCTACTGGTGGTGCTGTTTTTCAGAAGAGCCATCCAAACAGGTCCAAGGTAGTGTCTGGTTTCTGCTCCATCACTTGCTTATGGGGCGGCCCAGCCCTGCTGGGCTTGCACATGCAATTACAGGCATGACTGAGTGTTGCTGCTGGCCAAGGTTGTGGTTGTCAGCCAGGAGGTTGAGCCAGCAGTGGACGGGGCCATCTCCTGCCCAGCTGATGGCTGCCACTGCTTGCCCTGTCCTTGTGCATGGCTGTACTCTGTGCTCGCCTGTGCAAGGAAAGCGATTAATTACCCCTCCGACGACAGTGACCTCATGCTGTTGGGAATAGCTAGAAGAAGATAGGTATCCACTGGCTGTCCCTTTTGCTGGCAAAAGTCTGTCCTTCTCCCAATTTAAGTTAAGAAGTCTCCCTTGCAGGTGAGTGGGAAGCAGTGGGAAGCAGTGCCTTACCCAGCAGATGAGCGGCATGAGGAGGCTCGGAGGGAGAGGTGCTGTGGAGCCAACACATTCACCTGATGGGGGGAGACAGTGAAAGGCTTCTCCCTTACATGCTGCACGGTGGCTGTGTGCTCAGGGCTCTGGCTGCCTCAGCCCTCCTTCTCAGCTCCTACTTTTTTCTGATGGTTTCCAGACTTTATATAAGAAAAGGGAATCGACTGATATCAAAGACGCCTCTCTTAATGTGAGCTGAGCCTTTGAAGGGCTGGGAAGGCTCCGTTTGGGGGATGTGACTAAAAACTTATCGAGACTTGTGCTTTTGCAGTCGGGCACTCAGCAGTTGGGGTCTGGGCAGTTAATGCCGCCTTTGCTGGCGGTGTGCATCGTGGGCTTTAATTCCCGGTTACATAAAGCTGCCCTGCACTGTGGCAGCCTGCTCGGCACGTGACGAACACGCCAGCTGTTTGGTGTTTATTTTTATATCCTTTCTCTTCACATCTACTCTCAGCACTGACTGCCCAGTGCTGGTCGCTGGACGCCTGCCTCCATCTGCACCCGAGGCAGGAGCCGTGCGGCTGGGGACGGCCTCGGCATGTGGGTGGGCTTGTTGAGTTCGGGACGTGAGTGCGGAGCCTTAGCAAGGAGGGCTCTCTGAGACGGCACGCACACACAAAACCCAAGGTGGTCGTGCAGCCCCCGCTCCGTGCCCTCGATAGAGGTGGCAGCAGCGTCCCAGTGGAGAGGAGCTGGGAGTCCCGCAGTGATGCTGGGTGAGAAATAACCCCTCTCTGCGGCCTCTGCCTGTACGGCGACCCCTAGCACGTGTTCGGCCATTTAAGCACCCGTCTCGGCGCTAGTGCTTGAAACCAGTGACCTGGGTTTTCACGGTGTCAGCAAAGGTTATGGCCGTATTCACAGGAACATACAGCCCTGCCAGGTTTAGTGCCCATGCTGCGCTGCCGAGGGTTACGTCAGCGCTTGTGTCGAGATGAAGCGTGGGAGCACAGGGGGCTAGTAAATAGACTCAAAACGCTTTTCTTCTAACTACACGTTTTTAGCGCTCTGCATTGACTCTTCATTGCTTGTCTGTTTTCTGATCCTTCTTCTGAATCTGCCCTCTTCCATTTTATTTTTAAAAAGGTTTTTGTTCGGCATCTCTCCGTGCTGGGTCGCAGCGGTGCTGCCTTTGGTCCCCTTTGAATAGCAAAGCGGCTCCTTTATTCTGGAGGCTTGGCCTGGAGGCTCAGCATTGCTGCAAAAACAGCAAAGGGTTTGGCAGGGCTGTAATTAAATAGTGAAGGGTCTGTCACAGGACAGGTTGCCCTGGCTATTTTAGGGATATTCCAATATCCAGGTCTATAATAGATGATTCAGCGCAGCCAAGGGGATATTGGATTATGCCTCCATACTTTGATCACGGCATAGATGAATGAGTCCTGCTGGCCTGATTACTGAAGTTATTTTATTGTTAGAATAAGGGCGGCTGAATTCTTGAAACGTTGTGGTGAGGGAACAGCTTTGTGGTGGGAGGCATGCAAGGCTTCAGATGCAGTGAGCAAAATGATGCCTGTTCCCCAGAAGTGACCTTGAGTTCCCTCCGGGGATGCCATTGAGGCCATGCTGGGACTGTGAGATTTCCAGTGCTGTAGAAACTCGACTAATCTGCTCTTTCTTTCCCCCTAGTACATTGGGAGCCTGGATGTGCCGCGGCCAAACAGCCGAGTGGAGATCGTGACAGCCATGCGGCGGATCAGGGTGAGTGTGGTGAGGATGCTCCTTCCCCTTCTGCATTGGGTTAGCCGGGGCACCACTCCTCCATCTCTGCTTACAGCCTTCTCTCACATAAGTCCTGTCCTCCAGGTTATTCATAACTCTGTATGTTTCACCATCCCTCTCTCCACTGAGATCTCCGTGTAACCCAGGCACAGTGCCTGCAAGCTGCTTGTGCCGCACCATCGCGCGTGGAGCGTCCCCAAGCACTGGCTGTGCCCCATGGTACCTGGGCATCCCGTGTGCCGTGGCTGGCGTTAGCTGCATCCCGAGCGGCGGCAGGGCTGCCTCTGTGCTCACGGTGCTGTGTCCCATGCAGGAGCGTGTGCTGCGGGGGCAGGGATGGGGTGGAAGGTGGGTGTGGGACGTGGGGCTGCTGGTGCCAGACAGAAACTAGTATGTCCGCGATTCGTAAGATTTCCTTGTGTGTCAGTCCCAATTCAAAGGTAACAGCAAACTACTCGTGGAAGAGGTACGTTTGTGTTTTACTGCTTGCATAAGTACTTCAGCTGCATGAAAATTCGGGCGCTGCCTGGATATGCCAGCAGGTTAGTGCCTGGTAAATGGCAATGTGCAAATTAAAGTGCTGAGTAGTGAGCTCTGGGGCCGGCCAGCAGCGAGCTTGTTTAACAGCGAGTAGGTCAGGGAATGTCAGCTGGTAATGAAGTCATCTGGCTTCCCAAAATACTTATAGCCAGGATACGGGGGGCTGTTGCCATATAATGCTTGGCCAATAGCCAGGAGAGGAGCTTTTCCTCTGCATCCCAGCCTCTCGCCTGCACAAATGGAAGGTATTCAAGGGCGGGCTGGGAGGTGAGCAAACCACCCACCCGGCGAGGTCGCTGCCCCAGGCTTAAACCAGCAGGAGCTTTGACTGCTCTCTGATGCAGAAGACAGCCCTTTGGGCAGTGATTGGACCTTGGTCCAACATACGTGGTGGTGTGGCCGCAGGCGCGGGTAATTTGGTCTGCTCCATGGGTCACAGCAAGGGGCTGCCCTGTCTTCCAGGGATGGCTCTCTCCTGGGAATAACACTCTTAATTGGAAGGAGCTGAAGATGGTTGCAGGGGCATTGAGTAATGGATGAGCTGTCTTTCTGATGGCCTCGTGGGATGCCACGAGCACTGGACCTGCTCGTGTGGCTGAGCAGCCCTACTGGGGCTCGACTGTCGCCCTGCTCCTCTCCAAGTCCCTCCTGTGGGCTCTTGCTATAATCTCGTTTTCCCTTTCCTCATCACCAGAGGAGGAGAGGAGTATCATATCCCTAGGACACAGATTGCGAGGCTCTTCTGTTTCAAACTTCCAGTGTGTAAATACTTTGTGGACTTTTCTCAGCAGCTTTCCTACCCACTGCCCTGGTTAATGTTGTGGCTGGTGCACAAGTTGAGAAGTCCTTTATGGCATTAGGTTTGCTCAACTTAGTTCCAAACAAGGTTTGGGACAGAACAACTGTTACACCGTCAAGAGCTCTTATAAACAGCTGTTTCCTCTGCTGCCTTTCAAGATGAGACTTTTGAAAGAATGCAGCTCTGGCCCCAAAATCACATAATTCCACATTGGTATGGGAGGATTGGCACAACTTTGAGGGCTTAAATAAACCCTAGGAAAAATAATCCACCAAAACGTCCTTGGTTGACCAATATAAAGAAACTTAAGCATAGTCTAGAAAATTCATAGATAAAGCACTGAATGGGGGGGGGAAGGACACAAATGAGGGTAAAATAATGATTTTTCATCATGATTGATGTGCTTGAAACATGTGCTCAGGCTTTCTTGATCTAGTGTAAGACGGGAGAGATGCAAGTCATTGAAAGGCCACGAGTTTGCAGATCAGTTCTGCCAGAGACTTTTAATGTCTGTTTATTTGTTGCGGGGTGCTGTTTGTGAAGAGGACGCCAGGATGTTTGTTTGACGGGAGTTTATGCGTGTAGCCCTTCCCTGGTTTCCTGTGTTTTGCCCTGGCCTTGCACCCAGCAGCAAGATGTTACTGCAGCGTTGCAAGGGCATTTGCTGGCTGAGCTGGGCGCCGGAGGCTGGTTTCAGTTTGGCTGGAGGTCAAGGAATGCGTGTCCTTCTTAAAGCAGAAGGGTAGTTGTGTTCTTTAAGGAATAAAGTAATCCCAAAATATTGGCATGGGGAAACCAGAGGAAGAAAAAGCTCATTTAGGCACAGAAAGCAAGCGATGGGAGATCTTCAAGTGCAAGCTGCAGCAGTTCTGCATGTGGAATGTGAAGCAGCTGCTGACCCTGAGGTTTGTACGGGTTTTAATGCAGTCCATGGTTTAGGGGGAAAGTGCTGTGTCCCAGTTTGTTCTGAGTTAGTCGCTGCTGGTGGAGGGGGACCCTCGCCATCCCCCCTGCCGCTGCAGCTCCCCTTTCTCAGTGCTGCCTTCGCCTTAGCTGCTCTCTGGGCTTTGCCTCTATTTACTAAATGATAAAAAAAGTGATCCTGCAAAGAAGTGAGGAAGCACCTTGCCCGACAGCGGGGGTCCCGAAGGGGAGAGCGCCCTGGAAGCCCCCCATAACTGCCTGTGCTGGGCTGGGAGCAGGGAGGGACGGGCCACGAGCAGCAGCAGCTCCTGCAGCGCTGCCTCCGCTCTCCTCCCTGGCAGTCGGGACTCGGAGGGCGAGTGCCACGGGCCGGCTGATCCCGGCTTCCTGTTTAGATAGAGACCTGACCCTTTGGGGGCAAAGAGGAGGACACGGCATAGCTGGCATTGCTGGGATTCCTGCTCCAGGCCAGGCTCTGCCACCCTGCTGCCGCTCTCTGGAGAGCAAAGCAGAGCAACGGCCGTGGGCAGAATGGCTCCACCAGAGCAAGATGTATATATTAAGCCCAAATCTGGTCCCTTTTGTGGATCTGGGTTGAGAGGGACTTTATACAGGGAGTTGGTGTTGCAGGGCAGGGATGCCATCCCCTTCCTCCCCCCTGCTGAAGGGCTGGCAGTAGCATGGCCATCCTCCCAGTGCTGGCCAGAGGGAGGGTTTCTGTCCAAAAGCAGGAAGATGATGGAGAATTCCCGGGATTCTGGCACCTCGGGGGTGAGGAGGGAAGGGGAGGTGCTCAGCCAGCTGCCTCTGCCTTCCTGCTTTTCCTGCCTGCATTTGCTGGGCTTGCTGGGGACACAGCCCCAACTTGCTCTGCGTCTTGGTGCAAATCCCTGGCCCTGAAAGGACTAGGTGGAACGGGACACTAGCCATGCCAAGGATGCACTTGGACAGCAATTTTGTGAGCATTTGCTGCAGCTTTCCTCCAAAGCCTATGTCTCCTGGCTTTCCTGCAGAGCACCAATGGCCATGTCAGTACTAATAAATACAGTAGGCCAGGGCTTGTTTTCCTGGCAAGTGTTTGGGCTTGTGTTCATACAACTGAACCCCTTCTCCTCCTCATCCCAAAACAGGGTGACCCAGTCCATGTTGCTTCATGCCCTAAGGTGCTGGGGTAGGTTGGCCTTCAAAATGCTCCTTGGCTCCTCTGGATGCAAGGTGCGAGAAACCGATCTGTGAGTCCAGATAGTTACCCATGGGCACCTTAACATCAAAAAGTCCCAAGCTCAACAGTAATTAAATGGTTGTTAAAGCTGCAGCCGGCCTGTCCTGTTGGCGTAAGCTCAGGGGACCTTCCTTGCCCAGGATCTCCTGGGAAGCAGCAGCCCAGAGGCCACAGTGTTCTTCTGCTCTGTGCCAGTCATGGGTAAAGCTCGAGAAATTCAGATGGGAGCTCATGAGAGTGCTCTGGGACGGGTCATACGTCTGTCAGTTACTGAAGAGGGTGTTACGGTACTGAAGAGCAAGAGCCCAACCAGTGCATCTTCCCAACCATAAGGACTATGACTTGTTGAAGATTTCAGTTTAAAGTGCCTGAGCTAGCTGCATGACATCCTTTCTTTTCTTTTTTTTTTTTTTTTTCCCCTTTCCCAGAATGGCTGAGCACATGGCGCCCTAAACGACGACGATAACAATGATACGTATTTTTTTTATGTTGTCATGATGTAAATATATGCAAATGCTTTCCTCTCTGTGCTCCTGGCATGTCTCCAGTGCAGCCAGTGCTACCTGGCTGGGGCTTGGTGTGGTTGTTCTAGAGAATTTGGAATCAACCATTTTTTGCTGCTTGGATTGCTGAATGCAGCTTTAATCCAGGTTTTCTTTGATGCCAGAAAGAATGAAATCCTATACAGGCACTTTTTAAAAGCTGCTTCTGTGGAAGTCTTCCGCAAGCCTGTTTCTGGGAAGTGTCCAGCTGAGTTTTGCAGGCTGAAAACAAGGAGGCATTTCAAGCACTTTAAAATCTAGCTCCTCTACACCTCCTACTCTGTCAGGTACATCTGATTTTGTGGGGCTTCTGCTTTGCATAGCTGAGCTCTATTTTAGCAAATTGGCAAAATTGCTGAATTTCAACAAGCTTGTTTAAAGCAAGATTTTGCATCCTCTGCGAGCCACATGCACAGTTGGACTGGTGTGAAAATTGATGCGTTTGGCCAGTTATTTGTGTAGAGCGCCTGGTATAATTTTGAGCTCATTCAATTAAAATATTTCTGAGGTACCCCTGTTCCTGCCACGGTGAGTTTTTGAAAGCGTTAGGTCATTTACAGTGATGCCTTTTTTTTTTTTTTTTTTCCCTCCTTTCTTTCATCATGCAAGGAGCAGCATGGCTGTCCCTGCCGTAAAACGGAGCAGGATTTGAAAGCGAGCTGGCCCTGCATGCAGGAGCCCTGCCTGGGGGCAGCCCACCCCCAGCTGCCAGCGGGGGACCTGCAGGGCAGGCAGCGGGCGGTGGGCTGGCCAGGAGATGCTCGGGCTTTGGCCGCCTGAAGAACGCAGCCTGCTCTTTGCCAAGTCACGGCACTCTGCGCGAGGTGAATTATCGCCGAACTAATGACTTGACGTGATTACCCAAGATGAACAAGATTACATTGTATTAGATCTGGGAGGAACTGAAGGGATATCTGTAATAATTTCAATTACTCTTTCAGTGCTCTGACAATTGCAGTAAAAAGGGTGAAGGATTCCGGGCAAGTTCATTGTATTTCTCCCAGCACCACCGGTGCCACTTAACTTCATAATAAAATAATGGCTAGTCCAGTATTGCTACCAACATGCCGCCTACTCGATTGCATTAAATAGGTCAGGATCTCATCCTGTGGCTAGTATTTAATCAAAAAACTGATTAAATTGGTACCCAGATTCACCGGAGCAGCCTTTTGACCAGGACTGCCCATAGGGGAGGGATGTTTCCAGGAGAGTTGGCTAAAGCGTGGTGGCCCTGGCTTTGCTGTCTGTTTTAATACTATGGCCAGGATGCAGTGAGTGCTTTCCAGCAAAGCTTTGAAGGTTACTGTCAGCGTTAAGTAGTGCGAGTTGTACGTACACTCTGTTGTAATGCACGTGTAGTAAAATCACAAGTTTCAGGAGGTAAACGACTCCCTGTGGCAGAGGGCAGGCACCTGAACTCTTACGAACGTGTGAGGTGTGAGCCATTAATGCTGAAAAGTGAGGTCTGAGCCCCAGAGGCAGCCAGGTAGAGATGGGGCTTTGGGCACTGCTCACCAGAGGGACTTTGGGAAGGTGTTTCCGAGCAGACGTGAGCAAGTACTGCCTGTGCCAGCTGTCTGCCAGGCTTGCTGGGTCACGCGGTGGCAGTAATGACTCGGCTCAGCCGGATGCGCAACCCAACGGGTCCCGGAGAGATGGGGGACGGGCATGATCCTCTTCCCCCGGTAGCTGTCCTGATAAATAAGTCATGATAAGCTCATTGCCTTTTGGCTTTCGGCAGTGCCCTAGTTAAGCATTCTCTGCCAGGCTTGGGGCGGCAGCATGTCCTTTGTGGCCAGGCTCCAAACTGTGGTGGGGAGGAGAGCTTGGTGGCAGGGGGTCCAACTTGGGAAAGAGCAGGGGCTTCCCAGCGGGACAGAGAGCTTGGTTGTGGACCCAGCGAGGATGAAGGCAGCCATAACCCACACAGGGGAGTATGCTTTGGGAAGGCTGATGATCCAGGAGGTGCATGCTGGTGCGTGGTCTTCCCCATACCTCCTGTCTCTCTGGGATGCTCAGCCCTTCTGCTCTGGGCAGGTGTCCCACGGGTTGGTGGTGCTCAGGGCTCTGGCAGGAGCACATCAACTGATGCTGGGCATGCCCGCACAAGCAGCAATGCCTTTGGTGGGTGATGCTGGCCTGTAGCCAGGCAGATGGCTGTGAGAGGGCTGGGAGCCAGGTAGGCACTGAGCCCAGGGCAGGACTGGAGCTGCCAGCAAAAAGCTGGGAGGCAGCAGTGCCTCGTGTCCCCTGTGTCCCCGGCACACATCCTTACCCTGTGTTTGCTTGGGTTGGCCTTTCCTCACCTGGGCTTTCTTCCTTCTCCGAGAGCTGACCGCATCTCCCCGTGACTCATTTCACTCCCCGGCTGGGGGCTTTCCCCACCGGCACTCATGGTGAGTCACGTTACCGGCTCGCTGATGCCATCGTCTGAGCCATTGGCAAATATCTGCTGGGAGCTCAAGGGAGAGGATGGGGAATAACGTCTGCCAGGCTCCCTGAACGTGGGGGAGAGGGCAGACCTTTAGCATCACTCCTTCCCAGCCCAGGAGTGCTCTGCCAGCTCCCACCCCCTCTCTAAAGTCATGGAGAACCAAGTCATTTCACAAATGTCTGTCTCCTTTTATGTCCCCTCTTCTTCCTCCTGCTTCACACTTGTTCTTCCTTGGCAATGTTTCTTCAAGCAGGCTTTAAGCATTGCACTAATGTGTTGCATTATCCGCTGGGCTCAGCAGAGCACGTGCAGGGGTGTTGGTGCATGCTGGAGAGGTGCCCCTGGCTTTCCATGGCTCCATCCTTTGAGGCTCTCCATGTTGCACACACATTTTCGGTAGCGCAGCAGGCCCAGTTCGGTGCCAGGGCTCAGCTGCACTAGAAGCAAGGGAATCCGGTGCTGCAAACCTTGCTTTCCACAGGAACACAGCGCAGCTGGAGCACTGACGCACATAACGTCTGAAGCACCACAAGTGCCGCGGCAGCTGCTGGTGGTGCCGAGGTGGCTCTCCTGCTCTCCACATGCCTGCTCTGGCTTTTCCTACTGCCTAGAAAGGAGTGATTTGTTGCACACTCTGGCTCACAGGCATGATTGGATTTAGTCTGGCTGTCAGGAGGGAGGTCTGCAGCTTGTTCTGGGAGATTTGAGGTCATGAGAGCACTGGTGATTGCTGTTTGTGAGGGTTTGAAGAGTTCTTACAGAAACTGTCATCCTTTGATAGCTCTCTGCTCCTTCTGCAAGGTGACATAGCTGCCTTTGATTGCCTGACCCTCTAACTTGGATAAACCTCTGCAGAAAGTACTGTTATTGAGGGAAAGGGCTGTGTTCAGTGTCACTATCCATAACACTCCCAGCTCGGTGCTCTCCACCACTGTCACGAAGAGGTGACAGTCTCTTCTGCTTCTAGAAACTTGCTAGCAAAGTTAACCACCTCCGCTTGTCTTTGCATTTTAGAGTAAATTCCTAACTGTGCATAAGAATAAGCTCCTGGGGCACCTGAGAGGTTGTTGAGAGGAGAAAATGGGTTTGAGAGGAGTACGCCGAGGTGTGGCTGATTTTGGGGTCTGCAACTCATCCCGGCATCTCCCAGCGCTTTCGTGGTCAGCACAGTGGAGAGCTGGACCCATCCCCCTTTTCCAGTCCCTTTGAGTTTGTGTCTCCTCACACCCATGGCATTGCTTTTATTTGGAGTTTTTTTCCTCTGCATTACTGCAACAAGGAATTTTCCTGTGTTTTTTAATAAATCAGGGCTTTCATCAGTTTGCTGCCATCATGGCAGCGTTTTACTCTTGGGATGGAGTGGGGTCCAAACGCTCCCTTGTGCTGACCACTGAAGCTGATGTTGCATGGACCTGAGCAGAAGAGAGCCGGGCAGCTGTATCCTGGGCAGCTGCCTCTTCCAGCCAGGCATGAGCATGTCCAGAGATGACACCTGGCTCTTGCTGTGTGATGAAGGGGAGAAATAGCTTAGGAAAAGGAGAGCAAAGAGCAAAAAAAACCTCACAAGCAGAGGGTCAGGGGTGAAGCAATGTTTAATATCTGTTTTATGGATGAGAAACTGAGATACAGGGAGACTAAGTGACTCGTCAGACTCTTGCCAAGGGAGGCATCCCTGCGCAGGGAACTGAACTGAATTAAAGTTGAACCAAGCTGAAGTCAACACTTTAAATGCTACTCTTGTGTATGATCCTTTCTGCTCTTGTGCTTCTCTGCTGGCCCTCGAAGACCCCTTGATTGAATTTGTTGAAGTGTTCTCCTCTGTCACATCACCTCAGAAGACAGGTGAAACGTGGAGCTGCAGCCTTGTGAAAAAATGCCACCTGCACCAGTTTCTAAAAACTAAATTAATTCTTGGTGGTTTTGGCTTGGTGCAGTGTGAAGGTTTGTTCCAGGTGATGCTGTACACAAATGGCTGAGGGGGAGGAGCAGCGTCAGAGCCTGCCTCGCAGCCTGCAGCAAGGAGAGAAGGATTTTGGCGCGGGGTTTTGCGGCCGTGAGAGCTGTAAGGGTGAGTGTGTTATGGCGTGTTCCTGCGGCGCGTGGGAGCGGAGGAAAGGATCACATCTGTTTAAGAGGAGAGGCTGCAAAAACTATTGTGTGAGCTGGTCTGTGGAATGGATCTCGTTTAATTAGGGAGCTGGAGGAAAGGATGTGTCTATTGTAGGACAGCAGAACAACAAGCACAGCCGAGAACAAGATAAAGGGGGCGAGAACTCTCCCAGTCCCAGCGGAGAAGGGCTGTAGCGTGCAAAGCATGATGGAAGCCCTAGAGGTCCCCTGCCTCCTCCTGCCCGCACCTCCTTGCCCCGCGGGCAGGCTGCGATGGCCACGCAAGGGCTGCTGCTTCTTGGCACAGCGCTGTGGCCACGGCTGCGGTCCCCAGCTGCTCCGCCGCCCCTGTGGACGATAGTCAGTGGGTGATGTGCTTCAGCTGGGATTTTTGGAGGGATTGGACTTTCCCAGGCTGCAGTGAAGTCTGCCCAGAGGAAGACTCTAAATGAAGAATGTAGCCAAATTTGGATGAATTTTCAGAGAAGAAAATGTTTCCTTCTCAGGCCAGGCTTCCCTGATGGAGAATGAGGATTTAAGTGATTCTTAATCTGTTGCTTGGTCTTCACCAGCATGAGTTTAACATGGTGGGGGAAAAAAAAACCCAACCAAACCAGTTCTCCTTGCCATATGCTTCCCTATGGAAACTGCTGATCCGTTTCAGCAGAAACTGCAAAAATTGGCCTGAAGTGGGTATTTGCCGCAGGAAACGTCAGCAAAGATGGTTAAATTTCAGCTTAACTCTCTAACTGAAAAAAGCCCTATAGTGATATGCATTATAGAGAGCCATCCCTTTCTTTTTCCCTCCAAAGCCTCCAGTTTTGTTTTGGCATTTTGCGCCAGTGGCATTTTCTTACTCCCTCTTAACATGATGGATGGGACTGGTCTGGACTCCTTCAAACACTCCCTGATCCCCAGGAACTTCGGCGATGTGTGTGTCTCTCTCCAGTACTGCAAACACAAAGAGCACATCTCTGCTGACCGCTACATACATGCTGAGAAATCCTCAATATTTAAAAAAGAGAAATCCAGAGTAATTGGCCTAAAGCTGGTGGTGAGCGTGATTCGGGGTGTGGGTCCCACCGAGCTTTCTGTGAAGAGATGGGTCTTTCTGTGGTTTGAATGGATCCAACTTCAGCTCCCAGCCAGTCTATCTGCTTTTGCCTGAAGTCAAGGAGCCTTCAACATGAGAAGGCTCTCCCCGAGTCCCACGTCTGAGCTGTGGACAAGTCCGTTCCTGGCCTACTCTTTGGATAAGCTAAATAAACCAAGTTTGTTTTAACCTCTGGGACTTGAGTCTAGGAAACCTGCCTCATGTTCTTGTTGCTTTTTGCTGAACTCTTTTCTATTGCTTCTTTGAAGTGTACCATAAAGCAGAATGTGTTATGTCGGGATGTATTATATTAGCTGTGATTTCAACAGTGCTATGTTTTGAGGTAATTTCACCTTTCTACTTTGCTGTGCATTGCAGGACCAGGACCATGCTGTCTTCATAGCGTCTTTTCCACTGGGATGACACCTTTTGACGTCTCTGGGGTTTTTTAGGATGCATTTCTGCATCTTATGGATGCAGCTTCTGTTCCTTTTTCCTTTGAGGGCCTGCTTGGCCAATGCCGTATAAAATCAACCTGAAATGGGTAGATGCCAAATTCCTGTACACTTGACCTGGATAGCAAATACCCCGTTTTTTCTTCCAGACCTTCATAAAAATGAGCATTGCTGTGTTCTCCTTGCTGTGGGGTTTCCGGCAAGCACGGTGGCATTCTCTCATCTGTCTCTGTCATGGCTCCATTTTTGGGATCCACCGGTGAGGTGGATTTTGTCACCTTAATCTGGGCTGTATGGTTGTTATAACATTTTTGTCAAAACGCATGCAAAGGGGGAAACAGCAATGTATTCTCTAAGTTGCTTAGCCAGCCTAAAACCTTTGTAAGCTACACTTTTAATTTTAGTGAGATAGTTAGGCATCTCAACTTGCATAGAACTAGTGCTGTGCTGGATTGTACTGTGATCCTTTTGCTTGACATTAAGTCCTATATTGGCCGTTTTCTAACTCCGCCTAAAATCTTGAAACTTTTATTAGTTTGGAATTTTTCCAAGGATCTGAGTCTATAATTCTTTCTAAATCTCTCTAAAGGACATTATTCGGAGTTGTTGACTTTGAAATGTAGAACTTAATGAATGATTTTTAATACTTGCATTAGTTATTGCTGAAATAGGAACCATGAAACAAGCGTGATATGAATAATTACCTCTTTTCTCCAGTTACAACCCAGAAACATTGTTGAGCACCGCCGGCATCTAATGAGCCCCACAGGGCTGGCTTGTTTCTGATGCGCTAAGCGTTTAATGCTGCTGCTCATTCATTCTTTATTAATTGTCTGAATTTCGTAATTGCTGATTTAGTTACAGTACTACCAGCTTGCCTTCCTTCAGTTTGTCACTGCTCCTCTGCCTGGCTATTCTCATCTGCCTTCTCAACTGGTCTTAAGTTTTTTATGCAACTGTGGGAGAGCAGCTCTTTGGTGAGCAGGAAAAAATACCTAAATAAATCCTGTATTTCACAACTCGGGGCGTAAATCTCACCGTGTTCTGAGTCGGCTCGCTTTGCTGCACTGACACCTTCCTGAAGTGCTGTGTGGGTATGTTTTCTTGGTGCCCCTCTCTTTGTCACCTGCCCAGGGGGTGGAATTGGGGTGTCTTTAGCTCGAGCTGGGGTGCCTCTGTGCTCTTCTGCCGTGTCAGCCCTGCCTCCGGCCCCCCTCCATGCAGGTGGGGATGATCTCAGCTGCCTTGAGGCGGGGTCTGTCTTAGAGAGAAAGCATTTGGGGAAGAAAGCTAATCTTGAACACAGAAATTTTGTTTTCCTGCTGGGGCAGAGGAAGGTGTGGGGCTGGGCATTGCCTGAACTGCTCAGCACCCGCCACTCCTGGGGTCCCCAGGGCATCAGGTCTTGCCGGTGCCAGAAAGAGGCAGGAGTTTAATTAGGGATTACCGTAAATGGGCATGACTGAACTGCTGCAGATGGCAAGGCTTTTCTTTAAGCCAAGCTCATTCTAGCACATGGGTTGAAACCCACTGTAGGCTGGATGAATGGAGGCCATTTCTAGGCTCTTGTAGCTTCCTACCTTCTTCAAAGAGCGGTTGCAAGGAGCCATCACCAGCTGCCTTTGCCTGCATAGGTCGAATCAATGCATATCTAATTAAAAAATAACACAAATTCCAGTCAGATGTGGGGTTTCCAAGGAATGTGTTTCTGCTTATTTTAGCAACAGGTGGTAAATATTAAAATGTCTACGGCTCATCTCTTGTCTTGTATCTCCAGGGCTGTGAAAAGCAGTGCAAAAGCAGTGCCTGCAGATGCATGCAGAGCCCACTCCTTGTTTTCATTAACCAAAGGGAGCAGCTCAAAGCCTGGTTATTTTTGTAACCAGTTCGACCAGTATCCCATACGCACCCACGCACTGGTTAATTGGCACACGCCGCGCTTGGTCATCGGAGATGGCAGTGCGTGAAGGCAGGTGGGAGCTTGCTGCCTCCCACACAGGTCCGGTCCGTACTGTTATTGCTTCCTTGGATTCCTGAAAGGGGTTCAGAGATGTTTTCAAGGCTGGGGGCTAGCCTGTGGCACAGTCTCCACCGACCTTCACGCCTGGCTGAGAAACGCTGCTTTTCCCAGCCCACGAGCGGTCGCTCCCACTCAGAGCCATCGCTGTGTGTGCCCAAGCTGGGGGAGAAATGATATGGCTGTGCTGGGATGGGGTCCCCAGCTTTCTCTTATAAGCTCAGTATTAGTTAATCCCCAATGAAGTGAACAATAACACGTGCACAGGGACCTGTTGTTGGCTTTGATGAGCTGCTGGGTGGAGCTGAGGGATGTTGCTGGGCAATGTGCTCCTGCACCGCCGGCTGCATCCCTCGTGTGCGCCGTGCTGCTGCATCCCGTCTCCCTGCACACGCAGAGCAACCGTGGGCAGCGGGGCAAGCGGCCTCAGGAGCAGGGGATACACTGATGTGTCTCAGGTTTCCTTTGAATCTCTGATTTTAAGGTTTTTAAAAAAAAAAACCCAAACACAACACTTTAAGACTGGGACGGGGGGGGGGGGGGTGTGGAACCCTTAAGGATTTCTTGTAAGGGAGGTAAATCATCTTGTAAATGGATGCCTGGAAAAGAGGGGGGTGAGAATAAGCTGTTACCTAGGGGAACTTTACCCTTTTAACTCTCTGATTGATTTTGACTTAATTTTTACCAGTTCTGGTTTCTCTGAGATTCCTGTGAAGCTGCTTGGACTGAAGATGGCTTATGTATGTGTCCCAGTTTGCCGGCTCAACTCGTGAAACTTGGAGGTAGTGAGGGGAGGTTGGAGGAAGTGGATCGGGGCCGCTATGTGGTAGGAAATAGCAAACTGAGCAGAAGGAATTTATTGTGAAGTAGTCAATGTTATTGGAAAACATATTTTGTGTGATAAATGGGTATGCTGTGATCCAGGGATTCTTTCAAAGTGGCAACCTTAACTCTGCTCAATTGCTCTCACAACATGGATATTTTTAGACTGATTCCCATTTATACCCATCAGTACTCGCGACCGTCACAGACGGTTACCAAAATTAAACCTGAAGTTGGATGGGAAAATAGGCACTGACCTTGTCAGTACAAACCAAAATCATATTTTATTTCAGACAAACACATGCACCTCAGAGCCGCATTTTCCCATATGTGCGAATGCAAACTCTGAGGAACTGTGGAAGAGTTTTAAAAAGCATTGTTAAGCCCAAGAACAAACCTCCAATACTTCATTAGCCCTCCCCCCCTTCCAAATTACTGTGCCCTTTGTTTGAAGTCTAGCTACTGGCAAAACCACCAGCATTGGGGTGTAGACAGGATGACGTGAGAAATTTAAGCCTGAGGAGCAGCTCAGACCCAAGCTGGCAGGGTGGCAAAGGTGTGTCCAGCGTGTTTGCCCATGCCGTGCCAGCGGTTTGCCGATGGAGCCGGTGGGAACCTTGGTTCTGCCCCCAAACATCTCTGTGACTCCGTGCCCTGCGATGGGAGCCGTCCCCTCTGCTGGCACGAGCGCTGCAGGCTAGTTTTGTCCCAGGTTTTGGCAGCAGGAGAGGGGAGCACAAGCAAAGTGACCGCGCTGTGGGGATGCCCAGATCTCCCCGCTGCCCTTGCCTCTTTCTCTCCCAGCCCCGGGAGGGGGCGGGGAGGTGCTGCTGGCACCCCACGGGTGAGCACCCCGCCGGTGTGTGGTGCATGGGCATGCCCGCAGCTGGGCACATACCTTGCAGCTGCATGCAGGGATTGGAGTGATAGCATGTGCTCACTGGAGGCACAACGGGATTGCGTGCCCATGGCAAAGGGGAGTCCTCGATAGGCATAGGCAGCAGCACGGCACTTTGGTAGGGCAGCTTAAGGCAGTCTTCTAAAAATGAAGTTTAGTCTATTTATTGGTGATCAGATTAGTAGGCTAAGCAGGTATTCCAGTGTACTCCCCTCCAGCAAGCTTGAGTCCCCTGTGGGCTTAAAGCACAGCCCAGAGACAGTGGACTGTCAGATATTTTGAAACCTTGTTCAGAAATTCCTCTTGACTGAAGCTGACCACCCTCCTGGGAGGTATCCTGCTTTCCAGCCACTTCATTCCCCGACGTCTGCTGCTGCCCTGGTAGAGCTGGGGCAATGCATGAGGGAGACGCGGGCCGGGGCAGGCTGGCAGGTGCCTTTGTGCTTTCGGGGCAGCAACCTGGAGCGAGGGCGGCCGGAGGGAATGATGCTCCACGCCTAAGCACCCCGCCAGCAGGGCCCCTGGCTCTCCTACCCTACCCGCCTGGCAGCCAGGCTCTCAGGACAGTTGCTGCCTCCCTTCCCTGCCACGAGCAGACCGTGCCCAGCTGTCTGCTTGACACCACCCCGATATTCCCAGACCCGTGTGGCTTGGATGGCCGGGGACTCTCTTCTGATCTGCGAGGCTACTCCTGGCCAGGTTGCATCAGTTTGCTACTGTGCCAAAGCTGTGTTTTAAATCATTCCCTTTTCCTCTCCAGTGCTCTTTTCCTTCTGCCACTGTATTTAGAGATACTGGTCGTGTTCTCTTGTTTAGCTGAAATGGTTAGGCTCCTCTTGGATGGCCAGCACTCCATGCTGAAACTCATCTGAGAGGCCTTTCTCTGTGCCTCTTCCTTGCCCACATAAGTGTGCCTGGGCTTGTGCTGTGTGATTCTAACAAAATCTCCGTCTCATCCTGCACAGAGGTGTTGCAGCTTGCCTGTCTTTATCAGGCGTGGTCACATTTGATGCATCCCGTGTGCATGCCGCCAGTCCCAGCACACAGCTCCTCTGCGCCTGGCAAGCTGGGCGCAGTGCGTGCCGTACCTACGCATGGGCTTTCCCAGCGTTTTGGCCCAAAGAACTGTTGGTTCACAGGCATGTCGCGGTCCTGTGCTCACGGTACTGCCCGCCTCGGCGTGGTGCAGCCCCTCCAACACTGGAAGTCACACTCGTCTTCCTGTCAAAAAAGTGCCAGAAGGAACCGAAGGAGAGATGTTCCTGGCTGCGGTCTGCTCCTCATGCTCCCGCAGGACCCCAGCACTGAACTCTGGCCGCTGCTTACCCCACAAAGGGCATGCGGGCACCAGGTGCTGCCTTTCCTGCTCCTTCTGTTCCCTGCTTCCCGTGCCCATCCCTGGGGCAGCTCGGCAGCCCCATCCAGGAAAGAGCCACGTCCCTCTCCGGTTCCCTTTCCTGCACAGCCCGCGGGCGGCTGTGAGTCATCTGAGGGCACCGGTGTCGGTGCCATTTCCTTGTGTGGTTCAGTAAAGCGAAATCCTCGTCCCCTGCATGGTGCCGCTGTTTGCTGTTCCTCCCAATTACTGCTATTAGGATCCCAGCAAGGTTTCTCAGGCTTCTCTCCTGTGGGTTATGCCTGATCTGTACACTTCTGAGATTTACTTTCATTCCCTGTGTTTTCAGCAGCAGAAATTGCAAGGTATGTGGTTTCCCCCCCAAGTTGTTAATTCTTGGAGCTGTGCTGATTGAACTCAAGCTCAGCTGTCATTTTGTAATAAGTTAATTCTTCATCAAGAGAACAGTACCACTCCTCCCCCCAAAGTGCTGGGAAAGCCTTCGCTAGTTTGCCATGTCTTTCATTAGCCTGAAGCTGACCTTGGGTTAAAGTCTAACTCTAAAGGTATTTTATTAGTGGCTGTGCCAGCCAGCTGCGAGGCGGAGCCGCCGCGGGGTACGGAGGGAGGTGGGCACCAGCTTCCAGGGACTGGGCCAGCCCTGCGCTTGTGGTTTCATTCCCATGATGAAGTGGGCTGCAGGAGCCGCGGGAGAGCTGCAGGGGCATCATCGCAGGCAGAGGTCAGAGCCTGGGCTGCTCACGTCGCAGGGTCCTTGCCAGCCAGCCCTCCGTGTTCAGCAGAGGTGGCTCTTTAGCTGCTAAGAGTCTCATGTCCTTTCTGTATAATCACAAAGAAATACAGTTTTCTGGCAAAAAATATATCCCCTTCTATGCTTTTTCCTATAGCAGGCTTTTTTTCCCCTGCCTCCCGAGCTAGCAGAGTAGCAATGCGTTTTGTGGAAGTTGCTTTTTCCCTATTAATTGAATTCTCAGACCACTGCTCTTTCCCCAGTACAACCTTTTTTTTTTTTTTTTTCTTTTTTAAGGAGGAGGGGGATAGAGGATGGAAGGGGACAGGAACAGCTCGATGCATTTAGGGGAACTTCCATTAAAAAATTTCCCGTTTATTTGTATTCTGCTAGCACAATCTGATTGTATAGCGTTCCAGTACCTTCCCTTCCTGATGGAGAGTGCTAGTGGGCGCACTTGAATCTGTACCTGCCGCAGTTTAGATGGGCTGGAATGAAATGAGGGCATTTTTATTCAGGTTAACCTCTTCCAAATGCTTGTGAATGTGGGGGGATGATGAATCCAGAAAGACAGCATCTCCCTGATCTGCCTAACCTAGCATGCAGTGCGTGGTTACAAGTTTTCTTACACTTTTACCGTGTAGAAACAGTGTGATGGGGACGGATAACATGTTTCTACAGGCTCTGAGTTTTCCCTGCTTTTCGCACATACCCATCACACTCAGATTCATACATAATTTTACTCTAAGCTGACAAGGTTACATGCGCTCTCTATTAAGCAACATATGTTACTCTCTTCTCCAGAAAGGGCAAGTTTAATCCTTTGCCAGTGGGAATGTGTTGAGCAATGATGCATACACCACCTGGCATTGTTTTCCATCTAAAGTTATTTAAATAGTGAACTCCGCATAAAAGCCAGATGTTGAAAATAGACTCCCACTCACCTGGGGTCAATGGTAAGGCCCTCGTGCTCTGCCAAAATAGATGTTTCTTTTCTAATTGAGAAGATGAACATGTCTTTTTGTGGGCAGTGTAAAATTAAGGGGTAATCTTTATTCAGTTTTTAGCTGTTGGAGTTTACAAGTGATCTAACACTTCTTTTTCATTAGTGAGACCACCTTTACTTTTTTTCTTGAATAATTTCTTTTTTTAACTTTGCCGTAGCTCAAATGTCCATTTTCAATCTTTGCTTAAAAATTTTAGTGGAGCGGTTAGAGCTTCAGTCGGAGACTGTGAAGCTGTGCAAGTCCAGGATCAGAAGGGTTTCTCTGTTGCTCTTTCCATTTTCTGTGCCTTTCCCTGAAATTTTGTATCTCCCGGGATTGCCACATTGCTATAGCCAAGAATTAATATAGTTAACCCAAACTTGTAGGATTGTTACAGATATTTCAAAATCCAGAATTGTGCCCAAGATGGGCAAACTACCTGGGCTGAAAGTCAAGAAAGCCTTTCTGACCTTCTGACATTATTACTCATAAATAAGTAATACAGTGAAATGCTACATGGTGTGAAACCGAAGGGGAAAGAGTCACCTAAAATCAGAATGCCATACCCAGAGTGCACGGGGTGAATTTCTGTCACCCAGCTCCCCGCAGCCGGTTACAGGGGCACTGCTACGGCTCCCGTTGCGATGCATAGCAAAGCTCCTCCTGAGCCTCCCCATCCCCTCCCGGCAGCAGAGCGAGTCCCACGCTGGCAGCTTGGAGAAACCCCACTTTTGCTTGGCTGCACGCATGGTTTTGTATTGGCTCGGTGACAAGCTTTTTAGCAGCGGTGGTGTGATTTTTAGCGCACCTGTGGGGATGCAGGGTATGTTCCCAGCAAGGGTTGTATGGCATCGGTCCAATCTCCCTGGAAGCGTGCAGGTTTTTTCTCTGGGTCAGCTGGTGCCCACTGGTTTTGGATCTGGCTGTGCAGATGGTCTCAGAGTTCCTTCGGTGGCATTTCCAACCCCACCATCGCATCTGCTCTCCTCCCAGCCACAGGGAAAGCTAAACACCTAATGCTTTGCATCCCTCTTAAGCTTTCTCTCTCTGTTTCACCGCAGAAGGAGGGATGTTGACAAATGCGAGCAGACCCAGGAGATCTCTGTGCCCAGGGCAGATAGAGAATAACTGAAAAATAACTCCAAGAGTTATTAACAATAACTCCAAGCCAGGGAGGTCCTGATCAGTCATACAGAGAGAGGTTTCCCATTCCCGTTAGTAAACAGGCTTGCAGGGCAGGCATTAGCAAGGGCAGGTCCTGTTGACATGCAGCACGTTGGTGAGACTGAGACGTCCAGCAGTCTTCAGGAACAAAAAGTCCATACTGGCATCTGTAGTCTGCCAATGGAAAGGATTTACCATTGCTTTGGAGAAGTCCAAGGAGGCAGCATAGGGCCAGCTACTCCTCCCGTGCTGGGGAGAGCCAGGGTGCGCACAGGCCACCCAGCCCAGCCCCAAATACTGCTCCTGGGCTGGTGTCTCACCTGGTGCCTCGGGCTGACCGCGACCATCAGCCCCTGCCTTCCTGGGAGCTGCAGGGGCTTGCTGGGGTGTGCAAGGACTTGTGGTGAGATGTGCCTTTCTCCTGCGGTAGCCAGCGAGCAGCATCCCGGCATGGCAGGGCACTGAGTGGGGCTGGTTGCGGCAGCTGCTGTCACTGCTAATGTGAACTGCTGCACCATGAGCTGGCAGGTCTGAGCACAGATTCTGCCCTGTACGGTTTTGGGTTCATCCCTTACGGTCTCCGTGGCTCAAATCTCACTTAGAGGAACTGCGCAAACCTGGTGCTTGCTTTGACCCTAGCCAGAGCTACTGCTTGGGGTGAAATCCCTCTGGTTTGCTGAATTAGCCTTGTGAACAAGGCAGAGCAAATTGCATGCTGCGGCTGTAAGCAGGGGTCTGGCAGCACACGAAGGGTGTGCTGGGCTCTGCAGAGCAGTCTATTCTCCCTCTCGGTTTGGTCTGCTGCCCCTCTCTCCTGGGTGCTTTTCCTCCCTTCTGCACCTATTTGGCCAAACTCAAATTTGAAAGTCTGCAAAAATCAGGAATGCATCTCCTGGCCTTTGGGACTCAGCGTGCCTGCCCCATGCAGCCCAGGGATGTGAGAGACGGCTTGGCTGCACTGCCATTTTATTGAATCCTCTTCCTCGCTAATTTGTTATTAAATTACAGTTAGTGTTTCATTAGAGCCCCAGTGGGCATGAGTTCATTAGCGTTTTATTGATTAGAGCTGCGCTTCGTTGCATGGGAAATGTATCCCAAAGAGCATCTGCACCAGTTGGAGTGATTGCGCTAACGAGCTCTGGTTGGGGCAGGATGTGCAATAGCTCTCTAAGCACATGGCTTGGGCTTGCAAAGGGGCTTGGCTCTCGCCTCAGCGTCGGGATAAAGGCCTGGATTTATGCAAAGGCTTAACAAATCTGGCCGGTTGACCCTTCTGAGAATTTGACTTCTTTGCTCCCGTCGGTTCCTGGAGTTTTGCCGTGAGCCGTCAGCGCAAGGGGACTTTGGCTTCAGCGTAGCAGAGGCAAAACAACTTTCTCAATGGCACTCCCCTCTGCCAGGCTCGGGGCGAGCCCGGGCAGAATCCCTTGCCTGCAGCCAGGGATTGTGGAAGCCTCTTGGAGGAGCTCTGTGTTGATTCTGTCCCTGAAACATATGCCGGGGCTGGGTAGCATCTTTGCTGAAACATCCTGGCCGGTCTGCATTGCTGTCTTGGGGCTGTTACTCACCTGAAAACCACGCTAAAAATAGTCTCTCTAACCCCGAGATATTTTTCAGGGTTGCTGTCTCTTCCAAGCCCACATTCATTAGCACTTGGGATGGCCCAGAATAGAAGCCCCACG
Source organism: Nipponia nippon (assembly GCF_047370975.1). Classification (NCBI taxonomy): domain Eukaryota; kingdom Metazoa; phylum Chordata; class Aves; order Pelecaniformes; family Threskiornithidae; genus Nipponia; species Nipponia nippon. Next base: position 47,998,467 of record NW_028262369.1, on the reverse strand, counting down.
GCTCCAGCAGCTCGGAAATGCAACTTGATGTTTATAATCAATGATCGTTAGGACCAATAAATCAGGCTGTAGCTCCACAAGGTGCCGTGCAGTCACTCTGGGTGCTGCGGAGAGCATCCAGCTCAGCCCGTGGCTCCTGGAAAAATCACATGCAGAGCTTCAGAAGGTGCTGGCTTAATTACTCCAAGGTAGCTGGGCTGGAGCTCATCTTTTCAGGGCTAAATCAAGGCATTTCTTTAGTGTTAGGTACCAGACACACTGCTGTGATCTCAGTACTGGTCTGATGTCTTAACAAGGCACAGAGAGGGGGCTCTTGGATGCAGTTTCACCTCTGCTTGTAGTGGCAGGGAAGGGGAATATGAGAGATGGGACTTGGAAACCCACCCCGGTGGGCTCTTTGGTTGAGGGACTCTGGTGAGATCCTTCTCAATGAGGAATAAGCCCTGCAAGCTGGGGATTTTGAGGCTGGCTGTAGCTATGGTGGGAGCCTGAGCTCTGCTTTCTCCAGCCCATCACCATGGCTTCAGCCCCGGAGCGGGTGGGCTTGCACAGCTTGCCTGGTCTGTGCACTGGGGAAGGCAGAACTGCATTCCCCCAGCTGTTTTCTGAGTCATCTGTATCTCCCATCCCCATCAGCAACTTTAAAATGGCTTTGAGGAATTGTATTTTCAGGTCTTTTATCATTCGATCGCAGGTCAGGGCCAGCAGCTTTTCCTGCCCGCTGGCTCTGGCTGCCAAAGTGAATACATCATGCAGTGCTGGAAATGTCACACAGAGGCTCGGCGCAGACCGGAGGCAGGGCTTTGCATCGGGATGCCTGCCCTGTGCTCCCTCTGCAGAGAGACTGGCGAAATAATGAGAGAATTAATTAAATTCCTCTTCCTTGGGCATGTGAGGTGCAGGATGAGGGGCTTTTCTGGGTTTGTCCCCGTGGCTGTGGACAGCACCCTCCGTGTGAGACCAGCACACCAGGTACCTGATGTGGGTGCACTCATGGTAGACAGGTTATGGGACTCCCCAAAAGTCCCATAGCAGGAGGCTGCTCAGCCTAAATGGCTTATCTAGCCTATTCCCCTGCCAGCCCCCTCCCCGCTTGCAAGACTCTAAATGCAAAAGTGGCTGGATTTTGGGAATCTCGTTCTCTCCCTGGGGCTGGGCCAGAGCTTTGTGTTTAGTCACTGATCTTTCAAAGTTCCTGTTGTTTTTTTTTCCTGTCCAGTGACTTCTGATCAAAGTGGGTAATTGCATTATCCCATCTCCCCTGGAGAGGTTCACAGGGTCCTCAGCAATCATGTTCAGTTTTATACCGAGCCCCTACAAAACCCCACTCGAAATGAGGTTTCTCTTACCAGAGCTCAGCAATGGCCACAGGCCAGCGGGGCAAACCCAGCCAGGCTGTGGAGCCCTGGGGACTTGGCAGGGCTGGGGAGGTGGCGGTCCCTCTCCAGGGAGGTACGGCCCTTCAGAGGGGCAGAGCGGGTGCCTTTGAAACACAAGTTAACATTCCCAGCAGCATCCTGGGCTGAGCAAAGCGTTATCCCCATCCTTTGCTTCGGGGTGTGCTCCTCTGGATGCTGGGCATGGGGATACTGCTGGGCAAAAAGGCGCCCTGTCCTGTCCTGGCATGGATGCGCAGGCTGATGTGGGTATGTGCTTGTGTTTGGGGAGGCAAGGGGGGTTGGTGAAATCTTTCCTTGCCCCTCTCACCCCTTCCCATCGGAGCCTCTTCAGCCCTTCGTGGGGCTTTCCTGGCACAGGAAAGCTAATTCAGGTGTTTTCTTCTGTCCCCTGCAGTACGAGTTTAAAGCCAAGAACATCAAGAAGAAGAAAGTGAGTCTCATTGTGTCAGTGGATGGTGTGAAGGTCATTCTGAAGAAGAAGAAGAAGGTAGGCAGCACCGGTCCCTGCGGCAGCAGTGCCTGGGCAGTGGGAGCCCTCTCCTCATGGTGCAGGGACATGCAGGGTCCTTGAATTTCTGGGAGACTCTGGTGGGCTGGGAGAGGGAGGGATGGGCTGGGACCAGCCACGGATGAGCCGTGTTCCTGAAGGATGGCAGAGCCAGTCCTTATCTGGGTGTAGAAGGTCCTTGAGGGTCCCTGTGGAAGGTGGTGTGGGACAACGCCAGCCCCAGAAGGATCTCGCCCTTGGCAAAGGCTTGCAGGGGAGCAGCAGCAGAGCTGTGACAAGCGCTTCCCAGGTGTGTCCCTGGACTGTCTGCCCTGTTATTGATCTTAAGGGCAGCATCTGACGTACTCATTTTCAGCTTCTTTTGTTGCAGAAAAAAGAATGGGCCTGGGACGAGAACAAAATGCTCGTCATGCACGATCCCATCTACAGGTAAGCTGGCCCGCTGAAGGGACGGAGGCTTGCGTGGCTCTACCGTGTCACCCTACACCACACCGGCACCGTGCTGGGGACTGACCACAGAGAGCCGCCACCGCCATCCCCACAGCAGGCAGCTCCCCTCACTTGCTGTACTCTCCAAAAATCCCCAGCTCTTTTCTTCCATCTTGCTGCCAGAAGCTAAGAGCATGGGGCATCCATGTCCCGGGGAAGCTGAATGGGAGCGAGGAGGGGCCACAGCCATACCAGGGAGGGGGCGGGCAGTGTGCTGGCTGGGGCAGGTGCCTGAGCAAGGTGGCCAGCTCTCCGAACGGGCAAGGCAGAGGAGTGAGGTTTGTTCTCCTCGGTCTCTGGGGGGCTCCTGGGCCACTGGCTCTGTCCCTGGGGGATGAACAGCGAAAGGCCCGTGCTGCCTTTGCAAAATGCTTGCTGCTGCTGAGTCAGCAGGCTAATTTTCCCAGCTGAAGCAAAACCACTGCCAAAAAAATTTCTGATGGGCTTTAGCAGGGACATGCTGCAGAGGCTGGGCAACTGCCAGCACCCCGTGCCCTGGGAAGCGCTGGCTGTGGCCTTGGCAGTCTCCACTGGGCATGTGGGTAATACGTATGCTGATATCCTCCCCTCCTTTCTGTCCTTGCAGGATATTCTATGTGTCGCACGACTCCCAGGACCTAAAGATCTTCAGCTACATTGCCAGGGATGGGTCTAGCAATGTCTTCAGGTGCAACGTCTTCAAATCCAAGAAGAAGGTAAAGGTGTTGGGATGCTCATCCTGCCATCAGGGGTCTCGGAGGGGCAGCTGGAGCAGGACCCCGTGGCACTGCACTGCAGCAGGCAGCCCCGAGCACTGCCATGGTTTGAGCTCTGGTGCCTGCAGCTGTGCTCAGTCCCTGCAGCAGTGCACAGAGACCCCTGAGAGCTGTGCCGGGCTGGGGAGGGCACCATGCAGGGGCAGCTAAGGTTACGCTCCTCTTCTCCTTGCCTGCCACAGAGCCAAGCCATGCGCATTGTCCGGACTGTGGGGCAGGCATTCGAGGTCTGCCACAAGCTGAGCCTGCAGCACACCCAGCAGAATGCAGACGGGCAGGAGGATGGAGACAGTGAGAGGAACGGGGATGACCTGGACGTCCCAGGTACTCTGTGAGGGTGGAGGCAGGGGTGGCGTGGGCGTCCCAGAGCCTGGCAGACACGGTCTGCAGGGTCACTGTCTTTCCACACTGCTTCTTGCTGGCTGGCACCTGTGGGGAATGGATTTGCACAGCAGTCTGGCCTGTGGCGCCTTGGGCTCAAGCTGGGATCTTGCCCAGCAAGGAGCCTTCACTAGGTGTTAGCCATCATCCTCGCAGACATCCCCCTTGCTGGGAGCCCATTAGCAGCGCCCAGGACTCTGCTGGGCACCTAAATACTCTCCGTGCTCTGCTGCACACGCTGCAAACATTTCCTCGCTGCTTGCACAGAAGAGGCCCTAAGCACAAACCTTCCCTGCATCCCGAGGCGCTTGCGGGGCTGGGTCTGGCTCTCTGCCATGGACCCAGATCATGGTCCATCGCCACCTCCACAGTTCCCTGCGTGTACAAAGCCGTGCTCAGGTTCTTGGATCAAGCTCCCACAGCTGCAGGCAGCCCATGGTCTCCCCCTCCCTCCTCAGCCCTGTGGGCGGAGGGTGCAGGGATGCTCCTGGCGTTGCTCCAGGCTCTGCGGGGCCCTGGGGAGCTGCTGTGCTCCTTGGTGCCGGCAGCTGCGCTGGAAGGGAGACAGATGTTTTGCAAGAGGTTGGTCAAACACCTCCAGTGCCCGTTGGGATGCTGGCGGGTCCTGCTGCCTGTCCGTGTGTGGGCTGCCTGCCCCGTGCTGGGTGCTAGATCCCCCTCATCCCATCAGGGGCCGCCTGGGCTGTGCCGTGGTTTCCTGCCCGCCTCTGCGACTAGCGCTGTCGTGATGACCTAAGCATTGAGCTGTCCTGGACTGGTCATTGTTTGTTTTTCCTTTGCACAATGTCCCGGCCACGATATGCAGTTCCCTGGGGATTTCTGAGCATCTGAGGTTTTTTTCCCCATAATCTCTTGTTTACCTTTCTTTAGCTTTCTCTGTGTCTTCTGCTCTCGATGGCTCGTTTCTCCCACATCAGGGGTTTTGGCTGCTGTTCCCCAGGTTTGGCATGCTGGGGCTGGGTGTGTTTTCAGATGCAAGCACTGTCCCGGGCGGCATCAGGAAGCACAGCCATGTCACTCTCTACCTGCTTCCCCCCTGGCGCTGGAGGGTGGGTGGCATGGGGGTGGTGGGGACCAGTGGGCATCATTCGCTGTACCGTGGGTGCATCGTAGCAAGCTCCAGCTCCAAGCGGGCTGTGCTCTGCTCTGATGCTGCTCCTGCAGCCTGCCGCCTCGCTGGTGTGGAGAGGGCAGCCGCCTCGGCAGAGGAGACGGACATTGATGCCGTGGAGCTGCCGCTGCCCGGAGCCGACATCCTGGACTTCAGCCGCGGCGTGACCGACCTCGATGCCGTGGGCAAGGAGGCAAGCGCCTATGCCGATGCCAAGGTGCGTGGGTCCCTGCTCTCCGCGTTCAGGGCACAGCACAGTCCTGGCCCTGCAGCTCTGATGTGCATCCTGGGGGCCTGGGAATCAGGAGGGATTGTGCAGCATTCCCCGGCTCCTGGATCAAAGCCATCTGCCACCACAGGGCTGCCCTTTGGCTCGGGGCCCGGGGTGCTCCTGGAGAGTGCTGTGCCGAGGCTCAGCTGTGTGCAGCCACACAGAAAGCATGTCTGGGGCAAAGCTGATAGGGATTTTTTTCCACTAAAAACAAAAAAAAAAAGACATTTTTGATACAGTGAAAATTCCCATGGGAAACGTCAGCCTTTTCAGGAATTTTCTACAAAAGTATTTGGGCTTTTGTCAAAACTGAAAAAGCACAGTCTCTGAAGTTTTTCAGCACCCCCAGCAAAGTGTGTGTTTGCTTTGAGTGCAGCAGCTTCTTTCCTGGGTATTTGAGGGGCTGCTCTGTGCCACAGCCCATGTGTGCCTGGCAGTTCTCCATGACGAGGGGCACATCATCACACTTCTGATGCTGGTGTTTTGCAGGGCTGCCTCCACCCTGAAGATATCCTGACAGCGTCGCCCAAGATGCTGCTGCCCTCGTCTGCCCAACTGCCTGACCTGGGAACACCCCTCTCTGCCCACCACCAAATGCAGCTTCTCCAGCAGCTCCTGCAGCAGCAGCAGCAGCAGACACAAGTGGCTGTGGCACAGGTTCTCCCCTCTGCTCTTTCCTGGGGGCAGTGGCAGGGCTGGGGTGCGATACTGAGCCCCTCGGTGCCGGGGCAACCCCTGCCTGGAGCAGGGCAGGTGCGGGTGAGGACCCGACCTGAGCCAGGGCGGACCCCGACACCAGGGCGTGGGAGCGGGCCGGGCGGTGTCCTCTATCCTCCGTGGCACAGTGTGTCCCCGGCATGGTTCACTGTGCCCTTGCTCCCAGCAATGGCTCCGTTAAGCCCTGATGGATTAGCGTTATGTCTGCATGCCACCGGTTTTCTTGGTCCCTTGGACCCTGTGTTCTTGCAAATGCCTGGCCTCAGCATTTGCCCCTGCCAACTCGTTCTCCATGCAGGTATTTCTCATTTAAGCAGCTCTGGCCACTTTATCCAACTCATTACCTTAGCTTTACTTGTTCCCTGAGCCTTCCCAGAGCTCACTGCAATTGCTTGACTTCCTTCCTGGCCTGAGCGATCGGCTCCAGCAGCCTTTCTGTACTTTCCTGTGGCTTTCCTCTTCATGCATCAGAAAATCAGTATTCGTCCTTCTGGCTGTGCTGCTGCCCCAAGAGCCTGCATGCCTTCTGGGGTCACGGACTTGGGAACCTGCTTTTCCCTCTGGAAGAGAGACCTGCATCCTCAGGGGATCCTTTATGTCTGCCCAAGTATAGTGTTGCTACAAGCAAAGCTTGCCAGTGTCCCTCTGTGGAAGGGACTGCTCACCTTCAGTAGTTCCCAGTCTGTGTACCTGCAGAGCCTTGCAGTGGCAATTTCTTTTTCTTCCTACTTCCAGATAAAAAAATATCTGAAATAGTGTAACGCCATTTCTTGACTGTCTCATGAGGTGGCATCCAGTAGCCTCATCCCCCTCTGTCCAAGGGCTGACACCCTGCCCTGGACCTCTGCCCACCACGGGATGGTTCTTGTCCCAGGAGCTGTCACTTAGCTGCTCTCTAATCCCTTCAGCATGCACTGTAGTGATTTGGTCTCGTTGTACTTTATTAATGAAAAAGTTGGGCCCTATCATGTCAAATACCTTTCAGATGACTGAATGCATTACATCAACACCTCTGTCAATGGCACTTGTTATCTTCTCTCAAAAAGTACTGAGTCAGTTTGTCTCTGAACACATGGTGATGGGCCCAGGCTTAATTCTTTACTAACAAAGCCAGGAGATCCACTGTGTTGCCCAGGATCTGTGCTCGGTCAATAGCTTCAGGGACCATCCTGTAATTATCTTGGCCTCTAATTACTTGGCTGAGGATGAATTTAGTTCCCTTGTTGACCAGAGACTTGCTTTTGCAAGGCGTTTCCAGATACCTGGGAAAGTTCCTTTTCTTGAATCAAGGCCAGGAGTCCTTCCTGGGTGTTGTCCCCAGGGGGCTGGTGGCACGAGCCACTGCCCCTCAGCAAGATGTGACCTTTGGGCTCTGCTTGCATCTTCTCCCAGCATCACCTGGGCCCTGCTGCAGGCATCTGTGATGGAGGCAGCTATCCGGCTGCAAGGAAGGATGACTTCCAGGCTGACACTGCCAGCACTGAGCTTTGGCACCCCCTTAGCGTTTAATTCCACCTCTGCTAGCTTGGCTCGGGGTCTCCGCTTCACCCGCCATTGTTCAGCAGAGGGCCCTCGTCCCACCGTGCTGCTGTGCCCCACTCTCCTGCCGCTGGCAGGAGGAGCAGGAGGTGACTCTGGCTCTCTGGCTTCCCACAGCAGTGGCAAAGCAAGTCCCAGCCCCTTGCCTGGCCTCCTGCCACCCCCCAAGCTCGCTGTGCTTCAACTCTGCCCCGCCGAGGGCACTGCCCTGCCACCTTGCTGGCTGCAATCAGGCAGCACACGACCCGGCGCTGCCTCCTGGTACCCATCCAGGAGGGCAAGTGGTCCCCAGCTGTGCTGCTTTTGGGGCCCTGCAGCTGCAGTAGCAGCTCCTGGGTTTGGCAAGTTACGGAAAGCTCCCTCCCGCTTCCCCAAGGTCACTTTCTAGGCTGCAATGGTTTAATCCCAGTCGGCAACTAAGCACCACACAGCCGCTGGCTCACCCTCTCCCCCACAGTGGGATGGGGCAGAAAATTGGGGGAAAAAAAAAGTAAAACTCGTGGGTTGAGATAAAGACAGTTTAATAGGACAGCAAAGGAAGAGAAAATAATAATGATGATAAAAGAATATACAAAAGAAGTGATGCACAATGCAGTTGCTCACCACCCACTGACCAATGCCCAGCCTGTCCCCGAACAGCAATTGCTGCCCCCCGGCCAGCTCCCCCAGCTTACATACTGGGCATGACGTCATATGGTATGGAATATCCCTTTGGCCGGTCTGGGTCAGCTGTCCTGGCCGTGCTCCTTCCCAGCTCCTTGTGCACCTGGCAGAGCATGGGAAGCTGGAAAGTCCTTGACTCGTGTAAGCACTACTTAGCAACAACTAAAACATCAGGGTGTTATCAGCATTATTCTCATACCACATCCAAAACACAGCACTATGCCAGCTACTAGGAAGAAAATTAACTCTATCCCAGTCGAAACCAGACATAGGCCAAGGTAAAACTGCCTTTTTTGTTGTTTTTTGGTTTTGGTTTTTTTGGTGGTTTTTTCTTTGTTTCATTTTGGTTTGTTTTTTTTTGTTTTGGGTTGGTTTTTTTTTTTTGCATTAAATCCATGCTTTCCTGGTTCCTCGTGAGCCTGGCTGGCTCAGTCCTTGCTGGAGAGAGGAGCACTTGTAGGAGCCATGGGTGGGTGGCAGAAGGGGATGCTGAGCCAGTGTGCCTCCCGGGTGGCTCTGCACGACTGTCGCCTTGTCTGGAGTACGCTCCTGGGGCTCTCCTTGCTCCAGCTCAGAGCAGAGAACTGCCCCTGCTGCCCCTGGGACTCACCCAGCAGCATCCCACCCTCTCTGGGACACGGTGCTGGTGATACAGATGCTTGCGTATGGGTAGTTATGCCAAAATCAATGGACTTCTTGCTCATAGACTCCCACCGGCTAATGTCCAGGCATTGCTTCCCAGGGCCAGAATGAGCAGCCAGCAGGTGTGCCCAGAGCCACCGTGTCTCAGCAGCGCTCTGCCATCTGTGTTGCTCCAGGCGTGTCGTGCCTGTCGCAGCCGGAGCCGCCTGCAGCTTCGGGGCAGCTCTGATGCTTCAGCCCCTGCTAGTGACAGATGCCGCTGGCAGGACCCTGCCTTGTGCAAGACACTGTCTCTGGGAAACCTGCCCGGAAAGACAGCTCAGCGAGGGCTGGCTCGCAGTGCCTGGCTGCACCCTCGTGTACCCACAGCACCATCCAGTCATTCGAGCGTGTCTTCTCTTCCGCATCCATCTGGCTTCCTCCTGGTCTGCCCTTTCCTCATGCATTCATGGCACATGTGCGTGACTGACAGTTTGGTCAGCACTGCCTCACTTTGCCTCGGGCTTTTCCATTAGAGAGACCAGAGACCATGTGCTGGATTTGCTGAGCGTGCCCTGGTGTGACACTGCTGCCTGCCCTCACTCTCCTCATCATGTCTGTGGGTACCCGCAGGGAATGGCTTCATCAAGTCATTTGGTGGGATGCTGGTGAGCCCTGGTAGAGGAGCAGAGTTAGCTGGAGTTGAAGCTCTCAGCCCTCGAGCAGCATCTCCCACACGCTCACCCACTCTCTCCTGTCACACAGGTCCACTTGCTGAAGGACCAGCTGGCCGCGGAGGCGGCGGCGCGGCTGGAGGCCCAGGCTCGTGTGCACCAGCTCCTGCTCCAGAACAAGGACTTGCTGCAGCACATCTCGCTCCTGGTCAAACAGGTGCAGGAGCTGGAGCTGAAGCTGGCGGGGAACACCACTAGTAAGCACTCCTGCCCCTTCCTCTCCCCTCGTAGCTAGCCGGGTCTGTGGAAGACGTGTGTGGGTGTTTCTCATGAAGTTTTTGTGCATTTCCAGTGGTTTTGTACAGGGGAATATTAGTGCCCTTCTGGCCTGGCTTGCGCGTGTGTGGCAGGGTGCTTGCATGCAGTGTGGGAGGGGGCATGGGGAGGGCTGTATGGACAGGCAGTCACGTACATCTATCAGCTGTATGTCCGCTTTCCCCAGTGGCTGCATGGTCTAGGCCAGCTCCTTACCTGCCCAAGAGCCCATCCTTGACCTTCCTTTCCAGCAGACGTGGCCATCAGCTCCCCAAAGTAGTTGGGGTGGGAGACATAACTTTTTATCCTGCAAAACCGGCACTTTGCTGGCCAGCAGCAGCTTCTGGCACCAGTGGCACCAAGTAACCCCCTCTAAACGGTGGTGTTGGGGAGGTTGACACCCAAATGGCCCCAGATTGTCCTCCTCTGGCCAGTCTGCAGGCAGCCATGGTGGTCGGGGGATGCCCAGGCAAGCCGGGGTGGCCGTGTCTGCCTCTCAGCCGTGCCCTTCTCTTGCAGCAGGCTCCCAGGACAGTCTGCTGGAGATCACATTCCGCTCCAACGTCCTCCCTGTCCTCTGCGACCCGACCACCCCGCAGCCCGAGGACACCCACCCGCCACCACTGGGCCCCAGCTCAGGCTTCCCCAGCGCCCTGGGCAGCCCCATAGGTAGGAACGACTGTCTGGTGAAGCTGGAGTGTTACCGCTTTCTGCCGGACTCGGGGCCGCCCGCCCCAGAGCCGGCGCTGGGCAGCCTGGAGCTCATCAAGTTCCGCGAGTCGGGCATTGCCTCCGAGTACGAGTCCAACACGGACGAGAGCGAGGAGCGTGACTCCTGGTCCCAGGAGGAACCGCCGCACCTGCTCCACGTCCAGCCCAGGCAGGACCTGGGTGACAGCCTGGAGGATGAGATCGCGGTGTAGGGGTCGGCAGGAGGTGGTGTGGAGCAGCTGGGACCCGCTGGAGCTGGGTTGGGCCCTGGCCGTAGCCCCCTGGCCCTGGCAGGGACAGGACAGCCCAGAGAGAGAGAGGGCGGAGGAGGGAGCGCAAGGCTTCCAGCACACAGCTGGGAGGCGTACAGAGGTGAGGACGGAGCCGTGCCGAGGGGGTGCGCTGGGCATGCTGTGCTCCAGCATGCATGGGCCTGTGTGCTGAGCTGGAGTGTCCCCGCTTCGCATCGGATGGCGAGCTGACAGCTGCTTGTGTTACCCCCTGGTCCCCATCCCCCTGCAAGCTGTGTTTTGAGGTCAGGCAGAGGCAAAGGACTGCCTGCCTGATTAGCCACTGCTGCTGGTGCTGCTGCAGGGGGGAGCAGTAAAGCAGGTGAAGATTTTTGCTGGGGGAATGAGAGAGCAGGCATGGGGCAGTGAGTGGGGACAAGAGCAACTGAGGAGCCAGCATGGGGCAATGAGCAGGGACAGAGCCACTGGCAGGGGATCTGGCTCTCTGTGTGGTGGAGAGGGTGGGAGATGAGGCCAGGGCTGTGCTAGTGGGGTGGTGAGGGTTGTTGGTGGTGCACTGTTGGGGTGGGTGTGCGAGTGAGAGGTGAGACAGCAGAAGGACGGACAGTGGGGACAAGCCTGGGAAGGAGTTGAAGGGGTGAGACGAGGTCGCACAGGGTGGCTGGGCGCAGGCAGCTCTTGGCAGTGTGCTGGTGTTCGTGGCACTTCCAGGGCAGGGTTTGTCCCTGCCTGAAGCAGGTGGAGGGTGCGCGGGCACTGCCCACTCCTCTCCTAGGGTGTGGAGTGGAGAGGAAGGCACGGCTCAGTGAGGAGCAGGGAGCCAGGGCACACAGCACAGGGCTGTGAGGTATCCTTCCCTCATTGCCTGGTCCTTGGGCTCCTCGGCATGGCTGCCAGGTTTCAAGCCTTTCCGGTGCTCTCAAGTCACGTTTTCAAGCAGACCCACCATCACCACAAACTCCCTGCTTTGCTTTATAGACAAACCCTCCCATTTCCGAACAGTTGCTTGCCCCCAGACCAGGGCTGGGGGATGCAGTGCTGGCATTGGCCGTGTGCAAGGACGGGTGCGCTTGCTGCCCCTTGATGGGGAGCAAACTGCTCGTGTCTGCAGGTGGGTTCCTTCACATCTCTGGTTTGCACCCTCCAGAAAAGTGAATCCAAGATCTCAGGATCCCCCACAAGTCACTGAGATGCCCATGGCTGAGGCATCTGTGGGAGCCTCCAAGGGATCCAGAGCTTGTCTCTTTTCTGCAAGCACATTTATCAGCTGCCTGTTGCTGCAGCCTCTAAGAGGCCATGGCTGAAGGGGTGTGAGCCAGAGTCCTGATGTCTCCCCTGCTCCTTGTGGAAACACTCGGCAAGGTGGGGATTGGCACAGTTGTCTTCCCATCCACCCTCCTATCCTGCTTCTGCTTTGCTTTGTTGCTTCCCTCTGCTCTTGCCCTCACCAGCTCTGTCTCTGCTAGATCTGCCTGTACCTAACCCCTAGCTGAGCATCTCCCAGGCACGGGCTCTTGCTTTCCTCCAGGGCTTAGCCCTCCTGCTGAGGAAGGTCCATCGCTTCATTCTGCCCCGGTCCCCTTGGGACTGAGGGCTGCTGAGGCGAGACCCCCGGGGTCAGTACGAGCTGTGCTATGCACCCTCCACCACAGGAGGAGGCTGGACACTGTGAGGAGCTGCAGAGTCCCAGTGGGAAGGAAGGCCATGTGTCGGGGTCCCCAGCAGTGGCCTGGTATCCAGAAGAGCCCCTGCACCAGCCACAGAGGGAGCAGAGTGGGAGCAGGTGCTGGCTGGGACCCGGGTGCTCCTGTCCTCTGGCCACCAATACTTCTGTATGCCCTGTCCTGCACTGCTGTGGGCACAGCTGTGTGCCAGCCCCTCTGCTGGGGACCCTGACATCCCACTGCCAGCTTGCAGCAGTTGGAGGTGAAAGCATGGGGTGGGAGGCTGGTCCCACCAGGAGGGAGCAGTGGGGATAGCAGCACGCACCGGAGGCGCAGGCAGGGTAGGGATGCGTGGGTGAGCTTGGAGAGGGATTTCCATGTGGGGAGACAGATCACGCAGGAGCGGGGACAGCAGGAGCTCGGCCATACGTGCAGGGGAGACGAAGGGAGAGCCTGAGAGGAGGCAGGAGCTGCAGGCAGGAGGTCTCTTCCAGGCTGGGCTGCCTCAGAAAGCAGGCAGGGCTGAGCCACCTCCCCAGGCCACTGCTCCTGCCTGTCCCTGCTGCACACACGCAGCCCAGGCGGTGCCCTGCAAGGAGCTGTCGGGACCAGCTGCGGGCTCGGGCTCCTGCCCGGCACTCTGCCTGCAGGGGACGGTGGTGGGTGCTCCACGGGCTGAGGGGGTGCTGCCAGAGCCAGGTGGGACCCTGCCAGCATCCTGCCACACCACAAGTGTACATGTGTAAATGATCCTCCTAACTCAGTGCTGCCTCCAAGATGCCTCTCTAGCCTCTCACTTTTGTTATGGACCTTGACTGGGAATTTATAGCTATATTTTTTGTCCTTTCTTTTCCTACAACTGTGGTGTTACTAACTGTTGACTCAATCTATCTGGGAAACCAATCTGTCAATGTAAGTGCACTTAACCCTTGGGTGTTGTCATTGGTCGACTGGCTTTTGCTAAATAAATCTTTCTATTTCTCAAGGCTTTCTGTTGTCTCTTCCTTCTCGCTGACTCTCTCTCTTCCTGTACTTCTCTCCCCCTCCATGCTGGGAGCCAGCACTGACAGTGACATCCCTTGGCCTTGCATAGACCCCCTCCAACCTAAGCATCATCCCCTGCGGGACCCTTGCTTGCGGTGCCAGCCACGGGCCACCCATGAAAGCGAGGTGCCCCGAATGTTGCTGAGGGTAGAGGGGTTTCAGCCTTCCCCTTCAGCCAGTGCACAGCACAGGCTCGTCTCGGGGCTGACCTGACAGCTCAAGGGTGCCGGGGGGTTCCCAGCATCTGCAGAGTGCACCACGGAGATGCAGAGGTGCTAAGTGGCGCTTTCAGGGGCTCGGGAGATTTTTGGTTGCTGGGGAAGGAAAAGTCGGGAAGAGCCTCTCTTAAAGGATGGGGGAACTGTTGTGTAGGCAAGAGCAGCAGGCTGACAGGGCCGGCTGCTTGTAAAACAATTTATTCTGCTGCTGGCGGGAGCGATGGAGCAGTGCCCTCCCGCGGCGGCTGCCTGGCTGGCAGGGCTACAAGGGTGCCCTGGAGGCTGCAGCCTCCTGCTCCTTGCGCTCCTTCTCCCACAGGGCCTTGAGCCTGCGGTAGTACACCTTGCAGCTGTAGCCCTCCTGGGAGCTGTGCTGGATGTGGGTCTTGACCGACCACAGCGTGGGGAAGATGCGGCAGCATGACATGCACTGGTAGCCACGCTGGGGCACTGGCTGCTGCTGGGAAGCGGTGAGGATGTCCCGGACCGTGATGCTGGCTCCGCCACTGGCCGGCCTGTCCCTTTTGGGGGACTGGTCCAAGGAGCCAGAGGAGGAGCAGACGATCTCCGAGAGGTCATCAGGCTCCTCAGGCTCCCAGTTGCTGGCAGCCAGGCTGGAGGAGAGGCTGCCCAGGTGCTGCTGGGTGGCTCCTTTGGTGCACATGAAGTAGCTGTAGGGCGAGAACCAGGGCCGGTAGATGGTGCAGGTGTGGGCAGGGAGCTCGCTGCCCGGCGCAGCTGAGGGGCCACAGGCTGTGGAGGAAAGGGTCTGAAGTGAGTCGGGGGTCCCTGCAAGAGCCCAGCCCCCCCGCAGCATTGGCAGTGGTGCTGGGGACCCTTCCTCTGACGCTCCCAGGGGCAGCACCCACAGCTTTGAGAATTCCTGCTGGGAAGACATGGGGGAGAAACTGGTGTAGCTCAGAGGTGGGGTATGACTGCAGGACCCCCCCAGGTCCCCAGAAAGCACCCACTGCCATGGGTGCTCCCAGTCCCCTTTTCCCACCCATGCAGGAGGATATGCCCAGCTAAACCCCTCCACAGCCTGTCTGCCTGCAGGCCCTCACTGTGCCGCAGGAGGCTGAGCGGTGCCGCGGCCATGCCCAGGAGGTACAAGGGGGAGCCCTCCCCACAGGCAGTGCCGGCTGCCTGCACCCCCTGCCTGGCCGCAGCTGGCAGGCACCAGGCTCACCAGGCAGGCTGGCAGGGCCCCAGCGGCATGGGGCCTCTGGGCTTCTTGTCCTGGTGCCACGGGGCACAGCCCCAATGGAGACAGTGGGAAGGACGAAGCTCTCCATCACCCTCGCGTAGCCGGTGTGTGGCTCCTGCGCCATGATACCAGTGCCGTCATCGGCTGACGTCACAAAGGGCTGATGTCGCACGTGTGTACAGTGCACAGCAGGATGCTCCTGGGCAGTGGGCTCGGCCCCCAGGGTCTCTGGGGAGCTTGGCCAGTGCAAGGGAACAGCCAGCCTGGGCTGGAGAGGGAGCCTTGCTGGGGTGGGCAGCGCAGAGCCCAGGCTGGGGGTGCCCCCGGAGAACCCCCGCTGCTCCACGGGTGCCTGGCTGATAGGGGCCCCACGTAAGTCCCATCTCCATGGGCAGTGTGGCAGGTCTGGGCAGGGGGTTGGCAGTGTGCCTCGCCCAGCAGCGTGGAAGGGACAGGCCCACTCTCCCCTTGCCATTCCCTTGGTAAATCCTCTCTCTCTCTCTCTCTTTCTTTCCACAACCTGCTTCCCAAGTCGCTCGGTGTCAGGTAAGAGAAGCTCTCGGTGTGTTGGCTGCGCCAGCGTGGAGCCCTGGGCTCGCTGCTACCCTGTCTCGCCCCATGCTGTCCCTGCTGCATGCACTGCCCTGTGCAGCCCTGGCATGGCCCGGCTGCCCACAGCCTCTGCAGGGATGCAGGAGCAGCCTCCCTGTCCCCCAAATTGTGTCCCCCATGCTGCTGGGTTGGGAGCTGGTGGGCAGCTCTGGGACATGCTATCCCTGCCAGGGTCCCTCCTTCAGCCCGGCTCACACCCCCTCTCTGTTCCCTTTCCCCCTCCAGTGGACCAGAGCATGTTTGAGAACGCCAGTGCCAGCACAGCACCCACCCCACGGCCACAGCACGTCTCTGCTGTGGCGGGCGCCCCACTGCAGCCCTCCCGCCCCGCCGGCAGCCAGCACCTCCGCAACCTGGGCAAGGCCGTGGGGGCGAAGGTGAACGACCTCCTGCGCCGCAAGGAGCCGGCCGGCCTCCCCAGCGTGGGGGTGATGGAGGTGAACGCCAGCGCCGGGGCCATGCTGGGCACAGGACAGCCAGCCAGCGAGGACGGGTGAGTGTCTCTGTGGCATGCACCCTGCGGCGGGGCCATGGGGACAGGCTGGAGGGGCCCTGGCATGGGGCTGCATGTCACTGCTCCTCTGTGCTTGCAGGGCTGTGGGGCTGGACACCTTCCCCCGGCTGGACCCCCCGCCCCCTGTCACCAAGAAGCGGACGCCACGTGCCCTGAAGACCCCGCAGGACATGCTCATTGCGCCGCAGCCGGGAGGGACCAGCCCAAGGAGCAGCACGGAGGAGCCCCCCGAACTGCCCGCAGCCCACCCCGACCCCACAGAGGAGTGGCCAGGGACCAGGGACCCATCCCCTCCAGAATGCCCTGGGGTCCCCAGCATGACTGGCACCCCAGAGCCGAGTGGGGAGCAGCCCACCACTGCCCTCCCCGTGCCCGACCTCATCCATAAGGGCAGCCTGGAGAGCCAGTGGCGAGCGGGCGAGAGGGCTACTGAGACCTCAGCCTGCACAGAGAAGCCCTCCCGGAGACCAGGGCTGGAGCACGAGCCGCCGGGGAGCACAGGGAGGCCAGAGCCATGCACCCCTGGCCGGGAGGTGGAGGGGCCTCATCCCGACCTGCTGTCCTTCGAGTAGCAGTGGGGGAGCTGTGATGGGGGCACTGTGGGGGCTGGCTCTCCCAAACACATCTCTCACTGCCACTTGCCATTTTTGGGGTCATTATTTTGGAAAGGGGGGAACCCCAGCGTGGCAGGAGCCATTGCTTACCCCAGCGTGGGGTGTGGGGAGCCATGACACCCCATTTCTCCCCAGATTCCCAGGAGGGGCACAGCCTGTCCTGCCATGGCTTCTGCAGCCCCATCCCGGGCCCATTCACCCATCATTGCAAAGCTCCCATCCTGCCAAGGTGCCACCGTCCTGTCTGCAGCCAGGGGCCACGCTGAGCTGGGGACCGAGGGTGGGCTTGCTCAGCAGCCTGAGTCCTCGTGCATGGATGGGTGCAGAAATGCCAGCCTGCCCCCAACCTGGTCAGCTGTGCCGGGCCAAGTGTCCCCCATGGTTCCCCACATCTGGGCTGGCTGCCCCAGCCTGGAGCATGTCCCAGCTTACATCATGTGCTCGCTGAGATACCCCGTCCCGGTGTGCCAGCAGGTTCACCCAGCCCTCGTGCCCAATGCGTGGGAGCCAGGATGGCAGATGCCCCCAAGGCCTTCTCCAGGTGCCAACCCCTTGGCGTTAGTCCTCTCAGTGCCATCTCTCTTTGCAGTAGAGCCCCAGCTGCAGAAGACCCACTCATGGCATGGGCTCTGGCAGGGAGCAGGGCTGGATGCCTGGGGCCACACGGCTGCTGGCCAGTGGGCTCTGGCGGGCGTCGAGCTCCCCGTGAGACCCCCCTCCAGCTTCCACTTGTTTCCTGGTCTCGCCCCAGCCACCACGGACCAGACGGACCTGCCCAGGCAGGCAGCCCACTCCATGTGAGCCAGTGCCACCGCTCTCCATTATTTCCTGGGACGGTGACGTCTTCACGAGACTGGGACACAAGAAGCCACGTGGTCCTCTGATACTGCTCTATGATTGTTTCCTCATGAATTACAGGAGAGGTTAGCCAGCCTGTGGACCCCTGGGCCGGTGCACGGAAGCAGCTGCAAGATGGCACTTTGCTTAGAGCTTTTACGTGCATCCTCACCGCAAAGGTGGTGTTGAGAGGAGAGGCTCCAAAGACCAGCTTTGGGCTGGAGGAGGCTAGGGGCTCATGGGTGGGGCACCTCTGCTTGCAGCTGCTCCTGGGCCACGCAGGCCAGTTGGGCTGAAGAAATGTCTTCCACCGCGTTGTGGTGCTGCTGAAGGAAGGAGGCGGCGGGCCTGAGCGCTCCCTTTGCCCTGGGAGCAGCCCCCGGGCCTCCTTGCCCGTCGGCGTGGCGGGTGCCGGGGCTCTGCAGCGCTCGGGAGGCCCCGCGCCAGAGCCAAGGAGACGCCAGAGCGGTGCAGGGCCCGTGGCCGGCTGGCGGCCGGTGCTGAGGTGTAACGCGCCCTGTGTATAATGTGATGATGCTGTGCACGGCCGATGCCACCCCACAAACGGAAATCTATATGAGTATATATATATATATATGTGTGTATGCTGTCTAGACCTACACTGCATTGTATATGTTGATGGAAACAAGGGCTTGTAGCCCCTCTTTGAGGAACCAGCGTCTTCCAACCCTGCCGATCACAAGGGAACCTCACTGCTGGTCCAGTCCCTCTATTTATGTTGTCTAGGGTGTGTATGTAGTTTGGGACAAAAAATGCAGATTGCACAATAAATTTTTGTTTTCTTTTTTACCCACTGACACGTAGCAGTCCCTTGGTGGGAGGGGACCGCCTGCACCAGCTCGGCGTAGCCCCGAAGCCCCCCGACGAGGCCGGGGACCTGCTGGACGCTCCTGCGTGGGGGCTGCAGGGCAGAGGGCCGAGGCGGCGGCCCCGTGCAGCTGAGGGGCGCCGGGGAAAGCCGCCCTCCAGCCCCGGGCTTGCTGGGGTGATCGCGCAGGACGACGGGGGCTGCCGTGTTAAAGCCACGGGGTTAAGGGAAACATTCCCAAAAAGCGCTGCTGGAGGCCTGACACCTGCAAAGGGCCCCCCGTCCCGGGAGCCGGGCCCGGTGGCACGGCCACAGGGCGCTGGGGGAGGCTGGGGGAGTTCGGCGGTGCCCGGGCTGAGGGGGTGACATGGCCTCTGTGCTTGGCCCTGAGGGGACGGGACCCCCGGTCGGTGCCCGGGCCGAGGGGCCGGGCCCCCGGGGGCGCTGAGGGGACGGGCCCCGGCCGCCGCCCGGGCCGAGGAGCCCGCATCGCCGCGCCAGGCCCGCCCCGCCGCCGGCTCCGCCCCGCGCCGCGGCAGGGGAGGGGCCGCCGGGCGGTGCCGCCGCCGCCCCGCCCCGTTTCCGGTGTCATGGCGGCCGGAGCGCGGCGGCGGCCGGTGCCGGGGCCGGTGCCGATCGCGCGGCGGCGGCGGGGCAGCGGCGGGGGGGCGATGTGAGGCGGCACGGCGCCATGTCGGGGTGCGTGTGGGGCGCGGCGCCGCTGCTGGAGGCGCTGGGCCGGCTGTGGGAGGTGCAGGCGCCGCTGGGCAGCGGCTCCTCGGCCTCCGTCTACCGGGTGCGCTGCTGCGGGGACCCGCGGGCCCCCCCCGGCGCCGTTAAGGAGTTCGTGCCGCCCCCGCCGCGGCCCGGCCCCGCGCGTCGCCCCGGCGCCCGCCCGCCCGCCGCCGACTGCGCCGAGTACGGCTTCCGCAAGGAGCGCGCCGCGCTCGAGCACCTCCGCGGGCACCGCAACATCGGTAACGGCCCCCGGCCCCCCCCCCCCCCCGCCCCGGCACCCCCGGTGACCCCCCGCTCCCCGACCCCCCTTTGCGGCCCCCCCCCCCCCCCCCCCGACAGGCTCCCCCCGGGGCAAACTGGTGTCCCCAAGCCACCCCCCAACCCGGGAGGGGAGCCCCCAGCCCCTTTGGGAATAGGGGTTCCCTCGCCCACAAACCGCCCCCCCGGCGGGGCGAGGGGCCCCCAGACCAGCGCGCCCCTTGGGCTGGCACCCCTGGGCAGGCAGGTTTGAGGGCCCCGAGCCTGGACACCCCGAAGCACACCCCTGCGGCGGGTGCTGCCGTACCCCCTGGGGCAGGCTCCTGCGTACCCCACGCCCCTGCCCGGGGCCGGGGGCCGGCGGGTCCCCTCCGCGGGGGGGGCAGGAGATGGGCATCGCCCTTTGGGTAGGCAGAGTAGGTCGCCCCCGAGTCCTCGGTTGGGCAGGGCGGCCTGAGCTGCCCCGGCGAGAGCCGTCCTGCCTACGGGGCGGCGGTGGGGCGGCAGTGGGGCGGTGTTCGCCCGCCAGCCAGCCCTGCCCGGCTCCGGCAGGAGCCCCCGGGCAGCTGCGTGGGTGGGAATGGGAAGGGAGGAAGCCTGCGTGTCGGAGGCGGCTGTTGGAAGCCCCCAGGTTCTCCCGACGCTGATTTTTTGTCTGTGTGAAGCGCTTTTTAACGCTGTAATATACCTAGATGCACAGAGGAAGAGATTGGCAGGTGTCCCAAAAAGAGTGGTGCTACCTCCATTTTACCCACTGGGATCTGCTCATCCACGTCCCAGAGACTGGCCTGAGCAGGAGCGCCTGGCCCCGTTGCGTTAGCAGAGCCTGGCAGGGCTTTGGGAGACTCTGCTGCTTCCCTCTGAAGTTTGGTTCTCCCTCTCTCTGAACATCACACTTTGTAAAGCAGATGAGCTGCCTCCTGCAGCTTTTGTGATCTCCTGGGCAGTAGCGGAGAGCGGTGGGGCGTGATGACCGTGTAATTGCTCGTTACCAATGCCTGTCAATGCGTCTCACCGTAGTGACGCTGTACGGCGTGTTCACCAACCACTACTCTGCGAATGGCCCGTCTCGCTGTCTCCTGCTGGAGCTGCTGGACATCAGCGTGTCCGAGCTGCTGCTGCACTCCAGCAACCAGGGCTGCTCCATGTGGATGATCCAGCACTGCGCCCGAGATGTTCTCGAAGCCCTGGCGTTCCTGCACCACAAAGGCTACGTGCACGCAGACCTCAAGCCACGCAACATCCTGTGGAGCGCGGAGGAGGAGTGCTTTAAGCTCATTGACTTTGGACTTAGCTTCAAAGAAGGGAATCAGGTTTGGAACGTGCTGCTCTCAAAGCCGTTGGCTCTCTGTTGAGTTGTGTGGGTCTGTGGTGCTTTTGGCTCATGAGTGTAGGACTTAACGTGACTTGATCAGCGTAGTAGCTGAGCTGGTGCTGAGGGTTTTCTGGAAAAGGCTAAAATGTTTTCTGGCCCCAGCAACGGAAGCTCGTGTTCCCATTCTCCTTGCATGTCTCTGGTTTCTGTTGATGTCTTAGCCTTTGTGCTACACATGACCACAAATTCCAAAGTTAATGATGCACTGAAAAAAGTGGTGTCTCAGCTTCCTGGAAAGTTTGCTAGTTTTTATGTGGTCAGACGAGTGGGAGCACCCAGATCTGTAGGAATTTCCTTTTATCATCCCTTATCGTATGTAGTAGTAATCCAGGCTTCACCATCAGCCTCCCGAGTCAATTGCGTTATCTCTGGCAGTGTCCTTGTGCTTGTCTTTACGTTCATCCTGTCTTCAGCAGCTTCCCTTTTTCAGTAAGTCTGGATGTTTCTTTCCCGTGCTGTGGGTAGGCAGTGTCCATTCTTTACTGGCACAGACAGATCTCTGCCTGTTCTGCTCTGCTTTTCCCGTTTGCTGGGCTTTCACTCCCTCTTCGTGCTGTCACTTTTTTGTCTTGGTGATACTGGGTTTTGTAAGTTCTTGCCCTTTTTATTCTCTTCCATGGCCTCTGATGAAAGCAGAGAGCCTCAGGAGGTTCTACTGGTGGCATCTTAGAGCTTCCTTCACCTCTCCCTCTCTCAGGAATGGCCTGTGAGGGGTATCAGTAAAGATTTTTGATGAGGTAGCCTCTTAGCAAATTTGCCTTTAATCCCTGGGTAACGGGCAATAAGTCTAGTAAATGAGCTATGATTTTTCTGTGCAAACATTGTCCTGGCTTGTTCCTACCCCGTGCACTCTACTCATTTAGAGGTTTTAAATCCATATACTTTTTTTACTGGTTTACCTGGTATTGACGGTACAGCCCGTGAATGTGACTGTACAGCTCTGTGAATATCAGAGGATTGTGTGGATGACCTGTCTCTGAATTCTTTGGTACAGGAGCTGTTTTTAATGTTTGTACTTCTTAACTCCTCCATGTTGTTCTTCAGTTCTCCCACGTTCTTGGCTGAACGCTGGTTTGTGCTGCTGCTAATCTGTTGCTGTCTATCAGCAAAAAACATTCTCCTGGTGTCCTGTGTCTAATGCAGGTTGTGTTTTTTTTTTTTTTTTTTTAATTCAGAACTGTGTTTTGCTGCTTGCTCTGTGAGTTGCCTCATAATAGCTGATCAGGTGTTTTATTTGCTTCTATGGTTCCTTCCAATCTGCTTACTTCGGACCGAGTTTCCTTTGCCCGTTCTCAGAAATACGCTGGCAGTACAGGTGAACCTTCTAACCCTGCTTTGAATGTGCACCGACTTCCCCTCACCACCTCTGCCTTGGGCAGCAGCATACGTGCATGATTTCCTTATCTGAGTCAAGACTATATTACTTTTATTTGTGACAACTCTGCCGAGCTTATCCTTGCATAACTTTTACTGCCGTTACTGTTTAACAGAGAATGGCTGTACATCGAGCAAGGTCTCAGCCACTTTCGTCTTTCAAAATGCTTTAGATCGTAGGAGTGAAATTCCGTCTTGCAATTTTTGCTGGTGGCTTTGACCACGGTGTTTTCTCTCTCTCTAAATGTTGTTTGGTGAGGCTGATAAACTGCTGCTTTTGCCATGCTAGAGGTTCTGCTCTTTGCTGATAGGAGGAGGGACGCTGATGAGCAATTTGTGTATCAATTTTTTTTTAAGTTCGTAAAACACTTTTGAGCTGTGTTGCCTGAAAATGTCTTTTGTAAACTTTATTTTCAGTCAGAGAACCAGGTAATTTTGGTTCGAATATATTCCCCTGGTAAGAATTCCCAGTCCTGCGCTTTATCCAGGAAGTAGGCTTGCATATTCTTCTGTCATTCCTTGAGTCGCATCAGCATGTCTAAAACGAGCCCTCCCGTGTTAAAAAGATGCAGCATGTGTTTTGCCTTTGACACGTAGAAGACTTGGCCAGACAAAGCCACAGCGGACTGGTCAGGTACTGGCCATGAGCAGGAGGCTGGACTGGAGACCTTCAGAGCAGCCCCTCCAACCAGCACTTGTGTGATTCTATAATTTCCTGTTTCCTTTTAAGCAGGCAGTGCATGGGCATTTTATTTTACTCTGCCAGCCGTGGCAGCCGGGCAGATATTGATTGCTGTAGCACTTCTGGCTGCAAGGGGGAGAAGGAAGAGGTGCGTGGGAAGCGCCTTTGATAATTTCCTTGTCTGAGCGTTAGGTGCTTGCTTCATTCTTTTAGCATTTTGTTCCAGAGAACATCAGTACTTGAATAATGGCAGCTGTTACTGATCCTCACTGTTGAGACCGGGCTGTTTGTGCTCTCATGCAGCCGACGTGGGAGCATGTTGTGGGTGTTCAGCCCTTATCCTGAAACTTCTAGTGTCATCTGCGCTTATGAGATGTTAATGGGCCAGTCTGCAGTGACATCCAGCCTCTTCCTGCCAGCAGTGCTGTCTTTCAGCAAGATCAGATGTTAGTGGGATGCCTGCTGTTTTGCTGGGAGATGTTTTCTCTTGCAGACGGTCTTGGTTTTTTCCTCATCAACACAGCAGTATAGCAAGTTGAACTGCCTGCCTAACATGACTGGCTGTACAATGCTTTCTGTCAATTTAGCAGTAGTATTTTGGTCACCCATTTGGAAGGGCCTCTGTGAATTGATTTAAGGATAGAGCGGAGAACCTGAGTCTGGAAAATTAACTTCTTGTGTTTGTTTGATCTTCTGTAGGATGTGAAATACATTCAAACAGACGGGTATCGGGCTCCAGAGGCAGAACTGCAGAACTGCCTGGCACAGGCAGGGCTCCAGAGTGAGACGGAGTGTACCTCTGCTGTGGATCTGTGGAGTCTGGGAATTGTTTTACTGGAAATGTTCTCAGGAATGAAACTGAAACATACAGTCCAATCTCAGGAATGGAAGGTGAGTGAGAGCTGCTGCAGGCATTCTTGCTTGCACCAAACAAGTCCTCCTGCTTCTTGTTGGTAACCTGGATTTGTGAGGTAGCACCTGGCAATTAGAGAGCGTTTCCAGGATGTTTCTTTAATCCTATTGCCTTGAGAATTAAAGTTCCAGAGCCTTAAAGACCCGCCTGCCCTGCGAGACTGGCGTGTCTGAATGCTGCCTGCGTTCAGGTTACTGAAAGCTGAGGGCTCCAGGATTCTGTGTTTGGAGCCTGTGTCTTGCCAAGATTTGGGAGGTGAGTGGCACTGGCTATAGTGTCGCACAGAAGGAAGAACGAAATGGATGGCTGATGGCTGCCAGCTAGTTCAGCAGCACAATGACAGAGGAATTATTTGCTGGTTTTAGTCTAACATTAGCACTAATCTGGGGATCTTCTTGTGAGTCTATATCCTGAGAAAACAAAAGGAAGGCTCTGTGTTGTGAGCTTGGAGCCTGACTCTGTCCTCTGGTCTGTATGAAATTATTTTGTTTTGTGTTCCCTTTCCCTGTAAGAGTATCCTTTCAGCATCATAATGTCCACAGTAACAGCAAATTGGCGTGTGTGTGGAAATTTCCAGCTTTCACACAGGCAAATGGGAAAAACTTCATCTGACGTGGGCCTGCTGGTTTAACATGTGAGGCTGGAGCGCTGGGGATTTCTCACAAAACACCACAGTACCAGAGCCCTCTGCATCCAGTCCAGAAAATGATGGGTTATTGCAAGCTTTGCACTGGTCTTTTCTTTCCTCCCTAAGCACTGTTTCTTTTTCTTTCCAGACAAACAGTTCTGCCATCATTGATCGCATATTTGCCAGTGAAGGGGTGGTTAATTCAGCCATTCCAGCTTATCACCTCAGAGACCTTATCAAAAGGTATCTTATATTTACTAACTGTTGCTTAAAGATGTGCTCTGTAAAGTTTCATGCCTTGCTCTTGGTAACTTAGAGCCCACACCTAACACTTTTTTTTTTTCTTTTTTAAAAAGTCTCCCTGCCACTGTGCTAGTAACAAGCGCAAGCATTAGCAGAGACGCTTCAGCTTCTCTGATTTTGGCACGGTTTGGAGTAAGCACATAAAAAAATAGCAGTCATGCTGTTCCTCATTTGCTGTCTCAGTGCTTTGCACTTCCTGCCAGTGAGGTTATATTTGGAGAAAACTGGAGACTTTGCTGCTTTAGGGGAGTGTTGTCAGAAACAAGGGAGGGGGGCAGACAGTGCTGCTTCTCCACTGCTGTCAAGATTCAAATGCACTTGTGCAGCTCTCTACTGAGAGGTCTGCCAAGGGGATTGTTTTTGCTGTCCTGTGACTCTGCTCTGAGGCTACAGAGTGAATGAGGACACAACTTGGCAGAAATAGCATCGGGAGCCACTGGTAAAGCTGAGTAGGGCATGTTCTCAGGCAAACCCTGGGCTATTAGCTGCTTTGAATCCCATTTGTGGAAAGATGTGGGAGCTCCTCGGAGTGTGATCACTTTCATGAGGCTGCATATGTGTCTGAGATGTGGGCTGAATGGCCTGGGGAGGTGGAGCTGGAACGTGCCATGTTCCTTGTGAACTTGTAAGTGAGCAACTTCCATCACTTGGTGCTGAGAGACATCGAGAAGGACAGCCTGCTGTCCCATGTACCCAGAATGCTTTCAGAGGATCCTTCTGGTGTGCTTCAGCTGTGAATTGGAAGATGTGCTTCTCACTCTTCTGTTTGTACCGTAAGCACCCTAATGATAGGGTATTCCTCTGTACTGGCTTCCAGCCTGAGTTGAATTTGTTGATGCAGGAATGTCACATGCAAGAGCATAAGGGTGTCTTCTCTTCCAGCATGCTTCATTGTGACCAAGGAAAGCGAGCCTCCGCTGAGAAGGCTTTATGCAGCCCGTTCTTCAGCATTCCCTTTGGTAAGCTGTGCACGTTGCCCCTGCTCGCAGCTTTCTCAGCATGTACTGGAAGCAGCACAGAGCGCAATTAGATTGTGTTGTTTCTGGTTCTGGCCTCGTCGCTGCTCCTTTGCTCTTTGCGGCGCTCGGCAGCCCTCTGCGGTACCACAGCAGGCAGGTCAGAGCGATGCCTGTGCTCTCAGTGCTGCACTGCCCCTCTAGCCCTGCAGGCTGTCACTTTTCCCTGGTTGGACTCCCAGTAAATTCTTCCCAGATCAAACTGATCAAGACTGTATGGGCAGCAGCATTCAACTGAGGGGACAGAAGTAACCAAGGTACTTACCTAATATTGTGACTGTTAAGGTGCTTTTGAAGGGTGCAGTGCTATTTATGGTGAGTGAGTGGTTTTTCTTATGCCAAGAGTTTCCCAGTTCAGAAGCCAGGAATGTGAGCAACTAGGGCAGTGGCTGGTGGTAGCATCTGCTGCCTCCTCTGCACAGGTCAAATAATCCCAGTGTGTTCTCATGGTGTGAGCCTATTTTTGCAGTGATTGGCCTGCCTCTTCTGGTGCGTGTGTGGCAGGTCACAGACAGATGTCACTGTCTCTTTGATCTGGCACTTGCTCTTCAGTTTAATAAAATGGTAGTGTTTCCCCAGGACCCTCCTTGTGGGTTTCAGGCTGTCAGCAAAAGATGGGCTGAGACCTCCCTGTTTAGGCTTGTATCCCTCCCTGTTTAGGCTTGTATCCCTCCCTGTTTAGGCTTGTATCCCTCCCTGTTTTCTGTTCCAAAAGCAACACGGTAGCATTCTCCAGAGCTTGTCCACCTTCAAGAACACCAGTGAAGAGCTTTGCGTCCAGCTTTTCTGCAGCATAAATTAATGCTTCAGGCATCCAGCTTCTGGCTGGGCTAGCATTTTCTCTTGAATCTCAGCCCTGCTTTTCTTAAGTTGCTTGGTTTACCTTGCAGTGAAGGTTAAGTATTGCCTCTTGAGGTCACATCAAGATACTGGTGTTCCTGTGTATTAGGCAAAGGTAACAAACCCAGTCCTGTTTTCAACTTCTCTTGCATCTCAGAAACTGGGACTGTTGTAATCAAAGCCACCTTCCGTGGAAGGAGCTGAACCTTGCAGCCAGTATTGCTTTAGAGCAGAGGGAATACTATACTGGCAGTGCTTTCTGGTCTAGTTTTAAACACACAGACCTCTAACTGTACCTAGGAAGGTGCTTCTGTGGTTAGTGCTACAAGTTTATACAACAGCTTCAATTTTTCTTAGCTGCTGCTTCTCTTCTTTGCCAAACTTGTACATAGCTTGTCTGCACAAAGAAGCATTTACTGTTGCTTTCCCGGGAAGTCAAAAAATGATCTGTTGCCTTTCACTTGGACACAGTTGTTCTGTTTAGAGCAAAGACAGCTGAGAATGGCTTTCCTTGTCATTTACAGCCAAGTCTTGACTTTCCAGTTCATCAAGTTCTTTCCTGACCTGCTTGCAGGCTGCAGCCCTCTGTGTTGTCAGCGTGGTTGGTATCACCTGGCATTCTGAAGAGGAGTAGAGGGGATGGGCAGAAAGTACCTCCTAGGGCAGAAGGGTATTGCAAGAAATGCATTTGTCAATGGTCCCAGAGGTTTGAACATGCCTGGTTATCTGAATGCAGCACGTTTCTTCGAAGGGCTGTCCCTGAGCGCTATCTGGGCATCATCTAGACTGATAAGGCCTTTCATCCTCTAAGCTTTTCATAAGGACTCTTCCGTGTCAGACAGGAGGAGATTTATAGCGTATGTGCTTGCCTGTCATCTCCCCTTGCATTATGAAATCAACGTCTTCTGTCTGCCTGGCAGAGATGTCAGCTCCCTCATATGTATGGTGTGCTTAGCTTGGAGAAATATGTCCAAGAAAATAATAGCCTGCTATCTTTGCAAATGTAGTCAGAAGGCTTAGGCTGAAGAACTGGAGCCATTTCCTCCCTTTTCTCTCCTCTCTCTCGCTGTCAAGTGTGAGAACTGTGAGGTACTGCTATTGTGTTCAGCTACTGTAGCTGCCAATACAAATAAAAACATTTGACACTCTCCAAGTACTGCAAGTTGGGCTCCCAGATCTTAAACTCATGACTGGCCTGCCAGTGCCTTTCAGGAACATGAAATCAAGCTTTTGTCCCTGGAGAAGCAGCACTGTCCCTGCTGCTTTGAGTTTCTAGAGGACTGGGTGTCCTCTTGGACGTGACTCATAGTTTGGCGTTAGTCTGTCCACCTTGACTGTTTACTTCTTCCACAGTAGTATCCATGATACACTGTTCCAGGCCATCCTGGGGCTGCCTGTTTTTAGAGCCAAGCGCCCCATGGCAGTGAGCTTTATTTCTGCTCCTGTAATGTTGTCCACAGGATCACAGCTTACCCACCTTGTGGCCACCCTCTTGTGGCCATGCCTTAGTCTGTAGCACTGTATTACGTCACTAAGTAGTTTTCCACGTTTCTGTTGCAAGATTTTACAGTGGTCTTTGAAACAGTGCATTGCAGTTGGATTTTGAAGGGGGGAGAGTTTACATGGTGTTTAGGGAAGAACTGAAAGATATCCTAGAGAGAGATGAGGCTTGTGCCTCAGTATAGCTCAAGAATTGGAGTTACAGAAGCTGGCCAGCCTGTTTTCAGCTTGTCTGGTAGCAGTAACAGGAGAGGGAGGTTGCAGAGTAGTTCTTTCATCTTCTTGCGTCTCCATGTGTACAGGGCAGTTTGCTCAACTAGCCTTACTCTTGAGGTCACATCAGTTTCTGAATCTGAGCTAAGTAGACATAACTCTAGTCTTAATTTCTGCTAGCTTTGTAATTTTAAAAGCAATTTCAGGTGCTGGCCTCAGTATAATTGCAGAGTGCACTGAACCCTTTGAAAGAGTCTCTCAGTGCACAGGTGAAGATAAGTTGGAAACAGGGAGAATACAAGCTGTAAATGCAGGTAACAGTGGAGAGAAACAAAACCGTACTGCAAGGAGCAGTAAGTGCTTGTGTATGATTGTGCATATTGAGTCAACTTCCTGTTTTCTTGCTCCTTTGGACTTTGATTTCTTTTCTTTTCTCTGACTGTGGGTGTCAAACAGCTCCCCATATCGAAGATTTGGTGATGCTCCCCACGCCTGTGCTGCGGCTGCTAAATGTTCTAAGCGATGCTTCTCTGCAGTGCGAAGAAGAATATGAAGGTTGGTGCAAGCCATGCAATTCCCATATAGCAATATCGTCTTACAGGCTCTGTTTTGTTCGGCTTTGGGGATGCAAGAGCAAGCAGAAGAGCAATTAATAGGCGCAAGAACAGCAACCAAAGAGCTGCTCAGCTGAGATTTGATACCAAGTGGGTCAACTGCACCAACAGAGAATAGACTAAAAGATTGAGAGAGAAAGCAGAGCTTGTAGTGAGTTTTTGAAGGATCCCAGATTAAAAAAAAAAAAGAAGTTTATTCTGTGAGCATTTAGCCAAAGAAGAAAATCAGACCTCATAATGTATTTGTGGCTTCCGCTGGACATGCGGAGGACTCTGGGGCCCACTAGCAGAGATCGTCAAAAGTTTGCTAGTGAACTTATCCAAGATCTCAGCAGAGAACTGAAATATATCGTTGGAGATCTTAAACTGTAGCAAAAACTGTACATGGTAGGTGGCAAGGCATGTTGGTGGAATTTGCATTTCTGCTCGCGCTCAGATCTACGTGAGTGGCAAAAGCTAGAGAGCTCTGGGGATATGAGTTTAAAAGGCTGGGTTCTGCTCACACAAAGAACAGTTTGTGGCAGTGACTTTAGTTCCCCTCCTCCAAGCACCATAACAAAAAAACCAAACCAAAACAAAAACAAAAAACCACTCACAAATCCCAAATGTTTTAGCTACTGGAAGGCCAGGCTTTGTGTGCAAGGCAAAGCACTGTCCGTGTGCTCCAAGCCCTGCTGTCGGGGATTCACTGCCTGCAGATCTGTGTTCCTGAGCCTCAGTTCAGACACTTCATCTCGTTATGTGGCCATTAAGCAGTGTCAGCTTCTGCTGTGGCACCTCTCGATTGTTTATTTTAAATTGAGAGGAAAAGACTTATCTGTTGACTGAATGTTCTTGATGTGTTCATCTGTCCTTCATTGTTTCTTGGCTCATCCTACTTTACAAGGTGAAAGACAACCAGCTCTTTCCTTTCTCAGATATCCTGGAAGACATACGGGAGGAGTGTCAGAAATACGGACCGGTGGTTTCCTTGCTTATTCCAAAGGAGAATCCTGGTAAAGGCCAAGTAAGTAAATGGAGGGAAGAGGCTTTGTATTCCCACATGCTCGCTGTGTGCTGCAGGACTGCTGCTCAGCTCCTGGAAATCTCCTGGCTGATGACAGTGCTAAAAATAGCTGCTTATCTTGAAGGACAGCACAGGTTCCTTCCTGGTTATGTAAGGTTGCCTAACCTAGGAGGTCCCCAAACAGCTTTAGCAGGGGAGCCGGAATATGGGAGGGATGGGAAGAAGCCAATGGGTGGGAGAGGAGGCGTTGAGGATGTAGAGCATCATCATACTTTCTCCCACCTTGCCAAATATGCTGCCCTTAGAAATGAGGAGCAAGGGGTGAAATTCCAGTTCAGAGGTGCAGCTCCTTCCTTTTTAGCTCCACTTCTCTGGGCTCAACCAAGGACAGAGGGGCAAAATTGGTTTGAGAGCTGTTTCTCTGGTTGCAGGAGTGGGAGGGGGCAGGTGGCATGCTGCACTGGAAGTTCTATTTCTCCTCTCTCTCTTTCAGGTCTTTGTTGAATATGCAAATGCTGGTGATTCCAAAGCTGCCCAAAAAATGCTGACTGGAAAGATTTTTGATGGCAAGTTTGTTGTGGCTACGTTTTACCCACTGAGTGCCTATAAGAGAGGATATCTGTACCAAAACTTGCTGTAGGCAGTAGCAACAATCAGGAGAGTTGTCTTGCTCCTCTTCCTCACGTGTTTTACAGTTGAATGTACAAAAGAGCTTCCTAGCCCTGCTTTTGAATCATCTGTGAAGGAGAGATGCAAAGGACTTAACTGGGCTTTGAAACCTTTACTGCTGCTTTGTGATGTGCAGAGGAGGCCGGGATGGCTTTCAGCGTGTGCTTGTGTGTGTGTTGTGCTTGCTCGTTTACATTGGGTGTGTGGCTTTGCCCCAGCGGGTGCTTGGGTGGCAGGAGTGGTGACTGCGGGGGCCTGGGAGGCCGAGCAGATCTTGGCAAGCACTTTGAAGTGATTTGAAATGAGACCATTTAAAGTCTTGGCCTTAGCGCTTGACTTTGCTCTGGAGAGCGAATTTCTTTGTTAAGCTTTCCTATAATGCATGTGCTCTCCTCCAGTGCAGAGGAGGAGGAGGAAGGCTTCCCTGCCTTTTGTTGATATCTATGGTAAATAAAGAACCAGAAGTACCATCCTCTCTAAACTAGACCAGGAAGACTTTTGAGTCTTCCCATCACACAGAGCAGAGAGAGGCAGTGAAATCAGATCTGCTGAGCCTACGGCGTTACCCTGTCACCGCTGCGTGACCCAAGAAGAGCCATCCGTCTGACCTGGCACAGATGGCACGCTGGGTGACGCTGCCTGCGGTGAGTTGAACTTGCTTGTATGCCTGGGGTGGGCAGGGACTGATGGCGGGTACGTGTCATCAGAGCAATGCCGGCCTCAGTCCCAACACAACCTGTAAGCACTTTGTAGCCTGAGGTGATGTGAAAATCCTGTCGCGTGGAGTCATCTTTCTAGCATATACCCTGTGCTGGCACTGATGCTCCCTAGCTCCGATGCCAAATCATCTGTAATACGTAAGTGTCTTTAGGTGATATTTTAGGAAAGGAGTGCTACAGCACGCAGTATTCTTTGTGTCTCAGCAGGACTCCTGCCCTGCGAGTCTTATAAGAAAGAACAAATATTTGTCTGTCGTAGGTCCCATGCTTGGCTTTTCGGTGTTGTGCATTTTGGTTTTGCATTAACCCATTAGACTTGTAGATTAGAAGCACTGACACTTTTGGTCCTTCATAGGTTACACAAAGGGCCTGAGGCAATCTGAGATCCTGTATGGAAAGGGCTCGCTCAGTCATCAGACTTGACTGGCCAGGAGAAGCTCTTTCCCAGTGTCAGGGACAACAGCCACGTGCTTTTTTTTTGGGGGGGGGGGGGGAAACAACTGGGCAAGCAGCATCATTGCTCCCTCCAGAGCAAGCTCTCTGCTTGTGTGGCTGTAATGCATAGGCAGACGCTCGCTCACGCAGCTACTGGCATGGGGTCGGTGGTGGCTGTTTCCCGGGCGTGTGCAAATCTCTACACCCAGTGGAGCCTCTCCCTGCAGGGGTGGGCACTTTGCTCTTGGTGAGCGCAGCGTGAGACAGCCCTACTTAGAGGGGGACCAGTGTATTCTGGCTTGCAGCCCTGGTACCAGCTTTAGTGAGGAGGAGAGCCCTCGTGAATTGTTTTCTCCAGCTGAAAAACTTGTGGGCAGCTGCCTGAACAGTCTCTGACCTTCCCTGGAACAATACCTGAATTACCTTGCAGTTTACTTTTTGCATCTTGCTGATGCTGGACTTGCTGGAATCCTGCACTTAAAAGTTCCTCTTGATTTTTGCCCTGTGCGTGTGTGAGCGGTGTGTCAGGAGATCCGATGTCTATAGCATTTCACGAGTCCGAGTTCCTCTCTGTGCTGGCGTAGAATCCTGTCTACTATGGCCCTTCCCAAACTCCCCCAGAAAGGACCAATCTCTTTGAATTTTCCTGTTGCTTTTGAGGTGGTGGGTTTTCCAGGAAAAAAAAAAAATACCCCACAATGAGTTTTAAGGTGTGATTTGCTGATCGGACTTTGTCTGGGAATAACGCTACTTTGGTGTACATAGCTGTAAAGCAACTTTGCGTAGTCTGGGTGTGTGATTCATTGCTTTCAATTTAACTGTCCTTGCAGTGAAGCACCTTTAGTGTCTGGGAGGAATTGGATGATTAGCTGGGTGAGGGTTTTTATTATGTGAAGAGCAGTGTTTAAAGTACTCTTAAGTATTGGTAGGTATTGACTGACCTCCTCAGCTCTGAGTTGTTGCTGTCCCTGGCAGGCTGAGCCAGGGAATGAAAGCATTTTGGCCCAGAAGTTCGCGTGTTGAACGCCATCGTCAGCTGGCAGAAGCAGACCCGAGAGCTCCTGCCCCGCTGAGTGCCAGCCCACCTGGGGACACGGAGAGCCCTTGGTGGGGGATGTGAGGTCTGTCACCTACAGTGGTACTGGGACAGGGAGACGCCAGGGCGCAGGTGCAGAACTTAAATGCGTTTAAGTTCTCACATGTGTTTGTCTAGGACTGTGAGCTGCTCTGTCATATTTCAAGCATATCTCTTCTTCAGTCAGAATTGTGCTTTGGATTTGCAACTAAAGATAAAGAGCCGTGCCAGGATTAATCTTTAGAGAGGAGCTACCTGTTCCTGCAGCCTGGTAGAGCTGTTCCACCAGAGTTTGGCTGGGGTTTTGTTCAGCCGCTTTACTAGGAGCTAAATAAATCTTCAAGATGCAAACTCCTGCCACCAGATTTTCTCTCCAGATGCTTATTGACCAAGCTTGAGCACTGAGCTGGGCAAAAACCCCAAAGCTGCTTTTTTTTTTTATTTTTATTTTATTTTCTTCCTGGCAAGGGTTGAAGATGCTGATTTCTGTCCTGTCACTGGATCTAGCCCCTGGCTTCCCTCCGCGGCCTGGGGGGTACAGGGAGGTTTAGAAAATCCTCAGAGCAGAAGCATTTTGTCATTATCCCTCACCCTCTGTCTTCAAAGCCTTTTTCTACCAAGCTGAAGCTCACTCTGGTGTCTCAGTGAGCTATTGGTGGCTTGGCATAAGTTCCAGCCCTGCTAAAGCCTGTGAGTTTCTTAACTCTAGATTGTATCTGAAGTGTGCACGGTGATTCAATCCAAGGCATCTGTCACGGTGTGTGCCTGGATGGGCCTGGCTCTCCTCACCTCTAAATTACTGCCTGCTTGAGTTGCAGAAGTGTTGAGGCTTTCCACTCTGATGCTTGCTGGGTTTCTCGACCTGTGCTGCTGACACAGCTCCCTCCAAAGAGCCCTCGGTGTAGCACTGACCTGTGTAGTCCTAGCTAGGCAGCAACTAGACGTGAAAACTCGTGTGCTGCCTTTGAGGGAGAGATCTGCTCTGGGGGGGAACGGGATGAAGGATGAAGCCTCTGAAGGCAGCCAGGGAAGGCTGGTGCTGCTCTGATGGGATGCCTCCTTGGGAGGAGGCAGTCCAAGGGGCTGCATCCCCTTGGAGCGTGCGTGTGAATGGGAAACATGTTGGTGCTCAGCTGTTCCTTGGTGGTGCCTGGGTTTCAGAGCTGACCTGACACGAAATGTCACTGCCAATCGGAGAATTGCTGTCCTTCCTCTGCCACCAGTGTCTGTGTGGGAGCAATGAGGGGGAGAGAGTGAGTTCTTTACACTTCCACCTATTTATTGTATGGAAGGAGGGTAACTGGTTTTTAAATCACTGGCCAAAGCACAAGTCAGCTCCGATCTTAGCTCTATTCCTGATTTTTATTCTCACTGGTCTCCAGCCTCCTAGCAACATAGCCTGAGCACCGCGTTGCATCCAGGTTGTCTTTCCAGAGCGTTCAGTACACTTCCTCCCGGTCTGCCGGATCCTGTAACCACGCGCCTCCCTTCGGGTTAGGCGTCAGCTGTTGTGTCCCGTCACGCACCATTGCTGAGCGGATCTGTGCTTGGTACCGATGATTAATTAATAAATGATGCTTCAGTACGAAGCGGTTGTCCAGCATGCTTTTCTTGCGGGACCGCCGGCGAAAGGCCGCGTGGCCAGGGGTCCGTCCGGCGGGGGGACGGGGCTGTGGGGACTCGGCGGCCCCTTGCTCAGCCCCGCCAGCGCGGCTGGAAATCCCGGTGGGAGCGGCGGGCTGACCTGTGCCCGCCCGGAGCCCGCCGCCTCGCCTCCCCGTCGCTCCGGCGGCAGCACCGCTTACTGGCGCCGCGCACGGGCACTTTCTGCGCTGGCTCCGGTGTAACGGTTTCCGAAATGAGATCATCCGGAGGGACAAGCGCCTCTCGGCTGACGCAGGCGGCTCCCCCGGGAGCGCCGGGAGTTGCACAGCTCCGGCGGCTGCCGCCGGAGCCGGGAGGGGCCGCGCGGGGCGGGGCGGGGCGGGGCGGTGTCACCGGGTTTTGGCCGCAGCTCGCGCTGATTTCACCGCGCGCTGCCCCAGTGAGGGGGCGCGGGCTGCCTGCGGCGGTGCGCGCGGGGGCTGGCCCCCGCAAGGCGCCGGGGCGCGGCCGGCCGGGAGGGTCGCTCTCCGCGGGGCTCCGCCTTTGCAGAGACCTCGCCTGCCCGTTTTGGGGTGGGTGATTGGGGTTGGTTCTTTTTCCCCTGCTGCCGGAGGGGCGAGGGGGGCTGCTGCCCGCCCCACCCGCCCGGAGGCCGCGGCCCCGCGCCCCTGCCCGGGGGCAGAGGGCGGCCGCGGCTCCCACTTCACGCGTGGGCCCGGCGCGGGAGTAAGCGGCTGGAAGGGGCGGGGCTCTTGCGGGAAGCCCCGCTGCCCGCCCCGCTCCCCGCCCCGCCTGGAGGCCACCGGGGCCGCCCCTTCCCGGGGGACCGGGGCCGCCCCCCGCCTCCGCCGCTGGCGGGGCCGCGCGCTGACGTGGCGGGCGTTGCCATGGCAGTCACCAGCGCGCGCGCCTCCGCCGCCGCAGGGGCCGCTCCGATTGGCGGCGCCGCGAGGGGGGGTGGGCTGCCACGCGCCCCCCCTCCGACGCCCATTGGGCGGGCGGCGGGCACCACGTGTGGTGGGGCGCAGCCGCCGCGGTGACGCCGCGCCCCCCGCAGCCAGTGAGGGCGCGGGACGTGCCGCCGCCGCCTGCCATTGGCGGCCCCGCGGCGGCGGGGGGCTATAAAGGGGCGGCGGGGGGGCGGTGGCCCTGCGACGGCGGGCGGGATGGAGGCGGCGGCGGCGGCGGGGGACGCGGCCGGGGAGGAGGTGGCGGCGCTGGGGCAGCGGCTGGCGGCGGGCGGGCAGGGCCATGTGCTGCGCTTCTGGCCCGAGCTGGGCGGCGCGGCCCGCCGGGCGCTGGCGGCGGAGCTGCGCGACATGGACGTGGCGGAGATCAACCGCTTCTTCCGCCGCGCCCGCGGGGACGGCGGCGGCAGGGCGGCGGGGCTGGACGCGCGGATGGAGCCGGTGCCGCGGGACGTGCTGGGCAGCGCCTGCCGCGACCGCGGGCTGCTGCCGCGCTGGGAGAGCCGCGGTAGGTGCGGGGGGCGGCGGGGCCCGGCGCGGTGCCGGCGCGGTGCCGGCGCGGCGGGCCCCACGCGTGTGTGCTCTCCCGGGCGCAGGGCTGGCGGAGATCGCGGGGAGCCGGGTGGCCGCGCTGCTGCTGGCCGGCGGGCAGGGCACCCGCCTGGGCGTCCCCTACCCCAAGGGCATGTGCGACGTGGGGCTGCCCTCCCGCAAGACCCTCTTCCACCTCCAGGCCCAGCGCCTGCGGCGGCTGCAGCAGCTGGCGGAGGAGCAGCACGGCACCCCCTGCCACATCCCCTGGTGAGCGCCCTGCCCTGGGCCCTGGTAGGTCGGAGCCCCCGGGGGTGGCCTCGGTGGGACGAGGCTCGTGGGGTGGCGCTGGCAGGGCCCCCTTGGCGTAGGGGGGTCAAGGTCCTGCGGGTTCGCGTTGGTGGGGCCCCGCTGGCGTCAGCAGGCCAAGGACCCGTGGGTTGGTGCAGGCCCCCTTGGCAGCCCGAGGGCCCGTGGGTTGGCATAGACCCTCCTGACACCAGTGCCGTTGCTTTGGGCATAGCCTCTTGGGGTTCGTGGGTCAAGGCCCGGAGGGTGGCACTGGCAGGTCCCAACCCCGCGGCCCTTGGGAACACGTGTCTCGTCGCCTGCGGCCAGCCCGCTGCGTGGGGCGGCAGCCACGCCAGGCGGGGGTCTGGCTGGCGTCATGGCGGGAGCTGGCTGCTGCAGCTGGCTGTCCCCTCCGCCGCACAGGGCGTGGTAGGGTTTTGGAGATGCATGTTGCGAGGAGGGGTGAAGCCCTTCGTTGGCTTGCCAAAGAGGTGGGACCACAGCAAGTCAGATCGTTCTAAATGTCTGTGGGGGGAAGAAGCTTGTCCTGGGTGTTAGGGGCTGAAGCGGTTCCCCACGTCTGGGATGAGGGGTGGGAGACCCTGCCTCTCCTCCCTGCTCATTGGGTCTCTGCGCTGCGGTAGGTACATCATGACAAGTGGCCGGACGATGGAGTCCACCAAGGAGTTCTTCCTGAAGCATCGCTATTTTGGCTTGAAGAAGGAAAACATCATCTTCTTCCAGCAGGGCATGCTGCCTGCCCTGGGGTTTGATGGGAAAATCCTGCTGGAGGAGAAGGGCAAGATTGCTATGGCGCCAGGTCGGTGGCCGGGAGCTGGCGGGAGGGGTGCGCAGGGGTGAGACTCAGTGCTGAGGATGAGCTTTTGGAGCCGGAGCCTGCGTAGGGCAGTCTGTCAGCGTGACGTGGCCCAGGGGTGACGCAGATTGGGAGGTGTCTGTCTTGGCAGGGAGGACCAGGGTGGGGTATGGACGGGCCAGTGACCCCCCACCCTGGCTCCGTGGGGAAGGAGGATGAGTGTGGGTGGCTGACGGGACATCCAGGTGTTGCTGCAGCCCCAATGATTTGTTCCCTCTGCAGATGGCAACGGGGGCCTGTACCGGGCCCTGGGGGCGCATGGCATTGTGGATGACATGGAGCGGAGGGGCGTGCAGAGTGTCCACGTCTACTGCGTGGACAATATCCTGGTGAAGGTGGCCGACCCCAGGTTCATCGGGTTCTGCTTGGAGAAGGGAGCAGACTGTGGGGCCAAGGTATGATTTCAGGGACAGGCAGGCACCACTTCCCTAGAGCAGGGTGGGGTC
Organism: Nipponia nippon; assembly: GCF_047370975.1. Taxonomy (NCBI): domain Eukaryota; kingdom Metazoa; phylum Chordata; class Aves; order Pelecaniformes; family Threskiornithidae; genus Nipponia; species Nipponia nippon. The sequence goes on along the minus strand of NW_028262369.1, from coordinate 47,961,425 downwards.
TGTCCTGCTCCTTGCCTGGCTTCCCTGACTCCTCACCCTTCCTTCTTCGGCTTGCCGCAGCCAGGAGAGATAGCTACACACCGGGAGCTTGCTGGTGGAGTAGCACGTGCTGCCGGAGTCCCACCTGTCCCTCGGGTCTAGCATCCCAGGGGATGCAGGGCTTCACTGACCCCTGCCTGGTGCTGCTCCCCTCCTGCCTTGCATGGGGATGTGGCACCAAGAGCCCCAGGGCTCACAGGTCCCCTAGTCCCTGGGGCCGAGAGCAGCTGGGGAGCCCTGTGGGGTGCCCAGTCCCCACGTAGATGCTGGGAAGCTGCTGTCTGGGCAGCTGCGGGGAGCACAGGCAGCCATGATCCCTGCCGCAGGCTGCCAGCTGTCCCCAGCCATGACATCCTGGGCACCAGACCAGGACACAGTGGGTGCAGCTGACTGCTGACGCTGAGCCCAGCCCCGTGTCTCACGGGTAGGATGTTGCATGCCCGAAGCTTTACTTAAAGGCTGGATTAACAGCCAAAGGTGCTGTGTGATTGTGTTTACATTGGGCTTGGCTTTGGCAAACAGGTGAGAGGGCTTGCTGACCTTGAAGCTTTCAGACAGCGAGCTGGGAAAGGGAAAGCAGTTCCTCCTTCTGGCCCGAGTGAGAGGAAGAAATAAACCCTAGCAGGCAGAAAGGAAAAAGCCTTGTGCGCCTGCACGCTGTCCTGCCATGGTGACAGCGATGGGTAGGGATTTGCTGGGGGGGTCCCAGGCCCAGGGGAAGGTGTGTGGTGTGCGAGGAAGAGGAGGGAGGTCAGGTGTGGGGGGATGGCTCTGCTGAGCCAGCAGCCACCTGCTTGTGTGTGGCAGGCTGGCTGTTCACGTGCAGGCTGGGTGCTAAAAATATCTGTGCCTTCTGCCAGCCACATGTGGGCTTGGTGCCAGATCCTGCCTGCACCCTCTGGGTGTGCCTGACACTCTGTCACCCAGCCCTCTCATCTCACCCTTCTCCGGTCACTGTCACCAGAGGCACCTGGGAAGGGAGGGCTCCAGCATCCCTATCTCTGCCTTAACCCTGCTGTTCTGTGCAGGAAAACGCCTCCACAGGGGCTGCTAGATACAACGGGGTGTATTGAAATGTCGGGCTTTGGGGGCCTTTCTGTAACAGTGCTTCTCTTGGGCAGGTGGTGGAGAAGACCAACCCCACAGAGCCAGTTGGTGTGGTGTGCCGAGTGGACGGCGTCTACCAGGTGGTGGAGTACAGTGAGATCTCCCTGGCCACTGCCCAGAAACGGGGCCCAGATGGGCGGCTGCTCTTCAACGCGGGCAACATCGCCAATCACTACTTCACCACCGCCTTCCTCAAAGATGTAGTCAAGTAAGGGCCTGCCAGAGTGCTGCTGGTGTGCCAGAGGAGGAGCACCAGTGCTGAGCAGAGCCAGCTGCCCGGCCACCTGCACCTTGCTTTCCACTGGTTGAGCTCCAGCTGTTTGCAGGCGTGCTGGGATGGGACCCGCGAGGTCTGGCCCCTGCCTCTCTGCACGGTCCCTTCCTTGAGATAAGGTTTTTCCCTGGCCATCGCTGGCTACTGGTGCCAGAGCGCAAGTGTGCGGGGCTGTCCTCTCCTGGCTGCTGTGGGGATGAGCAGCTCCTGTCTCGGGGTGGCTGGCGGTCAGGGCAGAGCGGCCATCCTGCCACAGCAGTATCTGAGCCAGGGGGCTGGAGCCATGCCTTGCTCGGGCGAGTGACAGCTCTTTCTTGGCCTGTTGCAGCACTTACGAACCACAGCTGCAGCACCACGTAGCTGAGAAGAAGATCCCCCACGTGGACATCGCTACAGGGCAGCTGATCCAACCTGAGAAGCCCAATGGGATCAAAATGGAAAAGTTCGTCTTTGACATCTTCCAGTTTTCCAAGTATGTCCTTTTTCTCTCTGCGGGGAGCAGGCTGCTGGCTCTCTGTCGGACAGCTCTGAGAGCCTTTGGGAGGGTGCCAGGGCTGTGCTCACCGGTGATGCCCTGGGGTTGGGACAGGATGCCAGCTCCCATGCTGTTCAGCAGCAGTGGACAATTGTGCCCTGAGATGAGCAGGCACGTGAGCAGCAGGAGGGACAGGCGCTGCTTACCTCTTGCTCAGCTGAGCCCTGTTCTGGGCCAGAGGAACATCTGCTGACCCTACAGTCCAGGTCCTGCCCTCCCTCCTTGGTGGCTGTGAGGAGAGCCTGTGGGTGTGGGCTGTGGGGTGGCTGCGGCCCTGGCTCAGCCACCCTGGTGGGGAGAAGCCAAAGTGACAGGGAGCAGCCACGTTTCCCAAACCTGACCCTCCCGCACCCTGTTCCCCGCCAGGAAGTTTGTGGTGTACGAGGTGCTGCGTGAGGATGAGTTTTCTCCCCTGAAGAATGCGGACAGCCAGAACGGCAAGGACAACCCCACCACAGCCCGACATGCCTTGATGTCCCTGCACCACTGCTGGGTTCTCAATGCGGGGGGGCACTTCGTGGACGAAAACGGCACACGCATCCCCGCCATCCCTCGGTGAGTTGCTGCTCCTGGTGCTCCCCCATCCTTTTTGGGCTGGGTATAAAGCACTGGGCAGTCCCTTCTCCCGGGTGGTCCACGAGGCAATGCTGGGTGTGGGCCAGGTGGTGGCTACAGGAAGGGCGCTCGCTTGATCAGCAGGAGCTTTCCTTCTTGATTCAACGCCTGTGAACCGAACCCTGCCAGTCTCCATTGCACAGCCAAGGTTGCCTGTGCAGGGAGGAGGTGGCTCCCTAAAGCCCAAGCACACCAGCGGATCTGTGCAGCAGCCAGGCTGGGGTCATGGCATCCATCGACCGAGAGACCTCCCGCCGCCCCTGTTTGGAGAACAGCTAACCCCAGACTTGTTCTGCTCTGTTTATTCCCACCCTTGCTAACGCTTGTTTATTCCCACGTAGTGTCACAAACGGAAGGTCAGATGCCACACCAGCTGATGTCAATGACAAGTAACTATACCGTGCAGCGTGCATGGTGGCGGGGCTGTGCTTAGGTACTAACGGGCTGTAGGCGAAGCAGTGTGCCAGGCTGCGGTCGCTGCGATGGGTGCGCGCTGGTGAGCAGGCACCCGTAGTGACTAACGGGGCCTGGGGGCTCGGGGCCGCATGCTGGGCGCGGGGCATGTCTCACTACAGGACCCCGCGGAGGCCGCTTCTCATGGTGGTGGGCGGTAGGCAGAGTCTGCTCCCTCCTGGGCTCCTTTCCGCAGAGGCAGCCGGCGGGTATAACTGGAAGGGGCTTGTGCCATCGGTACAGATGCAGGGCAGCAGGCAGCCCGCCGCTGAGCGCACGCGGCCCGCAAAGGTCGCCCTGCCGGCGGGATGCTGTTGGGAAACACGCTGGCGTGTCCCTTCGGTGACGCTCCCCTGTTTGTCACGCCACAGCGTAGCACAGCCTGGGCTGATCCCGGCTGGTCTGGTAGCTGGAGACGGCTGCCGTCTCCCGGTGTCCACCAGGCGTCCAGGCAGATTGAAACAGGATTAAAAACATTAAGTAAATGTCAAGCAGGCTTTGATGTAGCATGTGCAAATCTCGGTGTAGGCGGTCAGCTGTGCTTTGTGTGACTTCAGCTCTTGAGTTTTGAAGATCCAGACCATAACACCAGGGAAAGCCCCTGGCTCAGCGCTTGAAAGTTTACAGAAGTAAAAGGGAAAGTTAACAGAAGTGTTAAAGCAACTTCTGTAATAGCAGCGTGTTGTTCTGTAGGCACAGGGCACGTCTGTGCGGCTGGCACTTAGAGCTGGTGAGTGTAAATGAATTGCAGACTAAGCAAGCTTGTTACCTTTCTCCCCCTTCAGGAGAAGTTGTATCTTCTGGTGCTTTCTGGTGGGATACACGTAGGGTCTCTTTTTAATTCAAGACTCTAAGTGCTTTCAGGCTTATAACTAGGCCATCGCACTAGGTATAATGTAGGATAAAGGATGCGCTTTATCCTACATATATCCTTCATCGCCAGTTAATGGCAATTTTTTTTTTTTTACGATTATCTTGAAATGAATCCAACTCTAAGGCAAACACAAGTGCAAGGGCTGGGTTAGGATGGGTGAGTTTTATTTACTCACAGCTGGGACAGGAGAGTCTGAGCGAGTGCGTGGCAGCAGGGACGAGCTTCGACCTGGGCGGAGGGAGCACTGTCACAGATGATGTCCTGCAATGCTTGTCCGGCTGCGGTGGCGAGCGGGTGCGAAGGGACACCCTGGGGTGCTGCTCTGGCTCCTCATGGGCTCTGCACGGCTGCACCCCCCGGCCGGGCATACACACCGGCTGGATCCAGGGAGCGTCTGGGGGGTCCTGCAAAGGCTGGTGGCAGGAGGAGCAGGGTCAGGGACCCCGGGCAGACCCCTGCCCAGCAGTGCTCCTGTGGCTGTTCTCAGGGCCAGGCTTCCTCGGGGGTCTGTGTTATCCTCACCAGCTCAGGCTCACGTGCAGAACAGAAGAGCTGAGACAGTTGGACTAAGAGGCAAAGGCAGGAGGAGCAGGCAGTGCTGCAGGGAGTATTTCTGAGGGAGCAGACAGGCTTATCCTGTGTCCTCAGGTTGTGCTTTAAACAAGGAGTGTGTTTACAAAAAGACCTCCTGTGACCAGTTGAACAAGAAGCTGCTGTGAGTGCATCTCTCATCACCCCGAGGGTGCAGGAGGAGGAAGAGGAAGGGGTGACTAGCTTGCATGCAGCATCAAATATAGCGGGGCTGTGGTCCAGGCCAGGGGCGTAGGCGCTGCTGTAGTTGCACACATGGAAAGGCACGTAGATCCTTATTAAAGCTGCATCTAAAGCTCTCTTCCCTTTCAGTCACTGCTGGTATCTAAACTTTAGCTTGCACCTCTGTGGAGAGCACGCAAGGCTTGACTAACCCAGGGCAGCTCTGCGCTGGCGGGGTCTGCGTGGGCCGGCAGCCACCGGTGCCCCAGAGAGCCGCTGAACCCCTGTGCTGGCATCTGCGAGATCTCTGGGCCCCATCTGCATCCCCTGGCGGGATGTGGCTAACCCTCCTGACTTTTTATTTTTCTCTGCAGCTTGAAGGATGCAAACGACCTGCCAATCCAATGTGAAATTTCTCCCCTTGTCTCCTATGGAGGAGAAGTGAGTACTGGCTCTCCAGGGCTCGGGCTCTCTTGCAGATTAACTAGGCGGGTGGGGAGGCTGGCAGGGCATGCTTGTGAGCCCTGGCCGGGGAGGGGGTTAAGCCACGAAAGCATGACTTGAATTCACTGTGGAGCTTTTTGAGACAGTGTCCCCCAAGCCGCTAGCACTGGAGGGGACCAGAGCCACCTCTGAGCAGGTCAGCAGAGCAGATGACGCGTGGTGCATTCCTAACGGACCGCTTCGTCCTCCCTTAGGGTCTGGAAAAGTACGTGAAGGACCGAGAGTTTCGCACACCTTTGATTATCGACGAGGATGGGATCCATGAGCTGGTGAAGAACGGGATGTAGCAGAGGCGCGGTGCCCAAGCCGGGCTGCCGATCCCGCCTGGCGGGCTGGGAATTCGGACACATGAAGTTTTATAGCTGTTACTGGTAGGGGCTGATCCTGCTCGTTCTGGCCCTGTGCAGAGGAGGATGTAACCCGCTCGGTTCTTGGCATGTTGTACGCTTCTATTTATATTTTAATTTAAAAACCAAACACTTTATGGATTCCCCTGCCACAAAGCACAGCTATGGTGCTGCTCTTTGCACTCCAGGCTGTGGGCATTTATTTTTAAACATGTATATAGTAATAGTCATTGTACATGCAAAGGATTTTTATGGTACGGGGCTGGGGTTAATCTCGAATTTTTATTTTTCTCAAATCTACACAACTATTTTTTTTTAATAGGGTCCTTGTCGTTGCCCATGTTCTCCCTTTTGGTCATCCTTTGTATGTTGCACAACTGGAAACACCCAATTAAACTCTGAGTCCCTCCTGTCTGTCATCTGGTGGTGTGTTAGTGACAGTGGCTTTCTCTGCAGAGGCTCTACTCATAGTGCAGAGGTCTGACTGTGTCACACCGAGTGCCCTGCTCTGCCCAGCTCAGCAGCAGCTGCTGCCTTGGGGGTGGCAGGCAGGTCCTCTGGCCCATGGCGCTCGTTTGTGGCGTTTCTGGAGGAAGCAGAGGGCTGCGCTTTCCTCTTGAATTGCTGCAAGTGGCGGCAAGCCTTGAGCGGGTAGGAATGGGTGGGTGTGCAATGCTACCGGAGCGCTCAGGGTGAAACCAGCCTGGCACAGTGCCCTCCAGCATCATCGTGAGCCCTCTGCTTTTCCAGGGAGGGCTCTTTGGCTCCTGCCAGAGCCCACTGCCCCAAAGCGTGGTGTCCTCATGCCCTTGGGCAGAGTGGCTCTGCTGCCTTCCCTCCTTTTTGGGAGGGGAGATGGTGCTCGGCTGGCTCCTCTGCCTCTCCCAAGTCCTGCCTGGGGAGGGATTTTCCCTTGCAGGGCTGGGAATGGGGCCCGAACTACTCCCCCTGGGGAAGTCACTGAGTCCCCCGAGGGCCAAGGTGGCTGTCGGGCACCCCAGGCTCAGCTGAGCACTCAGCTCTCCAGGCAGCGTGCCTGGGAAGCTGGGGCCATGCGGGGGGTCCCAGCTGGTGCCATGGCTGCTGGTGGCTTGCCATGGGCCAGCCAGGCTGCGTGTGGCCGAGGCAGGCTGGCGGCCACGGGTCCTGGGGGAGACAGCCTGGGATGGGAGCCAGAGTGGATGTGAGGAGCCAGTGCCATGCTGCGGGTGGTCTGCACCACTGCCTCCCCCTGCCCGCTGGCTCTGCCTGGCTCTAGGAGCAGCTGCCGTGGGGAAGGGACATCTCCGCTCCCCAGAGGGCAGGCGGGCACCCCTGAAGCTGCTCCTTCTTGCTATGGGGCAGGCAGCAGCTGAAGCACAGCGTGGCCCACCTTGGGAGGATGCACATGGCCCTAGGACCAGGGCCGAGCACGAGCGAGGGGCTGCACAGTGAACCTGGGGGATAGCTGCTCCGGCTGGCTCCCCGGGTGCTGGGAGGGGGGGAGGGGAGGTGTTTACTTTGGCTTTTTGGCTCTGTTTGCACACCAACACCTTTGCATTGGGTCCTGGGATAGAGCGACGCGGCACTGGTCGCTGCCAAGTTATTTGAGCGCCAATTCCAGGTAGCAGGAGGCGAGCGGGGCGGAGCGGAGCTGGCCGGCGCTTGTGCCGGCGTGCACGTAGGGCAGCCTGTGTGCGGGTGAGGGCATCCCCCTGCCAGCCCATCTAGGGCAGGATGCCAGGGCATGGTGCGGAGGAGCCCTGCAGCAGGCACCGCACCAACCTGCTCCTGCCTGCCAGCCTGGAGGCAGCTGTGGTGCTCTGCCTTGCCTGCGTTGCCCTGGGACGCGCCTCTTGCTGCACCCGTGGCTGGGCTGGCACCGCAGCCCCTCTCTGGCGGCAGCAGTGAGGGTCGCTGGTGTCCTGCTATGGGAAATGGATGGCTTTCCTTGCTGGTGACTTGGTTTGTTTGTCTGGAGAGCAGACAGGCTGGGATTCTGGTGAGGAAGTTGGTTTAGGAGCAAGGCTGCAGCCCTGGGGCTGTGGGGTGTCCTGCGGGATGCGAGTGCTTTTTGGGAGCCGCTGGACTGCTGCCAGGGGTGCTGCTTCCCTCCCACAGCAGTGTGGGTGCTGGCATTTTATACAGCTGAAACACTAGTCTGAAAAAAAATTGGTTTTTGTTTTTTTTTTTAATGGCATTTTTAGCTATTACGCAAAAATTAATGTGAGCCGATTATTATTTTTTCCCTGCCGCGTTGCGTAGTCAGTGGCCACAGTACCAAGCTGGTGCCTGGAAATGATGTAAAACCACGAGCGCAGCATGCAGCGTGGGGAGACAGAGTGCTTCTTGCACGCCACGTGCCGGGGCAGGTCGGCTCTCCAGCCGGTGTCCTTTCCACGCGTGCCCGCGCAGGAGCCTGGAACCCTTCCCAGCAGGGGCCTGGAGCAGGGCAGCCCACGTGGGACCCTCTGGGCCAGCGATGGAGCTGGGTGGAGCACCTCCATCCACCTGCATTTTGGGGGTGTCCCGCCTGGCCCCTGCACCCCACAGCGCAGGGGGAGGGTCCCGGACCCGTGTGCCATCCCGCAGCCATGGGGGCGAGTGCCGGAAAGCAAAGCGCTGCCTATTGCTTTAAGTTTCCTCACCGGCCACGGGGATTTTTTTTTTTCTCTTGCGCTATGAATGGGTTTTGCTGTAAATTATAGCTTTGCACACATTCCCTCGGGCCGAGGAAAATAACCTCCGCCGAAAAGCCAGCCTGGATTGGTGACTGGCTCCCTCTCTCCGCTCCCTAATTGAAACCAAATGTGCAAGATGTAGGATTGTGGGATTTCTGGCCGGGTCCCAGGAATCTGCAGAATGTGAACGCGCTCCCAGAGGCATCTTGCATCAGCCCGGGGAAGTTCGCTCCTCGCCTGGCTCCCCTGGCCCGGGTGAGGGGCGAGGAGCCCTCCCACCCACCACTGCCTCCTCGTTCTGGTGAGTCGCTCTTGGGTGCGTGGGGAGGCATTCACCCCCCCGGCTTTGGGATTTTGGGGGGATGCAGGGTCACCCGTGCTCCTCAGCGGAGCCCGGGCAGAGGGGCCAGGCTGCAGGTCTACCCGGGAAGGGGCTGGGGCAGCAGCAGAGCAGCGTCCCCACCTGGGGAGGTGACATTTGGCTCCCTCTCTCCATTTTTCCCCCCCACTGCCAGCAATCCCCCCCATGCCTCATGCCAGGTCAGCGCTTCCTGGTGTCCCTCCTAGGTTCCCGCCTGTGTGTCTGTTGGCAGAGCTGGCGGTGGTGCTGGCCAGCCAGAGAGGCCCTGGTGTCCCCAGGGTCCCCCAGCCAGGCACCAGATCACACTGGGGAGGGGACACAGGGCCACCAGTCTGGTGCTTCTGAGCATCCTGCCCCCCATCCTGGTGCTGGGGACCTGCTTGTGGCTTCCCAGCCCTGCACCGTGGCGGAGCGATGCTGTGCAGCCCTGCACCGTGGCGGGGCGACGCCGTGCACCGTGGCACGGTGTCGTGGAGAAGGAGGACTGCAAGTTTTCGGTTGGCGGGGGTGCTTGCTGGGTGCAGCACCCACAGGACCATGTCCCCAGGCCCCACGGCCATGGGCTGTGCTGCTGGCGGGTCTCTCTGGGGCAGCTGGCAGCCACGGGGACGTACCAGCCGTGACTCGCACCCTCCACAGCTGTGGTGCCCCTGGCTGAGCCGGCCAGCCCGCGGCTTGGGAGGTGCTTGCCACTGCAGAAAATGGGGCTGCATCCAACCCAGCAAAGGTCTAAAATGGCATTTTTGGAGGGGAGGGGGACTATGGGTCCCGGCATGCTGCACTGTGCTCCTGCCGAGGCTGCGCCGGTGGCACGGCATGCTGGGGGCTGTAGTGCCAGCTGGGGCGGGGGTCCCGAACCCCCTCACTGAAACACTGTGTGCCGTGGGTCACGGTCCAGGGTCACGGGGAGCTTCTCACTGCTCGGGGACATTCCCTCCAGCATGGCCTTGGTGCGTCCCACCCACCCGCCACCCCAGCAGGAGTGGAGCTCCCAGTCCCATGCGAGGATGGGGGCTCTGCAATGGGAGCCCTTGGAGACCCATGTCCAGGACTTGGCGTGCACAGGGGGTGCAGGCTGCTGCTGCCCAGCCCCCTCCCCACGGACCTGGGAAGCAAGCTGGGGACTTCACCAGCAGGCACAGGCTGGGGGCAAGAGGGATTGCAGCTTGGGTGGGATTTGTCTCTAAACAAATGTTGATTTAATTTTTTTTTCCCCGCTAATTTTCCCTGGTGATTTCAGTAGAATAAGAAGTGGGGAAAATAAAAAGGGGGGAAGAAAAAAAAAAAGGCAGCGGCCAAGGGAGGCTCCCAAGATCAGAAGACGCCAGGGAGGAGCTCCAAAGACTCTCTGCACTAAAAATTTCCAGTGATTGAAAATTTTCGGCAAACATTTTCAGACAAAAGGTTGCAAAGCCATCTCTTTTGCAGGGCTGGTGGAACAAAAATGATTTCCAGCTGGGTTGCCAATACTGCTGGGCCAGTTTGACCACGCGTCCCTTAGCCCCCAGCCTCGGCACCTGAGTCACCCTCTCCCCGCTGTCCCCCAGCCCTGCTCCCCCGAGGAGCGATGAGCACTTCGCAATGGCTGCGTGGGGATAATTTCCCTATATTGGACTAAATGTAAATGCGTTCCCTGCAGGAGATTACAGCATCTGGTATCCTGATGCTTCAAGAGTTTACTCAGCCTGAAAGAATAGTGGGAAAAAATATCCTTGGATGTTTTTTGGAATGCAGAAGGAAATTGCGATTTTTAATGTTGGGGGAACTGGCCATCATCAAACACAGGAGCCTTGTGTGTGCCTCTCAGCGATGCAGTTGAAATTCCCAGTTGCAGCTGAGTTAGTTGCAACTAACTAAACTTTCCCAGCTGGCAACAGAAAAAAAAGCAACCATATATGTGCTTTTCAAAAAAAAATTAGAAAAAAAAGGGGTAAAAGTCAACCTAAGTCCAGGTGTTTGTTTGTACCTCCTGCAGAGCTCGTGGTGTTTAGCAGAGACACCCGGGGAATCCAGCAGCGCTGCTGGGTGCAGCGAGCCTCTAGCAGGGTGCGGGCGGCACCTCCCAGGGCTTTGCACTCCCCTTGGGTGCTTGCACAGTCACAGCAAGCCTGCCTCGCTCCTGCCGTGCCAAGCCCTGGTTTGGCCAGCGAGCAGGGCTGTATCCAGCACCTCCCAGCTGGGTGCTGCAGGACGGGGGCATCCACCGTGTGGCAGCTTGTTCAGGGTGGGTTTGGGCTTTCTCTTGGCAGTGGGGACAAGGGTGTGGGTCCCCACGTGAGGTGGGTGCAGGGACACAACCAGGCACTCACCTGCGGGGTCACTGGTGTTGGGCCAGCTTGGGGACCCGCCAGCCCAGCCCAGCCATCACTGGTACAGCAGGACTCAGCTGGGATTTACCTCAGCGCTCAAGTGCAGCCAGGTCCCACTTGGCCAGGAGCTATGGTCCTTGTAGCCCCCAGGTTAGTAAGTTGTTCCTGCAAAGGTTAATGTGCACGTAAACGAGATTAAAATAGTCTTTTTTAATAAAAAGAGGACTAATCTGCATCCAGTGCTCGTGTGAAGGGCTGTCCCAGGAGGATGAATGTCCCCTTGGCAAATAAGGGGAGGGGAAACCTGGGGTGAGGCTTGTGACATTTAGGGGACGCTGGGTTTCGCCACTTGGCGCTGGTGTCCCCAGTGCATCCCCCGGCCTGGTGCCATGCCCCGTGGCGCTTCCCCAGAGGTGCATGGGTGCAGCAGGAGCTGCTCGGGCTCTGGGGGCTCCTGGCAGCTGAAGGCTAGCCAGGGTGATGGCCACTGCCCTGCGAAGTGGCCGTGGTGGCAGCACTGACTCAGAGGGCAGGCATGTCCCCGGGCTGGGGGATCCCCTTGCGCCATGGGCTGCACCCTGCTCTCAGGAGCCTCGCCAGCACCAGCCCTTTTGCTCCCCTTGCTGCAGCCCAAGCCCCGTTGCCAGGACCCCCAGGTCCCCTCCAGCCCCATCCCACGCTCCCCAGGAGGCAGCGAGTGCAAGCTGGCTCCCGTGCCCTCTGTCACACTTTTCTGCGTCACCCATGTCCCCGAGATCCGCTCTGCCGTGGAGAACTGTCACAATAAATGTGCCGTAAATCTCAGGCGATTATCTGCTATTATCTCTGCCTAGCCAGAAGGCAGGGAAACCGCGTGTACAATGTGCTATTATTTTGTTATATGATGGGGTTGTGCAACGTTTTGCTTTCAAAGCCATCTGAGGGTGGGCGGCCCAGCCGGAGCCTTTCTATCCATCGGTGGAGTCTGACGGCACCGGCCCCGAGCAGAGCCCTGGGATGTTCGTGTGGGTCCCGTGGCCATTTCATGTGGCCGGCTCCAGGGATGCGGCAGGGCTGTGTTACCTGCCTGTGCCGAGGCTGTGTCGGCGCGGCACCACGATGCTGTGGCTCCTGGGAGGGTGGTGGCAGAGGAGATGGGACACCGGGACCCCTTCGACCATCATCACAGACGTGAGGCTTGGGGCTCTGCTCCTCCTCCGAGGCTGAGGTGGGGACACAGGGTCTCATGCAGAGGAAGCCCTCCCATCCTCAGCTGGCCGCCCCAAGCAGGACTGGCGTTCCTGCGCAGCTCAGCTGCCTCGGTGTGACAAGTCCCGGCTCTGTCTCCACAGGACTGCCGACATGCTGGCTCCCCCCAGACCAGCCCTGCTGCTGCTGCTGCTGCTGCTGCACATCCCACGGGGTGCGAGAGCCCAGGTCAACCCAGGTAAGTGAGACGGGGACCAGGCAGCTGCAAGAGCTGCGAGGTATGTTCCCCTGGGCTGTGCTCCTGCCAGGACCTCTGAGCTTGGGCTCACATCATCTCCACCATCTCCAGGACTTTTACAGCTCTGGGAGCAGTGTGTGATGGCCCCTCAACCCCCCAACACTCTGCTGGCCTTCACATGACTCAGCCACCGCTGGTGACCCAGAAGCACCCTCTGCGTGCCATGGGTACCTGTCCTGGCACCAGCAGGCTGGCAGGGTGTTGGGGTACCGGCGAAGTGCTGCAGCCGGAGCCCCGGGCTCCGAGTTGGGCCCTTCTCCACTGGGGGCTCATTGAGCCCTTTCAGTTTTGAAGCTGCAGCATACAGAAGGCAAGGCACCAGGGTATTGTCTGCTGCCGCTGTGATGTGCTTTCTTTGGCGGTTTTGCAGCAAACCAAGGTTGGCTTTAGTAAAGTGGCTTGACTAGGTGTCTGGCTTCTGCTCAGAAACCACAACACTGCACCGGACGTCAGTGAGAGAAGTGTGTTCAAATGGTTGTTTCTGCAGGGCTCAGCCCCCTTCCTGCACTGCAGGGATGGACACAGAGCCCAGGCTCCTTCGGCGCAGCAGGGATTCCCTGGGGCATCCCTGTAACAAGTCCCTTCAAAGGCTTCTTCCACCCATAGGAAGAGTTTGCTGGGTCTCCAGGAAGCAATCCTGTTTCTTCTGCAGCCATCCAGGGCTGGCAGCTTTGGCTTGCCTGGCCAGCATGGCTATTACCTAGGGCAAAGGAGCTGGGTTGGCTCCATGTTCGGCAAGAATTAAATGGGAATTCAGTGGGAGCTGCACTCTGCAGAGCATCACAAGTGGGAGAGCTGGAGACAAGAAGAGATGCTCCCCACTGTGCCAATGCTCATGCTGAAGATGGGCCCATCCCTCTGTCAGATGCAGGAGGTGATCCCCATGGTGCGGGGACCCAGGGACGGGAGCCAGCTGCCGGGCAGCACCGCACACTGGGACGCGGGCTGCTTGCCGGCGCAGCACCGGGGGCGAGCCGGAGCCCGTGGGGGCAGAAGGTGGCCCCAGCACTGCATCCTCACCTGGGCCCTGCCACCTCGGTGAGGGTGTTTGCTCGGGGTGGTGTGCGGAGGGAGCGCTGTGGGCTGGAGCCGGCGGCCAGACAGTAAACACGGCCAAACAAGCCGGCCTTTCAGCAGCTCTCTTGGCAGCCAGGCGTGAAAAAATAACTCCTGGGAAGCGGTGTGGATGCAGTGCCGGGGGAGCCGGCTGCCACTCGGGGACGCAGCCCGCCCGCCACCCCAGGTACTTTTCCACTTGCAGTCGGGGCAGGAGCAGGGCTGGTGATGGGAGCCACGGGACCAGTGGGGAGGGCAAGCGCCCGCCTTTGTCACTTGTTCCCCCATGCAGGTGGGGGGAGCAGCGGGGCGGCATGGCTGAGAACAGGTTGCTGTGGGTGGGTTTTTTGGGCAAGCGGCTTCTGGAGCGAGCCTTCTGAGTGGCCCCAGCACAGGGAGCGTGGGGACAGCAGTGCCAGCCCATGGGCTCTCCCTCCACCACAGCTGAAATGCTTGCCAGCAAGGCTGAAGGGACCTCTGGGGATAGGGACCAGGTGTGTCCAGCAGCCCTTGGAGCGCTGGCTCTCCTTGCTCTCAGCTTTGCTTCGAGCTGGGCTGGCATCCATCCCCGGCCAGTTGCTGCATTTGCCCAGGCAGGTGTCTGCCTGTGCAGGACCATCCTGTCGTGCTTCATGCCCCCTTTGTAAGCCAGAGGGACGGACAGTGCTGTGCCTGAGCTGCCCGGGCTGCAGCATCTGCAGCGCTGTGGATATGCCCCAGCCCCGGCAGTGCCATGCTGTATTTCGGCACGTATCTCAGCCGGGGAGGTGAGGAGGGATGCCCGTTCAGCACCCTGCCGGTCTCGTTGCAGCGGTGTGCCGGTACCCCTTGGGAATGTCAGGCGGGCACATTCCCGATGAGGACATCTCGGCCTCCAGCCAGTGGTCTGAGTCCACAGCCGCCAAGTACGGACGGTGAGTGCGGGGACCCTCCTGTGACAGCCACAGCAGGGTCTGGGCTGCCACGGAGGGGCAGAAGGGGGAGCACAGGGCCTGTTTCGGCCACCTGCAAATGGCTCCTCCGCTGTGTGTTCGCAGGCTGGACTCGGAGGATGGCGATGGCGCCTGGTGCCCTGAGATCCCGGTGGAGCCTGACGACCTGAAGGAGTTCCTGCAGATCGACCTGCGTGCCTTGCATTTCATCACGCTGGTGGGCACCCAGGGGCGCCACGCTGGGGGCCACGGCAACGAGTTTGCCCCCATGTATAAGATCACCTACAGCCGGGATGGCACCCGCTGGATCTCCTGGAGGAACCGGCACAGGAAGCAGGTGAGGCGGCGGGAAGGGGCTGTGCCAGGAGGCGGGGGCGGGGGGGGCTGCACCCTCCCGTCCCCACCACGCTTCTCTCTTCTCCCCAGGTGCTGGATGGAAACACCAACCCTTACGACATCGTTCTCAAGGACCTGGAGCCACCCCTCATTGCCCGCTTCGTCCGCTTCATCCCCGTCACCGACCACTCCATGAATGTCTGCCTGCGCGTGGAGCTGTACGGCTGTGTCTGGCTGGGTGGGTGGCGTGATCCTGCACCCTTCCCCATGTCCCCAGAGCCTGGCTGTGGGACTGTCTGTCCTCTGGGGGCTGTCTGTCCCACTGGAGGCTGGCAGCACCCTGGAGCTGGCAGGGCCCACTGGCAGTGGGGTGTCCAGCATGGGCAGCTGCTCACCCTCCGCTCCCCGCAGATGGGCTGGTGTCCTACAACGCGCCAGCTGGGCAGCAGCTCGTCCTTCCTGGGGGCACTGTCATCTACCTGAATGACTCAGTGTACGATGGAGCGTTCGGGTACAGGTGAGGACTGGGGGGGCTTCCGCACGCGGTGGGTGCTGCGCCGGGCAGGAGGGGATGGGGGTGTTTCTTCCCTACATTTGCAGGCTGGCATGCTGATCCTCAGCAGAGCAAATACTTGGGGTGCCCCTGAAGCGGGGCACATGGCCAGCTCTGGGAGGCTTCACATGGTGACGGGAACAGCATGATGGGGGCAGCACCCCCAGCCTTCTTTCGGATTTATGCTAATTGCACCACATGGTCAGCATCCTGCAGCCTTTTCCAGGGACAACCTCAAGAAGCACAAAAAAAACCCTCCCCAAATTTCCCAGGGGCTGCAAGGAGTTGGGGGAGGGCAGTGCTGGGCACTGGCAGGTTTGTGGGGTTGGCTAGAGTCACGCTCCCTTTCCCCCCTTGCACGTGCCAGCATGACGGAGGGCCTGGGCCAGCTGACGGACGGGGTGTCAGGGCTGGACGACTTCACGCAGACCCACGAGTACCACGTCTGGCCGGGCTACGACTACGTGGGCTGGCGCAACGAGAGCACCACCGGTGGCTACGTGGAGATCACCTTCGAGTTCGACCGCATCAGGAACTTCACCGCCATGAAGGTCCGTGCGCCCCCTGCCCTGTCTCCCATCCCCGTCCCCCACCATGGCCGCGCTGACGGGCTGCCCCACAGGTCCACTGCAACAACATGTTCGCCAAAGGGGTGAAGATCTTCAAGGAGGTGCAGTGCTACTTCCGAGCCGACGCCAGCGAGTGGGAGCCCAGCACTGTCTCCTCAGTGCTGGTGCTGGACGACGTGAACCCCAGCGCCCGCTTCGTCACCGTGCCCTTGCTCCACCGCATGGCCAGCGCCATCAAGTGCCAGTACTACTTTGCTGACTCCTGGATGATGTTCAGCGAGATCACCTTCCAGTCAGGTACCCGCCACCGTGAGCCCTGTGGGGCCCAGACCCTCCTGGGGAGGGGGTTTGAGGAGGGAGTGGGGCTGTGGGGCACCCGTTCCCACCCCACCGATGCTCTCCTCTTCTCCCTTGCCAGACGCAGCCATGTACAACAACTCTGTGGCCCCCCCGGAGGTGCCTGTGGTCCCCACCACTTATGGTAAGGCACTGAAAAGCACATCGCCCTGAGCTGGGCAGGGGCTGGGGTGATGCTCTGGGGAGGCTCTGCCCCATCCAGTGGAGGAAACGGGCATGGGATCTCCCCTTGCGCTGGTGTAACCAGTTCTTGGTGTCCTCTCCTCCTGCTAGACCCCACACTCAAGGTAGACGACAGCAACACACGCATCCTGATCGGGTGCCTGGTGGCGATCATCTTCATCCTGGTGGCCATCATTGTCATCATACTGTGGCGGCAGTTCTGGCAGAAGATGCTGGAGAAGGTGGGCAAGGGCGGGGAGGCTGGCGAGGTGCCCCAGGGCGGTGGGCTTGTCCCAGGCAGGTTCTCCTGGGAGCTCAGCACAGGGAAAGCAGAGTCTGTGCGTGGGCTGATGCTCCCTTCCCCTCCTTGGGAAGGTTGTGATTTGCACTCAGCTTCCAAGCAAGGGGATTTAGCTGAGCAGGGCGGTGACTTTGGGACCTGCCTGCTTGTCCGTCCCTCTGTCCTGAAGCTGGGCTGGGGAAGAGGAGCCCAAGGGAGTCTCACTGCAGCCCCCCAGCTAACTGAGGGCAGTCGCAGAGGTGATGGAGCCAAGCTCTTCTCCATAGAGGCAGACAGTAGAAGGAGAAGGGGGGGTACATGAGGATAAATGCCTTCCCCAGGTGGGTGCTGCAGCCCTGGGACAGGGCATCAGAGAGGGGGGTTCAGGGCTGAGCATGGCCACAGTGCCATGGAGCACAGGAGACCCCGTCTGGCCGGTGCTGTGGAGACCCCCATCCCAGCTCTCTCCCTCCTTGCCCCCATCTCGCAGGCATCACGGAGGATGCTGGATGACGAAATGACCGTCAGCCTCTCCCTGCCCAGTGAATCCAGCATGTTCAACCACAACCGCTCCTCCTCCTCCAGCGAGCAGGAGTCCAGCTCCACCTACGACCGCATATTCCCCCTGGGACCTGACTACCAGGAGCCCTCCCGCCTGATCCGCAAGCTGCCCGAGTTCACCCCGGGGGAGGAGGACACAGGTGAGAGCCGGGACACCCTGCATGAGCCATGGAGCCACCCAAGAGCCACGGAGCCACCATGCACTGAGCCCAACACAGTCCCAGCCCCAGCTTTTGGCCAAGCTCCAAACATTTTGGCACAGAGGGGTAGGGGGGATGTTGCACGAGCTCCTGTGCATCCTGCTCCAAGGTCACACAAAGCCTGTGAGCAAGAGCAATCACTGGTGTCCACACTGGGCCAGGCTGTGTCCCCACCACTGTCCTTGGGATGCTCAGCATCTCTTCCTTGGTGATCCGGAGGTCGGGCGCTGATCCCTGCTCATCTGGTGCTTGGGGCTGGATCAGTGCATTTATTGGTGATGGGGAAGGAGCGCAGCAGCCTGCGGTGTCTGCAGGAGCCCAGCTGTGCTGGGGCAGTGTGGGGGCTCTGGAGAGGATGGGGACAGAGAAGCCAGTGACTGGAGTGCGAGCAGTCACCGGGGAGCGGAGGGTGCAGGGCAGGACACCCACGGCAGGACTGGCCCCTCTATCTCCCCCGCAGGCTGCAGCGGCCCTGTGAAGCCATCCCAGGCCAGCGTCCCCGAGGGTGTCCCCCACTACGCCGAGGCCGACATCGTGAACCTGCAGGGCGTGACGGGCGGGAACACCTACTCAGTGCCAGCCCTCACCATGGACCTGCTCTCAGGCAAGGATGTGGCCGTCGAGGAGTTCCCCAGGAAGCTGCTGACCTTCAAGGAGAAGCTGGGGGAAGGCCAGTTTGGGGAGGTGAGTGGGAGCTGGATCTGCTCTGAGCAGGGCTCAGGCAGGGCTCGGGCAAGGCTCTTCCCGGTTCGTGGGGGCCGGGGGAGGCTGTCGGTCAGCAGAGGTAAGGGCTGCCCATTGCCTGTCTCCAGGTTCACCTCTGTGAAGTGGAGGGAATGGAGAAGTTCACGGGCAAGGACTTTGCCCTCGAGGGCTTGGATGCCAGCTCCAACTGCCCCGTGCTGGTGGCTGTGAAGATGCTGCGAGCAGATGCCAACAAGAATGCCAGGTACAGGGCTGGGGGTTGCACGTGCCCTGGCATCACTCCTCCCTGCACAGAGTCCCACCAGGAGAGACGGGACGCTTGGAAAGCATGTCCTGCCTCAGGCGGCCAGGTGCTCGGTGCAGCCGTGAGGACCACACGTGTCCGAGCTGTCTGGAGATGCTGGGCTGCCACAATTCAGGACTCTTGGTCCTTGCTGGTCCTAACCAGCTCTCCAGCACCCCATCTACCAGCCAAGTCCACCCCACAGCCATGCGCGGATCAGCCCTGAGCTCCCCCTCATGGTCCCCAGTCCCAGTGGAGGGGACCCATGGTTCCCTGCGAGGCTCGGGCGGGTGGGTGGCACGCTCGGCTGGTCTGTGCACACCTCCATGCCCCTCTGGGTCTGTCTATCCAATCCGTGTGGTTTCTGTTCCGGAAAGGAATGATTTTCTGAAGGAAATCAAGATTATGTCGCGGCTGAAGGACCCCAACATCATCCGGCTGCTGGCGGTGTGTATCACAGACGACCCACTGTGCATGATCACTGAGTACATGGAGAACGGAGACCTCAACCAGTTCCTGTCCCGCCAGCAGACAGGCAGTCCCCCTGACGGTCACGCGCCCACTGTCAGGTAGCGCTGCCTGGGACAGGCAGGGGTGGGCAGGGCTGCCTGCTCTAAGCACCCTGCCCGGCTGTGGGGTGCCCTGCTTGGGGCTGTGTACCCCCCCCGCTGCCGTCCTGCCCAGCGCCTCATTCCTCCCTTGTCCCCCCCTGGCAGCTACAGCAACCTGCGGTTCATGGCCACCCAGATTGCCTCTGGCATGAAGTACCTCTCCTCCCTCAACTTTGTGCACCGAGACCTGGCCACACGCAACTGCCTGGTGGGGAAGCAGTACACCATCAAGATAGCTGACTTCGGCATGAGCAGGAATCTCTACAGCGGGGACTACTACCGCATCCAGGGGCGGGCGGTGCTCCCCATCCGCTGGATGTCCTGGGAGAGCATCCTGCTGGTACGCGGCGGCTGGGGTCCTCTGATGGACACTGGCACGGCCCTGGGGCTGCTCACAGCCTCGTTTCCTCGGCCTGGGGGGTGCAGAAGGGACAGGGAAGCCTCTCCTCCTTGGAGTCCAGCTTTGGGGTGAAGCATGCAGAAAGCAGGAGTGGTAGCAGCTTTTTGAGGCAGGATGGGGGGGACTATGGTGCTCTTTGGTGTCCCGGTGCCCAGCCTTTGAGCAGGATGCTTGACATTTTCTCCTGGCCATGGTAGACCTGGAAGAGGGAGCAGGGTTACTTTTTATCTTTGCAGGGAGTTGGGTCCTTACCAGGCCCCAGCTCTCAGACCAGTCACTGCAAGCCAGACCCAGAGCTCACCAGCCTCTGGCCCTGGGCAGAGAGCAGGTCTGCAGGACCAAGCTCCCCTCTGGGCCCAGATCTGGAAGCTGAAGCATCCAGAAGGAGGTTTTGAACCCTGAGCACATAGGGCTTATGGAGCAGGCTGGGGTAATGCCCATGCCCGACCCCGCTCTGCTCCCTCTGGCCAGGGCAAGTTCACGACGGCCAGTGACGTGTGGGCGTTCGGCGTGACGCTGTGGGAGACCTTCACGCTCTGCCGGGAGCAGCCCTACTCCCAGCTGTCTGACGAACAGGTCATCGAAAACACCGGCGAGTTTTTCCGGGACCAGGGCCGGCAGGTACGGATAGGATGGGATGGGATGGGATGGGATGGGATGGGATGGGATGGGACGGGACGGGACGGGATGGGATGGGACGGGATGGGACAGGACAGGCAGTGGTGAGCCTGGAACACTGAGGGACCTGGGAAAAGGCTTTAAGGTGACCAGATAGAGAGCTTGGCTATGGGAGAGTTACGGGGCAGGAACTCCTCTGGGAAGGAGTCCTAGTGAAGGACCCGGCACAGCAAATCCTGTACTTTACACAGCCCGAAGCACCGCTTGCCTGCTGTCCCCTCTCTGGCATTTAGCCAGGCTGGGAGACATGAGCAGGTGTCCCCAGCCCCACCACTGTGCCATCTGGGTGTCCCCTTGCCCCTACACACACAGCAGCACAGCTCCCTGCCCTGGTGCACGGAGAAATGGGGCTCCCCAGGAGCAGTTTGCTGTTTGGTTTCTGTGGCAGTAACTCTCTCCCTTTGTCATCTTTGCCTTTTGTTTTGAAGACCTACCTTCCCCAGCCTGCACTTTGCCCTGACTCAGTCTATAAGCTAATGCTCAGCTGCTGGAGACGGGACACTAAAGATCGTCCCTCCTTCCAGGACATCCATCGCCTTCTCCAGGAGTCAGCCAGTGAAGAATGACCCTTTGCTCCCCCCTAGCCCGGTCCCCATCCCACCCCATCCCCAGAGGAGCCCCATATGCAAACCGAAGCCACTTCACTTGGACTTAGCAATAAAACCCGGGCAGCTGGTCTTGTTCTCATTGTACAGTGAAGCCTCAGAGGAAAAACCCCAAAGGCAGCAAGGAGAGCCACGGCATGGGACGACTCGGACCTCCTGCTCGCTTGCTGACCCAAGCCCCGGCGCGACACGGGCTGAGATGAAGGTTATTTATTGACGCAGTGTGTTCTTGTTGACGATGACCAGGACAGAGCGGCTTCTCTCCCCGAGTTGGAGGGGAGGAATGTCAACTGGACTTTCTCCGTGAGGAAGCTCCTGGCCCGTGTGTGGGGCAGGCACCTGGGGAAGGGGTGCATGCAGGTGTGTGCCTGCTGGAGCAGGGACCATCTGGCAGCTGCTACCTGCTCAAGGAGGAGCCAGGAGTTGCCACTAGCTCACAGCGGGCTGTGCAATCACAGGGCAAAACCAAAAACTCTCCAGACATTTTGGGCTTTGGACATGCCGCATGGAAGGGCAGGAAGCCCCGTCCCTGCTGGCCAGACCCCAGTTGCACAGGGAGAAGCCTGACTGCACTCCCGGCGCCTCGCCCCGCTGCCGGGGCGGGCAGCATGCTCAGCCGCAGCTCCTCTGTGTCAGCTGGGTAGGAGCGGGCATGCCAGCCCCGGTGAGAGGCCTGCCGAGGGGACCTCCTCTCACCAACAGCAGCTACTCCAGAGCTGCTCAACTGCCCAAGAAATGCATTTTGGATGCCCCGTGGGTGCCGCGTGGCAGCCGGCGGCAGGATGTTAGCACCTTTCACCTCCAAGGGGAAATCTCCAAGTCCTCCTCTCCCAGGTTTAACCCGCATCTTCACCTGCCACGAGAGGAAGGCGCACAGCAGAGCTTTCAACGTCTACTGCCCGGTGCCCAAGCCTGCAACAGCCCGTGGGCATGGAGCAGCGGGCACCACAGCTCTCCCTGGCTCTTGGCCCAGGGATTGCAGCTGGGGCTGGACTCTGCCACCCTGAGCATCCCACAGCAGTCTGGCAGCGGTCCATCCTCCTGGATCCGGCAGCTCCGTGAGAGAACTGGGCAGGTCCCAAAGCCGCGTGCCCCCCAGGAGCCCTGGCAGGTTACCTGTCATGCCCCAAAATCAGATCCTCCTGCGGCTGGACAGGAGGAACTTTGTACTTAGAGGGTACCTGGACCCCTCCATACTTTTGTGCACATTAGTTCAGCACCATCAAGTCACGCGTGGCACAGTTTCCAGTATACTATTGCTAAGGCATGTATATATTCAGTAGATGCACCTATATATAGGGGCAAACCCGCTGAAGAGACACTTGCTACGTGAATCTGGTTGCATGGTTTCCTTGCGGCAGTTCAGAAGGCAGCTCGCCTCCTCCGTGGGCACCCCCGGGAGCCCGGCTGGTACCCGCCTGCCAGGGGGCTCTGGGGCTGCACTGTGTGCCCCAAAATGCTGTATGGGGAGAGCTTGGGGGAGTGCACACAGGTAACAGCGTAAGAGAAGGATGCTCAAGAGACCTGCTGGTTGACCCGCACCAGTTGGCCATCTCCTTGGGTGACAGGGGGGGGTGCTCTGAGGCTCAGCATCCATGTCAGGAGATGCCCACAGGCGGGGACCGAGGTGGGACAGTGGGCCTGGGAGAGGGGAGGGCAGGGACAGAGGTCTATGCTCAGCTGGTCTTCGCATACATGGTCCCGCTGGCTGCGGCAGGTGAGGTCTCATCCCTGCTGCACGTGTAGCCTGTGGCTGCACGGCGCTGTGCAGCTGAACCTGGAGTGGGGACAGGCTTTGTTCATGCTACGTGATTGGTACCCGTCTGCCTCTGCCCTCGGATGCCCTCTCCCTGCCCTGGGTGCAATGGGGCCTCTCCCAGCCCTGCCTCAGCGAGCCAGGAGCTGGGAGCGCCCGCTGGGTAGGGGCACATCTGTCCCACAGGCACTGCAGCTCCTGCCGGTGCGAGCTCCTGGGCTCTGTGCCTGGGCGCCCTGCACGGGGGGCTGCACAGCCATGGGCGAAATAGCATGTTAGGGTGCCAGGGGAGCAGCCCCACCGCCCGGGGAGGTGCGGGGGACTGGTGTGTCCGTCCCCTGCTCCAGCCGTGACACCGTCCCTGCCAGGAGCAGGGCTGCACCCGAGACCTCCGGCGGGCCCTGCGCACCCACACCTCTCCGCCACAGCAGCACCGGCAAACAGTGACCTGGCGGCCTTTCTGTTGGGCTGCGAAACGTCTCTCCGTGGCAAAGGACGGGAGGGCAGAGCGTGCCACGGCTGCCTGCGGAAAGCCTGCCCGCTGCAGCTGCCGAGCACGAGGGGCTTGCCTTTGCCAGGCCGGCAAGGCAGGGCACGGCAAGGTAAGGCACGGCAGGGCACGGCACAGCACGGCAGGGCACGGCAAGGGCAAGGGCAAGGGCAAGGGCAAGGGCAAGGGCAAGGGCAAGGGCAAGGGCAGCAGGGGGTACCCAAGCAGCGCGGCGGAGTGGGAGTGGCCTGCACACCGGGGGCATGGCCTGCGCGTCCGGGGCGTGGCCTGCGTGACAGAGGCGTGGCCCGCACACCGGTGGGGCGGGACAAAAGGGGGCGTGTCCCGTCGCGCCCCGCCCCCTCCGCTCGGCCCACCATCACGCCACCGGGGACGCTGTCCCCGCCCCCTTGGCGCGTGCCGATTGGCGGGAGCGGCGGGGCAGGGCGGGGCGTCACGTGCGGGCCGCGCTTATAGCGCGGGGGGGGGGGAGCGGCGGTGGCGGCGGCCACGGGGGGCGGCGATGGAGCGAGTGGTGCTGGTGACCGGTGCCAGTGGGTGAGCGGCGGGGACCGGGAGGGAGAGGAACGATAACGGAGCGGGCTGGGGCGAACCGGGGCGGGCCGGGCCGGGCCAAGCCAAGCCCGGCCCGCCCCGCCCCGCCCCGCCCCGGTTCGCCCCAGCCCGCTGAAGCGTTTTTATCTGACCCCGTGCCGTTGCAGCGGCGTGGGGCTGGCGCTCTGCCAGCGGCTGCTGGAGGAGGATGGCCGCATCCATCTCTGTATCGCCTGCCGCAACGCCCAGAAGAGCGAAGCCACGCGAGACCTCATCCTGGCCACCCACCCTGCCGCTCAGGTCTCCACCGTGGAAGTGGACCTGGGTAACCTGGCTTCCGTCCTGCGCGTCGCCCGTGAGCTCCGCTGCAGGTACCGCATCTCCGTCCTTCACCCCACCGGACCCCCCCGTCCGCCCTCCGCCTCTCACCCCTGTGCTCTTCCCCACGCAGGTTTCAGCGCCTGGACTTTGTCTACCTCAATGCTGGCATCATGCCCAACCCGCACGTGAACTTCAAGGCGCTCTGGCATGGTCTCCTCACCGGGTAGGAGATGCTGGGGAGGCCTGGTCCCGGGCTTGCAGGCAGCATGGGGTGCTGGCAGCATCGTCATGGCCAGGGCATGCCCTTGGGTCCGGGGCTGAAGACCCTATCTCGCTTCCCCAGCGTGACACAGAGCACATCCCCGTGGGATGCACGGTCTTGCGTGGGGTGGGCTTGGCAGCTGGGTGAAGTGCCAGGGTGCTCCAAGGCACCCAGGGCTGCTTCTGATCCCTGGTGTGAGGTACCCGGGGAGGGTAAGAGTTCACCCAAAGCCTGCAGCTCCTGGTGCTAGGCCTCGAGTGAAAAGCACTGGTGTGGTGCTGGGGAGGTGAAGTTTGCTCTTACTGGGTCTCCTTACTGTTGTTTTGGTTCCACTGTAGGTTTTTGTAGTTGTTCTCACCTGTGGATCACAGTATTTTGTGAAGCTAATAGTTGATGCTTATTCTATAAGCGCCACGGGGATAAGCGTAATTATTCTATAAGCAATATGGGGAAGTTGAGCTAGGAAGCAAAGTGACTTGCATTGAGTCTAATACACTTGTTTGGGGCCTTGGACATAGATGCTAGGCTGCTTTCCTTATCTGAGTTAGGCACAGCCCTAGGGCTTAGTTCTATGCTGCAGCTTGATTTTGTTATCTAAACGTGAAATAGAAGAGCAAGACTCTTTTTTAATGGTACTTTACTGTGGTGAAGTGAAGGAAGGGACAAGTCTTCTCTGGTCTAGTCGTTACTGAGACACTTGCAAATAAAGGGGCCGGGATACTCTGTAAACTTCTTCTGGCTGTTTTTTTTTTTTTTGTGGATTAATAGAGCCCTTGAAGGTGAAACTAGAGAGTCTGTGTGGAAGCTGTGAGGTGGGGGATACTTCTGAAGGACTGAAGCGGGGCAGCGCTAGGTGCCTCCTGGCCATGTTCCTCTCTAACTCCTGTCCTTGGCTTCCAGGAAGGTGCTTCACATGCTGACCACTGCGGAAGGCATAATGACCCAGACGGACAGGCTTAACGGAGATGGACTGCAGGAGGTGTTTGCTACCAACCTCTTTGGACACTTTATCCTGGTGAGGCTGCATATGGAGATTGAGGCCTGGGTCTGGTGGTTGATCTGGGTAGGGATGGGTACAGGTGGTACTGATGAATCAGTTCTGTCTTACAGGTTCGGACGCTGATGCAGGCTGCAGCCTGACAGATAAGGAATAATAAGGCAAAGGTCTCGGGCTTTGTTAAAATAGCAATAAATGGTGATAGTCGTTGTTGCAAGGGTTAATGTAATATCGAGGTTATTCCAGTTACTCAGTGGATAGAGGTAAAACATACCTAGTTCTCTCTGTCCACGGTGAATACCAAGACTTGGCTATATTATATTCAGAGGTGCTCAGCTGAGCTATGTAAGAGAATGGTGGCTGCTTGTAAATGCTCCTGGTGGACCCCGGGCTGAAATTATACCTGAGCAGTGGCTGATTCTGGCTAGTCTGGTGAAGACTGGCCGAAACTGGGAAAGCTGAGATAAGCTCGTGGCTTTTAAGAATGGCAAAGCTATACTGTGAGACTTTAAAATTACTGTGTTAAATAAGTTGGCAATTCTTTTGCAGGTTCGTCAGCTTGAGTCTCTACTCTGCGGTAACGAAAAGCCCTCACGACTCATCTGGACCTCTTCCAGCAATGCCAGGGAGTCTGCCTTCAGCCTTTCTGACTATCAGCATGCCAAGGGACGGGAATCATACAGTTCCTCCAAATATGCTACTGACCTGACAAGTGTGGTTCTGAATAGGAAATTTAATAAGCAGGTGACGATGGGATTTGCATGTCTGAAGAAACCTAATAAGCCCCTACTATTTATAATTATCACTACATTGTTGTTACCTAGTTGCATTCGTTCATAGCAATCTGGTATGTTCCTTAATGCATACGTAAGAACTAAACATCGCTGAGGTTGAACTGGTGGTGTGGGTGGTGAAGAATCTGCCAGAGAGATTCCTTCTGGGGTTCTTGTCAGAGAAACTTGTGAAAGCAGAAGACTTTAGGAGCGGTCCCTACCTTGCAAGGTCTAGCTGTCTCTTTAGACCAAAGAATTGGTCTTAAAGAGCAAAGAGCTGCTGTTCTTTTCAGGCATACCTGCCTATCAGAAAAAGGCTGCTCGGGCAGCTTTGCCTGCAAGCACTTGAGGTGCAGGCTCTGCTGTCTCTCCTGATGGCTCCATGCTGCTATTCACGTTTATCACACTAAGATGTATGAGCAACCTGCCTTCCCTGTCACAGGGTATTGCTGGATTTTGACGGCAAGCTGCAGCCCTAGTCCAGCGTTAGTGATTGCACTCTTTTGAAATACTTCAGGTTGAAAGTGGTTTAGTCCTAGGAGGCTGAACGCTTATCTCTTAAAGGTGAGGTAGCCTTTGAGCAGGCTGTAATCTGTGGGATGACTGCTGTTGCTGCTGGACTGCCTGTAGGCTGCAACATGAAGTTGGGATGTGTTGGCAGGCTGCGCCTTCAGTCTCATGGGCTTGCAACAGGCACAGATTTAACATTAACATCTCCAATTTGGACCTCTCAGAAATCACGACATCTAATCACTGTCTGGCTCTGGTAACTTTAAAGAGGAGAGCATCTACTATTAACTGGCCTCTATACTTACCTTCATTTTCTTGCTGAGAAGTACTAGGAGGGAAGGAGTATGATCCATTCTTAAACTAACTATTGTGTATTTGCACACTAACTTGGTTTCTTCTCTGCAGGGTCTGTATTCCAGTGTTGTTTGTCCTGGTCTCGTTATGTCTAACATGACCTACAGAATCTTGCCTGTTTTTCTGTGGAAGCTGCTAATGCCCATCATGTGGTTGGTAAGTGGATCTCCTGGCTGGTTTTGGGTTGAGATAGCCCTGTTATGTGATACACTTCACTGCAAGCAATGTGCAGTGTGCTTCTGGCTCCTTGCTACCCATGCTGCTATACAGCTCTCCCTTCTCTTGGACTGGGCAGGCTGGCTGCTCTGCAAACCTTCCCTTTGGCACCTTGGGGCCTTGATTTCCAAGCTGAGTTTGGAGGCTTGGTGCTGGACAGCACTGTACATAGAGCCAGGGTTCAGCCCTTCAGCCTTAGCAGCGCTTGTCAAGGCCCCCCTTGGAAGCTTTGCCAGCCTGTTATGGGCTCGTGAAACCCTATCATTTTGGTGGCAGCAGAGTATAGAACAAAACTGGGTCCCTGTGCTTTGAAATGTTGTTTGTTTCTATAACAGAGTCTGTATTTTTCAGTGTTCTTCTTTCCATCCCTGTAGAAGGCAGTGTCTCCTGCTCTCTTCTTTCCATCCCCCTGAAAAGCAAAGCCTGCTGCTCTCTACTCTCTTTTCCCCTGCTTCCTCAAAACTTCCCTTGCCTTTCTTCCTCTGGGCTTCATCTTTTCAGGTTCACTACAGTTCTGTCCCTGCATGCAGGCTGCCTGCTCCGAGTCTTGATGTTCTTACTGTGAGATTGGCCTTTCTGCTTCAGCTGCCCTAGCTGGCAGCAGCCGATCCTGACGGATCACATTTCTCCTGGCAGCAGAGAGGCAATGCCTCCTCACTTGTCCTCAACACTGGCAGTAGGGCAGATCCTTTCTGCCTCCTGCCTGATGTGCTCTTGACGCCATTCAAGAAGAGGTGTCTGTGAGGCGTATGTGTGACCTGTTGTCTCTTGCTTTGGGGATGAGCTCTGGCGGGGCATGGAGAGAGGCTTGCTGATCTGGTGGGTGGCTCTGGAGACCAGAGTTTATGGTGATAAAGGGATGCTTTAGTCATAAGTGTGCAGTGCTACCTGTAGTCTACTTTGAGAAGTTGACTGGGGCTGCAGAGGGCTTGCCAAAGAAACCTTGGGCCAAAATACAGATTCTGTCATGTACTTCTTTTCCCCTCAGATCCGCTTTTTTGCCAAAACTTATACCCTGACACCGTATAATGGAGCAGAAGCTCATGTAAGTAGTTCACAACTTGATTTTAATATTCTGCCCTTCTGGGTAGCTCTTCCAGTGTCTGCTGGCTTGAACAAAGAGCCTCTCTGCCACACTGGTGGGTGGATGCTGTATTTCCCCCCTGAGCAGCTTACAGCAGTGAGTGCTGGGGGACCACCTGTGACCAGGGCTGATCCAACAGGTGATGCTTTATGCCCTTCATCAGGTGCCTGTAAAATAAATGATTTTGGAAAAACACTGTTCCTTCCCTCTCCGTCAGGGAGATCGCTGCTCTCCCTGTTGGCAGTCAAGCAGCCGTAGATACGCAGGTACAGGGGACGGAGGTGGGTAATGCAGGGCACAGTGTGCATCAAGAACAGTAGTGAGCAAGTTTAGCCATGTGAACTGCTTTAGTGGTTTAGCACTGGGGCATAAACATGACTTACTGTTGGCTCAAGTCGGTCACAGCTGAGGGGAGCCAGCTCAGAACTTCTTTTCTAGATATCAAATCTTCCCCTGCTTGGTAAAAGTGCCTGTGGTGTGTTCTGTGTCCATTGGCAGTCAGGTCCTTGACTGCAGGCTTGGTTGGGACAGTGTGCGCTGGACTTGGGACATGTTTGTGCTGCTCTTCCTAGGTGTGGCTGTTCAAACAGAAGCCAGAGTACCTGGATGCGCTTGTCAAATACCACAGCTGCACTTCTGGACTGGGGAAGAGCTATGTGGAGCCCAGAAAGGTAAATGGAGCAGCAGCCTCCTGCTGCAGGGGACTTGGCTAGGGGTCTGCCATCTGCCTTGCATGCATGGTTGGTGCCAAGGGTGTCCTGTGGCTGGAGTGGGAACAAGATGCATGTTGAATGCTGACGTGGGGTTACCTGTGAGATTTCCTAGAGTAACTCCTGTCTCAGGCTGGAGTCTGGAAGACAGTGGAGATGATGCTTAGAACAGGATGAGTGTGTAATGATGCTTCCCTGAAATATGTTCTGGCTTGTGCCCTGGTGATAGATGCCTTTAGTTGCCTCTCTGTGAATGTAGAAGAAGCTCTGGAGGTGCACCCTGCTATCACCAGAGCTGCCCTCAGCATCTGTGCTGGCTGCCACTGAGGTGATGGTCTCACAGTGCTGTTCTTATTGTCTTCCAGATTAATGTGGATGAAGAAACTGCTGAGAAACTTTACGAAAAGCTGTTGGAACTGGAGAAGCAGGCTCTAGAGAGATACAGTGATCTCCTAGATTAAGTGAAGCCAGTCTCAGTGGGATAACAGTCTCGTATCAGTAACATAGGCTTTCTTCATTCTGGTGCTACTTGTGTTGCCTGCTGTTCTGCAGGCACATGGCTTCAGACCCCATCTTCCTTCTAGACAGAAGGTGAACAGTTCCTGAAAATGGAAATACAAAAACTGAAGAGAAATACTTAGTCTTTCTGGTATGGCATTTTTTTCTGGCATAAAACTGGAGACGTAGAGTAGGTGGAGACTCTTAACATACTTGCAAAGCAGTGTCTTGCAAGAGCGTGACGGGACTGTGCACAGCTCAGGAACAGACTCAAAACGTGGTTTAAATCTGGCTTAGTGCAGGAAGGGCAACAATCTGGGGTGCTGCCCTGCGTCTTGGCTCTACCAGTCTTTCTAGATGGCTTGAACATATTACCTGTGGCTGATCCTGAAGTACCTGAAGGCCCCTCTTCAGAAGAGCTGCTCGTCATTTGTACACCAAAGCTGGGGCTGGCTTTCCAGACATGCTCAACAAGATTGAACCTTACTGGAAGTCGGGCTCTGCACAGCATCTGAAGCCAAGCTCCTGAAGAGCTGGCCTGAGAAGTGTACCCCTTGCCTCAACTGTGAGGACAGATGCCTTGCTGTCTGCTGAGTATGGGGCCATATAATGTTGTAACCACAACTGGCTGGAAAGACTGAAGCTGTTGATGTTAACCTGGGATCAGGGCTAGTCTGCTCTGTAGCAAGAGTGAGAGGTTACCATGTTATTTTATCTATTTAACTGCCTTTTTATATAAATTTACTGTACCAAGTATTCTTCCTGTTGTCTGTCTGGGAGCTTCACAAAGTACCTGGTATACTTCAAATGCTGCAATGAATAAATGACTGGAACTGACTTGTCCTTGCTGCAGTGGTGTCTTTACTCCAATAGCTGGCTGCTTTTGACTCGGAGGGCTGGGAGGGAGGTTGGTCTGTTGCCTTGCACAACAGGCCTGCGCGTACCTGGGAAGCACGGGGTCTGTTCTCTCCTGCCATAGGAGAACTGTTAACCACCTCTTTGGGTTTACTTCTCTTGTTCCTTCTAGTTAATGAAAGACATGAGTGATTTCTGAACACTTCGGTGTGGTTTTGTGTTTTGAGCACCTGTGGGATGTCTGGGACTATTTCCCAGCCTTAGGTACTTGGGAGATGCAGATGTCTTTGGTGCTTGCTCACCCTGATGCGTCACGATTACTGATGTAATGCTCTCTAGTCAGGGAGTGTTAACAGTGTGCCCAGATGCTTCCCTGGGGCCTGGCAAGGGTCGGGCGAGGTTAGGAGGGAGGCTGTGCTGCTCAGCCCTGCACCACCTTGCCTGGGGTGGAGGCTCCCTGAGCTCGGGAGGTGTGGCTGCGCTGCCCAGGCCGGAGCACCCTGCGGGGGGCTGGTGTGCCCACAAGGGTTGGCTCAGGGGTCTCTGGGGGAAACTGCAGAAGCACGGAGCTGGCAGCCAGGCTCTGCAGGGGCTCTTCATTGAGTTGGCTTGTAGGGATACAGATTTAAAGAATCTTGCTTTTATTTTTTTCCTTCTTCCCACCCTGCATTGTTTTTAAGCATCTCTGCAAAGTAGAGGGGTACTGCTAGCGTGCTGTTGTCTGCAGTAGAAATAGCTCAGTCCTGAGTCTGGGCTGAGCAGCACCTCTCAGCTCAGCCCTTGTGTGAATACCTGGGCTACCAGCACTAGTGTGGATGGGAATGTACTCTGGTTTGGCCTGATGTTGGAACAGAATGAGAAGTTGGCCGTTGTGGAGAGATGCTTCCCTTGGCTCTGGCTGTAGCTGTGTTCAGAGTTGTGAAGCAGATTGAGGCGTGCTTCTGTGGACTTTTATTTAAATGCAATAAAGTCTGTCCCAGCACCAGGTCTGGGTGCTGTGGCTTTGTTCAGCTGCGTCCTGAAACCCCCTGGGCCAGAGCCCCCCCTTTCTGGTGCTGTTCCTTCTCCACAGGGAAGGAGTCAGTGGCTGGCTGTCTCTTCAACTTGGTGTGCTTGATCCCCACAGCATCCTACAGCAGTATTTCGCTCCTTGTTCTGGAGAGTAATTAAGCATGTCTCCTTGATTGGTTTTAGATGAGCATCTTGGACTTGGTTGTGCTTCTGCCCTGGGCTGTAGTAGGTACCATTCAGCCCCTTCACCTTCGGGATTCCCCACCTACCCCAAAGCCAGAGGCACTCAGTCATTCCTTATCCCTGCTCTGACTGCTCTCGGATACTACCCCTGCCTCATTCTCTCTCTGGGGTGAGATAAATGAAATGGCAAATGTTACTCAAAACGGAGTCTGACACAGCGCTTGGAGAAATGAGTGCAACTTACAGGGAGATGGGAAGGACAGGGCTCTCATGATGAGATGGTCGCCTGTATTGTCCTGCACCAGCTGCATGCTGGCACTGTAGCTGTGACAGTCCAAGGATTTGAATGCAGTAAAGTCTGGAGGTGCTAGAAGAGGTATCTATCTTTGAATAAGCTAGTAGAGTTAGGCAAAATAAATGCTTTCTGGTACACAGTTTGTTGTTGTTTGGGGTTTTTTTTTTCCCTAAAGCCTGGAATAAAGTGGCAAATTTCTAGGGTGAGCAGAAATTGATGACCATAGGTAGGACCTTTGAGGTTTTTTTTCTCACGTGTGTGCCTGCGGGCTGAAGTTGGGCATTTATCAGGGGAACTTGTGCCTGATGGGATGGGGTGAGTGCTTTTTGCCTATGCAGCATGCAGAGGCTGGTGAGGGGAGAGGACGTGTGATATACCACCACCAGTCTTTGAGTTATCCATGACATTGGTGTCAAGTAGAGCTATGAACAGGTTTCTGGGCTCATCTTAAAAGCACTCTGTAGCTCTCCCTTGAGGATTTGGGGTTCAGGGTTGGAAAAAAATGTGTGTTTCTGTGCTGTTTTGTCTGAGCTCAGCCTGTTGCGTGGTTTAGTTTCACATTAGTTGCTCTGAAGGCACCTGGTGCACTGCAGCGTATGTGCATCCTGGGTGATGCAAGTGTGGGATTCAGGAGCTGCGGGGGACCCGCTGCAGCATGTGGTTGTGGTTGGTGTGGATGCAAAGTGGCCTCTGGAAATCTCTGGCTCAGCTTCCTGCTCAAACAGAGTTACATGAAGAAGGAACAAAAGGCATTAAAGCACAAGCTGAGCCCTGGAGAGGTGGGACAAGCTGGCAAGATGGGATAAAAAGCTTGTGCTTTCCCATGAGTTTGGTGCTCCACAGAGCTGGAGATGCACAACCAGCCCAACGGTCTCCAGAAGACTGCTCTTCAGTTGGAGGAGGTGCTCTAGTGTCCTGCAGCACTTTTCATAGGATCCCACTGCTCTATAGGGGTTTCTGCCTACTTTTGTGACCCCAGGCATCATTGTCCATGCTCTTCCGTAGAAGGAAACTTGGTGGTGTTCAACCTCACCTTCTGCTCCTCTTCTCCATGTTGTGAGAAGCTGGATGTCTTTGCATCCAGAGGGTGGGACTGTTCTGTGGGATGGGAACTGTAACCACCTCTCAGGTTTTGTCTTTCGTCCTGAAAGCACAGGTAGGACCTGGTGCCTTGAAATGGAGGCTGCCCAAAGGGCAGGGGGTGGCTCAGTTGTTTGTTGCTCTCTGTGAACTTTGCCTGGTGAATCTGGCCCAAGGGGTGCTGTGCCACCTGGTTTCGCTGCCCTCCACCCAGGTGATTGTGAGCAAGGCTGGCTGACATTCTGGAGCTGCCAGTCTGCAGGGAGAGATGCCTCCTCATGCCTTGGTCTTGGCTAACAGATGCCTAGAGCTTAATCTGGAGCTTAATCCCCCAGCTAATGCCTTTCAGCCAGCAGGTGTATCCGGGCATGAAAGCAGTAATGGAGAAACAGCAACTGGGTCAACAAGAACAGGCAGGTACATGCATCTGTCAGCCTCTTCCCAATTTGCTCTTGTCCCCTTGTCTTCGCTTGCTAAGGTAGTGGAGGCACTGCTGATGCCATTGCATGAGTCGAGTGCCTCCATTGAGGTTGTGCACGTGGAGTTGTCGAGCCCTTTGTGCAATGAAAACAGGTCCTGCCCAGAGCATGGCGACCCGTGGCGGAGCCGGGGGTGATGCAGGGCGGTGAGAAACGCCAGGCGTGGGATGGGGGAAGAGCTGGCAGCAGCAGCTGTGAGTCAGTGTTAAGACAGGAACTTTCTGTTTGTGATCCTTGCATATGGAGCTTTCCGTGCTTGAGCATGGAAAACTCATCATGGTTGCTCTATGACGTCCTACACAATCGGGCTGTGCAATCTAATATCTAATCATCATGCCTCGTCCTGAGTCATTGGTTTCTTATCTTCATGGGCAATTGCATTGCCTTGCTCCAAACGCAGTCTGAGTCCTGCATTGCTTTACAGCTCAGCTGACTTTCAGCTACGTAGGGCACCAATATAGGAGTACGGGTAGGAACTGCAGCCCAAGCCACGGCCAAGGGGGGAGAAGGCTTGAGATCAGTGTGGCAGGGCTGAAATCCCCACGGCTGGGCGACCTTTGCCTCTCTGGGAGGAGAAGGCAACAGGATTGAAGGAAACAACAAAGATGTGTGCCCCTGTAAACAGGGGTGGATGTGATGATACAGCCAGCTTGTGTCAAAACATCCGGGATTAACCTTTGAACGGCAACTTTGATGTTGAAAGTGCTGAGAGGGGAGCTGCCCAGAGGGGCTGGGGGGAGAGGAGAGATGTAGCTCTGAAGAGCTGGGTGGGTGAGAAACGGGGAGCGGAAACCCCTCTGGGAGTGTTGCAGGAGCATGAGGGGTCTGTCTGGCAGTGAAGAGCCAAGGGGGACGTGGATCCAGGCGGGTTTCGCTGAGAATGGGCAAACTGTAGAGCCCCAGGAAGTATTTAGCTGGGAGGGAGCTCCCGCACCTCTAGCCAGCCCTGCTCTGAGTAGGGCTGGCCTCACGGCTGGACCAGGCAGCTCAGGGATGTGTCCAGGTGAGTTCTAAAGTCTCCAGGGATGAAGACCCCGCAGTCTCCCCGGGCCCTGTCCCAGGGCTGCTCCCACACACCACCCCACTTTGCAGCTTCCCAGGGGAGAGTAAGGCTGAATTGCTTGAAGGGTGAGATGTCGGAGGCTCGGGGCAGATGTGTGCCACATGGCCAAGGAAATGGGAAAGCCCAAAGAGAGCCAACACTGCCTGCAGGGTCAGGCAGGCTTTTCAGTGTTGCTTTGCAGAACACGGAGCTGTGCCCAAAGGAGAAACCTCGAAGGTGAACTGGTGGATGAGTTCAGGAACAGCTTGTGAGAAGAATCAGAATGAGTAGTAAATCCTTTATCTAGCTCATCAATAGATGCTCCTGTGTAAGAGCAAAGCTTGGAGAGGCTGCGGTGCTGTAATTAACATTTTTGGCATCAGTGCTCAGTGAGAGGAGCCTGGGAAGGCTGCCCTGCCAGAAACCCTCTTGCAGATGCAAGCACTTGTATCAAACCAAAGTGCTAGCAGGGGAGACTACAGGGCAGGCAGATGAACGACCAGGACTGCTGACATTCATCTTGAGGCAAAGTAACTGAACTGATCGCTGTGCGTTCATTTCTCCCTTAAAACTGCCTCAAGCAAAGCAAACAAGAGGAGGTGGCTGGGTATCCAGCCTGGGGTCAAGCTGTGCAAGGTCTTGCTGTGCAGCAGCACAGATGCTAAACACTTATGTAGGATCCTCTGTCTCAAAAAAGAGGCTACTAAAGACAAAGATGACCTCAGGGTGCACCAGGAAGGCAGGGCTCCAGTCTTGCCCTGCTCTTTGTTTCTGTCTGTCTTGGCAGAAGCTTTGGTTGGTTCAGTTTGGTTCAGCGTACATCTGCCTGCGGGAGTCGTGTCCCCTGGAAGAACCTGCGTCCGCTCCTCCTCCGGGGCAGTGACAGTGGGAGGCATGCGGCGGTCTGGCGGAGAGGAGGCGGCAGGGCGTGCAGGGCCCCTCCAGGGCTGGCTGCACGGAGAGAGCCCCCGGAACCCCGCTTTGGAACCACGGCACTGAGACAGCGCGTAGTGCCACCCCCAGCCGAGCACTGCAA
This sequence comes from Nipponia nippon, assembly GCF_047370975.1. Lineage (NCBI taxonomy): Eukaryota > Metazoa > Chordata > Aves > Pelecaniformes > Threskiornithidae > Nipponia > Nipponia nippon. Next base: position 47,926,313 of record NW_028262369.1, on the reverse strand, counting down.
ACTGAACACAGTCCCACCCTCAAGGGACAGCAGTGACCTAAGGGGTGGGGGATTTAGCCAGTCTGTACAAGTGGCTGTGTGGGACAGGGCTGAGAGGACAGCCATGCTTCTGAGCATCGTGTTCATCTCTGGAGACCTAGGCATACTTGCCCACAACTCAGGTACTCCTGAGATTCACCTCCAAAATAGCTCCATGAGTCACTGTGGCCTGCACCTCTCTGGGAAGTGCAAGGCAGGTGCAGCGATATCTCATCTCCTTGTCATCTGAATAGATGGTGGCTCATCCATGGTAAGCCAGCAAAAGCCAGACCTGCTGAGACGGTTTGGACAAGTCATTTCCAAGCAGCGGCACATGGAGGTTGCAGGGATGCTGCTCTGCGCCTGCCAGCCCCACAGAGCCCAGGGACATGTGCTGCATGGCCTCCAGGCACTGGTGATTTATTAATGGCCTTAAAATGCAGTAACACCACTCAGAAGTGGAGCAGATCCTCACACTACCTACCCACACTCTGCCTGTCAGCAGCTGCCACAGCTCGGGGGTCAGAAGAGCTGCATCACATCCCTGCCTTGAATTCCCTGGATACCTTTCAGCATGTCATGGCTTCCTTGGCCTTGGGAAACTCTTGGGTTGACTCAAGCTCTTCCTGCTGTGCCCAAGAGCTCCCCAGCCAGCTCATGATAGGCATTCTTGTCTGGAGAGGCATGTGTTGTCACCTGGGTCTGGGCTGTGTGGATGGGAGCCGGCAGAACATGCTGGGGGGACCATTTGGGTCCATGCAATAGCAGAGGTGTTGGGGAACAGAAAGGGCTGGAGGCCAGCTGTGAGGATAGCTCCATCTCTGGGCTAGCTGCCAGGCAGCGGCAGAGATTGAGGTCAGTGAAGTTAGGGAGAGGAGGCTATAGCATGTACATTGCCTCATGTTTAGGCTGGAAGGGAACACCAGATCTAAGGTTGGAGAAGTTGGATTGGCGGGGGCAATGGGCAGTTTGGTCATTTCTCTGTATACACATGGTGAGTCGTGTCTCCAGGTGTTTTATTGCACACTCACTGGAGTGTTGATGACAAAGGGCTTCTGCAGGTCCCTTTTCAGGGATGTCCCTCTTGGAGCAGGACTAGCACCAGCACCAATAATCTGCCTCTCTGTTCCCTGCTGCTACAGGGCCCCACGGTACTGGTCATGACCTTGGGATCTCCTGCTCTGCTTTCGTGCCCTGAGTCATGAGGCTTTTGGATCCAGGGGTCTTATGTGCTGGCCTTGCAGTTTGCAGCTAAGGTAAGAGGTCCATCCTCGTGCTCAAACACCTCCTGTACGGTGAGATGTCTCTGCGGGGGAAGATGTGCCAGAGTAGTGGAGACACTAGGGTGCTTGGCAATTGGGACATCCGTGATGGAGCTCCCTGCTCTGCACGGCGTAGGTGCATTGGCAGCTGCCTTGTCACATTGCAGGCCTTTTGGGACCCCTCCGGCATTTGCAGTGGGACCAGAAGTCAACAGAGGTCCCCCTGGCTGTGGGGGGACCCAGCCAGTCACATGAGCAGCACCTAGTTTGTCTCCCACCGGGACTGAACTTTTGCCTTGCCAAAATCCAACCCTTGGGCTGGTGAACCACTCAGCAGCGTGCCAGCCTGGCAGACAGCTCTCACCAGATGCCAGAGAGCTGCCTCAGTCCCATGGGCACCAGCGGCTTCCTCCCACCCATGGGCACCACCGGCTTCCTCCTGCCCACGTGGGACGGCCTTTGGCACTTCCTTCATCAACAAAGCCCTCAGCAAGTTCAGTGGCTCTTGCCAGGGTCCCAGGCAAGGTGTTTCATGAGAAGGGGCCATGAGGGTGGGATGTCTCCTGCAGGAAATCTCTCCTCAGTGTTCACAGTCATTCTCCAGCCATGGAGGCTGAGAGCTGGGTCCAGCCTCTGCTCTCCTCTCTTTTCCCAAACTCAGGGACAATGCTGTTGGGGTGTAGAGCAGTGGTGTTGGTGAAGATAGAGAAGTGTTAGCACACAGTCATGATGGTGAGCTTAGAAGCTGTTGGGATGGATGTGTCTTCCCAAACATCCCTTGGGTCCCCCATGAGCCCGCAGGATCCTCAGTGAGTCATGGGCACTGACCATGGTGGAGCGAGCTGCTGTTGTTACCCCAGGGCAAACAGGGAGCGTGTTAGGACAGGTTTGGTGGGGCTGGGGCTGGTTCCATCTCCGGATGTCCTGCCAGAAGCACCTCACCAGCAGGTACTGCTGGCACATGGTGGCTGTCTTCTGGAGAGTTCTGCCCTGGCACATCCACCCTACCTGTTCAATCACCTGCCCTGAATGCTGCAGATCAGGCTGATGCTTGTTGCTCACTGCCTGACAAGGTGAGCTTCGTGATTAGCTGCAATGGGACCTGCCAACATTCCTTGTGACCCGGACCTCTGCCAGGAAGAGGTCATGTCTTTATCAGCCTCTGCTAATCCCCATTTTCTCCCCACCTTTTTGTCTTGACTGTGCCCACGTCTTCCTCTCTGAGGTGCTCTGCAGTGACACAATTGCTGCAGGACAAAGGTCAGCCTTTGCAGTGTTCAGCAGAGCACCGGTATGTGAGCTGTGGGTCCAACCACAGTGTCCCAGACACCAGAAAAGTGCTGCTTGGAGCAGGACAGGCAGTCCGTCCTGGACCTTACCCATGCTTGCTTTGCCAGCATTGCCAAATGCTGACCACCAGCAGCTTCAGTGGGGGCTGGCCAGGGCATGCAAAGCTCTGCCCACATTTTCCTGCACAGCCCAGGTCCCCTGACCTCTCAGGTCCACAGATCAGCTCAGGAGAGAGCAGAGCAGGGTATTACCGAGAGGGACATCCCAAGGTGGGTGCCCAAGGTGGGCTGGGAGTTATGCAGGAGAGCCAGGCTGGTTTCCCCAGAGCCAAGAGGACTGAAGCCAAACAGTCCTCAGAGACTCACTTTTGTCCAAGTTGGAGGTTTCCCCAGAAAATTCTAGTGGGGTTTTCCATCTGGGAGATAGAAACAGAAGGTTTCACCTCCTTGCTTCATGGAGGTGTGAGCAACACTCTGGCTCCCCCCAAGCCCCTGCTTCCCCTATGGGCCCTGCTTTTCCCCGGCCCTTGTCTTTGCGGGGCTGCTCTGAGCGCAGCTGGGTCAGCCCGGTGGCAGGGAAGCCAGGATGGGGATCCAGGGAGGTGGGAAAATCTGAACCCAAGGTGCTACAGCCAGGGCTGCATGGAGATATTTCTGTCCTTCCGACCCAGCTTGTTAAATCACAGCTTTTGTCTGCAGATCACTCATTTTGTGTTTTCAGCTGAATGTTCATCTCTAGAGGTGCAGCTTTTTGCGACTGTGCTGGATTTCAGTGAGAGCTTGTGTGATGCGCAGGGGCGCAGATGGGTGCTCGTGCAGCCTCTGTGCGAAGGGTGATGTGAGCACACGTGTGCGGTGCCCGGGGATGCCGCTGCTGCAGTGAATTCCCTGCGCATCCCTTCCCATCACAGCCTCCACCAAGCGTGGGACCTGCTGATTAGCTCTGGATGGCCCAGAAGCCGAGGGGCAGCTCATGTATCCCTGCATGTCTAGGTACTGATGGAGCGGCCAGGGCAGCGTGTGGGTGTGCTGAAAGTGTGCTGATGCGTTCTATATATTTATATATATAAAGCACCTATCACCATATTGATAAACATTCTTTAGAAGCACTCCGATGGCAGAGGTAAGAACAGGGGTCAGCCTGTTCGTACCATTGGTGTTGGCTAAGTGGTCTCAAAACCCAGGGATGGTCTTAGAATCATAGAATCATAGAATCGTTAAGGTTGGAAAAGACCCTTAAGATCATCAAGTCCAACCGTTAACCTATCACTGCCAAGGCCACCACTAAACCATGTCCCTAAGCACCACGTCTACCCTTCTTTTAAATACTTTCAGGGATGGAGACTCAACCACTTCCCTGGGCAGCCTGTTCCAGTGCCTGACTACCCTTTCGGTGAAGAAGTTTTTTCTAATATCCAACCTAAACTTCCCCTGGCGCAGCTTGAGGCCATTTCCTCTCATCCTATCACTTGCTACCTGGGAGAAGAGACCGACCCCCACCTCCCTACAACCTCCTTTCAGGTAGTTGTAGAGAGTGATAAGGTCTCCCCTCAGCCTCCTCTTCTCCAGACTAAACCACCCCAGCTCCCTCAGCCGCTCCTCCTAAGACTTGTGCTCTAGACCCTTCACCAGCTTTGTTGCCCTTCTATGGACACGCTCCAGCACCTCAATGTCCTTCTTGTAGTGAGGGGCCCAAAGCTGAACACAGTACTCGAGGTGTGGCCTCACCAGTGCCGAGGACAGGGGCACTATCACCTCCCTGGTCCTGCTGGCCACACTATTCCTGATACAAGCCAGGATGCCATTGGCCCTCTTGGCCACCTGGGCACACTGCTGGCTCATGTTCAGGTGGCCGTCAACCAACACCCCCAGGTCCTTTTCCACCAGGCAGCTCTCCAGCCACTCCTCCCCAAGCCTGTAGCGTTGCAACAGCACCACGCAGCAGAGAGGGCACATTGTGCTGCTGTGGTGTGCATGCTCCAGGGGATTTATATTTTGAAACAGAGCAAGGTGGAACCTTGTCTTGAGCACAGGGGCTTGGCCAGGTATAATTACAGTGTGCAGTGGGGATGGGTACAAACAGCTGGCATCTCAGGGAGACAGAATGTGTGTAGCTGCATCCCTGTACCAGGGAAGAAGGCAGTGGGTATGAGCTGGGGGTCAGGGGGGTGGACACTCCTCTCCATTACCCTCTGCCTTTTTTTGTCATCTTTCATGCTGCTCAAAGCTGGGCTCCTAGCCAGACCCATTTTCCCAGCCATGCCATGCATGGCGTAACCATGGGGCAGGGGTTCCCATGGATGAAGAGCAGGGCTTCAGGGTCTCCGAGGCTTCCACGGGAGCTGTGCTGCCTGCACCCTGCAGGTACCAGAGCTGGCACAGGACACGCACCCGCGGTGTGCAGGAAACCCCAGGCAGGTCCAAAAAGTCTCTGACAGTGATGGGAAACTGCCAGGCCCCTAGGTCCGGCACTGCATGGTGAATGGGAATAGGAAGCCATGAATTTCAGCATAATATGGTTATAAGGCAGAACTTTTATGAAGTCCCACTTTTCTTGTACTACAGTAATCTGTCCTGAGCTTTGTACTCAGTGCCTATGCAGCTCAGCTTGGTGCAAGTTCTCCTAAACTCAGCTTTAAGCTGCTCTCATCAGCTCTTACTACGTTGAACAGACCTGCCTAGGAAGCCTGGGGCTCATCCCAGCCAGCTAGCCCATCTGACACAGCGCAACTTTCCTGGCCTGCTCCAGGTTTTAAAAACCAGTCTTTTAAAGTTATATTATTATTATTTTTAAGACATATTCTTAAATACATCTCCTATTCTGGCTCGGAGAGACCTCCTCTCTCTGCCCAGGGTGGGCTGAAGGAGGGATGCTGGAAGGTGCTGATGCAGTCATGCCTCCCTCAAGTGGCATGGGTTGGACGGCCTCAGAAAGACATGGTTTCCAAGGCATGTGCCTGTTCACCCAGGTCTCGTTTGACTCACAGGCATAAACACAAGTGTGACTGCTGAGGTCAGTAGGGAAACCTCTCAAATTCCTGTGCAACTCAGGGTCACATCATGAGCTTTTCTGTCTAGTCATGTTGCTCCATGAGATGGATTTTCTCCTTCAACAGATGGAGGTAGGACGGAGCTTCCCCCACCCTGGGCACCTGCAGCAAAGCTGCGTGGTGGAGCTGATGCATGAGGAGCTGTCACCGCTTGCTGCGGCCCCTCGCCAGGCTGCGTGGCCTCCTGCCATCCAGCCATGTGCTGTCCCCAGATGAGTGGCATCTGTTGAGTTCACCTCTCGCATCAAATGCTCAGATATCTCTCTGCTGGCCCTTGGCAGCTACAGAAGCATTGCCTTCATGAGGCCCCGGCTGCTGTTGGCAGCAGGCACTGAGCTGTAGAGCCCAGGGGCATGATGGCATACTCCACCAGCCTCTTTCTGTATGTGACCTCTGGAAGGCACAGCTGGACTAGCTTATAGTGCCTGGCAAAATCTAGCATGGGAATGCTAACAAGGAGATCTGCCTCCTGCAACTTGGGTCTCTCTCAACAGGATGTGGTGCTGGCACCTGAGGCCACGGGACCAAAAGCCACAGGAGCTGAGGCCGCAGGGAGGTGCTGGGAAGAGCTACAGCACATACCAGGAGCGTGCAAGGATCAGCCACAGCCTCTAGCTCCCCTCCGGGCCAGACAACAAGGAAGATGATGTGTCCCACTGGGGATGCTAGGTATCGCTCAGCTTTTGGCCCTAAGTTAGCTGGGGGGGTGTGTGTGTCCTGTGTAGATGCGTGTCCTTCCCACCCCCACCACTGATACAAGACTGGGAGGATCAGCTGACACACCAGAGGGTCGTCCAGAGGCAGGCTGGAGAAATGGTCTGGCAGGGCCCTCATGCAGTTCAACACAGGGAAGTGCAAAGTCCTGCACGGGGGAGGAATGACCCCATGCACCAGTACGCGCTGGGGGCCATCCAGCTGGAAAACAGCTTGGCAGAAAATGCCCTGAGGGTGCTGGTGGACACGGAGCTGAAGGTGAGCCAGCAACGTGCCTTTGCAGCAAAGGCGGCGAATGGTGTCCTGGGGTGCATTAGGAGGAGTGCTGCCAGCAGGTGGAGGAAGGTGAGCCTTCCCCACTGCTCAGCACCGGTGAGGCCGCGCCTGGAGTGCTGCGTCCAGTTCTGGGCTGCCCAGTACGAGAGAGAGATGGACATACTGGAGAGCGTCCAGCGGAGGGCCACTGAGATGATGAAGGGGCTGGAGCACGGCTCCTGCCGGGAAAGGCCGGGCGAGCTGGGACTGTTCAGCCTGGAGGAGGCTCGGGGAGGGTCTCGGGCAGGCCGGCACTGCCTCTCTGCCCCGCTGTGAAGCACTTTAACTGCAAGGAGTTTTAAGGAGTGACAGCCGCGGGCACCCGGGGCTCGCTCTCGGCCGGGCCGCGCGCGGGGCGGCGGTGCCACGCGGCGGTGCCACGCGGTGGTGCTGCGCCCCCGCCCAGCGGGACGGCGGCCGGCGGCGGGCACGGACCGGCTGCGCCGGGGCCGCGGGGACCCGCCCGGGACCCGCCCCGGACCCGCCCGCCCTCGGCTCCGAGCGCCCCCGGGGAGCGGTGCCCGGACGGGGGAAGCGCCCGGCCGCCCCGGTGCCGAGGGTGGCGGCGGTTGTCCTCAAAGGGCACGATGGGCCTCTGCCTGCGCCGCCTCCCTCCGTGCTGCCAAGCTCAGCACCCCCTAAAACCCAAGTGAGCGACTCCCTAGCCCCAGCATCGGGGGCAGCCCGGATCTGAAGCCTCCCACCGTCGTACCCGTGGCCTGACTTGACCCGCAATGGCACCGTCTCCCTGCTGCCAGCGCCCCTGACAAGGCGCTGCCCAGACCTCGCAGGGGCCCAGATCAGCCCCGGGAGGTGAGAGGCACACAAGGGCATGCTTTCCAGGGGGGCTTGGGGGGAGGGGGGGGCAGGTTTTTTGCACCCACAGCTCCAGGCACAGAGATGCTCTGTTGCTTGTCATGGGGCTGTTAGATTCCCTTCTTCCCAGACCCAGTGGTGTTTTCACTTGTGGCGCTTGAAGAGCGCTGTCTGCCTGCTTCCTTGGGCAGCCCTTGGCTTTGCACGAGACCAGTCGCACAGACAGGCGTGGGGACACTGGGGCCTCCTGCTCGGGCCAAGGTTTGGGCCAGCCTTCTTCAGCAAGACAGAAAAGCCAGAGCCACACTCGCTTGCTCTGCTGTCCTCCTCTGTCTGTGGGTTTGTCTTGTTTTTTTCTTGAAGGGGGAATGTTCAGACTTCAGAGATGACCGCAGTGAACCCAAAGTGCCTGTTGCTGTCTCCTTTTGCCCCCAAAGGACAGGCTTAAACTTGTCTTTAACCCAAGCTAAATACCACCAGAAAGGCTTTCTTCCCCTTATAAAGAAAAGGAATTGACAAAGGATGTCAGTAATACATGAAATCTGTCCTTTTTGTTTTAAATTACTGTGGTCGATTTGTTTTCCTTCTTTTTCCAGCCTTTGAAAGTGACTGTCAGGAAAAGGCTTAAAAAATTTTAGGTGGTGTTTGCCGTGGGACCTCTCGGGGCTGCTCTCAGCTGCTGGCCCTGACGGTGAGGTGACTGCATGGGGGGCCGGTGCTCTGAGCCAGCTGGAGGCCCGGCTGGACATGAGCTGGGGGCTCCAGCAGCCCCGGTCGTGCAGCCTCAGGGCAGTCCGTGCTGACAGAGGGAGTAGCTGACCCCAGGGAAGCTCAGCTGTTGTCGGCACGGAGCAATGGAAACAGAAGTGAAGGAGCTGGTGCCCAAGGGATGTTTTATCCTTGAGAGAGGCTGGTGGGGGGAGGCTTTTAGAAATGCCTTTCCACTCCAGTTGCTCAAAGGCTGGCTGTCCTTGTCCTCCCATCCTCCCTGTCTGCTTCCCCTCCCGCTCTGCGCTCAGCCTTGCTGCAGGGACCTGCACATCCCTGCCCCCTTCCCCACAGGCTTCACTTCCCAGGGAGGCCGGAGGAGAGGGAGGCACAGCGCCATGCCACATGAAGCCTGCGGTCTTGGCCCTGGAGTCAGCAGCTCCTGCTGTCCCCCATGCCACAGCCGCTTCTTCTCTCACACAAGATGTTTTCTTTGTGTCTGGCAGCTCCATGCCTGCAGACTGTCCCTGGGAGAGAGCAACAGGATGGGAGAACTGGAGCCCCCCTAGAGAGGTGCTTGGTCCCAGGGCTGCAGGCACCAGGTTTGGGGTGGTTTTGGGACACGTGTGTGTTAAGGACTGGGGGTGCTTCGCTGGTGCACAGCCTTGCTTCAGCAAGAGCTTTGGGTGGCCTCTCATGCCACCTGCTGTGCGTGTGGCTTCTCCCTCTGACCCGTGGGCAGGTTTTGAGGCAAACGCAAGCCTGTTCCCTACCTGGAGCGCGGTGCTGGTGTGTGTTTGATTGCCATCGGTACATCTATAAGGGCATCTCAGGTTTGCTCACGTCAGCAAGGCCCAGACATCCCCATGGCAGTGCAGACACCTACGCAGCGGAGGATGCTGCGCCTGTGCTTTGCCGGGGAACAGCGCGTCCGGGACGTTTCCGTTTGGCAGGAGGCGCAGAAGGATGCAGGACTGCCAGAGCGTGGCCGCTTCCTGACGGTGTCAGCCTAAATTTCAGTAAGCACATGGAGATCTGCACTCATGGCTGGGAGCCTGTCTTCGAAACACGTGCTGCTTGCGTGACCCCAGCGCATGCGGTGTTACTGGAGAGCCGCAGGCGTGCTGTGCTGTGCCGTGCCATCAGGGCGGCTTCCCCGTGACCCAAAGCGCGCGGAGGACGAGAGCCAGGCTGTTACGGGAGATGGAAAAGGAGCCGGGCAGGCTGTAAGGATGGCTTTCCGTCCCCCACCGGCTCCCTGGCAAACCGCAGGGGTGGGATGCGCAGGTGTGCTTGGTGCAGGCAGGCAGCGCGGGTGTTTTGGGAAGATGGGTTGCAGCCTGCCAGAGAAGCCCCACGCGTGGGAGCTCACCGCAACTTGCTGCGGGCGGAGGATGCCCAAGGCCCCTTGGCCTCCCGGCCCCAGCCTTCCCCCCGGGACGGGGCTCGCCCTGTCTCACGGAGGCAGCTTGAGCACCGGGCCCACGCTGGGCTGGGGACGGAGGGGGTCTGCGGGGAGCCCCCGCCGCAGGTGGGAAGCACCGCCCGGGGCGGCTCCGGTCCCGCCCCGCCGCCCGCTCGGCCCCGCCCGGGGGCCCGTCCGGCCGCGGAGGGAGGGAGAAGGGAGGGAGGACCGGAGGGAGGGAGAAGGGAGGGAGGACCGGGGCGGGAGCCCGGCCCGGCCCCGCCCGCGCCCGCCGCGCCGCACCTGAGCGAGCAGCGGCGGCTCCGCGCCGGCCCCGGCCCCGGCCCCGGCCCCCTCCGCCTCCCGCCCATGGCTCGGCCGCTGCCGCTGCTGCTCTGCCTGGCCGCGCTGGGCGCCGGCTGCCGGGCAGGGTCCTCCCCCGCCGGCACGGCCGGGCCCTCCGCCGAGCCGCTGCAGGACGAGGCGGACAACCAGGAGAACATCCTCTCCCAGGTAGCTGCTGGGGAGCGGGGGGTGCGGGGCGCCCCGGGGGTGCGGGGTGCCCCGGGGGCGCGGGGTGCCCGCGGCGTGGGGCTGGGCAGTGCCGCGCCGGGGGATGCTGGGCGCACCCTGGGCGGTGCTGGGCGCACCCTGGGCGCTGCTGGCTGTGCGTGCTCGGCGGTGCTGGGCGATGCTGGGCGAGTGCAGCTGCAGGGAGTTTTCTCGCTCCGGGCACGGTGAACTCGCTGAAGCCCAGCGGGAGCAGTTCTGCTGTCGTTTCCCTGGGGGGACTCGGAAAACGGGGAGCTCCTTGGGAGGGGGATCGGTGGAGCCTCTTTGTGTGCAGAGGGGAGGGATCCAGACTCTTTCCCCGCCAGTGGGATGCGGTGGAGGTTTCTGTTAGATTTGGCCGATCAGACTGTGTGCTATTATCTGCCCTCGGAAATGGCTAACGTGGAGACTATTGGAAACATACCGTCAAAGTTATTTTTGTGCTTGGGCTTTCAGAAGTGCTGTCTGCAAATCTCCGTAAAGGAAATTCCTGGCATTGTATGGGGCTAATCAGAAATACTGCCTCCCCACCAGGTTACGCTGCTTATAGGGTGGCTTTCAGTCGCCCTTCCAGTGCACCCTTACCCTGTTTGCCCGTGTAAAGAAACCTTGCTCGGGGTAGCAGGTGACTTGCTGGGTCTAGTGGACATGGAGCATTGAAAGACAGCAGGATGGGGTTCATATTTAAAATTCTCGTATTTAAAATTCAAAGTGGCTAGGTCCATTTTATGCAAAGTGGAATAAAAAATACCCTGTTGGAAGAAGCCAGTTTTTATTCTCCTTGTAGGTAGGGATCAGAAAGCACTCTCTAGAAAACTTCTTGGTCAGCAGATTTTGGAAGAGCCAGCCAGTTTCCTCGAGGTTCAGGGTGTCCGAAGTGTCCTTGCCTGGACCTCAAGGTCCAGGGTGTCCTTGTCCCTTGCTGGGCAAGCAGAGGACGAGAAGTGTGCTAACTGCTGGTGACCTGTGCTCAGCTGTTAGGTGACTACGACAAGGTGAAGGCGGTGTCCGAAGGCTCGGACTGTCGGTGCAAATGCCTGGTCAGACCCCTGGGCCGCGGCGCCTGCCAAAGGATTAACGAAGGCACTTTCAAAGCAGAGGATTTTTACACGGTGGAAACCATCACGTCAGGACCCAGCTGCAAGTGTGCGTGCGTGGCCCCCCCCTCGGCGCTCAATCCTTGTGAGGGGGACTTCAGGCTGAAGAAGCTGCGGGAGGCGGAGAGCAGCGACCTGAAGGTAGGAGAGCAGCTTGCAATTCAGGGCTCTTTTGGGAGGAGGAGGTCTTCTGAAGCCTTTTCTTTCTGAGCTTTTTCTATAAAACTTTTTTCCTAAACTTTTTTCTAAAGAAATCCCGTAGTTACTTTTGTATCTGCATGTTTTATGTAAAAATCAAGCTCAGCTTAAGAGATTGATTCAAGCAGCTGCAGTCGATGATTCACTCAGCATCACGCTGCCCGATTTATCCCCTGCTGCCTAGGGTCCGCTGTGGCTGCCTGCACTGGAAGCCCAGGAGGGACTGGGCTGCTGCCTGCCCGTTGTCCAGCGCTCAGCGTCCCCAGGGGGACAGCTCTGCTCCGCACAACAGCTGCCAGGTCTCGTTCCCATCGCAGAGAAGGGGCTCCCGAAGACCCATGCAAAAAGCTGTTTTGGCTTCCATGGGCCAAAAGCCACCGATGCGTCAGCGTGAGGGTGTGTTATACAGCTGGCTGATAGCAGGATGGGTTTTGTTGTTTTAAATGTTGATGCTTCTATACTATTTAGCATTTTATCTCTTCAATAATATGTACCTCTTCTCTGAACGTGATGGTGTTTGTTCTGAGTACTCATGACTTTTCTTGGATGCTTACTTCTGGTGGTCTAGCAGCTGGCATCAGAGCCTACCGAGTTTTCCAGTTTGTTACTGGGTAGGGCAGCAGAAATCCTCCCCAAAGGGTCACTGGCTTGGTCCAGCCCTGGGGAGTCCCCAGAGCAGAAGGTTGTGTGCTGGTGGCACTCGTGTGGGTGGTGGTGGGACGTTCCCCGTGGCAGTGCTGCTGGTCCCAGCTCAGGTGGGAAGGCAGGCATCGTGCGAGGTGCTGCAGAGCAGCCTCCCACCAGGGCCATCACGATGGGTTTGTTCTAATTAATTTGGAGCTGGAGGATGTGTTTCATCTTGTCCAACTGCAGACAGTTAGCAGCTTCTTGTCCAAGCTCCCCTGCAGCTAGAGAAGATAAACAGGCACAGGCAGACAATCCATCATTTCAGGGAAAGAGGCCCCCCAGTCTGGAGTTGTTTGGTGGTCCCTTACCTGCAGGAGAAGCCAGGATGCCCCACTTGGCCCTAGATGAGGAGCTGCGGTTAGGGGAGGGGACACCCTCTGGGGTGACAGAGTGACCCCTGAAGTCTCTGACCCAGCGGCAGGCAGAGCTCCTCCACCAGCAGCTCGCACCTCTCTCCGCATCCTCTCCGGAGCCGGTCAGCCTCCAGGAGGAGCAGAGCGGCGTGGCAAGCTGCACCCTTGGCTCCGGCTGCCTCTTCCCACCGGGGAGCTGCTCACAGCCAGCTGTGGTGTGAAAGCTTGTCCTCTAGGAACTGGCCCAGGCTCCCCCGCTCGTTTCGCAAGGATCTGCAGCCAAACGATTTCACAAGGTTTATCCAAATATACACACGTGGGGTTTTTCTTTGCTGCAAAAGTCAAACCCCGGGAGCTGTGAAAACAGGCTTGCTTTCTCGCCGACCGCAGAGTCCCTCCTGGAGCTGCGCACGGTGGGAACAGCAACCTTGCATAGGAGAGGCCGGGAGGCAGGAGAGGACACAGTCTCCAGTGACTCATGAGGAGCAGCTCCCATGCTCTTCAGTGGGGGGCCAGGAGGGACAGGCCAGGCCACCTCATTGCTCCAAACAGCCCCAGGGGTTTTACTCTCCTTGCTGGTCTGATGAGCATGGTTCTTGCCTGGTCAGCAGCAGGATGTGCGTAGTTGTGCTCTATGTCTGTTGGGTTTTAACAGGATTTCTTACGCTCTGACTCAAAAACCCTGGGTACTCTGTTTGTGGCAGAGCCGTGAGAAGTTCCCCAAAACGAGAGCCCCGATGGGTGGGCTGGAGGATCCGTCCCCAAGGGAATGGTGAGGAAGAGAATAGGTAAGCCCAGGGAGCAGGGGTATCCCTGGGGCACCCCAACACGGTGCCAAACGGTTGCGCTGGGTGTCGGCAGCTGAAGATTTCAGTCCCATCTGTGGCTTTAATAAGGTCGCATGGGCCATCAGACAGTGAGAGCCAAAGTCTGCAGTGGGTGAAGGGAAGGAAAGAGTGAGTTGACATGTGCATCAGTATGGCGCTTTGGGGAGCGTCAGCTTGGTGTTGGCAGGGGTAGCTGACTCTAAGATCTATTTTTGTGAAATTGCAGTTTGCTGCTCCTCTGCTTGTAGGCGTGGCATGCGTTTTGGGGGTCTCAGATGCAGAGGCTGTGCAAGGAGTCTGTGTTCAGGAAGATTTGGAAGGTGGTTAATAAAGTCTGCAGCCTTTGTGCATTGGTGGAAATTATCCAGCCTGGAGGGAAAGCACATGTCTCCAGTGGCTGTCTGGCAGGTTGCGTGCATTGTGTCAGTCGTCTCCGTCCAGTTCTCGGTGGAAAGTGGATGCATAGCCATAAAACAGTCCTTGTCTCTTAATGCTGCCATTTTATCTGGCTCAAAAAGTCTTTCCTTTGCTGTCAGCTCCACAGGGAGACTGCAGAGGCTGGGGTGGAAACTCAAGAGTGCTGCCAGCAGTGCTGCCTGTACTTCTCCCATGTTTATGGAGCTCCGTTGACCAGTTTGTAGCTGCTGGGAGAAAATGTCACTGCCTTGTAGTAATTCCCATGCATTGAAAATACTTCTCAGCTGTCAGCGCTGTAAGGTCTGCAGTACCACGCTGTGCACGTGGGGACATGTGGGACTGGAGGGAGCAGGCATGTGTGGGAGCGGAGGCAGGGGATGGCCTAGGAGCTCTCCCCGCCAGCCCGTGCCTGGCTTGGTGCCGTCCTCTGCGGAGTGAGCACCGGGGACCCTATGAAATGCAGAACAAGGGTATTGCTGGCTGGATGCCCAGGATCGGTGAGCAGGGGCTGTTGGGCAGGATGCGGGGACGCAACACTTCCCGCTGCGGGCAGGAGTTAAGTACAGGGCATCTCTGAAATGGGTGACTGAAGGAGAAGGCAACATCCCTCTAAACTTATTCTCCAGGGAAGCAAACTGTTAGCAGGCTGGCACTGAATTTCAGTTACTTCGCTCTTGCGTTTGTGAACATTTTAAATTTTTTTAACAAGTTTCTTCTTGTTCCAGGAAAAAAAAGCGCGGGATGGCATGATCTCAGAGTCTGATGTCAAACTCGCTTTTATTTGAGCTGCCGTTTGCTTGTTGCCTCTGTTGTTGCCAGCCACGTCACCGGTGGGGTAGCTAAGCCTTTGGGCTTGTGAGAGAGCCTGCCTAGAGCTGGCAAGGAGGGCAGTGCTTCTCCTTGCTCTCCTTACTAATCCCCAGCACCCAAAACATGCTCCTGAACCCCTGAAACTGCATGCTGTGCTCCTGACTGCAGCAGCAATGTGGCAGGGCTGTGTAAGGAAAAACTTGTGTTTTAATAAACTTTTTGTGCTCAGATATGTGCATTGCCCTTGACTTTTTGGCTGTAGAAACCACGCAGGGTACTTTATAGCAAGCGCCTCTGACTGACGGTGTGCTCCCTTTGCCTTGCAGCTGTCCTCCATCGTCGAGATGCTGGAAAGTGCCTTTTATGGCTTGGACCTTCTGAAGCTGCACTCAGTCACGACCAAGCTGGTGGGTCGGGTGGAAAAGCTCGAGGAGGTAAGATGAGTCCTGCTCTCCTTTGAGGTTGTTGCCTTCAGCGGGACTTGCCTCAAATCAAGTACTTGGTACCTTTGGTGCATTCAGAGCCTCGTTCCTTTTGGAAGAAATGTTAATTAACTATTTGGCTGAAACGAAACTAGACCAAACTAGACTGTCGAAACTAGACCAGACCAGAGTAGACTCTCCAAACCAGATCTCCACTGTCCCTTGCAGGCAGTGCCCAGGGTGTCACCACCCCATCAGCCTCCCCTGACCCCCTCCAGCTCCCCCCATCCCTCATGGCCCAAACCGGGTGCAGGGTCCCAGTTGTGGCGTCACCAGGACCAGCATCTGCTCGGGATCCAAGGGGCCTGCTGTTAAGTTTTTCCTCTTCTCAATTTTATGTCTGTGCTGGTGCGATAGTTGCTTGCAACCAGGTGCTTTTGTGCTGTTTGATGCGGGGGTGAGCGGTTCAGGGCTGGTGCTGGGACACGCTCACCGGGACAGCTGGTAGCCAAGGAGGTCAAATTCCTTAAGGACCAAGTTACATCTTGGCCTGCATTTAAAAAGAGCTGAACCCTCAACGCTGCTAAAAAGATAAAGTACCTTCCACTTTTTTTAGAGCAGACTTCCAGTGAAATCTTTTTCACTTCCATACAGTTTAATATTTCTTTGGCTAGTCCAACGTAGGGTTTGCGCTTTGTTGAGCTGCACTCAGCTATGTAGCAACAGGTTGCCAGATTAAATACTGGAGTTTTCTCCCGTGGTCCGTATCTGGGACAGTAATTCCACATTCTTGTCGGAGCAGAGCCGTCCCGTTCGTCTGCAGCCAGGAGCCGAGAGGCGATGATTTATAAAGCCAAAATTCCACTTGCAGAGTGTTTCGGGAAGGCACGGCGTGCTCCATCCCGGGGTCAGGAAGGAGACAGCCGAGAGGAGCGCGCTTGCCTGGGGGGCTCTGGGTTTCCAAGCATGGTGATTGACCCAAAAGGGGGAAAAGGGAGTTTGAGGTCTAAAAATAACAAAGAACCAATGTTTTTGTTTGCAGTCCCACCCTCTTCCTGTGGTTTAGCGTATTCTCCAGTTGTTACTTGGGTTTGCTGCTGAGTCTTTGCTAATTAGGGAAGCGGAGCGAGGGAAGTGGGAGCTGTGCCGCCAGCCCCGTGCCGCACATCCCCATTGGGGAGCTTTGCTGCCGTGGCACTGGTAGCCGTGGGTCTGGTGGTGGGGTGAGTCCTGTCCTACAGCATGGTGAGCTGGGCTTGCCCAGAGCAGGGGATGCTGCGGGGAACACAAAGGACCCCATCAGGACAGACCGATGCTCTACTGCTGTTTAACATCCGCAGTTAGCTGGATTAGGGATGATGGAGGGGGCAGCCCTTTTTTGGTACCCTTTACGGATCTGTGGTCCGTGAATTTGTCTCACCTTGAAACTAGTTGACTGAAAATGATGCTGTTAGACATTGTCACCTTTAAACAGGTCAGACCAGAGTGACACAGCCCATCAGGTCAGTGAGTGGGGAGCTCGGGTTCCTCAAAGACCTTGCCAATGGTTGAGTCAGAGGCTAAGGTAAGGTAAGCATTAAGAGTTTGGGTATTGACAAATGACACGTGATTACTTCACGTGCGGGTACCGCTGCGCTCTTCTTCAGTGCAAGAGCGGCCCTGTCTACCAGCCCGTTCCTGCACAGGGGGTTCAGCACGAGCGGTGCTGGTAGCACTTCTCTGGGCACGTCGGGGTGACCTTGCAGCATGGCTGCTCTGCTCGCAGCCTGTCACAGCGAGGCAGATGGACAGAAAACTTGGTCTGGATGAAGTTGTTTGGTCAGAGATCGAGCAGTAAAGGTGTAGGTAGAGAGAATTCACACATGTGGGTCTTTAATTTCTGAGCAGCAGGGCTGCAGGATCATGTAACAAGCAGCTGAAGCTGCCTGCAGGCACTCGGGCAGGATGGAGAAGGACAGGAGAAGTCTGGGTTAGATGGAGATTCCCCAGTGCCGCTGGGGCAGGGCAGAGCTGGTGCAGGCAGCGCAGGCAGCAGGTGTGAAACGCTTCCTGCTGCTGGCTTAGCACGTAAATTCCTGTTGAGAGGAGGAGGAGGATCACACCCGGTGTCGGCCACGGGATCTGATACAATGGACAGCTGAGATGCTGAACAAGAGCCTGGCATGGCTTCAAAGCATCGGCATCCCAGGCGGGTGTGCTTTTGGCGGCTGCTCCCCGGCAAAGCAGCTGAGCGGCCTCAAGCAGCATCGCAGGCCAGGCTTTGGTGGTGCCTCCCCACTCAAGGGGAGGCAGAGTTTATCCCTAAGCAGGTCACAAGCCAAACATTACACAGAGTAAGTGATAAGGGCACAAGGCTGTCGGAATCAGCCATCATCCCAAAAGGAGGAGGGTGTCAAAGCTGCTGCAGCTCCTAGAGAGCATCATGACATCATGTAGATGTGGTGCTCAGGGACATGGTTTAGTGGTGGACTTGGCAGTGCTGGGTTAACGGTTGGACTTGATAATCTTAAAGGTCTTTTCTAACCTAAATGATTCTATGAGATCCCCTGTTCCTTTTCTTACTACAGCAAAATACTTGCTGAAAAATCCCTGCATGGTTGGACTCAGCCTTAAAGTTGCATGATAAAGCTGTGACTCAATTCCCGGGTAAAGGCTGGGAGTTCAGATATCCATGGAGGAGGTCAGTGGTTAACTGAGCTCAGGATGGTATTTTTGCAGAGATGAGAAGGTATTGTGAGATGCTTCCGATGTGTTTTACACAAGTGGTGTCAGTCAAGGGAATGAACGCCCAAATACTTGGTCCGCAGACCTAACGCCTTCTCTAGCGAGGCAGCTCCTCTGCTTTGTCTTTAGCTTGCAGCTGTTGCATCAGCTGGCGATTTTGAGGTCGCAGATGGAGGTCATGGTGGGTTTTAGGAGAAATAAATGGCAGGACAGGTTGAAAATGAAGGACCAGGGAAAACCGCCCCCAGTCTCTGTGCAAAAATGCTTTGGTTGACGTGACACCTATTCAAAGCAGTTGCCATTTAAGGTGTAAAAGACCAAGGAGCGACGAGCAGAGACTGCAACGACCCCTTGGTGACAAGGTGTGCCTATGGCTGGGGGACTGAGAAGGCCAAAGGGATTTGCCTGCCCTGGGCTGCCCAGTGAGCTGCAGCCAGCCCCAGCTCCCTCCCGGTCCCAGGACAGCTCTCTGAGGGTCACTGGCTCTCATCCTCTCCCCAGATTCTCCCTCTCTTCTGTGCGAGCGGAGGGTGATGGGGAGGAGCAGTCCCTGAGTGCGGGCGCTGCGTGGACGGGCAGCGGGGCATGACTGGGAGAACAGAAACCAGACAAGTGGGATGCCAACCTCAAGGACTTGCCTCGGAGCTCAGGCAGGCAGCGGCCAGGCAGGATGGGACCCTGCTAGGAAAGTGGGATTAATAAATGGGAGATGAAGTTGCTGCCATAGGCAAAGGACACGAGGCTGGGACTTTAGATGTTTTAGCTTGTCTTTTTCTCTTCCTTCTATGAGCCGGTGAGCATGGCTGAAGATGGGTGTTGAAGAACCTCAAGGCCACTCTCCCGCTCCACGGGACCCTGTGGCAAAGAGTGGATCTGGGATGTGCACACCAGGGCTGGGGTTTCTGGATCCCACTGGGGTCAGGGGCATCTTCTTAGCAGCTGAAGTGCCTGGCTGCATGGAGAAGCCCAGCTGTGAGCCCAGGATGGGAACACAGAGCTCGCTGGCTCCTGGGCTGTGGTTTGGGGGCTGGAGAGCATCCCTTGTCTTTATGTGGGGTAAAGTCTCCTCTCTTGCTTTTCTAGGGCATGTCCAGGAACTTCACACGGGAAGGCCACCAGGCAGGAGCCAACGCGGAGGAGGGTCCGCAGGATCCCCACCACAGGGACAGGGAGAACTGCTCCAGCCTCATCACCAACAGCCTTGCTGACTTTGAGAGCTCACTGCAGCGGGATGCCGAGGCTGCCTACACGCATGTAGAGGTATGACCGCCCCAGCGGGTTGCACAGCTCGAGGTTGCTGCTGCTGTGCAAGCCAGCCCAGAGGGTGTCTCCTGGATGTGGCCTGCAGCAGGCCACCAGCCTGGGATTATTTTCTTCTCGGCTCAGCCAACCTCATTTCCGTGCCTTCAGCTCCAGCCTCCTTCTCTCAGCACAGCCCAGCTGCTGCCGGGACGTAGGAGGGAACAGGAGCAGGCTGCTCCCTGGGCCTCCCCCCTTTCCGCAGGGTTGTTGGTTTTCGAGGTCAGTGGCGGCCGTGCTGCTCGGAAAGAGTGATGTCATTGCGGGGCCGGCTGGGAAGCGCTGGGAAACTCGGGGCTTTTGATTAGCAGGGCTTGGGGGCTCAGTAAAGGGACAGCCTGTCACCCTCCCTCCCAGGGAATTACCCCTCCCCAGGCAGCCCCTGCGCCTGGCTGGCTCCGGGCAGAGATTTGGGCATTCCACTGTCTCCGGTGCCCAGCCCCAGACTGTGGGGGTCCCCACGGGGTCTGCCCAGCGTGGGGACATCCCTGCCCAGGGCAGCAGTTTCTGTGCAGCCCCAAAGAGGGGTGTTTTGGGAAAAGGCCTGCCCAGGGTGTCCTGACCCCCTTGCTGCTTTGGTGGTGCAATCTAGGGTGGCCTCACGCTGCTCTGGTCTGTACTGGGTGGCTCCTGGAGCATCCTGCCTTCACCCTAGGGTCCCCCCTGCAGGGACAAAGGAGGTTTCTGGGGAGGGGGGAATGGTCTCTGCATCGTTGCCAGCTCCAAACAGGGGTGCTCAGCTCCTGGGGGTGAGGACAGCCTGCATGTTGCCTCCCCTGAGAGCAGGCATTGTGGGTCCTATATAGGAGTGGGCTCCCCGAGCCCTAGCGGGGAGAACGGTGGGCTCCCATGTGCGCGCTGGGTGTTGGCGGGTGGGAAAATGGCACTGACCATGACATGCCAGTGCGCTCTGCCCCAGGGCCGTGCCCAGCAGCGCTCCCAGCCCCTCTCCCCCTGCTACCCAGGCCGTAACCTGAGCAGGGGCTCCGCTGCCCGCTGGAGAGGAGCCAGCCCCGGCAAGGGCCAGGCATCTTCTCAGCCAAATGGGCACCACTTCAATGTTCAGGCTGTCTTTCCGATTTCCTTTAACGAGATGAAATCCTTTCAGGCATGAGCTGCAGCAGCTGGTGGCTGCCTCGGTGCGGGGTTCCCAGTCCCTGCCCTGGGGGGAGCTCCCAGTCCCTGCCCCAGGGGGTTCCCAGTCCTGCTGGGAAGGTGCCCTCAGCCCCTCCGCTCTACCAAAGCTTGGTGCACACCGCGCACTCGCTAGGGATCAGCCATTGGCACTCGTCTCTGGCGTGCCAGGAGGTGTCCGGCGGGTGGACATGCGAGCGCTTGCAGTGAGGAGGGTACCCTGCTAATGCTACCCTGGGGTCTCCCTGCTCTGCTTGCACGTCCTGCATCCCATAGCCTGTGCCTTATTGAGCATGCAGTCCCAGGTTTGCAGGGTGGCACCAAGGTCAGGCAGGTGCAGTGCTGGTCTGCCGCCACCGCTGTCTCCCGGGGGGTTTCCCATGGTAGAAGGGACTGAGGTTGACCCTGAGAAAGGAGAGAGGACAGACCATCCTACCCAGTGCTCGGCTAGTCAGCCTGACCTGCCTCGTCCCCCAAAATATAGCCATTCTGGCCCATCCCGTAAAAACCTCCTGTGTCTCTTCCAGGGCAAATATGAAGAAAGATTCCTGAAAGATGAAACCATCTCCCAGCAGATCAATTCTGTTGAGTCTCTCCCGGAGCTACACCTCTCTGCAGAGGACGAGAAGCCCAAGCAGCTCTTGCAGAGGAAGCTGCACGTAAGGAGCCGGCCTCCCTCCAAGCCCACCATCGTCCGAGGGGTCACCTACTACAAAGCCCAGTCCACTGAGTCGGAGAATGACATCGAGGAGCAGCGTGAGTTGGGTTTGCAGCTGCGTCCAGCGGGATGGCTGGCTGCATCCCGTAGCAAAGCCAGCATCCGTCCCTGAGTCCTGCCTTGTCCCTCAGGAACGCATGTGCAAAGCGCGTGGGGCCACCACGGAGAGGAGGGCTTGGAGGCAGGAGGAGGTGGGACGATTGGTACCTCACCGCTGTGCAGCCTTTGAGCCCTGCATGGGGGAGCAGTGCAGTGTTGTTATTCCACGGAAAATCCCTGGTAGCTAAGGAAATAGGTCACTGCTTCAGTTTAAAACACCCAGCATCAACACCTTTCCAGAAAGTAAATGCAAGTTTATTACATATGTTAGTCCTGCAGATCCGCCTGCCCAATGACATCCCTGGAGGTTTGTGCAGTGGTTGGGGTGGCAGGAGGCGGCTTGCAGCTGCGGCTGGCTGCCCTGCAGCTCAGCAAGGTGCTGCTCATGGCTCTGGCCGCGGTGAGAGCTGGAGGCCAAGCCCCCAGGGTCCGGCAGCGCCTGGCAGCACAGGCAAACAAGGCAAGTGCCCTTTCTGTGCAAGGCCAGCTCAGCAGCGAGGTTGGCCAGCACAGCCGTGCATGGATTCGAGAGATCCCGGAGATAAAGAGGAGCAAAGGGCACCAGTGGTCCCGTGCCCTGGCTGAGGCACCCGCTTTGGCAGCTTGGGTTAGGGGAGTGGGATCTGGCTGGGCGCTGCAGCTGTCTCCATCTGCCCCATCTCTGGGAGCTGGCAGGATTGAATGGCAGTCCCTCACCTCCTGCTCCGCTCGGCCAGAGGTGGTGGACATGGGTGGGATGGGGTCTCACTGACCTCCTGATGTGGGCACCATAAGCCCCTGCCAATCGTGCAGCCCTTCTCTGGCTGGAAATGAAGAGGAAAAGTGTGTGGTACAAGAAAGCCTGGAGAGGTGGACAGAGGAGCCAGAGGGGTGGGGCAAGCGGAGAGGGGCCATGGGGGACCTGCTCCCGCTCGCTGTGGGGCTGACGCCCGTGCCTGTGTTTGGCAGCAGATGAGCTCTTCAGCGGGGACAACACAGTGGACCTGCTGATCGAGGACCAGCTCTTGAGGCCCAGCAGCCGGGCGGGCGAGGGCATGAGGAAACCCTCCCCAGTGGGATGGCCACCCACCCCCGGCAGCGACCCCACCACCCCGCCAGCTGCCGACACTGCTGCAACAGCCACAGTGCCCCTGTCCCCTGCCACGTCCACGGGGCCCACGCCGGACCCCACCACTGTGAGCTGGCTTACCCCCACCCCGGAGACCACGACTGCTCTGGCAGGGCTGGCAGAGGAGGGGACCCCACAGCTACCGGCTGCCTCGGCCAGCACAGCGGTGGCCACAGCCATGGAGAGCCTGCCCACAGCTACCAGCCCTGTCCCCAGCCCTGCTGTGGCCACCACTGCCGGGACCTCGAGTGATGTGGGGACGAGCCCTGCCCTGGAGAGCAGCCCAGGAACCTGGGGACAGGCAAGCACCCTGGCGACACCAGTCAGCCCCACCATCCCTGCCACACCGAAGCAGGCCCTGGAGGAGGAGGACATCAGGAACATCATCGGTGAGTGCCTGCAGGTCCTGCACCGATCCAGCTGTGCACATGGGGGCTGCTCGTGCCCACGGTGCGTCCTGCTAAGCACAGCACAGCTGGATTTGGTCACGGGTGGGAGGTGTCATGGAGATGATGGCTGGACAAACGCTTTATTGGGGCACCAGATTTTACTTGCTTGTTAACTCTGGAACCTACTGTAGCCCCCTTCCACTTTGAGGGGCTGGGCAGGGCAGGAAGGGGCCTTCATGGGGACAGACCTGGGACAGGTCTCAGTCAGGGCAGGGCTATGGGGAGCTCTTTGCAGGATCCAGCTGGCACTGCTGGGCCTTGTGAGGCTGAGCCCAGGCCAAGGCAGTGGGGATACCTGCTGGGTGGGCAGGGAGCTGGAGGGGGGTGATGCCCACAGACCCCTGGCAGGAGTGGGTAGAGCGTGGCCGCCCTGCCTCAGGCCTTGCAAGCCTCTCTCTGCACGTGCAGGGCGCTGCAAGGACACACTGTCCACCATCTCGGGGCCCACCACCCAGAACACCTACGGGCGCAATGAGGGGGCCTGGATGAAGGACCCCCTGGCCCGGGAGGAGCGGATCTACGTCACCAACTACTACTATGGGAACACGCTGGTGGAGTTCAGGAACCTCGACAACTTCAAGCAAGGTGGGCTTGCGCCATCCTTGATGCTGTGCCAGCTGCCGCTCGGCTGGTCCAAGTAGCGTCCCCGTTCTCTGGGATGCTGCAGCATGGGGGGGGATGCTCTGCCTGGGGACCCTCCCCTCTTGGGCACCGGTACCTGCTCCCCCCAGAGCATGGGGCAGGTTGGGCTGCCCATGGTGGCTCTGGACTGGCTTGTCACCATGCCAGGCTGCGGCTGGTGGCCGGGAGGGAGTGCAGGCAGGGTGGGGGACAGAGGGTGCTGGGGGCTGCTGCGGTGGGGCCGCCCACCCCAAAGTAAAAGGGAGGGTCTCACCAGCACGGTGTCTCTGCCCCGCAGGGCGCTGGAGCAATTCCTACAAGCTCCCATACAGCTGGATCGGGACAGGGCACGTTGTCTACAACGGCTCCTTCTACTACAACCGGGCCTTCACGCGCAACATCATCAAATACGACCTGAAGCAGCGGTACGTGGCTGCCTGGGCCATGCTGCACGACGTGGCCTACGAGGAGTCCACCCCGTGGCGGTGGCGGGGCCATTCGGATGTGGACTTTGCCGTGGATGAGAATGGCCTGTGGGTCATCTACCCGGCCATCAGCTACGAAGGCTTCAACCAGGAGGTGATTGTGCTGAGCAAGCTGAACGCGGCTGACCTCAGCACCCAGAAGGAGACCACGTGGCGGACGGGGCTGCGGAAGAACTTCTACGGGAACTGCTTTGTTATCTGCGGGGTCCTGTACGCGGTCGACAGCTACAACAAGAGAAACGCCAACATCTCCTACGCCTTTGACACGCACACCAACACGCAGATCATCCCCCGGCTGCTCTTTGAGAACGAGTACGCCTACACCACGCAGATAGACTATAACCCCAAGGACCGCCTGCTCTACGCCTGGGACAATGGGCACCAAGTTACCTACCACGTCATCTTTGCCTACTGAGACCCCCCACCACAGTGGGGCACCGCGAGCCAGGGGCCACCAGCACCTTTTATTATTATTTTTATTGTTATTATTGTTATTTTGTACAAATCAAAGGGTAAATGATGGGTTTTGTTTCAAGCTGTTTGTTTTTTTTTAATGGTGGATTGTAGATCGATCCCCAGGCCAGAACCACCCCCTTTGTCTTTGCTGTAACCTTGCTTCTGCTTTTCCTTCCCCCGGGGAAGAGGTCCTCCTTTGGGAGGGCAGACCCGGCTCTCCTGCCTGCGGAGGAGGCGGTGGCCCAGACACGGTCCTCCTGATGTGGTTTTTTTTTAGCTAAAGATGATCGGCACAAGACCCAGAACGTGGTGCAAAGCTGGCCTTTCTGCTGCAGGCACCAGGTCCCAGTGGGACGGTGATGTCTGCCTGTCCTGGTGGAGGGGGTGTGGGTCCCATGGGAATGTCCCGTCTCTCAGGACCATCTTCCCAGCCGATGGCCAGCAGGCCCTTCGGCGATCCTGCTGTACAATGGGGCTGCGAGCGCAGCGCCGGTAGCCCCTGGTGCTGGCACTTATGCCGAGGACTGTCCCCTCCGGCTGGGACTCTGCCCTTTGCAACCTGCTCGGGGGGTCTGGGCACACCCCAAGCCCTGACTCGCGTCTGAAGCAAGCTGGTGGCAGGAGGGGGACACTGTAAATATGTGTAGATGGCTTTTGTTTGTTCATTTTGTAACCTGAAATAGCCACCTTTGGAATTTGCCGGGTGAAGGCTCTGGTCTGCCAGGCGCTGGGCTGCCTGGGCAGGGAGCTGTGGGGCTGGGGGAGCCCTCGCTCCCCGTCCCGCTCCTGCTCCACCTCCCGCAGGGTCCCAGCCCGTGTGCCCTCTCCCTGCCTCACTCGCCCTGGTCCCGGCTGTTGGCCATTGGGAGCCCCTCGCAGAGGCACAGCCCCTGCCCTTCAAGCCCGGCAGCATCTTGTATTTACCTGTTGTTAATAATAAAAGATCAAGTACGTTTGCAGCTGTTCGGGGCTTTCTTTGGGTGCATAGAAATGCACAGGGTTTTTTTGGGTGGGTTTTGGTTGGTTTGGAGAGTGCCAGTTCACAGAAAGGCACAGCCAGAGGGGACCTCGGGGGGGGCTGTAAGCTGCTTGGTCCTGGCACCAGGGCAGGACGGTGTGGCCATGTCCAGCCCTGAGAAGAGCTTGGCTCTGTCACAGCTGCAGTTGCCCTCAGGTCGCCAGGGGCTGCGGTGAGGCCCCCTCTTCCCCGGACTGTGGGCGAGTAGCTCATGGGGGCTGGTGCAGGGTGCCCCCTCCCCAGGAGCAGGAGCGGGGGTCTGGGTCCATGTGCCTTGTGCAGTGCCAACGCTGTGCTGAGCAGAGCCATACTGCAGCCCAAGAGATATCAGGCGCCATGCTGGCCTTCTAGTCATTTGCTTAAGTAGAACAGTATTAACAAGCAAAATAAAAATAATAATAATAAATAAAAGAACCATTTTATTGCCTTCAGTGCTAGGGACACAAGGAACAGAACTACACAGGATAAGAGATGCCCTCCACCACTGGAGCCCAGGGGTGCTGGCTGAGGATGTGGTGCCACAGCAGTCCCCGGCCCCCAGCACCAGCCCTTTCCAGTGTGCCGGGCTGTGCCAAGTTCAGCCACCACCGCCGGGTCCCCTCCCCAGCTTCCCGCCAGCAAATGACCCCCCAGAGCAGCCGGCCGCCCCTGCCCGGGGCTGCGGGGGAGCTGTGTGCCTCTGGCTGGGGCACCGCTGGGGTTTTTATTTTTGACTATTGTGTGAGCTGGCCCAAAGTCAGGTGGGGCCGGGGCCAGGAAAACAGAACTGGTGCAAGGAGCGCAGCCAAAACCCTCGCCGAGCCCGGCTGCTTCCCAGCAGCGCGAGCGCCGAGGGGACGGGGGGCCTGTGCAGCTCGCGCTGACTACGTGGCAAAGGGCAAAGCTTTTCCATAGTGTTGGCAAGGCACATACTTTATGGGGGTGTATTGCTCCTCACCCTCCTCCTCGCTTCCCCCTGAGCTGTTTGTCTTGCTGCAGGATCAACCTTTATTTCCTAACAAACAGCCACACACACTAATAATAATAATAATAATAATAATAATAATAATAATAATAATAATAATAATAATAATAAAACCCACATCAGTCAGTCAGCGGTTCAGACAATGAAGGAAAGGCAGTTGGCTGGCAAACTGAAGCCCATCATCTTCTGTGCTAACTGCAAAGGGGAAAAAAAAAATAACGTAACATGCTGAAGTCATTACGAAAAGCTGATGCTCTGCTGGCGGCTCATCGCAGCTGAGCACCGCAGTGCACCGTGTGCTGGAGCCCCTCGGCTCAGCTCCGGCCCAGGGCTTGGCTGACAAACTTGGGACCAGTTAATAGAGCTCTGCAGCAGGCTTTGTAACTGCAGCAAGAGCCATGTCTGGTAGCTCAGTGCTGGGGGGGGGGGGCAAACGGCACACTCCCCTGCTGCGTGATGGGTGGCTGTCAGTGCTGGCAAGGCAGGGGAGGGGTGTGTGTGGGTGTGCGCACGTACACGGGCTGTGCACGTCTCTCTGTGTGTCTGTGTTTCAGGAGGAAGGTGCTGTGGCTGTGTCCCACTGAACTGGAGCAGCTCTTCGGCCCTGGCAGGGCCAGTGCTGATCTGTAGGCTGTTAACTGTGAAAAGCATTAAATATCACAAAAAAACTCAACAAACCAACAAACAGAAAAACAACACCCAAACAAAAAATGGAGGAGGGAATGACAGAAAAAAAAAGGGGGGAGGAAACAAAACAAAACAAAACAACAGCAGTACAATCTTTAGAAATGCATGTGCTGCACTAAATTGCCACCCTTGGGCCAAGCCCCAGCCTTTTGCCATGTGTCCCTGTGAAGACAGCAGCACTGCGTGGGCGAATCCATGCAGGTACGGGGCTGTGGGTGAGTGTTTGTGTGTGTGTGTGTGCGCGTGTGTGTGTACAGTGCCTGGGAGGGCAGCCCAGGCCCCGTACCACCCAGGCACGCTGCTCGCAGTGTCCAACCAAGGGCTGCCCCCGGCAGGGTGACTCCTGGGAGCGGGGCCACGCTTTGTGGCAGTGCGGGTCGTTCTGCTTGTAGTGCTTTGGCTGTAAGTGTGGGTTCCCACCGCCCTGCTGGGTGGCTGGGGCTGGGCTGCTCCACAGCACACCACTGCAACCCTGGGCAGGAGCCCACTGCTTCCCAGCAAGGAGGCTGCATGGGCACGGACTTGGGACAGGTGTGTGGATGTGTATGGGGGTGACAAGAAGTGAGACAGTCCGGCCAGGCCCAGCACAGCCACTCTGGCAGAGGAGGGATGCTCCTGGTCCCGGGGCGCAGGGCCAGAGCTGGGGCGGCAGGCCTGGTGTGGGATGCAGGGTCGAGGCTCTCCCTGCACCTGCAGCTGGGCGACGGATACTGCTTCCCCCTCCTGCCTCTGCGGCAGTGTCTCTGGGCAGGACCCCCAGCGCTCAGCTCTCCACCTCAGGAGACTGTTTAACAGGGCCAAAAAAAAAAAAAACAAACCAAAAAAACCCAAAAACCACCACCAAAAACAACCCCACACCCCACGATTTTGGACGGTGCATAAGTAGCAAGGATGGCCCGTGCCCCTCTGGTGCCAGCCCCAGGCACCAGCTGCTGATGCCAACACCAGGACCGCAGCAGCGTGCATCACCCGCACCCCTGGCACCAGGCATTGCATGCTGTGTGGGTCCCCCCAGCCTGTCCCCAGCAAGGGGCCAGCTGAGCTGTATAATCCCTGGGCAGGATGCAGCCTTTGGGTAGGGTCAGGCACAGGAATGGGCTAAGCGGGGTCTGCCCTTGCTGTGCCGATGTGCCAAGAGCCCGCTGGTGAAGGGGCGCAGCCTGGCAGCAGGACCTGCTGCATGCCGGGTGCACGGGCTGTGCAGCTACGCCGCAGGAGCTACTGCAGGGATTTGACAATAGCCCTCAGGGCATGGGGCGTCTCCGGGACGGAGGGAGATGCACTGTAGAAGGTGTTGGTGTCGTTTCTGCGCTGCTCTCGGAGGTACGGAGGGACAGACGAACTTTTGATGTGGAGGATCCTGGTATCCATCACTTCACAATCGATCTGCATCATCACCTCGTAGTCCTGCCCATTGATCACATTCTCTGCAAAAGTAAGGGGAAAAAAGAGTCAGAGTTAGCCCTGCAAGCTAGTGACCTAATGGCACCAAAAGCAGAGCTTTCTGGACCTTTTTTTTTTCCTGGAGCAGGAGCTGGAGGGGGCAACCCCTTCCTTTTTGCAGCTCCACACATGGAACTCCATCTCACACAGCGCAGCGCCAGCCTGCTCGTGACACCTCAAAGGGCCCAGGCCACGCTTAGCATGTCCAGTCACACCTAGAAATTAATGCAAGTCTTTTCCACTTCTTCATCCGCACATAATTACCAATGGAGTTCACCTTGTATAACATTTATTACTGAACTGTTTTCTTGAACCACTAAAGCGTAGGCGTGATTGAAGATAGGGCTTATTTGAGAAAGATGAACGTTTCACTTTCCTTTTAGTGGTTTAAGAATACTGTAACCCTCTTGACACTGAGGATCTAGAGGAATCTTCACCAGATTATTAATAAACAAAGTCAAAATGCTACCTCTCGAAAGAATTAATGGCACCTCATTACCACGCTGACCTGGCTGTTGTACTGGTGTGACGTTGTGGTGTGACATTGGACAAGGCCATTACCCTTGAGAGGCCTCTGGACCCGGGGGAACCCAGGCCAGGACACGGGACCCTGGCGCCAGGGCATGCCAGGCTGCACCACCGTGGCGCGGCCCCAGGCCGGGCACGTCTGCTGCCACAGGAGCTCCTGGGCTTGCAGGCAGAGGCTGTGCACATGGTCAGCATCTGCTGCCTGGATTTAAAGGTGGGAGACTGTTCCCTGTGTAGACAGTGTGTCCAGGAATGTAAGAGCCGAGATCGGATTTCCAGGCACGACCAATCTTTGCCTTTCAGAGTCAGAAACGCTGCCTGCCATCGGCAGGGTTTTCTTTCTGTGCTAAGAAGGATGGAAGATCACCTAATGGAAAGCGTATGGATTGGAGGAATGCAATATACATTACTAATTTTTACTGTTTTCCTGGATTAACTCTGACTCTGGATGACAGCTGACAACCACGGCCGGACCCTCTTGTACCCCACGCCACCTGTAGAAGCCATTAGATCAAGTATGTCTGGTATAGTAATGAAAAGTAGGAGCAAACCCTTGCTAAGGGAGCTGAGGGCCTGCAAGGGAAATCAAAGCTCCCACCTGCAGAAATGAAACGGAAAAAGCTCTGTATGTGGCACCGAGTGACCGAGGCCAGGAGCAGCTGTGCATGTCTGATCCAAACACCCTGACAAGCACCTCGTCCCTCACGCCTCGTCCCTCCCGGCTGCGGTGCTGCTGATAAAGCCCTGCCATAGCTGTGGGTGCTGTGTCCCCAGTTGGGACCCTTTTTGAGGCCATCCCTCCAGGTCACCCCTTCTCTCATCCTTTGGACATGCTGTTGGTTCTCACCCAAAAGCCTCAGGACTGGATGGCAGAGAGGGCTGGGCTGGTGGTGCTGCTCAGGACAGGGGCTGCACGGGGCAGCTGGGGGCACAAGGAGAAGCTGGGGGTGGTAAGAGCCTGGCCTTTGGGCTGGAGAGAGCAAATGGGAACAGATCGGCTCCCTGTGACACAGCAAGCTGAAAACACAGCCCCTCAGCTCTCACGTTGCAGACGACAGCTCGACAGGACCCCAAGCTATGTGAGAAAATGTGGTCCAAAGCCACAAATGGGTGAGGTGGGGTGAGACGGCGGCCAGGGCCAGGAAAACCTCTCGGTAAGGCAGTAAGACTTTCCCGCGTCTGCCTGCAGCGGCCAGCACAGCGGGCTGTCTTTAGGTTCCCTGGCATTGCACAACACGGAGGAGAACAGCAATCCCAGAGAGCAGTCCATGCGAGGGAGGGAGCTGCACTGCGTGGGTGGCAGCGGGGAGCATGGGAACCAGATCAGCCCATCTCGGCCAGCCGGGATCCTGCTTCTCCCAGCACTGACACAGGCTCCCCCGCGACTAAAGTGGACCACAATTTAGTAAGCCACAGCTCTGCTACCCTCTGTAAGAAGCCCTGTGTCTTCTGAGGCCACCACAGCTGAGATAGCTGGGAGGAATCACGCTGACAATGAGCCTCTCTGGCCGGCAGGCATGGAGGGGACTCACACACCCGCCATGAAGAACTGCTGCAGGAAGCCTCTGCAAAGGCTCTCGTCTCACAGGGATGAGGACAGTAGCAGGAATGGCTCAATTCCCGCTACAGACATTTCTAGCAGCCTTTCTCATTACCGTTAGCACCAAAATGATGTAGAAGAGGTGGGATTTTCCGCAGAGAGAGCAGTTGCTGCTCAGTGATGCTGCTGGGCGCCTGGACCAGCTGTATTCAAAGGAGCAGTCTGAAAGCTCTGCCAGCCCCAGGATGCCTGGCCACCATCGGAGAGCCCTGCCTGGCCCATCCCAGCCCAGAGGGTGGAGGGGCTGATGCTCTACGTCAGCCCACGTGATGCTCTCAGCAAAACAACAGGCAAACGTGACCTGAATGCAGCCAGCACAACCCGATGTTTGGAAAGACTAGCTCACTGTCAAAGGGGCAGGCATTGCAAAAATGATTCCACATGGCTCTGTCCTGAGCTCGATGCCATTAAACTGTTTCACGATCTGGATGAGGAATAGAGAGCATACTTAGAAGATTTCTGGAAGATGCTAAACTGGAGAGATTTCAACCACCTTGGAGTATTGGATTAGACTGCAGTTTCGATAAAAGAGAGAAGCAGTCCAAAATCTTCAGGATGCATTTCAACCAAGGCCAGAGCGAAGTACAACACTCAGGAGAACTGGAAAACACGAGTACAAAATGGGGCCGGGCAGAAGCACTGCAGAAAAAGCTTGAGGACTGCAGAGGATCGCTGTGCACAAACCAACAGCATGACAGGACTAGAAATGATCAGACTGATTTCAACAGAAACAGATTTATCTTTGACCAAGTTTCTAATGATAATGAAACATAAGCCCTGGATGAAGATACCTCGGGAGACCAGAGGGTCTTCGTGACTGGCAGTTTTTAAGGAAAGGTTGGATGACCACCTGTCAGACAAGAGCCAGGCTACCTGACCCTCCCTCCGCAGAGGCACAGGCACTCGCAGTCGCTCGTGGTCCCTCTAGCCCTGCCTTTCTGTGAGCTGCAGGCGCCCATTCATGACTGAAGCCCCTCAAGGTAGGCTGCAACCGATCGGTACAGAGCCCAGGTCCACAAAGAAGCCAACGAACGTCAACTGAGCTGTGATGACTGTCCGTCTGCTCTTTGCTCGTGACAAAGGCAATGCAGTGCAACTTGGGCGAAGCCTTTTCAGTGAGATTTGAGCTGACGTTTGCCACAGGGTAGGGAGGCACACCAGCCAGTGCCCATGGTTCAGACGGCAGTGAGAACACGGCTGTGCCATATTTCCTTCATGGTCAGTTTAAATCCAATGGCTACGTAGTTGAACACATTCAGCTTTGCTATTCTTAATCCCTTGTCAGCAAGAGGGCAATATCTGGAGTAGAGCTGTGGGTTCTCAGGGGACTCTGTGGTCTGACCTCATTCACAGAACAGGCCAACAATTTTGCCTTGTGATTCCTGCATCAGATCTTTTAAAAATAGCTCGGTCAGGCTTTCTTTCCTTCCCCTTCCATGGGGCTGTCCAGCAGCACCAACATCTGGGAGACACCAATGGAGCACAAGGTGGGTTTTCTAGAGAGGCGATGATGAGCGCTGAGCTTGGCAGTCGCGTGTGGCTGATCCCTGGCGGCGTCAGTGTAGGTAACCAGTGCTTTCCCTCCACGCTCAGGTCAGCCGGGTACTGCGCTGCCTGAGCACGCAGCATCACATCTCACAGCCCTCTGCAAGGAGGCAGGCGTGGGCAGGGCTGTCTGTGAAGGCAGGACTGACAGCTCAAAGCTGCTGCCTGCTGCCGCTGCTCATTTGTTGGCTGGAAGGTCAGTGCTGCCAACCTGTGTTACAGGGGGCTGCTTAATAGCCCAGAGCAACACCGACACTGAATTATTTCTAAAGTTTATTGTGTTGAATTACCTATGACTGATGTTTTGTAGGATTACATAAGTGAAAACACAGGAACAGATCTCCTGCAGAGGTGTCTGGATTTATAAATAGGTTTATTGCTCCTCTTTGAAGTTCAGAACATACAGCTATTCATATGGCCTCAGGCGTAAGAAGCTATCCTTCCCAGGCCAAAAGGTTGTGTTGCACTTAATTATTTGTTAACAGGTTTAAAAGCTGTGCTTCAGATGATAGACTATTTCAAATTAACAGCAAAGGTAATCGTGCCAAGCATCGTTGTTATCCAACTGCACCTTCTCAAGGCTCGCTGGCTCTCGCGGACCGTACCAAACTCCCAGCACGAGCTTGCTCTAGGGAACAGAAATCTAATTCCCCATTGCTACTCTCTAGGGTTTATGGCAGCTCCTCTTAAAAACAAACATGCTGCAAGACCGAACTGATGAAAGCTGAAGTCAGCAGTCCAAACCAAAAATGTTTAGCAAATCAGGCTGAGGGTAATAACCACTGTTACAAATTACCGAAATGATGGAAGATTGTCTTCATATTCGAAGTACTAGATTTTCAAAACTGGCTTATTAGAAAGACCATAAAACTAAAGTCCTCCTTCTCCTCTTAGTAGTACCGACATGTACCAATCAATCGAATGTTCAAATGTCTGTCTTTGAGATCAAGCATCTACTTCTGTAAGAGATGCTGTCTTAGAGAAGGGCAGAAGACAGGCAGAGGGCTTGAAAGGCAGGGAATGAAAATCTTAGTGTCTGTTCTGCAGTAAGTCAGAACAAACGGTGACGTCAGTTGTCTCTCTAGACTCAAACTCTGTACAGGTCAGTGGGCTGTTTGGCCCCATGGATGCAGTCATAGGACAGGAAAAAATTATTCTGCTAATTAACCCTTTCCCACTTACATGCACACCACACCAGCCCCCCCCCCCAAGCTCTGCTGTCGGAAAATGCTTGTCTTGAAAACTGCACAATTTGCAGAAAGGCTGCAAGAGAGATTCCCTGAAATGCCACCGGACCTTGTGAAGTGTTTCAAGGCTGTCACCAACCACCATGGAAGAGCTTTGCGGCTTTCTGAAGATGTGCTCACGCCTTCGAAACATTGACAGTGCCTTGTTCTACCAAATCAACTATGAATTTTGCCTTATCCCTGGCAGTCCCACAGTGGACTACCCGAAAAATACTCTGTGAGACCAATACTGTATAATTCAGGGCCTGGGCCACTGATTTGACATCCCCCAGTCCTAAGACTCTCTCTAAGGTCCCAACTGCCTTTGCAGTAGACAGCCCACGTACCTACTGGCTGGTTTCTTAGTAGATGACTTCTTGTAAAAGTGGTCAGAACCTGCCTGGCTCTCCTCCCACACTGTGCTCACTGAATATAGAGTTAAGCTAGTGTCAACCACACAGATCTGGTCTACATGTCCTTGCTTCTGCTGGTAAGATACAGTGAGGGAAATCACTTGCCCCATCTTTACTTTAATTACCTATCTTTGTCAGTAAGGCTAGAGAATCATCCCCTCCTCGTGGACAACAGCATAGAGTGAATGTGATAGCCATGAAACCAGTTTAGTTGATGTCAAAGTTAGGTGCCAGGGAATTATCTCTGTGTAAGGCGATACAAAACCATCAACTCTTTTAAAGCCATCTTTGCTGAACAGCTACGTGTGCCCTTTATACTTTCCACATTTCCTTCTAATGAGAAAGCTTGCTTTGCCACGCCAGATTGCAAAGACAGTCAGTGTCAGTGTTAATTTACACTTGGAGCCCCTTCTGCAGCCCCATCTATCACACTGGCAGGAGCCTAGGCAGCTTTCAAAGAGCCACCCGATGTGTTCCAGTACCTGGTTGCTTTGTGCTAGCTGCGCCAAGCTGACAATGCTGAAGTTTGCTTTAAATAATGATATAGCACCAAATGACCCAAACGATTTACAGCGCAACCTGCCCTGGCCCAAAACAGAGTTTATGTCCAGGGCAGCACAGAGTTCAGAAAGCGCAAGCCTCGGAAGAAGATGAGGGCACCAGCTGCACACAGCTCTGGGGCCGGCCTGCTGAAGGGCTGCAGCTGCCCCCAGACATAATTCAGGGGGCTTTCTCGGCTCGGTCACTTCTGCAGTCTTCCATCTCACCACCACGGAGCAGCCCGGACTGTCCTACCCAGCACATCTGGACAATGTTTCCATCTGAAGGGTTGGTACACAC
Source organism: Nipponia nippon (assembly GCF_047370975.1). Taxonomy (NCBI): domain Eukaryota; kingdom Metazoa; phylum Chordata; class Aves; order Pelecaniformes; family Threskiornithidae; genus Nipponia; species Nipponia nippon. Next base: position 47,892,016 of record NW_028262369.1, on the reverse strand, counting down.
TACCAAATAAGTATATAAACGAAGCAGTGTTACTGTAACAGCTACAAAGACTAAAAATACACTCACTGCAACAACGCAGCAGGGTTCCTAAAACATTTACAGATTTGCTTGTTAGACAGGATTATTTGAGGCAAGCGAGAAAGTTATACTGTGACCCAAATAACTTCTCTTTTTGAAAGCAAATTCCTGCTTGGAACTATTTCCAAACAAACCAGTTGCAATAGTGTCACCTCTGTGGATTCAGCTGTCCTTGGTCCCCGTCACAGGTTAAGTGAGGTCCTGGGCATTTCAGTTCTCCGGGTCTCCTAGCACCTCTCAAACAGCGAGCCAGGCTGCTGGGTCTATACGCATACAGGAAGAGGGGCCATGGTCAGAAACACGGGATCCACAGTCAAAGTCACCTTGCCGAGCCATGAGCTCGGAGACAGGGTCTCTTCCCATGTCTAAGCCATTGGAGCATCGGTGCCAGGGGCTATCCAAGGGGGATATATACAGGCACGAGGGGTAAGCAAGAAAACCGGAGGAAACAAGCTCTTTGTGGCCTCCTAAGTAAATAATGGAGCCACAGGAAAGATCGGCACTGGCTGTGGATGAGGAGCACAACGCGCCCTTAACTTGCACCACTATGTGATTTTTGGAAAAGGCCAGCGCCTGTGGGCAATGTGGCCAGTGGCAGGTCTGTGCCAGATGTGCTTTGCAGTACCTGGTCCAGACTGGGAGGTCTCAGGGAGAGGGAATGAAAGTTGGCTCTTCCCAGGAACCATTTCCCACCTGATCTCCCACCTCCCCTTCCAATCTTCTTTCACTTCCCTCTAAGAGAAAGAGCACGAGCTACAGAGCAGAGAGCCCAGTGCGGATCTGCTGTGACTGCTCTTACTGTTTTGGAGAGGGAGGCGATGGCCATCTCAAGAAGAGGAGATCGGAATCACCAGTGTTGACCCTCCAGGCACATCATTTAAAGCTCCCTCAGGTAGAGTATTTCTCAGAAATACTGAGACATTTTTGACAGCGCTGGCTGTGCAGATGCGTGTTGTTGGCAGGGTATCATTGCTGCAGGATAGCCATATTTGAAACCCAACCAGCTGTGGCAATGCTAATGACAAGGGAAAAAAAAAAAACACCTCGGGAGGCACAAAAAGTATAAACAAACTCCCCACACAGCCTGCAAATCCAGACATACCCACTTACAAGACAAATAACTGTACAGAGGAGAGCAGCCTAAAAAGGCATTCCAGTGGAGGCTTCTTTCAAGGGCAAGGGCTGGAGGGCTTGTCCCAGGGCAGCACGCGGGGGGCTGCTCCCTCTGTGTGCAGCAGGGAGGGACCGGGAGGCATGGGCCTGTTCCCGTTGGTCCCCACCATGGGTCTGGCGTCCTACAGATGCTGTTAGAGCTGGAAAACCTTTCTGGCCCAATGCTACCTTTGGTTTTAAATGCTAGCAAGCTCCTCCTTTTCCCACTGTGCTGGCAGACTGGCCACTCTCCTTTTCTAGCCTTGGTACTGCCTAAGAGCGGCTGCTCTGCACAGGTAGGAGAGCAAAGTCCTGGCAGCAAAGCCCCATCCAACCTGTGCTTCTGCCTCTAACAGTCACCAGCAGCAGAAGCAAAAGTCAGGGCAAGCAGGTACTTTTGGTGATACATGAAACAGTAAATAACTGCTTCCCAGGTGCCCTAGCTACACCATTCAGGGTTCTTCGGGTTCTGTTATAACCCTTCCCTCAGGCATTGCTGTCAAATCCAATAGTCGCTGTGGCAGGGAAGCTGTTACAGTTAATGTTCATTCCTGTTGCTTTTTCTCCTGCATCTTTCATTGTTTTATTCATCTATAAACATTTATGACCAAAAATGCATAGTATTGAAGATGGGGATTCAGCAGGGCTGTAAAGATGGTTCATGATTTTTCTACTCCCTCTCTAAAAAATTACATTGCTTTTCTTCCTTGTCTAAGCTGACGCTTTGGGGAAGGTTGCGCAGTGGCTGCTCTGAGCAGTAACAGCTCGGTTATCTGCCACTGTATGTTTGCTCAGGAACACTTTTCCCACGTAAATTCTTTTGCATTTTTTCACACCAAGTTTCACCTGTTGAACAGAATTTCACTCCTTCCCAAGATCTTTCAGCCTGCGCCTGGAGACGCAGGGGCAGTGACCCCAGCACAGACCTGCATGGGAGTCTGCTGGTAACATCCCCTTCATTGCAAAATGTGACCATCCGTTTCCACCTTTCCTTTACACCTTTTAGGGAGATACCAATCCACAAGTGAGCCTTCCCTCTTGCCTCACAAAAGCTTGCTTTCTTTTAGCAGTTTCTGAAGAACTACTTTTTTCCCAAGTTTTTTGAACACTCAGGTATGTTACTGTGCTGAAGAGACCACCCTTATCCTCCACCCGCTATCCCTCTGAGGCCTGCAATGGAGCACTAAGGCACGACTTTCCTCTGCAGAAGCCGTGCCAGCTCTGCCCAATCTATCACATGCCCCCAGGCATGCTCAACTCTCTCAGATTCGGACAGCTTGCGCAAAAGCGAGACTTCATTTTTTACAGTTCCTGAGACCATTTTGAAAAAGTTTGCCTCATTTGCCACTTGCCCTTCTCCTGATAATTATATAGCCTCAGTGGTTAACATCAGCACATGAATTTTTTGCTCTTTCCTTCAACAGTGCTGACCTCAACTTTAAGTGCTCTTTCACACCTTGGTCCTCTAAAGCACTAGAGATTCCCTGGCAGGCATCCTCTGAAAAATGTTTTTATTATTTTTTTATGCCTCAGGCACACTGTTCCTCAATATCTTCTTCTGGCTTGACTTCTTATGGTTTGACATTTATTCTGCCAGAAATCGTGCTCTTTCTTCTATTCCCTCATTTGGCTACAATGTCTATTGTTTAAAAGATATCTTCTTACTTCTATGAATCTACTTTAATGTGTTACTTAAGGCTGTTGGATTTTTTAGGGTCCTTTTAAAGACTTTTGCACTGAGCTTTTAATCTTTAATCAATCTTCATACCATTTGCCAGCATTTTACCCTACTGGTTTTCTTTTAATATGTTTTCCTATTCTTATTTAGCCCTTACCTTTGAACTGTAGTATGTACTTCACCATTTCAATTTGTTGGCATTTACTGATAAAATTAATTTAACTATTTGACTTCATTTTTTTTTCAAGAGGCAGCATCACTTTTTCATTAACATGCACCTTCTCTATCACCCAATATCATTTGTATCCTAGTGCTAGCATCTCACTGGTTTAAGAGTGAAGGCTGGTGTGAGCCTGGATTCACTTACAGTTGAAATGTCTTTATAGGTTGGATGGTATCCAAGGAGTGAGCTGAATTTTCCACCTGTCTCACTTCGATACATAAAATTACCTCATTTATTTAGATACTGTGATCAGTCCTTGCTCGTAGAAGAGTATTTTTAACACCACCTCTGTGAAGCTTCTGTCTGCATGAGGCGAGCACTTTCTTCCACTTGAGCTTCTCTGATTCAATGCATTTGCCAGTTAATTTTAAAAAAATCATATACACATGCTGCCGAGTGCCTATCTGAACACGGCACACTAATAAAAATGAGATGTCCATTTCAAAGATTTCTGTTTTCCAGCTACAGCAACAGGAGATTTACAGCTTTAATGCATGAATCCTGCTCTGAAACAGAGATGCCTCCTTTCTCATGGTGAGGGGCAGCTCGGGCTGGCAATCATTTCTTCATCCACATTCACTCGGAAGGCATTTGTGCTGTACTTGGATGTGCCATGGTCTTTTCACCTGGGGCTACTACAGAATAAGATAGGATGGAGGCAGATGATTTACAATGAAGTGGTGGATGACGGAAATTGAAAATGTTCTTCAGATGCTCAGGATGTATTTTTCAAATGCTTTCCTACAGCAACCCTGCCACAAAGGATCAAGCCCGGAGGACACCCAGGAAGCGCCACAGGTAAGGCGGACAGTATGAAGAGGGTGAGGAAAGCTGCAGCGTGGAGGACTAGACCTGGGATATGAGAAGAAGGCAAAGGCCTCCTGGCCCCGCTGGTGGCAGTCTCCTTAGAGACTGCAATCCAAACACTGAAAGAGTCTGTCTTGGACTGCTGTGTTTTTACTAATCTCTAGGTTTACTCCAGTGGTGTTCTCAAGACAGAACTCATAAATGTGAACCTCCTCTACCAGCTCTGTTGCAGTTTTTCATGTTTTTCCAGGGTGAGCTCATTATGGGTAATTATGTTTCAGATCACTGTAGAAATAAAGAGCTACCAGTAATCAGAGTTGGCCTGTGTATCACAAACATAAAACTGTGTTTGCCACCTATAATTTAACACTAAGAGGAATTATGTAATCGTGAATTTACAACATTTGAAAATGTATTAAGGCAGATCAGCTGGGCTCGAGGCTAGAATTACGATGTGCTGCACAAACACAGTTCAATGTAGCCAAGACGGCGACAGTAATCTCACAGATCGGGATGAAAATTTTCTCTTTGCTTTGCAGCACAGCTCTTGGCGCAGTGCTTTCTGTGAAGCTTGGTGGGAGAGCATACCCACAGGGCAGGATCAGCATCCAGGCTTAACGAACATCTAGAAGACAGGGTCTCTGCAGCGAGACGCATACACGTTCAGTTCTAAACCGAATCAGGCTCCTTCTGCGACTCCATACTGGCATCCACCCTGGCAGCTAATGTCATGGGTTTCTTTTTTCTTCTACTTTGTGGATTTTATATAAGTGTGCATTTTATATGGAAAAAAACAATCTGGTGTAATAACTCAACACTGGCGTTGGAAATATGAAGTACGAAGTCCAATTAATTTATGACTCATTCTCTACCCGCTTCATGAACAGTGTGTTCCCAAGAAAATGCCATCTGTAGCATTTATCCTGTCTACACAGGGAAGGCCAGTTACACTGGGGCTTGGCCTACTCTATCACGCAAAACCCAAGAGATACTCTTTTTCATATTAACAACAAGGCAAAAAGGCACAGAAGATCCTCTGAAATCATCTTCCTGTCCTTTTGAATACATAAAAATAGGTTACTCATTTAGTAATTTAGGTAAACAGCTCGTTATGAAAAGTCACAGGGGAATAAGCCTTTATGATTTCATTTCTTGATCGTTTCCTGTCTAACTAAACAAACATGAACTCAAGTGACACAGATTCCATTACTTTTGTGCACAGATTCTTGAATGATTTATTTCATACTTTTTTGAATAATTTAATCTTCTCCTTCCTGTCAAAGACAACATATATCAACAGACAATGGCTGGGAAGAGGAGAATCTCTCCGACAACCAAATCTGTTGAAAACGTCTATTTAATGTTGAATGTAGGCAATGATCAATTCTGGTGTTCAAAGAAATGTAGGAAAGTTTGGGGGGGTTATTCTGTTTTGATAAACTGCACTTTTATATCACTTTGAAAAGACAAGAGTAAGAATAGCAACTTCTTACAATATGACTAAAATCTATGGTTAAAATTCCTTGATAAAATCTGTTCTGCCACAATTTCAATCCTGACGTCTAGAGCACAGCTGTACATGAGCACAAGAGCTGAAGTACATCCGTGACATTAGCAAACCATCCTAATTACAGCAGAACCACAGTAATGCAACACGCTGCTTGTCCATGACTGCACACAGGAGATGATAGCAGGCTCTCCCCGTTTCTCAGTCCAGGCTCAGTAACTGGCTGTTGCAGTGAGGTCTAACCGAGAGCTAACCACGGCTCTGATTCCTCCCTGGTCAGGCTTCACCAAACTTTTATTCCTCAACTGGCAGCTCAAGAAGCAGAAGGATGGCATTTTCAAATTGGCCTGTAGACTTACAGCATGGCGACGTTCTCAAATATATTTTCCTACATCCTGGTTTAGAGGTCTTGATGCTTTGAAGGATTCTCAGTGACCTTCCAAAAACACCTTAGCAGCTACCCTTCCTTCATCTCACAGATAGGTTGTAATCCTACATACATGACTTCCAGAGCCTTATGCTCATACTCTATAGCTTGTAAGGCTGTGCTGAGTTCTCCACAAGTTCTGCTAAATCCAGAAATAAAATCAGAAACAATGAGAGAAGGATCTCTACAAATCATGCTTGTGCAGCCAAGAGAGGAGACTTTGGTACCGACTAAAGTGGCATGAGCTTCTCAGTGTGGGGCCAAGGACAGCAGCTGTGAGAGGGAGCCACAGGGACTAAGATTCAGCTTCTAACAGGAAGAGAAGAATGAACCAACAACAGCTAGAGATAGCTGGGGCCATTAGTCCCCTGGAAACCACACTGAAGCTATTCAAAGTGGGAGAAGGCTACCCAAAATGATAAGCAGCAACCTTCAGGGAAGTCAGCTGCCCTAAGTGGTAGGTATTGTTTGAGACCTTCCTCATCTGGTGACTGACTGGGAATTCTGCTTCTTGCTTCGAAAGACGGAAATGGCATCTTTTGTTTGCTTGACCCTGGAAGGCAGAGGAAGTTGGAGACTTTATTTATTCAGCCCCAGGACATGGGAACTTACAGAACATTGTCACTTCCCAAAGAGCTTTTGTTTTTATTTTCCTTCTCAGCCTGTGTGGGTTCTGTTTGCCTTATGGATTTTTCACAGACAGTTTGCTACCAGCCTCGGACATCTGTGAGCGGCTTTTGCACGTGGCTGTCAGTTGAAAGAACGTTCTTTGTAGCTGCATGCAAATAATCATACTGCTCGATGGCAGAAATCCCTCCAGTTTTGATCAAAAAGCCTTACCACTAGATTTGTTATTGACCATTTTAATTAGAACGTATTATGTCAGAGCACTTTTGAAGTCTGTTACATCAGTATGATGACGGATGCTAGGAAGGAAGGCTGAGGGAAGTGGCAGCGATCAGAAGCTGGCCAGAACAACAGAGCACATGGACTTTGCAAAACTCACCATCCCGCTCAGAATAAATTCCTGCCTTTAGGAGACTATTTTGCTGTCGTGTTTCATGAAAAAAACCAACCCTTAAGAGAACAGGGTTCCTTAAGAACCAGGAACATGCAAGTTATAGAGAGTCAGGCTCACAAACAACTATCTCAAAGGCAGGCTGAAGACAAGTCCTACTGTGTGACATTAGACTAAGGACCGATCCAGAATATTTGTATAAAATTCAAACCTTTCTCTGTCATGGCTGCGAATTCCCAGAAAATGAGCCTCGGATCTCACCAGTGGCTTTTCCATCATGTCTCTCACTTTTGTTTGGCCGAGAGTGCAGACACCAACCCTCAATTTAGAGAGAGCAAATGATGGAAGGACTTTCACGTATGGGGAACTGTTTTGCACGGGGATCCTAAGAAGAAAAAAGGCCTTTTTGGTCTTTGTGCTGCTGCTAAGACCACCAGTATTCATGGTGAGTACACACCTGCACAGACATTTATAGCTGCTCCTACCAAGAGAAAGTGCAAGCTGTGAGAGTATCTAACAACCCCAGGGAGAAATGCATTCATGAAAGGGGCTTCTTGGGCTAAATGTTGAATGCTATCTCCTACACTGAATGACTGTACATATGTTCTCACTTTTGTGTGCTGCAAGGAGAGGACTACTGGTGGTGTGTGCTGCGCTGCAGAGCTGCAGGCATCCTGCAGAGACAAAAGGCTTGTGCTTAGGGTAGGAAGAGTGGCTTAGCTATGCTGTACTCTATAGATTATTTTGATCCAAAGATCTATGTTATAACCCACTGCATTTTTTACAGCAGTTAAGTAAATAGAAGGATAATGGCAGATGTTTTCATTTAAACTTCAAGAAAGGCACCGCCTATATGTCAATTTGGAATTGGTGTAATGAGCCAACAAGACTCTGAATTACAATAAAAGCAAATTTAGGAATGAAATCTACTGGAGACTTAACTGGTCTCAAGTGCATAGTTAGATTTCTAAAATAATAGCTGCAATCCAGCATAACAAACATGACTTGCTTAAAAACAAAAGCTGGAGTTTAACTGTAAATTGCACTTGGCTTTCATTCCCATGAGAAACTGAAAGATATTTCTTCTTGGAATAACTTCTCAGTAAAGGCACACCAATGGTGCCCCCAAAACCATGTACAATGGGACTAGGACTACCCAGTTCTGCGTTTTTTCCCTCCAGGCTTACCAACCCTAAGGTCCTTAAGTACCATCAGGCAGATTTTCTGTATTACTTGTGTCCACAAATACTGGGGCTTTGTCGTTGGGCAGAGGCAGGTCAAAACGTGGGCATGGCTGGCTGCGGGGGCCAAGGGGAGAGCCATGCGGAGGGACAGCAGCCAGCAGGGAAATGGGAGAAGAGTTAACGGCTGTGAGAGCATCCTGTGAGGCAGAAATGGCGGAGCTGACAGCAAGTACTGGCTGTGAACTGGGGGGGGTGGCCCAGCAAGCTTGGAAAGGGGCTTGGAACAGGGTGGGGAAGCAGGAAAAGAGGGTAAGAGGTTAGGATTAACATGTACCACCGTGTAACAAGTTACTATACTTTTGTTAAAAATTTAATACTTAAACATATTTAACATATTAAACGTATTTAAATATTTAAACGTATTTCTGTGCACCTGCACAGAAGCTGCCAGTGGGGATTTCGCTGGCTTATCCTCACGCTCGCAGAGGGGCATGGGCGATTCAGACTGACCAGGAGAAGAAGCACATAGGAGAAAGTTACAAGGTAATGGCCATTTTTACTCTTTTCCAACATACAACAACCAAATAGTTTTTATCAAGTTTTTATCTTGAAAATGAATAATGTACTGTTATTGCTTTGTACAATATTGTTCTCTTAAACGTCCATCTTATTGAATGCGCACATAGACACACCCGTCTACTGCAAAATTTTCTGTTGAGATTTGCCATTACCTGCAAAGCACTAGGACTGCCACTGGCTGGACTTACCCCAACTCTTCCCTCCAGGAAAAAACTCTTCAAACTGTAACCTTGACTCTGCTTTGTACACTGCTGAAAACTGCCAGGCCAATCTCGCAGAACCATGTCATTAACCTCCATGCAGAGTCGTGTGGGACAGCGACAGACAACTCATTTTACTTGCTAATCTTTCTCCGTACCTGTTCTCTGTCCCTGCAGCCGGTGGTGGGAACGGCTCAAGCCAGCTAAAGGCAGAGTCTCTAGCAGAGCTCAGAAGGCACTCAAGCAATCAAAGTGCAATCAGAAAAGGTTGACAGTCCTGCTAGGAAAAGACTGTCCAAGCAGTCTGAAGGGTTCTCGACTGAACTGTAAGCTGTTTCATGTTTGGAAACAGTGTCATGGATAAATTTTAGTACACGGACAAATAAAGATCCTGCAGAAGAAAGCAAGTGATGAAGTTCCAAAAAAGTTTCAATTCCCTTCATCTCCTCTGCCAGGGTTGTGGCAGCAAAAAGGAAGGGCAAGTAAGTGGCAGTGGAGAAGGTTTCCCTTCTACCACAGAGATCTGGCTCAGGCACGAGAAAGGCAAGAGGGGACAAGTTCTTTCACTGGAAGTTTTGCCAATTCCTCTGAGGGACGCCCATCCTCTTCTAGCAGCCAACTCTCTGCAGGTGGACAAAGAATTAAGGTGGGCTTAAAAGAACAGCAGACAGCTGGGAGGAAAGCTTTGTTGTCAGCTAACTTCCAGATGCTTGTTCAGGACGTGCTCAGTCCCCGTGGAGGCAGAACAGGGTGGAGGAGCAATGTTCTCAAAGGAGAGAAATGGATTCTTCTCCAGGCAGAAGTTTTTAGGGAATCGTCTCCTCCAGGTAATCTACTAATAATCAAATTAAAAATCAAGCCAAGTTACCTACTGGCTCTTGTGTATCTTGTAATTTTTTTCCTAATACCTGGCTGAGTGTCACAGAGGAAACAGTATTTGACGCCGTTGTTTACTTAATGCTATCCTTGTGTCTCATCTGTTTCAACATCTCTGCCCAAATCCCTGGACATTTTTTTATTTCCTGGATTATGCTGATGTTCTGAAGAAAAATCCCAAAGAACTCAAGTAACTATAATTTCACAATGTTTCATTAACGAAGGATAAGATTTGTCACTGGATTCTGATGTGTATTTTCCAAATTATGTTTACTCCAACAACTGAAAAGTTATTTCAAGCAAAAGACGACTCAGTAACACGTTAAGAAGAAATAGTTTGTAATTTAGTGCCCATGTGCACGTGATAATTCAGCTCAGCCAGAAAAGGATTTTTGTAATGGACATGAAAAGGGAGTTTCAGGGAGATAAATGCCAAAAAAAATTCTGATACATCTAATAAAAATTCCCCTATGATAGCTAGTTATAGATTATCACACTTGACTTACTGTACTGCATGGGAAAATGTAATTATCAAAATGCTGAAAGCCTGAACTGATTTTTTTTTTCTTAGTTTATGGAAATTTGCATCATCAGATAATGTTTTCGGCATGCTTGAATTTAACAAAAACATTTGGGTTTATGATTCACTTGTACTGTAAACCACATAAGTTTTAAAAAAGCATGACGTGCACAAATATTCAGAAACTGAAGCTTATACTGTTACAGGATTCACAATGCATCTGATGACTGTGACAGTGACCCTGTGCCCCAAACATGTCCTAACTTGGCAGTTCCTCACCATATGAATTAATGATGTATTTATACAGTTCATGTCCTGTCTCTCATGTGGGACTGAAATGCAGATCAAGAACATTTCTGTTTGCTAGTAAGCCTGTGCCCCTAGTGCAAAGCTATTTTCTCTGCTGTCCTGCGCCATTGTAACATGATTATTATTAATCCTGACCGTGCAGTGCTGAGAGGTCCCAGTCACACTGAGTGTTGTATAACAGACTAGTAAATAGCTGAGGAAGCTGATGGAAGGCACTCAGCATCCTAACAAACCAGTAAGGCCAAGGAATTTGCCCTGCTAAGCAGGCATAGGAGGAACCCAAATGAGAGGATGAGGACAGTCTCCACACTCGATGGGATCTTTGTAGCCACCAAGTTAGAGAAGTTAGATCACATTCAAGTAACCCTTAATCAGCCGTGTATAAATCACCGCGACTGGATGGCACCACCCCTGTCCTTGAAGGAGCTAGAATGAGATACTGCAGAACTGCTGGCCAAGTCACGCAGCCTCTCGTTACAGTCTCGGTGACCAGGCACTGGTGATTTGCCAGCACCCCAGCTCCAGCGCGGACCCTGGCAACTAAGGCCCAGTAATGACCAGTCTGACTTCTTTTTCAACGACAGACATTTGGTCTTAAGTTTGGTTTCCACATACAAGTCAGGCACATCTCTTTGAAATTATTCTCCTATCGTTCTCTTTCATGTTTTGGACTTACCATTGATGTTTACAGCTGGCAACACTATAGACATCTTTGGTCTTCTGGTCTTGTTATGTGTGGTGGCTGGCAATAACAGGTGGTCCTGGAAAACAGGGGAAAAGATGTGTTAAATCTACCCTGAAAGTATAGAGCTGAGAAAATTCATTTCCATTCTGTCTTGCAGGCATTCCACATAAAACTATTTACGACAGCTTAGCAAATTCAAATTGTTGAGGGAGTCTTCCAAAAGTCACAGCAAGTGCTCATGCTGTGTAACTGAGAAGAAATCTCTATCGCATGCAGCAGAATATGAAAAAGCCTTGATCATGTGGAAAGAGATGGAAACTACTATTAGGCCCTCGTTCAACAGAGTACTTATGTATATGATTAAAGTAATTTAACTTGACTTCAATGATATTTAAACGTGTGGTTAAGGGCTTTGCTGAATTGGAGCCTTTACTTGCAGTGCTGTCTGCTTTATATATAAATGTCATCTTGCTGTATCGATCTCAAGCTCTACACCACATGCCTCATGCAGTAGGACTGTATCAGTCAGGGTTGTGATGAGGTGTGAAATAGGAGCTCTGCTGGCAAAACCTACCAGGGAAGTCTGATGGCAAAGCTGTGCTTTAGTAGCTCATCTCAACTGTGAGGTGGCTGGGTGCTGCTGTAAGACAGCAGTGTTCAAACTAACTACCCTGGGTTTTAGCAGTAGAAGCTGCATCTGCAGGAGATGCTCTGGATATGGATCTGACCTGCAAGGAAAAATGCAGCCTTTCTTCAGTTTTTTTTGCTGTTAGTGAACTCAAATTGCTCAACTGGCAGCCTGGGAAAATATGGTTCTTTCCTTATCAACAGAAGTAACAGAACATAAAGCGCCAGTCCAGGCATCTCCCATATTATTGCGCTATGCTGATCTAGACTGACCAAAGGAAGACTACTAAGGAGGAGGGAAGCTTCCCATGCCTTTCAAAGCTTAGCTTCCCTGACAGAAGGTTGCTTCACTGCACCATCTCAGTATGCAGTGGACATTGTGAAGGAAATATATTTGCTCTCTCTTAGTAATTAGGTACAAAAGACTGTGTTTATATAATTGACAAATGGAGTTTAAAGTTCTAACTCAGGCTCTAAGTGAAACAAAAACCTGGCGATCACCAAGTATCTTTTCCAGGTCCCAAAGAATTAATGGAATGGTTTATTTTCCCAGCCCCTCTGTTTGCCCCTCTCCCAATCCCAGCAATGCCGAATTCATTCCCAGTGTCTCTGAGAGGAACGAAAGCCAGCAGGTGCCACCATGTCAAACACGAGGAGACCAACTCATTAAGAAGTTTTTGCAACTGTCCTAAAACCAGATCTGAACACCTGTCTTACACTTTTCAAGAGCCAGCATCTATCTCACATGGTTAAAAAGCAGAAGGAAGTTTGATGTTCTCATCTCATTTCTTGCTTTTCCATTTGTAAAACTCCCACAATATTTTACAAACCCAGCACTCAGAAACTTTACATGCAGCTTTTCAGCTCCCTGCTTAAGGGTAAGAACGGGCACACAAACATTTCATGCTTTTGGCCAAGGTTATCTTTTTGGTAGACTGAATTAGACTTCCTTCAGGACACAGTTGTTAACTTCTTAATGTCAGGGTAACTGTATTTTCCCCATTTTAATATCTAAACATGACATTGTTATGTCCAAGATTCAGGGAACTAACTTACACACGAAGTCAGGTGTTAAATACATCAAGATATTCTGTAGATACATTGCAGAAATATCATTCTCTTTTTTTCCCCCCACCAAAAAATCCCCCAAAAAACAAATGACTGACCATGAGAAGAAAACATTACTTCAATAAATGACTGTAATTAAAAACATCTTGGTACCAAAATTATAAAACCACGCTGGTATAATTCTCAGACTACATATGTAATTCCCATTTCATTTCTGAACCACTGAGACTAAGACAACGCTCAGTAAGACAATGAACTTTACAGAAAAGCTGTTCTTGAAATTCAGTGTTCCCAAGGGAACAGGCCAAAGATAAGATGTCCATTAAAACTACATTTTGTAACAATGTCCTTGTCATGATTTGATGACTATTTTTAACATCGCTTAAAAAAATGCTTATCCTGTTTTTTTTTTCTTTTTCAATGCTGCTGAGAGTCCACAACATCATCACCTAGCAAGACTCAAGTACTGCATAGATGATCACCTGTGAATCATTACAAGTAACTACTATTTTTTTGCTAACGTATCTGAAGATTGGTATATTAATTGATGCTGCCTTAGTTTTCCTTATAATGGCACCTTTATTTACTGTATGTATAAAACGTATTAAGAACTATCACAAAGACTTTACAATCAGAGTACCTTTATAGAAATAAACAGCAGCGTCACAACAGAAATGCCAAATTTCTGGATAGCAACAAAATAAGGAAAATTCCTCAGATACCTCCTGTATCGTTACCTTCTTGGCTGCACCACGGGAGGTTCAGGTTGGACATTCAGAAACAGTTTTTGATCGAGAGCATGGCGCAATCCTGGAACAGGTCAGCGGAGAGCTAGGGGATCTTGGAGGTTTCCAAGACTCAGCTATACAAAGCTATGGCTGCCCTTATCTACTGTCGGCAACAATTCCACTTCAAGGAGAAGGTCGGGCTAGGCACCATCACAGGTTTTCTCTATCCATTTCGATGATCCTATGATTCTCTTTTTGCAGTCCACCGGACAGACACTGTAAGTACCAACTTCTCCTAAGAGTCCTATGGTAACTAGAGGCAGTACAAACACCTCAGACTCGGCCTTTACAAGCTCTGTATCTCCTCCACCATGGTTAAATTCAAAGACTTGGCTCAGACTGACTCTGCAGCTAACAAATGTCATTTCCATGACTACAGCGCAGCCAAACTATGCACTAACACTGCTGGGCAGGTTCAGCTTGCACCAAACTGATCTGCTGGAAAACAATACTTTATTCTAAACCTTGCATCGAAAATGAGATATGAAATTCACCTTTCTTAGTTGTGCCTCACCTAGAAGCCGTTTTTTTTTAAATACCTGGAGTTAGATTTAATTGCAACTAATTTTAGACTTCTGTGAATGATGTTTCAAGAGCTGCAAAGAAGAAATGAGCAGTTCACCACTATCTGCTCTCCTTCCCCATAATTCTGACTTAAAACAAAAACACCAAGTCATTTTCTGGTAGATCAGTCAGTTGAAGTGGGCAGCTCCAGCAGGTATTTCGCTCTACACTAAGATAGCACTGGAGATGATGGGAGCTCCAGAGAAGCCTGCTGCTCTCCAGTGACTATCATGAGAATGAGGTCTAGTTCAGACTGGTCAACCAACATCCAAACACCTGAAGCTGTATGAAATGAATCCCACCCAGTCTTCTTTCCCTGAATCAGAGAAACAAAGGGAGCATTGTTTTCTAGATCACAATTACAGTTACTCAAAATCAAAGGAATATAAGAAGGAAGACAGGTATATAAAATGCCAATATTATGACTCATTCTAACCTAATGAAGTGAACTTACTTTACACAAATCATGGCAGGCCCAACACATCCTACTCAGCCATACAAAATCCTGTTAGAGACAGAAACTGATATGATAAAAACTTCGATACCTATTATACGTGCACTACTACTAGCAATCCCTCCAAACACAACCCGACAAGATCAACTCACTGGATCTGATACAAGTTGCACAGGGAACCATTTTCAGTGAAGCCGCTCTGCTACCCAAGACATTAAAATTACCTCCCCTTTAGTTTCCAGACTCTGAAATGTCTCCTAAAACTACACAGCGAAGTAGTATGTTCATGTATCAATTCACCCGCTACTCCTCTGTTTTACTGGAGCAGTTTGAACAGTGTGAGAAGGAAGACCCAGAGCCTTCTGCTCCCACAGCAGACAGTGAGACAATGAAGTAATTTCCAATCGCATTTGTGTATCCAAATATGCTTTGGAGTTGCTGCACAACTCCTCAGTGTTTCAACACCAACTTTGGACAAGACAGACATATAAAAAGCCAGTCAGCTGTAAGTTCAAACGGCTACCAGAAGCTAGTGTGCAAGATACGCAGATTGTCTGGAAGGTGGATACTGCCCCATCACTACTACGAAGAGCCATTTTTAAAATCTGGAATTAGAGAAATTTATCCACCTCCGTAATAATCTTTATCTTTTAGATGCAGGAGTGTCCCTCTGACAATCAGTCCTAACTGACAAAGTTTCCTAATTAACCTCATTCTACATTGAAGGTGAAGGTAGTAGCAGGTATGCTGCAGAGTATCATAAATATTTTGCCTACAGTTTAGCTACCTACAACATTCTCGAGCCTAAAAGTCTTCAAATAGTCCACAACTTTTATTTGAAATCAATACCTAATTATTTATATGGAACACAAATGAGTGTATGGATTAGTGATTAGGAAGAAATTAGACATTTAGAAACATTGCTTGAATGCATTTCTAAAATGTAAAATATTTTCTCCTGTCCTATCCTGCTCTGAAGTATGTTGAATTGCATCCCAGAGGGGTGTGTGATGCTATTACTCATCCCTAATTTTAAACACCAGACAAAAAAAGGTCTAAAATTAAAATGCTGTTTGTGATATTAACACATGGTATAAAAATGAAAATGAATAAAAGCAAATCTTGCAAGTCAGCATCTGGCCCATGAGCATGAATGTCAACCAGAGGCAGAATAAATCACAACTATTACCCAACAACAGATGGCCTTGGCTTGGGCCAAGATTTGCACTTAGATGAGATGACAATTTAAATAGACGATGCAGACCTGAGACTGCTGGCAGAATGACTGGAAAAATATCAGCCTGGAAAGACAATATTTCAAACGAGACCCTAGCTGCAGCATTCTCATTTTCCTTTTGATCATCTCTACAGTTCAGTGATATTGAAGCCAGATGAGATGGACAGATAGATAAATATAGATACAGATACTAAAAATCCAGCCACAAATGCACTACCTTAATTTAATAAGTTGGGATATAGAAACACATTTTTTCCTGGGGATAAAGTCTGAAGCTGTTGCTTGTTAAACTCCTGATTAATAATCACATTTATCAAGTCCTTGCCATCACAAAACATTCAGGACACCATATTATTAGAATATAATTAACCAGAGCTGTAAACACTTAGAAATTAGGCACCCCTATAGAATGAATTTCCTCACTGAATCTTTTCACTCTGCTGGTTAATTCAGTGCCTGCTGATCTGCTTCTGGACTCAACAACACATGGAACTGCAATAAAGATTTTAAGGCTTCTTACATAAGATCAGTGTTGTCAGGGCTCTAACAGGGATTAAGCTCTGGAGCCTCATGTGTCTCTAACCCCCCAGTCAACTGGCAATGGAAATCCTGTTCCACTGTGCTAGAATATTCCAAAACTGGCTGCTCCTGCAGCTTCAGCCTCAGTCTCATGACATGTGGTTTGGTTCCCAAAGTCCCCACTACCTAGATGCATGAAAACTTGCAGGCATCTTAGTTGTCATTTAAAAAAAAAAACAACCAACTGTTTCTAACTCTCATAGTTAAAGGACATAAAGAAAACATCACCACTGCACATCATGAAGTTTCATTAAACAGAGAGAAAACATGCTAGTCAAAGGTCTTTTTGCCTTTTTTTTTCTTTAAACTATCATAATTTTGTAAGCTGGACTCTTGGCTTTTAAACGATTAGAATTGGCAATATTGCTTGTTTTGGCTTTTGCAATGCATGTCCCATCAGCAACACTGCACCCAGCACCAGACGCCTCCCTGGGGAGCAGTATGCCACCTCGCTATAGGCAATCTGCGGAGCTCCTCCTCCATTTCTGTGTGTTTGAAAGAAACAAGAAGGAATTAATCCTTGCAGCATGCCCGTGATGGAGGAAAATATTACCAGTGCTGTGGGGAATGTTTAGAGGAGATGTGCATGCATTTGAGGGATACCCAAGTGACAAGGGACACAAAGCAATGGATTTCCAAACCCTCCAAGGCTCTGCACTCTCAGCAAGAGCTGTCTTTCCTCCTATCCCTGAGGTTACTTATCTGTCAAATCAATTCCCCTAGATTTTTCTTACTTTCTTAAATGCTGTACTTTGGTACGGATAAGTATTTTTCAAAAGCCTCTTCTGGTGTCTTGAGCAAAAGCATTATCTACTAGAAAATAATTAATGCGACTTGATTTAAATGTGCTTTGTTACAGTGTATTTAGCACATCTGCCTATGTAAACACTGTCACGCTATTGAAGGGCAAGCCATGGCTCCGACCCTTCTCAGTGGTTTGGAGCACGTACCCTGCAAAGTACAGATGTGATCCATGTGGGAGCCATGACTCCACTATCTCATTTCTCACAAAGACTTTGTCAAGATGTCCGAATGTGCCCCGCTCTTCGTTAAGAGATCCACCTCTGACTAACTAAGGATAATCTTTTCGAAAACAAGTGACATTCGTTACTTTACAGGAATAGAAGCTCCAAGGAGACTGGATTAAAATACCACAGGAAAACCTTAATGTGCTCTTCTTGTAATTTGCCTTGATGAGGAGATTTGATCTTTACCATTGCCTTGGAGACCAGCTATGTGCTAGAATATTGCAACTAACGAAGACAGTTGTCTGCCAGAGCAGAGTGGGCAAATAGAGCCAGGCGCCTGAGCATGCCAAAGGGTACTCTGTCCAGGCAGCTTCAGAAGGCTTCTTACAGTAAACACACACTGTAGCTGGGCATTTTTTCATCTCTGTTTATGACTAAGAGGTCTCCCAGGGAATCGTGCCTCAATCTCTTCCAGCCTCAATCTTCACGCTGTGATTCTAGGACCGCATTAGAACCACTGCCGATGCAGGCTGAGGAGCTTCCCACATCTCACTGAAGTCTTGGCAGCTTCCCAAAGCTGCCGGGGGGGACCATTTTTCTTTAGTGGCACTACTTTTGGTAGCGTTCAACACGTCCTGACGGCTTAAAAGCTTATCTATTAACTATCCGACCACACCCAGTGATCTCAAGATGAAGCAGATAGAAAGCAAGTGGTTTTTTGACCAGAAAAATTGTGCATCAAATCCACGTACTGTCTTTCAAACCTATTTTTTCTGAACATCTTCAGGGACTTCAGGTCAATGAGATGACACTGGACCTTCTTTAGAGGTACGCTTTTGGCCATACAAAGAGTATGAAACAAAAATGTGCTTCCGCAGGCCCAAAAAGCTGCATGCAACTTCAGAGGCTGCCCTGTGCAGGTCCTCTGAGGAGCTGGGCTTTTTAAAACCATGGGCTGACAGAGCCAATGAGCCAGCTTTTCTTTCATAAACCACAGATTTCACACTTTTTGAAAATTTCAAAATAATTGTTTCAGGCTGCCTGGCTGTTGCCAGAAGCGTGACGTTTCTGTCCTGATCTCCTATACAGGCCACCAAACCTGCACTGAGCAGCATCGCAGCCTTTGGCATGCGACTCCTAACCGGGAAAGGGTACCCGTGAAGCTGGAACTTCACTCTCAGGACAGCCAGGGCTGAACTTCAGCAGCTCTCTGGACACAAAAGGAGGCTGCTCTCCAGGGAACAGAACTTACTGCAATGCACTCATGGCCTAGGGGCTGATTCTCATTTACCCCAGCGGTTCCCGACACTGCGAAGCACACAGCACAGATCATGGTGTAAACGAGAATCAGGTCTTGGCATATCTGTTTCTGGTTTCCTCTGTGAGCGTGTATGAAAGTTTACAAATTTGTAGAGGAAATGGCTGTATAATTTCACTGTTGATTCGGTTGGGTGATGGCAACCATATGGTGTCCCGAGGATACACCATACTGGATGCAGCACTGGTCCATTTGAAAATGCCAGAAGTTCCTGCAACATTGCTTTCGCTACTGGTGGCATTAAACAGGGCAGTAACTATAGAGGGAAGGGTGCCTCTGAAACTACCGCTATCCTACTATTTCAGCCTGACCCTTATATCTGAAAAGCATGGGAACAGTTTTAAGAGCAGAAAAAAGAGAGGAAACCAGTTAAAACCTCTACACAAACTGTGACTCATAGCCACGATACTTGCTCATTATAACACGAACCGTAAAGCTGCCTTGTTTTTAAAGTTGATATGTCTTTTTTCCCTTTTTTTTTTTTTTTTTTTTTAAGGTAGACCTTAGAAATCCACACGGATTTACTCACCCCGTCATGGATCCTTGCAGGAAATCCATGACGTGCGAAGATGAGTATGGGAGAGAGTGAAAGATGGGATAAAGACTGCAAGGAATCCACAGAAAACCCGCAATAAAAATTCACAAGGTCTCAGCCTCTCTGCATCGGCTCTCGACAGCCCACCCTGGGAGGCCCCAGTAGGTTTACTACTTTGGGTTTAACGATAACCATTTAACTTAATTTGAAAGAGTACTAGTTCTGCATATATTAAACTTGAGGTTAGCTAGCATATATTAACACAGTTTGATTTTGCGGCATACTAAAGAAAAGAGTTTGTAATCAAGAATTCAAGTCCCAATCCCTAATAACAGAACTTAATTACTTTTCTATGTTTTAAGCCCACTGGGGGAGGGTGGGGGGGCGGGGAGGGCAAACTGTCCCATAACAGGAAAGCTCCCAGAAGTGGTGGGAATAGAGCTTCTTTTTCTGCTTTTACGTTTGCCAAAAGCGCTCCTATTCACGCCAATGCTGTTCCAATACCAGTGTTCCTGTGCACAGGTGGTTTTTACAGCCTACACTTTGCACACAGCAATGAAGTGATGAGATACGCTTTTTATTTAAGCGTTTTACCAGAAATAGCTCAATCCCACAGTCAATAAAATGTCCTGTAGTGTAAGATTACACCTTTCTGACATTCCCAGACAATTTTTTATAAATAACACCTAACTGCACTCTGGAACGCTTTCTGCCCACTGTCCCTGCAGAAGAGGGAGTTGCTGTCCAGTTTAGTTCCCACATGAGAGACCTTTTAATGAAGAAGTCTTTAGTGCCTTTTATTGTCAACTGTACTACTGCCAGATGTGACATGGCCTGGGCTCCAAAACTAACTGGAAAGCACCTTGCTGTGAGTCAGAGAGCCTCGTGAAAATCCCAGAGACCTCAGAGGAATGGGAAATTCACTCTGTCACAAAGCTCCCTTGGAGGAGTTTCCTCCATTCTCTTCAATGGCAGCACTGCAGCATGTCTACTCAGCTTTGGAGGTCAGCACTAAGTGTTTTCTCAGTGTAAAGGAGAACCTGTGGCAAAGGTCAAGAGCTGGATTAAGAACTAAAAAAGTTATGGAGACTACTAAAGATATGGAGACTGCTGTGAACTGTGTCCTCTGTGCAGTTCACAAATGGAGAAACCAAACATAAGTAAAGCAAGAATTACTACTTCGTTTTTTCCCTTCTCCTTTTGGATTGAACTTATGTTACGTTACCTTAAAGACCAAAAGGAACCTAAAAAACAGAGGCCAAATTAAAGTGACCTAATTTAGATTTTTAAATGGACTGCAAGCATCTCAGGCTTAGACGTTTATTCACATCATCTCTCCAGTACCTTGTGATTCCCAAAAGATCCAAGACATAACAGCAGTCACCATATGACTCTATTTTAGAACAAAAAAAATATCTCCAGGTGTAAAAGCAGAGGACCCAGTTTCACAATGACCTGAGGCATATTAAGCTTTCCTGCTGCTGAAGCTGTTCCTGATTTCCTCTTCTTGCCTGTCCTGGCCTGGGCATTCCTGCTGCTGCCCAAGAGCCAATGCTGTCCTCCTCTGACTCCAAGGAAAGCCAACTCATCTTGCTAAGATGGAAACAAGCAGCGTGTACAGATACGACACTTCCCCCTACCTGTCTTCCAGCCACCAACCATTTTCAATTACTGTTTTAGGGATTTTTTAGCAAAGATGTGACTTCTATATATTTAGTAGCTTTTGATAGATTTCTTGTCCATGAACTTTCCCAGTCCTCCCTTGAATACATGTAAACTTATAGCATCCATAATGCAGTTTGGCAAGAAGTTCCACAAGTCTACTTCTACTGTATGAATCGCTTCCTTTCCTTGGTTTGAACCCACGTCCTCCTAGCTTAATTTGCTGCCCTTTGTTTCACTTGGCATCCTACTCAGTTCCCTCTAGGTAGAAAAGTAAGGTTACAATTAAGAAAGCAAGAATAAAATGGCAAGAGAATCTCATTACTCCATCAAGGTTTGAGAAGACCAACACAATAACTTTCTAATAGACAACAGACTATAATGCAAAGTATTACTTAGATGCACCAAAGGCAGATGTAAAGCAGATGTCATATAAAGGTGAAAAAATTGATAGAATATTCAGTTTTTCTGTTTTCATGGTTTACAATCCCTTTTTTCAACTTCCAAGGCCAAAGAGGAGGAATTATGGCTTAAGATAACACTGAAATATGCTGGTAATTAGGTATCTATTAGTCAAACAGTAGTATCTACTCTGAGTGGCCTCTGAGAAGGAATCCTGTCTCCCTTCAGGAATCAGAGTATAAGCACACTTCCAGAAGACAGGCCCGCCAACCTTCCGTCCTACTGAGACATCTATCTTCATCCTGTTAACAAAGTGACACCAGCTACAAAATGACCGGCTATTCTCAAGCTCCCCATTCCTCTGCAAATCCCTCATTCTGGAATTACCCAAGATGAACCCGCCTCATTTCCATTTGAGCTTTTTCAATCTCACTTTTGACTTGCAGCACATCCTAAATAAGAGGCAATAAATACCATCAGTCTTCCCCTGTGAATAGGGAATACTCCAGAAAACCACAGCTAGCAGAGGCTTGGGTGGACATACGTTAATTAGGCACACCATGAGGCACAGCAAAGCCAGTCCGACTGCAGTGGAGAGTGAGGTAAAGGCACCCCATTTGGACTTTATTTCCATCATAAATGTATTCTTCCTTGTAGTTTTGTCTTTTTTCCTTTGTATAGGAAAGAAAAAGAAAGGCCTTGTGAACAAGGAGGGCACAGGACAGAGACTGGACAGAAATCCAGCCAGTTAAACTTGTCTGCAGAACTGCTTTGCAAGGCCCGAAAGTAAAGAACAATGCATGCATTTGCTATGATGTAATTTTGGTTTGGCAGCAGATTAAAAAAAAATTCCTAAACACAAAGTAAGAGGATGTGAAGAACAGAATTCTATGTTTAAGTAAACAGTTTTGGTTAAAATTGTATAGGAAGATTTTTAAGGACTTGAAAACGCTTTGATAATTTGTGTGTGTGTGTTATTTGTGGAAATAGTTGAATTTCAAGATAAACTGGAAAAGATACGTGTATATGAATAGTTGACTCAGTGCTGCACTTCTGTGAAGACAAAAAAGAAATCCCAGCTTGTACTGGTGGAAAAGTTCCTCCCATTATGTTTGATAAGGATCATATTTTCTTCTAAAGGCTCTCTCAAACTACCATCATAAAATTTAAAAAAGTTTGCTCCAAATTATTTGAAAATGATGTTTCTCTGCCATTTTCTGTCCTTCCCATGGGCTGTATAAGCACAGAAATGCAGTTCATCTGTAACTCCCAGTTGAGCCTGTCAATTATCTTTGTAGATTTTACAAAGTTGTAAGACCCAAAAGGAATTAATTGTTTTATTACTACTACCCATAAAAAGAAATTCCCCTCCTTCTCTAATTCACTGCAGCAGAGCTCTGCTTTTGCATAGCATCTGCAGGCTATTAGTTTTGCAACTGCAATCTGTAATTGCAAAAACATGTAATTTAGGTAGGGCATGTGAATAAGGTCCAGGAAAACCAAAAAGGATATAATCCAGATTCTTTGCTTCTCAGCAAAAGAGAAAAAACGTTAACCCAGAGTTTCTATATTTGCTTGCGAGACCTCAGGTCTTCTACATAAGACAAATTCTGGGTTCCCAGAATTACTGCCAAACTGGAGACTCTGCCCCAGAAGAGCACACACAGCGCAAACTGGAGTGAGGAACGTTATTACCAACAAACACCTTTTTGCTGCTGTTCTGCCTTTGCAACCCTGCCACAGAAGCAGAGAGCCAACCAATGAACAAAAATGATGTGGTTTCATGGGCACGCTCCTTGGATCCAGTATCACAAGATAGACTAGACTGTAAATCCTTATTTCTCTCTAGATCAGATTCCCCATGAAACAGAAGCTGGACGGGTAAAAAGAAATTTATGTCAGGCTTTCTCCAAATGCCGGATCAACACAACACTGCGATTCAAAATCTGTTTGCTAACGAGGCTGTGCTCTGCTTTCTCTTCCGACTGAGTTCAAAGGACAGTGAAGTACTAGAACACTTTGATCTCACTCTGTGGTGAGATCTCCGTCCTCAGAGGTCTTCAGAGCCCACTTGATAATGCCACGGCCAACGTCACGCAGTGTCGGCAACAGCCTTCCTTCACACAGGAGGCTGGACCAGAGGGCTCTTCTAACCAGCATTTCTAAGATCCATAAGGACCTTGTCTCAAATTTGGAAGGGTCTGTCAAGATTATGCTTCTACCTTACCCTTTCCCTGTCTTACTAACTTGCAGACCACTCACGAAGAGACTGTATGAGAAAGATGCTCATAGCAATCAGGGCTGCATACACATGAGAAATGTTTAAGAATAGCTACACAAGTCCATGAAAGGCCACACAGTCGGTGACTGAGCCCTCTTCTGACAAAACAATTTCCTTTCAAAGCAGAAGAAAGCATCCTTTCCTACAGAGCAAAAATTCCCACATGCGCAGGTAGTCAGGAATGCAAGAAAGCTTTAAAATCCTAACCAGAAACAACTGTCAAGTAGAGTCCAGACTTTAACCTTTTTTATATCAAGGCAATTAATTTGATCATAGTGTGTTCAGTCCTACAACATGTGGCAGAAGATCCAGCTCTGGTTTGAAATTACTGTCTTCTTTCCTTCAGCAGCAACAGAAATAATTTATTTAAATCTCCCATTGAATCTCCACACTATGTAAGATAGCTGCAAGGCAAGACGTAGATCACCTGCAGTTGTCAGTGCAACAAACCCATCATCTTTTGACAGCTCAGCCAAAGGGCCAAACAGCCAGAATTCGAACACAGATGCAGGATTCAGTCTGTAGGGCAATCTTTAGAAAATGGATCCAAAAGCTGTTCTCATGAAAAGAACAATTATATTTATTACTGGGGCACAGGTGAATATACATTTAAAGTTTTGGATAAAAGTACTGCCAGACTGCAAAGCTCCATTTTACAGAATCGGCTAATTATTCTAAAAAGGATGCACCCAGTCCATCATATTGTACAAAAGGACCAAACTGTTCGTTAGCCCAAATACTGAACGTGAGCAGATGCATTCTTGAGCTGAACACCTAGCATGGGATTTATCTTAAAACAAATTTTAGCGTCTGCAAAAAGACCATACATGTCCTTTGCAGCCAGGATATCAGGCACTAGATTCAAATCTGGTTTGAAGGAATAAACTGACATTTGGCCGACAGCAACTTACATCTTACAGTCACTGTGACTTTCTCCCTTTTCCTGATCCATCCACTGATGTGTGATTGTTGCTAACTTGCTGGCAATCTATTCACTGGGGAGGGTAATGCATACGGAGGAGGAAACAAAAAAATCAAAAGCAATGAGTGGCAAAAACCAGGAACAGCTTTCAAGGCTAATGACAGGAGAGAATAAAGTAATAGTCTGAATTAAATTCTAGGCCACAATCATTGTTAAACAGATGCAATTAAAGTTATCTAAAAATGATCCCAGTTCTGCAAATTAAGCTTCTGCTCTGATGAAGATTCCAGTCAGCAGTGAAAACCCAAAGCCCAGTAGCAGAGGGTGCTCCTCTCTGTTCTCCCTGCTGGGACAGCCGTAGCTTGCCGCTATTTGCCCTTGACTGCCCAAGAGCAGACAGCGGCAGCCTGATTCTAATCTGCAGCCAGGGAGATGCTGCTTCTGAGAGAGCAGCAGATGCACAGGAAATTAGCAGCAACAGATCTTTCCTAATTTTGGAAGCTGAATCAGCTACACAGACATACATCAGAAGGACTGGAAAGTCTCTGTTAGAAATGCTTGTTATCCCTCAGCTTTCTGGGAAAAGCAACTGGCCATAAGATAAGTCTCTGGGGACCTCCTCCTGCCCCCCATCCTTTAGCCTCATATGCTCAAGGTACCCGAATATACCTTTTAACCTCTCCGAGGGTAATTCCTCTTCACTGAGATGGAGGTATCACCTCCCAGCAGTGGCAAGAAATGATGTTTTAGGTCACAGGCAGAAAGGCGTTTTATAAATACAGGCAGTACTTTCAGTAAACTGCCTTTGACTTGGTTTTAAAAATTTAGGCCTCATTTGCATTGTCAGTATCTGCTGGGTAAAGTGGCTTTAGGAGCATTTCCCTGAGGAACCTAAAGAAATGGGTGCTCTTCCTTCTCTACCGATCTATCATTTTCCCTCCTCTGATTTCACTACAGAAAGTGGTTTCCCCCTCCTTCCACATTCTGCCAAAGTTGAATAAAAGTGTGCCTTTACATAATTTCCCACAAAGCAAATGCCACTGTCAAACCCACAAAAATAAGGCAACATGAGAGATACAGAAAGAAACACAACCAGATAACAAGGAAACAAACGCTCTTCTCAGTCAGCAGCGAGACTGCATTTTTGCTTGAATCCCCTAGATTTACCCAGAGCTCAGCAATGACTTCAGCTCAGACTTGGGTGGGTCTCTGTACGTCTTGGCAGCAGGGACAGGCAAAGTTCCTAGGCCGCCGATGGCTGGACGGTGGTCTGGCACACTCAGGCCAGGGCTAGTGCTCCAAATCCAAGCTGCCTTATGTTTTCCGAAAATGTTGGTTCAGAGACAACAAGGTTTTAATATCAAGATGCAGTGGGCTGAATCCAAATTTGACAGCAGCATTTTAATCTGTGCAATGTGTACTGCATTACAGATGCTTGTTGGAAAGATGCTTCTCATTCTGCAGATCCCAGGACATCTGTATGGCTAAGGATTCATCAGCTATTCATAGTTTCTTCTAATTAAAGAGATATTCAGCACAATAATGTTAAAGAAGTTGTCACCTCTGTTGCTAATAATCTCAGTTAAAACAAGAGAGTATGAAGATGAAGTTTCCTTCCATTTTTTTGCCTGTTGGTTTGCTTGACTCATATTTACCCCAGCCTGATGAGCTTCCTCCTCTTCACATTTGTAGCTAAGTTTCACTTCTAAATCTCAGTTCTGAGTCCAGTTTTGTTGCCATGCGCCTGCTCTGTTGGAATTTCTAGTGTTGCTGAGGAAG
This sequence comes from Nipponia nippon, assembly GCF_047370975.1. Taxonomy (NCBI): domain Eukaryota; kingdom Metazoa; phylum Chordata; class Aves; order Pelecaniformes; family Threskiornithidae; genus Nipponia; species Nipponia nippon. Next base: position 47,865,589 of record NW_028262369.1, on the reverse strand, counting down.
GTGTAAATCAGTTCTAGAAAGAGACTTCATTTTATAAGGGGAAAAAGGTCTATAAACATTTAATGTTTTTTCCCCAGAGAAGAAGCTCTCAAACCAAAACAAGAAAATAACCTGATGGAAAATGGTCTTAAAAGGCATAAAAAAGTTACATGATTAACTCACACTTGGGGGCAAAAAGGATCTCGGATGCCTGACATTGAGGATTCTTTCTTAATCGCCCCCAACCTATCTTACAAAAGTGAACTTCAGAATGGCTGGGTATATGCTACAGGTGGCTGAGCGATCTGACCTCCGTGGCCACCAGAAACAGGAGGGTCCCTTCTCTCTCCCTCATCCCTCGCACTCCCTGCCAACCTCTGGCAACTGTCAGACTCTCCTGCGAGTCCTCTGAACCCTTCAGACTGTTTTTCTGCCAACACAATAAAACAGCTCAAGGACGGATCTGACAGGAGTATACACAACCAAGGAAACACTGACAACAGGAACTCTCCTTTCTGGTGGTGGTAAACTGTTTAATTGGCTCACTGGTCTTTACCCTAAAAAAATCCTGGAAGCTGCTCATGTAGCTAGGGAAGAGAAGAAATTATCCAGTTTTGAACAGTGTGAGAGCACAGCATTTTTTTTCACTACAGTGCTGCGGGAACTCATATAAGCCATCAAAACTTGCAGCACTGTGATGGAGGCTAAGCATTATGCACTTTTCATGACCAAAACAGCAGTTTCCTTAGAAAAAGCTTTCTCTTGTGACAACAATACTTTACTTGGATCCTGGTCTGAAGCCTGACTGACAAAGGATAAGCAGGGGTGTAAACTGGTGCAGGAGCATCACACTCCCTGTCCATCTCCTGACTGTGCATGTGAGTAACTGCCTGTCTGCCACAGCAATTGAATTAGCAAGATCACAGGCACCAGATTAGATTAAAGAGAGTGAAAGGTCAGCTTTGGGTAGATAAAAAAATAGAGAGAGATGCTTGCTTGCACGCTACTCAAAAGACATATTGGGCTATAGCTTTCAGGCTGGGCCTGTCTCTCTTCCTGGAGAGCAATGTGTTTTCTTCTATCAGTACTTGCCAGCTCTCAACCACATTTAAAACATAATGGCTCGAGCAAATAGAAGCCCTTCATCTCCCCACTTAGGGTGAGATTAATTTTTTCCAGCTTTAGCTGTCTGACAGAGTTGTCTAGGCTCCCTTTAAAATCTACAGCAGAGAGGCACCTCCAGAAGGAAATTCAGTCCATGCAATGGTAGGTGTTTGGGACGGGTGGGAAAAATTGAGAGGGGCTTTTCTGCCTCCATTAAGAGAAGGAGCCTTGCGCGGTGCCGAGAATTTGTGGTTCCTGGTAGTCCGTAAAGCAGCAGCAGCAGTCTGTGAAATGATTTAAGTAAAAAACCCAGATGCAGAGAAGTTAAGGAAGAAAAATAGAAGTATTATAGGAACACTGCAAATCAAGCCAACCTATGCCAAATTTGGGGAGTGTGGCCAGGGCACTGAGGAAAGTTTTGTCACCTTCTGTTCAGCATTGGTGAGACCATGGCTGGAATACCATGTAAAGTTTTGGGTCCCCTTCTCTTCTCTCAGGCAAAGATGGATGTGGGGAAGCTGGAGTGGGGCAAGCAGAGGCTATCAAGATGGTCAGGGCCTGGGGCACGTGGTCTTTGAAGAGAGATGAAGGGAGCTGGGCTGGTTCAGCCTGCTGAAGAGGAGATGAGGGTGCCGATCTAGGAGCAACCTACAAGTACCTGAAGGGAGTTACAGAGACAACGGAGCCAAACTCTGTAGTGCCGCATGACATGCCAAGGTGCCACAGCCACGTGCAGTGGTTTGGGACTTTCAGATTCTTCCCCTGCCAGACGGTGCAGTCCTGCCATGGGTCATCACAGAGGTGGGAGGTCTCCCTGTCCTTGGTGGGTCCCAAGACTGGGCTAGACCAAGCCACAGCTGATCTGATCTAGTGCTGACAATAGTCCTGCTTCAGACTAGAGACCTGCAGAGGCCCCTCCAGCACAAACTCTTATGATTTTGTGAACATTCACAGTTTGAGCGCAATTGTCAGCAAGTGAAAAACAAAACGGCAATGCTGCACAAGACTGTTAGTGGATTTTTACAAAATCCTTTTCATTAAGGATTATTTAGAAACTCTGGTGTACAGGGAGATGGTGCCTGTGATACCAAACAGAAATGAATGGGTGCAGTTCTCTGCCTTTATCTGTGCACATCTCACTTGACATATGCCACTAATTTAAACATCTAGAACTACAATAAATGCTTTTGCCTTCAAGTATTCTAATTACGTAAATTTTGCTTGTGAAACAAGAAGTCTCAAGCTAATTTCCACATTTTCCACCAATATCCTGCAAAGTATGATGCAACCATATCAGAGAACCACAGAAGCCATGTTTTCATAAATGTGGGTTTTAAAAATGAAATGCCCCATTGACAACATTTTACCAAGCCACTGGAGTTTCCAGCTTTTCTAACTATTTCAAAATACAGGGGACTTTCAGGTCAAAGAAAGGCTCTACTGGAATTCTAATCATAGAATAAAGATGTGAAGAATGACGCATGAAGGTTTTTGGACAAGTACATCCGTGTACTCTTAGACACTGAGGCTACAAATACTATGGCAAAATAACCGATCTCACTTTGTGGATTGCATCAGTTGCATGGGCACTTTTTTAACCATCTGAACTATGCTCCCACATGAGCCCTCCCCTCTTTTCCCCACTACTACCGTAGTGGTTTTCATTCTACACAAAAAGATTGAACATCTTGGAGTCACCACAATTTCTGCAAAATATCAAAGAGGTACTAAGCACCCTGAAGGCACTAACTCCTAATCCTCTCCTCCAACACAGCTGGAGGGCCACTCGGCTTGTCATTAACCAATTTAATATGTGTAGCCTCTGTTCTCTCTATTGCCCCAGCTGATCAATGAAAACACCTAATCAGGCCCTCAACAGGAGGATATAGAGAAGAGCAAAAGCCTGAGGCTACTTCGTCATGGTAGATGTGCTCCCTTTCATTTCCATTCCCTCTTGCCCTCTGAACCTCTCCTGGCTCTGCAGAGCTACCCCTGACCTGCCGAAAGGCAACGTGAACTCCAGGCAGTCCCTGAGCTGCAGATCATTTCCCTCTCTCCCTCTGATCACACAGAAAGCTGTTTATAAGCATACCAAAAGCGCACACAGCCCTATAACAACTGCACATGCCGTTACTGGGAGGGATACGCAGACAAGGAGCACAGCAACACATCGTTTGATGGGTCAGATTCAATGCTGTAATTTCATACAAGCCAAAGCAGCTGCATCAAGGCTTTGTCAGGACATTTTCAAACAGAAAAAGCACTGCAAGCAGATAAAGGTGATCTGTAACAGATTCGGACAAAAGGTGCCATAGACGAGGTATAGGGTTCTGGGTTTATTTTCCTTCTTTTAATCCAGACTGGTCTTGTTCCTAGGCCTCTGTTTCCTATGAGAATTAAGTTACTGGAAGTGACTTTTATAAGCAAACAGGTAAATTCTTAAATCAACTATCGAGATTCGGAGAGACTATATAAGTCACAAGGGCTGTCAGTTTCAATCCACATGAAGAGGTCCTAATCTGCAGGAGGATAACAGACAGTGATGGTTATAACCGCCAGGAGAGCAGAGGAGCGATAGGAGTGCTGTAGGGAATTAAATGCTAATTATTCAAGCACATACAGGACATCAGGCTGTTCTCTCTCACAAGGTCTGCAGCTGTACTCTCCTGTTTAGAGACATACGTGTGCAAGATAATGAGACTGAAGTACATACACACTTTTTACATGCATGTGTTACGTCCCTTTGACAAGCCACATGCTGTGGGTAAAATCCTCATCCTGGACTGCCATACCAAACCGACACTAACCAACTGTACACTGAAACGGAAATATCCTGTCACGGCATTGCAAGTTTACCCAGCTGGCTTAACACTCCTTTTTTAGCATTTGTAGTATCACCTCTGTGTTTAGCCTGAACCTAAAGAGTTTCTTTCTGCTTGTGTAAATGTAGTTCTTTACACTTTCTCTTATTCTAGAGCCACAATTAACTGCTTTTGTCAAAATTTTACACCAAGAAAACTGCTGCATCTGTCCTTTTTCTCCAAATGACAGCTTGTTCATGTCCCATTTCATTTTTGTACAGATTTCTCAATGTCAGCACTTTGGAAACTGAACTTGAGAAGTTAGGAAACTTCTTGCCTAGATTGTATGTGGCACCTTGGTTGCCTCCTGGAGAGTTACAGCTTACAGCTGGTAAGCAAATACCAAACAGATGGTTTAGCAAAAGCAAAGAGAAACCCACAGTGTATTTCCCTCATGTCAAGGAGATACCCTTCTGGAGATGCTGGCCCCAGGCTACCCGAGACAGCAAAATGGTTCCTTTGCAACCTCGTTTTCCAGCAGTCATCTGCCCAGTGATTACCCATTGAGTTCCTGATCCCAGTGAAAAACTCCAGGTCCGAGCACTCAGGGCTGTTCTTAGAAAGGAGAGCTCCATGTGGGTTTCCTGGAAAGGAGATTAAACAAGGGCCTCCCAGATGCTAACAAGTGACTCAACCCAAGAACCTCCACACTGGCCAAGGCTTCAGGGAAGGAACGTTGAATGAGGAACAGCTTGGGAATGTCCACTTCTAGAATGTCAGAGGAGAGTATTGTTTAATACACAAGAGCCTGGCTGGACTTAGCTTGAGAAGAAGGCCCGTGTACCTTCCTTGCACAGAGCAAGCTCTCAGTCTGAGCACAGCTTAGACTGTTTTTCTCATATTGGATATCACCTCTCTTGGAGACAGCTGATGCTTCAAACCTTATTTTGGATAGTCATGAAACCAAGGAACAATAATAATCACTTATGCAATGCAATGCTTAGTGGAGCTTTGCTAACCAAACTCCAAGGGCAGTGGCCCACGGAATGTAACAGATAGGCCATTTCTACCTAGGACTCTCGGGGTGCACATGCTGTTCGAGTTGCTCATGTGCCTCTCCCACGTAGCTTTGCCTTCTCTTGATGAGAAGTATTTTCTAGTGCCAGAATTATTCACAAGCACATTTTAACATTTGCGATCAAAACACAAAGAGCATTTCCTGAACAGTGGTTGCCAGCATGAAAGATCTCTCAGCTTAGCCCAAGATACTCCAAATTCTGAATCACTGACCCAGAGCTGGACAGTTTCCATCCACCATGTAGTCATGGTGAGGAGCAAGCCATACCAGGCATGAAGCAAAATTATCTCATTCTCAGACCCATCTCTCTGCTTTAACTATCAGAAACAAAAGTTCACCCTACTGAGAGCTGGTATGAAAGTATATTTTAAAATAATTAAGTGGTGAGAAGCTGCTACGGACACAGGTAGAACACACCTATACAGGACTCTCCAAAAGAGCGTTTAGCCATAGAGCATACACTTCTGCAACAGACCCATCCCGATACTGTAATAAAACACAGAGAAGAAAAAAAGACTGCAACCTGAGGAAAAGGCCCTGCTGCTTTCTAGGATTCACAGAAAGGAGATTTAGGTGCCAAAGAGTGTCCTAACATGTCTTAGCCCTTTATGAGAAGCAAGTGAATTTCTGCAGGTACTACTCTGTCCATTAACTATCCCGGTAGATAGGTCACAAGCAACCATAAGTCCCAGAAGTAGAAAACAAGTTTTATGTTCCACTCTCAAACAGTTTTAAAGCCAGTTACAAGTTTCAAAGCCAGTTTAAAGATAAAAATGTACAGTTAATTTTATCACACTTCTTGTCCTAGGAGTGTAAGTGATTTAAAAAAAAAACCTGGAAGCCACAAGTGTTCTGTCCGGTCCAGTGGGAGGTGATGATAATCTCTATGCACTCGTAATAGCACCTGGGCTCTTACTTCATAAAATAAGCTTTGTGTGCTGTCCAGCTAAAAACCTGGCAAAAGGAAGCAAATAACTTCATCTGATCAGAATTAACTCTAAAAGTGCGCTTAAGATTTTAAATAATGCTCTCAAATGTAGTACTATAATGATTAACATTCGCTAAAAGGTAGGATTTCTATTGTGGACACAAACACTATTCAATGAAATCAAGAACATCTCAGTTCTGCACATTTTACTTTTATAAAGACTCTGTCTAGGGCTGTCAGATATAAAAACTGAATATGAACAGAAAAAAATCAGTAGTCTGAAGCTGTGAAAGTGTGAAGTCCAACTACGAAAATAAGCATGGGTATTTCAAAGTGCTCTGTGCATATACTATCATTCAAGGCAAATGAAATATCATGAAGGTCATTTTTTCACGCAGAAGCTCATTCCTACCAAACACAAGTCAATGCCTTCCTGGCTACTGCAGCTCCAGAGTTGAAGGTATCATTTATGTCTTTATACAGCTACGGCTCGGTCAGCATCGATTCCATAATTAAATACTGCTACAAATCATAAGCAAGAGTCCATCATTCCCTTCTGGGAACTGTTCAGAATAATCTGAGCCAAATTTTCTTCAATGAATACCATGCTATTCCTACAGAAAAAAAGCATTATTATAGTATTATTAATGCGTTATTAAACTTGGGTTATTTCCTGAAGGAAAGGAACTGCTTCAGAGCTGCATTTCCACTGCCTGCTCTCACTGAATGCACATTACTTGTTTGTGGATAAACGTGTGTTCCTGCTCACTCTGTTGTCAGCAATTGTCTGTTCTCTATTCTTAATAAGTGAGATACTGCTGCCACTTCCTTTACTGAGACAATTCCCATTTTATAATCACATCTTCCTCCCACACTTCCCAATTATACTTCTCTAACCTATGTCCACACCAATTTCATAACCAGCGGGTCTTTTACAGAGGCTTTCCAAAACCAACAATCTTCCTCTATTTCTTGCCCACAACGCATTGTGTGTCAAGCATGCAGCACATTTTGAATACATGTATACTATTACTGGTCACGTCTGTCTGCAACCAGTTTGGGTTTTGGAGACATTTTTTGCAGTGTGTTTTATTTTCACTATAATTATCTACAGTGTATGTTGTCCTTCCAAATACTAGTTTAAAAATAACAAAGTATTAGTTAGGCCTGGGACATACAAGGCTGAAAGAAGTTCAGTGACGGCATTAATATGATTCATGAAGTTCCAGCAACCATACAGAAGACAAACAAATCAAGACTATGCACAGAAAACTCAAGAGTATCTTTTGCCCCGTGCCAGACATATTCGAGTGACTTTTCTGTCTCAACTTATACATCTGTATTCAACACCCCATTAATTCTCAATTTTATTTGGAGGACAGTGGGGTTCAAAGGGACCCAAGGAGATAAAAATCAGAGTGACTAAGACTTTGCTTCCAAAATGTCTTGGAGAGCTAGGAACAGAACAGACATATCCAAATGAAACAAAACCCCATTTGATGTGACAGGCATTACCTCCCTCCTCAGAAACGCGTTTTGCATTCCTGTTCCAGTCCCTCCTAACCGCTGTTTGCATCTGGCTGAGCCAAACAGCTGCCGCCTGGCAGAGGCTACGCTGCAGCTGGTACTTGCTGGCTGCTCCTCTTTGGCTTCCACTCACTACACAGCCAAGGTGTCTCATTGCCTGGCTCCTTCTTCTCCGCTCAGCCTGCTTGCTCTCTACAGCACACGCATGGCCTTTTGCTGCTTCACTCTTGAAAGTATGTTCTCACACAGCAAGACAACTTCCAGGCATTGCAGGGTAACAACAGTGAGAAATAATGAAGCAATCAGAGGTTTTGCTGGAAAATACTGTAAGGCCCTGATAGAAATGCTTTTCACAGAATTGCTGGCCTTCAGCTGCAAACCTAAAAAAACTTCTTTTGATCTTCCTGTTACTTAAACTTGGAGCTGTGTTGTTCTCGTACACATGTACTTTGATAATCCCAGGATTGAGGTAAGGCCATTTGTGCTCTACAGACCAACATACAGTTTTAGACTTAATTTTAGATTATTAAATTTCTCCCTAGAGGTTTTTAGATCAAGCTCTACGATGCTACCAAAAGCAACGTCTTCCCCAGCTGAGTACCCAGAAGACCACAGAGAATGCTTTTTCCCACCACCTCCCAGTTGCTTTGATAGTCAGCTCTCCCTGCTCCTCACCTACCAGGAATATTCCACACCAGGAAGGATGACAGTTTGAGAAAGACCAAAAAGAAAGTTTGCTTCACTGTTTTCATAGGGACACCAGGGCTTTGGAAGGAGAAAGTTCACTCTGACACAGAGAGAATCCACAGTTTAGCCAAAAAGAGGGAATTTGTAACAAAGAATGCAGCAGGCCAGACTTAATTTTCACTAGCGACACTAAGATGGAAACAGGAGGTTTTCGTACTGGATTTTCAAATTTGAAAGTCAAATGCAGCCATGATTTGACAGAGGCCGGCTCACTGAGCATCAGGGCACGATGAAGTACAATCACACACACTGTTTGTTTTCTCAGATTTTCCCAGGGAGGCAAGAGTTGGCCTCACAGAGAAGATGGGCTAAAGGGTGACCTCTGCTTTGAAAAAGGACAGGCAATTTTATCATAGATACTGTGTCCTCAGTTATTCTCAGCATCCATATACAATATAGGACAAGATCTTAAAATCCTAGGATCCTGGGATAAAGTAATTTTTTCCTCTCAATAGCTAAGGTCAGGTTCCCCAAGGAGAAAGAGGAGTTTGTAAAATCTTTCGAACATCTGCATGTTAACTTGCAGCAGTTGCAAACCCACAGGACTCAAATACATAAATTAGCTACCATGTCTTTAGGAGCAGCAGCATTATATGAATCTAATCATTGCATTTTATCTGAATGGAAGACCAAATTATATATCCCAGCCCACGGAAATCCACAAACAAAGTCAACAGCAGAAAACTTCATGTTCAGTAAAAACCACCCATTGTCAAGTGTAACAAAATAGGAGAAAAGTATACGTTAGGACTGAATTTCTGGCTATGAAACACCATCTGTAGCTGACTTCTTATAATGCAGTTTTGCCTGCAGGATGCAGATGGCATCAAGTGTGCAGTGAATTGGAACCTGCCTCACTCATCCTCCCTGAATAAATTCAAACTATTGCCAGAACTGTGTGTGCAGCACAGCAAACTACTGCTACACAAGAATGTGAAAGCCAGGCATTATAATCTTTTGCCGCCTGAAAGTAATATATCATCCCAAATATAATTAACACAGCACAGGCTTATTACCAACAAAACCAAAACACAACTTAGATATTTTTATTCCTAGCACATTGAACATTCACACAAAGAAAAAGCAAAAGTTCTGATTTAAATTTGGCTTAATCACTTCAGTGAAAATTTGTTTGCAGAACTTGAGAAATCCTTAAATGCTCGTTGCAGATGTCAGCTTGTAGGACCAGAAATTCACTTTCATAATAATATGTTTCCTTAAAGCTCTATAGTTTAAGTGCCACGGCACTGAAGCAGAAATTTACAAAGTGAAATTTTGGTCCTATTGAAGTCGGTAAAGGCTTTGCCATTGATTCCCATAGGTCCAGCACCACTCTCACTCTAACAAATAATAACCAGAATCACCTTTTAATGTCTACTTTTTTACTGCAATATACCGTCAGATATTGTATGCGCGCTGCATTAAATGTAATGGGCAAACTTTGGTATCAGGAGACATTTGTGCTTTGAAACAAATAAAGTAGTGAGAGGAAATGCTAGTGGCCTTATAAATTTCCCAAGCGAATCAAACTCTAAACCATGCTTTCCTTAAGAACAGTAATTACATTCTTACCCTAAAAAATGTCACTGTCCTTAATAAGCCTGCAGAGATGTCATCAAAGGGTCACTGACAGAATCTTCCAGGATGGGGAAATCTACTGCTTAATCACTGCAAGTTGCGGGGACTCTGATCCTAACCACACAAGAGTGAAAGGATCTGGAGTGGAGTGGCATTTACAGGCCAAAGTAAATTGGAATGCGTTTGTTTTCTCCAATGATTTACTTAATTACCTTTCAAATTAAGCTGGCTATTCAAGTAATTCCAGAAACAATCTCAAGGTCTGAATATTCCACGGCAAAACAGATGTGAGTTCTGAGAGAGAGCTGTTTCAGTGCCAGGCTGACAGGAGCGGCAGCCCGGCGTCTATCTCCCTGCTGACGGAGCACGTTGTATCAACTAACTCGAATTTTGCAGCCGCGGTCCACTGGGGTTTTAGAACAGATCAAGCAGACTTGGTATCACAGACGTTAAAGGGCAGAAATCAAAGGTGCTGGCAAAGCAACAGACTCCCAATTCTGCCTCTCAGACCTGGGAGAAATGGAGGGACGGTTCAATGCCAACTGGAGACTCCAATGTGCTTCAGCAGAGCTCAAACTGCCGTACGCTTTTCACAGCACGGCAACTCGTTCTCGGTACCCGCTGCACAGACCTCTCAGCTCTGAACATGCTCCCAAAACCAACCCAAACCAGCCCAACTTCGAGGCAGGCTGCAAAGACATAGCTTCTGAGTGCTGGGGCATTTGGGGACAGCAGAGGGCCCAGGTGTGAATATATACTACTGGGAATGCATTATCTTGTTACATTGCCAGATGTCAGTTTCTGCAATGCCAAATGAACAATGCTGAGAACAATGGCTTCCTAAAAGTCAAGCAGCAATGAAAAATAAAATTAACAAGTTAACATCTCAAGAAATAAATGGTGACGAGCCCTGCCTACAAGGGATGTTGGCTGTTGAGGCCTGGCAGAGCTGGGAGACAACACTGCCTCAGTTCAAGAATTCTTTACTCACTGTCAGTTACATATTTCTTGTTGTTTGAAAATGGCATTACAGATTCCCCTGGCAGTAGCAGAAAATTAATTTCTCTAGACTCCCAGAGTGAAAGCCCTGCTTCTTGTATGAACTCAGCTAATCCAAATACTACTTCATTTTCCTCTCTCCTCCTTAAAAAAGATAAAAAAAATCAAACTCCAACTATAAATACGCAGACATGCAAGCCTTCTAAAGCAAGGAAAGAAAATAAAATTGAAGAGATCATGAGAAATTCGGTCTTACGGGTACCAAGCATCACCAGAGGACGACACAGTGCATGTGAGCTTTGCTCCCCTACCTTGCACCTTCAGAAGCTCTGGCTGAGTTCTACTATGTAAGAGTGGCATGGGCAGCCCTAGCAAATGCCATTTTCTAGAAAATCCAAGGAACTCAGGGCACAGGTCCTCTAGCGCAAGTCAGAAATGCAGAACACATACAAAAAAATGTGTTACATTTCAGCATATGCATCCAGGAAAAATGCTGGGTTACGTGACACTGCACACAGCAGAAAGCATGCGGGCAGAGGATCCCAGAGACATAGGGTGGGAGGGACCTCTGGAGATCCATAGTCCCATCTCCCACTCGGAGCAGGACCGTCACCGATACCAGAACCATCCACTCCCTGGGACTCTTAACTGGATGATTCCTCTTCTTTTGTATATGGCTGTTAACAGCTTACTAAGTGCTTGGGAGAGTCTGCATGGCAAATCGCCAGAGAGGAGAACAAAACCTATCATCTCCAGGCCTTGCCTTCTACCTTGGACAAGCGAGCAAGCAACTCGAGTGAACTGTCCCGTAACACTGAGGAGGAAATCGGTCCCCCTCTCTCAGCTCCTAATCATCACTGAAAAGGGAATTTTGGTCCAAAGAAGATGAAGTCAGCAGTCCTCAGGAGAAGGTGAAAGGGCACCTCCCTGGCTGGGGCCCTGCTGATGGCACCCCTCGGGCTGTGCAGGAGTCCTTTCTTCTGCACTCACAAAAGAATCCAAGCAAGTAATTTAAAAGTGCCTAGGGCAGAGCTTGTCACTAGATCAGGTTTGCCCTGTTAAAATAATAAATGAGGTAATGCATAAAACTGCCTTCAATTTGAGGACATTTCATTCATAAAACAGAAATGCCAACAGCTTTGCTACCAAATAAACTTCATAGATGGTTCAAAAAAGTCCCTGCATTTCTCCTTGCAGTAGAGCAGAGCCAAGCAGTAGGGATTTCGTGGCACAAGACATGCTCTGTTTCCAATGACAGCTCTGCAAGTCGAAATGAGAGCTGACAACTTCCAGGTCATTAATCCGACAGCGTATGTATCAGTACATGCATTCAGGTGGACTACAGCAACGGCCGACAGTGAACTAAACAAACACTATTCTGCTTTTTGTTCTGAGTTTTCAGAAAAACTTTTATAATCAATTCTCCACTCTCTTCTACTCATCCTCAGGATATGCGGAGCCTGGTGCTGGCTGTATTTGTGTTGCTAGCTGAAAGAACAGCAGAACACGCCAAGCGTTTAATAACAAAATTCCAGCCTTGTGACACAACCCAGTAATCCCAAGACTGGAAACTAACCTCATATTTCTACTCAGCATAAAACCCTAATCCTGACAAGAGCACCACTACTTATATTTGCCTGAACCTTTTCTAAAGACATGTATCTCACAAATTAAGAAACTTACCGTAGACCAGGTTGAACAAGGATGCGTTACCAACGTACATATAGCATCTACAGACTGCTATCATTATGACAACACAGAAACTGTTAAAACTAGTTATGCTCCTCTGTGTGCTCTTACACGGAATTGGTTGTAGCTGGATGAGCTGTTGCAGTGGCAACTACTGGTCCCCCACCACCTTGGGACCCCTCTCAGGACACTCCTATCATGAGGGAACAAATGGAGAGTTGCAGGGTCCTAGGAAAACCATGGCTGGGAGTGCGCATGCATATAACAATTCTAATCTAATATCACAACTACAAAATAGCAAGGCAGGAGGCTTAGCAAGCCAAGACCCCAGGTTCAGGCCAGGGACAAATACACATTATAGACATGTCTAAGGACTCATCAAGCCCTCTGCAAAAGGGAGTGTTGCCTTGATCATTTCCATCACCAGAACCCAAGCAGCTTCTCACTACTGCAGCTGTCCTGGCTTCAACACTGCTCAGGCTTGCAGTACAGAAAATGCCATCAAACACCTGGAATTCCATTTTAAAACAGCTTTTACTGTCACTAACTGCACTGCAGACATGAGGATGTGCCTGACAAAGCTGTAACACAAGCTTATGCTGTATCCCAGCACAGACAGCAGAATTGCTCATCTGTCTCGACTTACAAGTCACAAAACAGCAGAAAAATTGTTCTCACTGCATGCAGTCCTGTACAGCTGCAATACGTGGCACATAAAACTGCAAATGCAAGTGTTTTAGGGGAAGATAGAAATAATATTATGTTAAGCTAGCAGAAATAATTTGTGCACAGAGTACATGTATTCCTATACCCAGAAGCATAAAAGGTTTATACACCTATTAAATAAATATCCAGTTAACTATTTCAATTATTGGACTGCTACCATGCATAACCGTTAACCACAGGGTGCGTGCAATTTTGTGCTGTCTTGCCCTGGCACTACAGTTTTTTCTGCAAAGCTCCCCCTGTGATAGGCGTATTTAGCAAAGACCACGATCTGACCATATTACTGCAACGGATACACAGAAGCATCACTTATGAAGAAACAAATTTAGCTTCAACCTTGACTAGGTCATCTTTTGTATTACAAGGAAAGACACTCACTCAGTGTTAGAAACAGTCTTATGGATACACATAAAAGGCCAGTATTGAACAAAAACTATACCTACTCTGCGAAATGATACCACGTAGAACGTATCTTCCCTTCTGCGAATAGCTTCAAAAAAATCCTGATAGCTCCTTGGAGAGGCGTAATACACTTGCAGCTCGTTCCCTGAGTTCCTGCTGAAATAAAGAAGGGGGGAAGGTAATTATTTTAGACAAGAAAGTTAACTTCAGTGAGATAACTTTAAAGACCTGCTTTTCAAAAGAACAGCAGCTCTTCATCCATTGAGAGAAGCATGAGAAACATTAAACACAAGTGAAGACAGTGAAACTACTGGGTATTTTTTGAAAGTTCAAGGTGTTTTAAAGGTCCTGCTGCAGGAAACTTTTCCAGGCTTGATTTTATTCAAGGCAAAAAACCGCCTGCTAGCTCAACAAGAAAAAAAAGTTTCAACTCAACCTAAAGTGTCTGAATAATTGTGATGACTTCTGAAAATAGATTTTAGGAAATTTTAGAATGAAATGTCATTCAGAAACAAAAAATCAACATTTTTAAATTTTTTTTTTTTTTTTATTGCTAAGGACACAAACCACTCAAATTGAAAGAAGTGCAAAGTTAAGCACAAACAGAGCTTTTAACTTACTGTCAAGGGACCAACCCCACCTTCTCTCTCACCCACTGGTTTTTTTTTTGGCATCAATTTGGTCAACTCAAAGGTTTGCTCTCGGTTTTCAATTTAGACAGTGGAGCAAAAATAAGATATTCACATAATTCTGGCTTATCTTTTTCACAATTCTTGTCTTACATATATCAGACATGAGGAAAAGACACTCTGTCTAAACCATTCTAAGCAAAAACACTGGCAAGTCATACAATCATGGTACTTATCCACTGTTTATGTTGGAAAGGTGAGAAATTCCCAGCACGTATTGGTATCATGTATACTTCCCCAATCCCATTCAAAAATAACATATTTAATCAAATGGGAAAGCTGTGCTTACACAAACCATTAGCTGGACCTTCAACCAGTCATTTTAATTCTTTCCCACTTTAATAGCATACTGTCTGTTTGCAGTATTTGTGGCAAAAACACTGATCAGGCTATCCCTCCCAAGCTGTCTTCTGCTGACCCAGATTTTAAACTATGGTGGCTGACTTCGGTTATTTTGGTATGTTTCTAAAATATACATAACTATGCACCCAAAACAAGGCACAAATCTATCATCAAGTGATTTTCTTGAGCAGCAGTAATAGTAGACTGTCATTATCTCCTCTCCTACTGCTAATATAGTCCTGTTGCAATCGAAGGACTGCAGCTGCCAAGCCAGTTGCCCTTTAACAGGATTGGGGGTAAGTCCTGGGGGATCAAGAGCAGGCAGCTCTACCCTATATATCCTCTTTAGCAGAACTTTGCAAGCGAGGAATCAGATCACATCCTTCACACACAGGAAACAAAGATCAGAGCTAATTTGAGCCTGATTACTCATTCATAAAAACACGTAGGCCCACCAAACCACCCCTGAGATTCAGCATTGAAGTTTTACTGTGATAAAAGGCATCACGCCCACGTGTTGCTCAGTAAAACACATCCTGAAAACTGAAACAGGTCCCACAGATCCGTTTGCTCGCCCACACTCCAAAAGATACAGCTAGACCTAAAAAACAGTCTTTTATAACTCTAAATCCAGCCATGGGAGAGAGCTGTTCCAAAACACTTGGAAACCACTGGCCCTTTACAAAGCTCTCTTGGGTTCATGGAACAAGTCTAACATTAGTCCCAAATTCCAAGTAATACCAGTGGATTACACCATACTTAACTTTGGGCATTTAAGGGTGCCCACTGTGGACTGCTCCGTGAAAGGAAGAGAGGAACTTAAGATCTGAAAACAGGTGCAAAGCTACCAGTTGTTTTAGTAATACCTTACCATATTACAAGCAAGCATCATATTAAATTGTGTATCCACAAGAGTGGTGCTGAGTCTGGCCACTTATTGGAAGATAAATGAGTCTTTTTTGTTTTAAACGTTCAAAGGGCACTCCGTTATGCATCACAGAGCACTAGGATGTTACACATATGCTTGTTTTAAGAAGTAATGAGGTGGTGGACACAGTGCTTTATGCACCAAGAACCACAATTTCAATAGTGCAAAATTTAGAAAGAGGAAAATAATTGGAGAGTCCCAGTTTCCTATCCGGACGCCTAAAAATGCACTTGCAGAAACCCTCATCAAAATTACCTCTGAAGAAAGCTAAATAGACTATAAAATGCTGAGGGGGTTTAATGGTTTTCTTTGAAATCATCTTAATTTTTATCTCCCTCCTCTGCTTTGACTTCACTGCAAAACTTTTCAACTCATTAATTTTCTTTTGGAATCCAGGACCAAAGTGACAATGTTGGTATCAACAGTGCTACAAAGATAAATCTAGATCCTGCTAATGTCCTCCTGGTCATGGATTCAGGTCACCAACAAGGGCGTTGCAGAAGGTAAAGGTCACTCCACTTCCAGCCACAGGACTGGTATCAAAAATTAAAAACCTTGACTGTACACTCCACAGAAAGACACTTGCATCGTTAATAAAAGCTTCAGGGCCATCTACAAACATTTACGTTACTTATCAGGAAAAGTACAAGTGGTTTATTTTTTGGGTTTACACATCTGCAGAGACACTGCTAGTGCATTAACAGTTCTCCAAAGGCAATGCCTCAGGGTAGCATCAACAACAGAACTGAATAAACAGCACCTTTTCTGTCTTTCCAATCGATGAGGCACAAGCGCTGCAGAGAAGGACATGGGTTGCTGGCAGGCAAGCTGAACACAAGCCAGCAGGGTGTCTGGGGGGCAACTGCATACTGGGCTGGCATTACGGTCAGGGCCTGGAGCGTAGGATGTACAAGGAGAGACAGGAGACAGAGGGAACTGGGCTTGTTCAGCCTGGAGAAGAGGCTGAGAGGGCTCTAACTGCAACCCTCAGCTTCTTAATGGGGGTTACAATGGAGATGGAGACAGTCTCTTCTGACAGAGACAAACAGTAAACCTGAAATTAAATGTACTTTGAGTAGGAGGTTGGACTGGAGATCTCCAGAGGTCCTTTACAACCTAAACTACCTTGTGATTCTATGATTTCACGGAGCATCTAATAGCTGATGGCTCTGGGAGGAACTGGAAGTCTGTTCTATGTTCTTAGCAGTTCCAGGACAGTCACAGCATGCAGCTGCCATGACTCACTGGTCCTGTTCATTTAAACATCATTCATCTGAAAAAAAATCTCACTTCTTTCTGAGCACAGCAGATTATTCCATACAGAGCTGCATGATGTTGCAGACTGGTTTTAATAATCCAGATAATTTTTTTTAGAGTAATGCAAGCATGTATATTAAACTGCCTTATGCCATGAGGCTTGTTCGTCCAGTCTTCAGTTAAAACAGACATCCTTCATCTGCCTACAGAACTAAAAAAGCTTTTTCTTTTTTTCTTATTAGTCAAGAAATATCAAAATTTGGCAGTCTGGTTTCCATAACATTTGCCTGCAGCTTGTTATTTTCTCCCAGGCTGATCCTGCTTTCAAAGCCGCAACGCAAACAGAAGGGCCACAGCTGTCTTACTTTCAATGGCAACATTTCAGGTGTTCTTCTCAAAAAGAAGTCCCCTTTATACTCCATTCTGCTCTTACACTCCTCTTTGGCACTTCAAAGCAGAGATGGTTTTAAACACCGTCACAAAGAATTCGGGAGAGACAATTTTCATTTCCTTAACCTTTTCTCTCCAGTTCTTCCTGTACCCAGGGAAGAGGGACAGGATAGGTATGCAGGAGGGAGGGCAGGGGCAATCAGGAAGCTCTGTGTTATGGTATTCTAATAATCAGCAGGGAAAATCAGGAGATGAAGACAAACCATAGAAATAAGATGTAATGATACTTTAACTTTGTCAAAATAATTTGGTGCTAGCTATAATGGCTCTGCTCTTGAAGACAGTGAGAGAAACCTTTCTCTTACTGGACTCACAGCCCTTTGAAACCTTCATATAAACTAATGATGTTCCTCCAGATAATCCCAAGACAATTCCCCCTTTTTTTCCCCCTTAAGATTCAAACCTGTTTAGGAAGGGACCCTGCAGAGTAAAGTAAAGATTCTCTTAAGACTCATTGGTAGAAAGACCCCAGAAGAGCGGTGCTGCAACACAGGGGTTTCTTTAAGTGTAGTTTGAATCATTAGAAGCAGTTATTTGCTAAGGGTCAGAAATTAGGCCAATAAATGTAGCTAGCACCCAGCTTAAGAATCATGACAACAAGGTAAAAACTGGCATTTTTACCAGCTGTTGGTGAAAAACTAGGTTATTAAGTAGAAAGCAATAACAAAGCAGTTGTTCTGCCTTACCTGAGGCTGGTGTCTGTGTAAGGCATGGCCATTAGCTGGGAATCTGCCTTCTCACTGAGGGAGCTCTGAAAAAGGGGGAAAACAAAACGATGACACAAACTCAAAACAATAAGCATTTTCTTGGTTTGGCACTACATAAAACATGAATCACATCTGTAGCAGAGTGAATATATAATGGGGTGCAGAAGTTAATCAGTGCCCCAAACAATAAATGTACATTTTTTCACTGGTGAAATGTGAATAACTGAAACAGCAACCAGCAATCAAGCTGGAGCCAAAGAAAAAGCAAGTGTTTTAATACAGCTAAATTTAAAGTCACACATTCGGAGACAAAGAAGTGAAGCCGGCACCAAACACAACAGTTGCACATATTGTGTCATCCACATGCAAAATTTGCTATCACTGATGTCAGATTTGCAGAATTCTTCTGAGGTCACATCCACTTTGTGCCTCTGCCAAAATATACTACCCACAACACGCTTCTGCTGTTTGAAACGCTAGAAGCACCCACACTCACCCTACTTAAATGTTCTACCATTCTCCTTTGGACAACAGTGAGAAGAATGTGAAGTTTAATATTCAATAATTTTTCTCTAGAAAAATGTGGTATTTCCCACATTGTCAAGTTCAATTCCTTTTAAGGCTGTTACTAGCTCTTAATCAACTGAAACACTTTGAAAATTCATGGTCTTAATTTCATCGTCACTATCAGTATGCCATGTAGATGAAAGGGATTTTAAAAAATGGGAAATATGAGCACAAATCTCATAATTCTGTAGTCTTACCAAAAACATATCCCTCTAGCAAAAATCTGAAAAAAATGAAATAGAGATATTTCAACAAAACCAATCAGCTGCGCCCCTTAACCATGAGCCAGATGAATACGCTGTAGGTTATCCTTACGCAGACTTACAGAGAAGTCATAAAAGTCATGTTAGAAAACACTGAACATATTTTGATGACGGCTAAAAAAAATTAAAAACTTTTAGCCTGAATCCAAGAGCAGGAATGGAAGAACTTTGACAACATAATAATCAACCAAACCCACAATTTAAAATGGGAAGTGTCGGGTACCCTAATTACAGGCACCATTGCTACTTTTGTTTATAATGACAAGTGCAGACAAGTAAGAGAGAATAGTTTGTTATGTTGTCTGAAATTATCTTGTCATGCTATTGACTCACCAGTATAAACCTGCCTACCTGCATAACCCGTGCTTTCTGCTGTTGGTTATTTGACAACCTTCTAGATCTTGTTCGTTCCACTTCATGTCTATGAACCCATCCTCGAAGTTCGTGATTCAGCCTAGAAAAACCCACAGAGTTAACAGATGTTTCAAAGAACAGTGGCCGAGTTTTTTAATTTTAGAAAACAGTTTAACAAGCCACTATAAAGATGCTGCAGACTACTACTCTTTTACCTTACGAAAACTTATTTTTAATATCAGAGTAAGAAAATATAATTGCAAGATTAAATTTATGAGGGAATTCGTAAGGAAATATCTATAAAGTATTGGGATCGTGGATGTTTCAACATAAAGCAGATACAGTACTTTCTTTTGCCCAGTGAACAGTAATTCTGAAATTACTGGAAGGACTACAGAAATTTAAAAAAATTGACAGTTCAAGACAAAATATTGGTTAAGAAGGCTAAAATACAGCAAATAAATTTGAGAGAAAGAATGGACAAAGCAGAATGGAGATAAGGTTAGTGATGCACTAATATATTTGGAAAAAGTGGAGCTAGGTGTTTTCTAACAGCGAATAAAGCACACCTGCAATGTCAGGTTAAGTTTGCTTGTATTGGAAGCTGAAGAGTAGGAGACCATCTTTTATGTATTTCAGTTGGAAGAGGCTTTTATCTGGTCTTGATTTCCATATTATGAGCATTTCTACATATGAAGTGATTTCTCTTTCAAGTCATGAAAAACCTCCATGCAATCAGAAAACTGTTATTTGGTTATTGCTAAATGATCAGTGTGAAAACTGAGTGAAAATCATTACTAAAAACATAAAAACATGACAAACATCCAAGTCAATCTCCTGCCTCCATGGTAGTAGATATGGGACAGTACAGACACTTACAGAGGCACTGGTCACATACTGGATGAACACTATGAATGGACAATAACATCATTCACAGCTGTCTGTCCAGCAGCACTCACCCAACACACAATTTATATCTAAACTCCTAATAAAAGCTTAAATGCTCAGGAAACGTTGTTTGCTCACCTCAGTGACTCTGTCCGGTTGATCAGGGGCTGACAGGGGGGTGGGGGTGGTGAAATATATAACAGTGGTTCTTCTGAGACTATCATCAGTGCTTTGTTATCAGACACAGAATGATCATACCTGGGGAAAAAAGAAAAAGACATCAAGAAATCCCTTAAAATAGTTTTTCATGAACTTTTGACCAAATCCAGAGAATCAGCACTACCATTAGCAAACCCACAAAGGTTACAGCTGCTCCTATGGGACTTTCGAAACAGGTGAATAACGATTTCTATCAAACATCCAACGGTCTCAGTCAGTTCCCCAAAGGGGTCTGATAGCACTTAACACAGGGAAGACAGATGAGCATTAGCAGATGTTGGATCTCTTCCCAAACAGGCCAGATATTGAAAGAAAATGAAGCCTGTAAAATATTCCTCATGATATGTAAACTAGGAGATCTCTGCAGAGGCAACTTTCTCTTTCATTCCAGACCTGTGCAAGATTTGCTACAGAAATACTAGATTTATTGGCCACTAAAACCATGCAGATGTAAAGACCATGAGCCATATGACAATGGTGCAGCCACAAACTATATTACAACTGAGTGTAGAGGATTTACATCTTCAACAGTCTCCAGAAGCTAGCTTGGCTTTGATAAAAAGAGAAAAAGAGTGTGTATTTCAATACAAAAATCCACAGCACTCTCAGCAACAAAGCAAAGGCTAATATTCCTTTTTCCTGGTCATTTGTACCTCCTCAGGGGTTAACTACTTATCCCAAATACCTATTATAAGTTCTTCTCTTGATAGGGTATCAATATAACAGCCTTAGTCCTCTTGGTTTGACGGACACTTGTAGCTCCTAAACCTCAACTTCTTTCTGAAAAATCAGGTACAAGAGCTTATGAAAGCCTTATTCACATTCCCCTCCCTTTCACAGCTTTCTCTCCATCTTCATGTCTGCTTCTCCTGTTTACTGCATCTAGAACTGACAGAGGAGAATATGCAGCAAAGAGCTCACAGCTTGCCAAAAAACAGAGTGAAAGAAAAGGAGGAGGTACAGGCACTAGCACATCCTCCTAAGAGAACTACTCTACCACTACGTCGCATAAGTCATGGTCTGAAACGTGCCACATAGGACACAAAACCCTCACCATGGCTACAGCCTTAAAATGCTCTTGATTTATTGCCTTCTTTCTGCATGGCAAAATACATTAGGGCTTTCTGCACATCTGTGCCTGGCTTTGTTCAACTAGCCAAAACACTCTACTGGAAAGGGACAATCTGATAGGATAAATCTTGTAAGGGGAAAACATGAGCTGGATTAGCCAGACTTCAATCTGGAGACAATTATATGTTCACTTATGCACTGAATGCTAGAGATTCTAGGAAGCTTGAAAGCAACTATATAATTAAATAATGGGTAAGCATAAGGATGGACTGAGAGATTTCTAAAAAAGTGCAGTGCTAAGTACAGCGTATGTTCTTAATCATGAACTTCCCCAGTCTTCTCTTGAGCAACTAAGAAAGTAAATACTCCAGCCTGAAAAGTAAGAAGAGACAGATAATATGACAAATACCATAACTATGCAAGCTAAAACAAAGATCAGGGAAAAAAGCAGACAGATGAAAACCTGAAGGTCATGAAAATCTCCATGACACACACTTGTTCATACGCTCTCTTCCACCACATTGTCCCTAACACCATACAGCATAGCCATGTGTACACTCTGAAGCTCTATGTATTGGGTAATCTTGGAGATAAAACATCATATCCCTTTGAAAAGCAACTTGGTAAATTTTGTTAAGTAATAAAAACCATAAGAGATCAGATTTCAAAGCACTGTGTTTGTAAACTCAGTTGCACTCTAAGAGCAACAATAACACTGGCCAAAAAGGTTAGCAAACGGAAGGACAGTGAGGTCTAAAAGCACCACTGCCCTCTGCCACTTAAAATATGCTAAAGTTTTTCATCTCACCTATTACTCTTCTCGGGAATGATGTTCTCGGGTATTTTCTGAGCTGTGCTGGATTCCTGCCTAGCTGAGAACTCCAGAAGATTTCTGGTCCGGTGGCTGGAACTCGCAGTGGAATCAACTTCACTGGGATCCTTTTCGAATACACTGGAAAACATAACCACCATAGAAAAACATATTACATATATAAAGGGTCTGCAAGACACTTTACTGTAAAGTGTTAAATACTCAGACGGATAAGTTTCTGGCTGCTGCTGTGTTACATGGATAAGGTTCATGTCATATCTAACGTAAAAACATGATGTCTTGTGTCATTATATTACTGTCATTTAAAGCATTAGTAGACAGAAAAGCAATTCTGTTATCTTCTTCAGTTTTAATTGTTTGAAGGATTTTGATGATCTGGTTTTCATGTTCCCCGATAAGCTTCATCCGATGAAACAGAGATCAATCCATTTGTAACCTAGATCTGCAGGCATAAGAAAATTACCTATATTCAAATCAAAGTACCCCTGTACTTTAACATTCATCAGCCTCAAAGCACAGTTGACGCGGTTTATACGAATACAATATGTAAGGAAAATATAGCTACCAAATTCTGTGCAGCTGCAAGCCTGGAATATTATGCCAGACAGCTAACAAAACTGTACACAAACTTATATATGTTCAATTCTACTTGGATTTAGAAACATTGGCAGGGCTGACAACCCCATCTACATAGCGGCAGCAGGCCATGGTCCCAGACGCCCTGTCGTCCTGGTCTGTGCTTGCACTGATTGAAGGATCTTCCCCTGGGGGCTGCTCAGCCAGCCAGCCAGCCAGCCATGCAGCATAGGAACGTCTGCGCTGCTCTCCATGCAAAGCAAGGTAGCAGCATTTCACATGTGAGCTGGAAAAACAACCAGACAGCTGCTATATGAGTTGACTGCATCCTATTTCAGAAGGGTGATTGACAAGTGAGAAATCCTGAGAGCACAAAAGCAATACTTCAAGATATCCTCTCCAGAGGCTAGCTTTACCCTTTTGTAAACATGGCTGCTTCCTGAAATACGTATATTTACAAAATCAAGTCCTAACCTTCTTAGCTGACAACAGCAGAGCACCACCAGCAGCAACACGGTGAAAATACAAAAATACAACAGGACCCCAGCATGCCGAAGAGATCCTTGCCATGCATGTTGATCACTGACTAGGGAGGACATTTTAATTCACGCCCCACCTCTCCTGTGTAGCAGAGCACAAACTCTGCAGGGGAAGATCTCATTTTCCTCCTTGTTACATGGCATCACTTTGCAACAGGCAACGAATACAAATGGTAACAACAGAGAAAGGCAAGAACTAGCAAGGAGGGCAGATTAAATACTCCACAACCAAGCAGAAGGCACACAGACATAGTTGCCTAGCAATCCCCTCTCTTCTGCCAACACATTTGCGCTCCTGTTAGCAGTAACCCAGGTGAGTAATTGTGTCACGTTCTGCAGAACCGCCAGAGCCAGGGCAATTCCAGACCCAGGCTGATGTCGCTTGGACTGCCTCCTCTCCTTCAGGTTTCCAGGCAGCAGCACAGACTCAGGGCAGCAGAAACGCTACAGGCTCTGTTTTCACTAATGACAATGGGCAGAACTGTACTTACAGACTGTTTCTTTACTGTATACGTACACTAGCATCCCAATGTCTCATTGCTTCTACCGCATAGCAGGGAAAGCTGGATGGTTTATTCACAGCCTCATACATCACGCAACACCAGGCTATACAATTTTACATCTCCACTATTTAATATATTTTTTGAGATCGCGTTTCTTCTCTTCCAATGAAAGCATCAGCACAGCTGGCAGCATCTCAAGCCCAGAACCAGAGCTCAAAACTAAGGCTGATGCTTAAAGGGATGACACATGTTCCTGCTGGAAGTCACTCATCTGTGAAATGTCTCTACATAATTTGGAGCCGTGACAGCTAAAAGTATATGGAACTTTATTCATGAAATCAAGAATATCCATCACAAGATCTGAAAGTTGTAAGTCTCCTACAAACCGTTTCTCTGCAGCCTGAAGTGTATCAGCCATCCAGTGTGTTGATGGACCTACTGGGTTTGGTGTTTTATCCTATCCTACTTCTCTCCTTTCCTGTTCAAAATGACATGTTGAACCAAAAAAACTTTCCATGTAATTATTTAGTTAAAGCTGACAAAAACCTCATCAGTAGAATTGTGACAAATAAGCATGTTTCCATGATGGTTCTTCCTTCCTATTTGCCTCATTCTGCAAAGGCGATTCTTGTTACTTCAGGTTCCAGCTTGGCAATGTGACTAGTTTGAGGTGAAGTGCCACATGCCACACGTTGCTACTCCAGTTCACTCTGAGCAAAAGTAGAGAAATCCAAATCAAGTCCCTCAAGGATAAAGATAAGCACTGCTCTGCAATCATAGCTAATCTTCAGTTTTCGTAATTTAGTTGTTTTAGCTGTACAGCCACTCAAAACCACACACACCTCATTTTATTATATCAGCTTTAATAGAGAGGAAATGTTTATTTTTACTCTTCTCATGCTTAAAACACCTTAGTCTTTTCATAAAAATTAAAATTTCACTTTTGGCAGCAGCTAAGTATGGGATGTTTCAACCTGAAAGAAGACATCTTCAGCAGCAAAAGACAAAAAAGGAGGTGAACAGAGTATGTTTTGCTACCCTTACAGGCATAAACCATGGCTCCCACTTCTGAGAACATGGGCACCAGCTTGAGGACAAAATATGGTATTATTTATGGTGTTTATTTCAATGCCCTTTCCTTCCACAAAATGCTTCTTTTGAAGCAGGGCTAGCAGCAGTTTCTGCCTTAAGCTACATGGGCTACATTTGCCTCCCTTTTCCCATTCGTTTTTTTTAGGACCTTGAAGATGATCAAAAGCTTCCTTCTCAAAGTCTCAAATATGTCTAATAAAAAAAAATAATACCCTTCCTTGCTCCTTTGGTTTCTGGCAATGACCCAAAACCAAAAGATCTTTCATTTTGGATAAGGAAAAACCCTGCAACTTGAAACACCGCCTTGCTTCCACCTTCTAGTTACTTGGGGAGTTTTGTTAGTTTTTTCTCCATCTGAATAGAAGATGATGTTGTTCTGTTGTACCATTTCTTCCCCTTCATTTCTTACACGAGAGGTCACTTGTGGAGTTTGTCTGTAAATAGGGCTCCATCTTCAGGTAATAAATGGGACAGGACATGTAGGTAACAGTCTATATCCTCTGACTTGTCATTCTCAAAGACCTTTCTTTGCCAAGTGGGTACATGAGGGTATGACACAGGATATCAGAAATATTCCTCCTTTGACATCTCAAATTGACACGGGGGGAAAGCATGACTTAGGACCAAGGAATCCCTTTAGCAGCTGGGATGATGGACGGACCTTTCCTACAGAGCTACATCTGGAAGCACCTGCCCACCTGAGGCATACTGAGGTTTACACGTGCTAGGCAGAACAGCAACAATACAAGCTGGAACAGGAAGGGTCTACAGAGCAGATCCCTACACCATGACACTGAAGATGATGTCAATATTGAGCATTTAAAAACATCAGGTAGAAGAGGCTAGAAACAGTGAAAAAGAAAGGCAGGTGATCCCACTCAGAGGGAAAAAAGCTTCTGAAAAACAGTATTTTCAGCTAAGATATCAATAGCTGCTTAAAAAAAAAGTTCTAATATGACAGACGGTTAAAGCATGAACATTTTTTTCATTCTGTTGGGCTACAGCATCAGAATTTCGAAAAGAAAGAGCACTTTGGCATATCTGCCCTGAGCAAGTCCTGCTATTCGCAGGAATTGAGTTACTGCCGCACATTAAAAGTCAAGAAAGACCAAAGCTGAGAAATGGCTTTACTGGACAAGACGACCAGTCTGAAGTTGGAAGCGGGAACCTTTTCTGTTTGGTCGCACTTGCACACCTGGGGTGCCTACCAAGGCTTTGCAGCCTGCATTTGGACATCCTAGATACCGTGAGCATTAAAGGGTTTTCACACAACCACAAACACCCTGTCCAAGCTGGCTGAGCTATCAGCTTGTTTAAGATGCAAAACCAGATCCAAGGGAAAAAAGAAAGAACCATTAAATGCTTCATGCAGATGTTTGTTCAGAAGTATAGATAAAATTGATTATAGGAAGGAAAGAAAAGCAACACTCCTGTCATGGTTTCTCCAGGCATTCAATGGCACCTGATATTTTAGCTGTATTTTTACTTCTTTGGTTTGAATGTCAGTTTGATAAATGTGAAATCAAGCCTTGCCAGGAGCCCAAACTAAATTTCATTTGTACTTCTGGCTGAACAAGCCCTGTGCACTTCAAGTTTTGCATAGTGACATTTAAGTTGTACAGCAATTTGTAGACAAAAGCCAATAGTGATATAATAAAAAAGAGTTTTCTGGGGACAGAACCATCTCTGACTATGAGCTGGGATGTTTCCAATGGGCTAAAGTTGACGTTGCAAGGAGACACCAACCGAGGACCTTGTCCTCTTCCTAACTGATTCCAGACAAGGCTGCCACAGTGCCAAATGCTCTCTGGAAACTATTTCTTATTCCCGATGAGGGCACCATCTGCCAACAGCAAGGCACTACCTTCTCCTGCCAGGCTGCTCCACAGCTACCCTCTGTGAGTGCTGGGCTGGTGAGAGGGGCCCGGCCTCTTTCCTCTGCTGGGAAGGATGCGGAAAGCAACCCAAATTGGAGGGATGATCTCTGTGTTTTTCTTGTGTTTTGCTTTCTTTAAAAAGCAAATTGTTTTTAATAAAGCTGTTAGAAAAGAAAGGAAGAAAGCAAGCATCGACACCCAGAGCATTTATTTTTGCCTAGAAAGCTATACACAGTTATTTGGAAGCGGGCTGGCCTTTATTGCCAAAGCTTGGGCAGGCCTGATGCAAGTAGTCTCAACTGCAATGTTCCTTCAGGCAAAAACTTCCTGTATTTCACTCCCAGCCCAGCAGATGAATGCATGGAGAAAAGGGTAAGTTATCAGTGAGTGCATCTGGCATCCTGTGCAGGCTCTGCAACTGCACCAGCAGCAGCAGGACAAGGCAAGCGAGCACAGCCAGGCCAAAGCACAACTCTGCCAGGACGAACATGTGGCTGTGATCAGTAAAGGAAGGAGGAAGGAATCACTTCCTGCTCCTGCGGTTGTCGTTTGTAAGAAAATCAAGAGTATTCAATTTTATTCAAGCACCAACCCATCAAGACAGGTTCTGAAAGGTCTGGAACCTGAACCCAAGTCCAAATTACTCAGCCTGTCCTTTTCCTCTCGATTTCTCTCTCTCTACTCAAGGAGAAACTACAACACAAGACGAAAGGTGTGCTACAGAAGTAGTTTTCTAGCTTTGGGCCGTCTCCAACACAAATGTACACTCAACTCAGCATTGAAACATATTCTTTCAGTGTCACAAACATTCAAGTCAGTTTTCCGTATTAGAAGTGTTAAGAGCCACAAGTGTCTTCTGAAGCTTCTGCTGTTTTTGCTAAAACACTCAGAGGGCTCCGTATTTCCTTGGCAGCCAGAAGGAGCTGGCTAACACAGCACTGTTGCATGCCTCTTGCACTCATCTAATAGTTTTCTCTTCACATTCCACCAGTTCCTCTCTACTAGTGTGCAAGAAATTAATAGCCCTTTGACTGTCATCATTTGCGTGTATGTTTGTTAGCATACTTCAGGTATATACCATATTTAAGTCTATTAACCTGCTGAAGATACATGGAAGGCTATTGAGGCTTGCAAAAAGCAGAGAAACAATCCTTTTCTATCGTTTACCGAGTGCAAAAAAGCCCAGGACTGGATGAATTGAGAGTAAGAAACTCACCCTGTTGTACAGCCCATGATTTGTGGTTCTCTGTTCTCAGAACATCTTTAGAGATGCTTCAGCAGTCGGCGCAAGTTTAGACAACGCTATCCAGCCTGCAGCTGAAGGAAATCACGGGCCACAGGGACAACGTTTAACGCTCGCAGTTCAGCACCGCTCCCAGATCAGGCGCTAGCTCGGCTGCAAGGTGGCAACGGCCAAGCAGGGAGCCTGGCTGGGGAGTCCCATTACACCACAAGCCAGCGGTGGTTTCAACTAACCTGCCTGACTTCGCACTGGAATGGTGTGCGGAAGGAGCACACGCACCATCAGGAAGAACTGTTAAGGCAACGGGAAACCAAAATACTGTGTTGCAGTTGCTAGTCATGGCCCTTCATTTTAGGCAGGTGCCAGACACATGGCTTTAGTCTGCTTAGCGCATATTGCTCAAGCAGACATTTGGGGTGTTCTCAAACATGCCACCACACCGCTCAGTCTCGTGATTGAGCTTACCTCCTAGGGCAGCACAGTGGTGAGATCCAGACCATACTGAGACTTTGGCCCAGGACTGGCTGCTGTGGGTGGGATCTGCACTAACAAACCTGAGCACACAACACACAGCTCAAACATCCCTGCAGCAGCACAACACTTGCTGCATGTGATGTTATGGTAACAAGATTAGCTCCTTTGCCCACACAGCTAATGCTCCCTTTAAGGGAACTACAAAATTATTTCTCTAACTTTGTGACATCCCACCACCAAAGTATCCCTAGGCTCCTGCTTGCCGTAAGACTGGTCTGTTTCTTTAATCAAGGAGTCCAGCATTAAGGCTCAAACAATAGCAAACTTGTACAAAAACACTGCTGAATGCACCAAACCTCAGAATAATCCTGCTCTCCCACACACCAATTCAAGACCGCTCAGCTCAAGTAAGGGCTCTAAACCATACCGACACCAGTACAGGTGTGCTCAACGGATGGTGCTTTCAGCAGCCCAAACCATGCATACTCCAAAAGCTCAGCAGGCTACATTAATACTGACTAGCAGCCTGCAGACTAGGTGGGATGCTAATCTGGGTGCTGGTGAGAGACTTGTGTTTTGCTTACTTCATGCTTACAAGCAGCAGATCATGGCAGCATGCAGCTGAACAACCCTTGGGTGATCTACTCATTTTTATTAAAAGATGATTAATCTTACCACTTCTGGGTTTTTTGTTAACGTTTGTGTTACCAATCTAAGAAATGGGACGCGCCCCTAAGTCTTTCAACAGTCAAAAATCACTGCTTCTCTATTTGTTCCAGTCTATGGCAACAGCAGAAAAATCATACTTCTCAGCTACCCAGGCTGGTGTCTTTATTTGCAGATTGCCCAGTGGATCTAAATTTTTAATAGATTGTTCAGTTTCCAGGATAGTCCTGGAAAGTAGAGGAAAACCCATCAGGACACTCTAGAGAGCAGCTGCAATGAAGTCTCTACAAAAGGCCAGCAATTCTAGCGCAGCTGCTGCAGGCCAACAGGACACAAGAGATTTTGAAGCACCAGCTTTACTTAGCTCCATAAGTTACCACCTCAGTCATCCTCCACCATAAATACAGCTTAAGAATTTTTGGTTACATCACCAAGTCTGTTTTCCAGTTTTAAAGGGGCTCCAGCCATGCAGAGATAGCCAACTTGTAAGAAAAAATAAAATTAAAAAAATCACACCTCCTTCTCAAACCCTCTGTTCCAATCTCTTTGCAGATCTGCCTTTCCTCTCTCCAACTCCATACTTTTCTTTATTTGCTGTCCACTAAATACCTGAAATGGTAGTTAGGACACATTCTGGCTGGCTGACATCTTTATAAACGCTCTAAGACTGTTGTTAGATGATGACCACCATGTAAGCTTGAGCAGACTCATTAGGGGGGAAAAAAAATAAATAGCTGAACATAGCCAAGAAAATAATGCTAAGGCCACTAGCAAGTACCTGGCTTACATGCTTTGCTGCTACTGCCCCAAGAAGCAGAGGTGCAGAAAATTTACCTTTTGCATCTTCTGTGATCCTTCTCCCTTCTCTACTTTTTACACACTAGTTGGGTTAGTTTCCTGCAAATATTTTACTATCACATGTAGGACTTGCATGAAAAAAAACAAACACACAAGACAATTTATATTCAAATGGGAACAGGGAAGAGACGCATAAGAAAAAGATTCCCAAAATAAATACATGGATTGTTTAGACTAGAACATGTGCTTGGTTTCCATTTGTTTCAACATTGTGCTTGTTTAACACATTTTCAGATCTGGTTAGTACCCAGGCACGGTAACACAAATATAGAAATTAAACAAGAAAAGAAAGGCATCTAGGAATTGTAACAGTCTGAAAACGTTCAGATTTCATGTTGTAGATGATTTAAAAAAATGCAAAGCTAATTATATGTTTCTTAATGCCGGAAGTCAGCAATCTTTCAGGGGTGCCATGCCAGCTGAGAATGCAGCCATGCCGACTGACGCCGGCTCTCACAGAAGGCAAGTGCGAAGGCAGGAGATGCTGCCTCCCTCCAGATATTGTGGTTCCAGGTCCCAGCCCTGCTACATGCCAAGGTTTGTGTGCTCACTGCATTTCGTGCAAACATGGTGGGTTGCCAATTCTGTCCTGCACCTCATGGTATGCAAGACTGGGGAAAGGGGGTGACCTCTTCAAAGAATGAAATCAAAATGTACCCTTCTCTCTTCATACACCTCACCAATCATTCTTAAATAATAATAAAACGAAATTTTTTATAGATGTTAAATCCAGATCCAAATAATTCACAAATATTAGAGCATAGTTCATTGACACACAGATGGGAAATTCCTGGATGCCTTTCTTCTAACATAAAGCAAATAGATGAAATAGAAACTTACACTAATAGAACTCTTGCTAAATCACTTCTGCTTTTAATAACTGAGAGTTTCAGTATTCTATACAAATATCAACAAACCCAAAAGAGTTCAGTAACACAGTACATTATAAGGCAGAGTTAACACTAACTCTATACAAGCTACGACAAGTATTCAATTCACATTTATGTTCAATTTATATTTAATTCAACTTACATTTTTTTTATCAGAGATAACATAGTGCCATTTCCAAGACTGAAGGATGTTCTGACAAGCTTGTTGTTGGCAATTAAACGGACTGGACTAGACTCTCCCTCCAATATTTTCAAACAGATTTCTTGGGTCAATATACCAGCTTCCCTACCAGACTTTCAGGCCCACTCCCATATTCCCATGTTCAACGTTACAGATTACCCCTACACATAGTATATTTGCCAGCATGAAAAAATGTGTCAGCAGAATAATTTTATCTGCTAAACTTGTTTGCCAAGTGCTGCCACATTCTGGATGGCTTCTCATAATCTTAAAACAGCAGAACACCACAGCCTCAGAGTCCTCCATGAAATACCGCAAACATCTCACCACTTACATACATAGTCAACAAGACTTAAGACCAATAAACAAAATTTTATGTGAAACAGTGCTAGTACAACACATATCCACTAATACAGAAGAAAACATAGAACTAACTACACAGCCAACCATCCAGATATCTTTTGTGTGGGATGCCAAGTGCCCAAACACTGCACTGCACCTCTACTGACCTGCTGCAGGCCACAGAGGGTTTGCAGGACTGCCTGTCCTTCAGCTTCACATCCCAGTCCCCAACCAACCTGACTGCTTCCCTGCCTTCTCTGGTTTGATGGAAATAGGCAGCTCAAGAGAAAACCTACGTATCTGTTCTTTTGTTTTACCTCTAGCCTTCAAAGAATCCTATCACTTCTGATTAAGAAACTGTGAAGCATCTTACAATAAGGCCAGCTAAGGGAATTTCAAAGCCTGCTACAGAATTTAGGGGGTGAAATGCCCACATTTTTGGTTTTTTGGGATGTCACTCTCTCTTTGCAATGGTTCATTAGTTTTAAATAATGAAATATTCATTGCTAATGTATTTGAATCAAAACATCCTGTGCCTGAATGCTCTCATATCTCCATACCGGTGTGCAAGTGAAATGATTTCCTACATAGAAGAAAAGGCAACACTGTCACAAAGTTTCAAATCAAATTTCTCTCCAGTTGACCACTACATAGAAATTAGGTATTCCACAGATAGCTAACTCGGGCCGGGGTGGGGTGTAATAAAGTACTTTTGCTGAACTATAAGCTAGCATGGATATCAACAAAAAAATAAAATCCTTATTTCTCTAACAAGTTGCAAGGACTGAAAAGCATCACGTGTATTGTAAACTTCTGTTGTTAAGGACTGAGGAGAATAGCGATTGTGACTATCATGTTCGTGGAGGTACCACTCAGTGACACATCTATAAAAGGAAGAAAATGCATATGGGAGGAGTGAAATCTTAAGTAATGGTTTGTATATCCCACATTGTCAGCCTTCCAAAGGGTATTGCACAATCCACATTCACACCACCTTGATACAGTCTAGTATTTTAAATGCAGTGCAAGCTTTTATTCCACTAGGAAAAAAAAGAAAAGCAGAAAGATAAGAGTAATTCCTTGCAAATTTGCAATTACATTTCTCCTCACTGCCTAAATCCAGTACTGATGCAGACCACCTAGTTCAGGCGCAACGATTACGCTGGCATGCTCACCCAGACATCCAAGCATTTTTTTGCTTTATCTATTTTATTAAACACCAAGCAGGCCAAGAAATTAACCCTGTCACATTTCTATAGTTACTGACTGTTGCAAAGATATGAACAGAAACTGACCTTTCAGTCTACTTTGACAGCAGTTTCTTGCCATCAAGCTCAACACTTTACTCATTCCTGGGGGGTAGAGAAGCTGACACAGGAACTTTAGAGCACTGTGGTAAAAGACTTTCCACTCATCCTCTGTATGTTTCCAAGCCTCTCAAAACTAACAAGAGCTTCATGCATTCCAACTCCTCATTGTAATGCAGAGGCAACTAAAATTTCTTCCAGGTTCAAAAAGATTACTCATCCTATTAGTTCTCACCAAGTAAGAACAGCATCTCTCAAGTGAGTGGTAATGTTCGCAAATGTGGATGGGATGTACAAATCAATCACTTAGTATCTGGAAGCTGATTTTTCTGCCTGACAGCCAAAACTCCCAATACAAACCCTAAATGCACTAAGAAACGGTCTACCTTAAAATCATCCACATCAAAGTAAAATTATCAGCTGTATTTCACTGCCTGAGATAGACAGTATTTGCAATAAGTGCGAATACTTCAAAAGTAATTTCAGCTTTAGCAAATTTTCTAATATTATTAAAAATACAAACACCAACATTGTAAAAGTTTATCATAGTCAGAAACAGAGTCTTCCTCCAGATATATCCCATCCCATTCCTTTAGTTTGACCCGAGGTTTGAGGACAAATAGAGACACTGCTGACTGGGAATCTACTGAAATATCCTCCCCTTTTGAAAAAGTGAATGGCTTCATATAAAAGGTCCTTATGTTCCAAAGCCAGCTTAAATAGACAGAAGTATCCCTTTTTAGTCTCCTCTCTTCCACAGATTTCTTTATAAAGTGTCTGGGAAGTAATGCAGCATTTCCTTCCTGCTCTCTGGTTCCTATGCCCCACTGATACAGCTCGAACAAGAGATGTTTTTGATTACCACTTCAACTAATTAAGGAGAGGGAACAATCTCTTCACCAGATCTAGAAGACAAGTAATACAGAGCTTACACTGTAATGAGGAAGATTGTGGCTGGACACATCCAATGGTCAGGATTGCAAAGCACTGGAACAAACAGTGGTATTTCCTGCACTGGGTACTAGAAGCAGCTTGATCTCAGAGCTATTGAGATTAGCACAGATGAAGACAAGCAGTCTGTGACTTTTTTTCTAAAACGATTCTAAACACAGCTCTTTAATCTCTTCAGGTATAAATGGAGCAGACAAACTGCTGTACGCTGCACTGATTAACAAAATGCCAAGCCAAGAGAAATTAAAAGTATAAGATCCATCTCTTGTTGCCAGGAGGATTCCAAAAGAGGAACCATTACACAGATAAGTCTCCCCCTACACAGGAGGAGAGTAAAGGACAGAAGTCAGGATTCAAGCTCAAGGCTTTAAAACACAACACAGACTATAATAAAGATTCAAACAAAAAAAAAAATCACAGGACAGCAAACTCGCTACGCAAGGAAGAATTCCTAGGCAGCTTACCTCAGAGGACCATAATTCAACATTATGAAAGCCAGTATCACCATCACACACAGCGTCCTTCTCTTTGGAGATGATACTTTGAGCTTCTGGTTCTAGACAGGAAAAAACAGAGAAAATATGCAATAAAAAAGGGGCACAGACATGCAAAGGTATGTCAGGACCTAAATAAACCAAATTATGCATGCTTTTTAGATTTATACTTGCCTGATCATGTATGAATGCACCCCAGGACCACTTAAAATAAACCTCTCTTGTTTGTACATTATGTTCAGCTTCTATCCAGTCTACCTTCTCCGTGAAATCTTCAGAGGCACCATAAACAAGGAATTAAAAGTCAACTAGATAATGCAACAGCTGTCCTGACCTAGAGTTGGTGAAAGTCCAGCTTGGAGCGGGAGACTGGGCCGGAAACTTCCAAAGGTCTCCCAGTCAACACTTCCATGATTCTGTTTCGGTGCCTTCCACCTGAGCAACTGTCTTTATTATAAAGTCAGATCTTCACCACAAAGTCTTACCTCTAATACCACTTCATCCAGCTGCCTCTTCAGTGTGCTGTTTTCTTTCTTGAGTTTCTCATTCTCCAATAAGGCTGCCTCCAGCCTTGCCTCCAGTCCCAACATGTATTCCTTCTTCTTCTTCCGTGACTGAAAGGCTGACTCACGGTTTTTGATCATGCGCTGCTGCCTTCTCAAGACATTGACCTGGACAGACAATATGGAGGCCTCTTAATGATCCATAAGTAAAAAGTGCCTCTATTTCATGCATAATTTCTGCTCCTCTACTTTGTCAAAAGTCTGCATAGATAGCTTCCTGCACCCTGCTTCAAATGAGCTGAAATGTTCAGAACAGAGGCAACTAGGAATCACAGTACACCTCCAAGAGTTATAGCTCATGGATAATGAAAAAACAGGTCCTGCGCTGTCTCTCTTTTCTCCTGCATTCTCAACCTTCTATGTGTAGGGGACACAAAATGTATACTTGAGCAGCAGTTTGATGTGATCAATCAAATCACAAACACAGAAAATACATATCTACAGGTCTGCAAGGTAGCAACAATGTCTTTCACCTTCACTGTACTGTACACCATTTTATAGGCTACAATCAGTCACCTGTTTTCTTAACTGGGAAGTCCTGCATTTTTTTAGTCTGTCCTGTATGGAAGCCATTTCCACACTGATTACACCTGTTTCTGTAACTTTTCCAGCTCTGCTACATAGTTTTTGAGATTTTGAATACTGTTGCTGACCTCAGATTGCACATTCTATGTGTATCAAGCACTTACATGGCAGTTTAAATGCAGTCTCTGGGTGCACCTATACTAGCATTTTAATTCAGATCAGGAGTGTGGCTTTGACGCACATTTCCTGATTGCCCCACTTAACATGCATTGGTTCACATCACAGAACAGTCTCTGATAGAGTATACAAACTGGATTCCTTCTGGATGAAGCTAAACCAGCAAATACACTGAAGGAGGGCACATAATTCACTCCAACCACTTGCAGGCACTTGGTCTGCAAGACCAGACTGGGACAGTTCAAAGTACCCTCCCCCCCCATCCGCCAACAGTCTTGATGACTCTGATTTTTTTTCCCAAGCAGGAACAGTCTATCATCGTTTACCACTTACTTATTTTATGGTTTGCACTGAGTGGGATGACCTAGACTGAAAGCATCTTGCTGCTGACAAGGATAACGATGATCGATACTGCAGAGCTACACAAAACTACTTGAAATCCTAAGTTTAAACACTACTCTGTTGATTTCCTTTCCCTCGCAGATTAGCAACAGCAACTCTGTTTTTACTAAAAACAGAAGACTTCCATCACATTATTAAGCTACAACAGGATGTGCCTTAATGATGTTTACATTGAAAGGGAACTGAATGCTGTATCTTACACAGACCTGAATATCCTCCAGTAGCTACCAACACGTGCACCAGGGTAATCTGTATCTATCTGAGCATGAAAGCGAAAGAAAAAAAGATGAGAACTATTCTAGAAGTATCAGTCTAGGAAAAAATAAACAAGTCACAGAATAGTAACAGTAACGAACTCAGACAGTGTGCTCCAGTTAAGGTCTGGTTGCCTAAAGAACCTTAACCATAGCTTTCCGACTCTCTCCCTGTATATACCCGCACACAGACAATATGTTGCTCTAGGGCTTTGGTGTCTGCAAGAAAAATTGGCTACAGGCTGTTTGAAGAAGTCATTCTTCTTCACGATACTGCAGTCTGGTGACACAGACTAAGAAAACACGTTACAGTGCATTAACGTTTTGGGCTGTCTCCATGTTGATCTAATTGCTTTCTGTAAAGATCATTTATTATATGTCTAGTCTGCTGCCACCAACAAAAGTCTGTGAAAATGAAGTTGTTTGTACTTATTCCAGTTTCTCTCTTTAGCACAGAGTGGAGAAGGAAAAGTTTTTAACATATTTTCATTAACACTAAGCTTTGTCTTGAATTTTTTAAGTACTACAATACTTAAGAAAACTTCTGCAGACATATAAAAACTTTGGGGAAAAAAAAAAAAAAAAAAGATTCAGGCTAGCCAAAGACTGCAGCGTATAGAACACACCGATCTGGGGCCAGGATCACTTCAACTATCCAGAGATGAAATAATAAGGAATGAGTTCATGCAGCAGCTTTGGCTCGAGTTGTGCGATATTTCAAACAAGTAGTTACATTCCTCTTTTTAAAAAGAGATTTTGCATCATGAAGTCAAACAGAGAAGACCAAACTGTTTACATCCATTCTTGTTTGCAGACCTGCTCAGGATTATTCGCTACTGGATAGCTTTTGACTAAGTGTCTGAAACCTCTGGCAAATCTACCTGCTTCCCTGGAGAAAACATGGAGTTAAAGCACCAGTGCAGCGTTTGCACACTGAGAGTAGATCCTAAGGTACATCTATCGCTGTTGCGGACACCACCAGCTACGTTTCAGATGGTATTTACCTAGATTGCCCTCCCTTACTCAGTGTTCTCCAAACGCTGTCAGGAACAGCGGCTCTCCCCAGTCTGATTCAGGGTACTTGGTGCAATAACTGCATTTCAGTCTATGCCACCACACCAGTTTCACTTCGACTCATTTCTTAAGCTTGCTTAAATGAAACCCAACTATTCATGTCCTTGTGTTATTTTGTTTTAATTGACAATCCCCAAAACAGATCAAGGTCCTTGGTCATCCCTCTAGTGCTTGCCTGGCTTTTCTTGGGGAATAAGCCAGAACTACACACCCTATCCTGCCTAAATCTGATGCAGGAAACAAAGAGTTGTGTGGGTGAAATAGTGCAACAATGCTTAAACCTGGAAGCAGTATGGCACTAAGCATTACATAGCTGGCTTGGCATCAAGACAAACATGCCCCTTGCTTGAGCATTTTGATAATCAGAAGAGAAAGAGGAACTAATTTATAACATCAGACTGCTTGAGCAACATTGCTCTGCACACGTGCTGAACAAAGATTAAACGTAGCAAACACCTCTGCTAACTTCTTTTGCAGCCTCCCTCTTTGTAGGTTGTATTGTATTAATTTACTACTCAAAAGAGTAACTTCTGGTTCTCAGGAAACACAGACCATAAAGGGAAAACATTGGCATTAAAATCAAACGTTAATCAGTGACGCAACTTTTGTTTCCTAGGTTTAAAAACTACACCACCGCTAGCACACACACAAAAAAGATGTTGTAAATATGAAGTGAAAGGTTCATTGCAAAACCTTGCTTCCAACAGTACTAACTAGATTCAGATTGTCCACTGTCTTCAGAGTCTTTACGGAGTCACGCACTTTACAAATAAACAGGGCAACCTCAATTTAGTCTTCCAAAGAAAACTCAGTTCTGAGCAAAATTTAACCTCCATTCCAATGCAAGCTGTATTTCTAGCACAAGGCAGGAAGAACGTGTCTCATACTCCACAGAGTTTTTGGTACACACACCAGGAAAGTTAACAAAGAGCTGAAAGTACAAACCATTTCAACTTCACATTGGCTGGCTTATTACTTCAGCTTACGAAAGCTGCTGTCTTCGAAGATGCATCTTAAATACGGGAATACAAAACCTATGCAAGTGTTTTCTCTGTTCTTATGAAAGATCTGGGTTTTCTTGTCTCTAACTCAACAGAACACAACTTGACTAATGCGTTTATTTCATATGAAAATTACTCAATGTACAGCACAGAAAACAGGATTCTTTAGTAGAAATCCACACTTATGTTGAAGTAACTTTGCGTAATCTAATTTTTTCTAAATTTACAATGTTTTTTTGTCAACAGAACAGGGAGGCAGAATTAAATCCTTTCTCACTACAGGGTGGAATCACGAGAGAAAGGCCCTATAAGGACACAACTAAACTGGATTCCCTCACACACCTACCATTTATGTCCTCATACCATTTAATTGCAACAGGAAAAGCAATCTGCTTTTTCAGTTAAGAGCTTCTTTCCTTCAACGAAGGGTGGCCGCATTGAAAGCCTGGCACTTCCCTGCGGCTGGCAAGCTGCGCATACGTGTGCCATCAGGACAAGCACAACACAGGGCCTCACACGTACAGCTTGCTATAAGCCAATCTCAGTCTAATCCACTGGAAGGTCTGAGTGTTAAGCTAACACTTCATCCCTCCTAAGCCCAAAAGAAAGTCCTGCAGTGTTTCTTTTTATCCTGCAACATCTGCTTAGATTAGCAAACAAAAACACATGTTACAGAGCTCAAATGACAGCTACAGCTGTGCAACTCTGAGCGCCACATATGGCGTCTATGGCAATCACAAGATGTTTTAACCCTACTGGCGCCAGCTGCATCCTGAAACATTTGTTCTTTTTCAAAGTGCTATTTCACAGTATGTGCTGAAGAGCAGTTGCAACTGTTTTTTCATGTTTCAATAAACATAGGTAAGATGTGCAGCATTTAGGCTGATACCAAGTCTTAAAACTGCCTCCCTAAAACAGCTTCAGGTGGAAATACCCACACAACCATCGTTCAAAACAAACAGCTATTCATTACCTCAGCTACACATTTGACTACTGACTGTCACAGATGTGTATATGAAGTGTGATGACAATAAGGGGGTTTTGTCAATTAAACCTTATATTCAGACAACAGCAAGGTGCCATGCTAGTCCTGATTACAGGGAGTCACAAATCTAATGACTGCTGACAGGTCTCTTCAGTTTGGCTTTGCATGGCAGGCAATTATCATTTAAAAATGCAGCGCTCTTAACTGGTCTGTCTACTGACAGACCTCTGTTAGCTTCTTGCAAAGTCAAGATTAGGTTTCCATTGCAGTCTGGCTGCTGAATTACTTGTAGCAAATAATTTTTCATTTTAAAATGCAGCCCACACACAAACACAAAGAGTGAGGATGAGTGGCAATGCTCAGACAGCAGGAAACCGTACAGCAGCATCCCTCCAAAGAAGCCAGAAAGCACATGCCTTTGAGAAACAGTGTCCTGTGCTGCCAATAAGCAGGTCACTATACTACAAAATTTCATGTGGATGGACACCAGCGTTTTCTCCCTCACACTGTGAGAGATGTGACAGCTCCCTCTGCTCACGACAACTGTGCTTGGAATACCACACTGGAGAACGACACCCTGAGAGTTTAAAAGCCACACACAAGAAGCTTCGGTACTTTCCACAACCATGCCTTCCTTTGGACAACAAACTGCAACCAAAGCAGCTCCAAACTACTAAGAACTAAATCAAGTTAACACCCAGCTTGCTAGCTAGTTAAGATGTCAAAGCTGAAGGGGGAAAAACCCCACACATCTCAAAAGCTATTTCTGTTTACACCTACTGCTTACTGTGAGCTACTGTGGAAAAAACTTATTTGCACAGTGACTGTTGAGCAATTGCCCCTTTTCTACTCATTCAGTGTAGGATCAAAAGGGAACCTGATGAGATTAGGATCACATGAAACTCAATACCTGAAGTTTCTAAAAATCACGAGTAAAATCTGGGGAGATAGAGGGGATGGAAAAAGAATCAGGCCTCCTGCTGACATTTCCAATTCACCTACTTCCAAAGGAGTGTTTTTATTATATAGATTAGAAAAATGGTTTAGCACTAATCAAAACTCAGATATATCCAATCTTCCTGTATGTAAGAGAGCTCCAACCATTGAAAGCTTGCAGTTGAGAAGAAAAGCAAAGGAAAAAAAAAAAAAAAAAATATATCAGCGCTGTCTTCTGCCACAATGCTTGCGTACCTGGTCTGCAACTCTAGGCAGGCCAGCAGATATCAAGCTGTTCCTCCCCATTCTTTGCCAAGGTGCCAAATTCCCTGTTGACTTTTCGAAATCCTATCAGCCGAGCTCAACTACAGCTCTGCCCTCCTGAGACTCTAAAGTGACCTGGTCCTCCCATTATATCCCACATGCAGGTAACTGAAAACTGTTTCCAAGCTTGGGTTATCAGCTATCATCACACAGTCAGAACTTACATCCAGCCCCATTGCTGGTGTGGTGCTTTGAAGCAAGGGCTTAGTCACCGTTATTTTGCCACTTGTTGAGCCATTTCCAGCAGCTGGAGACAATGCATTCACCGTATGATTGTGAAGCTGTGTGGTCCCTCCAGTGACGGCAATGACTGGCTGGGAGGCAGGAAGCACCCCAGAAGCCTGGAGCTGTACCATGGTGGGCTGGGGGAGCACCACTGATTGACCTAGAACACGAGAACAAACAGGAGTGCTCAGCATATGAAATGGATTTGTACATGACCAGTTTGTAGGGGAATACTGATATAGAAGGTAGACAGCCTTGCTTCCTTTCCTGTCCCGCATGATTTATCTCAAGTCCAATTCTTCAGCATTAGTATATTCCACAGGATAGGAATGGGAAAAGAAAAAAAAAAAGCTCAAAAGTTTGCAGGGCTCTTAATCCATCCTGCAAACCAAAACTGGACATATTAAAGGGATCCACTAAATCAAGCTCTCTCCCCAAAGCTGATGGCTCTTCAAAGTAACTGAAAGTCAACACTTGTTAGAAACATTACTCATTTCGGTACTGCTAATACTTGATGCACTTTGAGCAACTTTTTCAAAGAACTTAGCCAGCTTACCTCAATCCTTCTTCTCCCTTTTGTCCATCCCTATTTTATTGCTGTATTCAGTGGAAAAGTTGCTACACAGAAGTGACTCATACTATACAAACCAATTCAGAAACAGCATAGAGAAAGATAAACAAGAAAGAACAATGCAAGTTACACTTTCAAAACATAAGTTAAAGCCTCAATTCACACTAAGACAAGACCAATTTTTCTGAAAAATGTCATATGTAAGAAATTTTATGCATAAGCTGAACAGAGCTTAAAGAAAAGCAAGCAGAAAAAATGAGGTAATTTTGACAGAGTTTGAAATGGAATTAAAAACAGTCACTTCCAAGAAATTTCAGTCCAACAACTACATTTAACTCAAGCAGGTGCTTGAGTAATATTTTGTTGTCTGAAAACACATGAATGTCTCTTTAATCCTTTGTAACAAGATGACCTTGCCAGCTTTCAGAAACAACATGTTTCAGCTGAGCGTTCCAACCAGAATGCACGACAATGTATTACAGCATTTACCCAACCTTCTGGAAGGTGAAAAATTAAGTCATTTACCTAGCGCCAAGATCTTTTATCTATGCGATGTAGGATTAGATCTCCTTTTTTGCAGAGATGATCTTGAACATATCGTAAGTTAGTGCTACCCTATTTAAGAACCTTAAATAGTGAATTTGAAATTATTTCAACAATTTTTTTAATGCATAAAGTATGTGATGCTCTAAGATCATGCTTTCTTCTTTAAGCTTTTATGAAAGGGACTATAAAAATATCATTCCTCATGCTCCTTTCAAGATAATAGCATATTTCAAACTGGTAGCTCCAACTTGTCGTGTTCAGGGTGTTTTGATTAACAAAAAAGATCCTTATGGTTTTGTTATGGAAGCAGCACTATAGAATTTTTAAACACACCATCAGTTAAAATAAACACATGGCATGGAAATACTTTCCCAAAAGTATTTCCTCTATAGTGCCTCACAGAAACTACTCTCCTGACTTTTCTTCAGGGAAAAGGAAAAGCTGATCTTCACAGTACTATACTTATATCAAAAAAATCCATATCCCCAACATTGCTTATTCCAGATGGTATTTAATCAGCTGGAATATCAGAAGGAATAAGAATTAGGTCACGCTGACTGTGCTGACCTGTGTTTTAAGCAGTCCAACAATCTTAGGCATGTTATAACAAATGTCAGCGTCTCCAGCTTTGGCTTCACTCCTGTTGGCAGAGCAACTAGTAACGAAGACAAATTTTTCACTATTGCAATAATTTCTAGATACATGCCCTTAAGTATTTGTCTCTTTTTCCTTCCACGCCTCAGTGCCTGTACAGTCAACTGAGAGAAACTGCAGCCATCAGCTGGTGAAAGCCAGCAACTGCATCTGACAATTTCAGCAATGCAAGTTATGCCCCTACTGCCTTAGCTAAAGAGTAACGTAACACTTGGGATTCAGAAATGAAGGCTCAAGCTACTTCAAAAATCTGTTACAGGGCAACAGGAGGAACGAAGAATTATCAGCAAACAGGAAATCACTTGCCACTTGTTAAAATCAGCTTGCAGCTGTAAGCAACTATTCTAACCTCTGGCATGGCTCTCTCAACTCTTAGCAGATCTCGCAACATCCTATTTAATGCTGATCAGTGAGATAAAAAGCCATAAACTCATGTTCCCACCATCCTGTGGCAGAGTTTCATGTGGGTTAAAAAAAAAAAAAGCTTTTATCACTCCTCCCAAGCTTTCAAGCTTCATCCAAGCCATCCTAACCGATTCTGCTGGATCTTCCCTTGGTTACGACAGAATAGTACTGTAATCACCTTATGCACCTCTTGCCATCACAAGTAGAGCAAAGGATCCCTAGAGACCCTTCCAAATCAGCAGTTTTATCTCCACAACTGCCAGTGCTCAGCATAGTCTCTTTTACTATACTGTCTTCCATTCCACATAATGCCCAGGTGAGTGCTGTTTCTCACAGGACTATGAGAGAGGAATAACGCCATCTTCTCGGCCTAAAGCTTTTTCAGCAAAGCCTGTAGGACCCCTCTTTTTTTTTCCCCCCTACCCCTCCCATTTCACTCGCCAAAGCTAACTTCATTCTAGCGACCATCCCAAACAGATATAGTGTTTACCCCCAAGACCTAGCTCAGTCACGACAATTCACCTACCTTTAGGAGGTGCTGGCTGGATGTTAACAACTGGCTGATGCTTTGGCAGCGGCACAAGTGTGGGAAGAGTCTGAATAATGATGGTTTTAGGTGGGATGCCGATGTTAGCCTGAGCCTCAGGTACAGCAGGCAAAAGGGGTTTGGGTTGTATCGAAGGCCTGGATGCTGTCTGACCACACCTCTTCAGGGTCCTCGCAGAATGATTTGCTAGGAAAGGAAAAAGAGTCAGAGTTGGACCAGAAGATAGAAAATAAAGAATTCAAGCAGTAATAACATGGCTTTTGGTATGCTTTTTTTTACCCATCTATAATATTTGTTAAAAACAGACATATCCAATCACAAATTCAAGTCAGAAATGACAGGATAGACAGGATATACTAATGTCTCTTAGTTAAACATCCGTAGGCAAGACAATACGCGTACTATCTGCGGAATCAA
Organism: Nipponia nippon; assembly: GCF_047370975.1. NCBI lineage: Eukaryota > Metazoa > Chordata > Aves > Pelecaniformes > Threskiornithidae > Nipponia > Nipponia nippon. The sequence goes on along the minus strand of NW_028262369.1, from coordinate 47,821,865 downwards.
AGTAACTCAGTCTTTCATACCAGACCGAGAAGTGATGCTGACAGCAGGCTTCTTCCCTCCATCTCCTTCAGGGGATGCAGGGCTTCTGCAACTCCTGCTGTAGAGAGAGATGGGAGACATCTGGGAGCTACAGCTGAAGTCCACATCATCCTGCAGATAGAAAGTACATGAGATTAATGCTTCAGAAACACATAGAAGCGTCTACTAGCAGTTCAGAGTATAACAGCCTTTCATCACATCTGTGTTGCTGCTTCAGCAAACAAGAGAAAGGTTTTGTTCTGCAGTTTTATTCTGGTCAATGTTAAGTACCACTGAAAACCAAAGAAGTACCTCTCCTTATCAGCAGAGTGAAGGGGGGCAGAGGCCAGCAACTGCTAGACTTTAGAAGGCATTTTGCTTGGCAACCAGCCCAGTACACACAACCGAGGAAACAGAACTGAACATGCTCTTTTTAGAAAGGGTCACAGCAGGAGAGGAAGGAGAAGATCACTGAAGGGAAGTTGGTTTTGCAAGGGTTGGAAAAATAAGCTGTTTCCTCTTATGCCATGAAGTCGGTCAGACAAGTAAATCACTGGGCTTTTTGTTTGTCACAGCTGGTTCCGAATTACTGCTGCTATCTGCGTTACATGGAAGTTTCTGCATACAGGCACATTCTGCACTGGAGAGTCCGCAGACGATGGAGAAGGGACCGAACAATTTGAAGTGGCTGGTGATAAGGGTTCTGTCTTCACGCTTGCATCTGCAAGAGGCAGATAAAGAAATTTTACTGTACAAGTGTTTAACAATGGGAGATCAGTAAAGAACACACTGCCCTACACCAGCTACTTAATCCCTGAAGCAAGGCACAGCAGAAAACATAGCGAGATTAAAGATACTAAACAGCTTAGCTTGTAGGCAGTCCTTGCCAGCTGTACCCATCCGACAGAAACACAGCATGACTCCTCAGCACAGAGCTAAATGCTGCAGGACATCGAATAGTTTCACATAAGTTACCACTATCCTAAAGTTATAACAGCTCACCCTTGTGGGGCGGGAGGGAATAGTCACACCTGCAAAATAAAAACGGTAAATTACCTGCATAAGCATGGCCTGTAATATTCCAAAGATCCGAGTCCCAAGACATCAAATCCAAATCAAAATGAAAGTTATAGAGATCATTTTCCTGAAACGACAGTTCAGAAAAAGAAACAATACAAAAAGACAATACACATTGAAACCACCAGCCATTATGTTCACATTCTTACAGCTCTGGAAAACAAAACAAAACTATCACTTCAGTTGCCTCCAGGCACGCAGAGATAAAAGCCCTTAAGGGGGCAATTCTCAACTGGAATACACAAGAGAAGGCTTCTTTTAAAGCTTAGAGCTGTAGGAAAGCAGCATACCAGTTTAAGACCGTCACTAATTACTGTACTGTTATCAGTAATTTGTAAGGTCAAAGTTCTAAGTCCAGTCACTGAACCACCTTCTATAAAACACAAATCTTAGCAACTTGCTGGCATCCTCCCTTTCATCTTCATTGAAAGATTTACTTCATGCCCTTCTATCATCAGAGCTCAAAGCACTTTATAAACAAAAGCAGTATCAGTATACCAGCAGGAAGAGAGACACAAGGACCGATTTGCTCAAGATCGGATGAACAGTATGTATTAGGCCTCCCTATACTTGAATAAACTGACATCATCATCATCTTCTAAAGCCAGGGACACCAGTTTTCTTTTCCAACAGAAAAAAAGAGACCAAAACCACTTCATATATATTATTTCTTGTACGACCTTTAAAACAGTGATCAAGTTTTTGCTCCTTTTTTTCTGCTGATGCAACTGTAAGTCTCAGTTCCCTACTCAAATGTAACGTTTTTATGAGCACGTGCATGAAAAATATAAATATTACATACCCAACTTATACAAATATACAAAGATTTTCTTGCTAAAAACTATCCTGCAGATGTACCTCTCCTTATGTTCTCCACTTGCCTCGTAAAGGGAGGCTCAGAAAGTCTGCAGATTGCACAGAAATTAGTATTTGCAGGCTAGGATGAAGAAAAAGCTCGTCAGAGCATATTTAGAGGAGGAATGACCAAAAACCACAGCCTGAGCTGTGCAGTAAGAGCCTCCACACAGGTAACTAATGCTGACCTGCTGATGGGCAACACCCTGCCCTTGTACAATGCAGCAGTTCCCAAACTTTCTCCAGCACCTGGCTCTACAACGCCTGTAGGAATGCTCTTAGTACCTGAGGTTTATGTTGGACAACCCAGGGCTTGTGCTGGGGGTGGATTAGGACACAGTAAGCAAAGAGAAGGCAGGGGAAGAAGAGAGAGTGGAGAATCCATGAGGCAAATGCCCCGGGACAGAAAAAGCAGTATGTACGACCGGACAGCGAAAAACATGGGGATCAATACATAAGGCTGCAAGCAAAGGGTTTAGGAGAAAACGCGAAAACAGACAAGAAAACAAGAAGCCATCTTACAGGCAAGGTGATAAAGCGCAGCGTCGGTGGGCACAGAGGTAAGGCACCCACGCTCCTCCTTTCGCGCAGCCCAGGAACGCGCTCTGCCCTCAGCGCTGCCTGGCAGGGGAAGCTTACCTTCCTCCGGCCACCGACGACGCAGCTTCTCCTGGACACGGCACCCCAAGCTTTCACCTTACCCTCCCCCTCTTCAACCTCCAGCTTTGATCCCGCAGTTTATTAACTGACGGACAACTCCGCATCTCCGCAGCTAAGGCAGGGGCGAACGGGTGAGGCCGGTCAGCCACCGGCGCCCCGGCCCGGGAGCTCGAGTGCCTCCTGCCAGACGACCGCCATGAAGCCTCCGCGCCGCTCCCCGGGGGGATCCCCGCCGGCGCCTCCAGCCCCCGAGCCGGGCCGCGGGGACACACCGCCGGCGGGGGCAGGGAGCCCGGCCTCCCGCCGCCCCCGTCCCCGCCCGGTACTCACGTCGGGCTCGTCGCTCGGGGCCCGCCGCGGCTCCGCGGCGCCCAGCAGCTCGCTCAGCTCCTCGCCCAGCACCGCCTCTACGGGAGAGACAGCGGCCTCAGCGCCGGCCCGGCCCCGGCGGGGAGCTCCCCCCGGCCCGGCCCCGGCCCCGGCCCCCGAGCCCCCCCCCGCCGCTCACCCCAGTCGAGACCGCCCCCCGGGGCCGGCAGCAGCCCCGACGGCTCCCACTCGGCCTCCGCCGCCGCCATCGCTTCCGCCTTCCTCCCGAAACCCACGTCTCCTTCCGGGCAGCGCCCCGCCCCGCCCCGCCCCGCCTACGGCGGCCGCCGACGGACAGACGGCGGGGCGCGGCCTCCCGGGGCACGCGTGGGCCCCCACGGCCCCTGCCCGCGCCGCGGCTTCGCTTCCAGAGGCCGGGGTCTGAGGCGGGGCCGCCCCCGCCCGCAGCCAGGCACACAGAGGCGGCTCGTTAGAGACAGGCGTTTATTCAGGCCCTGCTGACACAAGCCCGTCGCCGGAAGCACGAGTGGGGGGAGCCGCGGGGGAAGGCCCGAGGGGGGGAGGCAGCTCCGGGAGGGGAAGGGGCCGGCGGCGGAGGCGGCCCCACGGCCCCAGGCTGCTCGTCGGAGGTCCTCATGCGTGGGCGGTGCAGGAAGGCAGCCCCGCTCCCCGGGGTGGGGGTGTGCACGCAGCGTGGGCGCGGTCTCCGCCCGGACGGCGGCCGGAGGCGGGGGTCCCTCTGGGCCCCGGCGGCAGCTCTCGCCGGGTCTGCAGCGCTGGGGGACGTGGTGGATTTTGGTCACGGCCAGGCTGGAAGCACAGGAGAGCCGGAGCTGGCGTTAGCCCCTTCGGAGCAGCACAGAAAGCAGCCGGTCCCCCCTTCCCCTCCCAAGGGGTGTCCCCACCTGGCAGCACCCCAGCCCGGAGGATGGCTGCCCAGGTGAATTTTCCACGTGTGACTCCCAGCAGAAGCAGGGGGGAACGTTTCCCGCATGCTGCGAGAGCGCAGGGCGCCACAAGCATCTCGCCGGCGCTCACCTTACAGGTTGGCGTCGTACGCTGCGTTGGTGAAGATGCCGGGTGATCCTAGGTCACTGGAAAACAGACACAAGGGTGTCAGCTTGGCGGGAGTGTGACAGGCGTGGGTGAGCACAGCCCCGTCAGCCCTGAGGATGCTCCTGCTGCACAGAAAAGCAGCCTCGCACAGGCAGGTCTGGGTGACAGCGGGGCGACCACAGGGCTGTGACGGGCACGGGGCAGAGCCACCCTCCTGCAGAGCACGGCTCTCACCTGGTGGGGTTCAGGAGCTTCTTCTTCTCCTCTGATAACAGTGCCAAAATGTCCATGGGGATGGAACAGATGATAGAAAAGAAATAACCAGATCTGTTTAGTGAAGGACGTGAGAAGCTGCAGCAGCAGCGTCTGAAATTGAACCGAGTTTGACAAGCATGGGATGGAGCGGGGAGGAGGGGCTGAAGCATTTGCCTTCTTCCCCTTCATAACGAAGGTATTTTTCTGGCTCTGCCCCCCAAACCTGGCTGCTGACACTTTCAGCTGGACAAACTGCCAAGGATCCAAGCAAGTCACAGCAAATAAGACATGTGGATTGAGGCAGACACACTGTTAAACTCTTCTGATCATCCCATCCCTCCCCTGGGACTCTGTAACCACCTTGCCTGAGAGCCCCTGGCCAAAGCGACGGTGGGCTGCGGGAGGCGTTCTGTACCTCTGTCGCTGAGCCGCTTGGCAAGGAGGGCAATGAGCGTCCCTGAGAGCACGATGCCGGCTACCGCCAGAGCCGTGCCGCTGCTGTAAGCCAGGACTTGCTTCAAGAAGGGGGCACCGTCCTCTGAAACAGATCCGGAGACCCAGGTTAGAAAGTTGTCAGAAGGACCTCACGGCACCCAAGCTGCTGGGGTACCCCCCGCCATGTTCAAGATGTGCTGCAGAAAGCTACCCCCCCCCCGCCCCACCCTAGGGGAGTGGGGGGTCCCACCGTACCTGCACACACAGGGGGATGCCTGGTCCAGTTCCCTGTGGCCGCACATCGGAGCACCTCTGCTCCCATCCGAACAAACCCGTCCTCGCAGGAAAAGGTGCATGTGGAGTTGTATGTGAAGTTCCCGTGCATGTGAGAGCAGTTCAGCTGGCCTCTGCTGGGGGGGTCCAGCACCGAGCAGCTGATGGCTGGAGATAAAGCACAGTGGTAGCATCAATAGGACAGGACCAATAGTGGTGGGATGGGGACACATGGGCTGGGGAGCCAGGGGATGAGCTGCCATGGATCAGGGGTGCTAAGGGGAAGGGGATGCTGGGGAAAGCAGTCTGCTACAACAGAGCATTTCCAGACACACGTGTGATCACAAGATCTACCTTTGCATCGCGGGGTGTCCCCAGTCCAGGTCCCCGTGGCCATGCACTTGCGGCTTTCCGGCCCCATCAGCACAAACCCCGTCTGGCAGGAAAAGGCACACGTAGAGCCAAAGGCAAAGTCCCCATGGAGGTGGGAGCAGGCAGCCTGGCCCATCCTGGGGGTGGCCAGTGCTGAGCATTTGATGGCTACAAGGGTAAAGAGGCACACTTCAAAAAGAAGCCTGGGAGACTGCACTGCTGGGAACAAGAGGCTGGGGAGACGCAAGCATGTTCCCCAAGATCAGTGACACCCTGAGCTCTAGCAGCAGCTCTACCTTCACAGTGCGGGGCATCCCCCGTCCAGGTCCCCGTGGCCGTGCACTCGCGGCTCTCTGACCCCATCAGCACAAACCCCGTCTGGCAGGAGAAGGCACACGTGGAGCCAAAGGCAAAGTCCCCGTGGAGGTGGGAGCAGTTCAGCTGTCCTTGGTCTGGCGCACTGAGCACCGGGCAGGCGATGGCTGCAGGGACAGAGAGACATTTCAAGTGGGAGCCTGGGGACTATAAGGCTAAACTGTCGGAATGAGAGGACCATGACATCCAAGATCATCCTAGGGTTAACCCAAGGCCTGTGACACCTTGAGCAGCAACTCTACCTTCACAGCGTGGGGAGTCCCCAGTCCAGGTCCCTGTGGCCATGCACTCGCGTCTCTCTGACCCCATCAGTGCAAACCCTGTCTGGCAGGAGAAGGCACACGTGGAGCCGAAGGTAAAGTCCCTGTGGAGGTGGGAGCAGTTCAGCTGTCCTTGGTCTGGCGCACTGAGCACCGGGCAGGCGATGGCTGCAGGGACAGAGAGACATTTCAAGTGGGAGCCTGGGGACTACAAGGCTAAACTGTCGGAATGAGAGGACCATGACATCCAAGATCATCCTAGGGTTAACCCAAGGCCTGTGACACCTTAAGCAGCAACTCTACCTTCACAGCGTGGAGTGTCCCCAGTCCAGGTCCCTGTGGCCGTGCACTCGCGTCTCTCTGGCCCCATCAGTGCAAACCCCATCTGGCAGGAGAAGGCACACGTGGAGCCAAAGGCAAAATTCCCATGGAGGTGGGAGCAGTTCAGCTCTCCTCGGTCTGGCGCACTGAGCACCGGGCAGGCGATGGCTGCAGGGCAAAGAGGCACACTTCAAGGAGGAGCCTGGGGACTGGGACACTAAACTGCTGGGACCAAGAGGCTGGGGAGGCACAGGCATGTTCCCCAAGATCAGTGACACCCTGAGCTCTAGCAGCAGCTCTACCTTCACAGCGTGGGGTGTCCCCAGTCCAGGTCCCTGTGCCTGTGCACTCGCGGCTCTCTGGCCCGGTCAGTGCGAACCCTGTCTGGCAGGAGAAGGCACACGTGGAGCCAAAGGCAAAGTCCCTGTGGAGGTGGGAGCAGTTCAGCTGTCCTTGGTCTGGAGCGCTGAGCACCGGGCAGGCGATGGCTGCAGGGAGAGAGATATACTTCAAGCAGGAGCCTGGGGACTACAAGGCTAAACTGTTGGGTCCAACACCCTGGGGAAAATCCTAGTGTCACCCCAAGGCCAGTGACACCCTGAGCTCTAGCAGCAGCTCTACCTTCACAGCGTGGGGAGTCCCCAGTCCATGTCCCTGTGGCCGTGCACTCGCGGCTTTCCAGCCCCACCAGCACAAACCCCGTCTGGCAGGAGAAGGCACACGTGGAGCCAAAGGCAAAGTCCCTGTGGAGGTGGGAGCAGTTCAGCTGTCCTTGGTCTGGCGCACTGAGCACCGGGCAGGCGATGGCTGCAGGGACAGAGAGACATTTCAAGTGGGAGCCTGGGGACTACAAGGCTAAACTGTCGGAATGAGAGGACCATGACATCCAAGATCATCCTAGGGTTAACCCAAGGCCTGTGACACCTTGAGCAGCAACTCTACCTTCACAGCGTGGGGAGTCCCCAGTCCAGGTCCCTGTGGCCATGCACTCGCGTCTCTCTGACCCCATCAGTGCAAACCCTGTCTGGCAGGAGAAGGCACACGTGGAGCCGAAGGCAAAGTCCCCATGGAGGTGGGAGCAGTTCAGCTCTCCTTGGTCTGGCGCACTGAGCACCGGGCAGGCGATGGCTGCAGGGCAAAGAGGCACACTTCAAGGAGGAGCCTGGGGACTGGGAGACTAAACTGCTGGGACCAAGAGGCTGGGGAACATCCTAGTGTCACCCCAAGGCCAATGGCACCCTGAGCTCTAGCAGCAGCTCTACCTTCACAGTGCGGGGCATCCCCCGTCCAGGTCCCCGTGGCCGTGCACTCACGGCTCTCCGACCCCATCAGTGCGAACCCTGTCTGGCAGGAGAAGGCACACATGGAGCCAAAGGCAAAGTCCCCATGGAGGTGGGAGCAGTTCAGCTCTCCCCGGTCCGGAGCGCTGAGCACTGGGCAGGTGATAGCTGCAATGGGAGAGCAGGTCTCAGAGACAGGATAGATGAGGTTAAATCTAGGGGTTAGGGCTGAAGCCCAATCAAATAAAACCAAATCTATGGTGATATGTCTTTGATTTACCTTTCTCACCCAGACAAGTCTCACCTCTTCAAAAACAGTAGTAACATAGTTGGTACAATGACTTTTCTGCCATACGAATGATTTCCTGGGGGGGCAGTTGCTGCTCTGCCAGAGCCCTGTTTATCCCCTGCACTAGGGTGTATCCCCTAGGGTACTAGGTCGCAGCCCCGGGATGAAGGACCATGGCTGCTACAGTCCTACTTGCCTCCCTCCCTGGGGTGGAGCAGAGGCCTGCCTCCATCCTTGTCCCAGCAGCAGGGGGAAGGACGCCCAGATGGCTGTGAGGCTGCAGGGGACCAGGAGGGGCTGACTGCAATAGCTATAGGGGTTGCATGCCAGCCTCCCCAGGCTGTCTCTGGGGCATGCTTTGCTGTGTGCTGGGACAGCACCCGACATTTGCTGGTGCGAGCGGCTCTGCTGACTGCAGGACCACTGCAGGTTAGTGCCAGGAGGACATCTAACTCCACTGGCACCCAGCCTGGGTGAGACAGACCCCATTCCCTGCACCTTCTGCTTTCAGACTGACACCAAACACTTTCCTCGGTAGACTTTTCCTTTCATAGCTATTTTACAGGCAAGCCTGGTTTCCCACAGAATCCCTGGAGCTGTCTATCAGGGCCCCAAAAACCCAGCGCTGAGGCACCCCCCAGCATGCAGCTCGGGCTCTACCTTTGCAGCGCAGGGGGGGGCCCGTCCAGACCCTGTCGGCCGTGCACCGCAGCCTCTGCACCCCAGTCGGCTCAAACCCCTCCTGGCAGGAGACGGCACATGTGGAGTCGAAGGCCAACGTGCCATTGGGGTGGGAGCAATCGACCCGGCCCCTTTCGGGGGCAGCCAGCTGGGGGCACGCGATGGCTGCAGGCAGACAGAGGGCAGGGCGCGTGAGGGCAGGGCAGGCAGCCTCGTCCCTCGCGGTGCCCGCAGCACCGTCAGCCTTGCGGCAGCAGGACCCTCTGCTCATTTTTGCAGTAAACCCAGCTGGCAATGCTTGCTAACACAGCTTCGTTATCAGGAAGGGTGACCGACTGACTCATCTGATTCTTCATAAAAAAGAAAAATCATCACACGTACAGCCAGCAGAAAAAAACAACAAGCTGGGAAAGCAAGCCTTTGGGAACTTGAAAAGCCTGGAGCGGACAGGCTCAGCCCAGCTTGCCTGAGGGGACTTCATCAAATAGAGTCATAGAATCGTTTAGGTTGGAAAAGACCTTTAAGATCATCAAAACTTCCACAAAATTGGGAGCCAGCTCCTGACCCTACCCCGCTGGGGACACTGGCCACAGGACAGTCACATCACATCTCCGTGCCCGTTCCTCTTAAATGCAGAAAGCTTTGCTGGTCTCAGCTGCCTAAAACAAATCCCATATTGGACCACAGGCCCACCCAGCACAGGTGTCATTGGCAGCACTAACTTTAAGGCAGGCTTTTTTTTTTTAAATATATCTACAGAGACCCTGCCCAGCCCCTGACACCTCCTGCTGGGTCTCCTGATACAGAGGGTCCTCAGTTGTGTCCCATGTCTGCTCCAGTCTTCAACTCGTCCCATCCTTGTGCAAGGCTGCAGATCCACCACGCAGCAGCACAGGGATGGTGGAGCAGGGCTCTCGCATCTCCCCAGAAAAGCTCAGCACCTCTCTGGGGCGCCTGGCTGCAAACCTTAAAGCTGCTGACAGGAAGACTTTCCCTGCCCCTGCAGTGTAACATACCACAGCTTTCTCTCCTTTGCGGCTTCCTGCCCCACTCTGTCCCTCCCAGCTTATATCTAACCTCATCTCACCGGTCCTCACCCTGCTTGTGGCAGCCCAGCCCTGCCAGTACACACCCTTCCCCCAGCTGTGGGACAGCAGCCCCCCTTCACTCTTCTCTGAGGACCCCTGAGATGCCGAGCACCTTCCCAAGGTGGATCAGGGTGGGCTTAGGGAGGAGTAGATGGTGCCACTGAGGTGACGGAGATGCCAAGACACCATCCTGCCCCCGCACATGGTGTGTGCAGGGTGCTGGTGCCTGGATGTGATTCAGGACAGGGAGCAAGAGTACGGGAACGGCTGGGGAGAGCAGGGGGCTTATCCAGAGCTCACAGCCACTCTGCCCATTGCAGCCTCATCGGGAAATCGCTCCCTGCATGCAGCACCAGGAGCTGCTTCCCCAAAGGGCAGGGGCACAGCAAGCCCAGCCCATTGCTTGCCTGAGCAATGTTGGGCGCACAGGGCTGGCCCCCCAAAGCATCAGTGCCACATCCCTGAGACCCCCAGCTCCTGGCAGGCTCTACCTGTGCAGGTGGGGGTCTCTGCTGACCACTGCTGGGAAGGCAGGCACCTCAGCATGCCTGCTCCTCGCCGCTCGAACCCCACCTGGCACTCGAATGTGCAGGTGGAGTTGTAGCTGAAGTCTCCGAAGGGATGGCTGCAATTCATGTGTACTCCGTTGGGCTCAAGCTTGGCGCACTGCACAACTGGGAGAGACACAGTGCCACCAGACCATTAGGAGCATAACAAACTTGCCCGCTTTGCCACCAGGGCTCAGGCTCTCCAGTAGGGAGGGAGGGGTGGGGATGGATGGCTCACCGTCCTCGCACTCAGGGCCGTAGAAGCCAGGGTAGCACTCGCAGCGGTAGCTCCCAATGGTCTCCACGCACTCGCCGCGCTGGCTGCACGGGAAGGGCTGGCAGGAGGCTGCGCACACAGAGGATGGTCATCAGGAGCCACTGGCCACCCTGCCGAGGTCCCCAGCCCACCCGATCCAGGTCTGCGCTGCAGTGCCCCCGCTCACCCTGGTAGCACAGTGCCTTTTTCCTCCGGCTGCAGGACTCATCATTCCACTTGCCCGACTCCTGCGGCCGCTTGATGTAGATCTCCACGCAGTCCTGGTTGGAGCGGCGGTTGTTGGGCTCCCCGGCTGCCCAGTTCTCCGCCTCCTTCGTCAGCGCCTTCCTAGTGCCCACCCAGGTCCATGTGCCACCCAGCTTGCGGATGCCAATCCAGTAGTAGCGCCCATGGAAGGGCAGGCTCTCGTTGAGGTACTCGATCTCCTGCTTGTTCTGGATCGCCACCAGGTCAGTGAAGAAGGTCTGGCAGTAGTTCCTGGCCTGCTCCCATGTGTAGTCCCCTCGGTCACTGTAGTGGTACGTCCAGGCACCCACCTCCATCCGCATCACCGCGCCTGCGAGAGAGGATGAGGTCCAGGATTGATGCAGAAAAGATGGGAGCCAGGTCAGGGATGGGGTCCCTTGGGACATGAGGGTGAGCTAGGGCTGGCATCAGGGCCAAGAGATGCTGGCAACCAGCCGGGTGAGGGGACAGGACAAAGGGACAAGTGTGGGTGAGAATGGAGCTCTAAGGGTACACGGAGACCTGGGTGGATCAGGCATGGCAGAAGGAGCTGAGGCGGGACGGAGTGGGGCGGCACAGGGATGAGGAAGGTGGGGGAGATGGGGTGAAGGCTCAGACAGAGGGCAGCATGGGATGGGGCAGGCAGAGCCCAGCTGGCAGAAGAGCCCCAAGCAGCGATGTCAACCCCTCCTTGAGCAAAAGGGGTGAAAGCCCAGCCCCACAGTCCCACTCCCCTGCCCACAAAGGTTTCCCAAAGGGGAAAACCCAACATCGAGGTGGTTTCTTAAACACAGTTCCTTCCTCAAGTGCAGAAGTGTACCACTTCGGTTTTCTTGCTTTACACTTCTACATGAGAGTCAGCTTGGAGCAAGGCAGAGCAGCAAGCATGCCCTCACCCCCAAAAGCATTTGGATCCCAAGCCGCTCATCTGAGCCAGAGATGGTCTGAAGAGTCTTGTAAAATTCAGTATTGCAAAACAATGTCTTGCAAAAGTCAAGTTCACATCCTGGTCATGCCCACCAGGCAGGGCAAAGCTAGAGATTAACTGGAACCCACACCCAGATTTAAGGGCACTTTGCTGAAACCCTGCTCTTATTTACAGCATTTCGCACCACAACTTGATGCAATCAAAGGGTTTTAGCCACCAAAAAAAGCTTCCCCCCTCCTCCCCAGAAGCAGGTATCTCCACAACTGCAGAAAGTCATATGGGGGTCATATCTCCATCTGTGCAGAAAGTGAGATGGGAATCAAAGTTTGCTCCGAACAACCGGCCTGGGGTACCCTGTGTCTTCAGGAGAGCATATCACACTGTGGTCATGCAGGCAAAGGTCTGGGCATCACAGATTAGACGCAAATCTAGGGCTTCACAAGTCTAATTAGGGCTCTAGTTTTGTCAATAATTATGCACTTTTCTAAGCAAAATTCACATAATTTGTCTGTTTTTCCCTGTGAAAGAGCAAACTATCCACTTTGTTCAACAAAGCTGAACCTGAGGAAAACATGGTCTTCAACAACAGCCCTCCTTTTCACCCCTTGGGAGTTTGGGGCTGCAGGACAGAAGCTCAGGGCACCTCCTGGGAGCCTGCCCTGTCCTCAGTTCCTGCCACCCACCTCCTGGCCCTTGCTACCTCCCCAGCACAGCTCAGGGCAACCACCCTGCTACCCTCGCACACCCCATTCCCAAACCAAGAAGGACCAAGGGAGCCTATCCACTACGTGCCCATCCTTCTCCTGCCTCTTTCCACCAGTAACACCCTCTCTACAACACAGCTCATGCCCACTCCTTCCCCTCAGCCTTATGTTACCTCTCCCTGCTCCACCTGGAGCTGAACCCCCAGGTGGGTGCTGTTTGCCTGCATTTCGACCCCTCAGCTCCCCTGGCAGCCCCCAACGCCTTCCCCGAGGGCGGCGCTCAGCACCCTCTGCTCTCAGGGTGCCTTTGCATTTTTGTTTTCCCCTCAGAGCTAAATCTTAGCCTCCTCCTGACACTTCTGCATTTGCCTCTGTTCCTTAGGTCAATCACAAAAGGTCCTTTGGAAAATAACCCAGCTCATGGAGGATCTCTAGGGACAGAGAGGCACCAGCAGGTTTTGCTCTGTGCAGTGCCAACATGTGAAGGAAATATCCTACAGGCAGCAAAACCAAGTTAGTTTCTACTCTGATTTCTTCTCCTGATGTCAATTAGCAGCTTTAGTTCTGTGTGGTGCTGCCCCAGCTGTGCTCCCAACCCTTGCACCTGTGAGTCCTGTGGGTACATTTGCGCCCAGCTCCGCAGCATAGGCATGGGCGTAGGCAGTGGGTAAAGCTGCTGCTGCTGCATTTCTCCAGTCCAGGGTATAATGCACCAGCTGCCATGCTGCATTTGGGAAACCAGACACCCTGTGGGGACCCCGCGTGTGGCCTGGCCCTCCCTGGGGGAGCACTGTCCCGCGATGGGCCTGGCTGGAGGGAGCTCCCAGCCCAGAAGGATCCAGCCCTGGGGCTGGCAGCCATGGGGGATGTGACTAATGAGCCCCCAAAATAACATTGCTGCCCTTTTCCAGTTTCCCGGACCTGCAGGCTTCTCGGCAGCAGGGTCACGCTGGGCTTACCGAGTGGGTGGCAGGAGGCTTACCCCATGCGATGACAGCGATGCCCAGGTAGCAGATGCCACGAGAGCCCAGAGCCCACGTCCTCCCAGCAGACCGCAGTCCTGCAGCAGTGCCCTGCGTGCCAGGGAGGGAGGTGTGAGCATGCACATCCCACAGTGGGTCATGCACCCCGCTGTGCACCCTCACTGCTACCAGGCGGTCCTGGTAGCCACAAGGGCACATTGCTTGTGCTAGCTCGCACACAGGCACGCGCAGTGCCGCCGGCCAGGTACAGCTCTGCTGCAGAAAGGGCCCCTCCAGCCAGTCACTTTGCGGGGGCTGTGCCCGCAGCACAGCTGGGCAGCGGGGGAGGCTCTGCCAGCAGTGCAGTTCACTCCTGGGGAGCCTCTAAGTCCAGGGCATGCCCTGTGCCCCCCGCCCCTCTCCCCCCACCCAGGGCTGGCAGCTGCCTCTGCAGCGCCAGTGCCCTGTGTGCCTGGCATGGCCTCGCTGCCCGGGGCAGGGTCTCTCAGGGGCAGCCTGGGTCCATCCCATGGGTCCCCAGTAGCGGCACTGGTTCCTGGCAGCGCCTGCCTGCAGCCCTGCCCTTCCCTAACCCTCTTTTCCGGGCAGAATCCGAGCCGTCCCCAAGGAAAGGAGCAGGACCTACCATGTCGGCGCCACAGATGCACCTTGCCCAGCCACCGGCAGCACCAGGCGTGTCTGGCCCTCGGCGGGCAGCGGTGCTCACACTTCCTCCGAGCGTGCAGAGCATCGCTCCCTGCCCTTGGCCTCTTCCCCTCCCACCCCAGTCCTGCTGCCAGCCCGCATCCTGCCCCACGCCTCCGCCTCCCCTGCCACAGGGCTCTCCCACCCCCAGAGACCCTGCTCCCAGCCCAGGGCTGGAGGGGAACAGCAGGGTCAGCCCTCGCAGTGGCTCTGGCGGGACTCAACTCGTCACCTGCCCCACGGCACAGGAGCTGGCTGCATCCCCACGCTGCCATGGGAGCCAACCCGCAATGAGCCGGACCTGCCTGAGTCCCCCAGGAGGTGCAGAAGGGTCCAGCCCAGGGCACCGAGACCTCTCCGACCCACCATGTCCATGTCGCAGTGCCCACACTGGCAGTCAGAGGACAGAGGAGGGATGAGGGATGAGCTCCCACGTGGGCTGAGCGGGAGCGTGGCTTGCAGCCTCCTGGCTCCTGCGCTGGATGCTCTCCTCACTCACAGGCTTTTTGCTCTGGCTGCGAATCTTCATATACCATTTATAAACAGTTACTTACACAATGTATTTTCCTGTCTTTGCCTTTAAGTCTTTATGAGAAAGGTCCAAGAACATGCCAGAGGAACTTCCCCTGAGTTGTTAATATCCTTTATGAACTTCCACTGATGCTTCAGGAACATGCCTCATTGTGTCCACCTCCCCTTGGATCATTCTTGAATCATCATAAATCTTTCCTTACCCTGTTCTGCTGCTAAGTAAAATTGCCTTGGAACACTTCCTGAAGAAATTACTCTGCTCACTTCCAGCTAAAGCCAAAACGAGAGCCATGCAGGTCACATGCATTTTCCAGTTCCAGAGAAGTTGGTGCTGCTCCAGTGGGACTCATGCTAGACAAAAGGAGGAACCCATCCCACAAAAGCCGTAACCCACTACAATGACTTTATACTTGGCAAATGTAAATGAAACTCGGTTCCTGTCTCTGGATATCTTCCTTGCAAAATGTTTTACTGCAATCGTCTGTTTTTATAGAATTGCTGAGGATGAGCCTGTATGTCCAGTAATTCAGGAGCGCTCGCTTTCTAGCAGCTCATGTGCAGAGGGTGTGCAATTACGGCAAGAGAAGAAGCAGCCAGGCGGTCAGAGAGGCTGAGGGGCAGCTGCTGGCACAGGAGAGCATCTCCAAATGCTGAGGGTCACCTGGGCAGGGTGGGAGCTGCCTCTCCGATGTGGTGGGAGACCCACTGGGAGCCAGAGGGATGCTTGTGGGTGCATGGCCCTGGGGGGAGCAGGCTCTGCCCCTGCCAGTTTCACTTCTGCTGAAACCCGACACGGTAGGGCAGAGCAGTAGAAAAAAAATACTCCCACCTTTATTTTTGTAACTACAAATAGCTTCTGCTATTGTTTTAAAAACAGAAGCAAGGTGGCTGAGACCCAGAGGCTCCTGCTGCAAGGGGCAGAACATGGCCAAGTTCAAAGCTATTTGTGGGGGCAGGTACCCTGTGCCTGCAGGTACCTGGGCTCAGAGAGAGGGTCCTGCACGGCAGGATGGGTACTGAGGGTTGCTTTGCAGGTAGTGGACAAAGGTACACGTAGTAGGAGGAAGAGAAGAGCCAAATCAGCTCTGCAGCTCTGCTGGGAGCTGGCTAATTGCCCAGGAGCCCTTTCACATCTCGGGTGGTTTCCAAGGCTGGCTCCCTGGGAAGGATTCAGGATGCTGCAGGGCACAGGCTCGCCACTGGGCTCCTGCTGCCCCACTTATGAAGGAAGGGCCCATCCCTGCCTTACGGGCTGAGCAGCGCAGGGATTTCCCAGATGGCAGGATGGTGCATCCTGTCCCCCCGGCCGCCTCTCCGAGGGCACAGTGCAAGCTGCAAGCCAGGGCTTTGCTTGGCATGGGCTCGAGGGAGCAGGTACAAAGATGCTTTCCTGTGTCACCTCCTCACTATCCCTCTGGACTCTGCAAGGATCAGGAATGGAAATGTGCTTCCTTTGCTGTGCCCTGGTCCTGAGCCACAGATGGAGGTGATGCTCTCTCTCCTGTGAGAGCCCTGCCGCAGGCTGTATCTGTGGGGAAGGGGCACAGGTGCCCCACTGCCACCTGCAAACCACTGCTGAGGGTGCTGTGCAGCCGGCGCGGTTGGGCAACCCACCCACAGGCTGTGACCACAGGGCTTGCCGGGGGGAAGCAGCTTGGCCGCTGTAGCCGTCACTGCCCGCCTAGGCTGATGCTCTGCTCCCTCTTGGTGTGCTTGACCGTGCTGTGGGCAGGGTGTCATGTGTAGGGCAGGCTGTGATGCCTGCACGAGTATCCCGACAGCGCTGGGAGTGCCCAGGTGTGGATGGGACCCAAAGTGCCAGGGGCTGTACGTGCTGTATGGGGAGGTGGGCACTGGGAGAGGTGGGTGGATGCCCCAGGGCTTAGCCTCTGCAGAGCCCCAGAGCCAAGTCCAGGCTGCACCCCACAATGTGTCCCCAGGGAGTGCCCAGGACCTGGTGGGGAATAAGACCCTGGGGGCAAGGGGTGCAAGGAGCAGCCCCATCACCACCACGCCACACCCCCCCCCCGTGCAAAGGCACACTCGTGTTGTTTTCAGCAGAGGCTCCCGCCCTACGGTGGCACAGCCTGTTCCCCTCCTTGTGCAATGTCCCCCTGCAAACCACAGAGGAACCGAGTCACCCTGACACAGCCCGCCCAGCTCAGCTGCCGCCAGTGATACAGCGTGCACCTTCCTGGGGAGCCCCCCTCACCCCCACCGCCGGGGAGGGCTCAGCAGCCCACCAGAGCGAGGAGGGACCCAGTGGCACCCCTGCAGGAGCGTGGCATGGTGCTGGTGAGGACCCACACCCCACCGGGGTGCAGCCCCATTGCTGCCATTCCCCTGCTCCACCCTGGGGACTGAGGTGGCTCTCCCTGAGGCTTTAGAGGCACCTCCTGAATGCAGGCAGGGGACAGCTACCCCCCACTGCAGGTCCCCAGGGGATGTTTGACCCAAAGGGTGTCGCTGAGCTGCAGGGTGCCTTTGGGCACGTCTCCCAGCGCGATGCCTGGCCTGCAGCCTGAGCACCTGGACCCTCCTCCGATGGCCCTGGAGGAACCCAGCGCCCAATAAAATCTTTCTCACAATTTGAAAGTGTTTGGGCACAGGAAGAGGCCTTATCTGAGTGCCACACTGGCTTGGAGTGGCAAGACAGCCCAGGGGCCATGGCACCCTGCACCCCCACGCACAGGGACTTCGCAGCACTGGGGCAGCCCCGGCTGTGGGATGCAGGGGTAGTGTTGGGCAAATCACTCCTGCCCACCCCACCTGGTCCCTCTCAGAGACGTTTCCTTGATCTCAGCTGTAGGACAGCTTTCTGCCTTGCACCTTTCCCCTGCCACATGGGTGATGGGAGAGCCTTTTCACTGGGCACCGCTGCCAGCCACGTACCCCTGCCCGCGCTGCCTGCTGGCTCCCTGGCGCCTGGCAGCAGCAACACATGCATGGCACAGATAAGGGTTTGCCAAACAGGATGCCGGGGGCGTAGATAATGCTGAAGTTATCTCACTGCTTTTGTGGTAGGGAGTAAACAAGTGGCTCTGCCCAGCTGGGGAATCCCAGGCAGTGCCTCTGCCCTGCCAGTGAGCCGGGGCACAAGGTGGGTACGGGGTGCTGGGGTGCAGCTCCGGGGATGTGCCGCATCCAGGGGCAGCCCCACAGCCACGCAGGCAGCCCTTGCCTTAAGAAAGAGCAGAACCACCCAGCATGCAGAGCTGCTCCTAGGAACTGCGACTGCTCTGCCTGCACCCTGCCCAGCTCCCCACAGCACTGTGTGTCCCGGGAAGACCGGGATGGGCCACCGACCTGCCTGGCCCTGCCTCAATGGCACCCGTCCTACTGGCATGAGAGCGATACCTAGAACTGTCATGCTGGCTTGGCGCGGGGGCAACCAAGGCAGTGGAGGCATTGGCAGCCACTGGAGCAGGCCGCTAGCACCCCAGACGTCACCAGTGCTTTTGTCGCATCTGGTTTAATGCAGAGATTTCAATCTTCTCCTGTCTAACAAAGCAAGCCCAGAGACAGATTCCTGTTTGTCACCCCTGTCACCCCCTGTGCACTATTATTGCCTGCTCCCCTCCCCTCCCGTCCGGCTCTTGGCAGCATGGGCTCTGTCCTCCCCTGCTCCCCGAGCAGAGCCACCGCAGGGCCAGCGGATGAACATACTCAGCACCGAGAGCTCTATCTCCAGCCAGGGCCAGCCCCTGCGGAGCAAACAATGTCCTCTCCTCCGGCCAGGAAATCCTGTGGCACCCCCTCCGGCAGGCACTGAGCCCAGCTGCGTTTTCCCCTGAGACAGAAGCATCCTTGAGGATGTTCTTCACCTTTTGGCAGGCCAGGGCTGAGCTTTCCTCTTCTCACCTCCCTGCTTCAGCGCAGCCAGCAGTTTGATGCTTTCTCCTCTGGGATATTGGTTATCTTTCTGCTCCAAGGAGCTACTGTGTCCTGCAACTTGACAGTCTATTTAAATTGCTGATTTGTTTTCTGCAGGTAGGGCAGGCGCTGGCACAACATGTGTTTTAAGGTCTTTTTTATGTCTCAAGCACTTTGCTTTTGTGCATCTACAAACTGCCCTGTCCATGCTGCCCGCACTGTTGCAAAGCACCAGGCTTTGCCCTGTGCAGCGCTCCCCTGGTGTGTGATCCCAGGGACGGGGTAGCCCCATCTGAGATGCCGCTGCTGTGGCCATCCAGCTCTCCATGCACGAGGTCGGTGGCACCTGCTGAGGCTGCCTCTCTCTAACAGTCCTGACTTTTGGGGCAAGCCCCTGCAAGAAAAAAAACAAAAGCTAAAATAATGAGGGGAAGGATGTCCCTAACCATTTGTTGTCACCTTTAAAATGAATTCCTCCTCCTCTGACCTCTTGCGGCTCTGCTTTAAGAGCAAGATGGTTACAAACACCAATTTAACTGTGCTTTGGCCATGGGCAGAGGGGCGCAGGCTCTTTCACAGCTGAGCAGCAAAAGCAAGAGGTTGTTTCTGCTAGGAAATGGCAAGGCAACGCAGTGAGTGCTTTCCTAGCTTCTTTTTATTTTTATTTACCCTTGACAGGAAAAGGACTGTTTTGCAGAGAGGCATTTCGGGTGGACTCACTGGCCCGAGAATAGGCAAGGCAGGACCTTCTCCCTCCACCTGTCCCTGCTGCTCTGCCGGGGGCTCGGCTGGCCTAGCCCTGTGCTGGGACCATACCTGGCTCCTCAGGGGAGAGCGGCGTGCAGGGGGCAGCTCCTCGGGCTGCCTGGTTCCGACCACAGCTGCCAACCCTCCTCTGCCACCGCTGGCGATGTCACACCATCGTCACGGGAAGGCTTCCAGGCACGCAGCAAGAGCCAGAAACCCGCTTTTTCTCTACGGGCGCTGACGTCCTTCGGCAGGGGCGTGGGGCTGGCAGCAGCATCCGTCCCGATGGACACCGGCGCGGGAAGCGAGCGGAGCTGTGCCATCTGCGACGCCCGTCCCCTCTGCCGCGGGGGTGCCGCGAGGGTACTGTGGGGGTGCCAGGGGCCGCTGTGATGTGTCCACTGGCCCACGGGGTGTTGCTCTCCACGATGAGCCGCAGGAGCCCTGCCCCTGGGAAGTCCATGATGACCACCCCCCAGCGCACGGGCTGCCCCCTCCGGCGCCACAGGTGCTGGTAGCAGCGGGGGTTCACAAAGCGGGCCACCTCCTCGGGGCAGGTGAAGAGCCCATTGCCAGAGCAGAAGGTGAGGTGCATGGTGGCGGGGTCCCCGCCGGCCGCCCTCTCCAGGTGCCGCCGCGCCCGGGCCCACTTGCGCTCCAGTGAGAGCACGTTCCAGGCGTCGCTGATGCTCAGCTGCTCGTAGGGGATGCCCAGCACCTCTCGCGCCAGCGCCTCCAGCACCACGATCTTCCCCCGTGCCTGGCCCAGCGTTGGCACCTCCTCCCGGCACCACACGCGGCCCTGTCCCTCCTCCAGCAAGCAGCGGTGCAGCCGGCCGGCGAAGCCAGGCCGGTGGAAGATGGGCAGCTCCTCCTTGATGCGCATGAGCACCGCCTCGCCAGGGTGGGCGCGGAGGAAGCGCAGGGTGCGGCGCAGGACCCCCCGCAGGCTGGCCCGCTGGAAGGTGCAGAGGTGGTAGACGTGGAGCTCACCCCGCGCCAGCTTGCAGCGCACATCCAGGAAGCGGATGCCGGCTGCCAGCTGGGCCTCCAGGCCCCAGCTCTGGCACCGCAGGCGCCGGCTGCCAAACAGGCTGAGGGAGTCGTGGGTGCCAGGGATGGAGAGGCGGGAGAGAGGCAGGGCATCGGGGAGCCCCGCCATCCAGTCAGGGCAGCAGGCTGCCGGCTGGGGCATGCAGTCAAATGCCACGCTGCGCTGGCACCGCGCCTCCATGCCGCCAGGAGAGCGGCGCCCCGGTGCCTGGCTGGCCCCACCAAGCCCTGCCGTGGAGGAGAAGCAGACCATGAGCAGTGGCCCCCATGCATCCCGACCCCATCCCTCCCCAGAGCTATCCCACCATCCCGTGAAATCCTAGAGCTTACCACGTGCCCCATACACGCTGCTGCCAATACTCTGCACTGTCACACTGTATGGTTCCCCTCCCACTCCCAAGCACTTGTCCCACTACCCCGAGCCCCGGCGCATCCCAGCCTCCCCCTCCTGCTCCCACCTGGGTTTGCCTGCGTCTGCGGAGTACAGCCCGCTGGATGGGGCGTGTGGCCGTGGGTGCCGGCGGCACACTGGCAGGCGGAGCGGGATGCCGGCCATTAACCCGGTGACGGTCATGACGCGCGTCCTGCCTCGCATGTGGCACGTGCACCAGGGATTCATCCTCAGCCCTCGGCCAAGCAGACACGCCAGGCTGGAAAATCGCCTGGCTGATCCCGAAAGCAGCCATTCAGGCCTCTGCACTTCCCTCCCCAGGAATCAAGACAAACGGGATCGGGGTGCTGTGGGGCCCCTTGACGCTACCCGTGGGAGCGGCTGCACAGAGCCCCTGGTGCCCATGTGCCCGCTCCAGAGCCGTGCCCCGGGTTGGCTCCTGGTGGGACTTGCCCCCCCCCCGGTGATGATTGATTGCCATCGTCCCCATCAGAAGGACAACATCCAGGCAGGGATCTGGAGCAGGGTGTCTGTGCTTGCCCACACGCCCCAAGACCTGCCCGGCGAGGGTCACCCGGGAAGTGGGCTCCATCCCCTCGCTCCTCAGGCACCACCGGCTGCTTCACACCGGCGTCACCGCGAGGCTGCTCCCGGTGAGCAGGGCTGCCGTCACTGCTGGGGTGCAAGCCCCACGGCTGCGGCCTGGTCCAGAGCTGGTGCCCGGGGGGGCGACTCACCTCCTGCCCAGGGGACACAGCTACGGGGCACCGCGGGCGCACTGAGCCCCGCGGGTTTTGCAGAGGAGCCGCCCGGCAGGTGACAGGCTCCTCTGAGCATCCCTCCCGGGTCACATCCCCTCCGCCCGAGCAGGGAGGGCACAGATCCCCCCGGGGACGCTTTCTGCCGTGGCTCTGCCCCCCGCAATGACAGCAGGCGGAGGGACAGGAGGGGGGACACCAGCAGACGTCTCTCCCTGCGCGCTGGGAGCAGCAGCGAGGCGAGGGGGGGTCCCCTGGGGCGGCCCCCTCCCTGCTCGGGGGGACAGGGACCCTGCAGCCTCCCGGGCACCCTCCCCAGCCCCCGAAAAAGGCCTTGTCTCATGGGCAACCACAGCGTGCCGCACCGCCGCTGGTGCCCCTCGCCTCGGCGCCGCCGCCAGCGCCGCCGGGAAGAGCCCAGACGAGACAGCGGCTCCCGTGCGGTAAACGCCGGGCCGGCGGAAGCCAGGGCGGCGGCAGCGCAGCCGCTCCCCGCCCGGGGCCGCCCCACCACCGCGCCGCCTCCCGCCGGGCCGCTGCGCCCTCGGCATGGCGGCGGCGGGCGGCGGCGGCGGCGGCGGCGGCGGCAGGGGCAGGGCCTGCTTCCTGCTGGGCGCCTCGGGGGAGACGGGCCGGGCGCTGCTGCGGGAGCTGCTGGCCCGCCGGCTCTTCGCCAGGGTGACGCTGGTCGGGCGGCGCCGGCTGAGCCTGGGCGAGGAGAGCGGGGCGGCCGTGGTGCGCGGGGCCGCGGGGCCGGGGGCGGCGGGGCGGCGGGGGCGGCCGGGGCGGGCGCGCTGACCCTCGGCCTCCCCGCAGGAGCAGGCGGTGGTGGACTTCGAGCGGCTGAGCGAGCACGCCGCCGCCTTCCAGGGACACGACGTTGGCTTCTGCTGCCTGGGCACCACCAGGGCCAAGGCCGGCGCGGTGAGTGGGGCCCCCGGGGGGCAGGGTGCCGCCTGCCCTCTCCCCCGCCGTGCTGAGCCCCTCTGCCCTTCGCCCGCAGGATGGCTTCGTCCGTGTGGACCGGGACTACGTGGCGCAGGCAGCAGAGCTGGCGCGGGCAGGGGGCTGCCAACACTTTGTCCTGCAGTCCTCCCGGGGGGCAAACCAGCACAGCCGCTTCCTCTACCTCCGCGTGAAGGTGAGGGGGCAGCTGGGGGCTCCTCCTGGGGCGCTCGGGAGGGAAGCGGGCACTGAGGTGGCAAGAGATGCAAATGGCTCCTGCTGCTGCTGGGGGACAAGGGGGTGAGGGAAGGGGGCTGGGTTCGTCCAAAGCAGCACAGCACCCGCATGCGGCATCCATGTCCCTCTTCAGACCTGCTGGGGTCCCCAGCCCGACCCAGGCTCCCCAATCCCAAACTGGGGTGGCTTCACAGCTATATGGGGAGGCTCAGGGCTGTCTCCAGGTGAGATGTGAACTATCTGGGGTGAAGAGCCCACAGGCTCCCCAGGTGGGACCATACCCATCGCAAAAGTGTTTTTCCCCATACGTTGTGTGCTGCAGCCCCCAACATCTGTCGGACTCACTGCCATCTGCCAGTGCCTTGTGCCGGGATCCCCAGGCTGGACACTGTGTCCAGATGCTGTCTCAGGAGCGTCCGCTTGCAGTTAGCGTGATGGTTGCAAGGGTGCGCTGCTGACCAGTGGTCAGTGTGTCCACGCTGGATGCTCGCCCCGTGCTGCCTTTCCCTGGAGAGCTGCTTGCTGCCCAGGCGGTGCCTGGCCCGTACCAGCTTTGCACTGGCATTAGTGCCGTCCTGCCCACAGCTCAGCGACTCTCTCCTGCCAGTTCATGGGGTGGCAGGAATGGTGCTTTCAGTCATCCTTTTCTCCTTTCATCCTGCCCGACTGCTCTGACAGGGGGAAGTGGAGAACCTGGTCCAGGCTGTTGGTTTTGATCGCTGTACCATTCTCCGGCCAGCGTGAGTAGCGGTGGAGGAGGGAGGACACAGGACTCAGGTGGAGGGGTGCCAGGGCCGTGGATTGGGAGATGGAGAAAGAGAGAAAGGATGCATAAGGGGAGGGCTGGGAAGGGAAGTGGAAAAAGCCATCAGCTGCAAATGCAGCTCCTGGATGAGCACATTGCTTCCCAGTACTGCAGGGATCAAGCACAGCAGTTTTCCATGGCCTGTCCCAATGCTAGTGTCACATGCCATGCAAGGAGAAGAGGCTTGGGTTGAGAGCAGAGGTTGGGGGACATAGGTCAAAGCTTGTCTCCACACAGACCTTGACCTTATGCAGGGGGGACACTCACCTGTATCCTTTCATCTGTACTATGCTCTTGCTGCCTGGGAGAACTGGCATCCTGCTTTTGGCAGTACTGCGGGGAAAAGAGTTTAGTGTCCCAGGGCTCAGCTCAGTCACATTTCAGGACCCTGCCAAAGCCCCGTGGCCCCCATGTGGGTTTAGCAAGCTGGGCTGGGCCCGGTGCAGCTGGAGAACCCAGTCTCTAGTTTTTCCCCAGGGGATGGTTTCAGCCTGACCCACCTTACCTCCTCGCTCTGCAGGGTGCTGCTGTGCAAGCGCCAGGAGTCCCGCCCCGCGGAGTGGATGGCCCAGCAGTTTCTGCGTGTTGTGGCTCAGGTCTTCCCCACCGCTTACTCAGTGCCTGTGGAAACAGTGGCCAGGGCTATGGTGGCCAGTGTGCTGCAGCCAGGCGAGGGGAAGGTGGAGGTGCTGGAGAATGGGGCCATTCACGAGCTGGGAAAGGCAGTGCCACAGCAGGGCACGTAGAGCAAAAGGGATGGGCAGGAAAGAGCTTGATTCACCATTCAGATGCTCTTCTGCGCCGAGGATGAATGCACATGTGGGAAAGGAGTGGGCTGCTTCCATGGCTAATGTGGAGACAGAGGTATACTTTGCATCGTGGCTGATTCTGTCAAGTGATCAAAAATGCAGGTGCTGGCTGGTGGGTGAGGAGAAACAATGTGCTCTGCTGCCTGGATCCAGCATGCGAATCCAGGTAAAAATGGTGTAATCCAGGTGATTTCTTGAATTCAGGCCTTAAATAAAATCCTATGACTGGTCTGTTTGTGCCAACTTTGTGTCGAAATCCTGTTTGTCTCCTGCACATTGCCAACCCAACCACATCTGTTCACAGATTGTGTCTTTTGGTGTCACTTCAAGGGACGCACACGGGCAAGTGGCCGTGCTGTAGACGGACACAGGAGAGCAGAGAACATGCTGCGCCCTGCAGAGCACACGGTGGCACCAGTGCCGCTTTGATAGTGGAGCTCCTGGAAGCTCAGCAGCAGTTGCTGATGTGCCTGGGGCGCTGGCTCTGCCTGCAGTAGGTCTCTGCAAACACGCAGCGCATGCCTTGTCCTCGCCGATCTGCTCTGGGTGCAGAGGGGCCGCTACAGGGATGCTGCTGCTCAGATCCAGGCTGTCACTGTAGTACCTACAGTAGCATGAACGCTACGCAAATAATTGCGTTGACTTGAAAATGCCTGTCACCACAGGCTCCTCTGGGCTTTCCTTATGGACACAAGTGAACCAGAGCTTAGCTCTGTTCCCAAGGGTGCTCTGCCTGTGCAAGAGGTGAGGCCAGCCTTGTGCATGTCTCGGGGTGGGCTTGCCCCTGCCCTGTGCTGCCCGGGTGCTGGAAGGGAGCAGGTCCCTGCCCCAGGTGCAGAGCAGGCGTGAGGAGCAGCACTGTGTCCCAGCCGTGGCCCTGGCCATTCTCAGGCCTTGTGCTTGGGGTCGAGGAACTTGGCGGCTCTGCAGCTGGGATGCAGGACAGACGTGACTCTCGAATTCCCAGCTGGCCAGAGTCCCTGTGCTCCGGGTGACACTGCTTTCCAGGGTTTTCTCCTCTTCGACCTCACCCATGGCTCCTGTGTCAGTGACTTGGATGCAGCAAGCGGAGGGAGCCAGGATCCCCTGTCTCCTTCCTTCTACACAAGCGTTTTAATTATCGGGCTGGACCTCAAAGGCTTGGTGGAGGCAGTGGGATGGTGTAAGCCCACACCGTGTGTTACCCGAGTGACTCCTGAAGTGTGCACAGGACTTAGTTCAAAGGTAACAAATGAGGGGCCATGGAGCCATAATTACTGACCAGACTGTCCTGGTTAGAGCAAAAGTGGTAACTTTAAAAGTCATATTTGATGTCAAAAGGGAAATGAGAGGCAGGCTCACCTTAAAAAAAAGGTGATGTCCTTATACAGGGGAGTGGAAATGAACACCTGAAGTGGCAAGACCTTAAAGGAAGTGAAAATTGCATACAGATGAGAGAGTAAAAAAAGAACACAAGCTCTGGAAAGTTACAGGTGAAAGGCTGGCCACAGAAGATTTGAGAAAAGTGTCCTAAAGGCATAAAAATGAATCATGACTATGTGAGAAGCAGAAAGCTCCCCAGAGAGCCCCGGGGACAGGACGTGATCAGGCTCTACAAGAAGGAAAGAGCCATCACGGAAAAGCTTGATGAGTTACTTACATTGGCCTTTGCTGTGAAGGAGCTCATACTAGGTTCATTTCTTAGGGGACATGCATTTGCATGACTGTCCCAAGGCACTGGGGGGGGGGGAGATATCTTTAACCCCATTTTTAGAACACATGGTTAAAAATCTGCTGGAAGGAGTGCTCAGATGAACTGCCAAATACTCGCCTGGGTGAGAATTACAGTGATCCGTCTACCAAAAAGCCAACGTTGTTAACTATGATGCTAATTTTTAAAAAGTTCCAGTGGGAACCAGGAAACTGCAAAGCAGAGAGGCTGCCTTCTATAAAAGGCAAGTTGTTAGACTGGATAATAAAGTCCTGAAATAACAGAGCCCAGGATAAATCTGGTGTAATGGGAGATTCCACGTGGCTTTTGAGGGGGCAGTTGCAAGGCAGAAACCTAGAGCGCTCTTGGAGGAAACCAGCCATTGTGTACACAAGACAATCTGGTCCTCGGGGTGCACTTGGATCTCCAAAAAGGCTCTCCCAGAAGGGCTCTTAAAGAAATTAAGCTGTCGTGGGAAGAAAAGGAAGGTCTGGGTAGTTTCTTATTGGAAATATTTTCTTAGCAGTCTAAAGCCTTGAAATGCACAAACCAAACATTTCTTACTGGACAAAGGTCTGCAGAAAATAATACAAACTATTTCTGTGTGACCCTTGTTTCTGCTCAATGGTATATAGTTTCTTTTTCAGTGTTTCAGATAAGTCTCTGCTAAAATGCACAACTGCAATCCCAGCACACGGTAGAGCTTCCTTATGACCCTCTCTCATGAAGCTTCATCACTCATTTGGACCTCAATTTCCCCAGCTTGCTCTGTGCATTCATTAAACCCCCACCCTGGGGCTGTGGAAGAGATTACAGAGCATCCATCACCAAACTATGGCATTGCCACAGGACTAGGGGATTTGCCCACCCAGGACTGAAAAAGGTAAAGTAGGTAAAAGTCTTTAAGGGACAGACCCAGTTCCTTCATGGGGTCTCACAGGGCAAAGCTCCAGGCTCCTCCAAGCAGCGGGAGGTCTGCAGAGCTGGAGCCATGCCCCCGGCGTGCCTGGAGAGGCTGTCTGCTTTCCAGGGGCATGCGGCCCCGGCTGCAGCCGGAAGGAGAGCATGTAAGGGTGCTCGGTGTCTGCTGGACAGCATTCACGCAAACCGCCTGATCCCACAGATCTAAGCTCCCCCGGGATTTCCGATGCTGACTTTATTACTGAAGATTAACGAGAAAAAATAACTGTGTTCCCAATGTCTCAGCAGCCGAGCGCAAGGCTGTGGGGATTTCCCATGTGGTCCCATGGCCTCGCTGCCCTTCTCAGCCCGGCAGCTGTGTGAACCGCTGGCACTTCTCGCCCACCCCTCACTGCCACCTTCTCCCCTCCGTGCCAGGAGGTGCCCAGCCGGCTGGCAAAGCACCCTGCAAACAGCACCTCGCCTTCAAGAGAGCCTTTCAAAGCAGCCACCGACCTGGCACTCGGGGTACCCTGGTGACATCCCTGCTAGCAAACAAATAGCCCTGACACACTCTCTGGCTCTGCGGCAACCGGCACAGCCCAACAGCCCTGCTGAGCTTGCAAGGCTGCAGTCTCTCGGAGAGCCCCCCTGCTGCATCCCAGCTGCTGGGAGATGGGGCAGTTGGGCTCTGGGCTATCCCCAAATTGGGGTGAGGCACCTCCATGCTGGTAACAGAGCCCCTGCCCAACTCTTGTGTGAAAAGGGCAAAATGATAGCAGCCTGTGAAGGACTAAAGTACCTCCATCCTCTGCAGCTGCCATTGTTTCCTTCCCTGCTCTGCGAGGCACACAGGGGCTGGTGGCCACATCGGTGCCGGGCAGCAGGAAGGGGCAGCCCCCCAGCCCGGCAGGTCTGGCACACCTGCTTGGGTGCATCTGGGGATAATCAGCACAAACCCAGGGAAAGGTCATTCAAGTATCTCATCCTCTGAAATTTTAGGGTGTGCTTTTTTCATTCAATTTCCATTACAAACTAGTAAAAAGCTAACCCAAGTTCTCCAGGGAGGCACGGTTTCTAGTGGACTTCCAGCTTTCAGTCACTGCACTCACACGCTGAAACGCAGACATTATTTGCTGCATAATCCTGGAACAGCAGGAGACAGGATTGCAATGCAGGTCCAAAGTCCATCCAGAGCCGGGCACTCCTCTGACACAGCTCAGAAGAGGAAAAGGAGCCCAGGGCTGAGCTTAAATGTAGCCCTGGGCTGAGGGGGCAGGTGAGGCTGGTCAGGGCAATTAAGGCCATCAGTGCCCTTCGAGTCTGGACAGCCAGGTTAGGAGCAAGGTCTCCTATTCCCAGCTCCGAGCTGTGGGTGCTAAACACAGCACTTGAATGCGCATTTTCAAAGTCACCCAGGCAGCTGAGGTCAGGACAAGCATGTGGCAGATTTTCAGGGTGAACCCTGAGTCTACAGCCCGAGCAGGATGCTCAGGGGATGCTCTGGCTGGGGTGGAGTGGGAGGTGGAGGCAGAACGGAGCCGCACACCCTCTGCGTGCCTGTGCCAGAGCAGGTGTAATTGCACAGGCACTGGTGCGGGGTGGCAAAGACCCCTGTTGGTGTGAGTAAGTCCTGCCACTGCAAAAGAGTTGGCGCTGAGGCCCCCATAGCCACCCTGTGTGTGTTTGAGGGCTTTCCCCTTGTGCTGGCTCCAGCCTGGCCATGTGGACCTGGGCGATGAGCCATGCCCCAGGTGACCCTGATGAGGATGGGCTGTCACAGCCCATCTGGAAGCCAGGATGGAAACATCTGGGATGGCTGCAGTTACCCCTTCCACTCCAAGCACTGCTCAGCAGTGTTAGGAGTGACTCCATTGCAGCTGCTGGCTGCAGCTCATCCTCCCCCCCTGAGTGGCTGTAGGGAGCCACCGAGTCAGGGCTTTGGCTACAGGGCCCCTCGGAGCCAAGCTGGTCCCCATCTTTGCCATAATTTGCCTCAGCAGTCCGTCTCTCTCTGGGGTTACACCTACACTGGTGTGCCTGGCTGAGGCCAGGAGGAACTCGTGCCAGAGATGTCACGACCATAGGGAGGCCCTCGCTCCACGATAATGAGTTTTAGAGGAGCAATCAAAGAGATCTTACCCAAGCAAACAGAAACACCACGGTGCTGTGCAGCACCCAAGCTTTGGGTGAGCAAGGGGCTGTGTCCTGGTGGGGCAGAGCCATGCAGGGGGAGGCGGGGACCGGTCCCTGCTCAGGCCCCACATCCCACATCGGTGGCGGCTCCGGGCTCTGGCATGTGTTTTACTGCTCTGAAAGGAGATGGAAATAGGGTCCAAATTTTCCGCTTAACAAAATTCTGGGTGGGAAGCCTTTTTGGCCTCATCAAAGTGTCACTGTCAGATAAAACCAGAACATTTGCTATGATTAAAAGATTTTTTTTTTTTAAGCTTATATTAAAAGGAATTTGTTCTGGAACACAAGTCTGTTACCCACCAGCTGATAACCACTATTGAAGCTGTGGATATTTTGATGTTAGCCACAGCCTTTAAATCAACAGCAAGACTTCTCCTAAGCACTTTTATTTTTATGAAAGTGAAATTTTTCATAGAAAAAGACCTCACTTGAATGAAGCATTTCTACCTGGCTTTTCTAAATACTGACCTGGAGCCTGATATAACATTAAGAGGAAACCCTGTGGGCTTCCTGAAGCCCCCCCAACAGCAGTTTGGCCCTTCCAATTGATTACCTGATCTCACCCCAGAAAAAACACATTTTTCCCTCTATGTGAGCTTAGAGAGGAGAAAACAAAATCCAGAAGCCGCTGGGGCCGGGGCCAGCTGTGGCGGGACGGACGGCATTGGTTACGGGGCTGGCAGGGGTCCAGCTCCCGGCGTTATATAGGAGGGAGAGGGGGGAGCTGGGCTGCAGACAGAGCTGCTGCTGCCTGCTTTGGCCATCGCTCACACTCTTCTCGTGGCTGAGGAAAACTACAGCCTGCCAAGATGTGCAAAGGATTAGCAGCGCTGCCCCACACGTGCCTGGAGAGGTGAGAGCGGCCAGCCCGCGTGGGGATGCCGGGGTGCCTGCCTCTCCGCTGGGCTCTGCCGGGGCGGCTGGGGGCAGAGAGGCTCTTCCTCCGGCACAGCCCCACGGTGGACATCTCTTATGGGGACTGGGGTCAGCCAGCTCTGAACTGGGAGGGAAGGGATGCTTGCTGGCGGGGGCTCAGTGGGATGCTGCGAGTGACTGGGACCCTTGGGGGGTGTGAGCGCTGATCCAGTCCCAAACTCTCCTGTCTGGTTTGGGAATCTCTCTGCTGGGCAAGTCTGGGCTGCCCCAAAACCACCCCTCAACGTCAGCGTCTCCCCTGTGCGGGCCCAGAGCAGGAGTGTGTTGTCCTCAGACCTTAATGTCTGCAAAACATGTGGGGGAGGAAAAAAGCAGGAAAGCGGTTGCCTTTCTTTGGTGAAAACAGCCCTGGCTCCAAAGTCCCTCAAAATCCTCTTTAACCGCCTGCATCTCCCTTGCACACGGATTAGCCAGCCCTGGCCCCTCTCACGAGGCTCGGCTCTGTGCAGAGTGCCTGCTCTGCCTGGCTCGTGGCACCCATCCTCATCCTCATCTTCATCCCCCTCTGCCCCGGTGCTCACCTCGAAACCTGCCCCGGGTGGTGGTGGTGCTTCCCAGGCTGCTCTCACCCCTTGGGAACCCAGGCAGGCTCCAGCCCCCAGCCATTTCCATGCTGATTGAAACCTGCCCCCTCCTCCGCTCCTGCAGAGCTGGAGGGGGCTTGAAGGGGGTCCAGTGAGAAGCCGAGGTCCAAGGGGGCCATGGCCCGAGGCTGGGGTCTCCCCGCACCAGCAGGGCACTCGATCCTTCATCTAAGGAGGAAACTTGGTAAAAGACTTTAGACATGAATTACACAGTGAGGATTTCCTCGCAACTGCAAATGCTTTAGTACTGGTTTTTAGATGAGAGCGAGGGTAGCATTCACTGTCCTGGGGGGAGCTCAGGAGAAGTCCCCCCTCATCAGCTAAAGCTGATGCTGCTTGCCCGAAAGCAAGGCAAATTCCCATCACAGGCATGAACAGGAGCACGGGCCTGTGACAATTTCTTTGCTTGAAACGTGCCCTTCAGCCATCCACGTGGCCCCATGCTCACCTTGCCTGGTCTCCTGCAGCCTCCTGCACCATGGGCAGCACTCTTCCAGATGCTCTCCCAGAACCACACGTTTCTGCTCTGCTGTCATCTTTGTTGTCACTCTTCTGCTACTTTCTAATCCTATATTAGTTTTTTTTCACTGCTGCTATGCTGATGCTTTCACTGACCTCTGTTACACCTTCAAATCATTACTCTTGAAAGGCCGCTTCGCTTACAGCCCACGGTTTTATACGTGGAGTTAGGACTGGGTTTGTCCCGTGTGCGTCATTTTGTGTTGCTCTATGAGGCATTTCAACAGCCGCTTCACTGCCAGTCTCAAGAGACCCTCCTGCTGTTCCTCGCAACCGGTCCCCAAGTGCCGTATCGGGGTAGCACATTATCTGCTGCTCAGCCCTTCTCCCCATGCATGTGATATGTTTAACAGCACGGTCCCAGCCCACGTTCCCCTAGGACCGTCCCCACCAAGGAAAACACACCATGTCCCCGACATGTTGTGTGCTACCTTTCCCACGCTGTTCCCCACGCTGTCATCCACGAGACGACCTTCCCCTCTGCAGCTGCCTGGGGTCTGGGGAGCCCATCCAAGGTCTCCTGCAGACCCAAGGGGCTGGTACCCCCCGGCTCTCCCCAAGGCACGTGCTTGCTGGCCTCTTCAGAGAGGGCCGATAGGTTTGATGGAATCTTTTCCTACTGCCAGATCTGCCTTGTCTCCTCTCCAATAGACCATATTTGTCCATGTGTCCACCACAGCTGTCTGATACAGCTGCTGCTGACATGCCCGTACAGTATCACACTTGCAGCTTTATGGCTCCTCAAATCCCCCCTAGAGCCTTTTTCCCCCTCAAGGGGCATTCCCTCTGGCACCTCCCTGCCCTCAGGCACAGCAGCAGCTTTAGCTTTCAGCTATAGCTTTAACTTCTTCAAACCTCTTTTTTTTGTTTTGTTTTGTTTTTAAAGCTGGAGTCTCTCCTGGCTCTCCCCAGCAGACTTCTTGCTCTTGACGTGTTTGACAGAGCCCATATTTTCTTTTAATGCATCTTGGAAGCTGTTTCTCAGACTTTTTCTTGGCTTGCTCCTACATGTTCTCACACTTAACCTTTCACAGTTTATGGTCCTCTTGCTTTTTCTCACTTGGTCATGGCTGGGGGGGGTGTGGGGTGGTTTTGAAGGGTGCCTCTTTGTTTATAACTGCCTTTTTTACCCTGCTGTTTAGCCTTTGCTGAAGTCTTGCTTGAAAGCTTGTAATACATCTGCTGGAGGATGCCAGGATGGTGTCTTTAAATAGTCCTTCCCTCCCGCCAGCCTGCAAGCGCTCAGCCCTCTGGCTGTCCTTTCTCACTTCCTTTCAACACGCTTCCTCATCTCTGCGGTCTCCCCATATTTCATGAAGGCCCCACAGCTGAGGACTTACTCGGGGTGGGGACGTTCTTGCTGCTGTCCCCACACTGGGACCAGGCTCCCCAGGGAGCCCCGTCGGGAGCAGCAGGCAGTAGGGCTGCAATAGAGGTCCAACATCAAGCCAGGAGACCAGACTGGGAAGGAGCCCACCTACAGCACCACTAAAGGGAAGGTAGTCCCAGGGCTGAGCTTACATGGAGCCCCTGGCCGCGGGCAGGGTGTGGGGCTCAGCTGGGGCTGCTCAGGGCCATTAAGGCCCATTAGTGTCCTTTGAACCCGACAGATGTTGGCCATTAGTCACTGTCAGAGGGTGGGAATTAGAGAGCCAGATTTTGAACCAGGTCTGAGCATTATCCGGGACAGTGCTTGCTGCTGCGTGATGCCGCTATTGATTGCATCCAGATCTTGTGCGTGTGTTGGCCCCATTTGCACCAGGGTAGCGAGGTCCCCATGTCCTGCTCAGACAGCAACAGAGTCCTGGTCCTATCTCCCCACCTCCTTAGGCTGTCGTGTGTTAGATTTGGCTCTCGGTGCCCTTGCTCCCAGCACAGCCCGTGTTTTCCCCGTGCCTGTTTGGGGCCCGCTGGCATCCACCGTCCTCATTTCAGAGGTGGGTGAGCCCCTTCCCCCCTGCTCTTCACCCCTGCTCCTGCCAGATGAAACCCCCACGATTGCGTGCGTGGTCCGATTGCCTGGAGGAGACCCTCCCTGGTGCATAGCAGTCGGCCACAGCAGCATCCCCGGCTCTGCCCTCCCAAGCACGGTGCAGTGGCAGGGAAAGGACCAGGTGGCAGCCGACATTTCTGCTCAGCCCCTCTTTGAGACAAGCTTCTCGAGCCCATGTGTCCCCTTCCCTGCAGGGAGCAGTGGCCACAAGCACAGATGTCCGGGAAAGCAGAACCGGGGGGGAGGCTGTCATGCCCCAGCAGCTTTCCTGGGCACCTTCTGCATCCACCTGTTGCTTTGGTGCTAACGGGGCTGCAGCTCCTGCTGCCTTCACCCGCTCCTCCTCGCTGCAGCTGTGCCATCCCTGTGGGTCAGGGTTGTGCCATGGGGGTCACTGCACGGCAGTGCCAGCCTGTGGGACGCCAATGGGCACCTGAGGCTTGCAGGAGAACCAGCTTCAGCTCAGAGCATTTATCCACATTTTATTTATTTATTAGAGGGAGTGGAACGAACTGTGCATGGCAGCATCCCTGCCCCAGAGACACCTCGGTGCAGGGAGCGTGGGGACCTCATCACCCTTCACCTAAGGTCCTGGTTGTTCCAGGCAAGATTCAAGTTTTCTCAGAAGCATGAGCAACAGAAGCTGTCCCTGTAGCTGCTGACATTTTCCATGAAGACAGTTGGATTTCTGAGTCTGCTCTGCCCTGTGCTGTACACCCGCCACAGGTGGTCCGTGCAGACCCAAGCTGGGCTGCTCACTCCGGCTGGCTCTGCTGCCCGCTCCTGGGCCTTGCCAGCCCCTGCCCGCTCCTGTGCAAGGGTGGCTGTCGGATGCAGGCGTCTGCAGCAGAAGCGAGGGGCAGCCGGCGGAGGAGCAGAGCCCACGCCAGGTCTCAAAAAGTCACCCGCGGGGGCTGGCGGGTGGAAAACCAAAACGCAGAGGGAGTTTTACAGGGAGCGGAAAAAGAATTGAAGGAATGGAAATGAAATAGCAGACATAGCAAGGGAGCGATTGTCCACAGAGGGCTTGTGAAAATAAACAGCAGAGAGAAGTGCAATGAGCCCTGACGCCAGGGAGCTGCAGCCCGGCTTCAACAGCCGCGCCGTGGCGAAGGCACCGAGCCCAGCCAGCCCGTGGGGAAGCAGCGTGTCCCCCTGCTCTCATCCACCCCCTGTGCCAGCGAGCCTGGAAGTCACTAAATGTTGCTGTGCCAGGGCAGAGACGTGCCCTGCAAAGATGGGTGTGTGTGTGTGTCCATTTTCACCCCTTTATTTGTTCAGTCTTATGCAGCACACCTGAGTTTTCTCTGCAGAAGCTCGGCTTGCTCTTGCTACCAACGCTGAGCTGCAGCAAAGGAGCCTCCTCTGTGGTTTTGGATGCTCAGGACCACGTTGCAAGTCATATTGCACAAAAGGGCACACTTTGGGAGACAGTTGGACCTGCTGTCAAGCCCCAGGACCCCTCTTGTCTATGTATCCTCCAAATGGATGAAGGGTGAAAGATGGAGGATGAAACTGTTTTGCTAGTCAGACTACTTCACCTCCTGAAGCCCTTCTTCCCCTCTGCCCGGGGAAAGCCGCACCTAGGAGTTACCTGTTTGCAGGACCCTTCCTGTTGCAGACGTAGGGCTTATATATTACTTAGGCATGAGCAAACAAACCACAAGCACTAGCAGGAAGCATGGTGGGTTGCTGGTGGTCCCCAAGAGAGCAATAGAAAAATTATATAATCCTAATAAAAGTGCCCAGAAAGGAGGAAGCCCCCAGCTGTGAGTGCTTGGGAGGGTCGGGGCGGGCAGAGAGCACAGCAAGGAGCGTTTCACCCTGATTTTGGCAAGCATAGAGGTGCGTGCTAACCTATGTGTTAGCAATAGCATCCCCTGGGACAGGGAGGATTTTGGCTGCATGGTGCAAGGGTACTGGGCAGCAGAGCTCTGCGCTCGGGGGTTGCACTGTGCATCACTGGAGGCAGAGGCAGCGACATCAAAAAGCTCAGGGGACACGATGAGGAGTTTCCTGCTCCCTCTGGCTGCAGACCAGGACCTGGGGAGGGCACCCTGCTCCAGATGCCACCTGTGTTGCACTGCTGGTGGGTGCAAGGCGGGATGGGGCTCAGTGTGGGGCAGGCACTGCTGTGCAGACCAGCACAGTGCCCTGCATGGCCTCCTCTTGGAAGGGAGCTCCTTCGCCTCCTCACCAGTGTTTCCTCAGGGCACATCACTATAGAAACTGAGTGCTACACACACACACATCCCCTAATTCATCCCCAGAGCAGCCCACCAGCTCCGCTGATACAATTATCCCAGCCACAGATGGGGACAAAGCAAAGAGATGGAGATCAAGAGCTGCTGCTAATTCTGAGTCCCCAGCTTGAAATGCCTCAGCCAGGCGCCTTTACAGTATTAGGGTCCATTTGTCTGTGTGTAATTAATTACACAGCTTTGTACCTCACCAGCAGCTGTGCCGGGGTCTGTGCCGGGGTCTCTGCGGGTGCAGGGCAGGGACCATCCCCGCTGCCCCATCCCTCCGCCTGACCTGCCTCTGCTCGTCCCCTCCTGCAGGGCCAAGGAGATCAAGACCAAGCTGGGCACACTGCTCCAGAAGCCTGACTCGGCCATTGACTTCGTCATCCCCTACCCAGAGAAGCCGGAGAAGCCACCCAAGGCCCAGAAGTGAGTACCGTGCCGGGGCGGGCTGCACTGGCACGTGTGCTTGGCCGGAGGTTGTGGATACGAGCCCTTTTGGGATGCAGAGGAGCTGAAGCCCGGGCTGCAGGGTCCGGGTGGGCACAGCGGGCTTTACGTGGCAGGCAGCTCGTGGCACACTCCTTGTGACCTGCCGGCTAGGTGCGGGCTCCAAGAGTTACGTCAGGGCAGCATGTGTCAGGCAATACAGCTTTATGGAAACCAGATTTCTCATGGAAACTCAATTTACTTTTGATGAGATTTCACATTCATTCGATAAAGGTTTTGCCAGAGGCATACGGCACTTGGACTTCTCTGAGTCACCCGCCTCTGTCCAGAGGTGCCAGCCTCACACAGCCTGGTGGCTCTGGGGCTGCAGCGTGTCCCTGAGCTGGGTGCATGGCCCCACGGCGCGATGGCTGGCTCTGGGCAGCTCTGCAATGATGGCACTGTCTCACCTCATTGCCTTTGTCCTGAGCCTCTGCTCTCCGGCACTGAGCTGGTTTAATGACAAAGCAAAGCAGAGGAGAAGCTAGAGAGGCTGACGGCCTGTGCTGCAGGAGGAACAGTTCAAAGGAGACAAAATAAACCTTTAAAAGAAATGTTAGCTTAAATCTAAAAGCAGGATGGCTTTCTGGACACAGGGTGATGGCCTCCAGCCATAGGGTACCTCCAGCCCAGCCTCGGGAAGCTGAGCCAAGTACCTGAGCCGCTGCCCAGTCGCCCTTGTGCCACCCCCCAGACCTGCTGCCATCGGGTACGGGTGACTCTCCTGGGGACACCTGTCCCTGCCCCAAGGA
Organism: Nipponia nippon; assembly: GCF_047370975.1. Taxonomy (NCBI): domain Eukaryota; kingdom Metazoa; phylum Chordata; class Aves; order Pelecaniformes; family Threskiornithidae; genus Nipponia; species Nipponia nippon. The sequence continues at coordinate 47,785,440 of NW_028262369.1, read as the reverse complement.
GTTGCTCCCTGTCCTTGAGCTGCAGCTGGACACACACAGTGCTGGAGGACCCAGGTCTGACAGCACCCAGGCTCTCTAACTTGCTAGAGGTAGGCAAGGCTGACTGGCCCAGCCAGCCTTGCTCATGGCACCGGGAACAAGGTTCATCTCAAAGGGCTCAAGTGGCCATGTCACGACTAAAACCAAGAGAGGCGCATGCCCACTCTTCACGAGGCCAGGCTTCTATTTCCACTTTAAAATCACGACTTTTTGTTTTACACCGGTCCCTCTCCCCACAGATCCTTCAGCCCAGGCAATGTTACTCTAAACCAGTAACCCTGCACCAAGGGATTGCTAAAAACCCAAAAGAAATCAAAACAACCCCCCAAAATCAGCCCCAATGTGCAGATGAACACCCTGCTCGCCCTGACGTGAGCCTGCAGACAGCTGCAGCCGCCTTGCTGGCTGCAGCATGCGGGGATGCTTGCCAGCGCGGTGCCTGCTGGCTGCAGTGTGCCTCTGCGAGAGCTGCCCGGGCCAGGCAGGGCAGGCAGAGCCCCGACGGACGGCACGTTTCACATTCAGTCGCTGCTGTGCCTTGGATGCCTCTGTGAAGGAGACACATTTGTCCCCATTAGCTGTCCCCGGCAAAAGCTGGAGGACATCTTCACTCCCCGCTGGCTGGAGGAGGTGTTTTCTCCTGCACTGCACTGTTGCGCAGCCTCAGTATCACTCATCCGTCAGCATCTCACTCGCAGTTAATATCATCCCTGGGACATTCAGCTAATGGAAAAGTGAATTTGGTAGTTTCCAGGAAATCTGGATTGTGTTGGGTCGCTGCAGTGATGCTCCCCCTCACTGGGGGTGGGGAGACACCTGGGAGGAGCATGGGGGCAGGGAGAGCTTTTGATCCTTGATAGCAAGTGCAAATGCAGTTTGAGGTCCAGAAAGCAAACGCCAGCTGCCAGCTGGGCAGGAGCACCCGCACTTTCCCCAGACTCACTGCTGAAGCACCAAGGCCTCCAGGACCGGCAGGTTGTCCTGCCTGCTGCTCCCTCCCCACACCCAGGGATGCTCTGCTCACCCAGAGGGTTTTGGCCCTGACACGTGCCCCTGCGGCAGCAAAACAAGCCTGAGCTGCAGCGCTGCCCACGGGGAGAGGGGAAGGCCTGCAGCGAGCCCAGCGCTCCCTCCAGCACCAGGCATTGGCCGGTGGGCAGCAGGGCAGGCAGGAGCCCCGTGCCCCAGGGCAGCTCGGTCAAACTCCTCGAGGCTTAAAAAAAAAAACCAAACCAAAACCACAAACAAAAAACCCACAACCCTCTTTAGTCATATTACAAGCATCGCATTTAAAAAAAAAAAAGAAAAGAAAAAAAAGAGGAAAAGCCACGCACATGAAAAACACTGAAGGTTTCCACTGGAGGGGAAGGAGCCGAGGCTGGCGTCCCGCCCCGCCGCGGGGCGTGGGAATGGGGCGGGAGGGCTGTGGGAGTGGAGGGGCGCTGACCCCAGCCCCGGCAGTGCAGGGCTGGAAGGATCCAGCCTCCTCCGCTCCTCCTCAGCGGGGAGCATCCTTCCCTACCCCAGCAGGAAAACGCAGGGATGCTTCCCAGCTGCCTGCAGAGCCTCTGCTCTGCCCTCTTGTACACGAGTGCTGGGGCAAGGTGGGGACCTGCAGCTGCAGAGGGGACTCGCTTTGAGGTTTGACCATGTTTCTGCTCAAAACATGGGAGAGTTAGCCGGTCCTCACCTCCCCTGGCACTCGGCTCTCCCCGGGAGGAGGGCACTTGTGCTGTGATGCAGCAGCATCTCCGTTGCCTGACCATGGCCACTGCTCTGCAACAGTCTCCACAGCTCGTTACTCCATTCCTCCCCATTTTTAAAGGAATTATTTAAAAACCTGGAGCCCAGACTGTGAGGTGAGCATGGACAACCTGGGCTTTCTTTACTCCCTTCAGGCCATCACCAGAGGAGGCTCTGCAGTGGCGTGATTCCCTGGAGAAGCTCCTGCAAAACCCCTGTAAGTTCACATCCCCCTGTGGTCACATCCCCCCATCCCATGTCCCTCCCTGGTGCTCAGCAAGAGCTCGGCCCCCCTGGGATCCCCAGTGCTCAGCGAGGGCCCGTTCCCCCCGCAGATGGGCTCGCCAGCTTCTGCAGCTTCCTGCGCTCCGAGTTCAGCGAGGAGAACGCCGAGTTTTGGGTGGCCTGTGAGGACTACAAGAAAACCAAGTCCCCTGTGAAGATGGCGGAGAAGGCCAAGAAGATCTATGAGGAGTTCATCCAGACCGAGGCACCCAAAGAGGTCAGTGGCTGCAGGGCAGGAGTCAGTGCCAGGAGGGATAAGGCTGCCGCCCAGGTGGCCCCCATCCCAAAGGCGAGTGATGGCTGCAGGGCACCCTGTACCATGGCTGAGGGGCTCAGAGGGCTGTACCCTCAGCAAGAGGCAGCCCCATCCCCACGGGCTGCACTCCCACCCTTCGCAGCCCCGGTGCCCCTGTTCACACGCTCAGCCTCTGCTGGGCTGCCTCCCGCCGCAGGCACCTCCAGCACATGCCTGTCCCCCTCTCCCCACGGAGGGCTTATGCTAATCATACGGCATGACGATCTATGGTAGCCCTCGCCCCAGAGTTACCTTTGCTACAGGATAGACCTCAGCCTTCATTACAGATTTGCCACCAATAATTCCCCCAGATAAGCGAACGTGTTTCAGTCCCTCCCTGTAACCTCTGCGTGGTTGTTGGTGGGACAGAGCAGGCGAGGGGAGACGACCATCACCCGCCCCTCACAAAGGCAGGGTCCCCATCCCTCTTACACTCCCATCACAGGTGAACATCGACCACTTCACCAAGGCTGTGACCATGAAGAACCTGGTGGAGCCATCGCCAAGCAGCTTTGACATGGCCCAGAAGAGGATCTTTGCCCTAATGGAGAAAGACTCCCTGCCCAGATTTGTGCGGTCGGAGTTTTATCAGGAGTTAATCAAGTAGCAACGTGGCAGGGCTGTGCGAGGCGTTCCCTGCGGGCGGTCCCACTGCTTCTGTCTAAACACCTGCCCCTTCTCCTGTAGCCGCTTTGCTTTCTTGATACCACCCTAAAAGAGCACCCAGGGGCGTTGCTAAACATCTCCCCCTGTGCTTTGGACTGTCAGATGGCCCAGATGTCTCCTCTCTTACAGTCTCTTTCCTCTCCCACAAAAGACCAATTAGCAGAAACCCCTGGTGATCCTCCCTGGGTTTGGGACCTAGAAGGGCGGTGGCGCAGCCCCAGCCCTGCAGCGACCAGAGCCACTTGGGCAGCCAGCGCATCGCTGGCACTGCGGGGCTCGGCTTCAGTCAGAGGCTCTGAGGCGCCAGCTTCTTAGGCCTTCTTAGGACATTACAATATTTCTCCCGGTTTTGTCCATATTGCTGATTTGCCCCAGGCTCTCCCCCTCCTCCCAGCTTCCCAGGCTGTTGCTGGGGCTGCACAGGGTATCCTATGGGTGCTCCCCTTCCTGGCCAAGCCCAGCATGCCTGCAGCCCCGGGGTCCACTGCGGGATCGGCGTCACCTTGTCTTCAGAAAGCAGCTGTTCAGCAGGCACAGCGATGGCTGTACGGCAGGGACGGCGGTACAGCAGGGACGGTGGTACGGCAGATCCGGGAGCGGCACGGCCGTGCGCCGCGGGGCGCACCTGGCTGGCACGAGGGCTGGGCAGAGCGAGCCTGCAGCACCGCTTCCCCAGTGACTCCACTTGGAGTCAGCTGTGAGACAGCCTGTTTGCCTCACACTGAAGACAGTAAAGAGGATAAAATGAGATCTGTTTGTTCAAAACACCGGGACTGTTTAGCAACCCACACCTCCCACTCGCTCCAACCACTTGCACGACGCCCTGAGCTCGCAGTCTGCAGCCTGTGCCCGCGTCCCCAGTGCCTACGCGCAGCCCTCAGCAGTGCTGGTGGCTGGCAGCGTGCTCGGATTGCAGCTTCAGGTGCTGCTGCAGTGGTTTCTTGCTCCAGTTGCTTCTCTCTGCAGTAGGCACACCAAAGCGACGCTTCTGCACAAACTCAATCGAGGGGCATCGATTAGAGAGGGAGGAAAATCATGCTGGGGGAAAAAAAGCTGCTAATTGCAACTGTTCAGATCCAATTAAAAAAAAAAACCAAACAAACAACTGAAAAACAAAACTCAAACCCAAAGACAAAACCATCATCGGAAATATGAAAAATAAACCCCTGTCTTCTTGAACAGACAGCAAACTCTGCTGAGTTTGTGTAGCCTGCATCTCTCTCTCCTGTCTTCTCCCATCTGCCCAGGACATGTGTTTCCATAAGGCTGTCACTTAAAAAGACCAGCTCTTTTCAAATAATTCCAAGCCAGCCCACTGTTCGCTACCAGAAGAAATCACATCCGAGGATGGGGCAAGGGCATATGTGAAAGGCGGCTTGGGGTCTCATTTCAGCCTCGAGGCAAATGCGATGAACCCCCTGTGATGGTTTCCCAGTGCAGCATCCGCAGGGCCGTGGCTTGCAATGAGCATGCTGCAGGGATCGAGGTGCCCAGCCAGCAACCTGCCAGATGCCGGCAAAATAACAAGCCCGGCCGCCCCCCAGCTGCTTAACCTCAACTGCAAGTCATGAGACTCCATCTGAACTGCAGTAACATAAACAACGGGTTTGCCAACCTCTTCAAGACTTTCAAAATCTGATCAAAACCCCACCAGCCCCAAATATTTACACGTTGTCACTATGGTGACGAAGAAAAATGCATCCTGAGCTGCAGGAAGTGGGCTGCGTTTTCCAGGCAGGAATGGGGAGGCAGGGGAAGGATGGAGGCCATCAGAAACGTGACTTTTTTTTCCTCTGGAGCAAATGGCCTGGGAAAGTCGGTGCTGGAGTGGCAGGGGGTGATGCTCGCGGGGCATTCCCCTGGGGTGAGCGCAGGGGGCGGCTTAGGCAGCCCCAAAGATCCCAAGGGAGCCCACGAGCGGCAGGAGGGTCCTGTCGAAAGGGTGCAGGATCCCGCCGGCAGCGCCCGCTGCCCAGAGCTGGTGGGCAGCAGGGGGGAGGCAGGAGCAGGGCTGGGCATGGCAGGGGGCTTGGGCAGCCCTTCTGCTGCAGCGTGCTCCCACCGCCTCTGCCCAGGCGCACGCCCTGCACCCTCCTAATGTCTCCATGAACTGGTGTCAAGACAAGTGGGTTCAGCATGTTCAAGCTCCCTATTCATGGCGCAACTGACAGAAATGCAAAACCAAACAGGTTTCCCTGCAGAAAGACCCAGATCTTTCATTTTTACTTAATCCTTCGGGAGATATTTCCGGATACCCTCACACGTTTCACAGTTAAATGCCAATGCTGGGATGCTGCTGGAGGCTGGCTCGCTGTGCACCATCGAAACCTGAGATGTCACTAGCTGCAACAGCGACCTGTGGGGCAGGGAGAAGGTGTCTGGGTATGTAGGTGCTGAAAAGAAAGGTGGAGGCTGGTTTCAGGAGAGGTGAACAGCTCTATTGGAAATCCTTCCCCAGCTTGATTTCTGCTGAAATACTGGAAGCCTACTTTAGGGCGTGATTGAACAGGAGCCAGTGAGCTACCGGGCGGCCCTAAAATGTGGCCCCTGAATCGTTTCGGAGCTCTTGGGATGTTGTGTTTGTGTAGAAGGGTCGTTTGGCTAATTACTCAGGCAGGCTCACCCCAGAAAGGCGGCAATGCCTGTACCCACCCCACGGCCAAGCTTTCCGCAGGCCCAGAGGTACTTACGGTTGGGCTGATACCAACCATTACATTTCTGGTAGGAAATACTTCATATATTTTATCACTCTTGCTCTTATGAAATTTGGCATATGCATGAACACTATACACACGACATATTGTACATCTATATTCCTATAGACATATACAAGTATACACACACATACACACACACACATATACATACTTGTAACGCAGGCATCTGGATCCCCAGTGAGTCAGAGAGCCAGAGTTTCTGGATATTGTGCCTGGGGGCTGTGGCAGAGATGAGCACACATGGGTTTATTGCGGTCCTAGACCCAGTTGAGGGACACCTTGGCCATCCACCCGAGTGAACGTGAAGGTGCATCTTCCAAAACATCCTCCAAAATCACCCTGTGGCCGTGGCCACTGGGTGCCGCAGCCCCGGCGTGTTCTGGTGCCTGAGCTGGCGCAGGAGGCAGGTCTCACGCTCTCTGAGGGACCCCCATCCCCTGCCGTGGGGCAAGGCAACCCCACGCTGCAGCCACGGTCCCTGGGCACCAGACGCTGCCTCCCTGGCACCCACTCCCCACCATGGGGACATGCGGAGGAGGGCTTTCTGCAGCTGCATCCCTCGGGTTAATGCCGGGGGATCGTTTGCTGTGTGTTTTCTGGTTAATTCAGTGACATGGACCCTCGCACCTCACCAGCCACGGTGTGAATCACCCGGCTCTCCCCTGCATGCTGAGGCAGGGCTCTGCCGGTGCTGCCCAGTCCCAGCCCACGGGACTGCCAAAGCCTGTGAGGCAGTGGCGGGAGCTGCCCGCTGCCCACGGCAGGCTGAGGGTGTCCCAGTGCTCGCCCAGGCTCCCGCCAGTCCTTAGTCACTCCCTGGAGGGTGCCAGTGCTGTGGCCGAGGGCCAGGGCAAGGTCAGGAGTGGGGATTGACTCCTCACACCCACAAGCAGCAGGTTTTCAGTCTGACGTTCTCTGTGTGATTTCCATTAGACATCTTCACGCGGAGCGCTGGTGTGCACTGAGGAACTGCTTGAGTTTAACCATATTCTTGTACCACTCAGTTATCCACACATAAACGTATATTTATTTCTGCTACTATCTCGATGGACTATTCATTTTATCTCTGCACTGAAGGTGTGGTGTTTCCTTACCCTCTACAGGGCACTTGCAAAACTTGTGCCCAAGAGCCTTGGCAAGACCAGAGGCCTCTGAGAACTCCTGCTGCAACAGATGCGGTGGTTTCTCAGTAAACGGAAAAGGGAATAAAAATATCATCTCAGGAGGCTGGTCCAGAGGAAACGCCCCAGCGCCAGCATGGCACGGGCACTCCCAGCCCCGCTGCCTGGGTGCTGTCTCGGACTTTGGCTCGCAGAGTTGGCTCACGCTCCGGCAGCAGCCGCGGTGCCTGCAGGGGCAGGGGCTGAGCAAGAGCCAGCCCTGCTCGCCCCCAGCCACGCCGCCTTCGGGCAGCAGCTCTGCACTCGCAGGGTTGGGGCAAGGGGACAGGTTGAGCTCTGAGCTAAAACATCTGGGTGAGAAAACATCTGCAGCGAGGAGGTGCTCCTTTACATTCCCCCCTCCAAGGCGGTCAAGGGGGGATCATGCTCGCCCCAGGCCCTCAGCAAGGATGGGTGATCCCGGTGCTGAGGTCGCTGTCAGGCACAGCACGGACCCCAAAAAGCCCAGCATCCCCCAGGCTCACAGTGCCGAGGGTATCTGAAGGATATAATGGCTGTTTCATCTGTCGGTACTTTAAAACAACCTCTGAGTGAAGCCATTTGTAAAATGAATTTTTAGAGTAACCTTGGCCAACGAATTGCATCTCCATGCATTTTGTTTGGTTCACACAATGGCACTTTAGAAGGGACTAATGCAAACATTTTTATTTAGAATGTATTCATCATTATTTAAATATCAATACAGTTTTTGCAATAGTTATCAAGAGTTCCCAGTACCAGGGGGAAATAAAACATAGCCACATGCTTGGCTATGTTCAGAGCTTTAGCAAGCCTCTCCATCTCTTAGCTGAACATGCAGGGGTGGTATGCGTCAGTACAATCTAATAAATACAAAATAAAGCAAATGTCAAAAGAGATGTTTCTCTGTGGGCCTGGACGTGTCTGCTGGAGAACCACGACCTCCTCCTGCCATGTCAAAACCCCGGTGTGAGAACTGTTGTCTGGACTGGGATGCGGAGTGAGGAATACACGGTTGTCAGAGCCGCAATATCCAACTAAGGAGAGACCAAGGGTTGGGGGAGAGTGTCACCGACAGCCACTGGACTGCTCAGAGCAGGCAGTCCCAGCTGCTGGCTGGCAATACCCAGTACTGCAGCCCAAGACAGCAAGCCCTGCATCTGTTCCTTGTGCCTCCAATTGCAGGTCAGTGTCAGTCCCAAAGCCCCCAGTGAAGGCCATGTCTAACTGCAGTAATTAAAAAGTAAGCTGCCTTCTGGTAATGAGATTGACACATTCCTCCTACCACCTTCAGGAAAAAAGTGAGTCATGCTACTACTGAATTATAAACTCACATAAATAACATTTAAAAAAAAAAAAAGACATTTTCAAGTACTCCCAGGCAGGGTCTTTCCTCCCCAGCTGTTGTGGTAGTGGTTCTATTTCATCGCAAACTGCTCCATACAAGCCAGGGCAGGCAAACTTGAATTCAGATGGCACTCCCAGAGTTAGTAATATATACCTGGCAGTCTGGGAGAGAAGGAACATGTTTCTGTTCTGCTCAGCTACAGTATTTAACCTGGGAGCATGAAGGACACCATTAATAATATATTAAATAATGAACTTCCCCCAAAATAATAGCTCTGTACAGTCCTAAGGAAAGATCCTTGGCCAGCATAAACTAGATTCTAGAGAGGGAGAAGCAGCCAGAGGGGAGAGCTTCGCTGCGATTGTGGCTGTGGTGATCGAGGGAGGCTGTTTGAAAAGTTTTGGTCTCCCTTCAAGAAAGAGTAGCAGCTCTTCCTATGTCTGATTACTGTAATGCAGCACAGCCTGAGTTCTGAGCAAATACTACTGAAAGCCTAGACATTTGGGAGCTATATGAACAGCTAAGGACCAGAGCAAGTCCTTTCATCTAAGCTTTTGACAAATAGAAAGGCGAGATCACAGTCCCCAACGCTTCCCTTGGCTTCCTCTTTCCCCTGCTCCTTGCTAGGTGTCACACTGCAACACTGCAGGTCTGGTCCCTTGGTGGGCAGTGCTGGGTCTGAGCAGGTCCTCCCCCGCCGCTCTCTGGGCTTGCAGGGCTCGCCAGAAACACAGCGGACATGCAATGATTGCACCCAGCTTTCATGTCAGACATGGACTCAAGGGCTCCTACACCGATGGAGTCAAGAGGAGGGTTTGCTGCACAAACTGAGCCTGGCTTGGGTTACAAATGCTGGCTGTTGCATGACATGGGATACAACTGGGACATTAGACAGCTATTGGAGACAGCTCTGTGGCTTCACGCCAATGAATGCTTTTGCTGCCGTATATTCTTGCAAGAGCCCAGCCCGCCCCTCCCTCGCTGCAGGTTCAGGCACACTGAGAGATGATGTTAGAGTTGCAGTCTAAGCTGTGAGTGTGGCTTCTTTTGCAGTTTTCGGGCCCGCAGCCAGCACCAGGTGGGCTGACCAAGTCCAGGTAGTAGGGGGACTTGAGGAAACGGCGGTAAGAATCCTTTTCCATGAGGGTGAATATTTTTCTCTGAGCCTCATCAAAGCAGGACAGTGTAGGCTCCAGCACATTGTGGCTCGTCTTCTCCCGTGTGCACGAATCCAGGTTCACCTGTGGGCCAAAGGGACAGCGTAACTCAAATCTGTCCCAGAAGTGGCTAGCATAGGTAAAGGAAAAGGCAAGCGTCCCTTCACCAAGCATGTTCAAGCTGTCCTTGATGGGCAGTGGTCTGAAATGGCTGTTGGATACCCTGTAGCCTTGGCAGAATCTGTGCAGCTGGATACCAATGCATCTCTGCTGCCAGACAAACTGTCAGAGGAGACTGACACATATCCCTCTGGGATGCAGCCAGGCAGGAAACTTGAACAACTGCACAGGAGCAGCTGGAACACTGGGAGTCATAGTCCTCTCAGGCTTCTCCCAGCTGAGTGCACATATGGGATGGTCACATGGTTGTAACTAAACCCACTTTCTCTCTATCCAAGTTTAATATGAAAGCAATAAAAATGACACCATTTGCCTGCTAACTAACAGAGAAGCGGCATCCTTCAACTCTTGTGAAACTACCAGATCTCTACTTCCCTGTGCTGCTGGCCTGGTTCAGGATTTAGGGTGATACCTTTGCTCAAGAAATGTTCTGTGCACATACCTCTTTTGTTGCCTGCACTGAGATGAACTCATCATAGATCTTCCTGGCCTTGGGGCTGAGCTTGGCTGGTGACTTCGTTTTCTTGTAGTCCTCACAGCTGACCCAGAACTCGATGTTTTCCTCACTGTACTCAGATTTGAGAAAGGCACGGAAAGCAGCCAGTCCTCCTACAGATTGTTTAGAGGAACATCAGATCAGGTAAGAGTGTTGGTTCCTGGATAGTCATACCCATGAACCCCAGCAAACAGCCATTCTGCATTCTTCTTCCCAGAGCTGAATGAGCAGCTCCCCTGGGGACGGCTGCCTGCCTCCACGGCCGTCGCTCGTGCGTGCCGAGGGAGGCTGGAATTCAGACAGGCCCCATGGGGATATCACACGTGGGTCCTCAGCTGCCTACTCCCCCACTGTGACCTTCAGTGGCTCAGCCAGGAGAACACAAGCAACCCATGTGTTCCCAGGAGGCCCCGAGGAGACAGCCAAGACACGCCACAGAGTCTCAGGCCATGGGAACAACACAAAGGAAACATCAAGGACATCAGCGTAGCCTGGAACCGACAGGAAGACAAAGTCTCCCATGGGCTCAGCTGCAAACAGTTTCTCCACTTTTTGGTCCTTGTTTAACCCACTGTTAACCGTGTGCTGCAGTCTTGCCCTCCCCTTGCACGGAGCTAAACCAGTTGCCTTCACAAAAGGGACAGCTCAGCAGTAGGTCAAAGCCCCGCTCGTGATGCATTGGGATGGTCCCTTGGATCTGACCAAGAGCACCCTTCACCACCCCTCCCACAGGCCTGTGTGGCCAAAGGAGCTACTGTGTGCGGCTGAGAGACGTAAGATAATGTCCCGTGCCCCCTGCAGGGACTGCTCAGCACACACACTTTGCAGGCAGCACCCTCAACATCTCCAGCAGAAGGGCCCTCTTCACTTACTGTCATGATGGATCAAGTTTTCCAAAGAGTCTGCCCACTTTCTGACTTCCTCTTGGCTAACCCTAAAAGGAGACAAAGGGAGAAACATAGGGAAGATTTAAGGGGAGCACAGAAAGGACAAATTTGATTTTTTGCTCAGCATCACTAGAAAATCTCTTTCTCTGAGTGTTGTAAGAGCATACAAGAGAGACCAAGAAGGAAATGTCTGCTTGCTTTACAGAGACCCCTGGTGATCCCAGATCTAATCTACAGAAATTTTGGTTTGCAATCCCCATCACCAGCCATGGGCTGGAAAGGAATTTTCCTGGAAAAATTGTTGGGGACGTTGTGTTTATTCTGTGACTGGCTGCATCTCTTGATGGGGCACAGACCTGGGATCACTCTTACAGGTCATGTCAGTAAACTCCAAAGGGCTGATTTCTTTAACCTGTCAGAGGAACAGTAGCTATATGGAAGAGAGAGGAATGTGGGAACACATCCTGCATTCATTCCCCCTACCATACCAGAACATCCAAGGGCTCATCTATCCCAGGAGCATACCTTGGCCTTTGGAGTCCTCCTTGGAAAGGACACCATCTACTTGCACCTCAGTGAGAGCTGTGATACCCTGACAGGCTGCTCTCTCTGTTTTCTGTGCTAATACCTCTGTGCAGCTGTGTGGACCATTGCACAAATCCAACTCAAAGAGACGGTGATGCCGATTCTGCAATGTGTCAAGTTGCACTGGGTCTTGTGATGGTGTTATTCCCCTGAGCAGGAGACTGCACGAGTCTTTCCACGTGCACATGTGTATTGAATCACAGAAGTGCTGGCAGAAAGGGACCTCTAGTTCAACCTCCTATGTAGAAAGGGACTATCAATACCTGAGGACTATCACCACACTAGATTCAAACACACAGGTGTTCAGGAGGTACTGGGAAGCAGCAGCAGAAACGCTAATGTAGTTCAGCTCACTGAAGGAGTAAACAACACGTTGCAGCCAGCCTGGGCTTAACTACATGGCAGCATCTGCTCTTACCTCTGGCCTGAAGGCATTTTCTCCTTCTTGCCCTGGGAAGAACTGTAGTCACAGGAGTCTGACTTCTGCAGCAAGAAGCCCAGACGATGCTTCATGTCTTTGGCACTGAAAGAAACAATTCAAGAACGAGATGAAGATCATGCATTACAACTCCCTCTGCAGCCTCCTCACCCACAATAAGCTCCTTCAGCATTCCTCAGTGTCACAAGTGCAGGTCACTGCTAGTGACTATGGTGCTAACTTTCCACTCCTCACATAAAGCACATTTCTGTTGCCAGACAAATATAACAAAGTCAAAGCAGTCATTTTTCATGTTCAACAGCACCATTTTCTTGCTGAGATGGTAATCAGCCTGGAGGCAGGGCTGGCAAAGGGGTAGAAGCTGCTGTTTTCCTACTGTTTGTTTACAGTTAAAATATTGTGATAGATAGGCATCACTGGGCTGTAAACGTGTCACTTCTCCCTAAACTGATTTGCCCAGCTACCAGTGTCCAGTTCTTACACGCTTACTAATTCTTTCCTGCAGCCCTTGCCATCTCCCCACCTCATCACCCAGCTGCAGGAACGGCGGGGCCGTGCCAGGCCACCCCGCCGAGCAGCTGCCCCTGACACCGAGGGAAGGGAGGAAGAGAAGGGCTCGGAGCAGGACCACGGGGCGAGATCAGGGGATGAGCCAGGAGCTTCAGCACAACCGGCCACGCTGACTGCAAGCTACTCCCTCGCTCCATGGCGAGCTCCTACAAGGGCGCGTGCTTAATTTTATTCTGATTTCTAGCGTGCTCAGGACAACCATTTCCTGACAGCAGCATCTAGATATGCAGCTGGTATTGGCCTCAGCATCTCTCTAGATTTCCTTCCAGTTTAAGAACGATGGGGCAGGTATATCAGTCCTGCTTGCTCAGGGGTGCAAACCCTGGCCTGCTGCAGGGTGCAATGATAGCGTAAGCAGGAAATTCTTCTCCTGCTCCTCAGATCAAAGACTGGAAAAGAGCAAGAGCTCCAGTAACCGCTCAGCCTCCCAGCACTGCTCTTTGCTCCAGCCATAGCATCCTGTCAGTGGTCCCGTCCATATCTTATCTCACTGCTTGCTTATGCTCATAAATGTTTCCGTAACAACTCCAGCACTAGGGTGAGAGCGAAGGAAACTCATAGCTTCTTTAGAGCAGGCCCTGCCCAGGCAGACATCGGGCACTCTGTGCTGCCAGACTCGGGCTGCCTGGCGCTGCCGTGCTACCTGCCCCTAGAAGAAGGAGGCCGCTCAGCTCTGCAGGAAGGCGGCAGCAGGAGGAAACAAGACACTGCTGCTTGCAGCGAGTCCCGCAGCTTTCTGGGAGAGAGGGATTTTTTGGGGAATCCTGGACAGAGGTGGTTAAAAGATGTGAACTTTTTTTTTGCTTTGCATTTTTTCAAATGTTCTTCCCCCCCCCCCCCGTCAAATGTTCCTGCAAATTGGGGGGGAGGGTGTCAATATTTTTTCCTCACATTTTCAGCACTTGTTTTCAAATCCACCATGAGCAGGGAGCTTTTCCTCCCAGATGGGAACAGGCTGAGTCTCAGTTTGCACTTTCCCAACCCTCTCCCATTGCACAGCCACTGGGAAGCAGCCTCAGGAGTGCTCGTGGGGGCATAAGCGGCCAGAAAGGCAGCGCTGCACCAGCAGAGACCCATGCAAGTTTGCATGGGCTGGATAAGCAGGGAGTTTTGTGGGGCTGGTGCCATTCTGGGGACCTGGGCCACCCTGCTGGGGGTCTCCAGGCCCCATAGCACCTGAAAGGGAGTAACCCCTCCAGGAGGGCTTGTGGCCACCTTGCAGGCATAGACACCCCCTGACGCTGGGCTGTGGGGCAGGCCATGCTGCCAAGGGCGTGCCTGGGGGCACACAGGCTCCGCTCTGCCAGCACTGGGATGCCTGGCCAGTACTGCACACCGGGATGCAGCCAGATCCTGCACCCACAGCAGGGATACAGCTCAGCCCATCCTGATCGGCACCGCACAACAGGGGTATGGCCAGCCCCACACTGGCCCCATAGCGCTGTGCACCAGGGGTACAGCCTGACCTGGTCCCTCAGCATCAGTACCCACCCGGGGGATACAGGCTGACCCCACACCGGCTGCTGCTGCATTCAGATCTGCGGTGCCCTGGGCTGGCCCACATCCCTGCCCTGCCCGCTGGCGGCCGGGTCTCTGGTCCTGCCAGGCTGGGTTTCTGCATTTGGGACGTGTTTTGGGGAATGACCCTCAATTATTTGCTACCCTGTCTGCCTTGCTTCCCCCTCAAAAAATCAAGAACAGAAAATTCAGCAGAGAAAAAGGATTCAAAGGAGAAAAGAGGTGCAAGGCTTGCAGCAGAAGCGGATGACAGGAATATAAAAATATAGCAATGCTAAAAGCTGCTTGTTTTGCTGATGGGAAGGATGGGTTTAGAGTTCCCACAGCTCCGTACAAAACCTTTAAGCAATTCTGCTTCTGACTAACAGGGAAGAAAAAGCCTGTAAGCAATCATTTGTATCTAATCTTACAAAAGAATCAGAGCCAAATCTGCTACTTCTGCTTCAGACACAAAGTGCAATATATCAGCGTATCTCCAGACAAACAAGACAGATCAAGAGATGCTCAGAAACAAACAGTACCTTTTTAAGCAAGTGGCTGGCAGCGCAGCGAGTCCCTTGCACATCTTGCTCCCGGGGTCGGTTCTGTATTCCAGGAAAAACAACAACGCAGGAGGCGGCAGAGGCTGCGTGAGGGTCCTTCACCGTCTGCAGAATTCAGTCTCGTCTCTGAGCCAGCTGCGCTGCCTTGGCTCTGTTTTATAGCCTAGCCCAGCCAGCCCAGCAGCACTCGGTGACCCAGTCAGGAGTCAGCACAGCGGTAGCACCCGTCCCCTTTTTGCCCACCCAAGAGGGTGACGTACAAACGAAGACAAAGGAGTGAGTGGGATTGAAAACCTTACCAGAAATGAAGCTTGGTGTCTGGCTGCAGAGGTGGATTCTTTTAAAAGGGTGGAAAAAGCTTCAGGGGCTTTCCTTTATTGCAAAAGATGGAACAGTGCCGATAAAAGCTGGAGGAGATTTTCAGAGGGGCACAGTTAAAAGGGTCAGAGAATCAATTCTGAGAAGGGAGATGAGCTTTGCTGGTTCCTCTGTTCATTTTCCCCGTCTATTTAAAGCAACCTGGGGAAAACAAGGGACAAGAATTTTAAACACAAAAGGTTCCCGTAATCCCAACAAATGCGGAAACCAGCACTCTAAGGAAAGAAGAAAGTAAATTCACCAGGGAACTACCCAGGCAGATAAGACTGTCCTCTTTTATTCTACAACCGTGCGGATACACGCCTTTGGTGAGGCTGAAAAAAAAGCTCTGAGGGGCATATCACTACTGGAATATACAATGTGTGTGTCCCGGCACACGCATATTTGGGGACAGCTCATGTACATGTGTAGGAAAAAGAAAGACAGGAGGCTGACAACACAGCTGCCTTAGATATATGGGTATCACTGCAATACCTTACTTCTCCATTTGCATTTGCCCCTAATCAAAAGCCAGACCCTGGGACTCGGGAAGATGATTAATTTAAACAATAGGCATAACTGTGCCTTCCCAGAGAGGACTTTGTGGCAGCATTGAGGCTACTCTGTGCTAAAGGATGAACCCATGAAACACCTGGCTGTGGGGATGTTTGGTGGTGACTGCGCTGCCTGGCTCTGCTGTAGTCCCAAGGGAGAGCAGCATGATTCCAGCTATACCACTTGTCCTCAGCCCTTGGAGGGTGCAGAAGGCAGTTGCCCCTCTGGAGAGAGAGAATTGGCTGATATTTATTGAGTTGTGGCTCAGCACAGGCTGTACCATCATTATAAAAGAGGGGAAAGCTTTGGGCAGACGGGCATGCATATGGTCTGCTGCACTTCAAGTCTTGCTCCCGCTGTGAAATAAAGAAGCTTCAGTTCAGCAGCAGGCTGTCTGCCTACGCCACCCACTGCTGCAGTCCCTCTCCAGAAACCTTTAAATATTTTGCCCATGACCTGCAGAAGTTGCAGGGTGAGCTTTTCCCTCCTGTGCCTCTAGGGCCTACAGGCAGCAGCACAGACAACCCGAATCCCAGACTAGTTTACTTGCCTTGGCATACATACTGCATCCTCTCAGATCATTAACTGTGCTGAAAGGCAATTAACTTTAAAATGCTTTTGTATGAATGTGACTATCCTGTTGCCAATCCTGAGGCAACATGCCTGCAAGTCCTGCACTGTTTGGACCAAAAATCAGCTCTAGTGCAGAGCAGTGTAAAACTTTAACTAAGTGAATCCCCTTGTGTTTTTAGTGTTGCTGAGTTGACAGCGCTTGGGTGGATCTGTAGGAAGCAACTGAGCACTGGCAGAGTTGGTGCTAAAGATCTCTGATGTATTCTCTTTGCGGAGGAGAGAAGCCAAAGGGCAGAATATGGCCAATGGGAAAAAAACTTAACTAATTAATTAATTGCTAAATATTTAATTTAATTTCATTTTAATCTCAAACTTCTGCAATGTTAATGCTGTTCGTGTGCAACTGCTGCGCATTCATTCAAGCAATTCAAGAGCTCTGCTGGCGGACATGGTCAAGGTGCCTGCAAGCTCTAACCCTGACCATAACCCTGGCAGCCAGAGCCTGACCTCCTGGCTCAGGAAGCTCCAAAAGGCTGCTTGCTAGGGCAGGGAACCTCTGTGCAGAACACAGAAATTTTGCAGTTTCTCTGCAAATTATCACATAACCAGATTTAGGAATGTCACACTTCTCTGTGGATTGCAAGCACATTCGCTGTGTGGCTCTAATGACACTCAAATGCTGGCGTTGTCAACATCAAGTCACCTCCTGCATTTCCCAACCTCTATGTGAGCAGGCTGTAATAAGAAATTTCTAACACTGCCATCACAACAGCCAGCCCAAAGGGCTTTGCAATTAAGACCATCCTCCCTGGACTAGGTATGCAGACTCCGAGAACTGCTGCAGTTGAAATTTCCCTTTTTCCAGTTCATTAACAACAACTGGTTCAGTCTGGACCCCACGAGAGGAGTTTGGGTTTGCGTACTGTTTCTCCTCTAAGCTGTGTTTCCCAGCTGTTGCAGTTTAATATCCTCTTAGCTGCTCCAGCTGGTCCCCAATCAAAAGTACCCCCTTCCATCTCTTACCCTTCATAGTCAGGCCTCTTCTCCCAGGGCACAGACTGTGCTGTGCTCGAACACCAAAATCTCCTCCTCCCTGCCAGATAGAGAAGGGGCAGCTCCTGCCACTTTTTACACCTGTCATGTCACTTCTGGCTCGCTTCACCTGCAGCATGGAGAAATCAGCAGTGAGAATGGGCTGGGGGGTGCAAGGCTGGGGGTGTGGGCTCCCAGGCCAATACATCTCTTGGCCGTGCAGTGCTTTGGAGGCACCCAGGGGCTCACAGCAGACAGCACGATAGTGAACGTCTGCAGTTCCCACTGTGGCATCCCTCATCCCCCACCCACTCGTACCTGCTGCATCCCCTGCCCTGCCTCCCCAAGCAGCTAGAGACAAGGCTATGAAACGGAGCTTTTCCTCCCACCATCACTGCTAGGGAAAAACGTCACACACGTGTGCTCACCCCCGTACACAAGTGTGTGTGGGATGTGTCCCTCAGCTCAGCTGCAGCCAAGTGGCAGGCCGTGGGAGGAGGCAGGGAGCACGGGGAATGCTGCTTCAGTGGTCATTGCCCAGAGCCGAGCTACTACAGGCTGTTGCCCTCCTGACAGCGCGGGACTCCCCCACCTCGGTCCCTTCCCATCTCAGAACAGCGTGCTGTGGGATGCACAAGCATGCGAGGAAGACGGCTGCTTTGTGTCACTGGAAACGGAGAAGGGCACGACATGGGAGCTGTGAGGATGTGCTGCTGGGCCAGAGCCTCTCCTGTCACTGCTGCCTTCCCCAGTCCACCTTGCAGAGGCTAACAGTGGCCCACTCTCCTCCTCTTCATGTCTCACAAAGCCAGCCAGGCACCTTGGGACTGGGCTAGCAAATCACCTGGGTGCACAGGGAGACACTGGGCAGAGCATTGCCCATCTTTATCATGGGCATCCCCATCCCAATACATGTCTGGCCCACGATCTGCTCTGCAGTCAGCATTGGTGAGGAACTGGAGCAGCTCCCACACCCCTGAGAAGCACTAACCGGGGTGGCACTGGTCCCCAAGGCGCCAGGCTGCAGAAGCCCTGCGCAAGCAGCTGCCCTGGTGACACTTCTGCCCACGTGAGCAGCCCCGGCACTGAGCCCTGCTGCAGGGAGGAGGCCTGGAGCTGTCCTGAACTCCCTGATTTGCTTCTCCCATACCCCAGCCCCGAGCACTCTTTGCACAAAATCCCTTCCAGTGCACCCCCCCCGCCATTGACATCTTCTCCAGTACACCTGTTAGTGGGTAAGATTTCCTTCCAGTAACAAGGGCTGCATCTTCACCACATACATGTGTGCTTTGATTGAATTACGGCTCATAAGCTGGGAGCAGAGAGCCCTGGAAGAACCATTTGGGTCTGAGTTTGGATGAATCAGCTCGGTGCGTGCCTGTGTCTGACGCGGCATGCAGCCATGTTTCCTGTCCCAGGGCACTGACTGTGACCTCTTTAAAAGACACATGGAGAGGCCACGCTTGTCCCCATAGGGTCCCCCAGCCAGCACCGGGAATCCCAGAAACGCTATCCCACAGCATAGTCTGAGGAAATTGTTCTTTCCCATGTCTCTGCAATGCATCGCCTGACTTCACGCATGACCACAGCCATGGCCCTCACAACCAGTCCCCAGAGGCAGCCTTTGAGGAGAGAGCATCTCTTCCCAAATTAGCCCGGACGAGAGGGATGACTCACCATTCTGCCACACGGTTAATTTGCTGCTCACATGGAAACCTTCTCAAGTGGATGTACCTCCAGGCTGACCCAGTCACCTTTCTGCTTCTCTTAGACGAGGCAAAGATGAACTTTTAAAGGTAAAGCAGCTTTGGTTTGTTGTCAGAGTTTCTTGCTGAGCCCGCTCCTCTCTGAAGCGATGCTCTGTAAACGTTAGCACATTCATTCAGCACGTTCCTTAGCCCCAACTTCATACAATTCATACAAGCAAATGTACAGCTCATACAATTTTGCCATGCTCTCAGGTATTTTCTACTTATACATGCTCCTATGTCAGTGGATTTTTGTCATTTCTAAGCGCTTGGAAGTTCCTCATAATTTTGGGGGTTTTGGTTGGGTTTTTCTTTGCTTCAACCCTCAGTTTCTGGGCTGCCCCCTTCTCCTGTTACTACCCAGAAGACAATATTTTGTCTTGTATCAAAGGAAGAATTTTGTTCAGCCCAAATGGACTTTTTTTTTCTCCTGGTTTGCGTTCGCTAATGAAGTAAGTGGGGTTTTTTGGTCTGGCTATTGTTCTTATTTATGGGCATCAGACAACAAAAAAAGCTATAATTTGAGTAATTTGCCTTCCAGTTTCCCAAATCTCTCTCTCATCATCCATCTTGATTAACAGCCCCTTAAACATTTCCTCTTAATCACTAAGAAAGTTTTGAATAACACTGGACCACAAACCAAGCCAACATATGCCTGTTCACTGATGCTTTCCCAACTCTAAAAACACTTTGAAATGTCTCATTTAGCCACTTTTAGTCCATTTAATATGGATTTTATGACATTTTAAGCCAAATATTGATAGCAACCCATATTCATTTATAAATCTATTTCACCACCACAACTCCCTCATAAAAGCACTATTAAGCTCATTAGAAAAGGTCTATTTTTCCATTAAATCACATCAGCTGGTATCAATTATATCACCACCTTTTCAAATGAGCCTGCTATCGTCCATACTAATAGTGCTCCTGCACTGATCAAAAGGTTAATAGCTCTGTGACTATATAGCTCACCCCCTCTTAGAGAATGGCTTTCTTCCAGTCTCCTTTTATTCTAAAATGTATGAAAAAGGACCACTCTTTGTCCTGAGAGCTCTTTAGCCTATTCCTCCAAGAATCCTAGTGCAAGCCAGTTGCACTCGGTTGATATAAAACTGTGTAGATCATCCCCAGGGCTGTGTAGCCCCCAGGCAGGGACACGCTCACTGGTCTTTTGCAAGGGACACCAAGCAGATGCTTGCACTCTGTCCCAGCTCTGCCTGCAGCTCCGCTGGAAGTCTCCCAATACCAGATCCCAACGCTGCCATTGCTTCTTCTGTGCCTGAAATGTGCCTGGGGGCGTGAGGCAGCTGATTTTGTCCTGTCTGTGTGCTGCCAGTCCCTCCTCAGCCCACACACCCTGGCTGAAGCACAGCACCCAAGAGCTGGGTGCTGCTCCCCCTGAGCAAAGACGGCTCAAGTGAGACACGCACCAGGGACTGCTCGCAGTGAACAGTTTCACCCCTGGCAGCAACCAGGTCTAAGTATTTTCACTCCATATTTTGAGCTGATACCGTGTAACATGAATTTAGCTGCTGTCGATTTAAACACACAGTTCTGTGTTCCTTCAAGTTCTTCTTCACAAGCTGTTTGCACTTACTATTTGAAGCTTACTGGGAAATCCCCTATTGAGACAGGAGCTGTGATTGACCCCTGTGGGCCCATCACCACGTTAGCTTACAGTCAGTGGTTTGCGCACACCTCGCCTGGGGACCTCTCACTCGTGGGCCGATTGCTTCACCTGAATGCGCCCTAAGGTACAGGGGAGGAGGAGGCTTAAAGGGAGGCAGGAAGAGGGTTGATGCGTCAGAAATTAAGATGCCTTTACGTACAGCGTACAACAAAACCACTCCTCAGCCCTTCTCCACCTTAGCAACCCAGCTGTGCAGTGACTTCCTTTCTACAGCTTTAAAAAGCCCAACTTTTTAATGTGATTGAGCTATCTTCTGCCTAGACAATTACTAGAGGATGTGAAGTTACAGGCTGTAAGGCTAAATCTTTCATCACTGCAGATTTAGTGAGATCGACTGTCTTAACCTTAGATGGACCTTTCTTCCTTCCTTCCCTCTTATCTTTCCAGTGACAGCTGAGCAGGATTAGAGCTGCCATACCACAAGGGCCCATGCCAGGGAACAAAGGCTAGAGCTTTATTCAGAAGTGCAAAGCCCAGGGGACATTTTGTCAGTGGGGTCATGGCTCAGCATCCAAAGCATGTTGCTTACTGCTCCGGTCACAGTTTAGTTGTTTAATTCTCTAAGCCCGCTTACAAAAGGCAGCTTGGAAGCAGCAAGCATCTGTCAATGCTTGTCTCAAGGGTATGCCAGTTATTTAAAGGGTGAGGTCTGACAAGTCTGCGGATGGGTTCGCAGAGCATCATGATTGCAGGCTAAAGAAACACAAAAGCAAGGACAAGCACCTGCAGCAGAGAAACAGCATCCATTCAAAAGCACTGTGTGATGCCAGCCTGCTGCATACAACTGCTGAGTTGACTCGGGGTAGAAGTAAATGCTCTTGATGTGGCCCCAGCCTGAAGGGCAATTCTAAAAGGAGCCAGGTATTCAATGGATCAGTCAGCCCTGATGTGCAGCTAGTTTAGAAATCACGAAAAGGAAGCAACAAAATGAAACTGCACTGAAAACAGTTGACCCTAGCCTGAAGTTCCTTGACCTGTGTCTTGGAGGTGAACCAGACAAAATGGAACTGGAAGTGGCAAACACCCAATGTAGCAAAAATGTGGAATTGCTACACTGGGAAAAGGTCACTTGATGCAGAAACTGATTGCATAGGAATGCATATAGTACATACAATACATGCAAAGACTACTGGAAAACAGTCACTGCTCGGTGAGTTCTGTTTTGCCAAGACATCTTGCTATTTAAAATTTATGTTGCAGCAGTGCTGAAAATCCAAGCAGACCTGAGCTTTACTGTGCCACAGAGAAAAAAAAAAAAAAAGCAGAGAAAGAGCTGTGAGCAAAATCTATGGCACATGGTACATGGCTGTGCCCTTCAGCTGATGCTCACAGCATCACGCTGAGAGTAACAACATTTAATGCTTTATCATTTAGAAACGTCTGCTTTTTCCAAAAAATAAATAAATGCTCCATGTTGTTACATTTCATCCTTCTGAACTTCTCAGCAGAATGCACATGGCTGAGATCTTATTGCCTCTTCCGAAACCCTGTTTGCCTGTCTTTCTGGTACTCTGGATGCAGGCTGGGTGCTAAAGACTGCAATTACTGGCTCGGCAGGTGAGACTCCTGCAAGCTGCCATCCCAAGGCACATTTGTGCTTTGGTGTTTCAGCTAGAAAAAAGTTTCAACACAGAAGGGAAAAACAGGGGCTTCTACACCTGTTTTGAATCAAGCCTCCAGTATTCATAACTGGCTCATCTAACACAGGATCACTTGGATCACACAGGGATCTGACCAAGACCTATTGCAGCAATCCCTAAACTGTCATCCACAGGGGACTTGTGGTCCCAAGGATATAATGCAAAAATCAAAGGAGATGCTGCCTTGGATAATCTCAGAGATGGAGCCACAAAGGTACATTATGGACCTAGAGTTTCTCAGATCAAGTATGTTCAGATCCAGGGTACTGTTTCTGATCTCTGGAGAGATGGAGAGACAAGTTAGCTCTAAAGACAAGCATGGCTCTGAAAGAAGTTGTACTGTTCAGCATTATCACAGTATAAATTGACTGCCATCGTGTACAAAGTGCTTTTATATTCCATAAGTAGAGTGTTTATCTTATTTGTGCATCGTAGGAAATTGCAAGCCTCTGGTGAGAGTGGTACTGACAAACTGTGTTTCCCCATTTTGTGAAATAATGCTGCAGTCCCAGTCAGGCCAACTAAACTTCACCCACAAAACCCTCACGTGAGATTACCACTCAGCCCAATTTCATGGGCTTGACCCACCTAGAAAGGATTGCCAGGCACGGACCCTAGTTTGTTACAGAGAGCACTAGATGCCCATAAAAACGTGCCCAATATCCTGTTAGCCGGCAAATCCTCCCTGGGCATTGCTTGTCCTCTCCCTCTGTCACTGAGATAGCCTCACGCCGCTCTGCATTCACCTCCGCTCCGTGAGACGTGTCCTACCTCTTTGCTGCCAGCAGACCCTAGCTATATTCCTCCCTTGCCCTGTGAGCACCAGCATCTTGGGGTGCCTGTGGAGGGAAGGCCAGGCTGAGGAACAGGATGGAGCCACGCTGGCCAGAAATGGGAAAGGCTGGGGTCATGAGAGCTGGAAAGGAGAAGAGCAGGCAGGGAAGAAGTGGTCAGTGATGTACAGAGGGGACAAAAAGCTATATGAGGAGAGGCCCCAGGGATGAGCCATGGGAAGGAGGAGGACACGTCCCATGGCATCTGGACAAGATGATCCTTGGGAACACAGTCCAGCAGCCAAGGGTTTCCAGGGAGACTTGGCTGTCTCCGGAAGGAGCATGTGCATGCACTGAGTGGCCTTGCTGCCCTGCAAGGGAGGTCACTGAGAGCTGAAACAAGTGCCCCAGTGCTTTGGGACACTGTGGTAGGATCTCTAGGGGAGCTGTGCCAGGCACAGGCCTCCAGCATGACCCTTCTGCTTGGCAACGTCCCTAACTGTCTTTATTGTTATCTTGTGCTTGAGATGCATAATGGAGAATCACTTATGCTCTGAGTAAGAGCAGCTAAAAATAGTGCTAATATAACAAGGATGAGAGATGAATTTACAAAGTGGAGCAAGAAAGCCCAGAAGCCCCTCACAGTCATTATACACTCCCACAGCTTTCAGACGTGCTTTCAACAGCAAATGCTCTTGCTGTTTGTTAGGCAAAGAAGGAAATTGCCTAAGACAGTGTCAGATGCCTGGAAGGCTTCATATTGGAGTGATTTCTTTTTGCCCCCTCTCCCTTCAACATCCCTCACTGCTATCCACCTTGTAGCCCTGCTTCCTTCAACCAAAATATGTGGGGCTTAGCTGCCAGCAGGTGTGCACAGAGCATCTGGTAAGGCATCACATCAAACTTTGTGCTGGAAGAGAACAGACTGGTAATCCACCATTTTCTAAGTCAGCATCAAGCTCCAGTGAGGCATTTCTTCCTTGTCAGAGACAGACGCTGCCAAAACCATGTATGGCTTTTTCAGGCTCACCCTCAGTTAGGGTGTTGCAATTTCCGCCCTGTGTGGACGGTCTGTCCCCTCTGATTTAGGGTAGTACATCTGCAGCTCAAGCTTTGAATAAGCATTACAGATTTGCAAAATGTTTAAGCACGTGTTGATGAAAGAAAAGCAGAAGCCTCAGGAGGGGGAGCAGCCAAGAGCTCAGGCTACCATGATACCTGGATCCCTGGTTCTCGCACCAGGTGTGAGGATGCCGTGACAGGTACTCCTGGTTGCACAGTGGCCCAGCTTCAGAAGGATGCGGGGGGACGACACACAGAAAGAAACCTACTTGCACCACACCAGACCAGCTGCCTCGACACCTCTCCCAAGCTGCAGGAGCTCCGAGTTTAAGCCTTATCTTAAGAAGAAAGGCCATTTCCCCTTTAGAGTTCAGTCCTTTGAGTCAAAGAGTCAGGGTGACACCCTGCCCTGGTGCTGTCTCTCACCTGTCTCGCAGGCATGCTGGCACTAACCGTGCTCTGCTCAGCACACAGCGCTGCACAGACCCTGAGCAATCCCTGCCCCGCTGTGAGGCTAATGCAAACGAAGTGGCTAATTGAAACTCCAAATCGTTCTGGAGGCTTTTGGGGGTGCTTACCTCTCCTGTTCTAATAGACAGGGGCTCCAGGGAAGCTACCTTACAGTCTGAGCTGTGCTTAGAGTGACAGGCAGCTGATACAAAACAGGCTTAAAGGCAATTTGGGAAAGATAAGTTGGGTAGGGAGACACCTGGCTCACCGCTCCCCATAGCCACAATAAAGTGTTTGATGTGTCCCTTCTCTGCACTTGATCACGTTCCTACTGCCTCTCTGATTCATATTATGCAACTGATTGACTTTGCAAGATACAAGAACAAAGTGTCTCCTTGCCCTGCTCCCTGATGCGCATTAATTGTGTTAGATTGGAAGGCTGAAGCAGAAATCAAAACAAGCCCTCAAGCGTAGTTTCTCTGCTGATCACTGATGCTTATATCCTTGTTATGCTGAGGGACTCTGTGCTACAGTAATCTAGAGGCACCATCCTGGACATGCTTCCATTGGTCTGCAGAGCTGTTCTGTTGCAGCTTCCCAGTGTGGACTGCGACGCTTTCTGTATCGAGCAAAAACTGTGTTCCAACAGGATTTTTCTCGTCAAGAGTTATTGAGCAACTCTTGAAGCAGCCTCTGTTCAATGAGATGTAAAGGAAGTAAGTCAGGAGGCACAGAGGCCAGCTGTCTTGCCAGCTGCATCCCAATCACAAAAAGTAAAAAAAGTCATGGAGAAAGGAGTGGAACCAAGACCTTCACCTGCTCAAGCAGCGCCATAACCCCTGCAAGCATGGCTCAAGGTATTTATCATAAAAGCTCAGACTGCTCCCGCTCAAGAACTCACTGCCCTGGGGCCAGCATATGCCAGTTTAGCATCTTCGGCCTGGTGCCACATCCCCAGGGCTGGTTTGTCAAAAGAACTTCACACCATAGTGTTCATACTAGGAGGGAACGGGCACTGTCCACAGATGACACCCACATCATGTTCTTTCATAGCCAAAGTACACCAACGTGATAGTGCTGAGCTTAACAGAGTTACTCCACTGCATGAAACCTGGTGTTGACAGGAGAGGTTTTTGCCTCTGGTTTTCTCCATTTTCCTGCATCCAGCTGTGGATTGCCTTTACTTATGGCTCCTGGATAATAGAGGCTGAATCTTGCTGTGCTGTTTTACTGCTTTTTAAATTCTCTAATATATGCGCACTTGGTCCAAAACCCATCAGTCCAGTAGGGGAGGCAGGTTGGACTCTGTCAGCAGCAGAGACCAAAGTGGGCTCAAATTTTAAAGAAATTAGCTCTAAATTCGTGCTTGTCTTTGTTCTGTGTGAGTCACACAAGGTAATGTGCAGCAGAGGCTGGAAGGGGAATGGGGACAGCTGTAAGAGTGGAAGGATATATATATTTTTTTTTTCTCTTCAGCTTCCCTTTCATATATTGTCTGGAGTTGTTCATGAGAGAGCAGGGTGAAGATATGTTACCCCCAGCCTGAGATCAACAGAGCCTTAAAGCAAATCCTTTAGTCTAACAGTATCTGCTTGATATCACAACAAAACAGTAATAGACCCTGAAGCCCAAGCTGACCCACGATACGCGCTCAGGTGTTATTATATAGGGACACGGAAGTTATTCCCAACCAAGACTCCATCCAATTTTTATCCAGCCCTGTTCTGTGTTCTGCAGCTGCTAATGTATTTTCAGGAAACCTATTTCAGTACTGGTGCAGAAACATGACTATCTCAACCAGCCTCCACTGATAAACTAACTGGCCCAATTACCCAGAGTTTACAATTCAGCAAGGCAAATACTTTGTTTACCTGCAAGTACATGAAATCAGACTTCCAAGGGGCTTGGGTGGAGACACCCTTGCCCTTCCTAATCAGTCCAGAATCTCCAAATATTCAGCCATGGAAGAGCAGTACTGAATCTAGCATGTACAGGGCTCAGAAGCAGTGTAAATACAGACTTAGTAATGAGGAAAAGCATGGAGAATTATAACGTGAGCAATCCTGCACAGGGAGCGAAGGGAGGGAGAGCAGAATGTGCTATCCACACAGACAGTCTGCTGAAGGTCAGCTCAGGATGAACGGATGAGATACAGAAGCTTTCGATCAACTACGTGGCTAAGCAGATAAACTTTTTTCCCAGGAGGTAAAAGGCCACCAGCCTGGGACCACTATGCACTGAGAAGCAGGACCAGGACTATGCAGCCAAAAGCACAGGACAGCAGGTAGCTATGAACTTGTGACAGCTGGGGAGAAAAACAGACAGCTGGGATGCAGCAGCAGAACAAAAGACTTGCAAGACCAACAAGAATGATGACAGACTGCAGGGGAGTAGCAACAGAGACCAAAGAAGAAAAGACCTGGAAGTACAGACAGGAGAGCAGCAAAGGCTGGGGCAGCCTGGTGTTGTTGGAGGAATGGAAGGGAAAGGTTGCTGAGGGCAGGGCAAGACGTAGGAGGTGCAGAAAGGCAGGTATGCCAGCCTGAAGCTGTACACAGTGTCCTTCTTGCTACCAACAGCATGGGCTAAACTTTTCAGATTTGAGAATTATCTGCTTCTCCTAGTCTGGACACGTTTGTTTGTTTTCCTGGTGGCCTATCAGAAAAAGCAATGGTATGTGAATTGCTGCAACCTCAATGCCATTTTCTGTGCAGGACGTGGGGTCTTCTGCTGATGACTTGTCTGTGCTGTGACCTTACCAGAGCACAGGCCTTTTGGTCATGCCACAAACACATTCTTCAGTTTTACAACCAGGAATGGCATCCTAGGAACCCGGTTCTGGGAGCAGTGCTCTACATTATCAGCACAGGTCGTTCTTTTAATCCTCATTCTGTTGTTTTTCCCCCATTGTTTACACACACGTTTTAATTCAGGCTTCACTTCAACCTTAATATTTCTTTTACAAATCTTTTATGCATGTTTATGTGGGATAATCAATATGCTCTCCTCATTCAGACATTCAGTAAGAGGCTGGAAGATGGGTATTGCTCTTCAAGAAGGCTGTAGACCAACTGGAGAGAGTCCAGATCACAGACCTATAAGGCAAGATGAAAGAATTAGTTTGTCCAATCTAGAAGTGAGCAGACCAAAGGGACGCAGGGTAACGATACATGACGTACCTAAATGTCACATCCATAAAAAGCTGCTGTTACAGAGAGGAAGATGATAAACTGTTCAGTGTGTGTCCATGCTGGTTAAGAACAAGAAATGTTTGTCCCGAAGTACAGCAAATAAGGATTAGATTAGACAGCAGACAAGATTTTTCCAGCTGTAAGATCATGAAATACTAGATTGGATCACCTGGGGAGGGGCTTATAACACCACTTAGAAAAGCTCCTACTACAAATGTAGTTTATTTACCTCTGCCTTGGACCTTGGTGAGGCTCTAGATGGCCTTTCTGCATTCCCTCAGCAAGGGCTTATTGAGGACGTGACAAAACAGGAGTCTAAAGTTCAGCTACGATACCTACATGTAAGGTTTTTGGTTAAATGTTGGGTGCACAGTGTGTCCTGCTCCTAACAATCCCACCTGGCTGCCTCAGAGACCATCACGGAACTGCTGTTGAATAGCAGGGCCCCACCAGTTCTGTACAACCTGTCTTCAACATGGGAAGTGCAGCTGCCCTTCGTAATCCAGACCTTCCCGCTCTTACCAGACTTTGCTACCCTTTGACCACTGCAGGAAGCCAAGCTAGGATGCATCATCAAACCTCTTTGCCTTTTTTTTTTTTTTTTTTTTTTTTTTTTTTTTTTTTTGAGCCAAATGGATTTCCACCTATTCTGCAACCCTGGGGAAAAGGAAGTTAATTTTCTGGCTGGAGAAAGCAGCTCACAGTGACCAGTCCCAAGGGAAAAAATGATATCAGTGTTTCTGAGTTTCCAGTTAATTGTGTTTACTGAAGAATACATAACATTAGAGGGCCTTGAGCCTTGGCCAAGTTTGTAAAAGTAAATAAAGACAATTCCAGTCTAATGTTAGAAAACTGACCCTTGGATTATTTCTGAGATCACTTCTTCCAGCAGCTAAAACAAACCCTGATGCATATGATGTGAAATAAGGAGCACTGGATTCTTACCTTATTATTTCAACAAATAAACGTGTTTGCTGTAGCTAGAAGGCATCTCTCCTCCAGAAAACAGGCCACAAGCCAGAAGACTAGCTCCTTCCTCCTAGGGCTTGTCTGGTGACCCCTCTGCAGCTCATCAGACTTCCAGTCGCCTTCTCAGGAGGACCCACTGCAAAACATGCTGTGTTAGGAAGCAGCAGGAGCGGAGATGCTCCATAAAGAGGGACAAGCCAGGAGCTGAGGATGACGTCAGCATAGGCTGTGCCCTCACTGAGCAGGACAGGCTGCACAGGGACCAACCAATAGTCCATCCACAGCCCTGGGATGGATCAGGGCAGGGGACATTTAGGGAGCCCTATCAGGAGCAGCAGGAGATAGGGCTGGAGACAGACCTACCTACAACATAGCTCGGGAGAGGACTGAGGCCCAAGGCCCAAGTTTAAATAGAGCTCCTGATCCATAAGCAGAGGGTGGGGGCCCAGGTGAGGCACGTCAGAGCAACTAAGCCTGCTCCTCAGATGGGCAGAGCCATCTTTGACCTCCCCAGGAAGGGCTGCGCAGCACTGCTCATCCCAGGGAGGAAGGCAACCACCAGGTGCTGCCCAGTTCCTCTCTGATCCTTTTCAGCCTCATCCCTCTACCACCTCACTTTCTGCCTGGCCACGTGGCATCAGACGGGGTCCTGCTGACTCCTGCTGTGCTTTACGAGCACATCTTGCAAATTGCTCACAGCAATCCTAACACAGCCATTTCTGCCCAGTAGAGTCCCATTAGCCAGCAACTCTCTCCTCAGTCTCTAATGATTCAAACCACAAAGCCATTTGTCATGCTACGTCTTCTTTCCCAGTGAGTAAAAGTCAATTAGTGTTTTCAACTTTGCTCTGAAATAGCCCTGGCTCCCTCTTGCTTCTTTACGCTACCAGGAAACCATCTACAATAACGACTTGTCTGGATGCCTAGTGCTCTGTTGCAGTGAATTTCAAGCTCTCTAAACCTTCCTCTCTGTGTTTCAAACACCTTAAGCAGGAAACACACTTTGTTGCCAGAAATTCCAAGGCAAATGAACTTTTGAACCTGTCATGTGGCCATTTTATTTAGATTTCATTTATCATACGTATTTTTGAACCAGAGCCTGAGAGAAAAGGCTTGAGAAGGAGACACTTTTAATGTGTAGACCATGGGTCTCCTCCAGCGATGGCTGTCAGTTATCTGCTGATAATGGCTTCTATTTCTCAGCAAGACTCTCAGAGAATAGCCAGCCTTTCTTTTGCCAGTATGATACAACACACATTTTGTTTGGACATTGCCTCTACACTTGCTCCCAAGAGAAAAAAATCCCATCTTTCCTTAAGGCTTCCAGAACCAGCTCCTGGACACAGACGCCCAGCCTGCAGCCAGGTAGTACCTCTCCAGTCAGACAGTGGTGGTCACATCACACCTCTGCCTCAACCACAGTGACAAGTGTCTGGTCCAGTAGGTTTGTCATACCACTCTCTCGTAACACACCCGCAGCAGACAAACGGCATCCCTGAGCACTCTGTCTGAATACAGTGGCTGAGATCTCCTACCCTACCACGGTGTCAGCATCTTCCCTTCCACATGCTGTGAATGCCCAGACCTGTGGATATAACAAGCCCTTCCGTTTGTAAATACTCCCTCCTGGGCAGTTAGCACTGTATTATCTGCTTCAAAGGACCCACGGTCCATGGCTCATCCACAAGCAGAGATGTGGGCTGGCCTCTGATTTCCATGGTATCCTTTCTGGTACCTCATGGGGTAAGCTGATGCAATGCCAGGCCCCTAGTGCTGCGGTGAGTATGCTCTCTAGCATCCACATCTCCTGACTGTGTGGGGCTTGCTTTGGAAAGCAACGCAGTGGGCACAAATAAAAGCCTGAGTCAGTTTTCAGGAGAACAGCCGCTGTTTAGATGCAACTGAACATGTGCACAGTGAAGTGTTTGTGAGGGTTTTGCCCATCTCTGATTCAGCCTAGGAAGCAGCCGGCAAAAGTCACCCAGCCTGGCTTCAGGCCCAGCTCACACAATTAGAAAAGTATTAGCTGAACTTAATAGGAAAATCAACATTAAGCAGATAGGAGCTGGTACAGTTGTTAAAGACAATGTAGTGTTTTTCCCTGGCAGAAGCCCAGGCTAATGGAGGGCTTCCAGCATCCAGAGCAGCCTCCAAATGAAGGCTTAATTGGCTTCTGAAGCCACACATATAATTATAAACACTTGTAAAACACAAGAATGAAAAACACAAGAGCCCTCAACTGTAACACAGAGGGAAGAAATGATCTCATTTGTCTCAGAAAATAAATCAAAGTTATCATCTTCCTTACATTGAAACTTCTCCCCAGTTCCTATCCGGCCTGCAGACTCCACTTGGGTGCTAGTTTCCAGGGCAGTGCTAAGACCAAGGGGAAATCTAGCTTCTAACAGAAGGCAAAACTTCTGCCTTTCTCTGGCTTCTGGGGACACCTGTCCAGCCTCCCACCCTTGCTGCAGGTTGGACACTGGGTGGACATTAGAATGGACTTCGACTGCCCACTGCCGGTGTGCGCAGCACAGCCCTACCAGCATCAAAACATCTGCCTTGGCAAATGCTTTATATTTTGATTCTGCTTTAACTTTTAACTAAATGACCCTCTGTGATTTCTGTTCAACAGCTGCTCCCTGCGACATGCGTCTCTGCCAATTACTCAGACACAGTAGCAGTAGCTGTAGCATCTGATCCAGGCAGAGCCGTGTACATTCCCCCTCATACCAGGGACTGCAGCCCCTGGAAAGTGTGTCCCAGAGCAAACTGGTGGGGAGTCCAAGGTACAACTCCCTCAGTTGCTATGCTGGATGGAGCCAAAGATCAACGGGGTTTGTGCTGTTCATTGCTCTACAATTTTCTGGTTCAGCGGGGACAATTTGCTGGCTTGTTTGTGTTGGGGGAAGACTCTTGAGTCCTTTGGTGAGTTCAGAATCACAGAGTAACTGAGGCTGGAAGGGAGTCAGGACCCATCTGGTCCAACACTCACACAAAGCAAGGACAGCTTTGATGTCTTGTATCCTTTCTATGGATAAGGTGGTACCTGGTCCCACCAAAAGGAAATTTCAACCAGACATGTTAGGGAGGACCTAGAAGTAGTTTAAGTTTGATCAAGAAGGCTTCCTCCCTGCACGTACCAGCAAAACACCTGTACCAGCACCACACCCGGCCTTGTCCAATTAGCCATGCCATCACCCTGGCTAATTAGCCTACTCAGAGCTTTGCAAGGCCACAGCAATATTACTCATTCTTTCAGTGTCAGTTCAGATGACACTGGATCACTTCATCTTACACTTTTTCACAATGTTGATCGCTAAGGCCAGGGGAAGGAGCTGTGCGCATGCATCATCCAGACCGCTATTCCCAAAGCTCACAGCTGCTAATACAGAGAGAGAAAAATTTCAGGAGAAAAACTCCAATGTCTCCTAAGGAAGGGGAAGGCATGGCACAGGACTACCACCCCTGCCAGAAGTACAGCAAGGAGGCAACAGCCAGCTGGGTGCCTGTCGTGGTGTAGGTCAACACCACTGAGCATCACTTTTGTTCAGATTGGTTTTCACCACACACTTGTGATTTGAAGGCTCACAGCTCTACACACACCTTGGCATTCTCTCCTCAACCCTGCATCCCTTCATCTTAGGAGCCCTGGTACTCATTTCTTGTGTGTCCACATATGCCCAACACATTGTCTATACAAAGCCACTGAGTCACTCCTGGCGGGGACAAGAAATAAGAAATTTCCATCCTCTTCAAGAAACTAACTTTGGCTGGACTTACTCAGCCTCCCGTTATCACTGTGGCATTCGGCTGCAATTAAACACTGAGGGTTGAACATCGGTCACTGGACAACCATTTTTTTCATGTGACTAACATTGTTTGCCAGCAACTTCTGCCTGAGAGTTTGAGTCCTGTGTAGGCCAGACTGCGTCAAGAAATACCATAGGAGAGCGTCACATCTAGCACTCGTGATCTTAGGATGCCCCAGCTGGTCTGCTGAAGCAGCTGGTATTCAAGTAAAGGGGAAGCATCCTATCCCACCCTAGGAAGATGGTGATGAACAAACTATAGCTTCCCTGACACAGTCTGGGCACAGCCAGCCCCAAAGCCATGAGTTTTTCCTTGCTTGCACTGGGTTTTGGATAATTTTACAGCTAAAATTTGATCCAATCATGCTTAACTAGAGCAAGACCTGACATAAGCTTAACTGCCCTCAAGTGATGACAACCAGAAAGCGCAGATAAAGAAGTCATCTGAAAAGAAGCACGTTTTCCAGGAGCCTGAGTGAGACTTCAGAGAGGCTCACCTGTGCACAAGAGGCTTTCCCTCACTTGTCGTAGGCTCCAGCCTGGGGTTTTACTTTGAAGTGTCTGTTCTGGCTCTGCCCCAAGGGCTTACTGGGTTCCCTGTTTTCAGCTCTGCTCAGATAACCATCACAGTCGCTCCTGCTAAATGAATACAGCACAGAGGCAAAGCAGTGATAAATGATTCTTCAGAAGCCAGAAAAGGACCCCAGCTCACAACTGAGATTATGCAGGTTCCCACGTGCACTCAGATACTAGATAATGACCCCAGGGGCAAACATCAACAGAGCTGTGTCTTTTTCCACGTCTGTACAGCCCTGCCATGAAACTAGCAGAAACAAAAATAAACAGGGTGTGTGCCCTCAACACAAACAGGGATTTCTTATTGATGGGGCTGTCATTGGAAGAGGGTCACCAGGAAACTGGTGCATGAGCGCCCAGCTCTGGACACTGGAGATTCATCAGAAGCGGGCAGGTGATAAGAGCATCCCGGTCATTCTCAGCAGGGACAGAAGGGTTCTCTGATACGGATGATCTTTAAACTGAGGGCTGATGGTCTGAGTTTGCAGAATCAAGGGGGACAACTCTTCTGCCCCCCCAGGCGGCTGACAAGGAAGTTCACATGGTGGCATGTGTCTGGGCTGAGTCAGTGTGAACCAGATAGCAAAACTGAAGGTACCAGAGAAGCCCGGCTGACATATGAGCTCTCCCATAGCTCACAAGGTAGATCATCAGGGAACACGGGCTGTAAGCTCAAACCTGAAGCCAGGGCAAGTCAATACAGGGCCTGTGCACTCACACAGGCCCCTCGGCTGTCCCACCCGGAGATGGAGCAGGGGCCTGCTAGGGGTGTATCATGGACGCAGGGTGCGTCCCCCTTGGCCCCAGGGCAGCCCGGCCGTGTTCAGCTCTCGCCAGGTAGCCTTTCTGCTGGCTGCAGGTCTGGCCCCACTCACAGAGCCCCCTCTAAACCTTGGGGGAAACCTAAACAGGACAGGACGCGACTAAATTACCTCCAGAGAAGAAACACAGCACGATAAGGAACAGGAGATAAGTAACAGGAGTAGGATAAGCAGAGCCAGGAAGCCCAGTTTGCCTGCCCTTGCTGGCAGCTAACCCAACCCAGGGTAACTCTTCATAGCAGCAACAAGCGGTGGAGCAGGGCTTTCCATCACCCGCTCGCTGCTGAACACCCAGTGGCCAGGACACGGCTTTTTGCCACTTCAGCGGCCATAACTCCGGGGCGACCCACGGCCTCGCCACCCCCGAGATGGCAGCTCCTCGGCACGTGCCCCGCCGCTGCCCGCTGCTCCATCTGCCCCCGTAAGGAAGGCGAGAGCGGGGTAAGCCCAGAGGCAGAGCACTGCCGGGTGCTGAATCGCACGGGCGGACTCCTCCGGGAGCGCAGGAGCCGCGCCGGCCGCTACCGCCCCCCGCCGGGCGCGACCTCTCCGGGCGCCTCCGCCCTCCCGGGGCGGGACCGGCAGCCGCCGTCGCGGGCCCTGCCCAGAGGGATGCCGGGAGTTGTAGTCCCGGAGCCCGCACGTGGGACGGAGCCCTTCGGGCCGCCATGTCGCGGTGGCCGCACGCCAGGAGACGGAGCCGCGCTGTCGGCCCCTTCCCGCCCCCCGGCAGAGCTTTCACCGCCGTTCCCGTCAGCAGGCGTGACCCCGCAGCCCAAGCCGCCCCGTGGGCCGCTGTGCTGCCACATGGCAGCTGGCCCACTGCTGTGGTGGAGGCTGCGGCTCTGCCCCTCGGTGGGCCCCGGCGGGGAGCCAAGGCCATTGCCGCGCCTAGGCCTGTGCCCCACGCTGGAAGCGGGCCTGGCGAGCCCGGGCGCTGCGTTTCTTGGGAAAAACCCAACCAACTCCTCTCAACGGAGAACCTCCTAGGCAAAATATGTGCAAAAGATCACACTATTTTACTGATACCTTAGTCCTTAAAAATATATTGCTCTGTGTATTGCTACTCCAAACGGAACCAAACCAAAGCAAGCCCCCCTCAGCTGGGCCACGTCAGACAAATGCCAGCGTGAAGCAGGACAGACGGACGGACAGACAGAAGGCAGGCAGGCGCCAGCAGCAGAGGGATGCATGCAGCTCTCGCACACAGCTCTCTTGGATTTGACTGGAAAACACCTGGGATGTTGATTTCGAAGCAGGGCTGCTCGCACCCCCTTTTTTGAAGGAAAGGAGAGAGGACATGCCAGCGTTTTTCCAATAGAGAGCACAGGGACAGCCATGGCCGTTGCACTGCCAACCCCATCGCCTGGGCCCCCCTAGGGCTGTCCTCACCTTCCATCCGCTGGGGAAGATAGATCAACATGGCCAGGATTGGGGTGTAATTTGGTCATCAGAAAACAAAGATTTTAATCTTGGAGACCATTCTGGGGGAAAAAAAAAAAGTCTTGCTTAGCTTCAGTGAAAATCTCTAATTGGATTTGAAAGGCACTTATGGATCAAGCAAGGCAGTCTACAGACCTTCCCTAGGAATTAAAAGAAATGACTTGTGGTCACTGCCAATTGGAATGGAAATTATTTCATACATGCCACAAGGACAGATTTCAGACTAACAGTTTCTATCATCGGGCAATCTAGGTTGATTTGCAACAGATGAAATGCAACATTTCTATTAGTTTTGGTGACCACAGCAATATAAAAATTATTACAAGTTTTATGTTTATCAAATTGACAGTGTAATCTGATAAATGATCACCTGTTTTTACTCAACAGAGAGACTAGAATAGCTTGCTTCCTGGTGTGCATACCAAGAGTGCAAATATCACATTTCCTCCGTTTTGAGGAAGCATTTTTGGCAAGCTTTGCAAAACTTATTTTTGTAATTCCAGTTATTCTAGCTGTGACAGAGAAACTCAGGCGAGAGAGACAGGAGCAGCAGATTGGACCTGATGAGAATCAGGTTTAGATACTGGTGTGAAAACCAAAGGTTGTGAAGGTCAAGATTTGCAAAAGTTAAGGACTGTGGCAAATCAAAACCTTAATAATGAAGCACGTCATGACTCAGGCTAAAAGCCAGAAACATTTGAGAAATGGATAGTGCCCAAAGGGCAAAGTCTTTTGTCACAAACATGATGGCAAGAGTGAGAGTGAAGAATCCATAAAATCCATACTGCTGCCTAGAGTCCAGAACGAAGAGTAGGTTCAATTCTTTCTTATGTTGCTGCTTACATCTGCTGCATCCCAAAATGTCTTGGATCTTGGCCAGATCGCATAGTCTCCAATTCAACACAGCAAATGCATCAGATAAGATTTCTTGCATGACTGAAATTAAACATATGCATAAGTACTTGGCTAGATCAGAGCTTTATCTCTACTATACCTGAAGCTTTTCTGAAGACTAACTAAGATTCACAGCCCTCTGCATATTACGGTATTAGGTAACCAGCAAGCTTTTCTCGAGGGTTCTTGCAAATCTGAAGAAGAAATTGGATGGCAGTTTTGGGAAAGCCAGTGTTACACTGATGCTTGATAACTGAAGACTTTTGTTGGAAATTCTGCTATTAGCTAAGAAGAGGAGAAACTACGACTGGCTGGTGGACACTGACAATGAGTGTCCCTGCCTTGAAGCCGGCCTCTTCATAAGGGACGGTTTATAACAGATTGGGAGGAGGAAAAGGAAACTACTACTGCAAAACTTTCATCATCTAGGAAATAAAACTGCCCCAACTTATATTTTAGAATATAGCTTTTCTTGATCCTCAAAAAATAATTGAGCCTCCCTAGAAGATTTTTCAGTCATTCTGAAGATTTCATACTCATTCAAATTTGACCTGGCATTATTATTATATGTAATTTTAGTGGTGAACTTTGGTGGGTAATTACTGAAAAGAAAAATCAAAGTAACTGGTAGCTTTAAGATCTTCAGACACTGTCTTCTTTTGACAGACTTTGAAGATAATTTAATATATTTATATATTCATGCACATATATATTTATATATTGAGGACTGAGAGACTAATTTTTCAATTTTTTGGTACCAATTTTTTTACTGCTCTGATGAGCAATCCACCATACTACTTTGTAAACCCTAGAACCATTTACATCAGCTAAATCAGGACATCAGAACAATGCACTACCAGGAAGAACTAACAATGAATAAAACATAATAACATATAAGCTGAAGAAAGTATTACTGCAGAAATCTTAACTGTGCTTTAAATAGGCAGAATTAGAATCATAGAATGATTAAGGTTGGAAAAGACCTCTGAGATCAAGTCCAACCTGTTAACCTAACTGCCAGGTCCACCTCTAAACCATGTCCCTAAGCACCACATCCACATGTTTTTTGAATACTTCCAGGGACTGTGATTGTACCACTTCCCTGGGCAGTCTGTTCCAATGCCTAACCACTCTTTTTGTGAAGAAATTTTTCCTAATATCTAATCCAAGTCTCCCCTGGCACACCTTGAGGACATTTCCTCTCATCCTATCACTTGTTACTTGGGAGAAGAGGCCGACCCCCACCTTGCTACAATCTCCTTTCAGGTAGTTGTAGAGAGTGAGAAGGTCTCCCCTCAGCCTCCTCTTCTCCAGACTAAACAAGCCCAGCTCCCTCAGCTGCTCCTCATCAGACTTGTGCTCTAGACCCTTCACCAGCTTTGTTGCCCTTCTCTGGACACACTCCAGCACCTCGATGTCCTTCTTGGAGTGAGGGGCCCAAAACTGAACACAGTACTCGAGGTGAGGCCTCACCAGTGCCGAGGACAGGGGCACTATCACCTCCCTGGTCCTGCTGGCCACACTGTTCCTGATGCAAGCCAGGATGCCATTGGCCTTCTTGGCCACCCGGGCACACTGCTGGCTCATGTTCTTGTGGCTGTCAGCCAACACCCCCAGGTCCTTTTCCACCAGGCAGCTCTCCAGCCACTCCTCCCCAAGCCTGTAGCATTGCATGGGGTTGTTGTGACCTGAGTGCAGGACCCGGCACTGAGCCTTGTTGAATCTCATACGGTTGGCCCCGGCCCATCGATCCAGCCTGTCCAGGTCCCTCTGTAGGGCCTTCCTACCCTCCAGCAGATCAACACTCCCACCCAACTTCCTGAGGGTGCACTCGAGATCCCCTTGTCCAGATCACTGATAAAGATATTAAATGGAACCGGTCCCAATACTGAGCCCTGGGGAACACCACTTGTGACCGGTATATCTGTGTCAGTGCCATATTATACTGATGCAACATTTCAGGCATCAAGGGTGGCTTTACAGTAGAACCCAAGCTCTTAGGTCCTGCCTAATTTCATCCTAAATACTTAGGTGTGACCTTCAAAACCTGTTTTGACTGCTCTCCCAGCCCTGGGGTAGTCCTCTTCCCTGCAGAGCTACCTTTTTAATACAAAATGCTCCTTATGGCTTCCCTACTTCTGCATTATGGAGGTTTGACAATGCCTGCCCTAGTAGTTCAACCTGTGCTGCAGCATCCCCGAGATATTCCCGAATCATCTGACTGGAAGAGCAGAGGGAAGACATGCCTGACATCCAACGTGAGGGCTCTGCTTAAACCTCACAGTATTTCAGTAATAGCGGACTCAGTTCTGACGTAAAACACATTTTATTCCCTTGTCTGCTGTAGGGAATTTGATCTTATGGCTAATATTCAGTGGAGCAGGAGTCACAGCCCTCTTGCATGACTAAGCGATAGTCTCTCCATTCTGTTCTCCCACACCTTTCACAAAAGGACCAGAAAACGCGCAGCCCAGTACTTGCTGTTGCTTGCGCTGTTAGCATGGATTGATAAAATCTTTCTCTTGGAAAAAAAGCAGGTTATCATGTGAGGAATCTCTCCGGGTTTGTGTAAGATGGAAATAAATCCAGTAGTGCGTAACTCCAGTAGGAAATTTTGGCCAGGGTTTAGAGTACTTCCCGCCTTCAACATTTCCTGCGAATACCACTCTAAAAAAACCACTTTTTAAAATGCACGTGAGTGTCCTAGGTGAGCACTTCCAGAAGCTGGTCATTCAAACGCAGTTGTCTAATGAGCACTGATGTCATTGCTATAGGCTTGTGGAGAGCTAGTTGTAAACACTGAGTGGGTCAACAGAAACCAGCTTCCTGCAGATTAATTGTGACAGTGATGTATGTAATATGTAAATAGAACTAATCAGAGATGCCGGGCACACAACCATGGGGCAGGCAGGAAATGAACACAGCTGAGGACTCTGCAGACTCACTTTCTTATTTTGACCTTTCAAAAGACTAAACAGATGAATTTAGTTTAGCGCAGATGGAAACATTTTCCACAGCAGAAGTTCTGCAGAAACTACAGAGATTCCCAAGCCTGCACCAAGCTTGAGTTTTCATCATGGATGCCTTACAAATTCTTTTGAGATCCCTGGCTGACAGGACCTACAGACCCCAAATGCAAAGCGTTATGTTCCAGTCGTCCGTGATCCAATCTGAAGCAATGCAATTTTGTTTCCTTCCTTTCAAACAGCAGCAACAAAAGAGGGGTTTATAATGGGAACTATATGTAGGCATTATAATGCTACTCTTCCACGAACTCTGAAGTATCCCACATGCCAAGTTCCTCCACTAGGATGAATCTTTTAAGTGCACCACTAAAGAAGTTCCCCGAATTAGCAGGCGGCAAGCTCCTCTACTTGAGATTTACAATAAAACTATTTTCCTTTTGGTGTTGCTTCATGAAGCAAAAATGTTTTTCTATCTGAAGATAAACAAAACAACCATGTGTTGGATCATATCATTACTAAATTGTAGGTCCAATTATGGTTTCCAATACGGAATAAACAACATAAATATTAAGGAGTGATAAATTTTTAAGAAATTACTGAAGAGCAGAATTATTTATTAAAGCCAAGTTCATTCAAAACATGTAATTTTAATTTTTAACTCTTCAAATCCCTCTACAGGAAAAAGAAAGAAATATGGAAATACATGTTTTCAGCCCCTGCTCTTCAGTGACATTTCTTCCCATGCTTATTCTTCACAGGAGAGTAAAGAGACTGTGTTGCTTTTTTTTTCCTTCCTACAAAGATGAATATCGCTTCCCTTCAGCAGAACCTAAACCAAATAACCCCACAGAAGCCATACTGGTAAAATTGGACTTGAATAAGAACAATGGTGGCGCTGAGTTGTGGAGGAGCCCAGGCAGTGCTAGAAGATGAGCATGGACATGAAGGAGGCACAGTTTACACTTACCTGGCAAGTAACAAAAATAGCTTGAAGAGCGATGCAGCGGGATTACTAACAAAGAAGAACAACTCATTGTGCTCTAGTTCTTTGTGCTGAGCTGAACCACTCAGCCAGGGCTTCACTTCTATTCAGCCGACTTGAAAGCCTGAATCTTTCAGTGCTTACCTTTAAAAAAGAAATATGACATATTCAGTGTATAATACAACATCCTTATTGCTAATGGTCTCAGTCAATATTTCTTTCACAGAGGGCAGCTATGGGTTCTACACAAGTCAAGCATGACTTGATCATCAGCTTGATCATCAGCTGTGATAGGACCTTATCAAACACCAACAGAAGCCAGTGCAGACACTTTTCAACTAAAGAACAGGCCCAAAGGGATCAGGACATCACCTCAAGGAACTTCCGGTGCTTTATGATCTATTCAATTTTGCTTTTTTGTCACATAAAGATTGTTTTGAAAATACATATTCTATTCATCTAACTATGAAAGCTCTTGAAAAATGTATTTATTCTTTTCTACAAGTAATAAACCATTAAGTCAATATTGCTCTCACTTTGCAGAGATGATCTTGATTTGAGGGCTTAAAAATCACTAGTCTCCTTCCCAAAAGATTTGTGAATACATTTCAGTGGTTAGAGAAATGGTTGGGAATCAGGATGCTTGGTTCTCATCCCAAATTTCTTTAGAGCTTTCTAGGTCTCTAGCCATGTCATCAACATAATATTCTGGGTCTGCTTTTTCTGGCTTAAAATAACTTATTCATTTTTCTATATTGTCATCTTGCAGTATACAAAACAGCCCAGAAGCATTTATAGGGTCATTAATACCGTTGCTATAACTACTGTAGCCTGCAGTGCAAAACAGAAATAATTATTAGCACCAGCACCATCATTGACAAAACACAGACTGACTTTGATGCAATTTGGCTACTTCAGAGCCTGGATTTAATATTAGCTTTCTATTAATGGAAAAGAAAAATAGGAAAAAAAGAAGAGATTGTTTGTAATTATTCCCTTCCTCCCCACTTCCCCCTCCAAAAAAAATTTCCAAATGAATTCTCAGGAGATGCGCAGTATTTGGGACTGATATTGCTTGCACCCTCAGCAAGCTTGCAGATGACACCAAGCTGAGTGGTGCAGTCGACACGCCTGAGGGACGGGATGCCATCCAGAGGGACCTGGACAGGCTGGAGAAGTGGGTCTGTGTGAACCTCATGAGGGTCAACAAGGCCAAGTGCAGGGTCCTGCACCTGGGTCGGGGCAATCCCCAGTATCAGTACAGGCTGGGGGATGAAGGGATTGAGAGCAGCCCCATGGAGAAGGACTTGGGGGTACTGACAGACAAAAAGCTGAACATGAGCCAGCAATGTGCGCTCGCAGCCCAGAAGGCCAGCCGTATCCTGGGTCACATCAAGAGAAGCGTGGCCAGCAGGTCAAGGGAGGTGATTCTGCCCCTCTGCTCTGCTCTGGTGAGACCCCACCTGGAGTGCTGCGTCCAGCTCTGGGGTCCCCAGTACAGGAAGGACAGGGACCTGTTGGAGCGGGTCCAGAGGAGGGCCACAAAAATGATCAGAGGGCTGGAACACCTCTGCTATGAGGAAAGAGCTGGGGTTGTTAAGCCTGGAGAAGAGAAGGCTCTGGGGACACCTGATTGCAGCCTTTCAAAACTTAAAGGAGGACTATAAGAAAGATGAGGATAGTCTTTTTAGCAAGGCCTGCTGCGACAGGGGTAATGGTTTTAAACTAAAAGAGGGTAGATTCAGACTAGATATAAGGAAAAAAATTTTCACGATGAGGGTGGTGAAACACTGGAAGAGGTTGCCCAGAGAGGTGGTAGATGCCCCATCCCTGGGAACATTCAAGGCCAGGCTGGATGGGGCTCTGAGCAACCTGATCTAGTTGTAGATGTCCCTGCCAGTTACAGAGGGGATGGACTAGATGACCTTTAAAGGTCCCTTCCATCCCAAAGCATTCTATGATTCTATTGTCACAGTATAGTACAGTAATATTTTAAGCATCTAAGACCTCACACCCGTTGCTTTAGAGTTATTTAAGAGTGGATTGGACAAGCCATTCAGATGTATGCTGGAGAGGGCCCATTGGTGGGTGCTGGACCGGTCATTTCCATCTATAAGTTACATGGCATAGTGGTAAGGCCCCATAATTCACTTTTGAGTGACGTTTCACCAAGGCCACCGTAATTCACTTCTGAGTGACGTTTCATGCTACAAATCTTTCTTAAATCAGCTTATATGAACGACTGAGGCCACAATTAACAACATTTTTCAGGAACTGAAATCACCAGGTAATAAAACTATGGCAGATGAACACAGGCAGTATTATTACACACATTATATAATAGGTGAAAAAAAACCCCTCATACGACTATCACTGTTGCAGAAAATTGAACTAAAATCATGCATTCTATATTTATTTACTAGTTGGTAAAATGAAGAATATATTATTAAAGACAGCTGTGGTTAAAGCCAGTTTAAAATAAGCAGGATGTGATAGATAAGCCTACTCTGAAACTGAAAATGCAGTTTAAAACCATAACCCTGCTTCTTAAAGGTCCTTGGGTCACAAAAGGCAGTTTTGCACTGAACATTTCCCATTCAGTCTGATTTTAAAATTTGTATCACACATGTAATACATGTGAGTTTTCTTTCATTTTTTTCTCTCTTAAAAAAAACCCACAATAGATAGCATCTTTTTTGTTATGTTTCAGGAATTTGGAGTCCCAGCAGAGGGTTTTTTTAGTTCTTTTGAATATTAGTACCTCCTGTCCTCCTCAGCTCCACAAACCACAAGGAAAAGCCGTTGTGGGACTCTCACCAGAACTTACCCGTGTTGCAGTAATTGCACAGAACTGGACAAAATTGTGGGAAGGTGATGAGGTCATGTCTTCTACCCAAGGCTCAGTGTCTTACCTGAATAACCAAAACAAGGCATTGGCATTAAAAAAAGGAGGACTATTTAATTCTTAATCAATTAACTACTGCATAATTTTAATCTTTTCCAGCCGCTCATTCAGCTAACACTGAAGAAGTTTCTTTGGTAGATGCATTGTTTCTATGACATCTCCAACACAAATTGTACTTAAGAACGAGAAACTTGATTGACATCAAGCTTGTATGTGAAGAGGTAATTTGTGCTGATCAGCCTAAAAAATTAATAAATTTTTACATTATGCAAACTGAAATGAGAAATTTTTGGTTATTTACTGTCAAAATAAAAAAAAAATTACAAATTTTTGTGCTGAACTAAAGACTTTTTATCCTGGCTGGCAGATTGTAAATGAAAATAAAGCCACAGATATAAAAGGAGGAGCTTTAAGTGAACGAACTTGAAATTAGAAGTAGGTGCTCATCATTTCTGAAAAATGGTGCAAAAATGAAAATCTCCACTTACAAAATATCTGATCAACCACAGCTTCATCTGGCTCTCGCAGGAGACCCTGGGAAGCCTTGAGTTTCAAGTTAGCATACTGTAGATAGAACTGATTTTGTGTCCAGCATATGGCACCTGGGGCTGTAGAGGGCAGGTTAAGGTCAGTTAGACGTTCTAAGAGCTTAAGACAATGTTGTACGTTCTTTTATGCAAAATTATTCTCATTAACGTTCGTTTTAGAG
This sequence comes from Nipponia nippon, assembly GCF_047370975.1. NCBI lineage: Eukaryota > Metazoa > Chordata > Aves > Pelecaniformes > Threskiornithidae > Nipponia > Nipponia nippon. The sequence goes on along the minus strand of NW_028262369.1, from coordinate 47,741,683 downwards.
AAACTCTGTACACTTCTCACAGGTGTTTTGGGGGAGAATGATGGCGTCATCCTACGTCTAGTAAAATGTCAAGTTCCACAAACCCAGGAGCTGCTTTCTGCTGATAGCTGTGTTTGTCTGGATGATCAACGGCCATTTTGCAAAGTTGCAATCTCACTTCCCTAAATGACGACTGTAAAACCAGAACTCTACTTAAAGTCCCATGTACGTGCAGCTGCAGTGGCAGTGAAGGTGGAGGACCTCCTTCTTCCCACTACCTGCTCTGGAAACTGCTCAACAGCCAATTGGGGCAACCCGGCCTGATACAGCATGTGAGAGCCCTCCTGAGCATATCAGTTACACCAGATGCAACTGCTGTAAGGAAGCAAAAGAAACATTTTCTGAAACTGGGAAGATTTTTTGGAGGAAGATGGAGAACCCACTTCTTTTATTCCCCCAACTAAACATTTCTGCTTCAAAGGATAAATCCTATTACAAAGTCATGAAATCGACAATTAAAGAAGAGCCACATCAAGCAAGCAAGTCTGGGTAAGTTTAAGGTCAGGCTGACACTCCGAGCGTTCTGTTTATGTAGAGGATTCTTCTAACATAGCTTGTCGGTATGAATTTAGGGCACAGGTCATTTTCTTTTTGACTTATGTGTATGAAAACTCATGAACTGCAATGCTAGGAATTGTATACGTAAAATATTAATTCATCGTGGAAATGCTTTTTAAGAACAAGAAACAAGTCAAATGATAAACTACGAAAATAGGAGAGGGAGGTTTCAAGAAGCTCTGAGAAATGCTTCTTGAAAGCCTGAATATGATCTGGGAAGGTTTCTTTTTAAAAATTTCAAATGACAGGAAGCAATACTTCCTTTTTCTTTGCGAAACATTAAAAGTAGAAGATGCTGAGCCAATTGTTTATGTTCTCTAATGTGAAATTTCACCCCCTCATCTTTAAAATAAATAAAAAAGATACTGAAAATGAAAAGATTTCCATTTCTCTTTGCCAGTGCTTCACGTGTTAATCTGTGCTAAGCTATAAAGAAAAAAAATCATTAATGTGAACAATATATGTAGGAGAAGTAATGTCAACATTACTATAAGTGAACATAGGGGCATCTATGACGCAGAAGCAGAGATATTAGTCAAAGGAAATGTTTGAGGAAAAAAACCCAACTTTCAACAAGGTTGCCTGAAAAGCTACCCTAATTCTGTTGTAGAGCTAAGCAGAAGAGAAATAGGCTGAGCCTTCTCCTGCAGAAATCTGAATTCCATGAAGGTGATCATCTTGGTAAACCTGGAAACTTGACAAAAGCAGCAAGGTAAGCATTATAAAAGACTGAGTCGATGGGGATTCCTTTCAGGAAGTGCCTGTGTGACTCAGAATGTTTCCTGCATTTGTGTGTGTGCATTCAGACTTGGCAGAGAGTAACACTTTCAAGATCTGTTTAATTTAAAAGTTCGCAATCTAGCCAAAGCATACAAAGCATATAGAATTATCTGGTATGCATCAAGGTAACTCACCACTAGTGTTTTCACACCACTAAGAGTAGACTGGTCCCCATACCCTTGCAGACACATTTAAATGTTTACTCATGCCAACAGCATTTTCATTAGTCCACTGACTATATTGAGCAAGCATCAACTCAGAAACGTAGCGGACAAATTACTGCTTACAGGGAAATTGTACAGCTCCTTGGAAGGCAGGTTTTCCAAAGAATTCTGTGATGTGCAAATGCCAGATGCGTGTCAAATACTGAATGCATAGTTCCTCAGTAATTGCGGTAATTGTTTGAACACTCTTGTCTCCAAAATTCAGATACTGATGTTTAAACACTGTTGTAATATTGTCCCTGTTATACTATTTCTCACAAAGATGCAGGGTGAAATCTTGGTTTTGTTGACTTCAGTGAGAGCTTGGTTCCTGACTTCAATGGGGTACCAAGATCTCACTGATATATTATTTATATATTTGTAGGTCTTGACTGAAAAGAAGGAATGCGTAAAGTACTGCAACTCCATGGCCTAAAAAATTTTCCGCCCCTTTCTTTCCATCACAGATCGCTTCAGAACACTTCAGTGCTTCCCATGCTCTTTTGTCTTGTTAAGCTTGATGAACCTTGTTTAAGCAGTTACTACCTTTGGGGCCAAGATGCCTGCTTTGACCAGAACTGCTTCTACAAGCCCTTATGAATTGTGAACACATGGTAGAAATTGCATAAAGGCCCAAACTCTGTTTCTAGAACCCCTGAAAAAGTAGCCAAGAAGTGGGTATCTAAACACTTGCACCTATGCAATGTGGATAATTAGGCAATGTTTGTTGCTCGCATGTCCAAATATCATGCCCATCCAAATGACAGGGTGTACTCGTGATCTGGAAGATTTTCCACTCCAGTCTTGGGGGGTGGGGTGGGGAGGGGGCAATTAACGTCTGTCTTTTTTTCTCTCTCTCTCTCTGTCTTGTTTGGCTGCTGGCAGAAGCCTTAATTCAATGGTTTTACAGGACACTCAGAAATACAAGACATTGCAGTGATGAACAAAGGTAAAACAGTACTGAGAATACCCTTTTTCTTGTCTTGGCTCCACACACATAAAACCGTGCTAAGACTGCATCTAAAAAGAGAAAGCTCAGCCTCCATGCCACCTGTATGCAGGCAGTACTGGGTGGCTGATTACCCTTGGGTATTTCATACAAGGTACACAGCCATCAATGCATTCTTATCGTCTGTGAAAAGGCAGTTTCAGAGGCAGATGCAATAGCAATAAATAATTCTGTGAAGAATTTCCCCCTTTTAACAGACTATCACTTCCTCACTCAGCTGACTGCCTTTTACCACGTCACTCTCAGCCAGGTGCTGGACTAACAGGGATTCTGCTGTTCTTGTTGTATAGAAGAGAAACTGGTAGATTTTTGCTGATCTTTCTCTCTATATAGATTATAGAGAGATGCAGATTATTTTTGGTTAAAAAAAAAAGAAAAAAGAAAATTACCCTTTTTCAAATAATAAAGATAATAGTTTAGGATTTATTATTTAAGTGATTTACTTAGTTTTTATGATTTCCGTTCTTCACACAGAGATACTAACATAAGTAGAAAGAGAGCTTAATGAAACACTCCAGATGGACAGCATGGTGATAGTAGAAATGCCTATGATCTGTTAACTAGTTTCTTCTCTTCTTTAGAAAGCGGCAAAGCTGAACAAATCTAGGTTTCTGTCTACTACTGCAGCAACTCATTGCTGCACCCAGCTCTTGGGGATCTGTGAGGCTACTGGGTCGATGCAGTTTCTGAAAGAAAATCAGAAATTCACGCCAGGAGTTTCCAAACCCAGCAAAGAACCTCTCCAGCATTCTGTGCAGTTGTGGATTGCGTATGTTGTCTGAAGCCATCAGGGTTTATCTTTCACTATGACCAAATTAGTTTCTGTAACTGTAGGAACCCGCTGTTCCCAGACATACAAGTCCACACAGTTCAGAGAACTGCACTTTTTGTACTTCTCATAACTAAAAAACTCTGTAAGGGAGCGAGGTCTCATTTTCCCTGACTCCAGAATCCCCCTACTTTAGTGGCCTAAGTTCATTTCTTGAATTTCAGTTCTCCAGCATTTGTACCTCTTGAGAACTGTTTGTCTCTCCCTAGTTAAAAATTTAATTCCTATAAGCAATGACTTCAGCTAGGAGAGATCTGACATCTATTAAAAAAAAGAAAATAAAAAAAATCATTTTAGTTTTCTGCAAAACCAAGATCATTACTGGCTTAAATTCCCTCTCAAAGTGATTGGAAGTTCCCTTCATCTAAATTTCACCTGCCTACAGATTTTGCCAACGGAACCCGAACTATGTGAATCAGGCAACAGAACGGCAAGCCTCCATGAGGATGGGGGAATAATTTTTAAGAAGTGTTCAGTCCATAAGAAGTTGCTCTAACCAACTAACCCAGGACAAGTTGCTTATTGGTACTGTGCTTTGCCCTCGAATGAAAATGGTTCTAAATATTAATATTCATAAAGCACCAGGTAAAAATTGACTTCACCTTCAGGCTTAGAACTTAAGTCCTAGTCTTAGTCTGATACAGTTCATCTCCAGGCTTACTCCAGTTTTGGTCTACAAAAATCAAACTACTGTCCAGGTGTGTGTTCAGGGTTGATCTATACAACACCAAAAAAGGGTTTCCCAAAAGTTGCATTTGAGTGAATGAATTAGGGTGTTCTTTTTTCCTTTCTGCATTGTTCTCTAAGGCAGAATATTTGAAATCAAAGTAAAGCACGTGCAACTTGACATATTTGATGAAGAATACGTCGAGTTTGATAAATGGAGCACAGTGTCTCAGAACAACATGACATTTGAAACATGTTTGTGGCAAACAAACCAGGCTACATGTGCTATTGCCCTATAAGACTATCACCTAAACCATATTGCTACAACTTTGTCTTTGGGCTATAGAATTTCCTGTATTTCATTAAAAATAGACTGTGGTAACACAGCCTCAGACCGAGTGCATTCAAAACCACATCTCTGCAAGAGCATTTTTTAAGTTTAAATAGGTGACTGACCTGGTTCCCTTATGAGTTTTACCATACTGCATGATCTCAATTCCCTTAAAGACTAATAGCCCAACGCAAACACTGAAGAGAAAAATCTCTGCTCTGATGCTTTTTTAAACAGGGGGAAAAAGGTACAACTCTGCAGGAAAAATGTCAGAAAAAAAATAATTAAAAAAAATTCTGAAGTACCCAAGAGAATGAGCTCCTTTAGTAGTGTGATCTAATAAAAGGCTTTGTGAAACAATCCTGAGCAATAATGGTAACAGATAACATATATTACAACAGCTTCATAAGTACACAATATGCACAATTCTTTAACACCACTTTCTGTTTCTTAAACAGCGTGTCACCTGAAGAAGCAGTGAAATGGGGAGAATCTTTCGACAAACTGCTTTCTGAGAAAGGTTAGTAGTTTTTTCCTTCCTGTGCAGACTGTTAGGATGGAAAATTGATGGAAAATTATAAAATCCAGTTGTGCACTTAAATAGACCTGGCAGTTACCTAAACTAGGTATGATGGGTCATTTATAGCAGCATGTATTTCTGCTCTCCTCATGTGCTTCGGCTATAGCATGCTGTCAACTACTGAAAATAGTTGAAAATAACTTTTAAGTTTTGTATTTTATTGAAGAAAGTACTATGAGAGAGCAAAGAGTTCCTTCAATAAACGGTAGAATTTCATCTGAATATTGCTCAAATATTCCTGACTGCCAGACCAAGCCTTAAAAATGAAAACATGTTCTATGTACTTAATAAAAGACTTTGTCACTTCTGATACAGTTTGTTTCTAAAACAGTGATAGGAACAAAACTGGGCATCATTTGAAAGGGCCTGTTGCTTACATAATTATCCAATGCACGTATGTCCCTCCTTCCGCTTTGGAGGGACACACGTATGATCCAGCTACAGTGCTGGAGACTCTGTGCTTTTCAGATCTGTTCCTTGAACAGTTGACATCAATACGATTGCATTACTTCCACAGATTAAGCATATTTGGGAAAGAAAATATCTTCAGCATAACAACAATAGGAAAAAGCAAATTTTAAAGATGCTAGAAGCCATTCATTTTAAATGGAGAATAGTCTACTTATGAGCAAAGATTCAAATAGTGTTTCAGTCAACCTAAATCGATATTCAGCCGGAACAAAGTCCATCACTTCCACATACATCCACATGTTTTGATTGCTTCCATTTTTAAATCCACAGGATCTTGGTAGTGAATTTTTACAGATGCTGAGAATTCTGTAATGGGAGTTACAGCATTCAGGATCATAATGAAAGAACTGTGCTTATTTTAAAACCTTTATATATTTTAAAATAATTACCTATAATGTGATGTAATGCAACGGGAGCAGAACCTATTTTATTACCTTGCACAGACTGTGTGAAAAGAGTAACTGTCTGATAAGGATTTTTTTTTTTAATGCAATTTAACATTCCCTTTTGTAGCTGGATTGGATGCCTTTACAAAGTTTCTGAAAACTGAGTTCAGCGAGGAGAACATCGAGTTCTGGATAGCTTGTGAGGATTACAAGAAAAGCAAAACTGCACACGAACTTTTGCCAAAAGCTAAGACCATTTATGAAACATTCATACAGAAAGATGCTCCAAAAGAGGTACAGTAAAAATGTTCCTCCTTGTACACAGTATTTAACACAACTGCATCTGATGAAACCTGCTTTTCAGAAGTGCATGCCCAGAAGCAGGGGCAATAGTTAATCATGTAGTCACTGACGTAAGAAGGCTGTATCTTAAATGTCAGCGCTCTGGAAGGCAATCTGGAAACTGCATAGATTATTCTCACTGTCCTCCATACTCCTTTCAATACCCTCTCCATGTTACTCTGCCAAGTGTAGAGCATGAGTTTAAATGTTATATCATAGGAATCAGAGATTCCTAGTGGTCTGTAAAGACTGGAGATATATATACACACACATATACAGGGTATATTTAAGAAAAAATAGTGATGTTAAATATTAAAGCTGCAATGAGACATATCAGCTAGCATTTGTGAAAAAGTATTATCTGTCTTTAAATAAAGCTACCTCCAGAACAACAGACTTATTCTCCCTTTCTCTTAAACCAGTAATTATCTATTAAATTATTACTTAACTGAGATTCAGAAGCTTGTATTTTAAATAAACCAAAAGACTAAATGAGACTAGAAAAAACTAATAAATTAAACATATCCCTTGAAATATTAATTATGTTTTAAGCATGGACTTTTCTTGATTGACTCCTCCCCCCTTTCTACCCCCCAGCTCTAATTGCATGTTATTGGTATGTTACTGTCAGCACATACACAAAAATGTGTTGATATGTCGATCCTCACCAACACTAAGGCCTTTTTATATTACTGTAGTGCAAAAAGTTTTCATATTTACAATTCTTTCACGTTACTGAAGCGTGTTATAAACGATTCATAAATCAGCAAAAGGAATATTTTTGCCTGCTCTGGGAAGGAGGTGAACAGGTTGGGAGATGATGAACTCTTACTGAAATCACAATCAGCCTCTTCAACAGGTCTTTTGGACTTACAATTTCCTGTAATTCTATAAAGTTTGAACAGATCAAGTATGCCCCTTGCCAATACTCCTTTTCCCCTGTATTCTTTTTTTTTTAATTTGCCAGAATAGCAGAAGTTAAACACTAACTGCTGCTTCCCTGTAACAAGGGTGAAAAAGGCGTAATTCTGATTTTAAGAGGATTGCAAAATGGTGCAATTTTCACCTGTAATTCCCATAGATTATATTTAAGATTCAGATCTGCTTTTCCTAGGAAGTGTCCACTTCCACAGACTTAGGTCCCTTTTTATTTCTTTCCCTGCTGGATGTCTTTGGGGTGAACCTTACATAAAAAGAAATCCCCTGCGTTGTTTGAGGTAGAACCTGTCATTGCCAATTGATCAACCTATGAGCAGTTACGGTAGGACACTAAGCGCTGATACCGTCAACACTTATGAGATTGACATAAGCAAAAAGATGAGCAGGAGGAAAGCTAGGGATGGGACAGGGTGTGGAAGTCGTACTTTGACTAACAGTAACGTAATGATTTCTTTTATCTGTCATACTTTTGATTTGGTGCACGTAGTGTGGGTGCTGTTGTTCCCCTTAAGCAGTTGGCTTTGGTGAGACTTCCTTCCTTGGGATCAGCTGAGACCAGCCAACAGCATCTCATTTCAGACCATGCAGCTCTGGAACTTGTGTCTTCTCTCTGACTAACTTCTTTATATACTCTATCTTATTTTTCAAAATAGCATGCTTAAATCAGTGCCTGCTACCTTAATAAAATTCTCATACTAATTAAATCTTCCCACGATGAATGCAATGGTACACAGAATAAATGACCATTTTTACATGCTTTTCTCATCGAAAGCCTCCAGAAACCCATTAAAATAATTTTTATATTTTAATTATCAGAGTTTTCTCACCTTCCTACTACCAAAACTCTACACAGAAACCAGAAATTTTAAATATTCACTAACATATTCTAATGAGTACAAAGTTCTACATGAATCCTAAATAAGAATAGAGAGAGTTCTGTATTAGTCTGGTGTTGCAAAGCCTGACAGCTGCAACTATACCAAGATCACTTTTAGAAGGTTACTTTTAGTCAAACATCAAACTTTAGCTTCTATTTTACCAGTTTTCCATTGTACCAATGACACATCTGTGAAGACTTTCTGACAGCCATTACTGAACATGAACATACTAACTAATTCTGTGGTATTAATATCCCGTTGTATCAGGGATTCAAGGTCCTCTTATCAGAAAAGACTTTCACCAAAGTACAGTATCATTGCTAAGGATGATAACACAGGAAATCATGAACATTCATTAAAGAAATATACTTTTCCTCATTCTCCAGGTGAATTTGGACTTTCAGACCAAGGAAGTCACAAGTCAGAATATTCAACGGCCCATCATCACCACTTTTGATGCAGCACAAAACACAGTCTACAGGCTGATGGAGCAAGACAGCTACCCGCGCTTCCTACGATCTGATCCTTATTTAAATTTGGTTAAGGGGAGAAATCCCAGTCGTCCTACCCTTAGGAGACGATCACGGTCTTTTACTGTCAATGATTTCCAGGGTGTACGACCAGACTTTACTGATTGGTGATACAATAATACCCAACCCTCATAAATTCTAGCTACTGCAGCAACTCGTATGTGTTTTAAAATCCAAAACCTTAGCAGGTGTAAATGAGTGGAAAGCAACGTTACATGCACTTATACCAGGTCAGAGTTCTGTAGCCAGTGATTGATCTCATTTATTATAGAGAAGTAGGCAACATATTGGCAAGACGTATCATGTAAAGTTTTCATACGGTATTTGTTTTAAACTCAAGTAAGAGTATTTGGAGGAAAAATTCGAGTTTCCTGCATAAAAATGTTGTATAAAATGCCCTTTTATAATATCCAGCATTTTTCCTGGGCCTGTATTATTTAGGACAGAGTTTCATCACAGTTAGAATCTATACACCTAGCCTTTGCACATATTTATGTTTCTGTAATATTTCCTACACTAAGCACAGAGTACTTGTGGTATTTTCTCATACTGCAAAACACATAGGAACATTATTAAGTATAAAGTTACATGGATTTTAACTACAGCCACTGCATAATTAAAATTTAGCTATTGCATATTTTAAGAGGAACATAAGAATACCTATTTAATTTTTTGGGGTACATTTTGTACTGTTTTCTTGTTACGTGTGTCTGTTCTTTGTGTTTAAGTTATGCTGTATAGATTAGCTTTGCCATCAAATACTTGTATTCTAATTTTTTGCAACCAAACGAGCAGCAAGAAAGGGCCAAAAATGCTATTTTAACACAATGTGTGTCATTAAATATCAGGTCACATGTATGTGTATATATATATATATAAAAAATTTTTCCACTTGTATTTATAAATATTCATGGTATACCAACTTTGTTACTAAACTTTGTTCTAAATTTTTTTTGCCTTTTATTTTCAAAAAGATTCTGAAAATTAGCAGCTCTTGGACTCAGGTAGAATAACCTTCAGTTCTACCAGTCATTAATATACTCTCCATGGTTATAGAAGAGGAAGGAGAAATCTCCCCTTTTATTTCTTTACTATTGCAGTCACGCATATCCTTTTCATAGTCAGTATACACAGTTTTCTTGTCCTTTTCTTTTAGAATTGATGCAGACATACCTTGAAGCATGGGGCAGTTCTTAAAATCTTAAAACATTGGTTCAGTTTAGCAAGTGGCTGCAACTTGCTTACGACTAAAGTAATTGTAATCATGACTTGTATATTCAGTCGCTTTGCGTGGAATTTAAGCTTTCTCCCTTTTCTTCCCCTTTCTGGAAGTGGTCAAAGTGAAGAGGTGCAGTTCCTGAGGATGGGACTTTATGTTCATTACTAATTCAAGGTATTATATGAACTGCTTGATCTGCGGGTTTCCGTGTCTGCTTTACTAACTTTCAATAAATCTGAAGTGATCTACTTCATAAGTTGTCAGGATTCAGTTTATCACTAGTACATTGATGAGTAAAATGTGCAGACTTCAGTTATAATTCAATACTAGCTGTAATCGTTACCATTTCAATCAAAAGTGTTACTGTGCACAGAGACCCAGACTCACCAGGAAACGCTGCTGAGCCACAATGACCTGGGAACCATCTCCACGCTCTTGGCTTTGCCTGGGGAATAGACAGGGAACACATTTGTAACTATGAGGAGTATGATCCGTGCTGGTTTATTCCATCGTCCTTCCCTGATCCCGAAACTCCAGGCACAAGCTATTTCTAACTGTGCAAGCAGTCAGAACCTGGGCACAGTGATTCAGGAATAAATCAAATGTTTTTAGTAGCACTGATATTGTATTGCAGTTTCTTTACCAATATCAAACGCAGCTTTGGAGCTTGTCAGCCTCCTTTTTTTAAGAACTGTTTCCACTCCTGTTGTCATTGTCACCAGTGTCACACGAATGAGTGAACACAGTGAAAGGCAACTTTCTAACCCAATTTCATTGCTGAAGTCAGTATATTTTTCTGGATAGGTTATTTACCCTTATTCTTTGACTGTCTGTCCCTTAAACATGAATCAATTCTGCTAGAAACAATCCTGTTTCTGATTAGGGAATCTCTAATATCCCCAACAATGTCTGGATGCCAGAGTTCTCAGATATTTAAAATATGCACGTTCTTATGTTTTGTATTACTAACTCTGTCAGAGAAAGAGAACGGATTTGACGACAGGCCCACCTGAGCCTTAACAGTGGGCCTGTTGCAACACAGGCATAAGCCTTACACGTTTGCAGCCAGATTCTCTCCTGGTGCGGCTATGTTCCTTCATACCAGCTGCGAATCCGCACCTTTACTCTTGCCATGGATGAAGGAAATGAAAAAAAAAAAAAAAAGTGTATTTAATACTGTTCCAAAATCCAAACAAATGACAAATATAGCACCTTGAGTAAGACTTTTTCTTCTTAGCAAAAAAACAGCTGTTAGTCAAAAGGGTCTGTAATGATACATATAAGTCAGCAGGCGCCCTTTGTTTCACTTCACAGACACATGGAAAATTTTGCTTATCTGCAGGGGGGCCTTCCTCAAAACCATCAGACTGTGGTACTGACGGCGCTAGTCCCTCTTACGAGTTTTACAATGAAAACAAACAAATAAGATATTCCTGGTAGCTATTTATGCATGTATGTTTTTCAAAGATAATTATGAACTATAGCTGAATTTACAGCAGACTAATACCATGGGAACTACTGTAAAAAAAAAAAAGTCAAGATAAATTCAGAGAAGGGAAGGCAAAGGGCACAAAGATAAACGAAAATGACATAATTATCTGGCAAAGGGTTTTTTCTAGAAGAGGCTCCTTTTAGTGAGAGAAAATGAGTGCTCTACTGTAATTCTGGAAGATGAACTAAGCAGAGATTTAGTACAAGCGTGTGATGCTGTTCCAGGACTGAGTTAGAGAGGACCGATCAGACTACGGGCTATAGAAGGAACCTTAGAGTAGTGCCAGAGAACACAGTCGGGCTTCTCTGGTTTTGGCAGAATCAATGCCATAGTTACGTAAATCCTCTTGCTTAGCTGACCTAGCGCAAACAGTACGTATACGAAGCCTGTCGGGCAAGTATTTTTATTGGGTATTATTTTATGTAGCAGCTTTTGAAATTTGTATGTGCCATTCAGCATTCAGTAAGAGCTCTCAAAACTCTCCTCTTACCAACACAATAATTTACCCTACATAAACACTTCATTTTACTCCTTAGATATGTGAAGTCTCCAGACCCAGAGTATGAGGGAAATAATCTGCTGACTTGCATAGCGCAAAGGTTTGTCTCCTGTTTCAATACTTAGGTCTAATTAGATGCTTTAAATTAGCTGAATTATTATCTGCTGTTCTTGTTTAAATTGAGGGAGATGCAAATACACATATACACATACCTTCTTCGGCTTTTGGGATTTGTTATTGTGCAAAAGACAACTTGATTCATTTTTGAACTGACAAGAAACAAGAGGAACAATATCTAAGATAAAGAATCTCAAAGAAAAAGATAGTTTTCCATCTTCCACTAAAGTAGGCGATCAGTAATATGGCTCTTACGTGCCTTTACATGCTTCCACTTATAAGTGACTCACAAACGGCAGATAATTTCTCTCTCCTTTTTGTCCCCAGCTGCTCAGGCTGCTTTAACTAACTGCTGCTTTGAATGCAGTTCCCTCTCCTTTCCACGCATACTGTCAAAAGACCTCAACTGAGAAAAAAAATTGCATAAAATCGTCTTCCTCTTGTCAGTGATTCATATGCTCATAAACTTATGCCTTGCTCAGATGCCTGTCCTAGATCCCGCTCTCGTTTTTGCATTTTAGTCAAATGCCTCAGTCAAATGCCCTTTAAGCTCCTGTGTGGCTCTGTACCAAAGATAAGAAATTATTTCCTCTATGCACCATCCAGCTTGCTTCCATTCCTGCTTTCTTCTTGCTACTGTCTTGTTGTCGACTTCCGTTTTTTGTACTCTGATCGTTTAGAGCTGGTCTCATAAAAGCTCCCTCTGGTTTTATAGCAAAGCTTTTGTCTCTCCTTTCCTAAATGGCATCTGTTTGTGTAACCTCCTCATAAGTCTCCTTAAAAGAGATTACCTAGACGCCAAAATTTACAATCTAGCCTCTATCGTTGCCTTCTTTATGAAACATAACTAAAATTAAACTAGCATGAAATACAATCCTATGGAAGTCAATGTAGAGTTTTCAAACAGGACAGAAGATTAAGCTGAAGCCTAACATAAGGACAACCCTGGACTGTTGTTTCTTCACCACGCAATTTGCTTGTATTTTAGAAACTCCTGTTTCTTCCCAACTTTCCAGACTCATTTTAAATTTCTACAGTAAATGCTACTCCAGTTTTTCCTTAAGGAAGAGCAGGCTTCTAAGGATTAAATCCTCATGTGGACTGTCCCCCTGTGGGGGACTCAGTAGGAGCTCTCCTACATCATACACACGCTTTGCCCAGATTACTTGGGTGTGGGCACACTGGAGAAGTCAGAGTCCAGTAGTCATTTACAAAAAGAGGTAATCAAGAACATCAGTATATTGGCTTTCCCTTTCATTCATTCCTAGCACAGCTTGGCTTGGGACAGACCACCCACAAGGTACGACTCAAGAGACAACCGATATGGGGAATTATGGTTCAAAAGCTTTCTGAGGCATAATGCCTACCTTTCGTATATTCTTGCATTGGTGCAATTTATACCTGTCTCCAAGCACAAGGTCATAACATGATCCTATATGTTTGCACTGTGTAGGCTGCCTGTATGAAGTTTTGTGAAGTCTGATGCTATGTGAATAACAGTCTATTCATCCAGGACACGAGCCGTGCCAAATAATCTGCTAGTTTGTGCTAAATGAGAATCTTCAAGGTTGCATATTTTCTTGAGAATTGTTTCCAATTCTCTTCTAATGTAGGTTTGTGTTTGTATAGTACTTGGAAATCCTGTATATGAGGAGCCCAGAATGCTGTAAAAAATTTTGACAGATTGTTCTTGAAATCAAAACATTTTACCTGAAGGGCATACTTCGCTTGGGTGGAAAATAACAGCTCATTTTCTTATGCAAAACAACTCTGCGGCATACTGAAGACAGAGTTATTCACATGGAAAAAAAAATATTTTTGTGAGTTGACCATGCTGCGCAGTGCTATTGGAAGGTAGGCATTTACATATTGCTGTGATTAAAATGTATTTGCATCCCGTATGACGGGCGTTTCCATGTTACTAGGATGCCAGCAGTGCTCAGATCATCTTGGCTTCTCCCAACATAAGAAATGCAGTCAAGTCTCTGTTTGCTTGAATTGCTTGGATCAGCAGAACATTAACTTTTTTTTCTGCTGAGGTTACGCTATACAAGGCAACGCTATCCAAGCAAACCTTGGTATGGAATGGATTTAACAGAGGCTAAGTGCTGAAGGGCAATAACATATTGAACCTGGTCCAGGGGAAACACCAGCACACCAAGACAGAGACTGGAGAGGGTGACCTTTTCTCACATTGCACTCAGGTGAGTTCCTTTTAGGAACATATATAAATGAAAGTGATTTCTTAGGTTAATACACCAATACTTTGAACACGAAGAGTTGTTTTGTGCTGACTAGTGAGATTAATGTCTAGCTCAGATGTGGGTCAGAGGAACAAAAAATGACATGCCTTATTCCCCTGAACAGCCAATAGCTTTTCATAAAGGAAGATATCTCAGTGAAACTAATGCCTAAAGACAGCTAAAGAATAAAATATGAATATCAGTAAAAAGTCAAACAGTAAGCCTAAAAGTTCAGGAGATTTAAATATTTAATACATCAGTAGTCCTTAGCAAGTAATATTGGCAAAGGAGAAAATGTTCAATCAATAGATCCACATTCCCTTTCCTACAGTTCTAGCTCTCCTATGGCCTGTCAAAGGCAGGGGACTCAAAACAAAAATCCATAGCACAGTCCTCAGAATTACAGAAGTGTTAAGGCAGAGGCCTCACAGATAAAGTTTTTAAAATACACTGAAATGAGCTGAGCAGATAAGGGCCTGAGCTACTCTGGAAGTCCAGCCTGGATTATTATTGAACTGAAGCTGCAGACATGAGCAGTGTCAGCTGGATCCAGATTTCCAAAAAGTTTACCAATAATTCTATGTGCAGTTTCCAGTCCATCTCTAGTACATATTCATATTTCTTGTTGTTTGCTTGATACTGTTTATTATGAATAGTTAATACATTTGCACAAGCAGCTGATGCGTTTGTTTTAATACTAAGATCACTTTTCCTCCTTACAAAATTTCAGTAAAGTATGAGAGTTTCTTTCCAGAAATTATTAAGTTCCAAGCAAAGGAAGTATATGACAATACTACCGGCTACTTTTATGGGAAGAGGTGACTGTACCTAACTTTGGTTACTGTACTTGTGATATTTGTACTGGGATAATAACAACAACGATCCTATTACCTGCTGTGTACCTGAAATACAATCAGCTTACGTCGACTAAGCAGTCACTGAACAGCATGTTACACGATGGTGAAAATCTCTCATAGCTTCTTTGTGTTTTTGTGAATTGTGATCAGTACCCCATAAAATGCAAGAGCAATTGGATTGCATCCATCTGGTTATTCTGTGTGCTAGTCAGAATACTCGTGGTTTTTACCATCCTTCTGTGGCTGCTGAGACTGACTTAAAAATATCTATCAGCACTGAAAATCTTCAAGAGATGGTCATGTCTGTATCATTCAGACATCAGGCAATTAGAAATTTTTAAAATTGCATCTCCTGCACTATTTGGAACTTTGTTTTTTTAAAAAAGTATGTCATCAGATGATTATTAGAAAAACAGGCACAGATCCTGCAACCCTCCCTCTCATAAATAGTCTCCCAGGAGTTAATGGGACTATTGTATAACAAGAAAGATATTATGTCTTCAAAAATGTAAAATAAGTTAATTTGTAATCTCAGTTCTAAGGTGAGTGAATAGTATAATCATTGGGATTAGACACAGGGTAGACATCAAGAAATTAATGGAATCATCCAAGAACGAGGTGTTGCTTAATTTGGTGTCATCTCTGTCCTCATAACTGCACTGACTTTACTGGCATTACACCAAGGAATCTGGAGGAAACCTGCATCAGGCCTTTATCTAGAATTTTGTTACTTGGCTGAAAATTCAACACCTGTTTTGAACTGCTCCTAAGTCTTGGCCACTTCTCAGTGAGAGCCTAGGGCACTTAAAAGCAAAATCCCTTCCTAAAAGTAACACAACATAGTAACACATGTAAATGCCCTTACATATTTGCAGAAGAACCTCCTGTTTGCTACGTGAGAAAGGTAGACCAGCAGTCACAAAACGTAACATTAGGAAAAAAAGTACTATTTCAACAATAATTGACAGAGACAATCTCACTGTTAGAAAATTCAAGTTGTAGCTATTTACAGTCTGCCAGGCCAGAAGCTCTACAAATAAATACTGCTTGGATTTTGTATTGTGTTTATCCTCTTTTACCAAAGCTCAAACCTGGGACTGAATCAGTCACAAAGGATTTAATGTAAATGCAGATGCTGAAGGTTTTCTCTCCACCTGAAAGGTGCTGCAGTTAGTCTTCCTAGCACAATGCGTGGAAGGCTTTTGGTCCTGTCTGGCACAGTGTTACAGTCCACAGTACATAGTCTGTGGAAATAAGAGGAAAATAACTGAATAAGGAAACCAAGAAACACTGCAGAGAATCAAGATGATAATTTGTATTTCTCTCCTTGTGTTATAACTTTCAGAAGCAAGTGGATGCAAAGGTAAGAAACTGCAGAAAGGATTCGTATTTTGCTGCCAGGAATCTTTTTTAGTATTATGTAGGACTGAAAGGGGTATCTTGGGTCATCATTGCTAATTTCCTGTTATCAAAGGCAACAATTTAAAATAATCTCTTTCATAAACATATGAAGCTCTATCTTTGAAGTACAGAGCAGTAGAGAGGATAAAAATTCTACTGGGAGACTTAAAAACAATACTTTTTCTGAAGCCTTCTGATTTCCAGCCCAAACTTATTCACTGGCTGTTTATATACATTTTTTCTTTTGCCAATATGATCATTAAGCTAAAACAATTCTTTTTTTTTCTCTCTGGGTTACCCCTCCGTATTCACAGAGAGCAATCGTAGCTCCTCTTTGCTTTCATTTTACAGACAAACTGAAGGCTTTTATTCTTCTGCAAGACAGTTCAGTTCCCCCGATCATCCCAGTAACCCACCTCTCTATGTCTGTTCTCATCTGATTTCAACTTCCTGAAGCATTATTGACCAGATTCACTATTTTTGTCCCATATGAAGTTCATCAAATAGTTTGGCCTGAAACTTCTTTTACAGATCCACAAAAGGTGAGGATAAAGAATAAGCCCTTAACACTGCTAAGGCCAAAAGGTGGCATGTGGTGTTTGGGTTTTTTTTTCTTTCTTACCGTAGAAGACAGACATAGCTAAAGTAAGAAAGTCTGTGTCCTCAGTCAGGCAGAAGGCACCTTTGTATGTGACCATACCATATAGGAAAACCAAATGGGACCTAAACTCTTGAGGCTGCTCTACTTGGTGTAAAATATTTTAACTGCGAAGACAAAAATCCCTTATTCTGCAGGTTGGGACAGCTGGATCCTTGTTCCTGAACCACTGGAAGTTTGTTTATATCAAGTGGAGACATTGAGAACCAGGAAGCTGGGTAGGGTGAGCAAAGGATTAAGAAGCAGGACAAGATTTGGAGGGAGGGAAGAAGCCAGTCAGTAAGCCTGCCCGTTCAGGAGAGCAAGGGACAGCAAGGAACATATAGAGAAAGAAAAGAGCTGGAGAGGAAAGAATAATTATCAAGAGCAAAAGATGAAATTACATGAAAATGTTTTTGGGGCAGAGTGATGCTCCTAGAAGATGGCACATAGAATAAAATATCAATAAGAGTAGAGAAAATCACTGCATTGAAAGTATCAAATAGTGCATGATCCTGTTATTTGTAACAGCATCAACGTGCAAATGATGGCCACCCCAACACTCTTTGGTCCCATTGTGATAAGTCTTGTATGAATAAACAAAAGAGACTGGCTTGAGGGCCCTAGACCTTCAAGACGTATAAGGTGATGGATCAGCTTTGCAGATACAATGTGAGAGCAAGTAATTGTAGTGAAGAATTTTCTAGTTATGCGCACTGAACCCGTTTTCCTTTTTTCTTTTCCACGGTCAATAAGACAAATGGTCAACGAGAAAAATCAGAAGATGATTTCTCTGTTAAGATGTTGTTTAGAACATAAATATGTCTTGAAAGATATTTGCACATAAATGGTTTTTAATTAAAATTACTTTTGGTAGATTTAGTTAGGATGGCCACTGCTAAAAAATAAGCCATGTTTCTGAAAGAAATAATTTTAAAGGAAGTTGAAAGCAGTTTGTCAATTTGCATTGTACTGTTTGGTTATTCACATGCTAATTGTATTGTTCCTGCTGTCGCATTACCTTCAGCTTGAAGATCAGTCAGAAAAAGAAATTCTGCCCTACCTGTGACAGTCAGACAGTGGAACAAAAAATGCCAGTGAAGTGAGTTGTTGTTTATGGCTATTTTAATCGTAGGAGATTTACGGGATGGGATGATCAACTTTGGAATAATGTGGACAGCTTCTATTTTCCTTCCCCCTTTAAAGTGGATATGATTATTTTGATTCCTTGTTGTCAATTCTGCTTGCCATTCCCATTTCAGTAAATGCCATGAGGTCAGTGAGATAATTCTCTGAGTGATAAGTAAATATTAAAACAAATAATATTACCCATAAGGAAGAGAAGCAGAATTAGGTTTGTGCTGTTTGTTTTATCCTGGTCTTTTATTTTGCTTTTTTGTTTGACAAGAAAGCTAGTAAATATTTACTGAACAAACTGAAAATTTGTTATATATTTGATAAAAGTTTATTACAGTTACTAAAACAAATTCTCTGCTGATTAATTCCAGACATCAGCACACGATGTCTCACAAAGTACTACATTAAAATGCTTTTCTGATGGATGGGCATCTTATCGGCCTTGAGAATACATGCTCTTATAACGCTAGCCTAGAGGAAAGAGCAGCACAGCATGCGCAGGCAGGTGCTGTGTTTTAGCAGATCCTTTTCCACCCTGTTTTCCACTCACCCAAATTTCCCACCCCTCAGTATTGTGGACAGTGTCTGTGGCTCATGATGCTTTGCTGAGCCAAGGATAACCTGCTCTACTTTTACTTAGGATGAACTGTCCTCCCTAAGGGATGTGAATATAAGACCTAGGCGTGAGGTAGAAAAGAATTGCATGTCTGAAACCAGAAAGACCAACTGAGAAAAACCTTCCAGTACAGAATGACTAAACTCCATGAAAATTAAGTTGTGAGGTTTTTCGAACAGAAACAGGGTCTAGTCAGAAAATAAGATTTCTGTTTCCATCAAAAATCCTGGAATTCATTTTGATTTTGCACTGAAACAAAACAAAATGTTTCCAAATCTTCCAATTTCCCCTTTCTTACCACCAAGTGAGAGAGAAGATACACACAAATCATTCCAGAGCCACCAGGATGTCAAGTGACTACTATATTCACAAAGAAAATAAATTCAGTTTCAAATCCCCCTGCCTGCCATATCCTATACAAGATACATAACCAGCAGATTAGAAAGTTGGTTTCCTCTCTCTCTTTGTCTGGTTAATACATCTCTATTACTTGTATAAAATGTAACAGTTTCAACAAAAGCAACATGAGATACTGATCTATTTAATTATTACCTACCTCTGCAGGTATTCTTGCAGGTATTCCAGAGTTGATGTGTCTCCTTGTCTCCTTATAAAAAAATCTGTATCCAAAATGGGGGGGGGGGGGGGGGGGGAAGAAATCAATTACTCTGCTCTGGCCTTGCACTTTGAACTATTTGTTTTATCTCAAAATCTTTCACAAGTGCAAAATGCTACTAAAACATTCTTCATTCCCTTTAAACTTTTATGTTTAAAAAAAATAATATGCATTAATTTTACTAAAATTTAAAATAAGTTGGGATAAACCCTTCTACTGAGTCTGTTCTGAGTCGATAATAGTGTATCAACTCAACAAAATTCTTCATCTTTTACTACCTGTCTTTAGAGGTCACAAGAAGAACCAATTAACACTTGAAATTGCTAGCTCAAAAATTTTGGCTGAGGACATTTGTAAGATTTGAAATTTTCTTTTCAAAATTTTCCATTAAAAAAACCTATTTCAAACAAACTTCAGTTACAAACCACTGAACCGAGGTTTATTGAAGAAGTATGCTCCTTCTTCTAAAACAAAATATGAGCTAGATGACCAAACAGATTTATTTCTGCTTATTGCCGAATGATAGATATGAAACTAATGTTCATTTAGGGATGCCTGAGACTGCAAACTGACCAACTGCCAAAAAAATAAGAAAATCAAATAGAAAAACTGTCATTCAGGAAAGCAGGTAGGCACATGCTGACATCTCCACACGTGTCTGACATTTCCACAAAACGTTTCATTTTCAAGAAATCATATTCTTCCAAGGTTTTATGCCAAAAAGCGCAAACAGTAACAATAATGCTGGTAAAGGAGGTTCTTTTTCTCTGCTGGATGTTTAAATTAAAAACTCATACAATGGTAATTTTAATCAAGATATAATCTTGCAGGAATAAAAGACAGGTTTCTTTTATCTATGTACTCATGGACTAAATTGAATAAGTCCATTTTTCCCAAGTTACAAGAAAAAAAAATATTCCACACACTTAGCATGCCCTTCCCTTGTCTGACATCCTTTTGCCTGTCAGATCGTGCGGCTGTCCTCTGTACACTAAGCCTTGCTTCTGAACCAGCTTGAGCATCTTCAGAGCACCCAGGCTTTGTAAGAGCAAGGGTCCATTTAGTTCCCTGTCTCATTTCTAACAGAAGCCTACAGCAAGTTAGAAAGGAAGAGCCAAAACTATAAATTTACTCCATTTTTTATACCACTGAGAAGATGAAATAATGCCCATTTATCCTACCACTGTTAGCATAATAACGTTCTAGATAATTCTACTCATTCTAAGCAAAAAGTATCATATAAATTAATGGTTACTCCATTTGAACTCGAGAAAAAATTCAGTACGCGCTCTAGAATGTTAATATCCCTCCTACGCCTTTATTATAGTTCAACCAATTGCAAGCATTATTACTATCTCCTGGATGAATAATCAAGTTGCTAATGTCAAATAACGCTGTACTTTATGAGTCTATATGGTTCTCTACACTCTAAAAAAAAAAACGTGCCACACTTTTTGTTGACTTTCTGTTATTCAGTGCAAAGGATAACATGAATTACTCACCTGCTCCCTCAAGGAGAGAGCCAAATAATAGACTAGCTACCACAGACTGCACAGGCAAAAGATCACAATGCTATTTTCAAGGATAGATGTTGTTTCCACAGGTCAAACGCTGGGGAAACAATGGCCTGGTCTGAGTCTGTGGATACACTACTAGCTAATAAAGGTAAGAAGTAAGTGAAAAATATTTTTTTAAAAACGTGTGTCAACCCAGTTCACAAACGCTGCTGTCAGGTTTTAATGCTGCTCTCCAGTTCAACTCTCCACGTGCTTTGAACCACAGCCGCGCTACTGCTGGAGGCATGCGAGCTGCTGTGCTGAAAGGCAGAGGGGGCATGTTTCTCCAGGCTGCAAACACAATATACATCTGGCCAATGCTTAAGGGACATTTAAGAAGGCAGAAGCCCTCTGAAAGTGTTTTGTTTTATGAAGATAACGGTGTAATGGTTCTGTTCTTCCTATTTTTTTAAATAAGAAAAAAATCCACAAACTTTTTCTTAGGTTTCTCCTGTTACAAAGAAATATGTGCGTTGCGCATTGACTTTCAGTCAAACAAAAAATTATCATTTCTAATATATCCAAAGTCACTTCTCCAAGAGATCCTATTCCTACTGACCTGAAACCTCAAATCACATGTAACTTTAAAAATTCCCTTGCCCCTGCCCCATTTTCCAGCAGTAACTTTGTGGCCTGGAGTGGTATGGTGCCTCCATACTGTTTCTGAACAGTATTAACTTGACTAACACATCTAAATTTGGGTGCTGTCAGCTTTCTTTTCTAAGAGCTTGTGATTTGGATTAATTTTAAAACAATTTCTTCCAAACAAACCTTTCTTTGTTTCATTTTTTTCTCTTAAAAGCACAAAAAACTGCCGAACAAAGAAGTAACAAAAAGTCCATCTCTTCATCCAAGTCTTAATCATTACTTGAAAGGAGATGGAAGCGTTATTTAGGCAGGCTAACTTCAGCTCTGAGAGGAGCACACTACCACAACATGACTTAATTTTCTTCTTGCTTCTTAGACCAGTGGTCAGCCTCAAATCCCTAATTTTCTAATCAATAGCCTCAAATCCCTATTTTCTAATTCCCTACAAATCCTCTTGAAGACCAAAACCTCCAGGATCCCCTTTTGACTAGTGCGTCAGTGCTAGAGAGACCAAACCACAGCAGGCAGGTATTGGGAGCATTCCTCAATTAGTAACTCTGAAAGAATTCTCCTAGTCACCTTATCATCATTATAGGTTAACCTCCTATTTATTTCCCCCACAACAACCTCTTAACACTGACTGCTGGCTGACAGGCAAAACAATATCAGACACATAAGTTACACTATATATACTGCATATATATACACACACACACACACACATGTGTATATACATACATATAATCTGCATTGGTCTTTCAGTTTCCCTCTACCCATCATCTCATGCATTTTTCCCCAGATGGCTTGGCAGCTTTTAGGACGTTTTTGAAGTCAGAGTTCAGTGAGGAGAATGTGGAGTTCTGGCTGGCCTGCGAGGACTTCAAGAAAACCAAATCCTCCACTAAGATCGCCTCAAAAGCCCAAAAAATTTATTCTGACTTTATAGAAGCTGATGCTCCAAAGGAGGTAAATAGTTTTTTGTGTGTACTTTGGGTACTGAGGATGGGTATCAAGTGGAAAGTTCAGATCCAAACTTCCAGGCATGACAGAAAGTACAGTTCAATGTGGCTGTACTTCCATTTTCCTGTCAATTCTTTACCAGGTAGAAAACAACGTATGGAACTCTGTGAAGCAAACAAAGACCTCTTATGGTTTATACTTTACATACATTCTTCACACAGGGCATGGGTTTCTCTTACCTGAAGTTTCTACCTTAAGATTTAAGGAAATACATGTTCAATATAATTTCTTTTCTCTAACCATTTCTACAATGCAATAAGCACCATTTCCTCTGTATTTTAGGTACCAGTATATTGGAACGTTAATGATTCTATTTGTTCTTTTGTACAGATATTTTTGATGTGATGAAAATTAAAATGCAAACTTGCAAAAATTTCCATCACAGCATTCAATTTTATCATTATTTAAAAAATGCTTACTGTGAAGGAAGAAATTGCTAATTAATTATTGATCACGTTCTGCTCCCTAACAAACTTTTACTCTGAAGTTTTTGCCTTTGATAGTGAGCATGCTTTGAATGTCCGCATGTCTTACATATGATTGAAATTCATTTTATTATTATTAAAAACAAAAAATCCTTACAAAATACATAGGGCCAAAACCTAAACCGATGCCGAGTACCTTCATCTCTAACTTACTCTTTGGTAATCGGTACTTCATAGGATTTGGTTTGGCAAAAAGATGAGATAATCAGAAGCAAGTTTTTCCCTTCTTTTTTCAGTGATGCCATCTTTTTAAGAGCCAAATAAAATAAAGAATTCAGTATGCTAGAAAATGAAGGGATGACCTTCCTGCTTATTTGCATCAGCCAGGGTATTTGGGAGGAAATTCAAATGCAGACTGTGTCCCGTACACGAACAGACCTCAGCTTTCCAATCAAACTAACGTTGGTTTTATGCCTCCTTTCTTCCTACAGATTAATATTGACTTCCAAACCAAAACCCACATCTCTCAGAATATCTCCGAGCCCACCCTCAGCTGCTTTGATGATGCTCAGAGGTTAATCTATAGTCTCATGGCAAAGGACTCCTTTCCCAGGTTTCTAAGATCAGAAGCATACAAGGAACTAGTACAGAAGC
This sequence comes from Nipponia nippon, assembly GCF_047370975.1. NCBI lineage: Eukaryota > Metazoa > Chordata > Aves > Pelecaniformes > Threskiornithidae > Nipponia > Nipponia nippon. Next base: position 47,718,065 of record NW_028262369.1, on the reverse strand, counting down.
AACAGAGTGGAAATCAGAAGAGATGGCTCCCATTTTTGTGAGAAAATACCTGAGGGATTATGAATTTTTAAATCTCTCCCATTGCAACTCAGTACAGATAATATTTTATTAAAGTGATTGTACAAACCAGATCTAAGGATTGCCTTTACCAGCTTGTTTTTAAGTGCAATGTGCACATGATACTTTCTAATAACAGTGGAGAAATATTCAAGAAACAGGATGGAACATGCTAAGACATTTGAGCTACCTTTTTACTAAAGAAGCTTGCCATTGATAATTTTTCCAGTGCTTGCTTTATTTGTCAAAATGTTTTCACATTTTTAAGCAGAATGTTTTGGTTTTCTGGTTTGCTGTTGATTTTTCTTTAGAAGTATGGCCTCAAAAATAAGTTCTTTTCAGGGAACTTGAATACGTTTACTCATTCATTCATCCTCTTATTTGTAATTTGTAAAAAACCTCAACATCCTCTTTTAAACATATTTTATACCAATTCAAAACAGAAGAAGTAGAAATATGGTAGATAAGACTATGATAATATTTAATAAGTAGGCAGCTGCTTTCTAACAAATGTTCCTGGCATTCAGAGCAAATTAATGTTTCATAATACTTCTGTCTCCAATATGACTCTCTTTAATTTTCTTTGTGTTTATATAATTTAAATTATTGAAAAGTCTCATTTATTAATTGTGTAGGCATTTTGGACAAAACCTGAGTAAATCTTCCTGTGTATATTTTCAATTAATAATTAATTTTCTTTGCTTTTCCAAATGCATCAGTGATACTGTCCCCATGCACTCGTGAAGAAGAAATATCAATAATTATAACCACTTTTCAATGAAATACAGATAAGCAGGAAAGTAGACATAAGGCAAGTAAGCACATAAATCAGAATTTAGTCATGGTGTTATTTTTCAAACAGGCAAGATATGATAGGATTCTAACGCAATCTTCAGGTGTCTCCAGATGCACACACTGATCTCATTCATTGCTATTAGATTTATTGCATATATTTATGTGAAGGAAGGAGCTGTACTGAAGAAAAAGAAATATTTTGAACGACATGGGGCAGGAAGAATCTTCACTATGGAGAACAATTCTAAACACAAGAGACAGCAATAAGATTTTTCAAAAAAAAGAAAAATCTTTCACTTTATATGAATTTGATCCTTTTGATTCTTTTGCTTTTGAGCTGCTCTGAATCTCCAGGAATTTCTCCCTGTTTGGAACTCTATTTATGCCTTCTACACACCATCACATCCCTCTATGCAAAAGACCCTCTCTATTTTATCAAACTACATTAAGGAACTAATTCATTTAGACAATAAAGGATATTAAGTAGTCTGAAAGCCCCAATATGCTGCCTTTGGTCACGTACTTAGGTTTGTGTCCTGCCACAGCTTATGTAGGTAGGTAGGTAGGGTGTAAAATATCTGTTCTTTGATACTCATCATCTCTTCTATCACCTAGTTTTTCTTCTTGCTGTCTGCATTTCTTTTTCTTCCCCAGTACTAGTGGTTAACAGAGAAATGAACACGGTCGCTGAAGTTGAGCTACAAGGAGGATGTGGGTTTGTTTTGCAGTCCCACAGCTACCGTTCATTTTGCAATGATACTTCAGTGGAAAATTGCAACTTCCGTCTGCAGCGCAGCCTTGGCATCCTTTCTGCACCAGGGGATTTCTGCTGGTTAAAGTCACAGTAAAGACAGCAGTCAGGATTGCTGAAATTACATCATTTACTCAAAAATGTAGCAAGTCATTTTCCCTTCTTACAAATCCAATTCTCATTTTCAGAAGAGAAAATTCCCAGTAGGAAGAAGTGGGATCATGTCCCCTTTCTTAGTAGGGCAAGTAGAAAGCCAAAAAATTCTGCTATACCAATCGTTTAGGACCTAAGGATAAAAAAAAAAGTACCTTGAAAAGAGATATGTGATCACGAAATCTCACAAGTCTCTCTGTGCTCCTTTAAAACTTGCACACTCCAGACTTCACCCCATCACAAACAGAGCTAGAAAGTGTTCGAAAGATGGCTGCCAGGGATCTCTCATTCCTGACTGTTTGGAAACACAGAATAAGAAGTTAAAAATATATATAAAACTGTCAAACTTGATAAAAATAATGCATGTTATTATTCTGGTAACTATATAAAAACAATAGTAGGAAGCATCGTGTCCACATGACATCTGGCTGATTCTCTATGATCAACAGCATAATTATTGTCAATAGAGTAGATCATTCTTAACATTTTAGCATTTGACATTCATTTTAATAATTACATAATAAAGCATCGTGAATGGTTTTAACACGTTTTCAATTAATTTAGAATGTTTTAAGAGAAATGTACAGAAACTGCACTTTTAGGGGTTATCAAGTGTAGGGGCTCAAGTATAAAGTAACAGTACTAATCCTTTCATAACCCCCTAATTAAAACTATGCTAGTTTTAATTAACTAACAAAGTTAAACTTTTGTTGTTGATCATGCCTTTCAACATTTGTATTAATTAATCTGTTTCAGATGCTTAAATATGTGATGAAACTTTGCAAAGTTTAAATAAATCATCACTATAAAGTCATATATATCCAATGATAATTGGATGCACATTCACAATTAATTTTTAAAACCCTCAGAGCACTATCTGACTACATCATATGCAATTAAACAAAAGAATCTACGGTATATTGAAGTGTGTTAAAGTTTAACAATCAAATTTCTGAAAACTTCTGTAATATAACTTATTATTAAAGCATTATTAAAGATCCATTTCAGAAAGTACCTGAAAATGCTCAGATATGAAATACAGGAGCCAGTAGTCTTTATTTCTCTTTATTTTCTAGGTCTAAAACTGACGCTTCATACTTCTACAACACCAAAAAAAAGGTCACAGCCTAGCATCTGAGCTCTGATAATATGACATAGGAAAAGGCAAGGCACTGAAGTATGATTTAGAAGATTTAGACTGAACTTTGCCAAAATCGCAGAGCTTTACCAAGAACTTCCAGCATGACCTTGGCCCAATTGTATAATCTATTGCGCAGCAGTTATGAAATTGAGAAGTTACCTCCATCTTCCATCAAAATGTAATATATTTATGCCCTTTAATATTTGGGGACCATGCAGACAATCCAGGAAGGCACAATCTATGTTCAGGCTTCAGAGCGATCCTTCAGAGCAAAGCCAATTAATACCAGTGTAATATCTTCATTGTCAAAGCCACTAAAGTTTGAAAAACTTGGATATACATTTTCTGGAGAGGGGTCACAACTATTCTTATAAGTTTGTACATCACCTATTCCTGTGGAACCTCCAGCACTAACACATTACCAGAATTATTTATCCTATACTACAGTGCTGTTAATACTGCATATTACATGTTCAATAATTATCTTACAGATGTTACGATGGACTTTTTAGGGAGGTTTTGGTGTGGTCTTTTTTTTGCTAGCCCATAATAAAAAGAGGAAGAAAATACTGTTATAGCTAAATAGAAAGCACTTTTAAAAAGTTGCATTAGAAACCATGTTTGCACTCCAAGCCTCCCTGTTGCTTTCACTGAAAAATAAAAAGTGGCTATTTGGGTTTTTTTCCCCTCTCTTTACAAGTCCAAGACAGGCAAAAATCTCAATTCTGAGAAGAATTTTTTTTTTTTTAAAGGACTCAATCTCTTTCAGCACAAAAATTAGATTGACAAAAAAACCCCTACCAAGTAGAAATGGTAGAAATAAATGCAAAGTTAACACCACATTTCTCAAAAACAAAAAAATCTCAATTCCTGCATGCAGTGCCAATCCTAAAGCTCCAACAGCATCTAGACTAACAGACCCCCTCAGATCCATTATGCTCACATCATGACAGGACTGTCCCAGAATTAAAGGCATAATAATAAAATAATACATACTATGTTATATATTTTTATATATTTATATAATAATATATAATATATAAATCTAAAAATAATAAGCATATACATAAATATAATAAATGCTTAATTAGTCCTCAATACAGGACTGATATCAGTATTGTTCTGAAGCACAGGATCCCAAATTACAGGCGGACAGGTATATTTCCAGTGGTAGTCAGGGCTTTGTGAGACTCCTACCTATGTCTTGTCAAACGTTTGTTAAATTCAGCATGCTTCTGTAAATGCTGGCGATGAAGACAGAAAATTCTCTGGTAACATTGTAATGCAAAAATGTACTTGAACAGACACACATAATCACAGGCTTTGCACAAGAACCTCCTAGATTTTTGTTTTGATCTTGATCCAAACAAAAAAAATTCAGAATACAGAATCCCTCAAGCAGCATCTGATGCTAAATAAGATGACCATCATGCTACGAACCTACACAATTTGAGGAGAGTTTTGCACCCATTAACCCATACTGAATAACAGTTTTGCTCATGTACCCAAATATGCAAGTCTAATATTCATCTCTGGTTACAGAGTTGTCAAAGTGGATTTTCAATTAGCAGTTTTCAGCGCAGGGCTCTCCTAAAGCATTTTGATTGATGTCAGACCCGAGAGACCTGTCCCCGTGGCACACTGACACCCTGCTCGTCCTCTCCTCCCTGAGCTCTCTCCAGCCACTGGGCAACAGCGACCTTCTTAAACTAGCCTTATTTTCCATATATAAGATCTCCCTCTTGATGAGATGTCTATGCGAGATTCCCTTCTTGACCCAGTTCAGCTGTTTTAGAGGATACAGCTTTTGAAATGAAATTCAATCATGGAAAGAGGCAGTAACAGCTTTAATAATTCCTGCAATTTATCCAAACATGAATGATACCAGTGTGGTCAAACTATTCCAGCAAGCAGCAGCTAGAAAACATTCCATTTGACAACTTCCCCACATAGGCGTGCCAGAGCTGGCTCATTACATTTTTGATTTTTATCTTCTCTCTATACCACACATTTTTAGGAATGCTCCATCTTGTGTGGAATTGTGTGAACAAAGGCACATAAGCCAGTGGAAGGGCCCCAGCTCACCTATGTGAATGTTAGACCAGATGCAAGATAATACAATCCACTATCTGAACTAGAAATATAAAATACCTAGAAGTTCTGAAGACTAGAGGCATACTTTCTGCCTTTCAGTATACTGAAAAACAAGGAGAGAAAAAAAACAAACAAACAAAACATGAAAAGAGGCATTGTCACATTTGTTGACACTGGTTAAAGGTCTCAGGTAGCTCAAGAAGCAGCCCATGTTTGTTAAAGAAAAATGAAACTGAGTAATGAAAACAAGATCCCCATGCATATACACCTTCATTCAATAAATACAGCATGATATGCTGTCTCTGCACCGTCTAGGAACTGTAATTGATATTGTAATTCTGAAATAAATGAGTATTTCAAATTAAGTTAAGTAATGGAAAGTATTTTGAAGAACTGACAAGTGACACTAAAATTATCACTAAAAGTTCTACTTTAAGTATTCTTAAGCTGTTCATTTTGAGAGGAAAAACCCTCCCAGAAAAAGTTTCTTTCCCATTTTTTCCCAGCTTGTCAACTTCTGTAATATTAGGCCTTGGAAATTAGACTCGATGTATTCTTACACATTTCAGAGGAGGGCCTGGATAATTTGATTTAGTGAGAAAAATGAGACTATACTAGAGCAAATGATTCGCTACCTTATTTTTTTATATTGTTGCTATGGTTTCTAGCTGCCATGTATGTTATCATTTCTCTGTCCTAAATGAGACATTGCCTTGTTTTGTTTGGTTTTGGTTTTTTTGTTGTTGTGTTTTTTTGTTTTGTTTTTTCTATATTGCATGGGTTTAGTTTTTTGCATATAAAATGAGCAGAGTTGGATTTGTCTCTCAATCCATATCTGTTTCCATTTAGGTTTGCATGCAGATTATTTTTAGTTCTATGAGTAGTTTCCCTACTATGCATAACAGTCCTGGAAAGGCAAACAAAAGCACGTACTCAGTAAAAATTCTAGGGAAACCTTTTTTTTTTCTTCTTCTTCTAATACAGTGGTTATAACTTAAAGGCTCATAAACCAGAAAAGAAAGGGGAAAAAAAAAATCCTTAAATAAGTTACATTTCTTGAATAATTTCGAATGTACTATGTTGTCTTCTAAAGATCATGTTTTAGCAGAGAAGAGGGCAGCAAGAGAAGAAATCATGAAGATGTATGATGTAGTATTTTGGATAAAAATCTTATTCGTATCTGTGGTGGCAGCAACATCTCCATGCCTGCACAGCATGGGGAATATAGCAAGGCAGGATACAGAGAGATTACCCAACTCAGTCTCCTACACTGGTCAATCATCCCTGGGCTGAAGCTTCTTCGGTGAGCTGCACTGTATCCACCTTTCAATTCTTCACCAAATTCCCGTGGCAAAAACCCTATTATTAAAAATGTATTACCTTTTCCTCCCTCTTAAATATAGAATAACTGTACTAGGTTAACTACAGGCTACTGAGTCTCTAGTCTTTAAACTACCACCACATGTAAATAATGTTATTAATGTTCTTCTGCTCTAGTTGTAGATATTTCTGCCACTAACCTAAGAAAATACCCAACATCCAGGGCTCAAGAGGCATTTGCTTCTAAACTGATAAAAGGTAAATAATGTAAAGAAATCTAAATATCACAAACGCAAGAAAGCTCAATCTTCACATAATGTAACATGGGAAGCTCCTTTGAAAGGTTGAACTAGTTTGTTATTTAAAACATTATATTCAATAGAGGAGATGCATAGGCAAATTCAGGCTGAATGGGCTGACAACAGAAAACCTCTGACACTGTAAAATGACACTCCATAAACTAGGAGATATCAGATAAAATGGGATGGACTGACACTGGGACACTAATGCTTGTATTGCTAATATTTTTCTAAACTCTGTACTCTGTCTGCCTGGTCTTTTACCCACGCTCCTCACCGTGAAGGGACTTCTCTTGCTTCTAGTCCATTCTAAATTTGTAGAGTGCTATCGCTTGTCTTGAAGCACCATCAGCAACTATACAATATGAATAGTTTCAAATTGATTTGAATTTAATTTCCAGATAAAATGGACTGGATTTTGATCTAAATCCAATCATTTTGTCTGTTGTAATGAGAAAAAATGGCAGTAGGGAAAAGCCCTTGTATTTACTGAATTTCTTACCAGAACTGATCCTTTTAGGAGAAAAAAAAAAAAAAATGAAAAACGTGTTTTGTTAAATGGTATAAAAGGGGTTTTTGTGACATGGTATCTTTTCATGCCAAATGGTAAGTGCAACATATTCCAGACTAGACAGACTAATTAATACTGACACCTTGTACAGTTTCAAATGTTTTTCACTGTTGATAGTGAGTCAGTATTGGAAATTCTATATTCTGAGACAGAAATTATTAGAATAAACTGTACTTGGATCATACTTCATACTTTCTGATATTTATGCTATTTTTCAGTTATTCTCACACTTTACGTAGCGCTCTCTGCAGTGTCAATGACATGCCACATTAGAGCTGAATTCTGTTGACAGGAATACGTTGGTTTTCTAAGTGAAATTGCATTTTTGCATAAATTTTAAAACAGGAAAATTGGATATTTTAAAAATATGCTTGTTGGTTGCAGTCATTTTTTAATGGTAACTCTCCAAGCTTTTTCTAACATTTTTATTAGGAGTAACGCTTTTTTTTGCAATGCATGACTAGGTAATAAGTCTGTATTCTGAACTGAAATTAGAATTGGAGGAATGGTAAAGGGGGACACAAACAGAGGATTCCAGTTTTAAAAAATGTTCATCTGGTCCCCTAAAAATCTCCACAGGCTTCTGTGAAGATTAATGAAGTTTCTGTGAAGATTAATGAAAAAGAATGCCTACCACTATTAAGTACTTTATCCCCTAAAAATACAGTTTCAAGTCAACTGTATCTATGGATTTAATAATTACAAAAATAAAAAAATTTTTCTTTCTTAAACAAAGGGGGGGTGTGTTTGTTTTGTTTCCTTTTAGAATTGACAGAAATATGAATTAATTCATACTTCACTGCCCTCTGTGAAAACAGGTTTTTATGCATTGGTAATTGAAGTCCATCAGACAATTCCTGTGAGCTGTTGCTTACCAAAGTGCTTACAGAAGCATTGCAGTCTATGCCACAAAATTATCTGGTTTTATTTTTTAGGAAAATTGTATCTCACATCTTATTTTTGTAATAAATTTCAGTATTATTTTGGTGTTATTTTTCATTTTTATGTTAATTATGTATTTAAAATTATCTCAGGAATTGATCTTTTGTTGGCAGTCCATATGAAAAAAGAGAAATGACAAAAGGAATTACAGCCCATTAGAGAGCTCCTTTAAGTTCTTCAATTATATAAAAGCGAGGGAGATTTATATGCAAATGAAATCTGCAGGCATTAAAAAGGGAGGTAGTACAATGTAATTGCAGAGAAACTGCACAGAGGCAGCAGAATAATGACAGAAAAAAATGTAATGAGATTCAGCTTCATAAATGTTAATCTAATATATTTAAGGGAAGGCAGCTTAGAATGCAGCTCATTGGGCAGGTAATATCTAGCAATATTGTTGAAGGACATCGTGCACCTTGGTATAAGAGCTTGTTTATTCAGATGTATGTATTAACTCTTCTCAAAAACACCTTTCAAAGATCTGAACAAATAGATAATGTTTATACTATGCCCCTTTAGGCTTTGGCTACAATGGGGAGTACAGAAATCGAATTCCAGGGGCATGGCCTTCCATCAAGGACAACCCGCTCCACTAAGCGTTGCTTCAAGGATTGAAAGCTGTACATATGGATCTGAATGTACAGGTCCTAGAATTCAATATACATCTTCAACGTTACAGTCTGGAATTATTTAGGACTCATTTCTTTTTCAAAATACTATTAGTATGCATAGGGCAGAGAACTGTTCCTTTCCAAAATTTTCATACATTGGCATTTGAAATTGGAGGGACCTAATTTATCGGAAAGGTATTAGTGAATCGTCAGGAGTTCAGTGACTAGGAAATTAGGGCAACAGACGCTTGATTTATGAAGAAATATTAAAGAGATGAGCAGAAATACAGTGTCTCAGTCAAGGAGATGTGAACCATGTGTGTTAAAGCAGCATAAAAACAGAAGGCATGGAGTGTGAGTCAAGGAACCAGAGCGATGGGATTGCAGCTCCACAATACAGACTGAGGCTTCTTTAGGAATATTTCCTTGTTTATCCTGAGGGAAAGGACAGAATTCCCATGAGATGGGATAGTCACTGGAATAATAAATAGATAATGGACTAGAGAAGAAATCCCCACTGGCACAGCAGATGGGCTTCACCACTAATAATTCTTTTCTGCCTGTACTTCACTTCAGCTGGACACTGACCCCACCACTACAGCAGATGCTGAACATAAAGTTGGTGCTGAATTCCCATGCAGCAAAACTGCCCAGGTTTCTTGTTCCCTTGACTCCTAAGTATCCTGACATTTTCAGGGAAATGTCTTTATACATTCCAAGCACAACTGTCCTTACCAAAGAACTGGAAAATGTTACAGTGGCTAACATATGGTAGAAGGAAGGTGAAAAATCAAGACAGCCATCAAGATTAATTTGCTTATTTAAGCAATAATTTGGGAAAATATTTAATCTGCTTAACTTTCAGCACCTAAGCAATCTATCTTGAGTAATTATAGCAGGAAAGCACGTTGCAAACATCGGCGTCGTGTTGAATCGGTGTTGGCAGATGGACCCAACTGCTAGTGCATTTATAGGAGCAATTCAAAGTTCTGGGGAGAGTACTTCTGCATCACTGAGGAGCATTACCTTAAAATAAAGGCATGTTTTGTATCCACATCAATTTTACATTACATCTATATTAAGAAAATAGTAGTTTTGATACGGTAATTTCAACATCTTACAAAATACTGTGGTACCACCTTGTGGCAGCTTTTTTAAATAGCACTGTTGGCATTAAGACTGTGAATGACTATTTAAAAAATGAAATTAGAACAACTAGCATTTGCTCTGATTAGAGTTTTGAGCTACGTTCAGAACCATCTTCATCCTCCTAGCAACTGGAATACTTTATGGATTTATGAGTCTCTGCTACAGAATATTTGAAGTAAATTTCAAATGTATTTCAGTGGAAGCTGGATATCAGTGTTCCAACACTATTAGAAAATCACTTTATATATATATATATACACACACACATGAGAACTCACCTGTTGAATCTTCTCAGTCTGGAGTTATGCATATACTCAAATACCATCAAAGCTGGGAAGCAAAAAGACACAAACAAGGGAATTTCCTGCCTCCATGGAGGCTGACAGATCAGTGACAGCATTTCCAGCTCTGGGCTCCAGAAACAAAACCAAACCTCTTTTGAGGCACAGCGATGGGAGAGGCCACCAGGTAGATCTGTCAGGCAGGACTGACTGATAGCTCCTGTAACCGCATCCCTGTCTGTGCAAGCTCAGGAGGCTGCTGGGAGCAGGCTGGCATCAGCAACACAAGAGGGAACTAAGAGATGTGGAGGAGCCCAGGTTGTGCCTGTTGTCTCACAGATCTGCAAAGAGAAGGAAGCCAGTGAGAGGTATGGAGAGGCGACACAGGGAAGACAGCGGCTTCTGCTCTCATGATGTTAGGATTAGAGGAAGGCATGGAAAACTTCAGAAGGCAAACAGCCATGTCACTGAGCTGCCATGGTAAAGATGAGCTTTTGGAAAGAAAAACACAGAAATCCAGATACTGCTAAGTGGACTAGAGACCTCAGACTGAAAAAGCATTTATTTTAGGTGACCTGGCTGGGGCAGTAGCTAATTAGCCCCTCTGTACTCTTCTGGTGTTGAATCTTTTTAGAGACACTGAAGTATAACAAACAGTACTGTTTCAAGGACCTTTTGGTCTGCCTCTCCCACAGCCATCTTCATCCTCCTTTCCACATCACCGCAGGAAATGAGGTTTCTGCTCTTAAACAGGACGTACCATCTGTTTAGACTTTGTGCTTTGGTTTAGGTCCATCTCAGGGTATTGAAGTTTAGGTACAAATTTATCTCTTACAGCTTTGACTGATTTGAAAACACAGAGCAGGAAGGAGAACTTCTTTTGTTTGAAAATGGTAGTTAACAGGTTGTTTATTGTGTGTACAAGGAAGCTCTGGGTTTCTTCAAATTAATGCTTCAAATTTGAAGCAGCTTGCCACATTCCAGCTCGAACTCGTGTGTGCTCCTCTTTTGTTCACTAACTACACATGTCAGCTTAGTGTAAAAGGATTAAAAAGTGGCACAGAAATTAGACATGAATGAATGAATTTGAAGCAAGGGCTTTTGGCTCTGTGAGGTCTAGTTCTCCTCCAGCATCCTGCTTTCTAGTTTCCAGCTGAACCCAAAGGGAAAAGCATTGGGATTATGTATTACACCTATTGATTGATTAAGGTTAGCAATGAAATATGAAAATGCCAAAAGGTCAGATGTTTGGCTCAAGCTGAAGGGAAAGCGTAAGGCTAAAATACAAAGCAATAGAAAATGTGAACAAAGGCTCTTACACCCCCTCAAGAACACTGTGTTTAGATATCTTCCTGTCACACTTTCTAATCTCTCCGTCATCTCTCTACCTCAGACTCAGATTAAAAAAAAGTTCACAAAAAAGTGCCCACCTGGTGATTAGAGGAGTAAAACCACTTTCTCCTGAAGCAGTTTGATGGATACTAGTTTCTGACAGAATAATCAGATATGTACTTTTTACTATTTTCTTCGTTTTTAAAAGCTACCCTTTAAAAGCGGACACTACTGTATTACCAGCAAGTGCCACAGCCCCTGTTACTATAGTAAAACATTTTTCCACTAAGTAGGCACTTATGTACCTGGGACATTTGTTTTCCAGACTTTCTCATGCATACTCTATAAGGCAATGTTGATTGTAACCTGTCAAATAATCTTTGCAAATATCCATCATTTATGGTAGCTATAAGCCCATGCCCTGATGCTATATTAAATAAGTCGTAACTCATGGCAAGAGAAGCGGCAGAATGGGAAGATATATTGAGGTAATTAAAGGAAGGTTTCTTAAACAGTTTCTTTAACCTTAACACACTAAGCCCCCATTTATCATTTTATGCTGTATACTTGTAATAGACCACGTCACGTGTCATCTCCTCAAGGAAGAAGGCCAATTCAGAAAGTATTTAAACACGTGCTCACCTCACAGCTGGTGAGCAGAAAGTCAAGTGCCTCACTGTGGAGAAGTCTGAGGAAGAGAAGGAAAATGATGAGAAAGCATGGGCATGACTGCCTAAGGAGAACAACATCATAATGAAGAGCAACAGAAATACAGATTTCTTCTGAAACTATCTTAGAAATCAGTTTAGATTTATACAAGAAGATAGGTGAAAACTCCATTTCCTTAATTTGTTCTCCCACAGTTGTAGGATTAGTGGTAAGGGTACGATCAAAGTTGTATGTATTCACTTGTGCACACAAAACTGGAATTGAAAACTGTGAAGGCTCAGTGAGAGGGTCTTCAAACTCTGATACAGCCCTTGTTTTTTGTTTTTTTTTTTCCTCTACTATACAGGCTGAATAATGCCCCAGTGGACTGGATAGGGAAGCTGTAAATTGCCATACATAAACCATCTGCAAAATGGAGCACAGAAAGGTGCCAGAGACACAAAGCTGGAAGGGGCTTTCATCAGATGCACCTGTAAGAGTGAACATTTTTGGTCTCAACTTATTTGTACCTCATTTCTCAGCTTTGTATGAAGAATCCTTTCAAGTTCAGATCTTGCAATCAATATACAAATGAATAGCCTGCAAATCTCTGTTTCTATATGTCAAGTGATCAAATCTGGCCAGGATTTTTCAACACAAGCTTTTTGATGGGAGAATTCTGAGTGAACCCCCAGATTTTCTAAAGAAAAATATATGTTTCAAAAGGGTTCTCAGGAAATTTTCTCAGGACAAGTTTGGAGGGGAAAGAAGAAAAAAAAATTTTTTTTTCTTCATCACCACATTTACTCTCTCTCTTGAAAATAACCAGTGATTTACAAGCTAAGTTGGGATGTATGGAGGCGCATGCAGAGCACAGGACAGATATCTCAAGTCTCCCTCACTCCAGATACTGCTTATCTTGTGACTAAGGGGTGTCTGTCTGACTGGTGTGGGTTCTTCTGTAAAAGCAATAGTTTCAGTTCTATAGTGAAGTTGTTACTGACTTTTTTTTTTTTTTAAGCCAGACCCTTTGTTCCCACTTCCCATTTCCCTCCTCTTCACGTTTTTCTTGAGTTCGGGTATTTTGGTTTTTGAGGTCCTGATGATGCGATCCCCTGCCTGTCTGTCCACCCACAGAAGGCTAAATGCTACTCAGCGTCGGGGTGAACTTTATGGCCTTGCGTGCTTTTTTTGGTTTGTCTGACTTGTGGGAGGAGGATGGAGATCGCACTCTGGCCCACATTTGAGCCTCTTCATCTATATATAGATGTATAGATGTGATATTTCCGCGACTGCAGGTTTTAAGGGCCATCTCAAAAACCAGAAAGAAGGTGGTGACTTGCATGGAAAGTATCTGCCAACATGCCCACCCATTAATGCATGCCTGAGTCAGCCCGCTGTATTCTCCTCCTTGCCACTCCTGAATTGCCCATCCTGACCAAGTCTGGTACACAATCCCCCTTTTCTGCTCAAGTTCTTCTCCTTCTTAAACTGAGAAGTAAAAATCTAGCTATGGCATTTGCGACTACATCTTTTTAACAAGTTGTGGTGAGAACACTGGAACCAGTGAAGCGTGTTTTCCCTATGGAAACTTGCATCTTCTACTCCCAATATCACAAAGTCTTGCCCTGCTGTCACCTACCACCTCACCCTTACATAAGACTATTTCTTACACCCACAACCCTTATGTTTCATGCCTTCTCACTCCCACTGCCTGTAGACCACTGGCAAGGCAAGGAACAGTAGAAACAGCATGCGGTTCGGAGACACCATGTGCTGTTTGTCAGCAGTGTACCAAACCCAGCCTCCTCTACCCAGTCACCAGTTTCATAAAGCCAGAAGGACCATACCTGCACCCCTCCCATCAAGTTCAGTTACAATCGCCTTAAAGCATAAAGAGTTACTGTGCAAGGTAGCCAGGCAGACAGAAGACAACATGATAACTAGGCTTCATTTCCCTGGGAAACAAGTTTGATAACTCATTAATCTCACTCTTTATGAAGAATGGATCATCCAGGAATAGAATCTGGTTTCTTACCTGGTTTCAGTCCTGTTTACCCAGTTACACACAGCAGCAGCCACTAGCAGAGGCTTTGAGGACTGTGCCTCAATGACCCAAATCAATCAAGCACAGGCACAAAAATAAAACAAACAAACACTTCACCAAGGTTTAAAGGGACAAAAAGAACAGCAGTTTGCAGGAAAGTGGGCTCAGAGAAGACTCTGTAAAAGGTGCTTAAAAAAATTAAAGTTTACATTAGTTACCAGCAGGGGACAGCAAGGCTTTATACATACACAGGGATTTACCTGCTTTTCTGCTCTGATAAAAAAAGACTGTTAAGTCTTTAGATACCATTGGGCAAAGGCTTCCAAAAAGGAAGAGTCACAAGTGCTCAAATTCAGCCAGAACTGTAGGATAATAGTAGTAAAGACCTGGAGTAACAATCTCGAGGCTCAATCAGATTAAAAATACAACCACCATCACCCTACTTTACTTACCAAAATATTCAGGGAGAGATTTAAATTTTTAATTATTTAGTGCTATTTTACATGCTGAATGGGATCTTACTTGCCCTTAGTTGCTATTTCAGAAGGGTAGAGATCTGCAGGTTCAATGTCATAGCTGACGGCCCTATACCTTCAATATTTTAGGGCACCTACAGTGACAGTATACACCTATATTTAGGCAGCTGGCTCACAGTCTCCGGTTCTTTGGATGGGGAAGAGGTTTCAAAATGCACGTAATCATTTCTGATCATAGCTGTCCTTCCATGATCTCATATTCCACGAGATTTGATGACACTTTTATCACCAAGGAATGACAACATTTATGCGGTCCCCCATCACAAACTAACAAAAGCCTGCACTGACTACGTGTCTTAAAAATCAGGACAAGGGATTTCTTATTTAAAGGACTAGTGAAAATTAAGAAGTGTTCTTTTCAACTTTGGCATACAAGAAAAAGTGTCCTTTTTGAAAAAAAAAAAAAATCAATAAGACATTTGCAGTTTGTTAAAAATGTTTTTGAAAAACATGCGCTATGCTGTAAAGTCTCCAAATACTGAAAAATGAATGGGACCATCTCCAATTAGTTATCAATGCATGCACGTGCTGTGAATAATTAAACTGCAGTTTCCTTTGAAAAGAAGTCTGCAGAATTAAAGAAGGAAAACTATTCCTGCTCTTCATGTACAAAACTGCATCCTTTCTAACTCAGGAGCTGTTCACACATCACCCATAGCGAGTGGATACCAGACCAACAGACCATAACCCCCAAATCTATGTTATATTAAAAGTATTATTATATACACACACACGCATATTTTCCACATTCCAAATGTGATTAGGAAGTTCATTTTTGTATTTTGATTTTTCATACAGAGAGGTATTAATGTCCTTGCATACAAAGTGGGCCATAAATACCATCCCATACCTAATTTTGATTTCCATGTTTTAAAAGTACCATTTCCAAATTTAAAGGGCTTTTAAAAAGAACCAGGGTTGAGGTCCAGCAATCTCCTTACTAGTAAAAGAACAAAGAAATTCAATCTGCTTAATTTGTCAAGGAACAAATCAACAAATAACTTCATCACAGCCTATAATTGAAAAAAAAATACGAAAGCAAGACAAGTTCAAACTCGAATGAGACACACTTTTTAATGACAACTCCATGTTAAGACATGTTAGACTTATACTGGGACTTTAAATCCAAACTGGATAGCATTCTAAAGAATGTTTTACTCGCACACGATTCTAAAGCCTTTATTTTGCAGCAGGTCCGACTAGGTCATCACGCTCTTTTGGGGGTTTAAAATCTCTGAATCTATTGTATGAATTTCTTTAGCAAGTACTTTTTAAGCCCTTTATAACCTTATCATTACCCCTGTGATCTGACATCTAGAATTACTATAGGGCCTACTATAAACCTCATAACTACTCATGTGGACTTCAGAATCAGCAAAATCAGTTGTTGTTTTATTGCTATCCATGAGGTACATGGAATTGTAGGATTGTGCCCGTTATCTGCATTTCCATCAATAAATCTTTTTTAATGCAAGGTGAGCGTACTAACATTAATCAAACGATGCTCAAAAAGAGAAAACGCAGAACACCCTGGCTGTTGGACATTTATTCTATAATATACACTGGTTGCTATTAACAGCTAGAAACAGTCTTAAGCTTCTGGCAGTTGTATTGTTTCACTGTCAACAGGATTTGCAAGAACTTGAAAGTCCTACCAATGATTAATGAACTTGATTAAGGAGCCTTTCTAGAATTACACTTTTGCAGATCCCAGTGGAGTCAGTTGAAGGTCTGAGGGCTGAACAACTACAGGAACATAACTAAGCCATATTACCAATGTATTTTATTTGTTACAGTCTTTATCTTTCCCTTATTATCTGAGGTGAGAAATTAAATTACGGGTTTAATATAAAACTATGTAAAAGACCAGATTATGGTGCATTTAATATGGAAGGGAATGCATATGAATGAATATATGCAATTTTAAGTTCACCTACAAACTGAGACATAGTTCTATTAACCAGGACAGTCTTGTCCCCATCGTGTCCAATGAAAAAAAAACCCCACCAATTATGACTGACATTCTCTTTAAGCTTTTATGTAGTCTTGTCCAAGGCAAAAGTCAGTAAAATCAATAGTGTCTATAGACATATTAGTAAGATTAAAACCCATATCGGTTTAGTATACTGACCATCTTTTCTCTTTTCTTAGCCATTTGTGTTATCAGAGGTAAGTGCTCACAGGTACTTCTGCAACTGTGCATGTAGGAAATGCTTTATATCCTACCCTAGGTACCATAGAGGTTTGGTACACGACAAATATTATATTGAGAGGGAAAGAAGAGAAAATCCAAGGCCTTTGTGACTTGGTGAAGATCTGTTTTTTAACTTTTCAGTACTTCTGTGGGGAAGGAGACAGGAGAAACTTCAGAGGGAGGCATTAATTTTCAAGTCTAAGAACTGATACTGTAGTGTATTTAGTGCCTCTTATTTCTCTTTTTCTTGAAATTATTGATTTGTATGGAGACTCAAAATGTATCTATCAGTCTAAACTCTTTCCTTTAGAGTCGTGTATAAATATCCCACAAAAGATATCACCTTTTCCAGAAAAAAGTGTAGATGGAAGTAGATGGGGCTCTATAGATGGGAGGCTTGATGGGGCACTGGCATCATTTGCTTCATTTTGTGATGGAAGTATAATCCCCTTTATCCTTTGTCTTCAGATTTTCTTTGCTTTTTCCATTAACTATTTTTATCATAATATTTCTATCAAAATATTTCACTTAACCAAAACATTTTCCCCACGTTGAAGTGGTGTTAGGGGAACTTCATGAATTTCTGCGAGTTTTAGTCTAGTAAAAAACCAAACCAAAAAATCTAAACCTCCTCACCCTCCCCATGCTCTAAACAGACACAAGTTACACCTCACTGCACAGCTGTCACATACAAATAATTTCAAATTGGAATTACAAAAGTTTAAACTAAAAATTGATCAGTTATGCTTTCTTTTATATAACTACCTTTTGTGTTCATGAATCACGATTACATGATTGAGCTTGGGCTTATAATAATAAAACCACAATGGGTGCATTTTAAAGAAATGCCATTTAAATATATTAAAAATGTTTCTTTCAATGTCAGGCTTAAAATCCTTAAAATTTCATCCATAGATCCAAATGCTAGAATAACCGAGTTAAAAATTCATTTGACCAGGTCTTTAACATACATTAGAGCATTTTTTCTCAGGATTAACTGTTGTAGTATTTGTTAAAGTCAGTCATTTTAAATTGAATTACATATACTGAAAATACATGCTCTAATTGTTTTAATATCTAGCATGAACTACGACCCATCACACTGTAAGTAAACAGAAGAATATCCTTTTCTTTTCAGAAAATGACATATAGCAGAATTGAAAAAAATAGTACCAAAAGATGTAATGAAGATCTATTAAATATGGTGATTTATTCATATGAGGAGACAGTGCGTAAGACCAGATTTAGGTCTGTCTGGCAAGAGCATGTGGTTATGTGGGACGTATGTCTCGAACGCAGTTTTTCAGACTACTTGTCCCCAATTTCCTTTTTAATGTTTGGTCTCCTCTGTAACGTGGTTCTGGGTGGAAGTCTTCTGCTTCCGTTTTAAAAGATTGACTAATCAGTCGAGACTCATGTTACTCATATTGGTAATCTCATGGTGAGATTAAAAAAATAGCTGTGTAGGCAGAAGACATTCAGGACCTATTTGATATTCTATTTTAATGATGGGACATTGTAAGGGTATGGAGGAAGCATAGTCTCCCTACATTCATCTTTTAAGTGAAACAGTAGAGCGTGTAAATAAGGAAAGCAGTAGATGTAGTCATGTTTTTATATATATATCTAAAGCTATAGAAAAGGAAACAAGGAAAAAAAATACTTTTCTGTTTTTAATTATCTAAGGAGCAATAAAGCAAAAAGAGAAAACACATTTTAAAAGGTGTCCCCCAAGAGAAAGGTAAACTAATGTATTGTTAACTGTGATGCAGGGTCAGTCTGTCTGAAGCTGCCAAAAATCTATGTGCTTTGGCTATTCATACCCTGAGCAAACCACTTAGAAAAATCCAGTCAAACCCAGACCAAGTACCTTTGACAGCTTCATAAAACTTATCAATTCACTTCAGATCCACATTAGGTTGGACTAATAACCTGAGTTCAGCTTTCCTGTCCCAGGCTGGACATACCTAAACTGAACAAATCTCCCCTGTAAACACTAGCTCTTAGCTTGGGGCTATGTGAAATGCAGGAATCCTAACATTCTGATAAAACTCAAAATTAGTCTTTGCTCACATGAAATTGTGCCAAGGTTCATCTTACATTTTCTCCTTAGCAAGTTTATTTTTGGATCTAGGTTGTTCTACTCCCTACAGCACATTTGCTAAATCCCATACAAATCCTTTCTTCTGACTTCTGTTCTTGCCACTTAGCTTATCAGTGGCCAAAACACGTGTAAGTACTTTCTATTTTTTCATTTATGTATATGAATAATGACAGGTTCTGCTTTCCTTGCAATGATTTACAAGATCTAGGGCTGTGACTCCATTCCCTCACTATGCCCCAGTCTGACAGCGGGAAGAAAGATTTCTCTGTGGTTCGCAGAAGAGACGTTCAGTGCTTGTAAAAGAGCACAGCACTAGAGCCTTCCAGTGTCTAAAGCAGATGGAAACAGGACAAAAGCTCTCATGGTACTGAGCAAGGATGGCAAATCATGACTCTCTAAGTTAGGGGAAAAAAAAAGGATTTTTTTTTTGTGCTACTAATAAAGCTTAAATTGGTAATTATTAAAGAACTTTAAAAAAACCTTCCCCTTTAAGTGAATAAAGTGACAGCTCATGTTCACACCCTGATAGTCTAATTTCTCTTGACTATTACATTACTAGTCTGTCTGTCAAACCTGTATTAACAATAACAAGGTTGGCAGGTTTGTTTTTTCTCTCTGCTGTTACTTAAGAGACTGAATTATTTTTTTGAATGCTCAGGAAAAGACTGCTGGAATGTTAAGGTCACAAAGTCTCTTTATATCACGTATAGCCTCTGGAAAGCTTATTTTACGATCTCAGTAAGGAAGACAGAAATGAAATGGAGCAAGAAGCAACTACTCCTTCCCTCATTTTACAGGTGTCAAGAAAGATAGATGATTCAATTCAGTTGCCCACACATGGTGATGTAATGCCATATGACATCCCCTTGTGTATCACCTGATTTTCATTCATCTCCTCAGAAGACCACAAGGCTCTTACAGGTCCTGTGTCATACTTGTCAGTGCTGCCTAGACTTTCCAGATACCCTACTGTATCTCATACAGGAGTAGACACCTATGCCCGTGCAACTGATATGAACCCAGAAAGACTAAGTTTTGCTCTAACTCACATGGGAAATCCATGGCAGACCCAAATATTAGACCCAGTTTGCTTAAGTGTCATCCCATAACCACAAGATCCCTGATATTGCTGGCAATGAAACTTATTTAAACAGATCACCACTTTTTGGTGGTGGGAAACCGCCTTCTTTTATACATCCTTCAACACCAAAAAAACCCATGCTTTATCTTCCAATCACTCTGACATGACTTCTCAGCTATTTTTGTCCCTAACATTTGATCTACTTCCTTCTCCTGTTCTCTGTCGTGTACTGTTCTCATTGCTGTAGCAGTAAATACTGCTGATATGTGACCAACATACAGATTAAGATCCATTGAAGCACTAAGCTGCATATCTACCCATCTAATATTCTACTATCATGCATGCAGTGTGCTCTTCGGAAGTGTGCATCTAGCTAATATAATGAAACTTTATCTATAGCACAATAGTTATGAGCCAAATAAAACCCAGACAAAATGTATTTAAATTCAAAATATACAAGTTTGAATTCCTTTAATTGTTTTAAGGTGGTAAGCTGACCTGCTTTCTTTTTTTATGTCTCCACAAGGCCATATTTTCACCAATTCTACATGTCTTTAATCGGCCTTGACATTTAGTCAGGTGCATGGCTGCATCTAGTAAACTGGTACGCGAGTGAACTCAACAGGTTGTAGAATACTACTGGTTGGTGTCTTCTGTAAGTCAAAGGAGAAGCAACAGGAACAGCAGACAACTGTTTGTGACAAAGCAAAACCAAAAAGCAGAAGTATAAAGGAGGAATAAAATTCACACGTTAGAGAGCACATTACCAGATTTCAGAGGTTATTCCATACTAAAAAGTGCCAGTTAGGATCAAAACCTCATCTTATAAAGGGCAAGTAACATCCTTCAACACTTCTGCTCAAAACTGGAACTAGACAAAGTCAAATATCATATGATGATGTTTTGTAAAGGTTGGCAAACATCTGTCTGTAGGTTTCTATAAGTAGGTTCATGTAATTTTCCTTTAATTATGTTAATGTTTAATGTTAAAATAATTTCCAAAGAGTAAATAAAGTTTAGGGCTATGCCAAGCATTTGAAAAAACTCTTTGAAAACAGGATGGGATCCGAGATGATATTGCAGCCTCATGTGTGACAATGGGACCCACAAAGCCTAGCCAATTTGAGACTACTACTGTACGTACAATCTTGCACAAACGACCCTGTTTGTGCAAGAATCTCCACTTTTGGATACTTGTTTCTTCACAAAACTTCAAAAATATTACGATTCAGGGAGAAAGTCAATCAAAAAGCAACTGAGTTCAACTTTTGCAAGTCCAAGGCCCAAAGAAAGTAGCATCATCCAGCATTTTGGGTTTTGGAAGTTTTTTTTTGTTTGTTTTGGTTTTTAAACCCGTAGCAGTCACATTAGGAGTGCCCCATGTTATCACGTCAACAGTTGTTCCAGGAATTCACAAACTACCTTTTTGCATTGCAAATGTATTCTGGTATATGTTGGGACTTAAGATCAATATACCCCAGAACGTAATGTCCAAACCTCTTCGCTATGATTCCCTTAATATTTCACTTAAGTTCTACTCAGGAATAAAAAAATATGTTTTCCCTCTCTCTTTCCATTATGTAAAATATACATCTATATAAATCATTGTCAACGGCTAACCGGAACTCTATGTTACATAAATTACATGAATTGTTTATGGCTATCCAGCACTTACTGCCCCTCCCTCCAGCTCTCTAGTGCTGAAACTAACTCCTGTTATTCCCAGACCTTGAGGACCCAGGACTACCCATGACCAGCACCTTGGAACAGAGAAAGAGATCACAAGAGGTTTGTACATCTGCCTTTACTTATCTAAGTGTGCTAACAGCAGTAGCTACCACTATGCCTGGCAGTACTGGATCAAAGCCTGTGCCCCTGGTTTTATGACAGTAGAGGCAGCCAAACTGAGCAAATTTACCTCTTCTCTCACAGATGTTTGCAACTTCCTCATGCTCATGCTTTGAGCTAAAACATGACCGTATCAGGGCCGCAAGGAGCTTAAAAAAGCATGTCATCTCTGCACTCATACTGGCTTCTGAAATTCTTTACTGTCTACAAGCCCTTAGTGAACTTATCCTCTGTAATCAGGAAAGCTTATTAATGCGGTGGGTCTCAGAGAGCACCATTCTGCATTTTCTCTGTAAAATAGCTTCCAAATACTTTCCCATTCTGCTCAAGGACAAGCGTGATATTATTTGGTGTTCCTTGTGGGGGTGTTTGCATGGCCCACCCTTGGCAAATGGTCTGGATAGCATGTTAAAATAAGAATGTTTGCATGGTATTTGCTCAAAACTCATCATGCTAAAGAGGAAAAAAAACCACCATCAGACAGGTTCAACAGTGACTAGGGAATTACAAAGAGACTTTTGAAACAAAGGAGGAGTCATCCTGAAAAAAGCATGAAAATTTGTCACTGGAAGGAAAGAGACCTCCAAGTGTAAACAGCAACAGTCAAAGCCTGGTTGACACTGACATCACTCCGCTGACACCATGACATCTGCCAAGGCCAGGCAGAGCATCCTCCCCGTTGGCGTCACAAGCAGCCTGCACCCAGCTACGGCAGCGATAGTGCAGGGTGCAGCAGCAGGGACCCATGCCTAGGTGTCTGTATGTGACCTTGGTGGTTTTCTCACTGGCATGTAGAAGTGTAGGGAGGAGCAGGCATATATGTAAAGCTGGGGCACCCACAGCTCCAATAGGAGGTGTGTGCAAATAGGGAAACCAACACCTGAGAAGAGGGATATGTGCTTGTAATTGTCATCTGCATTGTTAAGGGAATTAAAAAAAAAGACAAGGACTTTTCCCAGAACAACTGATAGGAAACACAGCTAGAAAACTGAAAACATCAAGCAGAGCAGGGACATGAGGATGAACCTTGCAGAGGTCTGTGGTAAGCCTGAAGCGAGAGGCCATTGACTGAGCTGGATCTTTGATAATGAACCAGAAAATTTATCTCAACTTAAAAATGATGTTGAGAGAGTTTTCTCATTAATATAGGTGCAATTCTATGAAGTATTGGTTTTTTAATTAGAATTTTCTAATGAAAACATACAGTGAAAAATTCCAAGTTTGTCTACCAAGAATAATGAATAAGCTTCCTCATGCTGCTCTAGCAGTGCCACAGATTTCTTAGAGTCCATGGCCAAGTGACTTCCTTTTATCTGCTTTTGAAATAAGATCAGTGCTTTTCACCATCGGGGTAAGCTCTTAACAGTTGCTAATTTGTATTTACAGAGCATCCTACAGTTCTGTGAAGGCTGCATGAAACTTCCTTATCTGCCCCCTGCCAAAAATATTCTGCAATAAGCTGGCGACTCAGCAGAGATCCCAACAAAGGCAGTTGGGCTCATTTATGTAGAAGGAAGGAGAGAAGGGGAATGTGAATGAGCAAGATACTGCTATGTAAAATGCTCTGTATAAGTGACAAATTTCCAAGTTTATTTTAAAGAATCATGACTTTGGGCTTGCCCTAAATCTCAAGTGTGCCCTCCCTGCCTCACCTTGTTGGCTATTGTAACAGTGAAAAGGAATCAGTTACCTTTTGAAAAACTGATAAACATTGCATAGACAGCGGAAAACCACTCATTCTGAAGTGGTTTCCTTTTGCCAACCCCTAGGGATAGCAGCTGCAGGTGCACTGGTGGCCACAACTGCTTCAGGTGTTTGAGTCAAGCAGCATGCCTCAGATCGCATGAAAAAGGAGAGAGGAATGCCTTACAGCTTTGGTATTAACTCTAGAAAAAATAGGTTTGTGCAGGCTGGGTTTTCTGTATCACTCCTGGAGCCAATGTTTGGTAACAAGTAGATCTCACTACCACACTCAAAAGACTGAGAAGTTTAAAGCTATGAGTCATTTGTTTCTAAAACCTCACTTTACATATCCTTGGCAAGTTTTGCATTTGGGACAGCACTGGACTTTCTTTGTTATTTTCATGGAAAGCTTCTGTGAACACGAGGAAATGTCAAGCTAAACTCAGCTATCAAGTTTAGGGAGAAAATAAATGTAACAGCTTCTTCCTTGTCTCACTGAAGTCTATTGACCTGAGAAAGTATGGGATTTGGGCTCATTCCACAGCACAGCTGCAGGCTGTGTGAGAAAAGTGCCCTCTCGCTCTTTTATTCCTTTATTTTTTCTTTCTTACCAGCTCCTTTGTTTTAGTCACCTACTACCATTACCTCACCCACAGTCCTTCTGCACACTGCCATCTTCTTGAAGTTAACATACAGTAATAACGTGATAGAAAGGCTGAGCTGAATGGTCTCTCTAGCACTGAGATGCTTCATAGAAAGAAAAGGATGAAAAGCAAGAGTTGATGATCATAAGGGAAAAAAATCCAGATAAACTACAGGTCCAGGGTGATACATACATAAAAATATTTTTTAGGCAATTATGTTATTTGCTTCGTCTTAGCATTAGCCCTCACTTAATTTCTTGAAAATGCAATAAGCATACACAGTACTGAGTTCAGTCTTGTGGTTGTCTGTCTTCGGAGAAGAAATCCCTAAAGAGATTCTTTTAGATTGCAAGTGCTCTTACTTTTTTATGAATACCAAGGTATAACAAAAGTTAGGCAAAAAGGAAACAGGTGTAAGTATGAGCCAGTGAAAGCAAGAAAGTAAAATTCACAGAAATTAGATTTGCAGAAATAGCAGAATAGCCTGAAAACATGTCTGGTCTTGAGCTTAGTCTGTCAACTGCTAGATCAGGTAAACAGCATCTTCATTCAATAATACAACTATAAGCTTTGTAAACTATATACTCCATGTGTTGTAATGTTTTAAGGTCTGTGATACTCTCTTGGGTTCTGAGATCATATTTTTTCCAATTGTTTTGCTCTGTGACTGGAAACTACATGGAGCCTTGGGCTCTGTTATACCGCAGCTCCCTAATATTTGGAATGTTCCATAGCAACACACAGTGAGCCTAAACCAGATGACAAGTGAAAGTAGTGCTGGTTATTCAATGAACGTAAGAGGAATCAAAAAAAGAGGTTGGCTTGTAAAAAACAAATCTTGCTACAATAGGAGACAAAAGCGAGTTAAAAAAAAGAGAACAATATGCAAACGGTATTCTGAACTCAAATGACGCAAGTAAACATTGTTAGGTCTCTTTCTTTTAATATGACCTGACTTTAGAGGTTGATTTGCATGAAACATGAGAATATGGTGAAGATGTATTAAATATTCATCACTGTTCATTGTAGCTTTCTGTTTAGTACATTCTGCTTATACCATCCTTGATGGCCAAAGTTAGAGTGGCCATGTCAAGCAGAATGTCAGATTACACTTTTCTTCCCCAGCAGTAATAAGACATCCTTATTTTGTCATTTTCAAAGCAGCAGTATTTATGTGAGCAGGAATCTGCCACATTCAAGATCCTAAGCAAAAAGTAACCAAGCAAAATCATTAAGAGAGGAAAAAATTTCCCATAGGAAAGAATTAACGAAAAAAATTCTTCATAACCAATAATAATCTGAAAAATAAGTGGCATGACATGGCAATTCACTAGAGGAAGACAACCATAAAGTAGGAAAAATCCTGCCATTTTCCAGTGGTAGGAGAAATTTTATCAATAATCTTCCACTATTTATCTGTGCCCTTCTGGTGCAAGGAAGACTTATTTA
The DNA here is from genome assembly GCF_047370975.1 of Nipponia nippon. NCBI lineage: Eukaryota > Metazoa > Chordata > Aves > Pelecaniformes > Threskiornithidae > Nipponia > Nipponia nippon. Next base: position 47,692,335 of record NW_028262369.1, on the reverse strand, counting down.
TTATTCAGCTCAGAAGTGAGCTTTCTTATTTGCTGACTTCTTGTCTTTACTTCTTTTACTCCTTAGGTCCCAACCTTTATATTAAAAAGTCCAGGACACCTTTGCTCCACACTCTTTTGCCTTTTAACAGAGAGGAAAAAAAAAAAAAAACAAAACCAAAAACAAAACACTGTAAATTTGCTACTGAGTGTCCTCCTCCTGAATAACAGTAATGAGAGGGAGGAAATGATAACTAAAAAGAAAGAAAAAGCTTCCAAGCTGAGTGAAGTGTCTATTACCATTACAATTAAGAGGGAGATTTTTGGCATCAATCAGTCTAGCTCCACTGATTTTAAACTGCATTATTACCTGGCTTGATTTTTTTCCATTTAAAGTAAATAGGTGGGGGGGCTATTCTGCAGTTTTCAGAAAAACAAATACAGCAAGTGTTAGGATTTCAAGGGCATTAACAAACATGAAAAAAAGAGAAGTCATACCTGAAAAACCTAAGTCATCTTCCATTTCCTTCACTTACTGTGTATATTCCTGCATTAACTGAGTTTATGATAAAACTGAAGGGTATAATCAGACCCTAAACAATTCTAAAGATTAGACCTGTGCTTCTATACAGAATAATAATCTATTATGTTACTCTTTTTTCTAGTTGTAACACCAACAGTCCAAGTGCTTCTGTGTCACTGAATACAGCATGTTCCAGCACATTGCTTGAGTGTTAAAGATGACAGCCAAGGTTTAAATGAAAACCAAGAATAAACTGTGTTTGAGTGGACTTGGAAGTTGCAAAGCTGCTTTTAAGTACCACTAATAATAAAACACACGTAAAGATCTACAAATATTTCCTAAGAGATATGTTTTCATCAGATCTGCTGCAAACATGTTATAGATCATGTAAGGAAAGAAAAGAGCCATTCTACTAGTACATTTAAAGGGATATTAGAGATAATATGAAGTTATACATACACATACATATCCACACACGTTTTTACAAATATCTTACACTCTTAAGACAGAAAAGATTTTTAAAAGTGTTTTTTGCTTCTTTTACGCTGCCTGGGCAGTGCCAACCAATAGAAAAGCTATCTTTATAAGGGAGTTGTTATCCTGTAGTTTCCAGGCCCCATTTCTCAGGCCACGGTTAGAAGAACATATATCAAGCTTTGGTGACTACTTTCAGAGTTAACTCAGAGCAGCACAAAAAAGCTGAGCAGTTAATAGCAAAACTATTATTGTCATGAAACTCAGCGGGTTCCGTTTCCTGCTGCTCATATGAAACCTTCCCTCCAGATTTGGTTATCTTGGTTTGCACAATGAATTTTCTTCTTTCATCTTCAAATTCATTTCAAAATTAAAGGGAAATGGTCACATATATTAAAACTCACCTGGTTTACAGTACTGACATGCACAGCAGTCGATGGGGAATTCCAGACCTGCCAGCATATGGCCCACATTGCAGAAATAGTAGTTTTAATCGCCTAGGGAAGTCACAGAAACAAGGCTGAAATAATTCGTTTTCACCACAGGTGGGAAACTGGTGGGACATGGTAGTTACTTTGTGTTTTAATGATGACGTGTATTAGGAAACTCCATTCTGAGGGTGTGACAACTCCTCTTTTGAACAAAGATTATATTCAGTACTCATATCAGCCAAGGTCTGTAGACTTCCAGATACATAATTAGTGAGGAACTGAACAGTGGTTTTGAGTTACAAGAGCCTGTCTTTCTATGTCCTGTAATTTAAATGTGAATTACAGTAGAGTCATTTCCCACCCACTTTAGAGAGGAGCCAAATACTTAGGGACCCAAAGAGGCAGATACACATTTTAGTAAACCCATGGGCACCTACATAAGCTCTGTTCCTAACTCTGCAAGGAGAAGGTATGTGAAGGATTAGACTGTTCTTAATCAAACTCATGCACCAAAGACTTTGCTAAGCATTCAGACTGACATCCTGAACGATGCATGCCTGAAAACAGGTGCCAAGCACAGGCACTGGTAACATGGGGCAATAAATTCAGGAATATTTGTCTTGTCAAACATAAAATCACTGTTTGTTACCAATAACTTGTTTGAACTAAAAAGTATATGATCAAAGAGGAGTTCAGTTTTCAAAGAAACATTGTAGACTTGCATTGTAATAGTGCCTTTGCCCACATTCTTCCCAGGAATGATATGCTAACTGCTGGTAGCTGGATTTCCCCAAATGCACAGAGGTGCCAACAGTTCACAAGTAGCAGCCACTCTAGCAAAGACATTTCATAGAATCACAGAATAGTTTGGGTTGGAAGGGACCTTTAAAAGGTCATCTAGTCCAACCCCCCTGCAATGAGCAGGGACATCTACAACTAGATCAGGTTGCTCAGAGCCCCATCCAGCCTGGCCTTGAATGTTCCCAGGGATGGGGCATCTACCACCTCTCTGGGCAACCTCTTCCAGTGTTTCACCACCCTCATTGTAAAAAATTTCCTCCTTATATCTAGTCTGAATCTATCCTCTTTTAGTTTAAAACCATTACCCCTTGTCCTGTCGCAGCAGGCCTTGCTAAAAAAGCCATCCTCATCTTTCTTGTAGTCCCCCTTTAAGTTTTGAAAGGCTGCAATAACGTTTCCCCAGAGCCTTCTCTTCTCCAGGCTGAACAACCCCAGCTCTCTCAGCCTTTCCTCACAGCAGAGGTGTTCTAGCCCTCTGATCATCTTTGTGGCCCTCCTCTGGACCCTCTCCAACAGGTCCCTGTCCTTCCTGTGCTGAGGGCCCCAGAGCTGGACGCAGCACTCCAGGTGGGGTCTCACCAGAGCAGAGCAGAGCAGAGGGGCAGAATCACCTCCCTCGACCTGCTGGCAACGCTTCTCTTGATGCAGCCCAGGATACGGCTGGCCTTCTGGGCTGCGAGTACACGTTGCTGTCTCACATCCAGCTTTTTGTCTATCAGTACCCCCAAGTCCTTCTCCATGGGGCTGCTCTCAATCCCTTCAGCCTGTATTAATACCAGGGATTGCCCCAACCCAGGTGTAGGACCCTGCACTTGACCTTATTGAACCTCATGAGGTTCACATGGGCCCACTTCTCCAGCTTGTCCATGTCCCTCTGAATAGCATCCTGTCCCTTAGGCATGTCAACTGCACCACTCAGCTTGGTGTCATCTGCAAATTTGCCAGGGATGCACTCGATCACAGCATCTATGTCATTGATGAAGGTATTAAACAGTACTGGTCCTAACACAGACCCCTGAGGGACACCACTCATCACCTATCTCCATCTGGACATTGAGCCATTGACCGTTACTCTGGATGAAACTTATTACAGGCTTCTTCCTCATTAAACTAAATTGACACTAATCACCCTGCTAGCAAGTCAAAACCCTTCCCATACTAAATTAGAACTTCCTAGCACTTTCATTGTCCATGGTTATCTTCATCTTCCTCAAGCATCTGGAGACTCTCCAAATCCTCAAATCCCTCTCCTTCTCATTGTTTCATCCTCCCCCCCCTTTCAGTGCTTCCTTTGCAGCTCCTATGCATGCAGCAGCAACTTTTAAAATACTAGTAGCATATCAGCTCTTTCCCAGCTAGCCCAAGCTCTGCAGGGATAAGTGTGCAAACTCCTAAGGCACTGCAGCAGCTTTTGTTTCACTGTGCGATCAGCGGCAGGACTGGCTTTGCCTTTGAGGTTGAATGGTTTGAGGAAGGCAGCATGGTTGGCAGGAAAAAACCTTCTTGAGCATCAGGGAAATCAAAGATTTAGCTGTACTATCAGGATATGTCAGGGAGGTAGACTAATAGGATGGATGGGGTCTGTCCCTGTGGTACAGCTTCTAAAGTGCCAAGTTCACACATAAAACAGCAAGTATGACAAGTATGAGGAAATTCAAGTCTTTCTGTTGCACATATTCTAATACCCGATAATTCAAAGTAGGCAGCAGGTGAGATTCGAAGTAAATGACAGGAAATGGAACTAAACTCTCTTCCTTCCCTGGTTCATCACAAGAAGAGCTGTTCTAAGAGAACATCACAAAACACATATGGCTTTTAAATATTTACATGTTTAAATTGAGACTACGGAGCTATCTCCAGTTTTCCCATTTCTTGAAGTAACTTTCTGCTACTTCACCTATATACCAGGCAAGTATTTTCAGAGGGGGATAGAGGAAATGGTAATTTGAATGATGCACTTTCAGTATGCAGTTCTCATTCAAAAAAGGCAAGTTGGAAACCTGTATTAATTTCTACAATTACCGTTCTTTCCTAAGCAGGACTCTTCCAACTTAGACTTCTATATGCGGCTTTCATTCACTAATTATAGATAGGATCTCAGGATAAATCAGGTTGGAAAGGAACTCGGGAGGTTTCTAGTCCAAGCCCCTGTTCTAAGCAGGATCAGCTATGAGCTTAGACCAGGTTGCTCAGGGCTTTATCCAGTCTGATCTGGAAAAGGAAAATCTTCAAGGATGGAGATAGCCCAGCCCCCCAAGCAGCCTGCTCCACTTCTTGACTGCCCTTAAGGGGGAAAAAGTTTTTCTGTATATCCATGAACTGCGCTCTTCTGCCAGCTCGCACCCGTTATCTCTCATCCTCCTACCACACACTGTTCTGAGAGCCTGGTTTAATCTTCTTGATAACCCCCTTCTAAGGATGCCTTCCAACAGCCATCCCTACACACCTGGACAACACACCCTTGTACACTGCTTTTTTGAATTTGAGTTCTGTCGTGAGTTCCCTGCTTAGCCAAGACAGTCTCCTGATGTATCTACTTGTTTTCCTGAGTGTCAGGACAGACCCTTCTTGTGTCTGGAGTGGCTTCCAGTAACAAGGAAATCTTTGGATGAACCCAACCCTGTGAGAATTTTTTTTGGTCAAAGTGAAAGCTGTATCTGAGCCTGCACTGATGCGATAATTCAGCTAGGAAATTTATAACACCAAGTATAAAATAGACACTTGAAACTGTAATTTCTACAAAAGAGCCTTTACCAGCATAACTCCACTTAATGCTCCAGTAATATTTTTCCTGTTTAAAAGTGGCTAAAAACGTTTTCAAAATGGAATCCAACACTTTTAGCTTGCTGTCTGTGTTCAATCATACCGTTTGTTATTTTTAAAATGAAGGATACAGAATTTTACCATCTATTAGAACAGTAAAAGAGAAAAAGCATCTAGTTTTTCTCCATTAAGATTCAGGTGAAACTGAAGCCTGCAAATTTCAAAAGCTAAACTTGTATTGTGCTCACATATCACATTTCCATGTTCACAGTGAAAACACTCAGCAAACTCTGCTTCACACCCTAGTACCTCAGGCCCTCTTCTCACATTTTTTTTGCTTAATAACACACAAGAAAATGCGCTGGTGCAGTGCATCAGTGTGTGACTGCATAAAAATGTGAGTAGGTAATCAGAAATGTGTGCGTTTCCCAGATGGTGCGTGATGAACACATTTCCTGCACTACCGAACATCAGACACAGGAAGCACCACCATCAGCACCCAAAAGTCACTGTACTGCATTTTTTTCTTTCTTTTATTTTTTTTTTAATCCAGGTGTCAGTCAGTATGGCTGAGAACCAAAAGTCCCCTGATTTCACAGAAATAAAACAGTTAATTTATTTCAGATGGAAAGCCCCAGAATGAAAAGGATCCGATTTCTGATAAACTGTATAAGCTTATTACACTCTAATTAAGAAGTCTTCATAAGAAAAAGGAGAGTTACTGGGTATGCACATCTCAGAGTGAAATGTGCTTCGGTATGATGAGGAAATAGACATATATAATTCCTTGCACTAACTCTATAGTATAAACACGATTGTTAACACTAACAACATTTATCATAAAATATTGTTAATATTTTTCTGTAAAGATAAATCCTAAAAGTTTGAAAAGATGCCATAGAGAAAATAGTAACTGTTAGAACAACTTATATTCAGCAGTGTTTTTTATTGGAGACTTCCAAAAGCTAATGGTGACTCACAACAGCCACATGAAGTAGCCAGAGAAGTTAGTAACATGACTAAAGTCACACAAGCTGGAAGCTCAGTGCCCACGGAAATATTGAGAGGTTGAGACAGACAAAAGGAAAAACCTGTCGTAATCTCTTTACAGAGCTAGTAGGCATACCAGAATGGATACAGGGAATGGACTAGGTTGGATTTAGGTTGGATATTAGGAAAAACTTCTTCACTCAAAGGGCATTGGAACAGGCTGCCCAGGGAAGTGGTTGAGTCTCCATCCCTGGAGGTGTTTAAAAGACAGGGGTGCTTAGGGACATGGTTTAGTGGTGGACTTGGCAGTGCTGGGTTAATGGTTGGACTTGATGATCTTAAGGGTCTTTTCCAACCTTAACGATTCTATGACTATATTTTAATCTCCATATGATCCATAAAAACAGGGAACACTTCACTCATAGGGTCTCCACAGTCATTTCAAGAGCTTCTGCCAGGTCTCCCCTTCATTGTCATAGTAAAAAAAACAAAAAACAAAACCAACCCAACAACAAAAACCACGCACACACACCCCCCACTCCACAAGCTGCTCTACAGAAGCGAGGGGAACCCCTAAAAAAAAATCCCCTAAAAGTGTTCTGCAGATACTTCAGAAGTAGACAAGGCAATTTTGGACACCACTGGCAGTTTGCAGCAGTGTTTCTGTGAAGCCATTTTATATTGAGGAAGTGAAAGAGCTAAAACAGAATTCAGGAAAGCTCTGGTCACTTGTCCTCAAGAGTCAAGTCTCTGGCTCTGTCCATGCATGAGCTGAAACATTCAGCTAAGTATGGCCTTTACTCATTTTATGCTGCCCACAGAACAAATGCAACAAGACTTTTTCAAGTGGCAGATCGTTATCCAAAGTTTAGCTTGTGGCATTCCTTGCTCTAGGTTGGCATTAGACTTCAGATATTTTTCAAACATAAAAATCCTCTTGTATTTTGAGAAGTCTGATGCCATTCATCCCTGGTTATGCCTCACTGGTTGCAAAAATAAAACTACCATTGAATTAATTAGGAACAAAAGCTACACTGGGAACATCTGAAAGTTCAAACCAAAGAAATCTCTTTCAAAAAAACCCAATTCTCAGTCAAATCAGTCCAACACCAAGAATGAGACCACTAAAACCAGTAGGAAGATTTTGATCTCAGTGGCTTCAGGATTTCATTTGCTGGTAGCAGAAGTTAGATTTAAAAAAATTCATAAGGGATACCGTCACTCCATTACAGACCAACTACATGATATTAGAGAAAATTTTAATGTTCCAAAATATTATCCCCGCCACTCAAAAGCACCCCTCCTTTTTTTGTAAAATGGACACCATTTCCTCTCACATTGAAACTAGTTTCTATTTCCTTTAAGTGCCTCTTTTGCTTAAGAGATGGAGTATCAGTAGTTTATCTCTTTAGGTCATGTAAAAGACAGAAGCATTTCAAAGAAATCACTTGTTTTCATACTTAAGTTAAAGCTTAGCTGCATGACTGGCAAGTGGATATTCTGCAATGAAGCTGCATTGCTTGACTGGGCACTCGAGCTCAGCCCTCCAGCCCAGCACAGATTTGGCCAGCTAACTCCATCATACACATAAGTGTATGATGAACAACAGGAGTACAGTAAAGCTAAAAATTGGCCATACACGGAAGCTAACAGCTTGCCTAAGCCAAAACATAATATTCAGAAACAAAACTGGGCTGAAATGGAGAATGAATGAGGGTAAGGCCAGTCAAGAGCGACCAAAAAGAAACCTAAAAGCAGAAGTCAGAAGGAGAAGCTTGAAATCATTTGCACCAGCAAGTGGGACTTATACAGTTCATGGGACTTTTTATCCTCTTTGCTTTAACTAAACTTGTCCAGTGTTGTAATCTTGGAAATTCTCTCACATCTTTTCTCTCTCTTGCAGTCTACGAAGTGGTCGCTGGAAAGAATGGGAAACAATGCATGGCAAGAGGTTGAATACTAGCAAGTATTTGCAAGTTTCTTCTGTGCACATTAAGCAGCTAGATGAATTACTCATCACAAACCTACGAGAGATCTGGAAAACAGTAAAAAAACAGCTGGTGACAGCCAGCTGGGCTACTGTTGCTGCAAAAAATGCTCCTCTGTCCTTTTATTGGACAGAGTCAGATGAGGCGATGCCAACACTAGGACAGAGAGGGTTCTGTATCAAATGATGGGGTTATTCTAATAAGCCCTAAAACTGTAAAACTCAAAATATACTTTTTGCAATTTCCTGTGATAATGATAATAGAAGAAAAGGAGACTAATTATTAAACAAGAAAGTATTTCAAGCAGCAATTAGCCATCATGCTCTGCACCAAATAGAGCAAAGTATTATAAGGTAGATTAAGATGGTGGGAGAGGAAAGAGACAGGTCTGTTACCAACCATCCCATGACAAAACTGAAAAAAAAAACCTCACAGCAAATTAGGAGGACAGAAGTTATGTGACAAGGTTTCCACTGGGTCAGGACATACGTGTTCCTCATGGTATCATGTTAAATCCCACCACAGCCTGGACTACACTTCTGTCTACAGGAAACAAGGATAGTGAACCTGAATATGGATTAACACATAAGATTTGGAAGCATTATATTTTTAAAGTTATATTAAGAATAAGTAGCACTTTTGACACTACAAATGTCAAGTCAGGTATTCAGAACAATAGAATCATGCAAGCTGGAGAGGACCAACATCTAGTCCATCTGTGGGATCTAGCCCAACTCCTGTTCAAAGCAGGATCCTCTACAATAACCATCTTCATAGTTAGCAAAATATTTTTATTTAGGAAATTCCATGCAGGTGTTTTCCTGTTTTTCTGTGGTCTACAGAAGCAGAACGTAACTCAAGTAACAAAAAAATTCCTGTCAGCCCTATTAATCTCGCAGTTTCTCTTTTTCCTGTCACTTTAATTGTACACACACCTAAGTCTTATAGTCACTTTTCCCATTCTTGAAATCAGGTAACTCGCATTGGGCTCAACAAATAAAATCTTAAAGATGAGTAGGCTTACATAGAAAGAGTGAATCAGAGTCAGTGAAATATTCCATCAAGAGAAGAAAGGATGCCTTGAAGATCACAGTTACTCAGAGGAAGAAAGTAATTGTCCACAGTGGAAAAAAATGAAACATGAATAACAGTCAAACCCCCATGTTGAGATATCTGCTACTGAATGCAGTAGGCTTTGGTTTTGCAGAGTTTGAGGAAGGTTTACGGGAGAATGTGAGGGTATTGTTGCTTTACATTGTCTTTACACCTCCTGTGACCCTAAGCTAGAAGTTTAGATGCCACACTTCTTCCTAGATACACATTGTTCATTCCTTCTCCAAATCAGGTACTCATAACTCCCAGTCTTATTTCAACTTTTGCCGATCTTACATGAATCTTTACACAAGTTGACAAATAGACCTGGCTTAGGGCGAACCACAGAGGCAGCAGTGATTTTCTTTGCACAGGGATAAAGAGCAGCAGCAGTAGTCCAGAGACTGGGGCTTACTGCTAGGAAGACTGGAGAGGACTCTCAGATGGCAGCTTAGAGGGTCAGAACATAACATCAGTATATTAAAAGCATTATAAATTCAGAACATAAGAACAGCAGAATGTAAGAATGTCAGCTAATGCCAGGTGGTTTGCTTGGTAACCACAACTTTTTCCTCCTTTACAGTACAGTAGTCCACCTATTCCTCCTTGCCTTTTGACTTCCTTAAAGTCCAGTAGCACCAGGATCCTAAAAGCAAAGGCTACTACCTACCCCAGAGCCCAGTGGTATAATATCTTCCAAGGGGCTACATACAATCTTTCCACAAATAGGCGTTTTTCTTGAATGTACTTTACCTCCCACCCATTCCAAACTTCCTCCAACCTGTAGTAAATGCAGAAAAAAAAAGAAAAAAAAAAATCTCCTGCATTTATTTCTGTTGGTGTCTGTTACCATCAAAACATCCTTGAGTGCATTAGGTGCAACATTATCAAGAAAAGTAACATCATCTCCTATTGATCTCCCAACAAGAATGTCAAAAGTAGAATAAGCTGTACAGAGATGAGGCTGGAAAAGACTTGCAAAATTTTTTGGGATATAAGCCAAGGTAATTCAAGCAATGTGGCAGAAAACAAGCTTGTGGCCTCTGCAGAGGCCTCATTTCAGAATCCTTTAAGATAGCAAGGCCAAAGGTCACACTGAAATGAATCTATTTCACCCTACAAACTACACTGTTTTCTAATACTAACATAACTGATCTCCTCTACCCAAATAAAGCACCTGGACAACCATTCAAATATTGTGTGACAGCAGCATTACCTGGATGTAAGTGACAAGAATATTACTCCTCATTTACTTGGGAGAATACTTATTGCAAGAAGGTGAAATACAAAGTCCATGCAGTAGCATGTGATAATCCCTTTCTAGAGAAAGGTCTGAAGCAACACCTGTAACATGCATTGATGTGTTTAACAAATCCCAAAGGTAAAGATAGGACCTTCATTTTAAATAGAGAACAGACATTCCTTGTCAGGTAAACCAACTGTCAACAGTCCTGCAGTGATAACAGGTACAAACAAACAAACCTTCCTGTTCTTCAGGTGAGCAACTCTGTCTGGTCCCTCTTAGACTCACAGAATCTAACTGGTGGCTTACTTAAACCTGCTTGTAATGATAAGTTCAAGGCATTGCCCTGCTTTCAGCCTGAGGCTACAAAGTAGAGACAGATGTGGTAAGGAATAGGGATTTTCCCTTGATGTGACTTATGTCTGTTGCCTTTTAACCCTTTATTGCACCCTTCTGAGAAGAGTTTGGATGCAGCATCTCTGTAACCCTCCCAGTAATTCAATGAGGACAGCTACTAACTGAAGATACACAAGGAGACACCGAGGGGGCTGAATGTCAAAAAAGCGTGCTAGGTATGAAAACAAATATGGTACTGATAACATCTCTTCCTTCCTTTTTAGCCTTGTTCAGAGGGGTTAAGAGCAGTTAGTAAATACCTCTACCTTACAAAGGTCAGTGTTTACCTGATAGTGTGGAGATAAATGTTTCCTGCAGTACAGCCTATGCAGACACATTTATGTCACTGCTAATAGTCAGAGGATGAATAGCCTCCTGTGGTTAAAACCATCCTGATGCAGACTGTCTGTCCTTGCATGCACATCTCTCTGCAGGCAGCTTTCAGTCTCCCTGAGTCCTTTGCATCACAGCCCGCTACAAACTGTAGATATGTGAGCAAGTTCTCAGTTATGATAATCATATGCAGCCCTGTACAAATCATTCATCATAAGTAATCAACGTTGTATGCATTATTCAATAAAACAAAATCTTTGAAAATTCCCAGGAAAAAAAACCCCAACAAACAAGCAGAAATTGGGATGCCCAGGGACTAGATTAAGAACTTAAACCTCTAAATCACCAACCCAGACAGATAAATAGAGGGTAACAATTAATTGATCATCTTGCTTTTTATCCATGGTTTCTTCCTGCAGTGGAACTCAAGTATATACAAAGAACGCAAACCTCCCTCAAACACGCGATAATGTTCCCATTGTCTTTACAGACAACAGCTCTGACTTAAATCTATCTTTACACATGCCAAATCACTTAAAATTATGGAGGCATTCCTGAAGTATGTCAGTGTGCTTCCAAATAATTGGACTTGGAAAAATTAAACCAAATTAAATAAGTTTTTGCTGCTTCAAAACCCTTTCCCATGAAAATCACTTTCAAACATTTTCACAGCATATGTGTCCAAACAAATCAGATTATCTAACATAGCATTCTAGTTTGAAGAGCAACTGGTGACTTGCAAACAGCTTGTTGCATATGGAACCTTAATACTGGCATATCTTAAAGTACTTTTTTCTAACATTCCACTGAGCCCACCAAATCAATCGTAAATTACAAAATTTCAGAACACAGGCATGTAGCAGGTGAATTTTGTGAAGATAAAACTGCAGTATTTGCAGCCCATTTGATAAAACCAAGAAGTACTTCTGATTTGAAAGTACCAATCAGAAATGGACAAGAATTCAAAGTTCTAGAGGGGATTTTTTTTGTCACAGACATACACAGACACACAAAACAAACCCAAAGTAATTCAGTTTCATCCGGTTTAACCTCAACCACGAGACACCGCTGTCTGTTTTCTTTCTCAAAAGACTCACGTCACTGTGCACTGAAAAAAAGGGAACTTCCACAGTTTGTGGTGAGGATACATGATAAACAGATCTGTTCACACCAACTAGCAGGGCTGCCTGCGTCAATAAAAGGCAGTAGCAGAGGCAGTGAACTGACATTTGGTGCTTGGAGGATTATCGTTGCAAGTCGCTTCGTGTTAAAGTTGAGTAAAATGCCAGGATTTTTTTTTCCCCACAACAACATGACTGAATTAAATGGAAGAGAAGACTGTAAGCTTGCAGAAGGCAAAATCCATAAAAAGAAGCAAAAGGCTTTGTAAGTATATACATCTTAGTATAAATTCTAATGTATTAGAAGTGAAAATAACACTAGAATCTTGGAGATTAAGAATTAGCACCATGTTTTGGGCTAAATGACTGCAAAGCCTGCTCAAAGCCCAGGACTACAGCAACATTAAAAATGGCCTGAGCTGATGTATACCAATGAACTGATTCCCTTAGGTAATCAGGAGTAGATTTTGGATACCCTGGGAGCCTCTTAGTCTTTTGAAAAATGTTACTTGGATATGTAACTTCCCAGACTTTAGTCATAGGATGGAGCTGTCAGCCTCTGTTTAGAAGTTTTAAGAGATTTCAGTAGAATTGAAATGCAACTGCAATTTTAATGGATTACAAAAATGTCTTTTCATTGGTTTCAGTGGTTCCGATCTCAAAAATTATTTGAAGTGCATGGTACCACATATTGAATCTGGGATCAAGACTTCTAACTCCAGAAATGTCATGTAAGTACTGAGATATATTTTGTTATAACTTAATGTAAGTATAGCTAGATTACTATATAGTAAACTATTTTATTAATTTCTAAACTACTTCTGGAACAACAAATATTATAATAATGCCTAGAATTTCCAAAATACAAAAAGTGAACATCAGGAAGTAGAAACTATTCATGGAGTTAAAAGTTTTCTTTTAGTGACATCTATATATTTGCATTAAACAGTGAGTGAGAAGACACCTCAGTTAAATCTATTTTTTTCAGAGGAACATTGTATCCATTCTCTAAAGATTTAGAAGAAATGATGCTTCACACTTAAATGAAGAGCAGGGGTATTACAATTCTTATTTCAGGAATGTGAAAATAGAAGTACAGATACAAAATGATTCGGTCATAGTTACAGTAAAAGCTCATCTGTCTGGGAACAGAATTCAGGATAACATCATAGTTCCTTGTTCTTCCATCTCTGATTCTTTTTCTCAATGTGGGCTTGCCTTATGAGAAAGCTATAAGCTTAGTAAATATCTAGTACATATTCCTAGAATAGAATAATAAATTATAATTTGTCTCCTTTAAACACGCAAATAAAAACACGTGGTTCCTTGACTAAAGTCTTTCCTTTTTGTCATCTTAGGCTTTCTGCAGAGGAAGTAATACAGTGGTCCCAGTCTTTGGAAAAACTGTTGGCCAGCCAAAGTAAGTCTATTACTTCAGTATGACTTCGTTCTTATTCTGAGGACAGAATTTTATCTAATCTCACTAAACAGGCAAAGCTGTAGCATTCTGCAAACACTGCCAGAGAATGGCCAGTTGCATTTCAGTTATTTACAGCTTCAGTATAACACGGCTATTGTATTCAGCTTTGCTTCCAAGTTTGTTTATTTTTTTTTCCTTCTGTTTCCTACTCCCAGTATAGCAAATAAACCCCAAATAGCTCAATTCAGTGCTTTTTGATCAGTCTTCTGTCCTTGCATAACACATCAGTTTAATTTGGAATTCTCTCTCCACTTGTACCCTACTTGTACTCCCATTTAGGGAGGACTAGAATATAGTGATGTATTTTGGTACCCAGGGTCTAGATCTAAAAACACTAAACAAAGACGACTCCCATCACCCTTAATATTAGACTATCTGTAGTATGTTGAAGAAGGGAGGAAAAGTATATTTTGGCAAGATTTTATAACAGAGATTTCAATACAACTCCTGCTATTGATTTTATTCTCCCTGGTCACAAATATCATACTATAAAAGATAATGTATTTGTGTTGGCTTTAGGCGGTCAAGGTGTCTTTCGCGAGTTTCTGAAGTCAGAGTTCAGTGAGGAAAACATCGAGTTCTGGTTGGCTTGTGAGGATTACAAGAAAACCAAGTCTGATCACTTACATGGGAAAGCAGAGAGGATTTATGAGGAGTTTGTTCAGTCAGATGCTATTAAACAGGTATGTACAAAGTTATTCTGTCTATGTTACAGTACAAGCATTCTAGAAAATCAGAAGATAGAAGTGTAGCTTCACTGAGATGCTCATACGTTCATTCAGTTATACAGGAAGGAGACACAGCCGCGTGTTTTTATGAGCGTACTTGCATCATTACTGTCTTCAGCTGTGAGATTATCAGATCTCACAAGTAGAGTCACACAATACAGGCCAGTGCTTGGGAGCACCGCTAGCAGAAGCTCAGCAGAGGCACCAGCAGCTCAGCACATGATGCTGTTCTTTGAGTCAGCCCAGTTTGAATTACTGCTGGTGTTTGGAGTCAGATACTTAGAGAGATCTTTGCTAGTAGGAGAGCCATGGATTATTTCTTGTCTTTTAAAATATGTGAACATTCTGGCCAATTAAATGTTGATCATATTTCAAACTGAAGACTCTCATTCTACACAAGATTTCTCCTATTGCTTTAATTGGAGGTTTAATTGGAGGTTGTTCCTCTACTTATTCCATTAATGAGTTTACTTCTGACTCCCTAAGAAACTGCATTTCTATAGCAAATAGCAGATTTTGTGCATGACTGGGATATAAGCATTAAAATTCCCTCATTTTGCAGTTCTCATATTGAACTATCACACTGAGTTCTAAGGCTACAAATCTGTTTATTGGCAAAACAGTGATAGATATAGAAAGAGAGTACATTTTTAAGATGTCAGTAGCATTTGTTTTTCACTTTCCAGATCAATATTGACTATCAGATGAGGGAAGCAACAGCCAAGAGGGCTCGAGCCCCAACTCACACAAGTTTTGATGAAGCCCAGAAAACCGTGTACATACTCATGGAAAGGGATTCATATCCCAGATTTTTGAAATCCAAAGCCTACCTGAACCTTTTGAACCAGCTGCAAACCAACACTTCAAAATGAAGTGTTTGAGGCAGTGAAGAGCCAAGTAGACTCTGACAAATATCCTGTTGAGAGAAACTTCAGGGTGGTTGGATCTCGGCAAGAAGAACCCCCGCCTTGGGAGGGGGTTTGAGAGAGATGTAAACAGCTCCACAGCCAAAGGAACACAGGATAAAAGCTGGCATGACTGTTACAAGGGTGAGAAGCACAGGGAGAAAATCCTCTCCTCCCATACACCATGGAGTCAAGACAGGATATGGATATTATTTATTGTTTGAACTACACTGTGAACATTGAACCAACTCTTAGGTCCCAAAGAACTGCTGATTATTAGGAAGTACAAGACAGCAAGCTGAGTGTTGGGAAAAGATTATCAAGTTCAGAAGAAAAAATAAGGATGACTGACAATTTTGTGCATAACAAGAAAATGCCCAGACAAGACTGATTAATGGCTTTTTTTACTCTGTGAAGTGTTAATATGCATGAGTGCAGCTCCATGATACTGTTGTGCTATGTAAATATATTATAAATTGATGTGTCTTAAAATGGATGTATTTTAAATTATATAAGAATTACATAAGCTGCATTTTTACTAAGTTTGTACTCAACAGGCAGGTATGTAGCATCTTTTCTGTTTAATTTATTGCAAAATAATAAGCAACTCTTCAATCAAATCTACTTAAAATAAAGTATTATGGTCATTTTACATCTTATTTTAAGTGATCTTTCCATCATAATTACGGAAGTATTGAAAGACATGGTTCCCTTCTGTCCCACTATGCCACTACTTCCCATCTCCTTATCCAAATATTAATTTTCCCCACACCACCTTTTCTCTTTTTTTACCCATTTTATACAACCATTATCTTATTTATCTGGAGTAGATGATCTTGACCTACATAGACCCATCCTCACAACCCCCGTAAAGAAAATGAAACAAAAAGGAAGCAGGTCTAAATTTCCTTCCTATTCTTCATACTTCTCCACCTACCAGCACCCAAATCAAATCTCAAAAATAGAAGCCATTTAATTGCTGAGCCCACAGTTCAATCCGCTTCGATACCGATGATGTGTTGAGCACAGCAGATCACCCACACTTGCTTACGTTGAGAGGCAGCAACTAGTGAGACTCACTAGCAGTCACATTCCTTGTGATATTAGTACTACTCAACCTAAGCTTGGCAAGATCTAGACTCTAATTTAGGATACCAATACTAGCATCAAAGGTCATTCAGTTTCATTGCAAATGTTGCATTAAATTTACTCTGTAAAATATGCAAAGTTATGAGTAGCCTATACCACAGTGGCTAGTGATGAGAACTAAAGTACAAGAAGAAAAGTTGCAATTATGCCTGAACTATGTAACTACAAACATGGGCACTACCAGATCTGAAGTCTTTAATATCTTGTGATGTTAGAGTTCATAACGAAAATAAATCTAAACATGCCCTGGTCTCGATGAGTTACCATCATGAGACGCAGCTATCACACGGGTAGCAATACAAGATTTTATCTCACCCTTACACATTTTCCATTTTCCAAAATAACATGAGCTTAGTCAGGCACAGTCCATTATTCCATACCAAATGGAGAAGCTGTAAAGCCACAGACGTCACCTCATGGGGAGAGCACACTGGGTTCATACTGCCACCCTTTGGGGACCTTGGGACCTCCAAGGGAGGACAAAATCTTCAGCATTACAAGCAAAACTCTGCTGGAAGGAACATACCTAAGTGGCAGTTGCTGCCAACTTCTACCATCACCTAACTGTTATAGCTGGAAGCCTCTACAAATCTCATCTTCCTACTTTCAAGGCCAGTAAACACAGAAAAGAATGTAGTCTTGCAATATTATTTTCCTTTTGTTAAATATGTATACCTGAGGGAGCCTCTGATTGCAAAACCTGATTGCTCCTGAAACAATGTAAACCAGTCTCCAGTTGGCTCTCTCTCACATGAATTAATTTTCCAGTAACAGTAGGAATAAATCAAATTCCTGTGAAGTAGGAATAACAACTATGCCTCCCACACAAGAGGCATCCTCATGTTTGTTCTGACACAGTTAACACGGACCAAGTGTCACTGCATAGCTTCAACCTCACAGAAGACAATGAGAACTATGAAATATCAGCTACCATCTAAAGAGACACTGCCTTCAAGTAACGCTATTCTTTTGACTGTAAATCCCTTAAATTAGTATGTGCCCAGTCTTCATTTACTGCAGTTTCACAATTTTGCCATGTTTTAGCCAAACACATGTATGAAATTTCTGACTAAAATCATATTTCATAGTATGGCTAGTTAGGATTTTTTTTTTTTTAGTGGCTTGTTGCTGCCAGAGAAGACTTTGTCAGAAGCAATTTCATCTACTGTTGGGGAGACTGCCGGGTGGGGTAATGGGTGTATATGTGTTTCCAACTCAACATAGGACTCAGAGATGGGTATAATGAAAAGGAGAAGGCAGACTCTGGAGCCATGCCATGGTTTTGGGTGCTTCAGCAGCCCCTGTTCACTTCAACAGATGGCCAACATTGCTGCCTGTGCCTACTGCCCTGTGACTTTGCATTGCCAGAGCAAATCTTTTCACTAAAGACTGAGTGCAACCGCCACCGCTGCTCAGGTATTCACAGACGCTGCCTGGCACCCTGCACCCTGACCTCCTGCAAAGAGACCGCCCTAACAGGAAAGGGTGAGAAAGTGACACTACAACATGCTGGTTAGAGCCCTCTAAAAATAAGCTAAACCTATCCATAGAAGAGACTAACACAGCTCTCAGGGAGCACACCAGCCACTTGTATTACGCAGAGTTAGTATAGACCAGAATATTTAGGGAGGGAAGATGAAGGGACTTTTCACTCTTTTCCACAAGCATCTCTCCCTGGTTCATGATTTGGTAGTGTGAGAATGGAAAGGTTTGGTTTTTGTTTTGTTTTGGTTTTTTTTTTTTTTTTTTTAAAAAAGAAACTATTCTGCTCCTTATAACCCAACCTTGGTACATTTCTAAGTCTTTCACCTCATTTGCAGTAAGAACATGGAAACAACTACAAAGGTCAATCATCCAGGTTGTTCATTCCAGAGATATTCCAGCCCACTCCAGTGTCCCTGGCAACATGACCATGTTTCACCAAGCAATAAACAGCGTTAGCAGAAATTCAGAGTGTCTCTGGGATGCTGTCGTAAGCCTAGTATTATAAATCTGTTGCTATAGCAGGGCTATACAAAGCTGGTCGTTTAAATAAGATCCAAGAGATCTGGAAGTATTTTATGGCAATTTATAGTGCCATCCATACTAACCTACTTTACAAAAGGAAGAAGCTATAAGTACTAGTTCAATGATATAACTGAAACAATTTTTACAGTATTTTAAGACACTTAATATTTACATGCTTCAAAATAGTCCAGAGATAGGTATTTTTATTATTTCTTCAAAATCTCTCTTTCAAAATGCAGTATACAATGCTTGTTTTGCAGTGAATTCTTTTTTTGAAATATTGCCTAAATGGACGTTCTTTGGAGTCAGAAAAACAGCAGAACATACAGATCAAAGGGGTTAAGGACTCAGTATTTTCTGTGACCCTTGGTTCATTTACAAGGTGCATGCACCATATCAAGTTCATTTGTGATTTCCTACTCACCTCCTCCTCCCCTCACCCATGTACACAAATAGCCTCAGTGTTGCAGATTGGTTTCACAGCTGTGGGTTGTGCCCTGCCCAGCATGGCAGACTCTTCCAAAACAGGACATGTTACACATCAAATACAGAAAGCATGCCCCTCTGGAAACTTCCTATACTCAAAGGAGAAACTTCTGAATGCAAGGTTTATTTACTATCTTGTAAATAAATTAGTGGGCAATTGGAGGAAACTATCCTTTTTCAACATATGCTAGACTGAGTTAATTATCAGTTAACTGCTAAACCTTTCCAGAACAATCAGGCTCTGACTGTCATCCAACACTTATTAAAATGTTAAATAGGTATGTCAAACAGCTTATTTGATTTTTTTTTTTTAAACTACATTTAGCTTTCCCTTTTTGGAAAAAATATACCATAAGAGAATGGAAATCTGCTGTTCCATTCATGGTCTCTAAGAAAAAATGGTTGAATCGGATTGGCCATTAGCAAGAGATCAGTATAGGAAAACAGGATGCGGCACATAGAGAAGCTTTAAGATTTGACAGCAGTGACTCAGATTTTTCTTTAAGTGTTCTACCCTACTCCTGAAGGAAACATTTTCATTGTTTGTCAGTGTTTCAGTATAAAAATCAATCATTGTACCAGCTTCAAGTACACTTTTGAAGTGAATTAACTTCTCCCTGCTGCACAGGGAAGTTTTCTTTATGGGAGGACTCAAGAGTCCAGCAGAACCTGAATGTGAATGTAGAAGACTAACCTCTCCAGTTTGGAAAACCTTCTCTAAATGTATTCCCTGAAATAGATATTTTTAATATTATCCCAAATAGAAATAAAAATATGGTATAACATAGTATCATTCTCTCCCATATATGGAAAAGGCCATCCATGAAAGCCTGTTAGTAGAGACATTCCATCATTATGCACAGTGAAGCAGGAAGGAAATTAAAGCTAAAGTGGTAATGAATAGTACAAATTCATCACCTTAGACCCCTAAGCACCACCCATCCCTGCCCATACTCTGAAGTAACAGACTTTCCAGATGTCATCTCCTTTATGGTTGTGAAATGAGTTTGAAAAGCAAAAAACAGATGACAATAGGCGGAAAAATTATATGTTCTCATCTTCTATTCAGAGACATGGGTTGATTGTATCAGAGAGCGTAATGTCTATAAATGAAGCTTTTTTAAATTAAGTCTTTAGTCATTAAACACGGGCAGAAATTGCAAAACAAGTTCTTGCTTAATATTCATTGGATGATTTAAATTTGTCTTGGATGCTCAGAAACAAAGTCAGAGAGGAGTTAAGGTTATCCCCTGGCTTTGTTTGGATAAATACAGCCTCAAAGGTTTTAGTCACAAAAAGATTTACATCAACCAAGAACTGATGCGCTTATTTTGGAAATAAACTCATTCTCCCTCATTTCTCAAAACGGCCCCAGAAAGTACTCTCTTGAAAGACCCCAAAGATGATCAACATCTAAATTCTACTTAGCACTTCCCTTCAATTTCTTCAAACAGCCTAAGCACCACACAACCTTAAAGCACTTATCTAAGCTAGTTCAGTGACCAGCTTTCACGTGGTCCCTTTCAGTAATAAAATTAAAAATAGCTTGAGTAAAAAATGAAATGCAGAAATGTAAACGTTTCAGGATCACTCTAGACTTGTGTGCAGAGAGAAACAGAGCAGATTAGCAATGCTTCTCTTCAAAGGTTGTTATACAGCCAAAGTACTAAAGTGACAGTACAACTGCCTACAGACTTGACATCACTTGAATCACAAGGGGTTTCAGGTTTTTTTTCAAGTTACTGTGGTCAGAGGGCTTCTGCTGTTAGAGGACAACCTTTAAAAATAAAACAAAATAAATACTTTGCATAATAGTTAGAGCTTAGTAACCCATGAATTTCATACCACTTATGGAAAAAGTCTGTACTATATTTACTGTAGCAAATGGGTTGTCAGCCATGAAGGTCAAGAAGCCAGCTTTAGAGATAGAGAAGAGACTTGCTATTGAACAGAATTTGACCAGACACAAGCTTGTGTCTTGCCATACTTGTTCATGCCAGTCTAAGGAAATATTTAACACACTCAGGATGTTCAAACAAAGCCCAAAGTCCAGCCAGAAACAGCTCATGTACTGGAACAAACATCTGGAAGATAGGGGGCCCTGGACTACTATGGTCAAATATTCTGACCAACTCAGACCAAACTGTAATCAGTAACTTCACACTAAACAGACAATTGCAAGATGGGCAACTGACATCTTCAAAATGAATACACTTGCAGGCAGTGTAAGTAAGTAGCCTTGTTTACTGCTGTGCTTTTGTGCAAGTATGCATGCAGAGTCTGACAGAACACTGAGGGCACACAGTGCTTTCTACCCAAACCACAGTACCCACCTCTCTGAAGCCTGATTGAATGGGAGAGTTGAAAGTTCATGTGAAAACTAGTCCAAGCTTCCAGTCACATGATTTCCTTTTCTACTTTGACAGTTGCAGAATATCAGGCTCACACAATGACATCACGGCTCTTAGGAAGAAAAAGGGAAGAGAAAGGTCACAGCGTACAACCGAGGTAAGGTTTTCAGAAGTGCTATCTAGACTTCAGTCTGCTTTCACTCAGCAGATGATTGTTAACAGAGTTTGCAGAGACCGGTTGCAATGTAAGATTTGTCCAACCTTATTGATAAAACCTGAAGAATATAGAAACTATTCAAATTCTTGGAGTCAGTGGCTACTAGCAGGCTATGCCTACTTCTACCCAGAAACAGAAACCACTCCATCATCCATATAGCTGCAGACAGTTTCTTGGTGGTTGTGCCCTACAGTAAGGAGCTGAACCAGTGAACAGTCTTCCCTATTGCCCTGTGAGCAGATATTTGCTGCACACTGAATCTAACTTTTCTTGAGGCCATTTTCAATTATATAGCCAGAGAGTTCCCAACAGAACCTGGTCAAAGCCACCAAGTTAGATGCAACCAGAGAAACAGGACTGTCCTCTGGAAACCTCAATGGCTGTACTAAGTGAAAAGCAAGAATGCTGATCCGTTATTTCTATACTATGCCCACTCAAACAGCAGTGAGAATGAATAGCACCCAGATCAGAGTATCCACTTTGTGCTCTCCTCAAGGTTAACAAAGACCTTAGTATTTTACTGCTTTTTCCTATGGTTGGCCGTAGATCTCTAGGCACATCTTCAGTGCTCCTATTTACACGCCCTTGTAAGACACGGCATCAGGAATGCGAGTACGAGGCAAGCCCCAGCAGGCAGTGTTCCTACATTCATAAATGCCAGTGCGTGGGTGCACTGCAGTAGAAAGGGTAGCAATGTGCAAGCAAGGGAGTATGTGGGTAGATGGAAAGAATGGGTACAACACAGAGAATGAGACAGACAGTGCTTCCATGTTCACTAGTGTGAAACAGATGTAGGTGGGTGAGATGTTTATTGAGCAGAAGAGCATTAAAATAGAAACACAAATAGGAAAGAATGAATACAAGGGCAAGAGAAAGAGATAAAGAGAAGGCATGAGAATTAACAAAGATGCTGCTAGGTAAGTGAACACAAGAAAACAGAAAAGGCAATACAAGACTATGAAGAGGAACTCATCTGGGAGCATTATCCCCACTGATAAGAAAAAATTGTTGCAATCAAGATGGTCAACACATTGTCTAAACTAGCTGGCAATTGGTAGTTAATCCCTAGAAAAAGAACAGGCCAGAACAACTAACAATTCAGCAGCTTTGATACAATATAGCTATTTTCTTTATTTTGATACTTTGGCTTTTCAATTTTCCTCACCATTTTCTTTCTGAAAAGCATGTCCAGCTCAACGGCTGAATGAATAAGCAATAATTGATTCCTACATAGCACATGCCCTCACAATAACTAAAGTTATTCTGCACCCATACATGTGGCAACATAAGGAATTCAAATGAACAAGGCCATACCAGAAGCCGTGTTAACCAGTCCGTTCAACATATGCCTCAGTTACCTACTTGTCTCAGTGTCTCACCTATCTGGGCAAGGAGTCTCTTTCAGGCTTGATGAGACTATTAATTACAATGAAACTGCAGAGAGTTTCCCCAGAGTCTGCACCCACATCCACCCTCACGAGACCACAGTGTGAACTGATGCACACAGAAGTTATACCTTCTCCTTCACGGTGATACCAGATGACATCTAGTGGAATATCTATGTAATAAGAGGAGGGATATGATTTAGGTTCAATCATGTAATTTTTCAGTGAAGCAGCATACCTGGTTAATGACTAAACCTTCCACTCCTACATGCGTTAAATATTCTGGAAAGGGAAGTAGAAAGGTATCAAGCTATCAAAGAATGGTTGTGGACAGCAGCTGACTCAGAGAAACAAGTTGTAAAATCATACTTGCAACAAGTTTAATGAAATAGTAACAAGCTTGAATGGTAGCAGTCCTGTTGAGAGTAAGAAGATGGAGTCCTCATAGTGGCTGGGAGGAACTGTGATGGCAGGCAGGAACATATCCATAGCCCTTCAGGGCTTTGAGGGCTTCCTAGCCAGCCAGATTCTCTGGTTTTACAGTTCCTCTGCACTGATCCAAGGACAGATTTGCCAGCAAGTCAACCACCCAATGCTAAGGCACTCAGGCAACCTTAAGTGCCTGGAGATACCTGTTAAATTTCAAATGGTACTTGAGAACATGGTCAAGGATACAACAAAACCGCAGACACAAAATAAGCAACAAATCCTGCACCTAAATATCCTCCCTTTGACTGTATAAGTCAAGAGTAGCTTTGGAGAAGTATTTTCTTCAGCTTAATAGTAAAAATAAGCTTATGAAAAAAACACAAAACAAGTTTATTTCAATTTTAGAGCAATATTGCAGTATTTAATGTCTGTACTATGTAAAAGAAAATATTTGAACGCTAAGTCACTGGTTACTGATACTCAGTCACTGCACAATTTAAATTTACAAAGATATGATCTCATATACAGTGTCCTGATAATGAACATCACTTGATGATAGAAAAAAAGCCCTAAATAGTTCATTATCATTCAGTTTAATACTAATATTTTAGCTGAGCTATACTTTAATGCCACTAAAATTTATTGCGAAAATAAGATATATTTAAGCTTTTGCAAAAGAACTTGCATATGTACATATGGATACACACAAGATTTTTACAAAATATATGTAAATCAAATAGTTAAACACTGGTTCAAATCACTATCAACAGACTATTAACATAATTGGGATTTTCATTATGTGTCTTTTCCAGAGTCACATTTATTCATATGGTGCTTTTTTTTTCTTTAAGTAGTTCTACAAGTAAGATTCTTTATAGCCATTTTTAGCTTGCCAAGTTCAGGCCACTTCCCTCAGATGCTTTTAGTATATAACTGCCTGTATGTGCAGGCATTAGAAGTATTATTTTTTGAGGAGGCATGTGAGAAAGTTGGATCATCTCACCGTTATGATTACTTGAATAATCAGCTCAAGTTACATTACATAGATATTTGTCCCTGTCCATTCCTTTTATAGAAATGGAACAAAATACTCCAAAAACTTCTGTGAAGGTATGAAGAATACAAAATAAGATTTAATGAAATAGCAGCCATAGAAAATAGATCACATTGTGATATTTGTCCCTCTCTTTCCAGAAGCACAGGCCAGGTCCCATGATGAGTTCCTTACAGGCAGGCTCTCATGCTGCCCTGCTCAGACACCAAGTTCTGCTGCAGGCATCCACACAACAAACATTTCCTCCCTAGCAGAACCATTACTGTTGGAAAATGGATGTACATCCTTCTACACTAGGCCTGTATACCAGTAGGGTGAGCTGCAATAAAATAAATGAGTGTACTATATTACTGTAGGCTCAAACTTCAATTTAAGTTCAAATTCTACACAGTTCATGCTTTGCCTAGGAGGCATTGTAAGAGAAAGAAAAAAAAGATGAGTCAAAACAGAGAGATAAGATTGAAAGAAACATTGCACACTGCTGTCGTGGTTTAACCCCAGCCAGCAGCTGAGCACCACACAGCCACTTGCTCACTCCCCCCTCTTCGATGGGATGGGGGAGAGAATCAGAAGGGTAAAAGGGAGAAAACTTGTGGGCTGAGATAAGAACAGTTTAATAATTGAAGTAAAATAAAATAGAATAGTAGTAATAGTAATAATAATAATAATATAATAATACAATAATAATATACAAAGCAAGTGATACACTATACAATTGCTCACCACCCACCAACCAATAATGCCCAGCACATCCCCAGGCAGTGATTGCTGCTCCCCGGCCAACTCCCCCAGTTTACATACTGAGCATGATGTCATACCATATGGAATATCCCTTTGGCCAGTCTGGGCCAGCTGTCCTGGATGTGTCCCCTCCCAGCTTCTTGTGCACCAGGCAGAGCATGGGAAGCTGGAAAGTCCTTGACTTAGTGTAAGCACTACTTAGCAACAACTAAAACATCAGGGTGTTATCGGCGTTATTCTCATACTAAATCCAAAATACAGCACTATACCAGGTACTAGGAAGAAAATTAACTCTATCCCAGCTGCTTGGCTGGGCTATCAGATGGAACAGGGAGAAAACCAACCTTTCCTTCCTGACACAGTGAATCTGTGCCTTGTAGACACAGGCAAATCCCCAGCGATCACAACTCATAACTACTCCCAGAAAGGACAGAAGGCTGTCTAGAAAGATTTTTTTTCTCCTCCCCCCCCCCCCCCCCCCCCCCCCGCAACTAATTTACAACAACTAGTTGAGCTAGTGCTTACTCCCAAAGCACCAGTATTCACTACAAACAAGTCTACCACAGGCATGAACAGAGCAACTTCAGTGCTATTGCACTGCACGGCTGCTTTGAAACACTTAGCTAGAGAAGAATAAGTGAAACGTAAATAACTTGAGTCTCAATTTAAAATGAGGCCATAACCTGGGCAACAGCTATGAGAAAAATGACAGAGGACCTCATACAAGTTTAAAGAAAGTTCCACTCTAACATCACTCAGATAGTGTACAATACCAAGTTGACCAGCTAGAAGCACAAAAAAGCCTCACACTAATGGGTCAGAGCAGAAAATAAAGGCTCTCCCATGGCAATCCAAAGTACTTGCTTCATAATGCTGCCTGTAAGAGGATGAAACTTGGTTTTAGTGCAAGGGTACTTTTGCCTTTCGTCTCATTTCAACATGGACTTTAGATTTCACATAAAGAACTTTGATAAAGAGATGGAAAATATTAGTCACAAAACTTGGACAATACATGCACAATTTCAATGAAGTAAAACACAGCTTCATTTCATTACAGCTGATCAGTAGAGATGCAAGATAATTTCAGAGCAAACAGCCTCTATCAGTAGTGCATCAGCACCCAACTGAACTTTTATGATAGAAACCACAGCCACTGTTTGCCTATGGTACGTATAAGAAAGGAGTCGGGCACTAACACAAGCAGCATAGACACAGCCAAAGGGCAGTAAGACCTTCTACACTAAAAGAAAATAATGATGCAAAAAAACAGGTCAAGGAATTTGGAAAGTTATCCCTACAAATGCAACTACTAAATGAAAGTTTTTAACCAAGGGAAACGATCCAAGAAGAGTTTCTGTAAGTATGAGGTTTTGTACTTCGAAATATTAACAGAAAAGTATAGCGTAGGCAGGGAAACACCTCTTTTTCTCTTGGCATGTCAAGTTATCTCAGAATAGCAAAGGCATTCATTTTAGAAATGTTTTGAGGTATAAACAACTTTATCCCTATTTATATATTAATATTTTGTGTAATACTCCGTACAAACTAAGCTGAGTGACATTACAGAAGGCAGTTAATTAGAACTTTTATGTAGCGGTTTCTCTCTGAAGGCTCTGCTGAAACCTAAGCTGTGTACTAAAAACTGTGACGTTAGGTAATTTACAGATTCACTGGCACAGCATAAGGATGCTGGAAAATCAAAATGTATGTTGTAGTTTGAAAAATAAAGAGATCTTGTTCTTTGTTCTACCAAAGCAGTTTTCCTGATATTTTTCTGATATAAAATATAACAGTTAAACAGTCATTTTCAGATCAGTACTGCTTATATCTTTCACAGACATGAATAACTTTAGGATTTAGATTCATTTGTTATCAGACAGGCAATTCCTTCTCTGAAAGTGGTGTAACCATGTGACTTTCTTTTTGATTACAAGACCTGCAGGAAGCACAGATCCTACACACTAAAGGACTTGTGGCCTTGTTGCAATAAAACCTTATAAGGAGCAAACACAAAGGATACTACATGTTATTTATATGTATCAGGTGAAAACAGCTCTCATGATCCAAATCTAGTTAGCCGAACACTGCAAAGCTCTGTTAAGTAGTTAAGATGTAGATGGACTACCATTTACAATAGAAGAAAGGACGCTAATATAGGTAAAGTCACAGGCTGCACTTGTGAAGATTAGCCAATTCAAAACTGACACAAAATGCTCAAGGGCATGTTTTAGGTTTGTGTGCTATTCCTGTCTTGTTAGGACTAAGACTACTGCCAGCAGAAACAAGCAACATTAGACTAATGAAGCATAGACTATGCTTTAGTGGAAAGAAGAAATTCCAAAGCAGCACTGAAAAAGATAAAGTCAGCATGCTCTGTTCCTCAGTCTATTAGGAAATGTTTCTAATATAAAAAGAGAGAACCACAAAGCCCTGGATGTATGCTTGGCAAGTGTGTGTACTCAACAAGCCCTGGGGAACAATATTTGCTTAAAGCATCTAACTCAAATTAAAATGGTGCCTCAGAACAATAACATTTCCTTATACAAATGTGACTTCATGCAGCGACCACCTGAAGAAAAAAATTACTGATTTACACTTTGAAATTTAGATGGAAATGGCTGAATTAGATTACTTAATATTGCTTCATCTAATATTTCTTGAGCATTTCTGTATAGGAGGCAACCTACATTAACTTCTTCAGGTTTCAAAAAAGCCACAAAGGCAGTATTTTTTTTATATTTCAGTGAATAGAAAACTAATGATTGCAACACGAAAACACCCAAAATAGAGGGCATTGGGTAAAATAGTCTAAAATAAGGTGATAAGGGATAACCATATACCAGAATTTAAATGCATAACTTCATCTTAAATATGGAATATTGTGTAGTTTTAAAAGACTGCTTTTAGGCAGAGAGTGAGATGAGTAAATACTAGTGAAATGAATAGGCAAGCGTAGAGGAAGTCGTACAGAAACCAAGCAGAGCGCATAGTTCAGAGAATTCCACAAAAGTAAGAAACGGGCAATGGCCGCTGGCAATCCTACAAGGCTGCAGGGAGCCTGAGCAGCAGGGGTTGCAGTATAGCAGCCGGGCAGAGTTAGGAAGTTTCAATATCCTGTAGGAAATCTAATGGGTGAGACTCTCGTATAATGCAGAATTGGATATAGATGTCAAGGAAACAAGGAAAATAAAACTAAAGGTAAATGCAGTCCTTTCACAGGTTCAGAATGCTGGGAGATACAGCCTTGTTCTGTGGTTTATTGTATGTTTCAGTTTGAAGAAAAAATTGGTTGTAGGAGTAGTATGTCCCAGAAACTCAAACCTGAAAAAACTGTTTAAATAAATAACGTATAACACAATTGTTTTTATTTCAGCCAGGTATATACAAACTTACCCACTGTCCCATGTAACCTTTGCAAAGAATTTGGCATCTCTTGAAAGCCAAAGGAGAAGAAATAAACATACTTCAGGTCACAAGGGTTTTTTGTTTTGTTTTTTAATTTTGTTTTTCAGGCAAACATATTCTTGACTGCCTCATTGCTAAAAAAGTTACACCCTTTCTTATGGATATCATCTCTATACAAAAGCAAGTTTAAGACCAATTTTTATTGACTTTGGGATGTTTGTTGGACAAATATCAATGCTAATCTCAGACACTTAACAAGTTACTCAGTGTTCAGTTTACACTGAGCTCTGATCCCTGATCCAGGTCACCCTGAACTTTCAGGGAAAAGATTCCTGGTTTCCTTCTGCCTTGGGTCAGGCTCAAACTTGTAACCTCTTTTCACAATTGGAGAAGCAAAGAGGGAGAATTATTAACAATTCTATATTTACCTAAGATATATCCATTGGACTAGTTGATTTTTTTTTTAATATTTTTTTAAGTTCTTACATGTTACAAAAATATATTTTGGTCTAATGCTTCAGCCATGACTCTAGATAAAGATTAGATGCATAAAATAAGAATACTGCTATAACTGGTAGCAGTGCTATATGGAAACTGAATTGTAAGTGGAATTTAAGATAGCCAGAACTGAGCACAGGAGGTTTAAAACTCACATGTTTTCCATGTTTAGGAGAATGAGTCCAAATACTTGCTGGCTTTGCAAGATATTCAGAGCAGAAGAAAATGGGATCAGTTCTAAGTAAGTAACAATAAGATTCTTCTATTCTGCAGTACATACAGCTGTCTGAGTAGGAGAGAAAAAAAAAATCTCAAAATTCACAGTGGAAGTTTTCTTTGCAAGCTTAAGATCATGCAAAAGAGTGCAACACCTTCACAACTGCCCCAGCTGACCACCTTCATGTAGCCAATTCCTTTACAGTACACGAAGTGTAAACTGAATTTTCTCTAGTAGAAGGAGGGTATATCCCAGTGGGAACTTCTTTTATATTGCATAGGCTTAAACTAATCCCTAGATTAAATCCAGATTTGGGCCTGTGAAGAATTTGTAAGCCCAATATTTTCAGTCAATCCTTGAAAAGAATTCAGACTGTTGGCAAAGGCTGAATATACATGTGGTGGATAAGGGACATGGCCAAGTGCCTCCTGCAAGTCCTCAGCTGCCACCAGCCTCAGTGGAGGCCAACCATAGCTAAAACTTTGGTTGGCATGTCACATCAGGCTGGTGAAATGCTTCCATCCAACATGCCTGCCAACTGGTATCAGATCATACATGGTATTGATTTATTGATTAGAGAAAAATGTGTCCTCCACAGCAATTCTGAGGTGTGCCTGACGACTCTTGAAGCTGCCATTTGGGTGAGGTTAAGTGGCAGAAATCCAGACAGCATTTCCAAAAGAGCCTCCTGGACGAGGACTTCTCTCCCACACAGCAGCGGCCAGGGAAACCCCTCACACCAGAAAGGGTACAATAAATGAACGATAGCTCCCACAAGACACTACAACAGCATTTTCCAATTTAAACTTTGGAGTCCCAGCTATAAAGCCTTAGTTATTTTTGGAGAATATTCAGTTTTTTCAGCGTAATATACGTTCTTCAGCAAATTCAATCATGTTGCAAATCAGCGCAGCAAGAAGTTTACTGTCAGCACAGCAGCTATGAAAGTGGCATTAATACAGATCCTATTAGCCCATGTTCACATTTCCCTTACTGCCTTTCATATTTTCTTGATTTTAAAAGGAAAGTAAAAAGGTAAAAAGGTTTTCCTCTGTGTCAGCTGCCCCATCAGGCAGCGTTCTTTCTGCTTCACAGATTAATGCTAAAGACAAATAATCAGAAATGGAAATAAGACGGCCCTACTGATGATGCTCAGTGAGACAGACAAGATTGTCACTCGCTCTATATACAAGTGCTATTGCTGACAGAGGTGAAAAATTATCTGCGTCAGTAACAGTGAATATGACTCAGAAGCAGCTCTTAAGGAAAAAAAAAGCAAAGAACTAGAGATTCTCACTCCCCATAACCACATGCTTTATGAGTTTATACAGAGAGGAGGCCAGTAGCTCATGAGAAGGAAAAAAATATATCTTTTACTGGCAAGAGTTGCTAGAGAGTTAGACACTACAATTTGATAGTGATATAATAGAAATTTTACATTTCTCTGATCAGGTCAGACTGATCAGGAAAGCCTGACAAAATAATCAATGAGTCACAGCACATACTCTTTCAGAGAAAGAGAGAATTGTATCAAGTTAAAAATAAATGGGTGATCACCAATTAAAAAAGCTACAAAGCTACTAATGGCTGTTGTGCAGCAGAAATCTATGAAGCATCACACAGCCCTCATACCAAAACCAATTTTGCTTTTAATTTATATTAAAAAAAAAGTTCTGTGATACTAAGTAGCTGTTGTCAAAATTGTAGCTCATATGAAAACTAAATACTTAATGAGAAGGTATCTCCTCCCAGATTTGGCTGACGCATAATGGAAAACACCCACTGGAATACATCCCTTGTGTTTTCTTCTACTAATATAAGCATAAGCATTTTTTCCAAGTTACCAGCATTGATGTCCTATAACTGCAATGCTTAAAAATCAGTTGGTGTAAATGGAGCTACACGCACTTAAATGGAGCTATTGGCCTTCAAACTTTTTTTTTTCCCCTTAAATTGTTTAGTCTCTCGCCTCACTACTTCCATACTCTTTCCCAGAATCAGGCAGGAGACTCCTACAAGCTTATGAAAGTGTTGCTTAAGAAAAGCAAACACAAAAGAAAGAAATCAGATTTTAGTCACCTCCAAGAACTGTCTAGATTAGTAATAATGTGTCATACTACATTGTAAACAACTGCAGAGAGATGGAAGTCCCTTACAGCTAAGGCTGTATTAACCTTTCGTATATCCAGCTCTCAGCTGCTAAGTCAACTTAGATGTTAAAGGTCTTTAAATATTACAATAAGTTCTTAAGACCTTAAAGACTTTGCTACTAAATATAATCATCAACATTTCATAAACAAACTGTATAATGATTCCTGTTCCAAAGAAGTTGCTATCTAGAAAGCTAGTTACTTTCCTTGTGCTTCTCCTAAGCACATTGTAATTAAGTGAAAGCCGTTTCCAAAGGATTTGCATGAGAGCACCTTGAGATGGAACTGTACTTACTACAGCAAGAAGAATATTTGCTTCAGTACAGTAAGCACAAGATCTAGGACACACAGAAAAACCCTTTTAAATTTAAGTTTCATACAGACCTTATTTAAATTAAGGGACAGATTTTCAATAATGTAATTTCATTTAATTTTTTATACTTTGAACCACAGCTAATCCTACAATAATCTCTTTTTTTTCTAAAGGGTATCTTTGGAAGAAGTGCTACAATGGTCTCAGTCTTTTGAAAATCTGATAACAAGTAAATGTAAGTAATTGTATGTTTGTATCCCAGGTGGATTACTGAAAAAAGTTCTCATGAAGCAAAATCAATACGTCATGCAATATAATGTATGCTGTCTTACATGCAACTAATGAAAAACAGCTTTGTGTGACATCCTTTGCATACGTCACACTGAAAATAAATGTAGCATGCTATAAATGCTTTCCCAAACTTTCCATTTCTGCAAGCACATGTAATTCTTCTAAAGGCACATGACAAGGGCAGGTTTATCTGCCTTATCCTCACTTAGAGCACTGTATAGCAATATATATTAGAAGAAAATGAAAGAAAAGTTCACCTGGGAAATCCTGTGCATGGCAGAGACACCATAGCTAATGGTACGTCTATACAGTGTAATACCACAGAAGGCAACTCAGATGCTCATCTCAGGTATGGGAAGAACTGTAACTACGGTAGCAAATCTGAACTTTCCCACTCCAGCATCCCCCTGCCTCATTCAGGGCTCAGAGCTCATCCACATTTCTCACACGGCCAGCAGTCTGGAGCACCACTGCTGGATTACTTTAAAATATTGATGAGAAAGTCATGTACAGAGTCACAGCACAGCACAAACCTCTAAAAATTATTCCTAAAGACTGGCGTTATTTTCAAACTACAAAGAGCAAGAAGATTAACAGACAGAATTTGTAACAACTATAAAGAAAAAGATTTTCCCATTAAAATCTTTAACAGCAAACAACCTAGTATGTTACAGTTTGCAGGGAAAGCACAGGGAGAAAGTGCACAACAGAAAACATTTAAAAGAGACAAAATTATAGCACAAGCAGCAGGCATGCATGCTATCACTGTTACTGCCCGATGACAGGCAGTGCTCAATATCTTTAGAAACATGAAAGCCCAGGGTGCTGCACCAGCAGGAAAGCTTGTTTTAAATAAAATGCTTGTAGCTTCCAGCAGTACTTGGATGCTGCCCTTCTTTAAAATACCTTGTTCACTGCACTTAGATGACACTATTCATTGATTCTGAATTCATTTAAATGCTAAACAACATTGGAAGATGAAAAGGTGTACTCACATGAAAAGCCAGAACACACTAAAGCCAATGGATTTGCAGATCTTTACAAAAGGTAGGCAAAGTATTTGCCTATCTTAGGTTTTACTCTGAAAGTACATCTTACAGCTGCAAGCACCATTCCTGCTCAAGTGCTAGCACGGAGTGAAGCTTCATAAATGTTCTCCTGGCTAGAGGCATTTTAGCAACTCTATCACCTAATCCTGTACAAAGCAAGTCTAATAACACAACAAAATGCAGCCTCAGGAATTTAGTCTTTGCTAAGAACCACTGATTGCTGCTGTCAGACTCCATTGCCAGGTGTTTCAAATACATCCTCAGGTGCAGAACCACTTATTTGCTAAACAGAGTATTGTTTTAACTGCTTTACTTTGCTCAATTACACCAGCAAGAAAAAAGTTATTTCCTTTTTTTGCCAATTGTTTCCCCCCCCCCCCCCGAAATCTTATGCCAAGAAAAGAAGGTCTTATTTTTTTTTACTCAGATCATGATTATTTGATAATACTTAGATATCTTCTGATATCTTCAAAACTAGAACTGGAGTTTAAAAATACTTGTCCGTCTTCAGATATGTTTGATAGTGCTCACAGAGGCCAAGAAGAACAAAGTTTTCAGTGCTCTGTCCCCACATAGTGAAATGCCACTGAGGTTAAAGGGAGCTCTGCACATGCAGGAAAATGCAACGTTGAAGTGTAGGGCTCCAGGGTGAGTTAGCGTGTTTAATTCCTCACTTTGACATAATCTAATAAGAATATTTATAGATGTACAATCAAGAATTATACTGCCTTGTAAATGTCCCTACTGCCTTCAAAGGACTCTAAAGGCAATGCATATATACGTGGTATATAAATTTGGCTTCTGAAATATTTACAGATGGGCCCATGATCTACAAGGCCTACTTGAAGACCGAACACAGTGATGAAAACATAGAATTCTGGCTTGCTTGCGAAGCTTATAAGAAGATCACATCACAGCGAAAAAGGATTTCCGTGGCCAGGAAACTTTTTACAAGTTACATTCAACCCCAGGCTCCCAACGAGGTGACATACAATAACATGAGCTCTTTATTTCCTCTAATAGAAATACCCGATTTGTAATGTAGCTGACAAAAAGCAAAAACAAATGCCTAGCACCTCTTATATAAAAGGGAGTGAAAACTATTGCTATTCATCCTCCCCAAACTCTTTTGCACCCAGAATTTTAATACTTGCCTTCACATCTTGTCTGCAGGCAAATCTTGCAACTATATCCACTGAGGTTACAAACAAAAGGCACAACTAGATTAAGAACTAAGTTCTTGGATCTGTTCTATTCTTTTTAGCATGTGATACAAGGGCCATTGATATCGCTTCAATAGATTTGGGATTCTGCCATTGCTACATGTATTACTCTGGTCTTTGCAAGAGTAAATATAAATGAACAAAGTAAAAACTCTACCCAGTGCTGTCCCCTTTATAAAATGGGCTAAAAGAAAGGTTCCAAGACAGATTAATTATTTTCTGCTTCCAGCAGCACAAGATTTAAGGAAAACAGAGCAGATTTGTATATAAAATGTTTGAGTGATTTTTTTTTTTTCTTCTGACAAGTGGCTATATAAAAGAAGGAGTCAATCCTGCTCAGCCAGTCATGCTCTATGACCTTTAACTATCACTGCTTATTACTCTCCTTGCAAAAATAAGCTAATACTGGCTTCAACTGCCACTGCCTCTGGCAGACTGACATAACTGAAAAATCTGGCTGGATTATTTTCTGGTTTACGCATAACAATAAAACTATTGTAGAGTTTCAAAATGCAGCCTCCCTGTTGACACTGAAGGGCAAGCCAAAACCAGCTCAGCTGGATTCCCAAATGTTGGCCAAGAGCAGTTGCTGCTTTAAATGACAAACCCACTCCCACTAATTCAAAAATTGAGGAAATTTGAAAGTTCCCTCTGTTGGTTTTAAATGCCAATTGGCAAGACAATGCATTTTTCTGATTTTATTTTTAGCATGTGCAGCTATAGGAAACTCAGCAAGACATCTGCATTTCCAAAAGAGAAATGTCAGTATTGCCAACCACAACTTCATTAATCAAAAGTAAGAGCTTAAATCAGGACAGTTAAAAATAAGCCATGTAATTTTTTTTTTTCTAAAATAGTATGTATTTGAATCTTGCTGTTGGCTGTCTGGTTTCTAGGTCTTCAGGACACACTGATTTCATGTTTTGTTGATATGCACTAATAACACAAGAACTAGGTACCACTCTAGAAAGGTAGATGCTCATGAGGATTTTAAACACAGTTTATATTCAAATTTCAGCAGCATTTAAAAAGGTGCAACTCAAATGACTCCTCTGGAAGAGGAAGATCCCAACACATGAAAGACATCAGCACTAATTTCACATCTTTAGAGCTCTCCTCTCAACACTGACAAAGTCGAGTTGAACAAAAGCAAATGTAATTCATCATGAGCTAATGGATTATCAAAAGTTCCCATTTTATCTGGTATATTTTCCTGTCACTAGGCCTTTCTACTCTTACACACCCACAGAGCTTCAACTTATCTGCTACAAACTGTAGACTGCAGCAGAAGAGCTCTAGGAATCAAAACTTTTCCTAAACAAGGTTGATATACGGGCTCAGTTTTATCTTATCTCAGACATTATTATAATGTTAACAATTGGGTTTCACCAGTACTGTGCACCTCCAGCCACTTGGATTCATTAGAAATCAAAAGTCAGACTTCCTCTTCAGGGATCTAATCCTAGCTCTAGGAACAATTCTTAGCAAAAGAAAGGGGGGTTGGAAGTCAGCACCTTTCAGCTACTCCTTCCGCTGCAGCCACTCCATGCAAACCATGTCCTCAGGACTTCTTCCTCTGCCCAAGTCATACACATATTCTTATTCTTTCCAGAAGTAGCAAGCAAATCAAACATATACCATTTAACCTCAGTAAGGTTTGAAGTCTTGGGCCCGTATTCTACATATAGGCCCAGCAGTAGTGACTTTACCACTGCTCTTGACCTCCACTGATCACAATAGTCAGGATTAAACTGGCTTTTCCATTAAGGATGTGGGGCAGACTGGGAAACTCAGACATCTCCCAGTCTTCCAGGCTTCTTGTACCCAAGGTAGCAAGCTCCCCATCCAGCCACTAACATACCTCTTACTAAATCAAACACCAAAAGAGCAGCAAAGTGGTCAACTAAATAGCATTTTCTGGCATTATAAGGAGAAATCCACTCTGCTAGAATCAATCTTTTTGGTTAGGTGCTGATTTTAGATTAGAGGGTATATAAAAAGATATAAATACAAAGCATTCAGTACAGGTCCCCTAAATTCAATCTTCCTTACCCTTCCTTTGCATATATTCAGTGATACTTTAGTAATGTTGTGTTCCATTTCAGATTAACATTGACAGTCCTGCAAGGAAAGCAATTATAAGGAATATTCAAGAGCCTACACAGTCCTGTTTTGATGAAGCACAGAGAATAATTTACATGCACATGGAAAGAGATTCTTATCCACGATTTCTTGAATCAAAGTTCTATCAAAAACTCAAACACAGCCTTCAAACTAATGGCAATAATTCAATGGTAAATTAAAGAGAAAGGTTGAATATTTAGAAAGGTTTCTTCTGGCATGCAAGTGTTTAAGATTTAAAGTAGACAGGAGAAATCAGGCAGTAGACAAATATTATTACTAATCTGCTAAACTGTTCTCTTGATGTTAGAATTGATGAAGCACTATCTTCACCCTTTCTTTTCCCATGGAAAAGTTCTGGTTTTGTTTTCTTCTCCCCTCAATAAAACCCTAAAAACTACTGAAAAATAGGTATAAAAAAGTTTCAGCCAAAAATGATAGCTTAAAGTTCTAGCCTTTTATTGACATTTCACAACTCTAATAACATTTTCAGTATTCTTGTTTTGCAAGATTTGAAATAAAGTAGTTTTGCTGCTAGGAAATAAATGTTTATTTGGCTATACATAACAGAAGAAAAAATACATGCACTGCTGCATTTACTTTGTTGCTGTTTTATTCTTATATTCTTTTAAAGTAAAAGATAAATTGTGGAGTACAACTGTTTGCTTAATCTTAAGCTATGAAGTATATTATTCATATGGTGTCAAGTCAATTTTATGCTGAATTATGATGTACAACATATGCTATAAAGGTACTCAGTCTACAGTATAATACTACCAGTGTTTCCTGAATTTATCTGCAGTGATAAAACTCATTAGTATTTTGCCCTTTTTTTTCTGGGTATGGACATACAA
This sequence comes from Nipponia nippon, assembly GCF_047370975.1. Lineage (NCBI taxonomy): Eukaryota > Metazoa > Chordata > Aves > Pelecaniformes > Threskiornithidae > Nipponia > Nipponia nippon. The sequence goes on along the minus strand of NW_028262369.1, from coordinate 47,655,149 downwards.
ATCTATTGCTTTCCCTTCAGGCGCACTAATAATTAGATACAAGCAGACCTGACATTTGAATGTTATACTGTAACACAAACAGGTCTCTGCTGTTTTCATGCATAAACCATAAATGACAACTTGCTGATTCATTGATCAAGTGTTGAAGTACTCTGGTTTACATTCAAAAACCAATCTGACTTCTCAAGTCTCATTAGAACTGGAATCTCTTAATTCTTTTAATGGACTTCAACACAGACACTAAAAGCCATAGGAAATCAGGGACCTTTCTTGCATCCTATCAAACTGCATTATTCCAAGGAATGCAAAGAACAAATAATTCTGACAGCAGCCCCATAAACCCCCGATAGCATCACACTGATCCTCTGGAATGACTTCACAAGAGAAATGAAGTATTTATTCAGTTGGATACATTTATTTGACTGAGGTTACTTCAATCGTGTTGCCAGTTCATGCTTTTTAACAGTTTAAGCTGTAACTTGGCTATCTAGTTTAAAAAGGCAATTTTTGTGACAATGTAATAAATCATTCTCTCACCTCTTTTAGGAAAGCCTAATCTTTCTATGAGAGGTTCACAGCAGTTCATTGTGTCACTTACTTAACCACAGTAAGTTTTTGTTCTCACTGAGAACCTCCCTTATTTTTCCAATGTGAATGTCCAAGGCTTTTCCTTACAAGGCAAGCATGAAAACACAGGTCAGTGCAGACAATGAACAAACAATTGGGTTTCGCTTTTGTGGCATCTGTCTTGTAGTGAGGAGAAACTATAGTTTTCTTTTAAGATGTTCCTCTTGCCAGTGTAATAAGGTATTATATGTGAATATATTTTAAGGTAGAGTCTCAGTCCCTCCTAAAAAAATAATTACTGTTTAGGGCCTCTGAGCAGTGGTATTTTTGTGGTGCACAATACAGGTTACATTTGGGAAGAGGGACAGTGATTTATTGATGACAGCTATGTATGTTTATCAACAGCTATCAAATGTATAATATGACGTCTGGCTTTGTATGAAGTTACATTGGTAAATTGTAACTGTGTCTGTGTGCTCTAATGCCAACACATGTACTATGGTATAAGTGATCATGTTGTAACTTATCAATTATCTAAGGCTCCACAAATTCTTTTCATCCATCATTTTTATGAAGTTCTCAAGCTATAATTTACGTACATGTCTAAAGCAGACTACAAAGCAAGTCTGAGCGTAATCTACACTAGTACAGAAAGCTTTAAGGTAAACTTCAGTGTTGTAAGAAAAGAGATTGTTAGTATAGGAGATCCTTTCCTTTTGCACTGGCCCCATATAAAAGGATTATCATAAGAATGTGTGAATATTCAGCTCATAAAACCACTCTCAGCAAGCCAGGACTCCATAGGAAATCCAGCTAGGGATAGTATAGCTTTTGCTGCTGTTAACTTCTGATGCATGTACAGTGCATTGGACTTTGGCTTGATTGATCCTGCAGATGCCACAGCCTCACAGCAAAGAAAAACTGTAGGAACTATTAAAAAGCAATTCTTGCAGGGAAGCAGATCTATGACAAAAGCCAGCCTGAGCAGAGAAAAAAAAAAAAACCACCACAGAAAAAACAAACAAGGGACTACACTGTGAAAAGCTTTCCCATTTCTGTTAGGATTAGAAATTCAGAAGAGCTAGATATTGGTCTCTAAGTGGAAGAGGTTTGTAATGACCAAGGATAATACCTCTCCATATCCAAACAGACTTAGCATGCAGTCTTCTGAAGGGGTTACACAAAGTGACTGGTTAGGTACTGTGGTGATAGACTGAACCTTTCTCCCTGCAGAAAGGGGATTATCCGGGGGGGGAGGGGGAGGCGGAAATCATCCACAGAGAATGCTCAGAGAAATCATAGAGGGACTCAAACACATTTTTATGGCATGAAATGTTCAGCATTTATTTTCCTAAGAGGTCACAAGTCTAGCAACCCTTATTGCTGGAGGGCTTATTAACTTTATATTTCCTTCCAGAAATAAAAAAAAAAGCTTTTAGTTAAGTTGGAGGACGAGATGGTTCTTTTCCCAAAATAGATTTATTGTTAACTGGTAGAGATCTTTCTCTTGCTTGATTTTTCTTTTGTGTTACCAGATGCGTGACAATAACAATGTATTTCATCAGGTCACATGATTCATAAAACAGTAGCTAATGGCAGCAGCAATAACAAATCACTGCTTTTAACATTTTTATTAACAGCACTTGAAGGAGCTCAGGTATACTTTCCACTGGCAGACAACACTAAAAGGCATGTGCTCACATTAATCATTCAAAGCTATTGTTAAGAAAAATAAAAAAAACCCTTTAAAATAGCTAAATTGGCAGAATTCTCTCTCATTCTTCCCTCATTTACTTAATAATTTTAAAAAAATTTAAAAATCAAAACAATGGCAATTCTTCAAACACATTAAATCTGGCAAGGTAAAAATGTAGATTAATAAAACCACTATAGCAATTAACTGTATCCAACCTTGGAAACTGTTGACCTATTAAGGCTCCCTAAAAAAACACATACTGGACAGATGGTCTGGGAGTTTTTTGGTTTGCTTTTTTTTTGTTTTAAAAAGAGCTGACAGATAATTTTCACTTTGTAAATATGAGCTGTGTTGGCCTACTTTCTTCATAGAAGTGATGAAATTCATACTCTATTGTTATACTGCTGTTTTCATGAGTTTTACATCCCCTCTTGGTGTCTAGGTGATAATTGTAGACTAACAAATGCAGATTGCGTATCAGGACTAAAAAAAAGTAAAAATCCGCTTATAATAATTAAACCAGTCAAAACAAAACTGTGAGAATAACACAGGCTTATCTTTTCTGTACCGATGGGTGATAAATGAGAATATATAATGCCTCTCCAAGGGGCAGGGAATACACCACCAAAACTATCAAAAGCCTTCAGAAAATAAGTTGTCAGGAGGCTTTTCTCTCAAGTTCTCTCAATTATTTTGTACTTCCATATTAACTCTATATATTTCCGCTTTTAAATACCAAGAAATAAACTATAGGCAGTCTCACTCTAAGCACAGTAAGGAAGTAATATCCAGAACTTAGAACTGTAGACAACTGATTTTTAATAAATATTGTAAGCAGAGGTATTTATCACTAATTAAAGGGCAAATGAGGATGTTTAGGAACCTACAACCTCAGAGGAAAGGGAAATGACTGTAGCGTTTCCAAGTATTGCCAAATATACTGTACTGTTGCAATCACAGGTCCCTTCAGAAACTGATGTTTGGTCTAATGTTCACTAAAGACAGGGCAAAGAGTGCAATGGAAGAAGTCTTCCAAAAAGAACATTTTCCTGCACATGCCAATTAGCTGGATTACATGGCTACAGACTGTAGCCTTTTCAGGGCAAAAACTGCATCCTAACACAGGCTTGCCTACAGTCTCCTACAGTGAAGCTTCACAGTGGCAGTAACCTCTCTCAGTAGAATTACGCATTTAATAAGTTGCCAGCAACACAGAGTAACTGTACAGCTTTGAGATGCTTTGATTTCAAAATCTTAAATTTCAAACTCGAAACAATTTTAGAAAAATAGAATTTTTTTTTAAAAATTCAAATTTAAAATATCAGCCCCATTTCATAGCCGGATTAGAATACACAAAGGATTCTAAATTTTTTTCCTTTAAATGAAAAAAAAACCAAAACAAAACACGTGCAACAATGTAGAAAGAAAGATAAAAAACACAAGAGGAGCAAACTACATATTGGGGAAGCAAATAATGTAGCCAAACACTCTCTTTGATATTATACATCATAGGTGTGCAGATTCCAAGAATTATGAATTCTCATCACACCAGCAACAAGATATCAGCCACTGCAGCCAAATTGTGCAATTGGTTCTTTAGACAGGAATGTACATTAGTAAGAGCATGATAGCATCATATTATGGATTCCAGGCAGTGTCTTTCCATTGATTTTAATGTGTCTGCATATCCTTATAGAAACAGTGACATGGAATGAGACATCTTGAAGTATCCTGCAAATGGTCAGCATTAAGTACATATACATTCTGTCTTGACGTAGTCGCATAAACACTTTATAGTATGTAGAGCCCTTGGGCTAAGACTTCCCCTGAGGCTGGTAGATCTGGTACAGGTAGGTGGGCATACTGCCCATTCCCTGCTGCACTGGCAAATGGAGGCCACAGGTATCCTAAAGCATCTCAGTGGGACTTGATGCCTGTGTTTACACAGCTGAATCAAGCCTGCTTTCTTAACTATATTAGCTAGCTTTTTTTACCCACTCCGGCATCTTAAACCATTTACTGAAAAGCTGGTTTATCTGTAACTTTATTTTCCCTCCAAAATTGCTATCACAATTCTCTCAAGATGACCATGCTTATACAGAAGCCTGTGTCCTGTACCTCAGATTTTGCTCAAAGTACAATGCAACTACCCAGGGACTAAGAGCAGCTCCTTACTGCAAGGACATGCACCTCTCAAAATGGGTAGGCCCTCAAAACAGGGTAGGTCCACCCTGAGAAGTTCATGCAAGTGTGGGGTTTTAACCATAGCAAACCCCCACTGATGGGCTACAGACCTCCTTCACAGCCCTAGCTCCTCAATGCCATGTCCTCTCTGGATTTCTGCATCAGGTGCACAGACCTGAGGATAAGGGAAAAAGCCTCAGGCTTTACAGCATGAGGGCAGGAGACAGGGCTGTAGCTCCTCTTCTGCAACCCCATCCCCCCACGAGTAATTTTTCCAGGACCCCATAGACCCATAGCCTGTACTTCTCAGTGGGAAGCAAGTAAGTGGGCCAAAACCTAAAAATCACATCGAAGACTTTATATGAGCACTGCCTTTCTGCCCAGCTGCAAAGAGCAGGAGCTTTGTAAGGGTGGTAAGAGCACACTCTGCTAGGCTGGTAACAAGGCCTAAGGTATAATGTGAAACCACAGCTGAAAGATTGCATTTTGTAAACACCAGAAGAGCCAATAATCAGAAATGACAAATTGTCACTGTATTTGCCAAGTTCCAAAGGAACATGGCATTCACCTAATGACAGATTTAAATTGTTACCTCTGCTTTGTGTCCTGGCTTGCCTATCTCACTAGTCTCAGATCAAGAAGTCAAAAGTTTCCCAGAATATCCGTCACTAGGGCTGCTGCTACATACAGCACCAGCCAAGGCAAATAGTTTTCTCTCCCACACTCCTTGTCTGCAAACAGTGATTCCAGTAATCACCTCAGTAACAACAGGTGAGTAAATAAGAACAAGATTTTTTGTCTGAAGAAATGGTTGCATACTCAGTTCTCATGGAGTTATTTCCTTTCTACCATGCCATGATCCACTTTGCCTTTGCTTAGAGAAAGAGTACAGGACTGTAACTCTACTTACATAAATACATAGGGAGAGAACTTTCCAGTCAAAGTTCTAAAAGCAGTTTTCAGACATTTGCAATTATAAAGATTTACCATTCACAACACATGATGTGGTCAGATATTAACAAGTCATTCAGCACCATGGCAGATTTCCTCACTTCTCAACAGTGCAAACCATCAATAATTTCTATTAATTACTCCCTACCAACAAAGACATACTTAGCTTTTAGTCTCATACTTCAAGAAGTCCACAATTAATTAAAAAATTCAAAAGGAAGAAATATGTAGAAACTTCTAGCCTGTGAATTGTTGCCCATGTTGTTCCTTCACTCGTAGTTGTCTGCTGCTGAAATAATCTTATAATAACTAAAGAGGTCTTTATAACTAATATTTGTAATCTCAGTTCAGATACCAACAGAAAAAGTACTTGTTTATGCCTCATTAACTTCTTCACTCTCTCACTACTTTTCATCTTAGCTGTATTTTTGCAAAAGGTTCTGTTGGTGGTCACCCTGCTCTTGTTTTCTAGAACACATTTTTCTTTGTGTATTTATCTCAGTAGGTCTCCAAATTCCTTCCCTTTCTATCTGCCTCCCATTTCTCTTTACATTCAATACTGATTTATATTTTATAAAAGCATATTTAACACTCACATATTTTAGGATATTTTAAAGGGTTTGTTGTTTGTTTGTTTTCAGCAACTCAAAACTTACATACTGTAAGTTGTATTGGTTCTAGATTGACATCTATCCCTTGCAGCCTTTTGGACAAGTTCATACTCTCTCAGGAGTAACCTTGATGCTACTTTAAATACCTCTCTCCACTCTACACACATTGAGCCTTCCAGCATGGTCTCCAGCACCACCACAGTCTGTCTCCATAATCAGGCCAGAGAACGTGCCCCGAAGCACGACTAGTATGTCGGCACACAACAAAGCCTTCCCAGAAATGCTGTTCACAGACAGGTTTCCTACAGTCCCACTCAAACCATGGCAAGGTAAAACTTACTTTGCTTATGGCAGCTCTCTGCTGCTGTGAAGGAGTGCTCCCCATCTAGCCCACAAGCTAAGTGGGCCTCTCAATTGACTCAGTCTACTCACAGGGATTAATTAGAAGACCGAGGTGATGAGTACCACATTATCAAATGCAATTCCAGAATACAAACACAGCAACAGTTCCACAGAACAAATTACAGTGGGGCGACTCTTTAGAAGTTAAAAGTTAAACTTTTATTGCTGCTACATCAGCATGGCAATTACTTCCTAGCAACATGATTAGTGCTAAAACAGGATAAAATTGCTCAGAGGATGATAAGCCTGTATTGCCTTTGCAATGGTAGTACACTGGACAAACAGTTCACTGACATTTAAAACCAGGTAGTTTTACATTGCTAAGTATTGAAGAGTGGGTGAGATCCACCTCTAGTATCAGTTATAAAAGTAATGGAAGTTGCCGTAAAAATCAGAACAGTTGCTGAGATAATTATGCTCTGTCTAGCTCTGCTTCTCTAATAAATTCATTACAGTATAGTATTACAAAAACTTCAGGGAGCTTTTTTCAGCATGATCAGAAATGAGATCAAACAATAAAGATGAAATCTAGCAAACAAATTACCTGTTCTAACAGGTGAAATTTTAATGGAACATGCTGATCATTTTCCCTCTAGCAGCTTAGTCTGGATTTACTGATTATTGTGCAGTGGTACACAAAGCTAATAGTCTAAATAATCCAGACAGTTATTTTTCCACAGCTTTTGAAGTAATTCTTCTAATTTCTGTATCTGCATGTGGTCTGCCAGCCATTTTGGCTGTAAAAATAGCTTTTCTACCCAGCATCTAACAGTTTACAAGTGAAGTCAGCTAACTGGAGTACATCTACAGCATTTGTAGAAAGGTGGTAATCTACTCTGCCTGCACATCGGCAGAAGAAAGATGAGTTCCAGTGCCAAGAACTCTCTGACCCCACTAGCACAAGTTTATAACCACTGCTGAGAAACTAGTTTGATAAAAGCACATCTCATGACTCTGAGGCAGTTAGGCTTTAGCAATGATGTAATTTGGAAGGATTTCCGGACAGAGAGGACTGGACTGTCATATATTTACATTATGTTAATGCTGGTAGTCCTCATGGAAAGCCCCAGGGCATTAGCGAACGCTGCTTTAGAAAACTCGTGAAGGAATAAGAGAGCTGAAAAGCCAGTAGGTAAGAAACTTCACAAGACATAGGGGCATACCAGGTTTCCTGGATAAATATTGCCCCAAATAAAACAACCAGCTGAAAGAAGTCTGGAAGAAGGCCAGCTCACCCCCATCCTGATTTCTTCCCCTCCACCTTCCTCTTTGACCAGGGCCCACACCATTAGACAACCCACTCCCTGCCATAATGAGGGCTTGAGAAGAGTTCCTCATGATATCTCAGGAGCAGGCTGCAGGCAGCTTGATCCATCTCCATCGGCACAGGCCTTGCCTCACAAGGCAGCTAGATTTTTCAGGACTCTGGGAATGGAAAACCACGGACTGGGGTACCTTCTTTACCCACTATAACCACCAGATAAATGTTGCCCCTGCAAAAAAGGCAACCTAACCACAGTGTTGTACTTCATGTAACCTATCAGTTACAGGAGTGCTTTAGGTGCTATTACCATGCTGTTAATGGTAATTGTTAAGTGTTCAAAGGGATAGGGTTAAAAATTGAGACAATATGAATAAAACTCAGCTATTTACTAAGATAAATTTTTGAAAAATTTCAAACTAACCCCAAAATATCCACATTACCACATCAAGCCACATTAAGTCTTCTATTTCAGTAAGAGTGCATAATTCTATTTTTATATTGGAAAAGTATTTTTAATATGTACAGCTTAAAAACCCACAAAACAGTCTTCATCATTTAGGTATACAGAGGCATTTAGAGAAGCAAACTGCACCAGTCCAACATCTAAACATAAATCAGAAAATTAAAGTTTCCAACAGACTTTTCTCATTCCATTTTATTTGATTTTTTTTTAAATTTAAAAATACAATTAACATGTGACCAGCAGGCTTCAGAAGGCAGAGTGTTTTAATTAGGACACCACTCCTGCAAGACCAGAAATAACAAGAGCTAAGAAAGAAGAGAAACAAAACTATAAAAAGACTCTGGCTTCCCTTTTAGTCTAACACAAAACTTTCTAAAACCCTCACAAGCAATTTAAAGTCTACCACATGTGGAGGAGATCGGAAGCTTTCTTCTCCCTCCCAACTTGTGCACAGTCCATTCATGCAAATGCACCAGCATACATTGGAACAGCAAGATCCAAGACTGTTCATATTTAGCCCAGATGTGTAATAATATTACAGAAGCAACGAAAAAAGTATTTATGACCAGTGTTGTAAAGGGAGCAATTTGGATCTCATGGGAAATACCAGTATAGAAACTCAACATTCCTTTGGTTCTCAATGAATTCAAGTGGCTTTTGGTCAGTTTCCCACTGTTACTAATTTTCTTTTGTTTGGAGCTCCACGCTTTTTTTTCTTGGCTGAACACCTCTGTTGATAGATGTACAAAGCAGACCTGCCTGGGCAGGCAAAGCAGAGTCTTGTCTTACGTGATAAAGAAAATATGGTCCTCAAACACATTCAGGAAACTAAAATTGTTACTGCTTCTTGTCTAAAGAGCTATGTCAGGAAACAATTGCATCTTTAGGTTTAAATTCAGCTGCTTGCCATTAACCTTCTTTTTAATGTGAAGTGAAAGATTTGAAGAGAATTTACACCAACAAGCAATTAAAGTCTCTGACAATTAATGAGTGATAAAGCTTACTGAAGCTAAAAGCACAAAGTGTACTCTGCTTTACTGCAGCATGACAAACGAAATGGCAGATACAACCACACTATCCAATGCAGAATTAATCCCAGAACAGATTCTCAGATAACTGAAGAAACAAGAACTACAGTGTCACAAGAGGGGATGTACCTATACCTACAACATCAATCAAAAAAGAACAAGAAAAACAAACACAAAACAGTGCTTTAAAAGCAAAGGCACAAGGTGACCAACTTCATATAGAGTAATTTAAAGTACATTGTATTTTATTCCTGTATCAGTTCTGCACTGGTCCTGACCCACACTGATCAGGAGAAGGGATGAACATCAAGTTGCACCTGGACATGCATGGGGATAGCAAAAGAAGAATTTCTCTGTGGTACAGAAGTGAGATTTCAAAGGTAGCTTCTCAAACAGAACAGCACTTAGGGGAAAAGATCAGGAAACATGCAAGTTATACCCTTTTACACATCTCCTTTCCAGCCTCTCCAAAGCCACATTGATTTCAACATGCAAAAAGACCAGTAATATCACTCAGCCACTTTAATATTAAAAGTTCAGTTGGAACCATCCCTTCCAGTTAGCATTACTGTTCAGCCAAAATTGCCCAGAGAGAAGGGAAAGCCAGCAACTGGGTACAGCCCATGATTTCTATCATGTAGCCATAGGTCTCATGCTTTCCTCCGTTTCTAGTTCATGCTTTTAAAAGTAACACTACTGTCAAGCATAACTTTGTAAGTTCCCAAAGACATCTGAAAGGCTGCATCAGCTCCCAGCAAGAAAGTAATTTCCCAACACTGCTTAAAGCAGTATTACATTTGTCATGACAGTTTCCAGGGAACATGTGGCTAATCTCACACACACAAACCACCAGCTGGACTCCAAAAGTGAGTAAGCTCACCAACAACATTAACAAAAATCCCAGCCTTTTTGGTGTATAAAAAGATGTAGTTAGCTTAGATGAACAGTTATTTGTTTCTTGAACTGTTATTTGTTTCTGTACTTGTTTCTACACAATTTTCTTGTTCCCCTCTCTGTTAAAGATCACATTTAAAAATATTCAGGTCTGACTTCCTTGTTTAATTACAACTCCCTTATTTAGCTCTTAGGTATGTAACCAGCATGTGCCATGGCAGAAGGTCTACTTTAATTACAATGGTATCTTTACAACCATACCACATCTGCACAAGCTGCTGCTGTAACCCTTTTTTCCTATTCAATGCAGATTATATTAGCCTGCTAGTAATATACCATATTAAAGTAACAAAACAATTCTATCTTGTGACAGATGATGCCAAAGCACTCCTAGAACTGCAGATGACGGTGTCCAGAATGGGAATGCATAATAACGACTGTCTGTGGAGAGGAAAAAAACCAACCACCACCACCCCTACACACTTCCTTTACCTTTCAAGTTTTTACTGCATCAGCTTCTCCCCCCACCAGTACGTTCTTGAGGACCCAGGGGGAGATTTTTGTTTTCTGTTTAGGTTTTTCTCCTCCCCACCATTAGAAGCATCTGGCTTCATAAATAGACCTGAATAGTCCAGTTAATTCAAGGATATTTTATATTGGTTACTTGCTGTGTATGTCCCTCTAGATTCTCAACAACACTAGTCACATTTCTTGCATTAATTTTCTCAAGTTATTTTTCCCCCTTAGAGACAAGCCTGATATTTTATATAGCGGCCATGCTTAAATTTCAAGAGATGCTCCTTATTCCTGCCATCCAGTTTTGAAGAACAATGCGGCTTTATTTACAAGTATGTAGCACATAAGAAGGCCTCAGCATGTTAAAATGGTGCTACTTCTGATTAGATAATAGAGTATTAACTGTGAATCTTCAAAGAGTTAATAAGAGCTGTTAGGCATTGTTAGAAAGATTGATTTTAATATGCCCAATATATATACATACACATTATACAGTGACCACAAATATTTATGTTAATCAAGAGAAGCATGGGGAATTATCTGCCTTTTGTTACAGCTACAGTGTCCTGCCCCACATACACCTCTGTCAGAATTTGAAGGTGAAGGAAAGCTAAGCTTACAAGTAAGAGACAAGGCAGACTCCTTTTAAGAGCCTATAGCAGAAGTAGGTCTAATTTGGCACTACTGCTTCTTATCCTTCTCATGTAAAGAGAAGATAAACCATATGCAGCCTTTTCTAGCCCTTCTGAGAATTAACTCCAAAAAGCAGAGTTAATGCTAGAGAAACAAGCTCCATGTCTTCACTGATGGTTTGTGCACCCACGTACTCTGCTATTCAGCCAGCTGCTGGGCTCAAGAGCTTATCTTTTCAGCAACAGCTGGAATTTGAAATGATCCGACATAGGTCCATCCCATCCATAGGAGGACCAAGCTCCCATGCAGAACAGCAACAGGGAGCTTCTGTTACTCACCTTAACCACATTCAGCGTAGAAACAGATTTTCATTTTCTTATATACAGGCTACCTCAGCAAAGGAGAGAAAATCTGAGGCAGATGACTTTAAATATAGGTGTATTTGATGTCTCTGCTTTTAAGTGAAGCGTCAGGATTGTGCAGGGCTCAGTTAATGAACCAAGCCGAAAAAAGTTTGGAGATACTCTTCAGTCAATCACCTAAGTCTAACTCTTAGACTTTCCTATCTTCCATTCATAGACTCACATTAAAAGACCTTTAAAAGACCTCACCATTAAAGACCTAAAAGACCTCAACAACTTCCTCATAGAAATTCTTTCCCATTATTGATAAGGGACTCAAAATCACTTAAAAGCTGCTTTTTTTGCCTCATTCCAAATTAGACTGGAAGACTGCCAAAAGCTACAGTTGTCCTTGGTCTTGTCGCAGTTTAGTCCATATAAAGCAGTCTGACCAACCTGTTTACAGTGACATTTGTATTTACCTCTACTTTGTGAAGATTGCAGTTTGTTTGTTTAACAAGAGGAAGATGACATAGCTAATAGCTGACATTACTGAAACTGTAATGGGTATGTGCACATTGCAGAACACGCAGTAACCAATCAAGCAGCTCATGTTGTTCTAGCACATTAATAAATATTCATTAAGATGCATCACTTGTGTTCCCTTTTAGTAATTCCTCAAAAAGCTGCTGCTATCAGAGGTGCAGCTTATTTCTGCCTTCCTGCTACTGTAAACAATGCAGCTCTGTATAAGGTTTCTTCAGAGACTTCGAAATTCTGGAAACTTGCCACCTATTGTTCATAAATAAATGAATTAGTACTGAGATATAAGTGTAAAAGAAGGGGAAAGCCTTTAAGTTCAAACACGAACAAAAATAAGTAAATAAGAGTCTGAGTAGCGTTGTGTCTAAATAGCATACTGATGGAATTTTGCACAAATACAAACTGGAATTTAAATGCCCTGCAAATTACCCTTCAAATTTTGCTATCAGCTGATTATATACTGTGTACAGAAGTTCAGCAACTTTTATAAGTTTGTTTACTGTTCAAAACTTCTATACAAGTGTATGATGCCTATGTATTTTGGAATATTAACTACCCACTGAGCCCTTGATTCACAATCAGTAGATATTAGAGCTTTATAATTTGCTGCCTTGATGAGATGGAGTGTAAGTCCAGTTCTACAGACCACAGAGCCAGCAGGTCTCTACACTTACAGCTTAGGTTCAGTAGGAAACTAGCAAACAAAAGAAAAGGAAGGAAAATCTAATTAATTATCTTTCAAAAGGTCACTTCTCTTACTCCAGTTAGAAGAGACAACACATACAACAGTACACAGTCTCCTTAGCATTAAAAAAGCATACTCTAAAAGGACAGATGCAACCCTGAGACTTGGTGAGGAGCCAGGAAGCACATTTCTTTACTGATAGCAGTCTTGGTGGGATTTTCAGAAGTGATCCTTTCCTTACCAAAGGTTACAAGTCTTCTTTAAAGCACCCAAGCTTAGAAATAACCAATTGCAAAACAATACCTTCCACCACAACAATTTTCTGGTTATGATTGAAAGAGAGGCATTTAAACATCTCTTTAAAGGGTATATAAAACACAGGGTTTTGTTTTGGCAACAGTTGTTGCCACCAAACAATTCTCATCCAAGAAATTCCCACTCCAGAACTTTTTGCATAATCAATCACTCTCGCGTTGTTCACAGGAAGCGAGGACAGGATACAAAACCAGCCAATATCATCTTTGTCAAATTAAAGAGCACTCATTATGAATCTCTCCGCCCATTGCTGCGATTTCTGTCAGTAAACACGGTGGTCTTTATTTTAATGTTTAAAATATATAGTTTTTCTTCTAATATACTATGCATCCACAACCATGTAAATCTTTTCATCTTCCATTTCTATCATACTCACCTCTATATGTGCGCACAAATGCTGCAGTTTTAAGGGAAGAAGATGAAACTTTGCTGCACTGTCAAAGCTCCCTTTCCTCACGGAGATGTCTGGAGAGCATTTTTCCACATAGATCTGTCCAGAGATGCTTGATAGCATCCCCTGAGAGATGTTCTGATACCGCAAGTTTGGGAAATGACACATTTGACCAAAAATTTACCAGAAAGAAAAAGCAGCAAAAAGTGTGCTGCCTCTGGTGTCAACTGGAATAAGTTTTAATGAGTAAGAGGAGTAGATATGCTGACTAAGAATATGTCAGTGTTAGTTTGCAACTTCTCAGAATAAACTATTTTATAGTGTTCCAGGAATATTACCAAATAACTTTAGTGTATCAGGTGACTGAGTGTGCTGGTGACAAGGAATAATAAGTTGAAAGGGAAAAACCAAGAAAGCCAGAGAGTTCCATATGCTAATGCTGCTGGAAATACTCAGCCACCTAACACTTGGCTAATTAACAAGCACTAAATGGTAATATATCCTCACAATAAATTATAATTGCATAGTGTTGGCTCAGCAATCTAAGAAAAAAAATGTGACTATTACAAAGCAGATGTTTCAGTTAATTTGTTATAATACACTAGATCCAAAACTATGGTCTATCAGGAAATAATCCAAGACCAGACCTAGCCCGACACAGATCCAGTAGTATTAGCAACAGGCAAATAAGCTAGCATTTACAAAGCAGAGTTCGTCTGTAGGCTCCAAAATAATCATTTTCAAAATAGTATAAAATACACATTGCTCAGGACAGTGGCTGAGGCTTTTACTGTGCTTAGTTTTAGCTGCATGATTTTCAGGGCTTGCACACAGGCTGATGGAAACATCCCCCATTTCATCCATGCTTGCTGACAGAGGTGAGCTCTGTGATCACAATGTGAGTGTCAAAGATTTCTCCTGTAGAGCACAAACTCTCCAGGTGATCTCACAAGCTGCAATTACAGACGGCCAAAAGTTTCATTAAGAAAGCATTAGTGAAGATTTAACCAGTGTTAGCTGAGGCTGAGTGCAGGCTAGGAATGACACCCATCAGTTTCAGGTGTCCATTTGTGTTTTCAGGAGCCATACCACATGAGATGACTGGCTACCAGCCCCTGTCATGCCTCATTCAAAACCAAAAGTAGATGTCCTAAATCCCTACAAACAGACAACTTTAGGTCATGTCACAGTGAGTTTCCACATACTGCCAAAACCTGGGTGAAATGATGATTTGATCACCACCCCCAGCTGCTGTATGGAAGAAAATGCTCCTGTTAAATTCAGTTGGTTCTTTAGCCTGGAGAAAAGGAGGCTGAGGGGAAACCTTATTGCTCTCTACAGCTACCTGAAAGGAGGTTGTAGCAAGGTGGGGGTCAGTCTCTTCTCCCAGGTAGCAAGTGATAGGATGAGAGGAAACAGCCTCAAGCTGCACCAGGGGAAGTTTAGGTTGGATATTGGGAAAAACTTCTTCACCAAAAGGGTAGTCAGGCATTGGAAGAGGCTGCCCAGGGAAGTGGTTGAGTCCCCATCCCTGGAGGTATTTAAAAGACAGGTAGACATGGTGCTTGAGGACATGGTTTAGTGGTGGACTTGGCAGTGCTAGGTTAACAGTTGGACTCAATGATCTTAAGGGTCTTTTCCAACCTTAACGATTCTATGATTCAATTACACAAAGTTGAGCAGAAGACTTATACAGCCAGCCACAGCCAGCCAGCAGTCTGCTGCTTTAGACAGACCTCTGAAAATAAATGGAGGACATTGGGTTTTCAAGCCAAGTCTCCCATACCCCACCTGAGTGTCCAGGCAATATGTTTTAAAGGTGTTTTTCTCTCAACTTTGGAAAATAATTTCACTGCAGAGCAGAGAAATCTTTGCCAGCAGCAACTCAGATACCACTGATTTTTATCAAAACTGAAAACAGTAGTGGAATTGTCGTTTTCTTCTTCCATAGAGAGCTACTGACAAGTTCTGATAAGGAGAAAACATTAATATACAAAGTGCTTGTAGCCAGGGCAACTGAAGTGTTCAGCTGAGCAAACCCTTTCATTTCTGAAAAGAATGCAAGTATGCAACTAACCCACCCATATGAATTTTGCCTTTAGTTTGTGGATATGCTTATGCAGGAGAATTGGAATAAGACAGGAAACCAAACTGACTATGCTTGTTTTTATAAGCATATTAGCAGGGTTAGAGACCGAGAAGGGAAGGAAAGACAAGAAAGCTGAAGTTCATCAGCTACATCTCTAACTGCCACATATCTCCAAGTGATATTTGCCATAAGTAAAATGTTCCATTACTTATCACAGGGATCTGCTGAATGGCTGTATGTTAAGCTTCAACTCATAACCTTATGTCATTAAGCCTTTCCATGAAAATAAAGGGAAAGTGATGCCATAAGTGGGAAAAAAAGAGCACCATTACTACATAGACTTATCATGCTCATTTAGAAAGTGATCCAACAGCACAGATCAGATTAGAGGTGTAATTGAAAAACACTCCATCCTCGTGCTTAAGTGCACAAGTTTAAAGAAACAGACAAGCATGCTGAAGTACAAGAATCCTCTGTCAGATGCTTAGATGAGATGTAAAGATTGCCCTAGTTATTTCCACATCATGCACAGCACATCACTGTGCTGTTCTTTCTCTTCCATCAGATATGGGCCAAAACCCTACTCAAAAGCCACTGACAGCAATGAATTTACATCAGGAACAAACTTAGTGTTTCCAGACAATCCTGCATAGACTACAATACTTGGAACAGAAAACCCAACAACAAAAGTGAAATGGGCAACATGTACTTGCCACTATAATTGGAATCAGAGAGATTAAAATGACTACCTACTGCACAAATAAAGGATCAAAGCAAGCAGTAGTGCTTCTGGTACCCAGGAGCCAGGGTGATTTTTTTTTCTTTTTGTTTATTTAGTGTTCTGTTTAGTCATTCTTCCATCTTTCAATAGATCCATGAATGTCCCCAGTCAATGAGGCATACTTCCTCCTGGTATACTTGGAAAGAGCACAACACATTTAGAGAACAACCTCTATCACAAACATTTATTCAGTGGTGTCTTCAGAAGAGCATCCATGTGACCTCTTAGGTTTTCTGTTGGGCATTTTTTTTTTGCCTCACCTGAAGCCTGGACTACAGGAGAAAAAGGCACTTGCTACCTGGTGAGATACAAAAGCCTTGTTCAAACAGATAACCTTTTACCAAGGAAGGGAACCAGAAGGTGACAGCAGGCAAACAAAAGGGAAGCTTCTGCAACAAGATGTAAAGCAATATAGGACTAACCATGTAAAATTACACCCCACTGTCCACCAACATTGCTACCTCAGGAAAAACTCTGCTGTGGAAACTTTTGTCTACCTTCCCCAGTACAACAACAGGCCCCACCAGCACAGCTGCCTCCACTCAGCTTGTGAGCCTGAGCAGCAAGAGGCCACCCTGCTGACAGCCAGCCCAGCTTACCTTCCCCTGCCTAGGGATACCCTCAGAAGGAATAAGTGGTGGGAAGGATAGGCCCTTTACTACTATACCCAAGCTACAATGTGCATCCTATTAGTACACCAAACCCACAGTAAAACTGAAATAAGGCAAGGGTTTTTTTGGATCAATTTATTTTTGGTTACATTTTAAACTGCATGTTTTCTTTCTAGCTTCTGGAAAGAAAGACAGTCTGAAAAAATATTTTTGAAAAAGAAGATTTGTTTGAAAAGGTGAATAATCCCATCTCTCAAAAAGAGAGAAATTCAGAAGGACATAATTTAGAGAGGGATAGTTTTTTTTAGGCACCTTGACCCAGGACATGGTACTAAAGGTCACTAGTGACCTAAATGCTTGCGGACTCCTTGTAAGTTAAGTATATTTTGTTTTTAATGTTGTAGGCAAAGAAATTAAAGGCAATTCATGAGACAAGATTTGCACAAATTCACACATACAAGACAGGATGGGAATATCATGATCTCCAGCATAACATTAAAGCCAACAATTAGCTCCACATTAGCCTGGTCCTGATCAGCTAAGCTGTACTGACTTCAGACCACAGAGATCTGGCCAGATTTAAAAAAAAAACCAAACAAAAACAAAACCCCTCACACACCATACACACAAACACAACTTTCTGCAGCTTACCAACATAGTTTTTCTGTCTTTCTATGCCAGAAGTACAAAATATTTTAGAACAGACTGTTCAAATTTGCTTGCAGGTTTATAACTGGAACATTAATTCTCTGTGACACTTACTTTTTTGCCCTGTTTTTCTTTTCAGATACTATCTCCTGTGACATAGTAGCAATACATCAAAAAATTTAATTATGCAAAACCTTAACTAATAAAGCAAGTGCCAAATTACTTCACAGAAGGTTAGCAAGAAGGGGTAATTCCTTAAGTCCGGGTAGGTTTACGTGATGGAAAATGAATACTTGATGTTCTTTTGTATACATTTGCAATATCAAAACCATTTATACTACACCCACTTTCTATAACTGTTTTCAAGAAAATATTTCAGATGAAAGTAAGGAAACATGCTCTGACATTCATTTTCTTCAAGAAGAAACATACAGTGACAATCTCAGCATTTTCATTAGTGATTTTTCATTACTAAAAGCCTTCATACTTCTAAATGTTATATCCCAGTGACTTTTTTAACCCTTTAATTTGTAAAAGGATTTTTAAACTCATTCACAGCCTAATTTTATGCAAGAAAACCTGTGATGTAACCTGCTCTCTTTTTCTCCCCTCTCCCTCTTTATGGCTAAAAAATGCAAACATTAAACAAGAACGAAGAAAGAAAAACTCTACTGCTTTGTAAAGAGCACATAGCAGCACTTGTACAAATTTGCAGGTAGTGCAATTTTCATATGAACATGACTTATTTCAGTGGAAAAAACAACTTACTTGTTGTGATTCCCAAATTTGAAGATAATCAAGTCCAGAAAGCAGAGCTGCAAATATAAGGAACAGGTATATTAACAGCATTCTTCAAAGGCAGACACTTGCATAGCTATATTATGCAAAGCAGTTGCAGAAATAACAGATTACACAACAAAATAAAGTTCCCATTCCCTTTTGGTGCATTTAATGTTGTCAGTAGCAAAACCATCCCTAATTCATTCTGAAGCACGTGTTGTATTTTACATATTGGACATCACTTCATATAGACTATGAAGCAATCAAAAAGCTACAGCTCTTAAATGAGACACTTTCAGGCTCTGCATTGGATTTCAGAAGTAAATTAAATGAAAAAAGTGAAGCGCCAACTTTTTGCCCTTTTTTCCCCTATTATTATTATTATTTCTGACAGGGTCACATACCTGTCCAAGGAAACAGCTGCAATGACATTAGGTATTTCCCAGATAAGCAGCCAGTGCAGCTCACTAAGTGCCAAAGAGCAAAGGAAAAGCTTATGGGAGCTACGAGAGCAGGTCTGGGCTCACATCTAGTAGCATTGCTGTCTGTTGAATATCCCTGGGTGCAGGGCACACAGACAGCAGAAAGCAACAAATGTAGAACTTGGCTAAACACTCTTTCCCAGAAAAAGCATGAAGATGAATTTAAAACAAGAGAAGAACAGAAGAGAACATACACACACACCTCCGTCTGCTGGGAAATACTGCTAGTCAGACTCTAAACATCAGATCCATTAGCCCTGCTTAGCTTACTAGCTTTAATAAGTTACTCAGCAGTGAGTATGTCCTGTCCTCTTGGTAGCAGTTTAAATCTATAGCCCTGCTCCCCAAGCTTATTTCTCAGCAGTTATGGGGGAAGTACTACAATCAAATCTTTATCAAAAGATAATAGAAAATACAAAGAGGAAACAGAATCAATAAGAGATGTCTTTTGCATGCTCTGGCTGGACATACCTTAGCCTTGTATTGAACCTACAGGTTGTCCTTCGAGTACTTTACAAGCAGAATCAAGCTTGACTGGCTCATTACCAAACCAGACACAACCTCTTGCCTATGCTACAAGATGCTCACAAGTTATACAGCAAAAACCCTGAAGTAAGACTCCTGGCCTTGCCGGCAGGTCTAGCACACTACTGAGCTCAAGGCAGCTACGGTAATGTCCCTTCCCATCAGCTCAGCATATAGGCAGACCAAGGCGATTTCTGCCTGCAAACAACAGCACAAACTTCTGAGAAACACTGCTTCTAGGCACTATAATGCCTAGAACATCATCACAGTGTTCATTCAGACTTTGCTGCTCTGAGTCATGTCACTTTAACAGGCCAGAGTTCAGAATCTTTGTTTTAAAATACAGCTACTGCAGGTGGTAAGGGAGGTGACATTTACCGAGGACGTAGGAAAGCCAAGTTCTGATCTTTCCTCTCCCTGAAGGGGTTCAGGCCCACATTGCAGGGAACTTCTAATAAAATATGAATGATTACTCAACTGATTAAGCATATTTACTTAAAACTGTGGTACTAGGATCCCACTGAACTCACCTGCAGTTTGTGTATTCAACCATCTGTACTGGAGGAGCTTGCTATACAAATGTCTTAACCTCAGCTGCTCAGATGATTCGGTGCAAGTATCCTGTTAGTGAATTAGAAGGGTAATTCAGCATAGCTTTCACTACTTAAATCACTCAGCTATATACTTTACAGAAGCACCTTAAACAAAATAAACTCACCACATCAAAATTTAAAAAACATCTCTCTATCTCTCTCTGTCTGTCTGTCTGTCTCTCTCTCTCTCTCTCTCTCTCTCTCCCTCCCTCCCTCCTTCCTTCCTTCCTTCCTTCCTTCCTTCCTCCCTCCCTCCCTCCCTCAAAACCTCCCTCAAAACCTCCTGAAACTTCAACATCTCTATATAATAGCAGTTAATTTCTCAATTATCAGTAACCACATCACCTGTTTACCATTTAGGACAACCCCAAACCAATACGGA
Organism: Nipponia nippon; assembly: GCF_047370975.1. Taxonomy (NCBI): domain Eukaryota; kingdom Metazoa; phylum Chordata; class Aves; order Pelecaniformes; family Threskiornithidae; genus Nipponia; species Nipponia nippon. Next base: position 47,634,774 of record NW_028262369.1, on the reverse strand, counting down.
CTCAAGATTGTAATCATTAGCAGCTGCTAAATGAGCTGTTAAACCCTGTCTGCCGTGGGGCAGGAACTGCTGAACTTGGACAAGTTAGGCTACCCTTACTCAAATTACCTATATGACTGATTTTAGATGTGAATATCTCCATCCAAAAGTATGGCATATTTTTCCTGGTATTTCTTCCCTATAGTGTTCTCTAAAACATATGTTGTCTAGCTTGAAGCACTGTATTTTATGTGCAAGTACATATCCTTGGCATGCAAAGAAAACATGATGTTAAACTTGAATTTGCAAAACCCCTTGACATAACACTATGATTAGAGAAACAGAGAAACCTGAAACAGACATTCCATTAAGGATCATTAACAAAAAGGGAACTTTCTGCTTGCAGACTATATCCTCGGGACAGCTATCTGCTATTCTTTTTAAGCAACTGAGCAGTTGTCACCTCTAGGTCGTTATTGCACTAATTTGTAGTTGCTATTGCACTGATTTGTAATCACTATTGGCAAAAATAGAAAAGCATTACAGAGTCTGCCAGTTAATTCAGCACATATTTCCAGTAAAGATGGACCAGTGGAGAGCCCTGGCCAAATTCCTTCTGAGTTCAGAGGAAATACAGAGGAGGAGATTAAAATGTGATGATCTGAGCCTGTCCTTGTTTTCTTAATAGAAGGTGCATCACAGAACAGCTATCACAGTTATGTCAAGTAGCAATGGCTTATATGCTGCACTTCAGCAAATCCATGCCAAACTTCTCCGAAAACCGGGTGCCAAAAGTGAGATTCTTTTAGATTCTAGTCTGTGTTTATGCACGTAGTTGTATGACCTGCATTTGATTAGCTCCCATGAACTTTGGTTTAGAAGCCGGAATCACAACTGCACAAGGTTTTAATTAGATATTCGGTCACTCTGCCCTTTCTTAAATTCCAGCCATTTATTTGCATGCTTATACACAAAGCTGGAAGCTTAGGTCTGGGAGGTAAAGTGAAAAATTTAAACCTGCTCAAGCTAGTACCAGACAACTAACCTCACAAGGTAGCATAAGAAATCATTTCACCAGGAGAAGCCCATTACTGAAAGACTGGCGTTTAGCAGTTAACTAACCATTGTGCACAATGCTATGTTAGTACTGACTGGTAATGAAGTGATTTTAAAGAGCTGCTGTGATTTTCTCATTAAACATAACTGCTACAATATAGTAGTATTATCTACTATATATAATATAGTAGAAAAATAGTATGGTTTTGTCCAAAAATGGTGTATTAAATTTCAGTAATAGTGGCACATCCTCAATATCAGTTTAAGAAAGAGGATGGAACAAAAAGCACATCTAATGCCTATGCAAATATTTTCTTTCCAAATCCTATTAGTCCTTAAAAAACTCCTTGTTGACTAAATTCTGGCATCAGGCTAGGAAACAGTCTGAACCTACAACAGAACATGAGATAAGACCATTTTTCATAAATTTTGCACTTCAGTACATTCAGTTTGTACTGCAGCTTTTTCAGATTTATTGCGATTTCAGCTCAGCTCAAGGTATTGTATGCAGAGGAACTATGTCACATACAGTGTGAGTTGTCCAAGCCATACAAGATGGGCAAGCGGAATTTTGTACACCTCTTCCTGCTTATCTTTTACATAAGTCAATATTAGTCCAATCTTTGGTAGTATTTGGTGCAATTCACAAATACTGCACCTATTCCTTAAGTTTTCTTTTCACTACCAAAAGGAAGGAAAAATGTTCCTGTCAAGAGAAAAAAGAAATTGCTTTACAAGAGCATGCTAATCCCTACAGCTTTCCTTTTACAATGTACATTTCAGTACTGCGTAGCAAATCGCGGCTATAAGCATAGGCATTATAAAACTAACCAATTCATCCTCAAAGGAGCTCCTTGCCAAATTTAACAGTCCAAAACTTGCCTCCTATTCCCCTCTAAACATAGACATACTTGAAAACAAGAAGTCATAGCACCATGCAAGCCATGTGATACCCAGTATCTTTCCTGACCTTCTCAATGTCTCTTTTCCTTTTTCTCCCTCACGCATTTCTCTATTACCATTCTTGTGTTTTGCAATTATGTTCTCAGATTGAATTATCTCCAACTTTTATCTTTCCCCTATTAGAGGAAGGGACAGTCCGTATCTATCTACCCTATTCTTTGAGATTTCCTTTCCTATTGCAGTAATGATTCAGCTGATGATAAGGAAACAACTGCTGAGACTCCACAGCATAAAACAGCAATTTTAGTTTATCTTGATATGATACATTGCAAATCTTGATAGGGGCTCAGGTGCTGGCAGCTGAGCTCTCCTCCGTGCAGCAGGCAGACTACTGAAGGCAGGAACTACTGCAGCCATCCAGAGAATGAAGTCCCTGTTCTTCAGCTAGATTTCATGGACCTTTTTCATGGAATTTTACAGGACTGCAGTAGTTCCATGGTTTTGTCATGAGTTTGCTAGTAAAGCTATTAGTAAGATAACATTCATGCTAGAGGAAGTCACTCAGACCCTGACTGTGTCTTTCTATGAAAGACTTTCAGCCTTATTCCTACGAATTGAGGATTAAATAAATATTTTGGTCAATAATGTAAAATACTATTTTATGCAATGTAAGACTTATCAGATAAGTTTACCTGGAAATATGTCAAATGTTTACACTGTGATTAGTAAGGTAAAGCCAGGAAACCACAAACAGGAAAAAAAATGTTATATTGTATGGGTTAAACAAATCCTCTGAGTCATTCTCTGAAAGTTAAGAGTAAGCACATTTCTTTTCCAGCTATATGAGTAATATAACTGCAATTAGACAACAAGTAGAGGGTTGTAATAAGATGGTCTCTCCAGAATAAATTCAATACAGTCATCAAAAATATCCGTGAACAGGATGCATTTAGTGGCTCAATACCTCTATGGCAACGATCATTCAATAGAGCCCTATGTTCAATCCACAAGCATTAAGGTAACATAAATGCCTATTGGCAAATAAGAGTAACCTCCCTGAAGATATTTCAGTGGGAGAGTTGCCCCTCCAGCGTGGGCCTGGCACCCCTCCACTGGCAGGGGAGCCCCTGCCTCTGGGCAGGCCTGGCAAGGGGCCTGTACCCGTGCCAGACCCCATGCGCTCTGATTGTGACTTCTCATGTGGGAATAAACCGCACTTCTTCCTGCCCAAAACATGCATTCTTAGCCTTCCCTGTGTTATTTGTCTGCAGAAGTTTTTAAACGGATAAAGTCAGAATATTTATGGTGGTACAAATTTTTCCTTCTCTGGTGACCTCCCCACGGTGCAGGCCTTCCCCCACAGGCTACAGGCGCCACAGAAGGAGCCATGGGGGCAGCAGGGCGGGCGGCCTGCCTGAGGGATGAGCTGGGGTAGCGGCGGGGCCCTGCCCTCTTCAGCCATCCCTGTCCCACAAGGGAAGCAAGCCGGGAGGGCTAGGATGGCCACAGGGTCAGCCGCAGTGAGGGGCCAGGCCTGGCAGGCCTGTGGGCCTACCTCCATGGCCTCAGACATGAGAGGAACATAGGCAGCCGCATCTGCACGCACACAGATGGGCAGAGCCCCGGCCAGCCCCACCCAGCGCAGTGGGGACATGCCTGGAAGGTTGTTCTCCCAGAAATGGCAAAGCCCACCTAGTTCCTTGATATGCTTTTAGTTGTCGTTAGGTGTACAAGCAATTCTCACCCCAGACGATGTTAAACTGTGAATATCTACTCTTATGAAGACAAAGAATTTCCACCATGTCCACCCTTGCCAGCCTCCTGCGGTACAGAAGAGCACCTCCTGCTGCAAACCATCATGCCCTTTTCTTGGTTTTGGTTTTTTGTTTTGTTTTGTTTAGTTTTTTTAATTAATTTCCTTGGTGGCCAGTTCCTTGCATTTGACTTATCGCTATTTTTTTGAATACAGCCCAAGAATGTTTCCTTCTCCCCTTACCCACCTGATGCTTCTGAATTTCTGAGCTCACACACCAAAATCAAAGAATTTTTTTCTCTCAAAACAGCCACCATCATGCACTTCATGTCCAAGAAGCCTTTTCTAGGTTTTGAGTAGGAAGACCTCTCTGGCACTGAGCCTAGAGTTGCGTGAAGAAAACAAGCCAATGCCTCCTAATAATTCTTGATTTGCTTCCTCTGTTTACAGTTACACTATACAGATGTTAAGTGGGATCGTCTAATTCTGCTGGTGAACATGATGATTTTGCACAAAAGTGTATTTTAGCATCTTAAATGACTACCCAAAAAAATAAACTAAACAATGCGTTTAGTCTTCAAAATTGTTCCAGTATGAGAGAGCTGTTATTCAAACAATATCCCACTGAAAGAGATTTTTATAAAGCCTCTTCTGTCTAGTTATGAGAAGAGATGAGATTGAGGACACAGAATGTCTCCTAAAAGTACTATGCAATTATGAGGGAAATGAAAGACAAACATTTCGGAAACAAGACAACAGATACAAATCTCCTTTTTTGAGAACTGGGAGCCCGGTTCTTGAGACTGGCTCCTGTTAGGAGAAGGTCCTTCTAGGCTCCCTAAGCAACTTTAGCACTAACATATAATAACTCTAAGTAGCAAAGGTATACAATAAAATAGGTTTAGTTGTTAGCTATCCTACACAATTAGAAGAAAATAACACGACAGAAATAATGCATTTTTGAATTTTCAGCATCCCTGTGACATCTATTCACAGCAAACCAATCCAAACTCCAATGTTTGTACTACCAAAGCCAAGCCAAAATACAGTCAGTAGAAACCAAATTGTATAGTGCTGTTTACATTCTCATAGACACTGAAAACTTTCCTTGTGGGAATGTCTGCAAATAGTTGTTGAGATTATTTACCTTCTGAGGCACCTTTTTCCTTTTTAAAATTAGCAAGCAAAAATCGTAGAGGACTGAGCATATTCTTATGACTTTCACACACACATAACCCACCAAGCTAGCATGTCTACAAAGTATTTGGGAGCAAATCTGGTCTCAAGTTGTTCTTTTAACAATCTATTTCTAGTAAAAAAAAAAATCCAGATAAGGAGTTGATCTTATTCCTGTTCCAGCAATTCTGTCATTGCCGGAGAGGGCCTGGAGAGGCAAGAGCACATCTGTTGCAAGGTTAGAGACAGAATATTTTTTAGGTCATTCTTAGAATATATTTGGAGAAAAGGTAGGTAGATCAACACTCCTGTTATTATTCTTTGCTTCTTTCCCAGCAAACTTGCAAGAAGAAACTTTGCTGGAAAAGGAGCTCTGGCAGCCATCCTTTCTCTGCTTTTTTAAATCTACCTCTGGTCCTGAGAAAGTTGATTCTTTTGATATTACACTGCAAGAGACAGGATCACTAAATACAAGCAACCCTTTAAATATCATACTCGGAAGTTCATTTTCCACTTTTTCAAGATGAGATTGGATTACTTTAACATCTTCCTGTAGTGAAACTGCTTTTAATTTTGGAATGCATGTAACCAAAATAATGCAAACGTGTTCTTCAAAGTACCTTCTAAAAATGTAAGATGTGCTTGCCTCTTGGAGCTTGTCCCTCTCCTGTCTGTTCCCAGGGATTAAAGGAATGTGAGAACTTTAGAACTGGAATCTTCACTGCAGAAATGGATTGCTTATATTTTTAAGAAACAACTCCAAAACAAACTTGCTGTGCCCTGTGTATAATAATACATACCAGTATTAAAACTAAGTCACTGTCACTGAAACTTGACCACAGCAGGCCTCATTGCAGCCACAAACCCTGCGCCGTTGACATGATGTGATGTTAAAGCACCTGTTTTTTGAAACCTATCGACAATCTTGTCTGTAGTATTCAGCCTATCAAGACAGCCCATACAATATGTATACAAAAAAATTCATGTCTTATTGGACCCTGTTATCCAAGCTTTTGGGCCGTGCACAATCCAGCAATAATATTTACAGACCCTAGCACTACCCCTAACTCCATCTATCAACTAAAATGCAGCATAAGTCTTCACCAACACCTGCTGCTATTGCAGCTTTGCTGTCCAGCAGTGATCCATTTAAAAAGTGCTGTCTGCCTGCCTTCTTCTTAACTCTAGCTTAAGGCTGACAGCCTTTCTTTGAACATCTGTATAGGCTGCACCGGATGGGGATTCCTGCCACACCATTTCTCATGTGTTGCTTTAATCTTGAGAGCTAGTTTGTTGCCTTTAAAAAAGTTCAATAAATAGGACAAATAAATTGGAAAACACAGGCATATTTTTATTTGAAGATTAAAACCTAGCCATCTCACAAGTACTCTGAACTGTGCGGAGTATATTTTGCTAGCGCATACAATGTAAAAAAAAAAAAAGTGTTTTATGTCGTGCGTATCCTTGGTGAAATCTGCTGATCAGAAATAGGGAAAGACTGGTGTGTTCTCCTTGTAAAGGAAAGGAATAATAACTTGCTTCTCCAATGCCCATCAGTTCAGGGTTAAAAGGAAATGTTTCACAGGGGAAAAAAAAGGTTTTTAAATGTCTTGCTTCATCTAGCTGCTGTGCTGGACTTTTTTTTTTGTTTTTAATAATTACAGAGTCCCAAGGAAAACAAAGAGAAAAGACATGATTCCAGATGCAGATTAAACATTGTGCCATGGGATCATCTCCAATCTTTCAACTGAACCCTGTTTTTCTCACTGTTGCAACACACACTTCTAAAAACTGGCTTTATTTGATCCACGAAATACCTATTTTCCTCCCAAACTTCTGTCCCTCAGAGAATCCTTTTGTAGGTGTCCCGAACCCCAGGCATGGGATTCTCTCCAGAACAAAGGAGTAATCTACATGTTCCTTAGGGTATAAATGGCATGCAGCCAAGTCAGTGTAACACATAAAAAAGCACTGACAGGAGCTTTACCCTGCAGCCTCTTCCCATTATTTCTCTTATCTCAGATATAGTGACTGACCAAGTGAAAAAAGCAGTAGTTCTGCACCGCAACAGCCAGCTGAATTGCACCCAGAGGTCATATGAGGGCTAGACCCAGTACATGGAGAAACAGCAAGACCACTCCCTGCAGAAGCAAATCACCATTTGATCTGTTTAGCTGCAAGGTGAAACCACATCACTCCGTATCCCTTTTAAGGATGCACAGGCAGTAGGGCTGAGGGACAGGCGGCCTTTGCCAGCAGGAACATCTGGGAGTTATAGAGACTGCAATGGCTCATGTTTAAAGTCACTAATGGTTGTTCCGTCCCATAACATAAACTTTGTTGTGTAAACATATTTTTTCTCTTTTGCAAGAATTAATTGTCTAGCAATTGCCCCATTTTTCTTCTTCCTTCCTTCCTTATTAGTACAGTAGTTTTCTTATAGAAAGGACAAAGATGAATACAAACTTCCCACCACCAGGGTAAGTTAGTCCTTATGCTGTGATAAACAAATATAAGTGACTTCTCTGTTTCTCCTTGAGGTAATATCTTGTCTCAGCTTCCAGGAAGGACAAGTTCATGGCTGACATTTCTCCCTGGAATATGACTTGCTGAGCTCAATGTTTTTATTGCCTTGTATGTTGCAAAGTCTTGACATCTGTGACACAAAGATATAAATTACCAACCACAAAATAAATCTCTCTGATGGAGAACCTGTACGCCTCACAGCCAAAACAAGAAACAACTTTCTGTCCAACCTGCGAAATATTTCAAACGTATAAAAAATATCATCTGGAATAGTAGACTTGGACAGCCGACACAGTCAGCTGATGGGACTGTAAGAACAGATATGGTCACTGGCTGCATGCCCCCGGGGTGGGAGAGCTCAGTGAGCCTGGTGCCCAGACCAGCCAGGAGGCACTGCACATCAGCAGAGGAGGAGGCAAAGAGCTCACCTCTGTACTATCTGCCTGGCAGACTGCCGAAGAGCCTGGCAAAGTGGGACAACAGCCTGGAAGGAACACAAATGATAAAGTCTCATTGAGACTACGTATTCCAGCAAAATGTTTTCATTTGGAAGAATCAGCACTTGCTACCAGAAAACCAGTCAGCTGGAACATCTCCAAACAGCTCCAGCACTCGGTTTAGTCATTCATGTTTTTCTACCCATCTTCCAGCTAATTAGCTACTGCTAAGACAACGCATGGAGATTTGCTACCTCTGCAGGTAGCACCTCTTTGTGAAGTATGCACAAACCACCAAAAACAGGATGTCTGTCAACAGCCAGTGTGGACTGTTCGTAATCATCTCTTGTCGCTTATTAAACACAGGCTCCTAATCCAGCCATTAGATATGGTTTTGTTTCTTGTAAAAGATTAACTTATTTTTCTCACCTCTTTTATTTTTAACTGATAAACATTCTACAAGTGACAGAATACTAAATAATTTTCCTTCTCTGATTTTATCTATACCTCATCTTCTAAACATACTTGGAGTCAGGGTAAAATTAGAAATAGATGTTCTAAGTCCTTGGCACTTAAAATCTCTACTTTGGCTCAGCTGACAGCACTAACTGGATGTGATTATTTATATAGCTGTGTAAACGTTCATGGTAGTATTTAACCAAATAAAGCATAGGGCCTGAGTCTAGCAAAATCTTGTGCACATACAAGGTCCTTACTTGTAGGCTTTTCAGCGGTAAATGCTTTAAATCCTAATTGTGTGGTGGTCTGAGCAATAAATAAAACTTATAAAGATGTACAAAATGCCAGAGTGGGCCAGAGCAATGCCTCGTCTAGCCCAGTAGTCTGTCTCCAGTGGTGGCAGAAGTAGCTAAGCAGAAGCACAAGAAAGCACAAGAAACCAACCGCTTCCTTGCTCCGTTCCCCTCGCAGTTGCTCAGCATTCACAACTGTTACATTAGGGATGTTAGAGGATCCTCATCCTTTTCAGCATCTATTTGCAAATCTGGTGTCCATGACTTCGTGTAACGCCTTTTTGAACCCAGCGACTGCCACAGCCTCCTGTGGAAGCAAGCTCCAGATATTCACCACCTGCTGGCTGAAGACATACTTCCTTCTATTCTAACTGGTCTCCTACTGCTTTTATCAAGTGATCCCCTAGTTTTAGTTTCATCCCTTTGATCGTTGTCATTTCCCTTCTTTGCACTATCTCCTTGCTCCTGCTAGACAAGCCCAAAACACCTGTCCTTTAGTATACATTTACAGAACTATTGCCCATGAACATCCCAGCCTGCTCCCAGCAAGAGCAAACACCATGTGCCTTAAGGCCCCATGCATCAAGAAACAAAATAACATGGAAGGCTTACCTTCACTACATTTTTCAAATGGCTCTGAGCATGATATTCTAAAAAAGGGCAACAATTAAGCATCAAACAGTAACTGTTTCGTAAAGTTTTTGTCCTATATCTTGAGTACTTACAACATTTCTTGAGGGCATCCACATTTAACTACTGACTAAAATCTGGTTAGAAAAAATGGGTAAAGAAAACAGGAGCAAAAGTAATGTTTCGGTATTTCACAAAATGCGTGCTTAGAAAATGGAGGATGTCTTGTGAGGTCATGAAAGATGGTATTGTAGTAACTAAGGAGCTAGCAGAAAAAAAGCTCAATTTATCCAGGAGTTGATGGAAAACCAACCTGGTAATGAGTGAGCAAAGGGTGACTGTGGCAAAGTAAACAACACAAATGGCTGTCTCTATCTAGAGAAGATCTCACCTCAAAATGGTTTCAGAAAAAGAATCGTCGGAGCTCTTAATCTCTCTCTCTAAAATTATCCTAAATTCCAAAGAGCACAAAATGCTGTTATCACACTCTGAGAACATTCCAGTCCAAATTGAGCTCTGCTGTAGATGAGGATAATTTCACGTGCATTTGAGTCTGCTTCATAAAAAGTTTGTTTAAAAAACGTATCTATTTAAAACCAGCAACCAGATTACGCAGGAAGCTCAACGTATTTCGCCGATGGCTGAAAATATTCAAAGGTTACGTTTATCTTAAGGAAAAGAAGTCCCTGAGCATGTAAACTCTCACTAATTAATGACAAAGAAGCATGAGACAAAACACAGAGAATAAACGCTACTCTACTAAAAGATGATAGTCTATTCGTGCAAAAGACAATGCAGCTGCACGATTTAGTACCCAGCTGTCTATGATTTAAAAATCTTGTGATACCAACTAAACTGATCTAAAAATCTCATGACATCCTCTTCATAGCAAGTGTTGTCCCTGTGTAGTCTTCCATACAGATTAGTATATAATTTGCTAATGTAATTAAGACTCAATTTACTATTTAATCTTACTGATCCAGTCCTTGGACCAGGTACACACAGCTTATGCAGCACAAAGTAGGTGAGGATAAATGTCAGCTATGATGCAGGTTAGAGCGACCAATATAGACACCCATGGTTTTTCAGGATGCTTCATACTTTCCCATTTTTCCCAGTGTATTTGCTGGCACAAAGGAAAACTAGGAGCTGCTCATTGGCAGTTTCCTTACCTAGGAGAACCTACAGAGCTGGAAAATTGCTGTAAATCTACTACATGGTACCATCTGATCAGGTCAGTATAGCAAATTGTGGAAAACATTCCCAGTTTCTTGTTTCTTTATCCTTTGGGTAAATATTTATAAATAAATATGCTCTCAAACTTGAGCAACTGTAAATGGTAATGACCTACTGCTTTTAAAAGCTTAAAACATTGGACCAGTATTGCTATTTCACTGCGGATTTGAAAAAAGAATTACCATCACAGCAGCACTGAATACAGAGTACTCGGAGTAGAAAGAAAATGTTAAAAGTAAAATAATAAAAGTAAAAACATACAGAAAAGGAAACCTTCAGCCTCGTTATTCAGAGGGTTACTTCCTAGATGCCAGCATCACTTCAAAGGGCTTGCTGAGACCGAGGTTTTCCTATACAGGAAGAAGGAAGCCACAGACAGATTTTTCTATAGAAGAAAAGCAGTAAGTGCGTGGCCCTGGCGCGCACCTGCCTGGAAATGAGGTGGGGTCCAAAGTGAGCTCCCACCCCTGCGGGGCTGGGGCTGGCCAGCCCTCCCCTCTGATCGGCCCCAGGATGTCTCAGCCTGCGCAGGGGTGAGAGCCAGCTGCAGCCAGAGAGAGCTGCAGTGAGCGGGGTTGCGGGCCAGGTCACCTGCTGCTGTACATCAGCATAGCTACGTGGGAGATGGGCACTCTGCAGTCTCACACAAAACGTGAACTCGTGTTGAATGTTGTTTCAGGGGCAGATAAACACTAAGCAGCACAGACGCAGAATGGCAAATGCTGTTTTCTCACCCTTTGATAAAATCTCTTCCCTTTCCGGGCATAAATGTGTTTGAATACACATTCGCAATAAGTGAATACATAGCTTTTCGATCATGCCAGGGAAAAATGGAGTCTGACAGAGAACAAGGAACGACCTGTCCACTTCTAAAGGCTGTTTTATTCAGAGGGGGCTCGGCCAGACTTAGAGTCGCTTTGCCAGTGCTGCCAGGTGGGTGCACGTCAGGCAGATCTAGCAGGAAAGCCACACCGCCATGTTTGCATGAGGCCGTGCTCCAGCTGAGAAATGCCGTTTTTCAGCACCACAACCATCATGGTAACACAGCTCCATCACCAAGGCAGACCCAGTGTAGGTCTGACCGCACCTATTCAAGCAGACTTTCCCTATCTAGTTTCTCCAGTTCAGAAAAGACTCACTGTAATAAAGTCAGACATATGTTCATTCTTCAGCCAGAAACTAAAAAGCAAGCAGACAGGCAAGCAAAAAGAAGTCTTACTAGATTCCTCTCCCTTCTCCTGCCACAGTTTTCTGGCAGGAAACCACCTTCTTGATTCAGTGTCATCTCAACAGTTTTGGGGGACTATCTGGTCACATCTGAGCTCACTCAGATGCATTTAACGACCAGCAAGACATGCAATGGTAAGTTGCATATCCTGCAAGAGATATGATATGCTAAAAAAAAAAAAAAAAGAAAAAAGAAAAAAAGAAAGAAGGAAAAACAGGATAAGAACTACAATATTTACAAGAAACTTAACACTTTGCAATCTGTTAACAGACTGGATTCTTACAGTCCTGCCACTTGAATATGATAAAACATGTTTCCATAAATGAATAAAAACATCTCCCAACAACAGAAATGATACTGACCACAAAATGGGAAAACTGATGATTACAACCTGGGTAGTCCAAAATGGGGGGGAGGAGGGAGAGAGAGAGAGGTTAAAGCCAGGAGCAATAGCAGAACTTGGGCAAACTGCGACAAATGTGTCTGATAATGGGCCATAGATCATTACTTAGAGGTTCAGTAGATGAGAGCTGATCTCTGCCCTTCTGAGCCTGTCATTAGCGTCTGCTAGGTGTTACGAGATATAATGAATGCAAAGGAAAATACATGCCTGATTTCAGATGTTTTTTTCCCCCCAAAATAATACTGTGTCCATGAGGGAGGAAAAAAGTGGGGATGCAGTTTAATAAAAAGCTGTTGATTTCTCAGATCTAATTATAACTGAATTTTGTTACAATAACCTTTTGGTGCAATTCCCCACTTGCTAATTTTAATAAATGCAAATTAAATAATATGGGGCAGACAGAAGATTTAGTACAAAATATTCGAAGTAGTAGGCCTGTATGATGCATACAGAGTAGTTGTGTAATACCCCCCAAAATGCAGAAACTACAGCAGAGGAAACCACCACATCCTTCTTTACTCTCCATTTACTTGCAACCTATCTGTATAGAAACCGTCAATGCAAAAATATCCTCTTGTCTCAAGAGGTTTTTCATGTGTTGATTCTGCACCCAGTTCCAAACGTCCATCCCTTCTCTGTTAAATATGTAAGGAAAATACAATTAAGATGCATTCCATATGTAAAGGGAAGTCAGGAAAACCAGATATAATGAACATATTTTTTAACATTTTGAGCCTTTATGTTGCAGGCCATTAATAAAGTCAACTAGTGACTAGACAAAGTCATAGTAGTGACTGAAGCCATGTTCTTACCACTTACCAGCAGCAACAGAAGTATGGTACTATGAAATTGGTGCCAAACACTATGTCAACATCAGTCATTAATGACAGTAACAGAAAAACGCAGTTACTTATTAAACACAATGATAACAAAGTTAATATACAATTTACACAGTATTTTCTGCACACCTACACTCTTTTTTTTTTCCATATTTTGAAACACACATTTAGATAGTCAAGAGGTTATGCCTCTGATTAGAAATACATAGTAATTCACACCCGAGAGCTGGCACTTAAACATGCAGCACATTATGAACCAGGGAGATTAAGAGTGTTCATCTTTGTTCTACTTGCTATTTTCCCCATACAAATAATCTCTGAATTTCTCAGTAAATATATGCCATTTTCCCTACGCGTACCAAGACATCACCCTCGTATTCGCTGCGCACGTTACCCCTTCAGCTGAAGTTAATAGTAAGGCGCACGAATCCCCTAACCACATCACTAGTTTGCTGATGTCCAGCAGAAGGGCATCAGACAACTGTTCAGAAAGAAATTCCTTTCTGCGTTACCACACGGACATTTTATCATTGACGGGAGCTCTCTACTATTAGAGCAGCTTCCGCAAAACCGCGGACCAAGCAGTCACCAGCAGCGCTGAAGGTCCTCTCTGCTGTTGAGTCCCATCATTGCTCCAGTCTTCGAGTTGTTACAGAAGTTCTGGCATTTCAAACTCAGGCACCTCTTGTGATTTTTTGCATTGCCTAATCTTTTTTCCCATCAGAGTAAACACAGTGACTTGAATAAACTTGGGGCTGCTTATAAATGCCTTATGGAAAGAATGAGAAAATAATGGTCATTTGATCTGAGTGTCTTCGAATGGACCCATAATTGAGCTACGCTGGAAAACCCACCTCAGTCTGATTTAGATGCTGAAGTCCTGGGAGGTTTTAGTGGCTATTCATTCTTTCATAACTTAATGTGCTTGTACAATTGTTCTAATTTGGCTTTTAGGCATATATGATATTTTAAAATGAACTCTCTTGTTAGAACTAACAGCTCCTGTTACTTCTACAGTGCACTGTATTCCTCAGAGGCTTGTCCACAGATGCGAAATTAATCTCTCTTAACTGCTTACTGTATATGGATTAGAGTATTTGCCTGAAATAAGGAAAATACACTATGCAAAGAAGGAATAATTCCCTAATGCATGGAAGAAATTGTCCTCAGTTCTCCTGTAGCCAAAGCAAGCAAATGATAATCAATACAGTGAGCATTGGTTGTTAAGTGGATATTGGTATAGGACATGGCAGGGAGCAATTTCCTCAAGATAATTTTTGTTCTTCTTTCCATTCCTCCTTGTAATTTACCTGTACCTCCTATGATTCCTGATACGTGCAAGTATATCCCAGAAAGCTGATCTCAGCCATCTCATCCCCTGATTTCTTTCTAAGTTCCAGACTTGCCAGGAATGTTGTCTCAGTCTTCAAATAACAGTTTTTGCTGGAAAGCTACCAAAACCCCAAACTTATTTAAAACAAAGAGATTAAGTAAACAATTTGATTTAAAAAAAAAAAAAAATAAAATCCACAGCAACTAAACACTAGTTTTATGTTAGCTGTTAAGTAAGTTCACCATTCCAGATCTTGAACTGCAGCTCACATCACACCTCAGAGCAACATGTATCAGAAAAAGTACTGAAGGACCCCATTTTGAAGTGTATGTTTAGGAACTGCCACACAGTCGGTTTCCATTTTTAAGAGAGTTTGGTGTTAAGAAAAGCTTACCGAAGGGATCAGGTAAAATCATAGCTAACATCACAGAGCATGCACCTCATCTGCAGCAGCTGTTCATCTCTGAAAAGAAGCTACCAGCCAGGAGAGAAATGCTCATCTGCAAGGTCGCACCTGAGGGAAGCGAAGGAAGCGTCCACGGTCAGATTCAGGCAACATTTGGCCGCTTGTGTGCAACTGGGGAGACACGTTTCTGTTCTGCCTCCCTTTTCCTCCAGATGCATGCTGGAGGATCACTCTCTTCCCAGGACTCCATGTCTTTCACCCTATCTTGGGGATAGTAAAGGTCAGGATTTATGGTGTCTTTTGAGGTTCCAAATGAGCTGACCAATATCCTTGGGTGGCTCCACAGCTTGCCAGTCTTTCTAGATCTTTACCAAACTTACAGATATGAGTCTGTTCACAGGCATATTCAAGTCTCCTCCTTGACACCTCTGATTAATCTATACCATCCTTTAAGAACTGGCAAGACTTCCTTTTTTTATTTTAATTTATCTATTTGGTACATTTTAGTACTTATGGTCAGTGAAGAAATTTTAAATTTTTGTTGGTTCTTTTGTTAATTAAGGTTTCTTGCTCTCATTTGTCAATGATGCTTCAAGCAACCCTTGCGGAGCATCTTCTTGCAACCAGGAAAATACTGGGTACATTAATGTAGAGGTCTCATCATAGCTCCTAACGGAAGGCTGTGACACAGTGTGGAACCAGCTACCGTCTATTTAAAATAGAGCTTGCCAATACATAGTCAATGAGTCATATGCAGCCTCTTAGACTTCTAAGTACAACCAATGGTAATGTACGGTCCTGCGCTGCCATTTCCTAGCACTGTAAACATCCCAGAAAATGTTTCTTTAACACAAAATTACCTGTCACCGTTGTATGCCGTGACAGTATCTGCTCTGAGTAAGTCTAACACTGGAATAACAGCAGTTAGACTCTACTAATTTGTGTGGAGTTTTACCTGTTTAACATGCATTCAAATCCAAGAAGTGACATTATTATTCTATCCACAGATTTTCAAAGTTTGGACTGCTATTTTCCACATGGAATGATTCACCTAAAGTCAGCTATGAATTGCTTTGCTCTGAAGACCTGTTTGAACGCTGAACTAATAGCTGATGAGAAAAATGTTCTAGGGGAACAATGTACCTGCCTACAACTAACATACTTGGAGGACTGAGACATTATTTTGCAACGCTTGGCATTAAGGGGGTGACTAATCTGTGAAGCTACTTGGTTATGTCTCTCTCCCAGGCTACCTGCAAGACAGTCTGCACTCTCAGTCCAATCCTGGGTACGGTCTGACCACTTCAGTGTACTCTTTAACCAGCCAGGAGGGAATTTCCACAGTTTGAGGAAGCCAGACAAGTATCACTCTGTCCTTCGTGTATCTCCCAGCCTTCACTCTGGGAGTAGACCAGGGTGCCACTGGATAAATGTGGGATTACTAATATTGCACAGGAAACCTTCATTCTGGCCTTTTCTAACTCTAGAGAGCTTAACTTTACAAACTTTGGAATAGTTTTTGTCAATATGATAAGTAGAAAGGGTATAAGGCTGCCCTTACTCAGATGAAACGTCCTCTGACTTTAATAAGTGGATTTGCTCAGATAGTGCTTTCTCTCCTCTCCACTACCCTGCATCCTTTACCACATCTGAAAGACATTCATTACCCTTCTACTTTTCACAGAAAAGTCTATACTGCAACACTGAAAGTGATAAAAAGAAAATACCACCCTAAAATAGTTTTAAGAAAATGAAAAATTTTCCACTGACAAATTCGATGTTTTGCTAGTGTTTTTATTTTCCACTAAGAAAGTCTAATTAAACCTCTGCTAGTTCCACCCAGCATGGAGATCAGGTTGTTCCAAGAAATTGTTTTGTTTAAACTTTTCTGCCCATCATGAAATAGGAAAGATTGACATTTTATTTCCATTTCAAAAGAAATGCTTATTTTCAAAAATTTGAACTTCTTAGGTGGTGCAAAAATTTCCGTACTCTAATCTTCAGCCTTCTCACTGTTGTGGTCCTGACAGCATTCACCTGTAGGAGTTGTAAAAGGGACTGATTTTCTAAGCCACGGAGACTTTCTAGATCAATATCCGACTAATACCGTTTAGGCATTTACAGAGAGTTTCATTAACATGGATTAAATAGTCATCAAAAGGACTGTGTGTTGACTGTGTTACATGCAGATAATATGATAAAGATGGTGCCCACATCCAGATTTAACAAACATGTTTGATTGTTTAATGTCCCTCTGCACACCTGGTTTAACAAATACAGCCTTTGGGGGAGGGCAACAAAATAGACTGCAATTTGAACAGAACACGGAGCCAGTGTTCTGCATCACCTAGTTAACCTCAAACAAGATTAATCAGATCTCTTTACCCGAGATGGTGTAACCCAGCTCGTATCTGCTAAGAAAATTTCATTGTTAAAAACACACTGCTTCTTGCTAAGCTGTTTGCTTTCTGTATTGACAAAAGACGTAAGGAATATGAGAATGTCCTGTCCTTTAAAATGCAGACTATATTAACGGGTCTCCTTTCAGCTTGTCTTTGCAGAAGGGATAAAGCAGATCTTACATGAGCAGGACAGCCATCGCAGGGTCCTCAGGGAACCCGCTGTTCTGCCTCCGGCCTGCCGTTATTGAGTGTCTCCCCTTTAAAAACGAACATTTCCAAAAGCCCGCGGGTAGAGGTGGAATCACGATCAAGTGCTCAATGCCTAAATTCATATTCTTTTTACAGTGTCACCAGAACAGAGACATATGCATCCACATAACGGCAACGCTGCACGTACGCATATAGTCCCAGTTTATCCACTTTTTGATAAATTTCAGCTGTATTTTTAGAACTTCTATAAACTAATGCGAGTGTTTATGTAAAACAAGGTGGCTGAGGGCTGGGAATGATGAGTTCTCAGAGAGGTCTGTCTAGTTTATACATTGCTCAGACAGAGGATTTTGCTGTTAAGTGAAACGAGATCCAGTTGTAATGAGATACATTTTATTTTCTATTTAGGAAAGACTGAACATTGAATTGGTCCAGTCTTAGTGTTAATCCACAGAAGTGCTAAATTTAGATCCAGAAATGGCTTCTTATGATTTGCATGTTTTCAGCTTTATGACCGGAAAATAGTACTGGGGGAAGCACAACAGCCAGCCAGGCACAGCCTGCAGAGCCGAAGTCAGAGAATGCAACAACTTGAGCTCAGCAAGCTTCAAGCAATTAAAAAAAAAACCAACCCCAAACCCAAAAAAACAACACCCACACACACTACATGCCATTGGAATTGTAAAAGGGACTAGAAAGGCAGAATGCAATGAACAGAATTAGAATCAGACTAAGGGTTTGAGTAAACATCTTCACTTACACAAAAAATACCAGAAAGAGTGGCAATTATAATACTCATCTAGAAAATAGCGCCCCACCATACATACCATGCTTGACTGCTATTATTTAACAGTGCACAGCGCAGAAGCATATTGCTTGCACCCAGAGCTGGGCACTTCTGTGCTCTTTTGTACAAGCACTTATCAGTCCCCTGTGCCTCAGAGAAGAGGCAGCCTAAAAGAGAGGTAAGAACAGAGGCTCAGTCGACGCTATTATGAGCAGCACAGCGGCGTTCTTTGCTGATCTCCTGTTCTGACGCTTACATGAACCATCTCACAGACACAGCGCCAGGACCGTACAGCTGTAAATTAAAAAAGAACACTGTAAAAATACAGGAAAGTGCACCTGTGTAATTTGCAATTTGTATTACAAAACAAAAAGACATAGCTCAACATCTTTTTCCTTCTCTTGAATATGGTTTTTCAGCTACTCAGAGACACCAAGGGTTCAATAAGGCATCCCTCAAATAACTCTAATGCATGGTTTGAACTACCATGCAAAAGCATATTCGCCCCTCCTGGCTTCATGAAACTCAGCTGTAACGTCTCTGGACCATTTTTCATGTTCCTTCCTATCATCCAAGTCTTCTCTACAAAAAGAAGGAACAAGGACTGGCATTTCAGAAAAATGCAGGCATGGATTTAAATATTATGCAGCAAGAACAACTACTCACTGGGGACTTGGAAAAGACCAGCATAGCTATTGCAACATATAACGTAACTGAGACGGAAAAAAACCTCATCTTCCATCCTGGATGTTTATTGCATATGTTACAGCTCTCTGTACATCCAGCCATCACTGATGCTCGTAGGAATTGTATAAGCAGAAAAAAGAACAGAACATTCTCAAGAAAGCCTCTGTAAAGAGAAGTGTGATCTCCAGGGTGAGAGCTTGTGTCATTAAACGTCTGACATCAGATTTCATTGCAGGCGATAGCGAAATTCTCACCGCCTTCAATAGCAAAGTTTGGGCTATAGGCTCCCCCCCGCCACCACTTTCCGTTGGCCTTGCTCCTTGACAATGAGATTAGTGTTACAGAAATAGACTGAAGCTTTAAGAAGCACGTAAAGGAAAAGTTTTGGCGCTACGTTTGTATTTGTCCTCAGCTACCAAGAGCTTCACTGTTTTGAAAGAGCGGAGGTCAGCGTACACACAGACAAATCTGGAGTGCTGGTCTGTACGCTGCTTTGAGTCACACAGGCAGGGTCGCAAACCCCACAGCCCCGTTCCCGACGAGAGGCATCACCAGATGGAGGCACTTATTTTTCAGCAGCATTATGCACTGTGTTACACACCTGAACCTGTGCTGCAATTGCAATCCGGGGCTTTTCTGGAAAGCGGTAATACCTAATTTTCCTGAAATTTGCAAAGTACTGTTGCAAGAGACAATGCAGGACAGGGTTGAGATGCCAAATGTCACTTTGCCAAGTCAACGTGTGGCACCATCGGTGTGAAACCAGAGCCACCTTCAGAAAGGCGAACTCAGCCATTTTGCCATCCTTGCTTTGAAAAACTAGAAATTGATAAAACAAAGTAATACTTAGGCTTGGTGTATCTAAAACGGCTCAGCGAGCCCAAACGCTCTTGCAGGCAGTGCCTGGTGCTGCAGCCGGCCGGCTCCCGGGGGAGGCGGCTCAAGGGCAGCCAGGGGCCCCCTCCCCGACGCATCCCCTCTGCCATCCCGGGCCTGACTGGCTCATTGTACAGTACACTGATGACATTGCTTGAGGTCAGATGCTTTTTTTTTTGGTTTTTTTTTAAACATAAATGGAAAATACCTTTTATGACGGAGATGTGTAATTGACCCCCTGGCAAAGGTTAGCATCCTAGCCAGAAAACACATGGCACAGCATGATGAAACAAGGAAGTATTTTGTAAAGTTTCTCTTTTACTGAAAAAACAGTGATATCCAGGCGTTAAAGGTATAATAAAAATGGGAACTAAAAATATACCTTAATGCAGCCAATAAAATTCAACTTTAATCTAAATAGTTTTTAAACCAAATGTTACAGTAAGTATGTTTTATAAGCCCATCTAACCTCACAATTCCATATTCAGCTTATTTTTTTACCTGGAACACTATTTATTTTTTTCCACTGCTTAAAGATATTACAGATGTTATAACTACCTTCCTTAACTGTCACTTCAATTTTTATGGGTATCTGAAAGAAGCAATTAAAAAGTTTAAAATAAAAAGTATCATCAGACAAATACATGATTCACGCTGCAATTTTCCATACGCTGACTACTGCCAACTTTACAACTTGGCAGATGCTGGGAATATCCCAGCTCTACCCTTGCAAGTCTCCTCCAGGACCATCAAGAAAACATTTTGTCAGGCTTCAAACATCAGCAGGATCTCTGGTGTGCTACGGGTAAGCCCCCAAAATATAAATGCTTAACCAAACTTTACTGTAGCTTACTAGACTTTGAAGTTTTCCAGTTCCCACTGTTCTTGGGCACATTTCCCCCCAGTCAAGTTTGAGAACCAGGTGAAAGAAACTTGAAACCAGCATCGAAAACGGGGGAAGCTCCTACAAGTCAGGTGGAAGGTGAGGATGTACTGTTCTCCTTGCAGAGCATTTGATCCTTTACACAGGCTCTACTTTGGGTAAGGCCCAGGGCTGTTTCGATCTGTTTCTCTGAGGCAAGGCAGCCTGCCCCCCCCCCCCAGCCAGGAGGCTGCGTGCTGCGAGTTTCGCATGTGCAGCGAGTGTTCCCGTCCTCACACGTGTTACGGGCTGTTCGGCAGCTCCCTGCAAGCCCCTGCCCAAGTCATTCACAGCCGCACAGCTCGGCTGACCCTGGCACTCAGAGCGAGTGATGATGGAAGCGCCTGGAAGCCGGTCAGCACAGCTCCATCCATCACACAGGCACTGCCTGTCCTGCTCTTTTCTTTGGCAAGTTCCCCCATATAAAGTTTCTGGAACTGATGCTTTTACAGCACTTAGAGCCTTACCTCTGTTAGTGTTTCCACATTTCCTCCTTCCCATGGTAACACCCTCGTAATAATTTTCCATTAATAAATGTATGTACTATATACAAGACTAAGAGCTGCCTGTTGCAAAAATCATTTGAAGTGATTTGGTAAAATTTAGAGGATGGAACTGTATTTTCCTATCAGACCATCAATATATACTGCAAAGGACTTACAACAGGCAGCACTGAAAAGCATCCTTATTTAAATGCTTTCATGAATTAAATGGCATTCATTTTCTCCACACATCTCACTTAAAGCAAAACGCCTTTGCACAGCTTTGTGCATATTCGGCAAGCAGAGAGGTGGTAAGACTACGGTGATTACCTAAAATCAGATCAGACATTTGATGCTACATGATCGCGTTGAAGTCAGCCCGTGTTTTGGGAATCAAACAGTCTCTCCGAACACTGCTTTTTATGGCAGAAAAATACGTGCTGCAGAGGGCTGTGGAAAGGAAGACACACGCAGAGAAAAGAGCAGAAAAGCGGAGTAGGTTAAAGAGAAACTCACATGATTCTTACATCCAAATTCTTTGGATGTGATACCCTTCAGCTGGAGACGGCTGAGAAGGACCACATGGCCTTTTCAACAAGCCGAAGGCTGGAGTAAGTCATTGCGATTTCAGCTTCGTGTGCTGGGAGTAATTTACACAATTCACTGGTAGGTGGCAACAGTATACAGAGATAAAACACATGTGCAGACAGCTTATTAAAGTGATAAATAGCCTGGGTTAGCAGAGAGGTGGACACCAAAAATACCATACATTCAAATTTACGGTTACTTCATTTTTTGAGGAAACATGGCTAAGTCCTTCCTTATCCTTTTTCGTGCACTGGCTGCACTCAGAAGTCTCTCTCTCCTTTAAAAAAAAAAAAAAATCTGCAGAAAGGCAGGGTACGTTTCTGTTGACAGAAGAGAAAGGACGGCCACCCCCCTGCCAGCGCCGCAGGGACCGGCGCCCTTCCCGAGGGATGTCAGTGCGACCGGCGAGCAGCTTTCCAAGGGCAAGGGCGGGGGCGGAGAAATAAGAGAAAAAAAAAGAAATAAAAGGAAAAAATAAAGAAGGGGGGGGAGGGGGAGAAAAGAAAGGGAAAAGAAAATAAAGGAAAAAAGGGGACGTAATCCTGGGGGGAAGGCAAAGCTCTCCCACACCGGCTTACCGGACAACCAGAAGCCCCTCCCGCTCGCCGCGCCGCCTGCCCTCCCCGCGCGGGGGACAGGGGCGGGGCCCGGGGCGGCGCCCGGGGCGGGGAGGCCCCGCCCCCCGGCGCGCTATAAGGGCGGGCGGCGGCGGGGCAGCGCGGTGGCGATGCAGAGCGCGGTGTTCCTGGCGCTGCAGCACGACGGCGGGCGGATGGAGCGGGGCGGCCGCCGCCGCAGCGAGGCGGAGGAGGCGGAGAAGGGCAGGATGAAGAGGACGATGTGAGTCCCGCCCGGCCGCCCGGGGCAGAGCGGGGGCACCGAGGGCGCGGGGGGCCGCAGCCCCGGAGGCGCCCATGCGCGGAGCCCGGAGGGAAGCGGGCTGCAGGGCCGGGCCGTCGGTGGGAGCAGAGCAGCTTGCCCACCTCTGCCACCCGCAGCTGTACCTTGGCTAACGTTAGCCATTGGCTAGCGGGCGAATCTGTTGATTTAAGCGAGGGGAAAATAGTTTTCTTGTCCTCGGACAGGTGCTCTGGGCGACTCTCTAGGTACAGGGCTGGCAGAGCAATGTCTGCAAAACTCCTGCAGCTTTTGCCAGGAAAGGGGCTGGTGTCCAAAGCTTTTTGAGTTGTCATTTTTAACGCGCATCTTCTTTGTTCTTCTAGCATTAAAGATTGGAAAACGAGGCTGAGCTACTTCCTGCAGAACTCTTCCAATTCTACTAAAATGAAGTCTAAGAAAGTGGGGAAACACCGCAAGTACTTCAGGTAAGTTAGGAGAAAGAGACTTTGTTTAAATAACTCAAGTGTTTTACAAAAACAATAAAGCTTGAGCAGTGGAGTCTAATGTTCTCTGTCTCTTTATGCAGACCTTCCCCTGAAGAAGCCCAGCTCTGGTCAGAAGCCTTTGATGAACTTCTTGCTAATAAATGTAAGTTTGTCTTCAAAAAGTAACTTTCAAGAGCAAAGAGATGGTGAAGTTTATATGTCTGTAAGAGATTGCTTCCTTGTGTGTCAGCATTGTACCTTTGTAACATAAATAGCTTTGATTCTGGTCTTGAAAGTTAAATGCTTTAAACTGTTTCAAGAGAAAAGTCACGGAAGTGTTCTTTAAAAAAAAAAGTAAACTAATATTAAAACATCAAGAACACTTCATTGTAGCGGAATTTTTTCTGTAACCCTTGTAGTTAAAATTGTACCTATTGGCTTGGCTTTGCCAAATGTGAAAAGAACATTTGTTCACTGAGCTCACTGCTTCACCAAGACAAATGCGTCCCCATAACTGGGGAAAGATGCTGCAACACAGAAGTTCAATGATCTCAGGATTTTACTGTATCTCTACATGGAAAAGCAGTCAACAGCAGAGCAAAAAGACTAAGAGATAATACTACTCTTTGCTCTTTGAACTTGAGTCATCCTTTCCATTGTAAAAAAAAAATTCCAGAGGTTTGTAGTGCAGTCATATTTACTCCAGTGTAAAGGTTAACACAGGAGATCCCATCTACAGAAAGGGTTTTTAATATATATGCAGGCATCAAAAAAGAGAACATACTGACTAGAAATGGCTTTCATTTTTTTGTCTACCTCAAAAAATAAATGACTTAAAGTGAAGCCTGCCAAGCTGTTAGAGTGATAATTTGTTTGCATACGTAAAGGTGGAATTTTTTTTATTGCTATGATATCCCTGAAAGAACCAGACCAGAACTACAGGAAAATGTTTTGGTAGAAACAGATCTGACCAATAGGTAAATTCAAAATTCCTGAAAGAGTTAATTGATCTGTATTTTTTTTCTTTTGCTAGATGGTCTTGCTGCTTTCCGAGCTTTTCTGAAGTCCGAGTTCTGCGAAGAGAACATTGAGTTCTGGTTGGCCTGTGAGGACTTCAAGAAAACCAAGTCACCCCAGAAGCTGACATCGAAAGCAAAAAAAATCTACAATGACTTCATTGAAAAGGAGGCCCCCAAAGAGGTAAAGAAAACCTGTTTAAACATAAGTGCCCTGTTCTATGAGTTCTTATACCCTTTCTTTATTTCTCTGAACTCACTTTAAGATACAGATGTCAAACTGCATTGTACATACCTCACTGTTAATATCTGTGTCTGAACCTAACTCTCCCTAACTGCCTTTTCACCAAGATGGAAAATGGCACAAGCAGTATTTCAGAGTTTCCATCTTAACTGGGAAAAGTCAACAGCTGCATTTAACACCTATAATGTATTGAGGTCAGCACTGAAGGACAGTATATGTGAATTTTCTTATATTAAAGAAAAATTTTCTTAAAGGACATTTCATTTGTTTAACCCTATAGTAATAGGGTCTTGCCTCTTTTACCGCTTCAGAAACTTTTATAGTGTATTGTACTTACTTGAATTCAGTTCTCAAAAGTAAATGTCCTTTTTTATTTCAGATAAACATAGACTTCCAAACCAAGAACATGATTGCACAGAATATTCAAGAAGCCACGCATACCTGCTTCAGTGCAGCACAGAAGAGAGTTTACAGCTTAATGGAGAATAACTCTTACCCACGGTTTTTGGAATCTGAATTCTATCAGGAGCTGTGCAAGAAGACACCCATCACCAGAGTGGCCCAGGGAACATGAGCGATGGAGAAAAGCCAGAAGCAGCCTCTCAGCTGGTGAGGAAACAAGCCGTGCTTCATGGCAGCATCCTGACCTGAAAGACTGAGATACCGAGTGCTCAGTCTGCCACGGTGCAAGGACAAATACTGACTTTGGTGCAAAGCTGATGGCAAAGAGTGACTCTGTTGGAGGGTATTTAGAGATGATGGCAGAAGCGTGCCAGCCAGCTGCTGGCGATGCACTGCTCTGCAAGTGCTGCAGTGAAAGGTGACTCCATGCATTACACCAAACCATACAGTATAAGAGTCCTTCTGTCATGGCTGTGGTGGTGATGCAGCAGGTCTGAACAGAGCTTCCTTCTTGTAAACAGAAGCTGCTCTGTGCAGTTGCAGAGCGCTGGGAAGTTGAGTGATTGGTTGCATATTTAGTTTTCCTAAACATCGACCAGTGTTGCTGTCATCGGTCACTTGGTGTGTTCATACTGGTTCTGTAAACTGCCTCTAGCTGCAAAGAGACACGTTGGGTTTCTGTGCGACTTCCAGATAGTAACAGCACTGTGCAGCGTGAAGTGAGGAAGGGTTATAATTCTGTTCCCAGAGGAACAGGTTCTGCAACTAAAGTATGCAGGGCTGGGTTGTGTCAGCAGGGCTGCATGAGGCCAGACTGAGGGCAAAACTTGGCCAAGGCAAACAGGAGCTGTATAGTATTATATTTTTATGTGGATTATGATTGTGTTGAATGCTGCAATAATGTCATAATTCTGTCTTGAGGACAGCAAGCTTCAATGAAGTCTCTTATTGGTTTTAATAAACTATTTTGATACAAAGCTGCTTTTGTTGCTTAACTTGTTTTGCGCACACAGATGTATACTGGGGGGTTGCATGCCCTGGGTGTGATCTTGATAGGCTAATTTTAAAGCAGTTTGTTCTTAATTTACCAGGCAAGTGTGGTGGTTTTTTTAACATAATAAAAGTCCTCAGAGCTCAAAAGCTTAACAGGGGGTACATACTCCATCACATCCTCTGTCTTAACCATGTCCCCATGAAACCAATCTCTAAGACAGTGCAAGGCATGCGTATGGCTACACATGATGACAGATCAACTAGAAAGCAGCAGTATTGCTGCTGGAGATGGCAGGATGCCATTTGCAATATGGGTACCAGTAGTACAGCAGTAGCACAGTTGCTCCTGCTCAAGACCTCTGCTTCAAAAAAGACTTAAGAGGGCTTTAGGATCAGGCTGCAAAACCCATGCAGAGTCACTAGAGGTAGTATTACAATAAAAGCATCTGACTCCCTCCTGGGTGAGTGCTTCTAAGGGGAAAGTTACTGGTCATTGTTATTCCATGTCAATTTTTCTAACTGAAAATGTCCAAAACCAGTACTCCCAAAACAGTTCCTAATTTGTTAGTTTTGTGACTTGTCTGAACCCTAGCTCTGTTTAGATCCTGGCTCCAGCTATTTTGACTCTGCCTCTCAGGCCACAGCTTTAATTTAGTTCACGTATAGCCACAGCAGTCACTTCTATAGTGATCCACTTCTCCAAGCATCAAGAAAATTCTAACTACAGGATTTTCCACTTTAATTACACATCCAGACTGTTCGAAAGCAGCTACTTCATGCATGTATATACATATCGCAGGACATGTAGCAGTGTGTGTATATACATACACACATATGTATATCTATTATAATGCCTCTATACATGGAAAGAAACAAATTTGGTGCAGCCCCCACTGTGATATAGCCCCATTTCTGGGGCTCTCATACAGCTGAGTTTGCTGATTGGTTAAGTCCACGTAAAACAAGCACAAGAAAAACTCAGCCCAATAATTTACTGCAACAGAGAAAGTTGTTTTTCTAACCAGGAAAAACAGATTTGAGCTGATAATTGCTTTTGTAATCTAACAAAATAATTTGAAGAGCATAAAAATAGTCAGAACTATACCTATTAATGACTCAGAGCCAGGGCAGGAATAACTCCATGAAGCTTCATTGGCTTCAGTGAAGCTGCATTAATCTGTGCCAATTTGGGATGTAGTAATTAACCACTGCTGGTGTCTGGTTTCAGGGAAAGAAACATTTCTAGTTTCAGCAGGTGCCAGAACTACTTATAGCACAGTATGTAGTTCAGTGGGGAAATTAGGTGGGGCCATTAGGCAGGGCATCACTGCCTGGGGGCTGTTCTTGTATATTTTTGAGATTTGAATCATGAACATTGGTCTTAAGGAAGCCTGTGCAGGCAGCTCTCTAGCTTCCACAGAGCACGCCACCAGGGTAGCAAACCAACCAAGCCATGCCAAGTCCCTGGCATGGCCTACCTGCAGTTTCCGAGAACCCTGGTTTCAAGGCTAAGCTTTGCAGCAGAACAGTTTGGTGTATCAAGAGCAAAAAAAAAAAAAAAAAAAATAAAAATCTTATTTTTAGTAAAATGCAACACATCTGTGCACACAACATTCCTTCCAATTATTGCTTTTCCAGTTTTTGATAAGAGCCCTCTTTTCTCAACTCCTAGGGGTAAGCTTCACCAGAAAAAGGGCACTACAGGCATGTTGGGAGTGCTGTAACCTAAAAGATTGCTATGAACATTTCCTGGAGAAACACAAACCCACCGATTGCTTTAAGAGATGCTGGTTCCGTCCTCTGGGCAGCCTTACAGCTGCAGTTACAACTGGTACTCTGGTATCAGTATCCAATGGCAACAAAAAATAAACTGCTTGTTCCTCCACAGCCTGGCTGAAGAGTTCACCCTCCCACCCCAGTCCAACTGGGCTGCACACAGCCGAACTCACCACAGTGGCAGGGAGAAGACCGGTCTGGGAATGGCAAATGGACAGCAGCAGAGCTGGGGTCCCACAGGCCAGGGTGAGGGCACTGCTAAGCAGCTGGCCAGGGCATGGTCCTTTTTTTAGCTTCCATCGGGCTATAAAACTGCTCCAGTCCATATCCCTGTTGACAGCCACCCGGGCAGGAAAATAAGGAGAAAGGATCCCAATAGGTAGCTACGTTCCAGGAACCGTAGCTGCAAAGGAGCACGGGTCCTGAACAAGCCTGTAGACAAGCTTAGCATTTTTAGAGAAAGGACTTGCTGCAAAAAGCTGAGGACAGTGGGAAGCGGACATCTCCAGAGGGCAGTGGGTAGGAAGGCACCCCAGCTCTGCTGGTACAGCCTTCAGCTGCACAGCAAGTCCTGGCTGATCCCAAGAAAGTCAATGCTAGTTCATGCACTGCTAACATAACTGATGTTGACACGTAGAGTCTGGGGATCTAGAAATTCTGAAAAACACCAGCAAATCTGCAGTAAAGGCAACTTTTAACTGTCCATGTATCACTGGTTTTACACCAGTCTCACAATATTTGGTGCTTTTCTTATATGCTAGAAGCAAGCGATTCCCCTGCTTTCTTGTCACAAAAAATACATTTCTCACCCTTAGGATTATGAAGAAAATTTTGAAGTTGCAACTGGAGTATCCCTAGTAATTCCTCAAACCAGTACTTAATGCAAAGACTATGCAGTCATTTTTAAAATATACCTGATTTTCTAAGCCAATCTCCTGATTTTGGGAAACTAGGTCACGAGTTTCAACTGTCTGGATACAGCAACAGCTTGGCTTTTTTAATGGCTTGTTTTGACACTGCAGCACAGGGCAATCCGAAGGGGAGTCCTCCACGCTATCAAGAAGGCCATACATAAAGTAACCTCCTAAAATACAACAGCAAAGCAGCTGACCCTCGGCAAGTGCCCTCTGGCCCAAAGGCTGGAGAGGACCTCTGAGAACAGGGTGAGCTCAACAGCAATGCTGACTCACCACTCCAGCCGAATGGGAAAGCAACGGCACTCAGTAAACAAACTGAAATGCAGTGCTCTTGCTGCATGTGTTTATGTGTTGTGGCTGAAAAGCGTACCAAGACTATAAATAAAATCTGCATTTCCACTTGAGATTCCAGATCTCCGTTTGGAGAAGGGGACACTAATGACGGTTTAAAAGGCTTTATAAGCACGCGTATGTGTGTGGAAGGGTTTCTTGCATGAGACTTCATAACTTGGCAACGTGCGTGGAGCAGAAAAGTGACCTTTAGAAGTAGTTTTAGGATCTTCATGGATTTTTTTTTTTTTTCCCCCCCAAATTTGACTTACTGTGATTCAAGTGGGAAAAACTGGTCGGAACCTGGAACAGCATCCCAAATTTATCTTCCTTCAGGTGGCAAAATATTACCAATGGCTCCTCCTCACCCCACCAGCACAGCAATACCTGGTGTCCCTACTGGCTCACGTGCGCCAAACAAACTGCCAGGGAGCAGCAGGAGACACGGACAGGGCTGGAGACAAGGCTACTATGTCAACCCAAGGCCCACCCCAGAAACAGAGCTGGTGACAGACCTACCTGCACCATAGGAAAGAGCTAAAAATGAGGTTACACCTACAGCACAGCTTAGCAAATATGAGCCAATTGAGGCTGAGCTTAAATAGAGCCCCGGCTGATGGGCAGCAGGTGTGGGCCCAGATGGGGCTGCTCCGGGCCAACAAGGCCATTAGTGCCCTCAGGGGCCCTGACACAAATATGAAGGAGCCCTTTTCTGACTGTGCTAGCCAAATGGGCCTGTCAGCTCGTGACCTCAAAGCAGTCTGAATTTTTGAGGAGGGTCTGCAGTTGGATTTGTGGTGAACACCCCCAGAAATTAGCCTTGTGTAGTTCTGTAGATGTGCTAATTGGCATTACCCTGCGTGCTGTAACTGGGAAATGATGGCTGGCCAGCACAGAAACCCAGGGAAAATAGTCCCACTGTTATCCTACGTAGGAGTTTAAAATGTAAGTCCTTTGGCAATCTTTCATTAAAGTAATCATTTAGATCAGAGTTTCCAACAGCTACAAAGTACCCATGAGCAGCAATTAAATTATGTTCCATTAAAAATACTAAATATTCCATTCAAGATAATCTAATTGACAGAAATTAGTACTTATGTGTCCCTGCCAGTTTTCCCACTTGGGATCTCATGGAATAAGTTGTGTTTCTGCATTACAGATTTAGACCAGAGAGCAGCTCTGTGGCTTCTTGGCTGGGAGCCTGACTTTGGGCTTTGAGGGGACGCGGTACTAATCGAATATTTGTAGGGCTTGGAACATCAGCTGTCCCATATGGAAAAGGCACTCAGGAGCAGAGCGGGTTGTTTATTGAGCTGGCGTGTTTCTTTGCCTTCGTGGATGTCCAAGGGAGATCGAAATAACGGGAGCACGGCAGGGCACATGGCAGGGCAGCGAGGAGCTGTGCTAGCACCCTCCTGCTTCAACTGTTGCTTTTAAAGGCTGACAGGATTAACCCTTTTGCTGGGACCAGCTGGAGCTGAGGGGGCTGAGCTTGGGAGGCAAAGGAGCACCGGGGGGAGCCATCCCCGCTGTCCCGGGGCCATCGCAGCTGTGGCATGTGCAGATGTCGGAGGCTTCCCCTGCTCTCAGCAGGCTTTGTACTGCGTCAGAGAGATTATCTGTCGCGTGTGGCTGCCCTCCCTGGCGTCCGCCCAGCCCGAATACGTCTGTTTGCAAAGTTGAGCTGTCTCCTGACTTGGCTGCGGTTTGTTCCTGCTGTTTACTTTCCCTGATACCTACTGTGGGCTGGGACCAGGCATCCAAGCAAGGGGAGAAATGACTGCCAGGCAGGGCAGACCCTTCCAGCCGCACTCGGTGCCATTGACAGGCTGAAACCTCGCTTTTGCTGCATGTCCTCCCTGCAGGGTTTTGGGGCAGGGTCCTTCCATTTTCAGAAAGAGAGGCCAGCTCATGTGGCAGCAGCGGCCCTTCAAGATGGAAGTGATATAGATAAATACGCAGCGTAAACGGGTCACAGTTGAAAGCTGAGGAAAAGATCAGCCATGACCTTAGGATCAGATAGTCACAGAGGTTTATGGAGGGCAGGGGGGAGTGACATAGTTACATGATCCAACTGCAGCAGTTTTATGATGCTGTGGAGATCACACTTGTTTCAACAGGCTAATGCCTGTATGAATACCTAGGTAGCTATTGAAAATGTACAGCCTCTTGGCTTCATATTTTTAGAGGAAAAAACAAGGTGCTCTACAGAGCTGGCTATGAAAAGAGGTTGGGTTATCCTAACACAAAAGCACCAAATTAATTTTCAGCTGAAATTCTGTCTATCAGCTAGGTTATGTCTCTAGGGAGACACTTACCACTTAGGGCCAAGTCTGTCATTTTGAGAAACTCACTAAGCCAGGAGTCAGCTCAGCATCCACACAGCTCTTATGTCAGCCAGGAAGGAACAGTGGATGAGTCTTTTGCTAGCACTAAAGCAACAATACACTACATCGCCCTCTCCATTTACCTACAACTAACATTTGCTAACTGTTCATTGGGCCTGGACTCCCAATCCTGATAGAAACTATCACACCTGCGGGGTGCCGTCCCCCAAGACTCACCGCTGTATGCATGCTTTACTAATGCCGAGAAGCTCAAATCCTTGGCAGTTACTTGCCATAGTCTGGCAAGTGAAATGTTCCCAACAGCTGGAAGAGTCCATGTGGCAGAGCTTTTTTCAGAGCAATTTCCCAAAGGTTCAGAGGGCCTCTGTGGGTCTCTTGCTAGGTTAAGCATGCTCTGTGCCTCAGAGCTGCCCGTGGGGTCTTTGGTGCTGTAAAATGACATCATGGATTGTGATAATTAAGCTCCAGAGCAGCACAGTTTGCCAGCAGGCAGATTTGGAGAGAGGAGGATACAAGTGTGAGAACAGTACTTGGCATCAGCCTTCATATTTCTTTTGAAAATTGGATCCTAGGACAGTTCCCAGCTAAACTGAGCTTCACTCAGCCACAGAGACCCTCCTGACGCTGGCAGTGGTCACCGAGCACAGGCCTTCACACTATGCCATAGAAAGTTCATGTCCAGCATGGAGCAGTGGAATTTGGACATTTAATACCTAGGAGACAAACAGATCATCTTCCTTCCTGGAGATCAACATTTAAGCCAAGTGCTTGGATACAAAATCTGAAAAGGCTTGAAGAGCACCAGCCCTCCCTTCCAGCCAACCTCCCTTCTCCTTTTCACTTCCCCCACCCAAGTGTTTCTTCCCCACGATCTAAAACGTTACACTTGCATAATAATGTCTTGAAGTTGTTTGGCTCTGAGGAAATACGAGAGTACACAATTTTTAGGAATTGTGGTGTTCTGAAACACATACACACTTGTAAACCATTTATTCTTTTGTATGTTTCCTTACAAAACCAAAAAATTACAATGGCATAAAAAATGCTGTGCCCTGGAACAAGCAGACTTTGCACACTAAAAGGTCACTTGTCTCTTGGCGTGCTTATGCACTATAACTTCTGGAGACGGTACGTATGCACACAGACAAGAACTTTAGTGAATCTCTTGCATATTTTTCTCAAGGCTGCTAATTGTGGAGGAACCTCCTGAAAGTGGTTCCTAACTGCCTTGCCTCTTCAGAATCAGAAGAAATCTGTTTTTGAATCAGCTATACTGACCACCATAAAGCAGTTAGTTATTCTCTTTCAGTAATTTCCCTCCTGTGAGAAAACCAAACATTTATCAGGGCAACAGACTAATGACAATGTATAGTATCGGAAGGAGCACCAAGCAGCAGCTACTCAGACTGTACCCCACATCCCAGCTAATGCACCTGCCCTGCAACGTTCCTATCGTATTTAGCCCAGAGTAATTATTACGTAAAGCCTAGTTGAGCAAAGTCTGGTTTTTTTATGGTGTCCATCAAGGGTTTCAGCAAGGTGTTGGATCTGGTGTCAAATAATCCCAGTACACCACTGAACTTGTGCCCTCTGCAGTGCTAAGAGTTCTCAGAGAGATAATCAGCTCAGTGAAACATCAATATTGCACAGTTCACCACCAGCACTGCAGCCTGGGATACCTATAGCCCTTCTCTAGCATCTTCTGAGCAAGGGGCTTTACATCCATCAGCAGGTTAATCGCCACTGCCTCACTCTGTGACAGAGATGGGGAAACCAAATCACCAATTAGTTAAGTGACATACATAAGAGACAGAATGATATATTAAGACATATTAAATAGAGATCCTCAGCTTTGTGCAGAGCAATTATACCAATCTAGAGCACCCAGAAGATCTCAGCTAATGTGGTGTAACTGAAACAGCAAAGCAGGGAGTATGCCTATAATCAGGTTGTAATAGCCAACTCCCAAAAGTAGCACCTAGGAACCTAGAAACTTCAGAGTAAAGTGAGTCTCTCTGAAACACCACTTCAGCTCAGTCACCGGCATGCTTTTAGAACAAAAGAATGACTCCAGCCCAGCAGTCTAGCATAATTACAGGAGTACTGGGATTGAAGAGACAAAAGAGAAGTGCCCTTGGCACCGGAAGTGGCTTCCCTAGAGAAGACAGAGCATTTCCGTCAGGCCAGTCGCGTGGCAGGCAGCGTGGTCAAAGCAGGACGTTGTAGAGGGACTGGCTAGCCACCAGAACAAACCTGCCAGACGTTTGCTTCAGCCACATGAATCACCACCAAGCAAAGGCTTCAGCGGGATGGGACAGTCATCTCCTGTTTGCACATGAGCAGGTAGCATCAGTACCGGGCTCAGAGGGGACTCCGTGTTGGATATATTTTCCACTAGGAATTAGTAAGTGACTAACAATGATGGCAGTCCTTACCAAGGTGACAAGTTAGGAAATAACATCCAAAGACAGCAGCGGCTTCTCTGAGTAAGCGCAGGCTGGTGGAGCATCGCCCCCACAGCTGCCCTGGGGGGAAGGCTGCGCTCGGGCAGGTGCTGCTGCTGACAACGGGAGGACCGGGAATCGATGCCATCAGAAACAAACAAATAGAAGGGGAACAAAGTACTATGTACAGGCAAAGAACATGTCAGCTGCAGGGTTTGCATGAGGTTTTAGTGCCACGAACAATAGAGGAGCGTGGATGAAATGTCACTAAGGAAGCGTGGGTGTAGTCGATGATAGCAGATTGCCAACAGATAGGAAATATTCCCCCCCTCAGATAAAGAGGAGCCAGCAGAAGCATCACTGCTTGCACTCCCCAAGGACAGAAATAATGCAGATGCTTTGCTGCTTTACTGACAACAGATTGTAGCTTGTGCCTGTGGGAGTTAAGACAGCCCAAATTACTTTTTCCTGGAACAAGCCACTTGTAGAACTGATATAACCACAAATGGATACACAGGGTTATTTTAATAGCAGTTTACCAAAACCAGCCACATTTGGGTAGCTTTTTTTAAATCTCAACGTGCTGTTAACATGCATGTTGAAGGACCTTGAGCAACATCGCCAGCTGGGTGACAGCTGTTTGGTCACATCCCTCCCATCCCTGCCACACTGGGTGACTGACAAGGCACAGGATATGCCTTTGCTGGGACAGCATCAGCATTCCTCCGTCAGAGCTTTCCGACGGACTGAGTCAGGTGTTGCTAGCAGCACGGATTCAGGGAATTTTGCTCAGACAAACGAAGGATATGGTTTTCATGTTACGCTTCGGTATGACGTACCAGTGGCAGCTGCTTTACCGGGAAGCCGGACAGTCACAATCTCCCACTCCCTCCCCTCCTCCGGTCCCTGCACGTCCCTCGCTGCCCTTGCATCTGATTTAGCAGCTGTGCAACTGCTGTGGAGCTGGACGAGCAAGCTGTCTGGGCAGGAAATTTTTCTTTTTTTGGCGGGTTTGTTTTCCGTGGGATCAGATCGCTGCTCCGACCTACCCTGCAGCCACCCAGCCACTAGACGAGGGTGATGGGGAAGGGAAGAACATGCTGGTGGGGGCCCGTGGCCTGACATGCAGGAAAGTGGGTCTGACCAACCTCGAGGTTCAGGTCCCTCATCACTGTTTTGTCATACTTTCCCCTTTGCACTCCTCCTCCACCTTCCTCTGGCAGATCACCAGCCTCTTCGCCAGGAATGCCATTCATCTGGAAATGGCACTGCTGATTTTCTGCCCCTCCTTCCTTGATAACCCAGCCAGACCAGTCACATAGCAGCACATCAGGAGACGTTCGGAGACTGTGGGAGCAACGTTCAAATGGTAGATGTCACCAGCAAAGCTGTGAAGGTGGTAATGCCCAAACAGGGAAGGAGCACCTTGGCTTGGTCATTAGGAAAGAGAAGGACTTGTTGGCTGGTTTAACATCCAATAAATGTTTCACGTTACAGATCACCTGAGTACCTACTGACGCTGATCAGACTTGTTGGGAGGTCCAAGGTTCAATTATGGCCTGAAAATAATTTTAGTATGTTGGCAATGTGACCTGATCTGAGTCATTGGCATAATGCAAATGGGCAAAAGTATAAATGGACAAAGCTGCTCAGCACCATCATTTTCCAAAAGCAGCTTAGCTGATTTCCAAATAGAGCTAGAAAAGCAGTGATGCAAATTCATATCTTCCAGCAGTACATCTTCATGTATTTAGTGGCTTTCCAGTGATGAGTACAGCTTCCAGAATAAGTAAAACCCATGCTGTTATGGAATAGGGAACACTGTCTATAAGTACCATATGGATTTTTAAAAGGCAAATATCAGATTGAATAACTCCTTGCTACAAATCCTTTTGCCAGGAGCCAGTTTTACCAGCAATTAAGGTAGCCAACAGAATTTGCTGCTTTCTACAGTATTTCAGTATCACCAAGCAGTGATATCCTCCCAGACTAGTCAGGATCAGACTGACTTAATCAAGAATTCAGTATATTTGAGATGAGGGTTAGTTTTAACTTAGTTTGTTGACACTTCTTTCTTACTGTGCAGTTTATAAATATTCTTCCCCTCTCATGCACTACCCGTAACTGAGAAAATGGAAACAGGCAGAACTCAGCAGCAGCAGCTGTTGTTATTATTGACTGTGTGGCCTCTTCTGCAGTTACCAGACTTACACTTTGGCTAAGGCCAAACAAACTAATTCCGATTAAAGCAAGGACTCAAATGGTTCCTGCTTGAACAGCTTCAACTTTCACCTAAAATCTGCTAAAGATTCATTAAAAATTTATTTAGAGTACGTATGTGTTTCTAAATAACCCATACCTTCTAGTTTAATCTCTCCCAAAGAGGCAGGGGATACATTACTCGCCAATAGGGATCAAGTGAGGAAGCGCTGTGATTGAGCCCCGCTGCAGTTTCAGAAACACCAGAAGACTTGGATAAGTTGACGTAGCAGGTTATTTCCCTTTCCTAGACCCTGATGTCTGATGATAATTATTTCTATTCCTGCAGTCTTCTCTGATTCCCTAACTACTGTTTCTATTTACTGCCATAGCTGCAGTATTGCAAAACTCAGGGAATCCTTTTCACCCACAGTTCCTCCTTGACAGGAGTAACTGAAGTCAGCTCCTTCAGATGTTGTTTTTTCTCCGTCATCTTTTTCTAAAGAACCGAATCTATCCTTGGTCACTGAAAGCTGGATCCAAGGGACATAAAATAACTGTGAGATGACCTTGGAGTCAGGTTTCTGGTTTGAAATGCCTCTGAAATGTAGCTTTTCCATGTCACCGAATGATCGCGTTACTGACGAGCACATCTTGAGCTGCATGTTGCCAACACAACTTTCCTTCCATTAACCTCCACAGCAGCCGCTCTCCTTCCGGGGGGCGCATCTGGTGTGTGTTTTCCAAAAAGATTCCTCACGCAGTCAGCATTTACATTTCCAATTAACCTTTCACAAGAAGCCAGGTTTGCCTGAAACCAAGCCGGTGTTGGAAGCTCAGCCAACATCACTTCAGTCAAGTCACACTTGCAGTAACACCATCTTGCTTGCTTTCAGGGTGAGGATCAAGCCCTCCAAGACCTACAGCTCTGCTTGAAAGTCTCAGCTTCAAAAATTGCCCTCATTTCTGCTGATTGATACAAAAGGCTAGCTTATACAGCTCTTGATTTAGACCCAAAATAAAGCACAGTGAGTTACATTACAAGATACCTGTGTGCTCTGTAGGTGGTTAAAAGCATTTTTCTTTCTGACTGGTGTTAGGTAATATATCCAAATTATTGATTAATAGCTAGGTCCGGTGCAAAGGGAAATCATCCCGTTTACTTCAAGGACTGATCATACATTTCTAACTATCGGTTAGTGCTTAGATAGGAGTTACCATCATTAAAGACTGTGTTTAAAATACAAATACTTGCCAATATTAAAATAAGACATATATGAAATAGTAACTGTTTTGAATAAATAGATATTCCCCTCAATTTCAGAAAAGCCTGAAATTGAAACCAAGTAATCAGCAACAGAAGCATTAATTTCATCCTTTCTCTTTACTCCACCTGAGGCCTCATCTGTACATGGGTTTTGTAAGATTGCAGCAAAATACAATGAGGAGGGGTTTATTTATTTAGTTTTTAAACTAAAACTGTTAAGACATGAAAGAGGAAATACAATACTGGATGTTAGGAAAGCCACAACAATCGGCACAAGAAACAAAAGCAAAAGAAATATATACATTAAACTTGCTTACAATTCTTTGATCTTCAAGACTAACCATCACTGCTTTAGGAAAAAAGTATTATCCTGAACATAAAAGGGAGGGTTTTTTCTGTATCATTGAGCATAACTGTTGTACTAGGTTCTGGGCCATTAATTTTGAGTTAATTAGGCACATGTACAAACTGCAGTCAAAGCTGTGACTTTAACTCTTGTAGAAGAACCTGCCACGTTTTCATAGCCGGCCTAGTATGGAGATGGGTGATGGGGCAGCCCCAGCAGCAGAGGCAGCCTCTTGCTTCGCACCCTTCCTCCTGCCCCTGGAGCAGCCCCAGGTTATTAAAAAGCTTTTCTCTCTGATCTACCCGCTGTTAGCAGCCAACATCAGCTTTCCAGCTCTGCAATTTTCTGTCTTTGCTTCCGGAAAGATATTTGCTGAGAAGCACTGCCTGAAAAATCGTCACCATGTTCAATAATGACAGTTTGGGGAGTAGATGAGGAACGAGAAGATCTTTCAGCCTCCCTGATGCCCGTTCCCCTACGCGGGCGGGCGGGAACCAGAGATGAGAAACCTCATTTTGTGAAATAACATAGATTTTGGGAACACATTTGAAGAAATGAAGAAATACACCCTGGCTTAGACATGGCTCCATCATCCAACAAGGCTAGCACACTTTTCTAACAAAAAGGGAAGTTATGGCTATATCTTTCTTGCTTCTCAAACTAAAATGAGGCCTTTCACTCCCAAGATGCTTCTGATCTAAACAGAGTACAAGATTTTGCAAAAAAGAGGTGGTTGGTATAAAGACTGGCATTTATAAATGTCAGCATAACAGAAATTTTGACTTTTCTGTCCAAAATATCCTTCTTGGTTCTTTAGCCTGGGAAAATATGAAGCAATTCAATGAGGTTTCAGTGATGCTTCAGTTTACTGGAAAAAAAAAAAAAAGGTTTTAATTCTTTCCACAGTTCCATTAAACATTTTCTTCACAGGAGAATTTGCTGGAATAGTTAATGTGGAATAAATTATTCCACAGTACCCAGTCCAGGATAGAAATACTCAGATCCTGGTACCCAGTTGTCTTTTTCTTACTTAGTTTAGCCCATTCAGGGAATTACATTAAGCTAAAATGGACTTTCATTTGGAGTAAGGTTCCAGGAACAGAGACGTTCAGGAATCACTTTAAATTTTAAACAAACCTGAGCTAACTCCAGAGCAATTTCCTAGCATCAGGTCTTATTTTATTGCCATACATTACTGGGAGGAGATGGAAAATAAAGAGACGTACAAAATCCCCAGGCAACATCAGAACAGCTTTCAAAAGCAATTTTGGCTTCCCTGTGCTCCTGCTGCCTTCAGTAGTGAGTATTTAAGAGAAATCCCGTTACTGTGTTGGCCAATTTTCCCTTTCAGAGATTTGCTTCCCACAGAAAAGCCCACGGGAACAAGATGATAAGCAGAAAGACCCGGATTGTGGAATTGGATCCATGCTCATCTCCCCGCCGGGCCGAGAGCTGGTGGAGGGCCTGTCCTCAGGAAGGACTTCACACCTTGTTCCCCAACAGCCAGTTTTCAGGGGGTTTAATACTTTAAGCTGGGAAAAAAAGGGGGCAGAGGTGCCCATTTATAATTCTGCAAATAATACAGAGAAGTTAAAAAAAACAAAACAAAACAAACCCTCCCTGCTTCACACGATACGGGAAGTGTCTGGCACCCAACTACATCTGCTAGCAGGCAGATCTAAAACAAACAAGCAGGAGCACGTCCTCGTACACTCTGTAATTACACTCTGGATCATCCAGAGGCCAAAAGTATCAACAGCTTTAATATATGACGGGCTAGATTAAAAAAAACCCAAAATTGGGCTGAGTGATTACTAGAGCTGATGGTCTGCTTGCAAGAAATCTCCAAGCGGCGGTTTGCAGCCAGGGCACAAAAGGAGAGGAATGTGTTGTATTTGCCCCCTTCAACATGCCGAGTAAGGCAACGAGCAGCGATTCGTGCCGTTGGGCAGAGCGCCCTTAAAGAGCTGGGGGGTTCAGCCGATGTGCAGGCCGATCTAGGAGTGGCAATCTGTTAAAGCACAGCTGAAAAGCCTCTCAAGGCTTTTGCTGAGGTTGTAATTAGGACTTGGGAGCTGCATATTCTATGTGTCCCTCCTGTACACTCCTGTAAGCATACCCGGCCTGTGCTGCCAGTTGCTGAATCGTGCACCTAAGGAGAGGGCAGAAATGCAGCTGTTCACAAACGGTAAAAACCTGCGTGACTGAAATTTCCCTTTCTGCACGCCCACTGAAAGAGCCCAGGACAAACTTATTTAACATCACAGACAAGCATGTACAGTCCAACATGAAAGTACTTGCCTAGCTTTATGTCAGGGATGTGTTTCTATATTATTGCCAAAGTTGCTAGCGCACACAGGGCTTGAAAAGCATAGCGCGAGGCACTTGAGAACGAGGTAAAACCAGCATTATGCTGCAAAAATGCGGTCTGAAAATCATGTGCTATTGTCAGAGACTGGAATGTAGTCCCACAGCAGTGTAGCTGGGGACTTCCCATCTATATTTAGGGTGTTGCAATCCTACCCTCTCACCCACACATTCCCACCCTCAGTGGGATGCCAGCTCTGGCATTTCTGGAGCAGAAAGCGAGCCAGCTCCCTACATCCCCTTCCATGTCGGTGTCAGTATCAGCTCTTGGATTGGGGCGAGAGGGCGTGCCGAGGCAGGGTTTGGTGGCAAAACTGTTCATCACTTCTAACTGCTTAGGTGATTGAGAGAAAGGTTAAGAAGTGACTCAGAGCTCTCAAATACCTGATAGCACATGGCGTTAAACCTACGTGCATAGTTCTCATAGGAGCTGTTTGCACTGCACCCAGAGTCTGACCCGCAGAGTGGGCTTTGATAACCTCTTGCGCTGCGAGCCACGACAGGGTTATTAACAACCCTGCAGCCGATTATGCTTTACGTGCATGTCCCAGCGAGCATGAAGGTGGTATTTACACTGCAACGTCTGTACGTATTCCCACGCTTCCAGCCAACAGGAGTGGGGACTCGCATTGACTCCCCATCATCCTGCCCGTACTATAGAAAGGTGCACCCTTCACTGCTCGCACATCATTCTGCACAAAACCAAAAGAAGCGTTCAGTTTGGGAATAGAAACGCGATGCGCTCTGCTTGTTTGATTCGCTGTTCACATAAGCCAGCCCAGAAAGCTTAGGTGCAGTCTTTTTGTTCTCGCTCTGTTAGATTTAAGACCTATTCAAACAATTGTCAGACTGCATGAGGCTTTTTTTAGTGAAGCCCCATGTACACCCAGCACTCCCACATACACTACTCATTATGCCGCTTCTTAATATTTTCCATATCAGTCACTGCTGCACACCAGGATATACATATTGCAATTCGCCCTTCCCTTTTGATTCATTCGGAGGTGTCATCGCGCACAGCTACAGATGTCAGCGCGGTGGCACTGACACGTCCTCGTGACACAGCTTCCTGAGGGGAGCAGTAAAAGTAGGGCGGTGAGGAAATAACCCCTCGCTGCTACCAGAGCAGTGGCAGAAAACAGTCATGGCATGGTAATTAAGTAGGTATTTAGTAATACACTATAGTGAGGTTATTTGACGAGGTTTGGGCAAGGGAAAAAGGAAAGTGAAAGCTTAAGACTTAGAACCAGATGTAGATTAAAAGCACGTTGTACGCAGGCAGCATTTCTAACTTCTGGGATCTTTTTCGCTTTTATGAGAGGCCTCAGTTCTTGGAGTTGTGGTTTAACATGACAAATTCAATTTTCTTTTTAAAACATGTTTATAGCGTTTGTGGTTGCAGAGCAAAGGCTGAAATACGACTTCCAAAAGCACAAAAGACTACAAGGCTGATAACCCCCCATCCTTCCCCAACCCAAATCCTCTTTTTCTTATTATTTAAAAGGTCTTTACTTCTTAATTCTTATTGAGTGTTTAGGACTAACATAAAATGGTGCAATGTCATTGCCTTTGCTTGGAGCCCCTGTTGCTGCTGGAGGGTGACAGACTCTCACCACTGTGGAACATTTAAAAATGATTATTTAGACCTAGTTGCGGAGGGTCAGAGCCAGACTTTCAGCAGCAGCTTCTTAAAATAGCAACTGTTTTACTTGGTTAAATACCATTTAAAGACACAACCCCACAGACGGGGGTGGGATCCCCTTTTGATGTATGAACCTCATGTTTCAGACTAGGAGAACCAAATGACACTGCCAAAATAAAAGCACATCATGTAAAAATTTGCAGACAGACAGCAGAGATGATGAGCGTCGAATTGCATGCAAATCCAGAACCAGGCACTGCATCGTTGCTGCCTTAGGGTTGGTTTAACAGGTGCGAGCACAACTGGTGAAACAGCCCCTGCTCTTTGGTGCTGTCCCCGGGGGACGGCTGCATCCCAGCCCCAGCCATAGGCAGCAGGGACTGCAGAGCCCATGGCAGCCTGTGGTCACAGCAAGGTCGCGCGCAAAGTGCAAGAGGACCAGCACAGACTACTGCTGGTGGGTAAAAATTGCCTCGATGAGGACAAAGAAGTGATTTCACAATTAGTGAAATCCACAGAAACAGAACAGGCTGCTGTGTCCGTCACATGGCGAGGGTGTGTCGTAACGCCTGTGTGTCCTTCGCCGGGCACCAACGTCTCTCGCTTCTCAGCACAACACCTTGTACCGAATTCAGTGCAGCTAGCGTCAGGTCTCATGAACGAGGGCTTTTTTTGTGTAATCCTAAACATAATTAGTGGTAGTATGAAAGGGCCTGAAGATTTTAACACTTTTTTTGGGTGGTGGCTTTTTTTTTTTTTGTTACCACAAGCTGGATACAAATAGCATTAATCACAGTTAGCAGCACAGTATTTCAGCTTCCAGGGACAACCTGTGGAGTCGGGCAGGGCACTCTTACAGATGCCAAGTCAACCCCAGCATAAAGGCAGCTTTTTCTGAAATGTACTGTCCAGACCTCACACTTGCGTCTACATGGATTTAGGATCTGAGCACATGTATGCAACTGGCCTAAATAAATCGGGTTTACATCATTTTTTTAATCACACAAAAGCTCTCCTCCATGTGGATGACACCGAGAAGAAAAATTTAGAGAAAGAAAAAACAAAGTGCAAGCAGAATCCAGAACTCAAACATTTTACGCAAGAGTCCCTGAAACTGCACATTTTTAAACAAGCGCTGTAGTTTAGCTCTTAACTTTGTTGCATCTCTGTAAATGCAAGAGGCAGAAAATGAGTAAGCATAATAAGATATATTTGTATTTTCTATCTAAACATTTCAAGAGCCAGAAAGAGAATGGGGTAGGACTGGGCACACAAGAAGTTAATGTAAGACAACATTATTTATAAATAAATTCTCTGAGGAATGATACAAACAACTTTTCTAACACAAGACTTAAATTCTTGCCATATTTTCCTTAAACACTTCGAAGAGTTTTAATTATTCTTTCAGAGAAACTGCTAGTGTCACATACAAATCTCTGAGCTACTTCAGCGAAGCGCTATGAAGTGAAGGTCCCCGATGCCAGCTTGCTCTTTGCTGCTGTCCGTGGGCTCCGCAGAGGTGGCGGGCGGGCTCCGCAGAGGAACTGGCTCACGGATAAATGTCGAAACAAGAGGGGAGTTTGACGGCAGCTGAAAGAGTTCCTGCCCATGAGCCATGCAGCTAGAGAGCAGTGCTGCAAGCCGCTGCACGGGAAGGTAGGAAGACATTTCCATTACCAGCCACCCCCTGCTGCAGGGAAACCCAGGGTATTTTTCACGTACTCTGGCTCTGACACCATCTTGAAGCCACCGAACGTTTCTCTGTGTGTTAAGTGAATAACTAAGTCCCTTTGGTCTGTGCAAAGTTTTCCAATTTTGCCTTTAAACAGAAGGCTGAGCCCAGCACCTCCTCCTACCAGCAAGCACAGATCGTTGACAGAGGTTGCGACTCCTTTCCTGCATCACTGGAGATAGATTGCTCGTACATCAGAGATTACTGCAAAGTCCAGACCAGACCATTCTTGTTTGGGGAGAAAACGAGAAAGTACAAAAGGTGACTGCGGGTTATGTTTATAGACGTACTGTGCAATGGTGAAGCAGTACAGAAATTAGAG
The DNA here is from genome assembly GCF_047370975.1 of Nipponia nippon. Taxonomy (NCBI): domain Eukaryota; kingdom Metazoa; phylum Chordata; class Aves; order Pelecaniformes; family Threskiornithidae; genus Nipponia; species Nipponia nippon. The sequence goes on along the minus strand of NW_028262369.1, from coordinate 47,591,493 downwards.
AATGCAGAAGGGCACCAAAAAATACCAGTTCCATGCGGATTTTGTATGTCACCTACCTGTGAATGATCTGCACAGACATGGGGGTACGAGCTGGCCGCAGCCGTGTCCAAACTAGGACAACAGTATGCACTTAAAATGTCTTTGGAAATCAAAGCAGTACTTGAATTCTAGATTTAAAAACCATGTCTTGATGCATATACTCAGGGAAGACTAAGCAAAATTTTACAAGCAACCATAAATCAAACATTTCTTTTGTATGCCCAGCTTTGTACCCATGATTATGTTCTTTTGACACAGATGTACATGTATAATTTATGCCCTGATGCAATGTCTATTTGTGTAACACACAATGCTCTGTGACATTCACCAGAAATTCTCGGGGAGGAAATCCTGACTGCTTGGTGCTGCCTTCATGCAACCTTCCCTTCCTTCCCCCTCTGCACAGTGCAGAAAGTACAGGGAATGCCCTCTGTCGTCAGCTGTACATCTAACAGCGCAGATGTCTTCTTATTTACTTCCCCATATGGTTCAGGTTCATTTACACTACTCACAAATAGATAGACTGTGTTGTCAGCTGCAATTTCATGGCATAAAATAGAAGTTACCTTATCTCTCTCTCTCTTCTGTTGTTCTCTCCTGGTGTGCTGTTCACCCTTCTTTTTCTGCTTAGTACATAAACAGTAAATATGTGCATTTAATGTGGTATTTTGTCTCTGGTTTTGAGATAGCCTGCTACTTCTAGCTAAGTAGCTCTGAGTGTTTGTGCCAGCTCTCTTGGAATAATTCATCTTGCAGTAGGGTCAGTAGATTCTCACTATTGACTTTGAAAAAGAGTTTAAGCCTAGCCAATAATTTTAAATCAAATATTTCTTATTTTTCTGATAGAAACAGTATCTTGATATTCCTGCTAATGCTTTATCCACCCGTTGCGACTCTTGATACAGTTTGCAATTGGGATTACAAAGGCTTGGGAAATGCAGAGGAGGGAATGGAAAAACCCTAGAGTTCCTGGTTTGGGATCTAGCTAAAATGCATTGATGGATGCTGATAGCATGTAGGCAGTCAGTTACAACAAAACACCCACTGCCACAGAGATGTCTATAAATAAAATAACACTGAACTTTGCTCTTCCACATCCAGCTCATTTCAAAAAGGGCAAATTATAGTCTCATATATTATACTGGGGTTTCTACACTGAGTGTTATTCTCAAATAGATTTAAGATGAAAAAACATTTTTTCCTGTAGATGGAAATGATGGTAACTCTGAAAGCAAGTTCCATTATCTACCTATAATCAGTTTTTCAAGTATTACACGCTTGTATGGAGAGGTTTACCTTTGCCAAAGTAAGCTAGCAGTGAGCCATTTGCAATCAATAACATCCAATTGTGAGCTATAACCCATATGCTGCTGAGCAGCTGCTGGCCGCCCGCTGCTGCTGTATTTTGTAAACACTTACTGGTCATTGCAGCTCTTCTGGGTAACTGGAAGATAACCTCATCAATATATATTCTGTATAAATTTACACCTTCCCCCGTCTCTATTGGTTTTTCTGACCTGTGCAGTACATGTCCCAAGTACTGGCTTGAGTTGCTTCTTACCAAGTACAAGCATCTCCAACAAAATATGAAGTCTCTTCCTGACTGGAGGTCACATTGTTGTACAGCGAGCGCCTTGCTAATGCCAGGAGTGATTTATTATTGGCTGGAGATTTTGATCTGATAACATTATTTGTGTTGGTAGAATGCTCATGTGTCAGGATCAGCGCAAGACACCGAACAAGGAACACAGTGTTCTGCTCCTATTTATGTTTCTTGCTATAGTTCCCTCAAAGACTAACGTTATTAACTTTCCCTGTCAGACAAAAACCACTCAATTTCAGGTCACTTATACTTGCCTCTTACACCTCAGGAGTTCTTAGATGAGCTTAAAATCTGATGGAAAGCTGAAGTATAAATGTAGCCATGCGTAATACACGAATTTACGTCAAAACAGACATTTGTGAATGGCTTCTGTCACAATTCTGGACCTCAAGCCAACAGCAAAACAGTAGGAGAAGCTATATTGACTTTAGTGGCATTACTCATGTGCTTTGCTACACATAAGGTCTCAGTGCTTCCTTTCTGGAAGTTTTGGAGTGACACTCGGGAAAGACAGACCTGATCCTTGCCCATCAGACACTCTCGCAAAGGGACACCTGCATTTCACGGGGCAGAGGGGCCTCTAGCACACTTGGCAGCTTTGTACTGCAGAGCCCCAGCTTTCTGCAAATGCCCCCAACAGGGACTCTGCTGGGACCGGGGACATTGCATGCACCTGGAAGGATGAAGCAAGAAGAGATCTGCAGAGAAAGGTCTGCAAAGCAAATGCGTCTCTGTGCTTAAATTTTTGGGTTGTATATGCACTATCTCCATCTAGGTTTCCTTCTTTGAATTAAGGAACTACAGCCTTCTCCTCTTTGCAGAGCATTTATGGCCAGGGTTGGGATAGCACCTGCTTCATTCGCTGTTGGCTGTGAAACGCTAAGTGACTAAAACACTAATGCCTATATATTGACTGCAGCAATCGTAACAACCTGCGCGCAGGACATGAAACAGGGAGCAAGCTGAGGCTGATTATACACGTAGAAGACAGACCTATTTAGTCAGAGGCTGATGTTTTTACATAGCTGCTTTCCAGCGCCCAAGCGTGCTCCAAACACAGAATAGTTTCCACTGTTTCCCTTTTCACACACGCTCAGAGTTTTCCAAACCATTCACCTTTGGCGAAAGCTTCGTGTCTGGCCCCTGCTAGAAGGTCAGCTTGTTTTGAAACACGAACAAAACTCTCCCAGTTGTTAAAGACGTGGGGCAGCAAATTAATGCGCTTTTAGATCTGAGGGGTTTTTAATTCATCATTGTCACAAAATTTGTGCACCCCCTTCCTTAAAATTTGTAGTTCATTTTTTGAACAAGACTTTTGCAGACTGGCAAACAGAATTATCTCTTAATTTAAATATGTAACAGGGAAATTAGGTCTCCCATTGCTACATAGAATTATTTTTTTTTTTTAAGCAAAACCTATTTTAGTCCTGTACTTTTTGTGCTGTTGTCAGGTTTTTTTACGTGCGCATGCTGACATTTGCATAATTTCCACAAGGGAGACCGAAACATTTAAGGGAAACACAATACAAGGTGCAGGAAGAGAAAACTTTTCATATGGGGGAGAAAGGAAATGACAATGCCAAGGTTAACCAGGGAAATATCTTCCGTTGTGCCACGCAGGCCTTGCTCCCCAGTTCTGACTGCATTCATTCTGCCACGTACTCTCTAAACCATACATTTTCACCAAACTGGTGTGTTTTGGCCAGGTATTTCTGTACATACCTACAGTTCCTCTACAGTCTGTCAGCAGAACAAGTACAGATGCGATGCAAGACTTGGCCTTCATGACATTACTGAAAAACCCCTCTGCACGTTATCTTCCAGCCATTCCCCAGCTGAAGAAAAGGTCCATCCTCCTCCTGGGAGGAGATCAGGAGAAAGAAGAGAAAGACAGAGGATTCCCTCACAGGTTATGGTGCCCTTTCCAAGCACGTCTCATAAATCAGCACACTAACAAATGGAAAAAATGTTCTGAGAGACAGTATCAGTTTTAAACTGCACTGGAGCTATCATCTACTTCCAACTTTCTTCTATTTCTGTGACTATACTTTGTTAACTGATAATTTATTGCACTGCCTCTATAAATGTTATGTATGTTAGATCGTTTTGTCATTCAGATTCTATTTCCCACAGAAACCCCACATTTGATATTTCTTACCAAATCTCCTTTTCTAGGAGAAGACCATTTGAATAATGACTGCAATGGCAATGACTTTTAATTGAGAGGCACCACCACAGTTTACACCATTATGATATTTCCAGTTATCCCAGTTACACACAAATTCAAAGACAGGAGAGATGAAAATAAGAAGGCTGGACATTTTAAATACAGTATCTTTGTATATGCAACCTGCACCTCAAATAAACTCCACTCATCTAAAGACAAACTTTCTTTACTCACATGATCAAGATACCCACCATATCCAAGAGGTCAGAAATCTAGAGTTGGAGAAAGATCAGAAGCAGGGAGGCTGCCAGGAAAGATGTTTAGGATGACGCTTTCTCTTGTATTACCAGCACAGCTGGTGAATTGCAGTTTGTTTTACAGTTATCTTGCAGTTAAAAGTCACATGGAAATGTAGTACACAACAGAAAATGTTCATCTCAGGATTGGAAAAAAGCATTCATGGAAATAAATAAAAATTCTGACAATATACATAAGATAAATGATTATATTCATTACACACTGGGGAAAAACGACTAAGAAAATATATGGTGATGACACAAGAAGACAAGGTCAGATTTTAGAGACAAATCTTTAACCCCTAGTGCTTACCTAGTTCTTGCCTGCTGTCCTTTCTTCACACTTCTGGTACAGAACACCAGAATTATTCGATGTTACTGTTTTTACCACTCCTTCCTTACAGCTATTCACCACAACATAGGTGAGAAAGGTGACCAAGGACCCAAATACTCCAATTCTGTTCCATAAGAAACCTCGGGATTTTGGACAACTCAGTGTTTCTATACCTTTTTGTTTCCTCATTAGTGAATCATTCATTTTTTTTTTTCTGCCTTTCTGGCCTGTTTTCTTGATTTCAGTTATAACCTCTGTATGGCAGTTGGGAGCCCAAATGAATCTCAGATGCAACAAAGCATTCAATCTCACTGCATTACAGTAGAAAGAAGTCCTTATGATCTTCATAGGGACAGAGTCACTTCACATTTATTACACCTCTGTACAGTCTTCATTTCTTTTTCATAGTTATTAGAGCTTTCTTGCACATCTTGTAGATGAAAACCTCATTTATTTTATGCTTTAGAATGGATGATGCTTTTTTCACTATCACATTTCAAATTAATTCCCCATATGTAACTCCATCCCTTCATCTTTTGGTACAGGCCAAAGACTTTTTTAATCTTCTCAGGAATCTGGATTTATTAAAAATAAAGAGCAACAGAGTGAAAAAAGGGACAGAGAACAAAAAAAACTATACAAAACCACAGCTGGTCTAAAACTTCGATACTCACAGGAGAATACTGACTGCACTTGCACCACTGACTAAAATTAATGGGCATTGCACATTTCAGCCACCCAGCTCAGACAGCTGGCAAGCCCTTAGAAGAACAGAGTTTTACTTCTCCACAAAATCTAACCCTAAGCAAAATGATGAAATGCTCATCTTCTTGCTTATAACTACGTTATTTCTTTTAAAAGAACACCCCTCACCCTATAAACAAGGAACTCACGCATTTATAATAACATAATTTAAACAGAACATGAAGAGTTTAAAATTGGGTTAAAAAAGTCTGGCTTGCAGCGCTTAATGGAAGATGGAAAATAACGCAGTCCACAGAGAAACATTATACTTCACAAGAGAAATGTTCTAATCTATTCTTAACTCACTTTTATCAATAATCCCCATAGCTGGCTTCTGGCCATCCCAGATGAATAATTTAGAGCCAGGAAAAAAAGCAATTTGGACAGACATTATCCACATCTGTAATTCATCTGCCTAGCTATATTAAGTCATTCACCTGTTAAAAACTAGTTTACTAGTATATAGCCCAATATATTTAAAGGTTACATACCTAAAAATAACACTGCCTCCAGGATTTTCTATACTGTGAAATACATAAATTATCCTTGTCAGTATGCTGCTATAAAAAGGCATTGGCTTGTATTTCTAGAAGCAGACGTTTCAAAGTTCAGTCAGGGGTTACGTTTTGCAAATACAGCTTAAATAGCTTTGCAGCATATATAAAAGTGTGTGTTTTGTTTTTAAAGATACTTTATTACTGCCATTATTCACAAAAAAGCTATCAGGCTCACCATATGTGAATAGTAATACATGCTTAAAACTAACAACATTGTGAGTTGTTTTTTTTTTTTCTTCCTTAAATAAAAATTTTTTGTAAATGCTCTACGGCTGATCTAACTTAAGCCTGCAAATTTTCTTTCTGCAAAGTCACTGCCCAAACATGCTCCTCCTTTCTCGGGAAGGGTGACTGGGCAGCTACAGCTCCTTCTTCCCTGCCACTGCCGCTGTGACCACCCAGCTGGAGCCTGCACCCACACTCCCCGTAACCCCTTGCTCCCGATCGGCCTCCAGATTCACTTGCAACACAAGGGAGCCATTGCAATAGGCAGCCGGTGTCTGTCCCCCACTGAGTTTCCACTCTGAGCTCTCTTGGGCTAGAGGGAACATGGCTTTATCCCATCTTGAGCATCATGAATAAAACCATTTGCAAAGCTGCACGTGTGCATCACAGCCTCTGTGTTGCTGTGATGCTGTTAGGGCCTAACAGAATATTTATTGTTTGTCATTATATACAAGATGATGGAAAAAATGCTCTTTGACTCTTGGGAGCCTGAAATGACTTTCACTGGCCTGAAAGAGACAAAAAACGGTTTCCATCTCTAATTTGGATCTGGAAATCACTGAGATGTAGACTTAACTCTACAGCTTATGTCTCCAGTGGCTAGGACATTACCCTTCGGTGCCACTCAGCAAGGCCTTACTAGAAATGAGTGAAGTCTGTGTACAGCCACTGTCTTGCAGTTTCCTTCTGCTAATGAAAATGCAGCAGAAAAGCCAATGTGGCAGAACGCCAGTTACATTAAATACAAAGTGTGCAGCTAGTAAGCTGTTACCCATAAAAGAAGTTATCCTAGGGTCAAAACAACAATGGAAAATTGTAGTTCTAGTGTCAACACTATGCCAAGTATTGTCAGAAACAGAGAGGGTTTCTGCTCCAACCAAGCAGATGGAAATTATTCTGTCGCATCGAGATAAAGCAGGGCTTCCACCCAGGAGCTGACTGCACAACTCCATCTTTCTGCCTGAGGTGAGCCTTTCAGCAACCCCCCATGCAAAGCAACTTCCAGGAAGAAGGTTTGATACTGTAGCTATTTTTAATACTGCTCCCTATTTCTCTTGTCCAGAGATGCAAACACAAGGATGACTCGTTCCATGAAAAAATAAGAGACTTCCTTTGATAAACAGGATATTGGGTTTTCTTTGGAGTCACACTGACACCTGTTCTCTTTATGGCTGTGTAAACATCCTCAACTCCCCGCAGATCCTTTTACATACTGTACACATAACGCATCTTCCTCTTGTTATATTCATTGCTGGGCTTCAGTGGGAGCAGTTGGTGTGTCACTCAGAGTGCTCATGTTGTTAGTGGGGTACATGAATCACTCATTATCTCGTTTACGGCACTGTGGCAGAAAAACGCAAAGACAAATACATGAATCCATGCACAAACATTACAAAGAAATACACAAGTTTTCCTTTTAGCAGAACAAATATTGAGAATTGACCTGTCAAATCACAAGGTCAGCTGGCATCCTGGTCTATAGTATCACTTATATTTACTTTCTCTTGTCTTATCTAACTTGATTAACTTGCATTCAGGATATAAGCATACATTCGTGTTTATCTTTCTGAACATAGTACCATGACTGGAATAAACCTCTGCTGGAGTGAAATTCCACTCAAGTCAATGGTATCCAGCCATGTTCCAACACGTGGGCTCGGCTATGTTTTGTTTTGACTAGGTCACACCCTTAAGCAGTGCCATAGCTGCGCTGAGGTTCAGCACTGCCCATGCCGCCCTTTGGACACACACGGTCCGGGTGCTCCAGCCTCTGCCTCCAGCAGCACGCTTTGGGACACCACCCTCCTGATGTTTCTGAGCAAACAAGCAGGGAGCAGTGTCCACCTCTCCACTGCCACCTTTCCCCACTCTTGTGGGTCCATGCCCTTCATCCAGTTTTCTTTTTCATAGCTCCTTTCCTCTCTGTCTCCCCCCAGATTCATATGGGCTTTCAGTTGCTCACATGCCCCGTTTTCCTTCCTTTGCACCCAAGGACCATTCAATTCTGCAGGACGAGCCTTGGTTGCCTTTCTCCAGAGAAATCTCACGGCAGCCCGTCAGTAGAAGCAGACAGACATGAGATACTAGTTACGATTTAAAGACAAGGTTTATATATAGCAGTGAGGGCATTGCACCTTGAGGCAGGAGGTTCCCCCAGCAGCAGAGGTATGTGAGTTTACACCAACTAAGACTTGGCTCTAAGTGAGCAAAAGTGCAAAACTATCAGCGAAAACACTCACTTCTAAATCAAAACCTCTAACAGTTTACCAGACTGAAGAAACCTAGGCTGGCTTAGGGTTCCAGGTAGGAAAACAAAACTTTGGTTTCATATGCTTATAGCTTTTAAACCCAAAGCTGCAGCAGCTCATGAGCTGCAGTTGACTTTTGGCTTTGGCTCATCTAACTCTGAGGCTTGAATGGTCAAGAAACAGCATATTTATGGACCTGAAACTTTTAGGCTTTGCACGTATCCAGTTTATAAGCCAAATAAAATTAAAGAAGATTAATATCTTTATTTCTTTAGTCGCAGCACCATCTTTTTAGAAGCAGTTTGTCTGACAGACACTTAGTGGGAGTTAGTTTCAGAGATGTAAATGCAAACCATCATATCGCTGTTCCTGGAAAACCAATAGTCCTTCCTTACCAGCAACCTGGGAATGAAGTAATGAAACAAAGAACACAGAGGTGTTCAATGGGTCTTCTAGAGCTATTACACTTGTGATTCAGCTCTTAAGTTTGGGATAGCAATTTTCTTGTAAGATCAAAGAGAGATCCAATATATGTAATAAACAACAGACTTTATCTTAAAACACTTATCTTAATAAACAAAAGTCAGGGAGAGAGACAGGAAATCAATACATTCATTTTAGCAATAACATCAAGAACAATGATCTGAGGAAGAATAATAAGAGGAAACAGAGAAGATAAAGCACATGAGTAATTTTAGACAGAAAGAAGACAATAACATTCTTCTAAACTAGCGGGGGAGTTACAGTGAGGGCGACCTGAGTAGCTAGAGGTTATAAATAGTATGGAACAATAGAGAACAAGAAATATCAGAAGTTTTCAAGCTGAGGGAGAGGAAAGATATGAAACTTCACAGTCCCATAAAGTTTTTTGTACATTAACTAGTACTCATGTGAGTAGGACACTACTTTTTTCCTCATCAGTGTTTATGTGTGTCCCTCTCACTGTGTATCAGAGTTAGAAAAACCAGGGCTGAAGAAACACTTTACCTAATATCAGGGCTATTGGCACAAAGCCACAGGGTAAGATCAGAGAACTTGTAATTGAGCATTTCTAGTGAGACTGATGAGATAAAGATGCTGAAGAACTAACTTAGTTAAGACAGTTTTCAAAATGATTGTACAATAGAGGGAGATCTCAAACACAACAATATTTGAAGGAGAAAAAAAAAGAAAAAAGTTTAACTTCAATCCCAAGCAAAAGAAGAAGAAATATCTATATCCATTACTTTCCACATCTCTGGTTGCCTTGATGTTGTTAGAAATGACTGATGAGCTCCATGACCAGCTCATCTTTGAGAAGAACCAGTCTGAAGTCTAATAAGCTGCTGACCATTTAGGAACGGAGTTCATTTCATAAGGATTACTTCTTCCCCTCTTGAGAATATTTTACCAGATTATAAAAGCATTCCTCTGACTGCACAGATCTCTCCCCCTCCACCCCACCCCACTCCATTCTCATTTACTTTAATCAAGCATCAAGGTACAATAGTTACAGGCATTTACTATTACTCTGCAACGCACAAGAAAAAGTTACAAACAAGGCAACGTGAGAAAGAAGAGAGATGCAGGAGGCGCAATGGTAATCAAAATAAGGACCACGCTGTAATACTTGTTGTCACTTAAGAATCAAACTCACTCACTGAAATCCCCCATGCAGCTTATGGAAATCTATTTATAGTAGCCACTGTAATCATCCAGTTTTCAGACCTTTCATGGATATTTCATTACATTCTCCGTTTTCCAAAATGAGTCATTCTTGCTTCAGAGTCATTGTTGAAGACCACAATACAATATGCAGAGATAATGCACTATTTTCCTCCCTCCAGAAGTTTTCTCAGTAATTTTCTTATTCCATTTCAGAGGGCATTATAAACATGTATAATGACATTTCTACTGTTCTTGGGTCATCAGCTGCTTTCAATCAGCATTGTTCCAGTTCAGTTACCAGTTCTAATGAGTTCTTTCTCACTGAAATTAGTGGAATGATACAGATAAAGATTTGGCCGAATTACAAAAATAAGCTAATGCCTGTAGCAAGAAATTTTTTTTACAGTTGGAGAAACAACAGTTCATTTAATTCTTTTAAAAAGTTTTAAGGATAGTATAAATAGGAGGCGCAGTGAAAAATAATCACAGACGTGCATACAGTAATTTAAAGGGGTAGGCAGAATTCTTTTTGGATCAACTAGCAATGCTTAAAAATGCTTGTGAATCACTAGGCAGTTTTCTCCCCCAAATCCCTCTTTTTCCCACACAGCAGTGAAGGACAGGACATGTACCTTTTTGACCAGCATGGTCTAAATCTGAGAGTTTGGTAAACATCAGTTTGAAATATTTAAACAAAGCAAGGTGGATATATTGTGGTAATTCCCCTTATATTAGACATGAGAGGAGAGAGGAGGTAAAGGGAGTAGATGCCAGTTTGCACTCTGGCCTTCTGCCCCTATTGAGTGCGGGGTTCCCAAGAAGCACGCGGGCTGGGAGAATTTGATTTACTTGCCACTACAGCAGCTCCTCCAGCAGGTCCCCAGAGGACATAAGGGCCTCTTTTGGATTTTGACTAAGTGCTGCAAAATTAACATCCCTACCTGGGCTCTGATGAATAGAATAAGCAGAAAGGAGGCTCTATCAACAGCCTCTTTTGAGTGGGAGGGGGTTTTGCCCAACTTTATACTCCTAAATAAAAAATTTCTATGTTTGGACTCGCTGCCTATCTTTCTTTTAAGATTAGTGAAGAGAAACAGACATTTCAAAAGCTGTTTACTCTGCTTTAAATGGAAAGATGTTTAAAATAGAGCAGGTGAATGACAGTCCGGATTTCTCTGCACTAAGTTACTGCAGTGCTAGGCAAGCAGCTCCATAACAGCACCTATACATCTAAAAGTGAGCGAGATAAATCCCACCTCTTTGTTTTTCACTGGAGGTAGTTGTCTGAAGGCAAAGAGCATGGCTCAACTTTTAAGTTTTGCCACTACCACAACTGGCATTCATTTATGTGCCAAAAAGAACGGGGGCCTCCCAACTGTCCAGGAGGCATTCAGGAAAACTCATAAATCTGTCCCCACTGTGACCACCCGGAGAGCACAGACCCGCAGGATGCTCAACACAGGTCACTGCCAGATCACAGTTTTCAAGTCTTGATTAAAGAGTGTTCGCAGCTATTTTTAAATCCTAGAAAACAGGCCTAACAAGGAAAGACAATTAAACTATTCTATATTTGGAAACATACTTGCTGACCATGGATTTGGCTTCCCTTGCCTTTGCTCTTTTCTGACCCCAGTGATTCAATATTTTATCCTGATCTTCAAACTAAAGGACCAGGACCAGATGCGTTTGATACACATGTGATTTCTATGACTGATCTATTTAAATATACTGACAAATTCTTGTCTTAGTTCTCCTTTCCTTCTCGTCCTCCCTCCGCTTTCCTCCAGGCAAGAAATAAAAATACCTCAACCAAGTGAAAGGTCTATTCGATCTCATCATACAAAGTCTGGTCAGAAACAACGTTTTGTCTGAGTAAAGATTTTGTAATACAATCCTTCCTGCTGTGCTACAGGATTAACTTTCACACTGATTTAATGCAAATAATATGAGATCGGAAAACTATAGAGCGCTTTTTTTCCTACTTTCTTTATCATCAGCTGGTATGTCATGTGACCAAGAGAAACAAAAAATTGCACTTTGTACAAACCCATGACATTTATGTTAGTTTCAGTGAAAAACAAACATTCCCTGTTTTTCCCCCAGAAATATATATGCATTTTAGTTATTAATCTTTAAGAGAACCCAGAGCTTCAATTTCTAAAGTCATAACTTTGAAACTGCTAAAGCTATTGTAGGTCAGTGGAGCTGATAGTCTCAGCAGCCCCGTCTTAAAATAACCACTGACCAATAATCTCCAATAAACAAGTTAATAAATATCCTACAATGTAGCAGAGAATTTTAGCGAAGAGATCATCACTAATCCTTCAGACTTATTTAGGAGATAGCATTAAGAAATTGTTGGTCATTTAACATCTACTAATTTTAAACTTGACAATTCAAGATTTCAGTATGTCCCACCACTGTATCTATTTTATATTTGAATAACATTCACATTAATTTAATAGGTAAATAAAAATAATCCTTGTTTTCCCTTTATGGATCACAGAAGATTGTTCTGCACAGATACTGCACAGAAAAAAAAATGTTAACTTTTTTCAGGTTTTCTGCACAAATCTAAGGATTTGGTGTAAAGCACAGGAACACAAGTTACCAGTTGGACATGAATAAAGAGGCCAAAATCAGCCCTTTGAGGGAAAGGCTTGCTTGTTTACTATAAAAAGCCAAATAAGAAACAAAAGTTAGGTACATTTAAACTAGAAATGAGATGCATGTTTTCAATAATGAGTGCTAACACCCATTGGAAGAAATATTGAGAAGAAACAGTGAGCACTTTCTGCACAGATTTCTTCAAGTTAAGACCAAAAGAGCATCTGTGGCCTGGAAACAGGCTGCATTTGGAGTCAGGAGAAAAGTGCCTGACTGGTACAACAGTGAGATCCTGAAAGAACGTCCCAGGAGGAGAGGGTTAGGACAAAAAGAAACTCCTAAAAAATTCCAGGATGGAATTTGATTGGTTTAAGCTGGTTACCTTAAGAGCTGTAGAGTATGTTTGTCCAATTGAGATTATTGGGAAGAATTTTGGTAGCAAGATTGAAAATGCAGCAGTTTGCAAAGCTGTGGAGATCCGGTCTCCTAACAAGCCAAACAGAATAGACTCCTGAGCTCACAGACCAGTGGTATAGTCATGAGACTCAGCTTCCTCTACGTAATTATTCTTAATGAAGCTAAATTTGCATTGGATACACTGAGACACTAGCTAGGGAAAATATAGCGGGACCTGATCCACAGGGATCGGGCTGGTGTTACTCAAGGCAAGCTAGTATTTACATTGATCTCCTATTGAGGTTAATCCAAATTTTCACAGTGGTTCCCAAAGAGCTGAGTTGGTCTCTTAGGGAAGGACAGATACAGAAAACTGACTTACTCATTACTTCATCTTGTCTATAAGCAGCATCTCTGTGTCTGCTTTCAGGTATTCCAACCTGTTTTTTCAGGCTGAACCTGAAATGGTTTGGTTTGGATGAATGCCTGTGAAAGATATGCAAAGTCAACCTTCATTTACTTGTTCTAGCATTGTTTTTAGTTGCTGCTAGTATCTTCTACCCCACAACAATAAAAAGCTGTTGATTTCTTGATGGTGCAAAATCATGATCCCTTGCACAGAAATGCTATTAATACCCCATGACATACCGAAACCCTCCTATAAATATTGACATTTGTGTGGTAGGTGAGATACCAAGGAAGCAGTTACTTACTGTGTGTAAACAAGCTGAACATCAGAGAGGCCCATGCTTAAGTATCTTGCTGTTTCATGGAATTGACAGTACAGTTAAAAAACCCACCAACCCTAAAAGTAAATTTCCCATGCCGTCAACTATTTCCCTATAATTTATTTGATATTTATCAAGTATGTAGGAGCAAAAACATACTTAGAGACAGTAAAAAAGAACATAACAGGAAGATACTTGAAGAAGTTCTACAAAAAGCGTTGCAAGTTCTGCGAAGAGGCGAGCAGAGAGGGAGGAGGTGCAAGAGCTGCTCCCTCTGCAGGCACTGAGCTCCCACTCGGTGCAGCGGGTAACAGTAGAGCACTCAGGGCTGGCTGCTGCTTGCAAACCACTAAGCCCTGTGCTGACCCTAACGTGCTGCCCATGCCGCCCAGTGCAATATGGCAACTCAACAGGAAAATTCTACAATAATTGAATCAATGCAAATGTTTCTTACCTCCAACTGTGTGCAGGATTCACCAAAATCACATTTACACATAAATCAAAGCGTCCTCGGAGTAGTTTGCAACCTGAAAAAGCACAGTTGCTGTCATTTGCAGCAATGTATTCTCACACAGTGTTTACTGTGTTTTGATAGTTATTAGAAGATTGGTGGCACAATCCCTCATCTCAGTGCTCTCATCTAAAAATCTTAAATCTTACGTTCCCTTATTGAATGTATCATATAGGATCAATTACTAGTTTTATAGTACTTTCACCCCATCCCATAAAAATCTGATCAAAAACAAATTAAAAAAATTAAAAAATACTCCACAGTAATACAGTATCACTCTCTCTAGTCTCCAAATCGAAAGGAATGAGAAATTATTACATGTTAGCAAAGCAGAAAATAGAAGCATAGTGGGGAGAAGGGACTTCTGCTCCGAAGTAGGGGAAAAATCAACAAACCCAAGCTTTTCAACAGAACCTCATTCTCGAAAGGGTGAAAAAAAAGTTAAACTTAGTTTCATTTCAGCTTTCTAAGTTTGGGCAAAGCATTTGAGGCAATCTGAATGCAATCTCTGCGGGTGCAAAGTTCATAGACGTGACGGTCTGCAGAAATGTATTACAAGGTCAGTTATATTTGCTTTTGCACACAAATGGAAATAATTCCCATATGTATTTACTGGGCTCTTTGACAATGTTATGGAATAGATTTGGTCAGTCAGAAGATCATTCGCTGTGGCTCAGAGTATCATATGCCTTCCTCAGATCCATTGCAAAATGGATAGAGGTTTCTGGATGAAATATCTGAACACGCAGTGAATTTCTTCAAAGAACCTTACTCAACCACTTCCAGCAGCCCTTGGCAATCCTGTCCTCACTGCTGCTCCGACTGCTTCTCTCTCCCGTGACAAAACTGTGTCAAATCATGGAGCGTGGCTTATTATTTCAGCTGTTGTTCAAACAAAATGAATAATACTGCCACTAACCTTCAAGGTAAGCAGGACCTGGTTAAACATCTAGATGCATCCACTGAACTTCATGTCTTTTGATACTTCCACAGGACAGCAAAATGCCTGGATCACTGGAAGGATCAAGTCCTGTTTCAGGTTACTTGGAAAGGTACTTATTTGAAGAAGATATTTATGTAGGCAAGGAATTGCACACCCGGAAAAGCACCGTCTTTCCAAGTTTTGTTTTTGTCATTTTACAAAAGATACAGTCTAATTGGAATTTCCACATTCAGTAATTCCCATACCAGAGAAACATTCAAATCTTTAAGCAAAATAGTATAGAGACAGCTTATCTTGCAATTTGGCTCAAAGTTTTAAATTATAATAATGAGGGTCAAATTCTTCTCTTTGTTGCCATGGACTTCAACAGGATTAGGGAGGTGTAACAGAACAGGATTTGTGCCACTTCCAATAAATTATGGCCAAGTGTCACTTCTTGAAAGTAGGCTTCATTTCAAGAAAATAATTTAAAAAACCCAACCAACCAAACAACGAAAACAACCCCCCCAAAAAATCCTGGCAGTTACGCATTAAAGCATTCAGTAAACACATTACCTCCTACACACTGACTGATGACACCACGCAAACCCAAGAAATTTCTGGACAAAGATTTTTCTTCATGTAACTCATAATGAGGCTTTGTATATAGTTCTCTTCCTCTGCTCGGATCTGATAGCAACTTAGTTACTAAGGTGTTTCTTGAAGTAGGTTCAGCTATTCATGTCAAAGTATTTTAAGAATCTGTCTTTAATTTATTGTTGGAAGAAGCAAGACTGTTGAACCTTATGGCTTTTGCACATTGTGGGAACACATCAGGCCTTGAAAGCTTTGTCCACAGACCGCACAATAAGTATGACTCACTAAATGCTATTCTTTTCTCAGTATGCAATAAAAAAAATATTATTTATAGCATCATACAAACTATTAAGAAACTGTTTTTCTTTGAAGTTTAGGCACAGCAAGGGAATAATAATTTGGGTAAATTGTAGTATTTACAGTTTCTTTGAGTTGAGGCCACACATCATATCTTGGCAAAGTATGGGGTTATGATGAAGGATCCCAATTCCCTAAAACAATTCTGACATTCACAAGTTTGCTGAGGTCTAATATCTGATTACTTTTGGCTCAGAAGTGACTTGAGCACCAAAGTAATTTTAAGAACATGAATAGTGGAATAGTTTCCTTGCCTTAGGGCTCCCACTCTCATGCCTCATACTGGGTCTTTACATACATCCTCAAAAAGGTCCTACAGTTCTCAAAAAATGCTCTGGGTAGAATTTGTCTAGAGCTTTCAGCACAGACTCATCTGTTCCCACTGAAGTTTGTGGCAAGAGCTTGGTAAAACCCTCTACAGCAGAGAGTTACAACAAGTTGTACGTTACATGACTGTTACTGCTGTTATCAGTTGTGCTCTGAGAACTTCAGTCACACAAGAAATAGCTCATCAGTGTTCATTTTGGCCCAGACTAAAGAGATAAAAAGTCTTCCCAAAGATGACATTTAAGGCACAATCAGTTGTAACAAAATGTTCTAGAATGGCCCTACATTTATGACAGATCGTTTTTCTCTGTACAAAATACCCTTTTTCTGAAGCTGATTACAAGGAAGACCAGGAAGCATCATCTTACTGAAAATAAGAGGGAATTGGTTGTTTCGTATGTAGCAATCAGAGAAGAAATGTATGTACAGTTCCAGATAATGTGGCACCTTGTAACTTGGGCTATAATATGTAGCCAAAAATTCGTGACTGTTTAAAGCCAGGCTCATAACTTTTACTTTCAAACCTACTCTATTTAGGTTAGAGTCTGTTTCTCATGCCTAAAGCCCAGTAACATTTTCAAGTCTAGTAATAACTATGTAAGACTCCAATAAGACAAAATCCTTAGTATGTGCAAAAAACCTCACTGCTGTGAACTGGAACATGGTAAAGATCTATTCAGGAGCAGACACCAGAAAAATGGATGCGACGTGACAGAACACAAGTAAAGAAGCTTGTAGACCCTCCTTAGGACTGTCTTCATCTCCCAGGCTCTTGTAGTCAGCATAAGAAGAGAGAAGCCCTCAACGGTAGTCTGTTATGGAAATAACGCTAGTTCTACTCATGGTGCAAAAAGTATTTCTCCTGCAGCTGTTCATTCTGCAACATAACTTTAAAAAAAAAAAATCAGTAAAAGAGTTTAGATGAAAGATTTAAGAATATGAGTAGTTTCATTTTTGTCTTCCCTGTCTTCCTGGCACAGTGTGAATCTGTACAACATTCATAGACCCTGACAACAGGTTACCTTTCCCTTTATAAACAGAATATTGCTATAAGATTTTGCATATTTCCTGTGTTTTCATTCAGAGCAACGATATAGGAATCAAATGCAACAAAAAGCTGTTGCTAAAACATGCACTGAAACATGACCTGGGCTGAAGGAACAACTGTCGCACTTTGCACACAATTCAGAAGGGCATTTGGGTTCCTGCTGTCACCAGAAGTTGTATTTTAATCGCTACAGAACATGATATGCCCGAGATAAGCAGGCAAGAGCTGCACAACAGCCAGTATTTTTCCTCAGGTCATGTCAGGCAAAAAGTACCATAGTTTCTTTTCTCTCTATCTGATTTTATGCCAACATGTACTCAGAAAGCTGTCGTCTGGCCTTTCTGTCCCTGTGATGTATTGCATCAATCTCCCAGTTCCCACAAGTTCATTTTTAAAGAGCTTCTGTTCATTTATGTCTGCCTCATAAAAGATCTCTTGTGTTGTTTTTCTCTCCACCCCCTTCAAGATTAATAAACATGCTGCTAAGAAAAAGCTTTAGCATCAATCAGGTTTCATAACTGATTAGACGGGAGATACTCTGGCTGCATTTGCAATGGGCCTCTTTCAACTGTTTTTGCTTCTAAAATTAGCTTAGCTATTTCCTGAGAGAAGTCTCGGATAGAAGTAGAGACACCCACAACGCAGTACATTTGAGCTGTGTCAGAAAGCACACTGAAAAGCTGATCAGACAGTCCAAGAAAACTGAGAAACTGCTCACCTCCCTGCCGTCAGCAGGGGCCACGGAAGCCCCATGCCGCAAAAGCCAAGCTGGACGTCTGTATTTGAAAGACGTACAGTCTTTCTGGTGCGACAGGGGAAAGCCAGAAACTGATGTCAAGGACAAAATGCTGCTCATTAACTTCATCCCCTATACAATCAGAGCTGCCGTTATTATTTATGCCAGGACTCATTCTCACTTGGTTTGCTGCTGAGCAGCCAACACACCACCTCTGCCAACAGCAAGATCTACAGATGCCCTAGGTGCAATACTGCAGACACCTGAAAGGCAAAGGTAGCAATTCATAAAAATATTTCCTGCCCTCATGCATAAAAAGATGCCCTACCCAATTTTTCAGGAGTTGTTGAATTCAGCCAATTTACTCAGTTCTGTGAAATTCAGTAGAGCAAATTTTGGAGCAAGGGAAAAAAGTTCTGATATGCACATTGTAAGTAATGCATCTATGTCAGAATCTGTGCAGGCCCTGTTTATATGGGTTTACATCCTTCTGACAGTAGGAAAAAGATTGGACCCTGATAAAAATAGGCTACAGTTACTTTTGCAAGAAACATACATCACCTCCCTTTGCTCAGGTTTACTTTCTCCCACCAGCCAGCCCATATTATGAAATACATTTCATACTAGAGAGAAACATTTGCTTCAGGTCATGGTGCGGTGAGTCTCATGCAAGAGATTTAACAGGAGACGTTTCCTTTTAAAATGAAGGAGTGGCAAAACCATGTCCTGTTACAGACAGCTCTGAAAGGGCAGGCTGAGAATGGGTATTTTTGAGTTAGATGCAGTTTCTAACAACAACTCATTAGAAGAACAAGAATAAGAGACTGACTGCTTTTGAAGTTCTGCTCTAGCAGTACTTAAAATAAAAGTAATCAAGTTGTAACAGAATGGAAGGTATGCCTAATATAAGCATATAGTTTCTTTATCTAACATGTACTGTATGAATAGAAAAGATCCTCAGTAACTGAATGAAACCAGAATTTAAAAAAAAAAAAAAATATCAGACAAAGCCTAGATTTCTAGGGAACTAATATAAATCCTGAGCATCCCTTTGAAGTAGGGTAACTTGGCAATTCTGCGAGTAGCACCTTCAGGTTTTTAGACAAGGTTTGGGATGAAAGAAAGAGGCACAAGGAAATCAATCCATGGTTCTTTTGTTTGCTTCTTTTCTGACATCTTTATACCATAATTAATAGATTTGAGTTTTAACTTGCAGGTTTTTTTTTTAAAGATCAAAAGTAAGAATAGAAAAAAAAAAAAAAGAAGGTAGCATCTCTTTGCAGTAGTTGTCATTGTCTTTATGCACCTGAGGTTTAATTTATGCAAACTAACACTGATGTGCAAGCACACATAACAGTCAATACTGGTTAAAAAAAAACAACCAACCAAACAAAAAAAAAAACAAAAAAAACCCCCACCACTCACACCTACATATATTCATACCAGAACTGCTTCTGCTCTTCTTCTGTCTGAATTTGTTGACCCAAAATGGCAGGGGAGGAAACAAAAACGAACAACAAATGCTAAAACATTTTGCTTTCAGGAGCTTCATTAGATTTTATTCCCATGATTACATAAATATATGGGAACTAGTGCTGCTGCAAACTGATTTTGCATCACTGATTGCAGAGGCGTTAAACTAGCTAGTGCCATCTGAGATTCCTGCACTCTATTGTCAACTTTTTTTGCTTTATACCATATCTTTTCTACCATATCTATTATGCCATAACTGAAGCCTTTCAGAGGCTCCACTGCACTGTCAGCTAGAGCCTAAGGATTCCTTTTGAATGTATCTATTCAAGTCAAATAAAAAGTTTTTCCAGAATCTTCTTTTCAGAAAGGGGCTAACTGATACTTGTGAAACAAAATGTTTCACAGATTCATGACTCAGCTCAAATATTTCTGCTGAAATGAAATAAAAATCAGAAGTTAGCATAACAGATTTTTGGCAGATACACTAAAGATTAATTGAGCAAGAACCTCCATTTCAGCAATGACAGCCGTACCTCAGGCTTACGTGGTTAAACTTTGTTTCCTATTAGTCAACAGTTCTAGGGTACATGTTAGTGTGAAGTCCATGAATGGCATTTGAAACCTTCACAGTTGTCCATCTCCACAGCCAAACTTTACAAAAGGAATGTTATCTTGCACAGGAAACTATAACAAAATACTCCGTGTGCTATGCGTACCAATACGAATAGGATATTGCACTTGAAATTTCACTAAAAGATGTTATTCTGTTCAAGAGCTATGAAACAATGAAAGTTCTTCATGTTTGTTGGACATGCAAGTGCCCCAAACCAGAATGGATGTTGAGAAACTTAATGCGGTGACTGACAAGCAAGAATGTTTTCTGTGACAGTGGATCTTACCTTGCTAGGAGACCACACATAGTTCTTTGTTTTTTTTCTTTTTTTTCTTGGTTTTTTTGTTGTTTTTGGTTTTTTTGGTGGGGAGAAGAACCTTTCATAAGTGATAATATATCAAAATCGTATCATTATTCATGTAGGATTTTGAACTCAAATAAAAGGTTGTTGAGGAGAAAAATTATTTCATCAAAATGGTCACTAAGATACTGATATTGACAATTTTAGACTTCCTCCTATCTATGTAAAGACACTAACATGATTACTTAAGAACATAAAATGCAACATGCTCATGAAGGTTATATATAATCCTCCAAATAAAAAAAAAAAAACAGAGAAAATTGCATTAAAAAACCCAAACAAACCCAGAAAGTCATTAGTTGCAAGTCTTGAGGCAAAATGGGATGCTGCTACAGGATTTTTTTTTTCAGTCCTGTTAACAATTTAGATGGTGTTTTAACTATAGGCATGACTGCTCTCTTTAATCATTAGTAAGTGCCAAGGACTCAAAGAAAGATAGAGATGCAAACGAAATGGATCATAAGAGAATTGACGCAACTAAACATAAGCGTAAACTTCCTTATTTAATGAATTTCCAAAATATAGCATAATGGCGATTTCAGTCTAATTGAGTTAATATTAACTTCTAGGAGCCTGTGATTAATTTAATGTACACTCTTAGTTAAGATAAGACTTAAGACTTCTCTACATCAGAAGAACTATTGCTAGCGACTCGCTTATTATGATTTGCTTGAATTGTATTAAAAAGCTAATTTTTCTTTGTATGCTTTAAGCCTAATCATGTTAGACCCTGTAAATTATAATCCAATTATAAACACTGTTCAGCCTCATCTAGCCTATTCAGACCTCCTGCTAAAGGAGTCAGCACAAAACAGGCAAATCCAACATGCTACAGCAGTGCTTTATAGCGACTGGGTAGAAAAATATCAAGACAAGAAGTCAGCAGGGACTGAGCAGTAATTGAGCGTAGGCCCTGCATTACGCACATCCAGTCATTTGTTGACATGCTGTGCACATTGATTCTCCTCGCTGCTGTTAATACAGAGATACAGTTCCAAAAGTAGCGTATCATGTAAAATATATGTGGCCAAAGAAGAGATCCTAAGTGGCTGAGGGCAATGATTTTCACAGAAACTCTTGGCATCCAACTCTGTTGAAGAATCTGAGGATTTAAGTCTGTATCTTTCAGTCGGATGGCCTCTAAACTCCAGTAGAGTGCTGTTCACTACTACAACACTGAGGGGGAACTTAGAGTCCAAAACAGCCAGGAAGATGGAGACTCCTACAAGGGGCCTATAGCAAACACCCAATGTAATGCCACTGTCAGTCCTCCTCCTCCCTCCTCTGCCAGCACAGGACACGAAGCTCAGGAGAACACGAGGGTTATGTTGTGTGCAGAGTCCAGCGCCCACCTGATGAACACGTTCCCACAACTTTCCTTTCCAAGGAAGAACAGGATTCACACTTTTCTTTTAAAGACGCGCAGAGGAAAAGAGCTGTGATAGTGCTTACCTGCTCCATGACCCCCTTGTGGTTAAGGCATTCCCCAAGGAAGAAAGCAGAAATCCTCTCCTTTTCCCACAGCAAGGCCACTGGGTGTAGCATAACAGTAGGGGCAGATGTACCTTAATCTAGATAAAGTCAGAAAATAAGAATACAATAAAAACCCAGAAATGCTGTCTACTCTGTAAGTAGCAGAGAGCTTTCTACATCAGTCTCTGCTGCCTGCATTTTCTGCATTTTTACTCCAATTAACCATAATGAATTACTGTCATACTGTAGCCAATTTAGGCTACATAGATACAGCCTGAAAACATGAAGAGCAAACACCTAGAGGGGATCCCATGCTATCAGCTCTGTTTTCTCAGAGTTTAGGACAAAATATTCATTGAGGACAGGGTATTCTGAAGGCACCTGTAAACCAGAAGTGGCTGCACTGCAGGAGGATATCCAGATTTGGTGCTCCCCCTGTCTCGCTTAGGCAGAGAGTCTCATCTCTGCAGCAAGCTCATCCTCCCAACTTCCTGACCTGCATTATCTTTGTAAAATAAAATATCTCAGCTGACTAGTTCCTCTCCCATCAGTGTCACAAGCCTTTCTGGACATGTCAGACATCATTAAGCCTGTGATATGTGGTCTAAAAGATAAAAAGAATCAGTCAGTAAAACTAGCTGGCATCTATCAACACTAATTGTAGCTCCCAAAGAAAGGCACATCCAACCTTGACTGAGTCTTACACGTTGTATCCTTGAGATACAAGAAGAGTCGGGCGATTTGGTAAATCCTGAGGTTGTTTTAACAGCAAAGCAAATACAAACCTAATTAGTGTTTATGCTTTATTAACTCTGTATGTACTAACCTGTACGTGGTACATCACACACTTAAAAGTAAAAATATGCCTTAATACTTCCAACGTTTCCAAAGTCCACTGAGCAAGCTGGACAAAGAGATCAAACTATCACTGAAAAAATGACCTTTGTCTCCCACTTCCACATAGTAGTCAAAGAAATGGGGTTTTCATGTTTAAAAATCCTTTATTGCATGCTTTATCCTCAGAGATAAAAATACAAAAGCATACACTAGGACTGGATTGATTAATTAATTAGTACTTCATGCAAAGCAGACTACTTCAACATTTTGTAATCTTGAAGTAGTCTTTGCATTACTCAACTTTCTGTTTTTCTTCAACCTCCTATCACGAACTCGTGAAATAGATATATTTTGCTTGACCATGTTGCAAAAGCAAAAAGGTCAGGAAAGTAATTACAAGGGTAACAAAGAATAAAGATAAGTTTAGGTTAAAATGAAGAACAGGAACAGTACGTAGAAGATTTTTTACTTTAATTGTTCAATATATGGTTTAGAAGAAAGAAATAGTGACCTGAAACATGGAGCATTTACCAAGTTTGTAAATACACAAAAGAACAGTAAAGCATAAAACCTCTTATAAATAATGGACTAAGAACAATATGGACTAAAGCCCAGTCTAAATTAAACATCTCATTTTTAATTCATCACTCACTCAGAGCTGTTCTGAACTTAGTTTTACCTACAGTGTGAAAGAAAACATTGGAACTATTTCTTATATGCTGCAGTTAGACACTAGGATCTCATATTTGAAAACTGTTTAGAAATACAGCAAGTAGTTACTCAGAGACAATGAACTAATCAAGTACATAAGTTATATATGCAGGCATGAGCCTTCCTACATGTCTACATGAATTATTTATGTAAGAAATCTGACTTTAGTAGGACTCTTCGTATGCACATAAATATTTGACTGATTCCCAGTTCTGCAAACACTGGGAAAACAAATTCTTCTTACACTAAAAAAAGTTTCAAATAGATTGTGACAACATCTAAAAAAGTTGTGAAGCTCATAAGCTGCGCTGTTGATCATGTCATCATCACAAGAAAGAGAAGGATAATTAAAATCTTCCTTATGTGTTTAAGAGACCTAAGTCCAAAACTAATTGAAACATATAAACCATAACCAATTAACATGGCTCATCTTTAAAAAAACATTAGCCCACATCAGGTTTTTCTCACCAGTGGAACGGCTGATGCATCCAACATACTGTCTGATTTTTCTATTTAATATTTTTATTTTTTGAGGGGAAGAAGTATATGACTGTATGATTTCAAAATGAAGGATTTTATATGGAAAAAGCAAGCCTTTATACCAGAACAAAGATCTGGACTTTGGCTTCATCACAGTGAAGATTACTATCTTTAGAGCTATCTAAAGTGAAGATACTATTTTTATCTTGTCATAAAGCAAGGGATTATATTTACCAAGATATGAGGACTGTAAATTCAGGCTGTCTAAAATAGAACCTGAAGTATACAGTGTACCCACTGTGTCTGCTGTGAGCACAGTCATTAAGATTTTACAGTTGAGAACTATAAACTTTATTTCCTGTACATTGTGTTTGTGTATGCAATAAACCATGCGGCAGATAGAAGTCACTGAATTTAGCTCTGCAGCGAAAGAGAAGCTATCATCAACGGAAAGGATGCCTGAATGGCTTTGCATACCCACATATATCACCAACTGCCACCTACAGTAATGTATGGATACAGACAGAAGACAAAGTTCAATAACTCTGTATTGCATAGCAGAAAAGAAGCCATCCAGATCTGCTCAATGAAAAATAAACACTTCTGAGACATTAGTGTTAACAAAAATTGGTGTGAGAGTTATAATAATAGTAAGCAACTTATTTCCTTACAACACAAAGAAACAGGGCTCTTCACTTCTCTTGCTCTCCCATCACACAACCAAAGCATATTTTCAAGTGTTTCTTCCACCTTCATGACAAACTTTCCAATCCCTGCCTCATTTCTGAGAACAAAAGTCTCAGGACATTTTCTTTGATGGTACTATCTACCTTGCTTATCTCTTGTATATCTTGTATATCTAGTTGTACTCATTTGTTTTGGAAAGAACTATGGCAGAACATATGATGCAATTATCCTGATGCAAATACTGCACGAACATTACGACAACACAGCTCCATCTAACGTGAAAAACAAGTAGCTCCAGCATTATAGAAATTCTTGCCCTTCTCATTAGTTCTTTTTAATTCACTTCCACTTCTGCAGAAGCTGCCAAGCAGTTGTCTGTGTGACAGAAAAGGCCACTTTTCT
Organism: Nipponia nippon; assembly: GCF_047370975.1. NCBI lineage: Eukaryota > Metazoa > Chordata > Aves > Pelecaniformes > Threskiornithidae > Nipponia > Nipponia nippon. The sequence goes on along the minus strand of NW_028262369.1, from coordinate 47,566,366 downwards.
TGTTTTTCCAGTCTGAGTACTCTTTGTTGGTCCTGAGCTCCGTTTTTCAGCTCTTTGTTTTCAGTTTTCCATAAACTCTCCAAGTAGTTTCAATTCTAGCGTCATCTTGTATACAAGCATTGCTAACTTTTCCTCAATACAGGAGAGCGTCCAGTTTCTGCAGTGCACTAAGCCCTTACGGTTCCACCTGGCTTCCTCTCGGCTGGTCACAACTTTTACCATTTTTGGTATCTTATGTCAAGCTCTAGGTACACTTAGTCAGCCTTTTGTTAAGCAATCCAGACAATACTGCTAATGGGTTTTTGGTGGCTTCAAACTGTTAGCAGATGGCGCAGCATGCAGCTTTGAGTGATTCATGAAATATAGAAAGGATAACAATCTACTGGAAGTGTCTCATCCCACTTCAAAGCACTGAACCAAAATTCCAGCTGCACAGAATTTGGATACTGCCGCATCATTTACAGGGAAAACAACAAAAATTTTTTTTTTCCCCTCTCCTTTCCCTCACACAAACACTGTGAGGGGCCAGGCCTCCAAAGCCAACCATAGATTACAGTGTCCTATATTGAATAAATCAAAAACTATTTCTGAAACAGTCAGCCAAACATTCTCTTCTAGCTTTGACTTTTCTATTTTACTGTAAAATTACATGTTTATAAAATATTTTATAAACATAACACAAAACATCGTTGGCAGTTCATTTGGTAACTGACAAAGTAAGAGAGAAAAACATGGAATTATACTTTCCCACATATTGAAGGAGTTTGAGCACGTAAAGGAGATACACAAAGAAGGGACATCTATGTAACACACCAGTACCATGAAATTATTAGAAATTTGACTTGAATGTTTTGTGATTGGGACAGTTCCTTTATGAAATTTACTGAGGATTGCTTTCACATTAAGGATATGTTACTACATCTTCGGATTGCTAGGTAGGAAGGAAGGCAAAAGCTAGAAAAAGCAACATCTGCAGTACAGTGTGAGCACTGAATGGTCTCTTTAGAGTCACTGAATCTGATTGAGTTGACGCACGAGAAGTACAGCACCAAGTGAAGGAAGAAGAGAAAAATTGAAATCTAGAAGCACATTAAGCTCCAGAGAGCCAGAATGACTTTGTGATTGCAATGGAAAACAACTAACACAGAAGCAGGAATCAAAATATTAAGCCAAGAATCAGAGGACGGTGCTGTCAGAAAGCAATCCTAATTACGCATATAAACCCCATAAACACCCGAGGACTCTTTGAGACCTTATTTGATAAGCACAATTTTTTTTTTTTTTAAATCGATTTAAAAACCACCAAGTGCCAGACATAGCCGTGATTTTGATGGTATTCAGTATGTTTTAGTTTGATCCAGGTCAATGCAGTAGGCTGTTGTAGTTTGATCCATGCTTGGTACAGAGCTGTACGCAGCCAGGGAGCAGTGAGGGCAGGCTGCTCTACCTGGGAGGAAGAGGTGGGAGCTGGGCTAACTGGGAGGCAGGCAAGGCAGCGCCCTCACCGACAGCAGCGCAGTCCCACCACACATGGCCAGGGTGAGCAGAGCAGGTCCAATGATGGGGCCAGGCTCAGGCACGGTCCAGGTCTTCAGATAGGAAATGAGGAAGGTCCAATGCCAAGTCAAGAAGCTGAACCAGCAGGTAAGGGTCAGGATCAGATCTGCAGACAGTAACCAGGGTCAGGCATAAACAGTGATCTCCAGGGAAGTCCACAGCGTTGAGGCAGGTCTGAAGTCAAGCCAGAAAGTCAAGCCTGTGGGTCAGAGCACGGGTATGGATTAATGCACAGCCAGGCATTACTGCAATGCAGGGACCTTAAATGTAGAGATGGGAGGGGAGAGGAAGGGAGAGGATACACTCAGGGCTCTGGCACACTGTTTTTTCAAGCCCAAGCAGAGGCTTTATTCTGGATCATGCATTAGAGTGCAAGAGGTTCAGGAATCTTCAAAACTTCAAGCATACCATTAGAACAGAAGAAATGGAAGAATGTTTTCTTTAGGCATGAAACATAGACATAATATTTTCCCTCTTCATTTTTCATGTTATTTTCCATGTTTGTTGTGCAACAATGGCAAGTCAAATGCATTCAGTTAAATGTATGTAGTGAAATGATCTCAAAAGTGAAAATATATAATATCCTTAAGTAGAAGCATAAAGCAAAGACTAAAAGTCTACACTCAAACTCTGTTCATTTGACTTTTTTTCTTCTCAGTTGTAAGATTCAGTTTTCAAATAACTGGCTATAAAGTTTGTGTGTGCATAACACATTTCTTATCCAGAGCGCTTCCAACAACCATAAAAATTTTGAGAGGGAAAAGGAAGAATTTGTCACACTACAAGTAAATTGAAATTCAGTGGCACTCATTATATCTTTTCTTTTAAACTGCCCTCAATTATTTGCTTCAGTACTTTTCCTTGCTTTAATTGATCAAACTTGTGGATGACATTTCTGGTATCTTAAGTGTTAAACATTCATTCTGACCAGGAATTTATAATGAAATTCTTATGGGAACTTTCACAAACAACTGGAATACCTTCAGTTAAACAACTACTGAACAGATTCCCCAGGCAGAACCAAATCTCCTGGTTATTTTTATTGGACATCTCTATGCTTTTTGCAATGGGAGGAAGATCGTTTTGTATTTAATCAATGATTTATCATGAGTCACAAGAAGCGAATCAGGCTTAGTGGCACATGAATCACATACCAGAGCATTATCTCTTGCTGTTTCCTCAGGCTAAATTTCTTGCTGCTTGTGGAATTCACTTATGTTTTTATTGTCGCATCTGACTCTCACATGTTTCAAACATACTAAGAGGTTTAGATTCTTCATTACCTAACATCATGAACTTAACAGAACCGACTGCATTAAATGCCAACAGAATTAACTTCCTCAAACAAACTGCAAGTCATTCACACAACGGCATACTTTAAATAGGGAACTATTTGACGTAAAACTAAAGAATGAATTTTTAAGAGTCAAAGCTAAAGGCCAGGTTTAATGTTTCCTAGACTCAAACCCATGTTATAAGATGCTCAACATCATGGAAAAATGCAAAATAAAGTACTAAGAAGAGGCTGTATATATTGAAAAGCTACTCATCTATTCTCTCTTAGCCTTTCCCATTATTATTCCCAATTTGGTTTTACCACCTTATTCCAAATCTCCCTCATTCCTTTGCCAGAGCCAAGGAATGCTACTCCATGCTTCAAGATATGACTGTTGAACTTCAAAAAGCCTTAATCACTGAACAGAATCCAAATTGTCTTAAAGGGGACCAAAGTCAGTCTTGTAGTTATTGTAAAATGAGTTCTTACAAAGTATGGATTGTAAGCGGACAGACAGTTTCAAGATCTTAACAACGAACACTTGACCCTTCAAGGGGCGCAGGTAGTGGAAGAGATCTTTTCTTTAGAGCGTAATGAAAATTTTCAACTGTTTCACAACATCCTTAGGTAACCACTACCTGTCATCTGAAGAATGGCACTGCAGAGGACTAACCCCTGGTCAGTAAGGCCACACAGGCAAAACCCGTCTTTCTTCTGACTTGTGAATACACAGAGAAGAACCTGGACAAGTGAAGTCAGTGCATTCAGTTGTTAGGTTTGTTTCTTTTATAGGCTTACTAAACTGGATAATGCGTCAGAGAAGAAGCTGCACAGACCTCCTTTCCCCCAGTGTTTTTTCCACGGCACATGTAATACTGTACAGAGACATACAGATGAGTTCTGGATAATGAGTCTCAGGTATCTGGGACAGCATAATCCTACTGTCCTTATCTCTCCATTTCTCAGCGTAGTGTGAAAACTCCCCTAAGACAAGCTCTTTCTCCTTCTCATCTGTCAGGCAGGCAACAAGACGTTTTCTCACTAGTATGTAGACAATGTTAAGTAATAGCCTCTACCAGTTCCTGTTGAGTGGGACAGTAAGGTCTCTCACTTCCATATATCAACATTTAATTCTCAATTTTTTTTTTCCTTCATCTAATCAAGCAGATAAAGCAGCGAGACAGACACGGAAAACTCAGTACGTCCCTCACTCTCCTTTTACTTTTTACCAGAGATTTGGAAATGAGTTTACATGAGGGGGAAAAAAAAAACTCAAAGGGAAAACTGATACATCGTCTTCTACTGGTAACTTTTGACAGTATAAATATTCTCTGAACTGAGAAAACAATGGTTTGCAGAAAGACAGGAGTCACTGTAAAGATACCACTTCTTCCCACACTGCAGCTTCAGGTTAAAAGATGAGATATATGAGCATAAATGTTTTCACCATCCCCAGGGCTATCGTAACAACCTACATTTCTCTTCTCCCTCCATCACCAGGGCATTTCCAGGATTGAAGTCACATTCTGTTTGGCTAGTTACACCTTTCTGATAAAATCTGATAAAATAAATATCACTCACAGACACATACAGTTCCTAAAAACAGGTACCTGATGGTGCTTCATCAGTTTAGACAGCAAATCCCTGCTCTCATATTATGTGAGTGGGGATACGGAGCTGGCGGTCAGGGCGACATTTAAAAGATGGAACAGGGGAAAAGTAAATGAAAGCAGCTGAAGAAGCTTCACTTTTATATCTCTTCTTTCTCTCCTTAAAACCAAACTGCATTTTCAACAGTAATCTAGGAATCCGTAGTCATGTTTAGATCACCTCTTAGTACTACCACATTTAGACTTCAAAATAAATATTGAGTGCAAAACTTCCTGAAATGCTCTAAGTGATTGAGAAATGGTCAAAGCATTACTGGAAAAATAAGAAGTGGAATGAGAAAGACGTGGTACAAGAAAAAGCTCATAATATACTCTTCCACTCCTGGAAAACAGTTTTTCTATTGAGAAACAAAATTTGTAAGCCATGACGCTGTTTTATTTTTTGAAGCACACCACATAGTAACCACAATGAGTCAAGTCAAATGTGTCCAGACTGTTCAGAAGGTTACTTTAAATACTATCAGCAGAATTATGCACGCGTTTTATTTCCTCAAGACTTACTCTTTGCTTTTCCATCAACTGTAAAAGCACAATAGCTTAATAATATCTTAATAAACTTCACAGGTAACATTGAACCACAAACTTTTTGGTTTTACGTAGTACAACATTGTCCATTAAGGAAATCTGGACAAGGAAATCTGACTTGTTACTATAAAAAACATTTTTCAGCATCTGCTGCAAAGAAATGGTAATTCACATACACATTTGTGTGCACATTTGCAGAAAGTGTTTCAGACAAGAGGTGCTACTGGATGTTCAAGACAGAAATTATTTTTATGAGAAATATCTTACAGTTATTTCATGTTTTCTTGTTTAAATTGGGATACAGCAATTATCTTGGTTGCCATCAACATTAGCAGAAATTAATAAAAGTATTTGCTTAAAAGCACACATTATTTTTCATTCACTGAACTGTAAATATCAGATACTGATAAAGTTGCAGATGATTGCTTAGTTATTGTCAGAGACATAACCCTAGCAATTAGCAATGTGTATAGTTAAAAAAAGAAGTCAAATATTAACATAATCGCCAACTGATGTAACTAAAGCATAAACAAACTGAACAAAATATGGAAAATACTTGCTTATCATAGCAAAACATTTAACTAGACTTGCAAAGTGCCTTCAATATAACAAACTCTATTAGATCTTATTAATAGAGGGAAGTGAGATTATCCAGAGCAGACAAAGAGTCTCCATAGCTAAACTGTTTTTTTTGCAACATTTGCAGCTATTACACATAACAGAGAAATCTACCTCAATTTCACTTAGCCTTGTAATTGTAACTCTGTGGGAACAACTCTGCATTATCACCACTTTTGCTAAATACGAGATTTCTTGAACACAAAAGATTGAGAATGCTAGCAGGACTTACTATGAGCTATGTTGCTATTTTTCATCTTAAGGGATAAAAATGCATTAAATGAAAAAAAAAAACAAACCACTGTACACAGATGACTGATTTAAATACCCCTATCAGGTGTTCACAAAAAAAAAAAGGGGGGGGGGGAACTATAACATGTAACTATTTCCTCCATAGCAGTTTTCCTAAGGATGCATTTCTATTTATATTTTATTTCACGAGAATGCTCAGGGACCTCAGATGAAATCCGTGTTTTATAATCCCACGTAGTTCCCATCTCAGAAATGCATAAACTCTAAGGGAAAGAGGTTTCACTAGCAAGGCACAAAGCGATCAAGCCCATACATCCTTAATGATCTAATTTTGACCGACTTTTTTTTTTTTAAACAGGAGTAACTTTTTTGCTCCTCCTCTACAAAAACTAGTATCTGTAACATACTTCCACTATTAATAAAACTTTTGGTGCTGCAATTATTCAAACTTTTCTGAGCACTCTAAGGATTTACATTGGATACAGCCTCTTAGAGCATCAAATCATGTTAAAATGCTTTTGCGTGAGCACCAGCATTTTTTCACAAAGGTATTTAGTGAACACAGGCTATAAACTTGACAGTTCTTCACTGAACTTTCCTATTACGCTTTTGAAGTTGAAAACAAATAAAGAAGTTGATCGAGGTTCCAACAAGTATTCTTTGTTGGGCACATTTATTTTACTTCAGGAGTAACTGCATTGTCAGTTTGATGCTGCTTAGCCATCCTACTTACACCCACCGATTTTGAAGGGACTTCTTCATGTACAACATTCAAAACCAGTCTGACAGTATATGCTTCAGCATCATCTCTAATTCTTCCAGAGATCTCCTTGCCTTCAAGCTATTCAGGCTGATTAAGCAAGCACTATTTTCACTGAGTAATGGAATGAAGAGTTTCAGCTTTCTCAAGACAGGATTGAAGTAGTACTTCCAACTCTGAAGATGACTAAAACATTCTGTGTTTGATGTCCATCAGAACCCAGAATGTTCCATATAGCTGCCTCACAAATCCAGTAAGGTTGGATGCTACCAGTGCTATACTAAAACATGCTTTAACTTACGAAGAGGTTGATCAGCCACTTACCACTAGAAATATACGACATGACTGAGTTTAAGATGAAACGTGAAAGGTTTAGTACCTACCTGATTAGGTAGGTACCACACAAGGCTTTGGAAACGCCTAGAATGTAAAATTGTTTCCCTTCAAACCCAGTAGTAAGCCAACTTTTAAGGAAGCTGCAGGATAATCAACTGAAAAGACTTCAGCCATCACAGGAATAGTTTGAGGGATGCGTAAGAACTATTGCATTTCTTTACATTCATCAGGTCTAATCACAGAGACCACGGAAGAGTTAACATGAAACTTTCATTTACTGATACAATGCTGGGATAAAGGACATGAAGAGCTCAGCCCATGCTGTAAGATCACACCTGAAGTCTGACAAACATGACGTGCACACTAACACATGCCCCGTCTTGGACGGGTAAACATTGTTATTCATCACACCAGTAAGTCCTCTATCACTGGCTAAAAAGAGGGGATTTTTGCTGTCTGGCAAGTGAGTATAACCTGAAAGCAATAGGTGATTTGGTATCTTGCAGTTTTGTGCTAATTCTATTACTTGCTCAGGGAACAAGAGGGAATATCTCGAAGTTCACAACCAGTGCTGCTGAGAACTGCTGCTTCTCAGCCAGTCATCTACAAGTAAATACAGGTCCACAGTTTCTCTGGATGCACTACACAAACCATGGTAAATGCTCTTAAAGCTCAGGTTCATAGTCTAATTGTTATGAACTATGAGAGCTAACATATTTTTGCACGTGTATTTTCCTTAGCCTGTAATAAATGCAAGGTACCACACTTCTACAACTTTCCTTAACAATGACAAATCCAACTATGCTTAAAGATTTCATTACTGGCTGCAGGTAAAACACTGACTTAAATTTATCATCGCATTGTCAGGTGTACAAAACTTCTTACAAGAACATTTCAAATAGCTCCTTCACTTGCTGATAATCACCCATTTTATGTAGTGCTATGAGAAGACTGCCAAAGCCAACAGAAGATATTAAGAGAAAAATACTCTTACAAATCTTAGGGATAAAAAAAAATTACTTAGCTTAGTCCCATACGGTTGAAACAAATACACACTATCTAGTCATTCCTTCCTTAGTATTTTTCTACTTTTAGTCTCCATTTATGTAGCTTTCATAACCTCACTGCCCAAAGGTCAGATCTTTGGAATATACACCACTATTGCAACTAAAATAAATTAAAACCTTCTTATTTTATCTGTTGCTCATTCACTCTTAAGAGTATACCAACACTGCAGATTTAACTAAGTCACTAGGACCAAAAGTCTTGCAAAGGCAAGGACTTCTAGCACTTCAATCCTGGCAACTCAAGGATAAATCCATTGTTAACTGATCAATGACCTTCAATATTACCCTGCAACGTAGTAAGGGAACACACATGCAGCACAATTTGTATGAGGGAAAGAAGGATAGCTTCCTACATGAACAGTTTAGAGGAAGCATAGAGAGGATTTATGAACATTATCTTAAAACGTAGCTTAAAAATAAGATATAATTAAAAGATTTGTTGAAATTTTCCAAGTTAAAGTCAATTTCAGAAAACACTCCAGAGAAGACATTCAAAAGGAGACTTTTGTACAAATAAGTGAATACAATAAAATACATTTTCCATCTCCAAGTGATTTTTTTTTTTTTTTTTTTTTTACAGTTCTCTCTTTGTATTTGTATATGTCAGGGAGGGGCAGGAAATAATTTTCCTCTGTCTTTTCATGGACGAATAAAAATGTCCTCTATCATAACAGCCGATTTAAGTCATATTTCCCTTTCATCTCTAAGAGATCAAAGTCATTAAGCATTCACTTTCTGGAGTGACCCTGTTTTTATTGATTACATTCAGATAAATTGTACAAAAGTACCCATAGACTTCATATCCTCCATTTTCTACCTCTATAGCATCATGAGAATAAATAAATCTGCTATTTGATCTGACATTTAAGAAGCCGATATGCATATGTACAGATAGCATGACCATTTTCCCCACAACACCCATTTATTAAAAGCGATGTCATGAACTTTAAAGAAAACCCAGATAAGCTCATTTGCACTACTAAACGAAACAGCCAGTAAAGAATTGTTTCTGTAGAAGTTTTAGATGTTGCAATTCAAGTGGAAGAACTGACAGTAACAGGTCATTTTCATGAACAGATGTAAACCTATTCTAAAGATAGAAAAACACTGGCCTTGTATATGCCTGCCAATTTTTATTTTTCAAAATCTCCCTGTCTCCTTTCACAGGGCAAAAGATGCTGTCACCAGTACCACAACCACCTGGATCCAATCTTTGCTCTAATACTTTGCTATGCTCAAGTTCATTCTATCTGACTTTTCTGTGACCAAAATAAATTTTATTTGGAGTAATACATTGGGGATTTTTTTTTTTTTTCTCTGAAGCAAACACTTAATGAGTCTAGTGGTATGTCTTACTTCTTTCTTCTCACCCTCTTAGTCAAAAAACAGACTACTGCATTTTCACGTGTCTTTGGGCAGCTATTCACTCATAAATCAGAACACTGTTGAACATGCAAACTTGTATTTTAAATTTGTATCTGCATACCAAATTTGTATTTTAAAATAATTCATGTCCAAAATATAAAATGTTACCCTGTGAAGGAAGAAATCAGGCTACAGCAGGATTCTTAAATTTTTATGTACTATCTTAAGACTGGCAGCCAGAGAACAACACTGTGAGATCACACTGAAGTTTTACATTGGGATATTATGTCAACAAACTTTTAGCAAGTGGGAGACACACTGACCTCTTTTGGGCAACAGGAAACAGCAGCTGTATGGCAGAATTCTTCACAGAAACGGAACTTATTGTTTATTCTCATTATACCCGAATTTCGGTTGACAGCTACGCCACGCCATATGTTTATACCAGCAGAAAGCAGTTGCCCTTGAAATAAATCAGAACACAAACCTTTCACCATTCTATATACAGCAAAATACAGCATCTTAAAACTGTAAGATGGATTAAAGTCCCAATCTCTACTTTAATTTTTTCGGTACCTTTAATTTGGTAATTCATCAACTTCATATATAGCTTTACGTTCATGTGACACTGTCCTAAAAAGCAGGCAACATACAAATAATTGCCTTTAAAACCAAGATACATGTTATGAAAAAATGGTTTTACAAACTTGGTGAAAATGGTAAAAAATTAGCATATGGGTTTTGATCAGGAAAAAAAAAAGATTCTATAATATAACAAAGTACACTAGTTTTGAGTTGTTCTGCATTAAATACTCTTTAAAAAAAAAACAACAAAGCCATTTTTCACTCACACATGGGACTAAAATTTGGTTAAAATTTGATCTTTACATCCATCCTTTTTTTTCATTCCACAAATCCAGAAAGTTTGCTTGCAATATAAGTTATTCTAATTTCTAAAAAACTAACTATTAAAATAATTTGCTGCTTTAGCAAAATTCCTTTTCCTTTGTACATGCCCAAGCGTGCAAATAAAAGGAGAATAGAATGACTTCAGTAGAATTTAAGTTGACATCTGTTATGGAATAGCAAAATTGTATTGCAGAAAGTACTGAAATTCTCCAAGAATGTCAGGGTGCAGCAGGAATCATCAGGCTACCACTTAAAGACAGACAAATCTTTTCAACAGGTTGAAATGCAGTTTAGAGTATAATATTAAGATCAGAAATGCCTCTTACAGAGAAAGAGTCTTTCCCTTCCCCTAAACCATACTGCTGCAATGAATTATTAAAGTAGGGAGCTCTCACACGGTTTATGTACTCATCAACCTGATCAATTTTCTACAAAACACAGACATGGATCTCTTGTTCTTTTCTGAAACAGATCTTACCCTTCCAGCCACCACAATGACTCAAGTGGATCCTTTCAGCAGTAGGAGAGCACAGTGTATGTTTTACTACTTTGGCTAAAATTTTATCCTGTCAATATATACGCAATGTATATGAAGCACCAACAGGTAACAGAATTTGTTTCATTTCTGGGTTTCAAAAAATTCTCTAAATGTAGTATATTCTCATCATACAAGCCTACAAGACCAAAGGACCTCACAGTTCAATGACGTATGCCTATAGGCAAAGTAAGCAAAACAAACATGTTTTACTGGTTTTAAATGTCTTCCAAAATCCAAGTTCTTTTGCTTATTTTTCTTTCTATTTCTTGTCTGAGTCTTTTTGGAAGAAACTGGAAAAGTTTTCTAAATGAATTAATATATACTATACACTAACAGTGTTACAGTAATTTACAGTAATTCAAATATTATGTATTGCTACAATGACCTGTTACTATCCTTACCCCAAACAATTTGCCTATTCATAGTTCACATAGGAGCAGCACTAAGAAGGCAGAACACCATGTGAGCTCCATTCCTCAGACATTCCCTCTGGTCCATGGAAGACAGTTCAAGCATCTTCCATTACAATGCCGTTAGCAACAAGAATCTTCCATACATGTTTTTCTTACATTAAATTACCTCGCAAGGTCAATTAAAAAGCATTGTTTTAAAGACTTAAATTTAACATACTCTAGAACAGCCCTACCTTATATCCAAGAATATTAACTCCCCAAAACAACAGCGTGCCTTCTTTCTAACCCAAGTTCAGAACGCACGTACTCCAAGTCACAAGGCTGATGACCTCCAATACATGTCCTAATCATCTTATCCAATAATAAAATACCACAGAAGAAATTTTGCCAAAATAAAAATGGGAATATTTATTATCTTTTCTACTAAAGCAATGCAGATCTTTTGAGATTATACATTGGTCTTTGCAAATGTTTCTACAGCTAAATTCATACTTTTCAATTTTGTAAAAAAATTAGACACATACTTCAGAAAAACAAAGACACAGGGTATGTCACTGAACAACTGGATAGTATTATGATTGTTAGTAGGGATGAGCAAAGAAAGCTCATGCTTATACTTAAACTCTGGCATTTGTATCATTATCATATATTCGAGTGGGACAAAACGGGTACATTTTCCTTGCACATTTTTAGGTCCTCTTCCCAAGCTTTCAGAAATCAGGTAGACTTAAATACTGATTTTGACCAAGAGAACCTAAACATTACTTAGCAGTACTACATGCACAAGATGCGGGGGAAGGAAGAGAATTAGACCCGTGCATACAGTACAAGACAAACTGTTACAACTGTTAAACGTGCGCTGGACAAAATTTAAAGTTTATGAAAAGTTTTATTTGTCGTCATGAAAATAGTTTCAGAAGCACATAATTGTATGTATTTTGCAAAGTCATCTTCACTTGGCCTCCTGAACTTTCTTGGCATTCTGTTTTTCTTTTGCCTAGAAAACAAAGGGAGATGATGTTAAGCCCTGATAAGACAAAGATCTTCTTTCTGGAGCTTTGAATGACTACTCATTACACTTCTGAATAGTCAACAAAATATGTTGTAGAAAGAGACATTTTAAATGTAAATTTAGACCCTTCAGAAGTATCCTACTACTATTTTACTAGGTTCATACATGAAGCCTTTAAAAAATACATATAGTTTCTTTTGTATTATATATTTAAACCTATAAGATAAGGTAACTTTCATAGGGGAAAAAGAGAGATAAAAAAGCACTATTTTAAAAACATAATTTAACTTTCATTCTTCATACCTCCTTACTCATTTAACATAGAAATAACTCTTCCTAATGAAAACATTTTGTCACAAGAACACACTGCATTCAGATATACTGATTATCACAAATTAAATTCTGAAGCAACCAAGATCTTAGTTTTTTAAATCTTTCAAAAGAGCAGAGTGGGAAAAAGCCCACAAGAGTTCCTACCAATATATCTGCAAACAGATTCTCACGTAACTTGTATTAATTCATAAATAGTTCAAATTGACAGGGAGCTAGCATTTTCTTCCTTATGAATTTAGGGAAAAAAGATTAGGCAAGAAGAGTGGACAATTCAGATGAAATACCAGCCATCTTTCTGTCAAAAAATTTGTTCGCTCTGAATCAGACTCCTGCTTTTTACAACTTATTATTGAACAGAACTGGATCTAATTCAATGATTTAGAATTAAGACTTGTTATCACCAGCTGCTCAAGTCCACTGGAAATTTACTTGTAAAAGAAGCTTGATGGTGTTATAAATAAGTCCTATTAACACGAAACTGGATTAAAACTCCACAAGTTACCCAAAGAAGGAACAGATTAAAAACTGAATCCAAAAGTTTCTGTCTTATTAACTACTGGCCTGCAAACATACTCTCCTAAGTAAATTCAGCTAAAGAATGTACTAATTAAATAATACTTAATTCTTTTTTTATTATAATAATTATAGAGATCCTTTTTCAGTGTGAGTTCAAACTTAGGGATACTATCTATGGCACATGAGTAGATATGCAAGCCAGCACTGATACTACAATTCAAGTACTTGACTAGCCATACAGTTTAATAACCTTGCCAAAGTGACAGACACACTTTAATACCTAAGCCTTAATACAAACCTTAATAGTAAATCAATGTTAATAGCTAGACACCTTAAAAAGGGGAGAACAATGAACCAGCAAATCAGCATAAGAACAGAGAAGATTAAGAGAACAAATTTCAAGCTACCTAAATTACCAGAACCTCTGTGCAAAGGTTGCCATCTAGTGTTGACAGCTAGATAAAACAACAAAACTGAGTATTAAAAGTCCAGGTTGGCGAAAGAGATTAATCTTCTATGTACACACCTGCATACGTATACATTTAAACAACCTTCAGTTCAAAAAGGGATATCAAGATAGTATGGGGAACTCTACCACATACTAACTGGAGCTACACATCACAATTTTAATCGGGCTTTTAATTTCCCAAGTAGAAAAGCCCAAATCATGTGTCTCTTGTATTGTAGCATCTTATGCCCTGTAATGCAATCGTTCAGCTGATATTGAATTGCCTCCTCCTATATCACCATTAGAAAAATTTGTTTAGGTTATCAAAGGGGAGATAGAGTTTGCCTTTGCATAGTAGTACAAAGTTGGTTGGTCTCACAATCTCCAGTCTCCACTGGAACTGTGCCTCTTGAGAACTGCAACGGACTATCAGGTAAACTAGCAATATAGCTGAATGTAAAGTTTAAATAAATAAACCCATGCCATTTATGCTTCCAAGATACTTGACTGCATTTTAAATTTTAAGTAGAAGGTATGAAGAATTATAGTAATATACTGTTTCTTAAAAGTCAGCTAGGAAATACTCACTTTTTCTACTAATGGTATTAACTGTTGGTGCTCTGCTAGAGTCTTTAATAATTCCATGATGAAAGGCAGATAGTTATGTTTTCTTCTAATATTTTCAATCTAAAAATAAATTAAAAGCATTAACAGATTATATGGGTAAACAGAGATTTTCCCCATCCTTGTCGTTGTCACTACCTCCCCCCCAAGAGCTGGAGTTCTTTTTTAAATTTCAGCCAGCTAAAAATAAAGTCAAAGCAATAAAATTCTGAGCATGTGGTGAGAAAGTATATGCCAGATGAATTTACTCCTTAAGGCACAAATTCTCCTTACGGTCTTTTTTCATGCTAGCTGAAAAAAAACCTCAATGATTAAGTAGGTTATATGGCTTAGCCACTGCTGTAACACTGACATGTATTGTTATCTATTCACTTTTTTTTTTTTCTCTCAACTAAAATTGCAGTTCAACCTATGTATTTTTACAGTCCCTTGCGTAGTTGTGGTCTCAGCCTAGGCTGAAGATTTAAACATTTCTGTAATGTAAAAGCGTAACTGTTTCTGTTATACTGAACACTTTTCAGTTTCTACAATGGTTTGTTTTTTCAACTGACCCCAAGTAGACACCCTAACATAAAGAAATGAGGACTTTTAAGCAGTTTCCACAATATTTCCGCACACAATTAGGAACTTTAAGGTTTTTTACTCCCCAATTTCATTTGTTTGCTTACTCTCATGCTTGGTAAAGCACATGCTTTAGTTTTTGGTTGTTTGTGTTTTTTTTTTTTTTTTTAAATAGTTTCTTGAATTGCAACCTGATGCTGTGGAAAAGAACGTAGTGACACTGCTTTAGAGACAGATAACAATAACACGTTACAACTTAACAAATGTACTGTAGAAATATATTTGAAATAATCATTAGAATTATTGAAGTCTTGGTCTGTACCTTGTAGAAACTAGTGAAAACATTTCTTTCATTTTTAGTGAAAAAACACAAAATCTACTGCAAATGTTTCTTTCATTTCTTCATCCTTTGATATATACAACTTCTATTTTAAAACTTATTTTTAATCTAGCCACTTTCTATACCCCTCACAAAAACAGGTTAAGGGATTAATAAAAAAAAAAAAAAGTTTGGTTACCCAGCTTCCCCCCTGTACCCCACAAAACATTCCTTTAAAAGTATTAGGGAATTATCAAAAAAGTTGGAAGTGACGATCTCAGAGAAACTTTCCCATACCTCTTTTTCATTAATACCACATCATCTCAAAGACTGATATACTTTCAGTGTACACACATAAAATACTTATTTAGGAAAATGCAGAACATGCCAATTGTGTCTTCATCGCTTTCCACAGAGGAAAAGACAGCAGGTAAACTATAATAAAAGAACAATTCAAGTACCCTAGGAGAGCTTCTTCACTAAAAGCTATGCAAGTACTTATATGTCAGAATAGGAGATATACGTGCAAACACAAAATGAATCTATACATGAAGTTCACAGAATCTCTCGATTAGCCTTCATTATCAACTGACACATCAACATTCTTCATTACTGACAATGAGAGCTGGAAGAACTTATATGAACACTCTGTAGAAAAATGTTACGACTAATATGCCAAAGTCCTTCTAGTAAAAACAAACAAAAAATCCTACTTAGTAAGAGGCCACTGTTACATATAGTAGTGTAATTAGCAACTCCAGCAAGAAAAGGCCGATCAGCCTTCTGGGGCATATAGAGCAATTTCTTTGTAGGAGTTCCAGAACTCACTGTGCTTAAAAAATGCTTTAAAGTGAGAAAGATACAAAGAAGTGGCAAAACAAAGGGAGCTACAGAGACCATTACAAAAACTGACTTGTAAGCCTTATGCTAAAAGGAAGCAAACTGGTGATTAACCTGCAAATTCAGGAATGCAACATGAATTTGCCTAACATCGTCTTCCTAGTACCCATCCAACTCCTTCAGATTAATTGCAACAGCCTCCCATAGATATAAAAGCTGGCTTTTTCTTACAACTTTCCCAACAGTTTCATCAGAAAAATCAAAGGCTACATACCTTATATCTTTTTAATTTTTGGTTCTCTTCTTCAATTAACATCTGGTATTTTGCAACTTCTGATTGTATCGAACTTAACATATTACTGCTTTGATCTGTATCCATAGGCTCCTCCTTCCACAAAACAGAAAAAGCTAAATGGATGATGTTACTGCATTTTTTTTTTTTAATTAAAATAAGTCTTAAGAGTATTTCTATCACAAAAAAAAATCAGTTTTGCCTACAGTTATAGGAACATTCAAAGAATTTCCACAGTTAGTTATAAGCAGATTAGCTCAAGTACTAGGAAAAGAACAGTTGAGCTACTGCAGCAAATTAGTCAAGAAAGAGAGCCACAATGACATGGTCATTCTGTACCGAGTGCTCAAATTAGCTCACCCGGAACTAACCAGAGCCGCATCAGTGCATCCACACAGCACTGCACTGTGCTGGACAGATACGTAGTAAACCTTCCCTGCTTTTTTTAGTGATACTCCATTTGGAGCAAGGAAAGGAGGAGGTAAATAATAAAGCGAAGACACAGAACTATTATCAGAGAACTACTCCAGTAACTTAAATACCATGGCCTACCTCTGCAAGTTGCTGCTGCAATTCTGCAATCCTCTGCTCATATATCATCTTTCTGTCAGATACAATAGCCATCAAGTTAAACCTTATCTCACCTTCACTGTATCTAAATGAGGAACAAAAAACAAAAAACCCCCACTTTCAAAATTAATCATTAACATGACAACTCAAAAACCTCCTCCCTGATTTCATTATGAGGGAATGTATTTTCTGGAAAAAAAAAAAAATCTAAATGGATCTGTTAAATTAAGTTGTGCTACAGATCCAATCTTGCCACGAAATAAAATCAGACCTCAAATGAGCATTATCCAATATGTAACTCCTAATAACCTCCTCTTGCAAGATATTACTATTCTTGTTTGTGGTCACAAAAAAATAAATATTGAAACTGTCCAAAAAAGAAAACAAAACATGTTATAGTTGACAACAAAACTTGCTAAGACTGCTGCACACAATAGTTTTTACTTTCTCATTACTGTTACTTGTTAGAAAATGTTGGAGACTTCTTCATACAATGTGAAAAGTACACGCAACAATTAGGCTAGCAGGCCTTTCAGAGTTTAAATTCTCCAAATGTGATTTGGTAGTAATGTTTTGGTTATCAAAAAAAAGTCTTCAAGTAAAAGACTTTGAAAATTATTTTCTAAGAATGGCATAAAATCAACTTTATTTCTAGCACGTTTGGGGCTGCAGCTTGTGGTCAGAGCTAAGTCTATAATATGTTTTTCTAGCTTAAATTTCTAAAACAAGCCACTTACCTGAGGAAAACTTGTTCTCTGTAAATACCAGCTGTATGGATATAGTTCTTATCTGGTTATTTTTAATTATAAACGCACACCCAAACTTTATCCATGGTAATGGCACTCTTAGTTTTCACTCACAAGGACCCACAGCTGTCTAACAGAGTTTGTAATCTTGCTCTTCCTTTTTCAGAGTACTAGTAGGATCTCTCTTCACCACACAGATACCTACTTTGATTAATCATACAGGAACACAGCGTATTTGAGACTTATCTATCATCACATTTGGCTCATATTGGGCAATAGGTTCTGAAGTCACACAGTGATATGCACATAAAAATGATGCATAAGCGTCATTCCTTAGAAATTCAGCTGAAAGCCTTTAATTGAAGGAAATTAAAAATAAGGAATTTTTGAACATATATAAGGTGCTCTATTTTAAAAGCATTGTGACCACTTACTTTTGTATACGTTTCTCTATGACAGGCCGTACAGCACTTATCCAGTCATCTTGATTGCATGCACCTAGAAAAAACACAAAGAAAAAAAAAATTAATCTTCTTTGCAAAATTTATTGCAAATTCAAGACTTGTATAATTGGGCTTATGCAGCAACTTCAGAATATGTAACAAGTTCTTCCTTGGCAACTGCAGTCTCAAATTACTCAGGTGATTTTTTTTTTTAGGAGGTGGAAGACTTTTTTAATAACAATACTTAGGTAATGTACTGGCCAAAGCAATGGAGCAAAACTAAATTTTAAGGGCATAAGCATCTAACACTTATTTTGTTGATAAAAAGAAACAACAAGGCAGGGGGGAAAAGTATGTTATGCAAGATTTTTATGACACAAAAGAAATCAGTTGGTATGACAACATAAAAGTAGACAGCAAAAGAAAAAAATTATGGATAGTTACAGCTGTTCCATTTAGACAAAACAAAGAGTTAATACTATGTAGATGCAATACAATGTTAAAAAGTCAGACAGAAAAAAATATAAAAGGATATGTGATAGATAACTTGATTTTAAGATAAACAAGAGAATAACTAAAGGCGATTTCATAAGTTGATAATGCTTCTTTAACAATTTCAAGACCTTAAACCAAATGAAGAGACTCATGATCTTGTGACCATGAAAGTTATGTTATGAGTAGGTCAGCAGACTGTATAGTCTCTCTAGCCAGACTAAAGATGAGATTTAGCAGCAAGCCATTTCTCAGCCTAAAAATAAATACAACTGTCAAGAAAATTGGGAAAACACTCTGGAAGTGGAGCGTGGAACATATTGAGATTATATCAGACTCAAAAGAAAGTGCAGACACATGATAGGCACTGTAGAGCTTTTCAAGACACAAGATGGCACACATACTGCAAGTTACGAAAGATTACAAGACATGAAACAGGAACAAGTCTTACAGAGAATAAAACTATGCTAAAAGTAGCTATTCTTTTTTAAACCTTTGGGAAAATTTTTGCTATCTAAGAAGAAAGAGGGCAGTGTGTAAACACCAGCCACATAATGCATAAAAAGCACATGGAGTCAGCTGTATACATGCTCCCACAGAAGAAACAAATGATAAAATAAACAGTTTATAATCAACCTGGGAAAAAAAATAGCTTTGAAAACATGACATGGGAATTGTCTTGGGTGACAATACCACAAAAAGGAAGATGTGGGGAAAAACATCAGCGAAAGGAATTGCGCACTGTCCGTATGGAAAGCCAAGAAGATTACCAGGTGTTGTTAGCAATAGCTCAGAACAACAACATATTTCCTCAGGTAAGGAGAGCAAATAGCCACAAGAAGTGGGTTATGTAAACTTCTCTCCTGCAGCAAAACTATTAAGGTATTAGAAGCCCACGGGATTGCATGGCCTGTTCATTTGATTACTGAATGAAAGGAGAGATAATTGGAAACATGGAGGAAGCAGGAAGAAAATTGCATTTTCAGACCAACAAAAATAAAACAACATAAATGACTGCAAAGAAGAAAACTTAAAAAATATGCTTTATTTTAATAAATGACTTGGTTTGATCCTATAACATACAACCAATTTGTTGCAATAAGCTATTGTTAAAATGAAGGATGTTCAGAAAAAAATATAAAATATTACCTAAATCAATTGGTCCTTCCCTTAAGCCATCTAGTTCATATAGCCGTCCGTTAACAGGAACATAGCTTACAAAGTGAAATGCATCTTCTTCTTTTGCTGAAGACTTTGCATCAAATTCAAACATCTGTTGTCTGCAAAGAAAATTTTAAAAAATCTGAGATGAAAAAGAATTTGCTCAAATTTTGCCTAGATTTAAAACATGCGTTACCTGGCAAAACTGTTGTGAACTTGCCGAATCACTTCCGAGTTGCTTAGTGCCAAACCTTTCATCTGAAAGTAAGTAACAAAATTAAATTGTAAGCCAATGTAGATATAACACTATAATACTTAAAATACAGAAAATAGTAGGCACTTACCGCAGCATCAAAACTTTGTGAAAATTCTTTAAATTCTGACAAAGTCTCTCCTAGATGGATATCTTGATGAGCACAATTTAATAGCACACTTACTATGGCTTGAGTGGCACAAGCATTATTAATTACCTAGAAAAAAGTGTTGAGAATTTGTTCAGTACTGGTGATAAAAATTTAATTTCAGCTGGGCAACATTCTTCATTACAAACACGCACTTTCTATGCTGATTCACATTGGAGCTTCAGTCTAAAACGGGCAGGAAATCTAGTCTGAATAGCCACAGAAAAGGCTTTGCTGTAGGAGACTAATAAAATGAACATAGGATGACTGTCATATACAATTCATTGATAAAACTGGTATTTCACACCTCTACTTAGAAACTCTGTCATTCTACTGTCTCACCACCTCCCTAAAGTGATTAATAAAGGACGTGAAAGAAATACAGGAACCCTCTGATTTCAGTGGAAAAACAAATTACTATTAAAAGCAAGCTGCCCAAATTACATTATATCTATGGTTTTAAAAAAGCCAATTCTCCCACAGAGAATGTCCTTCAAATAATCAGAATTCCAAGCAGGAGTAGGAGTTCAAAAAAATTTTAATTTGGGACAATAAGGCACATTATGGAACCTAAAATTTTTATAAAAATGATGCATTGGACAAAAAATTTCAAATATCCTAGGAATAAACTAATAACATTTAGAGGTGTTCCAAGATGTAAAGATTTTTTTAAAAGATGGTTTGCTGAATAATAAGCCATATGAAATTTTAGATTTTTCATTTGTTTCTTAATTTACAATATAGCTATCCTATTCAATCTTACATTTAAGTTACTAGTTTGTGTGACGCTGGTCCTTAGACTTAAGCGTTAAATATTGCTTTTTTTAAAAATATAAACAAACCTCTTCATATTACAGCCATGTTTTTAATGTTGCTTAGTAATGCCCAAACTACAGTATTTAAAGAGAGAGACTACAAGGATTATTAAATATAATCTGAGATTTAATTAAAAGCACAGTAATTAAATGGTGTAAGGCCATAATAGCAGTTTTTTTCTCAGTGAGCTATAGGCTAGGAAAAATAATATATCTTCAGTCTATGAGACTATTTTGCAATTGAAAATACTACTTAAACCTTAGGACTGGGAAAGAGGATGTTGATTTTGTATTAAAAAAATGAAAATTAGTTCAGGGCTTTGAATGTGAAACCACTTCCAACAAGAAAGGAGAAAGAAAAAAAAAAGAGGAAAAAGCCAACTAACCTGTTTTGCAATCAAAGCTAGTGTTTAACAAAGGAAAACCTACTATGTTAATACTATAAGCCACATCATATATTAGTTTTCTATGCTTCAGGGTGTTCTCATTTCCAATTATAGTGCAAATAATAAAGAATAATAATGCACTTCTTAATTTAAGAAAAATACAATCTAGTTGACTTAAATGGTAATCAAGGGAGTCAACTACACACGCAGAACAGGTTACAGCAACTGAAACTCAAACAAACTGCAGGTACACAACCTGAAGACTAGAGTTCACACAATTACAAAATAAAGGACATAAAAGGAAAATCCATCAAGGGCAGTGAAATAATGAACAGCAGCAGAAAAATTATAAGCCACAGACTACTAGAATGACATAATTCAAGAGAATTAATACTATAACATAGGAAAAGGAACCAAGAACTAAAGATTCTCTGAGATATAACTAGAGAATGGTACCAGAGACAGCTGTAGAAGTAGTACTAGGACAACAGCAGGAAGATCCTAAGTTGATTAGAGTGGGCTAACCTGAAGCAGTGGTTACAAACATTGTAATTAAGCTGATAGAGAAACAAGAAAGAAGGTAGAGACACCTGTGGTGAAGAACTACTAGAACAGTGCTATGACAATGAAGGGAGGGTCACTACAGCAAACTGCACTTGTTAAATGATAACTAATACAGGACATTATAGGGAGGGACAGCACTAAGTCGTAACTATTTTTACTGAAAAATCAAGATGGAACAATCAGTTGCTCTGGCAGACTGCTAACCCAATTATGGTTTCAAAAAAGGGAAGGGAAATTAAGACATATTTTGTGCCTAGAGGCAAGATCAACACAGAAACTGTGTTGGATCAGCTGGATACAGGAGCTTTAAACAACAACAAAAAGAGGCAGAAAAATTACACTCAGCAGGGAATTTGTGGTCTCATCAAATATTTGCCTTTCAGCATAAATATATTTTTGTATTCCGACTGCAGTAGGAGAGGAGTCTGTTTAAGTATATAAGGATGAAGCTAAAGAATCTTGTCTTACTGCTAGAAAACAATATGCAACAGGTGCAGATCTTAGAACAGTGGCCCCCAGCTGCTGAAATGGAAATACATTTAGAACTACAAATACTCTTTAGAAAGTGACAGGCAGGAGGTAAGGAAAAGGCAGCAAGAATAGTCCTGTAGCAGAAGAAGAGGAGCAAGTGCAGGTGATACGCATAAAAGGACAGCATGTTCCCAGATCTAGATGACACAAGAGAACTACCAAGATGGAAGGAGGTACCTAGCTTGTGGTAGTTCATGCGCAGGGCAAAGAGCACAGAGTGAGGAGGAGGTGATTGCAGTACCAAATGTAGATGAGTGCAAGGTTTATTTGTCACATGGGCAGAGCATCCTATCAATGCACACAGCCAGTCCAGCACTGCTATACACACAAGCTAGTGAGTCCTTCGAGAGAGCAATTGGTCAGGATACCTATCTACCCTAATTTCCAACGTATCTCTTACTTAAGGTGTCTCAGCATTGGCAGAAGACATTTTCTGCGTTTAGATAGCATGAAAATATATGCAGGTTGTCCCAGAAAGATTTTTGTATTGACTTGAGGAAACTTAAGAAGTATTTTCTGTTTTTTTGTCCAGAAATCCCAATATTTGCCTGTATATTTCTGTCCAGGAAGTCCTGGAGAGATATTTGATTGATCAATACTCAGGACTCCAACTTAAAGCAGATACCTCTATTTGAAAGATTTTGCTAGCAAAGCTACAAGGTGTATTCAAAAATATTTGAAAGAAAACAATAATATATATACAGATATATATGCACATTAGTGAGATGATCTCAAAAAAACTGAGAAGATTGCCATATCACCAAGCTTAGCTTAAAACAAAGGAACCACTTGAATAGGCTACTCTGGCACACTCTTCAATTAAGATGCGTAACTTCATAAGCACGCACCTTTCCCTAAGCATCCGATCTGAGTTTCTGGATCAACTTAAGGTTGAAGCACTTTAAGTTCTTGACTCGCATCCTCTATCTGATGGATTACATATTTTGTTTTTCGAAAAGCTGTGAATAACCCTGTGCTGCAATTGGTAGTATAACCAGCAAATCTCTGGGGTTCACTTACTAAGCATCCCCATGTTAGAAAACAGTTGGCTTTACAAAGCTCAGCATGAAAAATTCAGCATTAGGACAAAGTTCCAAAACTTATTCTTGTTTAAAAACCCTATCTAATTTTATTTATTTATTTTTATTCCTTTGGAATAAAGATATAATCTTCCTATAGTTATATTCAATTACTGAAAATTTCTTTCGGACTTTGATTAGAGGTGTTGCAAGTTCATTTTACTTCTTATACGTTATCTGTTATCCCAAGTTCAGCTTTAACATGGATATCTGGTCTATCTTAATGTCACCAAACCTGAAAAAGTTAAAATTTTTTAGTCTGAAATCAACTGAAGTATTGGGAATGTTAAAAAAACACACACAATATGCTTCCATTAGTGGCACAAAGATAACTAAAGACCAATGTTTTGTTATTAACAGTATCATTTAGAAGATCCTCCTTCTGAAGGTATATAGATTTTATTCCCAATTAATGAAGTTAATGTTTTATTATCACAATGGTAATGTTCTATCATCACAATGCAGCATAAAATAAATATATGGCACAAAACAAAGGCATGATACCAATACTTCAGTAATAAAACCTGAAGAGTTTATTAAACTAAAAAAATTTAGTACATAAGTCTGCAACAATGGCATTCTTTTCTGTCAAGAGACGCTTCAACTTCTGCAGTGATCAGCACAGAATACAGCTATTCAAAACAGTGCTGAATATAGCTGAATACATTGAGTGGTACAGTCACGTAGCCACTGCGTGTAAAAATAACAGCAAGGGCCTACTTAAGCAACACAGAAATCAGGAAATTCAGAGTTAAGGCTGAAATTGTATCCTTAACTCACCTCATTGTGCCTAGGTATCCTAGCTCAAAGGGTATGTAAGATCATCCAGAGTTCTGTGGCCTCAAATAGAGGACCAAATCATACCTAGGCATAACAGGGAGGCCAAATTTAACATGAGTGCACATAAAAGTGACCATTAAAAAAAAAAATCCTTTAATATGCATGCATATTAGACAGACTTTAAAATTCAACCCCCCCAACATACTCATGGTTTAATTTTGAATAAGATCTAGTTGTCATTTGGAATTCAACTACAACATCGCTATGAAAGTGGATATGAGTAAAATGTGAGCATGCACAAGCTTCTTACCAAAACTGTGTTTCCTAATGCAATTTTAAAGATGTTTTGCTACACAGTTTGAGCACTGGAGCCTTTTACATCTAACTAAAGTTTCCCCCCGCAAAATGAAACAATTTTTAAGATGGAACATTTAATTAAAATTGAACAGAAATGGAGCCATGCTGTAATAGCATCATTTACTTCCCATACTAAATTGTTGTTACATATTAACAGTTACTTAGTCTTGCTCATACAGGATTCAAAATGACACTTTAAAACTTCTCTGCAGTAAAACGGATTGTACCAGATCTGTTTAGATGGTAATATTTAAAAGAAGAAAATATATGGGAAAGGAGAGTCAAAGACTTCTTGCAATTTTTAGGGCTCCAGTGTCATGTCAGTTTTGAAGATACAGATCAGCAGACCAACAATCTTAAATGTCATTAAAAATTTTGCTAACCCAGAAAACAAATCTGTTTGTTCTGGGGTTCCAGCCTACAAATGAACATATGGTTATTTCACCCATCACTTTTGTAATAAAAAAAAAAAGCCTGACATCTGAAAAAGATTCTTGAAAGATAACAAAACCCCATCCTCAAAGCCACCATAAAATTGGACCTAAACCACACATAGAGAAAACAAAAAAGGCACACAAGCCCAGCTGCACAATAGCTGGGAGGAGTTGCTATTTTACAATAGAAATATCTAATATTAATGCTTGTCTTCCCTTGTGCTCCTCCTGGGTGACTCAGGAGGATTCACAGACTGCGGTTTCAAGAAATGCAGTAGCTTCCGTACTACTGTAAAGAAACTCCTGTTCTCTCTCACTTACCTTTTACCTGCTTTGGCCTGTACAGACTCACTGAACAAATACATCTCAGTGTGGCAGGAGATCAACCCAGAAGGTATGCACAGAAAATCTACAGAAAACTGCTGGCTGATGAGCTGCACTGGCTCATGGAAGTCCAATGAGCTGCTGAACCATTGCAAGAGAGGAACAGAACCATTAAGTCAAAAGGAGACAGGCCGAGAGGACCGAGATGTCCTGCTCTCATCAGCGAATCATCACATCAGCCATTTGCTTGAGAAAACACTATCAGTCCTCAAAACATAGCTTGTCAAGTTGGATCTCTAACTAAGGCTAACTTCCTCCAATGCGAAAGTCACCAGAGCTAAACTGGTATTACAAATCCCCCCAAAATATCAAAACCAGTTTCTTTCATTTATGTGTTGACTTTTAATTTTAATTTTTTTGTGACTACTTCAGTAGTTGTTCAGTCACAGTATCTCAGTCCAGGCAAAACTGAACTGACATGAAACACAAGCATATATATGTCTATAAGAAATGTTTTGATTTTGCTAAGCCACCGCACTTGACTAACAGACAATACTAAAACATGAAAAAGATATTCTAGTTTTAAACTCCTTGCAAGTTGCTTTTGAAACCTGTATTCCATGCCATCAAGTGGCATAACTACTATTTTAAAATAGTGAACGCTTCTAGAAATTGCTTTCCATGCAATTAATGAATTCTTAGAGTCACTCCAGCACACCCTCCTTAAAGGCAGGTGAAGGAGGGGGAAGATTAGAAAGTTCCTACACCTCCACAAAGAGGCTTCAGACTTAAGAAAACAGTAAAATACGAATACTTCAAAGAAAGCTATAAAATAAAGACGACTTTTCATTGTTAGCCTTTAATTTTCTGTTTTTGTTAGCAAGTCTAACATTATCCAAATTTTCTGATGTACATGCTGCAATCCCAACTTAAAGCTCAGCAAATCTCTTCTTAGCTACTTGCTTTTAAACTGTGTCACACTTCAAAAAGGGAAGTGGAGAGTGGAGGAGTGAAAAAAGGCAAAAGAAGTGGAGCAAGCACACAAATGCTTCGAAACTTTTCAGCATCCACAAGAACAGCAATTCTGGGAGATCCTCATCTACTCATAGGAAACAAGAAAGATGAAATTCCTTGAATATGGGTAGATTTGCCTTCATCTTAAAAAAAACCTCTCTAGATTCATATCAGAGTAATTTCTTCCTGCCATGTAACTACCCTTTGAGAGCTGTATCAAGGATTTTCCCTGAGGTTCTTTGCATCAAGGCTATTCTGTAGCCACAGCCTACTGATCACTAATGGCATGTTTGATTAGGTAGAAATCACAACCTAAACCAGTGTCTATCAACCTATAAAGACATTTGGCAAACTACTGCTGATCATTGTATCATAAGAATGGTGGACACTGCTTGGCAGGACTCAAGAGCTGCAACAGGGGAAGAATGAACAGAACAGCATTAAAAAAGACCAGGGAATAAAGTCATCCACAATAGCATGAAACAGTAAGGTGACTATAAAAGAAACAAATTAAAGATGATTATCTGCACAACAGAACCACACGTACAGAGCAGCCAGGAGAGCTATAGATACACCTAATGTTTCCATTGCTTTCCATATTTCTATACTTTCAGCTAGAAGTGTGTGGAGACTTCTTTATATCCTGAAATTTAAATACAAAACACTTCTTCGTTGAGGAGGGGGAACCAACCAACCAAAAAAAACCCCAAAACAACAACCAGCCTATGTGTCAGTCTTCATAGAAAGCCTAATAATTTGCCCTTTGGTATGAATGCTTTGTAATTAACACATATAAGGTTACACTTCTTGTTTGGACTGTTATACTTATCACCATTTGAGAAGCAGGTCTTGAAAAAGAGCTAAAAACATTTATTAAATACCCCTCCTTTCATTCTGGTTACTTTCTCTTGCTTTTCTTGCTTGCAAACAATACACACAGCAGCCTGTCAAAGCTAACACAAAATTTCAGTACTAGTTGGTATTTAATAAAACACAATGGATTACATTAGCAAAAACAATTTTTCCTGTAATTTCTAAGTTAAACTCACCTTTCTGATTCAAATACTTAGAACTACATGCCAAAATGGTTTGCAAACTCTTAAAGGAAAGTATTATCCTAGAGTTATACTGCCCTGGCTGCAGAGCATTTGAGAAACACAGTAAGTAAAAACTGGACCAAAATAAACATGCCTTCCTAGAATTTGTTGAAAGTGGTTTCAAAAAAATAATCTGCTCATTCTGCTGAGAACATTTACCAAGTAATTCTTTATTGCACAGAAGAGTTACTTACTGTTATAGAAGGCTGACAAATAAATAAGAGCTTTACTCTTCCATACCTGATGATATTTTTGTCTGACTTGACAGATCAATCTGATTTGCTTTGTTAATCATCTTTTAATACACAGTTCCTACTCTCACAGAACTTGTTAGTCATTTCACCTTGTAAAATGTTAATTTTTGTGTACATATTAACAAAAAGATATTTATTTTTCAGTATGAAAAGCTATGTTTCATGACATATCTAAGAAAAATACTGAACTTGCCGTACCTGTTTAGCAAAAAATATTGTATCCAGTCTGGAATCCTGAACAACAGAACCTGCTGGTTCCTCTCCAGGCTGCCACTTGAAAAGGAAAATCAGCCCATGTACTGGCCTAAAAAATAAAATTGATAGAAAAAAAAAATCACCTGTGCTGATGAAAAATATCAAAGCCAGAAATTTCTACTATAATTTAACGGTATGCTGGTACAGTAATTCTGTTAATTATTTCTTTCTAAACATAGGGAACTTGCACTGAAATTTTCAGATGTGATCTTTTAATGAGGCAGAACATACTTCAGGCTTCTTTCCACATACGCTAAACAATCACAATCTGAATTAGTATTTAGTCAGTAATTTTCATAAGTTAGGACCAGTTTTCCTGGTTACTGTAACTATCACAGTTGCACAACACTCATTTGAATTTGTTAGTGATAAATAGCTATCAAAACATTTGTTGTTCATATACAAGAGCTGGAACTAAAGTTTTGGTAATCCTTTCAGGTATAAATTAAATATTCAGAGAGGAGCTCTCGTGAAACTTCATGCCTTGAGTTATCTCTCTGAGAAGTAAGAGAAATCCGGTTCTCTTTTCTACTAAAATTGTGTCTTCCTTTGCAGACTGCAGGTCTTGCATAGTAAACAGCTCTTACTGCATGTTGCACTGCATTTAGTATTCCCATAAAACAAAAACTTATTAATAAAGGAAACAATTCTTACAAAATCTACAGCTACATTAAAGTAAAAACTTATTCCTCATATCAATCTGAATTTAAGGTCATTGCCACAAAGATGCCACAAAAGATTTATCTACAAAAGGTAAACATACTACTGTACTGCATAAGAAACTTTTCCTAAGCTCTAAGCAGAAGTCTGAGATGTCTTTTTAAACAGTGGGTCCACTGAGGGAATTTGAAAAATGCTACGTGCTATCATATTCTTTAACTCTTAGTGTTTAAGTTAAAATATTGCATGCGTGTGTGGGAAGGAAGGAAGCTGGCCATCACTCAAGACTAGAAAGATATACATCTGACAGTACAAACAAGCAAAGTTGTTACTTTATGAACAAAACAAGGCAACATTCTGATGAGGTATCATATGAAGTACATAGTGCAGGCAGCAAATAAACCACTTCTCAAGTAACATTTCTCCCATTCAGGTGTCACTTGTCAAATACCTTCAGTCAGACAAAAATTCTAGAAGTACATCTTCTGTACTAATTGTTACATCTTCTGAAAGATTAATTATACGAGCGTAGGATATCTTCACAGGAATAGAGTATGGTCTGGGTTAGATGACATTGTCCTCTTAAAATCTTGTATGTGAACACGAATAACACTTAATGCATCACGGACAAAGTAGTAAAAGAATTAATATTGCCTAACGAGAGCAGAACTGTTCCGTATGATATCAGTCATTGTCAGTCATAACAACACTATTTGCCTTCACATACATATGGAAGTGGTTCTGCAGGAAAAATGAGTTACAAAAGTACGTCAGTACAGTAAATGAATTTATTTAAGGCAACAGACGCAATATCATGTTATGTGAGGAAGAAGGACGATAAAGCAAGGGACAGAAGTTTGTCAAAGGGTATAATGCAAGCCAATGACAAAATCATTATAAATCTATTTTCACATTCTAGCTGCCATTAGCATCTCCTTCCAAAACCAGAAAAGCTAGATTAAATACCAAGGCATTAATAAAAAGTAATTTAATTGCCAAGTATTCAATTAAATCAAAATTCTAATGAACTACTGCGGAAACTGAAGGAAAAAAAAACCAACAAAACCAAACAAAAAAATGCCACCAAAAAAACCACCTGAGTTTAGTACATATTCTTTCAGTGACTTCAGACAAATGTGAATAAAAAACCATGCAAATTAGAAAAGTGCCTTACTTCAATTTTTCAAAGTTCTCTGGTTCCAAACTCCATATTTCTTCAACTTGTGCTCCTCTACAACCTGAAACAAGGAAAGATACAGGTTTCTTCAACTACCCCATTCAAAAGGGATGCAGCCAGTAAAGACAGACCCATGAAAGAACTATGGTAACTTTTACAACTTCTATGTCCAGGTTATGGAAGTCTATTTACAAGCTTTAACTCATCTTCATTAAAAAAACCCAAAGGAACCAAACAAGACAGGTCACGAAAAATTACTTGAGGAATTTCTCCTGTGTATGGTGATGTTGTCTTTATAAGACAGCTACATTTAAAAAAGAAGCAGAGGAGATTAACATATCTTGGGTCACCTCATATCCTTTGCTCAACTGAAAATAATACTGTTTTTAAAGACATTGTCAGCCAGTCCAAAGCAAAACTTAAACCATCTATCTCCAGAAAAAGACCCATGTTAGTAGACTGAAAATACTGTAAACAATACACTCAAGCAAGACATTTGCATAAGACAGAGCCCAAAAAGTTCAAATACTTAGTACGTGGAAGATTAATCTATCAGTTAAGTAGAAACACAAAAGGAGAAGCATGCCTGGACTTCACTTGTGAGAAAAAGACGTGACAGAAATCATAAATGATTGTAACCTAGCATAAACCCATTTTGCTTCTTTAGCCAAAATCCTGTGTAGACATATCTGTTATTATAACTATATAATCACAATATTACCAAAGATACTAAACGCAACTCAACATAAAATTTAATATTCTAAAAGCCAAAGCAGCCCCTTGCAGGCTACCCAGCCTACTGCCAAGCACCACAGCTCAGCCTGGTCAGAGTCCTTTCCCGTAAGGTCCTCTCTCCTGAAGGATCTGTAACTGAGCCAGCTGGCACACGACCCGAACCCGTATCCAGCCCTTCGCAAGCGCTGGTATTCTCCCCTACGCGGCTTGTGCTTACCAAGCTCTCCGGCAGAAGCACACATGTGCCCGGGGCTCCGTTGCACAGTCCGCCCTGCGACGGGGCACCCACCGCCCTGAAGCCGGGAACACCTGGGCCGCGGCGGGACAGCCGGAGGCCGGGGCCTCAGAGCTCCCCTCAGCCGAGGGGCTGGCCGCTGCCCGCGGTGAACAGGCGTGCAGGCCGCCGGGGAAGCACGGCGCTGCAAAGCGGGAAGCGCCGGGCGCTGCGAGCAGGGCCCGAGGCCGGGACAGCCGCGCAGAGGTCACCACAGACACGTTCATTCCCACTCGCGTCCATTTGCCGCCGCGCTGCCGGCTGCCACAGGAGGAGGCTTTGCGACGCTCCCGCACCCCTGCAGCAGCGCTCACTCCGCCGGCGCCGGGGCGCGACGGGCCTCGGCCGAACCTCCCCTCCGCCGTGCCCCACAGCCCCTTCTCCACCCGCCCGCCCGGGCCGCAGCCACGCCGCGGCCGGGCTGAGCCCACCGGGGCCCCGCGCTCTTCGCCAGGGAACCGGGCAGCGCCCCGCTGGACGCGGCGGGCGGGCCGGTCTTGCACCCGCGCGGGAAGAGCACAAGCCACCGGCGGGGCCGCGGCCTCGGAGCCCCGCCGTCTGCCTAGCGGCGCGACCCCAGCGCCCGGCCCCGCTCCCGCTTACTCCCTCACCGAAGCCCTTGATGAGCTCCGTGAAGACGCCCGGGTCGCTCTCCATGAGGCACCACTCGCCGGCGCTGCTCCCTCCCGACATGGCGGCGGCCCGCACGCTCCCTCAGGCTCGGCGCCGCCGCCGGCCGGTTAAGCTGCGAGGCCGAGGCACGCCGCTCCCTTCCCGGCAGGCCCCGCGGCCCACGCCGCGCCTGTCATCTCTATGGTGAGGCGGGGCGGGAGCAGGAAACGGCGGCGGGGACTGGATCCGGGGCAGCCGCCCGCTGCCGGCGGTGGTACCGCCCCGGCCGCGGAGCGGCCGCGCCTCCGCCCTCCGGCTCCGCTCCTGTGGCAGCGGAGAGGCGGCGGGCGGAGGAAAGGCCCTGCGCCGCGGCGGGAAGCGGTTCCGGCTCGGAGGCGCGGCCCCATCCGGGCACTGGGGTGCGGCCGCGGGGGGCGGTGGGCGGTGGGCGCGGCCCCATCCGGGTCCCGGGGATGCTGTCAGGGCGCCGGCGGGGCGGGGCTGGGCTGGGCTGCGGGAGACGCGGAGCCTCCGGCGGCCAGAGCGGGACCCGCCCTGCCTGTCCCCCGCGCCCGGAGCCGGCTCCGCCACCGCCCGCCATCCCGGGTGCCCTCCCCTCCCCATCGTCCGGCGGCCGCCGCAGCTCCCTGGGGCTGCGCCACTGCTCGGCGTCGGAGGCCGCGCTGGCCCGGGCAGGCCCTGCCCCGCGGCCCCTCCCAGGCCGCGGCCTCGCAGGCAAGTCGCGCCTCCCGGGGGAGCGCTGAGGGCGGGGGGAGCGGGCTGGCCCCGGCCGGCTGGCCGGCGGCGCGGCGCGGGTGTGGGCTCCCCCTCCGTGTCAGCCCCGGCGCGGGAGCGGGCGGCCTCTCCGGCGCGGTTGGCGTGGATGTCGGAGGAATGCGGAGAGGCCATCTCCGTAAATGGCCACCTCCGGCTTGGCACCTGGGCGCTGGAAACCCCGTGAGGGGGGATCAAAGGGCCTGTCCTTCGGGGTTACTCGTCTGCCGCGCCCTCGCTGGTGTGTGTCGTCTGTAGAGAGACTGACAGCTGAACTCACAGGTTTTCGGGTGTTACCTTTAGATGCTTTTTCTTCATGGTTTTATTCTGCGTCAGCTAAGCTACCTTGTCCCTCCAGTCAATAATTTTTTTAAGAAAACAGACTTTTAAGCAAATTCTGTCGTACAATTTTTTGAGCAAGTCTGTGGTTCACGCCGTCTGGTATCTCCTACACTGTCATCGTACTGGTGATCATGCCATTTGTGATGTGGAAAACGTTCTCCTAGCATTCCTGTTTACATAGAGGTGCTTATCTTCGGAAGTATGAGGACTTACGTTGTTGTCAGAGCGCTGCTGTAGTGCAGGTGTATTTTGTTACAAGCATAGCTCAGTGTGATGGTTACAGTTTCTCTGCTCAATAAACTAGAAGACATTCTTTCTGATCTTCAGTTAATGCTTGTGCAAAATTTTGAGAGCAGAGACTGCATTTTCTTATACAAGAAAGTGTATATGATTTTTAAGTATTTGAAGGCAATTTGAAGTGTTGTCTTCAAAATGTCAATGCATTTTTTTCACAAAAGGTCTGACTTGGTTAAAGTTTAATTCCGTATGTTTTCACTACGAAGTTTGATTCTGCACTGTTAACATAGCAGGTAAATTTAAGAAATTAAGTTAGAACCTGTAGTTCTGTTACAGCTTTGTGCTCTTTGTATTTTTTTTAATATGTACCTGAAACTTGTACTGTAAGACATTTTATTTCTTAGGAAAACTAGGGGTGAATTGTAAAAGTCGCAGAAAATAACAGGAAAACTCAATCACGTTATGGTACAGCAACATAAAGATACTGACTTACCAATCAAGATGTAAGTGCTGTATAGGCTGTTTCAGACCAGTCAAAGCCATATTTTACTTATAAATTAATTGATATGGTGTTTGGAATATAAAAAAAATTTCCCTTAGTGTTTTTTGTCTTTCATTAATAATAGTGGGCAACCATGAATTTTAGTTCAGCAACTTTTGTTATAAAGTGTCTAGTCTGTAACTTTCAAGACTTTTCACATTGCTGTTTGCATTCAAGTAGCTCAGAAATTGGAAATGCTTATGGAGCCAGACTATCATTGATAAATCCTCCATGAGCGTTTGAAATTCAAGTTCACTGCTGCAGCTCAGCAGATGAAGAGTAGGGTTATGGTAGAGCATACGTTAAGTGCGTATTTGCATTTATCTATCTGCAAGGGTGAAAGTTGTCTGTGTTGTACAGGTGTTAAAGGAGAAAATAAGCTTGAGGTCTGGGCAGAGGAGAGGGACTGGTTAGAGGGAGAGAATAGCTTTGGGAATTCGTGAGGTTAAAATACAAAACAGGAGTTAGAAATGGCCAGCATGGTTTAAATAGTTCAACACTGAACTTTCCAGTAAATCCTGGTGAAGTTTAAATTTGATACTTCTAGTGTGGCTGGTTAGTAGTGAAATTACTGATTTGCATCAGCTATTGCAGATTTCAAGGGTAATTCTTAAAATATAGATTTATTTTAAGGAATTTAAAATTCATATTACGATCCAAAAGATTATGTCGGTTTGAAGCTCTTTTCAAATCCCCGAGGCAGCAATAAGCTATTTGAGATAAGTCTGTTTTGTATCCTAGATTGCTTATCAGAAGGCATTAATAACTTTATTAAAGGTTTCAGAAGACATGTCATAGGCATTTTTAATGAGAAAAGTACTGCAGGTAATTAATTCCATTGTGAAATACTATGTTTCATCTGAGAAGACAGCTTTGAGGGCTGAGTGAAAATGAAGCGTTACAAAAGGTGGAAATTGCAACCGCATCTGTTTTTGTAGGTCATAGCATAATTCCTAAGAAGGCAAATCAAAGAGCTAAGCTTCAGAAAAACTAGAAGTAGCTTCAGAAAAACTAGAAGTGTACATTTGCAACTGTCTTTTATAATATGGATGTTTGTGTCAGAAGCCTATGGATGCTAGCACGTACCTCTTTTCGGTGCTATGAGTCCATACAAAAGCCTAGTCCGTACAAAAGTAAACATAAAAATGATCCATTATTAATGTGCATAAGTTAGGTTTGTTACATGGTGTAATAGAGAAGTGCAGCAGGAGAATTTTTTTCTCTGATGGTTAGCTCTGAACTTCTTTAATACAATACAATTAACATCACACTGCATATTCACATATAACAATGAAGTAGTGAACTGTTTGCCTTTCAGGATGATGCCTTTGGTGGAAATACTGATCTCGTGTTACAGTATTTTATAAATAAATCTAGATTTCAATCCATGTAAATATTATTTGTAATTTTAGAAATGTTACTATTTCATTTAGGTTTTGCTGCCATTCTCAGAGTAGTGATGACAACGGTAGCTAATTTGTATTAGTGACTATAAAACTAAGCGTGTGAGGGCAAGTGAGGCTCTCCAAGTGAGAATTAAAATAAAATGGACATATCAGATGGAACCTGTGCAAATGGAAAAGCGTAGGAAAAAACCTCTACAATATTCAAAGTAGTGCTGGTATTTCTTAATATAATCAGCTAAGTGAGATGGTAAATGTTTTGTTTAACCAAAAGCATACCCTTGGAGTTCACTTTAAGTCTTAGTAATCCACAGGTGACTGAAAAGAGTTTTTACATTAGTCTCATTTTAATGTAGTAATATTTATTATAGCAGGGGTATGAAAGATGCGACAAGAATTATTCTCAAGATTTCATATATATGGAGATCTCATTACTCATGCATGATCCTTTATCCTCCCCATTCTTATTTTTGCTTCAGGTTAATGGTGTTTTTTAGTGTCTTTCTGTGTACCCTTTTTTTCTGATAAATAAACTAATGGATGCTGACTGTGATTTCAGGATTTTTTGTTTGGGTTTTGTATGTTTATTATGAAACATTACCTACTGTTTAATGAAACCAGCTAATTGAAGTGTATTGAAATAAAATATAGACATTAAAATGTACTGATACAGTATTCATGCATTGCAAATACCACCCTTGTTATTTTCAGTGTATTTGCATGCTTCAGATGTCAGTGAAAAAGTCGGCTCAACCATGATGTGTATTTAAATTGGTTTGGCATGAAACATGGTTAGAATATTTAAGCACTGACAAAAATAGCTGAGCACTGGTGTTCTGAATAATACAATGAAAGATATTTCTTAGTTCATTTTTAACTGAAACCTGCATTTTTAAACTAGGTATCAGCACATGGCTTCTATTTTTATGATTTTAGCAGCATCCAGAATATAATGGGAGCACTGATGATTATTTGTTATTTAATTCTGGCTGCAGACAGCACATCAGTGCAGATAGGCAAGAATGGGGGAAGGGTACATTTCTAGTCTCTTGCAGAGGAAAGAAAATTCTGAATTCTGTGTCAAAGAGAAAGTAGGGAAATTGTGTGTAAATCAGTGTGTTACCTAAACTGGGGGGGGAAATCTCTGTCTGCATTAGTAACATTTATTTGTGCTAGATTATCCTGGTAAATGAAGCAAAATGGCTTTTATCGTCAGTATCCAAATAAGCATGTCAAAAGTAGATAACTGCAGTACCTAAAAATTGTTAAGTGGATTTCTTCGAAATGTCATTTGTGTGTGCTCAGACTTTAGTGTGTGCATATTTTAAGATCCATGTGCAGTTTGATGGAGTGGATTATTGGTGTGTTTTTTTTTTTATAGGACCTCTTGGTGGTATTGAGTGTCTTTTTATTGTTTGGTAAGAACTGAGAAAACTGAATTTATTGTTGTCATATTAATGTTTCGGAGATAGTGATGATGATGAATTTTCTTCCCCTTACCCTGCTGATTTCATTTCACCTGCATTTATTTCAGTTTAAATGCTATGGCTTGAATTTTACTATGCTAGATGTTTTCCAAGTAAGAGCAGTGTTGTTGCTTACAAATACTACAGCTGAACTCTCTTGCAGCTCAAGAATGTATAAAGACCTAAAAGATGGTGAATTTTTGTGCTGTGTTTTGCTTCTTAACCTCAAATGTAAAGCAGTACAGAGTTTGTTGTTAGGTCTGTGTGTTTTCTTGGATCTCACTTTGTCCTGGTTTCGGCTGGGACAGAGCTAATTTTCTTCTTAGTAGCTGGTATAGTGCTGTGTTTTGGATTTAGGATGAGAATAATGTTGATAACACCCTGATGTTTTAGTTGTTGCTAAGTAGTGCTTATACTAAGTCAAGGACTTTTCAGCTTCCCATGCTCTGCTGGGTGCACAAGAAGCTGGGAGGGGGCACAGCCAGGACAGCTGGCCCAGACTGGCCCAAGGGCTATGCCATACCGTATGACGTCATGCTCAGTATATAAACTGTGGGGAGCTGGCTGGGGGACAGCAATCGCTGTTTGGGGACGGGCTGGGCATCAGTCAGCGGGTGGTGAGCAATTGCATTGTGCATTGCTTGTTTTGTATATTTTTTTATCATAATTATTATTATTTTCTCTTCCTCTGCTGTCCTATTAAACTGTCTTTATTCAGCCCATGGGTTTTACTTTTTTTTTCCCCTGATTCTCTCCCCAGTCCCTCTGCAGGGATGAGGGTGAGCAAGCGGCTGTGTGGCGCTTAGTTGCCGACTGGGGTTAAACCACAACACACTTGAAACAGCAGACTATTTGAGCCTGTAATAAAGATAACTTTTTATTGAGCTGCTGTCAGTTGTTAAGAAGCTGTTGTCTAAGCCTCACTGAAACCCGCCATATTTAAACTCTCACAAAGTCTTCTGACTAAACAGTTTTTCAGTATTTTAGCTCTTTATTTTGGCATCATGTTTCTTCAGTTGGTCAGTATTACCAAGTCTTCAGCAAAATAGAGTAGGGCAAGATCTGAGTTTTGAGCAATTTAGTATGCAATTCAAAAATCTACCTAAGAAAGTGGTGTAATATATTAGTGGCAAAAGGGCATAATACCAGCCGTGTTTTCTGCGTGCCACTTACCAGGGTTAAGTAGTTTCTAAGTTGGTTTCAAGGAAATAAATTTGTCACCATTGTAATTCAGATTTTTTTGTTTCTTTTGCCCTAACAGATGTGTATTATTGCATACTTAGAGTATACTCTTATTAAATTTATGATGGAAAAGTTACAAGTGTATAGATAAGATATATTTACTTTGCTAACAAGTGATAAAAGAGTAGAGTCATAAGGTTTTCACAGTAGTTCTTAATAAACTTTATTATTCTTTCAACAGACCTCTTGGAAGTGTAAACAATGGAGGACGAGGAAAACCAAGTGCAACTCCTGAATGAAAAGCAGGTGCCGAACTCTGAAAGTGGTTATGTGTGGCATGTCACCGATATGAATCGACTGCAACGTTTCTTGTGTTTTGGTTCAGAAGGTGGTACTTATTACATCAAGGACCAGAAGCTGGGCTTTGAAAATGCAGAAGCTTTAATAAGACTGATTGAAGAGGGTAGAGGTTGTGAAGTTGTTCAAGAAATAAAGACATTTAGTCAAGAAGGCAGAGCAGCAAAACAGGAGCCCTTGCTTTTTGCTCTTGCAATTTGCTCACAGTGTTCTGATGCAAAAACAAAACAAGCAGCATTTAAAGCTGTTCCTGAGGTGTGTTGCATACCAACTCATCTCTTTACTTTCATCCAATTTAAAAAAGATCTGAAGGAGGGCATGAAATGTGGCATGTGGGGCCGTGCACTGAGGAAAGCTGTTGCAGATTGGTACAATGGAAAGAATGGCATGGCTGTTGCTTTAGCAGTTACAAAATATAAACAAAGAAGTGGTTGGTCTCATAAAGATCTTCTGAGGTTGTCCCACCTAAAACCTGCCAGTGAAGGTAATAAATTTTTATTTACCTGAACATGCTGTGTTTTAAACCTTTTATATTTTCTGTGGAACTATTTTGGAAACCCAAGTACCCTTGTAGACTGATGATTTCTTAGTGATGGCATTGTGTAAATTGCACCTTAAAAATGTGAGTGGTCGTATCAGAAATTGACCTGTTTATCTTCAAGGTAAACAGAGTTTGTTCCTTCTGTTTCTTATGTCAAGAGAAGATAAAATAATACAGTTCCCTCAATTTGTTCCTATTTGCTTACAAACAATGAAATAACACTTTTTCATTATTTGGGAAGATCTGTTGGTTTCAAATATGTTAGGCTCCTTACTTCTAAGGAGAATAATACAGTAATTAAAACTACTGCTCTAAGTTGTGTGGGGCTGACCAGCTGTAAGCTGGTTGGCAGGTCTGAGAATGAAACCTGTTAACCCATTTGCTTGCTAGAATGATAAATGCCAGTATAAAGATGGTAATCCTGCTTGGAAAATATTTTTCTTTTCAACAGGAATTGCTATAGTCACTAAGTATATTACCAAAGGGTGGAAAGATGTCCAAGAGGCTTATAAAGACAAAGCAGTTTCTGCTGAGACTGAAAAACTCTTAAAGTATCTGGAGGCTGTGGAGAAAGTAAAGCGCACAAAAGATGAATTGGAAGTTACTCATTTAATAGAGGAATATGGTCTAGTTAGAGAGCATCTCCTGACAAACCATCTGAAATCTAAAGAGGTAGGTAAACTTCATTAGCTTTGTATTCTCTTTAGAGTAACACTTTTCAGAGTCTTAAGTCTAGATTTCCATAAAAAATAGTCCTTATGCTGTTTTTCAAGTTATTTACCCAAGTAGCTAATTTAAAATAATGAAGACCTTCATATAACTTCTACGTTTATTTTAAAATACACTTATTTAATGTACAGATGTCAGTTCTTGTAGTTTAGGAATCTCATCTTTTTTTTCCCTTCTCTTTCTTCGATTGTAGGTTTGGAAGGCATTGCTGAAGGAGATGTCCATTACTGTATTGTTGAGAAATTTAGGAAAACTGACAGCAAATTCAGTGCTTGAACCACGAGGTTCAGAAGTGGCAATAGTATGTGAAAGACTGAGAAATGAGAAACTGCTAAAAAAGGTAAGAAATTTTTCATAATCAGTGCCAGCCTTTGTGGTTTTTAATCTCTTCCTAAACTGTATTTCTTCAGGCAACCTCTTTACAAAATAAAAGGGATGTTCTTTGGAAGAAATGTGTAGTTTTTTCTTTAAAAAAAAACTGCAATAGAATACATGCACTTTTATTTTAAAACCTGTATCTATCATTTCTCATTTGATTTCCCCCCTCCCCTATTTCTGAAACTTTTCTACAAATTTAGTATATTGACAGCTAGGATCTTTTCTTAAATTAGGGCTGTGGCAAGCTTTGCCTGTTGGGTTCATCTATTGCTTCTGAGTCTTGTAATTTAGAATCAGCAATATAAGCTTAAAAAGTGAGTGGAAGTTACTTGTGTAGGATCCTAGGAAGTGAATGAAGAAACTAGCATAGCAGCTGAGAGGAAAAAGAATACAGAACAAGGAGACTTTGTCCTTTCAGATTGCTTTACTATCCGTCAAAGAGGTACAAAATAAGAGGGGAAAAGAAGGTTCCCCAAAGAGAGAATAAAATTTTCAGGAATTTAATGGGAGATAGAGGAGATAAGTGGCTTTTTCTAATAGTTTTGTGAGTTGGGGAGATTAAAATCAGGACACTTAACTTCTTCAAGACCGTAGTTGAATTGAGGACAACAGTAGGTCCTTTTTTTCCTGTGCCACCGCTCTTCCGTTTCTCTGGTGCCTTCTTTAATCATGCATAGTTACCGAGTCACTGGAGAAGGGAGAGCAAAGATGGTGGCACAATACCTTGGTGGAAGAAAGATGATGGACAGGCATTCAGATTTGCTGAGGTTTGCTGCTATAGTGATTAATGACTGAAACTCCTCTTGAGGAAAAAGATAACAAAATGTTGATAAATCAGTAAAGCAAAGATGTGGTTTATAATACTTAGCATGCAGCAGCCACTGATTTGATTTATGTAGGGAAAGCCAAAAAAACAAGAAAGTGTTTGGACTGTCTTCTTATAGTGAGAGGAGAATGAATGCTGTATTCTGAAAATAGTTACTTTATCCAGTTTTACTGTATCTGATACAAAACTAGTTTTAAGTTTGTTCTTTTCCTAACTCAACTCCTTTCCCCTCAGCAGGACAGGGACTTTCTCTTATTGTAAGCATGTGATAGAAAATAGCACTGGACAATCATAGATAGAGCTGTGAAATTTCACCAAAATTCTGGTGATGGCATAAGATAACATTTGCAATTCCTTGGAGGATTCTGGAGCAGGAATGAGGTCCATTACCAGTAACTGACAAGTATCAGTTCATACAACAGCTGTGTAAAGACTTCATGAACTCTTCAAACTTAATGAACATCAAATAACAATAAACTAAAACAGAGGTTTTTTTTTTGTAGTAGGATCTTAGTTTTAGGTTTTTTGTTTGGTTGGTTGGTTGGTTTTTTTGAGGAGTTCAGATCTTCAAAAACTTACTGTTGATTTCTTTTGCCTGTAGGGTAGAATACATCCATTCCATATTTTGGTTGCGTTAGAAACCTATAAAGCTGGACATGGAAGCAGAGGGAAGCTTTGGTGGCGTCCTGATGAAGACATTTTAGAAGCTTTAGATGCCTCGTTTTACAAAACTTTCAAGGTAATACAGTTATTCAATTTGTTAAGCTTTTTAAGAATTCTCTGTTTTCTGAAAGCTTATAAAATGATCAGGAAAAGTTTGTTCAGTGGATAACAATTTTAAAACTTTATAACAAAAATCTTAGGAATTGGGGTTTTATTAAACAAAAAAAATCAAAACTTCATGATATATTCATCTCTTGGCAACATTATTGTCCTAACGTTACCTCAGAAAGGATAAAAAAAAGCCCCACTTCCAGGGTTGAAAGCAGAAGAAAGAAGAAGAAATCAATCTATTAATTATGTGTACCTGTTTTCTTTCTTTTTTCCTTTTAGACAGTTGAACCAACAGGAAAACGCTTCTTACTTGCAGTTGATGTCAGTGCATCAATGACACAAAAAGTTTTGGGCAGCGTGCTCAATGCTAGCACAGTTGCAGCAGCAATGTGTATGGTGAGGCATTACACTTCTTTTATTTGTAACTATTTGCAGCTTGAGCTGCTCTTTTGATACAAAGGTGCTCTGAAGCTGGTTAGAAAGCAGAAGGAAGCTTATATATAATATTTTTTGGGTACGGAAGATGTGACCTTGTGACTCGCTGGTAGACCAGATGCTTAAATCTACTGGCAACCAAATTCAGAAAGATCAAATTGAAGAAGTTGGTTTCCAGTATAAATCAAACTGGTCAAGACTGCTTTTTCACCTACCTTAGCTGAAAATACATTTTAATTTTTTTCAGAGGCATTCATAGAATAATACAGATTGGATTAAGAAATTTTGAAATAATTCTTGTGTGCATTTGAGTTATCAACATGGCCCTTGTATCATAATCACTTTCCCCTCAATGTGATATTCTAAAGCTTCTTGTGTATCTCTATTATAGTGGAGTCAAATATTTGTTGGTGTTTAAAAATGTTTAGTTTTTTATGTCAGAGGGGAGAGAAGAAATATGGAGGTATCTTTAGTTACAGTAATTAGAGCAGTCCTTTAGCTCTGATTTTTGCAATGTTTATTTGCAGTAATATTACAGAATATTTAAAGTGTAGAGTGAAGCAGTAGTGCATATGAGGAGCCATGGTGACTTAAATACAAAAGGATATGTCATGTTGTGTGTTTGGTAGGGAATGCCTTGATTCAGACATTAAAAATTCTGAATAAAATAACTAAATTATTTTTGTCTTCCTCTTTCTCAGGTTGTAGCACGTACTGAGAAGGATTCCCATATTGTTGCCTTTTCACATGAAATGGTCCCTTGCCCAGTGACGGCTGATATGACGTTACCTCAAGTATTAGTGAAAATGTATGAAGTATGTAAAAAAAAAAAAAAAAATAAAAAAAAATTGGGAAATAGTTGTTGCTAACCTCAGAGTGGAGAACTCTCAGCAGTTACACTGTATTTTCTTTGTAATCAATTCTAGTACTGTGTTTAGTCCATATCCGTATAGTAAAACACTGGATTTTTTTTCTCCCTTTTATTTAGAGAATGCCCAGCAAATGTCATTATTTCAACAGCCAGATGTTAAACATTGCAATTTAGAATGGCAGTGTTAGGTCACAATGAATTAGTTTGAAAAGAATATTAAAAAAATCAAACAAAAAAATCCCTGGACAAAACTGAAATTAAATGAATAAGTGAACTGTTGTTTAACAAAGAAGCCTCTGTGTGTGATAAAACATGAAGCTTACATAAAAAGTAATCTTTCCCTGGTTTACTAATTTCTGTATTGATGTGTTCCATGTATATTTTTTTTTTCTTTTAAGATTCCAATGGGTACCACTGATTGTTCCCTTCCAATGATATGGGCTCAAAAAACTCAGACAGCTGCTGATGTCTTCATTGTATTTACCGATAACGAGACCTTTGCGGGAAATACTCATCCTGCAACAGCTCTTAGAGAGTACAGAGAGGTAAATATGCTTCTGACTGTTTATAATTGATGAATACAGTACAAAACAAATACCGGTTCTAAAAATGCTTTAGACTGAACTAGTGGCTTTTTTCAATAGTTACATATTGTTAAAAACTGATATATTTTGTAGTTAGGCAGAATTAGTGCACATATTGCACTAATTGTGCATATGTAAAACCACTGAATTGCTAAAAGGGTTTGTAATTATCCCACCCTGCTCAGTGTACTGCTATATCAATGAAAATTTATTTGGTATTCAGGGAATATATGAATTTCTGTGTTCTATATATAATTGAATAAGTTTTCTTACAGAATGAAATTCGGCTCACAGAATTAAATCTAACTTTGATGTCTGCAGTAGATACCACAAAGTTTAAATGAAGTAATGAAGATAAGCTTGTAGGGAAGGTGTCAGTAGGATGAAGTGACAGTATCTTGTGAAGAAAGCTCATTATGTTTTAAAGGGGCTACTGTAAGCTGTGCAGCTTCATAATTTTAAAACAGAACTAAGAAAATTACCTTCTCCAAGCACATTGCTATTCAAAACTCTTATTTTATCAGCAAACAATCTTTTATGGTTTAAAGGAACTATTTTTTAAACTACAAAAAATACTTTTTGGCAAGCATGTATGTATGGACATTAATCGTAGTATCCTGTCCACCCAGTTGAAATTAATACCAAAAATCTTTAGCTTGTCCACTGTGTTTT
Source organism: Nipponia nippon (assembly GCF_047370975.1). Classification (NCBI taxonomy): domain Eukaryota; kingdom Metazoa; phylum Chordata; class Aves; order Pelecaniformes; family Threskiornithidae; genus Nipponia; species Nipponia nippon. The sequence goes on along the minus strand of NW_028262369.1, from coordinate 47,522,862 downwards.
AGTTTTCTTAGCTGAGATTAGCTTCCATTCCTAAATCTGTTCTTTAAACAAAGAGTTTCTGTACTCTGGCTTTCATGCCACTTGCTTTGCTTTACCTTAGAGGTTACTAACCTGCAAATTCAGCTCATTTAGCAGAATTGTCCAGGCCACAGTTGTTGTGTTTGTTCAACCAACATTTGGAAATCCTTGCCTTAGAAAAAACCACACTCTTTGACTCCTATTAGATGATTTGATAATTATTATTGAAAGTTTTCTCTCAGAATGAACTGCAGAATAGCAAATGCAATCTTTGCATTTGAAATAATCTATGAATCTTAGTATTGCAGGAAAGTTGTGCTAATATACCTCATTGTAATTATTTCCATTTATTTAAATATATCTGCTGCAGGTTAAGTACAATGTTAAAAGGCAGTCTGCAATTCTGGTTATGGCATATCTAGTTTCTGTCAGTATGCGTATTCAGACAGTGGTTTATGCAAGCAAGATAGCAAGATTTGGCCCTCTGGCATGTTTAAGTATACTTAAACTGTATATGTGTGTTCTGATTATTTTTTTTTTGTCCTTCCTCTAGAAAATGGGTATTCCTGCTAAATTGATTGTTTGTGGAATGACCTCAAATGGTTTTACGATCGCAGATCCAGATGACAGAGGCATGTTGGATATATGTGGCTTTGATACAGGAGCTTTGGATGTTATTCGAAACTTCGCTTTGGATTTGATTTAATTTTCTAGGCATCTGCTCTTCCCAGTGGATCCATTGCTGGCAACAGACTTCACCCTGGGAACTCCCAGCCAAATATACTTTATTAGAATATGGCACATTATATACATATCAGAATGTTACCTTTTTGTGAAGGGAAAACAAGAAAAGCAGATGAGAAATCTCTTTTCTTTTTTCCTGTTGCACACAATTTAAAATAACAGTGGGAAGTTTGCTAAAAGTAGCTACAGGGCTATACAATACATAATTTCATTTATAATATATTATAAATACTGAGAGATTTTTAATTTTTCCCTCCCCTTGTTGCTGTGGAATGCTTGTTTGCAAGAATAAATTGATGAATTACTCTTAGGATGGGGTAGGAAAAAAAAGTGGGTTCAGTATTTTTAATAATGTCAGTTTAACAGCAACTTCATTGAGAGGGTTTTTTTCTTTGGGCTTTTTTTAATCTTTGTATTTTAAACAAATTACTAAGGTTCAACAGTTTCCATTGTTACACTTCAAATCTACAGAAGAAGTATTTTCTGGCACGTATGAGACCATGTGACTGTGATGCAGTATAAAAGTTACCCAGTGAAATTTTATACTGATAAAACTGAAAGTGGAAGAGCTCATGCTAATCTTTTTCTATCTAGATTGTCCCCTGGGTCTTCAGGAGTAAAGTGTAATTCTCTTTAGATAAATTGAGGGGTGGTTTCTGTACAATGCAGTTTCAGAAGCACTATTTTAGATTTAATATGCTTTACAGGAAGTTCTAAAAACTGTTTTTAGTAGAAAAAGACCTTGGAGATGGCTGGGAAGCCATGTTATAACTCCAGGAAGCATCAGCACACTTTCAGTGAGGAAGATCAACAAGTGCATGTGTCTTGGCCTGCTCTTGAAAGCTGAGTGGTAACAACCAGAAACAAAAAGTTACATTTTCTTCAAAAGAATGTATTCAATGATACAGAAACAATCTTCCTAACAGGAGAGTATTTCATTTGTTAAAATCTTTTTGTAGATTAACGTTACTTCTGATTTAGTAAATTAAGTCAAGCTAACATTTTTCAAAACTACCTCCAGTTTATAGTGACCAATTCTTAAAACCTTTTATGAAATGTACAGTTGCCTCCTTCATGTTCTCAAAATCTTGGTTAGGAATTGATTGAAACTGGATTTATTTTTTTTTCAGTCTGATACTAGGAGTGTGAGTAAATAAGGAGAAAGCTAGTGAATATCTTATCACTTTGGAACAGGAATTGATAGCAATTCATGTGTATATGTATTTAATTCTGTGTGTGTGTTTTTATATATGTGTGTATAGGGGGGAGGTTAAAAGGTCTCTTTAGTAGATCACAATCTTAGAAGACAAGAAAGGTTTTTTAGTGATGCTTTTACAACTTCCCCTAAGACATATGTATGTCAGCCTCTTTTATGCTAATTCTGGCTGTTTTAAACAGTGAATTTGATGTTAATTTGAAAATAATTATGATTTATAAAAATAACCCAGTTGTGGTAAATGACATGTAAGACCATATTTTTCTGCCTAAACCCCAAGCTTTTAAATGTAAAATTCAAGTTCATATTATACTTTTGATACTTGTAACACTTTTCGTTATGCCTCATACATATTGATTATAAATGCAAAGCTCTCATTCTGTAGGATGGATACCTCTTTTGGTGCTAAAATGTGAGGTTACATGTTACTGAAGGTATTCTGCTACATACTTATACTCTACCTTAATGAATAAATCAAAACAGTGAGGGAAGCCTTGTCTACCATTAAAACCATGGCTTAAAGAACTGACGGTAGGAATGTTACCTTTCAGTGGACATGAATGTAGTTACTTCTGAATTACCACTGCTCTTACAATACAGCTCTGGTAGAATGCTTGAAGAATACAGGACTGCCACCAGCTTGTCAGGTGACATCTAGAAAAACAAGTGTTCCTACAAAAGCTGAGACATAGCACTTTGAGTTTGAAAAAGAAAATTAGCCATTTCCTATGAAAAATTTCTTACCACTTTTAGTCTCCTTTCTAAGTAAACACCATGAATATGGGGAGTAAACTCATTTGCTCAATACATGTTAATAATTATTTCAAGTAAATGCACTGATGTTTGGGGGTTGGTTTTGGTAGTAATGTGTTTTAAATTACACAATAGTCAAACATCTGATTAGTTGTTTCCTTCTAAGCTAGAGATGTTGAAAATAACTGATAGATAAGTATCTTTTGCAAGTACTTTTTCTTTTTTGGAGTAGTATTTGTGAAGTAATAGGAAATATTTTGGACTAAATATAAAATTAAAACTTAAACAGGTATTTCAAGTAACTTTATGCAGTTAATTGTATAAATTTACTGCAAGTGAAAGATTAGACTAGTTACTAACAGCTTGAATGAACGGTTATAGTAGTGTTGCATCTTTGAAAGCAGTCCAGTTTAAAATACAGTTCCTTGAACTAAAGTGTAAGTGAAGATGAACTTTTCAGTAGAACTTAGAGAAAATGTAGCTCCCTGTATCTATTGACGCTGGATAGCTATGCACCATGTTAAAGATAGTCATCCATGCTGGAGTACATACTGTGCTCCTAAATATTTACCATATCTCTGTACAAAAAATTTTGTTAGAAATAGAATATTGTAAGTGGTTTGGTTATCCGATGTAAAACTAGCACCAACGAGATCATGTTGTCATCTGCTCCTCCTTTAAGATTTTCACAGAGAGGGGAAACTGAAGTAAATGCTGACAGCTGAAACTTTGTAGTGTGTTTCTACCGTTTTCTGTCTGGTTTTGTTATTATCTTACAGTAAGGGGCATAGAAGAATGATGCTGCATATTCGTTTTCCATAGACTGGATCTTTTTTATCTGCCCGTATTCTGAATTTTAGGGGACAGCATGACTCATTTGCCATAACATAAATTTGCCCTGATTTTAGTCTTTAGTTATTAAACTGATAATTTCCAAAATGATATCTGCACATGTAAAGAGGCAATAATTGCTGTAATGTTTTGTTTTTTTTTTTTTAAAAAAAGTGAGCTAAGACAAAGTTGCTAAGCTTAAGCATTAGTTCAGTATACAAGAAATAACCTAGCCTTTCACCAAAGAGGAGACGCTGACTCTTTCAAGTTAATAGTGTTGTTTGCATTGGAGGAATACTTTGACTAACAAAACAAAAACGGGGCTATAATGTTCACTGCAGTTCACCAGTAAAAATTGAACAGGGACAAGTTTAAAAAGAGTTAATTTTATTCAAAACATTAATTAAAAAAAAAGTCAAAATGCAAAGTGCAACTGTAGACTGGGTGAATGCAGGTTTCCTGATATCTAACAGAATTAATAGCCTTTCAGTTTGACTGCCATTTCACTGTGACCCCTTAACAATTCTTAAGTATTAGACTGTTACGTCTAAGACTACAATGTTCAGGCACTTTAGCTTTAAGAAAGAAGAAAAGGATGTAATGGTTGGAAGCACAGCAGAGGTAAAACATTCTTCTGTAATGAAGGGCTGTAACAAATGAACATCAAAGGTCAGGTTTCTTTATGGAAGGGATTCAATCAAGAATGTGGAGAGGGCAGAAGGCACTCAAGATTTCTTAAAAAGCATGCAATACATACATCAGCATTGTATAATAAATTGAATAAAGACAGTAATAATTTTGCCAAGAAATACAATTTCGTGTCAGGAATTTAGAGCTATAGCAAGGAGGAGGAAACTTTAGGATGCTTGTAGAATTAGATTACAGGCAAAATACAGGGTCTTCACCTACAATCCGATGTGTTTAAACAAGAGAAGTCTAAAAGTAGGTATAGGTCTGAAGTCAGGAGGGCCCGTCTAAGTGCCCACCATGTGAGGGCCACTAATAACTGGCCCTAAAATATCTTGCTGCTTAAAACCACTGTTAAACCTGTTTGTTAAACATAAATCATTAGGGGGGTTGTGTTCTGCTCTTTCACTGTTGTTGTTTAATTGGGGCCTCTATGGCTTTAAAAGACTATCCAACGAAGTATTTATTCTTGGCTTAAAAAATACACCAGCAGTTTTGGAAATGTATTTTAATAATGGCTCTGTCTGTAAAAACACTAGGAAAATATTTTTCTTCATTGCAAAATACTGTGCTGCTTAATCACATACCTAACTCACAGCCACCATACCAGAAGCATAAGTATTGGTTCCGTTTATTTTGTTTCTTGCATTACCTTTTTGCTTTGCCCTTCCTTTTCTCTGTTAATGTTGGCTTTTTTCTCCTTTCCCATCTCCTTCTCACCTCAGGCCTATACTTGAATTGCTGTTCACATACAAGCTCTCGTCCATTCCTTTTTTTTGCCTCTGTTCTTCTTCTGCCTTCTGTGCTGCCATTGAGCATGCTGGCTTAGCTAAATAACTTATACCAGAACTGATGTCATAGTATTTATCTTAATTTTAAAAAAATGGGTAATTTGTTCTTTCCTTTGATTATATAAATCCCTTATAAAATATTTAATTTGCTCTATCAGATTTTTGGTAAAACTTTGTGCAAAGATCAGTGACAAAAGTATACTTCGTTTATTTAAAAAAATCCAACATCTGCCTGTGAATGGCTTTATTTTTATAAAGTAACCACTTAAAACTGGCTTTTCAGATTTAAAGCTTTTTTCTAGAATTAGTTCAGTGTGTTGGAGCTTTCCGTTCTGTTAAATATTATCAAGCAGCTGTTACATGCAGAATTAGGGAAACACTTAAATTAATATTCTGGATAAATGGGCAGCTTCTTTGCAGTATTGATTAGAGAAAATCTTCAAAGACTAGGATGTAGAAGTAAACCTAAGCAAAGGATCATTTGTCTTGCTTGCACTTTTAATCCTTTTTTTTTTTTTTTTTTAAGCATTCCATCAGTTTATAGGTTCATTTTGCTATTTGCAGTGGTTCACGGTGGACAAATATGCTGTAAGCTGTTTTAATGACTTTATTGCTGGAATGGTAGAGATTTCATCTTGCCATGATGCGGTATAGTGTACAACATTGCTGAGTAAGAGTTATGGGGGGAAGGTAAAACACTAGGACAGCGTATCGTGTATGTGCTGCTCTGAGAGCTAAGATTTAAGATTAGCTAATTTCAGCAGGAGGTATGGTGTCTTTAAATATGTGTGCTTACGTTTGGATTTATAATTTTGATACTGTAAAGCGTGGTTTCTTTAGGTATTTCTGCATTCTGAATTTAAGTTTAAATATATATATATTTGCATATATATATGTGGTATGTTGAGAACTTTTACAAATGCTTCATTAACAAATAATGAATATAAATAGTTGTTTTCCTAATGTTACCAGCTTCTTAGAGTTAAGCACAACTAGTTACAAATAAAATGTCTTTTCTATTACATTCTCCTATAAAAGTGCAGTTCTACTCTTTAAAAATAATTCTGTATAAAGAAGCAACAGATGGGCGCATTCACAGCCTTGTCTGCTTCGTTAAATAACTTGATGTTTGTTTCCAGCTTCTCACGCTTCTTAGGAGCATGGTATTTAAGCTGGATGAGCAGGTATGGCTTCAGTGTAAGTACAGAATCTTTTAGTGGGTGATTTTTAACATTCAGATCCCAGGACAAGCATTATTTTAAGATAAACAGCTTTGTTCTGGAGACAATGCTAAGCAAAAAATATGGAAATTTGTAATGACTGTTTTTGAGTCCCTCCCTTTTTTTTTTTTTCTAGAGTAGAACCACACTTTAACTGCCATATCATGTTTAAATAACTTAAACATAACATGGCTTTGTGCCATCCAGTAACGAAGGCACTGTCTTGCTGCTACTTTCTATGAAATGATACAAAATTAATGAGAAACTATTTGGATGGGGAGCCTTAATATGGTTAAAAGGAAACATAATTAACCCTTTGAGTGCCTTAAGACATTTCTTCTTTAATAAATGGGCACTCACTTGGATCTGCAGGCATACAGCATGTTTTCTCAACAGTTGGAGTAGAATATTGCTTTAAGTGACAATGCCCTGGGCTTTCTGAAACTTAGAACTCAAAGGGTTATTTTAGACTACTGTTTTGGGACTACTTTTTTTTTTTTTTTTTTTTTAAACAGGGAACAAAATTAAAAGGTCTTTGAAAAATTCCTTTGCATACTATTATTATTATTTTTACATGATGGATTTACCAGCTTTCAGGTGCAAAATTAATGTTAATCTTCTGAGAAAACATACCTGGCTTAAGAATTCTACACAGAGAAAAAGAATATGCGGTTATCACTGTATGTGCAAAATAAATCGCTTTATTAAGTATAAATTTAGGGATAGAGGCGCATTTCTGTGTGTTTACCTTGATGAGCGTGCCCTTGTAAACAAAATTTTAATAAGACAGTGATGAAAATAGCAAAATACAGCGAACTGCAATAATAAAAATATAACAAGGTCAGTGTGTTTAATTAGCTCATTACACATTAAAGATGCACAGTGGAGGCAACTGTATACTAAATACTTTCTACAATGATGCCGTTTAAACATTTCAAATCTGCATCACAAAAATGAAGCTGTCGAATTTTAATTATACTCTTACAGTCCTAGTTGTCTGAAGATAAATGTGATGCTTTTTTCCCTTGAGGGGAAAAAAGTAGTTTAGGTGCACGCAGTGGTGAAAGCAATGGAAATAACAAGAGTCTTATTCACAAGCGAGTAAAAATTCATTGACTTATGTTTTTATTCTAAACTGTGCACCTTTAGTAGTGTAATGGTCCCTTTTACTGAAGAACGGGATATAATTTTCTACTTGCCTATGAACTTTCTTGAAATAACCAAGAGGCTTGGCATTGCCTGGTCTGGCTTTGGATGTACATTGTACTGAAACGATTGAATTTTCGGACGTTTCTTTTAGACATTTAACTGCAAGTTAAAATAGCTAGTGAACTGCATTCTGACTGTAGAATTTAAGTACTAAATAAACTCTATGCATATTAGACCCATTTTACTTGGTCTTAAGTTTCGTGATAGTGTCGATCATAACATAGTTTGTAGCTGCACCGTTCAGTGACAGCAAGCTGGCTGGCTCCCCTAGCAGGATATTCCTGAATGACGCTGTGTAGACTGATAATTCATAGGGCAGAGTTAAGATGAAAACAATTGCCTACCCCTCTGAAGCTGCAAGAATCTTTATTCCCTTTTCTGTAGCAACCGGACATACAATTTGGTAGCGAGGTAATTGGACACTGAAATGTAAGAGAGGCAGACGTGCATACAGCAGTATCACTACAAACTTGTGCTGCTTCATACTTTTTTCATGATTACAATTTGACATTCAGAGAAGAACTGAATTTAAAGGAACCATTAAACGCAACTGACCATTTATTGTAACTGTTGGAACAAAGCTAGAAAGCAAACTAATTTGCAGCAAAAACCCCACAGGATTCTTGTACAGTCTATACTTCTCCGAAGCATAGTATCAGGATGTAATAGCAATCAAATGATATCACTATCTCACACTTAGAGCCCCAAGAGTTACATAATGTTTTTAATCACCATTGTGGTTGTGGTAAAGCTGAGGCAAGGACACCAAGCAATTTGCCAAGTCCAGAAAGTCTGTGTCAGAGAATGATCTATGATTCAGAAATCCACAGCTTGAAGTTGTTGAGTCCAGCTGATGCAGTCTATCTTTGTGACCTTCTAACTTGTCTGAAATTCTGTTTATACCAAGGAAGACTAAGCTAAGGTAGGTGGCTGTCAGGATTTTCTTTTCACTTGACATTGATGAATTAATGGAAGCAGTTTGCCTTCCTCATGAAGCCTCTGAGTATCTGTAGCACCTCCAACAAAAGTCCCATTGACAAACACTCTTGGGACCTATCAAGAAAATGAAAATCGCATTAGTTACTTCTTGGAAAAAAGATAACAATCTAAGCAAGCCCACATGGACTCTAGCATACACACAACAGTTATGTTCTTCCACATGCGTACTTAATATTACCGTACAACTCACACATTTCCATAGTATTTAGAGAGATGGGAAACTTTGTTCACATGCCCCTCAAAAGTGGGATAAAATCACTGTACAGGAGATTGTAATAAAATAATTGAGTTAAGTGAGACTATACAAAATTAAGAAATTACAAGATAAGTGTTAAACACAGTGGGTTAAATATACCTACACAAACGAAAACTGACTTCAATTATCTTAGTGGCAGTATGGAAAAGATCACCTTGGAGAGATAGCCAGAGGGTCTCAAGAGGAAGAGGCGGTACAGAACCCTTCTGCAGCAGCTCGTCTTTAATTTAGGAGCTTGTATCCCACGTTTATTTGTCTCAAAAAAATTAAGAACCTGATATGGTCATAACCCATGAGGAACGTGTACTCCTAAGTTCTTACTTTGCTTGTTACATGTAAGAAAATATACTTACTGTTCTGCCACCAGTCATCTGTTCAAGAATGTCTTGGAACTGGCTTCCGTTTGTGTTCATGTCCAGTTCTACAGCTGTGTAATTTACATTGATATTCTCAAAAAGTTTTTTTGCCATTTTGCAGTAGGAGCATGTTGTTTTAGAGAAAATCACCACACAGTTGTCTGAAATAATGTCCTGTATGCTCAAAAGAATGTTCAAGTCAGTGTGCTTTGTTTTTAAGTCACTGTATTTTAACAGTATTGAACAGTCATGAAAACAAATACAGAAGTTAAAAATCTGCTATTATGGTAACAAATACAGGAAAATTAACTCTCTGTAAAAGGCCTTCTGAGGTATTTTTAACAGGGACTAAGGGAGGAGCTTCCAGCCGTGCTACAGCAATGAGCTGGCTACTTCTGAAGAATCTTCCAAAACACTACTTTCTTCTCAGTTTTTTTACGGTAAAGTGAAAAGCTAGTTTAGCTTCTAAATTTCCCTGACATCTAATGTACAGCCACAAGCATCTTAGGGCAAGGAATGACTACTTTTCTTTAAAAACAAGGAGCAGAACAGTGACTTCTATCAAGGCATCTGTCAAGAAGATATCATCACCTGTATGGTGGGCGCAAAACATATCCACCCCACATTTGTTCTGAAGACCTCTGTGGTGGCCTAGCACCTCCTTTAGGGATGCATCCCATACTTTCATGTCAGAACAAAAATTGCTTCCTACCTGACTACCAAGTCAGACTCTCGACCTCAAAAAGTGCAGTGGCACTTGGCCAGATCCCAAAGAGCATCTGCGCACAAGCACAGCAGGCAGTGAGGCACAACTTCAGCAGTTAGCAGAACTACACGGAAGCTAAAGTGACTTCTGCTCCACTTAAGCTTTTCCGTAAAAGGTATGCGGTATTCTTTGAGTAGAATACCTGGAATCAGTTAAGGCTTAGCAGTATTTAACTTTTCAGGAACGCTATGATCATCTTCTTGTGGGAGCAGAGAAACAGAGGAGTTGGCATTAACGATCTCTACCAGCAGCACTGCTGGCACCTATGAAGCTGCGTATGACTGCACTTGACGCCAAAACTGAGCAGAATGATTGTGGAGCGTGGGGGTATGACTGCCATGCCGTGGTGCCAACCCCAAACCCTCTTTTGCTCTGCAGTCACAGACCTCCCATGGTCTGCCAAACAAGCTGCAGCTCCTTGAATTATTTAGTACAGCTCTCCCTGTCTGTAAGGCAAACAGGATGTGCCGGTGGCAAGCAGAGTGACAAAAAGGATTCTGAGTGGGAGAAAGAAATACCCCTATTACTTTACTGTAAATTCAAGGTGATTTAGACTGTCATGTAGTATCAGTAAATTTACTTTAAAAACCACCGTATTCTTTAAATATTTACTTTACTTGACATCAGTCATTTTACAAGGTTTAATTCCCAATATTGATAGCAGTACTGAATTTGAGTAGAGGTCTGAAAAAAACGTAAAATGGATCCAGCCCAGGAAGATCAGGTTCCAGGGCTGTGGATAAGCAATGCTGCCAGTATTACTTAATGAACGTAAGAATCAGGTTCAACATGCAGAACTATTTACAGAATTTCTTTGTATAAATCAGAAGAGCTTTTAAGTAACTATGGCTTTTAGAAATGTTGAAAATAAGAATTGCATAAATAATGTTACCTGTATTTGATTCGCAGCAGCATCATTAGACAATCCTACAGAAGTAGGCAGACTACTCCCCATTCTGAAACTAAAAAGAAATTAAAGTCAGATATTTGAACTTTCAAACAAATAACACATTTCATAGCTCACAAATTAAAGGTTGGCTTCGTACTCTTTTGTTTAAATATTTAATGTGATTTCTCCATTACATGCAAGTTCAGCTGCAATACCTACAGTCACACTAGTTCTTACATGCAGGAAGGTGAAAACAGATGGATGTTGCAGACGGTAAGAATAACCAAAACGGCTGCCTTCACAAGAGAAAGACTTTCCCCAACGATAATAAAGATACAAGTTTCAAATCTGACACCGGGCTGTATTGAACGTCGCAACCCGACTCTTAAGAGAAGGGACCAGGGTCGTTTTCATCGAAGGAGCGGGTCTCGCAGGCCTGCTGCTCCGAGGCCTGCGCGTCCCGAGGCCTGCGCGTCCCGAGGCCTGCCGCCCCAGGCGGCCCCGGCACCCGCCGCTCCGCTCCCCGGAGGGCCGCTCCTCCGAGAACGTGCGTTCAAAGGGCACGAAGACAGAAAGCAGGCCCCGGCCCCTCGGGCTCGACCCAGGCCCAAGGTTCCGACGCCGGCGGAGAGCTCCCGCCGCTGCCGCGCACCGCCGGCCCAACCCACCCGCGCCGCAGCCGCAGCCCCGCCACCGCCCGGCGCAGCGCCCTCTGCAGGGCCATGGCCGCCAAGAGGAAGGGGCGGGGCTTCTCCGCAGTCCTCACGGCGGTCCGACCCCGCTCGCAGGTCCCCCGCCCCGCCTCCCAGCGGAGCGCGGGGCTGTCCGCCGCGCTGCCGGTGTCCCGAGGCGCCGCGTGCCGGGCGGCACCGCCCCGCCCCGCCCGGTGGCGGTGGGTCCCTCAGGTGAGGGCCCCGGTAACGGCGGTGTCGGGGGTGAAGGCGGCACGGGGCGGGCTGCCGGGGGGAAGGAGCGCCTCCAGAGCCGGGTAGAGAGCGGTGCGGCGGCGGGGGCAGCTCCCGGAGGCGGCGGTACCCGTTAGGGTACAGGTGGTGGCAGGCTGTTTTTCTGAGGAAAAACCGTTCTGGAATTGCGACGTAGGGGTAGCGCAGGCGCTCCGAAGCGCCCCTGTCAGCGGGATGGCGGTTAGGAGAGGGGACAGAGATGGGGCGGCTTTCCGGGAGGCCCCGGGGCGACTTCTGGTGCGGTGGGGGGGAGGGGGGGTGGGGGTGGGGGTCTCCTGCCTCTTGTGGCTGACTCCCAGGTGCCAAGGTTCCGGCCGTGCCTTTGCTTTCTCAAATGTAAAACTAATTTTAAATCTTCTCTGTCTGCGCTTCTCTTGCCTGGTTTTCTTTACGTTTCTTTCCTGCGTTGCCATTATTCAAAGAGTCAGAAACTTACCCGTGAAACAGGAGCGTTCTCAGACAACAAATAGTGTCTTGAAGGATAATGAACTCGTCCCAGTGTCTGGGAAGTTATGCTTGCGGCATGTTTGACTAATCCTGTAATATGTGGAATGTTTTTAGTGACTCCTGGGAAATTCATTTTCTCTTCCTAAAAAAAATTAAAGAATTTGGAGTTTTTATTTTATGTGGGGGTGTTGGGTTTTTTTGTTTCCTCAGACTGTCTAGTAAGAGCTGTTTGGCGATATTCTCTTGCTTCGCTCCCACATAACTTGCTATGGAGCCTGGATCGCTGGTCAAATATGTATGTCCTTGGCAGAGGGTACCCGCTGAGTATCCTCTGAGGGTCCCCACTGGGATCTAGACAAGAATTTCAGTACTGCAGAAACTTCTCTGCCCTTCTCTGTCGAGAGGATAAGTTTGGCAGAGTTGTGCTCTGGATCACTGTTCCGTACTCAGTCCTATGTTTTAAAAAAATAGTGCAAGGAAATCAACTGATGTGTACTGGTTTGGTTTTGCTCACTTGCATATGAAAATGAATGCTGTGTATTCAGACATGGTATAGCTTGCTCCTGTATTATAAGACTTGAACATTTTTTCTTAATGTTATCAATCTTAATGAGCTTACCTATAATGTAAAATTGTCAAACTGTTTTTTTTTTCCAACTTAATTTTTATTTCACATAAAACATCAGCACAACCTGCTAGACTACAGCTCTGTTAAACGAGTCATAAAACACAATTGAAACATTGTACCTATGTGATATACTTTCATTTTACTAGATGGTAACATGCTTTCTCATTTCGGGTAAAAATGTTCTAGCCTAATCTCCTGTGGTAAAGCTTATAAACTCTCAGGTGTCTAATACCGTGTGAAAATAGTTTCTCTGGCATTTCTTATCGAATCCTGATTTAGTGATAAAAGTAATGGTTAATAATCTCACTATGATCCTCAAAGCAAACTGTGGGAATTATTTTGCAAACTCTCATTTAAAACTTCTAATGAAGGCATCCTTGAGTGAAAAAATAAACCAGAACTACAACATTTTCTTGAAACGTGAAAACAAATTTCTCTGTAGCCACGTGTTGCAGCTGATTATGTACTGCATCGTTCACTGCTTACTGAGCAACAGACCACAGCATAACTAAAATGTATGGCTTTTTTGTGTCATTGTAACATAACGACTTTGTATCTTGCTGAATAAAGTATTATTTGTAGTCTAGCAGATGTATGGGATGTGTTTCTTCAGAGGTAACGCTGGTTTAGGTGATGAGGTGGGGTTTCTGCATGAGACGTAGTAATGGGACTTGGCCTGCTGGAAACATTTCAAGTTTCATTCCAACTTTTCATGAGCTATAGCTCCAGTAATCATTACAAATCCAGTCTGAGAAATTATATTCTGTTTGTTCATTATGGTTTTGTCTCCTAAGTACATAAATGTTACTCCATGCCAGTTGAAAAATAAATACTGGAATTAATTGGTGTAATTCAGCGCGTTACTAGGTGTTGTAGTATATTTGTGTATTAGACTATTTCGATACCATCTGTGAAACGTTATCAGTACAGTAGTGATATTCAGCATGCTGTGCAAATGTGATTATCACAAACGGTGATATCACCAACATCTCGGAACAGGAAATCATGTACACTGTTGACTTTTAGTCTGTGTTGTCAGTCTCTGGCGCGTGCTATTTACAGGAAGAAAAACGATGCAATTTTGCCTTTTGCAGGTTTAAAATGGGATGATGCTTCCTGCCAGTGTTGAAAAGGGTTAAGAAAAGATTAGAATAAGCCATCACGAGAGCTTTCTTCCAGGCCTAACATCCCAGAATTGGTATTCCCCAGGGGATGCCAGTCTGTCGGGTTCTGCTGTGAGGTACTACGCTTCCAGTTTTTGTATGCTTGAGCAGAAGAAATGAACCTGGAAGGCTGAGAGAGCAAAACCTTGCCTGACAGAGGGAGGCCTCCGCCGGCTGCAGATGTTCAGTCGCTCCGGTGAGCAAGCGGCGTTGGAGGCGCTCTATGAAATCCTGAACGCTGCAGGGTAAAGTAACATTGGCTCGGTGTTGTTGCTATTTTTTTCTTCTTCGGATGCAGAGGCAATAAATATTTCCTTAATTACTGTTTTGCTATGGTCTTTCGACGGCTTATTCTTGTCCGAATCAAATTCCATTTTTCCGATTGATAAAAGAGAAAAACCTCTGCTTTATCTTTTTTCCCCTCCCGTTTACCTCCAGGTTCCAGAAGATTTTTCCTTCTAACCTGCCGCGTGAGAGGAGCGCACAGCTTTCGAGAGCTTTTATCCTCTTTCCTTGAGGCGTTTCTGTGACCGCGCCGTCCCGGGCAGCGCCGACCCCGTGCCGCCGCCGCCGCCGCCGCCGCCGCCGCTGCGCGGGGCCGGGCGGGGCGGGGCGGGGCGCGGGGCCGCGGCCCGGCGCGTTGCAGGCAGCAGCGGCTGCTCCCCAAACTCCGATCGCCTTCGCGTCAAAAAGGCGCCCTGCTTTCCGTACCTGGCGCGCATCGGCGTGACACCGCTGACTGCGCTCCCCTGACGGCGCGGGCGGTATCGGGACGCCACAACGCCGGCGCCCAGGCTACCGGTCGTGACAAGCCCCTCAGCGACCCTCACCGGGACGCGGTCGCTCCGGCGGTGACGGCGCTTCCGCAGCTGCCGCGCACGGCCGCCGGGACGCGGCGTGCGGACGCACAGCGCGGCCGGGCCGGGGGCGGCGCCGCTGGCCGTTGGGCTCCCGCCGCCCGGCGGGGGCCTGGCGGGGGCCCGGCGTGGGCAGCGGCCGGTTGTCGGCGGCGCCCGTGACCCCGGCCGCGCCGCCCGAAGCCATGGCGGACCCGCCGCCGGGGCTCCCCTCCGCTGCCCCGACCGGCGGGGGCGGGGCCCCACCCCGCCCGGGCGGGTGCCGCCCTGAGGGCGGGGCCGCGCCGCTCCATGGCAACGGGCTCGGCGTCGCCCCCTGGAGGCGGCAGCGGCGGCGGCGCCGCCGCTCAGGCGTTCGTGGCGGGCAGCCCGGGGCCTGGCAACGGGCGGCGGGGTCCTCGCGCGGCTGGCCGAGGGGCCGGGCCGGAGCGGAGCGGAGCGGCGGCGGCCGGCGGCTCCGGAGCGAAGATGGCGGACGTGCTGAGCGTGCTGCGGCAGTACAACACGCAGAAGAAGGAGATCGTGGTGAAGGGCGACGAGGTGATCTTCGGCGAGTTCTCCTGGCCCAAGAACGTCAAGACCAACTATGTCATCTGGGGGTGAGCGGCGGGGCCGGGGCGGGCGGCGGGCGGCCGCTCGCCCGGGGAAGGGACGGGCGGGAGGCGGAGGGAGAAGTTGCCCCGAAGTTGCAGGGAGGGCCCGGGGAGCGGGGAGGGGGGTCCCGCCGCCCTTCGCCTCCCGCCGCGTTGCAGGGAGCGAGGCGGGCGGGGGCGGGCGGCCTGGCTGCCGCCTCCCGGCAGGGCCCCTCGGGAGCGCACCGGGGCCGTGCGCCTCCTCTCTGTCTGGGCGCGACGAGGTGTCCCGGCGGAGGGGGCGGCCGAGCGGCCGGCTGGGCGGCGTGCGGCCGGCACCCTTGGCGGCGGGGCGGGCCATGCCTCCCTCCCCTGCGCCGCCGGCAGCCCGGGCGGGCAGGGAGGTCTCGCCGGTCCCTTCGGGAAGGTTCCCAGGACTCCGCCCGGCGCCCCGGCCCTGGGCCGGAGGGGCAGCGGGGCTGGGGCGAGGCCTTTCCTCGGCTCTCGGCCTGTCCGTGCGAGCCGGGGGGGCTGGAGGTCGCAGCGGGGCCGGGTCTTGCAGGCTCACGCGATGAGATGGCAGGAGGCAGCGCCGCCAAGTTTTTCTAGGTTTTGTTTGGACGACAAGCGTTTTGTTTTTATTGTGTTAGTTTATCGGGGTTACTTCTCTTTTCCTGGAGTTTTGTTGCGGTGTAGGAAAGTCAGTGAGGTCCAAACCGAGGCTCCCTCTGTAGTTACCTGCGAGCCCTATTGAACTGTGCAGGCGCTTTGCACCTCCTCAGCCCGCTCCTGGCTGCGGCCTCCTCCTGGGCTGGACCTCGTGCCGGCTCTTTCCTAGTTGTTCTCATCGTAATAAACACGTAGAGGTAGTGTCTCTGTTGCTGAAATGATTACATTAGGTAAAATGCTTATTTTTTAAAAAAACTTCTAGAAAATGAGGCTTTATACCTGTTGAATTTTCTAGTATGATATGTATTGCTTACAATGCAAGGGAGTTCTTCATTTTCCTTTCCTCTGAATTTAGCAGCTGCTTGCTTTTAATGTCCTAACTAGAAGGACGTCAATGAGTCCCTTTTAAACCCAAGAGAAAACAATGCTTATTGTTATATACCAGATGGCAAACATTTCAGGTATTGATCAAAGAGGGTACATTATCCTGTGAAGCTTGATGGAAAAACAGAAGAACCTAAAGATTACTCAAAAAAACCCCTTGTAGTTCAGTCTATGACCAGGGATTTTTTTTTTTTCATAATTATGATGTGAATATAATTATTGGTTCAAAATCCTGACTTATAGTTTGAGAGAGAAAGGGAAGAAACCTATTTGTTTATGTTAACTTGTAGACAGATTTTTTTTTTTAACTGATTTTACTTTGCAGTGTCTTTAAAACTAAAATGGGCATTTCATTGCCTATTTCAAGCTTTCAGAAACTCATTTGGGATTTATTTGCACTTCCTGGCTGAGTGGGGGATACTGGTAGCTAGACTGAAGAGGAAGAAAAATATTTGCATAAGCAGTTAAGTTTTAAAATTCTTGAAAAGTCTTAGTTCTATTTTTGCTGAGCAACTGTGCGGACAGTTGTGGTGGTTTCCTTGCTACAAGTTGCTTTTCCCAAGCAGTAACAAGTAATGGTTAACTAGACAGACAAGTTTCATTGCTCTTCTGTAGGGAACAGGAAAATTGATATGCTAGCCTAACTCTACTGCTGCTTAGGAAAGCCTGAATTAGGCCCAGAAATTGTTAACAAAAAACAGCAGCTGGAGAGAAAAACTTTATTATGTACATTAAGGCAGCTTTATCTCCATGGTCAAGAAGGAACTGTGGGTGCCCAGAGGATACTCGGAACAGAACAGCAGCAGTAACCTCATAATACCTGTTTGTGTCCTCACCTCTTGTGGTAGAGGTGGTGTAGAATTTGGAGTTTGTTTGTTTGTTTGAAGTAAGTTAGTAAATCTTGGTTCAGACCAGTGGCTTCTGAACTTTTGGTAGCATCAGACTGCTATCAATTCACAACATTTCTTGTGAACCGCCGTGGAACTATATATGTCTAATCTTTAAATTGAAGACACTGTAAAAATGAGACCAGTTCTGCAAGCCATGTTCAATAGCTTTGGCACCACGGTTTAGGAGCTGTTAAGTCCCCAGACTTACGCGGGGACTTCTGAGGAACATTTTCAAAAACTTTTAAGATTCAAACCCTGTTATATTCAGGTCGGTCGGCAGGATCCAAGCTATGCTTGCAGTGAGCAGTTGTTAGTGGCTTAGTCTTTCACGAAGCAAATCTTGATTTCTGTTTTAGGTGTCCACAGCACGGCTGCTGTAATTGCATCTCTACTGCCAGTCTGGAGAGAGTAATGCAAGTCCGAACAGCGGCGGTGGCATTCTGTCCCTGCTAGATTTAGAAGTAGTCCAACTAGACATTTAACACTGTGGCTCCTTGAGCAGCTAAGCTGGCAGAAGTCAACAGTGCTGCCCTGCGCTGCCTTCTCTCTGTGCTAGCACAAGTGTCAGCCAAGCAGTGAACTGGTCTAAGGAACGGAGCCAGGTTAAAAGTAACCTGGGGTGGGGGGTGGAAAAGGCAGAAATTCATTTTAGTCCAGGTTAGTTTCCAGATAATACTTATATGAAGACCCCTGCTGGCACGTGAAGAAGCCTAGATGGTCTAAGATTAGGTGTTTTGTGTGTTTTGATCTGATGGCTGATCTGTGGCCCCTGAAGAGTGGTTACAGAATCTGTTTCAAAAGCAAAGGAAGGAATCAGTCTAACAGAGAAACTTGCTTGCTTTGTTTACCCAGCAGAGGGGCTTGTATGCACAGCTGAGAAGTTTTTAAACAGTGAGCAGCTGGTGATGGGTGTTGTAATTTGTGTGGTACACTGCATGCCTAGTCTTGTATTTTTAAAGATTGCTGCTTTCTTTTGTGAATGAGACACAGGCCTTTAGTACCTCTATAAAAATTCATTCTTTGAAACATGAAAGAGGAAATAAAGCAGTTAAAACTGAATAAACACCCACAGGTTGAGGGTGAAGAGATGAGCTGGAAATAAATTTCTGGTGGTAAAAACAAGCAGGTGAAACTTTCCCTCTTGCATTATGTAAACATTTTCTCCAGTTTCTAGGCTGGAGTTTTATTAAGAGATACAACTCTTAATAATATAGGTACTGGACTTTTTGAGGTCTGAATTGTAAGATTTTAATTTTTTTCTTAAGTAATTGATGCCATTGCTAAATATGGGAAATAAGAGAATTAAATTCTTTTGCTGCTTTGGATGTTTGTAAATTGAATGAAGTAAGCTACCTTCAGATCAGCTTGCTTTTAGTTCTGTTTATTGAGCAGCTTCTTCCTGTCTGGAAAACCTGAAAGGAACACAAACGGATGCTGAAATGCCAGTTTAGACTTAAATTTTCTCCTTACGTGCAACTGCATGTTCATCTGATGCTTTCCCTTTAACGTGCAATATCTTGTCCTCCTAATAAAACATCCTCTTACAACCATAATGAGCATGGGAATTTCTTGTGTTGTGGTTTAAGTGATGAGGTACCAGCTGTGCCCTGCTGAGCTTTGGCAATGCCTCTGGCTTTGCAGTACTGTATTTTCAAATTAACAGATAACTGTTCAGTACCTGTTATCTAAATTATGCCATTTATTGCTAAACAGTGTAAATAAAAACTTGAATAAATGACCAGCTGGACTTCTTATATAATGTTCAGTGGATATGACACACTTCAAAGAAATAGTGAGTTATTCTGAAGTGAGATAATCTAAAATGTTTGTTTTTAAAATGAAGTGACAACTGTATCATGTGACATAGACTTCACTTCAGAGCCACGTCTATGTGGAGGAAGCTTTTGTTTCTACCAGTTCTCTGAATATGTTTAGATACCACCTTATCAAAGATAGCAGTGAAACAGTGAAACACTCAAACAATTCCTTACTGAGGAATCCAGTTCTGTTGGCTGTAATTGTGAAGCCAGCTTTTGGCTTCTTAGCAGTTGATACTGTGTCTCTTCCCTTTCCTCTCCAGCAACAAAACATACACGCACACCCCCACCTCATGCAGACTAAGTTTTTGGAAGGAAGAAACAGTGATAGAAAGATCCTTTATTCTGCTGTTCTTCTGGTATTTTCAATCACTTCTCTCCACATGAATAAAGGTATATTAGTTTTCTCAGGCATCATTACAAAAGTAATGTTTTCAACCTTACTGCTAGTAATGAGTTCTGAACAGGGTATTGCACACTTTTGATCTAGGTAATTTCAGAAAAATAATTGCAAGAAAAGCTGTAGTGGCATTATGTCCACAGTATGGAGAAAACTGACTTATACTTCTGTTGCATTTAGGAGATGATTGAGTAGCTCTTTCAGGTTAAAGACAGTTATGGCTGGGTATTTTTTTTGTTTCCTCTCCCTCCCGCCAGTGAGCTTGGCACTTCAGCGGTGAGTGTTTCCATGCTGATGGTGAGCCATGAGTAAAGCCACTGTACTTGGAGGGAAAACTCCTTCTTATGGTTTTAATGAAAGTATTTTCTTCTGGAAATCTCTGGTTTGATCAAAATTCTGTGCCAGTCAAATTTTACAGTTTTGGCCTGGTTTTCTGGTGGGTCATCTTCCTCAAGCTTTGAGGTGAGCCGGCTGGTTTGGCTGGCTGGGGATGGGGACTGGGCAGTGTGGGGGAGCCCTGTCCTGCTTGGAGCTGGGGTCTGGCTGGTCCCACGTCTGGACTCATTGCTTTCCTGGTCCTGCTGAGGGCTGTGAAACTGATGGAAAGGCCCATTTCTCAGAGCAGTCAAAGTATTTAGGGAGCAGGTTTTGTTTTGAAACTGGGACAGGCATTGCTTCCCCTACAAAATCTTCTAGTAACAGCATAAAGGGGTGAACATGTGTATGAGGAGGGAATTATGTTCAATGCACATGGAGCCAAGCTGAAACTATGGTTTTTGTTTGGCCTTGTTTTGGGGGATTGTTTTTTTAAAATTGTGACACAGAACAAATTCCATTTTAGACTTAAAAGGCATCTCTTTCAAACAAGCTGTTTCAAAGCTGAGATTAAACTTGATGCTGTCATGTTGCTCTGAAGTGGTCTAACTTCAGTATGGGAGTTCGTTGTGATTTTGTAGTCTGTTTTGGTTTTGCTAGTTTTGTGTGCAATTAGTTTCTAGTCACTCCTTACTTTGATCTTTCTGCACCATTTTGAACCTTTTGCTCTCTAGACTTCACGGGATTTGTGTGTTCTGAATTCTTTACTGTGCTTTCTCTAGTGGTGAAAGTTCTGTCCCGTTATACCTGAAGAGCATGTAATACTGTTTTTTTTCACTTGCAGTTCAGTTATGTTCCTCTAGCTGTCCCAAATAAGGTAGACAGTTCCTTTGATAATCAGAATAAATATGTTTGAGATGTGGGAGAATGTGTTCTTATGGTTTCCCAAGTCTTGCTTCTTGTATGTTTTACAACCCATCCAGCTCTTATTTTGGATTATTTTGGACAGTCTTTATAATTTGTTCAGTAAAGAGGCTGCAAGAACATATATCCCTCACTCGTATTTGTTAAAACGATTGATAGTTCACTAGTTTGGCAATTGCCTGATAATATTACTGCTCGCTTTTTGAACTGTCATCTGGAAAGAAAAGAGAATTTTGCTAAAAAAGTGTGTGTGTGAGACAGAGATGGAGAGGTTAAATGTTAAAATCTTTGTTTCATGATTTTACAGGACAGGGAAGGAGGGCCAACCCAGGGAATACTACACTTTGGATTCTATCTTGTTCCTGCTCAATAATGTGCACCTTTCACATCCTGTTTATGTCCGCCGTGCTGCAGTAAG
This sequence comes from Nipponia nippon, assembly GCF_047370975.1. NCBI lineage: Eukaryota > Metazoa > Chordata > Aves > Pelecaniformes > Threskiornithidae > Nipponia > Nipponia nippon. The sequence continues at coordinate 47,501,678 of NW_028262369.1, read as the reverse complement.
TAGACCGTGTCAAATTTTATTTTGTCTTGTTTGTGATAAGTAATGTGTGCATAGTTATTTTCAGGGAACGATAGTAGCATTGAAGTGTATGAATTTGGCTGGGGAAAGGGAAAAAGATATGCAACAAAGTGTGTGTGTGTGTTTAAAACATAACATCTCTACCTAGGGATCAATTGACAGCCCCTATCAAGGTGGCGTATTTTTCTTGACAATTCACTTCCCAACAGATTATCCCTTCAAACCACCAGGTTGCATTTACAATAAGAGTCTGTCACCCAAATATTAACAGTAATGGCAGCATTTCTCTTGATATTCTATGGTCACAGTTGTCTCCAGCACTAACTATTCCAAAAGTATTTTTGTCCATCTGTTCTCTGTTGTGTGATCCCAATCTAAATGATGCTTTAGTGCCTGAGATTGCAAGGATCTACAAACCAGAGAAAAGTATGGCAGAATAGCTTTGGGGTGGACTCAGAAGCGTGCAATCTAATTAACTAAATTATTGGAAAAGTTCTCCAAATAAAGATGGGGAACTGTGAAAGAGAAAGTACTTTTGATTTCCATTTGCTTTCTATGAGCCCACACTTTATCTTCCCCTGTGCCACATGGTTACCTGATAGAGCAGTGCTGTGTGTTGTACATACTTGGAAGAAAAAAATTGAAATACTCTATTTCTGCATACCAACATTTACTCCTGGCAGAGAAGTGTGTGTGTTAAAAGCTAGTTCTTAATCTTATTTGAAAGTTTGAAGTGAAGGAGAAAAAAGGCTATCCTCCCTTTCAGCTTTATAGCAGACAACGTGTTTCATTTTGTGTAGTTGAACATGTGCTAGGAAGTAATTGTATTTTTAAGCTTGATAGTTATGCTTTCCTGGGAGGCAGGGCACATGTTCCTGTCTTTGTGTGAATGAGTAGTTTTCAAGGAAATTGAAAAATCTTCAGCAAGAGACTTTCTGAGGCAATAACAGTTTAATGTCAAGTCTGCTGTCTTTTCAGACTGAAAACATTCCTGTGGTAAGAAGACCTGATAGGAAAGACTTGCTTGCATACCTAAATGGGGAAACATGTGAGTGACGCTTTTCTTTTAACTTAGACACATAGTGCGCTTTACTGTTTCATATTTATGTGACAAGTGAGGGGTAGGAGGGGAAAGATGGTTAATGATGGTCAGTTTGCAGCTTCAGTTTCCAGTCAAACTTCTCAAAAAAAAGTTAGGATTTCTTTTATTTTTTTAATTTTGTTCTGAACTTAACTATTTTTATGATGCTTAGATAGGAGCTGCATTCCTACATGCCTGTTCAGAAGTGAGCTACTTTTTTGTTGTTATTAGCATCTTTTAGTTAATAATTGTGTATTAGGATACTTAGCATTGTTGTGGTTTAGCCCCAGCCGGCAACTAAGCACCACATAGCCGCTAGCTCACTCCCCCCTGGTGGGGTGGGGAAGAGAATCAGAAGGGTAAAAGTCAGAAAATTAGTGGGTTGAGATAAAGACAGTTTAATAGGTACAGCAAAAGCCGCGCACACAAGCAAAGCAAAAGAAGGAATTCATTCACTACTTCCCATTGGCAGGCAGGTGTTCAGCCACCTCCAGGAAAGCAGGGCTCCATCATGTGCATAACGGTTACTTGGGAAGATAAATGCCGTTGCTTCAAATGTCCCCCCTTCCTCCTTCTCCCCCCAGCTTTATAGGCTGAGCATGATGTCATATGGTGTGGAATAACCCTTTGGCCAGTCTGGGTCATGTGTCCCGGCGGTGTCCCCTCCCAGCTTCTTGTGCACCCTCAGCCTGCTCACTGGTGGGGTGGGGTGAGAAGCAGAAAAGGCCTTGACTCTGTGTAAGCACTGCTCAGCAGTAACGAAAACATCCCTGTGTTATCAACACCGTTATCAGCACAAATCCCAAATGTAGCCCCATACTAGCTACTATGAAGAAAATTAACTCTATCCCAGCCAAAACCAGCACAGTGTTTATATTTTTTCCTTCTCTAGACTGTGGGAAACTGTCAGTAGTGCATTGATCTTGATGCTGTAAGTGTGTGGGATAAAATCTTCAGTATAGTAAAATATATCAAATCACTGCTTTGTCAGTCTGGCAGATTTGCCTGGTATTCCATCATCTTAAAATTTTTCTTAACAGTAGTCAGAGAAGAGAGGTTTGTCTGATGAGAGAAAGAGAAATATGGCTCACTTTTGTAAGTTGCTCTGTGTTGTAGGTGGTCTTAGAATTTTAAGTATACTGGAATATGAGATTATTTCTGTAATATGAGCACTAAACCATTTTTTGTATATATTTTAAAAGGACCAGAAGGTTGTCTTTATTCCAAAAACCAGACAAACTAGTAGATCTTGATTCCAGGTTATAAAGGAATTATCTTTGTGACTCTGTTTTCCTTTATGTGGTATATACAGATCATAGAATCGCTGACTAATTTAGATTGGAAGGGACCACAGGAGGTCATCTGATTCAATCTCCTTTTCAAAGAAGGGCCAAATGATCCTGAGCAACCTGCTCTAACTTTGTATTCAGTCAGGTTCTGAATATCTCTAGTTCCAGTGTTTGAGTGCCTTTGCTACCTAATATCTAGTTAGAATTTCCGTTGTTGCAATTTATCTGTTGTCCTTCTTCCTTTTCTACTTAAATACTTTTGCAAAACTTTTGTACTTAAATGAAATGTTGTGTTTGATTACAGCAACCTCCTCAAGTATAGACAGAAGTGCTCCACTTGAAATTGGCCTTCAACGGTCCACTCAAGGTACAGTTTAACCAAAAAATAACTTTGAGGTTTATTTTATGGAAGTCTACTACAATCTTGCATTTTTAATGTCCTCTTTTTCTTGTAGTTAAAAGAGCAGCAGATGAAATATTAGCAGAAGCAAAGAAGCCAAGAATAGAGGTAATGACAGTAACTGTCATCAATACAAATTGGGGGTGGTGGTAAATTACAGTATTTATCTGGTTTTGTAGCAATTCAGTTGGGCTACTTACCCTCTGGGTGCACACAGTACTTCTGTTAGTGTGAACGTGAACTGGAAGGAGTTAGAATTTAAGCCTGTGATTTAAACTTGGGATTTTAGTTGGTAGATGTAAGTTGTAGTATGAAAGGGGAAAGCTTGACCACATTTCTTTAAGTACCTGTTGCATTATAACCTGTTTGCTAAGAGCTATGGGGTTGGAATAAAAGTGCTGTTTAATGACTGATTACGGTTATTTGCCATCCATGGGTTGGCATTATAATTTAAATGCCAGTCTTATCTCTATCAATGGATACTTATTTGTTTTACCTAATATTTTAGTCTCCTAATAGCAGTATTTGAATCTGTCCCTGTGATTACTGTTTCCTGAAGCTGTGTCTTAGGTAATTAATTTAACAGTGTATTTTCACAAGTACCTCTTGAATAGAAGCAATGTCTCTAGTTATTACACATATTGTATGACTTAACTCTTCCTGGTTTTAAAAACTGGCTTACTGATTTGTTTTTTGTTTTGTTGTTTTTTTTGTTTTTAAAAAACCTATGTTCATCCAGTTGTCTCCTCTCTGAGTTATTATAAATCTGGCTGTATATCTTTTCAAAGTACTGAGGCTTTAGATTTCTTCTTAGAATAGTTATCAAAATACATAAATTCCCTTATTCCAGAATCAGATTTGAACATTGTGCTTAGCTATAACTGCATAAGAATCATAAGAACTTTATGCATTCTTAATGGCACATAAGCATATGATTGCTGTGACATGACCTATTCATGATCTATAGATTTTTGTTCTACATTACCCTATGTGGTTGTGATGCCAGTATGTTTTGAAACTGTAGATCTTCACCATCATAATTTGGGGAATCAAGAATTCTACATATAAGCCTAATGAGCTTATGGCCATCTTCTGTTTTGTTGCTGCTCTGGCAGCTCAGAGTCTGTAAAGTCTGTTTTAAGTTATTCAGAGATTTTATTGGTGTAGAGATTCCACGTCTCACCTGATACATGGGCATGACTGGTTTTGCTGTGCTTCGGCCTTTCCAAACAGCCTTTTAGCAATAGGACAGGCTTGACACTGATTTAAGTTTTGTGGGGAAATAAGACAGATTGAACACAAGTGGTACCAGCATTAAGAAGCTGAAAAGATGGCATAAAATTACATCTCTCTACTGCTTTCTCACATTACACGTCTGTCTCAAACCTGGCTTGAGTAACTAGAGGCTTCCTTACTCTTGACTTGTTTATAAATGGCATTCCTAGTAAATATAAAAACAAGTTCTGCGTCAAGATATAACAGTTCCGAGCAGTTCTTTTCTTTAAAAATGTCACTGATTAAACATCTGGGCAAATTTGAGTGTCCAATGAATTTACCTTAAATATGTATATGTGTATATGTATTGTCCTTCCTAAATGTGTGCATTGTTTGCCAGCTTTAAGTTCTCTGGCTGATTTTTCTATTGTTCTGAATTGTTGTCTGGGCAAGGCTCTTTATGAGGGAATGGTAGTGTCCTTTTCATTATTCTAATTATACGTTGGGGCTCTTGAGAGGAAATTTCCAATAGCTGTACAGTTAACAGTAATGAACAGTTCAAAAATACTTGGATATAAGGATTGTACTTGCAAATGTAAAAAAAAAAATCTGAATAGGTTTAATTCTAGTTGTATTTATTAAAGAAAATGCACAAAAAATTAAACTTAATAACTAAACACTACTGTTATTGCTAGGATGAAGAGTGTGTGCGCCTTGACAAGGAGCGGTTGGCAGCTCGGTTGGAAGGACATAAAGAAGGTATCGTGCAAACGGAACAGATCAGGTAGGAATGCTTTTTTTTCTTATGGATAATGTTTCATTGAAGGACTGATAACAATTCTTGTGCTATTCAAGACACCCAGTTTTGCTTCTGTCCCAACAGCTCTCAGTGGAAGTCTCCCTCCCTTAGGTACTATCATTAGTTATGCTTGAGGAGGCAGGACTTCATGCCTGGTCAGACTCCTGTTATTGAGTGAAAGTTCAGATGGCATGGCATGAGATTTGGTTTGTCTTGAGCAGTGAGCAGGCGGTTGTCTCTTCTTCTCGCCAAGTCTGCCATTTCTGTTTTCTTCTGCTGAGGTGTTTGTTTAAGCAGTCAAATACAATGAGCAGAACTGCAAGAGGAAGCTGATTATGTCTCTGTATTTCAAAGAAAAATATCCTGTATTGAGGAATGTCTTGCATGCAAAAGGAAGAAAACGTTGTGAGAACAGATCGAAGGGTAACACAACCTCTGTTTGACTCCCTACAAGAGGTGAGCTTCTTGCCTCTGAAGAGGCAGTAGACTGCCGGAGGATAACGCACTGTCATTGCCATAAGTAGTAATCAGTATTCAAGTGCTTAAAAACTTGCCCATCACCTTTCCTTTTCTGTTGTATCCATCCAGAACTTCATAGAGAATGACAGCTGGTTTTGAGTCTTACACCATATCTTCCCAAAGCCAGGCAGAAATTATTGCCAGGCCTTGTTGATGCTAAGGTCTTGGGCTTAGTAGGATACCAGACTCTAGTAGTTCATTTTCAAAGACCTGAGTTCAGAAGTCTTAAAGGTAGCTGCTTGGTTTCTTTAGTGTGTCAGGTGTCGTAAAGTGGGAGTTATGCTTCCTACAGTGAAGGTGTATAAGTATGAATTGCATTGGATTTTTGCAAATAAGTAGTTTCTCTTGCTAGACCAACTGCATTCTTGAAGTTTTTTGTGAGCATAAACAATACTGTGAATGCTTGTCTGCTCTTTACTGGGATTAAATTTATCAGTTAGGTTTGTGACAATTAATATACCTAAGTGTGGCATTTATAGAATCCATAATTACACTTAACCACATGAATAATACGTCTTTTGAATATCTTCTTCCTCTCTCTCTCTCATATAGGTGTACTTAAAAGGAAACTATAGGAAAAAAAAAAAAAAGAAATCGGATTGTCATACCTGACTTAATATCAGAAAGTCTAAGGATCAAAAAATCAAAAAGTACACGCATTGTTTTGTATAAACTAATAATTTGGATACTAGCGTGAGTGTATGACAACTTTTGTTTTGGAGTTCTAAGACAATGCCGCAGTGAGGGTTACTGAATATTCATTCATAATTACTTTATTCTGTGTTACAGTTTTTTTTTTAATGCTGAATGTAAAAGACTGCCCTTCTAAAAGCACAAATAACGTTTACAGGCAGAGAGTTTGAACTCTGCGCTTGTCACTGTTACTTTAACAGCAACACAAAAAAGTTCCCTTTCCAATAGCTTAGTTGTAAAAGGAAAATACTTCACAACCAGGACTCGTTGTATTAATTTTTCAATGTAATCTCAAAAAAAAATTCACGTAAAGTTGAATTGGGTATGTGCAGTTAGGATTGCGCAATTCAGTCCTTTTTTTTTTTTTCAGCTCATCTGCAAAACAATAGGGCTCACTGTTCGGCAACCAAATTCTGTGTTTACAATTAAAAGCAAACAGATAAAGATGTTGCACTCTTGGACTGAACTGAGCTACCTCAAACACAGATTAATGTGGACAAAGTTACTACCATCTGTTGTTTGTTTGGCTTATGTGCTCTGAAAAGGTAACACATCTTCCAAGTGACCAAGTCCACGTAACAGCACCTCAGCCAAAATTTAGATTAATGCTTTGAAGGCCTCAGAGCAGCCAGGGATTGATTGACTGGACATGAAATTGCAATCCACTAAAAATAACAGGGGGCTGAAATTTAGATGACAATGTAAATGGAAGTGTTAGTCCTGATGCTTTACATTTGCAGTCTGTACTTCTGCTTGTTACAGTTTGGATTTTTTGATGGTTTTTATGCTAATACTGGGCTGGAGTCTTTTGTTAGGAGTTTGATTCTAATGCCCAAAACAGCAATGCCAAGCTCGTGTAATCTTCAAGTATATGTACAGTGACTATTTTATGATTTATAGCATAGCCATAAGCTTTAAGCAGGATGAAATTACTAATTCACAAATTCTTTCAGAAGAACTGTTTGTGCAATTGTTCAGTCTGTTCTGTTACTTTTGCTCATTTAGGTCCTTGTCTGAAGCCATGTCAGTGGAAAAAATTGCTGCTATCAAAGCAAAAATCATGGCAAAGAAAAGATCCACTATCAAAACTGATCTGGATGATGACATAACTGCTCTTAAACAGAGAAGTTTTGTTGATGCTGAAGTGGATGTAACCAGAGATATTGTCAGCAGAGAGAGAGTATGGAGGACAAGAACTACAATCTTACAAAGCACAGGCAAGGTAATGCTCTAGATACCAAGCTATTTTTATGATCCAAATGACAAACTGCATTTTCTCTTTTCTGTATCTCTAGCTTGTTAACTATAGATGACTGGGGGGATTATGCTTAATGTTCTAGGCGAAGGAAGGCTTTGGCACAGTGACAGAAGAGTTCATTCTTACCTTATTACAGTAAGCCTAAAATGTATCTCAAAATACTTGCTTCGGCCATTTAAAAGATACCAAGTAATTGCTTAATTTCTCTTGAACAAAGCTGCCTTGAGCCCTACAATTGGGAGGGCTGTATGGAAGTACCTGTGGGTTTGAAACAGACAAAAGTAGGAGTAATTGATAGAAGTAGCAACACGTGTACATTTGTCATGGTTTAACCCCAGCCAGCAACTAAGCACCACACAGCCGCTTGCTTACTCGCCCCCCCCCCCCCCCCCCCCCCCCCGGTTGGATGGGGGAGAGAATTGGAAGAGTAAAAGTGAGAAAACTCATGGGTTGAGATAAAGACAGTTTAATACGTAAAGCAAAAGCTGCACACGCAAGCAGAGCAAAAGAAGGAATCATCACCAGCAGGCAGGTGTTCAGCCACCTCCAGGAAAGCAGGGCTCCATCATGTGCATAACGGTTACTTGGGAAGACAAATGCCATTGCTCCAAATGTCCCCCCTTCCTCCTTCTTCCTCCAGCTTTATATGGTGAGCATGGCGTCATGTCTGGGTCAGGTGTCCTGGCTGTGCCCCTCACAGCTTTTTGTGCACTGGGCAGAGCATGGGAAGCTGGAAAGTCCTTGACTGGTGTAAGCACTACTTAGCAACAACTAAAACATCAGTGTGTTATCAACATTATTCTCATACTGAATCCAAAACACAGCACTATACCAGCTACTAGGAAGAAAATTAACTCTATCCCAGCTAAAACTAGGACAGTGTCCACCCCTTGTTCCATATCCTTTACATCATGCTCAGGTCCCACACTATCCAATACATCCTCTTTAACCACCACCCCCCTTCCCATCCTTTCATACAATACACAGGTATCATTCCTTTAGCCTATGGACCACTCCTGTGAAATGTCTGTAAAATGTCCATAAATGTCCACAAAATGTCCACTGAGTTCATTTAGTCCATGACTTTGGGCTCCATCTGTGATGGTGGTCACTCAGGACAGGAGAGGTTGTGTGTTGTGTGGAGTTATTGGGCACCAAAGCCAGCTCAGGTTGGGTCACTGCTGCACTTGCATTGCTTCGTGTAAGACTTGTCCTCCATTGGTTCAGGTGGTTCCTGCTATAGTAATTCCCATAATATGCAGCTCAAATCCCGGGCTACAACAATTTAAAGGTATTTCCATTATAATCTCCATCTCTGGCCCCTTTGGACCAGACCATAGGGTTTAACATTGTAATGAACTCCTCCCCTTGCCCCTGCTCCGGCTTGTGTTTATTCTCAGACTGCAGTCCCTTAGGGGTTTACCTGCTCCAAGTGGAGCCTTATCTATGAGCCACAGTCTCTCCAGGGGTGTACCTACTGCAGCATAGACTTAACCTGCAGCCACAGTCGCTTTGAGGTGCGCCTGTTCCAGCGTGGCCCTCTCCATGGGCCACAATGCCTTCAGAGGTATACCTGCTCCAGCATGGCCTTACCCCCAGCCACAGTCCCTTCAGAAGTAAACCTGCTCCAACATGGCCTTACCTATGGCTGCAATCCCCCCGGGGGTGTACCGGCTCTGTCATGCACTTATCTGTGGCCACATGCTTAGAAGTGCTCCAGCATGACCTCATGCACAGCCACTGATGCTTCAAGGTGTACCTGCTGCAGCACAGATTTGTCCACAGCCACAGATGCTTTGAGGCATACCTTCTGCAGCGTGGACTTACCCTTGGGCCATAATCCCTTCAGAGGTCTACCTGCTGCAGCACAGACATAACCACAGCCACGGATGCTTCAAGCTATGCCTGCTCTGGTGTGGGCTTATCCACATCCACAGATGCTTTGGGGTGTCCTGCTCCTGTGTGGACTCATCCACAGGTCACAATCCCTTTGACTCAAGTTCACACTGGAGTTCCAGCCTGTCCAGTACAGCAGCACAGAAACAGCAGCGATGCCCTGGCCATCTGCCAGCCCAGGCGCATGGCCATTGCTGTTATCAAAATGTTCCCAGGCACAGCAGAGTGAGACGATAAGCAGTACAGCAAGCAGCAAAAGTAAAAAGCAGCTACTAACGGGCACTAGACTCTAATATACAGTAAGGCAAGCAAACCCTGTGGCAAGCACAAAAGCCTGATGATTAATAGCTGAAAAGCAATAACAGCTATAAATTCGATCTAGCACATTCCAATCAAATCTGCCATTGTCTCAAACCCTTTGTGCTCCACATTGGGCACCAAAAAAAGGACTGTCGTGGTTTAAGCCCAGCTGGCCACTACGCACCACATATCCACTTGCTCACTCCCCCCCTGGTGGGATGGGGTAGGGAATTGGAAGAGTAAAAGTGAGAAAACTCATGGGTTGAGATAAAGACAGTTTAATAGGTACAGCAAAAGCTGCGCACACAAGCAAAGCAAAAAAAGGAATTCATTCGCTACATCCCACCAGCAGGCAGGTGTTCAGCCGTCTCCAGGAAAGCAGGGCTCCATCATGTGCATAACGGTTACTTGGGAAGACAAATGCCATTGCTCCAAATGTCCCCCCCGCTTCCTTCTTCTTCCTCCAGCTTTATGTGCTGAGCATGACATCATACGGTGTGGAATAGCCCTTTGCCAGGTCTGGGTCAGCTGTCCTGGCTGTGTCCCCTCCCAGCTCCTTGTGCACCTGGCAGAGCATGGGAAGCTGTAAAGTCCTTGACTGGTGTAAGCACTACTTAGCAACAACTCAAACATCAGTGTGTTATCAGCATTATTCTCATACTGAATCCAAAACATTGCAGCTACGTTATTGTCATACTGAATCCAAAACGTACCAGCTACAGTACTGCCACAGGAAAATAATGTTTAGAAGTAAACAAAGTCCCCGTTTTCATTTGTCTTATTTTTAACAGTATTTTACATAGCATTCATTTTCACAACCTGGTCTCATGGTATTAGTGGTAGAATAATTTCATTCATGAATTATGGGGTAATTTACTAGGTATGTGGCAGGTACCTGTATGCCACATGCAGAGCAAATGTTGCTTCTTTAAGTCTGTCAGATTTGTAGCAATCTCACTGCTGAACAGTTGATAAATTGGTAAAAGCCTTTAACGTTTTAGTCATCGGAAATGATTGTACTGAAGGAATCTGCGTAGCTTTTCCTCCTTTAGCGAATCATTCGTGGCATTCATATCTACATGTCTTCCAGGGGAAACCTGCAAAGATACTAGGGAGAGAGTTGAATGTTTTATTGTAGTATCCTTGTAATAATAGTGAGATGGGGGAGTGATTTTCAGCAAAACCTAACACAGGGAGAAAGACAAGAAATTAGACATCAAGTTTGTTCTTAGACTCTAGCATGCAGTTACTTTGACTAGGCTGATGAATATAACAGGCATAATAGCAAGTCTTTATTTCTGTTCGTGCAGGATTGCAGGAACATTCTTGATAGCATGGACGGAAATCATCGAATGTTAATGTTTATATTTTTGTACAAGTAACAGTGAGAGTAAGTAGATGGGGAAACATCACTTGTTACCCAGAGCCGTGGTTTATTCCAGAACAGCTCAGGGTTTTTTGTTTGTAGGTTGGTTGGGAGGGTTTTGGTTGAGTTTCTTTTTTTTAAAAGAACCTTTGTGAAGACCTTCTCAAAAGTTGTTTGGAAACTCAGATATATTCTCTCAGGCAGATCATTCCTTATCTACTGGTCTGTTCATTTAGAGAATTTTGATCAGGGAAGTGTGATACTCCTCTGCAAATGCTGTTTTGACTTTTCTGTATGATACTTGAATTGCTAATGTGCCCAATAATTCTTTTTATTGTAAATTATCGCTGTCTTCTTGGTATAGTCTTATCTGCAGTCTCTTGAATCCTCCTAGAATGTTTAAAACCAAAATTGACTTCAACGGTAGTTTACATACCATATAGTGTCTGACTTTTTTAATATCTGAATTCCTTTAGACCTGCTGAGTGAATGGTAACAAAAGTGTGGGCACACCAAAATGTCAATTTTATTGTTTCTTTCTAAAAATTGCTTCAGTCTGAGGCAGCTCCTCAGGCTCACTTCTCCACAGAGAAAAACTGTGTGAACTTTCCCAGAATTCTCTGTAGTAAACAAAGATGCAGAGATAGCTTAAGATGCAAAAGAAAAACACTAGCAAGATCAGGCCACAGCAAAAAGAATCCGTTGTCCTTATCAGCTTTCTGGCAGGTTTCCTCTGTTTTTGATGTGTTTGAAAAAAGTACTGATTCCTTCAGCAAGATGCTTCTCAAAATTCTATGTAGATGGCAATAATCTCAACTATATTTATGGAGTATTTACTGTTTCTCCTTTTGGACACATTTTCCGATTTTGAAGTTTGCTTTTACTTCAAATGGCCTTTTTTGCTTTATAGAACTGTTCCAGGATTTTTTTTTTAAGTCTCCAGTGATGTAGTGTTCTTTAACATCTTTAAAAGTTTTCACAATACTCGCATTCTGCCCTTTTAGATGCTGCTTTTAATTATCTTATGATAGCATCTTCATTGTTACATAGCTCCCCTTGCTGAAATTAAATAATGGTGGATTTTTTCCTGGCTGCAGGTTTTTGTTGTGTGGTTTGTTTTTTTTTTGTTTGTTTGTTTACAAGAATGTTGAATTTGAGTGCATTGGTACTCCTGTTGTAGAATATTGTTCAGCAGCTACCTCTCTAAAGTAGATCCTATGGATATCAAGAGATGCTTTTCCTTTTGTGACTACTTTGGCCAGTTGCTGTAAGAAGCAATTGCTTATGATAGGTTAAGAATTAATTGCTGCATCACTTCCCTTCTTGACACTTACCCAACCTGCAAAGTAACTGCTGTCTCTCATGATTACTGTTTTCTTCTTTGAAGGTTTCTGTACTGTCCTGTTCATGTTGGAAATATAGCCCTAATGCTCTAAGGATTTGGGACAGGTTATCATTCATTTGCTATCGTTCATTGGTTGTCATTCATAGTTTATTTGACTCTAAGCTTTCTATAATGCATCACGCATTTATCTGTACGACTTCCTCTGTTACCCTCTTTTAATCAGATGTTGCGTTGATCCCTGGCTGTCTTTTTACTGACTTTGTGAGGTTGCTATTGTTTGTAAAATCAGACATTTCAGTTTACCCATCCCCTTTTGTTTTTAAGACTTCCAGAATTTGCATTTGTCTGCTTGCTTAGTTTTATGTTCTGCTTCGGACTTTTTGTTGAGGTATTTTTCCATAGTCTTCTGCCTGATTATTATGCAGTTCTACCTTCTTTTGGAAATGGTGTTTGATTTAATCGCTTAGGGGATGAGTCATTCTGCACTGTCTGTTTTAAACATCTGCTGGCCTTCCCCAAGTCTGTAGTGTCGTCTTCTAGATTTTATGAATAATGTGACACTTTTATGTAATCACTTTTCAGAGCCAAATTGCATCTGTTTAGTCTAAGTTTTTTTTCCTCTCATAGTAGCTTAATTTTAGATCTATTTGAGAGGATATATTGTTTAAAGCAATTTGGTTTCAGGTTTGACTAAAGGCATGCAACATAACATTGCTGTTTTGGTGAGTCATTGACAGTCTAACCAACTGAAAATCCAGGCAGATTTCAAAAGCAATAAAAGTACTTGGTGCTAGAGCTACTGCTGAATTCCTTTACCATTCTTTTAACAGCCACAATTGTTGGGGGCTTTAAGAAATTAATCACTCCTGTTTGTCATTGCTCTTCATGCAGTCCAATTCTCATTCTTAATCTTCACAAACACACACAAAAGTCAGGGTAAGGGAACTGCGATCTTCAGACCCGGACCAGCTGGGTATGCTGGGGGACAGTAGTAGTACAGTGTAGGGAGAGAGGTTTAAAGAAGAAAAGTGGAAATTATTTAATCTGTAGATTGGTATTTGGACAAGGTGTCTTGCTGCTGTAAGTGCCTCACTTTTTTTTTTTTTGGTAGCCTTTTTTGTGTGAAGCAATTTTGCATGCTTACTTACATCATGTTAGAAGGGTATGAATGAGTTCTTGGTAATGTAGTCATGCCATTGACTATGGAACCTGTTTCTGGAGAGCAGGTTAAATTTGTCAGATTTTTATATTGTTAAATCTGTTTGAACTGAAATATTGTCTGGTAAAGATATGTCACAATTAATATTGACACTTTCGAAACTGCAAATTGTTGGGGAAAATACTAGCAAAATATTACTGTTGTAACTTCTTTATTTGAGAGAACCTTTGTATATAGAACTGGATATCTTCTCCGGTAGCTAAAGTTTTGAACCCATACATAGAATATTTAACATCGTAAGTGTTTGGAGTGTTAAGTGTCAAATTACTGCTTTGCAGAGGTTTCAGTTCTGTTGTGTACATGTTTTTAGATAAATGTCTGGCTGTTTTGTAAAACAAACCATTGAACACCTAGAAAAAACTGTGTTTAAACTGAAATTGATTCTTTCTTTTCACATCCTTCCTCTATCTTTCCTTCCTGAATAATCCTTTGATTTTTATAATTCCTTGTAGCAAGCTTCAGCAATCTTTTCTGAAGGAAAAACTTCCTCATTCCATCCTTACTGAAAATGTGTTCATGGCTCTTGAATTCTTCCTGTAGGAACAAATTAAAGTAGCCTAAGCAGGAGTTTCAGCTTTCGCAGGTCTATGTGGAAGACATATTTTTGTCAGTGACTTCTGATGCATTTGATTACTTTTTTTTTTAATCTCCCAGATTGCTCAGAAATATTTCTTAGATAAGCAGCATGGTAACTGGGTGGGCTGGGTTGAACATGCTTGTGTGTGGAGAAATCTTAAAACTGGAATCTTGGAAATGCACTAGTGAATGCCTTGTAAATTTATAACTTTTTGAAATGAACCAGTGTTCTTATAAGAATAGTGAGCTCTGAGTATTTATGATGTTTTTTTAAAAAAAATCTTTCATCTTTTTCTTTGTAGGGATATGCTGGAGATTATTGCTAAAACTTTAAATTTTGGGTAGCGCTCTTCAGTCATATTTTCTTACAGTTGTAAGCATATTAGAATTACCTTTTCTTGAGTGAACTCTAGCCCTACATATAGGAGAAATAACATAATCCATCCTATCGAATATATGGGAAGGCTTAAATGTTATACCACATAACCTTTCTAAATCGCTTCGACTAAGAAGCTGGAACACTTGCTATATGCGCTTCATGTATGTGAGTCCATACACAGACACACTTATATCCATGTGCAGCAACTGCATGAGACTTGTCCAGCTGCTGGTTTTGTGGATTTCTTGACCTCTTTTAACAGATCTGTAAATCCCTTCTTTACTGTCTTCCTTGAGCCTTGTGTAAGTCTTTTGAAGGCATTGCAAAGCACTAGGAGTCAAGTGACCTGTATGGCGTCTTAACGTTATTGGGCGCCTGGATACGTGCCAGGGAAAAGCACGGAAGTAGAACCATGGAAGTTGGACATGAGAAATCTGAATTCGAGGTAAACATTTTTCTAATGGAATTAGCTGTGTATAAAATTGAAGAATGATCAGATGTGGGCTACTTATGCAGGTATCTGTTAATAATGGAAAAACTTTTTAGAGCTTTAGAACTTGGTATGGGATCAGAGTTACATGAAACTCGGTCGCTCTAGGTTCATAACCTTTGAATCATGAAATTGTATCTTCTTGTCAATATAAGGTTGTTTGTTTATGTGCATATTACTTGCTAGGTCTAGGTTGAAATGTTGAAGCAAAGGTCTAGTTTATTACTTGCTGTTGCTTCACTTCTACAGACTGACTGATTTGATTCTCTTACAATCTGGGTAGTTAATATTTTCCCTGCTTAATATTTACCAAAAAATTAAGAGATATTCTGAATTACGGCTTTTTCATATACAAAAATTGTCCTCTTTCCTTTCTAATAAAGTAGGAAGTAAGCCTGAATCAAATAAAATGTTTTTCTGCCTTAATCCTGATATTTTTATATTCTCTGTTCTCATGTGAAAGACTTAGACCAGGCTATCCAGCACATATTTTTCTTAACCTTTGTTTTGAAAGTACAGGAATCTTATTTTGTATAAGAAGCAATTTGTTTAAATAAACAACTTTGTTGTTTTTTTTGTTTTAAAACCTTCATCATTTTTCAGATTTGATATCTTTAGTTATTGCAGTCCTGTTGTAATGTACTAGTTAGTTATGCTTTCCTTTGGAAAAAAGGTTGATGATGCCCAGTGTATTGTGTATCCATAAAAAAGGACATTAATACAGAAGGGAATGGACTTGGCTCTAACTTCATTTTATAGAGCATGACTGTGAGTTGTATGTATTAAATTCCATTATCTTGATTTTATTTCCCCACCGCCCACCCCCAGCTTCTGGGTATGTTTGTGTGCATGGTGATGAGAAGTCCAGAACGGGGTAAGATGATGGGAGTTTATAGGTGACCTAGCTTAGAGGGATTAGTGCTTTCCTGGTATGTGGCATTTACCTTCAATGTAACACACAATTGCAAATTTATCTAATACAGTGTTTTGCTCTGAACTATTTCAGAGTGTTATTCCTTTGTGGTTTTCTGTATTCCTGTACGTACGTATTAAATAGCAGGACTTTTCATTTTCCCCCAAATGAATCTCATCTTTATGGTGGTCAATATTTTTAGTTTTGTGTTATTACCTGGAAAATATTACCACTGCAGTTAGTACTTGCGTACTTTATTTTTTAAATTAATACATTTTATTCATAGGGTTGATCCTTTTAACAGTAACTAACATATTTGAAGTAAATGCTGTGAGAAATTGCTTTTGCAGTTACTTTCAGTTCTCATATTTTTGTTCTGATACCTTTTGAGCATTCTTACTAGTGAAGTCACCTGTGAGGGGGTTAATACTACAGTTATAATCACAATTTCAGTAATTTCTTTTATATGATCTTGTAACTGGAAACATATTTAAATTAAAATAATTTTATAGTAAGACTAATATGGTATTTTAATCACTTTTGACAGCTTAAAAGGTCTGAGAGTAAAATTTTTGGTATTTTAAAAGAAAGCAACTTTATGTATGGGCTCTAGGTGGCAGAATCGTTCTATGTTCCTGAAATTCACAAGAGTGGTGGATTTAACAGCAAAATTAAAAAGGCAAAGGTGTGCCAGGTTAATAGCAACTAGTATCCTCATTAGTGCTTTCAAATGGAACAAGCGTATGGTTTTAGAATGGCTGTGCACAAGTGTAATGGCATGGTATAGCTTAAGTTCCCAAACTCCACTTTATCCTATATTAGCTTACTTAGTAAAACTGAGAAGACTGTTATATTGCTGCTAGGCACTAGTGCAGACGTTTTGAATACAGCACTTAAAGGAAAGATGGACCAGATCATAAAAATTGTATTTATATTGAGCAATAATGAATCTTGTTTTGTAAATAGATGCCTTGAATTTGTCAGAAAACTCTGTAGAATAAAGCATTGTGTTTCCGGAAAGAAAATTTAGGTCAGCTGTAAAATAACTTCACCATTCTTAAGCACTACTTCTGTAACTATTAAAAAAAAATACATTTCCATATGCTGCATTCATAGGAGAAATAAACTCGGATTATGTATGAGGGGGATTTTTGAGCAGATTTTAGGCTGTGCTGTATCTTCAGAATATTACAGTGTTGCTGCTCTTTCATACTTCTGAATCAGCCTTTGTGCTATTTCAAATTAAATGTTTCGGTTGTCTTTCATATAATACTCTTGCTGTAAAAATTTAGTGAAGATAATATGGAACAAGTGAAGGGTGGTACTTGTTACTGAAAATATAGTCCACTAATACACAGGGCTAATAGCTATGTTTTCAATTCAGTGCAGTAGACTATAGTAATACTTAAGTGAACTTTTTGACTGGAACATAAAGAAATGTTATTTGATTCTTTTGAAGTTACAAGAATAACTTCTTGTTTGATTCTATTTGATTTGATTCTATTTGAAGTTACAAGAGTAACTTCTTGTGAAAGGGAGTGTCTGATTTTTATTTTTTTTTTCCCAGCAGTTAGTAACAATTTCAGTTTTATTAATAGTTTTTTTTAATAAATTCCCTAATCTGACAGCTTAAAACAATTAAGTCATGTACTGTGCTTCAGTTGGTTAGCTATACAAATTCCCGTACTTTATTGCTAATTTCTTAAACTGCTATTGTTCTGAAAGCACAACTAAGATGTCCTGTTTATTTAGGTGGTTTTTTTTTTTTTTAAATTGTCTGTGTGGTAGTATGCTTGTTGTGTGACTTACTGTAGTATGGTATGGACAGGTCAAAAGTGTATGGAGAATAGTTTGAGAGGTGCCATGAGCTCTCTGCAAACATGCCTGTCAGTGAAGTTGTGCATTTTATGTGTTATTCAAATGAAAGCAAATAAGGAAAATGGGAGAGGTGCATGTGTATGTAATTCAAAAAGGAGGATTTAGTTCATCACAACTATATAATTCAAGATCATGTTTCTAGCTGTGGCCTTTATCTGAAGGCTTCTTGTGTAAGGAGAGGAAAGATGCTGGGTCAAAAAGGATGGAAATTTTTATGGTCTGAAAAGCACAGTGCGGAAAATACACTGGTAGAACAGCTATGCGAACCACCGGTATTTGCATGCTTGGAGTTGCTTGTGACTGTCCCTGAATATCAATTTTGCATATGTCCAGCCTTTGATTCTAGCACACAATATAAAATGCAGTGCTTTAGGACTGTCTTTAAATTAGAAGAGCAAGGGGGGGAGAGAAGATCAACTTCAATATTGGTGAACAGTTTACAAGTTGAAGATACAGATTCTTAGGCATAGGAGAGCGATGCCTTAAATGAAGGGCTCCAGATTTAAATATGTGCTTTAAATTTAAATGTGCAAAATATTTTCTTTTAGATATACAGTTCATCAGTTCATGTTCCATATAAACGATTTTATATTTCTGCTGTGCTGCTACGAGACCACCTGAATACTGTTTACGTTTTTCATGTCATGCAGTACATGGGAATTGCTGAAAATGTGTGATGGGAATATTGCATTTCTGGTACTGCATCATGCCTTTCAGTCTGTCAATGGCTGCAAAGGACTTAGTATGTCTGAGCACATCAAGCAAACATGTAAAGAAGTGTGGTAGGGGCTTGATTCTTCTTTCTCCAGCTCTCCTATAAGTTTGGACAGTTTTATAGCATTCTGCAGCTCTTGATGATCCTGGGATGCATGTCCAACAAGAAATCCTTATTGTCAGCCCAAATAAGAGTTTATTTGAGTTTAGAGGGTTGTTCCTAGGATCTTCTCTCTCTGCAGTGAGATACCAGAATGTAAACTTGGTTACAACTCAGCTATAGGAGTTTTGAAGCTCTATTAGCCATGCCATGTAACAGTGTATACGTTTCTAGTTTTATATGCTAGATTTAATCTTTTATTTTTGTTCAGATGATTGACATGAAGTATATTTTCTTTAATTTTTTTGCTTCAAGAATTGCTTTCTATGAAGTTGAAATCAGTATTTCTCCTTGATGATCGTTATTTGGAAAAAGTTGGGTTTTTGGTGGGTTTTTTTGTGGGTGGGTTTTTTTTTTTTTGCTAGCCTGATAAAGCTGCTATTGTGACTAGAAGTCTTTCTTCATGAGCGTTAGGTTTATGGCTAGGTACAGAAATCAAATATAGGTCGCAGAATGAAGATTGTAATTTTTCAGAGTAAATTGTGCTATATTTAAATGGAAGTATTTTTATTACAAGAGGATTTTTGGTAATGATGTAACTTCATTAAGTCTTCCCCAGCAGAGCAGGCTAATCTTACTTGTTCTGGTATTTCTCCTCAAACAGCCTGGTGTTAAATTAATACCAGTGATAGTAACTTGACTTGGTGTGTGTTAGTCACTATGTTGGCAAGGGATAGAGCATCTGTGCCAGTAAATTTTGAGAATTTATGTACTGTTGCAGGCTTTCCTAAAGAATACATGTGACTTTTTCTGTAAGATGAATGCCTATGTTTATCTGACCATAGCTGCTGTTATTGATCATCTGTTGGCTACCATTGTTGTCTCTTCTGCTTTACATCTAGTGCATGAGTTGTCTTTTTAGAGGTAGGAGTGAGGATGGGCGGAAAAATCTATTATGATAGGACTTTATTTAAGAAAATATCAAAAGCCCAATTGGATAGTCGCTGAAACATTTTGCAACAAGAATTGATGTAATTGTCCTTTTACATACTAAGAATTTTCTGAAGCATCATTTTTAAAGCATGTTCAAATTTTTTTAAGACTTAATGCAGAGAAACAAATATTTTTTTTTTCTTTTTTTCTGCTCTGTCCCCCAGACCAGAAGTTTTTGGTAATAAAAATGTTGCATTTGGTATTAAGTTTTAACTAAATCTAGGGCAGAAGCTAGGGGGTGTTCATATTCTGATCTCTGAAGGGATGAACAATGAAAACTTAGCAGTCTTGCAACTCTGCAGGGCTTTGCAAATCAGTTGGTACCTGCAGTGGGCTTCCTGCTCCATCATTTTTCTGTCACAGTAATGTGATCCCACATCCCCGACCAAGCCAGTGCACAGCAAGATGATGATGTTCGTTCGAGTGCTTGTTAAAACACTGCTGTTTTTCACCCTTCCAAACAGATATTAGTTGTGGCTTTGGGGGACCTGCATTTTTATGCTGTGGAAAAAAAGACATCATCAAAACCACTTCGTAATTCCATGCTTATTAGTGACTTCTTTTCAGCAGATGGGAGAAACTCCTGTTGTTTTTTTTTACCTGAAAGAATTTAAAAATCAGTCCAGGACATGCAATTTCAGGCTATTAAAATCTGAGATGCTAAAATGCCTGTGAAAAAATCGTAATTTGAAATTTAAGCTCACTTTAAGAATATGTTAACTGTAGGTTTTATGAATGAAATATGGATGTAAAAGCTGGTCGTAGCTTCCTTGTGACTTGAAAGCAGACCTTGCTTCTACATGGACAATCACTCCTATAAAATTCTCCTCGTGGTATTTAATTAGTTCCTCCTCCTCCTCCTGAATTTCAGAAGACTGAGTAGCTTGTTTTTTCCAAGTGACAGTATGTGATGAAGCACAGCAATGACAGGAATTATGATTGATATTCTGCCCATTCCACAATTTGGGAGAAATCTCTGAATTTCCAGTAAAAGCGCGTAGTTAGACTTATTTTCTGAAGAACAGAGCTGATTCTGAGTGTCCTCGTATAATTGACATGTGCATGGCTCACAGCTCTTTAAAGTTTGGTTCCCCGCCCGCCCCCCAGGATTTTTCTGACTGAAAAGAACTTCAAATACAGTTTTGTATGAGTTCTTTCAGTCTTTGTGGAAAGAACTGCGTTTGCTCAAGGAATGGCTTTGCCTTTTAAAGTGGTTTCTGGTGGTCTTCCAGTTCCTGCCCCTCTGGCTTGGAGCAGATTGACAACATGCTGACTGAGGTCAAGTGAACAAGCTTAGAGAAGCTTTGCATTACAGCTTGCTCTAAACGGTTTCTACAAAATTCGCCCCAGAAGTCTTTGTTTTGTAATTCATGCCTTTGTTGTGTAATGCCAGTGGTGTTAATTAACACCACTTCAGTGGTAGCATACAATGCTCTGGAAGAATCTAAGCATTCTGTGAATACTTTATACTATTCTGAACCAGTAAAAAAGCCATTTTCCGTAATTGATAAAGGTTTCTTTTACTGATGAACCATTACTGAAAATTGTCGGTAATGACAGACATTGTGTACACATATCTCTATAGCTTAAAATGCCTGTTGAGTGGTAATGTAATAAGCGTATGCCTTTCAAAAGTTTAATTAGCGTTTACATTTTCGTTTAGAATAAAGCAGATCGACTGATATTACCAGGAGGGGAATGTGTTTTAAAAACCTTGATCAATATAATTTGCTCAGTTGTGCCTCAATGACTTAGTTATCTGACAAAGCACTGCATGAAGTTATTAGAATTATCCTGGATCACTCTTGAATCAAAGACTTGTGAATGTGATTTCTGTACTTGCTTCCTCCAATTTAAAATGAAGGCTCTATTGCTTAAATTACCTGGTGCCAAATGGAGTGAAGTCATAATTCAAAACAAATATTAGAAGAACTGCAACACAGTGTGACAGGGTTTTGTGCTTGTGAACTGTTAAGAAGCAGCTGAAGCATGTTCTGCTCTGCTCAAGAGCCTTGATGGAAAGTGCAGGAGGTGGCTGCCTGTCTGCCTTGCCTCAGCTGCTCCACGCAGGATCAGGGGAGGGCTCCCGAGGGTTCATAAGGGCTCTTCTCTAAGAGCAGCTGAGCATGCTTGGGTGGAGGAAAGCTGCTTGTAGCGCAGGGTTAGACAGGCAGAGGGCCTGTGCCTCAGACCTCCCGTCAGGAGGCCAAAAGCGAGCAGACAGGCTCTCATTAGCGGATAGGTACGTGGGCCTCAGAGATGAGACTTGTCTTAGAAATCTTGGGTGAAAGTTTTTCCTTCTTGCTACAGCACAAAGAGTTCCAAAGGGACCTTAAGGGCATGGTAGGCAAGAGGGGGGAAGGAGGTTAGTTTGCAAGCTCTTTGTGAAGAGTTTGGTTTAGCTTGTGCTGTTAGATTTAGCAAGTTTGGGCCTTAAAGAATAGGAGGTAGCAATGATGCCTTAAAACTCTGTGTTTGGGTCCTGACACAGAAAAATAATCAGAAAACATCTATTTACAAATTTGGTACACTGGTTTTGTTTTTCTTTGGAGCACAAGTTAACCAAATGGTGTCTTCTGCCTGTGTTGTTATTAACGTGAAGTGCAGATAGTCAGCAAGGTTCACGGGTATCTGATTTTTTTTTTTCAGAACTTTGCCAAGAATATTTTTGCAATTCTTCAATCAGTAAAAGCCAGAGAAGAAGGCCGAGCACCTGAGCAAAGACCTGCACCAAATACAGCACCAACGGTAAGAGCAGCACTTTGAATATGAAGGCTGTCTTGTCATTATTAAATATGAAATTTGTTTTGGTTTAGTTCCAGTGAATGAACAACTTTCAAGTCAAAGAATATCTGTGAAGTTATGCTTAACTTACATTTATTGGTATTTAAAGAGTTGAATATATTAGTTTAATTTGTTCAATATGTTCTTGTTACTTAGAGATTAAACTGCTAGTGCCAGCTTCTGCATCTATCAAACAGTAGCGACATCCTGCATCTATTTGCAAAAAATGTATTGGATGAGACTACTGCCATTTCAAACAAAATGTTTTGCTGTTTTTCTGACAGATAGGGTAGCAAATGTTTAAGAATCTGGAACATGACTCATGAGTGGGAGCAGCTTGAACCAGCTTTCTTTTGCCTGTAATAAATCAGGAGGACAGACTTAGAGCTTTATTGTTTAAGTCTATCTAGGTATTAGACAGGATTTGTTTTGTATTGTGGTGTTCACTATTGAGTTATATTAAACCTAATATATTCTTGAATTCAGTGGCAGTCTTCTATAAAAGCTATTTAATCATACTTGGACTTGTTTTTGCTGCTACTGCATTTAACAAAGAACTAAATTTAAATAGCAAGATGAATTGCAGCATTTAAATATTTGCTTTGTGTTGAATTTTGTAAATTGTGCATGGGACTATTGAAATGTCCCATTCAGAACAGTTGTGAATACATACCTAAGTCATCCACAGAAAAGATTAAATTGGTATTTAGCGTGCGTCTAGGTTGGTGCTTTTTAAAAACTTTTTTCCTAGAAGGCCTTTTTTTCCTCCAAATTTGTTTTTATTCTGTAGGTTTAGCAGGATTTTAGCTTAATCAGGCTGGCAAGGAACATTTTGTGTGTGTGGCTGAAGGCTTAATCATGAGTTGTCAGTTGACAGGTTTTTTCCCCCGCTAATTCTTGAGATATTACAAAAACTCAGTGATTTCATAAAACTTGCACATTTTAGCTAATGTAGTTTGTTACTGCTACTTTAGTTTTGCCTCATGTTGTTGTCATTGCTCTCAGTATGTACTCCTAAACTCTCTTTCTGTAAGACTGTAAGTGGATGTTGAAGGGAAACGTATCAGAAGTTTTCAAATGCATTGAAACGCCTACAAAAGTGAACTAATTTTATACTCTTGAGCGGTTCTGTGTAATACTTCATGAAGTTCAAAAACCATCAAGTATTTTTTAGTATGTTTTACAAATCTTATTTAACCTGTTTTAGGATCCCACTTTACGAAATAAGCAACCTATTCCAGCTGCCTACAACAGATACGATCAGGAAAGATTCAAAGGCAAAGAGGGTAAGTTGATTGTACTGCTTCTTTTTAAAAGGAAATAAAAATTGGGAAATGAAACCAATGAGTTATAAAGTTCGAGTTAGGGGATTTTCTGTGCCATTACTTTTCAAACCTAAGAAAAGGCCAAAAAAAAGCTGTAACTATGCCTAAAGATATCTTTTCCAAGTAATAAAGTCTAAAAATACTATTTGTTAGAAATTATTTCTGCCTCTTAGGAAGCAAACTGAAAGCTTACAGCCAGAACTTCGGAGGGGGTGTTAATTATTGGTTTGGGGAAGGTCATATGCAATTAATAAAAAAGCAGAACTGTAAATATGACTGTAAGGTGCATAAAATGAAATATACTGCCTGTCCTCAAACAGTCACAATTACTTTACAAGTTGCTTCTAGTAATTACAGGTAAATATTATTAGCTTGTTATATCTCTTTAAATGAAAAAACAAACTGGTAACAGCAGTGCAAAATATTAGTTCCCTTCTGGAGAGAAGATGGAAATAATCTACAATATTTAAGAATTCTCACTTATTTTAAAACAGGGTGAACTTGAGTGATGATTTGTCTTTCTAACTCAAAATTTTTCTTCTGTCCCCCTTGCCTTTTTTTTTCCTTCAGTTTTAGTACCAGTTCTAGTTATTTCATGTTTGTCTTGTGTTTTTGTTTTGCGAATCTTGTGTTTGTTGTGGTTGGATGTTTTTGTGTTCCTTGCAGAGGACAAGGCAAATTTTGTTACACTTCTGAGTTGCCTCTTCCTTCTAGTTTTCAAACAAAATCATTCCCTTCTTTAATGAAACTTCCTATGCATACTTCTGAGGGTTTTATTTTCTGGCTGCAAGAACTTACATGCTGCTAAATGCCATTTTAAGCTGTAGATGAGCAATTCAGCATTCATCTTTTAGAGTGTTGAGCTTTGTCCAAGTTAGTAACATTTTTTGTTCAGGGAAACTGAGTAACATTCATATGCCTTGTATGTGAATTCTTGGATTTTGTGGAAGTGTTGTACTGTAGCTGATTGTGTTCAATTTTATATTGAAATGACTTAGTTTTTGCTATATAAATAAATAAAAAGCAAGAGTATGTTACAGTACTACTTGGATATTCAGTTTTGATTGTAACTGGAGAAAGAAAAGCACAAAATATAACACCAAGGAGAATTTCATGTCGTAAGAAATTTGTGAAGGTTATGTTTTCCACATGCCTCATAGTGGCATGTTATTTAAAAAAAAAAAAAAGTTTTGTAAATGTGCACTTATATGTGAATACCTCTCTTAGGTTTATAGGGGGGTTTTTTGTGTGTGAAACTTACTATAGGAAATTTGGTCAGATATTCTATTATATCCTCTTGAAGTCTGTTCCCTGTTGGCCTCAATATACTTTTATTTTAGTGCAGTTGTTTTTATTTACTACTACTCATTGACAATTGCATGGGGGGTAGGAGAAAAAAGCTGAAGCAGGATATTTGCTAGCTTTTGAGCATTGAATAATAATCGACAAATAGCATCCATGAAAAATTCATTATTATAATAGCCAAGGAAATTTGGGAAAGAAAGAAAGAAAGAAATATAAAAAAAAAAGATAAAACCACACCAACGCTTCCATGAATATTTTTACTAGTACTTCTTCAGTTTGCTTCTGGTAATATTTTAAATCTTCAATAGTCACATATTTGCCAAGTACTTTTCCTTTTACTACCGTTTCCTATTAAGAGTTAAAAATAGTAAATATCTGTATGGGACAGTATGAAATAAAAGGTGGAGAAAGACATTAATGGACAAGTGTAACAGTTCCAACGTACCAATACATATAATTAAGTGTGGACTCTTTTACAACAAGAAACTTACGTAAAGGAATGGTCCGTGTCCTTCTGGATGACAAATTACATAGTTCTAGTAAGCAATCCGTTTAGACAACATCTGTACTAAACAGGTGAATGTGTTTTATGCTTTTACCGCATGTGTGTGGTTCAAGAGGGAACAGAAAATACCAGGTTTTGCATGGCAGGAAAAAAGAACCCAGAAGAGTTTGTTGAGCAGCTCACCAGTGTGGGTTTAATGTAGAAATTTCTGAACATAAATCAAAGAAGAGATTAAATGATTGCCAGGGGAAAAAATGTTTCTGCCTGTAATTAATAATGGTGAAAAATTCATTTGTATGTTATGTGATTCTGAGAATGTGGTCTTGGGGTTTCCATCAGTGCTGAAATGGACTGGACTGCAGCTCTTGGTCCAGCTGAAAGGTTTGTTTGTGAATGTGGTGGTTAGGAAATGCCTGAAATTGTCATATTCTTCCTGGGTAGTAGTTGTTACCACTGTGCTTCTCTTTAGGATATGTTTGTGTCTTAACATTCCAGTTTCTTATATTTGGTTTAGTTGCATATGGAGTTAATTTGGTATTTCAGTTTTCTAGGTGTATTTAAAAAAATACGTAGTTGAAAAATAGCACTAGCGTCATACCAAGTTAGATAAGTGTAGGCTAGCATTAGAAATACAAATTAGGTGTTTGAAAGAATGTATTTCAAATACAGGATTGACTTACGAAAGGTACTGATACAGCATTTATGGAAGTTATGTAGAATTAGTAATTAACATCTGGATTTCTTAGGAGAGGACCTAGAGATATTTGAGATCTTCCTCAGCTACAAATTAACTTTAGAAACTAACAGATGATGTTTACTTCTGGGATATTCTATTATAAAACTATAACTTTAAAACTTTAGTCTAACTAAAACTCACAGTGCAGGTAGTTTTCAAAAGCCATAATTAGGCATAAATGTTTTCCTATGCCATTCAGCACTGGTAATGTGATTGGCTTAAAACTGAACTATACACATCACTTGCAAGTATATCACAAGTGAACTCATTCCTTAAAGGATTTTCAATTTAATTGCCCTCAAAATTAAGTTGTGGCCCCCAAATATTCCATACAGAAGTGCAATTGCAAGCAGAAATAGTCATCAATAAAAGTAAAATAAAGCATTGTTTTGTTCCTTAAAGACTATTTTTTTTTTCTACAGTCAATGTAGTAAGAACTTGGAATTACATGTGTTTATGGAAAGCTTGCAGTATTGGGGATTTGGGGAAAGAAATACGAAGGAAACGAAGGATGATTATTTAAGTTCTAGGTATAATAACTTGCAGTCTTTATACCGTTGTATCCACATTTATTAGTAATTATGGATAACACCCGAGGTGAAGTTGAACCCTATAGATTTGCATGACTCTGAAGGATTTCCACATTTTACTGTATATGACTGTGCGTATGGTTGGCTAGAGATTGTGGAAGGGAGGATTGTATGATGTGTGTGACAATGCGCGTAGTAGTGATTTTGGCTAAAGACTGAAGCAAAGCCAAGAGAGGCAACGTCTCTAAGCTTTTGTTTTCGTGTGTCACCTGTTTGCTCATTCCTCAGAGGTATTGAAACTATAGGAAGGATTCACAGCAGTCCTCTCCTAGGTGCATCGTGATTGCGGCTTATTGTCTGTCTGCAGTTTCATATAATACTACAGTAACCATGAAGATTTAAAGTTTAGGCAGCAAAGAGGTGAACTGTTTTTTCTTTGAATGTTTGTGTGGTTTAATACAGAATTTTTCCATTAACGGTCTTGTTCTTAGCATGAACAATTCAAAGCTCGTAGAGCTAAGATAGTAAATTTAGGAATTTTAACACAAGATGCATTAAATAAACTGCTGAGTTGCAGCCAAATTTCTCTGCTTCTTGAGATGGATCATTATTTCTGATACAGTGTATCAGGATGCCTCTCTGGTTGGCTTACTTAAAATCTTCATGCCAGCTGGGACAGGCTTTGCTGCTAGAATGGTTTAGATTGCTTTAATAGTAGATGTGAGGGGGGTTTGTAAATTGGGAGGTGCTATTCCTGAAGAGCAAATAATCAGTTACACCTGCAGTCAATGGAACTGCTTATGCAGCCCTGAGTCAGTAGCTTTCTCTCAAACGGGTGTCTTGTTACTGCATCTTTGGTTAGGCAGGAGAGAGAAATCTTTCCTTTGGCATGCTTAAAGTTCTGTGATATATGCCATAGGAAATGTATTAGAATGTCTCTTGCAGTAGGACTCGCATGTCCTAGATATTTCCACCGTGGAAGAACATGTTACCTGGCAGTGCACTCATCATGCTGAACTGTTCAAATGGTTTTGAGGTGAGGAGGTGAAGGCCCCGCAATTACTTTCCCTAACTGCTGTTTCCTTTTGTGTTGGTTTTGTTTCTTTCGTGCTGGCAGTCAGTGATGGTATCCTCTCTTCAGCAACATAGAGCTCCATTCTGTGCTAAACTTTCCCTACTTTTCCCTTTTGTAGTTTTATTCCTTTCCTTCATATTACTACCTTTAGCTTTTAGTTTTACACTTTATTAATGTCATTTATTAATGTGTGTCTTTACTTAGTGGTATTTTATTCATGCCACACACCATCTTGTTCAAACTACAGACAGTCATATCTTCTCGAGCAACATAATTTTTTACATCCTTTTCAGGGTTTAAAAATCCTGTGCCCAAATGTCATTTGATGCTTAGGAAGGTATCTCCTGTCCTCTCCTGTCTGCCTGAATGTTTGATATTTAAATACATGTTTATTGATGTGTATGGTTTGCAGCTCAGCCAGTGATATATTGAAACTTTGAGCTTATGTGATTGTTCTATAGGACATGCTAGGTACTAAACTGTTTTGGATGCTATACCCTGCTTTTCCCCCATTCGTATGCCTGTTTCTTTGGTAATTCCAGAGTGTGAAATAGTGCTGGGATGATAATTTTGAAGACTTAACATTTTCTTGACCAACTGAGTGCATCTCTCAGTATAGATGGTAAAGTAAAGTTTCTCTGTGCTGCTCCAAGTGTTAGGTCTTTAAGACGTGTTCCAGGAGTGTTGTTCTTGTTTGCCTGCTATTGTTGTCGTCAAGGTTTTAACATAGCAGAAGCCAATCATTATTAAAAAAACCAAAAAACCCAAAACAAACAAAACTCCCACGAAACCCCGCTTCCCCACCCTCCCCCCTGAAAAAAAACCAAAAAAACTTTAGTCCTATTTGGTGTAAATTGGAGAGCGGCTTGCTGTACAGCCGTGTGATTTTAGTCTGCAGTGGTGAAAAAAATAGTTTACCACATCCAAGCTTCAGGAAAGCTTGCTGTTGACTTCCTGCTATTGTCATTTTATGTTTGAATTATTCCTGTAATTGTGTTGGATTTTCAAACATAGCTGCAGTTTTTCAGAAGCATGTCTAGCTTTCAACCAGTCATGTGTTAAGCCTACGCAACAGAGGACTATGAAGTTTTTAAACTTGAGGTGACTCTGGACCATAAATTTTTTTCTCTCTCTCTTATACGTTGTTAAGAAAGTTTCTTTATAAAGTGTTTCTCATAAGTATTTTCTTTTAAATCGTGTGATTTCTGTTCACACAAGGAGAATAGGAGAACTGGTAGCAGGAGATCCAGAGTTCTGAAACTTGACTGCCTTGTTAGATACACTTTTATTTATTGCATTCATTTTTTAAGGTTATAGGATTCTGCTTTTTTTCTAGTGAGAATATGTGCAAGAGATTCACATTTGGAAAAAGATTGCAGTCTCTCTATTTTCTGGCTTGGTTTGACCAAGTAGTTCAGTACTGTACATTCACTTCAGTGTTGGAAAACATATACAGATTCATACTGTAACGTTTTTTATTCATACTCTAAGAAACTTCTAGGAACTTGGTGTTAATTACTTGTAAGTTTATTACTGAACTGTTACATATGAACTATGCAGAGAATTTTGTAAACTAATTAGTGTAGGTTGGAAATTTAGGTGTGAAACTTTTAACTTTTACTTGTTAGGGTATAGTACTGAAAAGAAGTGTTCAGTAAACTCTTCTGTAGAATGAAATTTGGTGTCAGTGATTTAATTACCATGGGTGTGAAGTGGGGTAGTGAATCATTTCCAGGCAGTCTGCAGAGCTGTTGCTATCTGGGGTTTGAAGAGTATACAGCTGAAAAAAGAAGTGGTTATTCAATCTTATTCATCCACAATTCAAAGTCTTTAACTCAAGCTCTTCAGTGTTTCGGATACATGCTCCTTTGTTCTGTTTCTGTTTGCCTAGAGTTCCTTCCAGAAATTCAGGTTAATTTGAGTCTCTTTAAAGCTATTCTTTTGGTGATGTATCAGTGCTCAAGTTTGCACCTGGATTGGATAGCTAGAGCTGCAGCAGGTGCAGAATCAAAATGCAGAGTGACCTAGATTGACGTAGAGCAGTGGGCTTTAGGCAAATGGAAGGCACTTTGAGCATGAATACTTGTATGCAAGGAAATGGAACATATGCCCAAATGGTGATGTAGAATATAACCAGTCCAATAAGCCAATGCATTAGTGTGCATATTTTCATTTCCAGGTCTAATTCTTTTAAAAGAGAGGAGGCAGTCAGATTGATGTATGATGATGCTAGAAAGGTAATGAGTGATGAACTACACTGGAAAAGTGTGTGATTCTTTTGACAGTCTTTAGGCCATTGAACTGTGAAATTGTGATCATAATACGTGCAATGACTGGAGAAGAAAAAGATAGTCTTAATGTTAACTGATGATGGTTTATATTTTTGAAGCATTAAAATTGATTATTCAGTACTAGTTATTGTGTTCCATCTCTAAAGATGTAGTTTTTAAGGCATTTATTGATGTCGGTGTTTCTAACAATGCTTATATGCTTATAAAACTGATTATATTTGGCAAACAGAAAAAGTTGCAACACAGTTTGACACAGTACATTAATGTTGGGCTTCATTTGCATTCTTTTTTCTAGAGGAAATGTGTATGATAACTTTTGTGATTCCATTTAAAAATCTCGTATTGAAGACTTTCAGGTTAGGTTTTTTTTTTTAGCAGTTGCTCTGCATCTAATTCCAATTTAAAAATAAGGGTCCAAAGTCTTGCCATCATGATACTTTTATTTAAAGGGCTCTTTTCTTAAATACTCTTTTCTTAGTAGATGGCTTATAATTTTATCTGCTTCCTCTGTTACAATCAGTGAAGCTGTGATTTTGAAGCTGGCATTGTAAACTAATGCTTGGCCAGGCATTAATATTTCATCTCTGTTCTGGCACCTGACTCAGCAGCACAGGTTCGAGCTGGTTTGGGAGGGAGGGGAGAAACGTATTGCTTTTGTGTTCTTAGTCAGAGGGTATGGTACAGCATTTATGCTGAGGGCATGTCCCCTGGTGCTCCAGGTTGCTCTGTGTTCTGCTCTTCTTTACTGTGGCCTGTGGGTCCTCTTTTATCCCAGGTCTGCTTTTGAGCAGCTGCATCAGGGTCAGCCACTGCCCTCAGAGAATGCTCTGGAAGAAGTGCCTTTCTAGCCTGGGCCTTGATTGTCTTTCACAACCAGCTGCATTAACCTGGCTAACACCCTCAGCAGTTTTTGAAGTGGGAATGCAGCTAGAACTGCGGAGTCACTGACTTGGAAGCATTTGTTTTCTGCCTTGCGCGGGCTGTATACAGTGCGGGGAACTGAAGATGCTACTGTACGTGGCCAAGTGTACAAATTGTTGAGACCTTATAAAAAGGCACAAAAGTGCGAGTGGCAGGGCTCTCACTTGTAGCAGTGTTTATTTCTGTAAGAAAAGCGAGTGGCTGACTGGTAGAATATCACATGGCGTGATCCTCTCACATTCACCAAAAAAGCTGTATTCTGAGAAACGTGTCTGTGCTGTTACCAGTTAAAGGAGGGTTGCTGTGGTTATCTGGAAGCTGGCAATGCTTAACTCTCATTCACCAGTTGCTCGAGAGCTTGAGGCAGGAAATTGGAGACCTGCTGGGCAGTTTGGAAGGGGTTTTTTTTGGTGTTTTTTTTTTTTTCTTTCTACTCATCCCACCCTACCTGCTGGTAGCAGACCCTGGGGTCCGCAGTAGACGCCATAGTGGCTGCAGTAACTGTTTGCAAGAATGTAAGTGGGTACCTATGTTCTACTTCGACCATTTAGCATCTCTTAGATTTACTTTAATAAGGAAAAGTACTATGCCATTACTTACAGATTATTATTATTATTATTATTATTATTATTATTATTATTATTATTATTATTATTATTATTATTTACTGCCTGAGTAGCTGTTAGATAGAATGGGAAAGCCTGTGTAGGTGCTGGAAATGTTCAGGAGGCATGAGTGCCCACTCTAATGCTTGAGACAACCGGTGGCTCTTTAGGATCCTAGCTGTTTGCCCCTCCTGCTAGGGGGAAGGGGGAGCACAAGGCTGGGAGCAGGGAGCTCGTGAGAGCCAGAGCCTCTGTTTAGTGGCTCTTGCGGCTCATTAAATGAACCAGGACACATTTTATGAGGGACTTGGGGAGATTTTAGCAAAAGATGAAACCACTGATGATTGAGCAGAGGATTGTTGACTGACAGGTGCCTCTCTCCCCTTCGATTTATTTTCTAACTGTGCTGCTGGCTGTGTGGGCCTTTATTCCCTTTGCAATGCTGGTGGAGGCTTGGGTTAGGGTTTTTTAATTAATGCGGAAGGAATGCCAAGTTTTGTTAGGGACAGAGTAGAAAAAGAGTCCAGTGGAAAGAAATAAGAAACAGGGAAAAAACATGTAGAACTAATTCTAGAACCAGGATTTGTGCCGAGAGGAAAGGAACCGTGGCAGGCCAGGCACAACAGGGGATGCTGCTTTCCTGGTCTTGTTAAGGGGTGTCTGTATTCTTTGGAGTTTGGGAAGAACATCTGGTTGAAATAGTTGGAAATTCTCCATATCACAGGCATGATGAACCCATAATAGGTCAGTCTGGAAAGGGCAAAGGTTCCTCTATTGGTGACCTTCTGAAATTTGCAAACAACTGTCAGCCTAGTTTAAACACCTCTGATTTATGTCACTCCAGGTCAGCAAAAGCATCTCTTCAACTTAGGGGAGCTCTAGCAAGTATTCTGCAAGGCTCCAGGCAGCACCTGAAATATTAATGTGCTCCTTGCCCAGAAGCAGTGACCTATATAGTCACAGAGAAAACTGTTACCAATGGAAGTGTTCATCGGATGCAGCTTCGCTGTCTGTAGATCAAGTTCAGCTGTATGAGCCCTGAGCTAATACTCAATGCATAATTACTGCTTGGTGCTGGGGGGAAAGGCGGTACGGCAATATCAGTTTACAAAGGGAAGGAAGGCTTCTTTTTCTTTCCTTTTTTTTTTTTATTTTATTAATAGAGAAGACTGCATTCATGTCTGTCTGTACCTGCATTTTGCGTTCTCAGAATCAACTCTGTGTAGTTCAGAAATGTTAAATCCGGTAAAAGGGGAGGGGTGGCCTTGAGAAGCCAAGATGAAGTGCTGGAGCTGAAGTGAGTCTGTAAAACAAAACATGGTCGGTAACACTAGGCCTCTTCACTTAGTAGTTGGTGGTAGGTCTGGTAGCATAATTGAGGGGGTAAGGGAGGGAAGGTAAAACCAAAAACAGTGTTCAGAAAGTAGATACCTATCTCTGTGGTGAGAGGAGTATGATCGTTTTTCAACTCTTGGGTGTCTTTTTCTAGGCACTGGAAAGTTATTAAATCTGGGAAACTTCTCTACCTCATTTCCTGATAATCTTTCTCATCTAAGGAAGAAAGAATGAGCAACCATAGATGCTTCCCAGAGCATCTGCATTGTTTTCAAGGTTGTCTAGGTTTCAGTTTAATTTACTCATGATAAGAGCAAGCAGCTCTATCAGTCTTGAAAATCTAATATTTTTCTTGAACTTTTTGTAGATTCAGGTATGAGCATTACTTTGATTCTGCATTATTTTTGGTCTATTATGTTTTTGTGCTGATGCATTGTGTGAAGACGGTGTAATAAATGGCAATAATATTCCAATTCCCATTAGCTGTTCCTGCACGCTATCAGTTACCTTTACCCAAGTCTAGTTGAAATAGCTCAAAAGTTGCTTAGGTATAGACAAATACTTGCTTATCATGGTTTGATTGGTGATTAGCATGCCACTTTAAAGTACGAATTAATTGGGTGGTTGGTTGATAGGATCAGTTGACAGAAGATGCACAAAGCTGGGGAATTTACCAAAGGAAAAAAGTTTCCTTGCAAGTCCTGGTGGCAATGTTCAGTAGCTGATTTTGATCTTAGAATGCTGAGAATAGGAGGACAGAGGAGGAGTATTCAAAAGCAAACAGGCTAGCGGCATCAGGTTTAGTCACTGAGCACTTGCAGGCTTCTGGCACTTAGTCAGCATAAATTCAGTCTGATTAAAACCACTAAAAAAACCCCCAAACCCCAAAACAACCCTTTTTATCACCTTTAGTCTGGTAGTGTGAATTTCTGCAGATTCTATCCTCTATATCATATGACAATGACATTGTTGCTCTTTTGCACTCCAGAAGTGAATGTATCATGTTAAGTGGCCATAGTTTTATAATCAACATGTAAAGCGGTTTCTTATTAAGTATATCTTTCCATTATTGCAACTACAAGTTGAATATGTTCCATTACAATGCATTCTGGGAGTATGAAGTACTTCTCCATTTTGTAGTGAAGAGAATTTCTGAGACTGCATGCATGTTGTAACATATTCTTACAAAGATTTAAATTTATATCCTTTCTCTGGAGTGGATTGAATGATTCCATGCAGCAAGAAAAGCTTACTCTGGTTACAGAAAGCAGAAATACCAAATGGACCTCTGTCTAAAGAAAACACAGATTTCCTAATTACCAAGCAGGTTTTGTATGGTGAACAGGACCTAAACCACTACCAATAGCAAGATGTGTTCTTTGCAATTTCAAAGATATTTCCAGTGTTGTCCGTTTAGACATGACGTCCCTATGTTCATAATGATTTAAAAGAGACTTTTTTCCTTTGCAGAAACGGAAGGCTTTAAAATTGATACCATGGGCACCTATCATGGAATGACTCTGAAGTCTGTAACGGTAAGCTAAAAGTCTTTTCATAAATATGTTTTATAGAAATGATAGTGTACTTATATATATCTTGTCAGCCTGACCTAGGCTGTGGAAGGTCACTTTGAGTGACTAACAGAATTGATGAACGTTCCTCTCTGTGAAAAGATAAAACATGTTTTGATATGGTCTGCACATTTTAGAGATCTTTGCTCCAGGGATTTGTCTGTAGTAAGAACGTGTACTGGGAAGGCTTTGGTGGCAGGTTCTTCTTGTGGAGGTGCAGCCTTTTTGTGCTCAACTGTACTAAGATACCCAGATTTTTGCTAGCCTTATGTATGTCTATGAAGGACATATTTCATAATTGTAAGTGATAAAACTATACTTACAAAACTGAAGTAACAAAACTAGGTTTTAGAGTATCGTTCTGTTTCCTACTTGGCATTTAATAACAATAAATCTAGTGGTGGAAGAATTTGACCTCTGCATTATTGTTGGAGCTTTCTAGCCTAGTGAGATGGACTTCTTTTGTATGACTTTATAATGCTGTCAGTGGGAATTGCTACATACCCAGATGAGAAAGAGAGACCCTCAAATGGATTTCCTTTTCTTTGGCCAATATTTGTCCACTTTTGTGGAAGTGGGTTGAATGCTCTCAAACAAATGCTGTTTTGATCTGCTGGTAAGTAGGACAGATGCTACAAAACTAATGTAGAGCCCTCACTAAGGTTTTTGCCATCTGCATACCTACATAAATCTGATGAATAGACAGCACTAAACACCCTCCTAAATCCATGCACTACTTCTAGTTTGCACTCCTGATTTGAACATAAAATAGTACCTTGAATGTGAATTTCTTAAAAACATTTAGAGCTTTTTCTTGTTTCATAAAAGTTCTTGCCTAAGTCTTTCATTCCCAACCTCCTCTGGACTTAAAATACTTAAAAAAAAAAAAAAAAAAAAAAAAGGAAAGAATTTTCTTTTAAGGAAGGAATATACTTAGTTCTAAACAGTGTTGTTTCTAGATTAATTCAGAAATTGATTGGGTGAAGGAAGAAACCCATTATGTCTGAAGATTTGTTCTTGAACCTTGCACAAATTTAGGGCTGCTTTATGAGGGATCAAGCAGTGTTGTTACACCAAACCAAGGTTTCTATGGTATAATGTATCTGTTTCAGTTGGAAGTGACTTGAAATGATTTAGTAAATAGGTTCTGTTTAAATTGCCCTGTGGAGAGAAATAAGAAAGCAAGCAGGAAAAAAAAAGGCAAGATTATAGTACAGTAGAAATGTTGAAATGTTTTAAGCTTGTCAGTATAAAAACTGTAAAAGTGAAGGGATGCACAGTAACTTTAAATTTTTTTTAAGTTGATTAAAAAATAATTAAGAGTTTTTTATTCTAGGAATCCTAGCTCACGTATTCAGCATACTACCTAGAGTTTTGAGGTGGAGTTATTAAACTGTCCTTGTTGGTTTCTTCCATTAAGACAGAAAATATAACTGATATTAAATTACTAGTAAATCTTTTTGTGACATCAAATAGTATTTTTTGAAATAACTATTTAAGAGGTATTGCATGACTGCACATAAAGCATCATCTGGTGTCATGAGAAATATTAAAACTCCATCTGTCATTTGGTGTTTTTCTAAGAACGAACTTGTAAGGGATTTTTGGAGCCTTATTTTCCAGACTATTAAAAAGGTGCCCTAAATGTTCAGCTCATTCATAAATTGCAAAGACATACTGACTTTGTGTTTCAGGTGGGGGAGAAATAAATCTGTTAATTATGTGGCACAGAAATATTCATCTGTTTTTGTCTAAACTTTGTCACAGCGATGGACTACATAGTTCTAACCCACGATCTTCAGATTGTTGTTTTGTATGGAATCCTTAATCTCTTACCAGTTAGCAAACTTCATTTTATGCTTTTACTCATGGGGGTTTTTTGTGGTTTGTTTCTATTTTTTACGCTAGACAAAACTAGGGAGGAAATGGGAAAGTAATTTCTTCCCCATGAGTTTTAATGGAAAAGTACATTATACTCATTGACTAAATCATGGGAATATGGAGGATAGCATTGGAATTGCGTTCTACCTTACATGATGTCATCTGCTATCCTCATAGTATTGGTATAATCCCTTTTGTGAACTCATCAAATGTTTCAAAGGAATTGAAGTGTTAGGTAGCTCTTTGTTAGAGGCTGTCTTCAAACTTCAGACCTCTGATTTCCAGGTGTATGGTGAAATTTGAAAGGTTCATTTTCATGCCATTGTTCTCCTTGACTTAAGTAGCTCCTCTGTTTCTTTTATGGTGTTTGTTTCCATTCATGTATTTATAGAGAGTAGTCATATTCTCTTAAAACGTCTTGTTTTTCTTGACTAAGCAAGTCTTATTGTGAAACAAGCTTTCAATTCCCATGTGAGTTTTCTTTCTCTAGCTATTCCAGTTAGAATTCATCTTTTTTTTGAGCATGGAGAAGTAAAATTTCATGGAGTCTTCTAAGTGAGATCTCACCAATGGTTTGTAGAAAGGCATTAAGAATTTCTTACTGCTTCTGAAATTACAAATGTTGCCTTGAGGTGGATGAATTATGTATTTTACTTTATCTTCGTTCTTTATCACTTTTTTCGTATCATCTTATTTTTGCTCTAATTTCCACTTTGGTTATAAGTTGCATGTTGGACGAAATCATTTATCCTAGTGTGGTGGTTCATTTGAGTGTTTAACGTAATACCATCTACCCCGACTTTTGTTCCTTCTGTGTTACATTGATTCCTTTGGCTTCCTTGTCACACATTGTCTTTTATTTTCTTTGTCTGAACAAAACAGTTTGTTTTGATGGTTAGTCTTCTCTTTAAAAGGTTGATGGAGCCATTAGCTTCCAAAAGTTTTGATCTTGTTAGCAATTGGAAAAAACCTTGTAGATGTATGCTTATTACCTGGGGTCTAAACTGTGACCCACTGCCTGGAGTTGCCTGCCGGCTTCTCATGTAAAATTTGTAAGAAGCTTTTATTTGTTTTGTGTTATATTCCCTACATGTCTTCCACTTGCACTCTGCCTTATTGTAATTCTCTGTAATGAAACGTGCAAAATTTCTGTTTTGTGTTTGTTCTTGCTGAAATGTGAGTTGTCCTAGATGCTTGTTCTTTTTAACAGCAAAACAAAAACTTCTGCATCTTGACTGCTTTCTTTTCATCAGTGATGTTGGAAACTTTCTTAGCATTCAAAATTTGTGCCAGAACAGATGGTGAATGGTGGGCTTTTTCTGAAGTAATGTCAGCTAAAATAACTTGTGCTGCTGGCAGTTCTTCCCTGTAACAGGGTTTTTGCTTAATTGGCATACTTACTTTCTCTTAGGAAGAACTGACTTATTTAATGGATTTTTATTGTGAAGGCATGATTTCATTATTCTGGACCTGGAATTGTTTATAACAGGACATCTTTCTTTGCCTGGATTGATGATGTTTTGGAAACAAGCAAGCTAGTGGTGGTAGCTCTTGCTATCTAGTTATCCAGCAGTTCATGTTGCAAATTGTGCAGCATGACTTTTATAAACCTACAGATCTACCTGCAGGCTTCACTTCAAAGCATAATCCCCTGTATAGCAGGGCAACTTCTATTTTTTAAGTAGGAAAGTTTACTGTTTGAGATGGATCAAATAAGAGCTATGGAAGATAAGTATGTTAGTATTTTTGTACCATGCAGGGTGTGAGGGAATGCTGAGAGAGAATCTTAAGCTGATATTCTCAACATGTTCTTTTTATTACTTGTGTAAATTTTGACATGTTCAGGGCATTAACCTTCTGCTTTTCTAAAGAGAAATGTTAACTTGGAGTCTAAGCCAGTGTCATCTAGTGGAAGCCTAGAAAGTGGGTCTGACCTTTTATATATAATGAAATTGAGTTTTGGACTACTGGTTTCTGTAACTACAATATGTGAAGTATTTAACTGTGACTATAGCTTGAGATGTCAAGATCAGAACAAACTAGCTATCTGCACCTATGTCAGGATACAGGAGAAGTTGCTTGTTCCATGAGCATCTAATAAAGCTGGCTTTTATAGATTGGTACTAAAGTGTATCCTCTTCCAAGCTGAGGGCATGCTTTGTATTGACTGTGTGCACACGCAAATAATATTTGTTTCTCTATGACAATAACAGTCACAGTGATGCTGGTTTTACTCATCTTTGTGGTTTTTTTTCTTGACTTTAACATGAAAGAAAGGAATAGAGTTGATAGCCTATGGAGTTCTGTGGAATGATTTCTTCTGAATTCTGAGAATCCTGACTGGTCATGACCTGTGATTCAGTGTGGTTATAAACTTGGGTGCAAGCAAATAAGATCTGCATAGTACTGAAGTAGGCCCTTGTAGAAAATACTTTGTTGCCTTTCCTAATTGCTAGAAAGCTTTCCTGTTTTTAACTTCTGGTTTCTTTTACTGTTCATGGCTGCTGAAGCTCAAAAGCTTCCTTTGTCTTTTGTTTTTGCTGCTAGTAATGGAATCTGTCGTTGATCATCTGCACTTATAAGCAGCCAGAACTACTGCTGGCATTTCTTTCTCTTACTGTTCAGTAAACAGGTGGACACAACAGCTCTTTTACGTATTGAGATGATATCTTTACCGGATAGTTTGGGGCTATGCTTGAAGAATCAGTATAGTTAGTGAGGGTTTCAGTTGAGGCACTTTGCTTGTAGCAAGCTCAAATGCAAATTTCTGCAGTGTATTCAAATATATAACTTTTGTCTCTAGTAAGAAATTCTATGTGAGTTTTCAGTGCTTCTGAGTTCAGTGATAATGTTTTTCCTACAAATTAACAAAAGTAACATCTATCTTTCCAATGTAAACTGCCAGGCTTTACAACAATCAGTTGTAAAATTACCCTGAGTAAACGTATGAGACTATCAGTAATTGAAGAAAATACATTACGTTTCAGTGAAAACAAACACGTTCCATAATCCCAACAAAACCAATAAAAAAGGGAGCCCCCTATGTAAGCCACAGTACAAGCAGGCTTAATTTCAGAAGAACTGGAAGACCAGTTCAGCACCTTTAAGGTCAGCAGCGTTTTTCATCAGTTTGTCGTCAGAATCAGATTTTGAGCATTAACTAATCAAAGGATGTTATTGTTATTGCCCTCAAAATCTTTTGAGTATAGTATAGTCTCAGTGATTTTATTATTTTAACTGAGAGGTTGCTTAACCTCTGGTGTATTTTCAAAGGACTAGTGTGTAGGAGAATGAAGGGAAATGTGAAATTTCTGGCACCTTAAGGACTGGGCCATTGGAGAGGAAGCATGTTGAGGCAGAAGCAATCAAGATGGTGTATGCACATATTTTATATAAAAGACTTCAGATAATTGATATGCTTTTGTGTAAGTGGGTAAATCCATGAGATCTTTTTTTAATTTATTGTGAGGAATTAAGATTGCAATTCAGTGCCAAAACTTGAAATGACTTTTCAGAAGCATGTGGTGGAATTGGATGCTGTCTCTCAATATACAGATAAATAGCATTTACCTTTAAAAAACAGTTAAAAATTTAATACATCTTAAATATTAGATAGGAGAGATATAACTACTTATCCACATGTCACCAGTTTTCTGTCATGTGCTGATCTCATTAAAACATTTGAGATCAGAGGTATTGAGGGAGGAGTCAACAAAACAACAGAGGCTTTGAAAGCGTTTGAAACGGGCTCTGAAGCGGAGCGTAATTTTCATGCAGTCTGTGCATAAACTGGTCATTATTCTTGACGCGAGCGTAACAACAGCCTGCCCGCGCCCCCGCTCCCCTCCACGGGCTGAGCAGTGTTCTGTGAACTCTCTGTGTGCATACTGTTCAGTTTTTAACCATCAAGAGGAGGTGAGGAAAATTGTAATAGTTGTCCGTTAGAAGAGTGTTCCATAAATGATGCTGGAGGTAGAGCCTTTTGTTTTCATTGGATTTGTAAATTTTTTTTCATGTTAAGCATATTTATTGGTAACTGTAGTTCAGACATAACCATGAGGCTCTCGGTCCGTGAGAGTTAAGGGCTAGGACGTGACCACTAACTCAAAAAAATCCTTGAGCTGGAGAAATGGATGTTTCCCCAGAATAGTCTGCCAGCAACCTTACACTGCTCTGGGGTAACAGATGAGGCGGCCTTGCGTGTCTAATGAGGGTGGATGAAATGCAACCAGGTTTCCTAGGAAAAAAATACTATTACTGTATTTTATACTTAAGGTCCACACAACAGTTTCAGCGGTTGACATTTCATTGCCTCAGTCGTGTTTCAAACATTAAATAAATTACTCTCCCTTAAAGAGTTTTAGTGTAAATAGTCAAGCTGATAGAGACCAAGGAAAATCACGTACAAATGCTGCTTTCAAGAAAATGTGTTAGATTGAACAACGCTGCACTCGTTTTCTCAGGGATTGTAAATCATGTACATGTGTGCCAAAATATCTTGCCATTGTACTGCATTATACAATAGAACTGCCCGTTTTGTTCCTCATAATAGGTTTTATTTTATTTTGAGACCAAGAACTGCACATTCAGGAAAAGTGGGTGTTGTATAACCAGTCACACATCTGGAAGTTAGACGTTGCTATGTTGCCCCGTATGCTACTGAACAAAAGAGGGAGCAAGACCTGGAGCCATCTGGCTTTATTACTGAATGAACATGTCTGAAGTCACTGTTCTGTGTAGAACTCCATTGTGTCAGCGTGCTAAGTGTGCTTGTGGCATGCCTGTCAGGTCCTTGAGTGGTTTAAATGGAGGAGTGCCAAGTACGAGAATCCAAAGTATTTCTGAGTATACATTGAAGTGGAGCTTTAGACACCCAGGGAGCTTTGCTTAAAAGAGCTTGAGAGCCTTAAAAATTCCTGGTATGAATTTTAAGATGACTTGCTAGACCTGTCTTGACCTGAAGCTGAATGAGAGGAGTTTGTTTCCTAGCCCTAGGGGTGTCCCTTGCGAAACTCATCTGCGATGTACACCACGACTCGGATCCTTTACGAATGGTTCAGGACTCACTCTCATTTGGAAACAAAACCCCAAATGGAAATGTCTGGGAAACTTCATTTGTGTTCTTTGAATTGGATGTCCACTTTCTGCTTGAATCCTATATAAGTGCTTAGATTCATTTGTGTTTCTCGGGTCTTAAGATTTATGTGTAATATCTATTAATGGAAGTTTTACAGGGCATTGCTCGATACCAGCTGGACTTGAGCTACAGATTTTTATACTTTGTC
Organism: Nipponia nippon; assembly: GCF_047370975.1. Taxonomy (NCBI): domain Eukaryota; kingdom Metazoa; phylum Chordata; class Aves; order Pelecaniformes; family Threskiornithidae; genus Nipponia; species Nipponia nippon. The sequence goes on along the minus strand of NW_028262369.1, from coordinate 47,460,088 downwards.
CTAATAGTTCTGGACAATCAAACATCATGCGCTTCACACAGCTTATACGTTAAACCATGTTGTCAACATATTTCCCTCTACAAATTATCTCCAGACATCTACTGAATATGCAATAGCTGCATCTTCAACTGACAGTTTGTTGTCAAAGTTCTTCTAATGGGGAAACAACTTAGCTATTACGTAGTGCTATAATTTATTCACAACTATTGAAGGTGGTAAAAAGGTCTTACAGACCTAGTAGAAATGAGCATGTGACAGATGGGGACCAGAAAGTAGTTCACTTGAACATCCCTCCTTCTCCCTGCGTGTTTATCCACATTTGCCAAAGTAATCACATGTGTAGCCATCCCGTTGTCTTTGAATAAGAGTTTTAACAAAGTTTGGAACGTTTCTAACACACTCTGCAATTCATGATACAGTAACGAAATCAAAGTTACAATTCAAGTATTTAATGATCAGCTGAGTTATTTATGTAACTAATCTGAGATGACTGAGTCAAGATTTCCTTCTCTGTTCAGTTGTTGAGATTGTAGCATTGTCGTTAGGCCATGTGACACTTTACTACTTGGTTATTTCCTGGTAATGGAGTAAGATACAATTTATTATTTGTGGAAACAAGTTTTACTTGGAGTACTTGCTTATATGTAACTTAGCATCATAGTGGTACCTCTTTCTGAGCTTGGAAAGTAGGATAGCTTGATTGTTACCCTAGCAACATCCATAGGAACATGCCTCAAAGCTCAGTCTCACATACATATCACTCTTGCTGCTTATTACTACTTAGTTAAGCCAGAGCAAATTCTCCTTTATGAGTGTTTTTATTTTTATAAGTTCTGTACTTTGTCCTTATTGTCCAGGCCCTCTTTGAGCATTCTTAAGGACTGTTGTTTCAATTTGTGGACTTTGTTCTGGAATTGCTGTGTTAGAGGTCCATCTCCTTTCCTTCTTCTTGCAGTTGTGGGTTTGTTTTGTGGTTTGTTTTTTTTAGTGTGTGGGGTTGTTTTTTTTTTCCTTATGTTAAACTCTCTTTCACTGTGTGGCTGGTAGAGTTTGAATCCAACCAGAGGGAATCTCAGTGTGGCAGACTTTCTTCACAGGTGTACAGTTATTACAAGAGTGTGTTATAGGCAGGTATTCTTTAGTTCTTGTATCAGAACATGTAAGGCAAAGATAGTATTTTCTAAGCACACCAAACCTGCAGAGCTCAGAATCGAGACATCTTTGGAGGCAAATGGTATTAAAATGCTAAGGTAAGAGCCCTGGTTCTCAGTCTCCTGGGGGACAGATTGTAAGTGCTATCATTCAGCACTCTTTCAATGTAGTGCAACATCACTAATGAGAAGGTCCAGTTAGAATAGCAAAATAGCTTAAAAATATTTTTTTAAGCCTTTAAGGCAGTTCCTTCTTGCACCATTTAAGAAGGTCATTGATTAAGGCTGGCTATATTTTGGTCTCTAACTTTATGTGATTTTATTGTTCCATCTAAATCCAGGTATTAATATGCCTGTGTCTCTTATGCAGCCACATGCTGTTGCTGTTGAATCTGCATACTTGCTTTCAGGATGTTTAAATGTGTTTTATTTATCTTTGACAGGACAGTCTGTAGGCAAAGTCCGGGTTTATTCAGGTTTGCTGCTGGTGGTCCTGGATACAGTCTGTTTCAGCATAGGCTTTCTCATTAGATAAATGACTGTAAAGACTGTATCATGAACTCTGCATTAGTTATGGCTCACTCAACTAGCATTTAGGCAATACTGATCACACCTTCTGGAATATACCTGTGATTGCGATCTGCTGAGCTGCCATCTGGAGCTATATTTATGTTTTCACTGAGCAATATGCTATTGCAGAAACTGCTTGCATCACTGCTGCTGGAAGGGTGGTTCTTTGGTCTTTATTAATCTAAAACTCTCTTAAAGACACTGCTCAGCTAAGCTAAGTGAGTTAAGTGGAGACCTGCGTGTGTATGAAGGTACATGTAGGTAAGCGTTGAAAGATGTATGGTCTGTTTTAATTTTCATTCATCACTTTCTGTTTTGCCCCTTTTTATTCCCAAAAGGATTGTGGAGTTTTCTGGAGGTTTTTGGTTTGGGGGGTTTTGAAGTGACAGGAGCCTCTTAGAATCATAGAATCGTTAAGGTTGGAAAAGACCCTTAAGATCATCGAGTCCAAACGTTAACCTAGCACTGTCAAGTCCATCACTATACCATGTCCTCGAGCACCACATCTATCCGCCCTTTAAATACCTCCATGGATGGAGACTCAACCACTTCCCTGGGTAGCCTGTTCCAATGCCTGACTACCCTTTCGGTGAAGAAGTTTCTCCTAATATCCAACCTAAACTTCCCCTGGAACAGCTTGAGGCTGTTTCCTCTTGTCCTATCGCTTGTTACTAGGGAGAAGAGACCAACCCCCACCTCGCTACAACCTCCTTTCAGGTAGTTGTAGAGAGTGATAAGGTCTCCCCTCAGCCTCCTCTTCTCCAGGCTAAACAACCCCAGCTCCCTCAGCTGCTCCTCATCAGACTTGTGCTCTAGACCCTTCACCAGCTTTGTTGCCCTTCTCTGGACACACTCCAGCACCTCGATGTCCTTGTAGTGAGGGGCCCAAAACTGAACACAGGACTCGAGGTGTGGCCTCACCAGTGCCGAGTACAGGGGCACTATCACCTCCCTGGTCCTGCTCGCCACACTATTCCTGATACAGGCCAGGATGCCATTGGCCTTCTTGGCCACCTGAGCAAACTTCTGACTCATGTTCAGGTGGCTGTCAGCCAACACCCCCTGGTCCTTTTCAGCCAGGCAGCTCTCCAGCCACTCTTCCCCAAGCCTGTAGCATTGCATGGGGTTGTTGTGACCCAAGTGCAGGACCCGGCACTGAGCCTTGTTGAATCTCATACAGTTGGCCCCGGCCCAACGATCCAGCCTGTCCAGGTCCCTCTGCAGGGCCTTCCTACCCTCCAGCAGATCAACACTTCCACCCAGCTTGGTGTCATCTGCAAACTTCCTGAGGGTGCACTCAATCCCCTCATCCAGAATTAAGTCCTCTTATATATAGGACTGGAAACTTAACATTGAAGATACTGATCGAGTGAAAAAACTCACCTGTTTTCTAATCTTTGTGAGTCAATAAATGCATAGTGTGAATGCGAATTTCTTTGAGACAAAACATTCGGATTTTCTTTTAAACTGTAAAAGCGATTCTCAGATTTTTGTTTGCTACTATATGAACATATTAATCTAAATTACTTGCTATTTCAAATAGTGAAGGTTTGTCCAATGTACTTAAAATGTCAAACTTACCTGAAGCAGTTGGTAAATTGAAAGAAATTGATAAATAACTTGGAAAACAACTGTTTTCTTACACATACATATTTTGATTAGTTAGGGTATAAAACTTTTGGTTAGACTTCATACAGCATGAATATTAACAAAGCATGTTTTTATTTCACCTTACATTACCATTGCATTTGGCAGACCAAGTTTTAGGAAGTTGAACTATTCAGTTGGTTTGCTGCTTTAGGAGACTTAGGATGTATTACTGGAATTAAAATATCTCGCTTTTTCGGCTCTTTGAGGTTAAAAGCAGGCGACACTTTCCTTCCATAAAGGTGTATGAGTGGGTTTTGCGCATAAGCAACAGATATGCTTTTAAAATTCAGTTAAAGTGTGAAGCAAAATTTTGTGTGACTAAGCAAAGTGATGTAGTGATGTGATAAGATTGCTTGTAGTTAACTGTCAGTCTAGTTGCTGTAAATTCATAGTACTTTTAATTAAAAACTTTTTTTAAAAATTCTAGGTTTCTTCATAGGGAATAAAAGTAATGTATTTTTTCTCTATAATCGCCTAAGTCTTTCTTCACCTAAGTAAAGTGGGTATCTCCTCATACCCTTCCTTGACCTGGAAAGAAGTGCAGTTGATGAGTTAGAGATGTTTGCTTTCGGGGGCTTGGTGGTGCCATTTTGAGGAGACAGAGAAAAGGCACTGCCTGCCTTTCCCTCCTTGGGAGCAGTAATTTGAGGGTTTCATTTCCCTGGCCAGCAATTTTCATAAAAATTGACAAAGGCAATAACTTTCCTACAGGTTTTATTGGAATTGGAAAGTAGGTTCAAAACATACTGTGGAAGAAGAAAGGGAATGTGACTAAAGTAGGCTGCTAACAAATCTGTTTCCTAAGGGGGGGTAAAAAAACCCTCTCCTTTTGCTTTGGAATAAGGAGACTTGAGGGTGCATCATGCAGCAGTATTCATCAGTCCTACTTACTAGTTATCTTTGGAGCAGTTGATGTAGATCAGGCAAACAGATTGCAATATTACTGAAATTAAAATGGAACCCAGTAGTCATCAAAAAAAGATAACCTGCCTGATTAATTGTGTTTTATTGTGGTTACTAAGTAAAACAAAAGACTTCTAGATGGAGAGGGCTTTATAAGGCCTTAAGCCATAATAGTATATACAATATATTATAATATACACAATATATACAGCTACCTCATATTGGTCTATAAAATCTATTCTGTTTTAGGGTGACATTGTATGCTGTACCAAACCACTGATTTTATAGTAGGTTTCACATGTATAATTAGGTCTGCAAAATAATGTCATCAAAAAGCTTCCAAAAATATCTGGACATGAACAGCAGGTGAAATGTAGATTAAAGTAGTAAAATACATATTAGAATACTAAATGGATCATTATACTATCTTAGAAATTAAAATCTAAAGGGACTCTGGACTGCCTGGTGTAATGTTACATCTGGTTGTAAAGGGTGGTTTTATAGTTGACTCAAATTTCATATGTGAAATTTGAACATGTAGATCAACTTCCTTGTTCATGCTTTGAAATCTTCTGAAAATTATATTTACTTGTTTGTTATGGTTGCCATTTAGACTAATGAAACAATAGCCTAATTGGGCAGTTTGCTCACCTTTATTTGGATGTACTAAATATTTAATAAGGGTAACTCTTATATGTGTGTTGTTGTACTGTACAACAAAACTGTATATGCAACATGTTTCTTATATTCTTTCCCCTGGCAGTTGTCAGCAAGACTCTTAATGTCCTTTTATTTTCTTCTCTGGAAAGCTGCCTGTAGTTGGCTTGTATTATCAAACAGTGTGAATTGTAATTCTTTCAAATATGAATGTAGGTATTAGATCCTTTCAAACAATGAGTACCATAACAATAATCCATATGCAGGGGACATTTTATAGATGGAAACTTACAATACACAGAAAATATTTCCAAGTATTATTTTATCACTCCTTTATATGGAGCTGAGAGGAAAAGAATATAAAAGGTAATAAGTACTCAACATCCTCCAGGTTAAGATCAAGAATGTATTAAAATTCAAGCAGTAGTTACTAGTATACTAATATTTGTGAAAGTTCTCAGTTATGAATAAGAATCATACCTTTAAGGAAATAATGTAACTTTTTCTGATGCCTCTCATAAGCGGAATGAAAATGATTGATAAACCTGACATTTAATATTTGGCAAACTTCAAGGAGTTTCTGCCTTATGTTCAGTAAAGTGATGTTTCTTTAGTGAAGCCATATTTAAACTATATTAAAATGCATAGAGATATATTGATACTTCATAAATGTGGCATAACTAAAGAATGTTCACAGCTTTGAGAAATACGATTTAAAAAAAAAACAAAAACAAAAGACTCACTTTGGCTCAAGTAGACTTGGCCGATTTCCTCTGCTACCACATTTCCCCAGAAGGAAGCTAAATTAATTCTGTCCATAAGAAGATTAAAAGCTGATGGGGTGGGCAGATGTTTTCTTTTCTCAAGGGTGAAGGAAGTAGAATAAGGTTCTCTGGCAAATCTGAAGATGATGGGGGAAAAAATATTTTGCTTGTAGTCAAATTGCAGAATGGCATTTATGCCTTTTTGTAGTAAGTTTTGGAGGGTTTTTTGGTGGGGACGGAGGGCTTTTAGTCATTTTTAAACTTCTTGTGCTTTGTGACATTATCTTGGTGGAGGAAAAAGATGTATTCTGGTTTTATTTATTAGTAGTTCTTTCACTCTAACACTGATCTATAGTGAATTTGTTACACTTCAGTGTGAATTTAGGTATTACTGTGAATTGTATTTTGCTTTTTAATTCTTTATTTTTCACTGTAAAATACTTTAAAACTTAGACCTTTTCTACATAGAAAGGTATACGCTTATCTAAATCTGGGTTCAGTTAGTTTTTGGTTCTTCTGATTAATATTTTAATATTTTTCTTCTCCGTTGATAAAGCCCTGGCTGAAGTCATGCTTACTCCTCATTACCAAGCTGCTGTAGGAGAGACTCATGGTGGCCCCTGTGTGCTTTCTAGCAGTATTCACAGGCATTCTCTCTTCGATATAAACTGATTCTTAACCACTCTAGCCTGTCTTCCAGCTGTCACAGCCTCTAGCCTGCTGCTGACCGGGGAGCTATTTAATACTATAAGTTCACAAGTTATCTGCCTTTTTCAGCATCAGATCTTCCTGGATTCCCATCTTGTTTAGGGATTTTGTGACAAATAAATAGACTGCTGTAAGTGCCTTTGCACTCACACGAATGTTAATCAAAGAACAATAACTGTGTGTAGCTTTGGGGGGCAAAAAACCCTCCCCTGTGTCTGAAACGTGACCTTTTTCCTTCCTGGTAGCATCTGAGTCTGTCAGTCAGTGCCCTTCAGGGACTCGAGGATCTTCTGGAAATTCCTCCCAGCTTTCTCCTGTAGCTGCTGAGCTCCCCAATACGGGATTTGTTTTAAAGGGTTAAAATCTTAAGTTATTTTTCATTTGTAATTAGACACCTCAGGGTGAAGCTGTTGCCACCTCAGCATGGCTAGGAGTCTTTTGGAAGTTAAGAGTCTTCAACAGTCGTCTCCATTTTCCTGGTAAAGCAAGTGCTTCATAGTTCTGCCACTCAGAAATAACCTTTTCTCCTTAATACAAAGGATGATGCAATCTAATATGGCAATATACAAGTATTCCTTAAGGCTATATCTAGATCAAGGCACTCAAGCAAATTAAAGCAAATTACCAAAGTGTACAACATCAACATTCATAAGTTATAATGCATTAAATTGCCATTGGCTGGTGATGTCTTTAGGAATAAAATTATTTTAGTTAACTGTAGTTTAATTTCCTTGGTTTACAGTGAGTGAAGGCCAATTTACTCCTGCATTAGAAAATTAATGTGGGAATTTAATGCATTTAAATTAATACGCTTTGACTTCTCACCTTTACTTGAATATTTATAAACCTTTAGATCATTGGTTAGACCATTAAGTTTGGGAGCAGCTTCCCCTGACTGTCATATCCATTCCCTGCTTCTCTTGTTGCTGAGGTCCCATTTCTTAGTGCTGTGTGCATGTTCACTACTAGCTCACATAGGATTACAGATTTGATCTGAATCAGAGCCACAAATAAAATTAAAGTATTGCTCTTCAGTCCAGGTAGTAATGGCTAGATTATATAGAACTACGATGGTGTTTATTAACTAGCCTGTAAAGACTGTGCGTTTTCTAGCATGCACAGTTCAAGATCATCTGGATTTCATGTAAATTCAGTAGTAAATTCAGTACCTTTTTAAAACTTTCATAATGCAGTTGTTCTGTGCATATTAAAAAAGTTGCAGAGGTCTTTTTAACTTCTGGTTTTACTTGCTCGGCAAACCCAAGGGGAGTTGGTTTTGCTTTCAGTTTTACGTAGCATGTTTGGGGTCTTTAAGGTGAGAAGGGAAGAGAAAATTAAATTGCTGTGGATGTTTAATAGAGTGACAGTTTATTTTAGGGCATAGGCACTCCTTTCACACTTCAATTGTCGTTATACAAGGAAAAACACTCATTTCCAGTACTTAAACTGATCAGTTGAAGCCTACCACTTAAAATTCATCCTCTCATTTACTTACATAAGCTGCTTAGGGCAGAATATTTTCTCTTACAATTTCTTCGGTGCTTGTCCTGCCTACGTATTTCCCCAGACGTGTGGCTTTCCTTGGTTTTGCATCTTTTATCACCCTGTTTAATAGAAGGAGATGTACTATGTAACATTGAAGTGTCTCAGTTTTACAAGTTTAGAATAATGGACAGTAATTGTAAAGTATTTCTACTGGTTTGTTTTGTTGTTTTTTTTTTTTTCATTTAATGTCATTAGCAGCAGTACAGTAAATTTATTGATAATTTCAACTTCGATCCTGTGTATATGGAGGATGGTATAGTCTCAGATTAAAACATCCCTACAGTTGAATCTGCATAGGTGAACTTCTGTGTTCTATCCTTACATTTTTCAGTAAATGGGGAAAATTAGGTAATATTTCTGTGAATTGTTGGATAAATTTTATCGACTGTTTAGGGAGGTCCTAATCAACATTTATTTATGTTTACAGGATTTTTTAAAATCTGTATAGGTACATTGACAAACCATTGAAACAAGACAATTTGATTTGGTCTAATATCATCTGATGCCACTGATAAGCAAAGACTTGGTCTGCAATGTATGACCAATTCTCTGATGACATCTAAAGGACTCAAGCTTATTAATAAGCTTTGAAAACGGTGTATAGAAAATTCAGGAACTGTAGTTTGGTATTTCTCAGAACCAGACAGGTTTGTGGCATCTCTTCTGAATGGGGTCTTAAAAAAGTGATGTTTAGGCAGTTAATGTTCACTTGTTTAAAACAACACCAGTTAGAAATTTCTCTGAGAGAGAATGTTTCATTATTGGCATGTGCTTAAGGTGTTTGGGTGGGGAGGGAGGTTGTTATGGGGTTTGTTTAGGAAAATGCTTCATTTTTCATCTTACATCTTGCAGAAATTCACTTTAGTGGGTTACCACTTATCTTTTTGATAACCTGAGAAAAAGTTGAGCTATGAAGAGGTAGTTGTCAAAGGGAAGTAGGACAGAAAGAAAAGAAAGCTTTATTGCCCATTATAAAATGAATTCCATTTTTGTTGACTTCCCGAAAGCCAGGGACAAACTGCGAACGTGGATTCTTGTGTCTGAATTGGCCACTGAAACTAATGAAATGCCAAATTTTTTAGTTGGCTGTGGTGGGAGGCAGTCTTTTTTTTTTTTTTTTTCCCTATGACAACGCATCTCATTGTGATCATCTTTCACTTCAAGTAATTGACAAAGGCAGTGTAAAATATGGTCAGCAAATATGTAAAGCTATTTTTGCCCAAGAGTCTTAAGTGTCACAGAAAGAAAATGGAAATTATCCAGCACCTTGCATTATACATCTGGAAATGATAAACAGTGTGAAGGCCAGCTACTCAACCTTCTGGCATGGTTGAATCAGTCCATGCTTTCAGAGCCTGAGCACCGTCCAACTCTGCAATTTATCTTAACTTTAAACTGGATCATAGTTGTATGTGCTGAAATGACTGTACCAGTGAATATTTTCTTTTCAGCACTTTAAACTGATGCAAAAGTACTTTGCTATATCCTAGCTAGAATATGATAGCATGTACTGCTTTCTGCAATTCAATTGTACACGGGTGGTAAGAAAAAAAGAAAAGGCACTTAATGCTCATGATAATCAGTTTTGTCATGAACGTTTTGGGATTCATCTGTTCTATGAGTAAATCAAGGTATTATGAATCCAAGTATTATATTAGTACTTCAGGTGCTAATACTCAAGTCCAAGAGGATATTGTGATAAGAAATGGGGGTGGGGGGAGAGGGACGCCCCCCCCCCCCCCCACTTATTCCATGTAAAAATCTTTTACAATGAAAGATTTTTAATAGAAGGTTCATAGATGTTTTTCTCTCACAGAACTGGAAGAAGTAAAACATTAGTATTTGACTGGTTGTCATAAGGAGTCTTACATGCAACAAAAAGTAGTGTTTCTCAAAAAGGCTCGATCTATGGAATGTGTGCAGAAGATGTTAGTTAAAGTGTGTGTTCATGTGTAAAGTTTTTTTTGATGAATAGGAGGAGGGGTAGGAAAGAAATGTAATTGTGTACTTTGTTCTAGTTTTTCCATTCCACTCTGCTAGTGTGAAATTTGGACAATAAATCATTTGAACTGTTTAACTTCTACTAGTAGAAAATGAGGAAATGGTGGAAGGAAAAAAATATAAAAATGTTTTAGGGACCCAGACAGTGCATTTTTTAATGAATATGCAGCATTATATTTTACTCAGGCTTACAGCCTCCAAATTATTGGCAGAAGGCTGTCATTCCTTTATTAACTTTAATGGAAGTCGGATATCTTAAGTTGTTTGCAGCGTCCATTTCTCAACTGAATTTGGAAAGAAAGAAAATCATACCTTTGCTGGATGTAGTAAGCAAACTTGCCTGCTTTTAAAAAGGGGATAATTCACAGCTAGATAGCATGACGTAGTAACTATGGCTTTTAAATCTGAATAAATTATAACTTTTGTAAAGTAAAAGAATTGTGATTATCATTCTTCTCTAATTATTTTTTAACCATTTTGAGAATTCAGAAAAAAGATTAGCTCTTTTAATTAATGTGGTTAACTTCCAAAATAGATAAACCACCTCAAATTGGTGAAATGATAGAAGTAATCTGCTGCATCAACTTCTAGAAATAATTTCATATTTGAAAGACAGAATTTTTCTCATGACATTAATAGAGGCATTATTGAAAATACTTTTCTGTTGCAGATATATTTATACAGGAACAATGTGGTTTCTGTGGCTTTGTTGGGGTTTGGGGTTTTTTTTCCCCTTTGGCATGCCTCAGTGTGCTTACAGCATAAGCTTATGCTTTTTGAGGAACAGATGTGTTAGTTGTCCCCTCAGGTACGTATATGATATTTACTTTTATTTTAGAGTCTTATGTAATGTTAAGAGTACCTCTGAATCGTAATCTTGTTCTTTAAATTATTGGGACATAAAAATGTTACCCTTTTCTACATTAAAAAACAATCAATAAAATACAATACTTTGAATTATTCAAAGACGATCCAATGGGAAATTGGTTATTCTCTTGATTCAGATGTCTGGATAATTGAGTTGAATTTTTATGTCTACAAAAATCAATGCCTAGGTGGACTTCAGAGGAATGCCTATAAAAAGACTGGCATTTGCATTAAGTGGCAGTACTAAATTTTTGACTGAGTCACAGATGGTGTTTTCCAGTGTTCCTTTTTTTTTATCATCTTGCATCAACCTGTATGTTATGGCACAACAGGCTTCAATTATGACGTAGATTTTTTTTTTTTGTATACTAAATTCTTGCTTCTTTTGGAAGTGATGACAGTGACATAGAAATCCTGAATGAAACCTAGAATATCTCTCTCATTTTCAAAATATTTCTTAGACCTCAACTTGTTTAAATGCAGGATATGTTAAATATTTAGTAAAGACAGTGAGCAAGGTTTCTGTTTTCTTTGGTGACTTGTTTGGTATTTTATTAACAAAGGATTTCATGTGGCAGTTGGTTTTTCTTGTTTCAAACTTGGAGTTTACTGAGACTTGGGAACACTTGGCCTTTCCACAAGAAAAGATGTGGTGGGGTTGTGGTTTTTCAAGAGTGGAGGGATTTGGTGTTTTTATGACGACATGGATGCTTTTAATTTTTCAACGCAAAACTTTAAAAAGTGTTAACAGGGAAAGAACTGGGAATACTTAACTGTTTGAGGACATTATGTTGAAAAAATAAATCTTCTACATCCTTGCAAGCATGGCTATTTCCTCTAGTCTGATTTTTTGTCATCTTGGGAAATTTTAAACGTTTAAGGATTTCACATTGTTCTCAGTTTCTTCATCTTTTTCAGTTGAATTAATTGCAAGACAATATCAAAGCCGATATCCTTAAAATGTTAGGATGAGAAACATTTTTCACACACTTCGCTTTCATATGAGGTGAAGAAAAAGAGGCTTCTCCATTATGCCCACACTAAGCAGCTGGGAGATCAGAGTGAGTGGTTCACCGAATATTCATATTGAACAGTTGAAATGTCAATTAATATTAGATAAAGCTAAATGGGCTAAAAGGAAACGGATGTGCTTGTTCTGATGCACTTGTCCTCAGAGGCATACTTGTATATTCTTCAGTACACTTTGGCCTCCAGTGAGGTAAAGCAGCTTGCAGTGTTTTTTTTATTTTAAAAAGCATATATTGGTTACAAAGTGATAAAGATTGTAGAAAAACACCGGTCTCCTCCTCCTCCTCCTCCTCTCAGGCAAATGATACCTGGAAGGTATCAGCAGCAGTTCAATTCTCTCTTTAGAAAGTGTATTCTTCTCTCAAGCCTTTCCAGGCGAATGAAAGCCCTTTGAGAAAAATACCGTCAAAGATTTTAGCAGTCTTGACTTCTCCACCCTCTATAGCAACTGTGCACAACTTAAGCATTCAAATGGAAACCTTTGAGAGTGCATAAAGCTTTAAGCCATGAGTACTCCCTGTGCTGGAGGGACTTTTTTTTTTTTTTGAGAGTAGTAATTCAAGGTTACTGTCTCGGTCAAAACATTTTGACCATAAGCATAGTCTTGAGAAAAGCAAAGGGAATGGTTCATACCCTGTGGTTTGAGTTATACACCAGTTAGCTCGTGAACCAAAATTCATCATTACTATCATCCAGTTAGCGTTATCATGAAAGCTGTCAGATTTAAATGCTTAAGAGAGCTCTTGTAACTGTTGCCATGGTAATATCAGAACGGCAATGTGGTGGTTTTCATCCATATCCCATGTTCAGCTAAATTCCTCTGCAGTCATTTAACTGTCAAAGGAAGGTATCATGATGTACCAGGCCAGATTTCTTTTGAGTTAACCAGGGACAAATGAAGACTGGAATTAACTCTTTCTTTGAAAATGAAATGTTAAATCCTAGATACAAGTGATGTAGTTTGCTTTGCTGTTGGTTTCACTGTGTGCTGACAGTCCTATATGTAAAATACTCTCTGTGGAGTTACTGACCTGGTATTCATGTCATCGTGTCATGTCTTGTAATTACTTTGGTTTAGGCCATAATAAAAAGCATGCACTGCAATCACAAACTAAAAATTTTGTTAGAAGAATGGATTTACCTAATAGATTTTTATTTTCTCCAGAAAGGGAGAAGTGCAAACACTTATCACTAGAAATTCAGATCCTGCTTTCTAATTTGGCCTCGCTTTTAATGCTTTCCCTTATCACTGAGCCAGCCCTATATTTTTTAACCTGTGTGGCGTTGATCAGCTACTGTGTTTTTAGTTTCGCTCTTCCGTTTTTCTGACATTCAAAAGCTTTTTTTAACTGACTTGCTGTAAGAAGTTGTTCTCCACAGCCCTCCCCCAGCCTCCCGTCCCGGAAAGCCTTTGACTTCGCTCTTGCTGTGGGTACAAAGGAAAGACAACGTTCTCTCCTTTCTGACCTACATTTTCACAGTGTAGCATTGCATAGCTGGCGGTGCAGCTTCCCTGCCTCCCTCCTTCCCCCCGTGCTCCCCTGGCAGAGTGGCTAGGTCTTGCGAAGCAAAGCTGGAGAAGGGAGGCGGGACTGGATGGCCTAGAGATGTACTCTGTAGCAAGACAGCAAATGCCATGCCTATTGAGTATGATCTGCAATCTGAAATTGTTGTGGTCAGCAAGGGTGAGACTGTGCGCCACCCGAATCGCATGCTGTTTTGGAAGAACAGTCTGAAATGAAAAGGATGATAATGCTCTTAAAATTTGATAGGTGCAGTTATCGTAGCGTAATTAAGTAATTGTCAAATATTTATTTGTGTTATTTGACAGCATAAAATAGAGGTTGAGAAATGGGTTTTAAAATTGGAAAAATATGTAAACAACTACCGATGCTTTTGCAAATCAGTTACAAGCCTGTTCTTGCTAATAGCACAAATGTAAGAAGTAGTAGCTTCTATATTAGCATCTTCTCTCTCCCTTTCATCTCCTTCTAGGAAGTTTTCACACGTTGCAATGAGTGTTCATTCAAAAGATAAGATTTTCTTGCACTGTAGGATTATGTAGGTATTTTAGATTGAAGTGCGATTGAGGATTGTGTTAACATATCAGGAAAATTAGTAGGGATGGGGGGGCAATCTAAAGTAATGGCTTCTGGGTGCTTCCCTCCCCTCCAGTGCCTGATTTAGCATGGATTTTGAGACAGTTAATGCATGTCTTAACATGTTAATATATTCTGAAAATATTTTGTAAAGATGGACTGACACATTTTATATTACTGCATTGCAAAGAAAAGCAAATTTTAAATTACTATTCTAGTAAGGTTAACCTGAAAGCCAGTCTGTCTCGTCTCTTCTAGATTACTGCCATCATACAATTTAAAATTGTATAAGACATAAAAATAATTTATAACATTTAAGTGAAGATCTTAATGGACACTGAATTTTCCCTCAGACCAACCACTGAGGCTTTACCTGTAATTTTGTTCAGACTAGAACAGATAGTGAACTTTACTCATGAAAAATCTGTCAATGGCTGGGGATAGGATCAGTTGTATTACACCAAAACCTGTAGTTGTGCATTTTCCATGCTTAAATCTATTGATGTGTGATCTGCAAATAACCCACATCACTGATTTAATTGGAGATGTGAAAGGAACAGTTCTGTTGTTGGTGAATAACAATTTTTTGTGAGACTTCATTTTGGTCATCTAGTATCAATGTGTAAATCTTTATTTAGTTGAAAGTTAAATAAATAGGGAAAAATTATGGAATTCCAATTTCTGATTTCTGTTACCATGCTTCGCTTCTCTAAGATTTTTTTTTTCTTTGCCATAATGATGGTACTGATGGCGTTGCATTTTTTTTCTGTAATAAGTTTTGAGTCATTATGAGTTCTTGTATTTGTTTTCAACCTGAAGCAGAGACACAGAGAAGTAAAAACATTTAAAGCAAATATTATATAAACTTCTATACCTCAATGAGTAAACTAGTTATATTGGTTTTTTTTTTTTTTAACTGCGTTGCAGACATGTTGGACTTTTAGATACAAGCTTGTATCCTATTGCTAATGAAAATGCATTTTTTTTTTTGTCTTGCTTTATGGGGAAAGGAAGTGAGAGAACTTGTGAAAGGTTTTAATGATAGAAATAATTATTGCACTGTCTTTAACAGGAACGGTTTTTATATTCTAGTAGAGTGAGCAAATAGCTTAAACACAAGCTAGAAAACAGTAAAAACATTCAGAGAATGGAATATAGATCCTTCATTCTGTAATTGCATATTTCATCATAGAAGCTGTCCCTCTTGCTTCTGAAAGCTTTGTAACGAACTGTGCAAGAAAACAGTACTTGGATACAAACGATTTAAGTAGCCTTTGGCTGTCTTGATAATGATTCAAATATATTTATATATAGAGTAGTTTCAACTTATACCCAAATGTTAATACAAATTTTTAAAAATTATGTTGGACCCTTAAAAAGACATTAAAAATGGCTTTTTATTTAACATCGTTTACTCCTCATTAGTACTGTAACTAGTAAGAAGTTTGATATACTGAACTCGTAGGCATTGTACCGTAATTCTGCCAAGCTCGGGCAGATCGGCATCTTGCATGAGCTCCAAAGTGGAGTACCCGAGAGGGTGTTTGGCTGCCAAACTTCATGAGTCAAGTGCCAAACTATTTAAGGTTTAGTTATTAACCTCCTGGACTATACCCAGAAACCAGTAACAGCATTTTGAACTAGCCAGAGTTGGTACATTGCAGTCTAGCTTGAAAGTGCTTGAGGGCAGGGAACAGTGTTGAAGTCCTCTCCAAGAGGATGGACTGTGTTCTTGGCCAGCATTACTTGGGGACAGGCCACTTACGGGCTTGTATGTCTTCCAGAACTGAATACCCTTGAGCAGTAGCTGGCTTTCAACACTCACTCCGGTTGTCTAAAACTTGCACTATTGTGTAAAGCTCTCATATAGTTAACGTAAGCCAGGTGGCTTTCAGCTGGGGTATTAACTGTGGCCTGCATTAGCTGGAAGGAAGCAGGCAGATGGAGTGTGAAGAAAACTACAAATGGGTGTTGAAAGAGCGCTCCCAAAGACTTTTTCTAATGCAGCTTGCATCTCTGTGTCACGTGAACGCCAATAGTCATCATGTAAACTAAGTGGATGCACTTTCAATCTAGTTGGAGAAATCTCTTCTGCAGAGAGTGACTGTTTTTACACACGCTTACTCTCCTCAGAAACAGACATTTCTACAATTTGAGGTATCTTGGAAATGCACAAATGTATAATTCTCATACCTCAAATACAGCAGATGACAAAATTCAGTGGAGGATCACCAAAAAAATTGGTGATGAGCAAATTCCTATACCCCTCTTCAATACGAGCTCCTAGAATTTCTTTAGAGGGCTAGGCCAGCGCAATACAGTCTGCTCATGTGTGTAAGTTCCTGCATACAGACAGCCTTAGGGCTGCTGAGAGTGCTCAGTAATATGATTTGTCTTTTCATTACAAAGAAGAAAAACGTGCTGTGATTTCTGTATTGTGCATGGTATGAAAACTAGGCTTTAAGAACTAGGGAACACTGGAAAAGTCAAGTAATGCTAAAGCTAGAAATTTATTTCTTCCTGAGCAGCTTTCCCATAAAAAGTGAAGTCTGAAGACCATAAATATAATCAATTTTATTAAATAATAAAAGTACATCAAATATTTGTATTTTATCCAATTAAAAAGTCCCAGTCAAACAGAAAACTAATCACAGTTCTGGCAATTGCTGCTAAATCAGAGGTGGGTATTGTTTACCCTGGCACTGTGACAAACAGTAATAACCTGAATCTGATGCAACTCTGCTGTAACTCTGTTGGAAAATAAGCTTTAAAAGTTCTGTTTGTTAGAAAACTGGAAACCTGTAAATAGATTTAACCTACTTCTCACAATTTATTTTCAGTGGTACATGTTGTGGCTTTAATTTTTAAAATTGCTTAGATTTTGTTCTCACCCATATTGCCATCTGGAACTCTCAATCTTACTATGACCTGGTCTTCACCACCTATAAAGTAAGGTGTGTGGCTTAATTTTCTCTAGCAGACCTATTTTTTACTAGACCGATCCTTAGTTTTTTGGTAGGCAGGAAAGTGCAAAATCAACAAAGACTTGGTTGGTTTTCTCCCTCTTTCCACCAAATGAGACATTTTTGAAACGACGGCGAAAGACTTGAAGTTCCATTTTTGCGTTTCTGATCAGCCTTTGAGCTGCCTTGGAGTTATGTAAGGAAATTAATAGCAGATTCAATGAATTGGCATCAAGATGCCAAGATGAATGTTACTTGGCACCAGATTTTGGGAGCTCATCCTATGACTTCTAGAGAATTAAGTAACTTTTAGTCAGGTCTTTGAGGAGAATCTAGTTGAATCTACGGTTGAGTCTAGAACACCGCTTGCGTTTCCAAAGGTGATGTACAAAGCAGCAGTTTTCTGAACTTTGATTTCATTTATCCCTCTTTCCTAACCAAAGTAAGCAGCCTTCCCAAAACTGGACCTACTTTAAGGGAGTACTTTCTTAGTGTTTTAGAGTTCATTGGTAGTGCCTTCCTAAATTGAAAATGTGACATTGCTAAATGTATAGTACATTAAAGAAGCGTATAATAATTTTAATGTGGTGTTTGAAGGTAAAACTGATCTGCCCTTTGTGCATTTCCTTAGTGTTCATTTTTCATTTTATAGCAATTCTAGATAACAAAAAAACATTACATTGAAGAGAACTAGAGCTATGAATGCATTTTTTTAAAACAAAATTTTAGTGTGGAAAATATGCTCAATTATATTTTATTGGCACATAAATCAGCAATTGTACCACCAAAGTGTGCATGCTTATTATTGCACATTAACACAAAAATCCTTATATGCTGTCGTCTTTTTTCCTCCAATTTGCTGGGAAAACCTTTTGGTTATAGTTTCATAATATTAGTGTTATCAAGAACTACTTTTTTTTTTAACTTAAAAAAATAATTTTCAGACTCCACTATGTGATGGGGATCAACTAAAGGCTGTCCCATTAAGCTCATCCATTTTTCACTGTACATGCGTTCAGCGGTATTTACAAATTGCACATGGAGTACGTTTGACGGAGGGAGCGTTGTCCTTCTAGTGCAGTTTACGATGGCGATACCTGCCTGCTTTTTCTTTTGCTGCATTGGCACAGGCACTGTGCTTATTTTGTTGTAAGTGGTTCCAGTATTTGATCAGTTCACTAGGTTGGAACTGATGGGAGGTAATTAGGTGGCTATATTTACAGCTGGAGTAAGAAACTCGCCAGTGATTGAAGACAAACTCATTGGGTGGAGGCATAGGGTCAATTCGCAGCTTGGCAAGACAGATCCCCACGTATACATCCTCTAAATGTAAACGTCTGATGCTTAAGGAGACTTTAAAGATTTTTTCTGCTAAATCGCCAGAAAAAACGTAACCAGTTCCAGAGCAGAATACAGGATAACGTTCACTTGGATACAAATCAGGTGGCATATACCACTTACTATCCTTGTTCCTATTAGGTGCGTAACCTCTCATTAAATAACCTGTGAAATACTTGTGCCTCGGAGGAAGTTCTGGTTTCAGAAGCTTGTGTATTAAATATTCAGTATTGACAAACATATCACTGTCAGTTTTCATAACGTATGGAACACGTGGACAATAAGATGCAACCCAGTTCATTCCCATCAGTGTTTTAATGGTTAAATTATAGTACGTGTCTAAGTATTCTTGTTGAATGATGTCGTGGTACTGTCTGCTTTCCTCTAGTATGGTACGCTGGAGGTATCCATTTATCTTGATGCTTAACCCCAGCAAAAAAATACGAACAATTTGGATGCCAGGTGTCAGGCTTTCGTTACCCCAAGTTTGTCGAATAGCTTGTCTAGCTTCCACCTGGCCTGGCTCTGCAGCTATGAGCAATATTAGAAAAGGGGTCTTCTCTTGGCATTTCTCAGGCTCGTTGATGATGTATTTGAAATGATACGAAGTTGGATGCCCAGTACCTTTTTCGTTGTAAATACTTCCATTGGCACTGAGTGTATTTTCCAAACCAGTTACTCCTTGCAGCAACAGATCCGTGTTGTTGGAGTTGGTGACTGTTTGAGGCCTGAGTGTCTGAGGTATGGCATCTTTCCACACGTTCCTTAGAGAGCTGTGGTTTGTCTCGCTTTTTGTAGATCTAAATCCTCGTATAGTGTAAGCCATGGGATTTTCTTTGAATCCAGCCCTGCCTGGCAGCCAGTCGTGATGATTAAAGAACAGAAACACAGCAAAAAGAAATACGAGAGAGATCAGGCCAATAAGATGGGTGCGAAACAGAGACCTTTTGCTATTCCAGGTCATCTTTGCAAAGCAGCAGTGTCGTCTTCTCCACTGAAGCATGTTGTAAGAATCCAATGATGGGATATGAGACAATGGCCAAGCAAAATGCTTTTCTGATTGTTTTTGAATCCACTGCTATTCTTTGGTATTCATTTTCTTTTGTTCATGTCGAGTAATTGTCTGCAAATGGCTCACTCTGCAAAGATTTAAAAAAAGAAAATCAGAAATCTTTAATTTCACATGCTCATAATATAAAAGGTTACAATGAGAAAGTAGATATAAACATAAAATTGAGCTCAGTTTTTTGAAAAAAACAGCCAATGCTAATATGAACAAGGTTTGATTTTATGCCAGAAGCCAACCTTCATTTATGATTAAAGTTGACTTGATTTGTTAGCTTTTAAAAATGCTTTTTTCGTGGTAAAAGTTTTGACAAACATCCTGGGTACCAAAGATGATAAGGAAAACAAAATTGATCATGTTAGCAGAAAAAGTGTGAAGTAGATGTAAATAGCTTCATGTATACTGACTGTGAAATCCTTCCACAGTGCTTGAGAAGGACTCAATGAAAAGGCCTTGATACCAGATGGAAGGTTTATTGGCATTAATTAAAATTGATTTGACATGCAGA
Organism: Nipponia nippon; assembly: GCF_047370975.1. Taxonomy (NCBI): domain Eukaryota; kingdom Metazoa; phylum Chordata; class Aves; order Pelecaniformes; family Threskiornithidae; genus Nipponia; species Nipponia nippon. The sequence goes on along the minus strand of NW_028262369.1, from coordinate 47,440,269 downwards.
GGCTAGTACGGCTCACAGTTTAAAAACCTTTTTTGTAAAATGGTCATGTATTGGTGGTGGGACAGACGGCGCAAGGTTGATTATGGCAGAGTTGTGTTAGTCACAGTACACTGCTTGGCGTGTTTCCACCGGCCCCGGCTGTGTTCAGAAAGTCAATGAGAAGATGCACCTGTCAAAATTAATTTTCAGGGTCCAGTAACCTCAGTGCACAGCCCTCAGATGGTAACACAGGATAACATTTTCGGTCACCTTTCAGGCACCTTTAACCTTCTACTCCACAATGAAGGAAAATATTCAATGGAACACTTGGCTGTTGTGCCAGACTCATATGCAGTTGATATAAAATTAAGCTGTTGATTTTTGGTAGGCAGAGAGCTTAGGTAAACGTTCATATTAATTGGAAGTAAAATTGCACAGCAGTAAGTTCCTGGAAAACTATCTGATGAACTTGATTTCTGGTTTTTTTTTTTTTTCTCTATAAGTTTATATGTAACTACTGTACTTCTGGTATCATACAAAAATTTCAAGTATTGTTACCAGCAGCTGTAACTGTAGGAAAAAGTGCCAAAGTAGTCTGTGCTTCATTTTCTCTTAAATTTTTTTCCTATTCAAGAGCAGAGTCAATATGGCAGCTTCATGATGCTGCATATTAAAAGCTGATCACATCATCTTGTAAATGAACCTTTCATTGCACAGTAGCAATTCGTTTGTGATTTTCAATTTGCTCTAATTTATTTCTGGGCCCTAGGGTTTTGTATAGGAAAAAGGATGACAGTTGAACAAGAGTCCATAGAAAATGCTATTTCTAATATAAATGTGTAATTTATTAATTGCTTTGCTATCTTCTAAAACCAATATTTGGATTAATTTCTGCATTTAAAAACTAAGTGACATGTTATATGGAAAATTACAGGATTTTACATTGTAAGGAAGTAATTTAAGATGAGATGGCAGTTGAATAATATATCATTAAATTGTATGTGTGTGACAACATTCAATCTGCCTGGTTCATGTAAGGGAAAATTTGTATTTCAAAAGGGTAGGGAGAGACGTGTAACTGAGCTTTATTTTAATTACTGTGCGTCAGTTCATATATAAACAAAATAACGTGTATGCAGAAGATGCCTCATTCACAATATTAGAAACAAGGGGGAAGTAGTATTGCACAGAGTCGGAATTGTCTCTCTTGCTAACCTCCACTAGGAGGAGCAAGTAAGTGGGGATTTTAACTGGTTTGTGACAATGTAAATGTATCTAAAAAGGCGACACTCTCCTTAATTCTCTTTCTGAAATAGCAAAATATTTGCCTAGTGATCTATTAAGCTCTTCCCTGTCGTGCTGTTACACAGCGTTCACGAATTTTGTTCTCAAGCTCACTGAAAGTATTTCTGATTTTTTTTAAAGATTTTTTTTTTTTTTAACTGCTTTGGACTGATGCTGCTTACCAGAGACGGAGCTATCTTTCTAAAAATTATTTTCCAGTCTACAGCTGTTAAACATGTGTGTCTAAAGTGTGCAGCTTGAGAATTAACCTGAAATTCCACACTACTCATTTTATGCTGCTTTAATTCAGGCATTATCCTTATGTAAAAGAAAATAAGCCCCAAATGTAGAATACTTCTGCTTATCTGACCATTTGCACCTGCTTTTGCATGCTTAGAAAATAAAAGCGTGCCTTCAAAAGTAATAACTTTTAGTTTCTCTGCAGTGTGCAGTGAGTTTTAAATGAACACTCAGCTATTTGGGAAGAATATCTCTGCATAAGCAAATATAAATGTCACTTCAAAGGGTACCCTAGATCTCAGGGAAATTAATTGTTTGATACCAGTTTGGAGGGCAACAGTGGGAATATTGGATTAATTTTCATTCCATTGCATGTGTGTGCAGTTTAGGAAGAAAGTCAAAACCAGAATTTCCCAATTGTGGAGCAGCAGCTGGAATTCGGATTAATTTTGTCACACTGAATTGTTCCACTTCTAAAACTGCGGTCATTAGATGCAAATACTTCAGCAAATCTGCACTGCACTGCTAATCTGTGTTTAATTTTTAATTGAGGTAGTGTTTTGTTGTGCACCTACTTTCATATGGGAATAGGCAAAAGTGAGAATCTCAAGTTATGTAAATATTTGTGTAAACTGAAAACTGTTTTCAGGTGCTGTCTTTCCATGTTGCACTGAGAAAGTGTCCCAGAAAAGGCAGTTGTAATAGCTGAACACCCCCCCCCCCTTTTTTTTTTTCCCAGGCTGCGTGCTGACATTGTGCACATTAAAATAAGTTTTACAGTGAGGGACAGAACTAGAATCATAAGAAATGCAAAGAGAATACTTTCTCACTTACATATTTCCTTGATTTTTCAAGGTGGGAGTTTCCTAGAAAATCTTCAGTCTCTGTTTTCCCTTAAAAAGGCATTGTATGGATAGGGGAAAAACCCACATCTATTTTTCAGCTTCATAAAACTATTGACTGAAAAAAATGAATAACTTTGTGTCTCATTTTCTTTGTAATTCAGGTGTAAAACATTTCAAAATATACAGTGGATATTAAGCATTTTAAATGCAGCAGTAGCAATTGCTCCTTCAAAAATACTACATGCTAGGATGCATTGTTTAAAAATAAAGTAAGCAGCTATCAACATATATTAAAAACACCATCAAACAGTATCATAAAAATAATATTTTTCCCTCACTTTTTAATCAGTGTTAGAGCGTTACTGCTTTTGCCCAAATATTTAAAATTTCCTTTCACAGAAGGCTTATGAACAGGTACCAACCATTGCCAGTAGATAAAAAAGCCTAAGTATAGCAAAAGGTTTCTATACAATCTCCTTGTCTTCTGGAAGTGTGTCTTTGCATGTAGCTCTGCATTTTGAAGATAGGCTTTATAATAGTTCTACTTCATTTTTGGCACTTGACTGTGCAGTCACTGATGCATTATCAAATGCCAAATATATAAACTGTGAATGCCTCTTGAATTTTTATTTGTGATCTGTGCTCTGCTGGTGTTTCGCCTCCTTGTACTTCCAGTTCTGCTCTATAATTATAGCTTTGCAGATTGAAGCGTTCGACTTCCTATTCACACGTCCTGGATTTTCATATTTTGATTAGCTGTGTGGGCAAACTCTTTAATTAGAGGGAAGAGTTCAAAAGGCAGCCCGAGTCGGTATTCTGGTAAACAGCAGCAGTGGCTGCATATTAGGCCTCACATAATGTGCCTGAGTTCACTTACAAACTGCATTAATCTTTTGCATAAAACAGCGCTCGGGATGAGGTTTGATGGGCAGGTTTTTAAATGTCAGATATGAAAGTCGCACCACTAGCTAGGCATGCTTCTCCAGGAGTATTGCCTGCGGGTAGAATTTCTTGTTTTAAAAGTTCTGGAAAGTGACTTTACCTTCAAAATGTCTCAAAAGTGATCTGAAACCAGTGACTGTGGTATGCTGCATCCTTAGGTATGTGAGCTCTTTCCAGTTGCAGTTGTTTTAGTGCATGTTAGCATTGCCTTGGGCAAAGAAAGCACATTTATATTGACATTTAATGATGTATTATAGCTTATTGGTAGATTCTGCAGATAAGCACTTTCTTTCTGTGGTGTATTAAATTGCTATAGATTTAGGTCTTAAATTTGTATTGCAAATATTAATCTTGCTTGTTTGCTACTAGTGATGAAGTATTTAGATTTCAACAATAAATAGAAATGAATGGCAATGAGATGGAATGTCATTTTACAATCAAAGTTAAACAGTCAGTGTTTTCACATTAAACAGAAATTGTAATGATGGCAGGAGATAAGTTACATGCTCACCATTTTGAGTGTATAGTGTTTGAAGGTTTCCTTTTGGGATGTCAGGGGAGCCTGATGTTACTTGTAAAATGTGGTGCCTGATTGCACTGCTGATGGTTTAAATCATATCCAGTCTTTTGCAGGCTCCCAGTTTATGCTTGGCTGATACTAGCCTGATGACATTTTGCTTGTGTTTCAGGGGTAAAAAAGCAAGTGTAAAAAGGTCTGAAGGTACTTTTAAGATAATGTAATTTGACTGCGTGGTCTGTTTTGATGGTTCAGTGCTCTCAGCGTGTCACATCATGGCCATTTTACCAGTGCTTTAAGATTACTTCGGATAAGGATTAATTCTGACCTAGTTTGAGAGGATTTCTAACTGTTTTTTCTGTGCTGGAGGGGTTTGAGTTTTTAATTTCTCAGTTAAAAGCAATCATTACAGTAGCAACATTATCCCTTTAATCCCTCCTCTCTAGCCACACCAGGCTTGTGCAGACTGTAAGCAATGCATTTAGTAAGTGTAAGGTAGTGACATTGTGCTGTGGGAGAGGAAAACCTGCTAGAATTCTTTCTCCCTGTTCAGAGACATGTTATCTCAGGGCTCTGCAAATTAGGAACGATCGTTATCTGTAATGGCTGAAAAGGTAACAGACAATCGAATGAGTATCACACAGAAGGATTTGACATACCTTCCTTGGTCAGGCCATTTATGGTGCGAGGATTATACCCACAGAAAATAGTTTTGGCACGCCATCACTTCAGCAAAAAAGATGTTATCGAACATGCGCACATCCCCCAACAGCCTGCTTCCTGCGATTGCTTTTCACAGTATCCAATCTGTCCATCTGTCTGCTCGTTGCTGTGTTACCTTCCTTGCTCATAAGTGTTGTCCTTGTCTTGGGGCTTTTTGTTCATCCTTCAAACAAAAGGACAGTAGTTCTCGTTTCTCTTCTGATCGGGGCTGTCTGGCGTTGACGGCCGATGTATTGGAGCTTTTACATCTGGTGTTTCCCTTGTCGGACAATGCAGTGCTGTGTTCTCTTCTCCTCAGTATCCATATTTCTAATGGTAATGTTAGCAGGGAGTGCTAGCGCGTAGTGGCTCAGTTGCCCTCAGTAATAGGATTTCCCTCTATTCCTTCCTTCATTGTTGCTAGGCAGTAATAGAAATGGTTTTGAGCTGTTTTAACTGAGGATTCAGGTCTATAAAATCCATTCCGTAGTTCTTCAGCTGCTGCACAGGCAGGCAGCAGTTTAAATGTGGGCTTTGACAGATGCTGTCTTCTGACAGAGCAGAATTTAACGTCATTGCTTGGCTGAATCCCACGTGATTGTTTGCATTCATTTTGACTAAATCCAAAGGCAGCCAGAAAGCTTTACGGGCTCTTGCTCCTATTTGATAAATGGTACATACTCAGTTCAAGCACAATGATAGGTGAATAGTATAAAAATTGTATGATTATTAAATGAATGATTGAAGGTTTTTTCCAAATTGTTTTCACTTTTCCTTGACACTGTAACTTATGATTCTCTAGGGGATTTTTAACGCTAGACGCTCTATTCCTGTATTCCAAAAGCTGTTCTGCAGTGCAAAGGAATTATAAGCATTTAAATTCCAAAGCTTGATTTAACCCATTTGGCTCTCTTCAAGTATAAATCTTTTGTGCCTTCATGCCAAAGAAAAAAATGTATTTGCTCGTACTTCCTTTACACGTGCTTACTTAAAAAAGCTGCTTTTTGTAGTCTTAGGTTAGTCAATTAAGCTGGACAACACTAATGTATAAGCACATGCTGTTAAGCTGCCTTTCTGCTGTTAATGGCTTTCTTCCTTGGTAAAGGTCGAAGTCTGGTATTGCAGAATCGGGGATGTTTGATTTCAATTATTGATGGATCTAAAATGTCTTTTGTCTGTTACAGACATACCTATATTATAGAATTTGTCTTTCTGGTCCTAATGAAACTTGTGTTCCTTTCGCTTCTGTCCTTTCAATGACTGACCCTTCTATGCAGAAGCATCTTAATATATTTACTATATGTTATAAATAAAATATCACAATAGATAGCTCAGAAAATAGAAAGCTACCAGCATACTTACCCAAATATTTATTAGTCGCTGTGTTTGTCCACTCTATTTTGAAAAGTTAAGGACTAGCTGTTTAGACTGTTTTGGTTTTGTGGTTTTTGGTTTGTTTTGTTTTTAGCCAAAGGATAAAGAAAATATAATTGCTCTATCATATGGTATCTCTGATTAGTAGGATTGGGGGTGGGTACGTCCTTTACTGGCAAATAAGGCTTCCCAAGGCAGTCAGTGTGTTTTAATATTCTAAATGCATATTCTGGTAATTTACTAGAAGCATAATCAGATTTATATCCTCCTAACTAAATCACCTATGTACACTAACTTTCTCTATTAATTTACTCTTGTTTTTAATGTATGCATTTCCTATCCTAATGACAATATCCCCAAATCCTAATATCCTATTTGAGGACATTTTAGGAGCATGAGAATATTCCTTAAGTATTAGTTATAAATATAACATGTATATCGGTAAAGACTCGTATCTCCTCCACTCTAAAAATTTTGTATTTATAAAACGGAGGGGGGTCAGCAGGGCGGTGGAGCGAGAGAGGAGAAACCTGTGTCCAGCACCGCTTCCTGTTCTGGGACGGTTATGAATAATTGAGAATCAGTGCTTTGAAAGGTTGCATGTGTGCTCAGTCTACTGAATTTTCCACTTAAACACACAAAGCTTTCTTATCCTTACCCTACCTAATATACAGAACTATATAGAATCTGTTGCTGTATGCATACAAATATGTGACAGAGTTTGGCTAGGAGTATTGTCAATTTGCTGCAATCTGAGCTACGAGTAGGAAATCAAGTGAGATAGTCATGTAGTTAATTTACCTGTGTTGACTTACGTAGAAGCAAGTAATGTTTTTTTGAATACCAGCATGTGAATCTGCCTCTGATTTTTGGATTTTCATATAAGACGCATAACATTGTATTCAGGAAGCAAGTCTGAATCTCAACAGAATGTTTATTAAAATCCATAGTGTTTCCACTTACTTTATTTACTACTGCTTCACTATACCTGAAGCATATCTCTGAAGGTTTGTGAGTTATATGTAGTATGTTTACATATTGGGGTGGGCAGAGCTGTTTTTATTTTTCTGTAAATGCTCATTAGTAAATACTAAAGGTACAAAAATCCCAAGGGCCATTTTTTATAAATAGAATCTGTTTTAAAGTAAATTTAGAAGGGAGCAGACATCAGCTTTGGCTTTTAATTATATGACCATATCACTTCTGTATAGCTTGCAAAGTTCAGGCAGAGCTGTTGCCTGTTGATATGCATAAAATTGGTCATCTTGCCATGTGAACAAATCGAATACTGAATTCTTAAATCTTAATGAACAGTTTCTTTTGTTCACTCATTCTTTGCTTTTAAAGGATGAGCAAGTCTTTGCTCATCTTACAGAAAAGTAAGGAAAAGCTTTGATTTTTCTACTACTTTCTATCTGGGTGTGACTGATGTAGCTTTAGAGAGTCTAAAGTTTCAGGAAGAAATTCCTTTTATAGCACTTTGTTCTTTACTACTTTTATATGATACTGTATGTTTCTGGGTATTTCAGGAGGGCACAGCTTGCTCTATACTGGAAATATGACCTGAAGGTTTGAGTAATCTTGCTGGGCTGGAGGTTGGAATGAGCTTTATTTCGGCTAAATCTCACTGTGAAGGGTCAGCGGACTGCTTGTTCTTGATCCAAGGAGTAGTATGTTCTGTAATGTTACTATGGTTACATCTTAAATTAGAAGCTGCAATGTTAGTGTTTGAAATGCTGCCATCTATTAAGACTAAGAAGGAGTTACTCTGATGTGAAGATGTGCAGCATGTGTGTAAGGAACACTATAGAGTTACCGTGGCCGGTGAAAGCTTGACTGTTCAGTGAGTTCTGCAAAGCTGGAAGCAGATGCAAGGAATCAGAAAAGTTGTCTACTTAGTTGTCACATGTGCAGGTTAGTCTGTGAACTATGCAAAATGTACTTAGGCGAAACAAAGATGTGTAGGTTTGGAATATTTTCTTCAAAAAACTTCCTACATGTCATTTTTAGAGGGTATCAGCAGAATCTTGTCTAACTGGTTTCAAAATAAATGGGACCCTAAGGTTGAGCCATTAAATAAAGTTCCATCTTGACAACATTAATAGAAGTTTCTCAAACCAATTCAGAGTGGTCGTGGTAGTCAGGTGCGTAGTGCTAGGTAATTTTCTGCCTGGTGGCCACAAGTCCCATGAAAGTTAAACTAAATATGTGCATCATAGCTGACATGTCAACAGTGTTCCCATATGGACCGTGCTTTCTGGATACTCCATGAATACTTTGCAAAGCTTCTTCCATTTTATCATAGTAAAATGTAGTATTTATTTCAGCTGTAATGTGTTGAAAACCTTTCAAGTGACAGTTCAAAATGATTAGTGGCAACATTTTCAAGGTCGGTTATTTTTGCTTTTAAACTTTATTTTTTCCTTCTGGAAAGGTGTTAATACAGAATGTCATAAATGCTTAGTTTTAATTTTCTGTGTTTTTATTATTATTTATTATTTTCTCCTTTTTTTAATTATTACTTATATGGCCAGTGGCCATTCTTCTCTTTGCTTCAAAAAGAATACTTCTCCAATAAGTCATTTAGAGCAAGAGGACAGGATCATAGAATATACTTTGTGATCCCAACATGTTTCTTGACTATCACAAGCATGTTTGTAACTGAATGAAAAATAGCAATCTAGAAATGACCACAAGTGTCAGTATTGCCTGCCTTATTTTCCTTAGCAGATTTTCCCCATTGCTTAGTTAGTTGTGAAACCCAGCTTACGCTTGCTGCATTTTTTTATAAATGGTCAAGATTTTGCACTCCATTCTAATCACATCCAAGCCATAAACTTAGCGATTTCATTAATCTTTGAATGTCTTAAATTTAAAACGGAGATGCAGCAATATAGATCAATCTGAAATGGTGATAGAACTAGAAAAGATTTCCAGTTATGCTGAAACATGCATATTTTTGTTTGCTAATGAGTAGTTGATAATTGTTATATCATTCAATAAGGAATATAAGCACATCCCCTAACTTTGCAAAGTTGTGAGAGAGAGGAAAGACCAAGTGATCTTTTCAAGTCAGGAGGGTGCTTCTTATTCCGTATACTTTGGGAAACATTTCAAAGGGATGTTTCATAATTCTAAAGCTTCTATTTTTTTTATTAAGTAAGCTGATGTTCTAGGTATCCAACTGGAATTCAATCCATTCTCCTATCACAGCTTCCTGTGAGGAACACAGGGTTCGGGGTGCTTCAAAATTCACTTGAAAACCCAGAATACAAAATGGTTTCGGTCTGCTTTATTTCTGTTCTGGTTCTGTGTTATGCAAATTTTGCATATTGGACTACTGTCCAGACACGTTTCTTTCCTCAATAACGTGTTGTTTGCTTTATCACGTCGTCTTTCTTTTCTGTATTCTGATTTTTCATGTCTTCCCCCAGGCTTTGCATCCAATTATTGCTGATCTCAAGTGCTAAATGCAGGGGCTTTTTTTCCAGGCGATGGACAACATAATTTCATTTGTATTGTGCAGTTTTTTTGGTTGCGCGGTTCTCCCCGATGAACTGACAGTCCAGTGCCAGCAGTAATATTTTCTGCCTGTCACAAGTGTTCCTTTTGCATTCTGAGAAGAGCAAGGACTTTATGAAGCTTTGATTCAGCACAGCAGGGGAGAGGCGGCCAAGCAGCAGAAGTACTAAACGTTCGCAGGGAGTTTAAAGAACAGTTGTGGAAAATAGACTTCTGTTTTTCCCTGTACCTTATGACTTTACCCCTAACACCCAGCCTCACACCCCCAGCATGAGAATTTGAAATGAAAACTTAAATTCTTACAGGAAGTGACTGTGGGGAAGAACCGATACTACATATCAAATCTCTTAAAGCAGGAAGGTGACATTCTATAGGAGTTAATAGGCCGCCAGCTCTTCTGCCTAAGAAGAAAAATGCGTTGTTCCAGCTGTTACCACCTGTCCAGCCCCTTCTCTCTGCCTGATTCCTTCCTGCAACAGGCCCAGAAAGACCCTTTTCCCTTGGGCTGTCTTCAGGTTCTTGAGGCATCGAGCACTTCTCTCCCAATGATTTGAAGAGTCTTGGCCCATCAGGTTCATCACCAGGATGCAGACCTCCTGCCCAGCACTTTGCCTTGGACTGCTGGATGAGCTACGGAGATCTTATTTCTTTTGTGTGACGCTAAGTTTTTTTCCCTTTTGTATATGGTTTGTATGTGAATATGGAAGCATTTTGTCAGCCTCAAAAATTCCTGGTTTTGAAGTTGAAATTGGTGACACAGTTGTTTAGTTAATGTTAAATAATGTGAAATTGAAGAGCTGGACTTTGAGAGCTGTCAGAATTTCATATGTCTTGGGGTTGAGACCTGCATTGACTCTTTCCATTGTCACATTTCCTCAGAAGCTTTAGTATATTAATTCCTACAGCTCCATCCTGTAGGTATGCTCATTTACAGCTAATTCTGTGGGACATGCAGGGTTTACAGCAGAAACAACAAAGCTTTAGCAAGTGTCTTTAATGCCTGAAGGCTTTTCTTCAAGTACAGATGCTTAAACTAAGAAAACCAACAAAATCTGTGAAAAAATCCTTTCTCCAGCGATCCAAGAGGTTCTACCCCGTAATAAATTTAAGCAATATTTGTTCATATCCAACAGAAAACCTAGGTCGTAAGATGGAGAATAAGTCCCCTTTTAAGAGCAGTTCCCTGCTGCCCTTTCTTTGACATGTTGGGGGAACTAAAATTATTCCAAGCACCTTGCACACCACCTAGTTTGATAGAACTGCTTCAGCTTGGCCAGCCAATTTCATGTATCTGGTTTTTCCTACTGTTGTTCCATGTTAATGATTCCCTCAACTTGAAGTAGTTTCCAGTCAGTGTGTATTAATGAAAAGCTGATTTTAGTATGTACTGAGTTTTATCATGTAGTGTGCTTTAATATCATTGAACTGGTTTCCAGTTAAATCAAAGCTAATTCTGTTTTGTGGCAAAAATCCTTTGGAAGTAAATGTTCATTTGTATATGCTTCTGACAAACAAAGAAATCAAGTTACCGTGCAAAATGTCTTTGCGTACCCCTAGTTGCCAGTCTGTCCTGCAGACTTTCTCTTTCCACTTTTGAAATTCTCATTCAACTTAAATGATAGCATCCCTTTAGTGACTTCCAAGGAAAAGGAAACGGTGCTGTGGAAATCATGCTTTTTGTCTGAATAACGGTGTTCGTAATTGCTTTTGTAATCAGTGTAAGAGTCGAGATTACTTTCATGAGCCTGAGGATTTTTTTCACATAATTTACTAATCTAGAGTCAGAGTTACCAGGACTCCTTGTCCTCAAATACATGATTTAGAGGAAATCGTTAGAGCTCAGTTTGTATTATGTTAATTGACAGAGAATACTGGGTCAGAACTAGAGAATTTTTATTCTTTTCTGCTATCCTGAACTATATTTCAAACTCAAATTCCAGGGTTTCTATTTTCTGTAATTTAGTGCCTTCTAACAGACGAAAAAGTCAGAGACAGCTCTCTTGCATCTTGTCCATCTCAAGATGTAATATTAAGAATCATTAATGCATCCTGTAGGGAGGTGTGTGTTTAACAAAAAAAAATACTGAATCTATTTAATGTAATAATGCTGAATTAATAAAATTTGGCCTAAAATTAAAGATTATATTTTTAAGTAATATAGAGAGATATATTCTTGTAACTCTTAATCAGCATCTGCAAAGCTTTCTATCACTGATCCGTTTTACTAAAGCAGAGTTAATTTATAGGGAGCATCTGTCATCTTAAAAAAAAAAAAAAAAAAAAAACAAAACAAAACCTCTTAAACACACAAAAAACCTGTCATCCTCTTAAAAACCCCACAAATCTCATGACCTTGGATGATGGCTTGCACATTGCAGATTCTTTTAAGTCTTCTCCTCTCAAGGATTTGCGTAACTAAGCATTCAGACTTCTACAAATGCTTTTTCTATAATTTTTGGTTACTGCACATTTGTGCTTTACTCACATGCAAGTATTATGATTTACATTGCAGAAGAAAAGAAATAACTTTTCAGAGACCAAACCTGATCTTATTTTTTTTTTCTTCCCTTGCCCCGCACCTTTGGATCTCCGTCTTACTGTTTTCCTTGGAGTTACTTATTTTGCCAGATATAAAAAGCCCTGTAATTCTATTAATATCTGTAAGAAACATAATAGTGCAAAGAAGACAACAGTCATTTTCTACTGCTATTGCATTTCTAGGTAAGCAAGCAAAGCAATAAAATAGAATAAAAATTCCTTCTTAATTTAATGACGCCTGGATACAATACAAAAAGGGAATCCCCCCGCCCCCCCCCCCCTTTTTTTTTTTTTTTGAATCTAGGTCACCTCATATGGAGACTATTTCTTTGCTGTGAAAAAAAAATTATTTTTTTTTTTTTTTTTTTTACAGTGGACTCTACACAGCACTGTCTGGAACTATGTACCAGTATCTGCACTTTCATGCTGGGTTTGCCTAATGACAAGAGGAGGGTTTTTTTTTGTTATGTGTAATTAACTTTCAGTTCTCTGAGGTGCACTGGGGGAAGGGAGTGGGCAAGGAGATATGTCACTAATGTGGGAAACGCTGGATGCAGTGAGGAAAGTTAGAGCAGGTCTCTTGAATCTCTGTTCTTCTCTCACTAGCAGGCTGGTTGGGACCAATGCCAGATTGAAATTGGATCTGTGTATTCACATGATAATGCACACAATCTAATAAGCCTTGTGGAATGTCGACCATTAGGGAATAGATGCATCAGCCTACTCTGAATGGTCTGGTGGAGTTGGTTCAGGTCCCGTGTGGCTGGAGCTAATAAGCTCTGATGACTCTGTGTAGAATTGCTTGCTTGTTCTTGAAACAATGCTGTGGCATACATGAGATGCTTGCAAGATTTATAAATAGTAGCTCCATGCTGTGTGGTGGTGCTGTTTCTGAAGCCCTGCTGGCCTGGGAAGTAAACTAGCTGTGTTTCTACGAAGCTGCCCTGAGCTAATGAAATCGCTAAATCTAAGGCACCTCTGTCATCTCTAATGGAAAATGTGCTACCTAGAATGTCTGATCCCAGTTGATTGAGATCTGATGGCAATAGTAAGTTGGGGTTTTTTTTAGAACAGCTTTCATACTGGTAGTGCCTTGTCATTATTTTTATCTAATTTTCAGATGTTTTTCTTCAAACTAGGCACTAGTCAGTGACAAAAATGCCTGTTTGAGAAGATAAGGGTTTTTGCTCTTCCTTCAAAATGGGCATAGAATATTTACCCAAGAATATGACAGTGTAGGAGCTGAGAAATAAGGAAGAAATATATAGTCAGGTATAAGCTCTTGAATAGTTGGTTTTTCATACATTTTCAAAATGTCTTTTGGAAGAACAGGAATAAATAGAAATGTGTGAGGTTTTGTACTTATTACCAGCCTTTCGAGCTACACGTAAAATTACTATGCTGCACTTTCTCAAAGGGTGACACTGCTATTTTGTTTTGGTGCTTTTCTCATAAAAGTAAAGCACCACCAGATTAAGACAAGGGAGTTATTGGATGAGTCTCTATGAAAATGAATCTGTTTGTGACTGGTGAAGCCCTCCTGAGCACGTACAGAAAGTTCCAGGGTGTCATAACAGAGGAATCTTGTTGCACTTTTTTTTTTTCTCATTGAGATCTTGGCATTGAAAGCCTGACTGTCTTCCAAAACATTGTCTGTTCTTAGTGGCTTAACCATTTTTATTTCCTGCCACCTAAGTGCCCGGTTTTCCAGTGAGGGGATCTTGCTTTGCAACTGATTGCTGTAGGGGGGGAAAAAAAAAAATATCTTGTTTATTTTTTATCACGGACAGTAGACTTTTCAAAGGCGAAACAACTATTTGAAGTAACAGGACAGATGTGAGGGCTGAAGGAGAGCTGAAGAGGTCTTGCTGCTTAAGGCAGATTTCCTTCAGATAAACTGTGAAATCCATAGGATCATTATGGATGACTGATATTTGCTAACATGTGAGTAGCAGAAATAATAGTTGCAGTGAACCTCACCTGTGTCTGTGCTGACTGGCATAGTCTGTCATCTTCAATGTTTATTCACAGTGGGAAGTTCTTGAAGATAAATTTGTGTGTGTATGTATGTGTATATACATACACATGGGGTAGAGAGAGTGAGAGAGGCAGCCATTTGAAAACTTTTAAAACCTGTTTTAAAATATGCTTTTGAGTCTGCTCATTTAGTCAAGGGGTTACTTTTTCTGCAGTGATGGATGAAGACTGTATAAAAATCATAGCATAATAGGAAGATCCTAAAATTTGTAGAGTTTTTGTACGGCCCTTATCCTGTCTTCATCTTTGAATAACATGGCCCTAGACTGTATGAATGAGACCTTGGCAGTTGACCTTTATTTAAGAGGACTGCATTTCTGCACTACCAAAAATACAGCTGTGCCTTAGCCATTTCAAAGAACAGTTGTATTATAAACCAGATCTCATAATGCATAGACAGACTATCTCCAAGCTTCTATCTAGTGTATGGATTGTGTATAAAATGAAAAAATAAAAGTTGAATGCTGTCGTCTTAGTGCTTTAGGAAGGGCTTAATTTAATCTTCTCTACTAAAGAGAGAAGAATAATGGGGAATTTAGATATAATGCCAAAGGAAGCTGAAAGTAGAGGCAGAAGGCCAAATGGAAAAATTCCTCTTGTGTGATACAGCCAGAATCCTTCCTGTATTTTAACTTAATGCATGATTTATTGCCATTACAGTTAGGTTTTGATATAGGCATATAGCATCATTGGCTTTTATATTCTACAACAGGGTGGGATGAATGACATGTTAATTCAGGATACAAATACCAATAGCAGTTTGCACAATCTATTTGGTATATAATAGTGTAGCAATAATACACAAATTCTGTTGCATGCATGCTAGTGCAAAAAATTTTGAAGGCAATTCTTTCAACCTAAATACTTGTCAAGAAGCATACAAGTAGAAAGCATTGTTGCTGTGATGAAAATATGCTATCTGTTCTTCTATTATTTGTCTTCAACATATGAATCTATGGTGGGTGACTAAAATACTTTTGTGTCCCAGTGACTTTTATATGATGATTAATACTGTGATTCTGTTGCTTGATTCACATACGTGACTTCTTTTTGAAGTAAAACAGCCCTATCAAAAGGCTGTATAACTTTTGTCAAAGAGCCAGACTTTCAGAACGCACATAAATGAAAACAACTGAAAGTTGAACAGTACGTTGTCTATTCGCTCTTTGGGTACAAAACAGTAGGTTTTAATTTGTTGCAGTGTTTGGAGGATTATTAGGTTTTTTTTAATCTTGGAATTTATTCAATCAGTATGAAGGCTTAATTTAGGAAATACAGAATTTTGGGTTCAGGTGGCTTCCTGGCTGTTTCTGCTGACATGTGCCATCGTGTGATTTAGTGCTGCATAGTAGTGATGCTTGCAAAGTATTTTAGCTTTTTAATTTGTTTACATCTGTACCTAGGGGGAGAAACTTTAGGCCTTTTCCAGTAACCCAGTTGCACTGAGTGGAAATTTCTTGGGGGGGGGGGGGGGGGAGAGATAAAAAATTGTTTTGGTCTAATTTGAGTGCTCCTTCAAAATTGTAAATAAAATTGTATTTTAATTAAAACAGAATTCTGGAATGAGAGTTCTACAGCAAAAACTATGTAGTGCAGTGGATCTCACTGGGAAAGCTGGGGGGGGAGAGAATTGGAGAACAGGACCATAAATGGCATATAACAGTACCAAAAACATAGCATTTTCATTCTGGGTGTTTGATTATGATGGTGTTTGTGAAACTTTCACATAATGCAGTCCACGGAAAGGATCTAGGTAGTCTAGAAGACAGTTTATCAGAGCTCCTGTGACTGGTGTAAGTGGGATGCTAGTATTGTAAATTTTGGAAATGCTCAGACTTCAGAATATCGTACTGAGAAAGATATGCTAATGATTTTTACTAGTGGTGGGAGCAGCCATTTGAGGATACTGAAGAGTGCAATTTTTTTCCACGATGTTTTACTGTGTTAAATATATATAGCAGGGGAAGCTTGAGGCTATGTAATTCCAAAAGTTTAATACTAAGATTGAGGTACTATTAATACACTGCATATGAACTTCATAGGTTTGGTTCTTGAAGTTTGTACGTATATTCTTTTGAATCCAAAATTGCCTCTATGTCCTGAGTGAAAATGTGGGAAAATGCTTCCAAGGATCTGTTTATTTTGTTGAAATCCGAATGTAAACATTTTGATCCAGTAATAGATGTGTTTCCTTTGAAGTTAAATCTAGTGAAATCTTTTGTTTTACTTGATACAAGTGTATGAAATCACCAGGCAGAAAGAAATATTACAACCAAATGTCAGCTCCGTCATAATAGTTTTCAAAATAGTGCTTTTTCATATGGCACCATTTAGCAAGCCTGTACATTGAAAATGTAAGGTATTCTGTGTCTGTTCAAAATAGTTGGTTTCTCTTGGATTTAGTATTTTTAGTGAAATAACTTCTTGTGATACAAACTGAACAAAGACCAGTTCCTCTGAACACAGTATCAACCTGTTGATAAGGAGGGTTATGTTGTCGCATATGAGGAAAGGAGATGAGGAACAAAAGCTGGGCTGGCAGTAATGTGAGTATGGCCCGTCCCATCCCCCCCAGCTAGAGGTGCTTTTATTGCAAAAAACTTTGTCTGAAGTTTTTGTTGCTGTTCCCATGTGTTTTAAGCTTGACTAATGCTGTGTTTACGTACAGTGCTTGGCAAACATTTCACAGGGGCTTTTCTGATTGTACTAACTGTAAATGTAAGGCTTAAATTAAGCATTTGAGAAAGGGGAGGAATGACTGAATTTGTGTTCTTGCTACGGAGAAGTGATACCTTTTGCTGCCGTTATGATCAAGGGTGCTTAGCCACGGTGTTAAAGAGCAAATAAAAAAGTCTGTTCACCTATTGTCCTCCCACCACCATCCACCAAAAAACTCTGCATGCATCCTGATTTGATTCACTTCTCATCTTCATGGTACACAACATATTTTCTTTCTTGCAGTCTATTTTTTGAATGAATTAAAGCAATAGGATCTGTAGAATAAGTGCAGGACAAAATCTGGTTTGTTTCTTTTTAACATGCTGTTTCTTTGGTTAATTTTCATTCTTCAATATAATTTTTTTGTTTGTTTTTTAAAATATGACAATTGAAAACAAACCTGTGAACTTATGCAGCTGGGGCAGGACAAATGTTTAGAGATAGGATTCGTTATCTTGTAGGCAGATTAAAATGTCCAGTCCTTTCTAGTTTCGAGGAACTGCAGCCTGTGGATAACTGCAGCATATGCAAGTCCAGAAATCATAACTTTCATGCTGGACTAAACTCAGAAATTTTTGCTGTAAATTAGTGTTCTGTTTCTAACTTGTTTGTCTGCTGTTGTACAGATATCTCTTATGTCTCAATATTTTGCCAAATTTTTATTGCCAGCACCCAAGATAGTGAATCTGCTCTGTCTCAATGGATAGTCTGTTGATATGAGGGCTTTAATAGATGTTATGCTGAAGGCTTACTACTCTGTTTGCAAATGGCACAGATAACTCTTATAAATACACATTTTTTTTCTTCTAGTATTTTTTTTAATTTCCTGTGTGTACAATTGGTATTCACTTAACTTTGCTGTAGCCAATGCAGCAGGCGGGTGTCCAGCAAGATTCTGTTGTGGTGTCTTAGTGTACAACTCACAAGGTAAAGAAATATAAAAAGAGTTAAGAAAATTTGAGATAGCACAAATTTCATTACCAATATTACTCGACTGACTGCACAGATCTGTACTTTGGTATTACTAGCAGCCTGTTCCAGTTATAACAGGCCTCAAGATAGTCACCTTTTGTGGTTTATAAAAAAACACCTACTCTTTTGCAGCTGCACTTGCATAGTAGATTAGCTGTTATTCATAGAGGAGGCCTTGAGTGTCAAGACAATCTGCAAATAGAACATTTTTCTAGACTTTTCCCTGGCCTGTGACAGTTCAAAATAGCCCTTTCCATGTTAAAGTAGTTGTAGTCCATTGTATTCTTATAATCATCACCATCATCGCTCAAGCACTCTTATCTCTTGGCTTGTTTATTACCATTTATTATAACTGCAGCTAAGGCTTTTGATCCTGAAAAAGCTCATGCTGGTTTTGAACTCAGCAGTTACTTTTCTAGGCAACACAAACAATGAAGAGTTCATCACGGCACTGTTCAGCTTTGTGCACTGGCTCCTCAAGGAATACAGTTTCAGGATTTTCTCCTGATATTTTAAGTCTTCCAAGGTGATTACTTGGAAAATTGCTTTCATCTCTCTGGCCGTGACCACCCATGACAATTATGTTTTCTTGTAACATAATGTAATATATAACCATAGTGCTGGGATTGCTAAAGCTGGTAAGGTACAGAAGAATAACATTAAAACTTTTTTTCAGTGAATAGAAAGGAGAAGATCACATCAGGATGAAGTACAACTGGGAAAAAGTGGTGCTGGATAATTTGTTGAACAAGCAATCACGAAAAAACCTAAGGCCTTTAATAGCTTCCTATGTATTAGAATTCTAATATTACAGCATCCCCTGTTCTAGCAACAGGATTCAATACAACCAAGGGGAGTCTGGAAAGAGCCTCATCAGTTTCTGTTGCATTGAGACGTTGAACAGCATCACATAAAGTTCATCAGTTGCTTAGGTCTTGGTTCAGTTTGGGTTTTTTGGAAAAATTTTTACGCAGAAGTTAAGGATCCATCTGTATTCGTGTAGGTACCTGCAGAGCTTTTGAAAATATTCTACTCACACAAAGCATTTCATGAGTCTTTCCAGAAGTTGCAAAGGAACCTTTTGGAGGGTCTTTCAAGCCTTTTCCTCTGCAAATTTATTGCTCACTGAGTGCAGGTGTAAGTGGGCTCTCCCTGTCGATCTGTACTGAGCAACATTTTCTTTAATGTACATATGACTGTCCCCTTGAATACCATTTCCAAAGCAGGATCTGAATAGAAAAATAACAATGCTTTTCTACGTGTGTTTAGAGTTTGCATGTCAGCAGTGCTTTTCTGTAAATGAATTGTTTGAGCCCCATATTCTGTGATGTTTCTGGTGAAAAACCACTTTATATGAGTGACTAATGCTTGTGGTTACAGGTAGTATTGGAATTAGAAATTCATGAATGTGTGAAGCTTGAAAGTTGGAGACTAAAAAAATTAGCAAATCATAGTTAATTCACAATTACGCAAATTCCAGTTCTATTGAACCGATGCAGCACGTTCTGATTTTAGTATACAGAAAACCAGTGGTGTATAAACCTTTGCACTTGACTTTTGAGGAAGGTGAAAAAATCCTGTTGTTCTCAAACTGTGTTTGTCAAAAATCTTAGCAATTGCCAAGTAATATGCCTGAGGACGGCTCAGATAATTAACCCAAAGGAAAAGAATTCTAAGCAAAAATAATGTTTTAGTGATACCTACTTTTGTCTTTTTGCGCATTTCAAGGGAATGAGTTATTTAAATAAACATAGGTAGGTATATTATAGGCAGGCCTTTATTTTTTTTTTTAAAAAAAAACAAACAAAACCTGTCGAGTTCTCAGGATTAAGAGTTGTTTTTTGATGAAAACAGCTTATCCCCAGGAAGATGGAAGTGCTTACGTGTTTAATCTGGCTTTGTCACCAGCATTCCGCTTCAGCTCAAAATTGCTATTTCGATAGCAACAGTTTGAAGTTACGTGACTGATGTAAATTCAAGATGAAGATCTTAATTTTACTGATATTTTGTGCAAGCATAAAGATGGGAGAAGCGCTAGCACACTTCACTGAAGACTGTTCAGGAATGTTTTGAAAGCTTAGCTTTGGGGGTAGTGCTTAAGTTTTAAGTCATTTGAGTAATTGTTGCTTTCATTAACTCTTTCCAAAAACATCTCCAATAATTTTTTTTATTATTATTTTAGCATATTTATATGTTTTTTTTCCCTAGGTATCACTAGTCACTGCAGTATTCATTTAGATTCAGTTGTGATTTGTGTTGCTTAGAACCGTTTTCTTTGCAGAACCAGACTATTACCTAAGCTATCTATAAGCAGCCCAATTAATTCAGTCATATTTTTCCATGTTTAAACCAAACTTCTTTTAACCTAGTTGTAATAAACAAGAAATTGCAGTGAGTATTTTTCATGTCTTTCAATGACACTGATCTCCAGGCCTAACCTGCTACTGAAAAAACCCGTCAGTCCTGTTCTTTATTATGTTCTACTGTGTCAATGTTTCAGAATTTAAGTAATCTTGTCAGTTTTAATTCTATAGTGGATTAATAAAGGACCAGATTTGTAAACCAAAGTTTAATTTGAATGCTGTGGAACAACAAAGATTAGTATTTCTAAATTTCAGTCAGTCCCTTGATGACATCAGCATAGTTTTATTTCTGCCACCCTCCCTTGCTTCTCCTTGCTCCCTCTCCTCCATCATTGTAATGCTGTACTCATTCAAAAGAAACTGTCTACATCTGATTTCCTTACACTTGTGAAATTTGCTGTATGTACAACAACTTTAACAGTATTTTGAAAAGTATAATGAAATTTGCCTTATCTTTCTAAGATGATGGGCATCAAGTTTTCTTTCTTGCAACTGAATTTGAGGATTAGTAATCCTCCATTGGTATTTTTCTTCAAACTATGCTTGATAAGACATGATCTTCAGTATAAGCAGTTTCGTATTTTGAAACAAATACAATTTATATAATTTTTACTAACCTGTTTTGTCGCATCAGTTTCTTAGTTGTTGAAGTAGGAAATAGTGAAGCTATGGTGGTATTTTCCTTAGGCAGTTGGTATCAAAAGCCCTTGATAAAGAATGGTAAACTTTGCCCCTTTTTTAAATTCATTCTATAAAAGTATCTTTAATTCTGCTTAAACTCCCACTCTCTTTTCTAGACTATAAGGAAGTTGAAACAATGTAAACAGTAGAAATGACCTTTTTATTAATATTACAAGCAAGGAAGCTAAAATGAGTGTGATGTTAGCAATATTTGCACAATAGTTAAGATCCTGTTATCAAATTCTATTTTTTTTACAGCATAGTTTAAAATTAGGAAAGGAGTTAGAAGCTTGCAATTTATTACTTAAATATCTGTTTTAGGGGACTGCATATGCGGATTTGTGTGCACAGAAGTATGCAAATAAGCTGTACCAGTTTCATCTGTAAATAAAATGATGATGTGAAACACTAGCTAAACTGAAAATATTATTAAACTTTTCTTGATATGAACAGAAGTCAGAGAATCATTAGGAAGACTCAGAGGCAGAGCAACTCAGTAGGACTGTTTTGCTTGTTTTTTTGGAAGATTCTGCACCCCCCCCCCCCCCCCCCCCCATCTCATTTGAGATCTCATTTGAGATCCGAGTGTTGCGGTTTTACTACATTCATCTTTATGAACAGAACAGTCTTTGGTTGAATTGTCTTCCGTCATGGATGGTGAAGCTGAAAGCTGCTTTATGTTTTATATGCAGGCAGTTGCTAATACTTCTTGCAGAATCAAATGTTACTTTTTACTTGTACTACTTCTGTGCAGGAGCATGCAAGTTACCCCAAAATCTAAAAATTATTAGGTAAAGATCTTGTACTAATATCGGTGTTATAAAGCAACAAGATAGAAATTAAATTTGCTAAACTAAAAGAGCCGTAAGATGGCATCAAATTGTCAATTCTATCTGTTGCTCTTAACATTTTTTTTAAAGGTCAAAATATTACAAACTGTATGGATCTCTACATAGAAACCAGTTGAGACAGTGAATGTGCAGTGAAATAGTTAAGAGTTTGAGGTTTTTCCTTCCATTATTTGTACCTTGCGAAGCCACAATAAGAAACTTCTAATCTGTCTTTTGTGCCTCAAGAGAGTAAACTAACTTGGGTATATGTGAACCATGCCTCCAAGAAAAAATTCTACCTCTATAACAGGTTTTATTGCTTAAAACATGAGGGTTCATTTCCGAAAACGTAGTATGAGTTATGTTCAGGCAATTTCTGATTCCAATTGAGAAATGAGTGAAAGTAACTTAACTGTGGATGTTAATGCTCATTTAAGCTTAAGTACTAGGTATCTAAAATACAGAATTTTTTTCTAAAATATAGAAAAATACTAGTTAGGTCCTGGTATCAGATGGATATTGATAATTGGTGATTTTTGCAAATTAACACAAAGAATTACATTTATTTCTTTAATTAAAAAGGTCAACAAACACTGCAGAAGGTTTTAAAAGCTGTTAAAACCAAAACAACACCCACTGTTGGGTAACTAAATACAACCATAGATTGACCATAGTTTACTTTTTTTTTTGTTAGATAATTTTTGATGTTTGTGTAGATGGAATATCTCAGTTTTACTATTGCAAGAAATAGATTTCTTAAAAGCTGTTGAACTTTTTACATTCAAATGTGTTGAGGATGCAATATATTGGAGGACAAACAAGTGTGGTAAGAATCTGTCCAAAACAATTTGTATCTTCATAATATATTGCAACTTTCCTGTATAACGTGGAAGCAGGTGAGGGAAAATGAGGGCACACGTGAAAGGAAAGGTGTGAAGTAAGCTGTATACAAAACATACAAATTTATGGGACTTCAAGCAGTAGACCTAAAGCTTCTTGTTATTTCAAACACAGTTGACACTCACAAAACTTACCAGAGCACGTAGCAGTGTCTGAATTTTTAAGACAAACATAGACATTGTATGAAGGAATGAGGGAAGAAAAGAACACACTAAAAGTGTAATTACTAGGGCGTACAATAATAGTAGAAGCCAGTCGTACTTCAGGGTGTGGGTTTATTTTTCCTTGTTTGACTATAAGTGGGAATCTGGATTTTTTTCACACATAGTAACCTGTTCTCTATTCATGCATTGGTTTGTGACCCAATATTTTTAGGTGTTTAGCTAGAACAATGCTAAATAGCAGAAGGCACACGCTAACATAAGAACAGTTATTGAGCAGACATTTTGTAAATATCTGTTATCATAAGAAACGTACTGAAATGGAATGAATTCTACTGAAAAGTATATACAGTTGTGTGTCTGTAAATGCTTCAGTGAAAGTCAGGAAGGTATGAAGCTTTTGGTATCTGTTTTCCTGATTTCATTCTACGTCAGGTTGGTGCTTCTGAATTGTTAAATACTCATATATTTAATGTAAATCATAAGTAAACTATATATAGCCTTCTATGGTAAATTAGCACAGCTAAACCAAGTAATATGTTTTTGATGAAAATACGATGTTAAGTGGTCGTCTTAAAGAAGATTTGTATTTTTCAAATTATATGGTTTTGTTACGAAATTACTTTCAATTTATGAATATTCATAACATACTCCTTCATGGTCTCAAACAGCTTATGCATAAGAATTAGGTATGTCATCTTCGAGCAAAGCTGTTAAGTGTTCAGAAACTTTGAGGAAATGAATGTTCTTTAAATAGCTAAACAGTGATTTCTGCTGCTTCTGATGCTTAGGGTACAGCTGCACAAACAAAAGCTCCCCGAACTGGAGTTCAAATTTGCAGCGTGCTAGCTACTTAAGAGTAACGTTTACATTAACAACTTCACATTAGAAGATTTGAAATATCTCACTGCGCACTCACTGAGAAATAAGCTGCTGTCTTTACAAGGAGTCAGAGCGTGCAAGCGAGAAGTTGCCTCCAAGTAGCTAACAGGCCATAAATTACCAGCAGCACTTACCTTGTGTGGTTGAATGAACCAACAATGAAGTTTACTCCATCAACTTAATTTTCTTTTCCTCTGGGAGAAATCCTAGCATGTAGTTCTCTGTGGTTATACCTGCCTTGTAAACAGAGCTTGTATCATAAATTAGTGCATTGTCATAGGAAAAATTTATGCCTCTATCTGAATGCTTTTGAAAAGCATTAATTTTGTATCTAAACTCAGCATCCTTTGTTTTCAGGATAGTGTGAGATGTTAGCAAAATTGTCCTGCTAATGACCTCCTTATTGAAAGCAGGTTTTCTTCTCCACTTGGTGTATCTTGTCAACGATCACTGCTCTGTACTTTTGTTTCTTCCTCATCTCAATAGTATACTTTTCTCCTTACAAACCATTTAAGAAATGTGGGGTTGAAATATTGATCAGAGCTTCTTTTGCTATATTGTCTGCAGTTTTTACATAATAGGAGGTGGCGATTAGGTCACTGATAATCATAGAGAGGTATAAATCACTTACAAAGGATGGATGTTATGCCTTCAGTAGGTGACAACTAAGTTTCTGTGTTAGGATGCCAGAATATCAGGAGCTGTGAGCTGCGGTTCATGCATTAAATTATCACAGTCTAAGGCAGTGATTTAGCTGTGACCTCCGTTTATTGACTTGCAGAAATTGGTCTTACAAATAGAAAGGTTGTAGGCATGGAAATGGTAGCTGTCTTTTGTATTTACTCATTTAAATGAATTTATTTCCTACCATTAATCAGATATTTTCATGGGATTTTTTGTTTGGGTTTTTTTTTGTTTGTTTTGTTTTTTTAATGTGCTTGTTGTTGTTGTTTTGGGGTTGGGTTTTTTGTTTGTTTGTTTCAGTTGCAATGTTCTCAAAGCCCTGCCTTTTTGTTTTAGGCTTCTGCACTAAGTTTCCCACTAATCACTTATAGAGAAGACAATTCAGAGTAAAGTATGAAAAACTCCCAAACAGATCATTTGCCAATTATTTTGTTAGGCTTGATTCTGTGCATATTCTGGTGCTTTATGGCCATTTTGGTGAAGAGAGAAATCACAAGCACAAGTCATATGGAAACAAAAGCAAGGCTTTGATTATAGTTTGGTTATAATTCTTTCCAAGGTTGCAGAAAAACTCCAGTATCTCTGAAGCAGCTCCTGGTTCCCTCTCTTCTCTGCAGCTGCTGTAGGTCCTGCAGGGTCTGTTTAAGATATGGACGGCACTAAACAAGTGGAAGGGGAGGCTGAAAAGTTACATTACTGATTCTGTAGGGGAGGAAAGAGGAATGGACATGTGGAACTGCAGACAGTAATAGTTAAGAATCCAAGCAAACTGAGCTGGATTTAGAAACTTGAAACTTAGCATCACAGGAAGTGATGTTTCTTTAGCTTGGTGGGTTTTTTTCCATTTCATAAAGTGCTTTGAATTTAAGGAAATGTTATGGGATAATTCTTGGTATTTCTTCAACATGTGTAATTAGTGCACCAAAGGAACAGTCTTTACACACAGAAAATGACATTTTTCTATAGAAACAGATGCAAAATGTTTTATTTCTACTTTCTTGGCAAAAAGAGAGGTGGTAATGTTTCAAATAACTGCTGTTGCTCAGTTGCAAGGCTTCTCTCAAAGGTAGTCAGCCTTTCCTGCTGCTCTTCCTTTAGAGTGTGGTATTTTGATTTTTATCATTTGCTGAGTAATTATTGTGAAAGGACATTGGCAAAAATACCTTTTCTCAGATACTAAAAAAGTAAGTCTTAAAATAACAGTTACTGACTCAAGTGCCCTGCATAGATGTTGGTATTTTAATAAGCAGAAAAGAGTACAGCAAAATTCAAGTTCAATCTGATTCTTGCAATGGGGGGTTAAATCCTTATGCTGCAGATTAATAGCAGGTTGCTGACTGTAAAAGTTACAAAAGCTGCGTGCTGTACCAAATGTCAGCTCCAGCCTATTGTAACTAATCATGGGTGGCTTCGACTAAAGCTCAGGGAAGAGAGATTTTGAGCAAATTTGTGTTTTCTAAGGGCTCGTCAAGTGATCTTCTATTTGTACTTCACAGTTCTTGAGATAAAAAACAAAGTTTTCACTTTCATGGTGGAAACTTAAAAGCAGTTTCTTTAAGAGTTACTTAAATCATGGAACTTGAGGCTGCTTGTGTGTAGTCCCCTGCTCATTAGCTTTTTTATTTTGAATTACAGAACATAGTTATTTATACGTGGACGTACAAATGTGATAATGCCATATTGGAGTCCTTTCCAACAGGTTTTCCCAGGGTGGGATCTCTGACCTTTCTGAGTGTCTCTCAGTTGAAGGATGTGCTTCACATAGTGTTTAAGTAATTTTTAGATAAAATTTGTGGTTTCATGTTAAAAGGTTTTCTGTCAGCCTTGCAAATTGAAGTGGCTGGAGTACATAGCATTTTTTACAGTGTTAGTAATATTGTTAGTTATATGTTTCGTTCAGTGAGGTTTCACAGAAGCAACTGAGAACAGAATTTGTTCTTGCAGGAATTTAATGTTGCTTTGGAAGCAGACGTGTGACCTCACTGTTCTCTTATGTGGTGTGTTGACTCTGCAGAGCTAACAAGAATAAATAGTAGTGCAGGTCTTTTGTTTGTTACATTAAGGTAATTGGATAAGGCATGAGCAGAACTAATTATCATGAGAGTGCTATTTCTGGGCACTAAAACTCTTCAAGGCAGGAATGCATTGCAATTTCCTGGTCCTAGTTTTCCATCCAGAGCATAAGCAGATCTTGTTGTGAAATTTCTGTTGCCAATTGCTTACATTTACGTTATTAACTCTTGGTGAAAGTAACCATAGGTAAAATGAAACAATACTATAAATAGAAAAGGTTTCTTTGAATATAGAAAAAAAATGTTTCTGATTGGCATTTGATGGTTAAAATGTAACCCTGTAAAAGCTTATGAGGCTATCTGTCCTCCCCAAGTCTAAAACAGAATCTGTAAAGAGTTTTGATTATTTTCACTATTTTCTTTCTTCTCTTTAATGGAAACTTATTGTCCTCATTTGCATGATACCCTCTGTAGCTCTGTGTTAATCTAAAAAAACCCATGTACCTGACAAGAAGGCCAGCTGTTAATGTTACCTTTTCTGTCTTTTAAAAGGAAGGTGCTTCTGCTCGAAAAACACAAACTCCAGCAGCACAGCCTGTACCACGACCAGGTAAGGTAGCCTACTATCACTTGTGCTTCTGTTTCAAATGAGTTTCAAAGAAGTACTATTTAAAACTTTAGTTAGCTGAAGAATTAAGTGGGGATTGTTTATTTGTGGCCTTTAACTGCATATGTATTGGAAATAACACATAACTTTTTGGTATAATGTCATACCATGGGGCTTGGGTTCATTCTCTGCAGTGTCTTGCCCAACTAGCCCATTGAAAGCATGCGCTGGTGAAATTAAGATGTGACTAACTTCTTGGTTGTCAGCTTGGTATTTCAGAAATGCCAGCTCAAATATATAATAAGAGCTGGTTAATACTCCAAGGAGAAACAACCTTAATAGAAAAGCTAATCTCAAAAGGAGATATATTATTACTTCTATTATTAATGTATCAGAAATAAGTCTTTCTCTGAATGTGTTATCATTACTACTTCCCACTTCTTAGCACATAAGGTATTTGTAATGGGGCCAGAATCCTCAACTGGCTTTTTAATTCTCAGCTAGTAGACTAGCGACCAAGTCCATTTGGTATGTCAGATTGAATCTCAAATTGAGATTCAAAGATAGAATGATACAGGTACTTTGTTTTAATGAGCAACCCTTAGAAAGAGCTTTTAAAAGAGTGTAAGGGTACAGACAGTATATGAGAGGTTCGGTGTTTCCAAACAGCTATGTGCATATCTGTGCCTAGTTTATATACTAGGACAATTTCTGGTTTGGTAGAAGAAAGTCTCGAGTGAAAGGTGTTATTTAGTAACAAGATGATGGTTATTGTTGTTATGAAAGTATTGGAAAGGGAACATTTTGGGTTTTTTGGAAACAAAGCTACCTTTTAAAAGGAATATACCTTTTCTAGAATTACTGCTGGAGTACTTGATAAGACTACTAAATGCTTTCAATGTGTGCCTTGCTAATTCCTTGAGATTTATTAGTAGAATTTAATGCTAAGACTTAATATTGGGAAAATGATTCTTCCCCAAAAATCTATTCTATTATTGAATATTCTCAGCATACCCTAAATGCTGTTGTGCACAGATTCTTCTGTTTGGTTATTTTGGTACTAGAAAGGTCATGCTGCCTGTCATACTTATCTCACTAGCCCTGTTAAGCATAATAATGCAAATGGAGTTGACAGACAGCAATATGAAAAGGGTAGAAGTGGCAAGAGCAGAAATCTGACTGAGTTGTCACAGGTCCCTACTGCTAGCTGTGACTTCATGGGCATTAACTGGCAGAAGTGTACTTTTTTGTACATTATACAGGTTATACTGATATTGCCCTTCTCTAAGCCAATCTAATCCATTATCTTGCCTCTATATTGTAAGTTAAAGAAAGAATAAAGAAGAGAGGTATAGCCTCAAGAAAGTATATACTGCTTCATTCCAAAAAAAAAAAAAAAATGTATCTGCCTGTTCTAGGATATTTTGGGATTTGGAACTTTAAAAAAATCAGTTGTTCTGTTCTTAGCAGTCAAAGTATTTAAAACACGTAATTTCCAGGAGGATGCTGCTTTGCACAGAAGAAGCGTTAATTGAATTGGACAAAACAGTTGTACAATACTGATTTGAAAAAATATCTGAGATGTGCTTTTAATTTCAGATTTTTTTTCTGCACCTTTCTGTAGTGCCTACTTTTCTACTGACCTGTCTCGGTACAACTATCAAATTTCTTACAGATGCTTCTGCCTACCCCTGGTTTTCTTTTTTTTTAGGGCAGCTGACACTGCCTGTATATTTCAGGAACTTTTTTACATTAAGGAGATACCTAGATGTAAAAAAAAAAAAAATCATTGGGTAGGTAAAGTTCATGTAGTTCAATATAGTGTTGCCAATTATATCTGTGCAATTGACAGTGTCAGGAAAAGATAATTAAGGATATGGTCTCAGTATTTCAACAATGGCAACTATGTGTTGTGAATATTTATACTGTTCTAGGCAGCTTCTGAAACAGTTGTAAATAAACATGAGCAAGTTGGTGCTATGAAATTGGAAGTCAATTAATGGTATTTGTCATGCATAGTAGCAGTTAAGACTTGAGTTATGTGCATCAGTCTTTCTACTACTCACCATTTTCTGATTTTGTGAATTAGGATAAATGCGTATGATGATAATTACCAAGCACAACAGTTCTTTCCATAGTTAGGCCTCGTGAAAACTGAACTATAAAATGTTTATTTGGAGGAAGCCAGGTTATTCATTAATACCACCAAAGTGAAGAATCGTATATGCTTTTCCAGTTTTGAACTGAAGTATCTCCCATATTGAGGAGGTCACAACTTGGAAGACTGAAGTGGAAACATTTTATTGGGGCAGGGTGGGGCAGAATTCTTTGGTTTCTATCTGGCCAGTAATGTTTGTGTGTGTGGTGTTTGGTGGTTTGGGGGGTTTTTTGGTTGGTTTTTTTTGTTTTGTTTTGGGTTTTTTTCATTGTGGTTTTTTTCTTGAGTGCTGCTATATCTGTCAAGTTTCATTGTTTTTGGCATCCAAAGAGCTCACGTAGCTCAAACTGCAATCCAAAATGAACTTGAGTAAACCTGAAATTCAGATTTTGATTGTTCTATATGTGTTAAGGATAGCTAAATCCTACAGATACCATGTAGAAGAATAATTACTAATGAAAAGGGGAGGGTCTGTAAAGATTAGTTTGTTGTGAAACATTCTTCCTGTTGGTTCAGCACTATTGAACTTAAGATCTACAAGCAGCTTTTTTCAAGATTGCTGGCAACTTTTGTCAATGCTATAGTGCCCCGACCTTTTGAGGAGGATGGAGAGTGATGACTAGTTTCAGTCAAATTAGGAGAGATTGACTCAATTGTCCTAACATCCGTTTCAGATGATCAAAAGCTGTTTGTCTTCTGAATACTAAGACCCAAATTATAAATCCCTTCTTCAACTTTGTGTATTGCATTTCTGAAAATGATCTAATGACTACAGTGTGACTCTTCTCTGTTCACTCTGCAACTAAAAACATTGAAATGTTGCCTTACAATGACATTCGTATTTATGTATTAGTCATTCTGCCATATTTTCTGTTTTTTCTCAGTTTCTCAAGCCAGACCACCGCCAAACCAGAAAAAAGGTGAGTCAATTTTAGTTACACGATCCTTTTCATGGCTGGAACCACAAGCAACAATATAAACAAGCACTGGAATGCAGACAGCGTTCTGGTTTGCTAAATATGGGTCCTACCCATATTTAGAGACTCCTGATACAGAGATACGCTTTTTTTGGTGAATGAAAACCTTCAATTTAGGAAAGATTTACTACAATTTTCCTTGAATTTTTTTCCATGATTTTGATCTGTTAAGCAAGAGTGTTGTTTTTATGTACAATTCCTTTAATGAAAAAGGGGAGGAGGGGGGACCAATCAAAACCATGACAAAAAAAAACACCTAGGCACATGTAATTTTATTATCTCTACAGGATCTCGAACTCCCATAATAATTATTCCAGCAGCCACAACCTCTTTAATAACGATGCTTAATGCAAAGGACCTTCTTCAAGATCTGAAGTAAGTAGCTGATTAGAACATACTGTATAAAATAAGGTGTTCAGATATAAAGGTATACTAGTACCAAATTAGTAATTAAGCAAGAGGGAGTATCTACTGTCTCATGATAAGCTAGTTTTACAGACCAGAGTATAAAAGAAATTAATGCCTCTTGAATAGTAGGAAAAAAGTAAAAACTTAATTTTCAGAGGTTTTTGCACAGTTGTGACCTGTGAGCCAAACGGGCAGATTGAGAAGGAAGTCTTACAGTACCATTTCTAATGTCTGTAGTTGTTTTCTTTTATGTAACATATATGCACACGTGTGCACATCACATATCTGATTGTAAGATTTAATTCATTATGGCTGAATGGAATCAACACTGCAAATTACTTCTTCATGGTAAGGTAAAATTCACTATTATGGTTAATAAAAAAAAAAAAAAAAAAAAGAACCAAACAAAAAAAACCCACCAAAAACCCCAAATCTTTCTGTTTGTCCAACAGATCATGGTATTTAGAGTTGTCTATCTGTTAATACCAGTTAATTTTTCTGAAACAGGCAATCATTTTCACAGAGAAATACGCTGGTATGGTATGGTATGGTATGTTCAAAAAATGGAGAGCTCTTCTTTCTTCCACCTTCAGCACTTTGTGTCCTTTATAAGACTATGCACTGCTTTCCTTCAAAAATAGGCTTTCCTTTTTGTGGTGCTACAGCTGTCACTGGTGTTGCCCTAGAATTTTTTAAAAGTGTGCTGTGAGATACCAGGTGCCTTCTGATCCCCAGCTATTTCTAGTTCCTAGATTTCTGCCACATATCTTCAAAGATCCAGTAAGCGTACTGGACTCTTGGTGCCTCTTCCCACATATTTAATCAGAGAGAAGGCTGGGTTCTAACATTGTAGTTTAATGTGCAAGCAGTTACTGGACTGATACAATTGTGTTGACAGAGGATGTTGCTTATGTGGGCTTTTAAGTTTAAGAAAAAATTTTGCAAGTACAAGCCCTGGATTTTACATCTGTATAATTTGTGACTTTCTGATATGGAAATAGCTATAATGGAATAAAGCACCTATATGCCATGTCTATATATAGCACATATCTGTGCTAGGAGGCTTGTGCTGTTTTCAGCTCCACCGGGGTAGAGCTACAGTTAACTTCTCAAGACCTACCCCAAGAGGAGGCTGATTGTTAGAGTGCAAAGAACATGATCCAGCAAAAAATGAAGTTTAAGGGGTCAAAGGAGGATACTGATGTACTTAACAAGTATGAAAGACAAAGTGAAGTAGCAGGGTATGTTAATGAATCAGAAGTGCAATAGCAGAATTCAGAAGAGCAAAATATTAATTTAGCCATGACAGTTCTAGCACTCTTCTAGAAAATATGCCACCTGGCCTGGTTTTTTTTTTTTTTTTTTGCATTCAAATTTATTGAAGTAGTTTGTTTAGGAATGGCTGCAGGGTTTATTTTTACTGTTCAGGTATGTGGAGTGTAGAACTAGCCGTGATGTAGAGTGTGATTGATAGATATGTGATGGTTTTCCAAGGAAAGAGGACTTCTCTAATTTCTGACTCTAAGTCACCGCCACCTTTAACTCATTCCCCACTTTCAGCTAAATTTGACAGAAGAGTAGAGATTTGGAAGACATATGTCACTGCCACAAGTTTTGGAATGAAGAAATATTGACCAGGTAGAAAAGAGAGACCCAAATTAAATTAATACCCCTTACCCCTTCTGAGGAAGGTGCAGGTAGATTTGGATTTCTTGTGTTTCTAGAGGTAACCAGCCTGCCTGTATTAGCCATCAGAGGAGATCAATGATAAAGCACAAGGAGAAGTGATTTTTGGTGCTGGAAGAGTAAGAGCCATTGCAGGGGAGACTGGTGAGAAATGCAAGAGAACCGTGGGAGAATGAGGCCCCCAGGCTTGTTAGGGTACGGAAGCTGTGACGCACGTGTGACACGGGCTGTTTACAGGGCAACTTATTCTTCCGTGCCTGATACCTGAGGCAGCACAGTTCTGTGAAGCGTGTGATAATAAAGAATGAGTATTTGGGTTTTGTAAATAAAACCAGCTTTTGGGATTCCCTCCACTTTAAATGCTTCTTAAAACAAAGGAAGGAACAAAGTTAGCTGAAATTATAATTAGAGATCAAACCACTTAAAATCAAAACTTACAGTCATAGCTGGGAATACCTGTCTTTTAGGATAGTTTTTGTCAAGGACGCTGGATTTTTTTTATAAGTAACTGAGCTGCAACACATTGCCACAAAGTAATTGTGGTATCATTGGGAGATATTTTAGATTGTTTGTAAGATAAACAGGACAGTATTCATCCGGTACTACAGCAGGCATTAAATTCAATTGTCAAGGACTGAAAGAAACTTAATAATTACACCAACATTTTTAGTAACCCTTTTCATAGCTCTGTAGTATGTTGGTTTTTTTTCTTTCCTTGCCAAATTAGGTTGACATTTATATGATGCTTAGCATGTTTAATTCATCGCTAATGTTATGCTCTCTTTTGAGGCAGAGAATACAGAAAGCAGGAAAGCTATCATGAGTAGAATGAAATATATATAATGAAAAACCAGAAGCATGGTACTGGTTTAAGAATTTTTAAGACATCTGTTTTGTCTGTTGGATATATTGGTTGCAACTTAGATTTTTGTAGGGGGATGTTTCTATATATAATTGTAATATATGCAATTCACATGCTGTATAATATGCAAATACTCTTGATAACCTTTTTTTGAAAGGTTATTTTTCTAAAGAGCCAAGTACAAGATAAAAATGAAGAGTTTCTAAAATATTAAAAATACAATTTCATTTAAAATCAGTACTGCAATACTTTATATTGTGAGGCTTCTTAAAAATATTTCACATAATACACTTTACTCTTATTCACTATCTGAATGCAATACTGGATATCATAATTATTGTGTAAAATCTGGCTTTCCAGACTAAGTGTTTGAGAATATCTGAAGTTAGGCTTTTCAGAGGCAATGCTTCTGCTTTACATGGAACAAAAGTGAGGCAGGAATTTTATCAGGCAGATGTAAATGATTAGATGATGATTATGTATTTTTATTATGATGATGCTTTTACTCATTATATGTTTCACCATATGTGGCCAGGCAACTCACTGAGATTTATCCAGCCTTGATATTTAGCAAACTAGCTGAAAGATTCAGGGATGATTTATTACAAAAAAAGCTTCCTTCTCCTGCAAAAATAGGTGTATGAAGCTTTTGATACTCTAATCTAACAAAAATATGAGGGGGGTGTAAAAATAAATCTTCAGTTCTAAACACAATCAGATGTATATTAACGACGATCTCTGTTACTGTCCAGCATTGGAGTTGCCCAATTCTCTGTTCACACATTTTTCAGTATGCCTGAGTTGGGGGCCAGAAAGTGCTGACCTGATCTCAGTGAAAGTGTTCTAAAGTTAATGGTAGCAATTGGTGTGAGTTTAGAGGCTAGGCATGAGCAGTTCTGGCAGTTCAGTGGATAGTGTCTTACCAATTACCTCCCACAATCTGATCTTCTTCAATCGCTTGCCTGTTACTTTAGGAAAGGGACCTGCTGTCTTTGTAAAGTGAGAGAGTGCACCAGTTCTTATGTGAATAATGGTTTTGGCAATTAACAGCAAGAGAATTGAGTGCTATTAATTTTCCAGTAGGGGTACAAAAAGGGATTCTAAGTAGAAATGGGATTTTTTTTTTTTTTTTTTTTTTTTTTTTTACTTGGGAATAGTAATTTGGAGAAGTAACAAAAAAATGTAAGCTCCTGCACAGTCAGGTTTCAGAACACATTTCTTGTGTGTTGGATGATTAAAAATGTGTCAAGTACAAATGTCTAGTTAAGCCACCAGCTATAGTATTGTGGCAAATAATTCCCAAGAGAAGATGGGTTTTTTACTGTTTTCTTTAATACTCAGATGTCTTAAGCTTGTCTTTTATGTCCAGGTAGTAATGGAGTAAACCATGATTATATTTATAATCATACAGTAATTTCTATTGATTCTCAATTCTTGAACACATGGCTTTCATTGTACTTACTGAATCGATGCTTCCTGGAAATACAAGCATATATTTCATAAGCTTTCTGTAAGCTGTCATTTATTCCTGTACTCTATGTGTGTACATATATGTAAGCATTTCCTTCAGTGCTTTCTTTGACAATCATCTTCTCTACTGTTCCATGCGAATCTGCCTGTTGATATTTTTTCTTCAGAAAATTCGTATAACAAGATATTTTATGTTCTGTCCTGGAGAAATGCATTCAAAGACATTCAGATTTTTACAGTAAATAAAACTGAAGCTATTGTCTAGAAGATACATAAGTGAGGCACAACCGAGTGGTGCGTTAATGGTTGTAACACAATTTCTAGCTGAAATGGAAAGAAACGGTCAATAAACTTGTGTTGAAATGAACTCTTAAACACAGAAACATTTAAAGCTAGAAGTAGAATTGAGAATGCCTATTTCAGCCAAATTTGAGGGGTCTCAGATATAGTGGTGAAATCGTTAGACTCTGTAGAATAGCTTCTTGTCTAATTTGGCAGGAGTGGCTAGGTTTCCTATTTCCATTTAAAATGTGTTTGCTTCCTCACATTTACAAATTAAATTAAAAATGTGACCTTTTAGATTACTGTGCATGTGAATATTTGATTATCACTGTAATGTATGTATGGCTGTTTGGTTTTTATTTGCATATTCTGTAGGAGTTTGTTCTCATTCAGTACATGGGACATGTAATAACAAAATTCTTCTCAAGCTCTCCATCATTTTAGGTGATCCTGGCTTTTCATATAGATCTTGCCTCTTGGGTAAAAGACGTTGGGGTTTTTTTTCTTTTTGTAATTTTCAAAATTATTTAAAAAAAAAAACAAAAACTAAACTTCTGTCTTTCCAGCCCAGATTCCTTAGTTCTGACGGGTGAGGAGAGACTCATGAATGGTTTTTTTAAAAGCTCAAGACCACCAAGCAAATTCTCATTTGAAGTTATAAAACAGTTTCCTATCAGTATTGGCAAAGCAAAGTATGCAACATGTTGGCAGGACAGGCTGTTAGGTATGCTCATGATTAAAGTTGCACCTCACTTTTAAGTTACCAGCTTGACTAGAAATACTTAATTGTGATGTCACGTTTGGTAGCTTTTTCCAAAGCAGAACTGCGTTGGACGATTCTGTGTGTAGCATGCAATTGTATGTGTCGGTTGTAGTAGATAAAATATATGTAAATATTGACTGTTTTCTAATTACTTAAATTATTGGTGAAATGACTGTCTTAACGTTTTGGGAGTTTTTTGGTTTTTTGGGTTTTTTTTTTTAATAATATTCTAGGTGGCCTAATTGTACTTTTCCCCAGTGTATCCTGTATAGCTTTTTTGTCTGTATTTTCTTTAGAATGGTGGTGTTTTACATGTACTAGACAGATAAACATAATTTAATTTATAGCTTATCATTTAACATCTGTAATGATTTTTCTGTATTTGCAATACTAGTCAACTTTAATGCACAATTCATAGTCATTTGCAGGATTTTTTTTTTTATTTTGCAGTGCAGTTGTATGCATTTGGACGCACGCTTCAGAAATAGGTTGTGACTTTCTGTTTTTGAAATGCTGTTAAATCATGAAGAGTATAAGGGGGCTTCATCTGTCTATTTATGCTAGGAAAGTAAAATAGTTTTACTTGAAGGTTTATTGCCAGTTTCCACATGCTGCATTAAAACATGTTTGTTTGGGGTTTTTTTCCCCAAAATGCCATTTTCTCATTGGATATAAGATGTTAGCAAAACCTAGTATTTTCAAGTTGACTGAATAATGAACTTTCTCATAATTCATTTTTCATTCCTTTTTTCTATTTTTCCAGCAATAGGAAGTGCAGCCTGCCTGTGTAAACACATTCAAATTGGGGTTTAGTATTCAAATAGAAATAGGTTGAAGAGAACAAATAGAAGTGGTGCAAACAACTTACCCAAAAACTGTAGTAAACTTTTAAAAAGCACCATCTGTACTATAATGAAGAAAAAACTTACCAATTATGTAGAGTACTGTGATTTTAAAATGTAGCACCAACACTCCTGATAACATTTGCAGTTAAGTGAAACATAGTGTTTCTTTTTATCAGAATTTTTGGAAATGAAATGTCGGTGGCGAACTGTTAGTAATGCAACTGGGTGGTTCTGAATACAGTATTAGGAGAACGTGGGTCTGAGCTCTGCTCTTTTGCTGGCCTGGTAGGTGATACTGGTCACATTAGCTTACCTTTCTGTGACATAGTTTTATTTCTGTAAAATGCATGATTTTGTTATCTTTCCTTTTGACAAAATCCACTGAGATTCATCAGTAAAAAGACTTGCACTACTCTCTTATTTATTTATGATGCCAATTTTGAGAACTGTTCTGTGTATTTTATTATTGCCATAAAGAGGCGGCTCTTGAAATGGAATTGAATTTTTTTTTTTTTATGGTGAGGAGCTGAAAAATCAAAGATCTGTAATTCATTGGGGGGGGGGTCACATGTTAAGCATTTATTTTTGTCATACAGAGATTACATAAGACATGAGGATCACATTATCCTTATTTTCCGAGCACTTAATCTATCAGAGAAGCTATTTAGGAAAAAAAAAATCCAGAATTGTAGCATCATACATCATAGTAGCCAGATGAATCATTGATAATGTAAAATCACCATCATCCAAGAAAATAAAGCCTCACTCAAAAACCTTTTTGACCAAAAATCCTTGCTTTCTTGAGAAAACATAATTCTGATGGCTCCAAGAGCAAGAGCTCTAAAATTTGTTCCAGGAAGCTATTGTTTCTCAGTGCCCAAGCTTCCCCACATTACCTTTGATCACTAAGAAGAATGAGTTACAGCCGTTCAGCAGGTTGTGATCTGGCTTTTCTGCAAATGCATTGGGTAAGGTCAGCAAGGAATGCCATGAATGTATAAGAGCAGGCCTGGCTGTAGTTTTGAGGGGCAGAAGACATCTTAGTATGACTGTGTTTATCATAGGGGCTTATGAAATGTTATCCTTAATGGTTTTTGCTGTTCTGAAGGAGTAGTGATGGAGGCTTGGCATAGTGAAAATGAGATGGCTTTGGTGACTGTTGCCAATAATGCAAAGTTCTGATAAAGTTGTTACTTTTCCTGCTGATTGCATCAAATAAATTGCTTTTGTCTACTGAATGTTTCTTTATTCCCCAAGGTTTGTACCATCAGATGAAAAGAAGAAACAAGGCTGTCAACGAGAAAATGAAACTCTAATACAGAGAAGGAAGGACCAGATGCAGCCTGGGGGAACTACAGTCAGCGTTACTGTACCTTATCGAGTAGTAGACCAACCTCTGAAACTTATGCCACAAGACTGGTAAAGTAGATTTCCCCTTTACAAAATTTCTTAATCAGGAGAGTGCAGAATTTGGAGGGGACCAGTAAAATTCTACTAAATTGCATAAAAAGATATGGATAAAGGAATGGATTTGATTGTTAACTGTATAGGAGTCTTTTCTTCAGGTGAAAATAATATGACACTAAACTTCTTTTAAGAAGTTTCTTAAGAAATCCAACACTCTACATTTTAACAGTATGAGCAGTGCAACTATTTTTATTAGGTTTGCCTGAAATGTTCCAGAAATCCCAATAGGAATATTCATATGAGTTTTCCAGTTCGTGATACTGTAGTGTGCAAGTCACTGAAACGTGATCCGAGAGAAAATCCTCCTTTCTCATCTTCTTCCTGAATGAGATCTATTAGAAAGATACATTTGCAGGCCTTCAGCATCTGACATTCTAACTTTTTTTAATAGTTTAAGCAAGAAAGAAAACACATCAGACAGTAAAGACTGAACTGTGGTTTCAGTAGTGAATCAGATTCATTGAATTGGATCCAAGGATGGAAGCTTATTTGTGAAGGGAAAGCCCCAGTTGGGGAAATGGAATCATAGATAGCTTTTAAGAAAAAGCTGCAGATTATTTTGTCTGTAGCCCATTCTTCGATACTATGAAAACATATTTCTCTTTAAGCAGGAAAATTCTGAAGAAACATCTTTTTGTTGTGTGATGTAATGAATTAGGCAACATTTTTACTTCTTCCTCACAAATGTGAGGATTTTAGATATGCACGATGGCATTTTGGGTGGTTTTGTAACTTCCAGAGTAGATTTTAAGGGAGAGAAATACTTTGAAAAGGTCCTGTTCCTAAATTAATTGTTCTCTGTATTGAGAACTTGAACTTATCAGAAATTTGTGGGTTTGAAATTCTGAATATCAAATAGCACTTAATGTTTAATGATCAAACCTTTAAGAACCATCTAAAATGGCTCCTAAAACGCTCCTGACCGAAGAGATGAAGTGGTATGGGGTTTTTTAGCTTTTTTAGGGAGAATCAGATAAAACATGTTAGAAACTAACATGTTCCTGCTGGTTTTTTTCTGTTAGCCATTACAAAACCTGCAACATAATTTTAAATGGCGAAGCTTTAGTCTATCTTTAAACAAACAAACAAACAAAAAAACCCACAACCCAAAACTCTATCTCAATTATTATTTTCCATTTGGGATTTGGTAGACTTTGTGATTAATTAAATTTGGGAATTAGATTAGGAAGGTAATTACTTGTTGTAGTAGGTAGGAACCATGGTTGGATGATGTAAGTATTCAAGAAAAAGACCATATGTGGGAGGGCATTTATTCTCAAAGGTTTGGTTTGGTTTGTTGTTGGTTGTTTTTTTTTTTTTTTTATTTTATTAATGTAAAAGCTTCATCTTAGTCACAAATTTATTTTCTTAGACCACAGGTAGTGGTTACATACCCTTGCAATAAATGATGCACTTTGAAACTGGAGGCAGAAAATTAACAGCTATCTCTTTTAATAAATTTTTAGAATAGAAGTTAACAGTATTCAGAATAAAGGCCTTTAAATTGATGCATCTCAGTTACCAGTGTTATTCATAGAAGATTCTCTCTAAAATGTTGGAGTGCTTTTTAAAAGCAAAATAATAATGACCAGAAATAAACACTGTTTGACTTCTTATAAATGTAACATGAGAAACTGGGCTGCATTCTGCAAAGGGGCGGAGCTAAAAGTTCAGAAAAATCACATGAAATTTTTTTTTTTTTTTGGCTTAAGAGAGCAAAAACAGTTGCGCTGGAGGTGTGGTTGTTAAATGTGCTATACTGCTGTTACTAAAATAAGAAACTCTGCTAAGGTATATTGCCTGTAATGTAATTTAAATGCTCAAGGCCATCAACGTGTCCATGTCTTTCTGTGTTCGTAGGGA
Source organism: Nipponia nippon (assembly GCF_047370975.1). Taxonomy (NCBI): domain Eukaryota; kingdom Metazoa; phylum Chordata; class Aves; order Pelecaniformes; family Threskiornithidae; genus Nipponia; species Nipponia nippon. The sequence continues at coordinate 47,400,698 of NW_028262369.1, read as the reverse complement.
TCGTGTGGTGGCAGTGTTTGTACAGGGTCCTGCTTGGCAGTTCAAAGGCTGGCCTTGGCTCTTGCCTGATGGATCACCTGTTGATATCTTTGCAAAAAGTAAGGGGTTTTTTTTGTTGTTTTAAGTGCTTGGGGGGTTGTTATTCTGTTTGGGTTTTTTTGTGGGGTTTTTATGCTTATCGTAAAGTACTGCCAAGTACTGCCAAAGTCCTGTTGGACTAGCATGGTTGAGAAGACCGGCGCTTAGGTCTTTGCACAGATGGCAGGTATTAATTTGTCCTCTGCAATTCTTCTGTCCTGACCTGTGGAAGCTCACAGAAATCTTCTCAGAGCTGTCGTCTTTACAAGAGGTTCAGAAATAGCTAGTGTATAAATTTATTTTCCAGGCTTCTAAAAAAAGGTGAAAAGACAATGTATATTATAACACTTCATAGATAACAGGTTTACAGGCTGTCTTCAGATCTCATTACTATTTTGAACAGAGGATTAATCACCTAGTATTTCACTAAGAAAGCTTTACAAATATGATCTGGTGTCTGACAAAAACTTGAAAGTTTAATAAGATACAAATACTTTTAAGTTACGAACTAGATGTTACCACTGTATAGATCTGAACAGGTTTTTTGAGTTATCACAATTTTGCCCAGTATGCTTTGAGACACACTGCACTTTTCTGGCACAGTTCACTCTTCCGACTGTAAGGTGTGTGATAATATCTAAAGAAACTGTCGGATTCTGTTCTCTTGCGTCATTGTGAAGCTGCCTTAGAAAATAGCCCTTTTTATAGTGTGCAGTGGTTTCTGAGCTACAGATTTAAAAAAACCAAACCAACGCATACACACAAAAGAAAAACAAACAAACAAACAAACAAGAAAACCCCACAAAACCCCACCACCCCAGTCAGTGTGATGAGGAAACAAGTTTGATCAGGCTTTATGCATGCGCATATTTGGTATGTGAAGGAGAAGCCCGAAAGAGAATGCTAGTCTGGTTAGGAGCAAAAAAAAAAAGAGAGCAGTCAGACGGAAGGCTAAGGATGTATCTGTGAACAAGAAAATAGAATGAGTTGCTTAAGGGGGCATTGAGAATGAACAGGGAGAGTGAAAGAGCCTGAAAGCCAATGTAAAAGAAAAAAATACACCACAGGAGAAATTTTAACAAAAGAGACTAATAAAAGAAGAAAATAACACTTCAAAATGAAGATATAGAGAAAATAGAAATTGTGAAAAGCAAAACCAAGACAAATGCTGTAAACTATTTAAGGTCTAGCTAGCAGTTGCATGCTAGTTCCTATTAATTTTAATATTATGTACATATAAATGTATAGAGGGCCACAGGAATGGTTATGACATGCTTTGACTTTTTTGAAGTCTTCACTATGCCAAAAGATCAAAATTATAGCCTGCATAGTTCAGTCTGAAGGTGTACAAATTCTTACATTTTTTAAGAAGGATATCTGTTCTTACTTGACTTGTAAAGATACATTGAAATGGAACTTTTTTAATTTTAGAAATGCATTCGTAGTTTCAAAGCGAGGTATTTTAAAAATATTTTCCTGATAAGAGTATCTCTAGGGCTTTTCCTAATGACTTTGCTCACTCCTCAAAATAAAAACAGTGTAAATGGAGAGATCACAGGCAATGTCAGTCTGGTTGTATGTGTTTACCTTTTCCTGAAGCTGTTGCTGTGCCCATATTTATAGTCTTCAGTAGTCTTCATAAATGTGGTTTCTGGGATCTGCAACAGTCATTGTTTCATATGCAGTTTGCATTTCTTCATGTAAGTCACTGGGTCCATAGTGATTAACAAATATTCAAAGCTTATCACTGTCATTTTGGAAAACAAGCAGGTAGCTTACCGTAAAGAATTCCTCAATAAAATTTGTATTGGACCAGTGCCTGTCAAACTGGTTTTACTTGTTCAATTGCTGTGTCACATAGCATTTTGTTAGTTGAGTCTCTAATTTGTTCTCCTTAGTTTTCTTTACACGTGATCTGAGTGTTTAAAGTTCACATAGCAAACAAGCTTATTTTTGCATCTGCAAGTGAATGGTTCAGATGAAGTTTTGAATGATGTCACTTTAATGAACAAATATTTAATTTTGAATACCATTTTAAAGGTCTTGCTGCTAGAGCTCATTAGTGTGCTTTAATACTGATTTGTTTCAGATTCAGAAGTGGGTTGTCTTCTGCTCAGTGTTGTTTAACCTTAATGCAGAGGCTCTGTCAGGTGTTGATTTAAGTTTTCTGTAAGTGCCAGATGATCACTTCTTCAGTTTGTTAATTGAAAAAAAGCTAATTTCAGGTGCTAATCTTCTAGAAAGCTGCTAGATATATCATTTTATAGATTGACCTGTATCTGGAAAAGTGGACTGATTTTGGTGTTATTTATTTATTTTAGTCATTTGGCTAAAATTGTGGGTGGATTTTGTGGAAGAAAAAATGAAAAATGTGGTACCAGAAAAGATATGACCATGGCATTAAAAATAACTAGTTTCCACAAGCCTGGTCAAATGCTTCTGCTTTAGTTCTCCAATAATATCCAAAATAGAAAATGCATCAAATTGGTTACCAGATAGGAATTGTACAAGACTTAAATACTTTGCACTGGATTGTGTCAAACCTATGATTTGGCTAAGGAAATCAAGAGGAATTGTAAGAAGATTTTAATACTCACTGTGTTAATGCTTTAGGCTTTACATAATTCACATGTGACAATACTTCCCAAGAGCAAAATAACTATTAATATTTTGCCATTTTTAACTGAGAGCTAGATCAGGGGAAATTGGCAGTTACTAAATTTCTCAGAATGCTTCATGTAGCATTTGGGGGTTACACTGGCATTCTGCTGTCAGTCTTCCCAGACTTTCAGGAAACAGCCAGGCTTCCTTCTCAATGGTCTCAGAAATGCCTTTTTTTTTTTTTTTTTTTTTTTTAGTTCTTGGACAGTTCAAAGATTTTCAGAAAGAACATCTTTGTTTCCCAAAGAAAATGTGCTTGAATTGGGAATGGGTTTCTTCTATTCTCCTGGAACCTGTGCATCTAAAAATAGGGGCTGCCCTTTCACTTAAACCTGTAATAGCACGAGAGCCTGATAGTGGCCACCAACCACTATGTTTAGCTCTGTGCCCTTTATTAACTAGTTTACTTTCTGGAAGGATGGGCTCACTAATTTTGTTCTCAGGCTCTATTCTGAAAAAAGAGGGGTAGGGTGGGAATTCTTTTTGACTAGTTATTAAACACTGTAAAGTCATCATGTTTGTATGCTAAATGTTTTCCTGTTTCTTGTAGTTAAAGCTTTTCATCTCAAATATGATGAAGTACGTCTGGATCCAAATGTACAGAAATGGGATGTAACAGTGTTAGAACTAAGCTACCACAAAAGACACTTGGACAGGCCAGTATTTTTACGCTTCTGGGAAACTTTGGACAGGTATGTTTCCTGTTGGAAATCCTTTATGCTCGTGCTTTTATGATGTTTGGTGGGAATGAAAAGTTACGGCCACAAGGGAATTGTTTACAACTTAGACATCTGAACAATGTTTTAGCTTGAAAATACTGCTTATTTAGACTTCCGCTGATGATACAGTTAAATATACACCACCATATTTTATTATAAACTAGAAATAATAATCTCCACAGTGTAATATGCATGGATTTAAAGGAAGGGTGGTTGCCATTAAACATTAATTAGTGCCACGTTTCCCCACCTCCCGTTGGGCAGAAGGAAAGGAATGAGAACAAGCTAGGTGGTAGAGAGTTTTCCTTTGTTCCCCCAGCCCCTCCCGTTGGACTGCAGTTCTGAGCTTACAAGCTCTCCTCCTTTCTCTTTCCACCTCACTAGATGACAGTCTAGAAAAGGTGAGAAACTACCTTAAGATAAAGAGCCACAAAGCATTATCTTATCCTGATGCCCTGAGTCCACAGCACTGGGTAGAAGAGGAAGGAAGTCAAAAAAGATATGGCACGTAATGAGTTTTGGACTAGTGATTCTTCGGTGTCTTGGGGGCCTTCCAGGTACTTAGCCCTGCCTTTTGTGAGAAGTGAGGGATGGAGGAGCTCTGTGAAGAGCAGCATTGCTTCTGACTCTGCTTCTCTGTGGTTCAGAACCCTCTCTGAATGGGAAGTTCATTGCAATACCTTTTTCATGTAGAGAAAAAACTTTCTTACCATGAAGCAGTTGAAGAAATATAGGGGGAAGGGAGAAGCCCGTGCATTTCATGAATGTTTAGTCTTTTCATGTTGATTGCATAGCAAACTGCCTGAATGATTGAGTGAACTTCAAAAAGAAAAATCCTATGGGAATTGTCAAAATAATTCCAAGCATCAAACTTTCTATGACTTCTTATTTAAAAGTCTCAGCTAAACTATATATCTGAATTTCCAGAATGAACTAGAGTTATCTTTAACAACAATCTTCCAGTGTTAGAAGTTGTGTGACACCTTGGAAAACATGAATTTTCTTCGAAGCAAAGGTTTTAGCTGACTGTCTTTTAGTGGGACAAATACTGTGCATAATACAGAGCTATATGGCGTATAAGACATTGCATCTCTTCAGCAATTTGCTAATTCTCTAAAAATTTTGTTTTAACAAAGTCTGTGCATATTGTTCCTGAGAGTAAAATTTCTGTAAATACCAAAAGAATAGTAACATTGTTTTCTGGGGTTTTTTGTTTTGTTTTGTTTTTTGTTTTTCAGGTATATGGTAAAGCACAAATCTCACTTGAGATTCTGAATCCTTCAGCTGCCATTTATTTCCTGAAGCATGGATTGAGAAAAATGAACGGGGCTCCAGTTCGGAGGCCAGAGCTCGCACTATATGATATGTCAAGAACTTTACAAATGAAGAAGAGTCACAGTTTAAACTTTTTATAAAATCTTGTTTGGATGCTTCATGCTATGGCAGGTTGATACCTGTTGTTATTCAGAAGCAAAGGGGTTTTGCTTAAAACTATTTTTTTAATGTTGTTAGCCTTCTAGTCTGCAATCCAAATTGTATATTTTGATAGCAGCAGTTTCTTCTCTGTTTTGTTAAATTAGCCACATTTTTAAATAATGTGTTTTGTTCCTTATTAGAAAATAGATTGATCTTCACTGCAGGTTACAAATGTGTGTGTGCGTGCGCGCATGTGCGCACATGTGTGTGTATATATGTGTGTGTGTGTGTCTATATATATATAATGTATAAAAAAAATTATAGACACACTTACGCACACATAGATGTTACTAGGCTTTCTAAACCACTTAGCTTCTGAGCTTAGTTTTGGTTTTCTTTGCTTATTGTTTCACTTACTGAAAATATTTTGTTGTGAATGATATTACATTTTAGTCAATAGACTTGCAAACTGAGCGAAGTGAAAATTGTTTTGGATAAATCAAAATGTCAACCTGTATATGTATATTCTGTCAGTCTTTGTTGAAAAAGGGAAGATGAAAAATCTAGAAACACTTTTTTGGATTTGTAATGTCCCAGTTTACTAAATCTTTAAACTTTATTATAGGAATACCTTCAAGTCATGTTAACTTTAAATAGCCATTCTCCACACAGGTCTCTTTATTTAAACTGAAAGTGTGCATGTGTACATTCCCATCTATCAAAATACCTTTACGTATGAGTCTAAATGTTACATAGATTAAACAATGAATAGAGAAGGAGAGAGTTTGGATTTTTTTTTTCCTGAAACAGCCACCACAAGGAATGAGTAATTTTAACTTCTTTGCATTTATACCTCTAATACCACCTCTCATACTATTTTTTGTGACAAAAGTAGCCCAGACTATGTCTACAGGAGTTGTAATTTTCTGAGATGAGTGGCTAATATGGTCTCCTAACAGTCCTGCATTGGCATGGAAAATGAGCCTACTCCAGTTACCAAAGAACAGATTTGCTTGATCTACAGTATGAGTATAACTGAGGCCAGAAGACCCTGGTGTTTGTATGAATTTATGGTATCTCTGTATCTATTTAATAGCATTAAGTTGATGTTGCATACCAGTGGATGTAGAGAATGATCAAATACTGTAACACCCGCATGAATTTTTTTCTGGGATAGAAAATACATGTTTATATTCCTGTTCTTGAAATTCCAAACCATGGTTTTTTAATATACTTTACATTTAAGGTTTGATGAAAGTAAAATGTTCTACCTATTCTTCTTTAGTTTTGCTTTTTATTTGATGTTACCTTCATTTTTAATAAAACCAGAAGGCACATCTCCTTAAGAGGTTTTTAAAACTATGTCTTAAATTTGAGGACTGTGAGGTCTGACTTTTAATTATGTGTTTCCATCCCTGCTGTATCGAGACTACTATTTTTTAAATGGTTTTAATGGAAATGTAAAAAACCACCCAAACCACCAAACAAAACCAGCCAGTGACTCCAAGATTAGAAGTTGAGACTGGATTTTTGAATGGATTCTGTGAAGTGACTGAGAAGACCAGGCGATGTAGAACTGCTAGAAGCATTCCTATTTGTATGGGCAGTTGGTCAGTACCAAATGACTGTTTTCTCCCAATACTTAAGCTTACTATAAATGTATCTATGTCATACATGAGTGAGCTAAAAACTTTCAATACTTTGTTTTAACCTGTACTGTAATTAGAAAAGCTGTAATGGCTATCAACACAGCAATTGCTACCATGAGGAAGTGGTTCAACTTAGGGTACATTACTGCTTTAAATAGTGGGATATCATCTATGGTTTGTGTAACTCTTGAACGTTTCCAATTAGAAATGTAATTTTTTTTAGACTTGGTACTTCATGGCCCATGCAGTTTTAAAGAGACTTCTGCAATGGGCAGCAAACTTAAAAAGCAAATTCTGAAGAAATGCGTGCTTCATGTGCACTGTGATATACAGACTATATAGCGGTCTTAAAATAGGCAAGGTCCAATTATCTTTTCTCTGTCCTGTATTTCACTTGTGTTTTAAACGCATGTGTAATCCCAGGTCCAATATTGTATACAGGAGATGGCTTGATTTCAATGTAAATTTTTGTGTATATATTGGGAGTAACTCCTCTGAAACTAATGAAGTTACATGGATGTGAAACTGGCAGAAGAGCAAAATCCATGAAATCTTTGTATGAACTGTGCCATTTTTTATGGATGGAGCATAGACCTTTAACATCTTAGAATTTTGTACTTGCAAGCAATTTACAACACAAGTTGTAAAATATGTATTTGTGAAGGAGTTGGCACCTGATCGTGCATATTTTTGTCAGTCATAAAAGTAGTGATGTTTATAAAATGAGCCATTTTGCAATCAGATTCCTGCTGACATTATTGGAAGTTTAATTAGGTTGTCAGAATAGCATTCCTGCTGCCTTCATAAATAACTGCACATAGATTATGAAACTACTTGGACTTAAAAATTTAGCCTTGCAGCAGCATTTTGCAACACAGCTGGAATTTTAGACACTTATGCTTAATTTATCTACAAGTTAATGTAGAGTAATAAAGAAAACCAATACAAAGAACTGGGGAAGCTGGAGGATCAGACATCTGTTTCAGTGAGCTGCATTCTTATTGTTGAGCAAATTTGACGCACTACTTAGAGGTGTATAAAGTATGTAAATTGTACTCAATTAAAATGTATAACTAAAACTGAGCTACTTCACTGACTGTAGTTTATTGAACAGTAGAATGATACTCGCATGGGAATCAGATATCAAATTGGCTGTTTCTATTAAACATCTGAAGTGTCCTAACTCTACACTGTTTCATAAGTACAAGGTGAACGAGATGAAACAAGATAAAACAAGATGAAAACTGGTTTGAAGTCTGCTATTGGGCTCCCGTACTATCAGCAGATTATTTCTTTTAGTAGCAAGGTTATAGGGGCCAGTAGAGATATCTGAAGTAATGATTTTATATTAAAACCTAAAATACCTATGATTTATACTGTTTGAGCTTTCTGAATGCTACCCTGAACAAAGCAGACAAAGGGGGAATTTTTTGTAAGGTAAAGTAGGGCAACCGCGGGGACTTGCATACCTGAAGAAATTGCAGATCAGCATCCTCAATTGAGTAGGCTCTGCTATTTAGTTATTACCTGCAAATTTTTGTAGCAAGATAGTTTCAGAAGTAGGTACTAAAGTCAGTGCTTGAGCTAGACAATTTATAGAACTGTTCTGCAATGCTGTAAACCTTTTTATTTCTGAATACAGAAGAAAATGTAGATAGCAGATTGTGTGTTAAGTTGCCCTCGATCGTAAGTTGAACTATTACGTGATATCTGACAAATAAGCCTTTATCAGAACAGCAAATTTGGTTTTGGCTTTCATTTGATATGCAGTCAGTGTATAAAATATTACCATTCTCTGCAGGGACCTGCAAAAGTAAGGTTTATTAGTACAGCTTTCATTCTTTTGCTGGTGAAATATGCACTTAGTTGCTAATTCTTGCAAACACTATGCGGGGAAAAAAAAAAAGCTGGTCAAAATTAATGGCTTAGTGACTTTAAAATTTAATGTCATGAATGCATTTTAATTCAAAAGCCATAACTAATGTCAAGTACTTTATTAGAGCAATGTGTTCATGAAAAATTAAAATCCCTGCCTGAAGAAACTGTTGGCCAAGTAGGTTACAGTTCAACTAATCTGTGGAAAAATGTGCCACAAACTGGAATCTCTGAATGTCATATTCCGAGTTGCTCATTTGTTACTTAACTGATTTTTTTGAAGAGAGATGGCAGTTTTGCTTTCGTTTTCTGAACAGTTACATACTTCAATAGCAATTGTGTAGTTTACCACCGTTGGTTTGGCTTTACCCTAAGACTGTTAACACGATACAACTACTCTGAGGCAGTGATTGAAAACAGATCACTTTAAGTATGAAGTTGTTTAAGTGGAGCTCATGCACTTGACAAAGATAAAGATGGTTTCTTAATGGAACTATGATCCAGTGGGTAACATCGAGTCCATTGTTCAGCTGCCGTTGACTTGTCTGTAGATTATTCTCCTCAGTGGTGATGCTATCATAGAGGGCAAGTTTGAGAATAATGAGATTTAATCAAGCAAAATTCATTGGTAGGTAGTACACAGTGACAGGTCGTGCATCCAGGCTGATTTACTGTGTTAATTTTTCTTTAAACAAAAATTTTATAATTTTTTAATGCAAATGCAAAGAACAATCTCAAATGTTTGAAACTTTATTGCAGAGACTAGTTCACATGTAAAACTGAAAGATATGAGGTGGTACATAAAAGCTGTAAGAAAAATATCTTGGTTTATGGTTTTTATTTGCATCTGTAAATTCTTTTGCTCTAGTTTGTTTTATTTCACATTCGGAAAAACTGGTTATTTGTTTCACAAGGTTCCTGCATGTATCGCTGAAAACTGTCAGAGGTAAATCTGTAGCTGCAGTTGTTTGAAAGTTTGGTTAAATGAGTTTGTAGATTATAAATTCTGGCCTAACTCTGTCAGTGGGCCCAAATTTTAACAGTCGTTTTGAAAGCTCGAGTTCAAATGAAATCTTATAAGAATCTGATGCGGACAGCCACTATCGAATGAAAGGAGAAGACAAACTTCTCATGAGGTTAAACCTTTAAACTCTCAGATAACTATCATAAACTTGTGGTTAATGACTGTTTCGATAAATCTTAAATTTTGGGGTATGTCTTGTCACTTGACCTATTATTTAAGATCTGGACTATATTACTGATGTTTTTACGGAGTTATTAGTTTAGTATCAGCTCAAGTCCAACTTTTGAAAATTCTTAGCGAAAATATCTTGAGAACTTTCAAAGGTGGGATGACTTTCTAAATGCGGTAGTCAACTTAACCATGAAAAAAGAAACAAAAAAAGCATGTTTCTTTTGTTCCTATCAGTCAAGACCCACCCTGTAGTTCCATAATACTGAATGGATTTTTTTTTTTATCAGTGAAATAGGATGTAAAAAGTACCTAAAGAAACTGCTTCTGATTTTTCACTTGTTCCTGCCCTCTTGAAATCCTACCCAGGAGACCCATGCAGCCCCTTATCTTCTTCCCTGATTCATTCTTTCTGCTTGTGTCTCCCAAACTGGGACTGTTCCTAAACCTGCAAGCTTTCTGTGGATCTCAGCTTAGTGCACATCCATGAATTATTCCTCTGACCCATCTTCATCAGTGCGCAAACAGGGCAATGGAAGCACAAGAAGCACAAGCTCCTCCCTATTACACATGAAAGAGTTGGTTACAAACTTAAAAAAAAAAGCACATATGACCTACTGAATACTTCATCATGCTTCTTTCTAGTTTAGTTTTGACCTGTAGTAATGGAGATTTGAGGTTTTGAAGGCATACTAGTTATTATTTCCTTTATTATTTTTATGTCTCTAGTTATTCTCCAAGGATCTTTAACTGTAGATTTGTCCCTGTTACTGCCGATAAGTATTAGGAGCAGAATGGTGTATGATTATCCTGAGCTCCACCGAGTTGAGTCAGTCTTAACCTGAGACTGAATGAAAACTAAACAATTACCTGACAGCCTTTGTTTGGCAGCTGGCAAATGATTTCGGGAGCACCACACTATTTTCTTTGTTGCTGATTTTGTGAGAGACAGACCTAATGTGACAAAATTATGAGCAGTGAAGAAAATAAAAAAATTATTCTTTTCAGATGCTATTCAACACTTATTATAGTCAGATCTACTTACAGTTTCCTAAGAATTGTGAGGTGACCACAGCAACTAACACTGATCCCAAGAGCAGAAAGCATGGATTTGATTGTTTTCTAGGGCTATGAGTTACTGATAAATTTTGCAGGGTGCCCTTAAAAAGTTCAGATGGTCAGAAAAAGATGTAACTGAATGGTACCTCACCAGTTGCCTCTTTGTGTGTAGTGAGATATCTCAGCTGACCCCTTCCTTAATTCAAGTGTTCCTACTCATGGTCACTGCAGTGAGGAAGGAGGTGGTCTTTTACATACTTGGATCCCCTATTGTGGAGCTTGTTTTGGCTGTCTACCAGGTGTTCTTCATTCTGGTATTCTTGAGAATGGCTGTCTTGATTTTCTTGATGCTAATGTGCTACTGAAGGTATGCCTGTGGGTTTTAAAAAAGATGTAACCCAAATGAAGGGAATAAAACTATTCAGCAGTGCTCCACTTGTTGTTATGACAAACATCACTGCTGAAGATCCTGCAAATAACACAGGTGTTAGAGTGGAAGATTAATTTCATTACTTCAGAATGTCATGTGTAGCCTATTTATATGGTAGGTATTTTCAGCCATTCATTGACCTAACTTTGTTTAAAATCGCTTGTTGCATCTTGTGTGAAAGGTAGATTGCAGGTTCCACTGGAGAGAGGAGATCTTTTTATTCTGTAATAAAACTTGTATGAAAGAGCCTCTGTTTTATGCATGATGGAAGCAATTAGTCAGGTTGCTGAAAAGTTGCTAAAAGGGGAATAATGGGATTAAAGATGAAAAAAACAAACAAAACCCAAAAACCCCACAAACATAGAAAAGCTTCCTAAAGTGAGATTACTAAACTGAAATACGTTTACAATTCATTGTGAAGTCTGTGTAGATCGAATTTATTTCTGTGTTCGGTGGATTAATGCCCTAAATTACCTTCCCAATGATCTTGTTTTAGCTTTATCAGATTGAATTATCCACAAATTCATTCAATGATATAAAATCTCTCTTGAATTTGATTAATTTTCGCTTTTAATCTTCTGGATTTTTCGGGCTTTGGTCAGTACCTGTTGGTCTGTTCATCTAGCCTTTTCTTTCCCCCAAATATCTAAGGCAGCTGGATGATCTTGTAAGTACAAAATTAAGTACGAAATTACAGTTAATTATGTGTTTATATGCATGTACATTCACGTTATTATTCCATTGAGAAGAAATGTGCATCTCGTGATGCGTGTTGTAATTTTTTACATCGTTACTTTTGTAATGTGTCAAAATTAAAGATCTCCATATGTTGAAATTTTTTTCAGAACAAATACGACATTTGGCCATACAACATGAGACATTAATCAATATGGTAACTAAGCTACATAAGAAATTATGGGTAAGGAGAACTCTGCATTTAATAATTTGCCTCTCGGGAGGCTTATTTTTACACTGATGCAGACTGAAGAAGCTGTGTTCTCTGGCCATTCCCAAAAGCAGGAAATAGCCTTTGAGAACTTTAGCAGGGCAAAATCTGCTAAATGCATTAATATGTCAGGGATTTATCTATTTAATACGAGATGGCCCTGAAATGTCACACAGGTATCTTCAAAACATTCTCAGCTTTCGTACAGTCTGCAAGTCAAAAATGGTAATAAATTTGCCATCGCTAGCCCAATGATTCTTTGTGTATCATAATGTGCAACATATTTTTTAATGTGTTTCTCTTCTTATATTCTGGAATCATGATTTATACTGTTATTTCTGGGATTAATGCCTTCAGATGTGTTACCAGTCACATCAGGGGAGGGGGCGGGTGTAAATATTTTCTAATTTTTAGCTCCTTACGCATACAGTATCTCTTGCAACAGGAAATAATGTCCATTGCAGGTGGTGGTGTATCTGGGAAGAGATACATAATGGAACAATGGAAAAATAAGCGGATTGTGGTCATTGCTTAATAATGGGATTTTTGGGGCACAACAATACAAATGCATAAGAAGTCATCGTTCCCACACTATCTCAACCTGTAGCAAAGTTTTCTTACATCCTGTCCATTGGTTCTTTCACAGCATTTCCAGTTTTCTCAGTCTCCTGTCTTTCTACCGTATTGCAGTACCTGCCCACTTTTTATTTCTGTAAAAATAATTCAGCTGACCAGTACTATATTGCTAGCCTTGTAAACGGTCATTGACCATAGCATACCCATGTCAAATATTTTTTTATAGTAGTAAAACATAAGATAAAGTTTATATCTGAAATACAGAGATAAATGTTTGGTTTTCTTTAATGCAGCTCTTAATGTTCCATACTACACTTAGCGAGGCAGTGTATGGCATTGTCTGCAGACCAAAAGACTCCTTAAAAACCAGCAATAACCTTGAAGCTTTTAGCAACAAGGCAGAGAAACCGGGGTTCTGCTGTGTCATAAAAAGATGATAAGATGAGGAGGTTCAGGGCCGTCAAAGGAGTCGTATTTCTAGCGTGGCTACAGGCAATCATGATTTATCTTAGCTTAACTTTCTGTGTATTTTGCTGTGGTTTTAGGCTCTGGAGGTTAGAGGAAGTGATATGTGGTTTCTGTATTATCTGAAATGTCAGAAAAAGTTTATACGGGAACTTTCAAGTTAAGATTTACATGCTCGAAAATGATACAACTTTTTCATCATGCCATTTCCTTTATTAGAATGTGCAACTGAAACAATCTTAATGAAGTAGTTTTCTGACTCAGCTAACTATTGTGTCTTTCTCCCTGAGAAAGCTAGCTGACCCTGCAAAACCCTAATTTAGGTCATGAGGTAAATTGACATAGCTTTTACATTAGCTGAGTATGTAGCTAGTAACTGCTAAAGGCAGCAGTTTTTCTACTATTGGAAATTGATCACAATGTAAAAAATTTTATTAAGTATTTTAAAGTTAAGAAAAAGCTGTACGTCCACACCTCTGTCTGAGAAAACAGCTGCTTGCATAGGGCCAGATTCATTTTGCATCAGTAATGTCATAACATGATTGACATAAATTATATTGTAAAGTATTGATTTTGAGATGGATTACTTTGAGTCTTTAAATTTTCTAGAAATTCATTGCTTTTACCCACTGACACCAGTGTTTGATAACAACTTTGCTTTCCTGTGAAGGTAGCAAGTCCAAACATCACATCATATATGCCTGGAAGGCAAAAATTCTGCCTGCTGTCTGCTGGAGAGTATGAATGATTGCTGTTGACTTAACGCTTCTAAATGGCATGCCTTGTGCAATTTACAAAGAAATTCTGTGCTATTAACTTCTGCCTTCCTGTTACACCCCTTTTAACTCCAATTATTTGAAGTAATATGTGCATCTTTCACCAGAATGATAAACCTGATTTACCAAAGTTACAGGATAAAGTGCAAACCCTAATATCATTATTTGTGTCAAGCAGAGCTAATACGATTTTCCTATAATTTTCCACAGATGTCTTTTTAACTATTATGCTTGCAAAAGAGCACAAAGAAAGAAAATTAATGATTCTAGATCAAGTATTTCCAGTAATAAAGTAAATTTATCTAACTAAATTAGATGTGGAAAGTCTACATAGCTGCAACAACAGAGAGTGCAAGCAAACTAAGTGGGGAATGTTCAGGTTTTCTGTGGGAACATATTCCTCATCCAAACTGCAGCACCATGTATGTGCACCCTTTAAAGCTCACTCTAGATTCTGCATAAAACCAGCATACATTTCATGGAAAAAAAACTCATGAAACTTAGGCTCTTCCTACTGCTAATTAAGTTGCTGTGGAAGGATCTTCTAAGCCTTCAGGGTAAGTGGAAGGCTTGTAGTCTTAGCCTAAAACTTGTATTCATCTAGTAGCCTTCATCTTGAGTTTGATCCTGCAGTGGTGGTGGTTGCTTTGCGACTAATGTAAGCCCTGCTAACTAGTCCTTTTGGAGACTTCTCTGTTATATAAAACATTATTCTAAAAATGGAGGTTGTATTTAGATTGTTTGATGTAAACAGATTACTTTGTTTTCACTTTTCAGGGGTACAAATATATTTTGTCAGGGTTAGTTTTTCCTAAGAAGAATGCAATTTATTTGGGTTTTTATGTATGTTTGTTTGTTTTCTTTGTTCATGTAGTATGTTTCTCCAGTGTTGACTGGACTCTCCATCAGACTTTGGTGGTGTTTATTTCATCACTGGAAGAGAAATTAGCATGGTTTTTTGAAGGCTCAGGGAAGATCTACTGAGTTTTCCGATACCTAAAAGGTACCTGTAGAGGAGACAGAGGTTCTTTCTTCACAAGGATGCATGGTGACAGGACAAGAGGCACACAGGGACAAGCTGCTTCGGGGGAAACTGTCTGAACAAAAGAAAAGAAAAAAGAAAAGAAAAAAGAAAAAAAATCTTCATTAGAGCAATTCAGCATAGGAATCGGTTGCCCATGAAGTGGTGGAAACTTATTTCCTCAGTGAAAGTACTCAAGACTTGGCTTAATTAGGCTCTGGATTAACCTAGTCTATAGCCCTGCTTTTAAGAGGAGGTTGGGCCTCAGGATCTCCAAAGACCCAAACTTTTCCATGAGACCCCAAATCCCCTGAGTTTTCTCCTTACTATCTCATGGTGTTTCAAGGCCACTGATCATTCTTGTGTCTGTTAGAGATGTGCAATGTCTCATTCAATGTTAGGACCCAGTTAATAGTATCTCTGTCTTTAAATAGAAGCGCCTAAAGTTAGTCACATGCTGATGTTCCTTACTGGGTTGAGGGCTTCCATGAAAATAGACATACTGGTGCTTTCCAGGGAAAATGAACAATAACCACTGCTCCAAAGCAAGACTGACTCCCTCACACGCTGACAGCGGCAGCAGACCGACTGCCTCCTGTCAGGGCCAGGAGGGCACCGCTGCCTGTGCGGGGCCTGCTGGGCGGCAGCCAGCTGCACCTCGGGAGCCCCCGCCTCAGGAGCCGCCATCTCAGGCCCTGCCCAGGAGCTGCAGCCCGGCCTTGGCTTGTCCCCCCTCACAGGCCATCAACCCTGCTTGCCCCTCTGGCAGTTTTAACAAAAATGAAGTTATTTTCCCCTCTCTCCTATTGCCATGTTGGTGAGGTACCTGGCCGGGGGCGCAGAAGGCTCTGGAACGCAGAGGAAGGCGGTAAGTTTTGGCCTTCACACCTGTTACTGCGTTTCAGTTGTCTCCCCAGTTTAATCAGTCAGTTTATAATTAGCAGAAGATGGTGTTATTTAAATGTTGTTCTGAGTAATCTTCTAATAATGGCCAGGATGATTTTGCTATGTAAATATTAACAATCAAGTTTATTTGCTGATTGTTTCCCCTGCCAATTAGAAGCATTGCTTAATTCACACCTATCTTGGCTTAAGCAGAAAAGCACTTATAACAGTTGCTTCATATTTTTTTCACATCCAGATTGAGAAAATAACTTTTTGTGATGTACTTTAAATACAAGCCTGTACCCATAATAGTAATTTTTTTTGTGGAAAAATGTATCGCTGCCTTTCTTCAAGTGTTAGCTATGATTTTTCCCTCTGTTATCAATACAACCACAGGTTTTTTAATTGATATCCAAACATTTTAAAGATTAATCCCAGTGTTTTTAGTCTTGTCTAAATTAATGTTCTGTAAACCTTCCCTCAAACCAGTATCGTACATTTTTGTATGTGGAAATCAAAACCATACCATGAAAAGCCATTTTTTAACAAGCTTTTTATAGAAATTTCATGTATTTTCAGAGTTGCAAAGATGATTTAGATAGGTGACTTCCAGTATAATTAGCCCTCATTTATTTTCATAACTCTTACATCTGAAACACTTCGTAAGCAACTTGCTAATAGACTAAAATGATAATTTCTCACAGAAATGGTAGAACTGAACCAGGAATTACTGCAAAGTGGTGTGCTACTGGCAGTAGTTGTGGGAGATGTAATTGTCCTTCACAAACCTTAATGTATTTATATTCACAGGGAAAATAACTTTCCGCGTGACCAACAGACTGTTTGGGCACAGAAGTGAAGTAAATTCAGCTTTTTAACTTGAAGTTCAGATTAATGCTGAATGATTTTTAATGAATAATGTACTCGGGGGGGGGGGGGGGGGAAAACGGCACATGGTGGGAGAAGGAAGCTAGTTGTGAATTAGGGTTGAATCTAGAGAACTGAGGTGAAAAGAAAGATTGGAGGGGTGAACGGTTAGATGAAACAAAGAGGTAAAAGATTTTTGTCTTCCAATCCCTCCCCCCCAATCCATGTATAACAGCTCAATATGAAATAACTTTTTGGGCTTAAAAGTAGACCTACAAACTGCAGAGACCTGTTGAAGTGGAAACCTTCATACATATATATGTATTGTCGACCTGTGTGCTCAGTACAGTATTGAACATGCTGGTGAGAGGGCCAGGAGGCCACCCTGCCAGTCTAAGGCTCTTCACCAAGCTCCCGGCTGTTCTAGCGGCTCACTGTAGTGGGAATGGGATAACCCTATTTCTGTAGCTGCCTGGCCAATTTGACTGAAAATGGATAGCAAAGAAGGAAGAGGCCCTTTGAAATCCTATTCATCCCCATTCAGTCTCTTAGCTTTTTTTTGTGTCACACTGCTCCCCATGTTTGCAAAGTCCTCCCTACCACCCAACTGGTTGCAAGCCTTGACATGTTATTGTACAATTTTGATATTCCTTGAAATAGTGATCTCTCTGAAGAGCCTTGTTCCTTACTAGCGACCGTTCAGAGTGTTAGATGTTTCTTGTCACAGTGGTGGGACACATCCAGACCTGGCATCTTTTCACCACTGTTCCTTATCCAATTTTGTTTCTACAGCTGCATCTGTCCTGGGATGGGAATTTTATTCAGAGAAACCTCATTGCAGCGATCAACAGTGTGCAGGGCATTTCAGAGTTTGGGGATTTTCAGGTGAAATCCAAACAAATTGGCCTGAAATTTTTCCCTCTGTCAGAAAGTAGCTGAGCTCTGAGACTCATGTACAAAGAATTAGACCCATCTGCCTATCAGTTTACCTCCTTGATCCTCTAACCACTGGTGAATGAGTTGAGTCAGTCTATGATTTTTTGTAAGTGGGAGATTCTACTATACTGAGGACTTTTTTGGGGAGTTTCAGGTTATTCTGAGAGACTTCTGTTTGTCTCTGATAGGGTAACAGGGTAATCAGATTTTTTAAAATCTGAAGCCTGGTAGTCAGTAGTCTCTGGTTGTTATCTTCCTAGTTTAATTTAGAGTATGTGCCTTCTTTCCCTCCAGCTGAAGATATTGGCTGATGCAAGACAGAAGGTGGCTTTGATGGTTAGGGTGAGACACAAGGCAAAAATCTGTTATCCGGATGATAGTTTTATGCATCTTATGAACATTCTGAGATCTTATTTTCTGCTCCCAAATCTCACAGAGGTCTCAAAGTTTCACTGATCTGGTCTCACTGTGGTTTGTCTCACAGAATCAATATTTTCCTTAGTGTTATTGCTCCTCATCATTAAAGGTGCTTTTCACTAACAGTAAAAAGATCTCTGAGATGCATATACCTCACAAAGTGAACCAGGCTTTCAGTGTTTCTCATTACTGGAACTGAGTACTGAAGGTTTTGGATTAATCAAGTTTAGAGAGCTCAAATGTCTCCCTTGCATGCCAAGTGAAATTTAACAGAGCTCTTTCACTTATCAGCTTACCAATTTTAGGAAACAGCTGTTTTTTCACCCTGTTGTTTTACAGTTCTGAGAAGGTTAACAGTAAAGATACCTCTATGAAGGCTGTCTTGTGAGGGAACTCAATATGATTATACTTGTTGGGCCTTCATTTTAACCACTGGTAACTTACTTGCTTACCTCGCTATTGCGCTTTTCTGTAATGATATCTTTCTCCATAGCTATCACCTCTAACAAGGTATTGGAGGTGATTTAATCCCTTCTGATGAAATATCTTCATACAAAACATGGGGATGTTTTTGTGCTTTGGTGTCCCTTCATACAAAACATGGGGGTGTTTTTGTGCTTTGGTGTCCCTCTGCTTTTCCTGATTAGTCAATAAATTAATTTGTGGCCTTTTCCACAGAGTATGTCTTTGATACTCAGCCCTTCATACAGCGGAGGTCAGGAAGGCTTTCTCTTACAGAAATAGGTCTTTCAGACAACTGTCTGTTGCCAGCTGATAAACCCAAAACTATGGCTATGTCACAATCCTGTTTCAAGTGCACAGCGGATTTTGCTGGCCTGCAACAAGGCTGCCAAATGGAACTTCCTCTTGTCTTTGTGGCATGACCCCTCTGAACTCGCGCAAGGTCGTGAACCTCCTGAGGAGCATCCCCATTCCTAACATAAAAGGAAATTTTCAGGACAAACTCAAGGCTTTCATGAGGCTTTCTGCTATTGTTGAGGTACCAAGGACTGATTCAATGCTTGGTAGAGCAGTCTTTCAACTCTTGTTTGTATGAAGGACACGAAGATGCCTTGTCCAATAAATATGAGGGTGTAGGATTCTTGCTTGCAATGATCCGTAATATAAATGGATATGTAAATTATTACTCAAAGTCAAAAGAAAAACTTTAGATGGTTGCTTATTAGAGACTGAGATTCTTCAAGATGCACATGGAATAATGAGTTTTAGAGATGAGTTAGATGTAGGAATTAGAGAATGAAATTCTCTGATTTGTTCTGTGGGACGGTGGGTGATCACCATAGTCTCTTCTAGCCGTAAAATGAAGTGATTTTTTAGAGTGGTTTGCTTTACTGTACAGAAAAAATTTGGAGAGATTTGCTTTACTATAACAGAAAATACAATCTGCTGTAACTGTCACAAGAATGTCATTTGCTATCAAAGTAGTTCAAAAAAAGAAAAAGCAGAACATATGAAACGTTTACATAATCAGGCAGGTTCATTTGGACAATGCTAGAAGGAAATTTAGGAGAGCAGGTTCATGTTAAAAATAACAATTGCTGAAAATGTCTTGCCCCTGAAAGATGTTGAACCAGTTCCAAAGTTCACTCATTTGGCTATGACAATCTGTTCTCTTTATAGGGAAATGCAATGGATCAAAATGAAGAAGTGAATTCCTGTGGGGGAAGGTGGCGTAAGGTATGTACCCACTGCAAATGAAGGGGCCATTTTCTGGCTTTCCAGAGCACATCATCAGCTAAAGAGTGGTTTATCTTAGGACACTGGTTTTCATTCTGGGCATTAGCTTTTGGGCTAGAGCTGGTACCGTAATATGATTTGCTTAGTTCTTAAAGTAGAAGTGTTAGAGGTGAGAAGCAGGTGTGCTGTCTTTCCAAACAGCGTTTACAGATGTCATCGGTGTATTTGCATTAACTAACAGTCTGACATCTTTGTATATAATATATAAAAATTTCCTCCCTCAGCTTTGCAGAAGTATTTCGTTACATATTTCTAATTGTTCAAAAGCAGCAGTCAAGAAAGTTTTAGTGCTCTGGAATTTTGTAGTTATCATAATTCAGATAAACCACCAAGATGTAATAATCAAATTGTAGCACAGATTAGAGGACATAATCATACTTAGAAAACTGCCAATTATCTCTGACCAGAGTGAAGACTTTGTAAAGTGATACAGTCCTGATGAGTGCTGTACTTCAGAGGCAACCAGAAATTATGAATAACATTTAACCTCTTACTGATGTTGAATATTATTAGCCATTAATTTTAAGCATCAGGGTTCATTACAGGTGGATATGTTACCTTGTAATTGCTCTATTATTTTTACCTCCAAATTATTAAGGGACATGCCCACACAATCTGCTGTATTTTATTGACGCAGTAGCATCATATGTGAAAGAAGATTTCTACGAGTAAGAATAGAGCAGAAGAGTGCAATGTTTTTTTTCCTCTGTAAAAATTTCCTCCTTTCCCAAATATTCTGTTAGAATAGAGACTTTAGAAAAGGAGCGCAAGTCAAATTCTTCAAAACACTCGATAAAGGCAGCTGCTAAAATCATTCAGCTCCAACAGTTCTTCTTTTGTTAGAGCCTGAAGCCTGCTTCTGGTTATTCAGTGCATCTCTGGGTTGCACATGATCACTGAGCAAGTCAAAGGCGGAAGGACAGACATAGAAACATGTGACGGAGATATGTAACATCTGGAAGGGCCATTTCAAAGCTGAAGAATGACACAGGAGTTCTTTAACAATATCTAATTTCAAGAATAAAATACTTCTCTGCTGACTTTCTGGGGGAGATGTTTTTGTTGTTGTTTTGTAACCAGGAAGATGTTTTCTAGCTGGGTCTCCCCCCTCCCCAGGATGGTTTCTATCTTATTACTCAGATCAGGGGAGGTTTGCATCTGAATAGAGATGAAAGAGCTTCATTGGCAGCTAAGGCCAAAGATGTGTTGCAGCTGATTCATGAGGTAAATGAGCTTTTTGCTGGAAAGTAGTTCATGCTTTTATAGTAATAGGATCTAGCAGTCATCGGTTGAGACAGCAGCAGTTGGTGCTATTGTACTTCATTTAGGAGATCGAAAGCAGCTTTTCCTTCAGAAGTAGAAGGCAGCTTTCAGAACCAAATCTTTAGCATATGCATATGGCAATATTGGTAGTTCTTTGTGCAATGCAGACTGCTTCAGATTCATCTCTTCCTAAAATAAAACCAGCACTTTGTGGTAGCAACATATGTTTTAAATATAATTTCTGTCAGAGACTAGCAATTTGATGTGACTCAGTTTTCTCAAGAAGTGTCAGACTCTGTATGGTATCCTAACATGAGCGCCCAAAATCAACTTTATAAATATTTTGCTATCCTGATAGCTGGAAACAGCTCGACTGAAATTTCAGGCTGGTCTCAAATTGAAGAAGGGGAGTGAAGAGGGGCTTTGCCTTGCTGTATCTGCACAGCGTTTTCTCTGTTTGGGCTAACTTCAATCTCCTGATCCCTAGGGCTGTCAATCCAGGACTGTAGTGCTTTTCCTCTGGCACTGTATTCTCAGGGGAAGGCTAAAGAAGGAGCATACAGACAGCAGAAAACACCTTTTAAAATGACAGCTGTTTCTCTCATGTGCATTCCTCTGTGGGATTAAAGGCTGACAGAGCTTTGCTAACCCTGCAGTCTGAGTACTTTTTTAAAAAAAACCAAAAACCCTAACCAAAAAACCCCACCACCAAAACACAAAAAACACCAAACCTGCAACTTTGAGGTTCAGTCTGTGTCCCAGTTACAGCCCAGCTTCAGAAGCCTTTGCAGAACTTGCAAATACCCAGAAGTTCTATCTTTACTTGTGAGCTATTTCTATACTGTAAGGATAGTTTCCCTCATTTCTAGCTTCAACAGCCTTTAAATATCGAGTCTTGACCTTCATCAGACCACTGTCTTTCCTCAATGTAGACATTGTGTGCTTTGCATTAATACATAGTCTTTTACATAAAAGAATTTATATTGAGATGCTGGTTGGCTTCTGAAAGATTCAGCTCACAAGCAGGATCATAGAAAAATTCTTTTTAGAAGAATGAATGGTTTTATAGGGCATTTTTAATTTAGTTATTTCTCCCTGCACCCCCAAAAGCATTAGAACAAATGATTTTCAAACTCATTAGCTTCTACTTCACATGGGTATGATGGCAAATAAAAATCATTCGTTGAACCTTTCTTCTATCTATGTTTTTCAGTGTCTGAAAAAACATGTAGGAGTATTCCTAACAGGTGACTTGTAAGGGCTTTAATTTTTGTTATAAAATGATAGCGCACAAGCAAAACATCAGGAATTAAGGAAAGGGGACAGAGAAGAAATCTAGGGAGGAAAAAAAAAGAAGCAGGGGAAAACACAGAAATAATTTCACAAGGGGCTTGGAACTTAGTAATTATCAATAATTTAGTATAAGCAATGCTACTTTTCATATTTGTTGACCAATCTAATAAGAGATAATTCTTAAGATTTAAAGATCTGCAGTAAGACAAACTGATTAACTTCACATCATGTATTGATTAGGACTAAATAGATCATAAGTTGGTGTTCCCAAAAAAGGACAGGAGACATTATATGTATGTTGGTTTGCAGATGCAGGGCTTCTGGAAATAGCATCATGAGTCTGAAAAAGCAATACAAATTTGCAAACTAGGTTGCCAGTTTCATAGTGATTGTCATAACCAAACAGGAAGATACGGTTGTGTAAAAAAAAAAAAAGGGGTGGTCCGCTCCAACGCGGTGATGGGATGGAGCGAGCTCAACACACTCTACTGATCCATATAAAAACTGAAATTAAGATCTAAAAAATCCAACCCATCCTATGTTTAGAGAATATGCTTTTAAGCTCTTTGCAGTGACAGGCACAGCTGTAGCTGGCAAAAGTCAAGAAAGAGAGCGTAGGGTCCAGCACTGTCTAAATTTATCTCTCTCCTCAGCCTTGCTTAGCAGACTCTGCAGTGGGGCAAGTTCAGCTAGCACTATTAAGGACTGCAGGGTTAAGAACAGCTTTGTCAGGCAAAGGTGTTTCTGTTGCTTTATCTTTGTAAACTGAGGTCACTTTATATTCAGCATAATATGGTGTTCTTCGTTACACCTTTATTGGATATACCCATATTTAATGCCACTACTTTCTGTGGAAGTTAAGTAATTATTTCTCTTTTTTGCCTATCAAAGAAGCATGACTGTTTCAGAACAGTGGAAAACAGTTTATTTGAACAGTTTATTTTCATAAGCTGAAGTTCTCAGGTGGTCTCCGGAGAAAAGAAAAAAAAAGGGGGGGGGGGGGGGCTATTTTCTCAACCAGTTTCTATTCAGCAATCATAAAACAAAATTTTGCCTTCCCTTCACTTGCCTCTTGCCAAGTATATTGGAGCTGTGGCTTTTTCCATACCCTTTTCATATGGAGTGAAAACTGAGCACGCCACTATTCAGTCACATATAAATATGTTTTGTCTTGTGATTATGAACTTAAAGCACTATGTGTCAAACTTTTGATCTGCATAGAAATTAGCATATGCAAACAATAGGAGAAATGAAGGACATACGTAGTTTGAAAATAAATTTCACCTTGAGATTTAGGAAGAGAAAAGTGCATGTTTTTAAAATAGCTTTATTTATACTCCTTTAAGGCATAATAAAACTCCCAGTATTCAGTCAAGAGTGAACAGATAAATGTTCTCTAAAACCTAAGAAAACCTATAGAAAGAAGCAGTACATAAAAAAAAAAAACCAGAGAGGAAAAAAGGCAAAACCGTCATCTTAATAAAATCAGGCATAGGCACTAAGATTACTGGAGTTGGAGAGATTTTTCTATTTATTGGTAGGGCTTGTGTATAAAACCTTTACTACTACAGTGCATATGCCTCTGCTGAACCTTCTAATGAGTTGCCATTTCCATTTTCCAGCACTATGGAATAAAAAACCAACAACCAACAAGATTTTAAATATGCAATAAGTTTAGCAGGGAAGTTTCTTTATTTGCCTTCTCCTTCGAGGTTTTTAAATGGAATTCTGAAACACTTTTCAATATAAGCAGCAATTCATTTTTAAGTTCAAATCTTGAAGCTATGGGAATAGCAGGAAAATTAATTAATATAACAAAATTCAGAAGTGTTGATTGAAATGTTAATCTAAAATGGCTAAGCCAACACTGGAATTGATATTTGTGTTCACAGTTTTTGGAAAGAATGCCTTTCTGTTGGAAAGCACTGCATCCTTGAAATTGTAAAGTTCCCTAGGAATGCTTTGGTTTTGTCTGAGCTTCCAACAGAAATCAGGCAGGGAATTTGGGTAACTCTGAGAAACCAGCTTTTTGGAGGCTTAGATAGAAGGCCTTTGATTTGAAAGAAATGTAGTGTAGGGGGAAGAAAAAGAAACTTTGGTTTGGTGTTTTTTTTTTTTTTTCCTGAGCTCTTCTCACCCATTCTACCCATGCTCAACTTTGACCTTTTTTTTAAGACTGGTTTTCCCACACCCACTCCAACAAAACTGGAAAATTCTTATGATGGAACCTTATGATTTCTATCTCTACCTTCATCTCTTAAAATGAAATTGCTCTTTATCAATTTCCAAAGTATAAAATTGTATAAACCTCAGCTCAGCTTCCTAGTTATGTTAATGGCAACCAACTACATGGTATTTCTTCCAAACTTCTCTTAGTTGCAATACAGGCTTTTCACTCCAAGATCTAGAAAGTCACTCTAAAAACTTTCCCATAAGTATTTTTTAAAAGGAAAACACTATAAAATATTTCCCTTAAGACTTTTTTTTAGGGAAAAAAACTGCAGTGATTTTACTGCTCTATTAATTGCACCCTCAGTAAGTTTGCAGATGACACCAAGTTGGCTGGGAGTGTTGATCTGCTGGAGGGTAGGAAGGCCCTACAGAGGGACCTGGACAGGCTGGATCATTGGGCCGGGGCCAACTGCATGAGATTCAACAAGGCTCAGTGTCGCGTCCTGCACTTGAGTCACAACAACCCCATGCAACGCTACAGGCTTGGGGAGGAGTCCTGTACTCGGCACTGGTGAGGCCGCACCTCGAGTACTGTGTTCAGTTTTGGGCCCCTCACTACAAGAAAGACATCGAGGTGCTGGAGCGTGTCCAGAGAAGGGCAAGGAGGCTGGTGAAGGGTCTAGAGCACAAGTCTTATGAGGAGTGGCTGAGGGAATTGGGGTTGTTTAGCCTGGAGAAGAGGAGGCTGAGGGGAGACCTTCTCACTCTCTACAACTACCTGAAAGGAGGTTGTAGCGAGGTGGGGGTTGGTCTCTTCACCCAAGCAAGAAGTGATAGGACAAGAGGAAATGGCCTCAAGTTGTGCCAGGGGAGGTTTAGACTGGATATTAGGAAAAACTTCTTCCACAAAAGGGTAGTCAGGCACTGGAACAGGCTGCCCAGGGAAGCCTGTGCTCAACCACTTTTGAGTCCCCATCCCTGGAGGTGTTTAAAAGACAGGTAGCTGTGGTGCTTAGGGACATGGTTTAGTGGTGGACTTGGCAGTGCTAGGTTAACGGCTGGTCTTTTGATGATCTTAAAGGTCTTTTCCAACCTAAACAATTCTATGAAATTAAAGAATTGCAGAGAAATCTCTGAGTTAAAACATTAAATGAGGAAATGACAAAACAGCTTTGAAGGCGCACTGGAAGGAGCATGAGAAACTTAACATCTTCAAATGGATTTCAGCAGGAAATGCAGTGGTATGACACATGCTACCCAATGGTCAAGGTTACAGCCCGAGTCCTAGAGAAAAACAAATTTCATGGGATCCCTGCCTACTTTTTTTCCCATGCGTGTTCATCGTGCTACAGACTTGTGGTTCCTAGAAAGTTAATTCTAATGATTTTGATGTGGGACTCCGTGTTTTAATAACTCATAAATTCCCAGAGCATATTCATGAGTATTTTTAACCATTATAACTGTGAAGATAGTCTTGCAGATATGACCCAAGCATAATTTACAGGATCACAAACTACACAGGCAGAAAAATCAAAACAAGCTTACTCAGTTCCAGTTTTCAGATAATCTTATTCTTTGTTAGTCTCGCTCCTACGTGAACTATTTAGAGGTGACAAACACTTTGATTGCTTGAAGTTGAAGAGCATATGCTTGAATATTTACACATTTATTCAGGATTTCTGTATCAAATGTAGATTTGGAGTTTAATCTTCCATTTGTCAAAGTATAAAACATTTTTGTCCTTGAATCATGAGAAACTGTTTCAGATATTATTTAGTTGCATTTCTGGAAATGTAATTTTTATCCTAATGGATTTAGAAGAAGAAAGGAAAGGTGGATATTAATGGAAAAAAGATGCAACCAAACCAGATATACAGATGCGCTTTAGAGTAAACCTGGTACATGGAGCAGAAATAACAGCTGAAATCTTACCTAAAGTCCTAATATTAAACTGTAAAGCAATAGGAAATTGAAGATAGCAAATTTATTGAATAAAGCAAAGTTCTGTTATCATTGAATGAAACCATATCAGGTAACAATGCCTTGTTATAGATCTGCACAGCTACCCAGGAAAATAGAGCTGTGTAAGTCTTTTTACTACAATGGATGTGTTTGATCTATGGCGTAGTCTTGTAGCCCAGTAAATGTGGAGTTGCTGTTGCCTGTAAATGGTCACAGCATTGTGTTAAACTAACAGTGCGGACTTCAATATCTGTCAGGTTTTGTCTTGGCAAGCCTGGAGATTTTTTTTTAGCTTGTTTAGCTGTAGCAGCAGTAATCTAATTGTTGCTAGATTATTATCTAGTGACCAGGGGACTATTACCTACCTCGTTTTAGCTTTTGCTTAGCTTTGTACAGTTGTGTGGCATAACACTTAACATGAATATTTTTTTAAACTAACACAAAGTAATAACAACTAGTTGGTCTGTGGAGAGTGTGTGTGCTGGTTTTGGCTGGGATATGGTTAATTTTCTTCCTAGTAGCTGGTGTAGTGCTGTGTTTTGGATTTAGTGTGAGAATAATGCCGATAACACACTGATGTTTTTGTTGTCACTAAGTAGTGCTTACACTAGTCAGTCAAGGACTTTTCAGCTTCCCATGCTCTGCCAGGTGCATAAGAAGCTGGGAGGGGACACAGCTGGGACACCTGACCCAGACTGGCCAAAGGGATATTCCATACCATGTGACGTCATGCCCAGTATATAAACTGGGGGAAGAAGAAGGAAGGGGGAGAAGTTCAGAGTGGTGGCATTTGTCTTCCCAAGTAACCGTTATGCACGTGATGGAGCCCTGCTTTCCTGGAGGTGGCTGAACACCTGCCTGCTGGTGTGATGTAGTGAATGAATTCCTTCTTTTGCTCTGCCTGCGTGTGCGGCTTTTGCTTTACCCATTAAACTGTCTTTATCTCAACCCATGAGTTTTCTCACTTTTACTCTTCCGATTCTCTCCCCCATCCAACCGGGGGGGGAATGAGTGAGTGGCTGGGTGGTGCTTAGTTGCTGGCTGAGGTTAAACCACAACAGTGAGCTATCTATGACCCTAGACCAGACCAGAGGAGCACAGACATGGGCAGAAGCCTTGAAAGTACAGGTACATGAGGATACCAGAGGCCACATGGCTAAAAACCAACTAGCCCGTGATCAGATACTGCTCAGCAAAGGAATGCAGCCTTGGGAGCTGCATAAAACCAGTTTTAGCAGTAATAAAGAGGGCAGAAATTATTCAACATATGTACAACACAACATATATAGTAAATTCGTTTGTAATGTGGATGTGCAGACCAATGAAAATAGAGTAAGGTGTAGAGTATGTTAGCCAACATACAAAAACTTGCTTGTGACAAATCGGTAGCAGTAGGGAAATTTGAAAAGGAATAGAAAATCCAATCTTAAGGTGACTTTAAAAATAAATAATTAATGACCTAGGCATACTTTACACAACATTAAATGACATTGTTTATATATATTTTCTTTTTCAAATACTATATTACTAAATTAATAATTACAAGAGCCTGCTAGCCTTTAAGACATTGAAAGAATATTGAAGTTGGACACCTCTATAAAATTAAAGCTTGAACTGAGCACTATGGAGGAGTTAGGTTGAGATAAATTTAGTTTTGGAGTGTACAGTGTTAAATATTGACTTGAAAAATCAGATACCTCTGAGCTCAGGTAAAGGTGTTCCCTGTGAGGTTAGATAATTGCTCACTTATGTATATTCTTGCATGGAGTGAGTGGACTGGATTATGTGGAAGCAGGCAAAGCAGGAGTCTTTGGACTTCCAGTATCTTTCTTGGGCTCTGTCTAGATGTCCTCTGTTCTGTGACAGTTGATCATGTCATCCAGTCCTTTCTTTCTCTCCCACTTTCCCAGTCTATGATTAATTTTCATATCAGTTTTGCTCCACATTTGCCCTTCTTACTTTCTCTCTCATTGCCTTTAGTATTAAGGTCATCTTTTTCTTCACTTCTCTGTTTAGCTTATTCCTAGCTTACTAACCTATTCTTTCTTCCAAAGAAATAAGGATAAATCCTTGATCGCTCTGCTTTGTGTTTATATTCTTTTCTCCACATTTTGTGTGTTTTGTCTGCTGAGGCTGCGTGCTCTTTGCCGTGATGTACTAATCTTTTAAAGTGTTTACAATAGCAAGTCCTCACTTTGGGCTGGCCCTTAAACATTAGTTTTATGGTTACACTTAAAATAATTAGAGAGCAGTTGCTTAAGGGTATATGTAAATGCTAAGTGCTTAAGTGTCAGTTTTGACTTTGAAGAAATAATTTTGAATAAATGAATATTCTTTAGAATTTGAATTGACATAGTGAATTGATCACTAATATTCTGTGCCTTAATAATGAATGCTGTGACTTTGAAAAACTGATTTTAGATTCCTAACTTGGAAGTCGGACCCCTGATTATCAGAAGTCAGATGTTCGTATCCTCTAGAAAGCAGCTTTTGGGGGTCTTAATGTGCCCCAAAATCGAATGCTACCAAAATTACATTTCTCTGCAAAGTATTGGCGTACAAAATTGAATCCCCTTCAACTCCTATTAACTTAAATATAACAGTGACAACAGGGTGTGATTTATTTGCCCATTTTCCCCAATTCCTTCTTTAGGAATTCAAAGTTGCTTCCTTGCTCCACTGATTTAATCTCTACCTTTTCTGTTGGTGTTGAGTTATTGTTTCTCTAGTTGCAGAGCTGTATCTGTTGCAAAGAAGTTGAAGGAATTTGCTATGTGGGCCTTGTTTATCTAGATACTTACTGCACGGATGCCAGGAATTATTGATGACCAGGGTGGTCCCTTCATGATTCTAGGCCGCACTGGACCGCAACATACCATTTCAAAGAGAGGAGACAGTGATGCTTCCTGCTCGGAACAAGGTCAAGCACAGCAGCATAGTGCTGAAGGACTCTTACAAAAATGCCCATTTTATGGCAAAGCTCCGGTGCTCCTGCTAGAGCTCTGTTGTATATCTCTGCTTACAGTAAGAGCAATTCCTAATGAATCTTTTCTCTGGCAGGTGTTTCTGCAGTGTAAATGGATCACAATTGTGTTTTGGTGTTGCAGGAAATTGGAAAGCTGAGAAACAGGACTGAGTGAACTGGTGTGTGATCTGAGGAGGTTAGAGCAATAGGTGATATAGGCAACAGGGTTTTAATTTGGCAATTCCTTCTGGAATTGGCTCAGGCCTGTATGACTGCATTAGCCACATGCAATATCCCAAAACATCAGAGCATAATTATTTATATCAACATTAAGGAGTCCTTGATAATTTCGATAAAAAATTATGCTTTAGTCACTCTTTTCTATGTAATTTATTCCATCCGGGGAATCTTTCATCCGGGGAAGCAGAATCCTGTGTGCCTTTCTGCTTTCTCAGTGAGAGATAAAGTGATTAATGGTGGCAAAGAAATGAATCCTGAGTGCATGATGGGAGCTCAGCTGTTACACCACTAGTATATGGGAAGGGAAACTTCTCATCTTCCTGATGCTGAAGAGCCCTGCTTCATCATCCCCTTTTCTCTGCTTGTTTTCATTGCAAAATTCTCATTACAAGAAGTAGGAGCTGACATCTGCTGAAGAGAGTTCTTATGGATGACTGTTTTCCTGTTAACAGAGGCAAAAATCTGATGGAGGAAAAGTGGGGGAGACTATATTAAGATGCTGTTTTTCTTGGACTTGAAGCGGGGAAAACCAAAAATACAAATGAAAAGACTTCTTTATCATCTGGTCAACGATAAATATATGTAAGAATTCTTATAGCTCCATCCCTATCCAATGGAAAGTCATGACTGCTTAGATTTCATGAATCACCTAGTTTTTCTCTGAGGATCCATCTTCAGGGTTGAAGAGAGATCAGAAGGATAACTGGGATAACCAACTGGAAGGATAGGCAGGTTTAGAGGGAGGGAAAACTAAAGGCGTGGAGAGGTGTGAGAAGGGGTGACAGCAGAAATGAGTGGAGGGAAGGTATGTGTTAGAGTAGGGAATGGTCAGATTTTGCAGATGACTAAAGGGGAGTTACATGAGAAATACCCAGATTTCACAGATAATTGCAAGGGGGACCTTTTGGGAAAGGGAACCTTGCAAAGCCAACAGTACCCAGCTAGCCATATCAGTAATACCATGTAAGATTGAGATGACCTTGGTAATGGGATCAGAAATACCAACTTTGGGTACAGACAGTGCTGTAAGCTTAGCTGGATTTCACAGGTGATTAATGGGGAGTTAGGTGGGAGACTGTGAACTTCACAGATAATTGGAGGGCAGTATTGGGAACCTTTGGGGGAGTGAAATCTTGCAATATCAACAGAACTTAGGTAACCCTGTCAGTATATGGTAGAAAGCTTAGATAATGGGATCAGAAACACCAAATGTGGCCATGGGTGTAGCAAAACTGGGACCAATGGGAAAAAGTGTGCAGGAGCGGGTTGTTCATCTGGGAGGAGATAAGGGCAGATCAAAATGAATGGGGAAAGAATGAGCATGGAAAAATAGAGAGGAGGGGGGATAACAAGGGCCAGTTGAGTGCAGGCAGGCTGCTGGTCAGTACCCTTGCCTGGCTGAGCACTGCACACTGACAGCACAGCTTACCCTATTTTACTAAGCTCTATTCCTGACTATTTTCTGTAGGAGTGTGCTCTCTTCTGTATGTAGGCACACTACTAAGCTCGTGTGTGTGCGCGTATCTGTGCCTGTGGCGTACATGCTCAGCCCTGCACATGCTCAGCCCTGCCACTGGCCAGACCCACAAATGGGAACCGCATCAGCCACCTGTGTCTGACTGGGATGGGAGGAGTCCTGGGTCAGAGCCCACCAAGCCAGGGAGGTGAACTCCCCTGCATCCCCAAGCCCTCCAGATTCACCTTCACTTCACAGCAGGGAAAATGTAACATGTTGTGTAGAGAGGGTAGGATTAAATGTGAATAACCATCCCCTAGTAAATCTCCTGTCTCCTTGGACACTGTGATGCATGCATCAGTAGTGATTGCCATGGCATATTACAGAAATAGCTTCCCTCCCTTCCCTCCAGGAACTTAAATACTTGCAGCTGGGTGCACAGGTGTGACAAACTAGCCTCAGCTCAGCTCCTCAGGGCAGACAGCCATTGGCAGACTCATTTCTCACTATTGCTGTCTGTACCACTATTCAGAAGGGGCTCCTGTTGGAGCCAGATTGCCTCAGGACCTTTTCTCTCAACAGTGTGGCGCAGGCACGAGTCTGTGCTATCCCTAGATATGCTCTGACAGAAAAAGCTTGGTGTGCTGGAGGTGACAGGAGCACATGAAAGAACTAGCAGTCACCAGAAGTGAGCTGGGGAGGCAAGTAGGCATGTTATGGTGAGTACTGCGTAGGCAGAGAGAGGAGGTCTCCTCAACAGGAGAGAGAAACTGGGGCTGGAAAAATGTAGGAGTTTGGGAGAGGATTTCATGCAAGGACAGCAGAAACAGGATATGGAGATTTGGAAGGCAGGTGAATTAGAGCAGTGAGAACTTGGCAATGCCAAATATTTTATCTCATAATTCTATGTGTTCTAGATGTCAAAAATCTCCATTCATCCTCTGCGTGGTTAGGATCTTCTTCCAACCTTTTTTCTTTATAAAGTCTGAAGCGTGTTCAAAATGAACACGCAAAACACACTAAACCTCAGATCCAAGACTACTGCATTAATTGCATTTCCTCTCCTTACTTCCTTTGTTTAATTCACCTGAAGATGTTACATGATGTGTTTGCTACTCAAATATGATGAAGAACTGGGGACTTGTCAAAAGTGGCCCAGTATCCTAATTGGAGGAATGAAAGAATATCTTGGGCTCCTTTTGCAGTAAGGGGATTCAATAGAAATAAGATCTATTCTCGACTTTGTCAAAGACTTATTTTGAGACTTAAAGCAAAACATTTGGATACGTTACTGGCTAAAGCCTTTTGTAAGTGAACTAGAAGATGATGGGAAAGAAGGCTAATGCTTGCTAAGTGTGTTTGGGGTATTGGGTGAATATGAACCCTCAAAGCATTATTACCTTTTACCTAATGAGATGTGCATTTATTTTTTTTTTTTATTAGTTCACTACTGAAGTAATATTTCTGTAAGTCACTAGCAGCAATAGTTGATGTTGTTATAATCCCTTTATATTAATTTCTGTTACTAGTATGTCTCTTGGAGGAGTGGCTTGTTACCTCTGTTAGGATTACTCCATCCATCCTAAAACGTATGGAACAATAATTTTAGCTCATTCAGTGATACAATGCAACTTGTAAAATGCACGAAAGATGTGGTGATTTGCAGGCTTCCTAATCATGATGTCAGTAACGTAATAAGAGGTCCTTTTTGACACTATAAAGAAAAATGACAGTCCACTTAGATTCTTTGCATTGCTTGTCAGTTCCAATTCTCATCCATGTTTCAAAGTATTCTCAAACATGTCGGGATCACAACATGCTTTGAATAACTTACAAAGTATGATTTAAAATGTAACAAAATCTAATAGAGATCTGCACTCTAGTCTTACTGCATCTTGTGCTTTAAGTATCAGCTATGCAGAAAAAACTCCTGACTATCCATGGACCTGTGTTTTTTCTTATTGATTTGTACACATACAATGTTGATATAAAACTATTTCAAAACCTATCAGCAGAGTGTTTCCACCCACATTGTAGTAACTTCATAAACATCAGTGTAGCTGCAACACAGTTGAGAAGTAGAACATTTCCCTCCGTGTCCTTGAGTTTTGACCACATTATTACCATAGTAACAGTAAGATGTTTTGTTTCTGGTGTTAAAGGCATATAAAGACTGTCATTGTTATCTAGGCTAATCCATAAGGCAACATAAGCCATAGACTTTCCCTTCAACTGGTCTGGGGGATAAACTGGAACATATTTTTCAGAAAGAAACGCAGATTTGATTTATAAAGTCTGAATAATGGAGATGCCAGCACATGCCTTGGTAAGGTGTTTCAGCAGCTGTTTTATTCTCAGGGGTAAAGAAAGTGTGACTTTCTTGTCATTAATTTTGCTGATGCTAGATATTGTGGTATCTGAACATGCTGATTGTTGCAATGATGCTGAATATTGTCTACTAGATTAAATAATCCTTTTCATTAGAAAAACTCAGTGGTTTTGCTTCTTTAAATCTGTAAAAGCTTTACCAGCTTTTACAAAGCTTTCTTATTCTTTTTTTATTCACTCTTAATAAGGTGAGAAATGACAGTAAATTTTGTATATTTCAGTTGAATCAGTGTTTTCATTTGACTTTTCAAAACCATCCAAAAGTTGTCTTTAGACTGTCAGATACTTATGCTTTGAGTAAAGAAGGTCCTTATACTGATCTGAAAAGGTGCTGTGCTTGCTTATTCTTTTTTTTTTTTCTTGCTGCAAAATCATATTTTGAGGAAAAAATATAAAGGGAGAACAGAACTTTTTTAATGTCTATAATTAATAATCTCCTTTCTACTTAAGGGTATTTTTAGCTACATTTTAGTACAGTTTGTTTCATAAAGGTAAAGTTCAGAATAACATATATCACAAGTTTCTTGAACTGTCCACAAAAAGCACTAAGTTCAGACAATCTAAAAGTAAGTATACCTTTAAAATAAACATGAACGTATTAAGGTAGGCATTATTATGGCACCCAAGCGATCTTATTTTTCCCCTCGCTAATAATTTAATAACCAGAGAGTTCATTTTCTTAACATTTCTAAGATGGCTTGTATGACATTAACTTCAGGTAAATATTGGGCTTCCCTTCACTACCACTCATAGGAGCGAAGTCAAGCTGTCTTTTGAGAAGACAAAGGTTGGGTTACAAAGAGGAGGGGCAGACAGAAACAGGTAAAAAGGTATTAAAGCAGTAAGTTTTCAGGTTCCTTTTAGAAGAAAACAGTAAAAGCTGGTGGCCTTTTGAACAAGTTTTCTTCAATTTTGCTGCTGCTGATAATTTTATTATAGCAAGTGGTCATGAGAAAATATCAATTAATCCAAAGGTACCATATGGAAGAGAATTAGTGAGTTCTAATTATATACAAGCTTTTCTGAAAAATGCATTATTCTAATATTAAGATTTGAAAAAAGTAGTGAGTTTGAGTAGCCTACTTCTGTATTTTAAAAATGAATGCATTAATTATTTTATAAGTTATTTTTTTATTTCTCCTTGAGAACGGGAGACCACTGAATTTTTTTATGCTAAAAAAAAGACGACTGAAGCATTGCCCTTAGTGCAAAACTCAACTCAGTCTCAGTTGTAAACCTCCAGATGACAACTTGCCTGTTCCAGAAAGGAAAATGGGGAATGAGAGATTTAAACATCATCTCCGTCTTAATTGAATGGGATTCGGTGCTATCTGTATTGGCTGATGATGTTCCAGTTCTGCTTACCCACCTGAAAAGGTTACCAGATGACACTCATCTCCAGGATAACTTACTTTAAACATTCATCTTTCCTCACTTGTAGTTTGTCTTCTGAAAACTTGAAGCCATGTAACAGAACTAAACAGGAACAGACCAGTGTCAAGGCATAGGAGGGCTCTCCCAGAAGTGGAGAGCAGATAGGGTTGGAAAAGTAAGGCAGCTGAGTTAGTGAGGCCAGCATGCCAAACTGTCAATTACGTGCATGCGAGTGTCTTAGAAATTAACTGCCTGGATAGAATGAAATGATGGTATCCAAGCAATAACATTGTAGCAGCTAGCTATTTTGGCAAGTGGTTAATTAGATCAACTATTAATTTATTAGTGTGTCAATGAATGGACTCGTTCTGATTGTGTTCAGTCATTGTTGTGTATCAAGTTTTTCAGATGAGTGAATAAAAAAGAAAAAAATATTAGGAGACTCACAGTCAGATGAGGGTTTAGGATCTCCTTGGTAATAGGTGGAGTTTATTTTTAGTCACTGAGATTTTTTTAACTTATGAACTTCTGTATAGCTGTTTCTCCTTTGGAATAAGTTCTCTGCTTTAACTTCTAAAGACAGAGCATACTAAGGTTAACTGTAATCGTAATACTGAAATGTAAAGTTAGAAAGTTAATTCAGCTAAAATTAGCTTTATGACCTAAATGAAGCATTCATAATGGCAAAAATGGTCTCTCTACAATGTGTGATGGTAGGTTGGCTGATGACTTCAGGGGGAAACTGACAACTATGTGCTCTAAAATATAATTATATTATTAGTATTTAGAAAGATTTGCTTTCAATCCTAAATGTAAAAAAAAAAAATGTTTAAAGTATGTAACAATCATATTTTTCTTCATTTAGACACAATTTTGAACAGGCTTCTGTAATCCTCTCACTCCATAACCCCAGCTGTAAGCTTGCCCTAAACCTCCTTCGGGATTTGCTGCCTTTGTACCTAGGCATAGACACTAACATTTATTGCTATATATTTTTATTTCAAAAGTAGTGTAGCTACCTAGAGAAGCAAGCAATGCAACAATAATATCTTGCAAAGGAAATTGATCTTTCATAATATTCTGTCTCAATTTGATTCAAAGAGATTGATGATCAGGTCTTTTAAACGTGCCAGAGCAGCACTGGGCAACTGAGAAGTATCCTCCAGCTAAAAAGAAAATCATTACAATGTGAATAATAATTCCAGTGAAATATGATTTTTAAAAGTGCAACGTTACTCAATGTTACTCAACATTGTAGCCTTTAAATGTACCTGTGTTCTTGTGATTTACAAATAAGATCTTATACATGTCCTAAATTAGGTTTTAAAACGTATACTGTACTTGATATTGGAAATTACAATTAAAAATTTTAGCATGGTGAGCATAAGTTGCTTTTCTGTTCAAGAATATTCTGTGGCACCACTATGCTCAAACATTGTATAGTTAAATATTTCAAATTTAATTTAGGTTCTAAACATACTCATTTTAGACTAGGTGTCTCTTCATGTCTGCATGTGATTGATTTGTGTGTGGCACAAAAGTCTTGCACTATATACACTAAGTTCTCGAAAAAGGAGGACTGCTCCAAGGGCTACTGTAATCATCTTTTTTCAGAATTCATTTAAGCGTGAAAATGAAATATACTTACATGTGTATATACCCTCTTTTGTTTTCAGCATTTCTGTCCTATATGGGCTAGACTTCTGCTGTCACTTAGCAGAAGGTTAATGCTGGTGTTAGAAGCAAAGTATAATATCAAGTACATGAGAGTCACTTCACCATTCTAGCTTTCATCTGGGCAACATGTTTCTGCATTAATGCAAGAAGAAAATAATATTCCAAGATGTCTATATAGCTTGTTTAATTATCTCAACTTGGTAACTTTTACAAGTAAAGTATGTGTTTTCTTTTGTCATCTCAGAGATAAAGCACTGGATGGAATGGCTGATAGGTAGCTAACTTTCAAGAAGTAGATCATTCTGAGCAACCAATATTTTTAATAGATACATTTTTGATCATAAAGATATATTTTATATCTCCATATTATTTTAACTTTTCATTCTCATTTTCTTCTAAAAATGGGTTAATATATGTCTTTGACTAAACTGAAGAACAAAAAAAGTAACAGAAAAGAACTGATGTATATGTTGCATGTATAGTCACATATAGTCATTCAAAGTACTGCACAAGTTTCTATCAAATATTCATCGCCATTCATGTTCACAAGTTTCACAGAGGTATTTTCCAGTAATCTTGTCCCTAGTAGTAAAATCTGGACTGCTGAATTGAGTGCTTACACTGTTGTTATCTTCTCTTGCTATAAAGGGAGTTCTTTAGTGGATAGTCTTGACTGAGTTTCTCACTGCTTGTAGTCCCTTCTGATTGTAGTCAATATGATCTTAATGTATTCAAGATACTCCTTCACATTCGTGAGCTTTTGTTTTAGTTCAGATGGGCATAACTGTGGAGACGACTGTTGCATTTTTCAAGCTTCTTTTCGACCAGCTAATACAAAGATAAATAAAGGAATTCTTAAAGAAAAATGTGGAAATACTTTTCTTCTATAGGTTTTTACAAAAATGGTTTTCAGCTGTTTGATGTTTTTTTTTTTTCTCACAAGCTTGTATGATAGAGCATCATACCTCCACAATAAATAAATACTCTGTGCATGTGTTCATTTGTAACTTCTGCCATTTTTCCTTCTCCATTTTTCCACAAGAAGATAGAGAGTGATACAGAAAAGAAGAGGTAGAAGATCGTTTGGGGGAGCTTCTGGAAAAAAAAAATTCTGTTTTCAAGGAAAGATCGCCTTCTAACAGACTCTCTTTGTCAGTGATGTGAATTAAGTATGTTTTCTTAAAAGTAAATGGAAGATTTTTATCCATTTTGGTGAAAATAGGAGCTTTTTGATCTCTCTTGGGAGCCAAGTTTCTTCAGTTTAGGTAGGGTGTTGGGCTGATGCTGCTAAACCATCTCTAGGACTTGAGCTTGGCATCAATTTGGAACATTATTCATGGCATGTTGCCATGACTTTAGACTAAT
Organism: Nipponia nippon; assembly: GCF_047370975.1. Taxonomy (NCBI): domain Eukaryota; kingdom Metazoa; phylum Chordata; class Aves; order Pelecaniformes; family Threskiornithidae; genus Nipponia; species Nipponia nippon. The sequence goes on along the minus strand of NW_028262369.1, from coordinate 47,362,817 downwards.
TGCTTTTGACTTCTATCTGCTTCTAGAAGTGCTTTGTAGCCATAATCAGTACAAACTGGAGTTACTAGCACTGACAGAGAAATCGGCAACTGCTGCTGTACTGGTCATGCTTGGATATCTGATCCTAAATACTAGCTGGTACCTTGTTGGAGATCTCATTGCTGTAGTTTTTCAAGCGGAGTCATTGGAAAGAACAGTAGGGTATTGTAGGAAAAATAATCCTGCAAATGAGACCCAAGCAATTAGCTATGTATGAACTAAGAAGCATCTACATATTCTCCTGCATGTTTTCTTGCTTTATTTGTGCTGTCTTTGCTTAACAGCTGCCATTTGACTTTTCATCTAAGGACTTCTCATCTTTTACATCTTTATTGTAATGATCGGTAGTTTTCCAACTTAGAAAGTAACCTGATTATTGTTTTCTTATAGGAAAATTAACTGTTTATCAGTGGAAGAATTAATTTAGAATCTTCTTCCAGCCTTTTAAGGGAACAATAATCCTATATCCCTATACAGAAGAGATTTTTTTATGCAACATAAGGCATTAAAGTCCCCCGCCCCCCTCCCAAGCTGGAAAGTAATGCTGTACGTAGGTATCTGTACTAGCCATTAATTTTCATTCTTGGGTAATCCCCAGGGAAACCCTTGCAAGTAAAAGCAGAAATGTGAGGGTTCAGTTTGCTCTCTAACAGGTTCTAGGAGGTGCTGCAGATGAGTGTCTCTATCAGGATGTCAGCTGCTCCTGGTTTAGACCTCCCTCTTTGTCTCCTCTGGAGTGGATTACTGCTTACGCTGTCAGTGGGCTACACCAGATAGCCACTTAGAAATTGCAGTGACTGCAGATTGAAGCAGCTGTCTGCTTAGTGCGTTCTCTCCAGAAAATACCACTTAGGCCTGCATTTCCAGGAATCGTGCCAGTTTCTTATTGATTTGTAGGTGAAGTTCATGGCATTAGCTGGTTCTCATTCCTCATGACAGTTGTGAGCACATGGTGCTGGAAGAAAGAGTGGGTCAGAGTGTGGTTCTTCACTCTGGAATATACTGTCTACACAGCCCACTATCGCTGTCTTCTGGGGAATGCTTTCTGAATGAGTAAAGAAGTGGTTTTATATTCTTTTGTTTCCAGTTTAGGATACACTGAAGAGTAAAAATCCTTGAGTGTTTGTCCTAAATTGTACGTATTTTCATTAATACTTTCTGCAATATCAATGCATTCACCAGCACATGTGGAATAACTAGGTACGCACTATGAACATCTGTGATCCAGAACTATGCAAAGCTTTGGTGATAATGCCAAAGTTACCTTTTGCCTTCTTACCTTAGGTTGTGACATCTTCAGATCTCAGAAATGGCAGGTGTACCAAGCATGAAAAGTATATAAAGAGGAAAGCCCAGGGTGTGATAAAATGGTATTAGACTATGTTTTTCTTTTTGAGGCCATTAAAACAAAACAGGAATCGTTACACCTCTCTGATGTCAGAAGTACCTGTGCTCCCAAAGATACCATTTTCATACATCTTTTCAAATTATGAGGGTTTGACTAGATCAAATCAGTCAATATCTGATTGCACCTTAGAGGAGTCAGTTATGAGCCCACTTTACTTACCCGTGCCACTTTCTCTGTTTCAGCTGACCATAGTGGTTTTAATTTCCTTACCTGAACTGGCACGTTACATTGCTGAGTGCTGCTAACTCTCAAACCAGTCCTTCACTTTCCTAATCTAATTTCTGACTTTTAATATCATAATTATCCTGAGGATATCAGAATGACTAATACACAGAGAAAAATAGGTTTGTTTTCTGAATGAAATCATTCAGGTCTTTCAGCATATTGTGATCTTCAGGATGCAACACAAAGATAGTAATGTGTTCTGCCAGCAGTGGCATTTGATAGAAAATTGGAGGATGTATTTAATAAAAATCAATTTTTCTGATGTGACTTGAGTATTTTGCTAATACAGTCAACAAGGCCAATACAATGTTAGAAATTATTTGGAAGTAATGGAGAAGAAAACAGAAAATACTTGTCATGTTATTGTATAAATCTATGAATGTCTGCTTAATCGACCAGCTCAAAATGTTGACAAGATTGACAATACATAGTAGAGAACTGTAAAGTGTAGAGAGAAGGACAATAAAGCAGTGGAATGTGTGGAATGGCTTCTCTGCTAGAAGAGATTAAACATTTGCAGAATTTCCAGCTTGGGGGAAAAAAAAATTACCAGAGGGCAAATAATGTAATGTTATGAGTTGCCTGGAGAGAGTGAATAGAAAACAATTATTTACTACTTCTCACCATACAAGATCTAAGGAAGTTGAAATAGATTGATAAAGCAGGCTGATGAAAACTGGCAAAATACAGCAGTGAAACATGTTCCTTAACCATCTGCTTCTGCTATGGTCACAGTCAGGATTCAGGGCTTTGGTACGGCTGTTCTAATATCATGCTCCCACTGTGAGGCAGAGCAGTGATACAATACTCAATTTATACAAGCCCTTAGGAACTGAATGCCCAAGATCATGATGGGAATTTGAGACAGTGCAGTACTTTTAATCTAGGTCTTTCTAACTCCTAGGTTAGAGCCTCGCTTGTTGTACTATTTTTTTCTTTGTGTTTTGAAGAACCAAAATCCCCCAAAATTCTTTGTTTGAAAAAACAGTTTTTGTTTAAAAAAAAAAAAAAAAAAAAAAGAAGATTGAGTGGATCTGACCACATAGCTGAGCCTTTCAGCCATGTGAGGTTTTAAGTCATCAGTTCAAGTGTGTTCAAACACCATGCTTTTTTCAGGAGGCAGAAACTAACCCCTATTCATACTGTTTGTGGCTTGGCACAAACATCTGTGAACGTGCTTCTTGTATTATTCTGGTCTCATCTCTGCTATCAACTTGTTTGCCTGGGTTGTTGGGCTGCTCTGGCTATTGTTGTCTGAGTATTGTGAAAACTAGGGACTTAATAATTAACTGTCTTTAATTACAGAAGCACATGAATGGTATAGAATCTACTGCTGAAATCTCTAATACTTCATGTTCCAGGTGATATCATGACACACATGACTGAATGCCTGAAATCAGGCTAGAGCTCTACAAATGGATTTTAAATATACGAGGGGAAAGATAGGTCAGTGAAATTTTAGAATAGATGAAAACTCTGTTTCTTGCCAGCTATTTATTTAAACCAAGGAATGTATTTATACTTGAATTTATATGTCCTATTCGTGTCCTATAGGGAATGAATTAAGTTTGCAGTCTCATTTTCTGTCTCAGGGTTATCAGGCACCTTTGTTTGGAGTACTTTTTTTGTAGGTATACCTACTCAAAATGTTGCAGACTTGCCTGGTACATTTTGGAGCAGCTTTGTATTTGTTTTATTTTCACATGACAGTGCCTATTATCTTAAAGCTACAGATTGTTGTTTACTGGTATAAACTCAGTCTCACCTGAATTCATCTTGAGGGACCTTTGTGTTTGTGCAGAATCTCTACCCAGGCATTCTAGGGTAAGAATCTCTAAGGGTAAAGGAGAGTCTGGCTTCCCCTAGTGAAAACATGTGTAAACCCTTATATCTTCAAAAGTCAGGAAATCGAGAGAGGCTAATTTTGCTGACAGAGCCTAAGGCAAGTAATATTTTAAGCATGATCAACATAACGCATTACTATTTGATGTTTGATTGTCCGTAGGGATATCGCTTCTTTGTATAAGAATGTGAGAGAAAATGGTTACACAATGATACCAAAAACATTCAGGAAGCCTGAAAGATCTTTTTTCCAAGCTTTTTTCTTTTTTTTAATTTTTTTTAATTTTTTTTTTAATTTAAAGTAGAAATGTAGAGGATGACAATAATCTTCTGGATGTTTAAGAAGAAACCAATTCTCATCTTAATGTAAACATTCGATGCTAAGTATAAATAAAAAAATCTAAATTAGGAAATGGAGCTATTACTGCATGAATATAGCATGAAAAGTATGAAAAAGAGCATGGAAAAGAGAGAACAATATACATTTATGATAATAGTCTGTAATGATAATACTGAAAATTGACTGACATATATGGATCTATGTACTGATAATTATTGATATACTTATATATATACACACTGATATATATATATACACACACACACATGCACTGATAATTATTGATATATACTGATAATTGTTATCAAAGGAATCGTTAAATGCATTTAAACTTTGGGCCTGACTGGATCATTGATGGCAAGACTGAATTACCTGAAAGTATAAGCCTTTGTTTTCTGAGCTAAGAAATGTAAACCTGTTAAATAAGAAAAAATATGTAAAATATGCAATTTTTTAAATATATAGAGAGAGGATATGACTTGAAGTGGATATGGATCTGTTGTATTGTATTGATGGTGCTTCCCAAGCTGTGAGCAACATATTGCTTATAAGATCATATGACATTATTTGCATCCACACAAACCACAATTTAAAACTGAGCATCCTATTGCTTGTCCAGAAAAATCTAAGCCTTATGTTGCTATTCAAACACATTATTCTCAGTCTGTGGACCAAGAAATGTTAGAAACTATTGTAGTAGATCTTGTTCTAGACAAGGTCTAATTTACAAATAAATTGCCTGACCCAGCAAAGGACTGAAGTATGTTTTAAGTGTGTGAATAGTTTCATCCTGAAATTCAAATTTAGCTAAGTATTATACATATTATTTACAGTTATGATCATAGTGATTTTGTCCCTTGCTCTATTTCTTACATTTGTATTGTTGCTTCATTTGCACTGTAGAGTCTCTTGTTGATGAAAATTTGACGTTAAATATTCCTCCCTCCCCATTTCTAGCTTTTCTGCCTCAAATCAATGTGTTGAGTAAAAGACAAGTAGGGGAGATGGAAACAGAGTATTATCAAATATTTCAAGGTTACTTTGACATCCTAAAACCTTTCAACGTGTTTGGTATGTTGAAATTTGCACTAGAATTTTGTTTGAACAACTATGGCAGTTTTATTCAAGAGATTATTATTATAAGAAGAAAGAAAAAGAAAGGAGGGGGGAAAGGGAAAGAAATGAAAATCTCTGGGCTAGAACAACACGCTCTACTTAATCCTGTATTTCGCTTGCTATCTCTGACCCTTGTAGAGAAATTTCCTCTGAAGTTTCTAGTCATGCTGCCTTCATTTTCACATTAAAGCAATTCTGTAGCAGTCATCATAACAATAACAGCATCCATGAAGAACATTACTATACTGAGAAAAAAAATAATTACTGCATACTTTGAGATAGACAATAAAAATGTTGCATTTTATTTTTCCTCCAGGAATTCAGATCTTGAACACCATACAGCAGAAAAGGTTGTCTCTGGCAATCATAGAATTTTTGGCTGAAGAGAATGGCTTGAAGTCCATGTGGTATGGACTTCGCCTTGTGTTTCTATAAGTGTAGCCTCATTTGAGGAAGAGTTTATAAAACAGATTGCCAGACAGTTAGAGGAAGGTAAGAAAGGGCAATATAATATTTGAAAACAGGAAACTATTCTTATACAGCCCACATAAATGGCTTACATCAAGCTTTTGTAATCTTACATTTTAAGTGGAATTTGCTAAGATAATCTTTTTATAAACATAATTGTACATGGATGTAAGATTGAGTCTCAGTCACATAACAGGAACAAGTGGCTGAAAGAATTTGTACTTTCTTCTGAAAATTTGAAATATCTGATATGGCATGACAAAAGTAAATGTGTTGAGGAGGAGGGAAAATCGCTATATTTCAGAATTAATTTTAGTGGCTGGAAATAACTGACCTTTGAAGCATAAAAACTGGTTACCATCAGTAAACTCAATGGTATTCGTAGCATATAGACTCTTTTATTCAAGACAATTTTTTACGTAGTTTATATGTCCATCGCTTCAGTGAAATGAGTAGATAGATGCTGAAGAACAACATGCAGCGATGTATAGGTTTCATATTTTGTGAAAAAAAAAAAAAGTGTGATCTACTTCTTTACACTGAGTAAGTAATTTTACACACGCCTTTACTGCCATGCCACTGTTTGACCCCGTACTTCTGAATAGCATTATTAATCATATCATAATAAAACCTTCATTCAGGCAAGTCCATGACAAGTTTGGCGAAAGTTATCTTGGCAGATTAATTTTTGCGCATCTGTGTTTCTGTATGTGGGCTGTAAATATTGTCATTGTCATAAGGCTTTGCAAAAAAAATGTTGAACTGCTCTTTCATTTTCTTTCATTTAAGATTGCTTTATGGTCCATTAAAACAGATTGCTACTTGCTACTGAATACTGCTTCTGCAGTCTTCGTTTACTTGGCTGAGCTGTAGCTTGTTTATAGATGCTATATTTTGTGAGACTGTCTTGTTACATATATTAATCCAGGCTAGGATTTTTAAAGGACGTGGAGGTGGCTAATTTCTATTAGTCTTATCTTTATAATTGATTATCTAAGGGTTTCAGTCTTTACAGAGCTACACAGTGAGATTTCAAATTTCAGAACTGCCCTACAAGAACTATTTCTGGTTTTATTTGTGAGGGTTGTTTTTGTGGTGTTTTTTTTTTTTTTTTTTCCTTCCCCCTTTTTTCAAGCTAGATGAGTGAGGCTCTCCTGCATGAGCAACTAACTAAAGGAAAAAAATGAGCGTATGAACGTGGCTCATGGTCAATACTTGTTTGGTACAAGCATTTTGGTCTGCACTCCATACCGTGCCATTTTTCTTTTTGGGGAATTCCATTATAGATCATATTAGTTCACCTAAGAGTGGCCTGTACAGACATTGCAATCAGTTTCTTAAAAAACATCTCGTATAATGATGCAATCTTTTGCACAGATGACTCAAATACAAGACTTTCCAGCACTCTGTTTATAGTAATTTCCTGTAGTGTAAATCAGCCTGAGATTGGCAAAGGCAAGTAAGTGCTAGTGAAAAATTGTTGCATGTCAGAGTTCTTTGTAAAACAGACAAGCAGATGGTCCTTTTAAAGTGGATGTATGCTTAATGCTAAAGTTGTACATGACTGAATTTACTTTTCCTGTGCCTTAGATATAGCAATATTACTGAATTTAAAAGTTAGAAGATATTGTACAGGTTTAAAGTCATCAGAAGTTACTAGATGTTAGAGTAAAATGACTTTCATTATGAAATGATTGGTGAAACTTGTCAGAAAGGAAATGATGAAGGTGGTACTTTGCTGAAATGCTTTGTATCGTCTCGCCGCTGGCTGCATCATTGCAAGTACCATAACATATTACATTTTTATATGTTTATTATCCATGACACTAACTGTTTCTCGCATGGCTTTCTAACTGGTATGTGTTGTGATGATTCATGCTGGGTTACATCAGTTTTACTGTGTTACCTCACTCAATGAGATATGAACTGACACAACCCGTTGTAGGAGAAACTGGAAACTTTAGGATAAAACAATTTTCTATATAAGCCTAGTGATTTGAAGAAAAAAAGGTTTTCTTTTTCCTCCAGGAACTTCTGAGCTTTCTGTGTCTGACAGATAAATTTGGAGATCGCTTTATTATACAAGTATGTCTAAAGTATAGGAGCAAAAACTAGACTTGATATCTGTTTATGTAATTAAATGTATTTCCAGTTGACAGCATATCTGAATGTAAATGAGACAAATATGTATCAGGATGTAGAGAGACGTGTAACAAGTTCTGTGTAGAAATGTTAGAAAAAGATGTGAAACGGAACTTTCTCTTCACTCATAGCTTGCAATCCTGCTAATTTTTGCTCTTTGTGCCTAAGTTTGATTGCAAATTGCATGTGAGCAGTTGCTTTATAAAGCAACCATTGCAAGTTTAGCTTGATTTACGATTGCACTGGTGGACTTACTCAGTTGGGAAGGTTTTGTATCCATAGGGTGGAAAGGAATATGAAAGAAGTCCTATACAGTGACTAGAGGAATTAATTTTGTCTTTCTGTCAGGTGTTAATTCTGCTGTTAAATGTTAATTCTTCTGGACTTAGTGTTTCTGTTTCTTGGAGGTAGGCTATTCTGTACCCAAAAGTGAATGCAGAAAAATCTGTCTCACTGGTAGTGATGACAATATAGCACAATCTTCCCTGGCCACTCCACTGGTATTGCTCTTTTCAGCTTTTGTTACACAGTAAAAAACAGGGGTAAATGAGAATTAATCTTAGGTTTTAGTGACAGGATAAAGAAGGCAATTGCTACTAAAAATATTCTAAACTCCATGTCCTGTTCTGCTAGGAAATGTAAGACTATTCCCTGTGAGGAAATGTAAGCTGTGATATAAATTTAGATTGGATGCCCATATTGGATTTGCTTTCAGAAACTGGGTGTATTTAAACTTTGAAAATATTGGAGTACAAGTAAATCCAAAAATTCTGTTGAGTTTATAACACTCTCCTTAGTCTATGTAATTCTACACCTTTATTTTATTCCTTCTACAGATACATAATATGAATAAAAATATCCCTTATTCTTTGTTAAAAACATTTTTTGATAGAGAAGAAAAGGAAAAGGCTTCTCTTTCATTATTGACAACTAAGCAGAAAGTGAATTACTGCTGCTTTAGGAACACCAAGAGGTATGAAAGGCTCTTATGAATATTCTCTTGTCTTGGAGAGATAGTAAACCTCTATCCATATTTCTTCCCCTCCCTTCTCATATTCAGGATGACAGCCTCATCATAATGTGGATGGGAAATCTGTCATAATCAGAGACACTCATCTCATGGCTCAAACCCTTCCATGAATATTTATTTACTTTCCAGAGGAAATTTCTGTCAAAAGGAGAGTTAATCTTAAATATCCTTTTCTGACATCTTGATATCTTTGTTCCATTCTTATTGTAAACTGTATTTTGTTAGCATACTACTGTTGTCCCTAGCTGACCTCTTAGACTGGTATCTTGAAATTTTATTATGCTACCTGGGGTTTAATTTGTCAGCATGAGATTGACCTTCATGCAAAGATGAGAAAAAAATTAGCCTCTAGCCAATGCTAGCTTATTTTAGTAAAATTAATTTTTAAGGTCAATCTTTTTCCAGAGCAGCCTTTGTTCCTATGAAAGACTCCATTAGGAACAGATTTATGTATTGGTCATGTTGACTTAGTACTTCACTTCAGTTTTACATTAAAAAAAAAATATTTTTCTTTCACTTACATCTTAATTTCTATTTTGAACTAGTAAAATTCAGGTTTTCATCTTGTCACCATTCCTTTTTTTCTCTGACAATCAAACTTCACCATAATTTGGCAGAAGTCTGAAATCATGTGGAATATATGTTGGTAACCAAAAAGGATGCACAGGCTGACATCATCAGCTATCATTTAATCATTGCTCAGCAGAAACTATAGCAAGAGGATGACTTACCTCACTTCTGCTGCCAGTCCCCCAGTTTGGATATTTGTGGCCTTGAACCACATCTAGCTAAATTGGGAATCTACCTGTTACTTCATATAACAGCACAAGGAATTCTCAATGTAATTTATCGATTATTTATCCATTCTTCATTACACAATCAGTAGATTCTTCCAATTCATCTTCCTCCATTTTTTTTTAAACTTCATTCTTTTCAGTAGAAATTAGAAGGGTAGATCTGCTATCTTATGTCATTCTGAAACAGGTTGCTCAACATTTCTGCTGCAGGAAGGCTCATTGGATTGCAGTTCCCTTGAGATTCCTAGCAATGGGCTGAGATCCTGACTTATGGAGCTAAGTGACAAAATTCATTACAGTCCACAATTTTATCTGTTTCTAGGAATGGTTTCAGAAAAAATGGAATATACATTTAATGAGACACTGCAACGTTCTAAAAATAATTCTTTTTCTAATGCAGGACAAAACCTGAAAATTCTTTAATTTGTTTGGGAACACAAACACCAAAAGAAAGAAACTAAAAGTGTAAAAATGTTGCATTTTTGATATCATCAAATGCTATGATAAGACTTGATGCTAAATAAAGATTTTAAAAAAAAAAATGGTTTCCCTTAACATGGTCATATTTTAAAAATGTTAGCAGATTTCAAATATTTCCATAAGGTTACATTTTTATAACCTGAGATATTCCTTTCAAACATCCTGTCTGGTTATTGCATAGGAACAATAATGTAGAAAGGAGTGTGCATAGATTCATTGATTTATTTTGGGAATCACTAAATACAGCAAAGTGGATAACTCTCTTTTCCTAATATTTTCTTTGTATTTTTTGTACCCTGTCAGACATTCTATCAATATTCAATCTTTCATACATAACTTTTTGTCCATCCTGTTTGATTCTTAGGTTTCATATACTGCCTGCACTTCTGTTATGTGATGAACAATTTTCAGCCTATTAGTTTTCAGAGTAAAATCATCATTTAAAATAGGAACAATTCTCATTATTATGTTTTGCTTGCACTTAGTTTTAATAACAAAATATATTGAAGTTGTATCAAAATAATTTTGTTATCACCAATTGAATTTACAGTTGTCTTTTTAAAACCATATTACTAAGCTCTACTTATATCTTTTATGTTTTCTTTCCTTACCAAGTTAATTTATATAAAAATTGTATGTAGCTATCATAAAGGTGGTTCACATGCTAAACGTAACCTTATTCACCTTAAAAGCATTATGGACTGCCCATGAACGAACATGATGAAAAGCAAATTTCATCATGATCATTAGAGGTCAATGGAGCTTTGTGAAGGGAGCCTACTAACATTTTACTTAGAACTTGCCAGAGATGGAATAGAATTCAAGAAAGACTTGTAAATTAATATTTATTAATGTCAAACTTTCATATTTTATTCATGTTTTATTCTACAAATGTATGAATACTATTGGTATTCTGCAAGGAAATTTGAATCAGCCAACAACATAGCAAAAGCTGTCATAAAATTCGCCAAATGTGACTTTTGATGTTAGTACAATTTCCATATAACCTTTTCAAAATTATCAGTACTGTTATGTTAGTAATTTATATAAAATCTATTTCTGTGACAACTGAAAGGAAAAAAGAAAAAAACAACCAAGCTTGGAAATGAACTTTTTTTATAAGGTATTTTATTTCCTCAAAATATCGGGAAAGAAGCAGAGCTGACAGTCTTCCCTGTGTAGTCAGTTCTATTCCCTCACAAGTTTACTGATCACTGGGAAAAAGATCCAAATGAGCCAACTTTGGGGAGAAAAAAATCTTGGTAATGTAAATTACTGTTTAGAAATACCTTCTTTTTCAGAAGGAACATATATCAAACATTATTCACAAAGATAAGTAAATTTGCCTAATAGTATGTTAAAAAAAACCCCAAATGTGATCTTTTAATAAGGTTTGCCTATTCCAATATGTATTTATAATGTTCCATTACACAGTATATAGAATTTTATTAATATAAATGCATAATACTAAGTGAATTGCTCTTACAGGGCTTTCAACTGAAAGAAATATAGGATAAAAATCAGATGAAAAATAAAAATTTTAATGATGCAAGTTAAAAAAATCTATTCTGCTTTAAGATGCTAGTTTGCACTTCACAAATGAACTGATAGGTTACCTATCTGCTCCTACACATGTGTATGTATTTTATAATAGTTAACATAGATCCTGATCACTCTAAGTTTTGTATAGCACTTTGAATAAGATGTCTCAAAGTCCCAAGAGGTCCTAATTTTCGTGATCGATAAAAATAATTTTAGTTTAAAGTGCTTACAGTGAGATGAAGCAGGTGATGAAGTTAGTAACTCCTCACTGTTTACTGTCTTTTATGTAAGGAAGCTCAAATTCTGGCAACTGCGTAAACACTGGAGTTATATGCAGACTGTTGATGCTCAACCTGAAATGCAAGACTGTGCTCAGAAGAAAATTAAAATGCAATGAGTTTGTATCAGCAATTCAGAAGGCAAGATTCCCTTTAATCATTGAAGCATTTCTCTTAAACTGGGGACTTGTGCTTCTCAGCAATTAGTACGGATGGTATTTGTAATGTCTACTAGTTTATATCAGTATGTTTGATGGTAAGTCCCTCTCTTGTGGTGTGAGTTCTAAATAACAAGCATTCTTAAGGAAAAAGGGCTGCTGCCTTCTCTGAATCTTTTAAAAATCAGTTTTCCTAAGAATGTTGGTAGAACAAAGTTTATTTAAAGAATGAAAATTCATGGTTTCTGAAATAAGGAGGGGGATATATTAACTTAATTTAATGCTTTAGGAGATCCCATGGATCTGTAGGGAAGCCTTTGAAAATTTAGACACAGGGCTTCCTGTCAGAATAGGGCAAATATCATAACTTTTCCACATATACTCTCATGGTTTCTTAACAAGCTATCTACCTGGAAAGATCAGCTCTCACAATTTGTGTTACTTTCTTTTCATGTCTTTCAGAAATCCAGGCTGACTCTATCATCTTGATCTGCCTATAGACTCATTCAAGTAACTCCAATGTATTTGCGAGACAAGATCTTGCCAGTAACTTATTCCTTTCAGTGTATTACCCTTGTCCTTATATCCATGGGCAAAATATTATGTATCTTATTTCCTACCCCTTTGCCCAGTAAGGCTGCCAGTCTTTCTGGCTGATCCATGCTGTGTAACTGTGTGAGACTCTTCTCAAAATTTGGTATTACATTTGCTGTGACTCAGAGGCAGTTTTAACGAAAAGGTTATTATCAATTGTTCAAACATTTCATCTTTGAGTTCCTTTAGATGTCTTGGATGAATATCATATGGTTCAGACAACTTACTAAACCTGTTTTCTGTTGGAAAGCTTGTCATAGAAGAAAAGAAATATTGGATTAAAATGTGTTTTTTATTGTCATGGATCCAGATACTGCATTACTGAAGAGAATGGGAATTTTGCCAGTAAATCTGGGAGGACAAGCTAGGAGCGTTTAAAGAGAAAAATCTTATCGAATAAATTTAAAGTAAAGAAATTTGAAGTAAAATACCGGTGTCCAGGTCTGTGACAAGAGGGAACAGACTCAAATTACATAAAGGGAAATGAAGTATAACAGGAAGTGTTTAGGATTTCTAAGGGATAGATTGTTCTGTCCTTGAAGGTTTTTAAGACCAGAGCAGGCATATGTCTGCTGGGGATATCACAGGTAAAACTGATCTTTCTTGAAGAAGGGGGAGCAGAGAGCCACCTGTGGAAGCAGACTATGTTGTTGTTACTGAAAGTGCTGTGAATGAATGTAAAACCTCAAGAGGTGATCTGTAGAACTGCAAAAAGTTGTGAAATATGCATGCAACAAAGTGCAGTGGATAGATGGCTAATGGCACCACATACTAGGGATCACGCTCTTGACTGTTGTCAATGCCTGATTGGCATGTCATAACAATAATAACAAAATGTATGATATTATAAAAGCATTAAAATTGCATGGACTGATATGCAAAGTACCGATTTGTTTTCACCTCACTTTCTTAGCCTCCAGACAACATGAGATATATAGTATGGCTGTAGATCTTTTTTTTTTTTCCCCAAAAAAAGTCTTGTGATCCATCAAACCATTTGAAAAACTCTGATGTAGATTATTTCTTGAGGTGATCACTATATTCTATAAATCTGTCACATAGAACACGGAACTAGGCAATAGAGCTGATCACTTGTTTTTTAATTATAAATTTTCATGTATTTCTGATAACAGAATATGAAATTTCCCCAAGGATTATTTTCCACTGTAAGGAAGCGGATTGTTTCAACACCTTTTTTTTTTTTCATGTTTCCTTTTTTTCATCTTATTAATAGTTTTTGGATTCTGACTTGCATTGCACTCATGTTTATATTTAAGGTCTGATTTTGAGGTAGGTAGAATTATCTGGGAGAGAATTAGTCTGTCTTTGTACTGTCATTCCTTCCTGATGGATGGATGCTTGGGTCACCCACACAAACTAGTGAATCTAAATGCATGATTTCCCATTTGTTGAGCTTAAGGTTTGTGTCCAACAGTTCAAAACCAGTAATAGTCAGATTCTAGTAGCAGTATTTTGAGCACATTGCTGCGTAACTAATACTTTTTATATATTTATGAAGTAAAGCATACATTACATGTTAGTATTGGTAATTGTTTCACAGCTGGAAAGGGTTAGTTTCCTGTGGAAACCTTCTTAGAGGAAGCTTATAAATCAAATATTTTTAAACAGTAAGAAAGAAATGTTCCCTTTTTTCTTTTTAAACTCAGGAAAAAAAAATCTCAACCTGCTTAAACCCTAATTCACTTTTTGGCATGTTCAAAATTGTCACAAGATTTAGAAGGAGATGTATTTTTAATGCCTAGATGAGATGGTCAGTCACTCTCTAGGAACCTTCAACAAAATGCTGGGTGGTTTTCTGGGTTCATTAAAATCTTCATGTTCCTCTTTAGCAAGCAGATCAGTCTAGACAATTACACAGTCCTGAATTTAGGCTGCCTCCCAGCTTATAAGGGCATCTTCCCATGGTTGTTATAATAGAGATAATTGGAGCCTCTTTGCCTATCTGTCATTACAAGAGAGAGTTTGGTTGGAGGAGTGCAGAATTAGAAGAGTGTATGGTACAGTTACTGCTATTAGAGGCAGCTTAGTAAGAAGCAGTGGCAGACAAATGGGAAAAGGATGATGTACTAAACCAACATTCTTTGGTGCCATAATTATCTCAAAGTAAGCAAAGGAGTGTAATGATGATGGAACATTTATGTCTAGAAGACAGTGAAATTCCACCCTGTATAATCAGCCATTCACCCTCCCTGTAAAGAGCAATTGCCAGGTACTACTAGGACTTGAGAGTTTAACAGTAACGTCAAATTTATTGTCTTTCTATAGAAATACTATTTCAGTTGTACTGCATGGCATATTCTCCAGCTAATTGCTGTCATGTGTTCCCCATAAATTAGTCCACAGTATGGAACAAAAATCCCATAGACAACTGGCCACGACTTTTTGAATATATATTATGTTTGAGAGGTGAAACTTGTTGATATAGTATGATCAAATCTTTTTGCAGAAATGCATTATTTCGGTAAAGGTTTTGCTGAAGACGTTTCTTGAATTCAGGAAGGAAGGAATGATAATGCAAAGGCAAACTAATTCACTGTAGTAGGTGGAACACCTTCCTGGGGTATAGATCCTGGTTCTGTCTAATTTAGAATAGAGACTTCAATCTGAATCTCTGCACACTGCATTTTCCTCAGGGCAGTATATTTAAGGTGAAGTTTCAAGAGATGGCTGATAACTCATGACTGAGGATAGGGCTGGACTTCTTTTCTCTCCTGCTTCTGTGAACCTAATCTGTTGTGTGAGCTCTGGTGCTCATCTGACTCCTTGGAGAGCCTGCTAGTCGTCCTAAGCTAGAAGAAAAATACATTAAAAAAAATTATTTAGCTGAATGGGCTCACTGAGAAGCCAGGGAAGCATCAGAGATGTTGGAAAGGAAAAGGAAGAAGTTCAGACCTGGGAGGATTGGGAAGGGGGATTTCCCCTTTGGCACCAGCAAATCATTGGACTAAAAATGAGATATCATAAGAAAATCTGCTGACCTGCTCTTTCATGAAGTATCTCCTATTAGCATGGCCCTATTTTATATAAATAATTATTTTGCTAGAGAGCTTGTCTAACTCTAAAAAAGGTTTGGTTATGAAATTAACCAGACATGTAGGAGAGCTTGATTGATAGACTTTGGTTTTGCGACATTTTTTAACGATCTCAGTTCTGTTCCAATAAAAGAAACGCTTGTGTGTATTTCAGATGTGTTCTTCCTTAATCCTCCCAGTGATGGGGCCAGTCTAGTGCAGGAAAATACCATCTTCTGAGCTAGTTGAATGATTTTGGCCTATAAATAGGTTCTGAATCTCTGTGAAATACCATAAGACTGGTACATAAAATGGCATCAATTTCTCTCATTCATTCTCTCAAAATTCGCAAATCTGTACCTGTCTGAATTTTCACATTTTTCTGTCTTACTGCAAAACTATGTTTTTTCTGTCACCTTTCTGCTTTTTCAGTATATTCTTTCCGGACAGGTTTTTGCATCTTCACTTTTGTCTTGTTTATTCCAAAATAATTTGAGATTCATTTATGGTAACATCCAGAATGGCACTTGTTTATGTGAGACTACTGACTGACATTGCTTTTTCTGATTCTTCTTAAATGTAGCATAAGAAACGGGATTTTCTTCTTTCATTTATACCATCCTTTTCAATGCTGTCAGAGGGGAATTTTGGTGGGGTGGCCACACAAGCAGAACCACACCACTGAAGGACTAGAACAACAGAGGGCTTTAAACTAAGTTATTTGAGGAGGAATAAGCTGTTGAAATAAAATGGCTCTCTTGAGTCTAACTGCATCTGCTGGAGACTTTAGTCAGTCTACATATTTAGATGGTGATAGTGTGAATGAATCATATGCCCAGCCCAGTACTGTAGATGATAGTCTATCAAGACAACTAAGCCTAGATGAGATGCTGAGGCCAGCTGACTGCAATGGATGCTGAGTGAGATTAAGTCTACCTCTTCATTGTGGAGGGATGGGCTTTTTCACTTGTTGCCCCCCATAAGGATTTGTACTGATTCCCTGCTCTACTGTCTGAGGTGAATTAGATACTGCATAGATTGTATTTTACTAATCTATTTTTGTTTTAATATTTATGAGCCACATTCTGCTCTGAAATGCATGACCACTTCTTTCACTGAAACAAATATAGATATAGAAAATATTTTGGGACAAGAGTGATCTAAAGTGTTTCAACTCAGAACTTGCAATCTCAGACAGGATTCTTTTACTTTGCACCATCTGTTTCATTTTCTGAATTAGTGATGTTTTTATGTGCACGTCACAGTGGTATGAGTGACCTGAGAAACATAAGGTACTTGGAGGATTTGACTCCGGGAGATTTGTTGGAACAAGGACTGAATCATTTGGGCTGCTTCCTTTTAGACAGATAGTAATCACTACATTTGGGAGAAAAAAAAAAACCAACAAAACCCAAAAAACTCCAAACCCAAAACAAACAAACAAACAAAAATGAAAAAAAGATGACATTTTTGCATACTGTATGTGTGAGGTTATTTTAAAACATAATGGAAAACATATACGAGAAATGGTGAAACAGTATAGGGTTTGAATTGATAGGAAATCAATAGTCAACTGATGAAGAGAGACCAATTTCTCAGCAGCCACAGAACCAACATACTTAAAAGCACATTATGGCTGTTGTAAACTAGTTAACAGAGGTTGTAAAAGAGCTAATCCCCTTGAAACCTAATGTTACTACATATAATGATTTTTTTTTTTTTTTTTAATGTGGACTGCCTTCTGGTCAGGTAATTAAAATAAATAATAAACCACTAGTTAATTGTCCATAAATGCTGGGATTTCCACTTTAATTATTAATAACAAAGTTGTTTAAAAAAAAAAAAAAAAAAAAGATGATGCAATATGTGCTCTGATGATTGTACATGCCCTTTGGATTACCTCTGGTGGAGTGGTGTCCTGCTGTCCACAACCAGTATGTGTGAGTAGCTTTGAATAGCCATTGTGAAAAAGCCACAGATAAAAGTTCGTTATTTCTTACTTACACATATTCAATAATTTCTACCTGTGTTCTTTGTGCTACAGATCACTCAACACCGTTGTGCCAGCACCCTTCATTTACACTAGAGTAAAAAAACCCAAACATTTATCAGTTATTTGTGTTACTGGTTAAACTATAAAAAAAGAAGGGAGAGAGAAAAAGAAAGCTTTTACCTACAAGATTTTGGACTATTAAACACAAGGGCTTGTGTCATCCTTTTATTTAATAAGACTCTCAGTTTTTCACAAATGACTATTGTAATTAGACTTTGCTTCTCTGATCTGAAACCTGATCTTCTGAAAGGAGACGTAGCTGTGTTATCAATTGACAGGTTCAAACATGAAAAATAAGATAATGAATGTTGCAAAAAATAAATGAAGCATACATAATACACCCAAGATTATATATAATTTTGTTAAATTAATACACCATTTCTTAAAGGTAGCAGAAATACTGTGAAATGTCTTGATGAAATGGAAAAAGAAAATGTTTCATATTAATGCCATTCTAATGGAAAACCACTTAGAGCAAATAACTGTAATTTGCATTCTGATCCCTGTTCTGTGAAGTGGCTTATCAAAAAGAAATACTCCATTACTTCTCTATAAAAGTTCTAATTTTGAATTAAAAAATACTTTTCAGGTGGATCATTAGAAAAAATTCTGTCCTTTAAAAGCCTGTCTCCCTTATCGGAGTGCAACTTTAAAAATGCATTTTAAACAATTTCATTCTGTACATGACAGGCTAATTTTTGTGTTCAGGGGTAATTATTTAAACTTGTAAGATTCCTGTCCATTTTTTTCCTTTTTGCACACACAGACACTAAATTACTTTAGGAACAACCTTGTTCTGTTCAGAGAAGATATTTGTAAGAGGTTTTTTTTAAAAAATCTGGCCAAGAAAGTATGTTCTTCAAAAAAAATGTGCAGAAACATATTAGTGGAGACGACACTACAGTTGATAAGAATTTAACAATTACCTATTCTTCATTAGAAATTTATGCAGTTCAGTTCTTATATAGACTTTAAGTCATGGAGTTCCCACTCATTTTGGTCCTGTGAAATAACTCAGTGCTGATTGTCTCTCCTTCCCTCCCCCCTTTTTTTTTTCTTGCTTTAAATGACTAGTGATTTTGGACAAGAGACTCAATTTCTGAATGGTAAGAAGGTAACGATTTAGATGGGTCTGATTTGGAGAAGGGAGATAATTAGCAAATGATGTTGGCCTTAGGAAAACTGCAGATGAATACCCAAAACTGATTGGAGTAACTGTGCACCTGAAACTTAATGAAGCAGGTATCATTCGTTACAGGTTGGCTATGACATGGAACACTTTAAGATTTACATACCATACTACATGAACAACCACAAGTAGACTTTATTCCAGCTGCCTTTATTTTTGAGGAGCTGAAAACCTGCTATGCTCATCTAAGGGCAAGGGCTTGTTGTTACCATCTCTTGTTTTGACAGGCATCATGGCTTAAACAAGTTTTTACATTTGGAACTAATGAAATGGTGGATAATCACTAAAAATGAAAGTGAGAAAATCAACCTGTTTAATTTCACTAATTATTGGTAGGCAGCAGTGGAATGTAGCAGTCGATATTTCCTTTGATCTTACAGCATAGAAAAATGTTGTTGATTTGTTTACTTTAATGTCTAGCCTATTTGTGATGAAACAAATCTTACCTGCTCTTTCTAAACTAAAATATGGTTCAGCCAATGCATAAAACATTTTAAATGCTTGGCTTCTGTTGATAGCACTGTAATGAGGTTGGAAATGTACTTATCTGTAGGCATTGTATAAAGCCTAAATATAGCTGTCACGGTACCAGCAATTGCTTTGGAAAACAGATTTCTGAAACATTTAAGGCTCTGCTGAATGCTGAATCATTTCTACTTTGTGAATGATTGCTATGGACTTCACTAGAGCAGCCAAGTGGCCTGTTTTATAATAGGAGGGACCCGTGGCTCAGCATAGTATGAACTTTTCTGTACCAAATTAATTTGTGTACAGCATGCTCATCTAGGAAAAGCTGTATAATATGGACTAAGCAAATGCAGGGAAGCAAAACATGTTCTAAATTAATAACCATGTCCTAAATTAATAATCATGCATCAGTTTCAGACTTAGAAGAAGAGAGGGAGGAGAAGAAGCAACAGTAGCAGTGGATAGATGATTTAGAAACTCCTCAATACAACAGTCTGAAATAGTCTCTTAGAGAAGCCAAATTTAGATGCACCTCATGTAGTGCTCTCAGTTGAGGGTCACAAAATTTACCAGAGCCTTTGTCAGCAGCCAGGAAGAAAACAGTCATATGGTTTGAAAGACAATTCACACTGCAATGACAGCTTCTTGCAGAAATGACTGATGTTATTTAAAATACACAGTCAGGAACGGATGTCACCAGGGCTGAAATGTGTGTGCCTCCTTGAACCAACCTGTTATCTTTAAATATGTGAGTATATGTGTGGAAGGATAATTTGGAACTTTGTGAGTGATTTAATAAGTGCCTGAGTTTTGGTAAATACTACTTTTACTTTTTCTATAATTCATTAAAGACACTGCAGTTACCTATATGGATTTTGCTATAACAGCCACCACCAGTTTTTATGTCCATCTTCAGCAGTGAAGACACAGTTAATCAAAGGCTTGACCTTGCATAACATTGATTATCACAATAAATAAAGTACCAATTAAATTCAATGTTACTTAGAAGATTTGAAATAAATTAATGGAATATTAATTGACAATTGTGACATCATTTTGCTTGAGGGACCAATCTTTTCTCCCAGGAATGGCTATACTGAAGTTAGTAAATAAATCCAGGAACTCAAGTAAATAGAGTAAAGCATTTATTAAAAAATTAGCTGCATTGCCATTTTACAAATAAAATCAACTTTCTTTTGTGATGCTTATTACTCACCTATGGGAGACTTTTGGAGGGGTGACTAATTCCTGTGTTCTTCTGAGGATAAGTATTAAAATTCTTTTTTTCATATTTACTTTTACACTTTGCATAGTTGAATGTCTAGGCTTTGGAAAAATTGGATTGGGCTGAGCCCTATTCACTTTTAAGTACCAGCCCACTAGTGACATTTCTGTAATACAGGATGTTTCTCTTAGCTGCTGCATACAATCCAGGCTGTGAATAGCATCCTTCTTTTCGCTTGGCCCAGAAAGCATCTCACAATTGCAGCCTCTGCTTTCAGATGTCTTAGATCATTCTTCCCACTCAGATTCCAGGCCTTTATAACCAGCTGAATTCTTTAGTATATCACATCAGACATGCTGCCCAAATGTAATGATAACATTTTCAACAGTGTAGAGCTGGGTTGAATGATCCATTTAAAAGAGAAGGATTGGTTTTTATTTCCCCTTTCTGTCTAGTTTTGGAAGCGCTTCTCTAGTATTTTTTCTGTCAAAACCAGTATTTCAAATGCCTTTTTAGTTTGGCCTAAAACTCATTCGGCAGAAAGGACTAAGGTGACTGGATCCTGAGTTGTGTGCTTTGAATTGCTCTTGACTGGAGACGTCAGGTTTTAGTAAAACTCTACCATACAACATATGTCAATACTGTTGCTTTCAAGACAGACTCTTACTAAAAGTTATGCGGTGAAGCAGTATAAATTATTGACAGACTAAACCCTTGTCTGTCACATGCTACCTGCTCCAGGTGCCTATATCTGCAGATGTAGTAGACTGGATCGATTCCTCTTTTTGCTCCCTCTGTCTTTCTTCATCTCCAAATGCAATTGATCACTGCCCAGCCACTATCTTCATGGTGTGTCCCTCCAGTAGCCACCTTGTGCTCTGTTTGTCACCTTTAGCTGACACTATTGATTGCTATTTTTCTCAGTCTCTCTTTTAAAAGCTTGAACTGTATACAAACCCACGGAGAGCTTAAATAAGTCAAAAGGAAAGAACCCCTTTCTTTCATTCTCCACCCTCAAAAAGCACTTAAATGTGTGTGTGTTCTTGCCTCAGACAGATGTTATTTCTCCTTGACTTACCTCATTTCCTGGGAAAAAAACAACAGAATCTCAAATATTAACACTGGCAGCTTGCAGTCCTGTGTTTCTTCTCTGAGCCTGCGGGGCATACCTTAGGGAGCTTGTGTTCCCTTCCAAGTGAGGCTTAGTGTGGTGCTTATTCCCTAGAGCCTGAATCACTATTTAGTGAACAACCTCACTGCAGCTGTAGAGAGGAAAAAAAGTCTTGTACTAAGGGAGGCTGGGGATTTTTTGAGCATGTAACTTTCTTGAATCTCACCCACTGTTCTGAAAGTAACAAAGATGATTAGGAGATCTGGAAGGAAAGGTGGTGTTGGATTTTGTCATACCCACCCATCAATGCTCTATTCTCTTTCATGCTATCTAGGGGCTGACATCAAAATGGCAACTAATTAAAAGTAAAAATGTAAGCATCTTTTGAACTTCAGTGATTCTTCAGAGATGAGAGAGGTAGCTGTCCTCAATATTTTCATAGCTGCTTACTTTTAACTCTTAAGCCTGCTTGAAGTATGTTTGTGTTGTAAGTTAATATTGTTGGCAGATTTACTCTGAAATAAAGTACATCCACTAATTAGCTCACTTGCAGTGTTAGCCAAGGTGCTTCCCCCCATGGCCCTTTCCAGAATCTATAATTTTTCTTCCCTAGAAATTATGGCAAAATTCATGTCACAGTAACGGTAAGAAAAAAGTAAAAAAAACCCAAAACAAAACAAAACAAAACAAAAAACCACAAAACAAACAAATCTGGATTCTGATTCTCAGTTAGTGTAGATTCTGGTGGCTTCACTGAGATCAACAGAGAATTGTTTTGGTTTTTTTCTTTATAAGCTGGTCATTAATATCCCTGTAGTATTTTGATATAAGATATCCAATTGCTGCTATTCTTGCTCATAAGAGGAAAAATGTGTCAAACCTGAAATTGACAGACAGTCCCCCTTAGTATAGGTTGACACAGAAGTTGGGATACTGCTCTTTGCTTCATTAGGACCATTTTTCATTTAGTGGAAATGGTTTGTATGAACATAGTGGAATTTGTTTGGAATAGGTATTCTGCTTCCCATAGTACACATTCTTGTCACATGAAGGGTGATAGCTTTGTCTTCAATTTTTTTTTTTTTTTTCAATGTGTGTATGGCTCTCTCGCTACTGGCCTAATCACATACACAGGTTTATTCAGTACTTATCTCTTCAGGTGACTTGCACCCCATAGGAGCTCCAGTCCTTATAGGAGTTAGAGCTGAAGCAGTCCTGCACAGTCATTCTTGCTAGCACAGGTTGTTTACCAGTATATATTTTCATAGTATTTATCCAGAGTATTTTTGATTAAAATGTGTTTCATGATATCCATCACAGTGGTATTCTCCTTTATTCCTTATAGCTCCTCATTGCTCTTCTTTCCTGGTGCTTTAAAATATTTGTAAAGAATCTTCTTCCTCTCTCATTCCATTCTCCTTGTAAGTATCTTGCCATGCTATATGTGTGTTTATATTGCTTCTTTTAATTATCCTTCATAATTAACTCTAAGTTGCATATCTATAAATTTTGCTGTTCTCTGGCTTCTCTGATTTACCAATTTCTTTGCACTAATGAAATACACTGAATATAATTAAGTTCAGAGCACATTCATTCATACTAGAAAAATGTAGAGAAAAACAGTACTTTTATGTTTCTTATCTGTGCGTTACCTTCACAGTCTAAAATTGCTTCTCATGTTTTTGGAGGTTTATTTTTTCTATCCGTTTTGCTATTTTGCATGCACATGTGTCCTTACCAATGAATCTCATCTTGTTGATCCAGACATATTTTGAATCTGGCTTCTGTTACTTTAGCATTGATCTTTCATCGTTCTTGAACCTTAAACCCCCTGGGTGCATCATGGCCAATCCAAGCACTCAAGTATCATAAAATAAAAGGAACTCAAACTATTATCCTTTAATCTGCTCTGATATTGGGTTGTCATCTGAGCTATAAATTCAGGTTTTCCTCCCACAGCCATAACAGTAAGAAACTTTGCATTACTTTTAGATAAAAGCTGGTTTGGCCTAAAACCAAGTTCCACAGCTAGTGGCTTAGTTACTGAACAACTGTGATGGACACACCAATGGATTTAATGTAACAGTGATACATTTGTAGGCTAGTCAAAAGTCTTTAGAGTATATTCTTCTTGTGGTGGTTAACTGGAAATGGATTGAAATCCTAGCATTTGAAAGTACAGTGCTATTTACCCTGCTTACCATTTCAATAAAGAAAAGAATGCCTTGTGTAAACTCTAGCAATTATCCTGTATATTTTAGTAAAAAAAAAAAAAAAATTTAGTGTATGTTGACTTTGAGCAGCAAGTAGTCAAGCCTGGATAGTTAAAATTATAGAGTGAAATGTGTAAATCCCAATTCAGTTGCTATGGCTTAGAAGCAGCTTATCTGTACTGAAAAGAAAGAAGAGCAAATGAAAATGCTTTTATGAGAAAACAATGTTTAAGAAACATATTGATCCTAGTACTCTGCTAGACATCCTTTGTTTTAAGGTTTCTGGTAAACACAACTACTTTTTAATGAAAAGGAAAAGAAAAATGCTTTTTGGGTGTCCAATTAAGCAACAGTTTACCATTTTAAGGAAAAAAAAAATTCTGTCTTCTCAATAGCAGTTGGGTCTTTTAAATACAGACCTGGAATTACTGCAATTTAGAAATAGGAACATAGGAGAGAAATCCTTTGTAAAGGAGAGGGCAAATTGTTTCATTCCTTTGCATATTTTGGAATTATTATGGTTCAGATCCCTTGTTATTAAGGGTTCTTTTCTTTTTTTTTTTTTTTCTTTTTCATTTATTCCTGTTTCCTCCTTAGCTCCTTAATACTTCCTCCTCACACATGCTTTCCTCATTTTTTTTCCAAGCTGTATCTCTGTAGTCATGGTGGGGGCGCTCCGCATCAACGCTGAGGAACAGTAGAGGGCTGGGATGGAATTTAGACCTTTTCTCTGAAGGAGGGATTACAGTATGATATCTAAAGTAAAATAATTCTGCTCTAGATGGAGATACTGTCTATGTCTGGGAAATTTCCTTCGGTGCAAGGTCCAGGGAAAATATGGGGCTCCCATGTTCACATGAGATGCATACCAGCTGCAGATATCCCACTGGATGATCCCAAGGTGCTTTACAAATCTGTATTTTGGTCATCAATGAGCTTTGGGGTTTTACCCTAGGTTTTTCTCAAAGGAAAGGTAGAAGCAAGAGCTCAAGCATATAGTTACATAGTAGAGAAGCTGCAGAGGAAAATGATGGGAAATCAGGATTCAGAAATTCTGCTGCTGAGGAAACTTTGATTCTTTCTCTTGTGTTTGATCCTTAATTTTAGTCAGTTGGCTGGAACACAGTGAACTGACAGTTCAATTTTCAGCGCCTGCCTAGACATGCTGAACACTTGATAAGAAATTAACGGATATGAGAATATGAGGATGTAGTGATGTCTCTACGTGCAAAGAGCAGAATGGCAAGACCAGAGGAACAGATTTTCCAGCAACAGGAGAGAAAGTAACTGGTGAACATCTGATTTTGCACAGAAGTGCAAATCACTTTAATCTGCACTCTAATATACATTAACTGATGAAGAAGGAAGAAATTTATTTTAGGACTTGCCTCTAATCTCAGTTCTTCGGTCACCAGCAAATCTTATTTTAAAAAGAGGGTGGGTTTTATGAGTTAGTAATTCTTATCCCTTCATGGTTTTAGCTCTTTAAGGATGTACAGGCCAAAAGGTTCAATAGTGTTTTCTTTTTCACTGTAGGGTGAAATGTTGAACAGACGTGTTGAACAGGCTGAAAGATGATTTCATTATCTTCAGTAGAGCAACAAATCATTTGAAACTTCTTTATTCTTTATGTTGAATTGTGCAATAAGTCAGCACTTGTGGATTTCAGTAAAAGTATATGGATTTATGAGCATGTAGAAATATTAAGATGATATATCCCCCTGTTATTTCTTCGCAGTTGTCTGGAATGAAACTGAAGTTTGCACCCTCTTCATGCCAGCTGGCATTGTGGCTTCTCCTGTTTGTCCTTTATTAGGATATTTTCCTGTTTGTCTTTGTATTGGGGCTCAGATAAAGTAAGCAAACAAAGTATTCAAAGATATGTCTATAATAGCGCTCCTAGAATACTTCTGTTTTCTATTTGGCACTGCTACATGATGAATATACGGATGTTTTCAAAGCAGTGTCTTGAGTGATTTTTAGATGTGCCAATCTAAGAGTGAACAAGAAATTTACCCAATGTGAATTATATTACACTTTTTTTCAGTTGAATTTAACTTCATGTTCTCTTAGGATATTTTACAACTTATTTAGGCTAGTTTTGACCAATCCATGTTTTTGTTATCAGAATATTTGGTTGACCATTAATCAGTATTCCAGATTATAATTTAAAATATTTTCATCCAATACAAAAAGAACTGTAAGTCAGACTTTAGGCCCCAGCTACAGTTTTTACGTATATTAAAACTGGAATTTATCTTTGCATTTGTTTTATATAAGCATTTGTGATAAAATAAAAAATGCTTCTTACTAAGGATAGAGCTGAATGATTTTCCTGTTCTGTCAACATTTCTGAGATTTAAAAACTTTTCCTGATCTGTACGGGGATGAACCTGATTCCATTCCAAATTTTCTATAAAGCCCCACCCCGAGATGGGAATGCTTGGGACGAGGAAGTTCCTCATTCTGTGAGGTAGGTAGCATTGATCCTGCCAGAGCCATTTCATAGCTGGCTGAACATAGTGCCACAGAGGATTTCTCTCTCTAGTTGGCTCCGCTCATCTACTATAAGAAACTGGAGTCAAAGTCCTGAGGTTAAACAGGACTGAATGTGGTCCTGATGCTAGGCCTTCTCCATCTGTTAAGATTCCCTTTAAAACTGATCTACTTCCTGTTTTGCATTTAGTATTTCTCCTTGTTTGACCAGACATTCCATTCTGGATCAAAGGAACAATTTTCAATAAAAACGTCATCAAAACTTCTTCTATTAAATGAATTCTTCTATTAAAAATTATTTTGATTTTTTTTCTTTTGTTTTTCTTTGCTGTTCAAACTTCAGTAATATGGTGGTTGTTCTTCCACACCACTGGCCATATGGAATATTCAGGTACAGTGAGTCTGTATCCACTGAAGTGCAGATCATCTCACCCTGGGACTTAATCTGCAGTCTTGCAGTCTGCCTGGTGGGGAGGTGTGACAGCAGATAATTACAGTTACTCAGGTGCAAACCACAGAACAAGTTATGGCTCAGTCATGACTATTTTCTTGATCCTTTTTATGGTGGAAGCAAGCTAATTCACATCAATTGGCTTGTCTCCTGTTGTCTCCCGCTGTCTATGCCAGAGCTTCTCCTACTTTTTCCCTCAGTCCAATCTTTTACCTCATGCTTGTTAATTCTAGTGAGGAATATTCTCTCTCCTCCCTCCAAAGTCAAAAACCAAACTGTAGAGCTCAGTTATTCCTATTCCCTACATAAGACCCGTGACATTCCAACTCTGGTTCACTTACTTAAGAAATGCTTAGAAAAAAAGAAAAAACCAAACAAACCACCCCAACCTTTCTCTGTTAACAAAATTAAACAGTAGGGTGAAGTATTGTATGGACAAGATTACTGAAGACACTGTAGGTGTATGACAATGAAAAATGTAGCTAAATTGCAGACTACGGAAGTTTAGACTGAACTTGGTGTAATGCAAAAGGTTAATAAGGTACAGAAGTATAGTGAATATGCACAGAGTATGCATATTTAAACTCAGCTGCTTCTAATTTTTTTAAACTAAGAGTGGCAGCATTAAAATAATCATCTTGACTGACAGCTGGAGTATGTTTCTATTTTTATATTTTCCCTAGAAACAGCACAAACCTGCAGTTTAATAAGCATTCCTTGATTAAACACTCACTGAATGCCTGTCTGCTGTAATGTGGGGCTAGACTGAGTAGAAAGCAGACATACTCCTCATAATGGCTTCTTACGTTTGAAATGATTTAATTTGATCCAAGCATGGGATTCAGCGAGGCTGAACCTGCCAGTGTAAATGTATTTGTAAGGACATGTTTTAGAATAGTAAGCGGGC
Source organism: Nipponia nippon (assembly GCF_047370975.1). NCBI lineage: Eukaryota > Metazoa > Chordata > Aves > Pelecaniformes > Threskiornithidae > Nipponia > Nipponia nippon. The sequence continues at coordinate 47,335,213 of NW_028262369.1, read as the reverse complement.
TTGGTTGACCTCCTTGTCAGAGTCTCCAAGAAGCAATCCACTCAGGAATATGCTCTTACAATGCAAGGACAAAGTCACAAGGATGTCCTGCAGTGTGCTGGTACGTTACGCCACACTTGCACTTATTACAACCCTGTACATACTCATTTAATTCATTGGTGCCAATCCATCTCTCTATAAGGGGAGTAGTTCAAAGATTCTGAATGAAAATCTCTTTTGTGTAGTGTTATTTAAACAGTTCCTCCTGCAATAGAGACTTAACCGTTGTCAGTGATGTTAAAACTAATGTAGTTCTTGGCACCAGGGTTGTGCAAAAGGGAGTTGTGCTACTGTTTTAAGAGCGTACAAGAGCTTAATGCATTCTCACTTAGCTGTTCTATGCCCCTGGCAAATTCATGCCTGGCCCTAGAGAGGTAAAGGTAGATATGAAATTCTTGCATTGTTGTAAAAATGCTCACAGAAGCATGCACTTTATTTTTGCCTTTGCTTAAATATTTTTTAAACATCACAAAGGTGTAAATTTTGAAGGTAATATTTTTTTAAGTGAATCTGTTATAAAATTTAGTCCAGATTCTGGATACCTTATTCAGACTCTGAGTATTTATTCATTTCAGTAATCCTGTTGCCTTAAATATGTACTCCATCATGAAATGAGATTGTGGAGATTATCTAAATTGTAGCTGATAGAAAGTATTCACCTTCCCAGATGCTTGAAAGTCTGGTCACTTGAGTAACTAGGGGCAGAGGGAAGGAAGTCTACACTGCTTGTCTGTGGAATAAAATGTTCTGTTGGGTCTGAGCTGTGGGGGGAAAAAAGATGGTAACCTAAATTCATTGGAGTAAGGTAAAATCCTGATAGCTTGTACTTTTCACATAAATTAGCCATTTGAGCTGCAAAGGACATTTGACTGCAGCTGAATTTGTGCTGGAAAAGACGCTTGTCTGTCTGCCTTCATATTTCATCACTGGCAAACTAACTTAAGTTAAATTTGCACAGCTTTTTTCCTTGTTTACACAATTTTAGTATTACAATATTGCACGTATGACCAGAAGTTAGGCTGAATACATTACACAATTGCTTGAGGAACTGGAGAATCACAAAGGGAGACAAAATCCTTGCTGATGATGCTGACTTTTCATGATGTATTTGTGTATTATATCTGACTGGATAAATTTTTCTGGACATTTTTTTTGCTACTTAATTTTGAGTAGTCTTGCAACCGAGATGAAACTACTAGGTGAAATATCTATGTGAAGACGTGCATGGGAACACTATGCTTTCTCAACCATCTTTGGAACCACCCAGAGCAACACTGCCTTTTTTTCTATTCTGACAAGCTGGGTAAGATTCTGCTACTGCCAGGCAGAAAGAGAACATTTCCTCCTCTAGTGTCAGCTCTGGAAGTGTTGGGTCCAAATGAGGCCATGGCAAAGCAGCTGGAGACTGATGGTAAAATGGGGTTTTATTAATTTTTAACATTTTCATTTTTTCTGTGGTAGTATCTTCAAAACAAACTTTCCCTCAAGGTGCACTGTATATACTTGAGATTTTACTTTACCTTACCTACAAGCTACCTATGAGAGAAAGCCATTCTCTTTCTGTGTCTTATTGCATATAAATAATTTTGCTCCCAGATATATCAGATCACTTAATTCTATAATTCCAAGTCCAGTTTGTCGACAAATACATGCCCATAGTCTTGGAGCTTTAAGAATTCTCTTGGGCTTCTTTGAATTGCACACAGTTAATTACACCATTGTCCCATACTAGTTTTAAAAAAGCAACGGCCCAGGAGCAATTACAACATTAACTTTTAACAGGATAATAAACCTGCAATGGCACAGTCAATAACTGCACTTTCACATAGTATGTAATGCATTATGTGAATTAAAAGTGTTTTTCAGTTAATAAAAGTTGTGTAAAGCAAGCTTTTATCCATTAATCTTAAATGACCAGCTAAATCTCTGAGTAAAACCTATTAGATGCTACAAAAGACGTATTAAATAAAAAGGTTGTTTTTAACTTCAATTTGTTTAAATCTTTACTTAAAGGATTACTTAATTGCTCTTGGAATAATACTTTTCTAAAAAGATAACAAACTCCTTTCATCCTGCCACAATAGAAATGTTTAAGACTCACTTTTTATTTATGTCTAGATAAAGCAAATTCACTAAACTATGAAGTTGAAATATTTCATCTGATGATATTACAATACCGTTTGTATTTTCATAAAACCACCTTGACAAAAAAAAAAGAATAATTTTATAAGACTAAAAAAAATTACGTCTTTTTTGGAACCCTGTATTTAAAATGGCTAAAACCAAATGTCTTAAAGGAAGCTGAAGCCTCCTGTTCCTAATTCCCAGGTGCTAAACTGGACATTTCTTTAATATTTTCCAGAGCATTGTCCTGCATTTAGAAAGCTGGAGACCTACTTTTTGTAATTTTAACCAAGTTAACCCAGGTTCTGGTCTTCCTTATTCATTATGCACAATATACATGCATGTTAGTGTGTAACTATATTTTCCGCTACAGTATATCTGCGAACCTTTCACCACAGAACTGGACCAGAAAGGGCAGTGGCAAAGCTGCTGGTAATTCTCTTTTGTCTATGAAACCAGCTACTGCAGTCCACTGTATGCATCCTGCAGTTACTGTGAACCTAAGAGTGCTCCGCATCTGTTAGAATATTCTTCGCATGTGGCAAATGGAATCTGCAAACTTTGTGGGTTTTCTTTTTTCCCCCGAGGCGAAGGAAGAGAGAAGCGATTATTTCATAATCCCTCATGGAGTGTAGAGTGATCAAATTTATGTACAATTAAAGATGAATGTTCTATTTGATTCTGTAATAGCAAGCTAGCTTTGGAGAGTGGATGTTTTAGACTACATTTAGTCCAGAAGACTGTCAGATGGGAAGGTAGCATGACAATGGAGGCAATCACCGTAAGTGTGCTGACTGATCAAAGTCAGGTATAAGTCAAATTAAATTCCATAAAGCCTCACTTTGTAAAATGTTTTGAGGTTTCATGAAATTACATTTTAAAAATTCAGGCTTACAAGCAGGATAGCTGGTATTCAGTTCCTCTTTGAATATAGTATTTTTCCAATAACAATTTATTTGACAGAGGTATTTATAGTAGGCTTCACTTTGCAACTGTAGTAAAATACCAACATTCTCGTTCCCTCTTTTTAAAGAATTTTATGCTGGGTGCACACTGCATGATTATTTCTTAATTGCTAATGGACCTGAGTGCCTGACTGGTTGCAGTTGCATTAAAATAAATCCATATTCAGCTTATTGAAGGCAAAAGGGCAGACTGGGTTGTTGCTGGACAGCCCTTCCCTGTGTCTCAGGGCAAAGGTGTGACTGGTTTGCTCTGAAGCACTTCTACTTTTAATCCCCAGGGAAAGTAATTACTGGATGACCCTGTGTGAGGAGATGGTGAAGACATAATTTTTCCCAATATCCTATTGAATTGGTTCAATTTACAGGCAAGTTCTAAGGATACACACATAAAGGATCCTGCACATAGTTACCTGGGGAAAAAGGGAACAAAAGAAGTTGACTGTTTCGAGGAAAGCAGTTGAAAGGCAGCATTAGAGCTGGCCCCATCCTTAGGCGGTGTGCGCTGCATTATCATGTTTCCCATCAACTGTGTATGTGAAAAGAGGTTGGAAGCGGAATCAGTCACTGACTCAGAAACCTAGTAAGATTTGATAAATCGTTGTCAATACTTTGTATGATCTGTTAATTTGTTTCTGTAAGTTGAATAATGTTAGCTTTACTTATACAAGCATTCTGAACAACTTTACACATTTTTTTATTACTGATTTTGCCCTTCTTTGCACACAGTAGAAGAAACAATGTTAAGCTAAGAGTGCCTTAGTTATCTCTGCAGTGCACATTAATACGCACATATTTTGTTTGGTGTGAAGACACATGGAAGACAGTGGCAAAGCCCAGGATTCATAGGGTTCTGGTGTATTTAAATACTGTCCCAAATTATACTGGTGGTAAATGTACTCCATAAAAACTTTTAATGCAGATTCCTTGTGACGGAACCTCTACTAGAGGATTTTCTACAGAAGGGGTTAGTTTGTACCAGGTTAGTCACACCATTGAAGAACAGTGATATATTGTATATTATCAAACAATGGAAGGAAATGGAAAAGATAATTTAAAGTTGGGGGGTGTGTGTGTGTTTGTTTGTTTGTTTGTTTTAAACTAGGGTAACCATGTTTTCCCTTTATTTGTTGGGAATAGAGAGAAATTCTCTACCACAGAGAAGCAAAATTTACCTGTATTGTATCACAGTTATTTTTATTTAATTTGTAAGACTGGACACATTCCCTTGCTCTAATCCTGCCTCAGAGAGGTTAGCTGTGGTTTCTTCTGTGGTTTTCTTTCAAAAATAGGTTATTTTTTACTTTACTTGGTAATTATAGTTTTCAACAGCAAAAATATTTGCTAATATAGCTAACATCAATCTGTTATCGCATTAAACAAATTGGCCTTTTCCTCTTGACATTTAACCATCAAACAAGTCATTAACTATTATTGATTATTTAATAATAGCTTAGAAATTGTGACCCGATTTACGATGTGTCAACAGCTTCCCATTTGATTTTTCCCTAAGTAAAAAACCCAAACAAATCACCAGTTTTAAAAATTTCACTTATTAAATTTGTATATACATCACTTTCACTGAAACTCTTGTGTCAGGGAATCTAGCGAGAGAAATCAAAGTTGCTGGAGGGTCAACAGAAGATGTAATTCAGCCACTCCAGGCAGTCAAGTCCGGTTTGGTTTTTTACAGAGCAGGACAGCACTGCAAGAGTTAATTTAGAGGATGATGCATGATAGCTTTCAGTTGTGTCTGAAATGGCTTGTAATTACAGCTCAGTTAGACTCCTTTTAGGGAAGGACTGCCAGAAACTTCTTGTTTGATTATGCATGAATCAATTAATCTCTTTTCTACTTCTGTGTTCAGATGTAAAAATGAAGGCAATAATATGATGCGTCTCCCATTACTGTGCTGCTTTGTCATGCAACCTACAGTTCTTTTCTAGTGTGTGTTTACACGTGCGTTTAGCACAACATGGTTCTATTTCATGTGGGCAGAGTTTTGAAGCAAAAAAGAATTACCCTTAAATCTAATTATCTTTTAGCTATTGTCAGGGTGTCTGATGAAAAATAATCAATAATGGTTGTCTATATTTTAACTTCGCCCAGCTAGTGTCAGGTAAGCATTCTCCAGTGGTCTTTCTGCTATTGATAATCAACTTCCTGATTATAATCACATGAAGGATGAATGCATTTATCAGTCATGCTAAAATGTGCTTTGATTGTCATTAACCCGCTACAGCAGGGTGATTGTATTTGTGCAGCAGGGGATGTGACCCGCTGGCTCTTTCTGGCATGGTGAAAAGATAAGCAGAAAATATCAGCTCCGAGGGGACTGATGAAAATTCTGAAGAACTTGCAAAATCCTTTTATCAGACATTTTGCTGAATTGTGTTGGTATTTTCTGGCACAAATATACATTATAAGAAAGTACTTAATATTACACTGGATAACTAGTCTGGCTACAAAACTAGAATATCTTCAAATAGGAGAAATATTATGATGCTAACACAGTTATTCTGCCTTACATGTTCTGTTTATGTTCTTACGATGGGGTGAAGCAAGCCTATTCCACAGGATATAAAAATAAACAAGAAGGAAATCTACATACTTAAACAAAGAGCTTAGAAAGTAAAACCTCGGGCTACCTCTTTTAGTGAATGATGTTTGATGTGTTTCTATGGTAGTGTGAGAATCAACAATGAACAAATGAAAGAATGAATGTAGCCATATTCTCTTTTTGTATGATTGAAAAGAAACAGTCACTGGAAACAACAGCACCTTTATTTCTTCAATACATTAAGCAGACTTCAAAAGCAAATATGATTTTTTTCCTAAACCAAAGCTTCTAACTCTATTGGAAGAAGCTCTCTTCCATTTTGGGACTTTTTCTCAGTTACAGGGCCATTAATACATTCTCTAAACCTTGTACTGCACATGAAGTTAAAGACTGCACCAAATCAGGCCCAGGTGATAAGCCAGCTACTGTCTTTGATGCCGGTGAACTCCTAAATCACACTGTATAAAAAGGCATGTAATGCTTCCTGGACTTAGTATCCTGTTTACCTGGGAAATTTGTGTAGGACACCTGCTTTGTCTGTTTCTGAAGAGGTGATTGGTCTCCTGGTGCCTAGATGTAAACTAGGAATGTCTGCAGATTTGCAGGAGGAATCATTAGCAGGGGAGCTGAAAGTAAGAAGAAAGAGAAGAGGGAGCTGCCTGGGGAGGAGAATGAGAAATCAGTGGAACATGAGTGGGTATCAGGTATTAGATGGAGCTTTTTGTCAGGGGTAATTTGATAGAGAGAAAAATGGCAGAAAGGGAGGTGAATGCATGTAAAAGATGTGCAGCATCATTCACAACTTGAGGGCTGAAACAAATGATTAAGTCACATTTCTTGTTTCACCTAAGCAATCTATTCATCACTGCCTTGTTTGTGTGTGCTTAAGAAAATACTAGTATATCATCAGCCACAATAAATGAGGTACCATAAGTATACCTTTGAATATCCCAAATACAAAATTATTGAATCAAACTCTGGGACTTAAAACAATTTTTGGAACATGTTTAAATCAGACGAAGCTGCCAAAAAACAAAATAAAAAATGAAAGTGCAAATTGTTGTGAAGTATATTGCTCTGAGGCTATATCAAGTGTTTTGATATTTATTCAGTAGCATTTTGCTGTATGATTTCCGACTTTTCTGTGAGTCTTATCTTCAAAATTCCATTTATTCAAGGGTTCTGTTTGTTGTTATCAGGCCGTTCTGTGAGAGTTTATCCTACTGCTCACTAAAGATCAAATTTAAGCATGAAAAGAATTGCTTGCTGTTCCTGGAGTGTTAAGGTTTTGTACAAAATTCTTGTAATTTATTTGCTTTCCTATGCTTAAGAACACTGCAATCTGCCTGACAGATGTGCTGAGATTAAAGTTGATATAAAAGTAGGAAAATATTTGCTAGGACCATGTGAGTTTGATAAAGTGAAACTTATTTGTCCACTTTTTCTCACCACCACAAGTTCTTACTGATCACCCATAAGCCACCAGGCTCAGTGATCTGAAATTGCTTTTCCCTCACTTTAATAAAGCAGGGTCTTCCACTTCAGTGTGCATATCTCCCACATATCAAGATAGGTAAAATTTACTATAGTCTCTCAAAAGGCATTAAATTAATTAATAAAATATACAAAGCATGGATTTGGCAAAATAAACATAATTTTGGAGTTTGTTTCAACCATCAGCCAGTGGCATGAATGTAATGTACAGGAACTGGACTGTACACTTACACAGTCTTTCACATTTCAAAACCAATCTGAACCCTACCAGAGAAACAAGACGTAGACTAAATATGCATGGTGCATGTAATTAATAATGGCAAGTGCATGGCTCTGCTAGCCACATCTCCATTGATATCCCATGCAGGAGCGCTGAGTTGCACCCTGCATGCTGTTTCTCACGCTCACCGTGCCTCCAGCATGACACTTAGCTCATAAACTTTCAGGTCATTGCCTGCCCTTGGCTTGTCTACACCACACAGAGTTCAGCAGAGCGAGCAATGTCTAATTTCACTATCATCTATGGGTGTCTACTAAGGAATGGGCATCTGGGCCTCTGGAAGAGCAGGCTGCTCTTTGCATATGTCTTTCCATCATATTATATATGTATTCAAAGAGGAAAAGTTCAAATACTTCTATATACCATCCATTTTTTTTTATCACTGCCTTATTTGATCCCTTTTAGGTGTATTCACAAGGTACAGTGCAGCATCATGTGTATCTTCAGCATAGCTATAGTACACAATGTAGTAGTACCATTTAGTTACAAGCTCAGATTTTGCAGATAGAACCACATAGTATTGCTATTTAGTGTATTGTGTCTCTTGATAAGGCTTAGTAGCAATGCCATACTGATGTGTGTCTTATTCTCTAGCGTCTATCTCATTTGGCTCTGGCTTAAGGCTGTCTGCACCATGCAGTGTTGCAAAGTGTTTTTTACAGTACTGCACAGTAATTGTATTACTAGCTGATGAAGCCATCCATCAGTAAAAATGCAAGCTTTCTTATTTCTATTTAGGGAAGAAACTTCAGTTCACAAAACCTTATACACCTTCATTTTGTAAAGTTTTCACTACACTGTTGTATAGGATGTGTAGTGTAAGAACTTCTACTCCCAAAGCCAGACAATATCTTCTGCACAATTTCTTAAATGTATTCCAAAATGACCAATAATTTTGCCAACCTTCATGAAAAAAAAAAAACAACATTAACACTGAGTGGTAGGTCAATATCTATCTCATCAGCATATTTGCTGAATTTCACTTCAGCATGCTTTAGAGAGCAATTTACTAGTCATTTCAAGTAAATTTTAGCTAGAAAATCATTTGCCCCTCTCTATGTTATAAAAATAAAAAAAGCAAAGAGCATCATTGTAGTATTATATTGCAAATAATGCTATTGCTGTACAGGGCCTCCTGTTTTTCTTCTCAATGCCCTTTCTTCTGTTTTCTGCTAGTTACCTTTCAGTTCCAGTAATAAAAGATGATGAATTAATTAGTGCAAATGTATGATAATTATTTTCAGATGAAATAATCATAAAACACAAATGGTTTATAACTAATCAATAATTATGTACTATATTCAATCTTCAATATGCAGGGCATGTTTAAATAGCATCATTATAATGAAAATCAAATTATTGCACAGCTGTGTTGATTATGGAGCACCATTATAACTTTCATCCTCTTCATTTGGTTCCTGCTTAAGTCATGCTTTTGTGCCCACTTCTTAATACTGGAAAACGTCTCTCTCTTCTGTGCATTGATTTATAGTTAATATTGAGGCATAAAATTTCCTATTATTGTGGCTTTCTCAAGGTCTTTCACAGGTATTATACAGACAGGCTCCAAATTCTTTCACTGCAATAATATGGAAGCATGAAAGCAATATGGAAGATTAAAGACAAACTTAAATGATATATGTCCCTGTGTTTGGATTTAATCTGTGCCTGAAGATATTTTGACCTAAATTACCAAATATATTGCAGTTTCATGAGAGGCAGCTGCAGCCAGCTCATTCTGAGCTACTCCGATTTAACTTCATGGAATATGGAACAGGTAAAATTATTTATGACCCATTCCGTCTCCTGTTCTTGCTTTGGATTGAAAAGAAGTTTATACATTTGTATTCGTATGTCATTTGATTATTCTCTTGCTTTGCCTAAAGAATGAGAGAGAAAAAAAAAGGGTGATTAATATTTGACAAATCTCCAAAACTAAAATACAGTAGGAGTGAAATATTTGTGATATGTTCTTTTTGGCACATGTTTGAGGTTGTATATAAAGTTTAAGATATTCTCTGATGAAAACACTACCAAAATATGTTCTCATCCGAAATCCAAACCTTGTTCTGGACTTGAAGCTTGCTTGCAAATGGTCTTTTACTTTATAATGAGGAGTCTACACCATAGCACTGCAGTAAAAATCTCTTAAGACCAGGATGAATTTCAGTGTTCGCATACCTTTATTGTTTGACATGCAAATAGGCATTGCTTTTAAATTACCAGGAATGAAAATGCTGAACTTGTTATTTCTAAGGTATATAGAATAATTATAATACAGAATTCCAAAAGTTCTCATGTTTTCCTGAGAGCTAACCATTGTAAAAGGCAGTTAATACTTTCCGTGAGAATAAACAGGTGATGTTAATCATTTGGGCTTAAAGGGATCAGTAAAATCAACAGTTTGGCTCCCATTCTGCCCAGCACATTTGCCTTGGACATGGTAATCCTAACTTCCCTTAAAAATTGTGGCTGAGGTGGTGGTTATTTACTTAATGGATGACTTTTCATACAGCTTAATGAATGAGGCCGTTTCCCATTCAGTATCTGCTTGTAGGCTGCGCTGTCTCTGACTAGAATTGAAATTCATCGGTAGCAATCTAGGTGGTAAAAATATTAGGAAACAATGTGTTACTAAAGAGCTTTCCAGACATACAAGCTTTAGAACTAACAAATAGTGCTAACACTATTCAGACACAAAAGTGATTATTCTACTGTTTTCAAGTGGGAGAAAAAGAAAAATGAAAAGCCCAAATCCAGATTTTTGCTCTTCCTTAGGTTAAATTTTTGCCAAGAACTTCCCTGCTCAGCTTATTTTGTAACACAAATACTACCTCTTCCCCTTGGCCTTATCCTGTTGCTTTGTAGTGAATAAAACTGTTGAGGTTGCTGTTGATATTATTGATATGGCTCCTCTACAATTAAAATATCTCAGAAGTGTGATTGTGGAAGGGCCTCTGCTTTAAATGTTGAACACTGAATTTTATTCCAGGGTAAATTTTGGTTTTATTCAGTTATATAATAGGCACCTGGTGGGGGCAAATACAGAGACTGGGAACAGATTAATCTATGGAGGACTCCAACAACCAAGGCTGCCAATTTTCTCTGTACTATATCCACTGACTTTTGGTGGGTGTTTTGCCTGGAATTCTTTTTTGTCCCTTTCTGTCATTTTCATTTAGAAGTTGGCTGAGACTTTCTGCCTTTTCCTTGTTTAATGTTCTACTCCCGTCATTGTCTGGAGGCAAACTTTGGAACAAGTCTGGAGTGAAGCTCAAGCTCACAAGCGTGGATGCTTGGAGAGTCGCCTTCACAGGCACATGACAAGGCAGTGTGTTGCTTTTTACTTGAATGCATTGCAATACATGTGTTGTTAGTCAAGTGGCACTTCACTAACAGAGTCCTGAGCAGCAGGCAGTGGGCTTCACCAGCATCTCCATCTCATGCTGTGTGTCTCAGGGTTTCATTCGTGGCTCCTTACGCTTTCATCCTGTGTCCCTTATTTTGTGGTCATTCTCTCCTGAAGTTTCAAACAGGTAGCTAATTTGCCCACCAGTTTGACCCTTAGAAAAATTATGACAGAGATGTGCCTAACTTGATTCAGTTAGTCTTCTGTGCCATTTTTAAAAATAGAAGTGAAGACATATACCTCCTATGGAAGGTATAAATTGAATATGCTTTATTTATGTCTAACTTGTTCATTTAAGTAAAGTAACTTTATTTAGGAAATAAATTGAATGAAGAAAATGAAGAAACTATGCTACCTGAGTAATGTGTAAATAATTAATTTTAGCATAGAATTGCATATATTAATATGCTATCACATATTCCGTTACACACAAGATTGAGATAAATGATTTGGTAATATCTTTCTGAAAATAAGCATCTATATGGATTTAAGCAACATCAGTTAAAAATCTGAGATGACTGGAAGGCAAAAGCTAGCACTGTTTGAAGGAACTATTTTGTCTTGAATAGACCAGATGCCAGCCAGGTGCCAGGAAGTGTCTCTGCGGGGGCATGTGTGTCTGCCATAAGATTTTAATCCCAGAAGTGATGTTATGAGCATCTTCTCTGATCTCATATCAAATCACCTGGAGAACTCCCTTTAAGCATTCTTGCAGAATTTGGGCCTTAAACTGTAGTAAGACGCTGGAGATTTTGTGAGTCCCTGTACCTTACTTTGCAGAAGTTTTTGATTTTGCCATACTGCATTAGAGGCATGTTATTGGTCATTGATAAAAACCAAATAAACCTATGTTTGAGGATAAAAGCAAGTTATGATAGTTTTGGACAAAAGAATCAAGACAGGTTAAATATCAGCATTCATAAATTTTCAATTAGACTCAACTCCTGTACTTTAATTGAAGCAATAATTGTATTTGTAAGCAATTTACTTGAAATTACGGATATATACATTATTCTGAAATTATTAATTTAAAATATTTTACTAATTTATTGCCAAGCAAAACCAAATATACTTACAGAAAATTACCAAATTCCACATTAAGTTCAAATCACTCAATTATCTTAATTAGTAATAGTTTTACTTAAGAGTGCAGAGTGCTAAGCAAACCTGTGTAAGTTACAAGGCAGACAAACGTCTAACCAGGGATTCTATGATTGTAGAAACTATGGGTGAAGCATCAATGGTGTTAGACATGAGGCTACATGTATTAGGCTATATGCCAGACATCTGTATGTAATCTTCTAGTTGTCTTTTTGTGCTTAATATTTATTTTGTATTTACCCTGGAATTTACAAATATTCTTGCTGAATATTATGCATTTTGTGCAGATGTGTATTTTAAAGTTCCTTCCCTATCATTCCAAGGCACAACAAATCTTCTAGTAAAGTCTGTTTAACCACAAAAAGGGAAATTCGAGGTTTTCATCAGCTCCAGCTCCCCTGGATGCTCAGAGTTCCTAACATTATGCTCTTTGTAAAGGCATGGATCTGACCATGCAAATGCAAGTAGTGGAGTGAATTAAACGGACAAAATAACAGCCTAGGCTTCTTGAACCTATGAAATCAAGTCTGTGGGACTTATTTCATTTGACTTCCAGCTCCTAGCCTTTCTTCTGATTCCCGTACAGTAGGAATCAGTTTTGGATCATCAAATTCCTTCCCTTGAAACACAAAACTATCAAACAGTATCAAATCTTATACCGCTGCAGGCCCCTTACTATATTCTCCTTTTCAGAAATGTAAATAATTCCATCTTTAAAGCAGGCAAGGTTTTCCTTCTGATACTCTAAATGGAAGACAGTTCCAGGATGTTTCTCCTCTCATGGTTGAAAACCTACCACTAATTCCGACTCTAAATGTAATGCCCAGTGTACAGTCACTTTTTTTCAGGGCCCAGCATTGCATCTTAGTTATTGTATATTCTCTCTAAAGGTACCTACACCTTGATACATTTGTAGACTTCATCAAGTCTTAGCCTCCTTTTAGCTAAATAACCTAACTTGCATGGGACTGGTGCCAAACTGACTGCACATGGAGAACAGCTAAGCAAGTTGTACCACAAAGTGCATAAAATAAACTGAGAAAATGGATTTATTTTCTTCCATGAATCTTTGCCTGAAATTGCTCTTAGATAATTTTGGGCATTATTAAGAACAATATTAGAAACATTTTATCTTTGTGATTTTTTTTTTTTTTTGGATTGACAAATATGCTTTAAAAGTGCTGTTTAAGTAGCCCCAGCACATACTTTCCTAACATCTTACCTTTCCACAGGGCTGTATCTCTTATCCTTTTATGTTTACAGTGCTGTTTTGACAGTTAATCCATTTTGCTTTTTATGTCTGATGCTTCTTGAGAATAAAAGGTGTCTCTGAAAATGCTCGGTTTTTTGCCCTGTATTTCTCACATTCCTCTTACCTCTTCGGTCTGTCCCTCTTCCGAGAGGAGCCCTGGAGGAGCTGTTTTTGCGGCATGTTCCAAGTGGTATCATTTCTGATGGAGGGATCTGTTCTGAACTCAGTGTTTCATTTCAGCAGTTCTGCTATGCATTCATGCTTGTAAAAACATGTATTTCCTGCTGGCTCGCAGGCTGAAATTTCCATATACTCTTCAGAGCAAACCTAACGGATGACATTAATGTTTTGTCTGAATGATAAGTTAGCCTGCTGGATAGCTAAAGGCTTGCAGGCCACATCCTCAACTAGGATACAGTGGCATAGCTCTATTTGAAGTCAATGCAGCTGTGACATTTCACATCAGTTGGAAATCTCTCCTGTGAGTTTTAAGGGCTTTTGTGTGAATCTTCCTGCCTTGTTAGTATGTCTCATGTAGTGTGAAGCAGACCCATTGGAGATGGTAATTTTATGTGCTGAATAAGATGTTACCTAGTGTGAGTTGGGGTGATTTGTTAAAGGAGGGGAAGAAGATACACACAGCCCAAAGTGCTTCTGTTCACCTTAGAAATTCATCTAGTATACAGATTTGCTCCAACAAGGCTATGTTGGATGTCACAAGACATGGTTTATAATTAATAATGATTTTCCTAGGCACAGACTGAGATTACAGTTAAGTTTTTATCTCTAATCCTTTGCTTTAACATGGACTGTGCAAATTTAGCATGTTTTTTTTCTTTTAATCCACTTAGTTTTGATTTCAGCGTCCATGTTAATTTGTGTCTAAAAGCAGCAGGTGTGGATGTCCTTGGGAATGTTAGAACTTCAGCTCATCAAGTTTCCTATGATGCCTGAGAGACTCTCTTTTGTTTTAAGTTCATCCTTTGTACTACCTTTTCAACTATACATTTTAATATTTCTTCTCTCTGTATGGTTATACAGAGGGCTGGGGAGATGTAAGAAAGTCCTGCAACTTTCTCCATAGTGCTTCTGGCTCAGGAAATTTGGAAAAGGTGTATAACTTATGTTTGTATGTTCAGAGTTTGCCAGCAACCTTGCTGCCCTGTATTAGACCCAGGGAGAAGAAAATAAGGGAGACAATGCAAACTTAAATAAACTTTTTCTAGTCTTCTTGTTTGCTTCTAGCAATGATAAAAAGACATTGTTGCACATATTTTAGTTAAGTCACTCTTGCTTCACAATGAAAGACAGAGAAATATTTATTTATGCAATGAAAAAAGATTGTTTGGAGAACAGCTTACGTTTACTAGAAACATTAACAGTACAACTTACATTTCTGTAGGTCAGCCTTTCTATAAACAACATAGATTTTATTTCCTCTTCATATCATAAATAAGCTCTTGTACATTGCAGAAATGTTTATTAGTTGTGTTGGATTTAGAAATATTTCTGGTTTGGATCTGTAAACCACCAGTGGGTAGAAATTCCTATACAAGAGAGACAGAGAGATATATGAATGACTCTGTGCTGTGAGAGTTGTTTTTACACTATTGAAAGAAATATATGTGTCTCTTCCTAAACAGAAAATATCTTGACACACAACTTCTCTCACAAACATAACTACCTAGCCACCACTGCCCGGAACAGTGATCTATGAGCTAGATGAAGGGAGGAAACAACTGCATCCATGTGATCATGGTGAGATCTGACACATGATGATATGAATGCAAGAGTAATGCTACACAAAATGTTGCTAATGGAGGATAAAGGTAAGCATAGGAAAGATATAAAATTATGCTTTTAAAAATGGTCTTGCAATTAAATTTTTTTGTGTGAAATTACTTTCATGTGTGTATGTATAAGAAACATATAATGAAGGAAAAGCAAGACCATGTCACTGAAATGTAGGCACTCCATTATTAATTTTGTATTGATATGCATATATTTATACACACGCACAAATCTACGTTAGATATTCAGGTTGCACAGGATATTCAGAATAGGTGGCCATAAACCAAACCAACATACTTGGAAACTATACAGTAGTTTGGATTCATTTTACCGAAAGCCTTTCTTGAATGTATAATGCTCTTTTGCATATAAATAAGATTAGAGTCATGATTCTCTGTTTTGGCTATCAAGAGTGGGTGTGTGTGTAAAATAGAAGTTATTCCTCATCAGAACACCGTCAGTTTTGATTTTTAAGGTATGCTTGAAGCCATTCAATTTTGATGGAAGGTTTTAATAGTCTTTTGGGGATTTTTATTTAAACGCTGCAAGAACAACATATCACAACGCTAGCATTATCAGAGCAGTAAAGAGACTTTCAGTGAGACGGTTCTAATTGTCTCCAAACCCTCCACCCATTATGACTTTCTTAGATATCAACAGTGAAATCCACACTTGATGAAAGCAAGCAGCTTGACTGTAGAATACTAATGAATAGCATCGGCTCAACTAATCTTGTGCATTGTAGTTTGTAAGGATTGCCTGACTAGAACAGGTCTTTAACATAAACAGTATTAAAGGGGAAAGTGAATTAAATGAAAGTAGTTATGGAGTAATAATTGTAACAAATAACCAAGAACCAAAATTATACTGCTTTGGCCAGTTCAAATATTCTTGAAGGCAGCATCAACACTGTCTGTTAACTACACGTTAACTATATGTTCAAAGAGGCCACGATTAAAACAGATTAAGTGAGATGAAAAAAATGCATGAATAAGAAATGTGTCATCAACTCACAGGGTTAATGTGGCTATGTGATGAAGTCATTGATACGTAGGCAGATTTAATTAGTGCAAAAACATATGATTCAAATGTCAGATCAGAATCAAGAAGAATTTGAGAGCTCCTTTCTGCATGGAAGGAATATATTATGAGACAATGAAAACAGAGTAGGTGCTTTAGTCTGCTGTCTGTGTAGATTTTTTTGCCTGTGGTATTGGCGGTGCAAAATTAGCAGACGTGTATTCTTATCTCTACCGCAACCTTATATTATAAGGATTCATTTTGAAATAGTATTTCTGATGCTAGAACAATATAGAAATTCAGGATCTTGCATGTAGATTGAATTGCTCATCAGAAAACATACACATCAAAAGAAGTTCAAAAATAAAGAGTATCTATGAGCAGAGCCTTCTAGAGGCCACTACTTTTATTTAGGAAAACAGTTACTCTGCTCAGAATGAAACATTAATACAAAGCTAGTTGTCAGTTTATAGGTAACACTAGTACAGTAAGTAGTATTTTGAGGAAAACCCTCTTGCCTCTGTTTGCTTTATGTGCTCTTTACATTAGCATGAATAACCAACCACTATACCCTGTTGCTTCTCACATTCAAGTTATGCCTCTCAGTTTCATCCCATTTAGGGCACCTTTCCCGCACTCTATCCTTTATTCTCGCATCTTTTCCTAGGGTAGCTGGATGAATTTTTGTCTTTTTTCTCTGCAGCATAAGCTGGCACTATCTCAAATGCTCATATTGTTGTTCTCAGCCAGTTTCCTCTCTCTGTGAAATGCTGTTTGTTGCTATGCTTAAGAGCTTTGTTTCTCTGGCTGAAATGATTTGCTTAGATGGCTCTAAGCAATGCTGTAGGCCAGTGCATTTCTGCAGGAGAGGTTCTGCTTTTTCTTGGTGACAGAAAAAGAGAGAGAGATCTGGCTGCTTGAAGCTGCCATCTTGTGCTGTGCTGAATGGGTAGGTAAGGTAAGAGTAAACTGGCAGTCACAATGGAGCTTTTCTTGCAGCAGAAGAGGCTTGCTTACAAAGGGCTAGGTATAATTGGGCTTATGTGTACAGAGAAAGATTTAAAAAACAGAAGGGATGTTCTTCCAAACCAAATCTGCCAAAAGCTTCTTATTCAGAAGGAATGTGCATCCTAACGCCAAGAAATGGCTGAGATCAAGTTCCTTTTAGTGCCTGCGATGCTAAAGCGTTTGGAATTATTCAGCTTTCTGTCAAAATATGACCCCTAGGTTTTGAGCTTGTGTTCTGTATCTATCTGCCTTGCTCAGTGTGTATCTCCAGACTTAAATCTGATCACGTTAAGGATGTTTCTGCAGCAGAAGATATTTTTCAGTGCTAACAGGTATTTTTGACGTAATTGACACTTGAAGTGACAAAGCTGATTTCTGTCATTGATTAACTGGATGGTTGTGAGGTTTTTTTGTTTGGTTGTGTTTTTTGATAATGGCAATTATAAATTTGAATGTCCTTAGTATAGATCTTAATATTGTTTGTGAAATATTTCTTTGACAGTAAACTTTCTATTAGCATCTGTTGTGTGTGTTTGTTTATCTATCCACTCAGCTCTTCAATGCCAAAACATGTGAATGGTGCTGCCTATGTACACATGTGAAAAAGAGCTGAACAGAACAGAGCTCTTATAAAGCACCTGTTATTTTGCTTCAAGCCTCACTGCTATTTTCAGCAATTGGGATTCACAAAGGTTTTAGCTGTTATTGATAGTAGAATAAAAATAATACAAAAGTTATCATTGACTCATTCTCATTGGTTCATTTTTCGGATGCAAGCGGACCCTTTCCTAAGATGGGCAGTTCTTTCTACTTCTAAAGACCAGTAAAGGAAGAAGTACCAGAAAATCAGCTTGGAACAACAATAAAAACTTGTAAGTTTATAATGAGACAAATAATTGAAGGAAATTAGCCATCTATAATGTTTGAGTCCTGAACAATTTTGTTACATTTACATAGAAAAACGTATAGAGTCAGGACTCATGCCTGAATCTTTAATCCAGTTTCTCACTGAGCTTAAAATCAGATGATGGAACACTTGTTAACAGTGCATTAGTGCTGGCCCTGTGAGGGCACATAAACATATCGGAGAGATCAATCACAATTTAAAAGTTGTCCATTTGCACATGTCAATGCATCCATTTAAACTTCCACTCTGGTAATTGACTAAATTTTTTTGCATTTCTGTGCCTTTTGCAAAGATGATGAGAATGGGATGTAGTGACAGCAGGAAGCATGAGGTGTTTGCATGGTGCTCTAGTGCGTACATACTTCAGCTGACTCCAGCTGGAATGGCCAGTGCCCAGCACTTATGAAAATCCAGACTTCTGTAATTCTCCCTGAAGGCATCTGAGGAGGCTTTTTTTCCTATGTTGCATATCTGAATAAAGTGTGTGTCTCTTTGAGGCTGCTTATGCACTGGTGTATCTTTAACACGTACTACACAAAAATAAAACAGAAGGGAAAAGGGATGCTGGAGGGCTCATACAGAAACTAGTACCTATGATTATCAGCTTTCATCAGATTTTTACAAAGAGCAAAAGATAGTAAAATGGGCTTTATCTATGAATTATGTGCAGTTAATTGTCACTGGAGAGGAGAATGAGTAAAATATTTCATGTGCTTCAGTGGTACATTGGAAGGTTCTTAAATATAGGTATAAGCATATAGGGAATTGGCAGTCACCAAAAGCAAGATTAATTACATCTCTGTGATTAGTGTTTGGCCCCTAGAGCAGACAATCTTATTTGGTATATGGGTTTGGCAATAAACCGTGAGAGAGTTCTTTACCTATGGTAAATCTAACTAAATTGAAACTAATGGTTAAAATTCTGCTCTCAGTTATACTTATCTAACAGGATTAGATTGAAATAATGGAAAATGTTATGGGAAACAGAATGTGACTATCTTTACAAAGATTTAGCAATATCTTTCTTGTAGCTAGAAAACAGTTGGTGTTACTATGGGTCACAGCATAGGGTTTGTGGGCATTGATTTTTCCTTTTCCTGCGTCTTAAAAACAAAGACTGGCATTCAGCTTATGGCTTCCAGATTTAAAACACAATTTCCTGAAGGAAAAAAGTCTGCTGGGTTTAGTAAAATGTTTCTGAAATTTACATTCTTTTAAAACCAGTATTATATGCATGCATGCATGCTTTTTAAACTGTCTCTTTTTCTGTGGGTTTTTTGGAAATATTTTTTAAATTCAAAGGCTGTGTTCAAATTTTGTATCTGGTATCAGGCAATTTGAAGACAAACTAGGAATCATCAGCCTTCAGCTTATCTGTGATTCGCCTACTGGAAATGATCCAAGTATCAAGATGTTGAGCAAAGCAACAGTCGTTTTAACAAAGGAATCTCTTTTTTCCTCCAATGGCCAAGACTTTAAGAAGCAGAAGATCAAGAAACTGTATTGCTTGTTCAGTCAGCAAACTCTAATGTGTAGGTCGGGGTTGGTTTTTTTTTTTTGGTCAGGTGTTTACATTTAATTTTCATGATCCCCAAATACTTGAGGACCATTTTTGCCTAACTAGAGGGGATGCATACTCTGTGTTTGCACAAATGTCTACGCAGCTTCTGACAGGAATATTTGCACAGTTGGTTTTTTATTGTCTATTACAGCTTCCTCGTGTAGGATAAATTTGGCTATATCCATTAGCAAAGGTTGGTTATTTTTCACAGTGTATATAATCATGAAAACAGGCTTTTTGTTGTTGAGGTTTTGTAAGTTTTACTAAGAACACTACTAAAATGTGAATGTGTAAAATCTTGCTTTCTTACTTGCTCACATTGTATGTAACTAGTAGAAAAATGTTTACATATGTATATGACTTTAAGGACAGTGGTTTAACACTATCATGAAGAGTCCTGCTTCATTAGTTGCATCTTTACTACTGGTTTAGTTGTGTCCTATTCAGTTAGAAAATAATGTTTAATTAACAATATTACCAATGTTATGGAGGTGGTTTTGTGGATTATTTATGGCATGGCCAAGAGTCAACTGTATTTTGAGAGTCTGGGAGGGAGATACTGGAGTGGAAGTTAGACTCAGAAACCTCATAACTTGACCGTGTCTGTAAGAGATGCTTAATAGATAACAAGGATTTTATTTGCAAGTTGGTTCTTATTCAGCATTGAAAATTTGAGATACTCATCCTTTGATCACTGTATATGGTAGTGTTATCTGCAAATAACCCAGTTCAAAAGGAAGTTATCACACAAGCCTCTACACTTATTTGTGGTTTTGTTGTGCCTTACATTCCCCAGTTGAAGCAACGTTTACATGTTGGGGAAACTAAAGCATAATGAGGGTAGGAGTTGCCTAAGGCCATACAATAGATTACTGATAAAAGTGGGAACAGACGCTAGGTGTCTGAATAGTCTCTCTTGTATTTTTATCCATTGTCACATTCTGCACGGAAAACATAGCCTAAACCAAAGTTCATTGATGTTGGAAGAAATGGTCTCATTGACTCTGACAGGTATTAATTTAGATTCATGATATGTGGCCTAGGATGCACAACATCCTAGAGATGTAAAATGTTCACATTAAGAGCAGAATGTATTCTCCAAACATTGCTTTATTTTCATAACTCAGCCACTCCCTCTTTGGATTTCCTATAATATTAATTTCTTAAAAGACAGTTACGCTCTTTGAAACATTTGTGGGAGTGTGGGAGTATGTGTAGAATCAGTCACTTTTTGTAAGCCTGGTCTCTACTTCTATTACTGCTGCTTAAAAACAGGCGTTTAAACAAAAGTGGATTTTTTTTTCCCTTCAGAAAAGATTCTGTGCTACTAAATACTTGCTTGTTTTCCTTTTTCTGATTAATACAGGCCTATCTCAGACAGAAAGGCAACAACAATCGTGTTTATAACACTGCATGATACATTGATCCAATCTTGGAGGTTGCCCTTTCAGTTCAGCAGCTTCATTGACTTCTAGATAGTATCCATTTGTATTTCCAGGCATCTTAGAGACACTATTGCAGCCTAAACTTTTAGACTGAAGGTGTACAAGATTATATGACAACTTTAACATTGATTTAGCACTCATTTTAGATAAACCATGTGGAATACCTTTTATTTCATTCTTTCATAGGCTCTGCACCTGGGGAAAGCAATGCATAAAGTGTCTAAGAGGAGGAAAAAGCTTAAATAATTTTATTTCATTCAACTAGAAGTGAAGAACTTCCAGAAGGAGTCCTGGAATTAGACATCTTGAATTCTGCTCCTTTCTTTGACACAGATTAACTTTGTAAACATGGTTTAGCTTTCCTGTGTTCCTGCTTGTAGTTGGTAAGATGAAGGTAGTGAATCCAAATCAGACCAAGCAAACAGTTGACTTTAAGCTTGTGAATGCAAATATTTAAGCATTTTGCTATAACATTATTGATCTCAGAGAGTTATAAAGCTAAGGCATGTTTTTATGAAGAGTTCTAGGATCTTCAAATTATAGAATCAGGCAGCTGAACTCCTGAGAAACATTATTATAAGCTGTGGAAATTATTCTCTCATATAATTCTGAAATGTCTTTTATCTATTTAAAAGCAATGATTTCTTACGACAAATAAGTTGCACAGAGGTAATTTGATTTTTTTTTTTTTTTGTAATTTATTAATGACTGCTTGATATGTTCAGCAATTCGGTGATGTACCTCTGAAATTTTAAGAAATTAGAAAAATATCATTTGCATATTTAGATATTTGAGCTTATAAATTACAACATACAAAATAGCTCAAAAGGGTTAACAAAACTCTTCATGGAATAGTGTCCAAAAGGGGTTAACAAACATCTCCTTACATTTGCTCTCTATTACATTAGAAGGCAGAAAACACTGTTGTACGTACTGCAGTAATCATGTATATTATTGAACAACTATTGATTGGTACAGTGTTTGGGAATAAAATAAAACCTTGGCAAAGCTAAGTGAAAGGGCAGATACTGTTACTGAAATGGAAAAACTATCTATCTCATTACAAAAGCGTTTTCAAGGATGTAAAAGCTTCAGTCCTGAATGGAAGTGTTTTATTAGGCTGCTACATTTTTCAAGTTCTCTGCAGATTTTTCAATTTTAGACTTAACTTCCTTTAAAGAAAAAAAAAATCTCTGATCTCTGTAGGATTCTTAAGCTAATTTTTAGCTTTCATTTTCTGTGATTCCATTCTCTTCCAAGGAAACAGAATAAGGTATAGACAGAATAAAAGCAATGAGGTTCTAATTCCTCTTTGAGAGACTCAGCCTTGAGCTGCTCCACAGGGCCTGACAGAATTATTCAGAAAACAGTGTTTTCCATGAAAAATCCTTTTACAAATGTCTTTATTCTTGTTCATTAACATGTGCTCTGGAAATTTAATTATAAGACCTTTCTTTTTTCCAAAACATTTCCCGCTCTTTTCCAAGATAATTTTTCTCTTTTAGTTTAGATTTAGCAGGACCATTTTCAATTGGCTTGACTTCCTGTCCACCTACTGGGAAAAGTAAACAGGGAAATAGTCCTGCTCCCAGGAGTGCTGGGACCTCTTATTTGTTCCTTCATGTGGATGTGCAATGTAAGTCAGTCTAATGCTAGATGGTGGTATCTCTGTTTGGTTCGGCAAATTCAACTGGTCCTGTAAAACTGGAAAAAGGTGTTTGAATACCCCAAGGTTCACTGTAACGTCAAATTAAAATTGATTAGATCCCAAATTATTATCAGGAAATGGTAATGGATACACGTATTGAGTTCTTTACAGTCTGTTACACACAAGAATGTCATTGCAGTAAGTGAGGTTGTGAGCATGAGAGTTGCATAAGGAGAAAGGGATCACACTCAATCTAAACACTCCTGTAAATGGCTGGAAAGCAACATACAGATATAAAACAAAGGGCAGAAGGTCTCATTTTTCATTCTGTTCAAATAACATTATATTGTGCAATATCATGAGTAGCAAGTTCAGCCAGGAAGTTCTTTATGATGGAAGAGGTATTAGAGCTATAATGTGGAAGAATATACACTCCAAGGCATTTATAAAAGTGAAAAAAAATTCACATCATGTTTTTACGGTATAACTTTTTTTTTTGGTGAGACACTGGCAGATGCGCTCAATGCTATATTAACTAATAGCATTGCCCTAACATAAAATAGTTATGTTTCATTTATAGACATAATTTTTAGGAGTGTATGCGCTCTGTAAATTCCTCCTTGTGCATTAATATAAACTTAGTAGATCTGCAATAAAGAAGAGAATGATAAATGCAATGAAGCTTAACAATATTGAGTTCTTAGGTCAAGGCAGAGCCCTTGCTGAAAATCATTGGTATTTTTCCTTTCTAGTGATAGGCATAATCTTCAAGATCAATTGCCTGGAGAGAGTTCCCATCTCACTCTTTCTTCAGGATATTCATGCTGCTTAGAATACAAGCTGCTTTCCACTGATTGTACTCTGGTCTACTCAATCTTTTCTGAAAGTGTACAAGATGGGACAGCTACCATTTGCGTATTGATGCCACTGGATCTTGGGAGGAGTATGTAGTTTTATGAGGAGGGAGGATTTTGTAGCACACCGATAGAAGAGCTATAAATTCATTAATATTCCAGTATTATGGAATAAAAAAAATATTTCTCAGTTTTAAGGTGAGACAGAATAAACCTTGAAATGCTAGACCTGAGATGTATATGTTAAAGGTGATTTTTTTAGTGGAGACCAGAAAAAGACCAGAATTACTCCAAGGAAGTTGGATGTATATTGTTATGGAAGCTGGGATTTATGGTGACTATCTAAATACTGATTACTTGGAGGCTGAAATTCCAAGTTTTTAAAAAAGTGTTTCTTTTCTCTAGAGTAATTTTGTGATAGACCATCAATACAACCAGACTTAGGTACAGAAATACCTTGGCTTTGAATTAGAAAAAAACATGTTAAGATCTATTTTAGAGTCTGATATTATATTTTATATATATTATTTAAAGGGTCTTCCCGTTTCAAATGCTTTATCCTTGTCTTCCTACAATGTTTCCAGTATTCATAGACATAGATTTATAGCCTGTAGTAATCTTACCGAGTCATGCATGCAATTATGAACAGATGTGTTTTTTGAATTGGAGCAAAAAATACCAAGGGATAAAGTTGTTTGTGAGATGAATACACTTAAGGCTTGTTTTTGCTGTCATGAACTTTTCAGTTTCCTTTTGCTACAGTTTTAAAATTCAGTGAAGAATAAGAAATAATAATAGCAATAAATTAGAAGTATAGACAGAATGTGTATCATATCTCAGAAGCATTGCTGTAATGGAAATACCTTATCCACACTAGGGATTCACTTTATTTCCCACTTTCTTACCAGCTTTCTCAGCTAGCAGATAATTTTTTTATTGGAGACAACTCCAAGTTCAGTGATAAGTCACTGTCCATATCTACATATATGAACAAGGGTGACATCCCTTCGGTGCAATCTGTGTGAGATAAAACGTGTTTGTGATTCATAGGGGTGAAAATGGGCACGTGGACTTTGTAAAGTTATATTGTGGAGTGAATGCCTTACAGGGCTGTAGTACTATAGATATAATGCAGGTAAATACAC
Source organism: Nipponia nippon (assembly GCF_047370975.1). Classification (NCBI taxonomy): domain Eukaryota; kingdom Metazoa; phylum Chordata; class Aves; order Pelecaniformes; family Threskiornithidae; genus Nipponia; species Nipponia nippon. Next base: position 47,310,613 of record NW_028262369.1, on the reverse strand, counting down.
ATATGTTGAAGTCCAGTTCTGTTTAGCAAAGTACTTTGGATATGTATTCAAATTCTTATTTTCTTCAGTGAGACATCATGCTTTGCAGATTAAGTAAACCAAGGCACATGGTGAGTAACTGAGAGGCAAAGTGCTTTCTCTGCCACTAGAAGAGGAAAGTGATTAAACACAGGCAGTTTTGCCTCTTAAGTGGAAAGGGTAAGGTAAGAGGCAGAACAGGATCGATCTTGCTTACTCACCACTGCAAATCTATTATACATTAATGACTTAAAGGCAATGGTCCCTGTAAAGATAGGGGCCCTATGAGAATTATTAGCAATGAAGACTAGCACTTTACCACTACCATGATAACAATGTAATTATTTTTGGGTAGCAACTGGTAAGTTCTATGTGATTCTGCCGCATTCGTGTTCTAATTCTTTTTATTTGCTGTTCAGTTACAGGCAGGGGCTAGGAAGGAATGCACTGTTGTTTACAACGCTCAATAATTTCATTTTACAGTGGTTCATCCTAATCTGAAGAAAGCAAGTTGCTCCCTTGTACTGAATAAGTTTGTGAGAATCATGTGGAAGGAGACAGAAAAAATATGAGCTGGGCATTAACTCATTAAACTGCAACTAATAGGCATTTATGCAACGGTCCTTTTAAATATGAGTCATGCCCCATTTAAAATCTAACTGAAATTACTGCACATTTAATTAGGAAAGATAATTACCAATTCGTTCCTCCCTAAAAAATTAAGTATATGTTACAACACATTTAAAATCTACCTTGACATTTAGAAGATAAATACAGCTTGTGTGCTATTGGCAAAAAACCCAAACAAAACACTAGAAGGTATATTATCTTTTTCCAATTTTCACTATTAGAATGGAAGGCTGGTGTCAAAGAAGGGAAAATTAAATATATATAAATTTATTTTCCAACATCATGATAGAATTTCCTAAAAATCTCAAGTTTAAACAAAAAGTAAGGGGGAAGTCAGCAGTGTTACCTAAATGATATCACTTCACTGTCTTCAGAAAGTCCATGCTGATTTACAGTAACTAATGACTAGCTAATTGCTTGTTTTGTTTCACTTGCATTGTTAAATTAGGCTGAAAAACTTTTTAAAGACTAGAAATAGAAAAGAGTAGCACACTGTTTTTAAAGAAACTTCAGACATACAACTGAAATTAGAGACCTTCTTACTTAAGATTAAATGTGGTAGGAATGTAAACTCTTCATTGTGGAAAAAGGAAAATAACTAAATATTTGTTCAAGCTTTCACTCTGCCCTTTCCATCATACCAAGTAAGGAAACAATCTTTAACCATTAAACTCTGAATACTTGACACTACCAACTTTCACCAGGCCAGTAATGCTTCTGCTGTTTCAGGTGCAGATTCTTTCATAATATAACATCACGTCTCCCCAGATTATGTCCTGTTATGAAATCCTGGCAGGTTTATCCATGTGCTCTAGCCTTTTAAAATAGTTTCAGTAATAGACACAGAGAAGGCAAATTTGCTGCTAAGCTAAATCGAGAGAAATCAAGGGAATTGGGCCAGCAGAGAGCTTGGCCTGTGGGAATTTAGAAGTTTGCAGCCACAGGCTACAGTGGTCTTAAAAACCTTAGCAGTAGTTAAAAGACTGAGAACCAATCTGCCAAGGTTTATGGGAACAAGCTTGAATAACAAAGTTGCTTTTCCCTGCCAACAATTAGAAGCCAGATTGTCCTTGGTACTTACAACCTTTTAAAATTATTTGGGTGGTATGTATGAAAACAGTGACAAAGGAGGGAGGAGAAAGTCAATACTGGAAGTTAAAATAAATATGCCTTGAAGTTGGTTACTCTGAGATAACAAGGGATGAAAGTGATTTGCTGGTTGAAGGACTGAAACAGATATTTTTGTTTCCCCTGGCATTTAAGAACTCAGCTGTCAGAACTGCTTGGTAAGAGAGTAGAGGCAAATGTAGTCAAATTCCCCTACAAACACTTATAGCAGTCCAAAGGAAAGGACTTGCGGTTTAGAAAGGTAAGTACTTTGGTGATATCCAGTGATATAACCTGGGAAAAAGATGGTTTAATACCTATTTTTCTGCTCATCACTTTCTACAGTGAATATAGAAATATTTTTTTCCACTTTAAACAGGGTTGTCTTGTTGTAAACAAGTTGTGGCATGAAAATGAAGTAAGGTGGAATATGTGGTGAATTAGGTATGTGACCTGACTTTGTAATTTTCTGCAGCTTCAATAAAACTTCTGAAACCAGTCAAGACTGAAGAATTTGTGTTAAAATCTTTTGTGAGCTGGATGAATTCTTTAATTAAAGGCAAGACTTTCTCAGCCAGGCTGTGAAGAAGGTGCAAGACTGTGCATGTGAAATATCTCCATCAACTGCTTTCTCTCTTATTTAGCTGGAAATAGACACATAAGGGAAGGTGTTAATATTTGGAGAAATCGCTAACAGTGAATGCTTGAACTATACCCTAAAGTTACACTGACATATTAAACATGAAAAGTAATTTGCAATTTGGTACTTGTTGAACATAGTAATTGAAACTGGCAAACCGAATGTTTCTGTGAAATGATTCAACATTATATGGAATCACAGTTGCAAAGGTGTTTCTGCATCTAAAGGCTTTGTTTGTCTCTGACCCTGTATGCATGTGAGGAAAGTAGGGTGTGATACGGAAAGAAAGAGGGGATGCAGTTCTAGAGTTGGTTTAAATAAAGCCTAATCCAGTCTAAAGGTTGAAAATTGCAAAGTAATGAAGATCCTTGTTATACTTATTTGTATGCATGTAAACACTGTTAGGGCTAGTGAAAAATATTCTGAAAATATTTTGTCCTGATGTTTCCAAAAAAATTAGCAAAAAATTAAAATAAGGAAAACTAGGAAAATTAAGTTTACATTAAAAAAACTGTAAAATATTTTTCTATAATTGACTGGTTTTTTTGATTTTTTTTACACGGTTTTGGTGAAAAGTTAACACGTTTCTACTGACAGTTCTTTCTCAAATGCCCTGGGGCTAAAAGAAAATGCAAGAGAACGTATCTTGCCTCGAGCTTTTATCTGAGTGTCTGGGAGCATGATATATTTGCTAGAAACCTGACATTAAGCCTAATTTAACAGCCAGGACAGAAGGTGGGATGGCAATACCATGTAGCAATAAGATGGGTCCCCTTGCTTGGTCAGAGTGCCTCTTCCTCTACTTAGCAGCTCTCCAGCTCTATGCCTCATCACTATGGATGTACCTGGCCATCATTGGAGCATGGCTGAACCTGCTTCTGGCCCTGGGCCTGCTCTGCTCACCTTGTTCAAGACCTGTGGGACTGTGTCCCCGTGTCCTGTTTGGTGGGGGCACAGCCCTGCCTGCCTTGCTGTCACCCTTGGCTCCTGGCTCTCCTTCCTGTGCAGGGCAGCACCTGCCTGTCCTGCACCCTGACACACAGCCTGCTAAGAGAAATGAAAATCCATGGAATTAGCACTAGCTAGGGACAAAATTACCTTGGGAATATAGCTAGCCCTTTTAGCTGTATTTTTAAAAAATACAGCCTTCAAATATGATAAATGTTTCACGGATGTCAATTTTGAGCAGCATAACTGAACTAGTGCTAAATCAGGGTAAACACTCAAAACCAAAAGCATGAGACGCATTCTACCCACTTCTGGTATCTCTTGAAGGTTTCAGAGTAAAAGGGGAGAAAGAGGGTGAAGTGATTTTAATTTCATTTACAAGAGTCCTTGCAACTATCTTGAAAAAATGGTTAGTCTAGAAGCCCAGGCACTAGTATAGGACTCAGAGACTTGAATTTTAATTCTGTTGCTGTCCTCCTCTGTGATCTCCTTTGTATCATTTTATATATCTAGTCCTCACCCACACGGCCTTGTCCATGAACCTGTTTTAATATACATGAGTGTACATATTCTGGCTCTCCTGTAAGGAACAGCAAAAGCTTCTTTTGGCCAATGTTGGTGTTTTCTAGGAAAGAAATACAACTTGTTCACTTTACAGAAGGTTTTGTCTATAAGGGTTTTTAAAATTTGGGGGAGAAATACCAACACTAGAAAAGTCATTCACTTTAGATAAATCTCCTACTTTTAAACAGGCTTTAAATATTAAATTATTTTTGGTATATTTAGTAGCTCTTCCTGACCAGCATCTAAAGTAATTGTGATGTTAGTGAGAAAACGAATTTGCAGTTGTTTAATGTATTCAGCAGCAAAATTAATACAACAGCAGTTGTCAGATAATTTGAACATTGAATTTATAGGAGTAATTTTAATTTACATCAAGCACTGCAGGCAATTTTTACACATCAATTTGCATTTCACTGATTATACTCAGCTGAGGCAAATGGTGGCTTTTAAAAAGTTGCTTATATTTCAAGAACAAGTTTAATGCAACATTGCAGGGTCTGGGGAAAAAAGATATTCTTTCCTGATGCATTTTAAAAATGAAAGTTTTCAAGAAAAAGAACAGTTTAACAGGGCTTCATTTGTTTCAACTGGAAATATAATTATTTCTGTTTGTATCCCATAGTCTATGAACTATCATGATGTTTATTTTGCATTTTTAAACTGCTGGTCACTTTGTTAATTGCAAATTGGAATGAAAAGATTTATCTAAAATACAACAAAAATGGTCTGTGGTGTTTGACTTCACACTTAAAATGAAACATTTTAGTACTCAATACATTAATATTTGAAAATTAAGGATGGATGGAAACAAAGAAATCAAAATTATTGATAGCTTGTTAGAAAAAAAACCTCAGATGATAAACTATTTCTAAAAAATTTTGTTATTACACAACATGATAACATAAAGAATCATGTCAAATTGGTGTGAAGTTGGTGTTACTGCTGAGGATCCCGGTATCTTGCTGTTACCAAGATCCTAAAACGTAAGTGTCTCCACATTGCAAGCACAGGTGCCTATGCAAATACAGAAAGTATACACACTAGAAAAATTGTGAAGATTTTATTGAAATTTTCAAGATGATGATATTGGAAAAATTCCAAGTTATGTATTTCCAGTGAGCTCTCAGAATACACGCAGCTGGCCTTTTCATTAAAAAGAATGTTCTGGACTATATTACTGCAGTTATTTTAATGCACATCTTACAAATGAGGCCTATGTTGTAGCATAGGATGACTTGATAGTTCCCATTTGCTTTTTACTTTGAAGTCCAAACCACCATAATATTTTAGGGGATTGCATTTGACAGATTTAGCTCATCCTTTAGCCCCTCCTAATCAATCCGGGGCTCCTGTCAGACTATCCTGTAGAGATAAACCAGGATGAAGGCAGAATAGGTTGTCACACTCTAGGACATACGTCCTTCTGTGACAGCCTTGAGATTTTGCCACAATGGTGGTAGGGGGAGCACTGCACGAAGAAAATCTCATCGGTACTTAGCAGAGTTTGTCTCAAGATCAAAGTGCATCATGCATTCCGTAGGTCCATGTATTTCTCTTTGTGTAGCTTGTAGCTAAGCAAGGTACTTTCTGTATGATTAATGCTTCTTTCCCAGCGTGCTAACAACTGAACATGAATTTAGGTACAGCACTTTTCAAGTTTCATTTTAGTGGTCATAACTGTGTTTCATTTTACCTGAGTTATGTTTACCCTAGCACCTCTAATTAAAATGCACTACTGAGGAGGTCCCTTATTCATATTATCCACTCCCAGCTAGAGACAGTTAGACATAAAATTCCTGGGTACTCATTCATTTAGAAACATTATATTTCTATCCATTTTTCCATAGTGAAAATAAATGCCCAAGGACACACAACAGGTTCAAGACAGACTAAATAACAGCATTACTCTCTAGAACCCTGTGAAACAGCTTTTATGGTCTCCAGAGTTGCATGTGCTCAATTTGTCTATGTGAAGCAACGATAGCTTAGATATTCTCATTTGCCACTACTCCACTCTACTGATCCACTGTGGAAAAGCTGTAGTAAAACCAAAATGAGTTCTGTTTACATCTTCAGCTCTCCAAAGAAGATTATGTCATTATAGAAACACTGCTTTTTATTTTTTAACTCAATTCACAAATACTTTTAATTTCTTTATATGTTTTGTAAAAGCACTGTTTGTTATATTTTGTGTTACAGGGCTCTCCAGATAAGCAGAATACAAAAACTGACTCCTCTATACCTAATAATTTTTTTCATCCAATTGTCTATCTTGGGTAAAGGAGATAAAAGAAATCCAGCAATAAAACCAATCCAATAATGTCTGGGTACCTAAATACTGATACTCTGTCATTTATCATTCTCTCTTTGATTATAGTCCCTTAGTCAGTTTTCAGTCTGTGCTCGTAAACAAATCAATCTGAATGATTTCTTTTAAGGGAGATTATTTGACACATACTTTGATTTACTAAAGTCTGCTGTACTGTATATCATTCTAAACTACTCTATACCTTTCATCCACTAACTTATAGAATTATTTTGGGAATGCGTGATGTAGTTTTCATGGCACTGTTTGCTTTTTTGGAAATCCATGCTATATAGCATATACCTCTAATACTAGTAGTGCATACATAGTTTGGGGAGTGACTGGGGTTTTAAGCCCAGTGTTCAATTTAGAAGGAATTGCTAGGGCTATGAAATTTTGTGATTTTGAATTTTGTATTTGTTTTGAACTTAAAAATTTTAAGTATTTTTCCTATTATCAAATGAAGATTTTTAAAATATTATTATTATTATCATTATTATTATTATTATTATTATTATTATTATTATTATTTAGCATTTTTCTGAGGAAGAAATGCTAAGCACAAAATTTTCAAGCAAAAAAAAAAATTCTGTCTTTCAGAAGCATTTATTGCTATGGGATTTGAATGTGGCATGTTCTGAAGAAATATACAGTTGGATTATCTACAGCTCAATCTACACTGAAGTGGAGAACCCCTGAGCTTGCACTACCTGAAATAACTCCCTGGCAAGAAAGGTAAATAAAAAGAGTTCAACATAGATCTAAATATTTTATGGTCTGTACAGTTTTAGGACTTTTATGTTCTCAAAGTTAGCAGTATTAAATATATGCGTGGGAAGCTCTTCCACTGCTACCCCAATACTTTCAGCTTTCTCCTGATTCCACAAAACTTTTCCTGGACTCAGTCCCTACTATTCCTCACATCCCATCTTTAACCTCACCTCTTCTTCAGTTCTAACCTCCGTCCCAGCCTTTCTATGTTGAATTTAGACCCTCTCAGATGATTATCTTACCCCTTACGCTGGAGGCTCTGCTCTCAAATAAAACCTCCTCTCACTCAGATGCTGATATCCTATTGTCCTCGTCTCAGGTCCTCACTCCATCTAGAGCCTTTTTCTTCACGTAATCTTGATAACGAGATCAATAGCTCTTCTTACTTCAGTGTACTTCTTTCTGCTGAGCGAGTATACGCATTGCCTCCAGAACTGCAAATTCATATTTTTGGAGTTTATAGGAAATCTTATTTCCATCTTCCTTTGGGGGCAATCCGTTAAAGAAGACATGGTTACGATGAGAAAACATGGTTAATTTGTATGGAGGGTTGCATTTGTCATGTAAGCCCAGGATTGTCCACTGACTCTCTAGTATAGGGCAGCGTGGCCTTATTTTAAAACAGTTATAACCGCTATTATGTTTTGCACTTCTTCCTGAAATATGTATCTGTTATTTCTCTTCCTTTATTTGCTTTCATGGTTCTTTCTTGCTGTTTGTTGTCAAATGTCATTCTGTGTACACGATATATACAACACGATTAATTTATTTTTTTAGATAAATACTCTAGCTCACTTAGCCAGTAAAACTGAATAAAATATGGTATTTTGGGATGTGGTTAGTATTTTCACAGAGGAAAGTAGATTCTGTTAGAGGAAGGCTCAAACTTTCCAATATATTGCTCTGATGATGCTTAACTGTCTTTTAGCATACTTTACTGCCTCAGTAAGCCATTAAAATATAAGAGATTTTATTACCAGAAACATAAACAGCCCATAAATATTCTCTAAAGTTTATTAGCTATAAGCTAATTCCAGTAACAGGAGACCGTTTTCTGTAGAATAGTCGCTGGTGATTGGCTCCTAGGAGTACATGATGAAGAAGAAACAGATATTGGTATTTTACATCTTGGTCCTGTGCTCATGTGCTTGTTTTGTTTAATAAGATATCAGTATCTCAGTTCACAACAACAGATGAAAAATGAATAAAAATTTTACTCACTTAGCTTTACAAGACTAATGATCATTACAATTTCATGGGTCAGATGGCTAATGAGGTTGCATGTTTTTATCTTTATTTGTATTCAGAATGTTTTTTCTTACAACAATAGGAACTGTATATAAAGTAACAGTATGTCAAAAAGCCAGTTACTGAAATATATAATATGGTAAAAACTGACACTGTTCAATACATGAATCTATTTGCATTCACCAAAACATATAGTATGTGTATGGGTTTGGGGCAGTGTATTGATACAGGCGTGCATTTATGCCTTTATTTGTTTAGCTGTGTGTCCATTTGGATTAACTTTCTAGCAATTTTAACATGATAAATAATAATATTTTAAAAGAGACACCTGAGGTAAGTCTCTAGGGATTTTTTTTTTCTTGTAGAACTGTACTTCTCTGCATATTTAGGATTAAATTTACCATTAAATTAACACAGTTGGAGACATTATAATCTCTATTTCAGATAATGATTTGAAAAGCTTCACTAAAAAAAGGGAACCCAGCAACCTAGTCTGGCTGTGATAGTAACATTGTAGCAGTAACTAAGCCAAATTGCTCTCAGTAATTCAGGTGAAATCCCTGTTTTAGATATTTCTTCAAAATTGGGTTACATGCAGGAGTTGCAAAATCAGCAACTGCGCTCCACATCTCCTGATGATATAAACTAATTAAACTTAAGCTAGTTTTCACCAGAAAAAAATTTCTAGCACATATGATTAAAAAGTAGATCTGCTTACTGTTATTTTTGAGGCCTTTGCAGCATTTTCCATTTGCAAATAAATGTCCTATGCTTCTTTACCACCAAATTAATTAAGAAATTTAGGTACAGCAATTGGACCTAAACAAATACTGAGTAAGTGAATTCTTCCTACAGTTAATAGCATGCAGTGTTTGTCAGCTACAGGCAGCAAATTTTAGCTCTGATCCCTCCTAGGGATCAGCTCCAGTTATGACAGCAACATGGGCAGCTGTTATGTCAGCAGGTTTGGGTCCCCAAGGCAGTTACGTGTGCTTTATTTGGTATGGACTATGGCCCAGAGGAGACATAGTTACGTGCTCAGCACCCAAACTCACAAGTCTTTATTCTGAAGAATTTTTTCGCTCACTTATGCACGGGTCTTTAGCAATCAAACCTAACTAACAAAGCACACTTATTACATCTGTGATATTTACTGAAACACTGGAAAAGCTGGGAGAAATAATGATTTTTAAAAAAAGCAAATTAGCCTGACTTCAGTCTTGATTTCACTCTTATTACTTCAAACTTGAATTTGGCCTGCAAATATGAAGAGGTATCGGTGTGTTCAATATTGCTTACATGTAGTGCACAGGCCTTTGGTTAGAACATGCCCGTCTGTGTGGAATGACATTATTCTACACTTCATCTGTACTCTATGACTAATTTAGTTCTATGAAAGAGAGTATAGAATTGAATAGTAGTTTGAGATTTATATACACAAACGCGTCTTAATTGCATTACATTACAGCATTATTATAGCTTTTCATTAGGTATGTGTAATTCTTGGGAACTTAAACCAGAACAGAATAAACTAAATACCAGTAGTGTTCATACTGCCTTGTGAGCACACAATAGGTGTATGAGCATGGAGTGTGTACACTGGAAAAGCTTTTCTGTAATTTTAAGAATGGGCATGAAGGAAAATAAACATAATATTTTAAACATTTCAAATGCCAAGATTCCCTCAATGTGTCTGGCAGCTCTTCCTGAACCTGAGAAGAAGTTGAAATTTAGCTGCATACATGAATACTAACCAACTGGGCTTCTCTTTGGCTATGTGGTTTCTACTGTGAATTCTACGGTTCAGCTTTTCCAAGCAGCTCTTCCCTAAATATAAATTTTAAAATCTGACAGGTAAAGCCAGTTGCAACCATAAAGAAGACATTTTGCAAATTGTTTCATCAGCAGTTTCCCACCCGTGTGATTGGCAAGATGTGCTGGCATTTTTAAAGCTCTTTAGCACATCATTATTTTGTTGCGAAGGAAGGACTGTGTCTTTGTCCATCTACTTCTCTAAGCTGAGTATGCTCCTGCCTGAGTCATGCACAACTAAAGAGACAGTCCAGGAGAGAAGTGGCAACTGCATTCCACTTTAGCTCCTAGGGAGAGGTGGTCTTGCTGCTCTCCAGAAGATCAAATAAGCTCCTACATTTTCTCATTACCATTGACTAGCATGTCCTGAAGGCAGAGGCAAGCATTTGCTCACACCCTGTCCTCTCTTTACCTTTTTCCTGTTTAAATATTAGCAAGTTTTCAGAAATAGTAAGTGTTCAGACCTTAGACTGCAGTTGAACCTAAAGCTCAAGTAGAGTGAATGGGAGAATGGAAGTGTGTGTATATGTTTATTTAACTCCGGTTTACTTCTTTGCATGGCTACATTAGGGTAGTTTATGATCATCTTTAGTTTTTGTCATAATGTTGGTACATAATAACGTGAAGATGCTATTTCCTACTAAAATATCCTATATCCATACTTTCTGTTCACTGCAGGGGCATATTTTGCAGTTGTATCTCTGAGTATTGGTATTTCTGTTTGATAGCCTTTAAAAAATGTTATTTTGTACCCTATGCCTTTGTACAAGTTTTGTAACCTCTCTGGGAATTACACTTTCAGCACAAGTATACATATGTGACTAATGTTAGAATTCTTAATTTTCTGTACCTGAGTACAGAATCGTAAATTGATTGCCTCATAATTATTTCTGAGTACTACCTTTCTGCCTTCTAGTGCCCTGTGCAAAAGCTGGATGTACATAGCATAGTTGTGTCTGAATGAAATTCAAGAAATGAGCCATGTAAGTTTTTATACCATATCATTAGCCTGGGTTATGCTTATTTTTCTTGAACACTTTCCTTAGGGCCCTTTTCAGGTATAAAATATGTGAAATGCTTTTGTGTCTTGCATTTCTGTGCTATTTTCAGATGACCTGTCTATTCTGTATGTTTCCAGAAGAAATCCCACTTCTAATTCTCAAAATCCTTCAATTCCTATTCCTGTTTATTGGCAGGAAGTAGTGGATTTTGAATACATTTTCATAAGTTACAAACTCAGTGGCAACAGACAACTGCAGTCTGATTTAAAGGAATGACTCCTACTGCAGCATGAAGTGAGGACAGAAAAAATCCAGAAAAAGGTAATGACATGCCATAGAATATAAGAAACAGCAAGGCAGCTCATTACAACAACAGACATACAACCTGGAATGAATACAAGGTCAAGAACAGAATTGCCACTTCGGACTTTAATTTCGGGAAACAAATCATATATGACCAAGATGTTGTCATGAAAGGTTATTTCTTGCCCTTTCATCAAACTTTTTATTGTATTTTTGATTGATTGCCTCAAATGCAAGCAGCAACAATACTGCACCAGGAAAAACTACTGGACACTAATTTAAATAGCATATAAATAGGTGCGTGAGTCAGGGTCCAGCTTAACCCATCAGCTCAGAGCTTTAAAAAGCAATGGTTCTTTTTGTGTACTTAGGGCTTTCATTACTGCAACTGGAGCTTTCTCTTTTCACAAAGGGACTATGAGAGTGGTGGAGGCATTACCCAATTTATCTGCTCTTGTTTTCTCGATGCCTCTTTTCTCCTTTTAATTCTAATGTTGCACTTATGGATTTAACATGAAGTTTGAAAGCTCAGTGGCAGTAGGGCCTACACTTACAGTAGACCTTCTCTAAGTCAAGTCCTCTTGCTTTTTTAAAAATTTTCATGGCAGGCTTTATTTACTTTTCTGCAATGAGCTAGAATAACAAACTAGTTCTCAGTTTTTCATAGGTCCATTTCTATGATTACTGCTGTTTCCGTTTTGCTTCTTTTTTTACCTTAACCTTCCAAGTTTTTCTTACTCTGGCTTGTATTGTTGTGTTTTTTTTTTCTTTTTCTCTCTCACTCTTTTCTTCATACCAAAGGTTCAAATAGTGATCAGTGATTATTTACATTCCTTTTACACTGTGAATCATCTTATTTCTCACAGAAGGAAAACTGATGGGGAGAGGAAGAAAATTAACTAGCATTAAAGAGAATTTTCATTTAAGTGACAGTGAGGTCTTTCTCCATGATGTAAAGGACACATTACTCCATTGCTAGCATAGTAAGCCACTCTGCATATGTGTGAGGTTCCATGCTACTGCTTATGAGAAGCTGCATGGGCTGCCCAAACTGTTAATGACTCAGTTGTGAATCCTTTGTTCACACTAGCAAGCAGTTGGTGATAAAAGCAGGGTCACTGGAGTGAAAGCAACTGTTCAAATATGTCAGTAAAAGGTATGCAGTAAATCATCATAGCTGTAATGCAGTGTTATTGCAATAGTTTAATATTGGACACTTCAGTGGGAAACTTTGAAACTATGTATATATATTTATAGGCTAATCATTTTATGTTTCTTATTTTAATTTCCTATTGAGATATGCAGCCTAAACATAGGATTCAGCTAAACAAAAAGGTTCACTCTGACAGCTTTCTCTAAAAATATCCAGTGTTGCATGCATACTTTTCAGGGCAGTACTGCATCCTTATATATAACATATATAACTCTGCTTATGAGAAAGTGGGAGACTTAGCAAGAAGAAGATGTGAAGGTGGGAAAAGGCAAAAGAAGGAATGAGGAGAAGCAGCAGAGGAAGGATGGTGTGCCAAGTTATTTTCACTGTGCACTTAAGATAATTTTTGGAGGTTTGCTTAGTAGAAAGTAAAACAAAATAAAATACAGCTACCAAAACTTAGACTGTAATGTGTACAAATGTATATGTGTATGAGAGAGAGAGAGAGGAAAGTAGCAGGGAAGGTGGACTCTCATATTTGCTTAGTTTCAAGCTTCTGTTCTTTTTGGGTCTTTCTTCCCACTATATATTCTGTGCAAAAGCAGTCAGCAGCATAGCTTTTGCTGAGCAGCACATTATTTAGAAGACAAACTTGGAAAACCTCCAGTATATCTGCCACTCTAATTTATACCTGTGAGGATTAAGATGTCCAGAAAAGCCATGAAAATGACTAAGTATATTCCCATTTGATCAATTACATCGTCTCATAAGAAAACATAGGGGTAATATCTACACATATATATTTAATAGATGTCAACCTGGGAAACATGCATCAGCAGTGCCTATACTAATTTAATAAATCAGTTAATGTTTTCATTAAAAGTAACTCTCAAAATTATTCTTTAAAATTTTATGTCAGGCAAAGCAATAAACACAAGCTAATTCACTGGTGGGTCAGACGCTGACTTTTTGATATACCTGAGGTTTCTGTAGACCATGTCACTTGTCAATTCTTTGACCTAAGGTAAGCTGAGGGAAAATAATCTAGTGAAAAGAGAGAGCTGGATTCTTTGGTAAAGTCAACTGGAGTAGCTTCATTGACTTCACTGCAGTGGCAATAATTTATATAGGTGAAGATGTGGTCCAGAATCTGCTGCAAAACATTTTTGTTTTCATGCAATTTTCATTTCTCATCTTCATATTTTTTTTCTCTCATTTTTTTATGATTTTTTTTTTTTTACTTCCCCTCTGTTACTTGGAGGAAAGAAAGTTTTTGTGGTTTTTTTAAGTTTCTATTTTTTTAAACCATATCTAAGAAAATGAAATGATCATGCTTTAAACTAAACTGAGATGGTGGCTGTTTTTTTCTCTTGCTTTTTCTTCTTCTTCCACTCTTTAAGAGGAAAAAACCTTAAAATTGTACTTTATCCATAGCACCAGAAGTATTAAATCCTTTGGTAGTTATTTCCTCCTTCCATATGCCAACGAGAGCTGCATAATTCATGTGTAGCAAGTTATTCAGGCAAGAAAAAAGTAGGCTGCAGAAGAAAACGTGAAAACATTTTTTTTGTTAATGTTTTTTATAAGTTGATATTATTTCATTGGAATTAAACTGCCTCCAATTCCGATTTAGCAGACTAGAAAATGACAATAAAAGTAGTACATTTCAGTAGTCAGATTTAAACTTTTCATTATTTTTTCAGTCAATGCTAAATATGAGAGCTGCTAATACTGTAATGCTTATACATCATGCTTCCCTGTGCTTTTGAGATGATACTAATTTGTGGTTACAGAAAGCTTAGGTATTCAAGATAACTTTTTGCACTTTAGGGCTTATTATCTTCTCTGTCTAGAATGCCAAGAGACACACAGTGGTGTAACTCTGTTAAGGATTCCTTAGTGTCAGGAAATGCTATCTGGGAAAAGGTAAAGAGACATTATTATTCCAGCCTCCTGCATAGTGGGAAATACCATAGCAGAAAGCTACTGAATAGAGCTAGTCACATAAGTTTCTAATTTCAAATGTGTCCCCATATCCATGCGAAGACTCCAGAGCAAGATGCAGTGCCTGTCAATTACCTGAAATGAGGTAGATCCAGAACTAACAAATGCAGAGTATTCATTCCTTTTGTATAAATTATTCTCTGTTCGCAACCTTAATACCATCAGTCTTTACTTCTGACATGAACTGTGCTCAATGGTAAAACTGAGTGGACATCAAATTTGAGTGAAATGTAGTAAACCTGAAAGCCAGACACAGAATCACCAGCTAGGAAGAGACCTCCAGAGGTCACCTCATCCAACCTCCCATTCAAAGTAAGGCTAATTACAGCAGGGTTGCTCAGTGCCTTGTCTAGTCAAATTTTGAGTATCATCTCCAAGGTTAGAGATTCACCAGCCTCTCTGGGTGACCTGTTCCAGTTTTGAACATCCATATATTAAAAAAAAAAGTTCTTGTATTGAGTTAGAATTTCCCATGTGTACCAACTTGTGTTCATTTTCTCTTGCCTTTCCACTCTGAGAAGCAACTCTGTGCGTGTCTGAGAAGACTGTGGCTTCATCTTCTCTGTGCCCTGCCATTAGGTAGTTGTAGAGAGCAATAGGGTCCCCTTGAAGTCTTCTCTCTTTAAGACTGAACAAACCCAGTTCTCTCAGCCTTTCATCAGATGTCCCATATTCCAGCTCCTGACCATCTTGGCATTTGCCATATCTCAAAGCTAGGACCATATCAAGGTAAGGATCCTGTGTTGCTTGAATCTAATTCCCCTTCATCCATGTGCTGGTTTTGGCTAGGATAGAGTTAATTTTAGTCATAGTAGCTAGTATGGGGCTATATTTTGGATTCGTGCTGAAAAGTGTTGACAATACAGGGATGTATTATCAGTTATTGTTATATAATTAATTATTTAATAATTACAGTGGTATAATTAATATATTAATTGCAATCAAAATATACTATAATTATAATTAATTATTCTATAATTAATTATTATATATTATTATCAGTTATTGCTGAGCAGTGCTTACACAGAGCCAAGGCCTTTTCTGCTTCTCACACCACCCCACCAGTGAGTAGTCTGGGGATGAACAAGAAGTTGGGAGGGGACACAGCTGGGACAGCTGACCCCAGCTGACCAAGGGGATATTCCACACCATATGATGTCATGCTCAGCAAATAAAGCTGGGGGACATTGGGAGTGACGGCATTTGTCTTCCCAAGTAACCGTTAAGTGTGATGGAGCCCTGCTTTCCTGGAGGTGGCTGAACACCTGCCTGCCAATGGGAAGTAGTGAATGAATTTGTTGTTTTGCTTTGCTTTTGCACATGGCTTTCGTTTCACGTATTAAACTGTCTTTATCTCAACCCACGAGTTTTCTCACTTTTACCCTTCTGGTTCTCTCCCCCCATCCCATCGTGGAGGGAGTGAGCAAACAGCTGTGTGGTTCTTAGTTGCTGGCTGGGGTTAAATCACAACAATCTGCAATTACCAACTGTTACAATTCAGCATTTTCAACCCCCTGGATCCTGAAACATGTAACTATGGCAATTTTTTAGCAAAGAGCAGTCCTGAGAATGTCTCTAAAAGCTCTACCCAAACATACATTTATTTATTTGTTTTTTTTTTAATTTATTAATTCTATGGTCTATATATATGTGAGAGAAGCCCTCTCCCTGGTAAAAGTATTTAAGATGCCATGCCAAACTTCTGTGGACACACCTGAAGAGAGGCCTAATAGTATGGCTTAAGGATGATCAGTCCTAACATTTAAAGAACATTAATGCCATGTAAAATGAAATGGGATTTTAAATTAATTTGCTACTTCTAAGGCAGAACCTTGCTGAAGTTTGTTTTTTTTTTTCAATCATTTTTTAAAAGTAGGAAAAAAAAGAGTACAAGACCAGATGCTTTTCTAAAGCTGACTCATTCAGTAGCAATCTCTGATAATGAAAGAGGTGTTTTGCCATGGTCTGTTGGACAGAATGAAGAACAATGCCCTCCCCAATGTCATTGTTCATTGATGTACTCAGTGATTGCTACTTTTTGATCGGGAATGTGTTCAATCATGTAGTAGGCAGAATTTCATCTCTCTGAATGAGCTGTTGAAGTGGAGGTTTTCCATTTAGCTAGATTCAAGAGCAAGTCTCAGGAGCTTTCAAAGAATGACTAAAGTGGGTACAAAAAGTCTGCGTACTGGAGAGTGATCTTTCTGCCCTTTTATGAAGTATTGGAAGAATAGTCTATGAAGCGGACAAACCGATGTGAAAATTATATTGTGAGTCCTAGAATACACGTACTGAAAACTCTAAACTGCTACAGGAAAAGCTGATGTTGTGGAATCACTAGTCTAATTTTATAGACAGCCAGAGGTATGCACTGATTAGGTAAATCTTCAAAAGTTTAAAATTTCCATCAACGAAAACCTTGTGAATTACTGGTATCACATTTTTTGAAGTATGTGTGTGTGTCAGATAAATTTTCATGCACCTTTATTTTTCACATGCTAATTGCAAGACAGTTTATCATTAAAGAAAACATAAAAATATCTTTTCCTCTCTCAAACTTTCCTATTGTCAAGTCAAACCTACCTGCTTTGCCTTCAATTCCAGGTCTTATTTGCCTTTCCAAACATAAATGCTAACTTCTTTGTGGAGCCAGTCATAAAACAAATGGTACTTCGTTTGTACATATAAAATGATAAGAAATTTATATGTAGAAATTTGATGTTCACATTTTTGTACACATGAATTACACTTAGGTCTAAGTCATCATTCAAATGCCCTATCTGGGCAACTTGTACATATACTGTTATTCATACTTGTTTTCTGTGATAACTGCTAGAAGAATTAGCTTTTGCAAATGATTATGTCTGAAAACAAAAAGTATAAGTACAGCATGGATATAAAAAAAAAAAGGAAGTAGATTTTTGACCTTCTTAAGAGATCTGGTCTGGATTAATTTTGAAGAATTAGTGAAGACTGCTACAGCTTCTTCTTTTATCTTATGTGGTTTTCTCATCCCTAGTTAATTGGACACTCAACTGGAGTGGAAATTTGGATGAAAAGGCTCTTAGAAATAATCATTAATTAAAAAAAAACATGGGTCTTTTTATTTGGTTAGTTTTGTCCTACATCGAAATAGAAGGTTACTGAGCTGATAGAGCTGTGTGTACTCAGCTGTGCTTAACTGACATGAGGGAAGGATTGTGAGAAGAAAAATATGAATTTTATTCCTAAAATGAACTCCAACATTTAAGATTTTCCAGGGGAACAGAAGAAAGGAAGGGAGGTGTTTATGACTCATTCACCTTGTCCTTCCTCCACTCAAGTTTCATGCTTGTGTTTCTAAATATGGCAAAAGAAAAGTCTTTCTACACTTGCAACTTGTGAACGTTTTATTTGCAGTAAGCATTGGTATATGAACTTTATCTGAGGCTTATGGTAGCTGGAAATTAGGTACACCCATGTACTACTGGATTCTGCACACAGATACAGTAACTGCAGACTGTATGTTGGGCTAATTGTGCTGCTGCTAACATCTGTCTATGCCACCATCTGCAACTTAGCTTTTTTTTGGACCGAAGGCCTCTTTTCCATTTGAAATAATTGAAAACATCAGATAACATAATACCAAAGTACTCCTCCTAACCTCTAAACAACTCTTCTGTATTAGTTCTGTAAAAAATTAATGTGAAAAGTGAAGGTAGAATTAATAAAATTAGAGGGTACTATCCCTCACAACTTGGATAGAGAACAGAGAGAGTTTCAGCCTTCAGGAGTGCTTATATTTTTTCACTTCTTTATTTAAAAACAGTAAACTTGGGACAGTAACAGGGCTTTCATCTACTCAAATTTCTTCCTCTTATGTCCCCAGAAATTTCCCTGAAACACAAAATGGCGCTCTCTTCCACAGCTATCCTGAGGGCATATTTGGAGGTGGCTATGCTGCCTGACTGGGAGACAGTGATAGCTGGCTCAGAAATAAGATGTTATAGCCTTCCAGCCAAGAAAAGTTGCCACAGCAATGATGATGCTGTGAATAGAATTTATGGGCTATTGTGTATTTATCCACTGTCATTGCTAAGCAGTGTAAGCAAGCTAGCAAAACTCCCATCAGCCATAGCATCTGTTAAGCTTTAAAGCACAACTTCGAAATTAGACCCTGTGTTTGCAAATCCAATGCCATGCAAAAAGTGCCATCTGGTCTAGATCTATTTGAGAGTAAATCAGTTTATTTTGTGAAACTGAGGAGAGACAGACCCAAAATAACAACAAGGCATTTGCACTGAGAATTTACAGTAGTTGACATAGACACAAGAATCAACCATTTCCGTGCAACAGGATAGTGCAAAACAATGCACTTGATCACACCATGAGTCCAGAATACTCTCAGTAAGAGGGAAGAAGAGGAATCCCTGTTGGGCTTTTTTAAAGTTTTAACAAGGTATAAGAATGTTTGAAAAGGAGGTGGATTTCTATAGGGCATAATAAAATGAGGCATGGGTCCTAAAGTATCCTAAAAACACATGATTAAACTATGTACCAGAACAAACAAAGACAGAATATTGCTGGAAATAAATGGGCTCATTTTACCTTCTGTAACACCTGCAAGCTGGATCAATTGCCTTGTGGTGGGAAAATAATTGTCAGGCAGCACATAAGTAATCTCTGATCCAAAAGCACCTAGCAGTATCAAAAAGATGTCACAGTTGGTCAGTGATTAGTTCATGGTGATAGGAACAGCTTCTGGAATATTGAACGGGTAACCTTTATTTGACACTTTTTGAGGGACTTCAGATATATGCCAAGAGCCTGAAAAATAATAATTATTCTAAACTGCAGTTATGAAGGAAGGTCAGAAATTTCAACTGCTGGTCAACTATTTTTCTGGATTCTGCATGTTCAAGTGAGAAACCCTGGAGATAGTATTCAAAGATACAGACCCAAGGACTAACATTAAAGGAGTGAAGAAACAATATACAAGTTATTAGTCACAAAATATTTCAAACTTACAGAGTTTTTAACTGATAGTAGAGCAATGCCTTAGGAGGCAGCCTAGAAACCGCACTGATACAAAGTTGGCATTTTTCAAGCAAAGCCCTGAGAGATACTGAATGCAGCTGTGCTGAAAGGAGAAGTTGTGCCTGGCCATGCTCTTTGGAATGGGACAACTCGAGCCATTCTGAGGGCATGGTGGCTGTGCAGCCTCATCCAAAGTTAACAGGATGCATCTTGAAGAAGCTTCTGCTGAGTAAATCCAACTGACCACGCTGCATTTTTTGAGGCCTTTGCATTGTGATGAGAGGAAAATCACATGCTAATGGAGGCCATGTTCAACTTTCATCTTCCAGAGAGAAAGCAGAATCTACCAACTAGTCACTTCTGGATATCTGAGTAGTCATTCCAGGCACTCAATTCTATGTTTCAGGCAAACAGACAAAACCCCTGCTAACAGCATGTGGTGAGGTGGGCACTAAATTAATTCATACTTCAACAAGTAGCACAATCTGAGATCTGTGAGAAATGAGGATTTCTTTAAAGCAGGCCAGGCAGTAACCTCAGCAGAAATCATCAGGTAGATGCATGCCCCACAGCTGGGAGCAGAGCATCCTGGAATGAAACCAGGACTGTATTTACAAGTCAGATACAAGCACCCAAGAAACAGGCATTAATCAGAGGAATTTGTGTACAGTGGTTGAGAATGGGAAAAAACTCTTTTTCCTCAGCAGCTCTCCCCTTAATATCAGGAACTTTTAAGTCATGCTAAATTGTTTCTCACAAATCGGAAGTGTGATGTGGAAATGAGGGGCTCATTTTTCATTTTAGGTTGCCACATTCCTGAGTTTCCACGTTCAAACAATGAGACACTGCGCTACTGCGTGGTTTCTCCAGTATGTTGATAAAGTAAATGGGAAGGTGGTCTTATCAGCATAGAGAATCTAGCAACTGATGGAAAAGGCAAAAATAACATGAGGGGATCCAGAGCTTGAAATGTTTATCCACTGTCAAATATACAGTCAGTAAACCAAATGACAGATTAGTGGAGAAAGAAACTGTTGAGGAGGAGCAAGGAGATGAAAATCAGATGACTGAGAACCTGGAGTTTTTTTCTGAGGTGGTTCTTTTGATTTTAGTAATTTTATCTTTTTGTATTTGTGAAGCACCGCCTGTGTTTATTCATGTTAAAATACACGCTGTTGCAAGACAGGCATTCTTTATTTTTTATGAACATCGTATGCTATGGAAGAAGCCTCTGAGCAGCAGCATCAGAGACAAAGGTAGGGCCATGGCACAGTATATGTCAATACTGCATAGCAGGATCAGGAAGCCAGTGGATTCCTGGAGAATTCCCAGGCAAATATAATTTGTGCTCATACCTTGCAAGTCTGATGCTGATGACTAGTGAGCTCTTGCCACAGAGCAGAGTCCTGCTACTTACCTATAGTATAACATACATATGTTTAAATGTAACAAAGTTAACAATTTTAAAAATGTTAACACCAAAGGAATTTCTTTGAAGTGGGAATTGAAGTGGCACCCATTTTAGACTTCAAAAAGTTACTAATAAAAAGTTTATTTCTAGTACTCTGCAAGATTTATGGAGATTCTTATCTTCAGACTTGTGCGTAGTTTTATTCTAGCTTAAGGTTGTGAAGGATTTGGATCTTACTTTTTAATACAATGGGTCTTGCTTATGGCAGTTTTATAAAATTTAAATAAGATATCAATTGTGCTGTGTTAAAAATTATAATTTGGTGCATTATAAATGAAAATTTAAAGTTGCAGTGGTAATTTTTTTTTCAAATTATTTTTATAAGGCTCAGACCTAACATAATTTTAAATCAAGCAATTTAAAATCACTGATTCAAATCACTTCCCTACTGTTCTGGCTCTTTCAGGAGAAATAGGATTAAAGAGTAGGTTTTTTTATGAGAGAAATGTTTGAAAATGTTTATATGTGACTGCTTGGGGAGGAACTCATGCTTTATAGCATTAAAGAAAGAGAAAAAAAATCTTGCAGCAGCGTTGTAGCAAAGCTTTTAAAGACAGAACAGTCAGGGCATGTAAAACTGCAGTTACTATAGTAACAGGATCTTAGTCCTTTATAAATGAATGTGGAGAATTTGGGGATGTACAATCTGACATAGCAGCACTGTGAAACTAGTCGTATTCATTGCTCTTACCATAAACTTGTGTTACGGTAGAATGAAAAAAGCCCCATCTGCAGTGGAGCATGTAGAGGGGGTAAAAAGGATTATACTAGGGATTAAGCATGTGAGAATGTGGACATTGTTTTAGAGAGTGGATAACACAAACGGTCAATGCCTTGGTGTGATTTCCTCAAACAAGACTCCTAAATTAATTGATGGAATCAACAGACTCATAGGTAGGTTTCTTAGGAGATCCTGTATAGAAAGGACTCAGATACTCAAGTAATACCTAGAAAGCAAATTACAGAGACATGAAAAACACTCCTATTCTGACACTTGCACTTAGATGTATTTTAGATCCTCATTTGTCACCACTAGGTCCATTTTAAAACAAAGGATGTGTCCTTCTCTTCTGAACCATTTGTAGCCTAGGTTAGGTGAACAGGGGTTTGTTTTGTTTTGTTTTTTGAAAGAGTAGCATTTGTTATATTACTCATATTTTCTCCTGGGGGCATAAGGAGAATAAAATTGGAGGGATTTTTATGGGTTGTCAGGTGTTCTGTTTAGAAGATGTGTTTAATAAGTGTTAGAGAATAACAGTCAGTAATATGTAAACTACATAATGAAGTTAGAAGCCTGAAGCTATGATTTTATAATAAAATCTTTATGATAAATGGTTGTTAGTTACTAAGTCTGTTATAACTGGAGTCTGCTA
Source organism: Nipponia nippon (assembly GCF_047370975.1). NCBI lineage: Eukaryota > Metazoa > Chordata > Aves > Pelecaniformes > Threskiornithidae > Nipponia > Nipponia nippon. Next base: position 47,288,249 of record NW_028262369.1, on the reverse strand, counting down.
TAACCTTCTAAAGCAGGTTTGAGAACAGAAATCTGTTCTGCCCCAGATTTTCTTATGCTGCATGAGCTTGAATTTACAACGGTTCCTCTGCGTAAAAGGGAGAAAATAGTAACCCTAAAACACAAGGTGCTAAGAAAATAAGTGTATTATAGCATCTGAAGCACTTCAATAACATGCTCCCATAACATGCTTACAGTAGTTTAGATGAGCTTAGGGATACCCTAAAATAAACGTAGTTCAAGTTTTTTATGCCTTGGAAAAGTTTCCTGTTAATGGCAACATTTCCTGTTAATGGAAACATGGCTGTACATACCATAATGGCACAGCACCATGTAATCTTATGGAAGGGGGGAGAGAAAATGAAATCACTTTCCTATTCAGTGAGTTCTGTCAAGGCAGGAAGAGAGAGGAAGGAGGAGAAAAATAATACTTTTTGTTTTCTTCACATGCTCTCCATTCTTTCAAGTTACCAAGTTCTTGGGTTTAACAGGAATCTGCTGTAAAGGAGGATGAAAGATGTTCACATCAGGAAAGGCATGAATCTGTAGTTTTAAAGGGCATTATCTATTTTACAGTCAATCTGTTGAACTTAATAAAAAGGGTTTCATTCAGTGGATTTTTATTTAGAGTTTTACCCAATTAACAAGCAGTAGCATTTCAGAAAGTTATAACTTCTCCTGCTCATTTTTCTTTCTATCATAGTACTTGAAAGCACAGGGGGAGTCCCTCATTCAGATTGGCTGCTGGGAATCTTCATAAAGAGTCATTCAGGAGATGAATATTAATTACAAGCTTAAAAACAACAGCAATATTGCAGTGATATGTCTCAGATGCAGACATGAGCTGAGCTATTGTGATGACTTGCCATAGGTGAATAATTAAAGGCACACGTTAAAGGGACAAGCTAATTAAACTGTAATGTACATTATTTTGGACATCTGAGCAGTGAAGTATGGTGTATAGAGCCCATTAGCCTTCCTTTCTCAACGTCTGTTCCTGGTCTTTCTCTAGTATAGCATGCAGCCTGTCATTAGTGTTCAAGTGCTCGTTGCGAACTGTGAAATTTTGAGTGAAGTTATAAATTTGCTCGAGTAGATGGAACATTTTAGTTATGCATTTACTAGAAGAAGTTTGAAGATTCACAAATCTTTGCCATATAGTTAATATGAAAAAAGAAGGTGAAAAAGAAAAAAAGAAGAAAAAAATTCCCTTGCTACCCATTTAGATAAGATCGAGGAAGGTTTAAAGTAGTAATAAAAAACATTATGAGCTGTTGTATTCTGACAACATCGTCACTTAAACTTCAGTATGACTGGAATGAAAAGCTTAAGATAATAATGATTCTATCTGTCACCATAAAGTAGGAATGTGTTGACAATTTTATAGAATTCAGGTTGGCCACCTATCAGCTAATGAATGCAATGGGTATTTTAAACCAGCATTAAATTTATAGACATTAGTCAATTGAAGCTACTGGTACTTGCTCATTAAAAATAATGTACAGACTGTGGCCTCTAAGTATTCTGGGATGGATCTTTCCAATTCTTCCTGTTCAAACTGTTTCACTTTGTATAAAGAGAGCACATGGACAATAATTATGACTTTGCCGAGTGGCTCCATTTTCAGTTATCTGGAAATCTCAGCTTTATTATCAAAAGGAAGATACATAAAGGTGTTATAGGTCTGAGGCATGGAAGATCCAAGTAAGTATTTTTAAAATAAAATAAAATATAAGTTAAAACTCAGAATTAAAACAAACAATATTTCTGAAGGGCTTGAGGAGGATTCAGGCAATATAGTGTCTGATCCAAGAGGCAATATCTTCTGTCTTATCTTTCTGAATGCTCTAGAAATTAATCTATATCTCATGGATTTATTAAGGTTTCAAATAATAATGAATACCAGAAGTCTAAGGACTGCAACATTTAGTCATCCTGACAAAAATATAATAATGTCTCATAAGAAATATTAGAAAGCAAAGACAGGTGATGTACTAACACATATGTAAAATCACTACTAGCTGAAGTACTGTTAAAGATGACAGCATCTATAGACCAGTTCATAATGAATATATGATCACATCACAGCTGTCAAAAGTCTTTCTGGGAATCATTTATTCATTAAAAAATTGAATTTCTGTGCAGTACAAACTGTTTGACCCAACGTCAAGGAACAAATTTAGGCAAAGGAAAGTAATACATCTTGAAAATATTGAAACAGCATTACTCAAAATGTTTTGATTTTTTCTGAGAGCTGGTTGTCCAAGAGTCTTACTACAATTCCTAGAACTACAGTAGAGATACTTGTGTTCCTTCTACTCACGCACCTTCTCAGCATCTGAGAAATAAGGATTCAGCTCTGCTGTCTCCCAAATTCAGAAGAGGGACAGGAACTTAGGTATATTGCAAGTCAAGTGATATGGGGTATTTGAAGATGGTTTTCTCTTAATCTTTCCTATTTAAGGTGTTCCACTTTGCAAAAATAATGAATTATTCATTGGACAAGAAAAACAGAGAAAGTAAGAACTCTGAACTGAAGCATCAATTATTCATACAACTTTAGATCCCATGACTTTGAGTGGAGAGGTGAATAGTAGTCAAAAGTTTTTGACAAAAATCTTCTCAAGGATTATCTTTTTCATGTCTTTGTCCTAATTGCATATATTATATGTGAAAATTATCTCATTATTTGTATGTAAAAGGTGAGATCATATAGTAAAAATATACTTTGTATTGTCACTTTCTTCACTCTCTACATATGTGCTTTTTACTCTCTTTTATTCTTAATAATATTGAATCTTTCTATGCTGTCTTCTCTTGTTTCCCAGATTTCTGTAGATCATTCAGTAACTGCTTTTTTCTCCATTTATGAGCATTCCAAATTTAGCTGTATGGTTGATTTAAAACAAAGCTTTGAATCTGAACTAAATCAAGCCTTACGAAAAGTTTCTTTAAGAGAAAAGAAGAGTGAAAATCATACACAGCTGAGCATTTGATTTAGGTATTCTTTCTCACAGGCTTACTGTAGTTTCACAGCCTGCCAGAGCCCCACAGAATATATTAGCCAGGATATTATACAATATAGTCATTCTTTCCAGTAAGTCTCATTGTATAAATTTACCATTCCCTTATGCTGTGACTTAGTTATCAACCAAAACGTGGTATACATGGGAGTTTCAAATGCCTAATGGCTTTGTGATGCAATAATTTGAACATGTACCAACTTTTTGAATATGTTTTTTTATACTGGTAAAATACTATATGGCTTACAAAGTATTAATAATGTATATAAATATGTATTTGTAGTAGCACCACATCTGCAAACTGTTAATACATATTTTATGGTGCATTCACAGGACATTATGAATGATAAATAGGTGACAATAGATGCCTTCATAAAATATTTATCCTGCACTCTGCTTTTAGTTATGTTATAAGCTGCTCAAGAGCCATCAACAGAAAGTGAATAGAGTTATCAAGGTTGCAGTAAGCTATTTATAATGAAATATGCAAGCTTAAAATTAAGTACTGCAAATGATGACAAAAAGTTGACAAGCTACAATTATACAATAAACTGTAGTATGATACAGACTAGCCCCCTGAGGTGTTCCATCTTTCTTTGAAACGTGGCATATGGAGCACTTGTATCAAATTTTCAGCCTTTGGAGTACAGCAAAATGAAATTGTATCCATCATGAATCCCCTAATGAGTCTTTGAAGAAACGTATGTAATAAATTTGAAAACATAATTTCAGAAAATCAAGAACTATTTCTGTTGTTAAATGGCTGATTGATGTCCTACATGTCATTGTGATACTGACAAAACAATTCAAAATACAGAATTTTTCAAATATTAATGTATTCTCTTTATCCAAGAGCAAAGAATAAGTTTTAGGTATCAATTTTCTAACTCTATATAACCTAATTTTTTCTGCTTCTCCAAACAAGCAATACAAATTACAGTATAATTTGCTATTCTTAAATCTGTCCTCCAGTTTTCCTTACTCCAAAGTGATAGGCTTTAAAGGAATTTCAGATATAAATATTAGAACAGCAGTGTTAAGATGAAAAGAAATGGTAATATTAGTTCATATTTAATTAGGAGACAAAATTCGCTCTTATTATGCATATATATATATGTATATATAAAAAAGCCTTTTCTGAACAATGACTATTCAAATATTCCTTGATAGATAAGACTGTAGTCTAGAAAAAGTCTACCTAGACTTTAGAGGGACTTTTATGTGCAGCTATTAGACTAAAAATAGCCTTTGTTTACATCACAGTTAAAGAACAATACTTACAAAAGAATCTTACCTTGCGAGAATATTTCCTACTTTACTGCTCTGGGTTCTGTACTGTAGATTCTGTGGTCTCCTGGGAACCTGAAAGTTATTTCTAAAGGAAGAAAAAAATGAGTTTCTGTGTATGATAAGTGATGGCTTGATAACATCAGAAACTGTATTTTTGCTTAAAAATTCTAGAATGGTCACTGTAGTGGAAACTTACCTATGCTGTCCCGCTAATGAGCTATAAACTGGAGTAGGAAGGACCACTACTAAGAAAAACAGGTTGTCCACTTTTCTATGTCCATTTAACTTTTGACATGTCTACAGAAACTTCCTTTACGCCTGCAAAATAATTCAGAAATCATCAGCTGAGTCTGAGGTGTATATTCTTGTCCTGAAGAAATATTAGAAGTGTCTGAAAGACCATTTAAAAATATTCAAAAGAGGTAAGTATCCTAAATCTCTCTGAAATCTGGAGTGATCTGGGCATCTAATTTTCTTGGACTCATAAAACTTTAGTGTCACTTCACATACTGTATCTTAGATGAGTTTTTCTTATTTCCTGCTGTTGCAGAGATAGAGTCAGTGTTCCAGCACTGTTAGGATTCCCCTGTTTTTTAATCTGTATTGTTCTGTAAGGCTGGATCACTACAGATTCCTAAAATATTTACCATCTTTTCTTCTTTCTACAGATACAGTGGGAAACTGGTAAGGTTTGTAGAAGAGCTGGGCAGCCCAGATCTTCTACAACAGTCAAATCAGGAAGTCCTTGAGCTGAAAATTGTTGGAGGTTGGAGACTACTTATGTATCACATATACTTCTCCCATTCTTTTATATTCTGTATATTTTTCTTATAAGGAATCACAGAATCATAGAATCATTTACATTGGAAAAGACCTTTAAGATCATCAAGTCCAACCCTTAACCTAGCACTGCCAAGGCCACCACTAAACCATGTCCCTAAGCACCTCATCTACCTGTCTTTTAAATACCTCCAGGGATGGGGACTCAACCACTTCCCTGGGCAGCCTGTTCCAGTGCCTGACTAACCTTTCAGGGAAGAATTTTCTCCTAATATCCAATCTAAAGCTCCCCTGGCACAACTTGAGGCCACTTCCTCTTGTCCTATCGCTTGTTACTAGGGAGAAGAGACCGACCCCCACCTCGCTACAACCTCCTTTCAGGTAGTTGTAGAGAGTGATAAGGTCTCCCCTCAGCCTCCTCTTCTCCAGGCTAAACAACCCCAGTTCCCTCAGCCACTCCTCATCAGACTTGTGCTCTAGACCCTTCACCGGCTTCATTGCCCTCCTCTGGACACGCTCCAGCCCCTCAATGTCCTTGCAGTAACGGGCCCAAAAACTGAACACAGTATTCAAGGTGTGGCCTCACCAGTGCCGAGTACAGGGGGACAATCACTTCCCTGGTCCTGCTGGCCACACTGTTCCTGATACAAGCCAGGATGCCATTGGCCCTCTTGGCCACCTTGGCACACTGCTGGCTCATATTCAGCCAGCTGTCAAACAGCACCCCCAAGTCCTTTTCTGCCAGGCAGCTCTCCAGCCACTCCTCCCCAAGCCTGGAGCATTGCATGGGGTTGTTGTGACCCAAGTGCAGGGCCCGGCACTGAGCCTTGTTGAATCTCATACAATTGGCCTTGGCCCATCGATCTCCACCAGGAGATGGTGTTTGACATTAATTGGACCTTTGTTTTGGCCTTGCAGGATTATTCTTGTCTTCCTCTCTTATGTTGTCCTTGCATCTACAAATATAAGTAATTTTTAAAAAGAACATTTCTTCCTGGCTGTTTAATCCACCATCCTTATATCTCACACTGTAACACTACAGTGTTACCTAAAGTACTAAAAGAAGGAATTCACCGTGACTTTCAAATTTTCATTCTCCTGTAATGATTTAATGTTTCTGATTCAGTAGCAACGTATTTTTCCATCTAAAATTATGCAGCTGGCAAAAACTAGAATAACAATAAAATGTTAAGGATCTGGATCAGGATCTGAATTTATATCAGTTGATGTAAACCGTTGCAGCTCCATAGTCTTCAACTGACATGCATCAACAGTCCTGACAGAGAGATTCTGTTTGCTTAATGAGATGTACAACTTCACAGGAGGAAAGTCTCTTCTTCACTGAATGCCATGTTTGTTTCTAGCTTGTTGAAATGTTCATGAACTATATTCAATTAGAATTACTTAGTCTTAAAATGTACTCCTGTTGGTAACCGCCTGACATAGAAAAGGCGTCATAGAATTGCTTCCAGGTACTGTATTTCGAGGAGTATTTTAATACTCACATTCATTAGTAAAGAAAGATTTTCTTTATTACATATATTTTAAAGTGTCTTGATTTGTAGTAAACGTAGGTGAGTAGTCTGCCAGACTTGAAAGGTAAATAGTGAGCTAAATTCATATCATATTAAACTCACACAGACAGGCCCTTAGCTGGTGCAACAAAATCATATCAATTTTCAGATGGTTTTTATTGCTTATTTGTTCCAAAATGACCTTCAATAAGCACTGCTTTCTTCCCGTCTCCTCAAACAGAAAGAGGTCAGTAAAAACATGGCTGTCAAATATCTGTCAGAACAGATTTATTGTACTGCTTAAACCTGTTGAAGTAGATTTTTTTCTCCTTCTCTCCTATAATCTGACCCAGGGGTTAAACTCTCAAGTATATTATTTTATTTATTTTTTCTTTCTTCTTGACAACCTACATGAAACAAAACAGGTGTGAGTCAAATCTCTGGGGCATGGAGTGTTTGAATGAGTATGAAGCTTCTTAATGCTGGCAAAACTGGCTTTAAAATACTACCTGGCCCCATGTATTTTCATCAGTTGACTAAAAAAAATAAATCCCATATTATCTTGTAATTCAATTCTGGTATGAAACTGATGCTTCACACAGGAACCACTGAAGTCACAACACATGCCTTGAGCTGAATTTGCCATCCAGCCCAAGTGGGGTAAACTTTGGGAGGTTTTCCTGCCCTTCCCCCCCCTCCTCCCTCAAGGAGACCTGGTGCAGAATCAAGTCTGCCAGGTTAGCACTGGGAAATCTAAGATCCCTACACTTGTGTATAATTTTTTTCCTCTATAAAACTAGGATAACATAGTGAAAGGTAAAATCGCATTGCAACAACATGGTTGTGTTTACCAGTAACTGAGATCTGCCATTATTCCTTGTTAAGCTATTATAAAAATCAACAAGTTCTTATAAAATGCCAGTCTTTCTGAGATGTAAATTTAATTCCATCATCCCTTGTTCCAAGAATACATTGCATGTAGTAGCTGCTAAAGACTGTCACTTCGCAGAAACTCTTGTAAAACAGTTACTTAATTTCAGGGGGAAGGATAACATATGGTAAACACAAAAGAGGTCATTAGCGCAGCTACATGGATATTGCCTCAACTGCCGCATTGCTGACAATATGCAGAAGTTGTTTTACAACATGCTAAGCCCAGACAAAGTATTCGATAATGTGATGTTGAGAAGACTCATAATGGCAGGCAGCAAAAGAAGTCTAAGTTTATATTTGCACCTTTAATATTCCTTAGAATGATTCTGAAATGCAAGGGCTAGATGGTGAGCTACTGTCAATGAGAACAGCTTGATTTTCTTCACTGGTTTACTGCTCTTTATTACCAGCTAGTAACAATCTGGCTCATTCTATTTTCTCTGAGACCAATGTTATTTTTGCTAATGGAAGTGTTCCCAGTAAGTATGAAAAGGATAATAATGTCAGATGGTCAAATACTGGCTACCATATGATTGGATTTCTGTGAACATGATCACCTTTTCCAACAAAAAATTTTGGAAGAAGGGAAATCTGCCCGTTTGTCCAGGATGACGAGTGCCTGAAATATATCTGGAAATTTAACAGACAGATGACAGTGCACTCTGCACTGCACATGCAACACATCCAGTGTGCTGTAGTGTGCATTTTGAAAGTAAGGTAGCTTATAAAACATAGTTACAGAACATAAAAGAAAAGGGGAAAACAGCAACATAGATAGGAAAGCAAATACTGACCTTCTAAGATAACAAGGATTAGGTAGGATGCTTCATCCAGCCCCCAGAATAGGCAGAGGCTACAAGCAGAATGGGATGCTTCAGCATTGTGTTTAGGTGGGCCGGTGAGCACTTACAAGAATAATAAGCTATAGCTGTTTCAGTGCTTTTAAAATAGGCTTTGTATTTTTAAGAAATTAATCTTTTTGTGTTTCAGAGGAGCTGTTTTATATCACATGAAATCACAATTAATCTATTACAGGGCCTACCCTCTGTTGGACTTGCTGAACCAGGCTTTACATACACTAGCTATCCTGGTATGAGGTGCAGTCTAGCTGCAGGAGCTCTGCAAAGGCTAATTTATCCTACTGAGAAGCAACAGGGTTAATTAGCTCATGCATTTCTCACCGCTGAAGCAGTTACACTATTTCTGTTATCTGAACTACTTCTGTTGCTGTCCTCCTGGGTCTGTGTATGCTTCCCTGTGGTATACAGTTTAGGCATGTTGCAGGGTTGCACTTTGTAGGCAACGAATTCACCAGTGAGTGACTAACCAAATTTTCACACCAGAAGGAGGAGGTCTTGAGATCTGACATGGGGATGCACTGCAGGACCTTGTGAAAAGACAGCAATGCAATTGGCCTGGTAACTGTGACAGCCCCTCTACTAGAGGGCTCTCTTACCCCCGGGACTGCATTTTCTTTAGCTCTACGCACATGCACTGCAGTTTGCTCTCCCACCCCTCTGTCACCGGCCCTATTTCCTCATTCCTGCTCTAGCCATGTCGTGCTGGTGTTGCCTAGTAGAACAGTTAATCCTGCTTCCTATCTAAAAACTTCAGAATCACTGAACCTAATGGTATCCACTGAAGATGTAAACATCAATTGGACTTAAAATTAAATTTGTTAGTCCCATTAGTACTGTAACTCAAATATTCTTTGGCCACATTATGCATACCTACATACCTAGTATTAAATAACTTCTTAAAAATACTAACTATCCTTATAGAAGGTGCAATTAGAACAAGGATCATTAACGTGGATTTTATAGTAATTTGGTTTACTGCTTTACTCACCTTACAAAACTTAATGTAGCAGCTTAGTCTGTTTGCCTGTAGTTGTATTCTGTACATTACGAAAGATGCAAAGGAAATATTTCAAACCAACCAAACTTTCCAATTACCATCTTCCACCATAACAAAATGTGATAAATAGATGTAGAAAACACATTCACTTACATAAAGAAAATGGGTAGTACAAGAGAGCTTAAGATGTAAACTGATAATATAGCATCTGAAGACTGCTTTACTGCCTTCTGTTGTGAACTGCTTGTTTGCAAAGCCATTAATGCAATGTTCACTTGTCGATTATTCCCAGGACTTCTTTGGTACAGCATGTACGCTGACAACACCTTTTTTTAATTTTTTTTTTAAAGTTTTTCTTCTTGGGCTAAAACATTAATTAAAATAATCCTGTTTGTAGGGATTGGTGTTCACATGTTGAAGCACAAAATTAGTTTTATATAAACTATGTAGTATATTTGATACTGTTGTCAGAACAGCATTTTATGGAGTGTCCTTCATGAAGTAACTTGGCACACTATGCAGCACATGAAAATGTAGTGGATATTTTTATAGTACATAGGACTGAAGTAAGAAAGGAGGCAGATTGTAAGATAGATGGAGCTGCACAAGTAAAAGAATTGCTATGAACTGTGGCAAAAGAGGGTCAAGGGACAAATGAGGTCACATTTAGAGCAGAATTAACGGGCAAGAGAGTAGATGGATCTGAGATCTGACTTATGGTGAAAAGTATAACCAGGTGGATAAATTGAAAAATTTTGCAGTGTCCCATATGTCAGCAACATCCTTTTGCAAATATAAGAGCCATTCTGAGGCTTAAGAAACTCAGGTTAAATCCTGTGCTAGGCTAAATAGTGCAGTTCCATTGATTGCAACGGGACTATTCCAATTTAACCAGCTGATGAATCTGACTTCCAGTTTTTCCTGGTAAAGGGGATCACAGACCCTTTTATTCTACTGAAAGCACCAGCAACTAGTCTTCCTCTCTTTCTTTCTCTCTCTGTTTCTCTCTCTCTCACATACAGAAACAATGATAGAGAAGACTGTTCTGCTGAACATTTTTCTGTCATCTAATTTACTCTTAAAGATGAATTGTGGGAGACAATTGTCAGAAATCTGAAGTGTGAGAAAAAAAACCCTAGGTAGCTTCTAGCTGAGTAATGCCTGTGGCTCTTGGAAGAATTTCTATCTAGAAACAAGGATAAAGTCAGACGAGGGTCAGTCTAGTCCAGCACCTTGTGGCTGTGATGGTGGCCTATCAACCTATGCAGGAGTACAGGGTAGACTAGGGGCCTAGGCAAATATATAGCAGTATGTCCTCTGAATAGTCTTCTAGCTTTAAGTGATTTCTGAGTCAGACATGTCCAGAAACAGAGATCTTTGTTTTTAATGGGACTCATGGAATTTCTTTAGTGATTTTGCTCAATGTTTCTTTCAACCCATGTAGTCTTCTAGCATCTGCCGAATTCTTTGGAAAATAATTTGTAACCTAACTACTATATAACTTAAATACAGGTTATATGAAGAAATATCTCAACATTCTACATTGTGCAAAGAAGTTTGCTCTGATCCTAGCCCTGCAATGTTATTTGATTTCTTCCCCTCTCTCCCTTCCCTCTTTGTATTGGAAGAACCACTGAACAATCAATCTCTATTCATTGTCTGCTTTCCACTCACAATATTATAGACCTCTCTCTATTCAGCCTTCAGTTGTCTCTTTTTCAAACAGAAAAATGCTAACCTACTCAGTTGCTCCCTTTACAAAAGGTGTTCCACACATTTGATCATTCCTGTAGCCTTTCCCTGTACCTTTTCCATCTCCACAGTATGCTTTTTGAGAGGAAGCAGACCCCGATTTACGCAGTGGCATAACAACATTGTCTGTTCTAGTCTTTATTACTTTTCAATCATTTCTAACACTAAGTTTGCTTTCTAAACACTACTGAGCACCGAGCTGATGTTTTCACAGAGATATTTATTATAATGTGAAAATGTCATTCCTACATGACTGTCAGTTGAAAGACCATCATTGCATAATAATATTGGGATAGTTTTTCTCCTGGGTGCATGATCTTCACTTACTTGCATTGAATTTTATCCATGGCTTCCTCACTAAGCAACTTACTGCCCAGGGTCCTCCACAATTCTTCAGAAGCATTGGCTTGACATCCATCCTTAACGCAGTTTAACAAAATCACTGTAATAGGTGCATGCACCATCCATTTGGGACAAAAAAATCGTTTAACAGTAGCTCCGTTTATAGAAACAAATGCTACCTGCTGACTGCTCATTCTGTGGGGATTCTTTTTATTTGACTGAAAAACATGAATTTAAAATGAAATGAATGCTTACCTGGACACTATGATGCAGAAGCATGACATCCACTCCAAAGATGGTAAAGGAAATGTACAGTTTCTCTATGGACCATGACCTCTTCCCTAGTGATTCTCTAGTACAGTAGCTAGAGCAAGAGATGAGGAATTACAAAATCTGAATTTGAAGTCTGTTTTCCTTTGTTGTCCAAAGTTTGGATAAATAGTTCTCTCGTCCTCTGCTTTCCTCCTGTTTGTGGACATATAGTCATTTATCTATGGATTAGTCTGAGGTCTTTAGAAAAGCAAGCCTTTTTTTTTTTTAATTTATTTTACTACCTAAATAATGAAATAATGCATTTTTCTTATTCCGTAAATAACAGAGAGATGCTGCTGGAGGAGAAAGGCAGGTTAAATTGTTGTTTAAGATATAAGTTTTTGTTTAAGAGGTGTATTCTCAACATCATTAAGACATGAAATGATGGAATAAGCAAAATGCATGATCAGGTTCAATAACTAGATCCCTCACAAATAATACTAAGGTACCTGTAGAATAGTCTTCCTGACTAAAACTTTGAATTTTCATCCCAAGGTAAATTACAAATTGCAGTTAAAATTCTGAATTTATTTGACACCAAATTAAAAATTAAATTTGGATTTTTTTTTTAAAGGAAGACATTTATTTTGGACCTCATTAACTGTCCTGTTGCAGCATCACTGGAAATACTGACTTTTCTTTGGTGATTTTGATAGTGTCACTTCACTTTTTAGCCTGGTTTCCTAAGGAAATATGTTAATCACCAGCCTGTAAATTATTTTTGAACTTATTGGTGGCTTTAAGCCATATTTTGAAATGGATCAGTAATGTTAAATTCCCACTAATTTTGTGAAATAGCCTGCCAAATGACCTTTTTAAAGGAAAGTATGAAGTTTGAACTCATTGTATGTTACACACCACAGAATCCACGTTAAAGAAAAATTTAGGAGTGCCCAAATCTTGGAAAGAGCTTACTGTATGTTATTTTTTAATCTTAATTTTATTCCCTGTATTAATTATACAATATTTTCTTAAGAAACAGAGAATCCAGTATAATCTGTGAATTTTTCTCTCATGTTAGGATACCATATTGGTTAATGAGAGATATCTTCACAATGCTTTCCTTAGTTACAGTTTCCCATGAAGCATAAATGCTCTGAAAAATCCTTCTGTTAGTTCCAGTGCTCATGAAACTGCCTGTTTCATTGCATTTTGCAATACAAAATAGAGAAAAGATGGAATGATTAAGTCATAATGAAGCATCTCTTTGAAGTGTTTTTGTAGTTAGTCATGACAATTTCAAATAAACTGCTACTTTGTTGAAAGACATTGCAATAAAATGTCTCTTCACCAGAAAATTTTCCAACCACATTCTGCAGTAACTTTGGCAATACTGGCCTTCTCTGCCCAAACAGTGCAATCCTCAGAAAGTGCAAATACTTCCCTTGAGTGTCATCAGCGTCTGGGTTAAATATGGAGTATAGAGATAGGAAACATAAATTCCTTTTTGGCTCAGGAAGAAGGAAGACTGCACAAAATTGGAGACATAGCGGATATTGTTATTAAATACCTCTGAAACCAATTTCCCTTGGAAGCATAAAAGATTTCTATTTGATACATGTTCCAATGCAATGGCTCAGGCACTATGCTGGCTATGAGAAAAGAGGAGGAGTAAGCACGGAACCACGGAAGTCTTACAGAGAAGACAGAAGATACCATTTTGATTTTCTCATGCAGGTTTTAGTAGTTACAATGCACAGAGACTGAGACACATCAAGGTAATGTAACTAGCCGAATGACACAGGTAGAATTAGTGATCAAGTTATCTAGATCTTCAGGTATCTGGAGTATTAAAATTTTGTCTTAGATTTTATAACCAATGGTGTAACTTTCTACTGTATTTTCATATACTGTGTTGCCCATGTGTGTTGAGTTTTCTGCCTTTACTTTTTTAGTAGCTAAAAATGAGACGAGTTCAGTCTGAGCAATTTGAATGAGGTCACATGATAATTTGGTCCCAGCTTTGGGATACACAATTGATATCAAACGTCAGTGATGGGAAAATATCTTACAGATTTAAAAATCAAAACTAAACAAAACAAGCTTTAGTAAAAGTTATATAATTTCTGTTCTTTTCTAGCTCTTTTTGCTTTGTTTACCACCCAGTCCCTAAAAGCTTACAGTCCTGTTCGTTATGAAAAGGCTATGCTAATCCTCCCTAGTCACCTCTCACCATGGACAAGGCTGGGCTGCAGTATGAATGATAGAAATATTCAGCTTGCCTCAGCAGGCTTTTATTTGGCTTTCAAACTAATCAAAACTGGCATTTTATTGCCCCTACTGATTATGCCTCTGTTAAAAGCAATGCCCCCATGTCTTGTGTCTTTCACATGTTTACACCTGTCCCAACTCCTGCACCAGCACCCAGGAGGAGTGTGGCTGTCCCAGTTACTGGAACGATCAAAAGGCAGTGATGACCTGCATAGTTAAATGAATTCATTATTTCAGAACCACATATACCTGTAAATGTGTTGCAGTTTGTGACAGATGGAAAACACACATGAAAAAGAAAGAGATTAGAGAACGTGATAGAGATAAATCCCATTAAAAACAGCTTAGAGCATTTAAAAAATGAGAACCATTTACAGCAAGGTACGTTTCTAACCTCCAGCCCCCATGGGGATCTCATCGTCAACTCGGCTGCCCTTAAAAGGACTCTGACAGCTTAAGTGCATTACTGTGAAGGTGAAAGATAGCTAAGAAAATATTAGAGCATTTAGATACCATTATCAAAGATTTTCACTAAACAATATAGGCTGTCTAATTTGGATGAATAAACATTTTTTTCCATATAGGAACAGATGCCTTTCAAGGCTTTGGCAACAAAATACAACCACCACAAACAGCTCTTCTGTCTTCTCATTTCCCTTTAGTTAAGTTTAAGGTAAGAACTCCTTTCAGGAGCTCTACAGCTGGCAAAACCTGACTGAAAAAACACACCCTAAGAAACTCAGAGTTATGGTGAAGCTGAAAAGGACTTATATTTTCTGAAATCATGGATGTTCACAGGAAGGACATCTAAAGGACTTTAACTAAAACTTAGAGAGTTTTCAGTTTCCTACATCCCTTTTTTTTGACTAGAGAACCAACGATGCACACCACAGGAGTACTGATCATATCATTTCCTTTAAACAAACACTTACCGATGATTAAATATGATGCATTGACACACTTTCTTTATTTCTTCAAGAACTACAGATATTTTCACGTAGTATAGGACTGTTCTGCACTTGGAAGTCTGCAGATTCTGTGTAGATTAACATTTGAATGATTACCTGGATGCACTTGGGTGTGCTTCTTAAAGGTTCTGAACCTGGGGAGATGAGCCTGAGAAAGACCAAGAAAATGGTCATTGTTAGTACATTATTTTGAAATCAGGAGTTGTGGATTATAATAGGCTTTCTTTGTGTACGATTGTGCATAGTTAAAGAAAACATAAGTTGACATAAACAGGTGCGGTAAATACACTCTTCATGTACTATCTGGGTACAGGTGATTATGCACCCTGACAGGTTGGATGGACTATGTCGTTTCTAATTTTTGTGGGTGTTTTGTAAATGCTGTGATTTTGATTACCTGCCTATGCCTTTCTATAATCCAAGCTGAAGTGAATCATAGAAACAGTTGATGGTGGTTTAAAGTCGTAGCCTGAGTCAGAAATCTTTCTTTTTCTTTTCTAACTCATATGAGAGTTTCCTTTGCACAGACTCACTGGTCCCTTCATTCCTTGTGTCTTCTGAATTCAGTGTGCAGCAATATTCTTTCAGTTGTCTCATGGCTAGAAGATGTACGTTCTGCCTGTGTACCTGGCACGTTCATTGTTAATAGTATGGTTAACATGGATTACTGTCTTAGAATATCATACAGGCTATTTTTAAAATACATGTCAGAATTTAAAGAATTTAAAGTTCTGACCGACAACTTTGAATTATTGTTCAGTTAATTTTGAAAGAGAAGAGCTCCATCAGTTCTAATAGAACTTACATTTCTTTTGTTTCCTGATATTGTTATTACAGAGTTGCAGACCTGAATTCCTGTTTATTGCTGGATTAAGAAGTTGGCAGGCTATTAACTGTTGGATCAGAACAAGAACTAGCACCATGCTCACAAGGTGTCTCACCCCTGACCTGGAAGAATACCGCTGGGGTGAAATAATCCATCTACTCATTCAGGTTTTGGAACTTCTTTTGAAACAGCAGAAAAAGCTGCTAATTAGCACTAACAGCGATGGCGCTTTTTTTGTCCTGGAATCCTCTCCTAATGAGATTTCCTTTCAACTTGCTACAGTGCAGTGCCTGCATTAAAGTGTTCAGTGTACGCAGCAGCTTTGAACCTTAATTTTGAAAAAAATCTTCATTGAAGTGGCAGCCCCCGCTCCCAACTGCAAAAATTGAAATGTTGAAAACTAAGTGAAATATTAATGGGATTTAATGCAAATTAATTGAAACAGAGATGAAGAGCTTCAAAACCCACTTATTTGGGTGACTGTCTTACTGGTTTATTGGAGGGAGGCAGGGTTGCCCTATTCCTTTTAAAAGAAAATCTCTGGGACTTCTCTTTCATGTTTCACATATGTGCTGTTTCCTGTAATATCAATTATATAGTGGGTGCACTTGCAGAACATTTATTATCATTTGTCTTTAAAGGAAAATATCCCATAAAGCAACTTGCTGAATTTTAATTTGACGACCAATATGCTGCAGTGCAAATCCAACAGTTAAAGCTGGGGTAGAAGGAAAGAGGCAGAAAACCACAGAGTGCAGCAGGTTTGCATAAAGTCTTGCAGGACTGCACAGCATTGCGGCACAACGACTTGCTGCGTGGAAAGGACTGTGTGGCATCTGGTTATGCTGCTCTCTTGATACAGTCGATGATGCTGTGAATGAGGAAACCATGGAGGTTTTGTTTTGTCATTCAGGTTCTCTGAGGTTTGCATATTTAGAGCTTTTGACTACCTAATGGAGTTGGAAATGAAAGGAGGGCTGGAGTTTGCTAAAAACTATATGAATGTGGGAAGGTTGATATGATACTTTCCTTCTACCTTTTCCTAGTTTTTGAGGCTTAGGAGCAGACCATGTCGTATGTCAGTTTTCTTCAGCGTTAAACAAAGATTTTGTCTCATAGTACTGACATAAAAAAGCAAACCTCAGCCATGTAGTTCTTTTAATGGAATAAAATCCTTTACATGCTTACACTGATATGTTCAAGACCTAAAAGACGAGTGCTCTTATCCAACTGTTGTAATCTTCATCAGTGATAAAATAATCATAACAATGTATCATTATATTGAAGTTAGGGTTATTAACTGATGGTAGAACAGAATCTGAACTAGTGATCAGAACAAGAACGTCTTTAAAAGTTAAATTGAAAATATGCATGGATTTTAATAAATATATAAATATATGTTCAAGGACAGACAGAAAGAAAAAATGCCTCCTTTTTCAACAAGTATCCAAAACCATTGTGTAAATTGATATATGTCATTATGGAACAAGCACAGTGTTAGAATTATGAACAAATTAAGAAAACTTTTGATTAATTCTTACTTTAAGAAATGTTTTTATGGTTTTGGTGAAATCTCCACGTTTGGCCCTTTAAATCTCCTTTTCAATTGTTTAAACTACAGTTCAACCATGAAAAAAGGCACAAAAGGGCATGAATTATTGACACAGAAAGATGTGGATCACTGAGTCTCATGGATTTCCATACCTTATGTCAGCAAGTTGCTCTTGAAAATTGTTTTTTTCCCAACTGCCAACACTTCAAGCTCAGCTGAGACCCTACCAGTCATACTGGCTTCTTTCCGTTGCATACATGCTCACCACAAACAAATATTCTGCAGGCTAAAGTATGTTCTCAGATACACTTGCACAACTTTACTGCTCTCAGATTATGCCTGTAGTGACACCTGTGCAATTCCATTAGCTCTTCAGTGCTACAGGTCATTGTCACCAGGAGCAGCTTCTGAAGCTAATGGGATTTCTCTGCTGCACTGTAGAATGAAAGTTGCACAGCAACATTGTCATAGCTGGTAATTATGCATTAGCTGATAGGAACTCATTTCAGTTGTCGGAGTTTAGTTATTTTTGTGGTACTCATAGTTGAAGGAAAATATTGTTTATAAATGGCCAGATTCTGAAACACTCATTCAAACTAGGCAGTATCTTGCTTACCTTAGTGAGGTAAGGTACTGCATAATGTGAATAAGGTTTTAGAATGTGGCCCGAAGTGGATGAAAGTGATACAGAAGTCAAACACAGTGCACGTGTAATCTCACATGTATTCATTTTCAACTTCACTTTTTCCAACAGACTACATTTAAAAGAATGTAAGCACAAACTTAATTTAAGCACATAAAGTTGAGGTCCTGTTAAAGTAATTTATCTGTGTTGCTTTAGCATATGTCTTTGGGGCACTTCCAACACTGGAAAGTAAGAGATGATTAATAGAATGGTTTATTTTGTGGCAGGCATGAACATAGTTAAAGAACAACAGTGTGTTATTTGTTTTCATAACAAAGGAAACAAAAGTATCACAAGGAACAACATAGCTTCAGATTTAATACATGCAGGCTTTCTGTTTCAGCAGCCCAAGCCGGAGTGAACAGAATCATGAGAATTCTCTTCTATGCTGGTAAGGGACCCTCATAGATGCTGCTGTCAGGTTGCCCCTAAAACAATGAACCTGCTTTGGACCCTGGGTTCCATACATACCTTTCCTTCACCCTAGTAACTTTCTGCTTCCCCAGCCAGTGCTGCTGACCGTCATGCCTTCAGGCTGTCCAGTAACAGGCCTTTCTTGTTATGGGGGGATAAGTAGGAATTACGGGAGCTATATTCCCAAATAGCAATTTCTCTGAAAGTCAGGGTGAGGAGAGGATGCTTACTGCTGAGAAAATCAGGCCTTAACTGTAAAAGCTGAGTGATGAAAAGAAGGTCTGAAGCTTATTCAAGCACTGCTTCCATTATGCTATGGCTGTATTTTCTGGATGAGCTTGTGGTAGTGATGAGTAGGCAATTTAGCATTCACTGGCAGAGCCCCGAAGGCTTTGACCTTCTTCAACGCCCTGAATCTGACATGCATGCATCAGGCAATCATTTAAAAAGCCAGGAGACTAATGCAATTTCTAAAATAAAGCAAATCTCTTAAAGGAGAGAAACTGGAGCCATCACAGCTAGATATACATTGAATTGAAATGACGCTCCATGAAATCAGACAAAGAACTTTTGGGAAGTGAGTGACAGTGATGGGAATCCCTGGTTGCTGGGATGAGCAAGCTTAACTACACTAGTCAGTTAAATTGCTTTATGATTAAACAATTGCATGGGGAGCCACTCTTTTAATTAAATTATAGATCTTAGGAAATGTAGACACCATGAGATGTTTCAGTATACATGTACTCTATCTGAAAAATTGAGTTATACATTAGGTGATCTGGCTAGAAATTATGCTTCAGAAACATATGTATGTATCCTACATGCAGTAGTAAATCGAGCAGCTATCCCTTTATTAACTCCTTTACTGATCAAAAGTACACTTTGTGAAGTAAAAACAAGCTCAGACAGCAAGTGGAAAAAACTGTGAATAGAAAGATTCATTTGTACCCTGACAATTTTGGACTGAATAATCCTAGCCTGGGCTCCAGAATAGCTTTGTCTTCACAGCTTTCTAATGTGGTAGTATTTGATATGCTTTGCAGAAAGTCTTCTGGCAGAAGAAAACTTGTATCAGGGAAAATGTCACTAGTGTCTGCAATAGTTTCAGTAGTAATATAAAACATGAATGAAATCTATGCTAGAAAACACAGTATGTAAAACATAAACCAGAAGACTTTCTCACCTGATTGACAGATTGTCCCAAACTGAGGAAATAATCCTTCGAGCCCTGGACTCAGGCTCTGCAATTCTTTGCCTTTGCTGTCAGCCTTTTGGATAAATCACATCTCTTCGCTGTGCCTCTCTTTTTGCCCTGAAAAATAATTACACTGATTTATCAATGCGAAATGCCTTAAAACTATAGTTATTTTAGCCAACAGTGTTTTCATTCATTCATTGTAGTGGGATTTCGTTCAGATTCTTTGCCAGAAGGAACAAAATATTAGCATCAGAGTTAAACCAGAGTCAAAAAGAAACCAGTTCAACAAATACAGGCAGAATATTGCTGCAGGATAACCTTCTGGTACTTCCTATGTTATGTGATATATCTTATTTTCCAGCTGAGAGGGTCTTATCCAAAACCATGGAAGTATAGATAATTCTTTTCTTTTTTTCCACTGAGCACTGGATCCAAAGTCACAAGAAATAAGATGAATAGAAGGTTTCTGTTAGTGATGACTACCAGGGACTGATAGTGGGAAAAACAGACAACTCTATGGACCTTGTGTGACAATGCAAAGACAGAGGCCAACAATTTATTCATGGACACTGTTTCTTTGCATATAGTATTCTTTATAACATGCAGCCCTGAGGCTGTCTATTATACACAGATGATATCTTTTCCATTATACTTTCATTTAATAAACTTTATATGTACACACTGGCAATGGAGGGGAATTCCTTTAGGGATTCTAACCTCCTCTTCATTACCGACAGTTTTTTCCTAGGCTAGGGTCACTCCACTGGTCTGGTTCACAGCACAGTTATAGTTATTGGAAAGTGAACTGCAAAGCAGAAGTAGAAACAGAGAAGAGTTCAAAACTCTTAAAGGGCTGAGAAATGAGTATCAATGTATACCTTTGGAGGAAGGACTGACTTTGCACCTGTTTGCAACTTAAGTGGATAATTATATTTGTGTAAACTAGGTAGAAAATGGCTGTCAAAGGCTGTCAGTCCAGCTTACCACCTTTCATGCCAACCAATTAAAGAGCAAAGTAAGAGAAAGTAAAATCCAAAAGTATTAGTAGAACATTCTGAAAAAAGGAGGAAACAATTTCACCAAATAAATTAATGAAACTGTATTACAAAACTAAACAAATTGATAGTTAAGGCAATTTCATCATATTCTTTATCAACTTGTGTGCCGATTTTAAACTGAGTTAAGAAGAAAACTGAACCCCTTCAGCTCTCAATACTATCAAAATCTTGGAAAGATACAGAAAACTTCCCTGCTGTCCCCCATCATTGAGTTGTAGCATTGCTGGGAATACAGCTGAAACCTTAAACCTCCAAGGAGAAACACCTGGAATATAAATGAAGCAGTTTTCTTTGAGACTGTGTGGCCTTAGCCACATCAATAAAAATAAATAACATTTTAGTGCTTTCATATATATTATTTCTAGTTATATATATTCAGTTATATATATATATATATATATATATATATATAAATAACCTTTGCTCCTCCAGTTTTCATCGTTTGCCCTCTACTCACTGCTGCGACCTAGGGGTAACAGTTAAGATTTGTCTTTTTTTTTTTTCTTTAATGTAGAAAATAATGGCATTCATGTATGGCTGCCTGGAATGCTATTCTATAATCCTGCTTCTTTAAACAGGTATCTTTCTCTATCCCATTTTATCTGAAATAGTTTAGAACAGCTTATGGACAGCTGATTCACAAAATCAGGGAGAATTAAGTGTCTTAGCAAGCTTTAATCTTTGGAAAATATCCTCTAAAGTGCATTTGTTTGCTGATTTGCTCATTTTTGCCAGCTTCACATGTTGTTCTTGTTATCCTTGGACTGTGCCCAGCTGCCAGTCAGGTACAAGAAAGGCTTTCTCCTTGTCTGCAGATTGGCTTTGGCAACTAATACTGTCCCAACGTTTCCCCTGTGTTCTGAAGGCATGGCTAGTAAAAAGGAGAGATGTAAACGTGATCACAATGAACTTACTTTTTAAAGTCCTACGATTTATGGGAAAAAATATGGTGGCCTTGCTTTCCAGCCACCAACAAGAAAGAAAGAGAATAAGCACAATGTTCTGCTAGTGTAAGTGAGCATATAGCAAGAAACAGAGCTCATTATTTATGCTCATACAGATCATGTACATAATGTGTGATCTAACTCTACAAGCACATGTGAACACACCCCACACATCTTCATCCATAATTTTTTTTCTTGTTCAAAAAATCAAGGATTATGGCTGACATGACATCTTTAAGGGCATTATTAACTTTTTTTTGGTATCTTTTTGATTGCTGTATTGCTTTGATAGTACATCTAAGGAAAAAAATATTTTCACTGTTTGTTTTTTAATTCAAGAAGTTGAAGGGAGGAACTGAAAACTTCTGGGTTTACTCCTGGGTTTTTCAGTACTTTGAAGATACCGGATTCTCCTTTACAATACTATCAAGGTTAAAAAAAAGTTTGGAAAACATTATGATTCTCATGAATACCATGTAGGTACTCCAATGTACTGCTGCAGGAATTTCCGAAGTGGAATTAGAGGACAATCTTTAAGTTCTGCATTTAAACAGAAAGAGGTAAACTATTTAAAAAGAACTGAACAAGTTTTGAACTGAGTGATCAAAAGAGGAAAATGCACATGGCACTAACGCTGGGTCTGACACTGCTCATGCAGTGTTCATATTCATTCATCATTTTTTTCAATTGCTCTCAAAAACCCGAGGAAAGAAAAAGAAGCTCTCTGAATAATTTAAAGCAGTTCTCTCTTTTCAGTCATCAGTCCTTTTGTTCTTGTGTGTATCTATAACCTCATACCAGTCATTTTAATTTATCTGTGGTTGTGATATAACCATCTCAATGTCTAAAGCAGTGGGAGAGCAAAATGGAAAAGAAGTATTTATAACATTTTAAGGAAAAAGAAAAAAGAAGGCAAAAATCCTCTGATCTGACTAAAGATTTACAAAGAAGTGAGTGAAGCAAAGACTTCCTTTGCAAGAGCTCCATTAGTTTGCTGGTCATTACTAACTAAAGGGGGCACCTAAAGAAGAAGAAAAAGTGAATAGCTTTTTATTTAAGACTACCGTGTTTGTAAGGTTGGTTTTTTTCCCCTGCTTTGATTTATATCAGACTTCTAAAATGCCCCATTTCTGGAGACTCACCCAATATGATTAGCATCATCATTTGTATTACAATAGTACCTCAGAAGTCAGAAGTGAAATCAGCAGCCTTTTGTACTCGACATTGTATGAACAGTCCTTGCCTTAAAGAGCTTACCAACTCAAAAAGAAAATCCTAAAGACAGGAGAAAGGAAGTATTAGTCTTCTGTAATAGGAACAGTGAAAGAAAGACTAATTTAAAATGCCCAGGAAAAAAAACCTAAATGCATGGAGAAATTGAACCCCCCTCTGAGACCCAACTCTGCTTTGACCAGAAGATTCTTGTTTCTCTGAGGTCCTTTATCACCCAATTTACAACTTGCAGTAATTTCAAAAGAAACATTCTTCATTTTAGAACCAGACTGGCCTCCATCCCATAGTGATCACTTTTGTAAATTCACAACAAAAAATGTGGTGTCAAGAAAGTGAGAGATTATAGGCAGTATTAGGAGAAGAAATCATATTTTGCGACAGGTAGTCTAATAACCAAAGAAAGGCTGTGTGCACGTCTCGTGGATTCTAATTCTGAGCATAAATATAGTAAGTGCAAGTAAATCTTTTGCAGAAAATACTCTGTCCACATGGTTTGTTTCCTTAATTCCATATAAGTTATATACAGCAGTACTTCTCAGGTTCACAAAGAGCAACTGAGGCACAAAGCATCCTGCCTTTCATTTCAGCCTCTACTCCAGAAGCCAGGTACTGTGAGGAGATACGCAGAAATCTTCATGCATTGAAGTTGGGCGTACGTTGAATTATGCCAGAAAATAAAAGAAGTGACAAAAGAGTAAAAGAAAATGATCGTGAATTTAGTCAAGTTAAGCTGAGACTTCTGAACAGGCATGAAGACAATGGAAGTGGTAATAAGAAAGAAAAGAAGCTTTAATAAAAACAGAAGATTACGTCTAGGAGGCTGCTTAGGCTTCTTCCACAGGACAGTCAGGAAGTTGCATGACCTATATCTGCATTGCTTGCAAAGGATCTTGAATTTTATTTTTTGGTATCATGAAGGTATTTTTAACATTGTTTACACATCTTCGATTTTACATACTGCAGCTTCAGGTATTGGCAGGGCCAGGAGACATATTCTGCTTTTTGTAGGGTAATTATTCATGTTGAATATTACTCTTGGACAAATTGAGTGCTTATGTCTGGAGAAACAGGATCAAAGAAAGGAATGAAGGGGCCAGTTCTGCATATATATATATCTCTATATATCTTGATAGACTAACTTATTCTTTTAAGCAAATGAAAGAGGATCTATTTTACTTTTTTTGGAAGCTTACTAATGAACTAAAGAACAGATGTATCTGGGAGACAGTCATCAACCCCCTGAGTAGCAATGATTTGAAACAGTTTGTCATATGTACTTGATCCTGATTAAAATAAGACAAATTAACAAGTTTCACCTCTCTTGATGGAGAACAGATAACTGTCATTCAGTGGTTCTTCCATCATGGACTAATTCTTTCCTTTTTTTTTTTACTCTCAAATAGATAATTTCAAAATTTATTAATATTCAGCACTAGGATAAATGCAAACCCCTGCTCTGGCACTTTAATGCTCCTTCTCGGCTTCTGGAAGCCCTCAGCCCTGAGGGCACTAATGGGCCTTGATTGCCCCTAGCGGCCCCACCTGCCCCCCCACCTGCTGCCCAAGGGTGCAGCTCCATTTAAGCTCAGGTGTGAGGGTTCCTTGCTCTTACCATACTGTGCTACGCATCTGCCTGTTCTCAGTCCTGCTCCCTGGTGTTTATTGCTTGGATCAGCCTTGGTCCTGACTTGTTACCCTGCCTTTGCCTGAAGACTGCAGGGCCACGGCCGGAGCCTGCTGCTGTTGGGGACCTGCTGTACTGGCCTGGCTGGGGCTCCCTGGGCTGCACCCACCGGTGAGTTCCCCCCTGCCCTGGGGCAGCTTCCGGCCACCTGCCCTGATGGACATGGCCCTGTGGCCCAGAGTGTTTCACTGAGTAATACAGCACTTCTATTTGTTTTCTAAGAAAACCTACTCCCTTGCTTCAGCTAAAATAGAAATGAAAAACTTCAGGGTTATATATTTCTAAAATGTCTGTATAGGAAGAAAGGGAGACTCTTACATGATTTGTTGATGAGGTAACAATACAAAATGCATTCCTAGTTGACAGCTGGAGCCCACATAGGGTCATTATTTTTTAAGAGTGGACTGTTTTGTTAAGAATGGGATAAGGAGGTGTTGCAGTGAGAGGTAGAAGGGATGAGCCAGCTCAACAGTGACGGAGGTATGTCCTTAGGGAAGCGTGAGACTAACCTAAACCTTCAGCTGAAATGTGTAGTTCACAGAGTTGGGCTCTGCTTATCTATCAGACTCAAATATTTGTGGCAGGATTTGTTTGGCTGTTCAGTATTCAATTACTGGATGTTATGAAATGGGAAACTCTTTTTAAACATTTATACTATTAATTAATTGCAGCAGGGAGGCATAAATGTTTCTTTCTCACTCAGCCACCCACAAGATGGCTGATGGTCCATGTGGAGCCTGAAAGAGACTGAATAGGAAGAGACTTATTTAAGTATTTTTTTGTGAGGAATATGAAATTACATGTTTGCTAGAAACAAAAGATTATTCTCTATACATCCTCCCTAATAGTAGTAGAACCTAAGCAGAAAAAAATGTGACTTGCTAATGTTTAGTAGGAAAACTACTAGTTCTTGACCTATGCCAAGCTAGCCTAAGTTTCAGACCATTACAGAAACTATTTTGTATTAGAAAATATAGGTAGCCAACTAGATTAGTTAGGTTAAAGTAAGTGAGTGTTTCAACTGTGGTAATATGAACTGACTAAGTGAACATCATGAAAACAAGGTTGCTGTTATTTTATTCCCTAAGTAGTCTTATCTAAGGTATCTTATTTTTAGATACTGTCACAGAAGTCTCTTAGTGGATGAGAAAAGGAAATTTCTGGAGTTCAGAAGATGAGAGAACAGTCTGTAAAATGCTTAATATTTTTAAGTGTTAAATGTAGTAGGTCTGATGGCTGCCTAGCTCTGCAAAAGGCTAATTATTTCATGTGCTGATTTTGAATGACTTTTAAAAAAGACTCTTCTCAAGGAAAACTATGGAGAAACCTACTGTGCAATCATAGATGTGAGAATATCCCTGGACTTTCCAAAGCATTTCTTCACAAGCATGTGCTACTGAAAACAGAAAAAAAATCAGGACTCAATAGCTTATCTTATAACTAGTTTTTATGATTCATTGACATTTCTAGGTTTCTCACCATCATCTAAACATGGTGTCAGTAAGCATAGAATCCCTCTTGGGCTGTCTTGGTACCCTAGGGCCAATATTTCTAATATCACTCTAATTTTCCTCTAAGGTCAGTAAAAATGCTTACTGATCCTTACAATTCCATTCATGTAGAGGAGAGCTTCTTTGCAAGTGACAGATTCTCAGGGAATCCTCTGGCATTCTCTCAACTTCTGGAGAAAAAAAAAAACAAACCAAAAAAAAACCCACAGTGTTGTGATGCTTTCAATGAAAAGCATTGTAGGATTTTTTTTTAATGGAAAAAAGGTTGCTCCCACAAAGATTAATCTTCAGTATCTACCTCTTAGGGTTGTGTGTGTGCTAAAAATATTTGAAATAATTGATAAAGATGTGGTTGATAAGCTTAACCTGAAACCACCATTGTGAAGTAACATTAACGAAATTTAATAGCTGAGGGGCACAAAAGCTATTTCTTTGTTGAAGTATGATAATTCTGAGTTAGCTTTTCACTGTGAATGTGATTTTGTTAAATGCAAATCCCTGTACTTTCAGAAAAGTGTAAGCTGTTGTGTCTTTGCCACAGCATAAAAGCATCCCTAGGGCTACATACTGTAGAATAGCTTAAAGGCAGTGAATCCACAAGCTACATGACTTCCTCTTAACTTGTTCATGTGATAACATTGCAGAAGGTTTGTCTCCCTGGCCACAAAAGGAGGAAGATCACCTTTTCTTTGCTTTGTCTTTTTGAGGCTGAAAATGCTTAATGCCCTTTAAGGAGAGGGGAAAAAAAGTATCTGTTTATTTATTTTAATGCTAAAGAGTTGCTTTTTCATAACAGCAAAGTTTAAGTTGTCACTACTACAGTTAATCTCTTACTCCATCTGTGTATAATCACTTGGTATTTGGGACAACATTTACCAACTTTTCAGAATGAATCACACTTAAGCAACAACAAATCTCTTGCAAAGATAAGTTAGTGTCTGCCACTTGCCACAGCCTCAGGAATCACCAGCATTCTGTGGACCACAATGTGGTAACCATCAGTTTAGGTGTTGTTTCAGGAAAATATTTCCATGTGTGCTTTGTTCAATTCTATTCAGGAAATCATGTAAGCAATTTATTCATGACTTGTATTTTATCACAAAATCTGAATCTCTGTAGTGTTTAAAAATGGGACCAACCCTCCCCCATCCCTCTCCCCAAAATTATC
This sequence comes from Nipponia nippon, assembly GCF_047370975.1. NCBI lineage: Eukaryota > Metazoa > Chordata > Aves > Pelecaniformes > Threskiornithidae > Nipponia > Nipponia nippon. The sequence continues at coordinate 47,260,995 of NW_028262369.1, read as the reverse complement.
TAATTGAATTTTCTTTGTATGTGCATGTATACTTTCGTATTTAAAGGTATCTCTGCTGTGAATGTTTGTGCCATTAGACTTTTCATAAATGCAAAATCTGTATCTCTGGTTAGATCACTTGGGGTCCCAGAGGTGACACAGGTGTAGCAGCCTCCACTGCCTCTATTGAAAACACATGGAGGACAGTAGCTCTTCTACTTGATGAGTCAAGCATGGCCAGCATAGCTCCGAGGAGACAGAAGCAGCAGTGAAGTTTGTTTTAAAAAGCAAACTAAGTAGCTGTGAACCTAGTGTGTTGGTCTGAGTCCTCCAGGTTCCCCATTTTGCCTTGCAACTTTTTTTTCCTACCCTCTTCAGTTCAGGTTTTCATTTCTAGATCAATTAAACAACTTCAGTTTTAGTTTTATTCATAAATCAGTAGCACAATGACTGCTAGTCTTCATCCTTCTTTGAAAGGACTAAGACAAAGAAATAATAAGTTTTCATACATTTAAAGTTTTTTGTAGTGACATATGAAGTGAACAAATGTCTTAGGTTTCTATATGTAGAAAAAAATTAGGACTAATATATAAGCTACCTTGTGTTTTTGTTATCAATTACTCGGGCATTTGGTGGTTTAATTGCAACTACCATCTTATTTCTGAGTAACTATAAAAAGCTTTTGTTCGCCTTGTAGCCTTCTCTAATCCCAGGATGATATTTTTTTTTTTTAGCTTACATAGAAATCAAATTTTAAGATATAGTTCCTCTTGGGTGGCATTTGTAATGCAGTCTGATCTCCCTTCTATCCTTCTATGCGCATGTCAATGCATATTTTATGGAGTCTTGTCTTAAAACTAGAGTCATTGCTACTGTGAAGTGGATAGCACACTCTTTTTAGCTATGGATAATTAAAGATATTCCCAAAAATTCCTTTTTTCTGCACTAGTAATTGAGGTTTTTAAATTATTTGTGTGATAGTTATAATATAAAGCCCTGATATTATTAAACCTACACACTAAGATGTTAAACAAAAAGTAGCAACTTCCATAAGAAACCTGATCTTCAGCCAGGAATGTCATTAATAGTACAAAGCAGAATTGCTGTTTACTCATGGATAGATGCATCTCTTTAACAAACTTATTGGAAAACTTAACTCTTCAGTAGCATCCAGGACTTGAATTGATTTTGAAGACATTTTTTTCTAAGGACTTTGTATTGCTTTGTAAGGTTTTGTAGTGCTGGGAAGAAATATGAGAGATGTAAAACCCATAAATCACACTTTTAGATTGAATTATGTCTGAGATTTTTTGAGTGGAAAAAGCAAATGAAAAAAGAATATGTTTTTTCTTCCATATTTCTTTCTTTCTGTAATCTAACAGCTCACATTAGCCAGGTCTCTTTGTTACAAATGCACATTTAAGAAACCCATCTGTGACAGGATGCTAGTCAGGCAATGGGAGTGCAAGGCAAATAGCTGAAATATAATGCTGGACTTGAGGAGGGCACACTTGTGTCTTATTTGGGGATCTTCTTGTCAGGATCTCATGGTGAACAGGACTGAAGGTCTTTAGGGGGTCCAGGAGAGCTGGGTAATCTTCAAGGACAGCCTCCTCCAAGCACAGGAATGGTCTATTGCAATGTGCAGAAGGTTGATCAAGTGTGGCAGGAAGGCAGCATGGGTGAACAGGGCACTCCTGACTCAGCTCAAATATGAAAAGGAAGCGCACGGGAGGAGGAAGCAGTGACAGGCTACCTGGGAGGAATATGGAGACATTGGCTGAGTGTACAGAGATGGAGTTGCAAAAGCCAAAGCTTACCTTGAGCTGAAACTAGCAAGGGATGTGAAGATCCACAAGAAAGGCTTCTTTTACATATGTTGGCAGCCAAGAAAAATTTGGGACCCTCAGCTTATTGGTGCAGGACACCTAGAGACAGGAGTCATTCACAGAGTGGCAGATTGAATAAAAAACTCTCTCAGCTTCAGTAAAAAAAAAAAATTCAGTTTTATTGTTTTCAAAATTTAATTTCATTCATTGTCAAACTGGAAAAGGAGTATTTAATTTCAAATTGTCCCAGCCCATCAGGATTTTTTAACTGACTCAAAACATTCATTCAAGTCTATTCAAGATTACACTATTGTTCTCTTGGTTGGCTTACTGCACTTGTTGCCCGCTTATTTGAACTCTTCACTGCCTCCTATAAATTGGTGACAGTGTTTTAGTGGAATTAATTCCACCTGTGAATCAGCTGGGTCACAAGCAATACTGTCCAGTGAGTCATACTAAAATTCTAAAGATACTATTGCTTCTTTTTTTTCTCAAGTCATGTTTAAGCCTGCATGCATTGAAACTGTGAATATACCTGCATAGATTCAAGTGCCCATTGCCATTAATGGTATTTCAATGTCAGCAATGGCTCCTACTAAAAATGAATTTTCCCTTTTTTTTTCCCTGCCTCTTTCCAGAAACCACAAAGTTCTGGAAAAGTGCTATTCCTCAAGAAGCTGTTGCACTGGTAAATTTATGATGATACCACCCAGTAGTGTAGCATTTTCAGTCACTTTGTTGAACTGAAAACTGACAGCTTATTAGCATCTTATCAGCAAGTATCAACTTTGAGTTGTGATGTCCTCTTGATTAACAAATACCTAATATACAAAGAAGGTTCCTTCAGCTTTCTCTTTAGGGAATCTCACAGAAGAATAAGGACTTTTGCCTTCTGTTTTCAGTGAAGTCAGGTTTTATTACATTCCTTTAGGTCGTGCAAGGAACTGCTGTGTCAAATGTTTTAAGATGGCACTGTGGAAATTAATTCAGTAGGATGACCTGAGTAAAAATTATAGTTTTCAATAGCTGCTTTCAATACTGAATAAAGAAGTAAATTAATCCTCTATGCTCTCATTTGGTAGCATAAAGTAAGGTGCATGGATTAAACTAGACTTGGGTGAGCTGCTTTGTTTAATTTGTGCCCTAGAAAAAGGCAGCTCTTTTGTTTTGATGAGCCAAGCTTTGAGGGACTGCAAACAGCAGTGGAGCTTCACCTCAGCAATGCAGCCTTGTTCTAGCAGAGTTGGTGCTCCTTATGGACTTTAGTGGAAGGGGTTTTTCCAGGTGATCTCTACCTGATATAAGTGAGGCAAAAGGACTGCATCAGGTGTGCTCTGCAGCATACAATTTTCAGTGTTCAATACTTCCTAGATGCAGCACAAGGTTGAAGATTTAGTGTGCTGCTCACTGTCCCAAAAGCATGGATGTTACAAAGCTGGACCATAGCTTGGTGCAAGTGGCCAGATCCTATGTATCCAGTTTAACACCTTTGTCTATTTGTGTAACACTGCAGAGTTGGATAAAGCCAGTGGCAAGCTTTACCTGATACAGCAGTTTCTCCGCCTTCCTACTGTAATTTAGAGCAGGCTTCAGGGAATTTTTTTGATTATGCAAAGTGTCTTTATGGTGTTTAGCTGTCTAGGCTGGAGGGGATTAAATTATGGCATAGGCTCACTTTCCTACTTGCTCAACAGGTGTAGTATGGATAGACTCATGGCTGGGATTCTGATCCTGAAATAACTTTATTATCAAGTTAGTGTGAAATTCAAAGTTAGTCTCAAATATGTATTTATAGGGCATAAAGTTAGGGAATAAAGTGATAATTTTGCATAGTGACTTCTTCAAAATAGTCTCTAAAGTAGTTAGAATGGGAGATATGCTAAATGAGTCTCATGGTTTTGCATAAGGTAGGGATAAGATCTCTTTTATCACTTTTTACCAAATTTTTTAAAGATGCATAGATTATAATTTAAATGTGTTAGTAGAAAACCTGTAAGTTGCTCTACTGTAAAAAGGTGAAATTGTATGGTTTGGTTTAAAAAAATGCTTCAACTTACCAAACAAGTTGTTGTCAAATAAAAGCACTATGGAGTTGTAGGTAGAAGCTTAGTATATGGCAAATAGTAAGGCAAAAAAAAAAAGTCCTCTTGAATTCCATCCACTTATCACTCCTCACAGCTGTTGCTGTAATTTCCTATAGTCAAGTGACATTTGAAAAATATTCTTTGTCTTCAAGACTTCTAACAAATTACGAAATTTAAGTACTGCAGAAAGAGGTATTTTCTGAGCCCTGGATCAGCAACTCCATGTCCCAGTGAGATAGTGCCAGTCTGGAATGTTTAAAAGCTGCTTAGAGAGGTATATTGAGGCAAAGACTATATGTAGCTTGCTGGGAGACTTCCTGTCTGTTCCAGTACATCTCGCGACCCCTTTGTGGGTCCACACACCTTCAAACATGAACTTCTTGCACATTTTTGGATCTTTGCTTATGAGTTCCCAGCAGTCTATGCAGGAATCAACAGTTTGACTGTAAATTAAGTATGTTGAGTCTCCTACTTCACTGCTACAGTCTTCCAATGGGACAGTATTGAGTTGAGAGGGGAGAGTAGGAAGGACTAGCTGGACATCTCCTAGAACTAGAGATGAGAGCAATATAGTCAGCCTTTCTGAGCATGACTGCAGTCTTACAACTTTCTCATTTTGTATGGTACAGAACAGTCACATGGCATGGTACAGTCAACAGATGATTGCAGATTGATTGCCAGAACTGAAGAAAATATGAATATTTAATAACTCTTTTGAGCTCTAGACAGAAATCCTGCAGCGATACTGGAGGAGCCTAAATAGAGAATTTTATCCCTGTTACCAATGTTCACAAATACTAGAAGAGATACTTGTCTTTACTGGATGCTGCTCTCTAACTCAGAACCTTCTTTTGAAGCCTGAAATGAAAAGACTTTTACATTTATTATTAAATATTTAGGTTTTGAAAAGAATACTTTTTATATTTTTTTCCAAGGGAGCTGGATGGATATCTGATAACTGCTAAAATTGAAGGTACAAAATGCAGAGATGTCTGGTCTGTCTGGAAGGCTTCAAAAGGTATGCAATTTCGCGTGAACTTCTTAATTTTCCTGATCCACGAGACAATATCACTCTGAAGAATGTCAGTGTGTGAAAACTGCTAGAGCTGCGAGGTAAGAACATTTCAAAATGTGTTGTCTTTTTATGAAATATATTTGAAGAATGCAGTTAGTGAAATAGTGCTATGTAGCTGATAAGAGATACACATGCTGGAAAGCTGTTACGTTGTCTAAATTTTGGAAGAGGAAGAGGAGCATGCACTCTAAGAAGTGGTGGTCACAATTCAGATTTGAATCAACAAACATTTGATGAATGATGAAATTTAAGTTTTTACTATCAGGATATTTTTCAAAGTCCTAATGGTGATAGGAGTGAGTACAGGAACAAACTTTGTAATATACATGTATATTTTTTTCACTTTTTATGATCTACTCATAATCACTGTATCTGAAGATGCTCAGACCCAGAAATATTGTCATCTTTTGAGATGTTCCCTCTCTGACTTCAGCCTGTTTGAATGTGAATTTGTATATCTAAGGGGTCCAACTCCAACTGAACCTTTAGGCCTTTCTCCATATAATGAAAAAAATCACAGCTCTCAAGTCCATGGAGCTTTCTTGCGAGTCCTTAACTTCACAAAGCAAATTTGTTTGCTTCCTCAGTCTTCTCACTTGAATTGGTCTTCCTGGACTGCTTTTTTTCCTCTTCCTATACTGTGTCTGTTCTCACTTGTTTCCAAATTGTCCCAGCTGCTTTCTACAAGGAAATAAACACTTTATATCATCCCCAGGAAATTAATTAAAAACACTCAAAAAGGATCTTCCATGGCTGATTTATATTATTGTAGCTATATTGATTTTTAATTGTACCATTAAGATAGACATGTATGAATTTTGTACTGCCTCATATAATCTGGGAATTACAAAACAAACCACATAAGTTGGCCATGCATTTGGCTGTTTTACATTCAGTGTTCTGTTGTGAAATTCTCTGCAAATCCTTTCAAATTTAGCATCCCTTTGCCATGTGTCTGTCTTGCCATTAGAGGAATTTTTAAAGAGTAAGGATGGGGGAAGCACTAGCAAAAGTAATCTTGATTAAGCAACTGTTTCTTAGTATAATAAACAATCAAAAGGTTCATCTTAGAAATGGAATAGTGCATGAAAGCCTGATTGGTAAGCTATTCAGTAGTAGTTAATGATTTAATAAAAAAAAAATTCCCATCACTTTGTGGTTTTGATAGAATATTAAAAACAATGCTAAATAATACAGGATGGCAAGCAGAAATCATAGAATCCTTTAGGCTGGAAAAGACCCTTAAGATCATAGAGTCCAACCCTTAACCTAGCACTGCCAAGGCCACCACTAAAACATGTCCCTAAGCACCACAGCTACCCTTCTTTTAAATACCTCCAGGGATGGAGACTCAACCACTTCCCTGGGCAGCCTGTTCCAATGCCTGACCACCCTTTCGGTGAAGAAGTTTCTCCTAATATCCAAGCTAAACCTTCCCTGGCACAACTTGAGGCCGTTTCCTCTTGTCCCATTGCTTGCTACTAGGGAGAAGAGACTGATCCCCACCTCGCTACAACCTCCTTTCAGGTAGCTGGAGAGAATGAGGTTTCCCCTCAGCCTCCTCTTCTCCAGAGTAAACAACCCCAGTTCCCTCAGCCGCTCCTCCTAAGACTTTTATGCTCTAGACCCTTCACCAGCTTTGTTACCCTTCTCTGGACACACTCCAGCACCTCAATGTACTTCTCGGAGTGAGGGGCCCAAAACTGAACACAGGATTTGAGGTGTGGCCTCACCAGTGCCGAGTACAGGGGCACGATCACTTCCCTGGTCCTGCTGGCCACGCTATTCCTGATACAAGCCAGGATGCTATTGGCCTTCTTGGCCACCTGGGCATGCTGCCAGCTTGTATTCAGCCAGCTGTTGACCACCAAGCCCAGGTCCTTTTCTGCCAGGCAGCTCTCCAGCCACTCCTCCCCAAGCCTGTAGTGTTGCATGGGGTTGTTGTGACCCAAGTGCAGGACCTAGCACTGAGCCTTCCTGAATCTCATACAGTTGGCCTCAGCCCATCGATCCAGCCTGTCCAGGTCCCTCTGTAGGGCCTTCCTACCTTCCAGCAGATCAACACTCCCACCCAACATGGTGTCATCTGCAAACTTACTGAGGGCACATTCAGTAAATACAAAGTAATGTATTCTTGTCATGAAACATACCATACAATATGCCACCCAATGATTTTTTCAAAGTTTGTTCTTTGAATATAGTAGACAAGAAACAATAAAGGACAGAAATTTTCAAGTAGCATAAAACTGTTTACGTTTTGAACCACTTAGTGATATGCTGTTATTGTACATCCTTAGTGCTTTCATAACACTGCTATTACATGTTAATGGAAGGAACATTCCCGGTATATTGACTTAAAATATATTTTCTTTATGATGTGTTCAGTGACACCAGATGATAACTTTTTTCCACTCTTGCTTAGCACATTTTGCTAAGTGATGGAAAAAACTAAAGCTGCTGTTGTTACTGCTTTCTGCATTAACAACAGAAACACATGCCCTTAGTGGAGAGTCTTCGGTTCTCTTAGGTTGTCTCTACTGTTCGTCTAATTTTTTTATTGACACTGAATATCTGTCACTCCAGCCTTTTCCTGAGGTTAGCTTCTTTTGTGGTATGGTGGGTTCTACACCTGCTGTCAATCTCTTCAGCAGGTGTTTTGCTAATGTAATTGGCTTTTAGTTTATTTAGTTTCTGGATTACATATATGTAGATGCATCTTATATCTTCACTACATACATTTTATACACTGGAGAAAGCTATGGGTCTTCAAAATGTTGCATTCTTTGTTACTAGGTAGATGCTAGCACAAAATTGCACTCTTAGTGCTACCAATTTCTTTGCTAATTATTGTTAAGAGAAGCTAGGAAGATACAAAGCTTTGGGAATTTATTATTCTTGCTTTCATTTTATTTTAATGCTGTTTGTTTGACCCACGTTATTTGGCTGGTTCAGAATGCATTTGTCATTGCATTTCTTGGAGATTCACTGGTTACTATGGTACTCTGAGGTTAATTGAGTAATCATTACTTGCCTGTATTGTCTGGTAAAAATGAATTAAAATTGATTGGAATCCAAATGAAACACACATTCTGTTTTTATCATGTGAAAGGGTGCAGTGCGGTTCTGCTAATATAGGCATCTATCAAGCGGCCATCTGGTTAGCTTATAACATTCAGCATACAGCAGTATTTCTTTTCACTGTGAAAAATAAGTCACATGTTGGAACTAACTACAATTTGTTTGAACCTCTGATCTATAGAGCTAACTTAGATATATGGCTGTTTGATCTCCATTCAAAGTCACTTAGTCCTAATTTTCCTGACCATCAGTTTTTACAAGATCTCTGAAGATTTTAGATTTTACTAGGAACAATGCAAAATCTTAATCACTGTAAAGCAGGCGGTAACATTTTTATTTTATTTTGTCCAACTTTGCTTTGGTAATGCCATTTGGTTTTCCTTTTATGATTATTTTGGGTATGTTAATTGCACTGAAAAAACCACAGTAAGAAAATAGTGAAACTTCATCAGAACAAGAAAATATTTATCATAGGAGGCTTATAGTAGTATTCTGTGAGAATATAACTACAATCTGTAAAATTATGGAGGTCTGGGCTGCTAAATGTTATCACTTCTGAACACAATCAGAAGTAATCTTTTAATTGGAATGGAACAAATAATTAGGCCATTGATCTAGCTTTGAATGAGAATTAATGCAAGTCAGCCTGGATACTTGCATAATACCAGTTCTTAGGGTAATTCTAACAAATGTGAAAATCCTTGTAATATGGAGATAGAAAAGAGGTGGAGTGTACCATCTGTCAATCACAGCCATGAAAGTAGATGCTTGGACACATAAGCCTATACACAGAAGCTTGTTGTTAGCTGCTTCTGCTCTATTTCCCCTGCCAGTTTTAATAGATGAAATTTCAAGACGGTTGGTCATATTTATATATTCTTATAGCCACTAATGTGTCTATTGTAGCTGATTAACTAGCCAACAGCCTTCTATCCATCATTGTTGCTAGCTAGAGTAATACTATTTTTGCAACTTTATATATGGCAAGAATGGAGAGAAACTGGTTTCTTCCACAAAAAGGGAGTATTCCGTATCACAAGAAGGCATTTAAGCTAGAAGACACTTTTATCTTCTAACATGCTATATTTATTGCAATACATATTAAATTATTGTGTCACCATTTCCTGGTCTTTTGTATAAACATATCTAAATAATACATGTACCTACACATATATGCAAATATAGTGCAAATATATTATTCCATGTATATAAACGTATTACTGTTTTTTTCCTTTCACTTTTAATAATGAAGAGTTACCATTTTGCTTTTAAACCACTGGACCACTGGATTAGATGGATGTCTGATGGGTGTTCAGGCTAACCTAAATTCAAGGATATTCCATTAAATAAGTTATTTTTTTTTTTCTGTTTAAAAATATTACTTATGGGAAAAATGTAAACTATAAATAGCTCTTGATTAACCAGGTGTGGTTGTATGAGAAATCATAAAAAGGTATGGAATGGCTGCTTTAACTTGGAATGATGGAAATGATACAAATTGTACTGTAGTGTGCAAGTTGATGATTTAGAGCTGGAAGACAGCTTGATTTACTCTTGCCTGTGGGCTAGGAATAGCAGTAAGCTTACTTTGACTATAAATGGAAAAAGTATGACATAAAAGTCACGCAGTAAAACATTTTGCTTGTATCCATTGGAACTTGTTTAGCTGCAGAACTCCGTCAGTTTCTTTGAATATATCTTTCCATGTATATGCCATCTCTGCCTGTGTTCTGTGCCACTACATTTCATCTGCACAGTTCTCTCATTTATCTTTTTCTTGTTCCCCTTCCTAAATCAGAGCTCTCAATCTATCCTGACAGAGTGTGCATGTACGAATTACAAGAAATGACCCACACTAGACAAGCTTATCACAGCTCTTTCTTACTGAGTCATGAGGAAGGTTCTTATTTTGATTCACCTGCTAGACCTTCTGTCTATGCATTGATTTATTTGTAGCAGGGAAAGTTAAGTTATCCAAAATGAAGTATCTGATCCTTAGATTTTAGTAAGGGAAAGGAGGAATGGATTTTCCCATTTTCTAGCTATAAGTTGGTATAAGAGCTCTCAAATACTTATCACAATTTTATGCTGTAGCAAACCTTGAGCAATTGTGTTATGTAAAACAACTTGTAAGATCCTAAGTGAGGGGAAGATCTCAAAACCGAACAGTCAGAAACAAAGCAGTTAAAGGTTGGGATAAAAGATTAAATGACTTGTTTGCAATTGTTCTTAGCTAGTGATAAAAGATGGGAAATTGAGGCATGCTTCCTAAGATGTGGCCAGGTTAGCTAATCACAGAGCAGTTCTTCTTTTTAATTACAGAAGGGTAATTGTTGATACATTGGCAAAGACATCAGTGAAAATAGCCATTGCCCTGAAGTCTGTCTTGTTTGCTATAGCCACTAGTCAGTCATTTGTTCACTAGCTTGCTGTAGTGCTACCTGAACTAGCTAAATAGTTTTGGTTTGTTCAGTTTAGCTAAAATATTTTGAAGCTGGATGTTTCGGCTGCTCTAGACACAATGTTTTTGGCAACACATTGCTGGTTGTATGTACCTCTTATGAAAAATCCATTAGGATTCAGTTTTCTTCTGGTTTATTGAGATTCCTACAGCTAATAAAGAGCTTCAGAGTGCAAAGTATGTCTCCATAACACGTGGTGCAGAGATCTCCAAACTAGCCTGAACTGTAGGTATGCTGTTGCTGAGACCTGACCTAGTAACTGTATGGTTATAGCATACATAACACTACTATGCCACACTGATGTACCGGATAATGTGAAGCTATGTCAAGTATTTAGTTAAATACAGCACCAAATTAAGCCATGTACATGTGCTCCTATTCTCTAAGGCATTAATTCATGTATAGGCTTTGTCATGGCTCCCTCCTAGACAGTGGTGGATTTCACTAAGAGCAATGAAAAGCTCGAAGAATCTTTATCTTCAGGATTTATAGAGTTGGAAACAGCTTTAGTCCAGAAGACAACACACTTAACCGAATGCGTGTTTTACACAAATGCCTCTTTACAGAGGCAGCTCTCTTGGTCCACTTTCTCTGTGTATGTGGTTCATACTTATGCAAACAGGCTAGATTGTTATTGCAAAAATTTGCTATCCAGCATGTGATCTTGGATGGCCTGGTGGATCTCAAGATTAGGCCTTCAATGCTACAAGTCCTTGATCCCCTTCATCGAGAGGATGGACATGAAAGAGGAGAAATTTTCAGACAAGTCTTTAACATTAAAACCTCCTGCTTGCTATGTCTTTGGTATATGGGACCCATAGCAGAAAGCAGCCCTGCAATACCTATCAGGAGGTTATAAAAAAAGATCGAGTCTGGCACTCTACAGTGGACTATGGTTGGATGTTCAGACACAATGGACATAATTTGAAACAGGAAAGGTTCAGGATGGATGTAAGGAAAAACCTTTTCCATGAGGAAAGTCAAGCATTTGAACAGGTTGCCAAGAGAGGTTGCACAGTCTCAATCCTTGGAGGTTTTCCAAACCCAACTGGATAAAGCCCTAAGCAAGATGGTCTGCCCCCGCTTTGTGCAAGAGTATGGACTAGCAACCTTCTGAGGTTCCTTCCAACCTGAGCTATCCGATGATCTTATGATCACAGGATGTGCATATATTCAAAATGAATGTGTATGTAGCTCAAGCTGGCATGCCTATGGTAACTTTAAGGTAGATATTGCAGGTACAAACAGCAGTGATGAGCTTTAATAGCACCAGGCAACAAGGCAGTCTTGAAAGCATCTGACTATGATGAAGCCTTTTGTTAGGCCTAAAATCTTATTCCTTCTGTGTGCTACAGTTTTATTTCCACGGCCATAAGGCAGACACTTCTCAGGTTCTGAAAACCCTGGCTTAATTTCTTGGTAGTACTTGCATGAAAAAATGTGATGTAACTTCTTCCAGCCTACAATCAGCATAGACAAATGAGTTTTAAAGAACCGCTTATTTTCCTAATGTAGTCTAGTACCCTGGGATACCACTGGTCATGGTTGCTCAATTGAAATAATTTCTGTGATTATGTATGGGTTTGAAGTTTACATCACATTGAGATTAATAGTCTTTCAGGAGAATGACAATCCATTCAGATGGATGGTACAGCACAAGTGTGATTTTTATACATTTCTGCTTTTGTTGTTTACCTAGAGACATACCTTTCAAGGCTGAAGATATTATAGGTGAGAACAATGGCACAAAAATAATATAGAAACATAAGACTTTTAAGGACTGAGCCTGTAAGTGCTTACAGCTAAGAGCAGCACTTACTTCTGGGAGTAGTCAAATTGATTTCTCTGAAATAATAGACATCAATGTGACCACTCCCAGCAGTAAGCAATACAGGCCAGATTCTCACCTACCTAAAACTGAAGACACCAGCTGAGAATTTTATCCAAACCTCAGTAATGAGTGTTAGTTTGCACTGTTTGGTCTTTAATCTACATTTTTGAAAGACCGCTTTTATTTTTTACTTTATTTGGGTAAGGCATATGTATCTATTTTTTTTTTTTTTTTTGCACCTGCATTTTTGTCCCATGGGTTTGCCAAGACAGCCTGGAACACATCATTGCAATGTCCTAAGCAGTGGGGAATTAATTTAAAAACTGCTGAAATCTTAGCAGATGCTTCTGAGCATGCAGAGATGATGTTCAAATTGCTTGTAAACTTTTCTTTTTATTCTTTTTTCCCGAAGCCCATCAAAAATCTTGCTTCTGAGAAATAGCTAAACAGTATTTCACAGCAGATTTCCAAACAAATTAACCTTTGGGTTGAGACCAGGCATGGAAATACCCACCCCTGGAGGAGAATTTTCTGAAAATTATGAGCTCAGGTAAACATTGGGTATGCTGCAATACTGAACAGTAATCTTAACCAATGCACAAAAGCAGATGTAATAGCACTGTAGATCTTTTCATCTATACCTGTCTACAAAAAGCAGAGTAATTGTTTTAAGTGAGACAACTGACATGTAGACATATTCAAGACCATGCTTCCACTGCCTTAATTTGAGGCACTTTGGCAGAAGCACAACTGCAGTTATACTTATCTCCTTAAAAAACCCCAAAGTTTTAGCAATTGCAAAATATTTCTCTAACATTCAAATACTGAGACTGTCCAAAATTGAAGAGCACTTCATAAATTTGACTTAAATGAATGAGATATCTGATATATTCCGATTTCTATTGCTATGGGAGAGGCTTGTGGTTCTGTAACTCTGACTCCAAGTATGTACTCTCCTAGCATATCTACATAGTGGCTGCTGCAAGTTCATAATATCCAAACTGAAAACTTAACAACTATAGCAGTAGTGTGCTTTTACAGATTTTATTTTTCATTTTCCTGCAAGAAAGGGTGAAAATGCAGACTGGAGATTTGCAACTGCACTTAGTATAAAAATATCAGTTTGTACTGAAGCATAAGGTTATTGATTGCAGAGCTAAAGGTTAGACCTGTAGTAATGACATGCTTGAATTAATGACACATTCAAGAATGCTGCTTCTAAATTAAGGACATTCCATATCTTTCCCACAAGAAATTGTTATAAGGACACACAGGAGACCAGTGGCAGGATTCATATTATCTTCTGATATTTCATCTTGGACTAATAGACATTTATTGTGTTAACTGCAAACCACATAGCACGTTGGTGTCATATTCCAACCAGCAGACATAACTTCAAAGAGTCCCAAGCATAAAGCATAAACAGTCATTAGCAATAATTCTGAATATTTTCCTGATATGAGGACCAATAGCAGCGTTTAATTTGGACAGCAAACTGAGATTGTTTAAAAAAAAATGAAAAAATTGAAGACTAGTATAAAAGTTGCATTATTTCTTATTTTTATAAAATTTACATTCAACTGGTAATATGTAAAATTATTGTTTCTGGGGCAAAATCCAAGCAGATGAAAACTAAAGAGAAGTTGTGAGGTCTTATAGAATTATCATAAGCTGTCTTTGGTTTGGTTTTACTTAATGGCAAGAACTCTCTTGATTTCTGTGTGCATGTGAGAGTAGTTAGTAGATACAAACATGTATTCAGTTTTAGGAGTCTGAAGCTAATTGTCTCCTACTGAAGTCAGCTTTTTGGAGTTAGCATTTAGGCACATGTTTGCGAATTGCTGTGAAGAGGGGTACTTTTAAACATGGAAGCACAAACGTTTTTCATGGACATTGACCATAAGTATCTGTGATGTTACTGTTGTGTTTATCTTGTTTCACAGTGCCTTATTAAAAGATGATAAAAATTAAGCGTGAGAGATTCTACCCTTGAATAGCATGATCAATTATTACCTACAATGGCATTGAAGTATCAGTTTTACTTTTTACCTCAAGTAACTAATTCTTCTGCTTTTGCTGTGAGCTGACAAATACTGCTGACAGTTTGAGTTGCAGCCCAAGGATACTGGGGCCAAAGGAAAGAACACAGTAAGTCCTAGTTCCCTGTGAGATGTCAACAAACCTGAGAACAACAGATTGGCAACAGATCAGCAAGAGCAGGAGAGAGCTAAGTACACTGCCAAAGGTAATATTTTTCCCTTTGCGTCAGGGCCTCCTCAAGCTCATTTCCCTGTTTGGAGGCTCTGGCTGCCTGGGCCCAGGGCTGAGGCCACGCAGGTGGTGGCAGGAGGGAGAGCTATTCCAGACAGCGTGGCGGGGCTGCCCTGCTCACCTTGCTTGGATTTGGTAGTACGGGTGCTGGCTGGTGAGGCCACTGCCCTGCCCACTCTGTTCTCTCACCCACACCGTGCCCTGACACCTTGCTGTGCCTTACAGGAAGCAAATTGCTTTTACCAACGCAGGACAGACTTGCATGTTTCAGACATGCACAGGAAACTTAAAAGCAGATATTCTTTAAAACATAAATATGTATATATATTCAAAAAACACCCTCTGCAATCTGAGGGGGGAAAAAAACACACGCAAACTTAATATAGTGATCTCTACATCATAACTAATATCAAAACTGATTATATGAAAGCCAGAGTAAAGATTTTAAAATAAGTTTTGCAAGAAATGTTTTAAATTGGAAGCTAAGAATATGGTGAACTGCTCAAAAAGCAAATGCAGAAATATCATACATGGTGAACCTGTCACTGGAAAGACATTCATGTATGCTTCGTGTACATACATATGCATTTATTGAAGGAAGAATAATACACTTGCCACGTTTGTCATATGGAAAACAATGAGCTATGGTTAATTAGAATGCAGTGTAAACTTCTAGAAGCATAGTTTTTATGTAAGAAATAAAAACGCCACATCCTTGTAAAATTTTGGTTTTTAGATTGAGTCACGATTGCTGTGGGAATTCATTACTTGCTCTACTACAGCAGAGTTGTCAAGAACTTCAGAGAATTGTGGAAATACATTTATCAGGAAAGTTTTGTGATAGATCCAGCTATGACCTATCAACTGTAATGTAATCATTGGAAGAAACTTATCCAAAATGGCATGAATCTGAAATTTCCCATAGGGGCTGAAATGTTGAATGAAGGACTTCAAACAAAGGGTTTGTTTAAACTGAACATTTTGGGGCTGGTGGCTGTTTTAAGTGAGTTTGGCTGGTTACTGAGAGGAAGCAAAGAGTACTGGAGGAAAACTGTCATAGAGGAAATAGTTACAAGAATAAGAAATATTTATCTTGCACTGAATTATGAACTTTACCAAGAAAGGTAAAAGGATGTCAGGAAGGTAGAGACTTCTAAGCATGTAGTAGCTTTGTGCTGCTAGTTTGTGTGCTGCATCTTCAACAACAACAACAACAACAAAGTGTAGACTATGGAGATGAACAAAAATGATTTGTATTTTTCTTTGTTTAGTGTTTTTTCAAGTACTTTGCACATCTCGCAACGCTATATTGATTAAATTGATCAGCAGACAACAGATAGGTGAGGGAGGAATGTAATTGAGATGTTATTTTGTAGGGAAATGTAAAACAAAGGCAGTAAATATTGTTGAATATAGCTTAGGTAAGGTTTGAGGCAAGAAGTGAAGATTTAGATTTAAGGAATAAATGCTGTTGAAGTAGCTGATGCAGTGACAGAATTTCAGAACACTTAAGATCTGTTAACTACAGAGAACTAACTGCTAGAGGAAAAAAACCCCACAGACCTCAGTGAAAAGATGTTTAGGTTTTATCCATCATGAAGGCAATCTTGCAGTGAGTTCCCTCCAAATTTGGTTTGTTCTGTATATGATCAGTGGAATAACACTCATACATCAAGTTAGTATTTGGTTTCCTAATAAAAAATGCACCCAAATTAGGCTCTTGTTGCAAAATGACAGCTGAAAGCATTGTCTTGGAGTTTTTGATTATTAGTGGACAATTTACATATTAGTTTTCTATGCCGACAAAATTCTGGCTTTGGGAGGGCTTCTGACAGATAAAATATTAAATCACTTTGAAATCATAGTGCAGAAATTTACTCTTCTAAGAAATCAAGGGTGTTGATGTGGAATAGGGCATCAGTTTAAATCCTTTTGCTAGAGAATATTGCCTTGAGAAAATCCTCTCAACAGAAATTCAGAAGCATATTTATGCATGTTTGCTGGACACACGATTTAATACGAGTTGTGCAGTCTATATATATTTCTCAGTTCATTTATGCAGCAGTTACTGTTTTCAAAGGGCTATGCTGTTGGAAAAAATTGTTTTCATTTCCCAGCTAAATTTAAATTTTTTGCAAAGCAAATCGGCTCTGTTTTGGTATTTTTGAGGGGTGTAATAGTACATAGAATTTGCATATTTTCCTAACAGTCATACTAATGTGATGATGTTCTTGCCTGGAAATCAGCACAGTAAGTGCCCATCAACAGAAGTCTTGTAGTTTTTCTCAAGAAAGAGAGAATCAGCTGATGGTCTAAATATGTGATTAAGTGCTACTACTTATGAAATGAAAATTAAAAGAAAAGGCTATACAAACTTTGTTTTGTATTCTCCATTTTGAAAGAGTGCATGTTTTTAACATATCCTGCACGTTAATTGTGTGATACCGTGAGCAGAGCATGTAAGAAAACTTGTATCCAATTTGCTCTTAGTCTCCACAATGTACACTTTCTGGAATTTTGACTTTGGTCTGTATCTTTGGGTGTTCAGTATAGCTTTTGTATTACTCTTAAGTTTTGGGACTGACTCTTTGGCATGGCAATTAGAATTCTAGTTTTTATATATTTGGTGTCCTTAGTACTTTGTAACTTCATGCAGGACTGAAATTAAACTCAATCTTCTTCCCATCAGTATTTTTGCTGGGTTCAACATTTAAGTTTTTTTTTTATCAGAAGAAATATAGAAAACCCTGTTTCTAAGCTTCCAATAAATATCTTTTTCCTCTTCAAAAGATCTTTTGTTTCTAAATTCTAGCAGGTATTTCCTAGGCCATTTCAGACAGCAGAGGTAATTTCATTACCTAATTCACTTCTAGACACTTTGTGTGACTTTACAGCAAATACAATATTTTTCCCTGGCCTGCCAACTTTGGGCAAAAGTGAATGTAATTTCTACCAACCAACTGCTCAGCACCAGCTTTTGATGATGAAATTCACATTGGTGATTTTCCTTTATTGCTTCTACTGCATTGCTTTTGGCTTGTTGACTTCCTTACCTAGAAGCATGCCAAAGAGCCCATACGCTTTATACTGCTATAGGTGTTATATCCAGGACAAGAGGTACCCTATCTGCACCCTTATCTAGCAGGTCTTCCCTAGTGTTTGGCTGAGAATCTCTCTGAATAATTCTCTCTCATGGCCTCCAGGAACCCACGTTGTTCTGGCACAGGAAACAAAGGCACCTGAAGATGGCATGTGAATACTTGCCTGATGACAATTTATCTTACAAGTCATTTTATATTTCTGTCAGTGTGTTCATGCTGCTGGAAAGCATCCTTGCTAGTGGGTCCTTATCTTACAATGAAATTGATTTGTGAAAATTAGTTTTAGAAAGTATGTTTTTCAATTCCGACAAGTTTAGGTCACTGGCAGCGCCACTATCCTCCTGAAATTATTTAGCTACTATCTTCTGTTAAAAGCCAGTAGTGAACACCACCACCCCTCTAGAAACTGATAATTGTTCTGCACACAAATTATATCTTCAAATCATTATAGATTAAAATATCAAGAATTATGCTCAGAGTTTGAACTTTACTTGCTGATTAGTACAGAACACTTTATAAACAAATTAAATGCTGGGCCAACTGCTAGACTGTGGATTGACATCCAGCAAAAATCATAGAATCACAGAATGGTTTAGGTTGGAAGGGACCTTTAAAGATCTTCTAGTCCAACCCCCCTGCCATAGGCAGGAACATCTTTCACTGGATCAGGTTGCTCAAAGCCCCATCCAGCCTGACCTTGAACACTTCCAATGATGGGGCATCCACAACTTCTCTGGGAAACCTGTTCCAGTGCCTCACTACTCATTGTAAAAAAACTTCTTCCTGATCTCCAATTTAAATCTGTCCTCTTTCAGTATAAAACCATTGTCCTGTGTCCTGTCACTACAGGCCCTGGTTAAAAAATATAATATCTATCTCAAAAACAGCCTTTATATATTGAAAGGTCATGGTAAGGTCTTCAGTCTGAACAATGTTGACTCTCAGCCCTTCTTCATAGGAGAGATGTTCCAGCCCTCTGATCAGTTTTGTGGCCCTCCTCTGGACCTGCTCTAACAGGTCTAGGTTTTTCCTAGTACTGGAGACCCCAGAACTGGATGCAGTACTCCAGGTGGAGTTTCATGAGAGACAAGATACCGGTTCACCGCCTCGCTAGGATATAACTCTGTCCAGTCATACCCGTCTGGCTTTCAGTATTTTTAAGACCAGGCAAAAGTTGACAGTATTTTTAGGAGAAATTAAGGAAGTTGTTGTCCTACTTGCGTATATGAAAAACAGGAAACCATTACAGGGGTGCTTAAAGGTGAATGGGTGCTTCCTGAAAGAGGAGCATAACATGCTTGTCCCTTATTTGGGAAAGCAAAAGTCGGAGTAAGGGTCTTGACAAACAATTTGATTTCAGATAAAAGAGCTACGTAAGCATCCTAAGTCATCTTTGGTGGGATGAAACAGGCTTTCTTGAAATTGAGCAAAAAGTACCTATGAAATGCAGTCTTTTTTTCTTATTTTTCTACATCTGCCTCTAAACCAATTAACTGTTTGGTCCTCCTTGCTTAGAGTCATGTCAATTTATTGCTTCTTTAGTGCTTATTTTGTATTGAGTGATTCTAGCCTTCTGAAACCTTGTTACTCCATTCCAGAGGGAATGGTAATCTATACATCAGGTAGAAGTCAACTTTCACAATAATCTGTATCCTAATATGGGATCTAACAAACTGAGGAAGTAATGGTGCATTTTTCCACTAGGATCTTTGGTAAGATTTAGGGTATCAGTCTGGGAGAGCCATGTCCCAGTAGCAGGTGTTAAATATTTTTTGGCATGTAACAGAATGTAAGCAAGAGCTTGAGAGCATCAAGGTAACCACAACACTATTGTATGTATGGACACAACAGTCTTAATTCCAAAAGCAACAGCAAAACTTTGCTTAGCTCAGAGTAGTCAGTAACTTTAGCTACATACCTTATTCATTCTTTTCTGGCATCTGTCATGTTATATGAAAATAATTTTGGTAAAATGTCATATGACAGTATTTCCTGCCCCCCTCCCCCCCCCTTTCTCTGGATATTCCCTTGTATTTGTTTGACTCCTGGCAGAGAGAATTCTCCTTCTGATCTCCTTCTTCAAAATAGTGGAGTGGTATCTTTCCTGGAGACAACCCAAGGGGTTTAAAATTGTGGAGCTATTAGAGAAAAACCTATGAAGATAATAATTAAACATACCTAAGTATGCTTGTAGCTTGGTTTAGAGAGCTGAAACTTATATAATTATTCTGATTTAGTCTGCCACAGGCTAAATGCTTTTCTTTTACCATGTATAGCAGCTTTTCTGATTATGGTGTTAAAAAAGCACTGACTTTTTTTGTGTAAAGCCAAGCCTTCTGTTTCTGGTCTTAATTCTTTCTCGAATTTTTGGCACATCATTTCTCTGTCACTTCTGCCTTTGAGTGTTGAAAATCTTTATTTGGTTACCTCTACAAAATTCAAGCTGTTGATAATATTCTACCTGCTAACCAAATATATGGGTATCAATTTATTATAAATACCTGTAACAGTAAATTTCTTCCAATAATCCTTCAGTTCCTTTCAAACCTGGTATACCACTTCAAAAATTCTAGACCATTCTCATGCACCTTTCTCATTTGAATAATTTTTTCCTATTAGATTCATCTCTATTTTAATAGACAGTTTATTCACAGCAATAATAAAGGGATTGGGAAATATTTTTAACATTTCAATACTTTTAGAAATAATTTATTAGATAACTCACTATGCATTTCCACACATTAGAATTCAGCTTTATGTAGCAAAGAAAATCAGTGACTTGCAATGTACTGAATGTGCTGTGTGATTGTAGTTTAGAGATTGTTTAAACCAGGAGAATACCCGTTCTGACAGTACTTCATTCTAAAAGAGGTTTTTGAGGTGATTTTGAAGGAAAAAGAAAAGAAAATTACGGGGATTGAATGAAAGTATTTTCTGCACAGTGTGTGGGACTAATACTCATCTCATGGATGCCAATAACAAATTTGCAATTAATATTCTAGTACAGTGACTATGATTTAATTGATGAATAATAACTACAAGCCTTGAGGTGAACTTTGAAGTTATAGCCTTCTGACCAGTAGGGAGAATACAACCAGCTGTGTCTAGTTAGGTGTGTTTTGGTCTTATAACTAAGAATGTGATCCTAAACCCATATATTTTAAAACATTTAAAAAAAAAATACTTTAATCATTTAGCATTTCTGTGTCTGCATATAGCAGCAATGTCCGAAGGCAACATTTGTGCTTGTTCCGTTGTGCCAGATTTTTAGAAAACATTTGTGAACCCATAATTTATTGCATAGAGTGCATAATTCATAAATCAGTGGGCAGCTGTGAAACTATCCATGGAGCCTAAATAGAGGCAGCCTACATTGTACTTGGTGGAAGGATAAATGCTGAGATTTAAATCAATTTGTGAAGTTGTTTCGGATATAAGCAGAATCCATTTGTAAACAAGAACTTAGATCTTTAAAAATTAGTTGGAGATATTTTCCTTTCCTATTTCCCTCCTAGCTTTACAAGAACTTTTCCTTTCCTGGAAGAACTAGGGATACTAAAAAGATCCAAAACAACATTATTAAGTTCCACTCCTTGCTTTCATTCATTAAGTCATGCAAAGAAAATGCAGATCACTGTACTCAGCCTGTGGAAGGTAAGAAGTTATTGTGTCCTACACAAAAATACAGGAAGAGCAGACTTTTCACCCAACGAGATTTTAATTCAGGTTGATAACAGTCAAGAAATAAGATGGAAAATCAAAAGTTGAGTCTTTCCAGGAGAAGCCCATTTGCTTCCCCTCTGCTATGGTCTAAAGAAAATTGCTGCTGACCCCAAGCTCATAGGGAAAATTATCAGACACATAACTTTTCACAACATAGAAAAGGCAACAATATTACAAGATGCTTTTAGCTTAATAGTGAATGATGACCTGAATTTCTTGAAAATAAATACTTAAAGTATTAAAATCATTAATAAAACTCTCTTGTAATCTCAAATCTAAAACATTTTAAATGTTTGGAAAGGTTTCTGTGGTGTATATTGGCTATGGGTAGTGGTTTAGATAAGCCGCACCAAATTTTTATTCTGACAGCTAACCTTTATGGCATGTTTTAATTGGATTGAGGTGCCAAGTAATTAAAATGAGTCTCCATAGCCTCTGGGCTGCCTGCTGACTGCCGTACAAAAATGGCATCGCCTGAAGCACCTGCTCCTGTTTCAAAATTAAAGAAAACACTGTTTCTGAAAGAATCCGTTAACTGAGCAGAACACAACTGACATGGAAAAAGTAAAAGGTCACTTTTAAAATGAGGTTTCCCTCTCATATTTTACCCAAAATGGGGACTGTTGGGTCTTAAGTACCGCTAGGGTAAAATTCTGGAAATAAATTGGGATTAACTGAAATAAAGTAATATTCCTAGTCTAATTTAGGACTGTTTTCACACAACTTGTACCCACATGTGAAACCAGTTTTCCCAAATCATCTAGTTCACATTCAATAATCTGGAAATCTTGTTTGGTGCTGAATTGTAAATGCTTGACAGTCAGCAACAAATACTGCATGCCTTCTGTATTCTGACTTTTGGTGGAAATGGCAGAAATTGCTTTTAAGTCTAAGTTTAGGATCCAAATCTTGTAAGTGCTTGTCTTCAGTGAACCTGAGTTGTCCTTTGTTTTATATAGCTATTTCACCTAACATTTACCCACCTGATGAGCAGCTTTTCCTTCTCAGTGTTTACTTTCCTAGCCTAAATAAGCAAAGCCCTCCGTCTCTTCTTATGAGATATCTATTCCTCTAATCTGTTCCATGTTCCAGTCTGAATTCATAATCTTCGAGTACGGTGATCAAAAAGACGTGTGATAGCTCAGATGAGGTCTCACTTGTGCTTTGAAAAAAGTATTTTTATTTATTCATCTCTGTATTCTTTGCCTGAAAGACTGAAACGTGGTAAGGATTGCACTTTTTTTTTTATGGCCCCATTATTTTGGGATTCTTTCATCTTGTGACTGGTATGTCTTTGTCTTTCTCTTCCTCAGCAGTTCCTACTCAAGTTGCTAACTTACTGCAGACATTCTCGTTATTAGTCCACAAGGCTATGACTTTGCACTTTGATTTAGTTCCATTTCTAACATTGCTTTCCTTGAAATCATCCAAATTGTCTGCGATATCGTGATCCTTCTCTTCATTAACCCCCCTCCCAAGTCTGAGTCATCAACAAATCTTATAAGTGCATATTTTTTTGTTATCTTTATCATCGAAAAAATTTAATAAATGATTATTGAGTAATTAAGTTGGGAATGTCCCTCCACTCAATCCTGTTGCCATGTCCTCTTTAGGCAATTCCTTAATGAGGTCTTCCCCGGTATATGATTTATGCTCATTTACATAGCCAAAGTACGACTTGATCTGTAACATTTCATTTGTCTTGACAGCCAGGCCGGGCATAAGTCTATCCAGCCAAACTAATGTGGTATCTATCTTTGGTAAATGATTTTCAGTTTATTTCATTATCCATTCAACTCTATGACTAATTACCTATCAATATATATATTTTTTTTTTACTCGTTATTGAGGGCCTATTGGACCTAAAGATCAATTACTTCACCCATTCTTAAAGTATTACATTTGTTGTTTTTCACCAATATGGTGAAAATTTTAAAACTGAGACTGATATTATTTGGTTTCAGGTTGAACCTAGATTATCTTTCATGTCCAATCCACCCTCTTTTCTTCACAGCAAGCTGCTGCTTTCTCTGTTCTCAATTTCTTTATGAAATGGAAGATGCTGTTTCTATTTGTTTTAGCTTTTTTTACAGGATGTGACTCATCTAGATTTTTGCAGTTCTTGCTTTATCCCTATGTTTTCTGGCCTTAAGACAGATTTTTTTGTTGTTGTTGTTAATAAGTAGTTTTCCAGCATCCCTTCAAAGCTTTTTTTAGTTTTTGTTTATACTGCCTATTTTTCATCCACTTAGGTCTCACTTTCCTATTTGCTTGGTGTTTCCAGCTCTTAAAGTATCCACTCCTAGATTACATGGTTGACAGAATATTTTTCTATAATATATCACTAGACAGAAAAATTAATGTTTTTTTGCTTACTATTTGTAGTTTTTTTTCCCATAGAGAACATCCGCTATGTTGCCATACAACTGACACTGAATCTTTTTTAAACCATTGATGAGGTTTCTTCCTCTGCTTTAGTCTATCATACAATGCCAAAGGTAAAATTTCTCATTTAATCTTATTACTAGTGCCAGGGGATTAATGTCAGGTGGCACTTGTGGTGACAGTGAAAAGATTAAAAAATAATTCCATTAAACCTGTCTACTGCATTTGATATTTGAACCGTTAATAAGAGGGATTACCTTCTTTGTAGGCCACGGTAAAAATAAGCTCAGCATAATTGTTTTATGAACCAAAGGTCTCCTTCTAATACATGAAAGATTCCATTTCATAAAGATCTCTGATTAAGACATTCATTGAGAGTTTAGTCATATTAGGTTAATAGGAAAGATCAACGTAATAGTTCCCTCACTTTCTGACAATGAACATCTTGGGTCTTCTGAAAGTATATAAACATAGTTAAAACATCCTCCCTTTTAAATTTCCATGTTTCCATATAGTTTGTATTATATTATTTCTTCAGCCCAATTTAAAAGGGAGAAGTAAAAAATATAAATGGAAACAATTAAAAGAGCCAAAATTATTTACAGGAAGGTTCCTATTAAATTTTTTTCTTCTTTAGCAATTTGCATTTCTTATTTTCCCATAGCAAGAAAAAGTAGAGGTTTAAAGATCCTCTAGCAGCTCTCAGATGTTACATGCTGGGAGTAATTTATTATCATTTCTATAGCTGGAAGACGAAGAAGAGGTACTAGATCTGTGCAATGAAGTAGGCCCTAGATTCAGCCCAATTGTTTTCCTCACATTCATGCTTCTAAAAGAGGAGTAGAAAGACTCTCTCTTCTTAAAGATGTAACCAGCACAGTGGTGGTCCTGGATATAATTTAGTTTTGGAGGCTTTGAATTCTTCACAAATGCTGTGAAATCATCTTTGTGCAAATAGACCCTTTACAAAAAAGCTAGCTGAGTCTTGGGTCATGCTGTTCTTTGGTACAAATGCTTATTTTATTGTCTGTAAATGTTTTAATGAAGTTTAAAAATGTTTTAAAATGGCTTATTATATACTGCGTCTGAGAAGCCTTTTGAAATGTCAAAGACGTTAAATAGTGGTGTAATCAAATAATAGAAAAGATATAAAATATTAGAAAAGATCATTGATTCAACTTCTATTTATGTTTTTTATTTTATTTTATTAAAAATCAGGAAAAGCTTGGGCATGGAAGGGTGTAGCAAAAGTGGCAGGTGTTACTGTTACTCTCTGTTTTAGAGATGACTAAGAAACTTCAGTGGGAGCTAACCCCTTAAATTTCAGGCATCCATGCTGCATAATGAGTGGATCAAACAGTGTGTCCAGCCTCTCAGTTAAATTTGGCCTGAATAACAGAGGGATGGAATGTGGAAATTTCAATGCCAAGATGTCAAGACCTACAATGAAAATATGGAAACTATAAAGTATTGTGTTTGACTTTCATACCAAGCAAATTTGTATGATAAAAAGTAGCATTAGTCAATACAGGAATATGAATTTTTACAAAACGGAAAAAAAAAAAAACCAAAACAACTTCTTTAGAAGGAAGCTACAACTCATAAGCGTGAGCTATTTAAAAACAACTTTTTTAAAAGAAAGGAAATAAACACATGGATAACAATGACTGCAATGAATCTGGATTTACAAAGTGCTTTTCACAAGGTCTTTACTAAATTTTCTTACAGACAATAAGCCGTCATGAAATAGGAGGGAAATCTACCTTGTAAATTAATAACTTGTTAGGAGTGAGAAAGGGAATAGTCAATGTTTTACAATAGAGGAAGAGAGAATACCAATGGGGATCTGTGCTTAGGTCTATGCTGTTTATAAATTATCCAGGTGAGTAGAGCAGAAAGAAAATTTGCTGATACGAGAAAGTCAAAACCAATGTGGCTACAAAAAGCTGTGAAGTGAACTTGACTACTGAGAAACTGAGCCAATAATATGGAAAGTGTCAGAGTTAATAAATGCCAAGTCCTATGCATGGAAAAAAAAAAAACCCAAACACTATAGTATAGTTGCACTGTCCTTGTAACTACTTGCACAATGAGTTCTAAATTGATTATTACCACTCAGAAAAGAATATTTGTTAGAAAATGTCAGTTCAGTTCCCAGTGGTAATCGAAGGCAGTTGGAATATTAGAATTAGTGGGGAAAAAAACAGAATGTAAAGCAAAAAAAATCTTTATGGTATGATGCATGCATACTTGCTATTCTGTGCTATTCTAGTTCCCCAGTTTTTAAGACAATATAGCAGAACTAGAAAAAGTACGTAACAGGAAAGGAGAACCAGAAGACCGGGATGGCCTTTCATGTAGCAACAGGCTGAACAGAGTAGACTTCAGCTTAGGAAAGTGAGGAAGAGAAAATTGATTTGAGTGACATGGCATTAGAAAAAAGAATAATAATTGTTCAGTTTTTAGAAAGAAAAGGAATTGAGGGATTTGATGTGAAACTCCTAGGGAATAGATGTAAAAGAAACAAAAAAGTACATAGTATGTACCTTCAGCATTGGAATTTGTCATCATAGGATGTTTTGGGTGCCAAAAATATAAAAGGATTCAAAGCAATTGATTAATTCAAAGAAAATTTATCAAGAAATGTCAAATGCAATGTGGATGGCACAGTCTGTGGTTTAGGAAGCCTCTAAACCACAACCTGTTGGAAACTTGTAATGTATATGTGACAATAATGTTCTGTATGTGCCCAATTTTCATATACTTTATCCTAGATTTTGCTACGTATCCCTATCAGACTTGTTTTGTTGGGTTTCCTTCAGTTGGCCCCAGACTCTAATTCACTGAGTCCTAAAGCAGAAGCTCAAGTGAGTAGAGTTCTCACTTTTCTGTATTCTTTTATGGTATCATTAGTCATAATCTGTCTATTTAAAAATGAAGATACTCTGTGCTAATATAGTAATGACCAGTGAAATAAAGGAAATACCATTTGTGGAAGCACCCACACTTCTAAAAATTCTGTGACAGAACTTTAGATCATGAATGATAAACAACTGATGAACTGCAATTCCAAGTATTTAGTAGTATATTATGTTTTGTCCTGAATAAAAGCCAACCCATAACATGTTTTATGACCCATCATCAGAAGTTTCTTGGGAGTCCTCCTTGCTGCCAAAAGGAAGACTTAAATTGCATAACAGCATTAGTCCAGGGTTAACTACTAGTCTTCCTCCTTTCTTGCTGCAATGAAAACAATATTATTTCTTCACTGCTTAGGGAGAGACTAATGAACTGGCACAGATGTTAGTTTTATATCTTTTTATACTTTTGTTGAAGAATGAGTAAAATAGAAAATGGATTTCTTCATGCAGTGTAACTCAGCAAAACTTCCAGCAAATAACTTTGTTTTGGGGTTTTTTTTTTTTAATCCATCAGATTTTAGGCAGTTTCCAGATAAGCATTTCAGCTCTGTTTTATCTCTTTTACCAGACCATCTGCTTCTCAGTTCTCAGTAGGTGTTTTTGTTTACCATGCATTCTACCCTGATTGCCTAGTCAAGAGTATGCTTCCCAATGATTTACGTGACTGAAACTTAGACTACTGTGGTAATGAGGACAAATACCACAGCCCTTTTCTTGTTGGAGGCTATTTGTTCATGCTTTTAAACAAATGTGGTTTATTTGCATATGCAGCTTCTTATGTGTCTGTTTGCTTGAAATATGCAGTACCTGAGTTTATTGGCAGGAACATTTGAGGAAATGTCAGAGGGGGGAAAAAAAAGTCAACAAAACCAAACAATAAAAGAGGGGGGAAAAAATGCAAGGGAAGGCAATGGGAGCATCTGCTTCTAGAAGAGGGCAACTGATCCACGAGAGGCTGAAAAAACTGTATAGAGCAGGAAAGCAGTATTCAGGATAGAAAAGCGAAAATATTTTGCTAGGACTCTGTTGGATAATAGCTTACATTAGTAAATGCAACTATATCAACCGGAAATACAATTCTAAAATGTTTGCCTCCTCTGTGAGAAGTATACCATATAGCTATTATGTTCAAACCCACTTTGTAATTTCAAATTTCAAAGACTCTTTGTAAAACTAACAGCTTGTGTTTTCAGAAATACGGTTAGAGGAAAAAGCATAATGAATAAATTACTGGCTAATTCTGACTAGTGGAAATTTGAGGGAATTGTATTGTGCTGTACCTTGCTGCACATTTGTGTTAATTTATAGTGCTATGTGAAACCGAGTGCAGGCCCATATTGT
Source organism: Nipponia nippon (assembly GCF_047370975.1). Taxonomy (NCBI): domain Eukaryota; kingdom Metazoa; phylum Chordata; class Aves; order Pelecaniformes; family Threskiornithidae; genus Nipponia; species Nipponia nippon. The sequence continues at coordinate 47,232,915 of NW_028262369.1, read as the reverse complement.
ATGGGCTTTGTTGAAAACAACCCAAATACAAAAAAAAAAAGGAAGTGTAAAAAAAAAAAGTCAATCTCAGTTTTCCTAGTAAGTTGTAAAGCTCATCTTTGAGGAAGGATGCTGATGCTGTCTCTGGCAATCGTTTATATAAACCTATTCAGAAATTTAAACATTTCTTATTTAAACTACTCTTAAGATTAGGAAGCTGTTCCAGAATTTTATACTTCTGGTAATTAGATACTCCTTTAATTTTCAGTCTCAATATTCAATGGCTCGTTTCTTATCCTCTTGTAGTAATGCGGATGCTGGCATTTACTTTTTCTAGCTGTTCTTCCTTTATCATGTTTACCCTTCTTTCTCACTTGTTCTTATAGAAAATTATCTATTAACATAACATCAGTCTTAGTTTTGCTTGGTGCTCTACAAACTGTACTATTTTGGTAAAATTTGTGAAGTAAATAATCCAGTCCTGTGCTCATAGCAATTACTTTTCTCCTGTACGTATTCTAACTTGAAGCCATATTTTTGAGCACAGGAGACCCAAATAATATTTCTGACATCCAGATGTGATATTTGGAAAATATCTCACCTGTGACTTATACAACAGTATTGATTTTTCCTTACCTCTTCTGGAAATATTTTGTCTGATAAATTCAATATCCTTTACCAAAGCAGACTTACACTGATGATTCATAGTCATTCTGTGACAGAGTAATATCAGTGATTTGCTGTAGATGAGCATTGGCTTTATACAGAAATTTTATCAGTCCTGAAATGCATGATATTGCACGCTATATTAATGGTATTTTATTCCATTTTCTGTAACCAGATCAAGTTATTAAATTTCTCTTCATTTTTCTGATCCTCTGTATTGGTAATGCTTTATCAAAACCATTTTTATTAGTACCCTTCTCTTTGGGCTATTATTAGTATAAATATTTAACAAAATTGGGTCCAAGATGATCCCTGAATAACCTGTTTAACAACAGTCCTTCAGGCTCAGCAGCTGACTGTTCACTACAACCTGTTTCCTTATTCCATTTAATCAGAAATCTCTGTTCTGTTAGGTAAAGTATGTACTTAGCTGTATGCACTGAGCTATATGATGCCAAATTAAACTCAAGTGTGCGCTTAAGAATTTTACTAAAACTTATCATCTACTTTAAGTATGTTTCCAGTGTAAAACAATAGCATCAATGGATCTGAATTTGCTTCTAGTATTACTATTTGGTGGAATGAGAAGGTAAGGTGAATTACGACAAAAGTATGGAACTATAGGTGGCAGTGATCACGTGAGTCTGTTTCATGCTCAAACAGCCAAAACTTTGAATGATCTGCTGCTCCTCCAGATCTGAGAAGCATGCTCCACCTGCACATTTCGGTCATATCTATGGAAAATTCATTTCCGAGCTTTGTCAGCCAGGTTATTAAAAGATCATGTTTCTACAACACTAATAAAAGTTTATTTTCTAGATGTTGTGCAGTGTACTGATTAGTTTGAAAGAGCAGTTATTTTTTTCATTAGCTAGAATAGAAAGAAGTGATGTATAGAAATATTATTCACTAAGACTAGTCTTGTGAGCTTAATGTTGTTTTTTACAGCTGATCTTTTCTTTAAGTCCATTAAGCTTGATAGGTTTTACTTGCCCTCTCCATTCCTGTTTGACTGTGTTTTGCTGTATTTCATGTAAATAAAAATAGCTAATATAAGTCACTATAATTACACACGCAGCATAGTAAAGAGAGAAGACGACAGTCAGCAGGTCATAAGCCTTTCATAAGATGTGGTAACAAATGGTTATCTAATTCTAGCCAGAAGCATGTGTGTGCGTACACCAGGCAAGGTGTGTACGTGGAGTCACACTGAACCTCTATTTGATTTGCCTGTATAAAGGTTAACTGAACTTATGCTGTGCTACTGCTCACAGTAGGCTGCCAAACATTTGGAAATACGCCCCAAAAAGGTGCATTCCTTGCAAAAGGAGATGCTGTCAAGAATGTAAAAATCAAAAGAGCATCCGTATTAAGCCAGCTTCATCTAGCGCAATATCCCATATCTGACTAGCCAAAAAGCAGTTGTAAAGGAAAAAGTACAAAAAGTAAGGAAGTACCATGATGCTTCCCCTAAATATTCTGTCATCAGACTTTATCATTTTGTGGACGATTTTTCCTAATCCAGCAGTGATAAATTTATAGTCCTTTGTTTGTTAAATGGAGGCTGTAGCTTCACTTGAAACATCTTGGCAGCACGAGATACTCTGAAGTTCTCTTACACAGTTCCCTGTGACAACCTCTCTTGAAATTCAGGAACTGACATTCCAAAACAAGCTCGTCTGCAAGATATGACAAGACTAAAAATAGTTGCAAGAGAAATGCAGTGTTGGCTCTCATAATCCTGTTTGTGTGGAGCTTCTTCAAAGTCTAATGTTGATCACCACTGAGTATTTTGTTAAGGAAGACCTAGGGAATAAAAATCAAGGGAAGGCATGATGACAATCTCCTGCAGTGCAGGAAAATACAATCCTATTCATAGATTCCAGTAGTTTCATTTTGTGAAGTTGAAACTAGGTGAAGTTGGAGCCAAGGTTTTATGCATAACCTTGATTCAAGCTTTCAGATCTTCAAATTAGAAGATATAACAGCAATCTATTCCCACTATTCTTGCCAAGAGTCTGAACCAGATGAACTTTCTTTTAATGTAAATAAATGGTTTCCTTTTTAGTAACAAGGATCTACAAGGATAAAGCTCAAATTCTAAAAAAAGACTCCTGATTTTAACTTAGGAAACTAACTTTCAGATGCAGATAAAGTCTTTTGACTTTTGAAAAAGCCGACTACTTTCTTACAGTCCTCCTGGGCTTTGATGATATTTCTCTAAGACTGCCTGTATCTATATATTTTTATAATAGTTACGATAAAAAAATATTTGTTTGACAGTTTAGAGTTTTTAATCCATTCTTTTTAAAGCCAGAACAGAAAAAAAGATAATTTTTTTTATGCCCATTTCTTCAACTTTTCCAGAATCATTCTACAATTTTCCAGGCATGAGGAAGCAAAAGGAACAATGGCATCAGAAGCGTACTTCAGGCAATCTCTACAGTTCATAGTTACTGTCACTTCCTATCCTTACCCAGCCTTTCCTGAGGTCAAATTGATTCTGCTCCTGAAGAAAGAGCAATTATCACTGTCTTAATCAGGCTTTTTTAAAAAATGGGGAAACCATTCTTAATCCCTCTCAAATTGTGCCTCACTTTTCTTAGGTTGGGTAGGGTAGCAGTTTCCAGGTTTTGAGCAAATGAAGATGAAGTATTTTTTTTATGCGCTTCTAGGTTTTGGGGTGTTTTCTCCCTTGTTGGTACAAAAAAGCCTGTTGGTTTAATGCCAGTAGCCAGAATCAAAGCTACTCCTGTTTCAAGACTGTGTATGTATTCAGATGTTGATGCATCTGAGCTGTTTGCACCTGTCGGTGAATTTATCCTCACAGGGCTACCAAAAAGAACGTAAGCATGCTTCCAATTGTTTGAGATGGAAAAAAAATGATGTTTTGAGAGATTATCACAAAGTGGCGGAGGCTGGGACAGGACCAAGTTCAAGATTCAAATGCGCTGATTTCCAGTCCTCTACTGTAGAGTTAGAGGTAAGAGTATGTATTTCCCATGCTTTGGTCTATTAAGAGTGATTTGAGATCCGAGTTGTTACTGTGTATCTTTTTACTTATGTTTTCTCAGATATGAGTTTTAACACTTGGCTTGGCATAGCGTCTCTAAGTTAAGAAACTTAAAAGTGAAATAGGAAAGATTATGGTGTCTCATGAATAACAAATGAAGTGTGACAGAGAAGCACATTATCTTTTAAATTGCACTTAACTAATTTGTTAATTAGAGTCAGAAACAATGTTGCTACCTTAGCTTAAAATCCCCTAATAAATCTGGGATTTGCAGCCAAAGTTTAACATGTGACATTGGTAAATACCCCACTGAGGAAAAAAAGCTGCAGGCTTTGGCCCAGGATTTAAGGAGGACTTCCTTGTGTCCCGGCCCGACTGGAATAGTTGTTAGCAATTATACTTATGTTAACACCTAGGGTCCATCCCAGAACAGTTTACCATTGTGCTAGGTGTTGTAAGAAGAAGAAATGACCTTTCCGTGCAGTTTAGAATCTGATATATAGGTTAAACCTGACATAGGTATAATCTGAAATATTTTTTAAATAAAGGAGGAGGAAACAGCAGGGAAAGAAATAATGGGATTGTCCTCAGACGCAAAAGCAGCAAAATGATTTCTAACATCATATTAGACTGTATAAAGCATATTAATCTGTTTTATACCAGTTTCAGAGTGGGCAAAGTCAACAGAAGGGCACCTGACCTTTCTCAACTTTTTCCTACCTCATGAAATTGCATGGAGGGTCAGGTTTGCAGGCAGCATTACGTTGTTTTAATGAATTTAACCTGATGCATGCAAATAAAGGTACCTAAAGACCTCCTCATGACTCTAGCGTTCTATTTCTTTCTGTATTTATACAATACTGCAGAGTCCACTGAGAAATTTTCAATTATTTCTTTACTCTGCTTTTACTGTAACTTTGTTATTAGCCATCCTAAGCAAAGAATACTCACTCTTCTAGTGACCTCAGTCCTCAGCTAAGTCATCCCTGACTTTGCTAGGTAATTTCTAAAGGAAGTATTACGTTGTTCTCACTTTTGGATTGTTAAGTTACACGTTTCTTTCAGAGATTTCTCTCTGTCGGAGGTCAGACTGTGAATGAATAATAGAAAACCAGCAGCAGTATAGGAATGGTATTACATCTTGTCATGTGGTAATTTGGGAGAGAAATCGTGACTGCTTTTGTTTGAGATTCCTACGATTCTACTCCAATTTTGCAACTTAACGAAACAATCTTTCTGTTCTATTTTCATATAGAATAATCAGTTCCTCTGGTCCTTTCATGCTTTCTCTCCTGCTGTCCTCCTTTGCCATGGAAAAAACTTCCAGAAAGTGTCTGCAAAATCATCGTATTTACTATTTAAAATTTCTGTGTCAAGATGTCTTAAATGCTTTGACCTTTGTTAGTAAATTGGTGCACAGTGACTACAGCTTAGTACTTTAATAGCTGCCCTGCTGTTCCAGACCCTACTTGTGTAACGTTTGTATTGTTGTTTTTCAATAATGAATTCAGTGGGATTAGTTATATTGCCTGACTTTAAATCCACTATTGTTTTTCATATTTGAATATGACTGCATATAGGCATAGCCTATAGCTCAATTAATTAAAATATTGTCACATAATTGAAAGGGTATTAAATAATTAAATAGAAGATGAAAATGAAAAAAGTATTTGATACTTCCAAAATTTTGAAATATAGAAATCTTAAATGAAGTTGTGTGTGCATCATTACATTGTATACCTTTATAAGTCTACATAAAATATAGCAAGACCTGTACTGTGAAGGTACACTTGGATCTGACTTTATTTTGAACAGCATTGTGATAGGATGGATATTTACTCTTTCAGCTGATATAGGTTGGAATCAGATGCTTATTGCCTTCCCAAATTATGAGGGGAGAGCAATGTTCCTTTTAATACCAGAAAAATGTGTAAATAGTTTCCTCAGTAGTGGAGACAGCAAAATCTCCACGGACTGTCTCATACAGCAACATTTCCTTAGCAAGTTGGGGGGGGGGGGACAAAAACAAACAAACAACCCAAAGTTCAAAAATGAGTCATGGCTGTGAGAGATGGGGGACTGTTCATCTGTGAGGGTGAGCTTTCAGGACCATCTAGTAATTATTCTTGACTTAAGAGAATTTTGAAAGTTGGAAAACTTGCTTTATATTATAGATCTGTTAACTAAAAGGGTTTTTTTTCACTGCAGGTCATTCTCAGGTAAGCTAAGGCCACTTTAAGCTTAATTTATTTGCTTAAGCCAAGAAGCAAAATATGTACTGATATCTATAGGACTTTGAAGAACTCCATTTTGGAGTAGAGGGGGAGTAAAGTTAAGGCTGAGTTTCTTCAAGGAAATGATAGGGCAGTTCAAGGAGATGATAGGGTGATCATGGAACCAGGCAGTTCATCCTAGGAGTCCTAGAAACATACAATGTAGTAATGTAACAATAAAGCTGTAATGGTAGCGACCAAAGGTGCCTCTAGTTCAGCATCCTGTCTCTGGCAATAGCAGGCATTGATGTGCAGTGAAGAACATAAGAACAGGCAAGCATCAGGTGACCACTCTGCATAAATACTGTCCTAGCATCCAGTGATCTTTAGGTCAGGCACTTGCCAAATTAGGAGTGATGCTATGGCATTAAATAACCTTGTATGGATCTTTATCTCATTAGTCTGTCCATGTAAACTTTTAGGTATCTCAAAGACCCTGCTGAAAGTTGTTCCAAAACTTCACTGTCTTACATGGAGAACTTCCATTTATGTATTTTGAACTTGCCTTCTGTTGGTTTCTTTTGATGACCTCTATTTTCTTATATTGGAAGAGACAGTGAACAGCTGTTTTGTTTGGGTTTGACAGACTGCTATAGATACTTTTCTGTCCATGATTTTCCAGGACAAAGAGTCATATTCACTTGAGCTGTCTCTCTTAAGGAAGCTGTTCTGTATATGCCTTTGACTATTCATCTCATCCTTCCCTGCTTCTTTACCAGTTGTCTATCCTTCTTGAGATGCGCAGTACTTGCTTTAGTACAGATGGAACTTTGATAAACCTGTTGGCCCAGTTTGATAGTACGAAGTTTAATAATTTTTATCCTGTTTCAATCCTTCTTGGATAATATTCTCCCCTTTGAGACTACAGAACAATGCTTTTATGATCTACCTACTAAAGAATCATGTTGAAATCATAGATCATAGAATACCAGGTTGGAAGGGACCTCGAGCATCATCTGGTCCAACCTTTCTACCACAATCTAGACGAGATGGCCCAGCACCATGTCCAGCTGAGTCTTAAACATGTCCAGCGTAGCGGAGTCAACCACTTCCCTGGGGAGATTATTCCAATGATTGACTGTTCTCGTTGTGAAAAATTTACCTCTCATGTCCAATTGGAATCTCCCTGGGAGTAACTTGTGCCCATTACCCCTTGTCCTCACCATGTGACTCCTGGTAAAAAGGGAGTCTCCATCTTCTTTGGAGCTCCCCTTTAAGTACTGGTACACGGTGATGAGATCAGCTCTAAGCCTCCTTTTCTCAAGGCTGAACAAACCCAGTTCTCAGCCTATCCTCACACGGCAGGCTTCCCAGACCCTTGATCAGCTTGATGGCCCTTCTCTGGACCCCCTCCAGCCTGTCCACATCTTTTTTTGTATAATGGGGACCAGAACCGTACACAGTATTCCAGGTGTGGCCTGACAAGCACCAAGTAGAGAGGGATAATGACTTCTTTATCTCTGCTGGTGATGTCCTTTTTGATGCAACCCAGCATCCTATTGGCCTCCTTGGCTGCAGCAGCACACTGTTTGCTCATGTTGAGCTTCCTGTCCACCAGGACCCTGGGGTCCCTTTCCATGGAGCTGCTCTCCAGCCAGGTGGATCCCAGTCTGAGCTGCACTCCTGGATTATGTTTTCCCAGGTGCAAGACCTTACACTTGCCTTTGTTAAACTTTGTAAGGTTCTTGTTAGCCCACTCTTCCAGCCTATCCAGATCTTCCTGCAGGGTGGCTCTCCCTTCCAGAGTGTCTACTTCCCCACTCAATTTGGTGTCATCTGTGAACTTCATCAGGCTACACTTGATCCCGTTATCCAGATCACTTATGAAGATATTGAATAGTATTGAGCCCAATATCCATCCCTGGGGGACCCCACTTGTGACAGGTTGCCAGTTTGAAAGGAGGAGGCTGGGCAAGAAAACCTTTTTGACCCTTCTGTAGCCATTTCTTTCTCTCACACATAGGGCATGTACACACACACGAATATATACAACCTGCAATGATCACCAATATTCAGTCTCAGTGCCTGCATAAGCTAAGAAGTCTGATGTTTTGCAATTCCAATGTTCAGTAAACTGCAAGAAACTTTTTTTTTGATTAAGGAAAACCTCCAGGAAGATTAAACTTTTCCTTACAGGAGATAATTGCCACAAAAAACCCACAGATTCCAAACCTCTTCAGAATTTTTCTTTAAAACAATTTATTTTCTGTCATGGAATAAATGAATGTAAATGTATGTTTAATTGTGCTTACTGATTTAACTGAAAAGTGAAAACAAGTTCATTTGGACTGCTAGCCCCTAGAAGTAAACTAATGAAAACATGATTCTACTTCATATTAAATCATCATTACTGAAGGAAAAGCTGTGATGAGAACATTCAGTGAACAGCTATTTCAAGAGATATACAATGAGATATACAGAGAACAGTCCATTTAGGTAGGGTTTTCCAATGTACTGGAAACTGCAACCAAGATAAATGTGACTTTTCTGCATAAGGTTGATGTAAATTTATTGCCTTTCTGTTCAGGGATTAGGAAAGGTTTTCTGCCTTGAAGTTTACTGATATTTCAAAATGAGAAAAATGTTCATACCATATGAATTCTAATCTCATGTAGACAATTGAAAAGAGATACATGATTTATATCAACCAAAACCAGCTTTTTTTTCCAAAGCCAGATCCTAGGCAAAGCTGAACTTGTTTTCTGGAACAGACTGAATGAAAGATGTTACTTTTGGTTAATATGAATTAAATGGTCTTGCTTCACTTAAATTTCCTAATGACCTACTTTTGACTTGAGCAAAAAAAAAAATCTATGCTGATTTATAGTTTGTGAAGACTGGTATGTTGTTACAGCTCAAATGCAGATGCTGTCACAGTCTTCTCAATAAAAGTCAGGCTTACAAGCCTTAATTTCAAGTATTTTAATTGCCACTAGGTAAAAATTACCTATTTCTAAGGGATTTGGGGGGGTATTTATATTTATTAGTTTATTATAAGCTCTTAAGGTGATCCGATGAGCACAGTGAAGAAAGTAAAGAACACACTAAAATTAAACCTATACAGAGAACAATTATTTCTTGGTTTTGGTAAGAGCAAAATGAATTTTCAAACTAATCAAGACTATGTGATCTGGGACTAGAGAAAAGAGGGAAGGTATTTTCTTAAGCAGTATATTTAAGAAAAGGTTAGAGATGAAGTAGTAGTAGAAAGATATTCCTAAGCTGAACAAGAATGACTTTTATGGTAAACCAACAAAAATTATTATTCATTAGGAGGAAGAGAACTCCATGATATCAACATTACTTTAATCTGGTTTCATATTCAGACGTACGTTAGTGTATTATGATAAATTTTCATTAAAGTTTTATTGCTTTCCCATTATATATTTGCATAACACCTGTACTTCAATTATCATTCCTTGCTACTACTTAGATTCTTAGCTGCTTTTATTCTGAAATTACCTCTTTAGTTTAATGATAGTGGCTAAAACAATCAAGATAAAACTTTAAAGACTTAAAGTATGTGTTAGCTGCAGTTTCTGAACCCTGCAATTCAATTTAAAAATCAGATTTGGGTCATCTTTCAACTATTTGTTCAGGCAAATCATAAATATATGACTCAAATTCTAGTTATGTAAACAACTCATAAGCAGTAATGTTAAGGAAAAAAAAAATCACTTAGTCCAGTGTGACTTAATATTTTCTATGTAAGCTTCCCATTGTTTTCATTTAAGCCTGGCTTATGGAGATGAGGGCAGCTGGGGTACAACAGTACAGCTCATCTAGCAGATCTCAGAACATGGAATAGATTTTTGCCACTAACAGAACTTTGCAATGTTTAAATAAGCAGTCCAATCTGCCTGGTTGCACATACAGATCTCCACTTTGCCTAAGTATACATACATTTAAGAAACAGCACAATTTACAATGTGTTTAATAGCTTATTTGCAAGTCTTTTATGATTTTGGTAGGCCCAGAAGGAACTTCAGGGACTAGTTCGTTTTTCTTGAACTGCTGTTTCTGACATCTAGCTCGAACATTGCTGTGCTGCTTAGCTACTGATCATGCTTCAATGTTTTCCCATGTAAAAGTGCATTCTTTCTAATGAAAAATAATGTTCTGAAATTATTATAAAACTTGAAACATTCTTTCTTAGGTACTTCCAACAGTGCCTGTATCCTAGGTCTCTTGTATTTTAAGCTGAGAAACCACAAAAGGCAAAACGGGTGTTTCGGGATGCCTGCAGAAGAACGAGCAGGCCTTCAGATCTTAATTTTTTTTTTTTTTTCTTTTAAAAGACATGGATCCTGTGGAAGAGGGGTGGCATTGTGGTGCACTCTTTGGCTGTCCTCTTCACTGGGAGGGTTCTCATGACCCCTCTGAATTTTTAAAGTAACCTTTTGTTGATTCAGATGTGGATGTGTAGAGTTTTATTGCACAATTTAGCAAATGATAAGGTGGCTGCAGCTGTAAATCTTTTAAGATGACTCCCCTAGAGATTAGCGTTAATTACCTGAGGCAGGTTGGGGACAAGGGAAAGAAAAGGGTGTACAAAAGCTCACAAGATTTTTTTAAATTATTGTTGCCTAGGGTCAAACAGGAGCAGCTCAACAAAAAGATAAAGCTAAAAGGTTAAGCGAAGTAAGTATTATTTTTGGAGTAAAGGAAGGGGAAGCAGAAAATAAGGCTGCAGGCCCCGGGCTCGGCCTCTCTCTGTGACTTCGTTCGAGCACCCCAGGCTGCGGCCCTCCTGGCCCGCCTCCCTCGGGGGCCGTGGGATGGCGCCTCCCGGCCGTGCCCTCAACGTGACGCAGCGAAACTGTACAGCTGAGCTGTCAAACGGGTGCTGTGATGAAGTGGGGCAAAACCACGATTTCCTGCAGCTGCTTAAATGTCAGAAAGCGCAGCCGGCCTGCGCACCGGGCTCTGACAGCGAGTTTTGTGAGGCAGAGGGGATAAAATGAAGGACGACACCCTGAGGTGGGAGGCCAGGCCCCGGGAGCTGCCTTGTGCTGTGGCGGGCTGGGCAAGGGGTTGTACTTCCTGCTTACCTTCCCTGTTTGCAGGCCCGAGCCCCGTCTCTTTTTTTTTTTTTTTTTTTTTTTTTTTTTAAGATGCAAGGTATGTTTTGAGAATGTTACACGACAAACAACACAAAAGTGCAAGATGCTTCCCCTTCCCATACCAAGTTTAACTTGTGCATCAGAGAGGTTGTAGGGGATAATTCAGCGTTCTGTTGCTGTCAACCACCCTTTCATCCTTGTTAGAAAGCTTTCTATGGAAGACAGATGCTTGCGTTCCTCAAAATGCTAAAATTTGTGATCATCAAAAAAATCTTTGTAACCTATTAAATAGTAAACTGTGTTTAAAGTAGCTTTAATTTGTAGTAAATATTTGGAATTTAACAAAAGTTAAGGAGTGTTAAAATGCTTTACTTGTTAATATTTAACAACCTAATTTATATTTTAATTCACTAATTCTGAATCCTTGTGATATTAATTATTATTTAAATAAAACGAATGTTCAGGAAAACCTGAGGGCAGATTTTTGCAGCTTGCTCTGTAATCCTGAGGCTGCTTGGATTGAAACATGCACAATAGAGTCAAAAGCTACTTTAATGTGATCTGCAGGATTAATTCTCTCAAGAGACACCCCAGCCAGTACAAGCATTAGAGATGGTGCTCTCCTTCTATAAGCCAGTGCGTTCTCTCTCTCTAGCAACCAGGTTTAGAGAAACTTTATGACAGTGGCTTTTTGTCTATAAGTCACAGTGGTCCAGCAGGTGGGGGGCAGCTACCTCCATGCCTTGTCCTAGCAGTTTTTCCCTGGCGAAGAACAACAGTTTGCCTCCAGTGAGAGCTCCTGACCAAGCTCTGGCAGGAGATGGGGTGGAGGATGCAAAGAGCAGTGTATTGCAGCAAAAAAGCAGTTAGAAACTCCTGGGAAAAGCAAGGAGCAAAATCATGCCTAAGCCTCCAAGGTGAGGGACAAAAAAAAAAAAAGGTATTTTTGAGAGACTGTGTAGAATGTGTCATAGTTCTGGAAAGCATTGGAGAAAACAGCTTTACAAGTATAAAGTGAGCAGATCTGCTTATTGACAATTTTGTTTTAATCCACTATGCTCAGGATTGCTAAATTTTCTCTGTTGAAAATGTTATGCTGTAGTAGTGTATTCTAATGCATCTTAGCTTAAATGATGGACCGGGTCCTTTGGTGTTCTTCACCTGTTTTAATTCCGAAGAGAAGATAGGGCAATGCCATTTGCAGAGCTTTGACTGACTTGGGATCCTGTCTATCATGGTAGGGAGGACTAGTCTCTAATGCTTTGCTGCCTCTCAGCTGAGATAGTATCTGTAGCACTCCAACAGAGGAGGGGAAATGTGAAAGCTTGTGATCCACAAGGACCTTGGAAGTGTATATGTCTTGATTCCTTTTTCATTTTCAATGCTTCCTTCCTGGGCACACCCTCACCCTTGTGTGTTTTGTGTCTATCAAGTTCAGGTCTGTTTTCCATATGCCCATTTCTTTTTCCTTTGTACTGGATGTATTTGTTGTACTGATGATTCTCATGCTTAATCTTTGATAGGTTATTCTTCATGGAAGCAGAAACCTGTCCTGAATCACAATTAATTTTTTTACTATTATTCTAATAGTCTTACAGAGATCCTGAGCTTCTGACTTACTGTATTCTGCTGGAAACTCAGCTGCGATATATTGTTCTGCTCACCCTCCATAGAACACAGCAGAGAACTGTGCTGTGGTCATGCTGGCCTCTACGTCTCTCAGCTGTACTGAGCAGCTGAAAGAATTTCCTGGAGACAGTAAGGTCACAAACATCCATGGGGAACACCTTTCTGGCAAATTAGATTGTCAGGGACAGAAAAAGTTGTGTGCCACTTCATCTCTGCTAATGAAATATTTCCAAGCAAGTTTTGCTGCTTTTTTTAGTACGTGATTTTAGTCTCTTAATCTAATCCTGTGTTTTTTCATTTGTATTGAATGTGAACATAGGAACAAAGCTTGCTTGCCCTATTTCTTGCAAGTCTATTTAGAGCCAAAGAAAGTAAAGAATGTGGTTTGGGATATGAGAATAGGTGTTTTGGTCTAAAACAAAAAATCCCCCTCACGCACCCCCCCGCCCCGTAGTGTGCATTCTGTTACATAATTCAAATAGTGCCTGTGTATTTTGCTACAGTAGAACAAAAGATTCCGATGTGAAACCAGTTTTCTGGAATCTAAATGCATCTTGCTGTGATGGGGATAGGCTTATCGCAACACAAGTTACTCCAAAGGGAACGTATACTATTAGCTAGTTTTAGTGGTCGAATTAGCAGTAGACTGACTATATTTCATGTGCAGTGAACTGAGTAAAGGGTTGAAATGGGCATCACGCTTTGAAAGCTAATTTGGTTCTATAGTGAAATAATTAGAAACAGATATGTTCCACCCGCATCTGGTTTGTATGTGCTGTCATAAATACATTTTAAAAATGTCTTTTTTATTTTTTTCTTAGCCACACCAATGTCAATGGATTTAGTTCTGCTAAAGTTATTGCAGCTGTCTATATACTCTTTAGAGGTTCACTGCTGCATTTTAGATACTTTCCACTGTGCTGCTGACCTGTGTCTAGAATCCATGTGTTTTCTGCGGTGTATCAAAGTGGATAAGTCTTTGAAGGCATCATGTTTAGTATAGTTGCTCTGAAAATTTTGTCTTTGGGAAGTTTCTGATTAATTTACATTTACATATGGTGGGTCAAAAATACTACTTGCAAACTTTTTGAGTCAACACGGCAATAATGATAGTCATTTATGAATATTCAGATGTTAGTGCTGTCATGTTGTGACTCAGAGAAAAGGAGTAGATATTGCTTAGCAAATTTTAAAGTTATAACAATTGGAATTTACTTATAAAACTGCAGTTTTCTGACAGCTGTTCAAAGGAACTGAATTAATTTTTATAGCAAAAGCTCCATGTAACGCAGGTGTGTAACAAAAGCTTATAGGAAGTGGTTCCCTATTTGCTGAAGCTGATCAAGTCAGCTATGAAAATGGACTGAAACTAATCAGCTACGCTGTTTTGGGCAGTCCCAAGCATGTTATCTTCCAAGAGTGCTCAGTTGCTTTCCTCATGTAGTTTTAGTTACTAAATCACAGTTCTTTCATGCGTGGATGCTTTGTTTGGTAAAGCAAATGGGAGCTCAAACTGTAACCTTTATGCCATAGCTCAACTCTTATATTTGTCTAAAGTAGTTTTTCCTCTCCTAAAACACCAGTTACTCATCCGTGTTCAAGTCATTACCTGGCTTATCCTTTGGCTCTTTAAATTATATCGTACAGACAATGCTACCTATCATTGAGAACCTATTGATCACATTTACAGACCACCTTACCCTTGTCTCTTGAGCTACGTTATTTATTTAAAGTTCAGCTCAGATTCAGTCACCAAAATACGTGGCCTAGTTTTCAAAATAGTCTGTTTGGTCTTGGTGTTGTATCCTGGAGCCAAGTGTATGTGATAACTCTTATGTGCTGGCACACCATGTAAGCTTTTAGTAATCCCTAGTTCTTTCCCTGATGTGATAGAAAAGAGGGAAACAGTTGGGCTTAATTTAAAAGTCTGTCTATGTGTATAATGATATTGAATTCTTTTGATAATAAACTCTCACTTTGGTGCCTAAATGAGCTGCGAATTCTTTTGAAATTTTCAGTGCAGATACTGGTGTTATATTTAAAGTGTGTAACACTTCCATTGAATTTGCTTCTGATAATTTCCACACTTAGCCGGTGGTGAATAACTGACTTGTGACAAAAGACTTCACAGTGAATCCTTTGACTATTAAGGAGGATGAAAAATTAGAGTAGTAAGTTGTAGAATATTCTGGTAAAGTAAGACCATGTAATTTCACAAGTAAATGTCTGGATATAGGACAGTGTTCCTGGCAGTTTTTATCTGGCTGTGGGAGACTGAGAAAATTTGTTCAACAACACGCTGAAATGACTGGGAGGCTTCTGGTGCACTGGAAATCACAATTTGTTCATCTCAATATAATATTAAAAGCTGAAGCAATCACCGAGAAGCAGATATATGGTTCATGGGGTTTTTCATTTGTTTCTCTCAAGAAATTGAAGTACTACTCTCTCATATATGAGGTCCCTTTATATCACTTTGTTAGGTGACATTTTATCATGATTGAAACTGTGGTATGGACACTGAACAGAGATCAACATCATGCTTAATTTTTTGATTTTTTTTAAAGACTTTTTAGTTATCTAACGTGCATAATTTAGTCTATACATTTATTCTTTTCAAGTGATGTAGAGATCATCTTAGTGTGTGTTTTGAAGAGAGGCTTTGTCTTCAGAAGTACTTAGATATTTAGCATCTATTTTCCTGTTTAGTCAGTGTGGTTTAAGTTCCCTTTTATTGCCCATCCTGAAGTGACTTGCCTTGGAAAGTCTTTAGCAGAGCAATGACACCTATATCCAGTCAGTCCTGTCATCTCTGTGCTGTTTGTCCACCAAGACTCCCAGGTAGAACCATTTTTCTACAAAACAATTGGGAAGTGGTTTCTGTATTGAACACAGCTCATCTGTGTAGGAGTTGGGAAATTGTTTGTATTTGCATTTCATAGACTAATGGTACTACTTTAAAGGTTTGTGCTTTAGGAAGAAATTGCATATAAATCTAAAAAATATGAATTAGGAAATTATGAATTAGGAAAGAGTCCAACTGTATATAACCATTTGCTGTGCAGGTAGAATATTCCGTTCTAATTATAAAACATTAGCTTAATCCTGTGCAGATCAGATTTGGCAGACAATTTCCATAATACGTGACTAGAAAAAAAATCAGCAAAGCCATACAAAATCAGCTTTCTTTTAATGTAAGTGGTTTTCTGCTACTTCAGGTAAAATTCCATCAAATTCATTCTTTTTTTTGAAGCACCAGTGTGGCTAACAGTTTTTCACCAGCAGAGTTTGACAAGGTTTGGTATAAAACTTGTCCTTAATCTGTACAATGTAGGTACACAGTAATGCTAGAAGCTTTTTCCTTGGCCTAGAGTGTCCACTGGAGATAGCAGACTTTATACTAATATAAAAAGTAATTAAATATATATTACATAGCATATTTTTAATAGCAACTGTAATGGTAGAAGGCAAAACAGCCTAAATTTTTCATCCATGCCTGCTTTTCTTTTTCCCAAATGAAAAAGCAAGACCCTGTAGAGCTTTTCTTCTTGAAAAACAGTGACAGATTCTATAATACAGATAAAATGTTTACACAATATGACTTGCTTATCAAAAGCACAGGCATTTATGAAAAGTCAGAATCTTAAGATCTGTGTTGCCCCTGGGTCTAAACCTTCTCAATAATTTTCTTCAACTTTTTCACTTTTAGAAGCCCACCCGATGGCTATAAAGAGCTATTTTCTTCCCTTGATTCTTAAGAAATATTCATCATGCCTTGCATATTTCTGTTTACTGCCATACCAGCCATATTCCTCTTAGAGGAAACCCATATGTTCTGTGTTTGTTTCTCTTATGTAAATATCAGAAAAATAGTTAAAATGTTGCCTTCCATATTTTTACACTCTTGAATTAAGGTTTACGTTAGCTCAATAAATGATAAAGAGCTTAAGACAAAATTTTCCTCCATGGATTCATCCCAGGGTAATTTTATGTTGCATAGTCTGTGGTGCAGGCTTAGTACAGTGGATTTGGCTGAGATCGGGTTCCTGGGAAAACCTGTACATCAGGACATTCTTCTTCGTGGTTTGTCTATGGTTTTATTTAGCTAGTGGAATGCTTAAAGTGATAGTCCCATTGGGACTTTTCTCAGTTAATTCCTGGCAGTAGAAGTCTTAGCTTTGTCAGCTGCTTGGTTCCGGCAAGCAAATTCTGCATCATCTGGTACCATAAAAATTAATGGGAATTATGTCTCCACTGTAGAAGGTCTATTAGATTCTTCCTGTCTATGTCACATGGAAGCACTCTTCCTTTGGAAGAAATTTTATAATTTTTTTAAAATAGACTTTGAACCATATTTTCTATATGAATTACAGTTTTTTCTATAGTAATTTCTATAAAGTTCTATTGATTTACTTCCTCTTCTTCAAGATCCTTTCAAAAAAATTTGTCCCCAGTACCCGTGCTTTCCTGGCCAAAGGGAATAAAAAAGTATACTTGCGTTTGAATGAAAAAGGCTACTGCTTATTTCATTAAAAATGTTTTAATCTATAGTCTGCTTTTCCCAAATAGCTGACAAAGGCCATTCTTTACAGGCTAAAAGGGTTTTCTTAGAAAGTCTAAATGGCTCCTGTAGTCACAGATATTTCAATATGAGGATCATTTACTGAAGAAGCCAGAAATGAACCAGTCTATACGGGAGATAGAATTCCCATTCTGCCACACAGTTAATCTTAGAATCAATAACATTGGTTCTACAATAAAGAACAAATAGCTTCTTCATGCAGTATTACTGTCAAGGTTGCCATTCTGTGGAAGACTGTAGGCTTTTTAGCATTAAACTACATATGTCGGTACTCTCTATTCAGTTTTTATTTTCATTACAAGTATCCAAATTGCTTTGTCACTTCAGCCTTTTTTCAGAACAGTGGAGAGGAATAAAGAAGTGCTTTCTTTATGTTCTTTCATACTTTCTTCTTTCCTTCCCCTGACCTCAGATCTGTCCCAGGAGGAGGGAAAAAACATCCAAAACGGAAGTTAGATCTCCCCCAAAAAAGTTATGCTGAAATTCATGGCCATCAGATGAGGTCAGCTTAAAAAGGAACCTTCTAATGTGGAATGAAGAAAGTGCTTACATACCTTCACTTTTATTCTTGCTTGTTCACGTAACTGTACAAAGAAATAATATCAAAAAAATAACGGCCCAACGCATGGCAACAGTGCATTCCCAGTACCTGTTGAATTTGGAAATGGAAAAGATGAGAGGACTTATTTCCATGTGATTTTCTGTACTATTCAATGAATGGGGCTTTAGAGCACATAGAGAGCAACCTGGTGCCCTAAGTTAAATTTGCACAGAAACAACTAATGAAGACCCCGGCCTTCATCTGTGCTAACAGTAACTGAAAAAACAGCCAGAATTATATGCATGGAAGACTTACATATATTTTATATACCTTTTCTAGGGAGAAGTAGGAGCTCTTTTTTATTTTTCCTAATTTTTATAAGTTCTTTTAAAGTTGGTTGGGTTTTTTTTTTTATATTGAAGGGAATTACATGTTCAGGTCCAAAAGACTTCTGCAGCTACAGAAACTCAGTGACTTTAACTGGGCACTATGTGGGTATACTGATCTGCCAAATTATTATTGAGTCTTGCTTTCATGAGACTCAACCTCACTTGGAGGTGTGTTGTTTTTTTTTTAAAGATGGTTAATTTTGTAGTGTAATAAATAATTGATCATTATATGAATTAGGAATAATTCTGTTGAAGACTACAGGATTTTTACAGTAAAAATTATTGAAGGAATTGAGTCCCGAGAGCTTGTTGCCTGCAAGAATTGGATACTG
Organism: Nipponia nippon; assembly: GCF_047370975.1. Taxonomy (NCBI): domain Eukaryota; kingdom Metazoa; phylum Chordata; class Aves; order Pelecaniformes; family Threskiornithidae; genus Nipponia; species Nipponia nippon. Next base: position 47,214,448 of record NW_028262369.1, on the reverse strand, counting down.
AAGTCATTACAACACAGCTGGCTGAGGATATGAAATGATTTTCATTCTGAAATAAGTAATAGCACAAAAGGAAGCTAAAGCTAAGAGGTAACAGCCAAGAAATCACTTTAACGAATAGGGCCTGAAGGTCAGTTATGTTGTATTTTTTCTTTAATGCATCAGTATGTAACTGCTTTTCATTTAGCAGATAAATATGCAGGAGGAGAAATACTTTGGAATGTAGCTCACAGTAGACCCTTTTCGTTCTTCATATACTATATTGTTGCACCTTCCAATATTTGTCTCATTTCAGCAGTCATCAGAAAACCCTCACAGTCAAAAGTCAGAAGGTGAAATTGTTCATGACTTTTCTGTTAGTCATTAAAAGTTTCTTCTAGTAGCAAAAGTATGTTATTGTTCTTCTGGAGATGTCTTTTTCTTGCTTGCTTGCATGATAGTCAGTCGTCACAAATTGTAGCCAGAAACATTTTCACTAGCACTATACCAGCTAATGCAACAAGCCCCCTCTGTGTTCATGGAACAATTATTGGATGCTTTTTCCCCCCCTATAGCCCAGAGTTCCAGGCAGCAAGGTAAATAAAAAATCTGATTGCATAAAGGATTCATAGCATTAGTCGGATTTTTCACCAAGTGTTTTCTAGTTAGACAAAAGGTTTGCTTTCTGTTAACAAGAATGAAAAAAAATATTAAGTATTGCTTTACAATAACTATATAGAAGCACAGCAGTGAATCCTTTTGTTTAATTTCATAGTAGCTGCTTGGGCTGTTCCTTATTGCCATGTAGTTAGTAGTTGCTTGTTTTTGCAGCTTAGTTACTAACTGTACTTAATGGATTCAAAGTGGTTTTGCGATCTTACTCATCAGTGTTCTCGCTAATTAGTGATGTCAGGATTCTAACACCTAAATAGGTGGCAGATTTTGCTTGTTTACTGAATCATAAATGCACTTCTTCCAGTTATTCTCTTTACATTGTACCATTAATTTAGGTGCCTGGTTATTTTAATATACGTCTGTCCCACTTGAAATCTTAGATGCTATTTTTACAGGAGATTGAGTTACTGCAGTGTGTTACTGTTACCTCTTTTGACTTTCACTGTACGTTTCATTTATATTACTTTGTCAAGCAGAAACTGAATAATTTCACAGATATCCTCTAAAAAGTTTTAATTGGTGGAAATGTCTGTTAAAATAGTTGATTAGCGCTAGAGTGTCCCCTGATATGTGACTTTATAAGACAGCAAGACTAACAGGAGCTATTTTTGTGACAATGATATACTTGCTGTCAACTCTTCATACGTTTATCAGCAGAATGCTTTCAACAAGTGATGTAACTTATTTATTGCAACCGATTATACCTTTAAAATAATTAGCAAATAAAACTTTCACTGGTTTTCAGTGAAGACACTTATGACCTACTCCTGTGAGGCTTTGCATCTCCTGCTGACATAAAGGGATATTTTAGAAGTTATTCCCTACACAGAGATTAGCTCAGATTTCATAACTGTGCTACTGATTTCCGATTTAGGTGAAAAAAATAGTCCTGAATGTATCTGTATATCAGCCTCCTGCTCTGGCAAACAAGTATGTGCAGTCCAGGTTTTCTGACTTCTCACAGAGCCCCAGCCTTCATTTCTGTGTTATTGTGAATGAGTAATTATTGTTCATGAAACAAGAGATAGAATGTGAAATAAGATTACAGCCCCTTATGCTACTCAAGATGCTGGATTTGAAAATTGTACCCTTCTGGAAAAGAACATCAACCCCAGAATATAAGGGAAGTGCAGGAGGAAAAAAATGCATACCTTTATGCATAATTTTACGTTAAAGTTGCTTATGCTTATTTTGAATGCATTTTGATGTTTTGTACTAGCTAGTTCTTTCCTTGTCTGGTTCTATCTGACTGCTGCTGTTATGGTAAATAATGTAATCATTTACTGGCTACATCTCTGAAGAGCAGGAGCCAAACTTTTGAGTTTTGGTATTTAATTATTTTGGAACAAGTTATACTAAGTATAGACAGAAGTAGTAGAATTTACAAGAGCTTATAAGAGGAATGAAATCTTGTACAGAATGTATAATAAAACAGATATTTAAATTTTATGTAAATGATAAGTTTGATTGTAGGAACTGTCTAATAGTAATGTTTAGTGAGCAGTTTCTTGTCAAGATGGTTAAGCAAAAATTAAAAATTGTCTGCTCCACAAAAATAATTCAGTGGGCTTTTAAAAAAAGAAAAAGTGCCTTACATAATTTACACAAGTTGATCAGGTAAAAGAATTCAGGAGTTTTCTTTATAAAGAATAATTTTGTCAAAATGTCTTTCAGAAACCAACCCATTTTGTGATTATTTTAAAACTATTCACATACAAATTATTTTACTTAAATCCACCTTTAAAATTAGGCCTAAACTTTTACTTCATATTTACATTATCTGTATCACTTCTAGAAATTTTTATGTTGCAGTAAACTTAAGGATGTCGACTTCCTATCTTCCTGAAATCAAATGTGAAGTGTTAGAATTTCCTTATGGACAGAAATCCTGGGGTTTTAAACAAGGTTTTTATATCCCTATGTGCATTTTTTTTTTCACGCATGGGGTATTATGTGATGAAGTAAAATGATAAAAGTTTGTGGGAAATTTAACTTCTGAGAAGTACCATTCTAAAAGTAAGATTTAAACATGAGCATTTTGACTATTGTGTATATTTCTACATCTCTGATTGAAGTAGAGGTTAGAACTTTTATAAACCCATCTGCAGCCGTTTATGACACATTTGACTTTTTAAACTTTCATTGTAGTGTTGCTCAAACTGTTTCATTCCAACATTTCACTCTTAAAATTCACTAATTTTACAATACTTGGATATGAAAATTCAAATGCCTAGGATAACTTTTGAATGTATTAAGAAAACTCTTTATAAAATAAAATGTTGTAATGTAGTTCTGGAGATTTACACTATATTGGTTGTAATAGCATAATAAGCCTTTGGAAATAGTCTGAGTTCTGTTGCTGGAGAGAGAAGAAAAAAAAAAAAAACCGGCAAATGTGAGCAGGTTTTCAAGAAAAAGGACTTTTGATAGAAGATTCTGGTGGGTATAAAGTGATAAATGATTTCAGTCTGTCTCCTGATATATACATATCTCCAGTTCTACAGAAAAATCTTGACTCGAGGAACAAGCAGGAAAAACTCAGTATTTGAAGTATAGAGGAGAAACAGGAATAGCCGAATGTTGATTTGTAATGCACTCCTGATATGCTTGCCCTAAAGCTAAAGCAAACTTCCATTGACGCTAACAGTATTTGGTCAGTAGTAGTCTACAAGACAAAGGGTGCTGAGTACAAGACATCGTTGTTTACTGTTCTTTAAACCGGTTCACGGTGTTACGCAGACCTGGTACTTTTTACAGGGCTTTTGTTGTGCAAATAGCATAATTAAAGCCATTAACATCTTTCAGAGGTATAAGAAGCTAATTTTTCTGGCAAATTGTCACAAACGTATTTCATGACAAATGTGTTCTTTTTCTAAGCTGGATCTACAGCTTACCAGAAAGTGAGATGAATTTTCCAGGAATATATTAAAAAAAAAAAAACAAACCAACAAAAAAAGCTCTTTGTCTTCTCTCCACGAGAAGGAATTTACCCGTAATGTGGATTTTTACAAATTGGTATCCCTTCCTGCTCAGCATCCAGTGTTTTTTGACTTGTAATGCATTATAGATACAATTAGTGTCTTTTATTGCAGAAGAATGTAGGAGAATTTTTTCTTAAACTTGGTGCCATCCAGCTGAGGAACTTGTTTTGGTGACATCCAGTTGTTTTGCTCTTCTTGACTTATTCAATTTCTTCATTAAAAAATAAAAACATAATCAGATGTCTTAAAATGTAATTGACAGTACTTCAAGAACATAGACTTGTTACTTTCTGTCATAAACTTGGCTGGATCAAAAACTATCATTTGGGATTACTAGAGTATGAAACTACATGGAAATGTGAATAGCAGAATGATTTGTCTCCTGTGCCAGGCAACAATATTGTTGTTGTTTTCTGATACGTATACAGCTCCTGCAGCATTTTATTCTGTCAGGGTTTTTGAAGAGTACAACATTTTGAAAATACTTGTACCCCAACAAATGAAAAGATTTAAGTATATTTGTTTATATAAGCTCTGGAGGAAATATTTGTTCCGAAGCAGCCCTGCTGCTGCTTGTTCTCTTCTGTGAAAAGAGCTGTGATACTTTTGAGAGTTCTCCCTGGTAAACCATAATCATTTTTTAAAAGCCACAGATGTATAATTGATGTGCTTAGATAAGTACCTATGAATGTCCTCTTTGATAATAGAGTAACTGACAAAATGGTCATTGTTTTTTCAACTTGAAGGTGTCCAAGGGATTTTCAGAATTGCCTGTGACATGGGATAGAACCTGAGTTAAAAGCACTTTCCTGAAGCAAGAGTCTGCTGCCTGCTCAGATCTTTAGCAATGCTTCAAAAGTCTTTCTAATATTTTCAGATTTCCTTAACATGCCTGCAGAGAATGACAATTTTGATTTGTATTCTTCTGTTTTAATATTGCTTGCAGCTGCACCCTGAACAGTTACCTTTGTTAGGTGTTTAAACTGCAAAAAAAGCAGCCGCAGCAGCAGCCCCAAGCCACTCAGCTATGGAAGGAAGAGGAAGGTCGAGAAGCTGAACCTCAGTACATCAAGAGCACTATCTTAGAGAAACTGCACTGAGTTAAAGCAGAAGCCTCTGACGTTTTTTCTTCCTTGTTCTTGGAGGTGCTACTTTGCTACAGAGTAAAGTGCGACTAAATCTAACATCCATCGCACAGCATGTTGCATCATCTTAGTCTGTTATCTCTCAAATTGTTACCTAGAAAATCACAGGAAAAGGCAATGGTTTGGCAAGGGTACAGCTGTCAGTCAAAATCCTTTTCCAGTCCAGAAGCTGTTTTCATGAAAGATTTCCTTTTGAATTTGCTAAAGAAACCTTCAGCAAACGTTTGGGGAAGAATTTTGCTGTAACTATTTATCAGCATCTGGACACAGTAGTTGCTATCTACAAAGTCTGTTATTTTCTGTTCATAGATTGTATTCTGTCCTTCTCTTCTGCCTTCCTCCTGTACACAGGTGGTTCTTCCCCTTCCTTTGCCCACTCTTTATTACTACTTCTCTCCCTCTCTACCGAAACACTCCCTTTTCATAGCAGGCCAAAGTTTTGTGCTGCTTCTGCTTATGCCTAGTGGAGGAATTCCCAGTGTGCTGCTCTGACATGAGATATTCCATCAATGAGTCTCTGGACTTGAAATATTTAAGTGTTTACAGTACTGTCTTTCTAGGCATGCCAAAAAGTATTTCTAGTCCAAAACTGTGCATATACAACCATTCTTCATCTCGCCTAATACAAGACAGGCGCTCCAAATCAACTGCCATTTCCTCAGCAACAAGAAAATAAAATAAAATCGGTTCAACAAAGCAGCTCACTTGGAGGATCCACAGACTCCTCAGACCTCTGAATGGTCCACACTCCTGTTCTCCAGCATGATAGTGGACAGTGCGTTGATAGATCATTCTGCTTTTATTTTTTTACTAACCAGGCCAGATCCCTTTTTTCTTCAAAGAAATTTCAAGGAAAAAAAATCTGTCAAATAGAGATGATGTGCATTTCCTTCCCCTTCGTATCCACTTCTCCAGTCACAGATGCTTCCCAGTTGTGTTGTGCAGCTCTGTCCCTGTGAGTGTCTACTTAACGCTAACAAACCTGTCCACACTCATCTTTCAGAACATCTTTAGAGTTGCTCTCTGTCAAAGCTTACCTTAAAAGTACTTCAATTAAAAAGATCTTCCTTTTTCTTTCTTCCGCTATGTTCTATTACCACACTAGTTTTCATGAGCACTTACTATGGTGTCACTACTGCTTTGTGGTGCCTTTTCCATTTTATTGTTTTCTCTCTCTGTGTCTGAGTGTGTTTGTGCTGTTTTTCTCATCTTTCATGCTGAAGTGCTGTATGATGACTCTATGAGTCAAGACACATAAAAACACATTCTTTGATGTAAGGAAAACATTCTGTCCAGTGCACTCGACTGGAATTGCTGGACATGCCAATTGTCTGCTAAGTAATGTTGGTGCCAGTTTCTGTCTGCACAGTTGTATGCTCTCAATGTTGAAACAAAATATGAATAATTCTGTTATAATAAAGTTGCTGCAATTTTCAGTAAAACCTGTCAGAAAGTCGCTGAAACTTCTCAATTAACTTAGCAATGGAAATTTGGTTTTGGAAAAGAGAAGATAGTCACATTCCCTTGCTCTACTGAGGATAATGCCATGTATGTGGTGTTAAAGAAACTATCTGGTAATAAAAGTAAGTAGTATGAAAAAATAGATTTCAATTACTTCACTTTCTGCAGATTGAGAAAGTCCATATCACTACTTGTAGAAATTCTGCTTGATGAAGGTGAGGCTGCATAGTTGATAGTTACTAGTTGTAATCGGTTTATCTTCCAGATTTGAAATCTTTCTTTGTAGGTGAGGTTCTGTCCACGGTAGTATTGTAAATGGTTTCCGTTGTTCAATTAGTAGGTCACCTCTTTTTCTTTTGAAAATAAAGGTAAATGTTTTCTCCCAACATCGAAAGGTCAGAGCTGGCTTTAAACATGCTGTCCAGGTTTGATTGGCTTGCCTGTGGGCCCAATTTCTCAATATTCTTTTCCATCGATAATAATAGTTCCTAGCTATAAAGCACTAGGGTTTTTGTTGTGTGTTTTTTTTTTTTGTTAGGATTGCTAATAATAATAAAATTTAATATTAAAGCTTTTTTTATTAAAAAGTATATCTTTACATCAGAAGTACTACTTCTGGTAAGTACATTCTTTCTGTAGAATTTGTCCTGCACTGTTTGGTGGTAACTGAAGTGACCCACTGTGGCTATATAGATTATCTAACGTGCCCTAATTTAAGTTGCTTCTGACCTGTCAACATCACACATCCACAGCCTCCTGCTGTTTACTCTGTTCTGCTGCTTCTAACCCCAGCATCTGTTGCTCTCTCTGTTTAACCCTTAGCCTCCTTGCCTCCAAAATGTGACTGAGCTTGAAACCCAAAGTGAATTCAGGCATTTGCTTTTTAAAGTATTTATTAAAGGAAGAAAAAACACTGCAAATAATTTTGGGTTTATACTGGATATTAAATTAAACTATAATGTCTCATGTGTTGGAAGAATGATAGTTACTATTTCATAAAGCCCAAAATGCTTACGTAAAATGGGAAGATTTTTACCTTGAACTCTTAAAGCTTATCCTGTCCTCCTCTTCCCTCAAAAAACCCCTAAGCTCCCTCCAGTATTGTATGTTTCTAATTCTGAGGGGTTGGAGTTGAGGAAAATTCCATCAAAACCAGTAGGAATCAGTTTATTTTTTTCAAACAGGCAGTGACTGTGGCTCCTCGTGGCTTAAATGAATGTTTTCTTACTGCTGTTTTTAAATAGTTTTGCTGGGCAAGACCTCAGAGCTGGTTTGTGCAGTATGATATGAACTAGACAGGCAGTGTGTAGGCAACTAAGGAGGAATCTATTTTTGGTATTAAGTTGTCAAGAGAAAAATATATTCATGTGGGCTACTGGATTGTGTTCAGTGACATAGCTGTCTGGTTTGTTCGGCAGTCTAACTTATCTGCAGGAGAACAGGTATCACCTTAATCAAATGTCTGCAGGATTCTGTCTTCTATAAAGGGGAAGCCTGCAGAGTTTCCTCCTTCATCAGATTTAAAGCCCAGGGAAAAAGAAAACCCAAAAGAGAAAAACCCAAGAAAGCTCTTCAGCTGTATGTTTTCTTGCAGAAAAAAACTGCAGCTCTGCCAGAGAAGAAATGATTTTCACTTCAGCAGACTACAATATTCAAGAGCGGAGAAAGAGAAGACATCAAAGTTGCATGTAGCTGGCTGTTTCACTTGCTACTTTCTCAGTATTTCTTGCTCAAATTATTAAAGAATGCTGCTGGTTTACACAGAAGATCTGTAAAAGAAGCAGGTATTGAGGGCTTCATGTTGTCAAATGTGCTCTTCAGGTTACTAATTGGAGAAAAATATTGTTTTAGCTAACCACGTTAATTAGTTTCTTATCCTGTAGGAATGCTGAGGTTTTTTTCCCCATTCCTTGCTACCTTCCTCTGAGAACCTGATTTAACATTGCAAAAATCAAAGTAAATGTCAGTTAGTCTCCTTATCTCTTAGGTTTTTTTATACCAACATAAAACAAATACTTTAATCTACTGGAAAGTGTGGGGAGGGGGGTGTGTTCTCTCTTCTTTAACTCTTCAGAGCATTTGGGGAAAGGTGTCTGCTGCTCTGGAAGTAGTTTCCATCAGAAGGATCAGGAGGTCACCTGTGCAGCTGGAGGGATGCCCAAGGCTGGTGAATGCAGCATGGGTTACCCTTTTCCTTTCCTTCTTTCTCCTAATAAACATAGATTTAGACACTGCTGGATCTAAGCCTTAGTGAGAGAGCATGTGGAAGAAAGACTGTCCACTAAACAAGAATGGAGATGGGAGGAAAAAAGGTAGAGTCCATCTTTCCCATTCAGGGAAAAGGATTTCTGGGTCTCAAATGAAGAAGAGAAGGTAGAGTTGCTTGCTGAAGTGAAAACGGGACGTGCAGCTTCAGCGAGAGAGTAGTAATAGTGAGGGAAACATGCCTTGCAGGCAGTTTTTAGTATGTAGATCACAAACCACCTGTGTTTTGAATAACTGATTCACCAAAATGAATCACGGTCCCCCTTCCATTCCTGACTCTTCTGCACTGGTAATATTTCTTTTGTCATCCTTTATTTTTCTTGTCTAACTGTAGGAACAATAGGGGGAAAAAAAAAGACCCTTCTATCTCCAAAATTTGGAGATCCCTCTACTTTGAATGAAAAGGGCAGTTGACAGTGTTGTAGGGAATTAATTGCACCAAGAAAATCCTGCTACAGATTTTAACTGAGTAATACCAGGAACGGTAACATTCACAGGTTCGGAGTTCCTCTCTCACACTAATCTGCAGTGCCATATGGCCTCCTGGTGTAGCTTATCTAACTGGCTTAAAAGCTTTGCATTTTTGAGACACTTGGTCCCTTTATTCCATTCACCATTAATATGAGAAAAAAAATTCTAGGTATTACGAATTGTGTTGATTTAAGCTGGCAACCTGAGTAGTAAGGCTCTCTTTGGTATCTTGATAATAAACATGAAATTCAGTCCTAGATAATGCTGAAGTTATTTTGTTTGCTGTGACTTCTATAGAAAATGAGGACATTCAGAGAATATTAAAAAAAACCCAACACTTAGTTTTCTGGATTAGCTCCAATCTGAATTATGCTTAATTACAGGGCAGTCTTCATTTATAGGCATACATGGAATATATATATCCAATACAAAATATATCCTTGTTTTCCCTTTAATGATGGAGCTGAGACGTAAAATAAATAATGCCTTATTTTAGTCAGAGAGCCTAGCTAACAAATACAGCTAAAATATAGCTAAATACAGAAAAAATATGGGCTCTGTGGGGAAAAATTTAATAGAAGAAAAAAAATAATATCAAACTTCTGAGATCGCCTGGTTGAAAATGGAGGCAAGGTTATTAGTTAGATTAACATATTTAATATAAGGAATACTTTTGAAATTGAAGCCTAATATGTATTATTGATACCACACAACCAGTATTAAATACTAATATTAAGTACAATACTTTAATATTAAACATAAAATCAGTTCTGAATTAATTTTATTTCTACTTGTCACTTATATAACTATTAAAGAGGTGTGGAAATAACTTGGACAGTTGATAACCTGACATAGACAAAGTTAGTAAAATTTTCATGCAGTATTAATAGAGGCAAAAATTGTAATAGGATTCTGCTTTTTCGTGTGCGGTATCTTTTGCTCTGTAAAATGACATGACTGTTCAAAATTCTGAACTGTGGCTCTCAGGAGGAATGCTGCTGTCACTTGAGGAAAAATGTATATGGAAAAGTGACAGATGTCAGATGGTAATAATTATGGCATCTTAAATATTTATAAATTCGTAAGTTACTCTAAAAATGTATTTCTTCATCTGAAAGATTCTGCGATGTTAGAAATTATATTCGTCTTTTTTTTATTGCCCAAGGCTGTCTGTTATAAATTATAGTTTTGAATTTGGAAAACTTGTGTTTTCACTATCTTGAGTCAATTAGAGGATTACAAAACCATAATAAGTTAAAAAACTATTTGAGGTACAGGAACGTGTATCAAATAGCTCATCTAAAAAGGTGTGTTTGTAGTTTTTGTATTTTAGTTTTACTTTTTTTTTTTTTACAATAACTGTGCTTTTCAAGTTTAATTTTGTCATTTGTAATTTTTCAGTGGACAACAGCTACAGTTATTTCATTATTTGTTTGGTTCTTTGATTTTATGCCTTATATTCAACTGCACTTCAACGCTTTGAGTGTATGAGAAAGCAGCAGCCCTGGTAAAATATTCAGAAAGCTAACAACAGACGTCTGAAACTAAGGCCATGCAAGTGTGGAATAACGGAGGAAATAGTTTGCCTTGTGTTCTTGTGTTTAGATCCAATCTTGCCTGTGGTAAAGCGGAAGAAAATCTGGTATTCAAAAGACAATGTAGCCTTCAGTGAAAGACCTTAAGGATGCTGAGTGCTCCTACTTATATTTCTTAAGGTACAATGAGTACTAAATAATTCAGTGTTTCAACAGCATCTCCAGTGTCACATGCCTCTACAAAGTGCTGAATGTGGTAACTTTTGAAGGCAAGTCAGTCAGTGTCAGTGAGATGCCACAGTATGTCAGCGGGCTTGAAGATGAATGCCCTTACATTGGTTAGGATGAACATACTAAGTTATTTTGAGTTTTAGCATTTTTGGATGTGAAATTCCAAGTGCAAGATGAAGATTTAAAGGGCCTTTTTACATTAATTTAAATAGTATGGAATGGCTTGTGTTGAATGTTATTTATTAGGCTAAATCCTCTGTTAGCATGAATCGGTACATATCTGTTTAAATTTGGTAAAAACTTGCACAAAGAAGTCTTTGGGGAAGCCACTGGTGATAGAAAAATTGGTTCAAACTCAGTGGTTATATTGTCTTTTCACAAGTAAATCTCAAAATCCTGAATCAAAACACTAGAGGTTTTTTACTGTCTCCTTCAACTTTGATTTTGACTCATTAATTTTAGGTAGCTGAAATAACCATATATGGTCTAGCGTACTCTGTCAGTCACAGGAATAAATTAAAGACAAATCTTGGCAATAGTCTTAAAATAGAAGACCAAGCTAATTTTATTACCTGTGTTTAAAAGTTTTAAAGTTGTTTAAAATTAGGAAGAGAGGACGTAATGGAAAATGAAAATATATAAGTAGTTTGTGAAGAGCACACAGTTACAGGGTTCCTACATAAAATGGTGCATGCCCTTTTTTTATTTTCAGCTCTTATTGGAATAAACTTTTTCATCTGTCAGTGCGTTTGACAGGTTGGTTTGCACTTGGTCCTTCAAGAACCTGAGGGATAACTATTCAGGCAAATCTGTGCATTTACAGTGTTACTTCAAATGCAGAATCTGTTTCATAATCTAAAGGTGGTAGATAACGTTTTTAGCTGTTGTTCACTTACAACAAACTTTTCCTGACTGGTATTTAAATATAACATAAAGAGTAAATTATTTGTGTGACCTCTTTAGATGGTCTGCATGCAGATGTGGTGTCCATAAAGCATGTGCAGTAAATGACTACTGGTTTTATTTTTGTCATGTGGGCAAAGATGAATGAGCTTGGAACAGACTTTCCTCACTGGAAACTGATTTTTTCTACTTATCACATAGAATTACAAATGTTCTCGTAGCTAATACAAGAACAAGGAAATGAATATTGAATGGTGAGGTTGTTTAGCCTGGAGAAAAGGAGGCTGAGGGGAGACCTCACTCTCTACAGCTACCTGAAAGGAGGTTGTAGTGAGGTGGGGGTCAGTCTCTTCTCCCAAGCAACAAGTGATAGGACGAGAGGAAGTGGCCTCAAGTTGCACCAGGGGAGGTTTAGGTTTGATATTAGGATAAACTTCTTCCCTGAAAGGTTAGTCAGGCACTGGAACAGGCTGCCCAGGGAAGTGGTTGAGTCCCCATCCCTAGAGGTATTTAAAAGACGGGTAGATGTGGTGCTTAGGGACATAGTTTAGTGGTGGCCTTGGCAGTGCTAGGTTAAGGGTTGGACTTGATGATCTTAAAGGTTGTTTCCAACCTAAATGATCTTATGATTCTGTAATATTATGTGTGTTTTTCTTAAACATTGTATTAGTGGGTCATTACAGAGATTTTATCAAGATAAGGGAATTTATCAAAGTTTTTGTTTTAAATATTGTAATTGGGCTATGATTTGCTAGGCTTTTATCCAGGCATCCATATTTTTCCCCGGAAGATATCAAAACTTGTCGAACTAGGTGCTTTGTGAACAATGTGAGATGGCCCCAATCCAGGTATAAAATAAAATCCTGCAAGATAGGCCCAGGAAAAACAGTTGCATTGATTTGCTGAAGGTAAAGGTCATGGCCAGAATTAGAACACAGTGTGTTACAGGAACACCTGAAATGAGATTTCCCTGCCTGCCAGCTCACTGTGCATTATTGGATGATGGTGCTCTTTAGCAACAGTTTTATCTTACTAGCTATCCCTGAAGGGGAGAAACAACATGGAGAATTGTATTTATGAATAAGGCGGTTATTCTAAGGCACTGTCATAAATTATCATTTTGATCTTATTTAATGTTTTACATTGTTACCTTCTTTTCCAACTGTATTTTTGTATTCAGTTTTTGGAGAAAAAAAAAAAAAGGATTGGGGGGGAAGACAAGCAAGTGTGGGTAGCATAATTAGTATTGCAAAGAACAAATCTAGTCAATGGTAAGATAAAAATGTAAATCTAAAACAATGTTTTACAGATAATCAGTTTTGTGATATACTTCATGTCACAGCCTTAGGCTTCATAAGCAAAAAACATTCTTTTAATTCTTTTTTTTTCCCTCTAGCTACCAGACTAATTTTCCACTGAATTGAAGTTGTTCATCTTTGCCCAGATGATAGAAACCAGCACTAATATCTGCATGTTAACGTTTAGGCTGGAGTTCTTGGGGGACAACATTCTCCCAGGCTTCATAAATCTGGATTGCAAACGCGCTTTTTTTTTTTTTTTTAAAATGCTTCACTTCACAAAATGATGTTGATGTTTATTTTTTCAGCTTGAAGTTTCTTGGCCTAATTTCTGGTACAACTCTTCTTGAATATCTTTCATGTGTGATACTTACAACTCAGAAGCCTATCTTTTAACACTTCCATATTTTTTGTGTGCTTTGTGAACATTTGTCTGCAGTACAAGGTTGTAGCAAGGTGTCTACTCTTGTAGGAGACTTTTTTTTTAAATAAACAAATCAAATCCACCTCCCACCCCCCCACCCCCCCCAACTTAGAAGTCAGCACTTCGGAAAAGCTAATAAACTTGGGTAGAGTTTTTAATACCATTGTTAAAAAATGCTTTTTTCCCTCCAAATATTTCAAAAGCTTTTCCTAAACTATACATTTGTTGAGAATATATAAATATAAAAATTCAAATTTAAGTAAATTTAATAGTATATCATTTATAAAATGATGAGCAAGAAATTTAAATTCTCACCCTGATTACCTTAGAAGTTCTGTAGAACTTTTAGTTTCTGTTGTTTGAGTCATGGACAAATTTTGCTTGCAGTGGAGTCTTTCTCTAATGAAATGTTTCAAACCTACTCCTGTTTATGCAGAGTAAAGAACTGTGTTATGTCACGCTCCCTTCTTGCCTTCATCTTCCAGGGTAGGACTGAAACTAGAGCTATGTACAGTAATAAGTCAGACTGTTATGATGATGATAGTAATTCAGAAGTTATTAAATAAGATGTTTATACTTGCTACTTCATGCTTATGATTCCAAACAAGGAAGTATCCTGGTCTACCTGCAAATCTTATATGTATGTGTTGTGCAATTTAATTCTTGTACTGAAGAAAATTTTCCTGTTTCATGTGGAAATCTTTAGCTGTTTTTTGTAAATGAATATTTTGGATACATCTGCTGATGATACTCTTACTACATCCACCCTGAAGTAGCTTCTGTTTGCAGAGGAAGTTTTGGTTTTAAAGAAAGATTTCCCCCCCGCCCCCCTTAATTCCTGCCACCCCCCACCCCCTCCACCTCCTGCAAAGAAGCAACAGTATGAGTTAGGAGTTGCTTTTCTTCTATCAAAGCCTTTTTTGTAACCCTTGAATGAATTCAGTAATAAAGTCTGAGTACCAGGAGAGGCCTACTGTAGAATGAATTTAAATTCTATTTTATGTAGATATCGGTGTTGGTTATTTATGCATACATTCTGGTTCTTGTTTAAGATGCAATCTTGTATATGTTCGTGTACTGCACTCAGTTACAGTTTCCCTCCTTAAATGTTACTGATAATTTGTTAGTAAAAAAGGCTTAACAGTGGCACACTAAAGGATATAAATGCCTGTCATGTCAACAACAGAGCAGTCCTTAGTCCAGACATAGTCATTCCCTCTGCCCTCAGTTGCTAAGATCTCATTTGCCACCTGTTCATGGAGGTGTTAAATTTATTCCTCCTTAAACACATAGAAAAATGAGAATGTGACAGGTTTATGGGGCGGGGAATGAATAGGTCAGAAAGGCTCAAGAGCCGAAGGAGTACAAATACAGGCAATCAGAGAAGCAGATCTGAATTTGCTTTGAGGAGGTGAAGAAGAGTATGTCAATAAAAAGAAAACAGGCTATGACTGGAAATGTTTAGTATGAAAAATATGCTGTCATAAGAGTGGAGAGCTCAAAGAATGAGGGCACCTCTTGAGTCTTTTCCTGAGATATTGATAATATTTCGAGGTGATGTAAAGGGATGTGACTACAATTTTTGTTTGCTGCTTAATTAAGGAAGTACATTTTGCTATCAGTAAGTAGAAGCTTAATAATGAACTGTTAACTCTATGTCTTTTTAGTAGAATACAGCAGATTCCTTGCAACAATTAGAAGTGTTTTTTTAATAGCACACACATTTTAAAAGCTTATGTGCAAAACCCCTGGTTTTGTGTTTGTGTGGCACATACTGCAGTGGGGTTACAATTTTGTTGGAATTTTGCATTAGAATTACAGCTGTGATGGTGGAATCCTTCCAGCCCAGTCCAGACATGTGGAAAATCTACCTCCTTAAACATAAAGAAAATCTAATCCCATAGTATATTTTCTGGTTTGGTAAAAATTCACGACTATATTCTAAAGTTACCTCTCTGTCTTATTCCTGCCCCTCTCCCCCACATCCAAGAAGCAAAAAAAGATAGAAAAAGACAAGTAAAAAAAAAAAAAGGAAAAAGAATGGGCAACCATGCCACTGAGATTAAGTATCAGTCCCTCTTGTCTGGAATAATAATAAAATGCCTCTAGCATTATTTCAGTCCAGTAACAGCCTAAAGTTAATTTCAAATTATTCTGTTTTATGGTAAAGCAAATTAGACCTAACCCCAGAGAATTCTAATCCCTCAGACTACAAATGCAAAATACATACTCAGAGAAATGTCCCAACCCCCAACCTCCAGTTGTTGGTCCTATAACATCAGATTTTTTCTTCTGGACTTTTGTAGCTGAGAAGACTAGTTCATTTTGATGTTGATGTGATACATAATGCCTGCATCTGCTTTGTAATTGATTTCTAAGGCTTGGCTTTGTGGAAGAACAAAGCTTGAGAATTTCAATGATATTGCTTCTGTTATTGGATTTAAAAGTTTTGCCACAACCACAAGTAGGAATATGCAGTCTTCCATAAATCACGGTGATAGCTATTCATTTCTTTAATACGTTGGTAGCATATTGGGATGGTAGCATTGCAGCACAAATAGTTTAATCTAAAATGCAGTAGCTGTTCATCATTTACATTATGGCAAAAGAGCCATTGCTTTCCTTAAGAGCTACATGGTTTTAACTCATTGTGGTCTACTGGGAGCACATAGAAAAAAATGAATACTGAAACAGAAACGTTCTTAAGTTGAACTTCCATCACTGCACTGCCTTGCTATCATGCCTTCATTGGCAGTCATAAAAGCAGGTTTCCTTACCTCCCCGCACTGTCTGATTCTTGAAGCTTACAAGCTGGAATGCTGTCTTGTCACCTAGAGGACATTTGAAGGCCGGATGGTATGGACCATTGGCCTCCAGGGTTACACAAGACCTGTACCAAGTAGGTACAGGTAAAGGTACCTTGTTCTGGCTAGAGTACTTTTTCAGTCTTTGACCCTTGGGTGCTCTCAAGTGTGGGAAGGATGGTACTGAATCATCTGGCATCTCTTTACATTCATATGCTTCTTGTGTTCACAGAGAGGATGGGTACAAAAAGCCCATGCTATAAATCTGCTACAAGTCTGCATCACAACAGTCAAAAGAGCTCTCTGCTCTTCTTGCGTAGACCATGATTACAATGCAATGATCCTGCCAGCCTTTTCACCTTGTGTGATAAAGATCAGTAGCTCAGTTTTCGGTATTGATTGGTAGAAAAGGATACTTACTGAGTGAAGGAAACCACATTGCCAAAACATGTAGATGCCATACTTTTGGTAGTTTGGCTGTGAAACTGTATGCACGGCATTCCAGAAGGCCTGCAGTGCAATGGATTATACGAACTATTTGGAGTTTCCAATAGATGCTGAAGTGGGTATGCCCCCTTGATAGCCCTGACTGCTGGCCATGACATGCCTCTGAATGTTTTAAAGATTTCTGACTTGCTCTCTGATGTATGTATTCACAGGTTTCAGTAATGCTGATGTTAAAAATGACAGTCACTATCTGTACAAAGTCTGTACTAATCTATAGGAGCTCAATGTGTTCAGGCTTCATAGAGAAATGACCATCTTTTTCTGAAGTGATTTTGATAGCAATTCAAAATAATTGTGTGTATTCTCAAGAGTTAGTGCTTGTCATGAAAGCTTTTATTATCCAGTAGTTGACAAGCTGATCAACAGATAGTTGGTCATCCAGTATCTCAATGCACTTGGTGCACATACAGAATCATTGAACATTGCAAGCTCGAACTTGTCAGAATTTGGCCATATTCTGATAGAATTGGAGTTTGTGGCCTGGCCTGAGGCCAGTGGCAAGCTTCAGTAAAAGTGGGATGATCCTAAAGAGGAAATTGGTGCCCAAAAGAATGGCTTATGGGGCGTGACTCTTTCCCCTGTCTGGAGCTTTTTGGAGTCTCCTGGCTTCTCTTTTGTTCTTTTTTAGCTCTTGGGATTTTGAGCCTGTCAACATGCTACCACTGAAGGGCTACAGTAGTTGGAATTGCCTGTTATAAAGGGAAGAGGTTTGAATTTAGGAGGTCTTGACTGGTCACAGTGCCACAAATGTTAAAAAGACTTTGCTAGATTGCCAATGGCTGGTGTGTGCTCTGGATGCAGCTGGTATGTTCTGGGTATTCCCCAAGTTTGAGAAGGATGTGTTGTAGTCTAGATCACTGTCAGGTGTGACAAAACTTACTAATAAAGACAGAACCATAGCTTCTCTTGTTCTTGACTAGAGAATGTAAATTAAATGCGATTCAACCTGTTAATATTTATTAAGTGTGAATAATTATATCTGTCTCTAACAGCGAATGTTGGAGACAACAGGATTCCAGATTTGGCTGGCATTCTTGCTGAAGTCAGGTGTTTAAAGATACTTGAATGAATTATCTGTCACCTAACAGGATTGCTCTGTTGCTTTATTACTGTCTGTCTCAAATGCAATCTGGAGTAGCAGCTAAAGAAGAAATAAAGGAGAGAACATAAGCTAGATATTTATTGGTATAAATCAGCATAGATTTTTGACTCCAACAAACTTGCATAGATTTTTTTATAAACTGAGTATATTAATGAATACCAAGGGATACATGGGTCTATTGTAGGCTTCCTCCTCCATAATAATTGTTTCACTCCTTTTAATTATTAAGAAGTTATAATAGTGATTAATACTAGGTTCCAATTGACTAAAGTGGCATTGATGCCTCTGGGATGTGGACTGTGTCTCTGCTAACCACTTGCCAGAGAACTGTTTTCCAAAATCTGGTAGGTGGCAACCTAAATCTGACTCTTTTGCAGAATGGCAGGTTTCAGTCTGCCCTCTGTACTTCCTACTTGTGTGGCTGGATGATAGGCCTCAGTATATTTTGATCTCATGCCTCCATGTAAGGGGTATGCCTTGGCTCACGATACTTTCTAATTATTTTTCCTATGATGCTAGCCTTTGTTTCTTAGTAGAATGAAGTAGAGACTTTTTCTTTATCCGAATTTAAGAACAGCATTGATTTCAAATCCAGTGATCTGTCTTTGGCAATAAGGTATGTTCCTAGCTGTAGTTTATCTTACCAGTGGTCTTTGAGCCACTAGCAACTTGTTTTATGTATTATGTCACACTCTGACAGCCATCTTGATTACAAATATTATGGAAAGCGTAATTCATTATAAAAGATAAAATCTGTCAAAGCAATTCTTTACACCCTGAATCTCAAATATGTTTTCAGCTTTTGACAGAGTCCACGCATATCATGTCTTTGCAGCATGAGAAAGATCTTGATCACAGGAACACTTGTTTCTGAGCACAGGCTTCCCTCACTTATCTCTCTCCACCCATGCTTTGGTGTGCTTTGATCATGAGTTCAGTCTGTACTTGTGTCTGTAACGTACACGAGTTGCATCTGTGTATGAACTAAAAGGATATGGGAAAAGAACTTGCATGAGACTTGTATTTATCACTTAAGACCAATTTTTGCTGAAGGGAAAATCTTAATGGCTCCCAATGACAAATGTTACTGTAATACAGGAAGCAACAGAATGATCAACTATAGAATTTATATCTATTAATAAAACATGTAGCTCTGAATACTTTAACATATGCTGTTTTATTAGGGTGACAATGTGAGTGTATACATACAGTTATCAGGAATCTGTTTAGAAAAAAATATAACTAATCAAAGATTTGGTAATACTCCATGACTATTTTCTTCTTTAGTAAGAGTTTTCTATGATTTTTTTAATGCGCGTTTTCTTTTTTCTACTTTCGTTCTTTTTGTAAGTTTGTTGGTATGCACAGTCAAGTTTAAACATTTTTCCTAATTTCTAGATCTTAGAGTGAATATTCTTTTGGCACCTCACGACATCTTACATTCAGTAAAATTATTTTATAGTGTATGAAAACAGCTCCCTTAAGTAAGTTGGTGGAAAGGCAGATGAAACACAAGTCATCCAATCCAGCTTAGCAATTACTAGGGTAATGGCCATCTTGATGTAAAGTCGCAGAATACTGAATCATTTAATAAAATTAATTTTGTAATTTTGTAATTAAAATTAATGTTTTAATATTTTTATAACAACTTGAATATAATTCTATTAGATAAAACTATATAAAAATGCTATTAAAATATTAAACTTATTTCATATCAGCTTCCTTTAGCGATATCTCAGTAAAAATTATTGCTGCTGCCTGTATGCATCTGTAAGTGTAGTTCCTTTCCTTTTGATCTGATTGTGTTTTTCTTTTGATACTTTGTAATGTTAAATGTTGGCCAGAATTTTAATGTAAGAAAAGGTGGTATTTCTTGAAGTGCAATAGGCACAGCTCGCAATGTTGTTCCTTAATGCCATCTTCTCTGGACAACTTCCAGTAAGAGGAGTTTCCCTGGGTATTTTCTATAGAAAGGAAATGTATTGCTTGTCTTTCAGAAACAGTACTAGAAAAAATTTCCAGTGTTCCTCAAATAATGTCAAAAGCATTTATCAAAAAAAGATGATTGTTTTCCTGTTTTAAGTTTGCTTCTGCATAGGTCAAACTACCTCCGACTGTTATCTTAGCAAAAGTATTGAATCAATATATGTCTACACTTTCAGCTAATATCAACGGCGTGTTTGTTTTCTTTCACCACAAACTGCTTTGAGAACTCGGTTAATGTGACATGTTGAACAAAACTTAAAATCCCATTATAACAGTAGACAGTTTCTTACATGAAAGTTGTGCACATTTTTTTTTTATCTGGAAAGGCTCATATACCTGCTTATTGAACTGCATACTGAGCTCTGTAGACTCTGTCACATGATGTAATCAGATGATAAAGTATGTCTGCTTATATGTTTGACGTATAGTTGTACTTCTGGTAACGTAAGGGAAGGCAGATCCTTCCAGCTGTCGCGTGCGTAGCCATCCTGGGGAGCGAACATTGGACTTCTTTGTGGAAACCAGCTTTTGATTTTGCGACTAGTGTGTGTGTGCACTCTTACACTGACAAGCATTAATCTGTCACACCATGGGGATGCCTTAATGGTGGTTAGACACTTAAAGAACATCTCTCCTGTGATGGAGGAGGGACCACAGATCCCAGGGCAGATCCTGAGACACAAGTTGTTCTCATAGGGAGAATCCATCTTGCAGGCTGTGTGCTTGTTTATGGTTTAAATCAAACTTGCCTCAACCCACTGAAAGGCTTGAAGTTCTGTTAACACAAGTGATTTGACTAGGAGTTAAGAAAAATCTAAATTGTCAGCAGCTATGTAAAGTTATTGTTTTGTTGCCACAGTCATCTTCAACGTTATGTGAAGGAAGAAGATAAACTTCTACGTGGATCAGTGTGGTTCTTGTGCTCAAATCTTATATTTTAAGAGGTGTCCATCCAATTTAACCAGTTTCTTATTTTGGATACACTTCTCTGGTAGCATCAATACAGTGGGCCTCCTCCTAGGGGTATGCGTTTCTGATAGTTCTGAATAGTTCTCGAGAAAAGGGGAGAATGAGGTTTACTTATGTGCATACATATATGGATGTTTCTGTTTTTCATAAAGGTTAATTTTTATATAAACTTACCCAGCTTTAAGGAAAAGGCACTGGAAAAGATGACCAAATTGATATTCCTGAGCATCCTCTATCAATAAATTTGATGTCATTTTCACCTATGTATGTCATCTTAGAATATGTGTTAATTGAAGCAGGAATTTAGATCCCAGTTTTAAGTGACACCAAATGATTTCAACACAGCAGCTGGATGTAGGAAAGCCATTGTTTGGAGAATTGCCAGCTCTGACAAAGCAACAGCGTGTTGCTACTTTGCCCGTGAAATTGGCAGAATTACAAGGTACAGGCTTGATAACCAGAACTTTGCTACAGTCAGCTTATTTCCTTTTGTGTCCATGATTACTGGCAAAATGCAGGCTTCAGTTAGACCTGTAAATGTGTTATGACATGACCAAATAAGCTGAAAGAGGTTCTGGCTCATCAGATAAGAATCGAAGTGTTAGAACATTCTTATGCGTATCTTTGTACTTGTTATCTGTGAACTATTATCTTTCTGTATAACCAAAGTACAAGGGTGTAAAACCTTATATTTTTTACAACTGGACTAGGCACCAGATAGTTGTCAGCAGCTAATACATAAAATGTGTTGGGTTCAGAGGAGCCTGATGTTGTGGTTGTCATTTTTTAATTACTTGGCTCAATCTCTTTAGTCTGGCCAAATAAAGGCTTTTCTTCAACTGAGAGTCTGTTGAACAATTTCTGTTTTCATTGTTGATGCTCAGTTACAAGTTTTCTTGTACGTTTGTCCCTATGATTTTTTTGCAGTATATATGAGGAGATGGCATGGTCTGTAACAGAAAGTTTTATGCCACGTCTTTATAAAGACTCACATTTTTAATGTGAAGAATAGCTCTGGATAAAAATCTGTTGTTGATTTATTCCCTTGTCTTGTTTTTGGCTCCTATCTCTGACTAGAGCAATAGCTTTGTTCAGTACTATTTTGTTCTCTATTTTAAAACTACAGACAAGTGGTGCTGGTGTTCTCTAATTTTTCTTTTGCTTTATATTTTGAGTTGATTATGACCAACATAAAATGTGTTCTGACTCAATTAAGCTTTCAATTCAAAATCAATTTTTTTTTTTTTTTTTTTAAACCAGTGAAGTCTTAATAACAGAATTTCAGACTTGGTAGGGAGTTTAATTTTTTTTTTTTTCCCAGTAGTTTATTCACCAGTTGGAGTCTTTTCTGTAAAGAATTTTGATTGAAATACTGCCTAATTTCTTAGCTGGAATTCAGCAAGTGAAATATGTATCAGGGAAGAGCAAGAACAACAAAGAAGATTGATTTTTAGGAAAACACTTGGTAAGAAAGGTGATCAAAGGACATGTATTGGAATTGTGATTCTTCCAAAAACCTGAGGTAATATATAATTCTTAGTAATATAGGCAGGAATGAGAGGAAAAACTGTGCTTTCCAAATTTGCTGAAAATATTTAACCAGATTCTCTCATTTATTTTGTTCCATAGGTGTCATCTGCAAACTTCAGGAGCATGCCATCTCATAGTTATAAGTCTTTCTCCGGCTTATGTTGTAAGGGATAAAGATATTAAATGGGAAAGATCCGAGTACAGAGCTCTGTGGTGCTGCACTTGTTATCAGCATCCAGGTAGAGTATGAGCCACTAATCAGTACCCTCTGAACCTAATCATCCAACCAGCTTTTTACCCATTTGGCTGTCCACTCAGGTAGACCATAACATCCTAAATTAAACACAGGAATACTGTGAGAGAGAGTGTTGAAAGCCTTGCTAAACTTGGGATAAATGATGTTCACTGCTCTCTCGATCTACACAAATTCAGTCATTTCATTATAAAAGGCAATCAGATTGGTGAGGCATGACTTACCCTTTACAAATCCATTCCAGTCATTCCCAGTTACCATACCAGTTGTGTGCCCAGAAATGTGTTCCTAGGGACTGAAATCAGGCTGACTTGCCTATAATTCTTGGGGTTGATCTTTCCTAAGTTTTTCCCAAATCTCAAGTATTTCAGTCTTCAGTAACTGAAAGTGAAATATATTGACAAATATACTTATTGGTGTTTTGGTTTTAAAAAAGGAAAAGTAAAAAGAATTTTTGATGCAGTTTTTTCACCATGTTTATCAGAAAATGATTTTGTTCTTAAATATGCTGTCCAGGGTGATATATGACAATCTTGGGTGATTTCATCAACCTGTGGAGGGAATATTCTCTCCATCACTTTTACTTATGGGATATGCAACCACCTGCTTTTATTTGGCCAGACATTCATTATAAGCACCACATAATGCTTTTGCATTTATTCATTCTACTGTGCTTTGCCTTCATTCATTAGTCTGGCAAAGGACTTTAAAGTGATATCATGATCTCAAAGGAAGATGTTTGACTCTGTAATAGCTGTTCCTCAAGCACCTGGATTTGGTAAAATTTGCAGAAACAAATACTTTTAATGAGAAAAGTGGATTGATTATTTATTCCATTGCTGATCTACATGGTTTCTTGACTTGTATTGCTATAGTGATAGCCGACAAATGGAATTCTCACTGACAGTATTACTAGTCCATGCTTGAACCAAGGTCTTTAAAAGGTGATCCTGAGAAGATTTATTTTATTTCTCAGTTGTTTTAATGAGTTTATGCAAATTGGAATCAAAATAAATAGTTTTTACATATCAATGTGTTCGTGAGAGGGCACAGAAAGTTTCCTCTTGGTATTTAAAATGCAATCAGTTTCTCATTGCTGAGTGAAGTCCACAATCTCTGTATCAAGGGGATGGCAAGTGGACCAATACATATTCTTAGTTGCATTCATTTGTGGTGCATTCGTCAGGCTGTGTATCAGTTTCTGAGGAGCTAAAGGATGTCTTAGCATTTTGTATTTCAAATATCTAATTTTCTGTATCCATGCTTTGTGTCCATGGTTTTGAGAGATGACGATGGAAAAAGTGACAAACTCTAAAAATAAATAAATATCTTTAGTATCTCATCTTGGAGGTTGCTTTGGTTCTACTGATGAAGTGTGCTCTAAACAAGAGCACAGGTTCTCTTGTCTTAGCTGTATTATATTGCTGTCCTTAACAGGAGTAAACCTTAGGTTGTAAAATGCGCACTGGGAGATCAACTCAGTACAGTATTCTGCGTAAACTCTGATGGTATTCTGAGTAGTTATTTCTCACTATCACAAACCATACTTTGTGATAGTATGAATCTTTCTAGTATCTGTTTCAGACGAGGAACAAGCTTACACGCTGCATTTCAAATGGCAAATAACTTTATTTCAACTATTTTTAGGCTTAAGTGAGCCTTAAGACCTGCTTATTGTAAATTTCTTCCTGAGCTTTCACTGCCATATGGTGCTGTAATGGTTTTTGACCTGAAGTGACCTTACCAGGAATCGTACCAAATATGTCAGTGATTATGAATAAGAAATTCAGGAAGATAATGCTAGAGCTAAGTTGCTTCTGATTTTTATTGGCTTGAACTTCTGCTTAAGGATAATTTAAGTCACTTGTGCATAATTAATTGAAACTGTTTTTTTCTGATACCTCTCAAAGAATAAATCTCTGAGATAGCAGAGTAAGGAAAATGATTACTATTTGGGTGGCTGGTATGGGACACAAGAAATGTTCCAGGCTGCGATATCAAGGTAAAACAGTGTGTCATAGTAATGGTTTTGTAGGGATTGTGTGTCAGAACTCTGGGTTCCGTTTCCAAAACTGTCACAGGCATGAATGATCAAATTGCAGTTAAGTTATATTGATATAAACTAGGATGAATCCTTTAACACAACCCAAAATATGTATAGTATTCAGCTAGAATGCTACTTAGGGTGGAGAATTCAATTCTTTATCCAAATACGAGAACAATATGAAGGACAAGGGAGAAACTTAAGAAAACAATTGCTGTAGGTCACAATCTGATCTCAGTTATTTTGGTGTAAAACTGGAATAAGTCCTCTTTGTATAAATGGAATTACTGAAATTTTATATTGCTGTGAGTTGAATTTTACCCTGTCTCTCAATCATTCTTGCTAAAGATTGGAAAGTATTAAATAGAATAAGTAGGTCACACAAGTGGGATGATATTGCCCCTTATCTTTAAACAATATTCTAATTTGACTCTAGCGCAACGAAAAGAAATGAATACTGTGTGTGCTCCCGTGTGAGCTGTCAGAAAGATAAAACTGAATATTCTCTAAATCAGCTTTTCCATGGACAACTGCTTCATCATTATTAGTATGTATATCCTTATTAATATCTAGGCCACGCAGTTATGAGACCCTAGGCTGCAGCTTTTCATAATTTACAACTACTCCCATAATTTTCAGCAGGATTGTATGCATGACCTATCACAGAATGAACACTTGATATATTTCTCTGAGTCTTCTCAAAGTGTTCTTTTGAAATAAGGGCTAAGAATAAATGTATCCATCTGTTTAGAAAGTTGCATTTATGCACAGTGTGGTGATCCTTGCCAACTGTTTTACTTAGCCTAGCTGTATGTGAAAGGACTGGTCACTGTAAGGTGTCTGGGAATTTGGAATTCAGACAGTTTGGCAGATGAGGACAGACACATAAACCTCCTAAAGCAATATCTAAGAGTTAGGATCAGATTATAAATAAATGCTTCTAAATTCTGTAATTGCCCAGTTTATAAATGTATTCCATTTTCAGCATTTGACCAAGTCTGGAAAACTTTAAAGCTGTTTACAGACTACTCACAAAAGCCTCTTCATCTAGTTGAAAAATTTAGCTCAGGACCAGATGTTCACTCATAAATAGGAAGTAGTATAAATGAGAGTGGAATAGAGATGAATGTAGACAGGTTTGCAGGGTAAGGCTGGGGAAACCAATATAGAGGTGACTATTGTAAGCACTGGTTACTTATGCAAAGAATAACATAATACAGTGTAGACTGTGCTAGTCTGAGTGATTGACTGCAGTGACAGCAGCTATTAAATGGAGGGTTCAGCCCATTGTTCAATGCCAGATGGATTTTGAGATATAAATTTCTGGTATGGGATTGGCCTTATGAGTTTTGGAGTTTTCAATATGTTAAAAATGCCAAATCATTTCTTTTATTCCACAAATTTCTAGGATCCTATATCCAGAGTAATAAGAAATGCTATTCCTTGGTCTTAATAATTACTTTATTAACAACTCTGTCAAAGAAAGCGTGTGTGTGGCGGGGGTGGGTAGTAAATGAAAATCAGCCAAGCAGTAAACACTGCTTATTAAAGAACACTTTCTCTGTAGGCATCTCTGGAGAGATCTTGATGAATATGGTATTTTAAGAGTCTTCTGTGGTGAAAGATACTCTTCCATAAGTAAAATAAAACCAAATTATGGTGTTCCTCAACCCAGCAGCACATCCCAGTGCTGTGTAACTAGACTTGTTTATTGATAAAGCAGTGTAACTTATCTAAGAAATGGTGAAATGTGTTTTCATTTTCTTGGCAAACATGAAATGTATGTTAATAGATAAAAGCAGGTGATCCTCACCAGGTCTTTTGAAACAAAAGAAGCTCTTCAGTTTCTTCAAGTGAATCAAGACACTAGTCTTGAGACAAGCATGTTGGTTAATCTTAAAGAATTTGAAACTGAAATTAAATCTTATAGTTCTTTGTTTATCAGGATTAGTCACTGTGTGCTTTCTAGGCATGCATAGTCTAAACAATCTAAATCATGATGGAAATATTTTTTAAAATCTTTGAATTGTAAAAGGATAAAAAAATCATGTTTCATATAGATTATTGCAAACTCTTATCTTCCTCAAATTTCTTGGTACAGCCTGCTTGAAGCTCTTTTTGTGGCTTTTCTGGTTAGGTGCCGTCATCCTATGTTAAACAGCTTGTCCTAAAGCACAGCTATTCTTAAGTAAACATATTGTGCTTCATGTGATGAGTCAAATACACTCATGAGACAGAATGTTCTGTTATTGAGTCACAGCTGAAGAAAATATGCAGATGGTTAATACAAAAATCTTAATTGTTAGAAT
The DNA here is from genome assembly GCF_047370975.1 of Nipponia nippon. Lineage (NCBI taxonomy): Eukaryota > Metazoa > Chordata > Aves > Pelecaniformes > Threskiornithidae > Nipponia > Nipponia nippon. The sequence continues at coordinate 47,187,579 of NW_028262369.1, read as the reverse complement.
ACTGCAAAACATGAAATAAAGACGATGTAACATTGGTTTGAGAAATAATTCTGATTTCAGCACAGCCTCAACTGTAAATGCTTTTCAAATTATAGGATGGTACATTCATTTGTAGCAAGCACGTTTCATTTAAGACATAAAACTCACTGTTTTATTTTGAAAGTGACTAGGATGTGTCAGTTCTATTCTTTTAAGGCATTTTGTTCTTTATTTTGAATGATTTGTCTTCACTGTGTGGATATGTATCTGTAATTGTACTATAAATCTTGAGTCTCAGTATCCCATCCACATGCACTTTTCCAGTGATTTCTCTCTCCTGGTTGGTTTGGTTTTAGTATTTATTTTACTATGTTTTGTTACAAAAGTGCCTCCATCATTTTTTTTCCTCTTTTTCTGTGGTGTCTACATTTTGTTAGTATGCAGGTGGTGTTTGCACTGTTCCCACAACTCAAGAATTAGACTCTTGTTGTGTGGATAGACGAGGATATACAGCTTGTGAACCAAATAAAATTATATTAGTTTAAGACAGAGCTACAGTAAGATGGACTTTCTTACAGGTGTCTTTCACAACTTAGCAGTTTTCTCAGGAGCACGAGCTGCAGTGTGTCAGAGCTGGGCCTAGGACTCTTGGTACATTGGCAGCTGAAGTCAGGAAGGTTGTGAAGAGGGCCATGGAGAAACAGTTACAGGAAGGACACTACCTATATCGTTCCTAGGGAGCTCTTCCACCTTTCATAGCATCCTGGGCAATTTCAAAAACATTGCTCTCTATTGAAAAGTCATAATTTATCTCCCTGTGTTAACATTTGAGTAGTGGGGCTGACAAAGATTGTTTTTAAAGATACATAATTAAAATCATGATGGTATGTTGTAACTTAGGATATTCAGACATTACAGCCTTTGAGTTTTCAATTGATTTACAAACTCTTATTTTGTGTGGCATTTTTTTCTCCTGCATGGCTTGCCTGTTGAAGTAATTTCTTTTTTCCTAATCATTAAGTGTATTGTATTTTCATAAAGAACAAGCATAGAATGTGTCAGAAAGAAAACAAAGAGGAAAATTATGCTATAGAAATATCTACCAAGTAAACTAAGCTCAAATATATGTTGAATCAGCAGTAATATCAAACACAATAACAAAATAGTTATCAGACATGGAACTAATATAGTTACTGGTTTTGCACCTTAATTGTATGTGTTAACAAAAAGCAACCTGCCTAGTTATATATGTTTTTCCATAAAACATATATTTGCTTAGGAGTCTGCAAGGTAAATCCATGTTCATTACTGGTTACTATTAAACTACATCAGCATTGGTAGGTGCTTTCCTAACACTAAAGAGCCAGTTCTTGCATGAGGAGGCTATTCCATATATACATACCCACTACTTGCTTGCCACCTTGAAAAATATATCTGAAAGATGCTTTCTGAGTATGCTGAGGGATGAAAGTGTTCACAAAATGTGTGTGATTCCGAAGTCAGTATGTATAGAGGTATCAGAAGACAAACCTGGACAAGATCAAGGAGAAAATAGCCTCTATATCAAGATAACTGAAGGAGGAAAAACGTGGGTGCAGAGAAAGTGGGTTTATCCTCACAATTTTACTCCCTTCTAGGGAAATGCAGTTAGCGTGGAAGAGTATGTATGAAGTGAATGTGCTGGGTGAACAGAGTGAATTTATACTGTTGGTGTGAACTGATTGCCATGATATTTTTTTTGAAAGGTTGATGCCTTCAGACTGAAACTGAAAACTGACTATATTCAATTATCCTCTTGAGGTAGATGAGGGCTGAATCTCAATCTAATTGCTTGCTTCAACCAGGAGCCATTTCTTATTCTGAGTAGCCCCTCTGTTTTCAGAGAAGTTATTGATGTTCTGATACAGTAGAAAGATTTATTTTATTTTCCATGAACTTTGCATCACAGTGAAAGATTTGACAGGAACAGACCTATAGAAATTAGTGTAAAATGTAGGTATTTATTTTGTGAATGGTTTGCCTGGTGACATCTGTGAGCCTTGGAACTGTTACTTTCACTCAAATTTTCCACTTTATAGTTAGTTCATTTGATGGTAGATGCAGTGAGCTTAAAGCCTTCATATATAGTTATTGTTTTTGGAGTTATGAAGTTTACTCCTACTACATTTTCAAGGCATGCCTTACAGTGTAATATTCTGTAGCTTTTACAGAGGCTAACAAAAGTGAGTTCTCACAAAACCAATAGTCACCTACTGCCTCAATTCCGCATTTGTTTGAGAATACAAATTTGTGGGTTTTATTTAAAGGAAATGGGACATGAATTTCACACCTGATTTTTTTTAATTTAAAAGTTTTTACCAGATCTGTACAGCAAAATTAACCTAGCTACATCGCTTTGCAAATCAGCAACGTAAATGTTTTGCAGTGAAACAACAGTTACGTTTTGCTATTGAAAAGGTGGAGTTGTAATTTGCAGGATCATTTACACTAGTAAGTGCTATCACTGCTCTCTTTGCATTGCCCAAATGAGGCTGTAGTGTACCACAGGCATTCACTGGTGTGTTTTGGAAGTTCCCAGTGATGACAGCACAGGATTCCTTTGGGCCCCTATGAACCTTTTAACCTGAGTTTCTCTTTTGTTGGCATTGACTAAATCTTAACTGCCACTCAACAGCTTTTTAAATTACCATTAGACAGTGTTTAAATGCCTGTAACTCACAGGGCTTAAAAACCACAGTAATTGAAGAATCAGTTGGGAACGAAGAAATATGACTTGACCAAGCAAACATGAAAGACTTTCACAGAAAACACAATACCAACATAAATAGAGGTAGCTTAACTGAAGTTATTTCCATACCAGCAAACTGTGCTCCCCTCTTTTATTCTAATGATTTCCCTGTTTTGCAAAACTCCAGAACTTAAACATGAAGGTACGTGTAACCAGCAAGTAAGTGTGACTGTTACTAATTGTATTTTTGTTCAAGGAACATAAAATTATGTTTCTTGTGAAAAACCTTAAGGTCTTCTTTCTTGTACTTACCCATCTAGCCAGGGCACATGCAGTGCATGTAAGAACAGAAAAATGCTGGCATGAGGTATATTTATTTGCCATTTCTGCATCTCACTGAACTTCCTGGCAGTGGTATAGATTAGTGTTTTCAGGATCTGTAGATGTATGTGTGCCTACCTAAATAACTTGCAGCCAATTAAAATTTGACTTGGACTCAAGACCAAGTATTAAGTCTGATACTGACACTAGCTTTTAAAGCAGATATAAAAAAGTTAGGGAGTCATGCATGGAGATGGTTTTCCAAGTTGGTGCAAGAAGAACATATTCTTTTGAAAGAAAAAAAAAAAAAGATATAGAAAAGCCAGTAAAGTTAAAATCAAATAATGTGCAGAGGTGACTGCTTTCAATAATATTCTAGGCTGCATTAAGGTTTTAACTTCCAGCAGAAAAACTACTGGAAGAACTTTAAAAAACAAACAAACAAAGAAACCACCAAGCTCGGGGCTAGAGGCCTGAAATGACCAACGGGTTTTGATGTGTTGTGAGCAGCTGAGAGACAGTTTGCTATGGTACTAAGGAAGCAATAAGCTTGGAATCTTATTAGAAGAATTGTGGTGGTGGTTTGCTTCAAAGACATGAAAAATGTAGTTGTGTTCAAAGTGGGAAACAAGTTTTAGGAAGGCAACACAATAATATTACTGTTTTAATATCAACTTTCAAATTTATTAGAAATATTTAATGCATCTCAATATTCTCCTGTAAGTAAGTAGATCTGTATTTTGAGCCCATGCAGATCTTTGCTAAGTCGGTGCAGCTGTTTTGTAGATCCCATTGTTCATTTCATGGAACCTTGCGTAGTATTGAAATAATACCATCCAGGGCTGCTACTCTGTCAGGACCTCCTTTAGTGGAGGAGTTGCTGACTCAATATGCTCGTTCTCAGACAGTTTCATTACTGGAGAAAGCCTTTCTGAAAATGTCTTAAGAATAAAGTTTACAGGGGATTATTAATAAAATCAATTTAGTTTTAATCGAGGTACTTTCCTGTTTTGGAGATTTCTCTCTCTTTTATTAATATAAATCCCATTTAAACCTTAGTCTAAAGCTGATAGAAGTCAAAGGGAATTTTATTAGTCCAGAGTTTTAGTTGATTCCTATTAACACCAAGATTTTTCACAAGTAGTTTCTCCCCTTCAGAGGGAACTCTGGCCCAGTCCAAGAATTGTAAATGAGCTCTGGTATCTACTAGACTTCGTGTGTTTGAGTTCTGTACTTCCTGTAAGTGATTGTCATCCTGTGTAAAGTAGATCCATAGGATAAGCGTTAAGTCTTTCTGGAATTAACGGTAAGCTTGTTCAGGTTGCAACTTCAGCAGTAGATCACTAAATATTTGCATGAAAAATACTTAAAGGTTTATTTAATCAAAAGTATTAAACTTTTATGCAGGATTTAATATTGTAAGATGGTGTAAGAAATGCTTAGCTGTGCATTTTGAATGTTTCTGTAATCCTGGACTGTCTGTAATTGCTGTGAGCATATTGAATCGTAATAGGAAAGTGTGGCAATGGAAATATGATAAGAGTATTGTGATCTTAGTCAGCTTTTCTCCTGAGATGAAAGATCTCTAGGAGGAGGAGAAGTAGATTTTCGAGAGACTGAATAAGTGAAAACTTTTCAATTTCTTCCTTGCATAAAATTACTAGAATGTTTCTTAATACATGAAAAAAAGAAAGGCAAAGTTCAAGGGAATGATTCACACAGTGTTGGTAACAAACATTTGTGCTTCTTTAATCTTTTCAGCAAATGCACGAATCCATGCTTACCCTGATTTCAGACTATTTCCAGAGTACACACATTTGTCTCTAGCCAATTTTTCTGATTCTGTCAATCCCTTTTATAATGTTGACTGTTGCATAAAGGTACCTTAATTTAATCAAAATAATTGAAAGCTACATTTTTTTAAAACACTTAAATTCTCAGAGAGAAAAAAAAAAACAACCACACCAACCAAAAATCATTGTTCTGAACTGCCTGCTGCCTATTTCACTGTCTTAAGCAGATTCAGGAGAATGTAGATAATAAGTGTATCCTTAGTTGTATTCATATTTTTTAAACTTAAGTTGGAAAATTGGGGGGTTTTTCATAGGATTTGTAAACATACTAGAAAATAGTTTTATAAACAATTAATGGTGTTTCTATACTGATATATTTGAGGCCAGTCCCTTATTTCATCCCTTCTTCCTCTTCTGCTCCTAGTTTTCTCTCTTCCTGCATTTATGTAACACACAACGAACAGTGAAGAATTCTACTTCAGACCATTTTAAGAAGTAGAGTTTTCCTTGTATGTTTTTTATAATGCTGAATGGCTTCTTAAAACTGTTATTTGACTGATATTGGCCACCTGTAGGCAGGCAGCCAATCTGATTATATGTCCTAGCTGAAAGTAAAATGGATTCCATTTGGAAACATGATAAACCACCACTCTTTTAAACTTGCCGCAAGGTAAAATTTGTTATTGTTGCCTTGGTTAATTTAATACTATTGTTTACATTATCACCACTCTTTAAATTCATCCAATTCATTAAACAAAAACACTTCCTACTGAATTTACATGAGAATGTAAATAAATCTTCGTTCTCCTGCATAATAATCTGATTCTGAAGTGAATAATTATTTGTCCTTTGCCCTTATCGTTTAGCACAGCTAAGAAACTGGGTTATTGATGAGGAAAGATAAGATAATGTAATTGCCCTTAAAACACAAATGAAATCCTTTAGGACATATTCAGTAAGTGAGATTACTTAATGAATGATTTGGGGGAATGAAAGTTGATGCTTTTTGCATTAAATTCATCATGTAACAACACTTTTTGTGTGGTGGATCGTATTATCAACAAAAACTGCTAGACGGACTGAATTTAACAATTCTATTAGTAGTAGTATATATTCTGAATGGCCTAGGGTCAGTTCTTTATAATGAGCAGCGGTGATTAGAATGTATTTTGCATAATTTTGTAATAGTCTTTAATAGTTCTGCTTTATGTTCTTTTACAGTCAAAAAATTAAACTCATTTGGCTGAACAAATGTCCAGTTTGTTTTTATAGACTTACAAAGACTTATGGAGAGATTTATGCAATGGGTGTCGAAGTGTTAATTGCTAATAAACCTTGAACAATAGGAGATACTTAGCTCTGAATAATATTTTTTTAATAATAAAATGATGCTGAGGGAAGCAAATACTTTAGGTTCAGGGCATTTATGTAAGGAATACAAAGTTAACTTAGATTTCGAGAATATGTCTTGGCTATTGCGGCAGCAGAGTACTCTGTAGAAGAGAGTTAGCTTACTAGTTAGTCTAAGAGTCTGTTTTATATTGGTCATATAAAAACTACCTTATACTATTAAACTGTCATCCCTTCACAACCTCCTCAGAAATCAAATGCAACCAGCAATTATATAAAGACTAACAGACCAATTACATGCTCAATAAGATTGTAGCATCCTTGTCTTAGCCGTATCTATAGAGAGCAAAGGAGGGTAAATAATTTACCAAAAAGAGTATCTTCTCTTGATGTCACAAGGCGTGTATGTATAACTTGTTTTGCAGAGGCCTACATTTGAGAGAATCAAAATAAATTGACTAGTAAGAACCAAGCATCTCTCATTGATCCATAAGATCTGAAGTAAGTCCCTTAAGCCAGATAAGTCAGTGGGATGAGTTGGAAAGAGGAAATAATAGAGATATTTCATCCCCAGTGAGAAATGTAAGGGCTTGTTTTTCTTTGTTTTTCTCCTCTCTGAACTCTTATTTCATACTTTTCTGTTTATAATGATTCTTTTAGTTTTGTACGTTCATGGCAGAGGGGTTGATTCATCCTACGTGAAACTATCATTAGCAGATAAAGTTTTATTTTACTATCGAGCACCTGTAATTCCCACTGATTTATGCTCTGTTGTCTGTCTGCTGACTGTCGTGTTCTACTGCTGATTTGTGTACACAAGGTATAGCTTGATAACTTGTAATTTGCAGGAGTTTGTGATGTTGTTTTTAGACTTTTTCTTTATAACCTGCAATTTGTTGAAATTATGAAACTGCACTTTTTTTCTACTGTTTTAAACATGCATTGTAATTTCCCCCAAATGGTAAAACTTATTAAAAAAAAAAAAAAGTTGATTTTATATAATGTTTTGCAGAAGATTAAGCTTCCCCCATGCACAGATTTCGGGTACATATTGTTTTTTCAAGGCAGAAAAATTAAATGAGAACTTTATATGAAAGTAAACTGACATATCAAACCCGTGGAGTTACTGCTGATTTGATACTAATAAAAAAATCAAGTGTCTTTTTTGAGATTTGTAAGTTTTGGATTTTTCTTTAAAGGGGGACTGGAAAATCTCTAAGCAACTATTCTGGCTTGACAGAGAATCTCAGAAGAGTAGATTTGCTGCAAATTAAAGACAAACAAAACCTCCATTTACCTTGCAAAATGTTCTAGCTCATTATATTTTGGGATTCAGCCTAATGTTTTTATGAATTAAAATTATGAACTCATATTAAAGTAAAGGGAAATAAAAAGGTTAATTGTAATGTGTATTCCTGTTTCTTCTTTTATAACCAATTTATTACAAGGCTACTTCTGTGTCAAAAGTGAATCTTGAATTTCTAGATATTAGCCTTTGAAAAACTGCAATGATTGATAAGTCATATTGTTCATTACAAAAATGAAGAGTTTTTAATTTGAAAAATTGCAAAGAGACTTCTAGTAGTTATGAAATGAATCTTAATGCTCTTATTGTGGGAATCAGCAGCATCGCTTTTGATGTATATCATTAATAACAAAAAGCCTCATTCCAGTTATTAAAATACTCTCACATATTCTGTACTGATCATTTTTGAGTTTTTACAGTTTGTTGCTTGCATTACTCCCCAGTGACATTATATGTGTAGGTTGTTCTCCAAGTATGTACAACTGAATAATAATATTAAAATCTAATAACTTCCTTTGAGTGCACTGTAGAATTAAAAAGGAAAACAGTTTTAAACCTTTAATATAATGAAAAATTATATTGGGGCTTTAATATTGTTTTGCTTATGCTTCAGTTATTGCTTTCATTAAAGTTTTAATTTCCAGAGATATTGCTTTGATAAAATTAAGTAAACATCTTTGGTTAGTATCTGTGTACACACTGAAAATTATGTGCCTTTTCCCCCTCATTTATTGCCATCTACTTTCCATTATAATTACTTTCCCTAATACATACATATAATGCAGCAAGACTGAATTGAAATAATTCATCTATATAATTGATGAAAAATGTGGGAGGACGAAGATTATAATCTTCAAAATCAAGCAGTACAGTAAAAGAACAGCAGGTTAGATCTTTATTTTTTTCATAGTAATGCTCTGTTTGTTCCACTTATGTAATAAGTACAAGTATTAAAATACATTTGATGGGGACAATACTTACCTGTTAGAGTTTTTACTATACTTTTAAAGAATTCTGTAATTTACTAATTACAATTATTTTGTAAGATATCTGTGAATTATTAGCCTAAGTGATGCAGATGGGATCACTAAAACCAGAAGAGGTTGGATCAAAACCTGAGTTTGATGAAGTCAGTGGGGTGTTACATCAATGGTGTTACATCCAGTGATGTTACACCCCACTGACTACCAGAAACACAGAGTAATTGAAAGGCAAAGGCTGCCTCCCTAATTTTTTTTTTTTTTAAATAGTATCCTCAGCCACAGGAGTTAACCATGGATTATCAGTTTGCATCCAGATTATATAATTTCAATTATCTCTAAACCAGCTAGTTAAAGTAGTGTTACCTGCATATTTGTATGTGTGTAGATAGCTAGACAGATAAAAAAATTACTTTCTATCCACGAGTAGTAATTTCTGCATCTTTAACTTTCCACTGCTGTTGTTGGTCTCCTGTAATTTTTCAATTTCAATGGAGACCACTGTGGCCTGGATGACATCCAACTCACTAGAAAAGTAAGCCAAATTCTTTTTGTGTCTGACGGTTTGATAAGCTGCTGAAGTCTTTACTTTCTGCATGTATACAGGTAAATACAGCTGCAGCTACCTCATGGTTTGCAAAGGTTTGCAGAGAAATTGCTATTTTGATGCTTCAGTTCACATCATCTTTGTGTATAGGAAATTTTGCTGATTCCCTGTAAAAATTCTGACAAGCTCCTGTGGTAGTTGTGTGAAAATCTGTGGTTGATTGACATGGTCAGCCCAAACGATCACTTGTTTATTTTTATCTGATTTCAAATCCACTTATTTCAATGAGGCACATGACTGAGAATTAGTATATTTGGATGCATTTACTCCTTTGCCATTAATTTTCTGTGTGGTTGTGGGCTAGTAATGCATTTTACAGAGTCGCAATTTTCTGGTTAGTAATATGGTATACTTTCCTTAGCTAATGTTTTTTTTACAAAAATAACATTTAAATTAAGTTTTTTATAAGCCTTCATCATCTATGAAACATGCACTAAATTTTTGTATGGCATATTGTGCTTATCTCTGTTGACAAAATCAAAAACTTTAGGAGTGCTTTCTATGTGCAAATGGAGATTGGCTGAGCAAGGGTCAGTGACTTGGTTATGGGTTGAGGCCAGGTCCTGTCCTGATCTGATTCTTGGCTTACTTTCTCCAAGGGTTATGCAACTATAGCAATCTTGCACATCTGTGGAAGAAGAGCCGTTCCTGAGTTGGTGCAAAGGCTGGACCCATTGGTGCATTCTGTGCAAGGAATACCATGGGCAGGAAAATATAAATAGTAAATTAACTTATTGAATTGAAGAAATACGTTATGATTTACTTCCATTGGGATTATCTGACGTACAGTTGTATGTACTCGAAAATGATTGTGGTTTTTTAAAGGAGAAATGTTTTAACTGTCTCATATTGTGGGTGTTTAAATGCTGAATAGTGCTTTCCAAAAGCAAGTGTGATTCATATGTGATCAGCTTAACTATGGGAAACTAGTGACCAATATATGTGGCATGAGTGAGGTGGAAAGAGTTCAGATACTCCCAAATAACAGTTTTAGTCCCCAGTAAAAGACTTCTTTATATTGCATGGTGTTATTTGTAAAGAGTAAAGCAATGGACATTACTTATGAAGATATAATGATGGAGCACATGAGGAAAAAAAGTAGTTTACTCTGTTTTGGTCAATCATTATATGCATGATTGATTTAGTCAGTCATTGTTTGCTATAAACCTTCTGTTTATTATGATAATATTTCTTCTGAGAAATGACAAAACAGCATTCCTGCAAGCACCCGTATGACCTGATCTTCAGGGCATGTTGAGTTGCAGGTATCCTCAATGTTGTGCTATTTCTATGCTTATCTTATATGAATGTAATTACAGCATTGGCCTAATACCACATTTTAATAGTATAAGCTGGCTAGTGCTTAGAGCAAAATGTGTGCATACCATAAAGACATCTTAAGATCCTTTCATTCCTTAATGAAGATTAAGGCAGTATCAGATATGTGGAAGTGCAGCTGAAGGAGTGAAAGAGACAAGGAACTTAGTATTTGTAAAGGAATGAGTTGATAAGATTTAATCTGGTAAGCTCTTTGCAAAGTGGATGTGATTTAATTTTTTACCAATTGTGTTCACAGTGAAGAACTAAAATAATTATGGTGCAATAAAGCTTAACATTTACCCTAGTTTCATTTTTTAAAACTTCATTTTAAATTTCATGATCACACCTGTTCTTTTTTGCAGAAAGAAAGGCTGGCTTTCTCTGGCATGGGCTTTAATCAGCTAAAGAATTCAGTGTAATTCTCAGAAGTAAAGAAACTGAAAAATTGAATTGATCGTTACTTTTTGGTGGCTTAAGACTACGTTTTCATTGCAGTCACAAAAGTGAGGGGTAAATTATCTTGTATGGAAATCCATGCTGCATGACTCGTGATACTGGTAGCCAAGTTAAACTGAAACATCCTGATTTAAACTGGTTATCATATACTAAGCGCATAGTCAGAGATTTTGTGAGAACAGTGCCATGGGAAGTCCATTATCAACAGAGGTGAATATGCCCATGACACTGAAAATTACAATTCTCTCTGTTATGCTGGTTTTGACCCTTGATGCTACTTCTCGCTTGCATGACAACAGACGTGCCCTGAGAAAGTTTAGTGCAGCATTTGAGGGTCTGTCTGCTTTGATACTGCGTAGCAGCTGGAGGTGCTTAGTGGTGACATAAAGGGTAGAAGCTGATATTCTTCTGAGCATGTTTAATCTAAAACAAAACACTGTCTTTCTGATTACTTTCTACATTAGCAACATCCACTTGATCCTGTAGTTATGGTTACTGTGTTTTATTAAATGTAGGAACTAATTTGGTTCAGAAAAATATTCACACCAGTTTATATCCTGTTGAAAGAACCAGTGTATGATAAATCACCCTGGATTAATCACTTCTCCACTTAGCAAAAAGAAAAAAAGAAACTCAGTACAAGCTGTATGAAAAAGGACTCTCAAATACAAGACGTTAAGGGGGATGTTATTCAAGAGAAATTAGGTGTTTAAGTGGTATGCCTTTGACTGAGATGGCTAGAAATTGCTTCATATATTGGCTGGTTTATAGAGAAGACAAACTCAGATTTCCAAAGGATTCCAAGAGATTAGGAATCCATCTTCCATTTGCAGCTCTTTTATACTTCTTTTGAAAACTAGGTCAAAGTGCTTGCTGTTTTTACTATCATTTAAAGGGGATTTACTTCAATATTCATCCTAGCTAGCTTTGGAGAAATTTCATTCTCCTCACTGCAGCAGTTATTCAGATTTATGGCTTCTCAAATCTTTGGCTGTTGTCTTTATATCACTGATTGTAAAAAGATTGAGGATGGTGATATGCAATGATTCTATCAAAAATGTAGAGCTCTACAAAAGGGCAGGCTTAGTCTAATTGTGGGGTTTCTTGAGACATTGGTATGGTGAATAGTTTGCTGGTGAACAACGGATGGAACACTTAGCACTCTCCTGTTAATGCATAGCCATTATTCTAGCGACTGGTCCAAGTTACTTGGCCAAGATTATGAACAAAGGTATTCTTATACTTTTCTCATCTAGATTTGCTGTTCTTCCTATAGAAGTCCAGCAGAGCTGCTGGAGGAAAAAAAATATTGATTTCCCTTATTATGCCTGAGATCATAGGGTGGGTGGGTATTACCTAAACCAGAATCAAATGGTAGTGTCAAATGTTGCAGGGAAAGCTCTGATTATTGTCCCAAATGGAGCTCAAAAGTACAAGATGTTTAATGAAGTCCTTGTATCGTTTCCTGTTCAATTTGAAAGAATTTTGGTGTATTCAGGCCTAAGCATTTGAATATGTGGACGTTTAAATAATATTTGATACTTAACGACTTCACACATTTTTGAGAATTAGCTATTTGGTAAATGGGCCTTGGGTATCTTTGGAAAATCTCTACATTTGAACACTGAAGGTCTGTGGATGGATTCTTTAGCATCTAGGATGATGTTAAAATGTTAGTTCTTGCAGTTCCATTGTTAAATCTGTTTGAAATATGAGTAGAGGTACTATTCGTAACCAGGCCAACTATTTTGAAGGTTTTATACTGTAAAGTAGGGTCACGTCTTATTCCTCTGCATTTTATGACTTTTTATGACATTTTATGGCTGATAAATACAATTTTCCATTTTCTACAACAAGTAATCATTATGGTTTTAATTTTGCGTCAACCAGTTGAGCTTTACATGATGGGGTTTTTTTGTTACAACTGGCTATGGTATAGAACAGTTTGTTTCAATTATATTAGCAACATTCTGACTATTTTTCACCCATGTGGGTAATTGCAAATACTTTCACTACATATAAAATATAGTTGACTTTGTCTAGTAGCTGTTAGATATAAAAAAGCGTTGATAGAATTCTTAATTTCTTGATGTTTAAAAATTTTGCAAAAAGAAGGGAACAGTTCAGTGTAAAAGTACAAAATTTCACCTGCTTGCTCAACTACTTTGCGTACCTGTTGCATTTGTTAATTTAATGGAAATGGTAGTTGTATGGTGCCTGTAATCTAATCTGATTGATTTGAATCTAATTGATTCTGCAGTAAAAAAGCAGTTAGCTGAGGGAAGTGATCTTCTTATCAATATAAATGAATGTCTAAAGGGAGGGTGTGAAGAAGATGGACCCAGGCTCTTTTCAGTGGTGTCCAGTAACAGTTTTTGCCCCCCTAATACAGCAAAGACATGGATAAACTGGCATGAGTTCAGTAGAGGGCCACCAAAATGGTCAGGGGCAGAAGCAGAGGCCCTGTGATGAGAAGATGAGGGAACAGGGCTTGTTCAGGCTGGAGAAGAGATGATTTTCTCCTAATGGCAGCCCCCTGGTACCTACAGGAGTACCAGCAATGCAGCCTAACAGGGTTTAGTTTACTCTGTTGCAAACAAATTTTCAGATGTCTCGGTATGCTTACAAGAGTTAAATTTAGTGCTCTCTAGTAGTCTTTTATTTTGAAGCCACAGCTGAGAAGCCAACTGGTTTTGGCAGAGCCAACCATTACCTTCTATTTGAGCCTTATTTTTAAAAAATGCTTGAATGTCTGTTCTGTTAAAGAGGGGAATGAAAGTAATCAGCACTGAGTTTCAAACACAATCCTTTGTGTAGTCTATTTAAGCACCACTTATTCCCTGATGTCTTGTTTGTTTACAAAGTAGCTTGGATGAAAATGGCGTTCCAAAAGCAATGGTTTATTGTGAATACAAGGGTAAAATTGTGCTTCTCTCTTGGAACTAAGGATGGTTTCAATATGCAGGTTTGACACATGCTCTTGGAGACTATTTTTTATGGTGAATGATCCCCACATGTCACAGATTTTAGCCTTATGGACTAGCTGCACACAGAGACCTTGTCAGGCAGATGAACACAAGGCCAACAGATGGACTGGAAAAGGATATTCTGAGTTACGCTGTATCTTTTGACTATTGCATTAGTCAGTCATCTTCACAGATTAAATTTTTTATTTGAAAGGCACTTCAAGAACTAATTAATTGTAATATTTTTAGAGTAATTTTAAAATACTGTAAGATTTGTATGTAATTGCTCCACTACGCTATTTTTTAAAACTGCGTAATTTTCTATTTCTGTGATCTATGTCGCAGCAGAATTCTGTAGTTAGTAAACTTGCATAATTAGCTGAACACTTCAAAATTTTGGTAGATGAAATTTGGTTTCATTACCTTCTGTTTTGTATAGGGCAAATGGACTTTTGCCTAGAGTAAGGGAATAAGTTTAAAGGCATAGAAGATTAAAATTTTATAAGAGTTTCTGCCCACCAGGGTTGATGAATCAGACTGACTTCAAAGAGAAATGAGGTTTTTGTGTCATCTGCTGTTTTCAGTTTTTCTTATGTTTAAAGGGGTGGGAGCTTTCATGTATCTCTCTTGTATGCTGCATCTGATCCAAAGCTGATCAAAGTCTTTTCGCTAATTTCAGTAGGTCTTTAGTAGACGTTAATATCAGTTTTACTAATTGCTAGAAGAGAAAGACAGGATTTTCAGCCACCTAAAAAGTGCATAGCTTCCATCAAGGTCTTAGGGAAATCAACACTGAAATATGTAGCTATGTATCAGTTCCATTAATAGTCAGTGGAGTGAATTACTTCCAAAGGAATATATTTACAATATGACTAAATGAATTGTGTGCTTTTTTTAACCTGTGTCGCCCAAGGCCACGTTGTATCTCAATAGTTAACCGTACAACTGAAGAGTGTCTTCAGTAAATGCACAAACTTCCTGGAGAAAAATCAAGTTTTTAAACTTTTAACAATGTATAAACTCTTTTTCTTGCACAAAGTATGCCATTTTGTTTCTTTGCTGACTGTCTGAGTCCACACATGACATGATTTTTAGGTTAGCTTATGACAAATGACTGCATGAACCACAGAAAGTAGAGAGGGCAAGATATAAAGCTCAGGTATATAAAAGCTTGTCATCATGGTAGAAATGAAGTCTTGCAGTTGAAAAGCCAACTATGACTCCCTCCAGCACAAGTGACCCCTCCAGCCTGTCTATACTTGTTGTAAGATTAGTCTTTATTTTGCTCAGGGGACAGACACGATGTGTGTGTTCCAACAGCTGCTCCTGTAAGCGGCACAAGGCATTACAAGAGGAGGAAAGAGGAAAGGCTTTTCTTTGTAGCAAACTGATTAAAAGCTTAAGCTAGAAAAGATCAGTTATTAAAAAATAATTTGGTGAACATTGGTATTAAAGGAAAAATAATATATCAATATACTTTTGTAAATAACATGTTTTAACCACTTTGAAATACGTGTGGCTATTACTTTCTGCTGCAGACTGAATTTACTACATAACCCATTAATGTCCTTTAACTGTAACTGATTATTCAGGACCTCTGTGGCCTCTGTCCAAAGTGATAATAAGTATGCTATCTGTGATAGTAATTTGTGTGATGTATACATATGTGACCAGAGAACTTGGAAGGGTAATAGAAAGTGTTGCTTTTGCATAGATTCAAAAATATGTATTTGACGGCAGGGTGACTTTCTGTCGCTGTCAAGTTGAAATGAAGTCAAGCCTGATGTCTGAATGACTCTCTGCTCTGTTAACACTTCCCTGAGGTACTGCAACCTGTTCTGGGTTGAAATTTGGATTAGTTCACAGATGGCTCTAATAGTTGCATGTTAATAATTCCTGGACCTAGGTCTGAACAGGAAGGTTCAGATAGAATAGAGATTGTGATTTGAAATAGGTAGATGGAAGTGCTCTCGAAAGACACCTACAGAATATTTTTCATGGATTGAATTACTTATGTCTGTTTCTCTGGATGCTAAATTTGTTCTCTCATAAGAGGTGAGTGTATTTCCTTTCACTTAAAAATATCAAGCTGTCACAGCATTTTAAGAGTTGTGTGTAAATACACTATACATCATGTACAGGTGAAAAATCAAAGTAGAATACAAAAGAAAGTTGTAGTCAGCAGGGACATGGAAGTGAAAAATATTATAATGTATTTAGGGAAATAAATTTTTGTTTGGGTTTTGTTTTTCTTTTTAAAAAAACAGGACTGTTGCAATTAGTCACACAGTCAGTGTGAAAGCCTGTGGAGTAATAAGGCCAAGTAACCTGACTTTTCTTTTTCTGTTAGATCACTAAAATTCGTCATGTGCGTGAAAAAATGAATCAGAAATGATCAAAACAATGCTGATGTAACCATACTGTTCATAAAATCAGGCTACTTTCATTACTGTTCACATCAGAACAAGACTGTGGATGGAGAAGTTTGGGCATTTTTAACAGTTTGAAATATGTGTTTTGGATTCTTTTGCTTGATTGCAAATCAGAAAGTTCATTCTAATACACTACCTGCACTGGAAATCTGATTCTTTCAAGTAGTTGCAGACCAGGTACTGTTAGCCCAGTTTTACTGTTTTTATACAACTACATTAAGCAAGCATATATTACTATTTCACTTCCTACCCTAAATCAAACAGACTTATGATCCATCTAGTTATAAGAGAAAACATGCAATGTTTCACAAATAGGTCTTCATGCTACACCATTTTAGCCTTAACCATAACAATGTGTCCAAAACCTGTATCAAAAATAAATAAAGGCAGTGATTGTTGTAGCCCTCTGCAGTCCTGTGGTCCATGCAGGATCACCAAAAAAAGAATTTTTCTCCTCCTTGAATTCTTAACCTTTTCAAAATAAGGCATATCCATAAAATTAAACTTAAGCAGGCAAATGACATATACTAAGCTTTCCAAAGGCTGCTTTGCTCTCAAGTGATTGTGATCACCTTCTGTGAATTGTACTCAAAAATGAGCTTTAATCTCTTCTTGTTTGTTTCCCATCTTCCTGGGGCTACAATGGAATAGGAATCATGTGCATAAGCTTAAAGTCATGACTGTCCTGTATCTGCTACAGTGCAGTGGGATGGTACCCTCCTTCTGAAGCACAACACTCAATCTCTGGAGCAGAGATATTTGCATTGTTGTGTGCTGCTTCTCTGCTTCTCCAGCCTCTTATCTTTCCAGACAGCCATAGCCTCATATTTGATCAACCTGATAATTTCTATGTTGATAACTTCCGTATCTTGTGGATTCATCCACCTGCAAGTATTTCCACAGTACAACACCCCATTTTTCCTTCTTTTTGAGGATACTGCTACTATTGAGTTATATTCTAACCAGATTAAAGCCAAACTGGTTAGACTCTACATGTTTTCCACATCTGGAAGTATTTCCCTTTTCTGGTGTAACATCAGTGCAGTGGGCTGTTGGTGAAAGTTACTACAGCCCTTTTTTTCTCTTATATTTAGCAGATCTAGTTCCTGAAGATAACCATAATAGAAATTACTCTTTTAGGCAAATCTTTCATTGTTTACCCCCAATCCAGTGCCTACACCTACCTTCTTGGAGAACTGCAATTCATTTGAAAGTGGTAACATTTTTGTTGGCACTCTCTTAAGGGGCTTCTAAGTGAACACATCATCTGTGGCATCACTGAACAGGTCTAAGAAGATCCGTATCTTCTTTCCACACAGGCTTCTGTGTTCTGCCACTACCTAACACTGCATGTCTTTGTCAGAAGAATTTGAAACTCAGCAGAATTCCTGTGTACTTACTACTAACTGACTGGTTCCAAGAGCAGTCTGAAGCAATGGGAGCTCCTGTTTCCATCTGCTACACTGCCATACATAAGCACATGCATAGCCCACCTCTATGGCCCTTTAGATTTTTTTGGTTGTTTTTCTGCTTCATTTATGGATGGTCAGTGTAATTCTTGTGATTATTCCTTGTGCTAGGATTAGTGGACAAAAGCCTTGGTTTAATCCTGGCATATAAAAACAAACAAACCAAAAAAACCTTATCTATCCAGCTTATAGAACTGAAGTACATGGGACTGACTGTTGAGCACTGTCTCTTGGTGGTCTAGTTTCACCCCTATAGAAGCTATTAGAAAAGTGCCTGTGGATGCCTGTGAGCTTCAGGTCTGGCCCTGCCAGTAAAACTTCCCTTTTTCACAGGAAATTATTGTTTAACATGACCTATACCATTTCAGTTGTTGATTTTCTAGCAGCAGCAATTGCAACAGATATTTTTATCATATGAGTTGACAAAATTTGGATTAGGCTGGAAACATTTACAGCCAACATTATTGACACTAATAAAAAATGCAGCTGCTCAGTACCTGAAAATCCTGGATTATGGTATTTAGTGCCTAGCTTTTATTGTCTGGCTCTGGAAACAGAATGTTATGGGATCACAATCCCATGAAACTATCAAGTTATAGAAAGAATCAGGGTTAGTCCTAGAGTCTTCAAAGTCATTTGTCTAGTTTATGAACTCCTGCTTTTCCCATTACTGAGTTGCCCACTTGTGGCTGGAAGTCTGAATGTTACAGAGTAGCTGAGGACTTTAGCTGGAAGTAGTTAGTGCGGGTGCCACCTGTAACATCCCAGAGGATGCTATGTGTGTCTGTCTGTCCCGTCCCCTCCCTGGCCCAAAGCTGAACCCAGGAGCCTTTCCAAAAATTACTACAGTTATGGTGATGATTTTTATACTTTTTAGTGAGACTGAAATTGTGTGTCTGATCTTGAAAAAGTGACAGACTTATCCCTTCACTAAGATGAAAAAAATGAAAACATTTTTCTAGTGAAAAACTCAGCTTTCTTCTCAGGCAAAATAGGAATGTTTTGCCTGCAGTGTTTTGTTGCATGTTGAGCAAACAGCATTTGATTATATTGTCTAACCAGACAGCAACAAAACATTTCTACACATTTCCTGGCCTCAAGAAGAAAAATAATCTGTCTTTAAAATCTTCTTTTAGCCTAATGCTGCTTCTCTCGTGCTCAGAATTCCTAATCTTCATCATTGTAATTAGAGAGAAAATTGTTTTGGTGAGAATGAGACAGGCACAGAAGACTCAGTGTCTGCACATACAGTACCTGCTACGCGATCCGCTGAGTGTTGCATGATCACTTGGTGGAACAGTAAGATTAAAGGAAAGTGGATCCTCAATGACATTTTAGAAGTACTGTGTGAGTGAGGTGGGGGTCAGCCTCTTCTCCCAAGTACCAAGCGATAGGACTAGAGGAAATGGCCTCAAGTTGCGCCAGGACAGGTTTAGCTTGGGCATTAGGAAAACCTTCTTCACCGAAAGGGTAATCAGGCACTGGAACAGGCTGCCCAGGGAAGTGGTTGAGTCTCCATCCCTGGAGGTATTTAAAAGACGGGTAGATGGGGTGCTTAGGGACACGGTTTAGTGGTGGACTTGGCAGTGCTGGGTTAATGGTTGGACTTGATGATCTTAAAGGTCTTTTCCAACCTTAATGGTTCTATGATTTTTCACATTTTCACCCCAAGCTTAGTTCTACTAAGCCCATTTGTGGTCCCTTAGTATCTGACAATATTGATCTCCTGTTTCAAAAATGAATTAAGAGGTAAACAACTACAAGGAATGCTTTTATGTCTTCTGCTTATTGGAAAACAATTCACTGAATAGAAATTAGACTTCTGTTACAGTCGTGCCACAGGACTGTGTACCACAGCCAACGTGGCAATCTGCAGTTGTGCTTACTGTTTCCCAGCGCTCCCATACTTGGCCTTAGTCTGATATTCCCCCTATGCTAATTAGCTAGAGGGATTTTTTTCAAGAGGTCAGCTAACATCTTCTTCCATGCTTCCTTTCCTGAGCATTACCTGTACATGCATGTAAGTCTTCTATGGTTTCTTAATGTTGCTTAGATAATTTCATCACATACCAGAGCAAGAATGAGTATATTTCCTTAAGAAAGATAATAGCAATAATGATAACTTACTTTTGTCACAATCCATGATAAAGTTCAACAATTGTTTTTCCAATGTTTTGTTCACGAACAATATACTTTTTAATGATGTGAAGAAGACTTAGGGATAATTTAAAACTTTTGGAGCTGTGACAGTGCTGGCACCCACTCAGTGTATAGCTGAGATTCCCTAGGCACTATTTGTTTCAAATTCAGTAAATGCCAATGTCTTTGCAATCCACAATCAAAGTCAGTCTTGCCTAGCTCCTTCTGTCTTATTAGACTGAAATATTATAAGAATACTTAGGGTAACAAATAATTTAGAAACAGCATTTTCTGGGTTTCACATTGAATAGGCATCTTTAGTTACCTATATCAAAACAGCTGATAGTAACTTTTAGAACAGACTCAAACTAAGGTCTTTTTTATTCACTTTTCTCTAATAATATATGAACTGCATTATGATGTATCAACCACATGACATTCTTACTTGATCTTCACAAAGTTTTATCGTTGTCATAATTAGTTTTAAAATCTGTCTTTCTAGTTCTAAACGGATATTTTAAGTGCCAAAACTACTTCAACTGAAACTATCAGGATCACTTCTTCACATCTGTGACCTTGTCCTCTTGAGATTTTTCTTAATCATTTTCCTCTTCCATCAGGCAGTCAAATGCGTAAGTATCTGGTTTTGTATATTTCATCAATACATCGTTCTCCCAAGTGATTGCTGGCTTTCAGAATAGATGGAAATACTAAAAGCTGAATACTCAGAGAGACAGACAGTGTTTAGTCTTTGCAACAGCCTTTCCTCAAACACTTTAGTGGTTCTGTTGAGAACACTTTTCATTTGCTCTTTGTGTGAACTGAATCTTGGGAATTTTACCACATTTAATATTAATTGATGTTAGAGCATTTTGTTAGCAGTACTGTAGTTACAGATGAGTTTTAATTTCTGAGTTTGGTGCCAGCTGTGTTCTGGAAAATTTACCTTGTAAATGGAATTTCTTTCTGTTCATTTTCAGGGTAGAAGTAGAATATTTTTTTTTTTTATGTTTCTTTTTATTTATTGTTGTGTCCTTGAGAAGAAAAGCTGTGTGTACAATAGACATGACCTTGTCTTTGTACTCTGATAATAGGAAACCTTATTTAAAACTGGTCATGATCTTTGTTCTCTGGAGATTAGAATCTTTCAGATGCATGAAGTTCATTTTGGAGTAATTAAGTTAATAAGGATTTTTCTGAGCATATGGTGGAATTGTCTTTTTTGAGTTGTGCTCCCGACTGTGAACTCTTCCTGGCTGCAGATTTACAGCAGGGAGAGGAATGGTATCACTATTGCTTATGGTATAGCACCTGACTCCGTTGTAACTGAGTGGTGCAGACAGGTAGATGAGGGGTCCCTGCATAAGAGAGGGTGTGATTTAATGGGCAAGGAGAGGGAGAAGAAACAAAACAGTGAAGAGACTTGCTTGAGAGTTACACTGCAGATTGATAACAAAAATGGGAACTCATCTTACCCCTCGTGACTCTAACTCACTCTTTACCTAGAAAATGCCATTGGCTGTCAAGTTCAGAGCACAAGCCTCCTCCTAGGGGTGTGGGCCACCTTTGATATGGCACAGTTCTGCAGCCTTGAGGATCCTCGGCAGGGACCTGCCCCTTCTTTGCCAGGGGCTGCTTTTAAGCTCTGATTCTTGCTCTTGGTCTCTACCTGAGCTATGCTGCAGGTATGCCTGTGCCCAGTCTTGTACCTCCCTGATTCTGATGCTAATTCTGACCCAGACCTGCCCCATCACTACAGATGTGCCTGAGAGTCAGAGTTGGCAGAACCTGGTAACTATCATGGGACCTGCCCTGTATGCCTTGCTTGGGTCCTGTGGGACTGCACCTTTGTTGCTGAGGGCACAGCCCTGCCTGCCTTGCTGTGACTTTGGGCTCCCACCTCACTTTGCCTTATAAAACAGCCTGCCCTTGCTGCTCCTTGAAATTGTCTTCCTTTTTCTAGATGGTTGTATATAAGGTGCAAAAACAGCAAAACAAAAATATCCTGCTGGAGGCAACTTCAAATGTATGTACTGCAAAGTATATTTTTCTTTCTCTGTTTGGATGTTAGCTTATGTTGCGATGCAGAGAAATTTTAAATTTCAGTCATCTTCGTTTATCATCTTCTTGCATTCTTTTACTGGTCCTGCTTTTTCTTTAAGGTAGATGCTGTCTCTGTGTCTGTCTCTTCACTGCCAGCCTCATCGCTGTTTCATGCGGGACAGCATTTGATCAGAATGAAAAAACAGAATGAGATTTTAAAGGGAAATTAAAGGTTTATCCCTTAATAGATCACTTTCTGGTATTGCTATTTTAACAGCATTGTGCAATGTAATTGACGATCAAGAGACTGTTAAACAAGATCAGATTTTGGTTAGACTGTATTTGCATGCCTATGGTTTACGATCCCTATGTTACAGAGTGGAAGCAGTCATAGAGTTGGAAGTGAAGAGGGAGCGCATAATTTTGTAGTATCAGATAAGCATAGTATCCTTATATTTAGTTGCTCGACTAAGTCCTTTTAAAATCTTGTTTGAATTTCGGATTTTGTGCTAGTAAGAAAAGCAGTATCTAATTTGGAAAACAAAAGGTGGTTGAAGAGAGCTTCCTCTGCAAAGAAACTGGGGCACTCTGATCTGCATGCACTAGTTTTTCTACATGAGAAATGTATAAAGGATTTTTCACTTTCTGAACTGTCAGCTAGATCCACACTGAAACATTTTGGCAGTCGCTTCCTGTATCGTTCGTCATATGTCTCCTTGATGATTTCTCACTCTATGGAGGAAGGGGTGAGTGAGGAGGAACTAACAAATGTTAATTTAAAAAAAAAAAAAAAATTCTCAGGGTATGTCATTTAGAAATGTCATGCACACCTTGCAAAGAGTATGTTATCTTTTAAGTAAGGATCCTGCAAGGCAGTGTGGGTGGCAGTGGAGATACTGCCACTGCTACATAAGTGAACTTGCAAGGCAGAATCTGTATTGATTGTAATCATTCTCATTAAAAAATAAAAATAAAAAAAAGCTTTTCAGACTGAGCGTGATTATCAGAAATGCCAGTTTGTTGATGCTTCTGAGCAGATTGCTCTGGAGCATAAATACACAGTGGAAAGCTGCCAGGAAAGGACATCACTAAAGTGGTTAAGTTGGCAAAGCTGTTCTTATGCCACCTACTCCCCTATGAAACCCTGACAGGGAAACCAGAGTGTATTTGCAGAGAGGTTTCTGTTAGCATAGACTTTTACGTTATGCTCTAAATAGTGTTAGTCAATGATGCAGTTTCTGAAAGACCAGCTAGGATTGAATGATTTGTGGAGTTTCGTACAGGATCTCATCTTTATTTCCATTTAATTAAAGAATCATTTCCATTTTTTACAGACTAATGCAGTTATCAAGCGATTCTCACGGAATGGGTCAGAACCACTTAAAACTTCTGGCTTCTGCTTTGTGTGCTGCTGTCAGGCATGAGAAGAGCCCTGAATCCTTCTGCAAGGTGATAAATTGTTATTTAGGGTGTATATAAAATAATCCTCAAGTATGGTAGATTTAATCCATGGTGGTTAGAATGAGTTGAAAAAAAAATTTTTTTCAAAAATAACTGTCTTAAAATACAAAGGGCTGAGCACTTAATTATCTTACTAGACATGCAGGAATAGACTTGAGTTGACTTCCATGGACTTCATACAGAAAGCTCAGGTTCCATTTGTTTACAGCTAGTGCTAGATTTGCGTACCTGAATACAGGTTTCTTTTTTATAAAAACATTTTAAAGCAATGAGGCCTTGAATATTGCTTTTCTTTTGTAAAGTAAGCAAACACTTAGTGAAGGAAATTAGAGTTTCTTTGACAAGCTTGTAAAACTATACTATAGTATAGTAAGCCATAATTCTCTGACCCTTTTTCTGATAAGATTTTATCAGAATATTTTTCACAGTTGGTAGAGGAGAACTGTGAGGTCACTTTTAACGGTGTTCCTTTTTTAACATTCCTGTGACCTACACAGATTTCTCCACCTAATCTCTATTTCCTGATTTTTTGGTCAAGTATTGTGCAGTCTTTAAAAACTTGAGTTTTCTTTAAAAGTACTGTCCCTTATAATTCAAGTTAAATGAGCTTCTCTGCAGAACCCCTAGGACTGAAACGTTGTATCCCTATGGAACAGTGTAATATTATAAATATAAGGGTGTCTTCCCCCCGCCCCCCCCCCCCCGCAGTGATCGTATACTCTGCAATTTGAGGTACCCTCTGCTTTTCACTTTTTCTCACTGCATTGTATCTTTATATATGATACCTTAATACATTAATGAGTGAAAGACTGAGGAATACATCCCAAAATAAGAAACTGTTGGCCTGCTGCCTCAGCCTCTAAATAGGTTGTCCAGAAGGTACAAATAGTATCACAAAAGCATATCTCGGCAGGTATGAACTCTGTTACTCTTCCATTCACTGCAGTTATGATTTTCATCAGCTGAAGACTTTTTCTGAAATGTTCAGGATAAGCTAGATTCCTTCTAAAGAGATAAAAAAGAATCTAATAGACACAAAACTAATTCATTAGCTGAGATTATTTTTGTTTATATTTCTGCAGAGAATTTTCAACTGGTATGAAGCTGACACAGCAGAGAGCTAGTTCAAGATGCATCAAAGTTTTTCATAGGTGTGTATGCTGGAAAACAAAAATAAATGCAGCAGCGCAATTGAAAGGCTTCTCTGTCTCCAAAATATCTTCGAACAGTGCTTAAAGATCTTTTCAAAATGAAGAATATCTAGATTTTATAGTAATGCTTTCAATCTGCTCATCTTAAGCTGATTTCCAGAGATATGTAAAACTTATATTTTTCCCTACATGATATCAGAACTGCAGAGGTCAAATTAACTTTTCATGCTCTATGGAGAGCCAGAGAGAGAAGTAGAAAAAGAAACTTCTGAGTTCCAATCTTATGCTTTCTGAAAACATGCATCCTATTAGATAAAAGCAGAGCAATGTGTTTTCTGCACTGGCTGAGCTTGTGCTATTTTATAGTTGTTTTAAAAGTCTTTGTAATGCCTTTTAAGGGGACTCTCCAGCTTCTCTGGGTCTGTATTGCAGTATCTTCCCAGCATATCTCTTCTTGTATTGTACTAATATTCAGCCCCACTGAACTCCAAGGAGGCTGTACAACAGGGGAAACCCCCACATTTTTAATGGAATCGAATTAGTTCTGTAAAATGGTGGTGACTTACCAATCTACCTATCTATGTTTTGAAGTAACGTCGGGTTTACTGAAACAATGTCATTGTCCTAGCAATGCCTATATTTTGTTTCCTCTGTTTGACAGTGGCCTTGGAGCCATTTATTGGAAGCGTTGTTATTACTGTAATGAACAAGATAATATTGTACTTAGACTGAAATACTGGAAAGTCAGAGTTGGATAATAAGTTGCAAAAACCAGTATGAAAGTCTTATATTACAAAGTGAGGAACGAGTAGCTTCAGTCCTGCTTTTGTCTAACTGGTGGTTAGACAAAAGCATAAATCTGAGCTGCAGTCTTACTATATGTCACTGGTTTAACAAATACCTCCCTTTGTCACGCATCCTGTCAAGATAATAAAGATTTAAGCTCCAAGAATGTTCTCTCTGTGTATGAGAAACAAATTTAACAGGACTGCGATTTCCATTCTTTCAAGACATTCTGCCTAGCAGTTCAGTATGGATCTTTAGGGATTATATTATTTCAAGTGTAGTTTTACTCAGCACCTCTGAGACCAACTGCTGTGAAATCAAGTACCTGTTCGAAGAAATCTGTCTCCTAATCACATTTTTCTTGCCTCTGTTAACTTTACAGTTCTTGCATTGAAGAAAAATCTTCATCCACTGTGAAGCCATATTGTGCAGCTGGCATAGGCTTGCCCTGCCTGTTGAGTTGTGTTATTTTAGCAATGCCATAGTATCTCCGAAGGCCCATTAAAATATATTACCTGTTAGGGTGCATTCTTCAGGAAGGCTACAAATATGAAGGGGGAGAGGGCTTTGAAGTCTACACCAGATTGTGAGAAGAGTCATTTAGGAGGCATCAGGAACTGTGCTACCTTCAGGTGAACGTATGTGTGGCAGAAAGTGAAGGATAACAGAAAGCTTACATTAACTTCTACTGTGTGCTTTAGTGAATATATATCTGAAATGAAAACACAAGATAATTCAGATATTTGCTCTCCAGCAGCAGATTATGTGTGTAAAAACAATGAAACCAGCTTGAAATTACTTCACAAGTGATCAATTCTCAACTGCTGTATGGAGATTATGTCCTAATTGTGAAGTAGTACTCTTGATGCTTCCTTGGAATCATTTCTTAAGAAGGAAGCCACCCAATAAGGTATATACAGGTTATACTGTACACATCTACTGTTAATTCCAATCTGTATATTGTATAATACTCAATTTTCTTTTCAAGACTATAATTTAGAATCATAGAATCATTTAGGCTGGAAAAGACCTTTAAGATCATCAAGTCCAACCCTTAACCTAGCACTGCCAAGTCCACCACTAAACCATGTCCCTAAGCAACACAGCTACACGTCATTTGAAATACTTCCAGTGATGGGGACTCAACCACTTCCCTGGGCAGCCTGTTCCAGTGCCTGACTACCCTTTCGGTGAAGAAGTTTTTCCTAATATCCAATCTAAACCTCCCCTGGCACAACTTGAGGCCATTTCCTCTAGTCCTATCGCTTGTTACTTGGGAGAAGAGACCGACCCCCACCTCGCTACAACCTCCTTTCAGGTAGTTGTAGAGAGTGATAAGGTCTCCCCTCAGCCTCCTCTTCTCCAGAGTAAACAACCCCAGTTCCCTCAGCCGCTCCTCGTAAGACTTGTTCTCTAGACCCTTCACCAGCTTCGTTGCCCTTCTTTGGACGTGCTTTTTGTAGTTCCAGAGTGTATAGTCAGTCTCTTCTTTCTTTTTTTTTTTTTTTTCCTAAGTATGAGAACATATATGAAAGGGAAATGAAGGCAACATCAGCAAATGAGTTTGCTGCACAGTCCTTCTGAAGCATGTTTCATATTCTTGTCCTGAGAAGTATTTCAGTGTTATCAAGAGAAGGTTTAATTACGGAAAAAGAACAGATGTTCTCCAAGAAATATCTACTGTGATCTAAAGATGAGAATTTTAAATTGGTATTTGGCATTTTTGCTGGTCTTATGAGACTGCTGATTGCATTATTAGCAAAATTGTTTGAAACATTCTGACATTATCATTTTGGGTGCTTTTTGTTAGAATAGCGGATGCCAATGGTCACAAGAATTGAAGGGGGAATTAATCTTCTAATAGACACTTTGATTTGCTCTAAAAGTACTTGTAAGTTTTCTAAAATAATTCTTCTACCATCAAAGAAAAGTAATTTTATTCACGTTTTGCAAACTGCGCCGATTTCATTGACTTTTCTGGTGCAAACCTAGGAACCGTTTGAACTGGATTTTGAGGGATTCTAAACTTTCCAGTGTTCAGCAGAATGTCTCAAAACTAATTAATGCTTCAGTGGTTTTCTCTCTCTTCTTAAATGGATGACAAATAAAAGTAGTGCTCTCACAGAAAAACTAATATCTTAATGTTTCTGTCCTCTCAGGCAGAATTGAAGTGTTTTGTAGCATGTGTTTTAGAGTTTACTCCCCCCTCTTTTTTTTTTTTTTTTCCAGGCACTATAAAATTGAACTTAAGCCTCTAGAGCAGACCAAAATTGGTAGTGTCCTTTATCTACCAGTATTGGGTATGGTAGAACTAGGTCTATGACACTGTTTCACCTGGTATTTTTAGGCATTTAGAAATAAGGATGAGACCTGTTAAAATACGTTAGAAAACCTCCAACTCTGCCCACAATAAATAAAAAACATGTCTAGATGTTTATGAAACTTTTACTATCCCATGTTCATTTGCAGGCATATTTCAAAATCCGTGCCTGGCTCCTAACTTGTATTGTGGTAGTACTGCAGTTATTTAAGCACTGTATAGACTTTTCTAATACTCGGGTTTCTGAATAAAATTTTGTGTTTAAGAATGTACACTGCATGTTAATACAATAATAAGCCCTGAAAATGCAAGCAGCTTATTATACCACTGTAAAGCTTGATTAGCCCTCTTCTTCATGGAGGACTGATACTGAAGTTTGTTCGAGTATTGCTGTCACTATGCTACTAGGGAACTGTAGTGAGCAGGGAGTTGTTTTGTTGTATTTGTGGAGATACTGATTTCTACGCCCGTGGGAAATTAGGTATTGCTGGTCGAGCTCTCCAGACCGTGGGAAGCAAGGTCGCGGAGCAGCCGCTTGCACATATGGTGTCTGCAGGGTTGTGAGTAGCTCCTGTTGCTTCCCTGGAGAGGATACGGGAATGGCAGAGCAGCGTAGTGATGGGTCTTTGCCTGCTGAAGGTGTTCGTACAGTGTTTGTTGCTATTCCAAGGAACGGACTGTAATGCATCAATAAAGCACGTAACATCTTGCAAAAGCCTGTTGGGTTTGTAATAGGTATAGTCACATGTTTCAACCTCAGATATGTTCAGATAGTTTTCACTTAACAGATAAAATAAGTAACCAATTCTTTTTACGCTTATTTGCACCAGACCCAAACACTAACAACTAACTCATCCTTAACTTACAGCTGACTGTTATCCTTAGCTTTTCTCTGAAAAAGCATAGAATTATGCTTTTTACATTGCAATGGTAAGCAGAATTGGAACTTCTAATTCTGGTGAACTCAAATGACAGCTTTTCATGTGATCACTTCAATATTAGATGTTTTCCAAGACTTAAAAAAAAAGACACTGAAAACATTATTCTGACAAGGCTTTCAACATGGTTCTGATTCTCAGGAACACCTAAACAAGAAATTCAACATGAAAACTGCAGGAGAAAGTGATTTCAACTGACAAAATTCATGTTCAGGGTTGTCTTTGGGTTTTTAACAGAAATAGCACCATTTCAAACGTAACAGATTTCTGTGGTGTATCTTGGGTAATTGTGTGACTGTCCATAAGCAGCAGATTAATAGGGACTACTATAGTAACATAAACTTTCACAAGAGTAACTTCTTTAAACTTAGAAAGTAGCTGTGGGAGGAAATCTCATCATCAATGTTAAGGTCCTGGCCTTGCTCTCTTTTAAGCCAGCCTGTTGCTTTTTTTAAACAGAAATGCAGTAACTTCTCCACTAGGTAACTGTTATTCCTGCTTGGCCTTTAGCCTTTTAAAGATCATTTTTGATTTCTGAAAAGGTATGATTCTAGTAAAAGTCTGAATATTGCCCAGAGTTTGTTTTGTCTGGTTGGGTTTTTTTGTTTGGTTGGGTTTTTTTATTTTTGTGCTTCACTTTTGCAGCAGTGTTAATTAGAAATGAATCAACTGTGGCATGCAGGCAGTCGATACCCAATTTAATTATATTATCTTTAAAGAACAGAAGTAGGTAGATGGCATGCAGGATTCTGTGAGAAGCAACGTGAGGGACAAACAATCAGAACACTCAGTATTATTTTAAAGTGATCTTCATAAGTTAGTGTTTAGTAGAACCTTGGGGGGGGGGGGGCCGCGCACCTGTTGTTTTTGGTTTTTCCCTCAGTGCTAATCACTTTCGATGCATTTTCATTCGTAATTACTTTTTTCATAGTAAAGTTGGTCCAGTGCCTAGGGTATAACCCACATGAAAGTCAATTTAATTTCCTGTCCTGCCATATGTTTCTCGTAGGGGGTTTACATTGCTTCAGATTCTTAAAGATAAGATGACCTCAGATTCAGCAGGGATGATCCTTTTTATTTCTTCCAAGACTGGGAACTATAATTGTATGCATGTTCTGGCTGAAGACTCATACATTAATATTAATATGATAACACTGAATATTTAACATTCTGGAGTGTTTACTATCATTTTCAGGCATTTAACAAAGATGAGTTTGAAGGCCTGAAGTTTAGGACTGTAATGTGTTTCTATGTGGTCAGTGTTTTCATAGGGCGATTCAGACCAGAGAACCTTAGGAACTGGCAGGCAACTAGTATGAATACCAGCTCTCACATTCCTGGTTTTTACTATCCCAACCAAAAAATGTTTGGATAACTTTCATGTTAGCACTCAATAAGGGAGTTGTTCAGCATTTGTATTGAAGGGAACTTTGTTGTAAGAAAATGTCTTTTTCCTTTATAATTCTTACAAAACCAGAATATTTTGATGTACAATAATGAGGCCTTTTAGGGTTGTGAAGGTTTTCTTTTAGTTGGTAACTGATACTTCAAGGGGAACTTAATTACTGATGAACCAGTAGCCAAATATATTGTGTGAACTTGAACACGGGTGGCAATTAATTGGCACCACTTAAGGTTCGTGTGCCTTATGGCTGCCCAGCTGCTCCATACGGGGTCAGGTTAGAAAACAGAACTTTGTCTTCCAAGCACATCTGCCCAAGCAAGCTGCTGAGTTAAACAAAAAGGGAACGTGTTTTAATGAAAACATTTAAAGATAGATTAAGTCCTACTGTTGCAACCCAAGCTATCAGGTGTTCCCTTTGTGGTGCTGTTTTACATTCATATTTATTTGTGATTCAGGTTTGCACATGCTCTGTTACCTTTACCTGTAGGTAAAGCAATGGGCTTTTTTTTTTTTAAGTAGCTTGTACTTTCATGTCTCAGTTGTAACAGCTATGGGTTAAAAAAAAAACAAAAAAACAAAAAAACAAAAATCCCCAAAACCCCACAACTCCATAAACACAAAAACCCACCGAAAAACAGGATAATGCTCAGATTTCATAAAGGAACAATGTGGTATTACAGATATGGTAAGTGTTTGACACCTAGACAACTGCTTTTACAGTCAGAACACTGTTTCCAGAATGGACTATTTGAATGGTTTTAATTTGGGATAAGGGACTTATTTTCACTAATTAAATTGTGCCATTATTTTGGTGGCAGAAAGGAAGGCAGGCAAGACCTCCTTGCACTCCCCAAACTGCATTTAAATTTTGCAGATACATTGAAGGGGTAAAAAAGAAAAAAAAAAAGATTTTTTTTTTTATTGAACAAGCACTGAATTTCTGTTGATAACTGTCAGCATATTAGCCATCAGTAGAATAAGCACCTTCTGATATTCCTCAGTTTTGTTTGTTTTTTTTTTTTTAGTGTTAAAGATGAACATAGTTATACAGGGCCTTTTTGGTAACAATTTTATAATGTTAGTGCATTATCAAGGAAATATTTTTGCTTTTCATTACATAACTTCTTACTGTACTACTTCATAATATTAATCCAGTTTAGCTGTGTATTTTATTTGTCAGGATTTTCATTCTCTCCTGCTTTTTAGGTAAAGCTGGTATATCTGTGAAAAACGCCGGTAGTTCCAAAAAGTGCATGTATTTAAATTCACCTCACAAGTTTTACTCCAGAAGAATAAAGCAGAAGGCTTTTAGGAGACTTAAATGAATTTACCCAAATGTTTTTCCTGCCTCCAAAGGGATTGTCAGAAAGATTTAAATCAGCAAGAATACTTACAATACTTACAATTTGTGCTTTATTCCACTGTTGTTGTTCAGCAAGACATTTGGCTCTTTGTCTGCTATTCTTCAAATAATTGCAAGTAGCATCCCAGAAAAAGAAGCATTAAGTATATAAACTGGAAATATGGTCATGTTAAAGACCTAATTTAAATTGTCAGTTTTAAACAGACTTGATCAGGATTAATTTGGGATCCCTGCTCATGTTCTGATACGTTCTGTATTGAATCCTTCAGTTCCTTGTACCATGTATTTCTGTATGGTGATTTTTCAGTGCTTGGTTTTTAATGTTCTTGACTGTAGTAAGAAAATGCTGCTGTTGCCCAGGTTAGCAGAGCTCGCTTGGACTCAGAAAATTTTAGTTTTAGACTTCAGCCTGGGTGTGGCTTCATTCCTAAGTGCTGAGCTATTGGCTTTCCAGAAACAATTCCATAAGCACTGTGTGTGTGCGCATTACGCATATGCGCGTTTTGTGAGACATTATGTTTCTGTGTGTGTGTTTGGTTTTGTAACAATGTAGAAGGAAAGAAGTTCCAGAACTTCAGCTGTTTTTTGTTTTACTTGATGAAACCTATACTTCTCTTTAGATAGGATTTTTTTTCTGGTTTAGTTTCTTTTTGTGGTATTTTGTGTTTGTGCAGATTATGGGATTTCTTATTATTATTTCTGATTCACGTTTTGTCTTTCAGAAAAATTTTCTGCTGGTTTTTGACTTCTAATGTATATTGAAGTGCTTTAGTATTTTACAGATTCTTTCTTCCACTGCTATTTTAATGTTCTGCAAGTGACAAAGTAGATGCAGAATAAATATTTAAATTAATAAACTTGATGTTCATTCCTTTCTGCACTTTAAAGTCTAAAATAGCTACATACCTACAACAATAATTTGTAAATAACCTGAGAGTATTTACCGAAGTTCTTCTTTTCTTTGAGAATACTCCCCTTCACCCTGAAGTGTTTTGTTACTAATAAAACCCTAACCAGAACCTCATCTCTGAACTGATTTGGAAAACCTTCATGATGATAAGCCAAATAAACCGAAACTACTTTGGGAAGACTTCTGAGATTGCTAAGGTTGAAGAAAATTAAAGATATATGAGGGCCTGTATAAAGTAGTAATTTAAACAGGTACATTAAAAGTAGCTTCTTAGAACAGGCCACCAACCAAGACAAAAGTTGTTAACTTGGTAATGGAAGATTATTATTAATTTGCTTAGGCTTTTAAGTTCAACTATTTCATTAGCAATTAAAGGAACAGAAGCTGTTTTTCAGCATCTATAAGCTTGTGTTGATTAGTTGGAGTGTTTTCTCACTGAAGAGGGGGAGCAGACATTTAGTTTTAAGATACACAGGTCCCTTGCAGCTTTTGATGTAATAATTAGTGTGTTTAATACTTCCTATTTATGAACTCTTTATCATTTTGTTAGTCATCATTAGAATGTTACATTCAGTTTTTAATTATGTTGTGTAGTTTGATTTATCCAAGCTGCATTCTTCCTGCCATATCATAGAAGAAATACAATATATTAGCATATTTTTAATTTGTTTCTCTTTCATGTGCTGCTACTGAGCATATTTGTAACTTCCGAAGAGAGAAAGGTAGGTGATAAAAGTTTTCTCTTTGATTTTTAAACTTGTTGCAGTGCTTGTCACCTGGCAAAAACTGATTTGCCTTCTTTTCAAGTTTGGCCAAATCTCATTTAAGTAGAAATTGAAATGTAAAGGATTCCTTTAAAGAAAATAGTATGAAAGTTTCAGATCAGGTAATGCTTGATGTACCAGGCATGATTTCAGAAAAGCCTTACCTTTGAGTTTTATTAATCAAATCCAACACAATCCACTTTCAGACCCAGTCCAGGCACAGTGGTCATCTTAAAAGATCTGTGTTTTTCAAAGCTTCCAAGCACCGATTCCCACTCCACTGCAAACCTGGGAGTGCATTTGGTCCTCTGTTTCCTTCACCTGTTTTGTTTTTCTTACTATCCTATATGCTTAGCCTGACTGCATTTCTCCCACATAGAAAGAGCAAGGAAATTCTTCTCTTTGTTTCAGCTACATAAGGCTTTGTATAGAGAGCTTGGGTAATGCAGTTTGTATTGTATCAAAAAAGGCTGTAGAACCCCACTCCTCCACCCCTGATAATATATAAATGCACATCTACATCTACATAGAAACCATTCTTATGCGGAAGTATTTTTAGAAAATTCCATTTTTTTTTAATGTATTCAGGAGATGTCTTCTCAAACTTTTCTGAAGTTTTATTAATATTACCAGGCTACTTCATACAGTTTAATAAATACGTTGCCCGTGGTGATTACATTTATGGAATTGTTTTGTACATTAAGAAGAATAATGTGATTTGAAATATTTCACATACACTGTATGAATTGATTTTGCATGAAAAAAAAATTACAATTCAGTTGTCTTGAATAAAGCAAGGCGTGAGTAATGGTACTTACAAGTTTGACGTTTATATCCATCAAATAAAAAACCTGAAGTTTAAAGTGTAGATGGTAAAAATTTCTTGGTTTTGTTACTTGTATGCAAGACTTAGTATCTCACATGATTTTACGTTTTAACAAACCTTTATGTTATTTGAAGATAGGAAAGTTAAATGCTTCAGTTCAGTTGCTTTATCTAAGTGAAATGAGTTGCAGCCCCATAAAGCAGAATCATAAACACTATCAGAATCAAAGTCAACTTCTGATGTGCCCTTGATCAAAGCTTGATCCAAGTTTCAAGTGAAAATAGAGAAATTCATCACTATGGAGAAAACAGTCTAAATGAAAACATTTTCCAATTTGCTTTATAGCAGTCAGATTAAATTATTAACTTAAAATTAAAATAATATTACATCGTAATAGTCCAAAACCCCCTGATTTTTTAGTGTTAGTGATCTTTTGTAGACAAGCTAAAACTGTTCTTATTTGTGGACCTAGTACCAAAAGAGGATTGATTGAGAAGGTGGTGGAATAGAAAGCTTAGAAACATAATAAGATATTGTTTATGCCCTTTATTGTTACAGAAACTCTGAAGCTGCATATTTTGTTTCTTATTCTTTTCAATAGGCATTTAGTAGCAGTAATTATGTTGATGATTTGCTTGTGCAGAAATTAATCAGCAGGGCTTTCTTTTAAAGGACGACATTTTATGTCACAGTTCTAAATAACAAATCGTTTATTTGATAACAAAGCTAACAGTCTAAAAATTGGTGGGGTTGTCAGGTCTGACTTTCAATATTGATAATCAATTTCTTTTGCTATTATTATTAGATACAGTATTACTTTGGAAGGTAGCCTCTTGCTTATAATGATGGGCATTCTTAGGGGGGAAAAAAGAACTTGTTTTGTGGGCTATTATAGGAAATATACTTTTTTATACTTACCATATTTGGTCAAAAGAAGTGTAGAAAAAAAATAGGAATCAAATATTTTTCTTCTATAATTACTTGATAATTAGTTAAGTTGTTAACAAATTGGATCGTTCCACTGACTGAAATTGCACTATACTCTTTTTTTCCT
The DNA here is from genome assembly GCF_047370975.1 of Nipponia nippon. NCBI lineage: Eukaryota > Metazoa > Chordata > Aves > Pelecaniformes > Threskiornithidae > Nipponia > Nipponia nippon. The sequence continues at coordinate 47,152,712 of NW_028262369.1, read as the reverse complement.
GTATCACAAATGGTTAAATGTAAACATATGAATTAATTCATTACTCATGTGGTTCAAATTTATATGTTTGTGTTTATCCTTGGAAAGTCTAAGCCCAAATTCATATTTGTAGAATGTAGACTTTTGTTTTTTCCAGAGGTTTTATTAGTTTGTATATCAGTTTTCATCTCAGTGTGGTTTGGGAGTGATGAGTGACGTCTGGGTTAGCCGGAAGTTTGAATCCCTGATGTCTTACCAGATTTTCTCATCTTTATCCTGATAGTAATGATGAAAAAAAAGATAGCAGACTTCTCTGCTTAAGTCAGCAACCATAATTTTATTTGTAATCTGCTGCAATGTCTTTGCACAATAATAATTAAGTAATAATGATCATGTTTTCAATGGTAATTAAGCAACTATGTTTTCTAGAAATGCTTATACAGCTATAATTCATTAAGTGGAGTTAGTTTCTAATATTTCAAATGATGAATATTTGATAATTTTACATTATATTAAAGGATGTAAATATTGAAAGAAATTTCACAGCTTGAAATTTAATGTGTGAGCAGAACAAATTAGAATGCACATTGCATATGACTTAATTTTTAACGACATCATTGATAAAAGTCTGTGTACCTTAAAATTTAAAATTACTGTATTTTTCAACTGTAAGGAAATAGCTACTCTGAAGTGAAGCCTATGGGAATTTCGTCATTCACTTACTATGGCAAAGATCAGAAGGTTAGTGCATAAGGTAGTTGAGCTGTGTATCACCTGTTGACAAAAGCTGACTTTTTGGACAATGACTCTGCTTGGCATAATAGTGCAAGAGTTTCCCTTTCATTCTAAAGTTCAGACTATACTTAATTTGCTATTTATTTATCTAAATAGCACTAGAAACACTTCAGAGGAAAGAGAAATGTAGTGTCAGATAGAGTTGACAGGAGAATAGGATAGCAAAGGCTGTGAATACATTGCACAGGGAGCCCTGAAGTACCAAAACATCTAGATACCAAGAACATGGGCAGACTTGCTTTTCTTCTTAAGAAGAGTCAGAATGAAATAATGCTTCAGGTTTTTCTTTGTGATATCTAGATTAATTATAAAACTAACTAGAGTTCTGATAATGCTTTTCCTTATTTAACAACTGATCACTGTAATTTTGAAGAAAATTAGGGAGCCTATCTACTCCACTGAGCAAAACAGTAGTTTGAACCGTAGTTGTTTCAGAAACACTGGCTCTGCCTGTTACAATGGCAGGCGAATAAAAACAAAAAACCTTGCCATTCACGCAAAACATTCTGTATTTCTTAAAGCCGTTTGAAACTCATATCCATTACTGGGACTCTAAAGTAACAGGCAGTATTTAAAACAAAACAAAACAAATCCATAAAACCCCAAACAAAAACACAAATACAACAACAACTGTCAAATGTCAGACTTCAGATGATGAATATTAAATGCTGGCTGCCGTGGGAAAAACACCCCACAGAACACAATTATTTGATGCATTTTCATTCTTTGTATGGCTTCCTAAATGCTGGAGTAATACTGTATGTTTGAAGGGAACATACAGAGAGCAAATTTTTTTAAATTCCCTGGTGTCATTTGCAAGAACAATTACTGTAAAATGTGTTTTTCTCTTTTCATAGTGTCAGAATTTGGATCAAAACTTTCATTTTAAAAGTTCTGTTAAGTTTGATACTGCACGTTATTGACACCTACAAGAAGTTTAGCCTACCTAAACTGGATTTCAAGGACAGAAGATACTCTCCATGTTATTAATTCTTTGACTGTGATTACAGCTTCTTCAACACAAAATAAAAGTATGAAATGGTGAAGCATTCCCCAGCCATAGTTAACTTCCTGTTTCAGTTATCCATTCCTTCAAGGACCATTACTCCAAAATTAATTTTGTGTTGAAGGCATGGTCTGTGAATTTAGGCACAGCCTTAGGCAAAAGTCTTTCTTGTGGCCATGGTGACTGTCTCTGATCTATGGTAGTTCTAATATAATATTTCTCCATCTACTAACCATTACTTTAGTCACTGCCTGAGGACTCAAGTCATTTTCAGCCAAAACTTGCTAACCTCCTTTGAAAAAGGCAACAAATGGGTAATACCCTCAAATTCAATTTGAGATATAAGGCTTTGATCTGTTTGTAAAAGAATGTTCTGTTTCTCCGAAATCCCTTGTGAAGGCTAAATAGACTTGCAGACCAAGCTAAAATACCTTCCTGTATCTATACATCTGTTTGATCAGCAGGGACACATGTATTGTGAATCAGCTAGAATTGTTTACCCAACAGCTCGGCATTCACAGTTTTTCCTTTATAACATAAGGAAAGTTCAGAAAGCCATAACAGATCATCACTTCTTAAAGTAAATAATAAAAACTGCTGAGGGTTCACAAAAGACGAGGGAAGGTTCTTTCCCTCCACAAATCTCTTACCTGATTTGGAATAATGCTGTCTAGTGTATAGACAAATTCAACTGTAGTTGTATTTGATGTAACAACGTCTCCCACAGGCACTAATTGAAAATTGCAGTGTACAGCACAGAATTACTATGTTTTACTAGTACACTGCACTTAAGCAGCTACTAGACTCACTGTTCTGTAGGACTGATTGATGTAAAATGGCTAAGAAAGGTCATTTGAACAGAAAGTTGTCTAGAATACAGCTATTGGAAGTATTCTGGTTACAAGAGTAAAATCATGTGATGGATGAATGAAGGACGAATACTGTGTAAGATGCATCATTTGAAGTCAATAAGGAAGGCTGTGTGTTGCTTAGCAAGATATATTTTTGCTTGGGTTTCATTACAAGTTCTTGAAATCAAAATGTGCTGAGTCTTGTAAAGTAAGGTGATTCCTGGGAAATTTTTGAAATTACTGACTGCTTTTCTGAGTCACTGATTTTTTTCAACTTTTCATTATAATAGCAATGAACAAAAGCAGAGAGTAAAGCAAACAAAAGAGAAGTTGTGTAACAAAGGAGAAGGTTGTAAACAAGTTGAATATACTCATATCTGTATTACAAAAAGAATCTTTTATAGCGATCGGGAAAATTAGGGTTCTTAAATGGTTAAATGTTTATTATCTGTAAAATAAATTGCGAAACCTTGATAAGCTTTGATGAATATGTACAAAGCACACAAGAAAGGATTTACCTATAGAAAGAAAATCATAATTCCAACCACAAGCTGCTCTCTGAACTGTGCTAATACAAAGCGATTTCCAGCTGTTTCCTTTCACTAGACACTCGCTGTTGCTTTTTATCTTGTTCTTGGGAGTGGTAATTTAAAGAAAGTAGTAGAGATGAAGTCCTCCTCATTTCTTGTCCGTGTTCTCTCATAGGAGGTAATTTAAGCACTTTTGGGGATGCAAGAAAACAGTTCATGTCATCTATATTTAAGCATCTAACTTGTATCTAAATCAGGATTGTAGTCTCACAGGCTACTTCAGATAGGCAACGAAGGGATAGAGGAGTGCTCTGAATTACCCTCTGGAGGACATGAGGCTAAACTAACTTGCCCTGGAGGAGTTGCTTTTTCACTGTGGTGATAGAGGGCCACAGGAGGCTAAGCTACTAGTTTAGCTGCCAGAGCTTGGAAAGTCTAAATACTGCTCTTGGCGCTGATTATCCCAGTAAGCTCAAATTGAAGGTGAAAATAGTTTATGGTAACAGCAGAGGAAACACAATTTAGTTTGTAATCTTGTTATAAAACCAAGAGATTTATGTAGCATTAGAGATGTCCCTGTGTTAAAAATCTGGGTGTTTACTCACTGGTGTTCCTGTTTCTCCCCAAAAGACACTTTTTTTTTTTCCTCATTTTAGAACTTCTCTTCTTTTTAAATTATTATTTTTGATCAAATTTTCTTGTAAGCCAATTAATACCATCTAAGACTATCTTGTAAGAGGAGTGTGGGTAATAAGTAATCATCGAGAATTTTATTCCTGGTAATTTTCATAAGGAATAAGTAGTAGTAAGTAATGCTCTGCTTAGAACAAGGCTAACACAAGGAAACTGAATTGTTTAGGGGTTTTTACATCTGTAGAATATATCAGAGATACTCAGCATGCTGAATTTTTGTTTAAATATAGAACAGAAAGGTCTTATACAAGAGCAAGATCTGAAAACTGGTATGAATGGAAAGTGAGAAATCCAAGTATCTTGTAAAAAATTTTATCCTACGGTTAATGAAAACAACTCATAGGATGTTAACTCACAAGCAATAGAGAATGTTGTTAAACAGTTTCTAAATTATATCAACAAAACCATGACATCCAGCAGGCTTTCATAAAGATTAATTTTATTGGCAACAAAATTGGAGTGAAAAACAAAGAAATGGCTGTTGTATGGGAAGACCTTCCTTTTCTTGTAAAAAAATAACTTATGCTGATGGTTCCTTTATATACCTCCTACTTAATAACACAAATGTTTTCAGCTATTCTGAAAGACGCTCTTTAAATTTAACATATTGCTGTGGGTTAACTCCAGTAGGTGGCCAAGCCCCACGCAGCGGCTCGCTCACTCGCCCGCAGTGGGATGGGGAAGAGAATTGGAAAGCTAAGACTGAGAAAACTCATGGATTCACGTAAAGACAGTTTAATAGGTAAAGTAAAAGCTGTGCACACAAGCAAAGCAAAATAAATAATTCATTCAGTACTTCCCATCAGCAGGCAGATGTTTAGCCATTTCCAGGAAAGCAGGGCTTCATCATGTGTAACAGTTACTTGGGAAGACAAATGCCTTAACTCTGGACGTCCCCTCCCTTCCTTCTTCTTCCCCCAGCTTTATATGCTGAGCATGATGTCATATGATGTGGAATAGCCCTTTGGTCAGTTGGGGTCAGCTGTCCCAGCTGGGTCCCCTCCCAGCTTCTTGTGCACCCCCAGCCTGCTCGCTGGTGGGGTGGAGTGAGAAGCAGAAAAGGCCTTGACTGTGTGTAAGCACTGCTCAGCAGTAACAAAAACATCCCTGTGTTATCAAGACTGTTTTCAGCACAAATCCAAAACATAGCCCCATACTAGCTACTATGAAGAAAATTAACTCTGTTCCCAGCCAAAACCACTATATGTATGAAAATGTGATTGAAATGTCAATTCTCAAAACTCAGTATGAATATATGAAATTCTGTATATGTTCTAAATATATTAATGTTTTTTTCTAGAATGTATGTAATTTTTTTTGACATTTGAAAATAAAATAGATATGAATTTTTGAGATCTTACAGCTTACTAAAATAAACATCTCTTGATTATTAATTCTTTGGGGATGTTCAAGAAGGACAAAACTGACTATATGCATGCCAGTACTCTAATGTTATCAAGTCCTTTGGGTTTTTTTCTTCATTTGTAAATTGATAAGGTATTGATAGTAGACCTTATGCTAAAAAGCACCATATGGTAAGATAGTTTTGATCTCTCTCTCCATATATACATACACATATGTTTATAAATTAAGATATAAAGACATGAGAAAGTAATCTTTTCTTGTGTTACTATCTCTAGAATATGCCAACACGACTATCACACATATTAGTATCATCAGTAGTGGTGTAGGTTGGATAAGCAGTAGCACTTTTAAAATTCTGCAAGTAGCTTATGAAGCAGAGAGATGTTTTTTAAATTACTCACTCCCTTAGATAATTAAGCTGGGATGAATGGATTTTGGCTTTTCAAAAATCTTAATGGATTTAGGAAACTTAAGGCCCTCAAAAAAAAAAAAGTTCATCAGCTGTATATCAGCTTTTACCTATTTATGTTAAATACATGAATGTAATATAGTTTACTACAGAGACTATTTAAACTGTTCAACTTCCTTATAATCAGTTGAATGAGCAGTCCATGAACACTTGGTTGAACTGATGTTGCAGTATGTTACGCTTCAAAATCTATTCTTAAATTCAGCTTTTGTTTGAAAATGAAATCTGGTTGCATATTATTTTACAAAAAGACTAGTTGTTCAACTGTTTGCATCTGTTGTGACAGAATACTTTATCTTCAAGTGGCAAGAAACTTAGTGAAATATCCAGTTACTGAATTATTTTCATCTGCCTTCTCTTCACCCCAAGCTCATCTTTGGTTACCCCAGGTTCACTGCCACGTTCAAGAATGAGCATAAATCTCTGGTAATGATATTTTGGGCAGTATTAAAGTAACTTCTCTTCAAAAATAAAACTCTTCAGTGTGACATCAGTCACGCAAAAAGTCCCAGATGCATGCAAATGAATGCAAAATCTCTTGCTAATTTTTGCTACTAAAACAATTTGGAACAACGTTCTCTGTGTGGGAAGATGCCAGTCTGTGAAATACTGTGATGAACTGTTAGACTGAGTTATTCCATAAGGAACCCAACAATGGAGGAAGTGATTCAAGGTTTGGTAAATCATGTTGAGGTTTAATTACTTCCTTAGAATATGCCACTCTCAGTATTTCCAGACTGGTATTTTTTTTCTCTTTTGAACTCAGTCCCATTAGATGTTTTTAATAGTATATGATATGGCTTGGAAATTAGGTTGAATTTATAGGCACATAGTTAAAAGATTTTCATGTCCTTCCTAACGGTTAAAGGAAGAAAAGAGTACTGCTTTGATGTATGGCATTATCCTCTACAGCATGGAACTGACTGTGCTCCTTATTTATAAATTCTGTTTCCAGATAGCAATAAGGTACAAGCTTGTTGCATTTCTTATGTAGTTTTGAAGGTTTCAGATTAATTTCTATTTTCTCCTCTTAAAAAAGTATATTGATATTTTACTTTTCTTATATTGGTTTTATTTTTAGTGGCTTTTAACTAATATTTCAGTGGATCCTATCTGTTGCTGCTCTTGAAACTCTGGCTGCCAGTCTTATCTATCCAAAAATAATTTATGGATTAATGGGACTATGTGTAATATAACCAGTGATGTGACAATGTCTAGACCTTTGAAACTGAGTGGTGGTTGTTTTTGGGGCTGGTTTTTTGCTTGATACCTATAGTTCTCTTGCTTTTTTCCCTTCTTTTGTTTTTAATGGTACATTTAGTGTGGGTAGCAACTTGGCTTTTGTTTTAGTAAATGCAGGGTCTGTTCCTACTCCTTTTTCATTATGTCAGATACACCTTTTCAAACGTATTGCTTTCACTGATGTATTTTTGCCTGAACATATGGAGACAGTGTGCCTAACTGGTATCTAAAGAGGAGGTACTGTAAGCACTCTTATTCTGTTGAGTCATTACCTTCTTTTACTTTCAAGATGGCAACCGTTTAAGTTGGACTCCCTGTTTGAGGGACTTTCTGAAATCAGGCCAGTGGCAGCAGTTGAATTCCAAGAAGCTGAAAAATGAGTCCGATAATATATGTGTTTTTCAAAAGTATGCAATCAACAATTCTTAAATTGTTTTTGATATACCCATAAATATGAAAGTATCTCTGCACCTTTGTAAAGAAACAGTTTTCCCATAGTCTTGAAATAACATGAAACACTTTTTTTTAATTAAAGTAATAAATTCTCAGACATGAGGAGCTTACTCAAGCAATGAAAAAATAATAAGGCTTTTTTCCTCTAAATGACCTATTGAAATGCTGATATTAATATTAGTGCTGGAAATGTTTTATTCCTAACATCATTATGAGTATTGACTAGTTGACACACTGATGATGGCTTTGGTTTCAGGGATGGGTTGCTGATTTAAGAATTGGCATACGTTTATATGACAGTACTTTCTTTTAAGCAACAGAAATGCTTTATCTGATTAAGAATTTTATTATTCTAGCTTATAAGCTCATAAATAAAATATTATGCAAAATTGATGCTACAGTAATCCTTTATTAACATTATTTCAAAGGAAGATTTTCTGATATTAATTCAATCAGCTGCAGTAATACATGAAAGAATAGCATTTCTTATTGCATTGCCATTTTAGTCCAGGCAACTAAAATCCATATGCTGTATGTGGATGGGCAGTGATTCTTTATTTATTGACTCATTGATTCCTTTATTTTAGAAAACTGAACTTTGCTTTCATTTCTACATATTTTGTCTGTGTTTTGAAGTAGTTGGACATCCTGAACTTAAAATACTTGCAACCTTAAAACAAAATTGTAAGCTGTGTATCTTCACACAACATTCTGGAGTTTAGCAGAAATTTATGTTTTGATGACATTTATTTAGCTGAAAAATAAAATAAAGCCTGTTTCCTCCAGTGGCAGCTTTCCCCTCTGAGCAGCTACTGACAAATAGTGTCCTAAGTCATAAGAGCACACAAGGGCATAAGTTTTATGTTTCCTTCCTTTGTTACATGGGAGAGATAGGAAGAGTTGTGGCTGCATTTCAAAAGGTCACCTTTTTCCCTCATTTTACTTTATCTCTGCTACAGTACTGAAGGTGACCTTTCCTGAAAACAGAATTGCCATTTCTGGGATTACATTGTCATTAGAAATATACCTAGGTGAAATGGTAATTGTTGTACTGTGATGTTTCTCAGGATACTGTGTACATAAAAAAAAAGGAAGTCATTACTGTGTTTCTAATTAGTTTATTGAGGTATCCTGTAGGTAGCAGTGAACTTCGGATTACTGCCTTAATCACTTAAGTGTGGCAGGGACACTTTGGTACATGTGATAATTTATTGGTGTTGCTCAGTGACGTATGCAAAGAAATTCTTCGCTCCAGTAATGGAAAGAGTTCTGACCTGTTAACCAACATGTGGCTGGGGATTGTGGAACTACATGTTGCTCAGAAAAATGGTTGGAAGTTTCCTGTTACAACATTTACTCCAGTTTAGAGACAAGCCAAGTCATTCACCTACTTACTAAATGTACTAAAAGTTGGAGTCTCTCTTTCTAGAGCATACTGAACCCTTGGTACCATGGCTTGTCTTTCTTTAATAAGCTTCTGAAGCTTCCTGTTGGTGAATATCAGCTTAAGAGAACCAGAGAAAGAGAATAAATTGCATTTATCAGTTTGGAGATTTCTAATAGAGTATTGACAAGAGGGAAGGTTATAACTTATGGTCACATGGAGGAAGAATGAGATTTGGAGGAATAATTCTACCAGTTGCGAGCAAAAATATTTCCATTTCATCAGAGTGTCGTCTTATGATCATAGCCTTTACGTGGTTTGTGGATGAAACTCAGGCAGGAACGTACGTGCGCAACAGTAAAACATACTAAGGCAAAATAAAGCATCTTTTTCTCTACCTAAATATTTTTTTTTTAATTACATGTTATATTTTCTTAAAGGGTTTTCCATGAACTTACTGCTTTCCAAATCAGTGCTTTTCCAACCAATCACCAGTGCTGTAGTGCAAGTCATGGCCTTTGAATGATTCTCACACTCCTGCAAACAGCTGCTACTGAAGTTACATCTAAATAAGGACAGGTAAAGAGAATTAGATGTGCTTCCTAAACAGTGTTGCAGCAGGTAAGGTAAGTCAATTTTTTTCTATAGATGTAATATTTCCACAGCTCTTTCAAAAGCTAAGTACTTATTTCCCAATAAGTTTTGCTATAAAAGTTGTAACCCCTAATTAAAAAAATGTTTTTCTTAGTTCTTTTGGATGGAGTGAGAGTCAGAACTCCTTATGGAAACACCTGGGGGAAAAAAAAATCTGTCATAGGGAACCTACTCCTGGCAAAGATTTCTAAAACCTTGGCAAGTATTTTCTATTTTAGAACAGTTATTACACTTCATGTTAAAGCGATGGAAAGTATTAATGGCATTGTCTAATTGTACTCTTCAGGTTAGCTAAATATAACATTTTGTAAGAGGGCAGTTTGTGCTCAGGCATGTCTGAATCAGGGCCTCAAAGTCTTGTAAGTATTCAGCTACCCTGTAATCTGCAGCTATCTCCTTTAAGTAAAAGTATTTGTAGGAGGTTGCCCTGTTGGAGTTATTCTGCTATTTATGCAAATTCATTGGGCGTTTAAGTAGTGCAAAGTGTCTGACTTTTAGCTCTTTAAATGTTTAACTTGGAGAATATCAGAGTTAAAAAAAAAGTTTTGAAGAATAAAATTATCTTTCTATTCTTTAAATTCTGTCATTTTCCATACTTCATGTTATCTGCACACTGAAAGTAATTATTTTCTTTAAAATGCAATAATTTTACATGTATATCCTAGTTGTCTCTGAATATTTGTAGAAAGCCAAAGGAGAATGCCCTGCGTAGAATGCTTTTATGGTGTTATGCAGAAAAGCTACCAGAGAAATATCAGAGAGTGTATTCACCCAACAGCACAATTCCTCACCTTATGCCTGTCATTGGAACATGCTATCTAAGTGAAAGATCTTAATGTGTTTATTAATAGTCATTCCTACAGATACAGTATGGTATTTTAACATCCAAACCAAGTGGACATGAATTTTGGTCTATTTTTCTGGATAAATTGTTTGTGTTTTCATTCTTTGTTGAAGTCATTTTGTATGAGAAGTGTGTGATAAAAAAAGCTAAATTACAGCTATTGTTCATGAATTTTTAAGTGAATTGCAAACCTGTCTTTCCCTTTTATCTGTTCTAAGAATTAGATGTTTCTTAGACAAGCACAGCTCACCTACTGAATATCTGTCTATATTTCTATATGATGATGAATAAATTTATGAGTATGCACAGTTATAGTATCAGACTGAGAAGAATAAGAAGTCATTTCTTGTTATTCTAAAATTTTTCTCTCCTCCTTTTTTATCTTTGTATATTTTGCAGAGAAGTGGAAAGTTGTACCTGTAATGTGAATGGGTTGAATTAATTCAGACTGCAGATTTTTTTTTTTCTGTTCTGAAATGTTGGACACTGGCTGAGTTTTGCAAGGAGTTCATTTTCCACCTTTAAATATGTGGTTATTATATTTGATTATGTGTTGGACCTGTTTTATTGTGCTTTTATTGCACTCTGAAGAGATGTGATTTGTATTTTCAGATCCTTAAATGTACTTTAGAATATATTAAAAGAGGAAAGATTGTTTGTAAGGTATTGAATTTGCTGAAAATAATGTGGGTGGTAACTAAAGTAGTGTATTCAGTACACATATAAAGACTAAATTAGATCTCTGTGTATCTCATTTATCCAGAGCCAAATATACTTGAAAGTAATACTAGCAAAGGATGCAAGCTTCAAATATGCATGACGTTTTTTCAGGCTGCATTTCCATAGCACAGCTTTAGGTTATCTAAATTCCTAAGCAGAGAAAGCTGGAATTTTCATGTGGGTCTTCTTGTTTTCTGTCTTTTCCATTATAAATTATATTTACACAACTGAAAATGTGTGTTTGCACACATGCACAGTCTGCATTTATAACACAGACATGATCAACTTAATCTGCTTTATAAAGTATTTCAGTGACAGATATGGTACTTGGCAAATCACCAGATGCTAGAACAGGAAAGAAAAGCATCAGGTTTTGTGCCTTTTGCCTTCTTCACCTGGGAAGGTCCTTGCTGTTTCAACAGAGTTGGAAACAGCTGTATGCATCACCCTGAAAGAGGGAAGCTGAAACCATATCAGAATATGCTTTTCCAGAATACCTCATATGTGGAATATGGTGATGTCTTTCTTTTGTTTTCAGTTAGCCTTAAAAAAGTAACAAGGCGTACAGCATAATCCCAAAGAACGTTGAATGGTTTGTCCTTCAGTTATGGTCCTTTACCAGACATTTTCATGCAATATGTGGTCTCACCTAAAGTCATTAGTAGTCTTAGAATTCTTGGAGGATTTGCTTCAAGGATTTCTATGCCATTTCTAGCTCTTCTGTACCTTAAGGACTAATTACAAACCTTTAGGTTACCTTAAGATGGCCATGCATATCTCTTTAAACTGTTAATCATGAACATCTGTATTCAGGTATTTAGGCAGATAATTTTGGTTGATGAGATCCATTTATTAAGCACTATGAGGGTTTTAACAGCAATTACACTCTCCATGTTAATGTACTGTTCTCCAAGTAAAAATAGAACATTCATGTTTGGTTGATGTTTAAATAATTTCATTATCAAGAAGAATAATAGGATTGACATTGACAACTTCCCTAATTACTGTACTTGACAGAAACCCAATGCTAATTAGAATTACAAATTTATTAAAAAAAGTTATTACACTGTTTGTAATCAGCATAACATTCCTTAGTTGAAACAGTTTGAATAACTACTAGGTTGCACTTTAAATTTTATATTTATAAGGAAAGGGAAATTATCTGTCCTTTTTTAAATTTGAGTTAAATAAGTATATTATCCTGAGACAGCATTTTTCAGGTAGGGGCTCTTGTTACGTGTGTAAAAATTTTAAGTTAAGAGAATTCTATTAAAAAAACCCCCAAACATTTAAATTCCTTTGTTAAGGAATTTACTATTCTATTAACTATCTCTTTCTAAATTAAAATGAAGTAGGAGTAGCACAGACTTACAGCTATATCTTTACTTCACAGAATTGCCCCCTAAAACTTTTGGTATTAACTGCTTAAACAGCTCCTTCAAAATCTTTCCTAGCTAAATTCTACAATTGAGTGCAAAAGAAGACACCACTAATCTTTAGCATGTGTGGTCTCTAGGGAGCTGTTGGAAATGTTCATAATCTCTCCCTTAATGCCTCTAGTTTTAAAAGGAACTGAGAAAGGGTGAGGGCCTGAAACTTCCTTTTCCCATCTGAAGAGGACATCAGGCAATGCAACACTTGGCAAAAATATGTTCAACTTGCAGACGTGCATCTCTAGGGGAACTGTGCAATCATACTGATTTCAGTGTAACTGCTTAGATATGTAAGTATTTAGAAAGTAGATCAAAAGGGCTGATTCTTAAAGACTTTTTAAAATTTGCCTGCTTGTGGAGGAAGTAATAGGAAGGCAAAGAAATCCAGAGTGGCTCATGTATCAATAAATACTACTTTATTTTTTAAAATCTGATTAATGGTAGCAGCATTTAATCCAGTTATGCTGACGGTGGTCAAAATCACTTGCAGCTCTTGCAAAAGTTCACGTCCAGATTTTGAATTTTTCATAGACAGCCTGTCACATCCAAAAATTTAGTTGAGTCTACTCTAGAGATGCAGGTCCAGATTCAATTCTGACATAAATAGCTCCTAGAAGTGAGTGTTTTGTGTCTGGATGAAGATACAGTGTCTAGCAGCGAAAGTTCCCAAATTGCAAATTAGTAAAGACCGAAAAGTGCCACTACATGCTTCCAGTATTCTCACAGACAACTCTGTTGGCAATGTTTGAATATGGGGCTGGCCAATAGTTCAGTTTAGCCCAAATGGGTAATACGGCTCTTACATTGCCTGGTCACAGAAACAAACTGCAGCTTCTAGTCACAACTGAGCTTTCTGTCTGTGTTCCCCTTTCATCAGGTTTGGGTAACCTTTGCTGGCTCTCTATATTGCATAGTTATATGGGAAAGCATGTATATTCTATTTTCCTTTTTCTTATTTTCTCTGTATTTCTGCTACAACACATAATGCACAGATTTAGTGGCTCCTGGAAGGAGTAATGGAGGAGCTTTGTATCCTGTCATCACCCTTTCTAGTAATAATAATAGTATGGAGCTGACTTCTTCAGCATCAATGTGTATGTGACATACCCATTGTCATTTTCTGTTGTTGATTGGATTATTATTTTGAAATGTCTTTTTTATTTTTCTTTGAATTTAGAATTCTGATTGCAGTAAGTGGGACAGAAAAAGACAATGAAAGGGAAGAAACAAACCCAGAATAAACTACTGGAGAGTGTAGCTTGATCAAAGACTTCTGCACAGATACAAAGCATTTTTCATTATTCAGAGTAAAAGAAGCCAATTCTATTTTTTTTTTTCACATTAATTTTATTTTCATAACCATTCCAATGTAAAGATTTTTACTGATCTACTGCTCTAGCAGAGAAGTGAGAGCTCTGATGATGCCTGCAAGTTTCATTATTTGTTTGGTGAATAATTTGAATTAACTGTGTGTAACACACACACTTTGTCTTTTCCTATCACTAAACATATGCTTTGCCTATGACAAAGAGAGAAGTATGTTTTACAGTAGTCACGAAAACAAGTATTGAACTGATGATACCTCCTATAAGAATGCAAGGCAACAAGGTAATTAATTTTCTTTGAAGGTCAATCAGTTACTTTAGGAACCTCTTCATGTTCCACAAGGATGCTCTTTTCAACTTGCAGTACTGACAGTTTTTTCAGAAATCCCACAGAATTCCTGTGAAGAATTTAAATCTGTAGACTAGCTCTTCTAAAACAAAATCAACTAAAGGGAATAATCAAGCAGCATTTGTAAGTAAAAATAACTGTACTTAGTCTTACATTGCCAGCTCTTCACAGAATACTCAAGAAATAAATGATTCTACTGCATCTCTGAGATCCTGATGCAGTTAAATTTAACATTAAGCTTTTTACTAAATTCTTCTATCCTTTTACAAAACAAGGGATACATTCTTTCCTCAGCTCCATAAACTTCAGTGAAGCTGAAAATTGGTTCAGCTCCATTTATCTCAATAAAATTACACCTATTTACCCTAGCAGACTTCAGTGAGTATGGCTGAGAGAGACACTTTTACCCAGGATAGATCACTGCTTTTCTTCGTTTGCATCAATAACATATTTAAAAGAAAATAAATACATGGTCAAGAATGGGATTTCAGTAATACAAAGTAGTTAAACTGTCTGCTTAACCCTGTTTATTCTAGCATGCGTACTTAAAGCAAATGGCATTAGAGATGTTTGTCAGAAGCAATAATCAGTGTCATCCAAGAAGTTACTTATTTGCAGTGAAGGTATTTTTGTTGTAAGTTGTACATTTAGCTTCTGCGTTATTTATTCATGCCTAAACTGAGCCATTGGTTTGCATTGTGTCTTTGCTTATTTTAATAAGGGTTTCATAGAGTACACCTGCTCTTATTGTTAGGTGTGTGTCAAGAAACTACACATCTAGTTGCTGTACTAGATTCCAGTAATGCTGCCTTTTCAACTTTAGATTTTTCCGTGTTGCTAAATAACCCATCTTCATTCTGCAAATCATTACTTCAAAACAGCTGTTCATAGTGATAGTCAAGTAGTTATTCTTCAAATAAGTAGAAATCGTTCAAAGAAGTTTTATACTATAATGAGCTTTTTATTTATTATATCTTTACTGCTACTGTTTTTTAAATGCAGCAAAATAATCTTTCATTGGAAAATATTTGCTTATTATAGAAAAGGGAAGAGAAAGATCTGTTGTGCCGTTTTGTAAATTGTCTGTCCTTAAAAGACAACTGCACAGAAAGAAATGGCTAGAAAGGTCATTTGGAATTTGTGAACACTAAGACTTTTTGGAAAAATGAACTGAAATGGTGTGACGAATGCCAGAAAGTTAGCAGTATTTGTTTTTAATATTCTACCTGAGCAGATCTCCTCCTTCAAAAATGCAATGATCAGTAGATAAAGTATGTTGTAGTAGGTTTAAAAGTTAAGAACATGAAAATGGACTAGGATAGCTAGTATTCACTTTCTTAATAACATGTTCTACAAGTTTAAAAACAAAACAAAAAAGATATATATATATGGATCCATTAAGAGGTAGATTTTTATTGCTTAGCTTATTGTTACTTAAAGAATATATTACTATGAGCTATTCTTTTAGTTTGTATCATACACCTCACTTCAACAAATCAGTACGCTATAGAGAGAAGGACTTGATGACACAGGTATGCAGAGGACTGTTGGGGCAACCGTGGGAGACTTAAACATGGAGATCCCGGAAGCAGCACTCAGTTGGTGAGGCATGCAGTGGCAGCAACGGTAAGTCCTGCAACTGGATGCTAGATTGGGGTGGAAAAGGGGGTTTCCTGTGCTGGGGAACCCAATAAAGAGCCTGGTGGGGCACTCGTGCCAAAGAAAAACCGGCTGCTCTCGCGAGTGAGGCAGACAGGGCTGGGGCGTTGCTGGGGCAACCACGGGAGATTTAAATGGGCCCCTAGGGAGCGCGGTGAACAGGACGGGCAAACAAGGCGTGGTGCGTCAGAAAGGGCATGGCACGGCAGTTCGCGCAGAGCGAGCAGGCAACTGGCGAGCTCTCCTTGTGGTCTATGCTCTCCCGGAAGAGACTTAGCCATGGTTTCCGCTTGGAGAAGAGCCATCGCCAGAAGGGATGTGGCGATGCAGACGGAGCTCCCACTAAAACATGCAGCCGCCCAGGTCTCTGGCTGCAGGGAGTGCCAGAGCCTTGCTCTGGTGATGGAGGGCTGCCGAGACAACACCTGTGTGAGGTGCGAGAAGGTGGAGGATCTGCTCAGCATGGTGGCAGAGCTGAAAGAAGTAGCAGCAAGATTGAGGAGTATCAGGGAGTGCTGCGAGATGGCGATAGACTGGTGGAGCCACTCCCTAGCATCCCTGAGATGAGCATGCCAGATGGAAGCATCAAGAGAAGGAGAGGCTCCGCTACCCTCTTGCCACTAGGCAGAAGGAGGGGACCTAAGAGACGAAGGGGGATGGAAACAGATCCCTGCTCGGCGCAGCAGACGAATCCTCTCCCGGCCTACCTCGCCCCCCCGGGTGCCCTTACACAATACGTACGAGGCTCTGGAACTCAAGGGCCAGGAGGATGAAGATATGGACAGTGGGTTGAATAGGGGAAACCAGTCAGCCCCACACATTACAACAGCCACTGGTAAGAAAAAAAGAAGGGTAATTGTCATAGGCGACTCCCTTCTGAGGGTAACAGAGGGCCCGATATGCTGACTGGACCCATCCCATAGGGAAGTCTGCTGCCTCCCTGGAGCAAGGGTAAGAGACATTACTAGGAAGCTCCCTAGGCTGGTAAAATCGTCCGATTATTATCCACTATTGGTTGTTCAGGTTGTCGGTGATGAGGTAGCTGATGGAGGCACAAAGACGATCAAAAGGGACTTAAGAGAACTGGGGTGATTGCTGAAGGATCAGGAGCAGAGGTAGTGTTTTCCTCCATCCTGTCAGTAGCCGGGAGGCATACGGAAAGGAACAGGAAGACCGATCTCATTAACACGTGGCTCAGAGGCTGATGCCAGTGGTGGAATTTGGGGTTTATCAGTCACGGGGCAGCTTGTGGCACCAGGCCTGCTGGAGACAGATGGGGTTCACCTGTCTTAAAGGGGGAGGAGGATTCTGGCTCAGGAGTTAGCAGGCCTCATTGAGAGAGCTTTAAACTAGATGTGAAGGGGGAAGGGGATAAAACCAGGCTTGCTAGGGATGAGCCTAGGGGTGGCATGCCTGTGTTGGAGAAGAAATCAATAGCCCAACTGAAGTGCATTACACCAGTGCACGCAGCATGGGCAATAAACAGGAGGAGCTGGAAGCCACTGTGCGGCAGGAAAACTATGATGTGGTCGCCATCACAGAAACATGGTGGGATGACTTGCAGAACTGGAGTGCTGCAATGGATGGCTACAAGCTCTTTAGAAGGGATAGGCAAGGAAGGAGAGGTGGTGGGGTAGCCTTGTACGTTAGTTTTTTGACTGTCTAGAACTCAACGAAGGTAATGATAAGGTTAAGTGCTTATGGGTAAAGATCAGAGGGAAAGCTAATAAGGCAGATATCCTGGTGGGAGTCTGTTATAGACCACCCAACCAGGATGAGGAAACAGACAAAGTATTCTACAAGCGGTTGGCTGAAGTCTCACGATCTCTAGCCCTTGTTCTCGTGGGAGACTTCAACTTACCAGATGTCTGCTGGAAATACAACACAGCAGAGAGAAAGCAGTCCAGGAGGTTCCTGGGGGTGTGGGAGATAACTTCCTGACGCAGCTGGTAAGTAAGCCGACCAGGGGAGGTGCCCTTCTTCACCAGGGGAAGAAGGAAGTCTTAAAGGCACAGAAGCATATCATCCCCATGTGCCATAAGTTGAGCAGGCGGGGGAGAAGACCGGCCTGGCTGAACAGAGAGCTTTGGCTGGAACTCAAGAAAAAAAGGAGAGCTTACCACCTTTGGAAGAAGGGGCAGGTGACTCAGGAAGACTACAAGGATATCGTGAGGTTATGCAGGGAGAAGATTAGAAAGGCGAAGGCCCAGCTAGAACTTAAACTGGCCACCGCCGTTAAAGATAACAAAAAATGTTTTTGCAAATATATCAGTGACAAAAGGAGGGCCAGGGAGAATCTCCCTCCTTTGTTGGATGCAGAGGGAAACATTGCCACAAAGGATGAGAAGGCTGAGGTACTTAATGCCTTCTTTGCCTCAGTCTTTAGTAGTCAGACTGGTCATCCTCAGGGTTTTCAGGCGCCTGAGCTGGGAGATGGAGATAGGATGCAGAATGAAGTTGTCAAAGAGGTGGCAGTCACTGACCTGCTTCTCCACCTGAAGGCTCACAAGCCCATGGGGCCAGACGGGATCCACCTGAGGATACTGAGGGAGCTGGCAGAGGAGCTTGCCAAGCCACTCTCCATTTATCAGTAGTCATGGTCAAATGGGGAGGTCCCAGATGACTGTAAGTTAGCAAACGTGACGCCCCTCTACAAGAAGGGTCAGAACGAGGATTCAGGGAACTACAGACCTGTCAGCCTGACCTTGGTGCTGGGGAAGGTCATGGAACAGATAATCTTGAGTGCCATTATTCTGCATGTGCAGGACAACTGGGGGATCAGGCTCAGCCAGCATGGGTTTATGAAAGGGAGTCCTGCTTCACTAACCTGGTCTCCTTCTATGATAAGGTGACCCACTTAGTGGACGAGGGAAAGACTGTGGAAGTTGTCTACCTGGACTTTAGTAAGGCCTTTGACACTGTCTCCCACAGCATTCTCCTGGAGAAGCTGGCTGCTCACGGCTTGGATAAGTGCACTCTGCGCTGGATTAAAAACTGGCTGGATGGCTGAGCCCAGAGAGTGGTGGTGAATGGAGTCAAATCCAGTTGGCGGCGGGTCACAAGTGGTGTTCCCCAGGGCTCAGTGTTGGGGCTGGTCCTGTTCAATATCTTCACTGATGATCTGGATGAGGGGATTGAGTGCACCCTCAGTAAGTTTGCAGATGACACCAAGCTGGGTGGAAATGTTGATCTGCTGGAGGGTAGGAAGGCCCTACAGAGGGATCTGGACAGGCTGGATTGATGGGCTGGGGCCAACTGTATGAGATTCGACAAGGCTCAGTGCTGGGTCCTGCACTTGGGTCACAACAACCCCATGCAACACTACAGGCTTGGGGAAGAGTGGCTGGAGAGCTGCCTGGTGGCAGAAAAGGACCTGGGGGTGTTGGCTGACAGCTGCCTGAACATGAGCCAGCAGTGTGCTCAGGTGGCCAAGAGGGCCAATGGCATCCTGGCTTGTATCAGGAACAGTGTGGTGAGCAGGACCAGGGAGGTGATAGCGCCCCTGTACTCGGCACTGGTGAGGCCTCACCTCGAGTCCTGTGTTCAGTTTTGGGCCCCTCACTGCAAGAAGGACATTGAGGTGCTGGTGCGTGTCCAAAGAAGGGCAACGAAGTTGGTGAAGGGTCTAGAGCACAAGTCTGATGAGGAGCAGTTGAGGGAAGTGGGGTTGTTTAGTCTGGAGAAGGGGAGGCTGAGGGGAGACCTTATTGCTCTCTCCAACTACCTGAAAGGAGGTTGTAGCAAGGTGAGGGTCAGTCTCTTCTCCCTAGTAACAAGCAATAGGATGAGAGGAAACAGCCTCAAGCTGCGCCGGGGGAAGTTTAGGTTGGATATTAGGAGAAACTTCTTCACCGAAAGGGTAGTCAGGCATTGGAACAGACTGCCCAGGGAGGTGGTTGAGTCTCCATCCCTGGAGGTATTTAAAAGACGGGTAGACGTGGTGCTTAGGGACATGGTTTAGTGGTGGCCTTGGCAGCGATAGGTTAACGTTTGGGCTCGATGATCTTAAAGGTCTTTTCCAACCTTAATGATTCTATGATTCTATGTACAGCCAAAGAGCATATGATTTTTTTTTCCCAGTATTTGAAGTAACAACCAAATGTACAGATGCACTGAAAAACATGATAGAGCATTATACTGTATATTCATGTAGCTGGAGAAAGAATGATAGTTGAAATATTAATTGGTGTATTAGCATACACAGAAAATGTACAGTGATGGTAATCTGGGGAGGAGAGACTGAGTTTAGGCAGTGCAATGATCTGAAATGCACACCATTCTGGGTGGTAGCTGTGGTGTAGATACAGCCCTTTCTATCACTCTCTAATCACTTTCAGTTAGTCCTTTTTGACATATTCCTTCATTAAATATTTTTTAATGATATATGCATTTTGCGCTTCAGTTATGAGTTTTAGATATCTGCAGCTATGTGTTCTGATCTCTAAGTAAATGAATCTCTACACATTAACAAATTTCATTTTTATAGCCCATTAGAAATCATTTGCAAAACTAATGTAAAAGAATAAATAAGGATACACAGATGCACAAAATGTTTGGCAAAACCCAATTTGTTTCTCCACTTCCAAGCCTGGCAAAATCCTCTTTGACTTTACGGCCAGTTTTTATCGGTTGCGGGCAAAATTCTTATGCAAAATATAAGTAGATTTTAGTTCTGTGGTTTACAGTTTGTATTTGCTGGGAAAAACAGGGCAAGTGATTTATATGCTTCAGCTCCTTAACTGGAAAGAAGATTAGTTTCTTTTTCCAGTAAAAAGGATTGAGAAGTAAAAACATTTGCTCCTGTTGGTCACAGTGAGGAAAGAACAAGCATTTAAGTCTGTGTGGAGGGAATAGGGACAGAGATCGAGTCCATTGTGGAGTGAAACAAATTCACCCAGTATGGAGAAAGAGATTTTGGGGACCAAATGTTTCAATACTGATCCTGTTCTTTTATATGTACAGCCACAGAAGAGAAAAACAGCATCTTTTGATAACAAGTTTTATATTTTCCTTCATTAAAGGAGAGATTGTATTTATATCTTCTCTTAGCATCAGAGTATAGAATAAAGTTAGTTCTGTCATAGTTTTCCTGGTGGAAGGTTTAAATCACTTTCATTTGTCAGTTTTTAATAAATTTTTGGAGGATGCTGTTAAAAATCTGTTTTGTTCCTGTATCATTTTGGACCATTAAATAATACCGAAAGATTTTGTTTGGGTAGGTAATAGGGCAAGAAGAAGCAGCTATGAATGTTGTGCTCTGGTAGAATTACATCTTTCTTTCTATGAAAGACTTTATGTGGATTATTTTTTTTATTGTACTTTCATTTTTTATATGGTACTACTCTATTTGTGAGACTTTTTGATTTGTAGATTTGTTAAATGCAGATTATTCTACAGTGAATGCAAATAAGAGGATTTTGAGCCTAGTCTTGAACAAACTGCAGCAAAGTTAGACACACTCATCACATATTTGTGACATAAAATACCAATGGATTCCAATACGAAATTTTGAAGAAAACTGCTTAGACATGTCTTTTATGAAAGGGTCTGGTAAATTGAGACTTACTGTGTAAATAACAGTGTTACTGAGATCCGGCAAATTAAAGGAATTTAGCTTTTGAAGAGTTTGGCATGCAACAGTTTTCTCATAGGTAGCAAGAGATAGCTACATCTGAGAAACTTGTTACAGCTAAAGAATCACCAATAATTGTGTCTCATTAGATGGAAATTTAGTCAACGTGTGACATCAGCTGAAAGAAAGGTTTTTTCCTGTCTATCTTCCTCTCTCCACTTTGAAATGCATTCTACATCAGTGATTATTTTATGATTTCACTGATAAAGTAATTGGTACTGTGGAAGCTACAAAGTACAGTCCTTGTTATGGACAATTTATAAAAATCTTTCCTACAATTTGTGTATTTTCTTGTAACAGTAGCTTTAATTATGCACATCTCTAGCTGTCTAATACCTATACGTCACCTTTAACTAATGTAGACCTGCTTACATCTTTTAGTTGGTCAGAAAATGCTGTTCCCCTTCATTTACACTTATTTTTTGCAAAGACATAACGTGTTTTTACTCAAAATTCAGTAGTAATATTAGAAAATGCCACTTTACCTAACAAAAATGGTTATAATTCAGACATGGTGTTGCTCCTAAGGCTTTGTGACTTCTGGGGATCCTTTGTTGGAAGCACACATGTATATCTCTTTCTCGTGCAGGGCAATGAGGTATCTCTAGCTATTGAGATAAACCATGGGATGTAAATCATGTCTCACTGGAGCCTCTGGCTAGAGAGGAGAGGAATCACATGTAGTATTATAACAGTGGATTTGTAATTATATTTTGGGGAAATTATTATTTTTTTATGAAATGGTAACATTTCTTTCAAAAAGCAAATAATTTCTCAGAAAAAGAATTGTGCTGTTGAAAGTAGCATTTTCTGTAAAAAACTTCATAGAGATATTTAGAATAACTTTTAAGTAAAAATGTTTTCAACCAGCCACTAATAGTCATTGAAGTTAACAGAACTGTCACATTTTATCCCAGTACCTGAATTCAGTGATACACACCTTCTGTTGTTGGGCAGTAAGTTACAAGAATTAGTCTTAATTCATTACATTTACATATTTGCTATTCTGAAGGTCACCTGAAAATTGCAAGGAAGAATGTAACTCTTTCTATGGTTCCTAACCAAATGGTAAGATTTCATAGGAATTTACTCTTATCCTGCTCAGTCTTATTTATAACATTTATTACCATAAAAACCGTCTATAGTGACTTCTGGTTATTGAGGATACAATCACGTAGATGTCAGGGAAATACCTGTGGTCCACATGGAGTTACTTTATTTTAATACTAAGTTGTAAACATCCACAAGATGTTTACAATGACAAATAGACACTTATCACTGTTCACTCACTGCATGCTCTTTCTTGAGAAGATAATTCTTCTAGAATATTTCCAAGGATGATTGTTAAAGAGTAATTTATCACGTTTTACGTTTACCTTGGAATAAATGATACAGCATATGGGACTGTTATAAAGGAATTACCAGTGGTAAATTCGATTTGAAATCTGTTGGGTAAGTGGAATGACCTTTCAGCTGGTGGAAATAATAGACTTAAATAGCACATTTTTCTTATTAGTGTGAAAAAAAAAGGTTGTTACTATTTTGACAGTTCTACTTACAGCATCCTGTTGCAGAAGCTAAATCTTCTAAAACCTTAGTAGCTAAAGGTACAGCAAATCTATATATAATTTCTAAAGGTTTCTACAAATTAACTTTCATATAATGTGGGTCCACAAAACAGGTATGAACTAAGTACGAAGAAATCATTGGAAGGACTTCAGTGAAAGACTGAATTTTGACCCAACCCAGTAGCTATATTAGCACTTTCTTTCATCAAATATAGTTATTTTTGAAACAAAACCACTGTCAGTCGAATCTTTGTATCATAACTCTAGGCAATTTCATTGACTAGTTTTCTCATTATGTTTCCCTGTAGCAAGACTCTTTGTAAACATTCATTAGATGTAAGTAGCACAAAAGTGTAGATATAGAAACTTATTCCTGTTCACAGTAGAAACTTAAGCAGAAATAATATTACAGCACCAAGCAATAATACTTAAGAACATTAAAGATGCCATTAAAAAGAACCAGGCAGCACCTGCTAATTAAAGTTTACACAAGGAAAGTAAAAAGGGCCCTGGACTGTATGCCATTTTCTTCCACTCTTTAGATAGTTAATATCTTTATTATCAAAAAATACTGTGGTTCCTCTGAGGGCAGTACAGAACTAGCAGCATTGTTTCCCAATTAATTTTTTTTTAATGTAAAAAGTACTAAGATAACAAATATTTTCATATACAAAAGGATAACATTATATTGGTGTCCTGTGGGACAAATTTTAAAGAGGCCTTTTGTGACCTTGGGCAAATCATTTCATTTCTTCAGTCATCATTTATATCTTCAATTTTTTTTACATCCTGATCTGTTAGGAAAACAACCTAAGGCAGGGAATTTTTCTCACTATATGCTTGCACAGTACTTGGTACAATATGATATCCAGTGGGTTTGGGCCTGTAAGTATTACTGAAATACAATTCAAATTGTAATTAAAAAAACCCCAAACTACTAAGTCAAATGCAGTTCTGCATGTGGTATGAGTCTCTTCACAGTCAATGGAAATAGCCTAGATATGAAATCCGTGCTCACCGCTCCCAAAGGAGTAATTCTAGGCATTGAGTTGTAAAAGCAGCAAACTGCAGTTCGTGAAAGCAGGGTGATCTTTAAGGGGAGTGTCCTGACTGGGCGTTGCACTTTTCTTCATTAGTTTGTGCCTGCTTCTTCTGTCTTCAGTGGAAAAGTTTCAGAAGTTGCAAAAGAATTTAATGAAAGTAGCAGTGCAATCCAATAAACAACTAATTTTTAATTATTTTCAAAAATCATCAAAGAAACAAGGAGTAATTAACTGTAACAGGTTTGAAAATGGTGTAACAGTGATAGTTGTCAAATTTCATTTTATTTGCCCTTCCTGTCCTTAGTATGTCAAAGAAAATCTTTTAACATTGAGGGCCCCCTTCAGGCACCCATTTCAGGACACAAACATATTCCTTCTTTATGAACTATAAATTTTATTGCTAACTCAGTTACTTATACTTACAGATTGCATCCTTGTTACAGTCAGATCTGAGCTGTAAGTGGTATCTGGTACGCAGACTGTATAAAATGGTAGTGGGAGGACGATTTCAGTATCGAGAATTATGGTATTGGATAGTGTAATGTATTGTTAAGTAGAGCCAAATGAGATGAAGAATCCTGTGTCACTGATTACATATTAGACATTATTGGGATATGTGTTTATCTATGACTTTCTGTGGAAGCAGGGGAATCAGACTGACTGGGAGTCCAGAAGTGCAGGAGTCGCAGCAGAGAGATGTGCATGGTGAGACCTCCCACCGCACAGTGTGACAGATGAGGAAATCCTGGGGAACCTCTCTCTGACTCGCTTCACTAAACTACACTGTGGTCTGGCAAACTGTAGTCCTCTTCTGACACTGTGGAAAGTATAAATTGAGTTTTCTCCTAAGCTTTTTAACTTTCATCATTATTCCAGTCATTTTCAATTAAAAGCTTCTATAGAGTGTTCGAGAGGGTTGACCTGGTACAGAAACACTCGTGGATCTGTGATGTGACATTTGCTTCACTTTTTAATTCACGTTATTTCGTATTTCATCTTCTCCCTACATCTTCCTTTTCTCTATTGACCCTAACACCTTGTCTGCTTACCTTGAGATAAATCTTTTTCTCGCCTAGCTGCTCATGTTTATGAGTTGTTGCATGTTAAATCTCAGCAGTGTATTTACAAAATGAACTTACTTAGCATATCCCTGTGGTGGATAAAACATAAATTGAAAACTGTAATAGTGATAGCATTTCTGTTCTGAAGTTTAATCAAATTGGTTCCTGAATCTGAAAAATACAGAGGTATCTTCTCAAAAGCTTCATGGTTAAAAAAATTCAGGCTAAATCAGAAAAGAGTTGGCAGCTTATGTAGATTTCATAGGCCCTCTGCTATAGTGGCTTAGGTTTCTTCTTGTTTTCTGTGGAAATAAAATTGAATTTTTTCTTCTCACAGAAGAAATTGAAATAAAAATCAAATTTAAAAATTCTATTAATTTTTGAAGGTGGCATGAGTCATTTTATAGACAAAAGAAAATACTGTTAAAGGATAAATCATCTTTTTATGACTTTATACATAGTTAATATATTGCAGTAGTACAATTTTTATCCATCCTACCCTTTTGCTTTTAATATTTCTCCTCACAATATTTATTTTGGTTGTGTCGTCTTTGTGTATTAAAAGCAGTTGGTTTATCTATGTGACATATCTTTTTGAGTTTTTGATTTATGTTTTGGGGAGGAGGTAGTATATCATAATTTGAATATAAGGTGAATTTCATGTATGTAAGTTTAGTCAGCAAAAAAGGTTTTTTTTCTCTCCTCTTTTGCCCTTATCTGTTTCTTCTCTGTGGTATCTTTGAAGCTTTTTTTTTTTTTCAATCTTACCAAAATTGTTGTCTTGCAATTTAATGTTGCTGGATAGTGATTGGTGGGGCATCGTCTGTTCATTTCCTGTTTGTATATCAGGAGCATCAGTTGTGCCACAAGCAGCTCCATGAATGCTGGCACGGTTGTAGTTGCAGAACCAGCAGAGGGAGAGAGCGAGAACACCGAATTGTTTTTCTGATTTTCCTATCCATCCTATGTAAACACTGACGTTTTTATTAAGGGAATAAATTATTGTCTGCCCTTTAAAGCAGAACAATGACAGGGTTTGTAAGAACCAATCTTTTGTTTTATCATTAATAAACCTCAAGTTCTAACTTCTCACTCAGTCCTTTGGGTCCAAGGATATACCTGGGCATTGTTGAAGACAAGTAAAATATGTAAAACACAGCAGTCATTGAAATAAATGCAGGTGTTCATATTCTATACCAAGATGCCTACATATAGTCTCACACATGCATTCAAAAATAGAAATACAGCTAACTGTGTGATAAATGCATAGACAGTAGTATTTAGTTAGATGAGAATGTTGGCTTATCAAACTGATGATGCCTAGATGCATTTTCTTACTATAATTGATATTTTGGGCAATGACAAAGTTTTTAAAGGCATGTCAATAACGTTCTTTGGGATGTCAGGGAAAATCAGCTGTAATAGATATTGAGATGTAAAACTGTCAGTTAGCTGTGCAATACATTTCAATGTATTATTTGAATATATTAATTTCTGTATTTCTGTTACTGCTGGATTGCGCTCTTCTTCCTGTCTACCTGAATTATCACTTCAGTGTTATTCTGGAATTGTGCTACTACTGTGGGCTAACCTAAAATGAGCAGTGTTATGGGGAATGTTTTTTTTTTTTCCATTAGTAGTATATATGTTATTTATGGATAGCTCTCAAATTTATGTCGTTGATCTTGTAAATATGTTTTAGACAAAAATATAGCTTATAAAATATAGCATTGATAACTACTGGGTGATTTGAGAGCGATAGAGGTAGATCCACTGGTCTGGCATATTTTGTACTGAGGTCTCAGAGATCCATTCTGATCTTATTTTTGTGAAATGGAGAAACATGACACAAAAAAACCCATATCCATGCTTTTTGTGAACTCAATAATTTCCTACATTATTTTATTTTTGTGGAAAAAAAACCTTGGCCTTATGCTTAATTGTTAATACATCTGACCGTGGAAAGAAATGAGATAATCTTAGTTGTACTAACTTGAATTTGCTGTAGCCTGGGGGCATGCACTCAAACTGTGGTTTAGTAACTGTGTGATAACGAGGTTAAGCCATGATATATGGTCCCAGTGAGATGTGCAGGTACTGATATGGGAGTCAGATGGTATGTCATAAATTGCTACAGCACTGCCCTCCATTTCTGTAGGTAGATTCAATTTATTGTCTGAGTTCTTACTTATATTGCCTATGTCTGCAGTTACTGATAATTAACTTAACTGTTTGAAATGGATAGAATTTAGGACAGTTTTCCGTATGATCTTCAAATCTCATGAGTATTATTTAATTTACTTTAATATCTCAGCGTGCAAAGTAAAGTCAGATTTAAAGTGTGTTTTTCTGGTTTGTCTAACTTGTCTAAAATTCATAACAATAATTACACTGAGGAAAGTTTTAATACATGCACCTTTTTATTTTATGTGACATTACAAAAGTATTGTGCACCCAGGAACTATTGCTAACATTTGAGGATGAGCTGCTGAGGAGCATTCTTGAAAGCTGCTTATGTATCTGTCTAAAAAGAATGTGAGCTTGATCTCAAGCAGCTGTTGCCTTGCAAGAATACCCAGAGCATACACTGGTTTAATATTTAGTTTATGAGGACAATGCAGAAATCTGTATCATACTGTATCATCTAGTTTAAGAAGTTCTCTGTGATTTTTCTTAAGGGGAAATTTTGAATATCAGTGATATTTCAATTTGAAAATTAATTGTTCTTGTCTAAGGAAAATGAAGACAACCAAACCAGTTGCTTCTGCTGTTGCCATTCTGCACAAGAAACTCCTGAAATACTATTTGGTCAAAGAATCAAAGGCAAAATATAAATCTTGGACTGATGAATCATTGAAATTAACCACTGAAATTAAGAAATTAATGGTTACATAAAATAATTTTTGGGAACAAAAGAAATGCCATACAATATATGATGTCTCACCTAGATTCAGTTCAACCCATTAAAAATACTGAGAGCCATATTCCTGAGTTTCTGAGGTTTTACTACTTAATTACAGAGTCAATACAAATTTTTGTGTTGTTAAACACAGCTGCTGTTCTTTTGGATATATTCAGGACCTTGCTATTTTTTGTTTATTTTAAAATGTGATTCCAGACACAAACAGATGTAATGACATAAGTATGTCTAGAGAGTCTGTAACATTATTTACTCTACCAATTTATTGCAAAGATCTACCTTACTGTTAATGAGTATGATTTATCTGTTCAGGAACATACTGCATTAATAGTACTTTACAACATAGGTTACTATAGTAACACTTCTGTGTAGTTTTAGGCTCATATTCCAGTATATCTTATTTATTTTTCAAGTGCTTTTTGTGAACATTTTTAAATTAGCTTATCGCTTGAAAACATTTGTGAAGGACTTTTTTACCTCAATATTATTTAATATGGTTGTTATGGCAACAATATATTTCTCTTGATATTTTACCTACGAAAAGACAGTGGCTGTATCTCAAGCAAATGAGGAAAGAAAAATGTTCATTTGCTTTTATTTCTACACACATGCCACCACATAACAATAGTGAGATTAGCATGAAGTATAAAAAGGGTTTGGGCCGTGCCTTCCTCATCTTAGGTTTTATACTGACACACGCAAAATCTTGATCCGTAAGATTGATTAACGTACATGATGATGTTGCTGTTGCAGGCTTTGTGGTGAGATGTTTAGCTGATATGAGTTAATTTCAGACAAAATAGTATTACGAAGAGCAAGGTATATTGCAAAGACTATTGTGAAGTATATTAGCAAAGGGTGCAAGGAGCAGGGCTGAAATTAGAATGAAGCAGCATCGTGCTGGTCTAACAGTCTTACTGGCTTGGCTGGCACTCCAGAAAGCTATGCCAGGGAAGAGTCTGCTTGCAAGAGCTGTCTCATCTAGCTATATACTGTAGGCAAGTAAATAGTGCAAGAAGTATTGTTATCTTAATTTTGCAGGTAGAAGATAAGCCTCCCTTACTTTGATCCTCTCCCGGTAGGAAGAAGATCCTAAATAGAGGACTGTGGTGTGTCAGGATCTTACAGTCTCTGGCATGGGTCTCTAGCACCTTACAAAAGTTCATATTTAAAACATTTTGGGGGGGCAAAATGAGAGAAGTTACTTTGTCAAAGCAAATTCTTAGATCCTTGGTGCATCATATCTATTTACCAGGCAACAGTGTATATATATACAATCCTCCATTCAGGTGATTCAAATGTAATTAGATTCTGGGATTAAAATGGATAATTTGTATTTGAGAATGTAAGAGTGACTATATGGATAAAAATCTTTTGCCCTCAGATTCATGCAATTATGGAACTGTGTGTGTTGGTATGGAAATTTAGCTTATACTTTTTAGATAACAGATGTTTCAAATAATTTCATAACTGATACTTATGTTGTTCAACTTCAAATGCATGGTTCAAATTAAAATTACCATTGCAATAAAAATATCAATCAGTGCCCCTTCAAGGTTTAAGAAACAGTGGTACAGCCTAGAGTCATATTAGGCAGAATTTAGATTACTTGTTTTGGGTAACGAATAAGCAGTTTCTATGTTTATCAGCAGGTACATAATCTTTAATTAAAATGACCAGAACAGCAATATTAAGAACAACATGGTATTTCTTAGACTAAGAGTTATAATAAAATGTTGCAATAATTATTTCTAATGTATATCAGAGTATTACAAACTAAGCCTTTGGATCCCTTACCCTGAGAATTAATCATTACTAGTTAATTGAATTTGTGATCTGACAAAACCCTATCTTCACCATCAAACAGTCTCTAAACAAATACTGAAATTCTGCTAAAATTTAACTACTTATACCAGTAAGTGGCACAAGAGTCTACTGCCTGTGTCTCTGCTGAGCAAAGTGGTTATTGAAACTTGCAATAATTCAAGTTTTATAAGACTGTACAAAGAAACACTTTTATTAAAAAGAAGCATATAGCCAAGAGAGAGCATTTTATATAAAACAAAAAAATGTCTAGGAAGTAGAAGCAGTAACAGATAGCTGCGTGTAAGATAAGGCAGAAGTAGTGTAGTAAAAGTTGTTGACTACAAAAACTGTGTTGCTGGTTTGTATTGTGTTACTGGTTTGTATTGTTTTTAAATGGGCTGTGAATTATATATTTATAATAAGTTCAAAATTGAATAACACAGTAAACATAATAATTCAAGATAAATCATTCATGGACAGATCTGGAGTTAGTATGAATTCGTGCAGTGCTGTGATGTCCCTGAGGAGCAGCCCCATGACTCTTTGCTAATTGGATAAGCTTGCAGGTGTTCCTGAAAGCTTTCCTTTGGGTCTTCATAAATGGGTCATTTTGTGTAAACCTTCCCCCCGTTTTGGTGCTCTGAAAGTAAATGCTCAAGCATGGGGATTATTTTTGAAAAATGGATTAACCCTTTTTTTTTTTAAGAAACTATGTACTCTAAGATACACTTCTAGTTTATGATCTGTCAAGAATACACTACTGTTTTCTGATAATGAGAAGCGTACATTGAAAATCTGCCTGTGACGCGCCTGATAAGCAAGAGAGAGATTTTAAAGGAGGTGGAAAGCATCTAGGATTCACTTCTGCATGATACTCACTTGTTTATCTATAAAACTGTGACTTTAATTGTGCTCTTCCATCAGGAAAAAGGTGTGCTAGCCTCTAGGATCAAGGACCAGGATCTTGGAGAAGTCCTGCTGTTAATTTTACTGGAACTACATTTGAGGGTGTGTTATCAGAATGCTAATCTCTATCTCTGTTCACATTTAATGGTATGCAGCAAAGCAGACAAACACTTCAACTGTATCTGTTTCTTTGGAAGTTGAAGCTTCTGCTTTATTTTGAAAGAATAATAAACAATGAAAAAATTGCATTGATTGTTTTCTGATTTTGCTGAGCAAATAGGCTTTTTAGCTTTGGAGAGATTCCACCCCCACCCCCTTTGCATTCTAATGCTTCTGTTAAACTGGGCTCACTACACGGGTCCCAGGCTACAGCAGAGTCCATATTAATTCAATGTCAATCAGTTAGAATCAAGAGGTCACTTGTAGATCGTGCTGGGATCCCTATCTCTTCTGAACTCAAACCAGTTGTCTTCACTGTTTCTTGCAGGAAAAGGATAGAAAATAGTGGATTTAATGCTTGAACTAGAGGATGTGGCTTCAGTTTGTCTGAAATATTTCCTGGACGTTGACTGCTGTGCAGTCTAGAACCTGGCTGACTACTCAGTTACAGTTTGCTTTTTAGGCCAGTTTTTCAATCTGTGTTGAACATGTCTCTCAAAAGCAAAGGCTATTTAAATCAGTGTATCTGTATAAGCTGTGTGGACTCCCTGAGTTTGAGTGAGCAGACAAAGACTTGACACTGATCCAGAGAACTTCTACTAGAAATGTTATTCCACTGTGTGTGGCTTTCATTGCATTTCAGTAAATGTCTGACTTGTAATAAAGTGTGTTATAATATATGTTCACTTTTGATATTCTGAGGAAAAAAACCCACTTTTTCATAGAGAGAATTGAAATGTTTGAAGTGCAGCATAATAAGCATTTGTATGGCAAACCTTTTTCATGGGGATTTGTCATACCAAATATTTAATTAAATTGAGGTGGAAATAGTGTTATTCATGTGAACCAGTTTTGTTAGAATAATTAAACTGCTTCAAAAAGATTTCTCTGCACTTTCTTTCCATATCAAGTGCAGATTTATATGGGAACCCTTCAGTAAAGAGTGGGTTCACTTTCTTCAGGTCACTAATAAACACTAGACTTTGTCCCCTACCCTGGAAGCCAGAAAAACTAATTTAAACTGTGTATGTTCTCAATGAATGGCAGTTACTGATGACGGTTTATTTAAAGGAAAGTAAAAGAGAAAGAGAAGATAAATAGGATAACAGAGGAAAACAAACTATGCTTTCCTAAATACAAAGATAATGTCAAGTCTTCCTCTCTGACTTCATTTTGAGAGGCAGCTAAGCAACTGACTGCTTGCTACCTTCCCCAGTAACATTTCAAGATTAGCACCTTCAAGCTCCGAGGCTGTATCACTTCTTTTACTGGGCAGCGAGACCTCATGAAAGCTGAAGCTGACTGTGATGTTGAACTCCTGTCATTCCAGCAGCCATTCCTGTTCCTAAGCGAGTTCTGCTCTTCAGCAGCAGCACTGCAGCAAACAGCGCTACACATACCCCTGCTGCCCAAAGGAGATTTCATGAAGTCTCCTCTTTTCTCTAAGGTTTCAAGCTACTGTTATATTAATGTGTATGCTTACCCCAGACATACATCAGTTGCCTTGCCAGGCTCTCACGGTGCCTAATTTCCTCTCCTTTATGACATGACTGTTTCTTAACAGAAATATGAGAAAATATATGCACAAGGTATGTGTGTTTCAGGTTTCCCTCTTAGCTTCTCTTGTTTTCTGATCCTCTCTGTGAGGATCTGGCATTCTTTTCCAGCTCTCTAGCTGGGGGACCTAGCAAGCAGGTTGGCATATATTTCAGTGACAGAGGGAAGAACTAGTTTTTGCAGTGTAGATATAATTGATTCCAGAATATTATCTTCTGAAAGAGAAAGCCTAGTGATTTAGAAAGATGACTTTGCTATAGGAAAAGCTAGAAGTATTGTTCAGTATAAAGTAACAACCTTTTGTTCCTGTGAAATGGCAGTCAGCAGTGGGCACAAACTTATTCTGTAGATCTAAAAAGTCCGGGTAAATATATATATATAAAAAAAATTTTTCTCCACACCAACACTGAATATTCCTCAAAGTCCTGCAATATATAACCTTACTCGTTATTTCCAAAAACAACATTGTAAACGTGTCTCTGCATGCCAGAAAATTGAGATATGTCTTTGGGCTTTAGGTAACTTAAACATTAAATGCATGCACCACAGAAAAAACTACATTGCCTTTAACTAACTATGAAAAAGCAAAAATCTGTTTTGTTTTGTTCTGGTTCCTGCCGCAAGGGGCTATGCTACTGACAGCCTAATCGCCACTACATATCCCCCTTACCAGTCCTGCCTGTCTGATCATGAGCTCATATGGGGACATGTTCACTACATCAGTCCACTGACCTCTGTGACATCGGGAGGGGGGGTTTACAACTGCCCATTAGGAAGGTAGCCTGTAATTAGATTGGGTTAAATTTAGCGTAAAGTTGCACTCTTCATCTGTGTTATAGCAATGTATTCTGCCTCAACAAGTAGAATAATTTGCGTGATTGTGCAATAAACAAAATTTACAGGTGCTGATCTGTAGGTAAAACTTATGGTCATTATTCATGTTTTGTGTTAGGTGCAAGTTTAATCAAATTTGGGTGCATATAGCTTGTTGGAGATGAATGTGAAAGCTTCCTAGGGAATTAGATACTGTCAAATTGTCACAACACTGACTTTTTATGTTAAAGTACATACTGAGATATGAGGAAAAATGTTTCATGTGTGGAAAACCTAGCTCTGTATTCAGTGTTCTGTGCAGAATCGATGTAAAGTATCAGCTAGTGTGGCTGCAATGGTAAGAGAAGAAGAAAAAGCACATTTTGAAGTAATGAGTTGGTGATCTGGAATCATTATCGTTCATTTTATCATTCCTTTACTTTTCAAAAAGATTAAGACTTCTGCTTTCTTGGCAGATGGAGTTGGTGAAAATAAAACTGCTTCCGTGTTTGTGTATATGACTGTATTGCATCCAGTTTTATTAGTAAATTATTTTCCTGGAAAACCATATGTTGGTCAGCTGTGAGAGAAGCTATTATGTAAATCTCGAAAAGATTTTGTTTATAAAACAGAATATTCATATACAGGGATTGAAACTCAAAAAAAAACCCAGCTGTGAAGAACATGGAAAATTCTGGACTCTGCACTTACTGGCAGTTTAAGTTTGAACAGATGCACATCCAAAAAGCACGGACACTTGTCTGCCTGTGAAAGTGGTGTTTTTTCAAATTAGTCTGTAAGTCTTGCATGAACACATTTTTAGTACCTTTGCTTATGGTTAGAAGAGAAAATAATACTGGCTCTGTTCTAAGAACTGTAACTCAGAAGTGGACAGACATTGCAGGAGTGTAAATTCAGTGCAATGGTAAAATAAGTTATGACTTTTCCATTTATTTGTTTTTCTGATTGTTTTTTTTCCTGTTTGTTTGTTTGTTTCTACAGCAGGGAAGAGAGCAACTGAGGCGCTGTTGAGTTGCTTCATCATCTGTTTCTCAACTCTTTGTTCAAAATCCCTGATTAGAAGCTTATAAACCATGTTGTCTTCTGGACACAGGTGAGGATATTAAGGCCTTTCCTATTATGTCACTATTGCTTTGCACTTCTAATATGTTTGCCATTTTTGTCGGTGAATTATTTCTCAGCAGAAGCAGAAATTCACCTGCACAAACTGCATAAGAAAGAACAAGGGTTGCTGGAAGTCTCATTGAAAAACAAGTTTATGTGTGTTTGTGTTAAATTCCTACTAAGGTCAGTTGTGTCACATTTTATGTTTAATGAAGAAAAGGGCTTGGACTTGTTAAATACATTATTTACACTTAAGCTGTTTGCCCAATCTCAAAAAAACCATGAGTGACTTGCTGACAAATAAAAATTTTAAAACTTGGTCTGTTAATATAATGTATCAACTTTGGCTTTATTGTTTGCCTTAGATTTTTAGAAATTTCTTTACGAGTTCTTTAATATTTTCAGGCTTTTCTTTTTTACAACTTGGAATAATCCTTTGTACTTAATGGAAGATGAGACTTAAATTACCGTTTGGTCTAAGGAAAAAATATGCCTGGTAAAATCATGACTTTCTAATTTGGCATTAGTTCAACACACAAGATCAGAATTTGCTACTAATTGTAGCCCACAGTTCATTTTTTCTTCAGTTCAAAATAAAATACGATGTATTCAGCTTCCACAGCTTGTTCTACAACTTTTTCTAATAATTGTGCTGTGTACACTTAAAACTTCTGCTGAAGATTTTTTAGAAATCATTGCTGGATTGTGCAATGCTGTCCGTAAGGGGGTGTATAAGCACAGGGGGACGATGCTGCAGTTCAAAACATGAAAAAGGTGAAAGTAAGCAAAATCCTACCAAAAAGGAATCCATTGTTGGGTAGTCTGAAGCAGAATAGAAGTGTTCAAAAGCACAGATGATGAGAACCTGTAGAGACTCTTTCCCAGTTATTGTCGATTAGATATGGTATGATTTTATTGAAAATTTTGCAGTAATCTGTTGCAGAGTTCTGATGTCTTTGTAACACTGATTATCAAAACATGGTAAGGATGGTATCAGGTGCCTTAAAAGAGTTAGAGGCATCCTTTTGTGCACAATACTCATGATTACAAAAAGATACGTCTCTCAGTAAGGAGATTTCTACTTACAAACCTGCATTGCATAAGAAATGATGAAACGTAGGAGGTACATCTGTCCTGCTTTGTTTTCGCTTGAGTCTGTTTAAGTTATGTTTATTATATTCTTACCCTGTGTCTTGAGAACCGAGGCATAAATTGAGCTGACTGTATTATCCTTCGCAATCCTATGAAAGGAGATGTAAAATAATTGCAGGTGTCATTGGCACAGCAAGAGATATTAGAGATTAAAAGCTGGCATCCTTTGTACAATGCTGAATGCCATGGAAATAATCAGTTTGCCTGATAAAGTTTATAAGCAAGAGAGGAAATTAAACACAAACCTATTCAACATGATGGACCTTTCTCAAAATCCCAGGTTCCTGGGTTTGTTGACAGGACATATTTAGCAAAACAAACTAGTAAACAAGTAGCACAGAAGTCTAGAGGCTATTGGGGGTGTATATATTTAATTCTGGGGTGCAAGAGGGTGAGAAGAATCTCTGTCAGACAGACAAAATGCTTTATCCTTTGATATATGTTGCCTTGAACTATTTAATTCTGTTCTGCTCTGGTGTTAGGTTGAGTCTGCTTTGCTGTTATTAGCATATGCCAGTTATTTCATTAACTGACTTCGTTAAATGCCTGGAGACATCCTGTATCACTTAATGAAGTCAAACATGGAAAACCTCTCTTGTAGCTGTATAAAGCAAGTGTAGTTAAGAAAAATATTTGCATACTATAATTGTTGGAGAACATTAGAACAAAGCATTTGAAAGAACAGACCGTACTAGTTATTGGTCCAGAGACCTGAATTGTAGCTCTGAGGCTGAAGCACTGCACAGCCTTATGAGAAGCGAGGAAAAAAAGCAATGTGATTGGTTTTATAGTCTTCTGCATATATAACATTCGGCTTTGTTTAATACTAATATTTTTCAGCTGCCATTTGTGGATTTAGTTGACTGAGTTCTATGAATATTAGTGAGTCATGCACCTAAATCTACTTAAAATATCTAAGCTCTTATTTACTATTCAGCTGTTCCGACTAAAGTCCAGAAAGAACATCAGGGTCACATCCAGATTGGGTCGGTTCAGCCTTCCGCCCTTCCAAGGCAGCTTAAGTGAAATTTCCCGTGGTTTACCTAAGAACAAGCTAACTGACATACTTGCATTCTTAACATGTGGTGTATGCATAATATCAGCAGAATAGAAGCAGAGTACATGCACACATAGCTTACTGACCATGCACTTACTGTAAATGAACTTTAAACAGATTTCTTTTATTATTATTTTTTTCCCCTGTGCATGAATTAAAAATGTTCTGGAAGAGCTGAAATGAGCATATAGAATTAGGAGAAGTCCCCAGAGCATACAGAAAACTATTTTAAGACTAACTAGCTTATCTTCCATGTATAGCAGGTTTTGCCATGTGACTTTCAGTATACAGAATTTTCAGGAACTGGTCTGGCATAGGTAGTACTTACATAAGGGAAATTCTGTGTAACAAAACAACTACTGTATCAGAGAGGGAACAAGAAATGTGTGCAAGCAGAACCGCAAAACATTATCACCATAACAGAGAGCCTGTTCTCACCACAGCTGTTTAATTAACACAAGAGGGAATCCTTGGGAAGACAGATGAATGTATCAGTTTTGATGTTAATATTTCTTCCTTACAGTCACAATAATGATTAAAAAAAATGCAGTAATACACTTAATGGGCCTCAAAACAATGTTAATTGAACTGGAGGCTAGAAAACTGGGCTGTTTTATGATAAATGATTGAATTTTCTCCAGTTTTTCAGTTTGGCTCAGTTGGAAAGGAGTGAGATTTGACTAACTCTGAATAACTGGAGTCAATCCTCACTTCTTGCCCAAGGCTCCTTAGTTAACTCACTTGAGTGAATTCACCTCAATAAAAAGAATACAAAAAATTATTTGCTCATTAAATCTGAAGCCCTGAAGTGGTCAGGTAGTTGGACTAGATGGTTGTTGTAGGTGTCTTCCAATTGAACTATTCGATTCCCTCTCTCTTTAAGGGTTACTAATGACTTAGGTGTTGAACATGGACCCTGCTGGCCTTCTATACATACAGATGCACTTCTCCCAAAGATTAATGATCTTTGATCAGTGATTAAACTACCACTCAAATGGGATGGTTTGGTGCTACATAGAATACACAATTTTGCTTTAAAAAAAAAAAAAACAATTCAGTGCAAGAAAATCATTGCTCTGGGAATACAGACTTCCTAACACAGTGTTCTGCACAAGCTTAGTTTATGTGTCTAAATCTGTATTTGAAAGGGAATGGCTCATTTTGAAAAAGCTATGAAGAAACTGAATTGCTAGGTGGATGATATGAAAAAGATAAGGTACTGACAACTCTTCTCATTGTTAATCTTTAAAGATTTTACCTGGGACAAATTCCTCTTGCTGTTGAGACAACTACACCCAATAGAGCTGTTAGATAACATATGGAAATAATATTTTCCTGCATTTAGCTTTCTCTGACTTCTTGTTCTTGCAGAAAGTGGTGTCAGATAAAAATAATCTTGTAGCAAACTTAATGTTTAGCCTAAAATTGTTATAGTACAATGTATATACAAATCAACATAACAATTGATAATGGCAGAGCCTACTTAGTTGTCTTGAACTTCTCCTAGAGAATTTATATTGAGAGCTACAATCCACAAACAAGGATAATGTCTGCATTTCAATTTTTACAGCCTTACAGCTGCTCTACGCTAGTGCCTTGCTGTTTAAAGTGAATCTCATTGTTCACATTTGCACATTTCTTCCAATAAATTTGAACAGTGCCTTTGCTTCTCTTCCTGTGATTGAATTGTTGAACATTTCAGTAATTTCTATGTCAGGCCACCTCTTATTTCAGTTTTCACTGCCAGCTACCCACTGACAAAGTGGTTCATTTCTATTTGCATTATTGTTTGCTACATTGTTTTCTGTCTTGTTCCCTTATTGTTGGCTGCTTATCAGATGTGACTGAATCTTGTATCGTTTCTCAGGAATCTTCAGTCTTTCCCAGGCTCTCCATTCTTCAACAACATTTGTAATAACAGTGAACAGAATGATGTCATCTTAGGCCACATTCTTTCTTCCATGTTACTATTTTTATACTTGTCCTCTGATCCTGTATTGATCACTTTTATAGGATCTGTTTTTAAAAAAAACCTAATACCTTTTCTTGTCTTGTGTTGTTTTCTCATTTTTAACTCTAGCAGATCCTTTTGTGATTTACTCATGTATTTTCTAAGGCAGGAGAATTTGAATAAAATAAAACTTGAACTAGTCGTTGGATTCTCCTTCTACCTCCCATCCTCCACAAGGTTACTTTGTTACTTGCTTTTTGTTCTTCTTCTCACTTCTTTAACTGCCTCTCCTGTCTATATTCGCATATCTACATTATAAAGACACCTTTGTTG
The DNA here is from genome assembly GCF_047370975.1 of Nipponia nippon. NCBI lineage: Eukaryota > Metazoa > Chordata > Aves > Pelecaniformes > Threskiornithidae > Nipponia > Nipponia nippon. Next base: position 47,113,878 of record NW_028262369.1, on the reverse strand, counting down.
ACCCAGAGCTACGTTCAGAGCCTGCCCTTTTGTACACAGCATTTCAAAATGCAATCTTTCTTTTTACATATCCTGCCAAATGTTTCTGTGTACGTTGTTGTTTCCTTTCACTTTAACCTGTAACCACCTATCTCTGATAATTGGGTTTTATATTCTGCAATCAGTAAAAGTAAATTCATCTTCCTGGTTTCTCATTTTACCATGTCTCCTCTTTGCTCTCCTTTAGATTACTCTGTGTGTTTTTATCTTTTTCTTCATGCCAGACATTTCATCCACTATTATCCCTCAGCACAGTCCTGCAGCTCCTCCTTTGTGCCTCCACATGTAATGCACTTGCTGAACTCTCATGAAGCCATTGTCACTGCTGACCTCAGAAGCGTAGCACAGTGCTTGGTGTCCAAAAAGGCCTTCTGAGTCTTGTTTGTGATCTGAGGCAAAATTTAAAGTAAACCTGTCCTTATGTTTAATGTTTTCTTGACATTATTATTTGTTAGCCTTTTTACAGAAGTTGTATAGCAAATAAGCTTCAACTTGCCAAATGCCGCTTCTGGCCAGTATGATTGATCTCCGGCAAATATTTGTCCAATTTACAGCTTTGCTACTGCCAGAGATGAATAGAACTTTTCTGGTGCAGTGATGAAACTTCTGGTATATTCATATGTTCTCAAACAAGTTACAGGTTGTCAGCTGAGGCACATTAACCTACCCCATATGTGTACTCCTTGCTTATTGCCAATACAAAATAAATTGGATTTACTTAAAGCATCAGGAACAAGCTGTGGTAATGATCACAAGAACTTTCAACAGCAGCAGCTTAATCTCTCACCAGCTTTGAAGTTAACCCTGCTTTGAGAGGGGGCTGCGCTAGATGATCTCCCAGTCCAGCGTTATGATCTTGCTTTTTGCCTTGCTTCCTCCTCACAAGATCCTGAACTCAACCATCTCATGGCCATTTTGTTAGATTCTCCTCCAGCCAAACAATGCCAAATGTGTCCTGATAGTCAGCTGTAACCAGACGAGTCATCTCAAAAGAGTATTTTCTAACTATATCAACAGAAGATTTTTTCATATGAATTACTACTCTGAGGCATGCTTTTTGCTGTGTCACAGGTACTATACCTGTAAGGAAATACAGACTTCATCTAAACTTAAATATATTTGTTTGAAGGTTGAGTTTGCTTAAAATGGCTCATATCTCAATATTTTTCTGCAAACTATTCTCATCTGATTCCCTCAATATGTAGAGTTTTAGAAGTAATCCCTATGGACTAGTGCTTGTCAGTATTTTTGGCATTAGTTCATGAAGACAGTCCCTGGACTCAATGGATTCTTATAAACAGAGCACAAAAATGTGCATTACAATTAGGAAGTCTTCACCTTGGAGAGAATTTCATTATTATTCTTTGTAAGTGGTGGGTATATTATTGTCAGGTAATTTCAATAACATCCTGGAGATATTGCAATAACTAGCAGCTCCTGGTGTAGCAAGTCGTTACCAGAGCATTGTGTTTCTATGTATGTGTATTTGAATACATCATAGTTTTTGAAGAGTGAACTATTACTGACCTTGAGCAAAGATATATGCGTGATTAGTCTGTGCTAATAAAACCTTAGTTATCAGCAAACCACAGCTTGAACGATGTAACAGAGGTTAACGAAATGTGCAAATACAAAACCATAGTATAGGTCTTGAAAGTACAAACACAGCAAGATACTAGAGGTATCAGAGCTATAAACAACTCGCCAATGGTCATTAAATTACTGCAACCTCGAGAGCTGCTAAAACAAGTTTTAGGGATAGCAGAGAAAACAAAGAGCAAGTATCCATCACATTAAAATACATAACCATATACAATAAATGCACATATAATGTACAATTGTGAACCAATGAGAAGAGAGCTAGTAACTGCACTGTGTTAAAAAAAAAATGTAAAAATTACCCCGTGTGCCCAAGAGCAAGGTGGAATAAATTATCAACATTATGCTCCTCACAAAGAATGTGGGATGCTGACAAATTGTTGTGACCCCCCTCCCTCTTTCTCCTTGAGGGAACCCAGCAACATCAGCTGTGAACCTAGGGGAGCATAGAAAGAAGAGAAGCATGGAAACCTAGAGTGAACAGAAGAATACAAGAGAAAGAAGTACATATTAGAAAATTTGTGAATGTCAGTTTTAACTGTCTTTATTAGCAACAAGTTGCATAACTGGACTAATAATAATCCTTCAGTTAAACTTGCAAGACTTTACTTAGACGAATAATAGATTCCTACCTTCACTTAGAAGGTATATTTCTCTAGCCTACATAAATTGCATGGATTGTTTGGTATGATACCACCTGCCCCTGTGGCTTGGATGTTAAATTTGGAAGCAGCAATGCATGATGATGTCAGTTGTCACAACGGTTCTTTAGCCCAAGTCCTGTAAAAGTTTTTAGACACCTATTTCCAAGAACATCTCTGAGACTTGGCTGTCTTTCAAAGTACTCAAAAATTTTCCCCAAGGTGAACAAAGAAAGAAGTGAAAAATTTCTCTTTAATCCTTTGTACAGAAAGATGGGATCATGTTATGGTTCTTTAGCCCAAGTTCTGTAAAAGTTTTTGGACACCTATTTCCAAGAACATCTCTGAAACTTGGCTGTCTTTCAAAGTACTCAAAAATTTTTCCCAAGGTGAACAAAGAAAGAAGTGAAAAATTTCTCTTTAATCCTTTGTACAGCAAGACGGGATCTTGTTATGGTAGACCCTCACTGGGAAAAGGATGCATCTGCTAAATTTTTCCATTTAAGACAAGGTGATCAATTTCGTTGTGATGCTCCATCCCCAGCAGAATTTATTCAAGTGGGTTGGATTAGGTCATGATAAACAGATATGATTGGGCTTTGAACTGGGTTGCATTCACAGTAAATAAAATAATTCCTGTTAGACCCCTGTAGTGGCAGATACTATTTTGACAAGCTTAGTGTTAGTGACTAAAAAGCTATGGAAAGATCCACATAAACTGCAGATTCAGGGGGACACTCTGTTACTGACTGACAACTGGCATTTAGGATTTTGCCCTAGAATATTATTTTAAAGAATGATGCTCTAAACTGAAATGAGAAGTGTTGAATCAGGATTAGCTGAAATCCTTTCATCCAATAGTGATTACTCTGTCATTCAAGTGGATATTGCCTGATCTAAGATTCTGTGCTTAGGTAAGGTAGGCAAGAAGTTTGTTGATAATAAAAGGTCTGTGTACAAAGGTGCATAATCCCAAGCCACAAGCTTCAATCAAGTGATGTAGTTTTCATCTGGTAAGGAACTAGCTTTTAAATCATAGACTTCTAAGTCAGGTAGCGTGATCTAGATAACTTCTTAAATAGCTATTTTAAAAGAAGATTAAACATTGTGAAATGATTTATTCATAGAATCATGGAAAACATTATGTTGACTCTGGAGATCATCTGTTCTAACCCTGCTCAACACAGGGCCAACTTCAAAATTGTTGGCTTCCTCAAGCCCTCATCTGCGTTTAAACATCTCCAAACATGGAGATTTCACAGCCTTACTGACAAATCCATTTTTTTTACTGCCCTCATTTCTCTCAGCTCCCTAACTTGGTGGCCTTTCAGCAGATTTCCTGCAGCATTTCAATGTCTGTCTTGTTCCGGGGAGCCCTAAGCTGAACTTAGTTCTACATATGAGGCTTTATGAGGGCAGAATGGGGGAGAAAAACTTTTTCACTCAGCCTACTGCTTTGCTCAGCAGGCTTATTAATGCAACCCAGTGTGCAGTTGACCTTCATTGTCTCAAGGACACAATTTTGACTCATTTTCAACTTGTCTACCACAGAAGAATTTTTGCTAATACAGTCTTACTGCTGATATATTTTTGACATTTAAGTATCTCAGTAACCATTTTTTTCTCTGCTTAAAAAGAAATACTCTACTGAACTGAGGAATTAAAAAGCAGGTGCATTGACTTCTATTTACTTTAGAAAAGAAAGTTTCAATCAAGATTACCTTATGTCAGTTGTTTAAATAGCAGTTTTCCCATTATTTATGAACTAATTCATAAAACTGGCTTCTTATCCTTTAAATGCTGTAACGCAAACATAAGATGACTAAAATCAGTGTAGGTTTTCGAAATAGTTTTAATGTTAGATGTACAAAAATGCAAGTTCAGTAATTTTTGCAGGAAGATATACATTTCTCAAATCACAATCTATGTTGCAATATGAAATAATTAAACAAAGAATTAGAAATACTTTAAAAGAAAAACTTCTACTTTCTTTTTTTTTCTTCTCATTTTTTTCAATCACTCAGGTAGTAGACTAATGCCATATAAGAGCAAAACACTTTACTAGGAGTAAGACGCTCTTTTTTTCAAGGATATGATGCAGTAGAGATGAAACCTGCAACAAATTTTACTTGGTTTTGGGTGACAGTATGGGTTACAAGAAAGTGCCTGGTCTGATAAAATCTTAGTTGCACATTGGGCAAATCATCCACTTGGTACTACCATAACTTCCTTTAGAATAGGACAGTGGCATAGTTTGAGATGGAGAGCTAGAAAAAACAGCATAAATTGCTCAGAATATTTCTCGTAAATGTGGATGTTATTTAAAATGAGAAGCCAAGGTGATATTTGTTGCTTCTGCTTTTAAAAACAATTTCTCATGTTAGTTTTAAAGATTCTATGCTTTTGTATGTAGCCTGAGCAGCATTTAAGTTTTGATGTGTTCAAAGACTAGAAAGAATGGTGGATTTATAAATGGTAGAGGATTAAGCCTTTCTCCAGCAGTAACCTGGAAAAGTTCTGTAATTTTTTTTGTTTAATTTTCATTTCAAATAAGGGCTTTAGCTGAAATGCTACTTTGTCTGTCCCCTAAGCAAACATCAAGGGTTTGATCTGGGAGGCTGAATACTCTCCTTGTAAAGTTTGTGCTGTATGTTTTTTCCTGTCCCAGATTTTCTCAGTATATAACATTTGAGCATGACAAATACTCTCCAAGAACTTATATGATTAAATTTGTACCAGTCTGGAAAGAATCATAAGTTGTATATAAATGAAGTCTCTGCTTTCCATCTTCTACAGTCAATCCCGTTATGTGTATAACAAATGCCTAAATAAGAAAAAACCTGTAATGTTCAATAGATTCTGTTGTAGCATCAATCCATTTATGCTGCTTTTGTCATCTGCGGAAGATATGTATTCAGAGAGTCATGCTGGCAAAAAGAGATTTAATATGTTTCAATGTCAGCTGGAAAACTTTGGGATAGTAGAACTATGGTGTTAGCATAAGCAAGGACAAATACAAATTGACTGAAGGAGAGGAGAGATGGGGAAATGGGTTCAAAAATCTCCAGAACCCTACAAAACTGAAAAGGCAGGCAGAAATAAACATATTTCTTTTCTTAGGTGCTGTATCTTTCTATTGTTTTGATTATTCGTACCTGGAATACTTGGAGTTTACTTTGCCCTTGGTGATTCTTCCAGAGATTTTTGTTACTGGAATAAAAGCCCTAAAAAGTTTGTTCATTAAAGCAAAACTGCAAAAGGCCATATAGAATTTCCCTCTTAGGAGAACTGTAGTGATAAATTGGAAAAGCACAAAATAAGCATAAGTAACAAAGCAATCCTAAGAAAATTTGTAGCAATTTTCTGTTAATGTCTTTAATCTTTCCAGTTTTTAAGCGACACCTGTAAGATGTTGATTAATATTTGGGCCCATTTCTGACATTTGTTTTAATTTGAGTAGTAATTTGTGTGACTCAGTGTCATGGAAGATATTAGGAAGGAAGAGTATCAGTCATATCAGCACAGAGGATACAGAATAAAAATAAATGAAGTTTTCTGGAATGAATTTTGGACTTTTTTGGAAAAGACTGGCTCTGTCCTTGAAGAGAATAGCAAATGAAATCCGTGAAGACAAATTGTTCTGAGAGTTGATAGACATAGTATCACTGGGAAAGACAGAACATGTTTCTGCCAGGCATATTTGGGAATAGGGACTTGAATATTGTCATTAATCTTGTCATAGCTTATTCCTGCTAACTTCCACAACAAAGATGGATTTTTCTTTGTAGCAGTGAATGAATATGCTCTCCGAAGAAGGCTTTGACAATCCACCTTTTTCATATTCAGTTATTTTATGCATCTTTCATTCTTACTAGAATTAAGTAGCTCATTACTTAATAGAATCGTAATAACTTTTAAAAAATGCTATACCGTTACATGTTACATCCAAATCACTCTAAATCACATCAGATTGTTTTCCCTTTTTGATGTTGAAAGGTAACCCTGTTTAAGGCTCAGGTTATTCAATAATGAGGTCCACAGGCACTGCGGCGACTTGTGCTGGATTATTGAGGTCAAAATGCTAGTTCTTCAAAACTAAGAAATCTCTAGTGAGATTTCCTTCTCATTTCAGATTTCAACAACTATATCTCGTTGTACGCACTTTGTATTTACATCTTTGAAAACTGGAATAAATTGTTATCTGCTATCACTGTTCCGGAAAAAAACAAGAAAAGACCAAGGTAGAGAGATTGATCAGGAATTACTGATGGTCACTGTGAAAGTATGAGATAGTACAGAGATTCAGAAACGATCCTTACTGACTACAGAAAACTGCAGGAATGACTGGGAGACAGAAGAGTGAAGTCACATTTCAAAGACATACCAGGCTTCATATTGGGGTTCATGGTTCCAAAAACAGGTCACTAGGAGAGTGGTCTCAGAAATAATTATTTCTTTCATATGCCTGGTTTTGTGTCACATCTGCTTTAGACTGAGCAGAATAAATTGATATTAAAAAAAGTAGTTTGAGTTATATCTTATTTTTGATCATAACATCCATTTATTTCTCTGTGGGCAAATGTTCATAGCAGTGAACAAATTCTGTTCATAATCAAGGGAAAAAAGACTCTTGAGACGCTTCCTCTTCAGCACCAGGAAGAAAAATGTTTTCAAAATAGCTATAAACAGGAATTGCAAGTGTCTTCAGCTGTTCACTCCCTATTGCTTTGTAGCCAGCTTTTCATCACTGTCTGCAAGCTAGGGCTACATATGTTGCTGCAGGGACTCCCTTTTCCTCATCAGTTCTCAGCAGTCCAGGATTAAACATATCTGATTGCTTAATATGTATCCATTAAGCTAGTAATGAGTAATTGCTGAAATGGTTTCCTTCAGTGAATGAGTGGCTGACATTTTTCTGATGTCTTTTATTTTAAGAGCTTAAGTTAATTGAACTCTAAAGGAAAAGCTTCATTCTGAATCACTGAAGCCAGTGACATTTTTGTCATGACCTCAAGGGGAAAGACATGAGGCCACATGGGCACAATTTGGGAATTCCTTTTCTGCATGTCTGGTAATTCTGAGGTGCCACGATGGATGGGATTAAAAATCTGAACAGAATTGCAGTCCCAAAATCAATGCTATGCCCTCTGCAGCTGAGAATAATTTTTTGAGCAACTGGAGTTGTTTGTCGCTATGAAAGTGTTTAGGAGCTCTGCCTGAAGGGGAATGAATAATAACTGCTGGAAAAAATAGGCCCAGATCTGTACACATCCTGAAATCTCAGTTCTCAAAAAGGCACTTCATTGTGCTTACAAGTGTACATATTTAGATGCATGCATTTAATATATACATTTAATGCAATGAAATTAATGAGACCACTTAAAAGTTTCAATAGGACCAGGTGGCTAGGTAGTACAAAATGAGACTGACAAGAAAGAAGAGAGAGAAGGGAAGAGACAGATGTGCAGCAAAGTAGACCCAGCTTATTTCTATTACAGAAATGTATTTTCTAACAGAAGGTAAGTAGGATTTTTGCTGGAAGCATCCACCAGTGTTTTAAATGGGCTGATTGCAGATTAAATGAAATACAAAGAGGAGGAAAAGGCTTAATGTAGGAGAGTAAAAGAGGTATACAAATAATTGATGCTTTTGTTCACTAGTGAAATTGATTAAAAAACATCTTGAATTAAATCACAACTTTTTTCCCCCTACATCTTCATTTCTAAGTTGAATAAAACATAAGCCTTCAGGCTTCTAAGTGTGTAAGGTTTGCTCCTAATTAAATTTTTGACAAGCATTAAAAACATAAATGTAAACAAAAATGATTAATTGGACAATTTCATTTAGAAAACAGAAACTAAATATATCCAACAATACTGAATTGGCCAATAATTTTTCACTTCTTTCTCTTACAAATTAAATAATCTTTATAGCAAACCCTCTGAGGTTTTTTGATAATTTGTTTTCGCAAATGGTATATTGGAGAAGGAATCTCTTGTAAGTATGCTGATGATGGATCTGAAACAGTCCATCGCAAAAGAGCCTAAAGATATGTAGGAGGACTGTGATGTCCTTATCACTGAATATTAGTAGATCAATAAAAAGGAGAAATGGAGCAGCAGTTCTATATTTCTGACTATGAAATACAGGATTATTTGGCTTATGACCCTATTTTAACTGCTGTGATCTCCCTTGAGGTCACAACTGCTAGTTGTGGGGCCACCAAATGAGAGTGAAGCATTAGCCAGGAGGTGCAGAAATGAAGCTTGACAGCAGGCAGAGATGCCTTCCAGCGGAGACAGTTCCCCATGCTGCTCTGAACTGCTGGGTCTGTATAACAAGGAAGGTGTTCTCTGTTGGCTTGCTTTGATGTAAGTGGAAAAAAAAAAGCTATGAAAAGGTACGCTAACAATTTCTTATTAGTCTGTATTTGAGATCATTTAAGGGAAAAGTATAAGCTAGAATAGCTCTCCCCCCCACCTGTGCATTACTGTCCGTGTGGAGTCATGTGGCAAGTTAGTTTCTTGGGTTTGTTCACATTTGCTTCTTATTGTCTAATTATGATTAAACTTACTTCTCACTACGTCTGTTTTCTCCTAATAAGACTGTATTTATAGCAGTCCAAGTAAAACTTTAGATTTTGAACTATCCTGTAGTAATGATTTCTGTTATTACACATCAGTAAGCTGTCAGCCTTTGATAGATGATGCCTAATCATCTACTGGGTACAACAGCTGAAGATCCTTGTGCTGAGGAGGAAAATAAAGTCTAGTTAAAACTTGTGTTTGTAGTATTGTAAGTAGTGACAAGGATTCTGTACTAGGGCTCTATGAAAGGAAGGAAAACTGCAGTGTGCTCAGTTATTTTAGGAAGTTATCTCTCTGTGCTAAGCAGTCTGATGGAAATGAAAATACTCAATATTTTAAAGATACACATATAAACATTATTCACAGTTTATATTAATGGATATTTTTGATTTTCCCTCTTTTATTTCAGAGGCTTTTTGTAACAGTAGCAGCTAGGAATTTTTTTGTGTGTAATTGTTCCTAATTTTCAATGAGAAATGTTTCTATTTTCTGCTAAGAGGTAGTTTACTATATTACGCATTTGCATACTTGGGCGGGGGAGGGTATTCTGAAGGTCATCTCAGAGGCTCTCTGATGGTTATAACTTTTGTTTTCACTTGGATGATTGGCTACCATGAGAAAGTAAAAATTAACTTTTGTTTTTGATGTAAAAAGAAATTCAGGTACTGCTGGTACTGTAGTTGTGATTTTTTTTTTTTTTCCAAATTAATTAAGTAAATCAATATGCTGCTTCTGATGTTGAAAATAACATATATTCTGTGCAATCATGTCAGTGCTTGTCTTTCATCTGGCAATGAATCAGTGCTGCCAATACTGAAAATCAGAACAGGGAAATGTGCTAGAGTAAGAATACAACTTTATATAAATGATGTGAAAAGTGTTGGTACTTTACTGAGCAGTATTTTGAAACCTGGAAAATTCACAGGAAAATAAAAATATAATCCCCGTTACTGAGCCCAAATGATCTTTCTGGTACTGAGATTTTCCTTTCTTTGCTGTTCAGTCGTGTTCAGAATACTTGACCTCTGACATTCTCGTTAGTTCAAGGATGTTGTCCACCCCTGGTCCCTGCTGAGGAGTGGAAAGGAGATCTAGTGATGGACCCATTGGCAGCTGCCCACCCTGCTCAAGCCATTGAAGAGGGCATGGCCTGTGTTGGGGTCACCCTCGGCTTCTGGCTAAGCTTCCATTAGGGAGCAGCTGAGTCTTTGTTATTAACTACTTATTTGTAATGTGATTATAAGAGTTGAGGGCTGCACTGAACTTCCTGATGGATGAATACACAGGAGTATAACATTTTCTTTCTTCAACTGTTTACAAACTAAAATCAGGCTGAGTCATTAATGGATGGATATGTCTGCTTGCATATATAAGGTTACAGACTCCCATACTTGCACAATTAGATATTTTGATAGGAGCCAACATAAAGATTCATGACCATCTGAGGTGGGTTGTCACCACTCTCATCATATGTAGACAGCTCTATACATCTTATGTCCAGAATGACCATGTAAGTAAAAACTTCTGGCTCAGAATGAATTTGGGAAATCCTATTTTTTGAATGTAGTATCTCATACTCAATCCTTGATCACAGAACTTACTTGCACATTTGACTGCTCAGGCTTGTGTTAAATGAAATATCTGTAATGTTGTCTGAATAACAAAATAAAGCAAACTAGGATGGAATTTTAGAAAGATGGGAAGATAATACATTATGGTAGAAAGAAAATGAAGTGTGAGAAGTATTGAAGAGACAGACTGTTAAAGAAGAGAGCATTTTAGGAGATCATAGGAAGAGTGATGCCAGAATGAAGTAATGTGGAATTAATTGTAGGTTACATTATTCCATACATCTAAAAAACCTGAATTGGCTTCATTTCTGCATATTCAGTGGTTCCATTCAGAAGTTTGTGTATGTCTATTAGGGCATCATAGTTCTGCTTTAAGCAGAGGAAATAGTACTATTCTAAATATCAGTTTGCTGTAATTTTTGACAAATCGTGACTATTGTCTGGTGAGTAATGTCTTGTGATTACCTCTCTCTCTTAAGAGGCTGGACTATGACTGACTCCCGTAGAAACTACTATTCCACAGATAAATGTTTAATTATTATTTGGAATTGTTTGGAATCCCCAGATGAAAGACGCAGGAAGCGAAGAATGGCGACATGCTGTAGAATGCCATTAATTTACAGTAATTGACATATCCAGTGCAATCACTGAATTTTATGAAACAGTCAATAAGGAGCAAATCATACTTATTTGTAGTCACAAGGCTTTGGCTGTCTCTCTTGTTGCAGCAGCTGTGATTCATTTCCTCTACACAGGGAGCGGAAAATGGTTTCTTGGGACAGGGAAAGGGTTAGAAAGTGTCAGAGTTGCTTTTTCGCATAGACTTATGTGAGGAGCATCAGAAGTATGCAAAACATTACCTATGAGACTTTGATGGCTTGATATTTTCTTGCTTCTATTTGGAGAAGGCATTAACTAATTTAAAGCAATGGAATAAAAGGAACTGTTAGAAGGCTGAGGAAGATTACTAGATCACGGACGGCTTGTCTTTCTGGCTTTTGGCAATAGACTGTCCTTACAAATGATATTGAGGGGGCAAACCCAGACTGTAGTCTGAAGTGGGGCATAAAGGAGGAAGGGAGACACTTCTTCCTTTTGTAAATCTACTGTGATGAAATGGAAGTAGAAAACACAGCTTTTGTTTCAATGACTTTGCATAGATAATTGCTTAGTTATATATTTCCTTATCTTTGTAGATCCCAGAGACTTTCTCTAGATCTTAGGTGTAATTGTTGATTCAATTTCTGTTTGGAAGACTTTCCTGTATTTTACTCTCTGATCATAATAAAAAGGATGTATAAGCTCTTTTTAATTACGAAATAAATCCAAGATAGCAATAGAGACTAATAGTTCGGTACTCTGAGTTGATAAATTGCTATTTACAGTCTTTCTATCAACTATTTTCTATCGCAGCCTAGGGTTTTATGAGCAGAGCTGTGCACATGATAACATCTCTAACATGGTTTATTTAAATCAAGCAAGCCGCAATGATAAAAACACACCCCAATGCTGGATTAGTCAATTTCTTGTAACTGAACAGTACATCACTATTAAGGTTCATAATGGGTTTTGTGAACACAGTAGCTTCTCATCTAAATGAGATTTTATGCGATTTATATGTCTTTAATGCTAACTGTTCAAGATTTGTAGATGTTAAAATCAAATTTAAGTGCTAGGCTCAAATGTATTCAGATGTTAGTGTTGTTATTGGCTTTTCCCAAATGTCATCAAAATAGATGAGCACAGTAATAAATACCTCATGTTTCATAATATGCAAATAGTTAGAAGAGATTTTTCAACTTTTCCCTTTTTCAAATGGTAGATGGATTAATAACTGAGGTTATCATGAGTACAGAAACACAATAATGTACAGTGATTCATGAAGCAAGGTGAGAATAAATACTAACACTAAATAGGGAAAGAACATACTCTGTCATCTCATCTGAAATACTCTGTTCACGCAGTAGCTAATTGCTGCACTAAATACTGATCAATTGAAGTCTATCTGTCTGATTAAATTAGCATGTAATGGTATCTGAGCAATATAAGAATATATATCAAAGGGCCTGTTTCTGGTGAGTGGAGTGCAAGCCCTTCATTCTGTGTTATCCACCTCGTGCCAAAACACTGAAGCCCTCGGTGTAATGGGCAAACCAGGCTTCTGAGTGGCCTCTTGGCTTAGCTCTGGCTAAGGAGTGCACAACACAGCTCAAGAAGGATGATGCCGCAGTGTAGGGGACTTAGAGGAGCTTGAGGGGGTTGTTTTGGTCATTATGATTTGTTCTTTAAATCCTAAAGTGACTGATTTGTATTATTTTGATCATAAGATTGCAATAATTGAAATGTTTGCAACTTTCACCTGAGCATGATTCTACAAAGGGCATCAGAAAGTTAAGAGCACCAGACATGCCATGTGATGCTGGCTTTTGGCCCCTAAATAGCCAGTCTGCTCTGAAGTGATCAGCTCGTGATTGGCTGTGCTAGCTGCAGGACCAAAATCGTAATGCAGGGGTGACAAATTGATGTGTTCTCAATTTTTTAAAAAATATAACTTCAAATGAAATGCACTGAATGAAACATTCATTAATATATATCAGTGATGAGCTATGCTGCTGCATAATGAGGATTAAATACCACATAAGAAAGTGCTAAGCCTGTACAGTGAATATTCTTCAAGAAAATTTTCCCCAGATCAGTTGAGTCAATCAGCTTTTAAGTATGACTTGAACACAATCTGATCAAGCCACAGAATAGTTTTCTTGGTCAGAAATAAACTTCTGGCTTATGATGAGGTTAAACATTTAGAGCCTTCAATCAGTATTGGCTAGCTGAAACAGAAATGTGAACTAGAGCCGCTCACTGTTATGGGTCATAGCCTTTCCTCTCCTAAATACTATTAAAATGATAACTTGAGGGTGTTTTCAGTTAATGAGGTAATTACACTATCCTGGATTTGACCTTGGAGTTTATTACTCATTTAACAAGAAATGAGAAGCTGAGATATGTCTTTGTTGCTGGACACATCTTGAAAATTTTGAGTATAAGAGCCAATCAAAGCAAAAAGATTATGGTGGTGAATTGGAGTATATAAATTTGCATATTAATAGTGTTGCTGAGAAAAACCTGCACAGTGATCATGCAAATCTTTTAACTCTGGCTAATAATGGCTGTCTGTCAACTGCAGTGCAGGGATCCACATGCTGCATGTTCACTGAAAAGTACTGATATAGCACATTTGCAAATAGCAAAAACAATTAATAGTGCAAGGAAATACATAACTAAGAAAACTTTTCTGCATAACTAAATTCTTATTTTCTGAATAGGCCCTGCTATATTATTAGAAGCCCTCTCTTCTTTTCATCACAGCAACTTTAAATAAACAGATTAAAAAAAACCCAACATTGCTTATGAAATGAAAAATTCTCTATTTATTCTCTTTTCTTTTAAAAAACAAGCTTTGAATACAAGGGCAAACTTCCTTTGCTGCTGTAAAATTGGGGATTTAAAAAATATGATTAAAATAATATCCCACTAATGGATAAAAAGGAACTAAGGTTTTAGTCATTAACTATAAGGACATGGGGGCACAATTTCCTCTTAGATGGCATATGTAGGAACAGTTGCCATGGCTATCTGGTATGTTTTTTCTGTGGAGAATATAGAAATTTGTATTTTCTGAAACTCCAGGGAAAACAAGGAGCAGGTGGAACTAGCAGGCAAATTTGGCTTCAGGAAAAGAAATAATAATCACACTGTTTTTATCACCTCTATTCGTGGTGTGATGTAAAAGATTCTGATATATTTTTCTGTAAATTTACAGAATTTTTTTTTCTGTGCTTAAAACACCTGTCTGTTTAATGAAATAGATACATTGGTCTGTAGTACTCTTCAATAGTGTTTTCCTGTAATTAATACCACAGTGAGTTTTTCTCTTTGCTTGTTTAATTTAACTATGTTAATATGAACAATGGTGTTATAATCTGGTTAAATATGTCATCATAGGGATTGTGAATTACGAAATTTAGAATCTGGGATCTTTTATAAAACACATTTATTTTTTGGACTATAGTTCCATATTAAGCATATATGTCCTTTCCTTTGCAGGAGATTATATTTGTAGGTTTGTGGAGAGGAAAAAATGTATTTATATAGTCTAGCATGCTTGTTAGCGCAACTTGCCCTGTTGTTAATTCAAGTTATTGTAAGCCTCTTGCCCTAGGCCTCCTAGCAGAATATTTCTGTCTTAAATTTATCTACTTTCTTTGCAGTCTGTGATACATGTTGTCCACTAATTATTCTCCTCTCCTTGGTAAGCTCCAGTTTGCGTTTAGTTTAACAGGCTACTCTTCACTCCATCATTTTGTCCTGTCCTACCCCCTACTAAGGGGGGGATTTATCAAAAAGTTAGTGCTGCAAGGCTGTGGTGGAGAGAGTCCCCCAAACAGAGTAGAAAAGAGAGCGGGGGCCAAAAATATTGTGGGGGATATTGTCTGTTGTTATTTTATATAGGCAGGTTTGTGGCATTCTTTCCCACCAGTGACATCTGACCTTTTCATCTTCAGGAATGCTCTTCCCATTTGAAAAAGTTGCAGGTCAAGATCAATATAAGGGTCAGATTATCTGCCATTTTTTTCCTCTTGGTTTTCACCTTTGAGTGTCCCAGGCTCAGTGCCCTTGTCTTGGCAGCATTAGTTTTCTCTGTGTTCCAGTGCTTCTCTGAGCACTGGTGACAGATGAGGTTTTGTCTATTCTCATATTATATTACAGCAAAACTTAGGTTCTGCAGAAATGGCAAAGAATAGGTCCTCACTTCTGGTCTGCTGAGGACAGTAGATGGACCTCTGGAAAGCAGAAGGAAACGCTGCCATAGCTGTTTCATGCTATGTATGTACACGGTGCTGCCTTGTTTTCCCCATGGTGGTGTTTGGCTGGCAATTGCTTTGTTTGAGGCTGTGGGCTCTCCTTAAACCTGTATTTCCTTATCTCTTCCCCTCTTTCTTCCATCATGAAGGAGATACCATGGTGGTCCATCTCTTTATATGACAGCTCCAGCCTTTCACGTCATTTAACCAGTGCCAATGAACTCTAATTCATTAGAAGGGAAAAACAGGCTAGAGATTTGTGAAATGAAAATTCATTCCTGTAACTTTATAAGTTGGAACTTTTAAGGTGTTTTTTAAAAAAAAGGCAATTTTGCAGTCATCTTAAGGGATGTTCTCTTTTATTATACCAGAATATACAAAAAGAAATAGATTTTATATTTAAAATCAAATTCTGCAATAAGGGTCTATTTATATAAAGCTGATAGTAACTGTATACAGTCATCAGAAGATATAATTAATTTTATAAATATGTTTTCTTTTTCTGTAAGCATTCCAGTCACCAAAATCGAGCTTCATTATTGTCATGCTTTAACCCCAGCTGGCAACTAAGCACCACCCAGCCACTCGCTCGCTCCTCCCACAATGGGATGGGGGAGAGAATCAGAAGGGTAAAAGTGAGAAAACTCGTGGGTTGAGATAAAGACAGTTTAATAGGTAAAGCAAAAGCTGTGCATGCAAGCAAAGCAAAAGAAGGAATTCATTCCCTACTTCCCATTGGCAGGCAGGTGTTCAGCCATCTCCAGGAAAGCAGGGCTCCATCATGTGCATAACGGTTACTTGGGAAGACAAATGCCATCGCTCCAAATGTTCCCCCTTCCTCCTTCTTCCTCCAGCTTTATATGGTGAGCATGATGTCATATGGTGTGGAATATCCCTTTGGTCATTGGGGTCAGCTGTCCCAGCTGTGTCCCTTCCCAGCTTCTTGTGTATCCCCAGCCTGCTCGCTGGTGGGGTGGGGTGAGAAGCAGAAAAGGCCTTGACTCTGTGTAAGCACTGCTCAGCAGTAACTAAAACATCTCTGTGTTATCAACACTGTTTTCAGCACAAATCCCAAACATAGCCCCATACCAACTACTATGAAGAAAATTAACTCTATCCGAGCCAAAACCAGCACAATTATAGAGAAGTTATGATATAAAACTTAAATTGGAGAACATAAGTTTCATGTGTTAATGCATGCAAGAATATATGTTTTTCACTCCTGGGCAAATACTTGCTTACCCCAGTGGGAAACATTTCCAAACATGAAAACCAAACATTTCAAATTTCATTTGAGCTTTTGAATATTTTTACTTTTAAATGAAAATCTTAACATCCTGATATTAAAATTACAACTGCAAGTGTGGAAACTATTAATCCTATTTTAAATTTAGTGTACAAATTTGAAGTGCCAGAATGTCATCAACTGATATTATTTTAATCTTTAAAAATCTAGTAAAACTTGACACACATTGCACAAGGAAATACAATACAACACACAAGGAAATTAAATGGAAATGGTACTGGGGCAATAGAATTAGTACTTACATTTAAGAAAGTTTACAGGAAATAGAACGATTAAGTGTAGCAGACCAGATGGATGTTACTAGTTCAAACTGTGCGTAGCACTTCAGAATCAACTCTCCAAGAAAATGATCAACTACCCATAACAATTACTTTGATAATGCTTTTATTAATTAAAAAAAAAAAATCTAAAAATGCATTTAACATCTAGTTAAAGGAAAGGATTGAAATTCTGTAATAAACAAACATGTTCATTTATAATTGCAATTTTTAGGTAAGTAACTTATTGGAATGCCTGCATCAATTTCCTCTTATAAAAAACATGATTTAAAGTTACTGGGATTCTTTATATTCTTGTTTATGTGTAATTAATTACTAGTTTTAAGACCATATATCTACTTCTGTCTATCTGTCCTTCAGGTCCTTCACATCAGATGCATCTTTATTTTGTTAACTTTATTAAGCTGTCAGAATTAGATCTGGAGTTTGGTTTCGTCCAATGAGAATTTAATGTACTGTTAAGCTAACTTGTAAGAAAGGTTTCCAAGAAAAACTAAAGGTAAAAAATTTCATTAACTTTTAAAGTCAACCAAATGCTGATATTTGTATAAAGCTGCAAACAACAGTTGAAATTTCTTTAAAGATTTTTTTTTTAAGTTTTCAGAGGTTTTTTTTTACTATTTATTTTTAAAATGTTGAACAGTTAAGTTCTGCTACTTTCTTTCAAATCAAGTAAAATGTTCAAGCAGCTAATTTAATGCCTGTTCAAAGGGAGTCTTAGAGCAGCACCAACTGCTACTCTCCTGGCAGCTTAGCATACTTTTACTACAGGATGTCTGCTTATAAATAATAACAAATGATAGGACCAATTATTTATGCAATCTTAATATCATATTTCTAAATATTAAATTATTTCTGGTTATTTCCTTTTACAATTATATTTCTGTTACCAAATCATTTCATGTCCTTAGAAATTCCTCCCAAAATTGTGTTTTGTTAACATTTTAACATTTCAGGTACGTTGACAGAAAGTACTTAAAAACAAATAAAACACCATCAATCTTAAAAATTAGCTATACTGAATCTTCAATAAACCATGATAACATTAAAACTACAGAGCAAATCATAATTCAGTGTTCAATATATGCAAAAGATATGGAAGATAAAATTACATCAGAGTAATTGGAGCTATAAAGTTAGGGTATTTTATTGGTATGTAGTAGTGTCTAGATGATTTTAAAGAGAGCTGAACTGGACTCTAGCCTTCAAAGAACAGCTTGGTAAGAAAAGTGAAGGACTTTTCCAAAAGTTAAGTGACTAACCGTAAGTAATTCTTAGTCACTAACTCTTCTGGGTTTTTGTTTTGTTTTGAATATTATGCAATAACCTCAACAGGACTTGTGGACAAACTATGAATATTTCAGAAGTTGTGATCCCAGTCACCACTCAGTCACCCTTTATTTTCTTGTCAACATTACTGACCACATTTCTAGTTATTTCCAGTAAATCTTTCTCTTTATACAAATAATACAAACCAGGACAAGATGTCCCTGGCTCACAGCTGTGCCTATTTTGATCTATATTTAGATCTAGCTTCTAAATTATTCTATTATTTTTGAGTCAATACCTGAGCAGAAATAAACTTATGATAACAGTATTTCCTAGTGATGTTGAGCACAGAAGTTCCATTATGTTAAGGCAGTGAACAGCAAAAAGAAAATCTAGTTGAAAATAGTTGTATGCTCTACTATTCTAGCCTCTTCCTTTAATGAAGAAGATACAGAGTATTTAGTCATTCTTGTGGGATTTTAGTCATCCCTGATTCAGTTAAACCATTTTGACAGAAACATAATTAAGCTTCAGTGAGTTAAGTACTGTTTTTTCCCGCACTCTGAAAAAGTTATTTAATATTATGATTATGTTCAGAAATTTGACAGCAAATAAATATTTCAGATGTTCAAACGTAATTATATATATTCTTAAGACTCAGACAAAACTTTCAGCATGACATGACTTTTGATTTTGATCATGTAAAAATTGTTCCAAATGAGTGTATGAATGGAAATAAAAGTCAGAGAAATAAATATGCTACTCCTGTACTTTGACTGGAGTAGGTGTTGGGGTTTGTGACTGAAGAATTGTTTTCAATTGTCATGTCTTGTAGCTTTTACTTGGGTGTAATTTTTTCCTGAAATCTATATAAAATAGTCTTTGGGAACAGTGAATGATAGTATTTCCTAAGAATATGAATAGAAATAGAAAAAGAAATGTTTTCTAACTACCTGAAAATTAAAAAAGCTTTCATCATCAGCTACTGTAGTAATAGAGCAGATGATGCAGACATTTACACAAAGATGTATCTTTTATTGTCTAAAATGCTTAGTCTGCTGAAAATTTGACTACTTGACTATGTTTTTCTTGAGGGATAATCAGAACAATAAAGTGAATTAGTCAATAAAATTTTCTAACAGCTGTCTCTGTCAAAGATGGAAAATCTGGCATGAGTAATGACAAATACACAAGGACCGTGATACCTGCTATTCATAGAAGACAGACTAGTTCACTGGAGGTTATTTAGTGTGTTTTACCACGCATAAGAAATTATTCAAGTATATTGTGGCTGATGGAGTAAGCTCAACATGGCAGAGAATGCGTGTTCCTGTCCTTTCCCCAGAAGCATTGTAATGACTTCAGAGTTTATATCAGTGAAAATTCTAAAAATAATACCACAAGCCTGAAAAGTACTGCTATTTGTGTTGTAATGCTTCACATAAGAAAACATCAGCTGTGGTATGTTTGGTTTGCTAATGACATAGAATTTTTATTCTCATTTTCATCAGACAAGTAGATTTTGGATCCAAGTGGTTTTTTTCTAGATCAGACAAAAGGCGTCATCAATTTTAATCCAGCTATAGGAAGATACTTTGAGTTAAAGAATGATTTAAAGAACAATGTGATAGCTGTGGATTTAATATTTGCAGTGTGTGTTGTGATTTTCAGATCCTTAACTGCTCTAGAGGCTCGGGTCGTACTGATGGCCAAAGCCACTGTTGTTTTTTGACTGTTTGGACATTTGTAACTATGCTTCCCAGAAACCCAACCATTTAAGTATGCCTGTGGAATATTTCTATTGAGTAGCTGCATTTGGAACTATACTCAAAGATCATATGCAAGTCTGCATGGTAGCAAAACAAGATTTCTTGAATATTTTAACAAATTTAGTGGAATCAAATGGCCCATAGGATCAAATCTGTTAATACTGACCTCTCACTGAGGAAGTCGTCAGTTCAAAAGATTCAGACTCCCAGATGTCAAATCTTGGCTGCCTGCCTGTTGTGTGAAAATAGTATCAAGATATACCTTTGAATATTTTTTAAAGTTTGTTTTTTTTTAATTTAAAAATCAGTTATAATAATAAGAAAAATCATCCAAGCACCTGAAATGTGGAACATTGCTTAAAATTCAAATTTTACTTTATTCCTTATATCCTTTCTGTTGACCTGTACAGTATTTTCGGCATCATTTAGGCACTTTTAAAGTTGGGCATTCTTATGGATCAGAAATTAATTGAGAAAGGCTACTACTGTTGTCATTATTGTTAAATTACAGCCGTTCTTTTACGACAACACAAGTCTAAAAACATGCAAAGGACATATCTAAGACGAAATATCTGTTTCTGGTATTGACTCTTATTTGCAAGCTGGCAGCAAGGAAACAGGCATAGTAAATGTTTTTGTTAACTATCCAATGAATGACAAACATGGATAGTGAAAAATGCTTTTTGAAGCATTAATTTTCACATATTATCTTAGGTGTTGGGCAGGATTCCATGCTAGCTGCTGAATACAGATTTTCTTCAGGCGAAAGACCAAAAGAAGAAAAAAGGAAGAAAACTAATGAAAGGAAATGCAAGCACATAAAGAAAGAAGACAGAATAACAACATCAGCTGTCATGTTTCACCTCTTAGCCAAACCTGGGGAAGGTGGCCATGGGAGGTGTTGTGGCAGTTCTCAATGTAGTTGTGTTGGGATACTGGCCAGGATTAGGCTACTGAAATATCTGCAATGCCTTCAGTAACCTGGAAGCTAAAGAGACAGTGGAAGTAGTAAAGGGCTGCAATACACTTGTTTTGGTGTATTCTTCTCCATTTCATGTCATAATTTGTTATTGAAATTCCCTTTTTTTAAAGGAGTAAAAGTGCTATGATAAGGGGAATATTACATTCTCTCATTACTTTCTCCATCTAAGCCTAATTTTCAGTATTCTGATTTTAGTCCATCAGCTTCTAGGACACTCATTAGCTGGTCTAAGGATAGACAGTCAAGTAGCTTTTTTTTCAGTTGTTTTAGTCTTTTAACTTTTGCTGACTTTAATAAAGAATTTTATTTAACCAGACTATTGCTGCCCATGGCAATGCGGATAATAGGCTTGTATGCAAAGTGTTTACTGCCATTGTATTGGTAGCTGCTGAGAACATGACGTTTCCTTTTCGATACTGCTAATGTTATTTCTTGGGGCATTTCTGTTCTTTGACTGCTCAGTAGGAGAAATGTGCACTGTTCTTCATGATAAAGAGCTTTATCTTTTGGTATTCCTGGCCATCTCTGTAATACAATAAAATCAAAATAAAGAGCCAGCAGACAACTGAAGACATCTATTATCCTCTAATGATTGGCATCTTGACTTGTCATTTTGGAATGACAAATTTTTCATTTACCAGTGCACACTTCTACTGAACTTTATACCCAAAGTCCTCAATTCTATCAAATGTATTTTTGATACAGGGAATGTTTCAAAAGCAAACAAATTATGTTTGGGGTTTTTTTAATATATTTATGATCCACTCAAATTTTTCTCTACATTTTGTAAAACTCCTAAATAAGGTGGAACTTCATATGTTTTTGTGCTTCAGCAATATGCTTGTTAAGCGTTCTTTTTAAGTGAGCAGTAGAGATTGAGATCTGGAAAAAAAGAGCTAATTTAAAGAACAGAAAATCAAAGTACAATATTTTTAGAAGTTTTTAGACTTTTTTTTTTTAGAATTTTAGAATATTTTGTCTATATGCTTTACACGCTGTTTCTGGCAGTTTTAATACTTGCTACCTGCCATTCTCCCACTGTTCTCCCTGAAAGTCCACACCAAGCCAAGTGTTTGTAAGCTAAAAGGATGCAAATACTTTCATGGCTAATAAGAAGAGGAAAAAGAATGTGTCAGACTGATTTTGCAGTTACTTGTTTGTTTGGGTTTTTTAAAAATGTATGCATTTTTATCAGTCTTTACCAGCAATTTCTAACAGGTATGTACATGCAGTGAGCCTATCCGTTCCATTCATCTCTCATTGGTAATAGTATCCCATTGTGATAGGGTCAAGCCTCTATTGTGAGTAAGAAGATAAATGCTTCTGAAATAGTGACGGAATTTTAATTAATTTATCCCCACCAATGTGAGGTTATAGGCTATATTATTTGTCAGATGTAGGTTTCCAAATAAATCATTTAGTGAAAAAGAACAGATTAGAAACAATTGAAATTTTGTTCATATATATTTCATGTATCTTATCATCTGCTTCTGTATTTCAGAAGAACTGTCTTTTTTTTTAAGTGCTGTTATGTTTGTAATGACTAAATTATAGAAGTATATACCTGATCTATCAAAATGGTTCTTTTTATCCTGGTTACTATGTTATTTCAAATATTTACTGTTTCATGAACACTGCAGAGAATGCAGTGTCAATAATTGCTAGGCTTTAAAATCAGCTGGGTGCTCTGTTTTTAGATAAAGCATCCAGTTTCCCACATTGTGTAGGTATTGTTGGAAAAAATCGGGTCAACTATGTGAGCATTTAAATATAAATTTAGGCACACATTGTTAGACAGTTATTTGGAAAATGCTGTTTCTCCCAATGAATAATTCCATTAGCAGCCCAAAAAATTTTTGGAGGAAGACTCAAAATGTGGATAGATCATGTAAGAGGGTGGAATAGAAAATGACCAGAGATACACTATTAAAATGACTTTTTGCTTGCAGCGGGGAAATTAACCATTGAGCTTTCATTGACCTAGGAGGGAAGCTAATGCAAAGTTACAGGTTGAAACCACAGCGATTTTTTTTGTTAGAGAGCAGTCAAGTAAAAGGAGAGGATTCATAATACGTGTTCTGACTGAAAGATTTTACAGTAAACTCATAAAGAAACTGAACAGCCAGGCAGGAAGGGCACATATGCAATGAGATTAGACAAAGGTACTAATGGATTGTGGACTAAAATTATCCATAAACCCTTTAGGCAAAACTCATACTTCTTACAGCATTGGTGTTAAAGATTTCTTTTTTTTTAAGTTGGGGGATGAGAAACCTCAAAAAACATGAGGATGAGTTTTGCCCAAAACAGGGACAGAAAGGTAGCGTTACAATATAAATGGTCTAGAGAAGACTCAGTGTGTCAGGAGTGGATTTAGGATTACAATGATGAGAGTGAGAGATGTATAGGACTGCGCAAACAAGTGTAATCAGTGATGTCGGGGAAACAAGCAATCTGTGAGGGCTGTTTTTAGTGGACTTTATCAAGGTCTGAATCAGAATCAGAGTTCTCCAAAGAGTTACCCTGAAAAAGGAGAAAAGAAAAACTGGAAGTGTTGTTCCCACTTTGAGTTAAAGATAAGGCTGGTAGACATAATCATTCTCTCTGTATTAGCCCATTTCCCTATATTAGTCACTTATAACAGAAACACGTAGTCAAATATAACAGGAATTCTTTGCAAATATGTTCCTGCTTGTTAAGCTTGAGAATTGTTTTTCCCTTAGATACATAATGACTTTCCCAAGGGCTAAAGTACAAATCCAAATTGGAAGCACTCTGTATACTCATCAAGAAATTTTGGCCGGAGGCCACCCGGGAGCTGTCCATAGTTACTGGAGTTTCTGCATTTCAGATTCCACATTAATGTTTTCTGGGTATATCTCATCTTTGGAAGCCTGCACTGCATGAGAAAACACATAATTTTGACAGAAATGCATTTTGGTTTCATTCTCAAAGAATAATTTGCAGACTTTCCCTGTCCCTTGTGTGGCATCTCATAATATCATAATGATTTTCTTTGAATGCTTTTCCTGGAAATGTAGCAAAAAAGGAGTCTAATTAAGAAAAAAGTGTCAAGAAGAAAATATTGGCATATACTTACAATTCTTGGGTTTATGTATGATAATTTGACGATTTTTTAAGATGAAATAATTTTTATTTCATAACTTGAGTACAATCCAATAGCATAATATAGTTTTAGAATGGTTTGCTAGGAAGACTTCATATATAGTGACTACTGCTTTTAATTAATTTTATATATTTATTTAACTTATTTTCTTGAGCTCATAATATTATACCTCATTTTATACCATGTTTAAATAGAACCTGATATCTGACTGCTGTAGACTAAAGAGATTTACCTTGCAGTTCATTTATTCATTTATTCTTTGGAATGTGCTATGAACCCAAATATAGGCCTATAAAACAAACAATTGAGTACAGTATTCAGAAGAGATTCTCTGTATTGCTAATAGCTGTTGATATTTGTTGTAGATCAGTTTTAAGGGGAAGAATTTAGAGTCTGTTATTAATTTAGATAAGCAAATGAATCAAGAGAGAAATAACCAGTGTTTTTAAATGGATAAACACTTTATTAAAAACTGATAAAATAGGGAAACAAAAAGAATGTCACAAATCAGACCAGCTTCATTTTTAGTAAGCCAAATGCACTGTATCTGAAAAGTATGAGGTGATTGTTGTTCTGAAATGGCTATGTAACAGCAGCAATCCGTGTCCAAAGCAAACAAAGGTGCTGTGCTCTTCTAAGCAGTTCAGGAAAAGCGTCATGCTGACAGAATCCTGCTGTGCTAAAAAGAGTTTGAGGTGAAGAACATAATTCTAACCCAAGGCACCATACATCTGATAGGCAATTTGAAAAGTGGAATCCAATTGTCTTTACAAAGTCTGCTAAATAAATTAACAGTGTCATCTAGAACATCACTAGTCTTCCTCCACAACACTTGGTTTATAAATTCTACTTCTTTTTGTTCAATTGTGTTGCTATGGTAGTACTGTAGGACAAAACAACTAATTTAGAAAACGTAATTATGAACTACTACTGGGATCTGTAGTGCTGATAGTTTTATTTTTTTGATATTGAAACTAGAATATAACACCTTGTTTCTATATCTGCTATGAAGTTCCCAAGTCTGATTTATTTGCCTTTTTGTACAGGCTATCTGGTGTATCTAATTTGGACTAATCCAAACTTTCACAGAGTTCATATCATACTGCTTTTATTGAATTTGAAAATTTCTGGTTACTAAAAAAAAAAAAAAAGTCCCTCTTTTCCTCATAGTTTTAACCAAAATTGGGAGAGAAGTTGAAAAAATACCTTAAAAACATTCTTCAGTTCTGTCCTCATCTCAGTTAGAATTGTAGCAGACCAAAAATCTTTTACAATAGAAATAATTCTAAATAATTTTGCTATGAAATAGAAGGAAATCAATTAACAGTACCATTTTAGTCAATAGTTCGGTGCAAATGTTTCATTTCTATTAGAACTAGAAAATAGTTTTGAGCTTTTTTTTTTTAAGAATACATAATTTAAAGAGTTTTTATTGTTTTGTTGTAGTAACTATCAAAATGAAACATCAGATTATAGGAAAAAATAGTGTTTTGATTTGTTGCTTTGTTTTGGCAGGCTTTATTTTAGCAGAACACCACAACTGTGAAGATAGGACTACTTGTACATATACCTGCATTAATTACGCTGTTTTGTTTTGTTTTGTATAAAAATGTAGTCATGTATAGATAAATAAAGGTAAGATGCAAAGACCTTAAACTTGAGGATTTTAAACCTCTATTTCTGTTTTCCCAGAGTCTTAAAGGACATTATATTCTCATTAACTTTCTGTTTATTTTTTCTCGAGACTTGGAAGCCATGTTTCTTTGTTGGAATTATCTGCTGTGTTTTTTCGCGGAATGGATGGTAAATGACACCTTGTTGCTCTGTGGTCAGTATTGCTACCAAAAGACATTTTCAGGGGCAAGACACCACACATTTGAAAGATTTTTTCATTTGGATACTTTCATGTCCCCGTGATCCTTTAAAAAAAAAAAAAAATTCACTGACATAATGCATTCTAGTCACGATGCTTTAGCATGTCTAATGTCAAAATTTCTGTTGAATTCAGAATGAGCAAGACTTTGCTATGGTGCAATTCCAAGCTAAATAGAGAGAAATGAAGAGAAGAAGGAGGTAAGAGAAGAACTAGATATAGCTCTGTACCCACAGGAGATTGTATTTGTTTTTCTGCTTCAGGCTCACAGAAACACAGAGGAGATAAATACACTTTTTCATCTGATGGATTAAATATATTGTAGTCATTCTGAACAGCCTTTTTTTTTTTTTTTATTTTGCCTTTCCATTAAAGAGTCTGTGTGCATGCATGTGCTTCTATGTATGTATGCTTTAGAGTTAGGATTGAAAAAAAAAACCAAACCCCTCACCCCTCTAATTCTCATTAAATGACATTTCTTAGGAACATATATCTTAAGAAAAAGCTTACCCTCAATGTCTTGGACTCAATTAAAATTTAAACCTTTAAAAATGGCATTTGGGTCTTTTTCAAGTATTTACTTGTCTTCCCAAAATTTTATTCTTCCATCTCCTACAGGAATACTTTTTTTTTTTTTTGAGACATTTTCTTCTCTTGGCTTTGATTACACACACTGCAAATAAAGAAATTTCTGCTGACATTATCTAGGTTAGAAAACTGTGAATTTTCTCAAAACATATTGCACTCTCCCTTATGTCTAACATGCGCCATATGTTGACGTTCTCAAATACGGCCGACTGGGGAAAAAAAACACATTTCCTTTTCTGGAAAAAGTCTGGTTTTGGAGAAGAAGTAATCCGCCAATAATTCCTGCTCTTTGCAAATGACAAAGTAGTAGAAGACTGATCTAGGATACGCAAAACCAAGGTTCATTTTTTTGGCCTGCAGATTCAGTTTCTTCTTGAAGTTATTCTGTTTAAGTGTTTATTGGGGCAGGGCACCTGATATTGCAGATTGATTTGGCAGCTGAGGCAGTCTAACAGTTCACCGCATCTGAAGAGGCACAAGCCTTGCTCTTGCCCATACAGTTCCTCCTTTGCTGGTACTGGTGGTTGCCTGGCCCATTCGTGCACCTCTCAGGCTGCAAAATAAACTGACTTGCCAAGAAGGTTGCTGAGTCTCAGAGACAGCTGAAGGAAAATAGAAACATACGTGGGGCGAATTAGATTTACTCAGTTATTTTACAGAACCATGCTTGCCTGTGTATACTGGTGGTTAGTGTTTGGGTTTGTTTCCCCGGCTGGTAAGATAGGCACATTCAGATTCCATTTGTGCCTGTATAAGACCAAATACTTTGACCTGACTTACGCTGTATCACAAGACTGTTGGCTGCTCTGTCGTAAGTGTGTTTTCTCTCTCATTTTCATTTAGAAAGTATATAGTCATCTTTTCTCCCATGAGAATGTTTCCAGAAAAAAATCTGGAACCTGTATTTTCTTAGTGGGGGCAAAGGGAAAGGCCCAGTTGGAAAATTCTCAGATTTGCTGTTGGTTAGATTGCCATTCACTTTTTGGCCAAATCACTACGGAAAAGGGAATAGCTACCTACAAAGTTATTTTGCTAGCCTGTGCATGTTGCACACTTACATAGCGTACCTTGCAAAAGGAGAAAAGGTGGATGTATCTGCTCAGAAAATTGTTCAATGTTTGAAGAAGTAGCTCCTGTAATGATCTTTTTTACTTTGCATTTGTGGAACTCACTATAAATACCACATGAAATATAAAAAACACTGTATTTGGTGGCTTGTCAATTGCCTTTTAGAAAATTCTGGTTTATCAACCTGCACATTCCCCAATGAGTTGTATTACAAGTGAAAAGCTCTGTTGATGGGAACACTATAAAACATTGTGACTGTGTTCTTGCAAAAGTCAGTATATCCATGCTAAACACTGCAATTCTGCTTTTTAACAACAGCATTTGCGAAATATCACAAATCCTTGTGTGAGTGTGCATACATAACGGTAATATTAAGTTCTTTTTTTTAATATGTCTGTTGATTAAGCTGTGCTCTGGAATTTTACCGGAAGACTTTGCATCTCCCATATAACAGTAGTCTCAGGTTATGAGATAGGACGTTGGGCTTGGGAAGGAAAGAGATTGGACAGCCATCTCATTTTTGATTGTCAAAAGTAATGTAATTAACACTGGGTAAATTGTTATTGTTTGTGTGCTTTAGTACATAGTAAGTAATTGCATCTGACAAATAGAAAAAGTACAATTTCAGATCTCATACACATATAACCTACAGTAACCGTTTATCACACAGAACATTTAAAGTTTTGCTGTGCTGCTAGCAGAGATTTGTAATGCTTTTTATTCTTTCCCTAAAAAAACCCAAAACAAAACAAAAACAAAACTTGAGAATTATAGTTGGTTTGGTTTTTATTGCAGTATGAACTGAAAAAGATCTTGTTTCCTCTGGAGACTGTAAGCAGTTACATACCATTGCAGGAAGGAATTGTTTTCACAAACCAGTCTTTTAGGTATGATATATAATATACCGTTTTACCTAAATCCAGGAGTTGCTAAGAATCATCTGTCAGTAGTTTATAACCACATCTGTGAATCACTGGACCACAGCTGTAGCTTGCGGTATCGCTTTTCAGTGATTAACAGGTCTCATAGCAAGTTTTTTCTTTGCATCTTACAAAATCTGTGGGTTGCTGTAGAAATTATTGCACGTTGAGACAGTACATATATTTGTGCATTACAGAAAGTGTGAAGAATATCAGCTACTAGAAGTTTACTTTATTTCAGCATTCTGAAAATGAACCTCACTTCTTCATCAGTGTACTATGTCAAAGGATCCTATTACATTAAGTTTGATAAATAAAGAGCATTAAAGATTGCACTGGCTGTGTAACAGGCCTGTTTGACAGTGAAAGATTTTAAAGTGCCTACTTCACACAGAAAAAAATGGATACAGGCCCATTTTATGTGCCAAATGACAAACTATAATGATTAATAGACCTATTTAAATGAATAATTGTCCTATGTACTATACCAGCTTATGTTCTACAATAGCCGTATATGCAGCAGCTGGCAAACCTCTTCTATGGAGAAAGAAAAGATGAGAATTGGTAAAGATAACAAACAACAGCTGAGCCAAGCTAAGAGTAAGCCTATGCTGCATTTCCAATTACCTCAGCGGAGATCAGAGAACTTAACTGGCATCTCAAGGTTTCATACGCTCTCCCCCCAGTTTTATTTCCAAGTCTTCAATGAATCACTCGACTGTAGAATATCATGTTTTCAAGATCTAAATTAATCCCAGTGAAATAAACATATAGCCAAATTTTCTTTGTTCTATTTGAGATCTTAAGTGATTTGATTCTATTTTTGCTTAATAAAAAAGGAATTAATGTGGCTAGCATAGTTGTAACAAATTGGAGTTTGTGATACACGCTTTCATCTCTGTTTTACTTTTCATTTCTCCAGCACTGTGACACGAATTGCTAACTTATTGTGTAGGCAACTGTCACAGGGCAGGTGGGACATGAATTAGCAGTGACATAGCAAATAGATCTGTGTTTAACCAGGTTTGATCAGATTTCTTTTTAACTCTATCATAGCCACAGACAGGCAGGTGTTTGTGAGTCTTCCTCTTCACTTTTGCATTGCAGGTCTCTATATCCGCAGTTACAATGTGTTCTACTTAATAGATTTTATAGCATGGCTATGCAACTTCTAAAAGGTTCTTTATTGTTTTTATTGGCTCTTTATTAATTTTGTTGTTTTCCTTTCACAAATTTAATCTGACAAAAACCTGTTGAATCCTTGGTTACTGCTAATTTGCTCATTTGGCAATAGTAGAAGCGTTTTAATTATTATTAATATTTGTGGATGAAGGATCCAGAAATATATTGCTTTTTTAGCTCTGTAGTTATAAGGTTAAAAATAATTTTGGAATTAATTGTGCCAGCATAAAAAAGGGTATTTTATAACTTATTTCCCACAGTCACTGTAATTGTTTATAATGAACAGCAGCAGATTGAGAAGGAAGCTAAATGTTGAATTGGCATTTCAAGCTCACTTTAAACTTATTTCTGTTTTTTTTCTACTTTAAATGTGCTAATATTTTAATAACAAAGCTTACACAGATCAAGCCTTTTCTGAAGGGCCATTTGTGACTGACTGAGTTGTAAAGAAGCTCCGTTTCTACTCAGCTGTCCACCTAGACTATTATCAAACAAGTTCACAGTCAGTATAATCATTGCATTCTTCCTTTACCTGGTCTACAGCCAAAGCACGAAAATCCCGTACCCTTTCACCTGACCGTTGTAGGTGTGACCCTTGCCAGAGAGCAGATACTCCTCTGGCTTTATGCAGCTCTTCTAGGAGATACAGCCAAGGCATTGAGAAAGTACTGATTAATGAGTTTCTGGGAATAGTTTCTTCCATAACTTTAGGATTTGTGGCCATGCCCCCTTGGGCCATTTTCCCTGCTACTAGTGAGAATGTAGGTTGTGTAATGGGGTGTTTATATTTTGCATGATTTACTGTCTCACTGGGTTTGTCTCTGAGATCTTTTAAATATGTGAAAAAAATCATTTGGCACCTTGATAAATGTTAGTTTGCCTTTCAGCTTTTGTAGCCTCTAACAGAGCTCAGACAAGCTCAGCAGACTGCCATACCTTGTTTTTGTGAGACTGTCTCTTGTTCAGGTTGAAGTAAACATGTTTTAGTGACTCCGTGATAGATAATCTTATAAAACCATGTCCATAACCCAGTCAGGTCATTGGAACTGTTAACTTAATATTCACCTTCTCCATTTGAAATTGTAGATGAAGATTTAAAACTTTTGTTTTTTGATATCTTTTCAATACACTTTTTTTTCAATACATCTCTTTTCCTTTTCAAATGACATTCTTTGAGGATAAGCTACTGAGAATAATTTTCCCTGTTTGGAGGACTCATTTAGACTTGTTTCTTTCACTTGCTAATTTTCAAGCAGAGGTCCGCACTTCCAAATCAAAACTTTAGTGAATCGAGGTTATATGTCTTTCTTGAATCTATAAATGTGTATTGAAGAGCTGAAGGCAAATATTATACAGGCTTTCTTAGCCTCATGCATTAACCCAAACTTAGCTTGTGCAACATTAATTTCCACCAACGTGGGACCAATACGTTAAGGGAAGAATAATACCTTCTGAGGTGTTTCTGTATCGGTATTGGGAAGTGTGGTGGGTCAGCCTTGGCTAACAGAAAGACAGACATTCACTCACCGCTACCACCACCACCACCTGCTGTGGTATGGGGCTAGAAAACAGGATGAGAAGGCTCATGGGTCAAGAAAAAGACAGGGAGATGGCTTGCCAATTACTGTTGTTGAGCAAAACAGACTCAACTTGGGGAAAATTAATTTACTGCAACTTAAAATAGATTTGGGTAGTGAGAACAAAAAGACAAATATTAAAACACCTTTCATTCCCACCCTTTCCTTCATTCCAGTCTCCTCTACCCTCACCCTAAGATTAGAGTTTATTTACTTACAAATAAGTCTCTTAAGCATATAAAATAGTGCATGTTAATTTTTTTTCAGTACAGTAATTTTTACCAAAGAGACTTCAATGGAATTTGAAGCATATGAAGCTTATCACAGAGAAATGACATTAGACAAAGTCTCTAGCCCTCCCTCAATCACTGCAAAATTGCTACTGTTTCACTTCCTATCTTGCATGCTAATGGATTGTTTTAATAATTAATTGCTTTGTACATTATTTGAGTTAGAGAGAGTGAAAATGAGTTTATAACCTTATGGTGCTCTCCTTGGAATCCATGCCAAAGTTAATATTTTCTACTATTATAGAACAACAGGAGCAGGTAGTAGAATCTGAGTCTCTGAACTGTGTAAAAGGAACTGGTAAATCTTTTGAAATGTATGCCTGCTATTAACTCACTAATGAAATCCAATGTTTTCTTGGGGCTTAATTCAAAATCCATTGAAATTGATGTAAGGATTTCCAGGTTTAGGTTAAGGTCACAATCATACAGTTGTGATAAGCAACCCCCAAATAAATCTATTTTCTTCTTGGCTTCACTTGTATAAAGTAAAACTATCATAAGTACATTTAATATCTCTAAAAATACTTTCAAATGCAACTTCCTGAGAAGGGCTGTAAAACCTGATGCAAAGAGAAAAAGAATAACGGTAAATGGCCCGTGAGCCTGTGATGCCCTTACAGAATGTCTTTCCTATCATTCAAAAGCACCTTTTCATTCTTTGAGGCCTTTTGGCAACACGAACAAAGACTAGAAAATCATCTTCAGATAACATGTCCCACAGGCAATACAGAGTGTGGTCTGCAGAAAGAAATGAAACAGCTTTCTTAAAATGTTTTGTTTCAAAAACATACTTATAATTGTGTGGACCAGCACACATAGTATACTGCAAACAGCACAGGCTCTTTCATTCATCTTGATGCTATTGTCCTTTCAGGTTTTCAAGGACTGATGAGATAGTGATATCATAGCCCATCCGACCTTTTTCTGTAGATTTGTGAATATGCTGAAAACATAGGCTTTTCTTCAGAGACAAACCTGAATTTCCTCTGGTTTCTTTTCTGCAGTCTAAGATTCTCTCATTTTCTTTTTGTCTAGTTTTGTTGTTTCATTTTAGCCAATTTTAGTGTGAGACAGGGAAGTCTGTCTTTTTCTTATCCATACGAAGTACAGCCTCTCCATGCTCATACTGTTTTTTCATCCCTTCTGAAAAAAAAAAAAACAAACCCGCTTACTGCAGGATTTCCCGTTTCTGATTCAGTGAATGGAAAATTGTGTGGAAATCTATGTTGTGGGGTCATGAGAGGCAGAATACAAAGGACAGCCTAATAAAGATTTATATGAGAGTAGCTCGTGAGGGCTTCTCTCTTTCAGTGTTACTTGCTCTGTTTGCCTTACATCACACTGGGGAAAAAGAATGCCCTCATTTTATATTAGGTTGTGTTATGCACTTAAGTAGAATATGTGTTATTTTAGCAGACACACTGTAGCAAGCTAATAGCATTTTTCAGCGCTTGCAAGGGATATGGAATTTTTTTTCTTTGAGTCTTGCCATTTCATTTAAAGTATCATTCTCTTTTCTGAGGTACAGCTCAATTAGCACTAGGGGATTTTATATTTACTATTTTACAGAGAAAATTTTGAAGAGTTTTAATGTGCTATGAGTTTTAATATAACATGCAACTTTTCCTAAATGTGGACTCTCAGGATAAAGAAGGTTCTTAGGATCTGGTGAACTTTCTTGGTAAAATTACATCAGTGATGGCACCTCTACTTCCCTGGTCCCTTCAGTTTGTTTGCACATTTAACAGTGATTCTAACTTAGTTCATGATTTTAACTTGATTTAAGAGAATTAATTTAAACAAAATTAAAAGTACCACACTTAGGAACTTGACGGATGTAGACAAACAGTTCTGTTGTATAAGAGCATAAGCTTGGTTTTTATATCAGTTTTCAGAGTTAGGATTACCCTTTGATATTAGCTGCTAACCTGCTGTGGGTTTCCTGATCTCTCATGAACCTCTCATGAAGGAAAAAAAAGTCACTTGACTTCTTATACCATATAGTTTTCCTGTTATTTAGATGATCATGGACTCATAAAAGACAGATGAATGGCCAATTCACTGGCTTTTTTTCAAGGAGTGAGGTACTATTTGATATGAATCAGAGTAGAAAAATAATAAAGTCATGCAAAAAAGCAATAAAATAACATTTAACAGAATGTCCACAAGAGATATGTATTTATACATATATAATATTTATAAAATACATACATATGTATTTATACATATTTTATATATGTATTTTTATATATGTATTTTTATATATATTTATTATTATACTTACATGTATCTATTATATATTTATATATTTTATATATATTTATACAGATCTTATACATATCAAGGCCACACTGGATGGGGCTTTGAGCAACCTGCTCTAGTGGAAGGTGTCCCTGCCCATGGCAGGGGGGTCGGAACCAGATGATCTTTAAGGTCCCTTCCAACTCAAACCATTCTATGTTTCTGTGATGATAAGTATCAGAATGCTAACACTGTGGCTAAAACAGTAAAGGTCTTTGTTTTGTGACATAGTTTTCTTTTTATTAAACTTTTTATGAAACTGAAAGGTAAAGCTTGTAATTAGAGGGAAGAAAATGCAGGAGGGAGTTGGTAGTTCAGTCTACAAAGTGAAACTTTTCAAGGTTGTGTCCAGGTATTCAAATCAATGGTTACAATAGATACAGCCTAGCAAAAATCAATACCATTAATGGATCATGTTATTCAGAGTTATGTGAATGCCAATTAAGTAAATAAATGAACACAATGAGATAATGTCAATGAGAGATCTTGAAAGGAAATAAAAATGACTGAGATGGGAGAATGTAGGTTACAGGAAAAAAGCAAGAATTCAGTCACAAAGACAATGTCACACTGATTAATAATCAAGGCACATTTGGATAAAGAACATAGAAGAGAGGACTACAAATCTGCAGCCAAATCCAGACTGCTCTAAAAGATGACTTCAGAAGTTAATTTATGCAGGTGATTTATACCTGAGTTTTAAAATGATGCAAAGTATTGAAGATTATTTACAAGATGACTATGACATAGATTGTCATTGTGGATAATGATAAGCAAAAAATATTTATCTAGGAAGAAGGGCATTTCACTCAGGCAAAAATGCATAACATGGTAAACCACAAGTACAAGAGGTACAGCTTAAAATACGGTCCTGTGATGTTTCTGAGAGAAGTGGAAAAGAAGGAATGCTTGAACCTTGAATACCTCTGCTTTTGCTCCCTGCCAGATTTCACTTTGGCATCTAGAGATAACATCTCTCATGACTGCAGCTTAGCCAGAGATATTCTAGGTTCTGTGTCGTCTGAACACCTGTCAGATGGGGAATGTCTGTGCCTGCCCCTCCTTGCCTATCTTAGTATTTCTCTTTGAATTTTTCTGAGCGTGATAATTCTTCCATTAGTTTTTATGGTTCTACCTTCTTCCACAGATTTGTAGTGTAAAATCAGGCCTGCATGGCTGAGAAATTAGTATTTTCCTTATCCTTTTTTTCTTTTTCTCACTGCTTAAGCTGGCATCTTTTTTCCCTCTTTATTTAGTGCAGACTTCATTTCTTGTCTGTTTGATTCAGTAGGTACTCAGATTCAGCAATGTAAGAAAATGTAATTCTGAGCAGTTACATTTTTCCCTTTTCCTGGAGATGACCCATCTTCTTTCCATGGTGACCAGTGGGTTAGGAGAGGTTATGCAGGAAAAGTTCTATTATTTTAAACTGAAGAAACCTTTCTAATGAGCTAGCACCAGAAAATTTACTATATCAAACAACTCTCTCCATTCACTCAGCAAAATCTCATCATTCAAATGCAAAACATAAAGTAGAATCTGGAATTTTTCAGTACCTGAACATCTTACAAAACAGTATTTGGGAAATGTTACTTTGCAGTCCAGTCGCTTGTTAATTTTCTCTCTAAGGTCTTTTGCTACTTGTTAAGTGTATTATTTTTAGTTTACCTCTGGCCCTACTCACAATCTCAAGTGCAGTTTGTGTAATGTAAATATAGGTTATCAAAGAATACTTTGGTTTTGATACTGTAACATAAGTCATACCTCTTTTATTCTTCCATCTTGTATGAATTTTATTCAAATGTTGTAAAAAAGCCATGGAAAACACTTGAATTTGAGACCATATCAAACAAAACTCTTGCAATGTCACTGTTTTCTATATAATAGCTTATCTTAACATGGTAAAAAAAGTGTCTTTCATATCTTTCTTTCTGTCTTATCTTCCTTTAACTATGGGGTCTCAGAGTTCCTGGCAGAATATCTAGGAGAATGATTTTCATTTCTGAGCGTACATCTCAAGTAATGGAAAGTATTATGTTCTTATGTTGTATAGGAAATCTGTTTCACAGCAAGGCTGGAGAGATCTGGAAAGTTGCATCTGAGTGATCCAAAAGTAGCACTGAAATGCTATTTTAGCTCTGCAGGAAGATGAAACAGCTTTTTACTTTCTTGCTACTCTTATAATTTCAGAGTGACAAGTGATAAAAGCAGCATTGGACTGAGTGCCTCCCACAGTTTTTAACCGCATATCTGAACCATATGTAATACTTTATTGATAGGAGTACAGAAGGTAAGTTGTTCATTCTACAAAATGGAATTTTGGAGGTTATGGTTGTATGTGCAACTTGATGTGCATAAAGGATACAGCAATTAGCTGTACAGACATCGATAACATACATAGATCCCTTTATTCACAGCTATTTGAATGCCAGTTAGTTTGAGCAGATAAACTGTCAGATAATGATAAACTGTCAGTCCAAGTGTTTAGAAGGCAGGTAGTCTGACAGAAGATGACAAGGAAGGAAGGAAATGAGCTAAAGCATGAGGGAGAAAAAAAGTCTTACAAAAACCTCTGAGTATACTGACACTCAACAGCTGACTTCGATGTGCATTTTGAAGAGGATAGTAGCACAATGAATATATGGAACAAAGCCCACACAGGTTATAAAAGCACGAATATACTTCTTCCTTGAAAGTATCTGAAATAAATTTTTGCCCCATTTTTAGAGCTTATCAGCTTCTTTGTTTTTCCTCTAAGGTTTTGTATACCATCTGCTATTGTTTGTCCCTTTGTTTATAAGACATACTGATAAAGCAGACCTTATAAACAATTATAGTCTTAAATAAAGACTTTAAAATAAAAGTGAAAATTGTGGCCTACATTCTGTGAAACAAAACAGATTTTCTCAGACAGTTGGTAGGATAAACAAGCTACAGTGTTTTAGTCTTATTTTGAGGTATGTGTTTCAGGTTCCAGCGCTGGAATTTAATACCGAATCTGAAAGTTCCTTCTTTTGATACACAGGGTGTTTCTCACATGTCACTGTATAAGTTTTTTTGGGTTCTTACAAATCATTCCAAAGATATTAACCACTGTAAGAGAAAAAGTTGGGCTTATCAGTATTGAGAGTGTTCACTTTTTCTTGCAAAAAAATGCTTCTATTAGTTGCCATCTACTTTTTCTGTCTTCAGAACAGGCATAATGTGGAGCTGAGCATAATAAATGGATTTTTTTTTTTAATAAAAAGTTTACACTTATATTTTATCGGGTGTTCTTTAAAACCTGTGCAATTTAATTGTTTTATAATCTCCAGGCTCCTCACAAGATACTTGTCCCAGTCTGCACTTGACAATAATAAAGATAACACGGACATGATATGGGCTAGGTCTCAAAGAGGTTTAGATATGGGACAGCAATAGAACCTGAAATACTGGTACCCTTAGTAAAGGCATTTGGTGCTCACTGAGGTGTCCCGTACTGTGTACTAGACACTTAAATTCCTTATAGGATGTACGTGACTGTTAAGTTACAGAACGGCCATCACTGTAAGTGGGGATTTTCTCTAATGGCAGGGCAGAAATCACAGAACTGCCTAGAGCAAGAGGATTGATAGAAAACACAGACTGCAGGGATGTGTCTTAAACTTGTCTTACTCAAGTCTGCGTGTTGCAGAGCAACTCAGCCATCCTGAAAGGATGTTAGAATTTGTTGTGCAGGCAAAACTAGGACACATCTACTTTACAATCTGGAGCAGAATAATTTTCCTTTCTCCTAATTTAGAATTGTCCACAGAAAAAAAATTCCAAGTTTCTATTAGCTTTGTTAGATCTTGGGTTCTTTCCTTAATCTGCTTCACTCAGGGAACAGCATATTCATCTATTTCAAGACTGTATTAAAGCACATTGTTATGGGGGTGTTACTCTATTGCTTTCTTCTTGTAAAAGTTTTGTGGTTGCTTGGAAGCATCACATGGTAGGGACTGTTAAATCAGGATTTTCACAAATACTACATTATATGATTTAAGGAGAGTAAAAGGAAAAAGAAAACTGCACTGATACTTCTATTTCTTTGATGTATTATAGTTTCATATAGGAATAAGAATTTAAGCTGGAGTATAATCCATTCCCTATAGGCTAGATTTAGCAGTTCTATAGCTATACTTTGATTTAAACTCAGTTAAATCTGGAATTTTGCTGAATAATTTGATATAATATTATAAAAATCATATAACGCCCCAGTGAATATAACGCAGATTTATTTGTTAATGTCAGATATAATTACTCATCCATCCATCTCATTTATGTTCAAGAATGGAACCTCAATTATTTCTTTTTATAGAAGGTTTTTAACACGCTATCAAAACACATTGAAATAGGAAACATTTACATTATTCACACAGAAATGGATGACACGAGGTGAGGAGGGGAACACTGGCAAATTTCAAAAGATTTTGGAGTGCAGGTCAAATAGACATTTAGCATATGACGTCTATATTTAACAGTACTTAGTGTTGGGCAAAGATTGGGTGTTTCAACAGGCTTATCTGTGAAGCTCTCTGCTTTTAATGGGAAATTGAATAATTCAAATGTCTGCGATACTAGCTCAGTAAATTCCTGAAAAAAAGTTCCTTTGATGGCAGTGGAAAGCTGACAAGTATTTTAGGGAAAATGATGATATTCTCTCTTGCCTCCTGACAGAAAGGCTACTTAGAAACCTCCCAAACCCCAATGCTGAAAGTTCTTGTAACATTTCAGATACATTCCCTGTTGGACAAAATTAGTGTTATAATTAATTAACCTCCTTGAAACCTGTGTATCAGTTTATTTCAAAGGTACATAGTATTTTGTCACTTCTTGTTACCAAATAGATTTTTTTATTGCCTTGCTTATGTGCAATGCCCAAGTGAAACAACAGGTCTGAAGATGAGATACAGGTTCTAGGTGCTTTTTTAGGTGCCTAACCACAATGTCACTGCTCAAAATTTCAGAATTAGTTGCAATATTAACAGTGAAATTCATTTCCCATTGAAGACAAACACAAAACTCCAGTGGGTTCAAAAAGATTTCATTGGGAACTAGGAATATTAGAAACTAACTACAATCAATCTTTCCTGAGTAAGTATGTGTCCTATTAAATTAGGAACACTTTCAAAACAGATGCTTTTTGTAGATTTCAGATATATTAAGACAGGAATTCATTATTATCCATGGTATCTTTGTGCCCAGAATCATGGTTATGGGATTCACTTAAAGATAATGAAGACTTAGGAAAGGAAAGCAAAACTCCTGAGTACTTAGAGAATTTCAGTTACGCTTTTTCAAACTGTTGCCATAACACACTAATAACTATTTTATGATCTTACTAAATAATAATTAAAATTCCTAGTATCTGTCTAGGCTGATTAAGGTAATTATGATGCTTCCTAGTATGGCAGTATCTCAAATTACCTCTGCTGCTTACTTCTATCTCTGAGAACCAACCAGAAATTTTTGCATGGCCCAATTCAAAAACTGTTGAAGTTGGATAAGGTTTTCCACACGTGCATACGCACACATCTTTTTTTCATTAAGTTACTAGCACGCTATGATATTTAACAGAAGTTTCGTTTCCTGACTCGCATCAGAAGAGCTGCGTTTAAAATGTTATATTAAAACACACAAATATTTGTTGTATCTTGATGCATTCTGATGTTTCCAGAAGGATACAACATTACACAGGTTGAGGGAAGACTGCCCGCAAGCAGGGCTGTGAGCTGGATCCTGGCACCGGCTGGGCTGGGCTGGGCTGGGCTGGGCAGCTGAGCCAGGCTGAGCTCAGGCGGGGCTCCGGGCCCGGAGGCAGGGTGTGGTGTGGGCCCAGGTGAGGCTGCTCAGGCAATTAAGGCCCCTCAGTGCCCTCTGAGAGCCGCCCACACGTCTGCGGGGCAGCGTATGTTTAAACACCTTGTTGAATCCATGTGCCCATTTGAGAGAGAGTTTAACGTTTGCTCCAGCAGGAGCAGCTGCGAACTCCGCTTGCGAACTGTAGCGCGTGTAAACGTCCTTTGCGAACGCGCGATTTTAGAGCGGTCAAGCCGAGCACCGAGGTGCTTTCGGAAGGTGTGAAGCCGCGCGCACACGCAGGCCCGCCGCTTCGCTTGCTTCTCCCCGCCGCCTCTTTGCAGCCGGCGGCACCGGGCCGGTCCCCGAGGGCTCGTCCCAGCTCCGAGCCCCGCCGCGTGTGCTCCCCGCCCGCCCCTCCATTTACGCTCGGCCCTGAGGACTCATCGCTTCCACGCGAGCTGCCCTGTACCGGTCTCTGGGCCCGCGTCCTCCTGCTTCTCCTCCTGCAGCTGCTGCCTCCACCGGGGAGGCCCCGGCCCCGCTCCCTCCGCAGGGCTGTCTGTGTCCGTCGGCGGTTGCCTGCTTTCCTCAGGCCCTGCGGCTCCCGCCTCAACGCCTCAAGTGGCCGCCTGCTCCTGCCGCTGCTCCTGGGGGTAAGTAAAAAGTAAATTTCCGTTGTGTTCCTGTGTTTATTCGGGCTTTGTAAGCTTCGTAAGTGTAGCGCATCTGAAGAGGTTAAGAACTTCATCAACACGCAGCTGAATTGTTTCTGGTTCTCCTTACTACTGAGGAAGTTTAGCATGGTATGGTAGAAGCATTTGTGTTTTCACCTATGATGCAATTACGAAAAGAAATCCAAATTTTGCACATAATATCTCAAATATTGTGTGTTTAGCTCCATTTCTCTCAAAATAAAGCTAAGCAATTGGAAGTCCAGGAACGGACGGCGCCTCACGAGTGTCGCCCTCTGAGGGCGTGGGAGCGGCGAGGGGCGCCTGGCGTGCCCTGCTCTCGGCAAGGCCTTTGGCATCCTGCGTGAATACCCCCCGCGTTTCTGGTTTTCTCTTCTTTTGGGGGTGCCGATGCCTTATCTCATTGGGGCGTTCTTCTCCAGAGCGTGCTGGCGCATCGTGCTGTGTCTCTGGTTCTCGTGACTCTAATCGCTATCCCGCTTGAAACTTGCATGTTTTTGTTCTTGGGAAAGCAAACACCGAGTTTGTCAATGTACTCTTGTCTGAATTTTATTTGTGTTAGCTGGTGACTCCTTTTCAAACCTACTTACTTCATATTGTAAGGGCTCCAGTGTATTTGTAGCTTTCTGTTCTGCAAATCAGAAAGACTTTCTTAGTAAAAAGTTAGTTGGTACTTAGTATCTTTTCAAGTTGGATGACTCTCGATGTTTTTACCTTCTCTTTATCCAGTTAGCTTTGAGAATTGAATTTGTGTTATTACCTGTTTTAAAAGACAAATTAAATTAGCACTGTGTCACTAAAACACCCTTTTTTTGTCAATGGCTTGTGGAGATGGCGCTTTGAAGTTAGGACCATAAGGTTGGAATTTTCAGTCAGAATTAAAATGGTGAAGTCATTGATTCCTAGACTGCCTATATTACTTTCACCTGGATGCTATCTGAGCTGAGAGAAATAGTGAGATTGTATAAATCAATCATGTCACTTGTAGATGTTTTAAAGAAAGTAGCAATCCCTGTTTTTTCAGGTCTGTAACTTTTTAAAACTGGGTATCAAATTTCTATTGACAGAAGTGATGTGTTTATGTCCTCTTACTCTGTGTTCTGCACTTTACTAACTTCCAAAATTTTAATCATGCCTTGTGTTTTCAGAAGACTTATATTTGCATGTATATGCATTGAGACAGATGAAGGATCATCTTCAAATTCCAAAGCTCAGCTGAGTCTCAGCTGGACTGCTATCAGACTTTGAGCTTCAACATTTTCTGTTGTTGATATTTGTTGTATTTGGTATATGAATGGCCCTAACGTTTTTCCAGAGGTCAGTTTTTTTTTCCTGTGGGAGATCCTCCACCTTTCCAAATACATGATATTGATATCTAAATATATAAACATAGCTGTATTTCAAATGTGACAGTGAAAAGTGGATCTTCCAGTTCATTAAAATGTTACTTTAACTTAAGGGAGGTGAGGGAATTCAAGATCATGAGAAAACAATTTTTAAATGATTCACTAGTAAGCTTAAAGCATGTTTCTGATAAAAAACACTTGATTTCTGCTTTCTGTTTTATAAATATAATGATTTTGAAAAGTCAGTTACAAAAGAATAATAAAAATGCTTTCAAGTGAATTTGGCTGCTCTGTGTGAAGGTTCTACTTGCGTACTTATTGCAAGTAAAGCAGAAAGTCAGCGTCTCAAATGGTCTTGTGCATTTTTTGTATATTATTTAAAATATTTTAAATGGTGACTTGTACTTATTTACCAATTATTATCTGTATTTTGCCAGCACACAAAAGATACGTGCATGTGTTGAAATTAAGGCTCATCAGACCTGGATTATATGATAGCTAAATCTATAAATTACATCAATGATTAATTCTCATTTGAGAGATTAGTAATGACTTCTGTTAAATTACACAAATTATTTTGTCAAATTTAAGTAGCGTTTTTGCTAACTCTACCTGCTTTGTGTTAGGCTTTGTCTTTCTGTAACTCTAAAAAATTATGGGAAATATTTGTGCTTGGAGTTGGTAGGCAAAAAAATTTTAATCTTGCTTCAGTCAGAGAAACAAGACAGATGAGGAAATAGGATGACTTTCTACATGTGTATCTCATTCACCTCAAATTTTTCTTTGGGCCTTATGTGTTCCCTGTTTTTGTCCCTCTGATAGATTGCTGTGTATATCTACTCCAGTGTGTTCATTTTGGAGCAGTACAGTATTTACTTAAAGAGCATGGATCAGTTTCTTAAACTTCAGCACTTGAAGCAAATAATACTGTTAAATACAAGAAGTTCTGATTTTTTTTTTTTTTGCTCTAAGAAGTGAAAACAATTGGAGACAAGTTATTTTGATTTCCTGTCTCAGAAAAAATATGGGCTTTATTTTCACTTGCATTATTATTTTTTCATTGCAGCCATCAACGTACAAAATGATACTAATAAAAATGTTACATTTATGCCTACCCGCAGTATTAGTCTAAATCATAATTCAGCCTTACCTGTGCTTGTCACTCCATTCCCCCCCCCCCCCCCGTTGAGCATGTGAGAATAAATGATAACTTACAGTAGTGTGTCTTCATTAGACTGTTTATGATCTGGACTGTTTGTGCTTATTGTGGCACGATTAGTCACTGTAGCGTTAGGTTTTCATTGGTTCTGTTCTATTTTATAGTGCTTAATTTCTGAGCAAAAATGGTTGTTTCTGTTCTGAAGATGTCAGGAAACTGAATGTCTGATTAAAGTTACTACCATGTATGATTTCCTTTTTATGGGAGATGTATGCTATTGAGAAGTAGAGTATATTTCTCTATATGGACTTTCTTTTCTGATCTGCAGGAGAGTTAAAAATTCCTAAACGTGCAAGAGTTTGTTTATAGTAGACTCAGCCACAGTCTTAATATTTGTATTGTGCAGTTCATACTTGCAGACTGAAACTGAGATTTCTCTTTATTACTTTTTTAAAAGCCTTATGGTTTTTCACTGACATTCATTTAATTCATTTAAAAACAAACTTATGCATGCAAGCCTAGTCAAAATGCCAGGATGATTTTATAGGTGAACCTTTCCAAGGTTAGCTTGTCTGTTGTGTTGCCAGCGAAGATGTCCATGAGTGCTATTTGTAAGAACAGCTTTTAGTAATTCAGAGGCATGTCCACTAAAGCAGGGTTAAACTGATTTCTGCCTGTCACATAGTCTGACTAATCGATTGTGGTAAAATATTTTAGGTTAGTTATGTGTACAATCGCATCCTAGAAATGGGACGTTCTAGAGTAAATCCTTCATTGTGTGTTATAGCCATTCAACCTGTAGATTAGGACATCTACTTCTAATGATATTTTCATTGATATAAAGTTCATGAAGCCTGAACAAATTAAGGTTATTTTTAAACTTTTTCATTCCCTGAAGGCTCTTAGTATTTGCAGTCAGTGCCACGCTGTATTTGTGACTCCATTGAATTATGTGCAAATAACTGGGTCACAGCTCTGCATGTTAGAAATAATGTTCATAAAGAACATCTAGTTGAGATGTA
Source organism: Nipponia nippon (assembly GCF_047370975.1). Lineage (NCBI taxonomy): Eukaryota > Metazoa > Chordata > Aves > Pelecaniformes > Threskiornithidae > Nipponia > Nipponia nippon. The sequence continues at coordinate 47,070,007 of NW_028262369.1, read as the reverse complement.
AAGTGAGTTGCAGCATTTTTATTGTGTTTAATTTCTGTTTCTGGCAGAACTGGGAGTACTTACTAGTTAAGAGTTGATGGATTTGTTTTTTTATTGATGTTCTGCTGCTTAATTTCAAAAGATGACATACATTTATATCAACTTCAATTTGCCAGAGCAAACATACGCATGCTTTAACTGAAAGCAAATGCTCTTTTAAAATAAAGCAATAATGACTTTATGTACTACTAAAAATATGCCCCCTCTTCCTCTGCTTCATTTATGGAAAAATATCAGGCCAAAGAATGTTTTGGTTGTATGCGTAGTGAAGGATGTACGAAAACAACTCCCCGAAACATAATAATCAATCAAACAAAAAACCCTTCCAAAAAAAGAAATGATAACCACAGTGATCTGGCTACTATGGTTATGCAGTCAACAGTATCTTTATATGAAAGTTCCAGATGTTCACGTTTCAGAATTTAAACTTGATAAATGTACATAAACTGGTTTTGAACGTAGACATACACAGCTGATCAGTTAAATCTGTGTCCTTTCGAGGTTCTACCATGCAGAAACAAGCAAGGAAGTAAGTAAGATATACCGGTTCATGTAAACACATTTCAAGCCTAATGTTGAGAAGTTATTTCAGTATGAGCCATTTTGGTAGAAGTTAGGAAGTCAAAAGTATCTTTGGATAAAAAGACAAACACTGTGGCAAAGTGGAGTCCCATCTACTTGCTCATGGGCTTGGAACATTATGGTAAAGTACATTCTAAAAACTTCCTGTCATAACATTTAACATCATATATTAGTACTTGATACTTTAGTGTAATTCTTTTCCCTTTTGTTAAAAAGAATTGAGTCCGTAACATTAAATGTTATACTAACACAGGGGAAAAAAAAAACACCAAAAAACCCCACCAAAAAACCCAAAAAACAACTTTTTATTGTTATGTTGAAAGTTTTATTTAGAGGCTGTAGTAAACAAGGAGTTAAAACTTGGCCTGAAAGCTCATGTGTTGCCTATCAAGGTTTATCAGCTTAATCTAACACCTGAACAGATCTAGTTAGCTGTTAGCTAAAACTATTGCTAATCTTAGTTTATGAAAGAAAACATTCAATCTTCCTACAGAATTGGAATAAGTTGAAAAGGAGGACAATTTTTCTGTCCCTATTATTAGTTTTTCTGTGGTTTTACTTGAGAGTTAATAATGATTATGATCATCTTATGATCCAAGCTTAGCATCTTTTAAATGAGATTTTGAAATTTTCTTTTTCTTGCTTTATTCTTATTATAGAAACATAATTTTAAAAGTATGTAACAAGTCTACAGATGTCCAAGGTGATTATCACTTCTGTGCAGTCAAAGAATATACAATGTAGTATTGCTGTTGAAAATTCATGATCTTTAGCTATAAAATGTTGAGAAATAAAATAATGAAATTTACCTACCAGTCTCCTTGAAACAGATTGGTAATACTTCTGCCATTATTAGCGTAGGCCAACAATCATCTTTTTATGAGTCAGAGTTTAATTTTTAAGGAGATGAGAAATTACAGTAGCTTACTGAACTGCAGTGTAGTGTACTCTCAGTTTAGATCATAAATTGCTGCGGTGAATGAAATAAGTACCTACAGTTTCAAATTTGGAGTAATGCATGCAACTGGAATATAGTAGACCAGGTGAGAGTGCATTAAGCAGTGCTCTCAAGAGGACCGTCATTCCTAAGAGCAGGAAAAGAAACTTGAAAGTGTTTCTGGAAGATATTTATCTACTGTTGCTAAGACTATTGCCTAGGAATGGTGCAGGGACCCAGCTATGTTAAATGCTGACTATAAAGACTGAATGTGTGTTTAGCTACAGCTTACAGTCTAAAGTGAATAACTATATTTGATTGCGGTTTTAGCTGGAGTATTCAGGGCAGTGTCCTGCGATGTCAGTTGTTACTTAGTGATTTTTGTGTATACATAACTACTTGTTTTTTTCCAATTGAGCATTTAAGCAAGAAAGTGGCAGGTTTAGAAACTTGTACTTATGCTGGCTTGTTGTTATAAAAACTGGCATAAGCCTCTGACAGCTCCTCTCAAGTGTATGTTTGAGGGGGGACAGACCTTGCTATCTTATTTTTGCTGCAAGAACCACCAAGCTACTCAGACTCTGGGATGGGCTGTTTGGACACCTGGTCCCTATGTTTCATAACTGTCTCAAAGCAGTGAACCAGATGGATTTAGTATCTGTAAAAGAGACCTTTGGGAGTCTGTGACAATGAAAGTTTGTAGTGATACAGGCAAAGCCTTATGAGGACAAATGTTCATCACTTACTAAAAGGATCCGATGTGTAGCAGGGATTTTTTTTTTTCTGTGTGTACTTAATTAGTATCTTGCAGAGTTTGATGACTGGGAGTTGTAGCCATAGCCTTAAGCCAAATAATAAAAATAAGCGTTGTTACACTATGAAATAGGGTTCTTTTGGGGGGTAATTTTGGATATATGTCCACATATGCAGCCTTTCAAATGCATTTAGTGTTGAAATTAATTTTATTTGTGTTTCTTGGTTAAGATTGCTGTTTTCTCTACCTAAGCTTGGAATCTTTATGTATGCATGTTATCTAGTTATTACATACAGTGTACTGTAAAACTAGTATGTATGAGTGTATTTGTATATATTCACACATCTTCTCTTTGCTTCACATATGCTGTGTAACATTGCAATTAGACTTTATCTGCTTAAATGTCAAAAAAGGGGCTTACTGAGACTTCTAAGTTGCTATACCATAATAAATGCATCACATAAAACATTATTTTAGTGTGTGTGCATGTAGGAGCTCTGTTAAAGATAGTCTGGGAATCTGCACCACTTTTTGAGATCTTAAAATCTCATGCTTAATATACACTGAACAAGACAATGGGTCACTAAGAATAAAAATGCATAAAGTATAGCTGTTTAAGAAACTGAATGGAACTTTAGCAGTGAGACAGAAAGTGTAGCAGTACTTCTACCTAGTACTTCCTTGAAGAAAGCCATAGCTGTCCTATCTTTACAGCACTCTACCAAACCTCTACTTAAACTAGGTACCTTTTGCATTGAGCTCGTCCAACTTTCCAGCAGCTTCTTTGAATGAAAATCCTATAGTAATTTAAAAGATCGCTTTTTTGTCTGTAAAGGAAAAAATCAATATTTTTTTTAAAAAAAAAAGGTCCTTGCATCAATCTGTGCATTACTGTTATTTTTCTTCTTCCTATAACAATGTTCTCCTAAAGTTAAAAAATTAACACTTTAATACGACTATTTGGTTTACACTGTACTGTTCCCAATATTTTGCAACAGTGTGCTGGTGACTTTTTGCTGTTATTTTTTTTTTAAACAGTTGGAAAACAAATGAATGGAACACAGAAGAGGCCCATAGAAGCTGGTTTGGGGAAGAGAAGCAGCATAGCTGTATTAATAAGATTATGACCTGGGCTAATTGGCCCTTCCTGAGGGCTATTCTGGCTTTCTTGGGTAGTGCTATGCTGCTGTGTACATGGCTGTATGTTGATAATAGCTGTTTAGTGCTCAGCAGAGTCTTGGTCTGATGCATCTGGTACGCTACAATTATTACTGAGTAGTTCTTGCCTGTCTTTGTGTTTTCTGGGTCATCTGTTGTAGGATTACTACTACTGAGTAGAAGCCCTGCGTTCAGTCTGCTCTTGTGAGCAAATGAAACTTAGTGTGAATGATGACTTTGAATCAGGACCAATAATAAGAGATGCTTCTAAGTGGGAGAAGTAAAACAGAGTAATTTAAACCTATCTAATTAAGCCATGATTAGTTTTACTAATGTCTATATGATATCTACTGTAGAACGTACAAATGGGGGAGTTATGCAAGATTGTACATTAAATTCATATTAGTACTTGCAAGAGTAATGACATTGAAAGTATATGCTGATGTGTCTTCCAGTTTGTCTGGCAGTATGTTTCACACTGAATCCTTATAGAAAAATATATAATGTCACGTGTAAAGCAGAATGACTTATGGATGTTTGCGCTCTTATTATTGTTCTTCCAAGAAAATGGACTTAATTCATTAGTGATATCCTATCAGTGGCAAGCAACCTATCAACGCCTTGAGATAACAGGTCATGACTACAGTTGTGTGTTCCAGAATATTGTCAAAGTCGAGCAGCAGCTGAAGTAAAGAATATCAACATTTTCAATGGAAAAATTGATTATTGGCCAAGGGCAAAGCAAGGAGGAAAGACAGTAAACTGTAGACTTCCTGTCAAGAATATAGAAAATGTGAATCAGAGAGGGTACTCAAATTGAAACTAGGTAGGCATTCTAAACGTGCATGCTCATGTGTATAGCCAAAGCATTTGAGAGTAAAGATTCTAAGGTTTATTCCTGATTTGGTTGTTGAAATTCTACATACTCGCTAAAGCCCTTGGAAGTGAGAATTGAAAGTCTTGCTCATTGCTGGAAGCGGGAGTCTTGTTTGTATGTTGGTTAAAATATGTGGGAAGATTACTGTCAGGAATGTAAATTTGCCTTTTTCACCCGTTTGCTTCTAAACCATTATTGTGTCTCTCTTGGTGACTGGAAGCAGCTCGTTGCTAAATAATGTCTCTTTATGTGCTAGCTTGCTCTAATTTTGAGTCTTGAAAAAGTTCATGTTCATAAATAGGTTTGCCTTCGATTACAGTACTTGGGAGTGTTTGGATTGACTTGCTGGCCTAGGTTACACTACTGTCTTGCTGATTCGTAGATTTTAGAAAGATAATTGCAGGTGTGAAAAAAGATGTCATTGAAGTGGGGCTAAAAGTGTAGTTCTTGTATCTTGTAGCAATAGGACAGGTTTGTAATGATTTCGTGGCGCTCAGTTTAATCTTCAAATGATCAAGCAAATTAAAGCCATGGTGAACCCAGATCTAGTGTGTTATGGAGCTATAAATATAGACAAATATTGCTGAAATGAATGGTTTAGCTTCAGATTTACACGGGTGTGAAAGCTGAATGTAAGCTGACCTTCATGTCAAATATTTTTATAACCTATATAACAGAATATATATACACATTACTTAACTAGTGTAACCACTGCTGTGGTAATTTGAAGCGATGCTTTTTTTGAAGGGATGTTCTTTATTGCTTCAAATAAGAATAACAGAAGTAGGGCTGAAATTTATATTCATTAAAAGATTCATAGGTTATTACAGTAAATTATCTGCTTATAATATCCAATGATAAACATTTTTTGAGTGTGGATTTCAATAATTTCAGAACAGTTCTTCCTGTTCTATTGATTTTTGTCCTTAGAAGTCCCCCTTGGCTGAAGCTCCTTGTATGTTGTATTTTTTTTCAGCTAGGAAAGGAAATTTTGTGTGTTGAGAGAAATCTCCCAGGAGGCTGATAATTAGATTGCAGGATTCTGTGGAGAATGAGCTTGTGAGCTGATAATTTGTCCCGCACTAAAAAGTCCAGGCACTATCTGTCAATCATAAACCTATACATTACTGTAAGCGTGGAGGATGCAGGTTGCTTGAATTGTCCCCTGTTGCCAGTCTGGGCAATACCGGTCTACTGATCTGGAAATTGGAGGCTTAGAGGAATTTTATTACTGATGTAGACAACTGAGAAATTTTATTACTGGGAGAAATAGAGTATACATTTCATGGCTCAATGCTTGTAATGGTTGGAGATTTCAATCCCTCTTTAGGATAGAGGAAATAGAATTAAAGTAGGAGATCCTAACTGATTTGAACCAGTAACTCCATTAAAGTTATATTTATTATACACCTAGTGACAGTGATCAAGGTGTCACTTAATAAATATAGCACTAGTGCTACAGTGAAGTCCATGTCCACATAGAGCTACTGAACAATTCATTTTTCATTCTTTACAAACACCTTTACTTTTTTTTTACAAATAATATTTGTGGTAGATGGAGCTTACAAGTAATAGTATTTATGTTAGCAGTTAAGTGATTACTGAGAGATTGACCTGTAGCTTTCAGAAAAATGTAATTAAAGAGTAGAGTATAGACAGACTAAATATGCTTTGCTAGTGTGTGCTATGTAAAATCTCAACTATCTTAAATTTGGAAACAAAACTGCAACCCTCACAAAATGTAGCGCTTTCAGTTTTTGGTATTGTACTCTGAGCAGTCTGGATGTTTCTGTATAATCATAAGAGTGTGCTGGTTTTGGCTGGGACAGAGTTAATTTTCTTCATAGCAGCTAGTATGGGGCTATGTTTTGGATTTGTGCTGAAAACAGTGTTGATAACACAGGGATGTTTTTGTTATTGCTGAGCAGTGCTTACACAGAGTCAAGGCCTTTTCTCCTTCTCACCCCACCCCACCAGTGAGCAGGCTGGGGGTGCACAAGAAGCTGGGAAGGGACACAGCTGGAACAGCTGACCCCAACTGACCAAAGGGTTGTTCCACACCATATGACGCCATGCTCACCATATAAAGCTGGGGGAAGAAGGAGGAAGGGGGGGACATTTGAAGCGATGGCATTTGTCTTCCCAAGTAACCGTTACATGTGACAGAGCCCTGCTTTCCTGGAGATGGCTGAACACCTGCCTGCCGGTGGGAAGTAGTGAATGAATTCCTTCTTTTGCTTTGCTTGTGTGTGCGGCTTTTGCTTTACCTATTAAACTGTCTTTATCTCAACCCACGAGTTTTCTCACTTTTACCCTTCTGATTCCCGCCCCCATCCCATTGTGGGGGGAGTGAGTGAGTGGCTGGGTGGTGTTTAGTTGCCAGCTGGGGTTAAACATCATTAAAGATGACAGAAATTAACACCCTCCCACAGAGATCACAACAAAAAACCAGTCACATTTGTTTGCTGAGTCTGTGAAATATTAGATGTTCATTAGAAAGCCACTGGGCAGCATAATTGTGTGGAAAACAGACTGCTTACATTTCAGAATTGAAATGTTTCACACAGAGCTGAGTTGCATCCTTTGTAATATTAATGGCATGGGCACATTTCTAAGGAGATGCAGCTAATTTATTCTTTGAGCAGAACAGCAACCCCCCCCCCCAAAACCTCTGCACCCTCTGTTTGCTAAAATTCTGAGTTTTGGAAACAATTGGTGTATTTGAAAGTGTTTGATACATTGAAATTATTTTTTAATAGCAGGAGGAGCTTGAAACATTTATATAAGAATGAACCTTGACATTTCCGGTATAGGAAATTCATAATTTTTCTATTTCAGGAAAACATTCATATACATATTGCATTTTTCCTTTTTCTTCCAAGCAGGGTCTCATTAAAGTCCATCCTTTCCTCTGCTGTTTCAAACAGTATATCAAATCTGATCTTTGTGCCAATGATGTCGTTTAGAATTTTGCCATTAGCTTTAACAGGAACAGAGCTTTTAGAAAAGGCATTAGATGAACCGAACTGTAGAAACAATAATGGCAAAGTTAGAAATTACTCTTTTTAGGTAGTTATAAAAAATAAGTCAAAAAAGAAATTGTAATGTAAACACACATGGGAGGATCTTGTAAGTTTTTAAAAAATCTTAATTGATCTTGTGGACAAATTCCAGAGATCTAGAGAATTTACATGAAAAGGACTTTGAGCTATGTTCCTTATGTGGAAAATGTAATGTTTTGATGGAGAAACTGTTTTGTTTTTTTTTTTTTAACAGGTTTTACTAAACAAGTAGATTTTATTGAAGGGGGTGTCTGTAGAAGAAATGTCATGTTCTTCTTAGCATATAGGAATGCTGCAGTATCATTTGACAAAATGTGACTTAAGATGGATACAAAGCACTTGATTGGGACTATATGAGCTCATATGAGACTTTGCAAATAAGATTTGTGTCTCAAACTTGCTGACTTTCAACAAGAACTTGGCCACCTTTTCTCAGTGCTGTGTCATTGTAGGATTTTACTCGTAGGAAACATTGTTAACTCTTTGTTTAAAAGCTGTGCTCCAGAAACTTGGCAAACCCAGCCTGCAACCTCTTTTATATCTAATCCTCCTAAAATATGTATGTTACTAACAGTAGTGAGTGGATATATGCAGTGGCTTAATTTTTGCGGGGTAGTAGAAGATGGGACTGTTAAATGTGTTTGCCATAGGCTCTGATTTAATAAGAAAAAACAATGAAATAAAAAATGAACGAGTCTTGTGGCATAAAGTGGCAAAAACAAGGCTAACCACAACGTGGACAGGAACAATGGAAAAAGTGATACAGGAAGCCTCAAACACAGAACATCATCCAAGTGGTGAACCACATGTCTGTCACCGAGAAGCACACTTAAGACTTGTTCATTTATTCAGATAGAAGTAGGAGGGTGAACATTATTCATTAGTAGCAGGCTTTTCACATCTGCAGGCGGCTTGCGCTCTGTAGTGCAAGTATTGATACATAAACATAGAAATTCAAATGTGACACAGGTGGAATGAAGCATCAATTTTGTTTCAGCAATATTGTAAAATGTAAAGGAATTAAGAATCAGTTTGACTAGCTAAATGAAAGGGGAACTTTGGGAAGAAGGTAATTACCTGTGTTGCATTCTACCACATCCTTATGCACTGAGACCAAAGCTTCTCTTAAAGGCACTATGAGGTTAGAGTACAAATGGTCAGGAACTTATCTTTATCATCTTAATTTCAGAAGAGTGACTCCTACTATTTATATTAATATATCCGAGTCCATCATCCCCAAGGGAATCTTGCAATACGATAATGTTAAATACTACAGTATCTGAAAAGCCAGTCTCCTTTGGATAAGAATGCTTATTCTGAATGGTAACACAATGGAGATGATCTGATTAGAAAATGGATTTGGTTTGTGGCACAACAGTTTGTATTAATAACATATAATAAATAGCTGAGTTTTTTTGATGTTGCTTACAGGTAGTGTAGTGGGGGATGTTTAATCAGAAGAAAAGGCTGTGTGTATATTGAAAAGCATAGGACATTATAATTAGACAGCTTTATTATAGCGTTATGTGTAACAGCATCTTAAGTATGAGAATCAATGGCTAATCAGATCATAAAAGGTACTTCTGTGCTGGTGAAGAGCTTTTATCTAAATAAGATTCTATTTGCAAGACAAGCTAGTATCACAGATTCATGGTGTTTAATTGCAGCAAGATGAATCTCAAAAATGGTTTGGTTCAAGACTGGTGTTTCAGTACCCCATTCACAGCAGAGAAGTGAAAACAGGGAGTCTTTCTGTCCTTTTTTATCTTTATTGGACTCAAATGACAGTGTTAAAGCCAACATGAGGAAAGAAATGTTAAGGTAATCTCAAATTTTGTTTAGAGGGAAGCATCTTTAGTCTTCAGGAAGAGCTGGAAAAAAAATTGGTTGATATTATTATTATTAAGAGTTAATGCAACAGATTGTAATCTTCCTTTAAACAGTTGACAGGCAATTTTCTTCATTATATAGGAGGTGAATTTGAGGGAGAATGGCTTGAATTTATCATGTACAAAAAGGTCCAATATTAAATTGGTCTTGAGTTGAGTGTTTGCCAGCTCACAGATAATGAGGATACTGTATCTCGGTTTTTTGTTTTGTTTGTTTTCTTTATAGAAAGAAAAGAAAACCCTGTCAGAGCTTTAACTTTGTATTTCCAGTGGGAATTCCTGCCATAAGTGTTGAATGTGATTATCCAACCTGAAATTTTTGGTAAACAAAAGCTAAATCAATAAACATGGAAAAAGATACAATGTACATCTGTTTTGTCAAGAAACTTTCAAAACTAGTTAATGAGAGCACTTAAAATCCAAAGCACTTTGAAGCCCAAACTTGGTGAAATGAAATTGAAAACTCTTGTTGCATTTCATGGGTTTTGGATTAAGATCCAGTTCATCAGAACACTTGAAGCATGGGCTTAATTTTAAGCATATTGACGATTTCATTAATTTAATGGAATTGTTCATGATGTTGAGTGCTTTCAGGGCTCTGTGAGCAGATGAGAAGTCACTGCATGGGTAGATTTCCGTTGCCATGTAGAGTTCCAGATGACCAAGAACTGGGGCAAAACAGAAAAGGCAAGTAGAAAATCTGTTTCCAAAACTGTTAGGCGTTCTGTTTTTTGCAGAGCTTGTCTACTGTTGTTTCTCTTTTTCTGTAACGAAAGTAGTGACTTCCAGTGGTATAATTAGCTAAGTGAGGCTGCCTCCAAAATAAGATCCTATGCATTCATTTGTTATGTAGAGAAGATGTATATTCTCTGTGTATAGCCTTGTTGTATTTTTATCTGTATTAGTTATACTTGTTCTGCATAGTTGCATGTTTTAAATTTAGAATAAGGTGATAGTCTATTCATATGGGACAGGAATTCATGGCTGTTGCCTATGCATAATATATGCCCCATATGTTATAGGACAGCCCCTAACTGTATTATCAAAGGTTTCTTTTTCCCTAGTTTGATATTCTTTATTCAGGTTTTTCAGTACTAAATAGAAGATATCACAGAAATAATGAAAAGGACAGAGTTTTGTTCTCATGATGTGCTTGTGTAATCTTTCCTCTGCTATTAGTAATGACAAAAAGAGAAAGGTGCACAGATATGGTAACTGGATATTTTACGTATTTCTAAGGTCCTTTTTCATGTTATAATACAGAAAAATAAGGCTTTAATGTGAAAACAAACTTGGGCAGGGAAACTTTATTCTGATCAGATTGTTTTCAGAAAAAACAGAGTAGTCAGATTTTTCTAGTCTAAATGTTGAGAAAATTCTGATTTAATTTCACACAAATTCATACATCACATGTCCTTTGTTTTTTTAACCATACTTAATTGACAGTTTGTGAACAGTTACTGTCACTGTTATTTTTATGGGTATGTGAGTACATCTTTTCAATCTAATTCAAGTAGGACTTACTTTGCTGTAATCTTATATAGGATGGCTAATGATAAATAAGCTGGCAAAGTTGAAGAATAAATCTGTCCCATAAAGTTTTACTTTAAAAAGGATTTTTCAGAAAAAAAAATATACAGAAAAGCAAAGACTTAAACCAATGATACAAAATAGCACAGAGTAAAATCTCCTGCAATTTTGCAGGTGCACTGAGAACTTGTTGTTTGTTACAGAAAACAAGTTTGATTTAATAATATTTAGGGAGCAATTGAAGCTTGACAGGGTAGTTTAAAAATAAACAAACAAAAACCCAACAAAAAAACCCCCCAAACAAACACACACCAACAAGCAAAAGCAGACCTTACATGAAGAGCAATGTCTTTTTGTCAAAGACAAGACATCTACAACTAAGATGAAAAGGACTGGTGGGCGTCTGACAACTGTTAGGTGGCTTTGGTCCTCATCAGAGCCCACCAGGGTGCTGGAAAAGTTAGTTTTAAGTTTCTTGGTCCTCTGAATCGATCTTTCTGATAAATTTTTGACATACATGGACAAAATAGAATTATACTCTTCATATCCGGACAAAACAGAATTAGACTCTTCATATCCGTGATCCTCCTCTTCTGCATTCTCAGTAAAGGCTTACCTTATCTCCCAACGTTAATACCTATTGTTGAAAGAATTTGGCAAAACATTTATAACTGAAACTAAAGACATGGAAGTTGCTGAAAATAGTAATGGCAAGCATTGGTGGAGATTACATATCTCATGGGAATTTGAGCTGATAAAAAACCCATTATGTAGTTTGAAACTGTCAGTATCTCTGCTCTGTTGTGTCTCTCTTTTAATGACCATTTCCATGGTTTCTCCTAATTTAATCCTGACTTGAGGTTTTCTAAGTAATATGTTTATTAGACAGCAGGTAACTCGGGAATGATGGCAGAAGTATTTTGGTGTTGGTGAGCTGAATTCAAACTAAGGTTTAAGAATAAAAGCACTCCAAGAATAAACCATATTTTTTTTCTTAGAAGCTAGTACCACTGTATTTAGTGTAGCAGCACAGCCCTAATTTGACTGTGGAGTGGGGGGACTGGGGTGGGGAGAGGAGGCAGCTTCGCGGTGCTGTAGTATTTTTCAAATGCGTATGCAAGTTGGTTCAAAACAGACTTATCAGCATAGCTATTAATACAGAAGGCTTAGAAATTAAGCCCTTAGTTTATATGAGGACACTAAAATTCTAGAATTGAATGTGAAACAGAAGGGCTCCTTTTGGCAGACTAACAAACAAAAATGTTTTCCTGTTTAGAAAGACCAACTCTTGGAAATATACAGTCTAAATAGAAAAGTTCTGCAGTGTGATTAAAGTTTAGGAATTAAAATACTCTTATAGAAACATAGGCATATTTTTGAAATTTGGCTGCCCAGGAAACGTCTCACTCTTGGAAATGTCTCACTCTTGGAGAAAGAGTCATTTGTACGACTAAGTACTAAGTTCCTGCTGGTGGTAGCTTCTAGCTTAGGAAAAAAAATTATAAAATTTCCTTGCTGCTCCTGAGTTGGTTGAAGTAGGAACCAAGCAGGTTATGATCACCTGGGAAAAGAGCAACTGTTATGACCTGTGGTCTATAAACTCAAAATATTACAGGCTTCAGGAGCTACTTGTCTATATTTAACAAACTAAACAATGCTCTTGCCAAACTCCCATGTAATGAATCTTGAAGTGTACAAAGAAATTTATCTTAATTTTTCTGTTAGCCAAATCTTAGAGAAACTTATATGTGCCAAAACATATTATCTGCATATATTCATCTTTATATGCTTGTAGTTGTGCCTTATGGTATGCAAACCCAAGAATTATTCAAATGAGAACCTGTGTTTTGCTCTTGTTAGTTCCCTACCCACACCCTCTGAGGGTATAAAGCTTCTGTAACTTTGTTAACTTGCTCTTGCCCTTCAGCAGACTAATTTCCTTTTTTTGCATAAGTAACTGGAATGCTGATAGCTCTGCTGCCAGGTTGACTGGTATTACTTCGTTGCTTTCTGTCTCTGCCAGTGTCTGCCTGCTGTCTCACATGGTGCACCTTGTCTGTGCAAATACACATGCACACAAAAAAGTAGACCTAAAGTTTGGGCTCATTAGCACCGAATCCCATAAAACTCCTTCAGCAATGCAGGATTAGATTTATTTTTTGGTAATATGTTGAAACAAATATTCTTTCAGTCACGAAAACCCAATTCTGCAGCATCAGTGATGAGAACATTTGTTGAACTCATTACTTGACTATACAGGTTTTTTTAGTTGTTTATGTAATGCGAAACTGAAGGGATACATAGTGCTTAGGAATCAAAAAACAATAAATATATGTAGTGCTATAGTTAATAACTGTTAATGATGTACACACTCATGTATGAGATTGGTGCTGCCAAGGTAAATGGGACTATCACACCCTAAATTTAATTAACCAAGGGTGATTGAGGAGGCATGTTCCACAACAAGCAGGGTTCTGCTATTTATAGATCTAGTAGAATCTATAGGTATTTAATCATTGTCATTGCCAGTGTGCTAAGTGGCGCTTTGGTTTTTTGTAAATGCATGTGAATACATGCACATAGAATTTAATTTTTAGATCTAATATAAACTGTAGTAAATAGTGGAGCATGTGAGTAGACCTATGTAAACTTATGCTAGTTGAGTTTAACAAAGGAATATCTTCATGGAAATGCTAGCCTCTGTAGTTTTTGAAGGAAAAACTGAAAAGCCATTTTGAGGAAGGAATTTCTGTCTTGGTAGTGTTCACAGGAAAAAACCTAACTTCTATGTGACCTTTAGATAAAATCTACAAAGTGTTGACCTTTAATTGCTAAGTGCTTGTTGAATTGAAATTTGGAGGGGGGGAACAGCACAAGAATTCAGCAAAAGCTGATATGTCTTAAGCTTAGTGCTCTTTGCATTATGTAATAACAATAGATGTACTCTTCTAGCAATTTAAACCAAACTATGTGTTCTCAACAGTCCTAACCTAACACATATTTTGGTTTAAATTGCTAGAAGAGTGAATATTTGCAGATATATTCTGGCTGTTTAATTTTAATTGAAAGGCTCCTTTTATCAGCTCCTTCAGGAATGATTTGGGAAATTGTAGCTAGGTATTTGACTGCTAGTAGTTTTAGTCTGTCCTCTACACTCCTGCATTTGTACCTTTGTGTATCTTTCATTATGAAAGAAAAATACTTTCATTTTTCCATGATGTTACTTGAACAAAACTACATTTCCATAAATTCTCTGGCTGCTTTTGTCTTCTCTTATTTAAAGCTCCGGTTTTAATATTCTGCCTATGCATAAATTCAGGGACTTCGAAAAAGGATGATAATCCTTTCTTGTCCAGTCTTGCAACTGGAAAATTAATATTTAAATTAAAATTTCCTGTTTCAACATTCAACCGAAGTATTTTTAATAAAAATTGTTAGATCTTTTTCATAGACTTTCTTTTTATGCTTAAGGCCAGAGGTTATCATTAGATTGTCTAGTTTGAGTAATATATAGCAAGTAAATGATTACTTGTCACATAAATTGGCTCTGGGCTATGGCCAAGAGCAAGAAATATTAGGAGTGAGGTGAACATAACAGGAGATTATTTGAAAAAAATTTTGAGATTAGAAGCTGATTCTCCAGATGCTGGCAGATGGGATCCCCTTTCCTTCCCTGTAGTTTCCCAGTTTATGAAGTATAAAGGACTGTTCCCATACGAGTATACTGTTCGTGTCTGGTGACTTAGACATCTTGATACCTATCTCTGTCTTTAAGAAAGAGAGGAGGAAAAATACTTAATTGCAGAGCAGTCCTGGGGTCTGTAATCTTTCACCTCCTTGTTTTGGGTTAAATATACACTTGCAGTTGGAGAAAATGCTGATGGTTTGAAATCTGAGATTTTTAGAAAGTTTCACAGCTCATTTCCTAGATAATTTGTGAGCTGCTCTAGCTGTATTTGTGGTGCTCTTCAGGAGTGTATCCTAATTTTAGATTTGCAGCATGTGTAACAGTGTTATCCAGCAAAAAGTCTAGAAAAAGAGGCATAAATTAGGAATTACTGATGACACTTAAATAGTGTTATAGCTTGTTTTTTACTGTAAGTAATGCAGTTATGTAAACTTAAATTTTCTTTGCCCTGCTAAATCCTTTTAAATTCCAGAGAAAGTTAATGTGTTTTTTTTATTAAAGATTTTGTTTTTTTTTTTTTAAGGACAGGAGGGGTCCTATAGCCATGAGAATCAGTGTTGTCTTACAGGAGGCCTACAAACTCTGGGAACTGCTAACTGTAAGCTACAGAATCTGAACATGTATTCACAAACACTTGTTCCAATGCAGAGAGAGTTTTTCAAAATCTGTCAAGAAAACTGAGCCTTCTGAAAGGTTGTTATTCTCTGTCTGTAGAGCTGTGATAAGGATGGGGATTCTCTTTTTATGTCAGATTTTTGTCTCTGCAGATATGAATGCTATAATCAATGCATGAGGGAGCAGCACTCATTTTCTCCTACTAGCTGAGCTGTGTACCATTGCTTCTAGTCAGACATGCGTGCAGTTGCATTGCAAGAAATGCTCTGTGCAACCATTAGTATGATTTTTTAGTAGCAGCTTGTGTTTGCTTGAGGGCTCTATCATCAATCTACTTCTGTGAATTTCCCTCCGCCTCTATTCATTCTACCAATACTGGATACAATTTCTGTGTGATGAAATAGCTGCTGTGGACTGCTATCAAGAGGATATGTGAAGAGCTATGAAAAAATACAGTAAAAAAGCATGAAGTCATGTTTAACTTGGTTTGTAGCTTATTATCACTCAGAAAAAGAGATAAAACTCACGGAATTTTGCAAGTCTGGGAGCCAAGGGGAGAGGGGAGAGACATTGGACCCCTTTCCATGTAATATCTTTTGGGACAGCTCTTTGCTAATCCTTTAGTCTTCCCCATTCCATCTCTGATCTCCAGTTCTGGTTTTGGAGGTACCCGATCATCTATTTCTCTTCCTCTCGGATGCTTCTGGGGAGATGAGCACACCCCTGCCCTGTTTCCCCCTACCGATGTGAGCATTTCAGTGAGAAAATAATGTAAATCGTCCTGTGTTCTCTCTGTTTTTACTGTGTTCTGTGATTTGACATACCACTTTTCCTCCATTGGTGTTGAACCAGTCATCTTCCTACTAAGCCCAAGTAACCTTCTTTGACTTTCTTCCTCAGGCTGCTCAGCAAGTCCCTACTGCTGCTCACTTTTAGCTGCCTTCATGCTTTGCATGAACAGATGGTGGCTATTACAACTTTTCTTGTCTACAGCCAAAATTCAGCCTAGCCTAGCACTCGCTCACTTTGGACTAAAATATATCCCTTCACAGATCACAGTTCATGCAATTCAGTTGCCATCACCCTTACGTCTATGAAGTCACAGATAGCCTTAGGAACAGCCTAAGTGACACTAGACTTTCTCAGTGTGATTCAATACCGTAGATCCATTATATGATGCTCAACTTTCTCCCCTTGTAGAAATGAAAAATTCTGCTTTTGAATAATAATGTTCTCTAGCTGACACTACTTCTATGCTCTGTCAGGAATATGTTTTGATGTGGGGAAGAAAATTAGCAGGAAATTCTGTTTAAAAATATAACTTGCTTTCTTGACTGTACCAGCATGCCATTGTTTCTTTCTGCAGACTATCTTGCCTCACTGCTACTGTGAAATAAGCAATTGTCTTTTGACCACATGGTTTAAAAAAAAGTCTGATCACTGATGAGAGAGAACTACCAAGACATCAGGGAAAGATCTGGACACAATATTTTGCTATCACAAATTATTGTTTCTTTCCCACAGGTGATATAAAATGCTTCATTCTGTAGCTGGCTGCCTAGCAGCTTGAAATTAGCAGCCGAATGTCCTTTTTTCATGCTTTCATTGATCATGCTTTGTATTGTGCTTGTCACTTCCAGTCCTGGATCAGCCCAAAACCTTTGCTATGGTACAGTAATTGCTGTCTGGCTGTGCTAAATGTCTGTCCCTGTTTAGGAAGTAAAGTTTACAGTTGTCTTTTGGGCAAGGAAACTGTTCTGTGACAACTGATCATGTAAGTATTAAATTTAGAGATGAATTTTAATCCTGGTAAGGAACAGCTGTTAACAGTAATTCTTTGCAGACTTGTAAAGCCTCCAAACACTGATCATTTGTTTCCCTTCATTCTATTTTAATTTAAGAAGAAGAATTTAGCATAATCCCTTTTCATTCCTTCTTGAACAGTTCATCACTAGACAGTTAGCCCTGGCAAGGGAAGCTAAGGGTGACAGTCACGTAGCAGGTCTGGCTTACAGAGTTCCCATTCTCGCCTTTTTGTTCCTGCCTCTGTTGTACAGTGCACTGTTTTACAGGTATACTGAAACAAGTGTTTTGTGCAGATCTGGCAGGGACTGAATTGGGACACCTATGTGGTTAAAGAATAGTCTCGTCTCTTTTTTATTTTACCCAGACCTCTAATTTGATTCTCAATTCAGCCTTACAAACAGTTTTATTGGCACGAGATGAGGAGACACAGTGCTGCAAAATCTGTAACTGAAGATAAGAAAAGGCAATTTCTTACGCTGGCAAAGCTGCCAAAACCCTTGTTTTGTGAAACTTCTCCCCCAAGTTATCTTTTAATCAGACAACTGATGGAATTAGATTGTAGACCTTAAAAAGACAAACAAATAAAAAACTCCACAACTTTGTGTTGGTCTCATATGTAGTCTGATTAAGTCCAGAGCATCCCATTGGAATGACTCAAACCGCTTTCAAAGCCAGCTTGCTTTGGCTGATAGGCTGCTAATTTTTGAGGTTCATAATCTCTAATGATAAAAAAGTTAGTCTGACAGAGTTTGCATCCTGTCACAAAACAAAATAAAAACTATGAACTTCAAGAGTTCAAATTTAGATTGATGCTGAGTGATTCTTAGGTAGTTGTCTTTCCTCGGAGGAACTTTAAAAAGATGTGTGTCTATTTTTTTGATATATCTGGAAAGCGATGTAGAGATAAAAACTTAAGTCTAGGGCTAGAAAACCTGAGCAATTTCCACACTTTATTCAGCACTTCTTATTCCTGGCTTATAGAAACTAAATACCTAACCGTTCTGAGATGAGTTAATCACTACCATTGATACTGCTGCCAACCACTGATATTCGCTAGCTATATCACAACCATCTAGAGTACAACAGATTATAACAATGGTGAGAACTACTGTAAAAATGCCTACCATAGTTTTAAATATTAATCACCCTACCTGTATATTGAAGTAGCTGCTCTTGAGAAATACACTGTCCGTCTGAAACTTTTAATCAAGACATTCTCATTCCGGAGTTAGAATAGTTCAAATAAAATTGAATACTAATGGAAACCTTTTGTTTATGGTTATGGTGGTTTATTTTTTGAGGTGATTTTTTTCCTTTTAACCTAATTCTTGGTGGTAGTTGAAAAAGAATATCGTGATACTAGGGAGAATCTCTTTGGTTTAAAAATTCTTGCATGGTATTGATGCTTTTTTTTTAGATTGAAGAAATTGAAGAAATTGAAAGAGCACTTAATCTCTTTGCAGTTCCTTTAGTTATAGCTAGGATTTAAAATCCACTGCATCTTTTTTTCAACTAAAATTTTGAGTGAGATACCTGATGATGACTTTGAAGGCGTTCCAGTGATGTTACACTTCTTGGGACAGAATGTATTTAATGCTTCTTCAATACATGCCGGAAATATCCAACCAATAATCTTTCTTAAATGCATGAATGGAGAAGCTTTGTTTACTTCTGTGGCCTACTCTTCAGCCCAAGTGCTGGGAAGGAGCAGAAGAGTGAGGCTCTAGACACAGTTGCCCAGTCAGTATAGGCACTTGCCCTTGCACATAGTTGTAAATTTTCTAAATTGCTGTTTTAGATGTGCTGTGTCACCTTTAAAAAATTTAAAACAGTCTCCCTCTAAAATCTGCTGGCTTAAGTGCTGGGAGAGTGGTGGACAGATGAAGCAAGAGGAAGTGCTAATATGAGTAATGATGCAGAATATGTGGTATTACCATGTACCAAAACTGACCAACTTCCCAGTATTTCTGCAGCATGTATGCTACTTACCATAACAAAAAAAAGATTTGAATTTTCTCAATTTGAGAGCAGTAGTGTAAATTCACAGATCCTTTCTAACTTATTGTCATAAACAAATATTTTAATTGTGATTCTTGCAAGGTGGGTTTAATTACTAATTATGTGATCACTGAACTTCTGAGAGATTTGGATTAACTCACGGGGACTATTAAACTGAATTGCTGTTGTAAAGCTAGTTACAGTGACTTCAGAGGAAGTTAAAATATGCATATATGTATGTGTGTTTATAAAGGGTACAAATTGCTGCGATTTCACTATGCAGGTCCAAGTAGCTACCCAAGAAAGCACCAGAGTTGGAGCATCAGAGGGAAAGACAATGAATTATGCTAATTAATACATTATACTCAAGTCTCAAAGGAAAGAAAGAAAATCTGAAAATAAAGGACTGGGACTATCATTACAATTATTATCAGTATCTGATGATTCGGTGTCTTTCTGTGTTCTCTCTGGCAAGCTAGATGGTGTTTAGATTTCCCTGTTACAGCTCTGTTATCTTTAATTGAACTTTTTGTTTTGTTGTGAAATTCTGCCTGGGAGCGCCACTCAGTTTCTAGTAAAGAGAGTTAAATAGCTATTTCTTTCTGGGAAGAGCTAAAGGTAGTAAAATAACTCTTCCCTGCTCCTTCAATTCCTGTGCAGTGTGAGCACCGTTTGTTATGTGAGTTTCGTTCTCTCGGTCTTGGAGCAGAAATACGCGTTCCAAAGACTATTGAGGAATAGAAGTGGGTGTTTTAATCTCTTCTGAAAAGTGTTATGTTTAAGGTACAGCAGCTGAGTGACCTGAACTGAAAGTGCAGTGATGCATGGCGTGCTTTAGTTCTTGGCTGGCTTGCTGTATGCTTTAAGGCTCAGCATTCCTTAAGGCTCTTATTGGTAAACAAGATATGCTGAAACAGTTTGTTCCTAGGCATAGGGGGAAGGCTCTGTGACCAGCTCTATCTGTGCTGTACTGTGTTTCTAGCAATGTAAGCATTGCTCTTGTCTTCCCTGTTTGCAACTAGTGTATTCCATTACATGGAACTCTGAGGCTGCTCTTTTGTTGCAAAACCAAGCAATTCATTGTACCAGTTTATTTTACTCAGTGTGGTTCTTATTCAGAAAAATTTGCAAGTAGTTAATTTGGAGTACAAATATGAGTAGATGATACAGGTGATTCTTGGTTTCCTTTTTTATGAAGTTTGGTGTACCTCTGCAGAAAGGGAAGGGAGCTCCTCAGATTACAAGAATGTGCAGTTAGGGCTAACAAAATCAGTGCTTTTGCTTGTTTCAAAACAATGTCATGGTTCTATGGCAAAAGCATCTTTGAACCTATTGCATTGTCTAGCTCTATTTTAAATAATGTCCACAATACAAATCACCATAAATGTTGAATAATTTTTAAATAGTGAGCTCTATTTCACTTGCTTGTTGGACTATAGGACTTGTCTCATCCAGTGTATTAAGGTGAGAAGTGTTGGTGTCGGAGTAATTCCCAAAGCTGTATATGTAGACTGTGACCAAGAAAAGCGTCCTTGTGGTGTTCCCTAGTGCACAATTTGCTGTCTTTGTGCTGCAATGAGATGTGAAATAATTTTCTTTGTATTGATAAGCCACTGATTATGCTTTGCCTGCTTAAAGGCAGTAGGGTCTAAGTACTGTAGTCTGAACTTTGCCATTTGCATATTCCAAACTCTTGTGTAAATGTTGGAAGAACTGTAGGGGAATATAAAGCTGGAGAACAGCTAACAAGTGGAAAAATGGAATTGGAGCCTTGTAATCACAGCGTGTTGGTATTTGAAATGAACCCAAATAGTGCAGTTCACTTTTCGATATAGATTTTTACCTTAGAAACCAGCTATTCAGTTTAGTGTCCATCCCTAGATAAAACATTTTTTATTCTCATTAGAACAAAAGTTGTACCTGCTTATTGGAAACAGTGTTCCTGGGAGAAGGAATTTTGCCCTGGCTGTCAGGAAAAGCCATGAAAAATGCAGTTGCTTTCACTTTTGTACCTACACACTCATGTTGTCCCTCTGTCTTCAGTCTGCTTCTCAGTGATGTTTTAAAATATCTCTAATTCTGGAACAGAATTTACACATTTGTGAGATAAGTTATTGGTTGGTATTGGGGGGGGGAGAGGGAGAGAAACAACAGCATTTTCATCTGCTAAACAAAGCTAGAATTTCTTGACTGGTGAAGGAACTCCAGGAAATGACGAGGTACCAAAGGAATCTGATGAAAGTGATTCAGTTACTTATATTGCTTGCCTAGGAAATGGTGCAGTCAGTACTCTGCAATGATTACATTTTTGAGTGGCTTTGGAAAATTTTTTCACTAAAGACACATTTTCTTTGAGAACTCTGTAGAATGTATCAGAACATAATTGCTGAGACTTCTGTCTGAATGAGGTTTCTAATCTGTGGTAGAATTTTTTGGATAAAACAAGCCAAAAATGACTTTACGCTATCCATCTGCCTTTTGTTTTAGGGGAGCCGAACTTATTGGCCTTTATGTGTATGGGGAGATTTACTTTTATTTTGATGAGACAGAAAGGTACTTTTTCACAGCTTGAAAACTTTGGATTGATTTTAAAATTATTTTAGACCTTACTCAAGAGTGTGCTCTTAGAAGCTGTTATTTCTGAGATAAGATATAAAGTTTGGCCTAGACTTTCTGAAGTACTATATATATATATATATATATATTTTTTTTTAACTTTAACAGATGGATGAATTTTGTCTTGTGTCCTGACTAATGTGAACTTGGATAGAATTACGCTTGCCTCATGTTGTTCTGGGTAAGATAGTCATACCCTGTTCCTGGCTATTTCCAAGTTTTACACAACACATTGTTAACAAGACTGTTTTCATTCAGTGCGGGATGAATTGATCCCTGTGTATAGCTTGTAAAGCCACTGGGATTCTCTGGAATGAAAGGTGCTAGGTAAATCTCAGACATTAAACCTATGCCATTTTTCTAGGAGTTATGTAAAATGTATTTTCTAATATATATATTTATTGCTATATTTCTAGATATTATAGGTATTTTATATTTCTTTATTTTTATATAGATCGAAATACTGACTAGTTTCTCTCTAACAGAAGGTCTCCTAAGTTTTTTAGAGTGTACAACATAACCTGATTACTCTTTGCAGTATAGAATACGTCCAAAATCCAAGTTATCTTAGCACCAGCTAAATCCGTGATAAACTGAGAATTTGGTAGGGGACAAGTCTGTTCTGTATTTCAGTCATTCTTTATCCATCAGTAGAAGGTGAGAAATTCACTGATGAATTTTCCTTTTCTGTGTTAGCCATTGACTGGGGCAAAAGCAAGACATCCAGTTTTTAGGACTGTATAATTTGATCTGCAGCCAAAAGTATAGTGTATATATAGTAGTTGTAAAGGAATCAAACTTAGAATTTTAATGTGAGGGCTAAAATTGAATTTTAGATAATCAACATTATTCTAAATTGAATAATTGATATCTATTTGGCAGGAAACACATTTCTAATTGTGTGATTTATGTGCATTCTTATTTTATATAAATGATCATATGTAGTGCACAGTTCTTTCTAAATATTTGCTAAATAGAAAAGTAATTTTTTTTTATTAGGTATTGATATGTGGTGATTTGCAGCCATTGGAAACAAGCAAAGAAAGGCTAAGGCCCCAAGATGTTTGTTAGTTACTTTAGGTATTATTAATCAATGTTATGGCCTGTGGGTGACACCTTTCTTTGGGAACAAAATGTGAATAAGGAACATTGTGAAAAAGTACAGAGGAATAAAGAGAGGAACTGCAGCAGAATGCTTGCTGAATTTCCATAGATTTCCAGGTTTTAAGAGTGTGCTAATTAAGTGCTTTGGTCAATCAGAGCCTAAAGGTTATGTTCATTTGTTTTGGAAGAAATCAATAAAATTGGAAGGGTATAGATTCTTTTGTTATGTGGTGGTAGTCAACTTCAGGCACGGCAGTTAACAGATTAACTTTTTAGGTGAATTAGAACCTTAAGTCATGTTCTTAAAAGCAATATAAGCAGCTCTGACAAAAGCTGCTGCTTCTAAAGCATCTTTAATTTTGATATTAAATAGGAAAATCAAATACATCAGACTTATTTACCTTTCAAAATGTTGACTTTTTCCCACCTAAAACTTGGATCAATAAAGAAGGAAACTAACTTTTTTTTACAGCAACTTGTAATTACCTGTTGTCCATTGCCTATTTCAAAATAGATTCTGCAATTTACAGAAAATGTAAAAAAGCAACAATATACTTTTAAAATTGTAATTTTATTTTACAACATGTATTTCCTCCACATGACCTTTGTCTCAAGTAGAGTGTGTCTGGAGATTTCTGAATTTTCATAAAGGGCTGTAGTTGCTATGCTACTTTTAGGACGGGAATATTTGAATTGCTGATATGTCAAAAAATAAAAACCTTCAACTAATTTGAACACTGAATTTGTTTATGCTGACATTATAATCTACATGAGCACTTTGTGAATGGCAGCACAAGAATTAGGCTGAATTATATTCTAAAATACTTCATAGAAGTGAAAAGAGGAGCTTATGCTTTTTTTGTTCAAATAACGCCTCATTTTATGGAAAGGTGAGTCACACGGGTCTTCATTGCAAAACCATTTTGCTGTAGATGGTTATGCACGGACAGTGTTAAACATGAACAGGCAAATACAGATTTAAAACCCAATATTTTTCATGTTTGTAGTGAAACAAGATGCTTAAAACTCGAGGAATATGCTTTTGCTGTTCTGCTAAAACATGGTTCAGTGTCAGTATGCTGAATAATAATAAGGGTTGCAGGTAGACATTTTAGGATATAGAATGACTGCTGTTAAACTATTAAAATTAATGATCTTCACCACCATCCTGACTCAGGATCAACTATGGATAATATGGAAGCTGTTAATGTTAGAGGAAAATCATTATATGATTAATTTCTAAGAGGAATATTACTGAAGGTCATGAAGTTCTCCCATGTACATGAATTGTATGAAATATCTGTACTATATAATCTTGCCAAGAACATAAAAATAAACAGGCTAGATGTGTGAAACTGGTTCTAAATAATTACACTTCTCTGTAATTTAATTCTGCTTTCTGACTTTTCCTAGGTAACTAGAATTAATAAGTAATTGTATCTTGACTTGACCAGCAAAGTAGTTTCCCAAAAGCTGTTTTCAGTGTGACGATGTTCAGGAAGCCTTTGTATTAAAGTCATATTATTTTTTGTAATTTACTATTTGTACTCTGTATTTATCAAACAGTAACGGATAAGAACCCAGAAGATATGATGACAATCTAGTTGTTAAAACCTAATAGAAAAATAAAGCCAAGTTATCTGTGTAGATTTTTTTTTCTTACCCAAAAAATTTGAGTTAGAAGTTTTTGAAAGGACTCCTAATGTAATGAGAAATACTTGTTGAATTCTTTAAATGTATTTTGATTCAGGCTCATTAAATGATTCTTATGCCTTAAATTCTTTTCTGTTATTAGCTGATATGAAGCTTAAGTAGTGGATGTTAATTTGTGTTGTGTCACACTGGACTTCCCAGGAGATTTCTTTGCATGGTGTACTACAAACTCGTACCAGTACCAAAAAAGACACATGATTAATACTGTTCCATTTTTCATTCATGATAGCAATCCAGCAATGACAAATATTTCCCCATTTAGCAGTAGAAAGGTACTACCACTGTTTGAACTGTAGTAACTGACACTTAATGAAGAATTAGCACTCTCTCAACTTGTTTCCCTTCAAATCCTATTTCCTTTCAAAACAAAGCATCTAGAGTCTAAAATTGTTGGAAAGGTGGATGTTGCTTTGTTTTGTTAACAACTATAGATAGGCGATTCAGGCCTTTTGATATGTTCTTTTTGCTAAATAGTTTTTCTTCTATGCCAAGTAATGCAAAGAGGTTTTTTTCAGTGAGTGTGCTAAAGCTTTTTTTTAAAAAATAAAAAGCTTCTATAATAAAACATTTTATACACAGTAAAGGAGCTTGAGTATTGATATTCTTGGGCCGTTATTAGAGAATATCTTTACTCAATGGTAAAAATAACTTGGGAAATATTGTAGGTTGTTCCCTGGAACTAATCATTTTACGTGTAAGCATCTTGTATGTTCCAATATGACAAGTTAACAAAAAGGCTGGTATACTGCAAACTATGGCCTGTACAGAATATTTTATCTCTGTTTTAGTCTGTGGTGAAGTGTTACAATGATGAATGGCTTTCAATTCCCACACTTTCCCTTCCTGACACTAACAAATTTTCATTCTGGGCCAAACTTTCAAGTCAGACAGATTGTACTTTTCAAACTGAGAAGTCCCATTATGGGACTATTTGAAAACTGTGCTGACAGTAGTAAACCTGAGTGGATTATTATTTGCAGTTTTTCCTCATCTTTTCCTTTGTACTCTAACTCCTGTAATTAAGTCTTCTGCTATAAGCAAGTCAGCAATAGTTTTCTTGCTAGATCATGAGTACACATACCTATCTGTACTTATATTCTTAATACACTCATGACATACTCTTGCACCAACCAATATATTTTCTGTAAGAGTAAAAAACTCTTAAGAATCTGCAGTGGTTCTTCAACTTAGAAGTCATGAAGGACTATGATTATTGTGGAAGCCCAGCGTCTTAGAATACAGCTTTCACAAATACAGATTTACACTGAACATCTGTTAAACAACAGTATAAAAAATTCTTTGGAATAGGAGAAAAGAATAAGAGATAAAGTTAAGTCTTGCCAAACTTCTGGGTAGGTAGAATTTCTGTAACAAGGATGCTTAAAATTTTTGAAGTCACAATGAAGTATTTAAAAAATGAACTATCAGAATGTAAAGTTAGTTTTTCAACTATACATGAGATTTTTTTTTTTTTTAAATCTGGAATCTCATGTCTATTTATAAAGAACTGTATCATATCTTTTTACAGGAACAGATTCCTACCCTATTTCTTGAGGCTATATTTTCTAAGTTCTTTTCTATTCCATCCAACCACTAGTTAGTATCCCCATGGTTGTTTTTCCTGCCTCTTCATACTATTCAAGAGGCAAGATGTGACTCTTCGTTGTCCTCTATCCGTTTGGTTGTGGGCATAGTATACAATGAAATTCTAAGGGGGGAAAAAAACCCCAACCTTGTTTGTCATTAGCCTTCCTTGACTGTATTTCTTTCTTTTCTCTTCCATAATAAAATCCTCAGAGCAGATTCAGTTTCTTTTTGAGGAGACTCACCATGTTGCGAGAATATTCATAAATAAATAATTCTTATTCGCTGGAAGCGTGAATAGACCTTAGTGTTCTGATAGACGAGCCGGGAAAACTGGAACACAACACAGGCTGGGCCACAGTGTGATAGCTGTTCTGTTTAATATACTATCTTTAAAAGAAAGTTAATAATGTTACATATTTAAGCACTTGAAAAATAAGAAATGCTAACGGTGTAGTTTTATGCAGTTTTAGCTTAGTCCTTTAAACAAGTTTATCTGTAGGTCTCTAGCATTATATTGAAGCAGAACCTTGCGTAAGAAACAGTGTGTGTTTGTCTAATCAATTTAGGCTCAGTGAATACATATGTTTAAAGTTATGTAAGAGTTAATTCAGCCTTGTGTAAATTACCATTAGGATAATGATCTGATTTTTGCTCTTCTCTAATGAAGTCTAATGAAACACTAAACTCTCTAATGCCTAAATTTTTTTGGAGTTCCATCAGAAGTGGTGCTATCTTACATGATTTCCTTAACATAATGAAGAAGGTAGAAAACATAAAAGATTACTATAGAGATTTTTTTGATGTTTTAGGTATTATTGGAAGACCTGTAGGATACAACTAATGATAGTCAGTAGATGTCCATGGGTTTCACTCATTACGAGGCACACAAAACCAGTTTCTGTTTTCTGTGTTAAAATGGTTGTCTACTTTACTTTCCTGCGAATTCCTTTGGAGACTTCTATTCAGGTAACTTGCGTTGCTCCCTTCCCCCAAGTTTTCCGTTGCAATTGGCAAAGCCTGTGTATGTACCTAGTGAGGCTGCAAAAGGTTGACATACCAATGTGTTGGTCAAAAGTCAGATTCAAGTTGAATAAAACTATTTTCAGTTTTGTGAAAGGGAAATAGTATAGTAAAACTTTTTTGTATCTCTGAGTTTTGTTATGCAGTTGAAAGCACCATGATTCAAAGTAGGCTTAGAAATTATTAAATAACATTTATCTTCTCTTCAAAAAAGAAAGATAAGTAAATCATAGATGAGTGATTTTTTTTTTTTTTTTTTTTAATTTTTTTGGCCACCATTTGAGTTGCAGGACCTGATGGCTGTGGGAGATTTTTAGCTGCCCAGAAATCTGTTGGTGAGGAGATGAAACAGAACACAGTTCCTTAAATGTGTTAAGAGAATAGTTTCGTACAAAGAAAAAAGCAATTAGGCACAGGCTTTTGAAGATTTAATTATGTCTGTTGTGAAGAAAAGTGTTAAAAGGTTGAAGGAATGCTAAGTGAGAGCAGATGTCACCAGTGTAAGTCATGATCCCTGGGATAGGAAGGAAGAATAATAGCAAAATAAAAACAATAGATTTCAGTATGACAGGCTTCGTTAAACTCGGAGAACTGGCTAGTAAAATCTTCTGGGAGGCTTCTTAGAGGTACTAAAGAAAACTGCAGTCTCTCCAATTAATTATATTAAAGGCACAAATGCATACCATCCCATTACAGAGGGAAAGGTAGGAACTATATGAAGTCACTTACTAAAGCTGAAGATTTATATTGGGGAGCTGCATCATTTGAAAAGCTATCTGCAGCCAAATATAAGAAGGTGGTCTCATTACCACTCTGAGTCCTTTTCCTTGAACTGGTTCTGGCGCTTTGGAGCAGACAGTGAAGCAGACTGGGAGAACTAAATGTGGTGAGAACTCTTGATTTTTCTGTGGACTTCTACTTTTGGCAGCAACTAGCTGTTAAACAATTCAGACATTACATGAAATCTTGTCATGACAAGTATGCGGTTGTCAAACATGGCATAGAACTTTACGGGGAGTGGACACAAGGTCATCTTTTTAAAGATGGATGGAGAAGCCTGGCATTAATATGTGTAGGGGAAAAAAACCAAACAAACAAAAAAACCCAAAAACAACTAAATGAAATCAATAGGGTACAGAACTGGTCAGAAAACTGTAAGAAGAAAGTCCTGTCTTCATGGAAATTGCATGGCGATCCAGTGGTGCGTCAGCCCATGCTATTCTTCCTTTTCATAAATGCTTTGAGATGGTATAGACTGTCTTTAGACAAAGCCAAGCCAAAAGAAGCTACCAGAGTTCTAAATGTTGGAAGATACACTGAGAATTCAAAATGATCTCGTTAAATGGTGAATATGATTGGGGAGAGAAGTTAGGTTGGAAATTGCTCAATAGGAAAAAGTAAAAGTTGTACTTCAGCCAGAAAGAAAAGCTACATGAGAAGGAACAGCTAAGTAGATAGTTGTTTTGCAAATAAAGGTTGTAGTTGACTCATCAGTGGTAAGACCTCTGAACTAGAGAAATAAGTTGTCTAGACTACATGTAAAATCAACTATATTAACAGCCTTCAAGCATCTAGCTGCTGCTGTGAAGAGGGAGGAGCAAACCTGGTCACCATGGTAGACAGCCTGCTGTTCTGTTCTTCAGGTTTCAGCAAGGAAAAACTAGATTGCATTTTAAAAAAAAAAAAATTGAAGTAAGTGCTTTAGGGAAAAATTGCCAGAGGATCAAATAGTTAACTCCTCTATTGTCTTAAATACACTGAAGAAGCTTAAAAAGTGTGAGTATATGAATGCATATGTATGTATTTTAAACAAAGTGTGCTTTTACCATGGGATTGTCTCCAATTTAGTCCTGTTTCAATCAAAGTAAGCACAGCTGCATGTGTTTCAGTTCTGATAGGAAATGTTGTGAATGCTAAAAGAGGAAATGCAGAAAGTGAATTCTCATCCATCACTTTAACACACTCTACTATGGACTGAACTGTGATAAGGGATTCTTGTCACACTGCAATTTCCAGCTTTCTGAAATACTCCTTTGTACTCTGTCTTTTAGGGGGGTGATAGAGGGTGGGGGAAGCACAACACGAACATTTGTGGAAACTTCAATGAAATTGCTGTGAAGTTGCCTCCGATGTAGGTCCTTGGACTGTATTTGATGTTTCATAAATGACAGGACAAGCTTAGTTTAAAACATGGCTTTTAAAAGTTTGCCTCTCTACTTGATTTTTTTTTCATTTGTTATTTGATTGGTGGAACCTTTTTCATTTTCAGTGACTTTGTATCATTTTGCATGTAAAAGAGCTGTTTCAGGCTATTCATGCTCTATTATGCAAAATGCTGCTTGCTGTTTACAGAAACTGTTAATAATAAGCCAAAAGCTTTACTGTCCTTTTTTAGTAGTTGAGTATTTTATGCTGCATTTTGGCAAGTGAAATTAGAGAACAGTATTTCAAAGGCGTAGTATCTATGTGTACTGTGAATTTTTTTACTGGTATTTTTTGTAAAAAGTAATTTGAGAATGTA
The DNA here is from genome assembly GCF_047370975.1 of Nipponia nippon. Classification (NCBI taxonomy): domain Eukaryota; kingdom Metazoa; phylum Chordata; class Aves; order Pelecaniformes; family Threskiornithidae; genus Nipponia; species Nipponia nippon. The sequence continues at coordinate 47,040,511 of NW_028262369.1, read as the reverse complement.
AGTGGATATTTACATTCAGTTAGTGAGGGGGTTGAATCTGTGCTTTGTAAATACCTTATAGTCATCCTGTTACTGTTATGTATTAGAAAATGAAACAAAACTCACTCAACATTTATTTTGTATTAGTAATGCTTTATTTAAAACTGTAATCCTTCATTTAAGACAAGGCTAGGATTAGCAAGGTATTTTGCTCAAGGTTAATTACCTCATTGGAAAGCCTTCTTCAGTAAGTAAGCTTCATGTTATATATAACAGGTTGCAAAGTATTTTAGAAAATAAAAAATCATGCCCAAGAAAGAGATATCTTCCTCTTAAATACATTGTTTGTGTTGCATATGTTCTTGTAGTAAATATTGAATATTTCTGCTTAACATTTTGTAAAATACTTCCCAGTAATGAGAGCTGATCATTAGAAAAGACAAATAGATCATCCTTTTACTATTAAAGTGAAGTTCTATTTTGAACATCCTTTAAGGATGGTCAGGTTTCTGTAATCACTGTATTGATTAACATGAATATGTTTTTCTTTTGGTTATAATATTTAGAATTTACTCTCAGGAATACTTCTTTATTGCTCTTCAGTTGAATTTCAGAAATGCATTTCCTAGTAAAAGAAGTATTTTCTTTACTAATATGGATTTCTTAAGATCATGTGACACTAGGTATGTCTATTAAAAAAACCCAACAAACAAACAAAACCTTTTGTCAATCATAAAACATCTGAAGGGTGGAGAAGTACTGTTGGAAAAAGTGGGCCACCATTATATAACTCTAACCGAGAGCCCGTGATACATCTAGAAATAACAGGTAATGAAAAATACAAGTGTATTTTCCCCAAATCCCAAATGTTATACCTTTCTCCAAAGCACTAAAAATTAGAAAATCTTTAATTAGAAGTGTTTATTAGGCTCAATATTTTATTAATGGATTCTTCAAAAGATTTATTAATTTTCAGGAGGGTTTGGGTAGGTAATTCTTTATAAGTACCTTTTGTACATTTTTAGGAACTAACCATTTAAGGTGTCTGATTTAACATCTCAAAATATTTGTGCCTGATGCATTCCAGCTGGAGATGGAACACACTCTGTGTGCTAGAGCTGGTTCAGTGTGCAAAAACTGGGGAAAACACAACTGAAAATGCATATAAGGTAGTGTGTATATATATATATCTAAAATGCATATTGGATCCTCAGAGCTAAGTGTTTTTCTTCTACAGGTACACTGAGCCACACTACTTGCTCATTAGATGGAAACTTTACATGCCAAGATTCATGTAAATGTGTATTCCAACAACATATTTTGTGTGTTTTAAATTGTTGTCCTTCTTGTTAGCCTATTCAAAATAATCTAGGGATTATTTGACCACACTAGTGGATGTTCAGCTCAGCTATCTGGCTGTATTTCTATCACAGCAGATAACCTGAAGAAAGGACCTTGATTTATGTTTAGTTGAACTGGAGTTGGTCCAATGTAATTTGGTAGCTTGTAGGATACTTCCTTGTTCCTCATAAAGTTTGTGTTTACATGAGATGATTCATTAAAAGAGCAAACCTCTGTGGGTTTTTTGTTGTGTTTTTTTTTTTTTTCTCTGAAACATGAATATTCTGGAACTACTGTTTGGGAAGACCAAGTCTCTACTTCTAAAAGACAAAGTTCCCAAAAAGTTAATTTTTTCATGCCAATTAACTTGTGTAAAAGAGGATAAGATACTTAAGTTACCAAGTCAATCAGTTCTGGATAGACTATAGGGGTCTTTTTGTCCACGATGACAGGAAGCTGTTGTTTTTCTGTTTTGTTTTGGTTTTTTTGTTTTTTTTTTTTTTCTTTTTTTGTTTTTTTTTTTTGTTTTTTTTTTTCTTTTTTGTTGTTGTTTTTTTTTTTTTACCCCTTTGGCCTTTTGATTTATTTCCTTTAGGTAATATGTTATAGCAGGCAATTAGTGATCTGTTTTACGAATACAGCCTGAAGCCAAAGCATAATTTTAGATAATGGGCTAGGAGACTGAGAATGCAGGTATCTTGGGGCAAAGGCCCACTCCCTAGTGAAACGTATGTATGGCTTGTTTTTCTCTTGAGATCTCTTTTTTTTTTTTTTTTTTTTTTTTTTTTTTTTTGAAGACTTGGACTCTGCAGCTTTTCATTGCTTCTCTGTGTGTGTATGTGTGTTAAAACATTTTACATTTCACCATTCTTCAGCCCAGAGCTCTAAACGTGTTTTATTCGCCATGACTGTACTCTGTCCTCAGTGTATTGCACCGTGGATGTTGGGATGCAGTTAGTCCTCCTACAAGCACACAGACTGTTCTGGATGTGTGGTCTGCAAGTCCTTGAAGAGAACACACTAGAAGAGGTAGTTTTAAATAATGTTCCACACCTTCACTTTTCCTACTTATAAATCGTTCAAAATTATACTGTATTTCCCTAGTTGCTCTAAAGCATCTGCCCTAGCATGGGAGGACAGCTGATTTTGCAAAGTGCTTGCCTGGGATGTATTGTACTATTCTTCGATAGGTTCTTTGGTTTCTTTAGCTTCTATAGTATCATCTTAGCTTCCAGCTAATATACTAGAAGCTACTTCCTAAGTTATCCAACAGGAAAATAGTGTGCTTGAAATGCCTTCAGTGTTCCACCCAAGCATGCATATATATGTATATACATGTGCATATATATATGACTTTGCTGGCCTTGGTTAGACTGCATAATGTTCTACATTAGTTTTAATCCTTCTCCCACATCACTGATCATATTCTTTTGTTAACTACATGGAACATATTGCCACTAAGTCTTGCTGATAATTATGTTCCTAAAGCTCGTTTTCTATAGAAGAGCCATATGGTATACATAATGCTATGACATGGTCTTCAGTTACCCATAAGTGAATAATGGTTTGAAATGAAAGCAACCTTATATTCATCCCTTACATTAAAAATTTCTGGATTTATAAAGAAATGAAAGGTGATGGAAAAAATATTAATTTTTCTGATTTTCTGCAAAGAGAATACAAAATTTACCTAACAGGCACCATGCAATGATGAGGAAGTACTTAGCGTTTAATAAAGCTGGATTGAAAGTCATCTACAGAAAAGAAGTGAAAACATAATTTAAACCTCCACCAAAACTGTCTGAATGTGGGGCTGGGTTGGCAAGAGGCTATCAGGACTAAGTGACAGACAGACTCCTTGTCATGAGGAAAAAGGTGGGGCATAAAGTCATCTTCCTTGTTTACTCCAACAGCTGACGCAGGTTATATGCGTGACTGATTTAACTTTGAATTAATAAAATTTTTGTCACTAGTAGATTTCCTTCTGTGATTAGGAGCTGAGAGGGAATACTGCCTTTTTAACAAGCTACGGAGGCTGCAGATGTGCTGTCTCTGTTCAGAACAACACAGCTTCAATATGAACGCAATCAATGTAAAATGTGATTGACATGTCTTTGTGTGGTATATGTTATGCAAACAGAAATAGGAAAAAAAACCCACAACTCTGACTAGTCTTTCTTCAACCTTCTGATTTATTGTAATAGTAACTCATGACTATTAACTGGATATTACTACTTACGGCAACATACACAGGAAGGAGATAATACTATGAATTTCTCAGTTGAGTTCTTTTTCCTACATGTCATTGTAATCTGTCTATCCTAATGTGATGTATTCCAGATGAACTGAGCAGGAAAGTCATTCATTATCACAAAAAAGGAGGGAGTTGAGTTAAAAGCCTCATTTGTCAAGTAAATGAAAATTGTCTTTATTCTGATCACTTGCTATTTGTGAAATATGGACAATTTCAGAATCTCTTTTAAAAAGGATAGAAAAAAGTTTCACTGTTCCAATTACTGCTGTTCGGGAAGCACTAATTATTATCTTTCGCAGGACAGAAAAAAGGTAACGAGTGCTTCCATATTGTCACCACTAACCTTGATTAGTCCTTCAGATAAAATTTGAAGACATGCTTCATACGTTGGTTTCATACAATATTAATTATACTTCTAATTAGCAGAACTTAATAAATTAGAGCTGTTTAGTAGCTTTAATATTTTCTTTATTCAAATATTATTGCCAATACTGTCTTGGGCTCAGAGAAGGTCCAGTATAGACATCTTTCCTTTACCGCCCAAGGGGTACAGTGTCCTCTTATTGTTGTCTGCACTTGCTTGCCATAAAAGAAGCATGCCGAGGAACTGTTTTTCCAAATTCAAGTTTTGTAATATGTGCCCTAATATGGAACTTACCCATCTCATTGGGAATGCTTATCTGGATAGAAACTAAGAACAATCCTTCACAATATTCCTGTCATCTGGAATTTAAGGGACAGATTTTGCTCTGCTTCTGCTGTAAGTGAACTTACAGACCTAATTTAAATTTATTTGATTCCTTTAAGTAGGAATGGAAGTATTCGGTGAAAAACCTCACAGCAGAAAAGCCCAGTGTGAATTTGAAAGTACATTGCATGTAGCACATCTCTAGAAAACAGGACACAATGATCAGAACAGAAATTACTTTTTTTTTTTTGACAAGGTGTACCTCTAATTAGTGAAGTTTGCAACTGCTAAGAAAAACGTGGACAATTCTGATGCCCTTTCAGGAAGCAAATGGAATTTTTCTGGGCTTCAAAATTTGTTAGATCTTGTGATGCCTCTGTAATAACAGTGATTTTTTGTATATGTGCAGGTGCATAACTTCCATTATTATGATATAAACAAAATGCTATTGATGTAAGATTCCCAGATTCTGCTTAAAGACATTCAGAGAAAGAAGGGAGAATGATGAATAGAGAAACTTTATGCCCCCACTGCACGCAACAAAAGCTTGCTTAAGTAAAACCAGCTAAACTAATCAATGCTGAACTTTGTTTAATTTAAGCAGCATAACAATAATGTCAAGATTTCAGCCACACCTGGCCTGAAATTTGACAATGCCATCAAGATGCTTAAATACAAAAGTAGTTAAGCACTCAATACCCAAATTTATTCAAAGTGTTACAGTTTTTATGTGTTTTTGTGTTGGGTTTGCATGGCAAGATTTTGGTAGCAGGAGCGGCTATAAGGGTGGCTTCTGTGAGAAGCTGCTAGAAGCTTTCCTTGTGTCTGACAGAGCCAATGCCAGCTGGCTCCGACAGGCCTGCCGATGGCCAAGGCTGAGCCCATCAGTGACAGTGGTAGCACCTCTGGGATAACATATTTAAGAAGGGGGGAAAAACAAAAACCCCAAACCTCTGCAACTGCAGCCAAAGAGAGGAGTGAGAATATGTGAGAGGAACAACTCTGCAGACAGCAAGGTCAGTGAAGAAGGAGGGAGAGGAGGTGCTCCAGGTGCTGGAGCAGAGACTCCCCTGCAGCCTGTGGGAAAACTGTGGTGAGGCAGGCTGTCCCCTGCAGCCCATGGAAGTTAAGGGTGGAGCAGATATCCACCTGCAGCCTGTGGAGGACCCCACACTGGAGCAAGGGGATGCCCAAAAGAGGCTGTGACCCTGTGGGAAGCCTGTGCTGGAGCAGCCTCCTGGCAGGACCTGTGGCCCCGTGGGGAGAGGAGCCCATGGTGGCAGGACTTGTGACCTCATGGGGGACCCACGCTGGAGCAGTCTGTTCCTGAAGGACTGCATCCCGTGGGAGGGACCCACACTGGAGCAGTTTGTGAGGCACTGCAGCCCATGGGAAGGACTCACAATGGAGCAGTTCATGGAAGACTGTCTCCCGTGGGAGGGACCCCACACTGGAGCAGGGGAAGAGTGTGAGGAGTCCTCCCCCTGAGAAGGAAGGAGCAGCAGAGATAATGTGTGATAAACTGACCACAACCCCCATTCCCTGTCCTCCTGTGCCACTCCGGTGGAGGAGGTAGAGAAATGGGGGGTGAAGTTAAGCCGAGGAAGAAAGGAGGGGTGGGGGGAAGGTGTTTTAAGATTTGGTTTTTATTTCTCATTACCTTTCTTTGATTTCATGGGGAAATTAGCTTAATTTATTACCAAAGTTGAGTCTGCTTTGCCTGTGATGGTTACTGGTGAATGATCCTTCCCTGTCCCTATCTCAACCCATGAGCTTTTTGTTATATTTTCTTTCCCCTGTCCAGCTGAGAAGGGGAGTGATAGAGTGGCTTTGGTGATCACCTGGCATCCAGCCAGGGTCAACCCACCACGGGTTTTGACTTGTTTCATGAGCTTAAGTTATCAAGTTGTTTTCCACTGAACTCTTCTGTTTTTATGCAAGTGACTAGTGGCTTTACATCCTCTTATATTTGCTTTAGCAAGCAGACTTATTTAAATGCATCTGTAAGTGTAGTGTAAATCGCCTCATCTTTTTCTGTTAACTATTATTATATCTTACTACGGAGAATAGAGCCATAAAGTATTTCTAAGGCATCATTTCTGTTTAAATAAATTGAATTAAGAGGGAGACTGAAAGTTGGGCAGAACCTGAAACCGGGGAGTTAAATGCTTCAGATATTAAGTTCTCAGCTTTTCGGATGCCAGCAAAAATCTTGAGCTTCAGTACTACCCTTAGACTGATAAAGACAGCAATCCCATTAGCATCTTGTGAGTTAAAATGGTGGCCTCAGTTCTCTCAAATGAGTGGGCTTTCCTTTGTTCTTTCCTTGTAGTTTCAAAGAAAAGTAAAAAACTGAGTAGTGCTGCTAGACTCTAAATTATCTTCTCACTATAAAGTGTTTTTAGTTGAAACTTATGTGTGTCAGCATATCAAGGTAGATATATTTGTGCTACTGCGCTTTCTGATTAATAGTCTGGAACTTGAAGATATTAGCTTAGAATATTTTGGAAACATAAAAGGTTTATTTTAAGCTTTTCTAATATTTCTCATTGCATAAATTAAATATCACTGATTACATAGAGTGCGAGGCTGTATTTCTTACTGTGGGAAATGAATGAAAAGTGAGCAATAGGTTAATGCCTATAGCAGTGTGTCTGAGGACGCTTTGTTTCTAAGCTTTACATCTTCATGACTTGGAAATCTCTGAACCTAGCTTTTGTCTTAATTCCTGGTTAAAAAAAAAACCAGCAAAACCAACAACTTTGGAGAGTTAAATTTGATATGTGTTATCTGGAAACAGCCTTATGCAGAAATATAGCAAGAAATTCCCAAGTTATGTATTTATATGTAGCATGGTATCTAGAAGCTCTATTAGAAAAAAGTATAGAAAATTCATATGGTCTCAATGAGGCTTGGTTTTTGTTTCTTTAGGTTTTGGGGAGTGAAATATTCCCCCCCCCCCCATCTTTTTTTCCTTCAGTACACAAGCTTCATAACTAGTAATTGATTCTCTTTTTTTTTTTTTAATTTGGAAAATAGTTTTGTATCCTGAATCATATATGTGTTAACACACAAAATTAAATGTATTTAATATTTCTCCATTTCAGGAAGGGAAAAAAATAGCAGTTCAATATCCCTGCTGAGCCCACGTATTCACATAATACATTGTTTGTGAGATTACTGTGGTGTAATGTCCATGTTTCAGTAAACAGTTCTCTGAAAATCAGAATTTCACAAGTTCTCATTTCTGACTTATCTGAACTCTTGGAATTTATGATTGAAGCTAATTACATTTCAAAGTTCAAACCTGATAAATGAAGGGGTATGTGGGGAAGGAAAAAGATGTCACCCACAGACTTGACCCATGTCAGAGATCGTCTAAAGACTAATCAGTCTTGATTTGCATGAAGTACTTCGCTGTTTTAAAGGTAGAGTAGGATGGGAAAACTTGAGGTGAAACTTGGAGTGTGGGAAGAATTGGGAGGCATTGCAAGACTTTGGCTTTTGAACAGGATGAGGAAACAGAAAATTATATGAGAATGCCAGCTGAGGAGGGTGGAAATATGCATTGGGATGCGGTAGGCTTTTGTACAGGAAGATGTGGTGGTCTCATATGGTGTCTTGCATCTGGATGTGAGTTTAAGTTTAGCAAGACTTTGTCCTTCCTTTTCACAAGACTGTTTAACATGCCAGCCCCACTTCTAGACATATGGAATCCCTACTCTTAAAAACAATTAGGACATCTCTTCAATTCAGGAATGAACAGAAACACATTAGGAGCAACAAATTAATGTTGTCTGGTACAGAATGAGTCACTGAAGGTGAGAGAATTTTGACATAAATGTTAGTGTGGAAGTGGCCAAAGAGACCCTGGTTTTATTCTTTGCTACATATCCTGTTAGCAGCAGGTTTTGATGTGGCACAAAATATTTCTGTAACACTGCTTCATTATTATTAATGATGGAAATGACAAACTTGACATTCAGATACAATTTTGTGAGATACAGAAACTGTTTGACTTTAAATATCCACAAAGCTGTTACATCAGGCTCCTATCAGTTATGTCATTTTTTTTAAGTACTGCCTATAGGGTGAAAGCAGAAATCATGTTAGGAACAATTGTGTTTTATAATCAATGAAACAGAAAATTGATGCTAGAGCTGTAGAAAAACTTTTACTAGTAACAGGTTCTTTTAGAGAGGAATAAAGGCTATGGAAAATGTAAGGGGAAAAGTTTTCTGGGATTTGATGGATTGTGAACATGCAGTGAAGAGAACAGGGCTCTCATTTCAGCCTCACAATCATTAGTAATGGCTCAAGGGCCCCCAGTGTAATTTTCTAAGTAGTGAGTTTTCATTGCCAATTCTGTGACCCACATTTGGGTTTTTTTATTTGTCATTTTGTTAGTACTAGTGCAATTGAAAGAAAAATTAGACAAAAATTAGAGAGGAGAAAGGAGAGACTGTGCCTGTGTTCGTCATGGTAAACTAAATTAGTAGAAAAAAGTGTTTGTGGCTTTCTTTGAATGCTTCTTATTGTCTTAAGATAATACTTAAATAGTCACTTCAACAGACCAATGTTGTTTAAAAGAGAAAGCAAAAGGGACAAAAATCTGCAAATATGAGATGGAGATTCTGTCTGTGATTAGATTCCTATGCATTCCTCTTGGGTGAAAAAGACAAAATGGTTGGAAGAACAAATTATTCTTGTAATTCTATATTTCTCTGCTATAGCCATGGTTAATGTAGTCAGCAAGGACACTAAGTTGTGTTTTGGTTTCGTATTTGAAGAGAAAAGTGTTCATATATGCAGAATAAAAAAAATTCTTACTGTTCTTGTAATTGTAAAATAGATTAATTTCATGACATGATTGTCTCAAAATATATAATATGCTAATCAAGGTAGGCAGGAGCTTTTTTCACTTTGCTCTTTTTTAGTTACTTAATTACAAACACAAGGATGTGCAAACACCGTCCAGTGTACGAGGCTTCAGGATTCTAAAAGTCAGGTGGTGCAGGTGACATCCTTGCACTTCATGCAGCTCAGCATGCATTCAGTAGAGCATTCAGAAAAAATGAATGCTCTATTGAATGATGCTGAACGTCAGTTAAAACATAACTTGGATGGGACAAAGAAAAGCAAGTCTGCAGTGTTATAGTAAATATAATAATGTTAGCCTCACTTTAGAAGATAAACAGAGGAGGAGCAAGGTTTCTCAAGATTTTTAAATAATTAAGTGACAGTTGGGTTTTTGACGATTGTTGCCTCAACAGCTTTCTCTCAAGAATACCTGGTTTCTTGGGTCTTGTGTCTCTGTAGACATACCGCTTTGCACTTCCGCACACTGAAATGAATTTCTGTTAAGGGCCAATTCAATTTATTTCATTTAGTTGGGATCCTTCTAGAGTTCATCAGATAAAATAACACCAATGTCAAATATAATTCACTTAATACTCATGAATTACACTTCTTAAGTATGAGCACTTCTACCAGTCTATTACACTAAAAACTGAACTGAAATCTGTAAGTAAAATAGATCTATCATACTGGCTCTTCAAGTCTTAACACATTTACTTTAGGTTCAGATGAATATTAATAGCATTTATTCAGATAAACAAGTTTGTTACGGAGTAGCTGACAGTGTATGATTTATGCCAGCGATTCTTCACTCAGACATAAATGCATGAAGTTTCACAAGATGCTGATACAGCCCAGTCTGCCCCTCTTCCTCCATCACTCCTTCTACCAACTCTCATGCTCATTAGACTTGCTCATGTTTAATTTCCTTGCTGAGAGGGTTAGTTGCTAATGCTAATGCCAGCTTAAGAAAAGGTGTAGGATTGCTTTGTGGCTCAGCAGTTTCAGAAAATTACACCAGAAGTTTGTAACGTAACTGAGTTGTAAACTATGATGCGACTCTGAAGGGGGACCTGGCTTCAATAGGGTTCATTTGAAGCATGCATTTTTCACTGCATGGAAAAACCATCCTGTGCATGCTATTTTAAAGCATCGATCCACATCACTTCTGAATTGTGAACAATACTACATTTTCTTCATTTTTTTTCCAACTAATTCGTTCCTAATCAGGTTGAATGGTTTACTTTAACGTTTCAATTATGCACATCTTCCCACTGAGCTTCAGTGATACTAAAAAGACCAAATTTGTTCTCATGACAAAAATGAACCCAATGCTAGAAACTGACAAAATAAACTGATATCAGTCTGGTCATTACGTCTTTTGTGACTTCATGTTAAGTCTTCATTCACTTGTGTCATCCAACGGTTGGTTACTGTGAGAAGAATCTAGGAAATCATTAGCTGCTAAGCTGTTGCACTGTAGGTGGATGTTTAGAAGATACGTTGACTGAACACTATTGGACTGCTGTATGCTTTTGAATTTTTAGTATTTTTGGCGATGTGTGGACTCATCATTATTGAAGTACTTTTCCAGGACAGTTAGATTGAAGGAAAGAAACCTATAATTCAAGCAATAGTTTATATTTAGTAGACAAAATAAAAATTTCTCTGACATTATTTTTGAAGGATCAGAGCAGAATATTAGAAGTGTTCTTTGCAATAGGGACCAGTTATTTAGGCTTTGTGTGGAGTAAATGTAATAATAATATTTAACAAAAAACTTTTTGAATAACCTGTGAAGAAGAATCATAGTTAGCAATTCTATTAATATGTATTTTTTAAGAAACATTTATACTCTTAAGAGACCAGGCTAAGACCTGGACTTTTATTAAATCTACTGACATCAAAGCAATCTTTGGCCTGATTTCCGAGACAAACAGCAGTAGAGTTTTTTTGTGTTAACTCTGGTAAACTACTCACAGGGTTAAATCAGAAAACATTGTTAATAGTATTGCATTGTAATTGTGTTGCATACACAATTACAGATACTTTCATTGGTTATTGGAAGAATAGTAAAAACATAACTGGAAAGTAATTACTTTTAAGTTAATGCAGTTAATCCCACAATGATCTCCTGTTCTTACTAAGTGAAACCCGCAGGTCTGGGCATATGTTTCCACATGCCAGGAGAGTTGTTACTTGGAATTACATGTATAAGTACCTTATTTGCCAAAGTTATGAACCCTGACTAACAAGCATATTCAAGGCTTTGAGCTCATTCCCTGCTGTTTACTCCTTAGACTCACATCTGGCTCACTTTGTACTTTTCTGTTGTTGAGTTTCTGTGATTGCTTCACTTGGGTATGAAAACAGGACACAGCTGCTATGTCAACCCTGAGCTCTCTGATCTTGCTAGCCAGTTAAAATTAGCATGAGTTTGGTCTGCAAAGATAAGTAGAAAACAGAGTTTTTGTGTTTGTGTGCTTATGAGTCTTACCTCTTGTTTTACCTTGAGGAAGATCATACTCTCATATAGGGCTCGGTGTTTGTATGAATTTATGTTCAGATACTATGTATATTAAGAAATTTCTTATTTATTAGGAAATTAATGTCTGTATGAGACTGAACAGCAATGCATAAATTGATAAAATCCAGGGATGACTTTTGCATTTAAATAAAAGGAAGCTGCAAAGTTACTTTTATTTTCCAAATGAAATTAACTTTACACAAAGCAAAGAAGGACCATGGAGGATGTCATGGCTGGTTATTAGAATGGCTTCCCTGTGGTAGCTGAACTGAGTGTTCTAGGTGGTTTCAGGTTGGATGGCAAGTCAAGAAGGGATGATGCTCTAAAGTGGAGCTGTAGATGTTCAAGATTTCGAGTTTTCATCTGTTGCAGATAAAACTGAAATGAGATTCCTTAAAATCCCCGATTCCCTATTAGTATTTTGTTCGTTTGCATTTTGCTAGTCTGGCAGTCCTGATGGGAAGTGTTAACATACGCTGCAATTTTTTTGTTGAGGGACAATCCAGGTCACTTGTTACAGGGAACAGGAATTAACTTGGATTTCAGTTTCTGAAGGAAAAGCATTGACTTATCCTAAGGCTTAACAATAACACTTGTGTTGTGGTTTGCTTGTGTGTCCTGTGTTGTGTGTTGTCCCCCCTGGAATTCTCCATTGCTATTGGTGGTAGATTTCAAATTTAAATATTTAATCTGTTTGAAACTCTTTTTTTCTGAATTCTTAGTAGAGGTTTCAATTTCTGGGTTAATTCCTTTTTGTGGCAGAAAACTGAAAGGCACAACACAGTTTTCTAGTCTTTTAAACACTGTTCTATGAGAAACTGAGACTTTCAACAATCTATAAATGAATAGGACACTTCTGAAATCTGAACCTATTACGTTGTACAGATAAATTTAAAGTTATTGATATTTCTTGGACTTTGGAACACACAATTTCAGGTAAAATGTCCTCAATTGAAGGAGATTGCATCTGTGCTTTTGATGTTCCTTTCATTCCCTGTGTAAATGAGTACAAAATGCCTCTTGGGCATAGGCATGTAGAGCATAAATAAAATGATCAAAAGGATCTCTAGCTCTCAGATGGCTAATTCTTTTTTTCTTCATGAAAATCTGTAAGAAATTCAAAGTCCTGTGGAAAGTACTTTTGTGTACTCCCATTCTTAGTACACTTGTAATCTCCATAAGTTACCTGTGTATCTGTATGTTATATATTTGTTTCATGCCTTGATACTCAGCTTGCTTTTCTGAAAAATAAACCGTATGACAAGTTAGTCAAAAGGAAGGGTAAAGAAAATGCTTGTTTTGTGCCTTATACACAACACAGGCTGTTCAGGAGAAAAATAAGATGTAGTTGATTGTAAATACCAGTCAAGAGAATGAATAGCCAGTAGAGGTTTCCTTTCTAATCCAGTTCTATTCCTAGAATTAATTTTTAAGTGAAGTGAAAGAAAGGTACTTATAGAATTAATCAGAAATTCTCCTTTTGAGGTATTGTTAGCAAATAAAGATTTCGGACATGGTGCTCTGGTGCCTAGTTGCATAGCTTTGAAGATGAGAAATATGAAAAGATACTTGTACCTTTGCACCATTCAGTCTGTGGTATTGTCTGTCAAGTGGAAATAGAAATACTAGCATTAACTTAGCAATATGTTTTTAACCTTATAGTACTATAAAAGTTAGTTTGAAAACATGAATTTCGGGCATTGTATATTTGCAGAAAATTTGAGTATTGAATAGTGTATGAACTGCTTAAACTGTTCTTTCGGCCACTACTGGAGATGAGTTAATAGAATTGGATGGATATTTGGTTTGACTCAAATTTGTTTTGTGATGCCATAAGAATCTGAAAGAAACAATTTTTTAAAACCTGTGATTTTTTTTTTTAATAGGGACTCTTAGGCATAAAACTCCTTAAAGGCACTTGGAACACCTCCACATACATTTTTACAGTCCTCACATCAGGCTTTCTTACAAAATAGAATGAATTTTAATTCTGTAGTTAAATTATGAAACCAAAAATATTGGCTAAACCAGAGCTCCTCCTGTGAAACCTTAGAAGACTATATTTATTATGGTCTTATTAACAAGTTAATTGCTGGAAATGCTTGTCTCTAGTTTTGACCTTAATTCATGGCTTTCTACCATCCCCAATGTCTGTCTTTTAAATTATATTAATAAGATTATGTGCACCCATGATTAGAAAGTAGGAAGGGTTTATAATCGAACTTCTGGGTACTTTCTGTGTTGTAAGAAAGCTAATCTCATGTGAACAGGAGCTAGATCTCTATAGAATATCTGAAAAATTCCATGAATCTTGAAATGAAACTGTTGTGATGTACTGTAAGGTGTAACATATGTGACTACAAAGAAAGGTTCTCCCAGCCACCTGACTGATTTGGGAGAAACAGGTTCCCCATCATCTGCAATAGCTAGTGGAGTGAAACTGTTGATAGCAGTAACTCTCCATACATGAAAGGAAGCATAGTTTCCCTGTTTCGAAAATGGGTATGCTGTCAGTGCCCACTGTTACTATTTGACACCAGAGGTGTGCCACATGCAGTTCTGTTTTCTCTACTTATGCATGTTGATTTAAAAGCAATGATGGTAATGAAACACTTAACTGCTTTTTCAGATTAATAATAAATATATATATTTTAATATATACAATATAACATACATATAAATATATATCTGCTAATGCTAATACTTAGTACATAGAGTACTGTATCTCTTTCAGTACCTCTCTTTTTATGTTGTCTATTTTGGTATTGAATTTTTTTTTTAATTCCAATCTTTGCATCATAGAACTGACTTCAGTAATTCAGTTTAGATGATGCACTTCTGGTAGAATTCTTGGAATCAAACTTATCAAATTGCTTTTTTAATGACAGTTTTCCTCTGGGGTGTTAGCGGGTGAGTTTGTGCAATATGTTTTAGAAACTACATTGCTTTCTCTGGGAAATGGTTTATTCATATAGCAATAACCCAAACACATTTTTATTGTCAGAGATTGCATAAAATTCGGTTGTGGTGCCTCTTCAAATTTTCTTCTGTACAAAGAATGAAAATGTGTCTTGCTGAAAAATCATGACTCACTGGCATTGGCAATTACACAGCTTTTGTAAGTTTCAGCATTAAAAATATGCTCCACTACCTAAAAATGACATAGCTTTCATTTTCTCTCATTGTCGCAGAGAGTATTTCAATAGATTAGGAAGATGATGATGAAGAAGGAATTCTGCAGAATTTGTAGATGTTGAGAAAATTCATAAGTTTTGTACTGTTATTGACCAGCGTGTGTTCATATCAGATAACAGCTGTTCCATTGAGAACATGAACAGGATAGAAGATCCAGAAACTTATTTCAGTTATTATTGGTGCTTACCAGTTTATGGTATTGCCATATATCATATTTTAAGATGATGTGATGTACTATACCAATTTTTGTACCTCAGAATTTTTACGGATTCATTTGGAAAGGTCATTGGAAAAATCTGATTAGCTTGATTCATTGACATTTCAATAAGTACAGACCTCATGTTATTACAGTATATATTATTTAGTTTCTTTTTCTTCCACACTCCCTCTACATTCACAGAATGTAACTTAGCCTGATACCTTACAACAAACTCTTCTGTTTTCAAATATAGCTGTTTCATTCTGGAAATGCCACTGGTGAATGAAATATTGTCTTATTATATTATCTGAATGTTTTATACTTGTAGTGATGTTCCAGTAATAATAATAATCTATTATTATTATTATAATACTATTCCGTATGACTCTTTCTTACCTTGGCGTATTCACTGGAATGCAAAATCAGTGTGTGATTGCTTCCCTCGATGCATGTGTAAAGGCTTGCTAAGAGATTCATACTGATTGTCTTTAATCTGCCCTTTTCCAGCTTCAAAGCTGTTTGAGATAGCAAATTTGATAGCGTTTTCATATCAGTCCATAGGCATTTCGCATAGTTGCAGCTCGTAGGTTATTCTTTAGGGACTAGAGGGAAAATGATTGAACCTTTTTAAAAAGTGTTTTCTTCTGTAGCAAGGTTCACTATATAGGTTAAAAATTATTTAATCTGAACAAAGATAAAACCAGTGTAGTTACTGGTCTTATGTAGTGCTTTGGAAAGGTAATGAAGTGTGTGTGTGGGAGTGCCTATATGGACCTTCCTCTTGGTCAAATGGCTGAGTGGGGTGGGGAGAGGGGTGCATGTGCAAGGGAGCGTGAGAGCGTGCATGTGCCAGGAACAGCCAGAACTGCCTGAGAGGGCGTTTGCCCAAACAGTGATGCTGCTAAAAAAGATAACCATCAGATTAAAAAATAAGCAAGGAATTACAAAGAGACTTTTGAAACAAAGGCATCTGCTTTTACAAGTATGAAAGAAGCATGAAAATATGCAACAATCATGAGGCACCTTGAATTGAGAAGAGGATAGCAGAGCAGCTGTCTAAGCCTGGATTGGCACTGGCACAAGTTGTCCCACTGGCACAAGTTGTCCCACTGGCACATGACCTCTGTCTAGGCCAGGAAGAGCATCCTCCATGTCAGACACTGCAAACAGCCTGCATCCAGCTAGAGGAGTGACAGGGCAGGGTGCAGCAGCAGGGACCTACGTCTAGGTGTGCATATGGGGCCACAGTGGCTTTCTCACCAGCATGTGGATTAGCAGGTTGCAGGGAGCAGCAGGGTTACATGTAAAGCTGCAGCAACCACAGCTCTAACAGGAGATGTGTGTGAATAGGGGAACCTGCACCCCACTATAAGAGGTGGGGGGACTGCCTATAACTGCATATAACATTCGTGAGGTGGTCAGTATTACAGCTTTTGGGGATTAGTTATTGAAGGGTGCTCAAGAAATTAGTAGATGTATATTATACTTTGTAATTATCTAATATTGTGGTTTGTGTTGTATTGCTGACATTGATTCTGAACATATACTTCATGCACTATTGATTGTGTTGCTAATAAATCAAACTGTGTTGATAGAAAATTGATTTGTAGGCTTTGAATTGAGTAGTTTTTCCTTGAGACAAGGTACTTAATATTGATTAGTGCACTCAAAAATTTTAGGAGTATTCCAGCAACAGTTTAAGTGTAGTTAAACCAGCTTGTTGATATTTGTCTACCATTCTCCCCTGTGACTACTCTTAATTTTTTTTACATCACAGCTACAAAAAAACCCCAACCCTTACTTCGTTAGTAACCCCCATGGAATGCAATGGAAATTCCAGATCTTCATCGTAAGCCTTCAGTTAAGCAGACTTTGTCCAGAAATCACTTAAATGTTATTGTATTTTATTTATACTTCTGTCATGAGGAATTGGTGTTTAAAAAACAACCAACCAACCAACCAAAAAAACCTCAAACACCACTACCCCCCCCCTCCCCCCTTACTCAAAATATTTTCTGGGCACTAAACTTCAGAGAAAACAAAACAAAAAAATGCCCCAATCCTACCTGTTCTTTTCCAAACCCAGTTGCCTGCCTTGGGCAGCTGCTTCTCATTCTCCCAATAATTGCTTGGCATTCTAGGTATCTCTCTCAGGACCTCAGTAAAATTGCATGCAGAAGGCCAGACTAAGTGGTCACGAGGGTTTATTCTGATTTTAAAAAAATCTAAGAAATTACTAACTCGTGAAGGTTGCTAAGCCCATTCAGTTTCCACTGAATGAAGTGGAATTGAATATACTAAGTCCTTTGCAAGGAAGCACTTTATAAAGAAGCCTTCAAAGACTTATATATGCTGTAAAAGGTGAGGTTGAGTCTGCTCTGATTAGCACCTGTAAATGGGCTTGAACTGACTACAGTGATCAGATGCTGACAGCCCCTTTCTGCATAAAAGAAAGATTACCCAAGAAGTAATTTCCTGGATGGGTTTAGGCTTTCAGAGTTTGTTCTTTCTGTATATATCACTGGCTTCAGTGGAAGTTCCTGTCATGCTGAAACTCTAGAAATCAGCATTTGGTGTTGTGTCTTAATCTTACACCTATAGAAGACAGCAGGAAAAATTCCAGTTGACTGCAGTGAGTTTTGAGCTGGGATCTAAATCTGATTAAATGCTCTATGGTACTTTTTTAACATTAATGGCAAGAAGTGCATGATTTGTTTTTCATGTCTGTGTGAAGGGTGGGCTATGGGGAAGAGAGAGTGCACATTTTTAGTTTTTTAATTTGCTTAGAGTTTCAGGTTTGGGGTGTTTCGGAGCCCTTGTGATGTTTACAGTTCATGAACTGAATTACAGCTGTTTTTCTATGACTTGTTCAAGCCATACATTAACACCCAGTAGTTTGTGGTTATTTTCCAGTTCATGAACTGGTGCCAGAACCCGAATTGTGTATTTTTAAGTCTATAACTTAACACAAAGGTATTTACAAAGAACTAGAAAAAAAATTTAGGAAGCTTTGTAATGGTTCTCTCCATTATAAGCCTCAAACTGATTATATAGAGCAGGTCAGTTTCCTGGAAATGCTTCTCATGGAATTTTCCTAGACAGATACCTTCTTACAGGGGAAACATTCAGTCTCCAGGTAGTGAACAGGTGAATCACTGCCCACTATGTGATCCCTTAAGTATCTGAAATATCTGAAAACACAAGCTACAGTAAAGTTGCAGTAACACAATTGCATGGAAAACTATATCCTCGTAGCAATGATAAGTGTAATGTTAAACACAAGTTCTCCAGGGAATGGGCATCTTGGATTCTGCTATGATGTCATAATGTCTTCACTGAAGACACCTATAGCAAGAGCAAGCTGATCTATTGGTCCTGCCTATTAAAAAAAAAAAAAGTGATTTCACCCCCCCTCGGATTATAATGTGGTTCTCGCATCCTGGTTGGAATGAGGGTGACTTGAAGTGTATTGGTGTGCAGGTGACAAGAAGCAAGAAAGTTGGTTTTTGCACAGTTGTTAGTTGACTAGGTTACCGGTTGAAATTAAGTGGCTGTGTGCACTGTTATTTCCTGATTTCAGGCAGCTGTGAGTTTTGAGGGTCTTCGATATCTAGCCCAGTCAAGCTCGTGTAAGGGCTAACAATTCTGTTTTGGCTACTGCTTATCTTTCAAAACAGTTTCTTAAGTATTTGTTGCCTATTAAAATAAATGCCTGTAAGTGGAGACACCTGCAAAGTTCAAATTTAAAAAAAATGTTGGAATAAAACAAATGTTAAGTTGTGGTTTGTTAAAGCTATCATTTTTCCTTTGATTATACTTCTAAGAGTTGTCAGCCTTTTCATATAATACTTAATATGGAGGATGCATTTCTCAAATTAAATATTGTTGCTGTTTAAATATTTGAACAAATCTTAATTGAAGAGATATTATATAGTATGTATTAATATTTAAATAAGATGTTTGAACACTAATTATACATACACATATGTAGGCAGAATGCATATATATCCAGAAAAATCTAGCATGAATATTATGTTTTTAAACAAGTGTAAGAAATGAATGGATGCTTTGGTTGGTCATTGAAGACCCACTGAGTAAAAGTCCTGCTAGTTCTGAGTAACTGCTGTCTGGGTGGGACATACCTTGACAATCAGACAAAAATTCACTATCCAGTGGACACATGTATTAAGAATTCTTTGATTCATAGCATTGTTTTTGTAATGATTTACAAGCAATGCTGTAAACTTCAATTCAGAATTTTCCAGTGAAGTGTGGTTGGTGGGGGTGGGGGTGTGGTTTGTGGGGGTGGTGGGGGGTGGGGGTGGTGGGGGTGGTTTTTTAATTTTTTTTTTTTAAGAAAATGTAGAATTATTCAAGGCAGACTTTTTCAGGAATACATATCTATCAAATAATGTTCAGTTTGTGGTTCTCAGAGACAAGGGGACAAAGACTTGAATCATAATCATCAGTATTCTGGGATGTGTAAACTGTGTCCTCTCTTCCTTTTTTTTTTTTTTTTTTTTTTTTTTTTTTGTAGGGGGAGTGCTTTGAGGGGAAGGGGTTGAGGAAGGTGAACTGTTTCTGGCATATCTTCATATATCAAAAAGCTGTGGCTTCTAATAATTTCCAATACATCTGCACAAATTAATGAGAAACACTTACCCTCTGCTTACTTATCTTAAATTAGGTTTAGTATTGATTTTGATGGTGGATATAAGCTGTTTGGACCTGAGCTATTTTCAGAAAATGTCTCTAATCAACTAATAAGCTTTACTGTTAGAAGTGTGTTGGACCAAAAAAGCTTTAGAACTGGTAAAATAATGTTTTTGATGAGAGTTGACCTTTGTGTACTTGCATGTCTATATCAGTACTTTCTGAAATACATATTCTTTAAAACTTATAAGAACTAAATTATTTTTTTTCTTCCGGGAATGTCTCCCAGTAGTTTTTCTGTTTGACAGCAGTTCTTGTAACTACGTGATATTGAAATTCAAAATTGTTTGGCTGTATACACTGAAATAATTTGAAAATTGTTTCCTGATTATATGGAGACAACTTTCAAAAGCAAGTTTTATCTGATATTTGTTTTCCCTAATAATTGCGTAAAGTTATTGCTTCTTATTGAGTAAACTCTGTTACTAGAATAGCTTTGAAAAGTGTACCAAAAAAGAACTGCAATCTTGTCAAAGTACATTCTATCTAGAATTTAAATTAATTCAAACTTGAGTCATCTATTTTTAATTGTCTTCCACTGTGGCAGAACAAACAACTAAGTTTTGAATGTGACACAGCTGCAGAAACTCTCAAACCACAAAACAGCCCCAGACAAAAAAGCACTGTAATGGTACATGAGACACTTTTGATGGTTATCTGAGCCACCCTCAAAGTGAAGGGAAATAAGGCTTTATTTACATAAAACTAAGTCAGAAAATAAAAAAAAAAAATGTTAAAAGGGAGGTGCTCTCCTAAGGGGCAAGGCATGAGTTGAGTGGACACTGTCTTTTTTAGAAACCTGTATCAAGTTAAGTGAAGAAACCTGTGAAGTTAAGTTTGAATTTATTCTGATACTAAATGAGTTGCACTTTCTCTCACTCATGGAGATAGCATTGAGAGTATGTTTCAGTGGAGATGAGTTTTCTCAAGAGAAATAATACACTGAAGGATATGCTGCTTTGCTGATTTTAAGTCCATAAACTAAACTTTGACTCTAACAGCTGGTGGCGGAAGCAAGAATATTCAACTTTTTGTTAGTACAGCACGTCAGCTAAAATTTCTCTGGGAATGGAAGAAAAGTGGTTTGGTTTTTTTTTTTTTGGTGCTGCTACAGGTACATGCAGGTACATTGTAATTATTGGACTGCTGTGTTCAGATAAATGGGAGATAAAGTACACCCAATTATTCAATTGAGAACAAGATGGTTCTTCCAAGTCCAGAGGTAATGCTTCATAGCTTTTTTTCACCTGTTTTGAAAGCAAGTTTTTTTTGCAACTGTTCAATTGTTTACTTTTTATATTGGATAGTGTTGCAGGCTTCACTAAAAGTTCAGGGCAGTGCAGTGGTGTATGTGCTTCAAACAACGATGATTTTTTGCTTTAAAAACCTTATATTATGGAGAGATTTATCCAGGAATACTCTATATAAGAGCATACGTGTATCCTCATGCTTTTATTTCTGTTTCCTTGTTCGTACTAAATGCTTTTACTTATATTCTCAGTTTTTCTATTTTTTATATCATATCTTCAAGAATATTTTTTTTTCCTGATACTTTACCTCCTTTATTCAAGCCTATTCATTCTTTCCTACTTGTTCCTCCATGCTGCACCCATTTTGTAGGTTTTCTGTGTCTCCTTTTCTTTGGGTATACAGCTGCCAAATAGTCCATGGTTTCTCATCCTCTATTGGTAGCTGCTTTGCCCTAGTTTTCAAAGCTGAAACTTCTTTTCTGGATCATGTGACCTTCAGAAAGTATTTATCTGGGCATAGAGAAGTATGATTTTTTTCTCCAGTCAGTTGATAAATAATAGTTCGAATAAAGTAATAATGTGCTGATAAGTGAAAAAACAGTACAAAGGACTGCCTATGCTTTCACTCTGTTTTTACTGGGATTTTCCTAGAAAATTGGGGAAGAAGCCTAAAACTGTGTAATGAGAAAACATCTTTTGGTTTTCTTCTCTGCAACTTTACCAGCTGAAATGAACTTAAAAAATTGCACATGGAATATATCCATACCCTGTAGTGGAATATGCAAATCACAACTTCTGTATGTACAAAGCTTCCGAAACTAATGGGATACTAATAACTGACTTCTTTAGAAGCTTGTTTTGTTCTCTTTCCAATTTTGGCATATGCATATGGTGACAATGGACTTATGTCCTTCTAAATTCTAATTTAAATTCATTAAATTCCTGATGGTAATACAATATGATTTTTTTTAAAATGTTTTCTATAAAATAAAAGAATAACATGCACAATAGGGCCTATTTCTGATCAGGAATACTGGTTTTAGCAGCTAACAGACATTGTCATTAAATAGAATAATCAGTGGTCTCTAGAAGGTCTACTCTTCATTATATTTTGAATGACTGACTTAATTATGGGTTCAGGGAAATATTTGATGAATTTATGATTCTTGCTAGGATAAATTTTACTAGGAGAAAATGAAAGTAGAACCTAAGACTTTTTAAAAGTTTTAGGTTTGTATTGCACTTTCAATAGTCTCTTCTTTTAATGCCAGGAGGCTGTAATCCTACAATGGGATGATAGTGAAAGCTGCCCTCAGGAGGGTGGTGATGTCTCCTGAAGGTAATGAAGCTAGGTAGGAACACCTCCCTACCAGATCAGGCCTGATAACGGAAGGAGACCAAAGGAACAGATCAGACTTTCACTGACCTGTTTTACCCATTGTAAGACATCAGGAAAGCTGGCTTAAATAGTGCCTTTTCCTGCACTAAAGTGCTGGTAAAGATGAAAAAGCAAAGGGTTTTAAGGCAGCCATCTGAGAGTTGTGAAGCATGCCCAAACAGGGGATGGAGATTTCAGCCAAAAGGTTAATTTAAACCAACTGTGAAGTTTAATTTTACAGTCTGTCTTACATTGTTAGGGGGAGAAATTAGTGTAGCAGTAGATTCTTGGGGGTGACATGCAAGATCAGACCTTCTGCAGTTGACCTCTGTTGCAATCATTTTCAGCAGTACATAGTTTTATTAGGATCTAACAAGTAGCAATGTTTGTACAAACACTTGAATACAAGTGGAGTTCTGGAGGAAATGTATTTTTGAAACTGACTATTACCCCTGTAAGTGCCTGGAGAAGAGAGATGGGAATAATCAAGGGGTCTGTGTATACTGCATCTTATGCTTCTGCTGTCCAGCATGCTGTGCAGCTTGTGTACTTCAAAGTGATGCTAAGCATTCATTTAATTGTGTTGGAGTTTAAAACTGTGATTAGTCTTCAACACTTGAGTAGGTTAGCTGAGCAGATGCTGGAGAGAGATGTTGACTGAAAGGAAAGTGTCACTTAGTAAAAAAAGTAGGTGCACTAACAACAAATTAGGGACAGGATGTGTCAGAGGAGATGCTGGTTTCAGTATGCACATCTTTGAGAAGCTATCTGTCATGATAACTAGTCACCAGAGGGTATTGGTGAGAAAGCTGAGGAAGCATGTGTGACTGGCTATGCTTTTTGCTGGTGAGTCACAAGAATAGTCTCCATTTCTTTTATATTGTGTGCCGTTTATAGGCCATAAGTGTGCCTCATTAGTCTTTTCCCCTTCTTCTTGGGACAGTCTATTTGAAAGGGCACAGCTTCTAGACATTCAAGGTTCATAATTCCAAATTAGCACCAATCTTTATGCATGCTGTTCTTTCTGTCACTAAGGGAAACTTGAATCATGATTACGTGAAGTGAAATCTCGGAGGTTTTTACTGTAACAGACTTTGGACATTGTAGTTAATGCAAAGGAATCTACTATGCTTGGATAGTGTGTGCAAATTAAAGATTTGAATAAAAAAATGCAAAACATGGCTATAATCACACTATTACTGTGGCAGAACCTTGGTTTACACATTTCTGTTAAATTATTTTGTCTCATTCAAAATGCTAGCGCTTACATCAAGAATGACAACAATCTTTTTATTTGTAGGGGGACATTAATATTTACTAAAGATGGATGTGAGTCAAAATCCTGAATCCAAATCTCAGATTTGGGAAACTTCAGAGTTTTTGGTTGTTGAACAATTTTAAATTTAAATGGTAGTAAATTAAATAAATAAGCTGTACATGAACTCTGGGCTCCATGGCAACTAAGCATATTGCAGCAATTTGATGAGGACTAGCTACAGCATTAAAAAATACTCTAGGCAAAATAGCCACGCTGTTTTTAATGTAATGCTGGAAATTCCCAAAGATATCAGTCAGTCAGCCAAGCAGTAAATCAGCATGAAATACATTTCTTCCTGCACCAGAAGAGGCACTGTGGTATGGACTTGGATCAGGAGCTGATTTTATAGCATTGTGGCAAAAATGTAGCCTGTGAATTTACACAGGCTATTTTTGTAAATTACTAGCTTTAGAAAGAGTTCGTATGGGTCAAATGTTTAGACACAACATATAAACTTTAAAAGATGTTTGATAGGAGTATTCTGTTAATAGTCCAGTTGCCAAAAAGCACAATTAAACTGAGTATTTTAGACTGTAAGACTGTTTTAGGCTCGAAATTTAAAGTAGTTTCACCCAAAATATTGCTGCTATGTTAGTGTTCAGAGCAGTTCTAAGAGTATTCTAAGTTATGCGTAGTGGAGGTGGTTGTGCTGTCTCCAGCTTGTGGCTTACTGAGGACTGGCATTCTTTTGGTGAATCATGCCTGCGTAGGATGCTGTCTGCTCCCATAACATGTGACTGGAAGACCTTGACCTGTCTTGCAGGGTAATTTCAGTCCCCTCTACACTTCTAGTGTCCTCTGAAGTGATCATGCTCTACTGCCAAATCTTTCTAGCTTGAGTCTTGCAAATTGTCTGTGATGTGCTAAGCCAAAAGCAGCTGAGAAAATTGTCAATGCTCAGTGCTTTAGGATAAATAATGGTTTGTTCTCTATTTTACTGAAAAGCATAGCTATTTATAGCATTTTCACTCTCCCAGAAAATGAGGCTGCAAACAGCTGAATCTTCTAAGCAGTTATGCAAACTTGAGAGAGAGACTGGACTTACTAATGCTGATCAAGTAATGAAGCAAGACAAATATTATTTTCATAGGGTTTCTCAGGTTTTAGAGACATTGCAGAAATACTGATATGACCATCCTACAGCAGTGTTGTTCAGTGCCAAATAGCATAAGTGCTCTGAGGCAGAAATTTATTTGGCCAAAGGGATGATGAGAGGGCAGCTGGGTCAGGTGGTAACGATGGGGACTGAATCATTCTGGATGCTGAGGGGCTGCTTGGTGGTGGCTTGTGCTAGCACTGGAGCAGAAATTTGAATCTTGCTGTTTCTCCGCTGAGTTCCAGTTCTCCCTGTTGGCTGAGCTGAATGTCTCTGCTTCACTGATGAGGAATCTTTACATTAGATATGTAAGTTAAATGTGAACTCCCATGTATTGTCCCGATGTTAAAAAGCACTGGATTGATATAATCACACCAGTCAGAGTTAAGGTAGGCTCATGATTTACTTCAGATGATTCCATGAACCTTTTGTTCATCTGCACACATAATTGAAAGTCAGTCCCCTTTGTAAATGACATTTTTAAGAGTCTGACATTTAGTCAAGGTGACCACCAGCTGGTAACTTTTGAAAAATCAATAATGCAAATAGTGGTTGGTTAGGAGAAAAACCACTGTGAGGTCATCTTTAAAATAAAGCTCATTTTACTTGCATCATTGCCCCCCCCGAAAAAAGTCACTGGTCTAATTAATATGCATTCTGTGTGACACTGAAGTGACTGCTTATATAGGCAGTCTACTGGTAAGAGCTGCTATTTTGCTTTGTTAGTATAGGGGAACAAATAGTCTAATTTTAAGCTTGCGTACTTGTCTTTAGTTAGCAGCAAAACTGTTGGTATAACCAATGAAAGCAAGGGTGGTGACTTTGAAATGAATGGTCTGAATCGTGTATCAGCAGGCATGCTGTTAATATGGTTATGCAATTTAACATGACAGTCTCCAGTCTAGGAAAGGAGGACATGTTGGTTTTGTTTCCAGAAGTTAAAGCCTACATAGAACAATATTCCATCACAGAAAAAGATGTAACAAGGACTATACAATCTATAAATAAATCTGTTTTTTCCTGCTGAATAATAGTTGACCTTCAAATAGAAGTCATGTTTGCATTCTGGTTTGTAGTAATTTTTCTAATAATTTATATATTAATGCCGCTACAATGTTACACATAAGTTTGTTCTGTACCATTCTTTATCCGTCTAAGGAAGCCCCTTCCTGAACGGGAGGAAGCTTTTACAGGAGTCACATGGAAGAATGCATGCGTGTTAATTCTTTAGAAGCATCTAACTATTCTAGTTATGGTGAAGAAATATGGAACTGAGAATGACAGAATACATTGAGGATGAGCGTAAGCCAAAAAGTATATGAAATGCTGTCTATTTTGTCACTAAGGCTACGTTAAGAGGAGTACTGTAAAAAATGAAATGGCGCATTTAATATACATGCAGTTACAGCATATGCAGCAAAATAAGGACAGTTTTTGTGCAGGAAGATGCGCCGTAGTATTCCCCACCTTTTCAGAGAGGCTAATCAAATGCAACTTTAACAAAATCAGGACACATCATGAGGCTTTCAGCAGATTTTGAAAGCTGTGAAAGTTTTTATACGATTTTGATGAACTTTCATTGGAGTATGGTGTAGACGTGTCTGCCAAGAGTGAAAACATCATTGTTCATAATGAATCTGTTTTAACACAACTGTTAAGTTATGTTAGTGTTCAAAAGTCTTTAAAAGATCCAAAGTTAATAACTGATAACTGTGCAAATGAGTCATTTTCTTATAGCGTTTATAAGCTGAAAGGTTAAGAAGAGATTATATAGCTGTTATGGAGTGTGTGGGGAAAGACAGAAAGCATTTAACAAACGTACGCATAGCGCTGTCCTGATCGCTGTGCCTCCTTGATATTAACTTCCTGCACTGAATGTTTGGGTTTGGTTTGTTTGTTTGTTTTTTCAAGATTTCTAAAATGGTGTAGATGCTCATGTGAGTGTTCAGCTGCTTTGTTACAAAGGCCTTATTCAGTGAAGCTCTTAAACATCACTTTTTAAGTACCTGAGTAGCTTGTGGAACCCAAAGTTAGGCACATACTGTAGTAGCCTGGTTAGCTGGCTCTGGAGGATGCAGGGAAAATATATATGATAAGCACATTATATTAGGAGAATCAGTCTGTACTCCTATTCCTATATAACATACTGGGTATCTCTATCTTAACATATTATTTCAGGTCAGAGCGTGATTTCTGAAGGAAATATAATCCTCATTGGCTGTGCTTTAGGTGGCATCATGGAGCCATGAGTCAGAGCTAGGAGGATGTAGTCAAGGTCTCACAAGTTGCTTCTGGGTTGGTATCACTCCATGAGGGTATGTAATACTTCAATAACTGAAACAATGTATGTTACAGCAGTGCTCTATAGAGAAGACTTAACTCTTGTCTAGCCTGAGGGTTATCCAAAGGAATAGTCAAAGAATTATAAAAATGATTCTATAGCAATCACTCAATAGCAAATTCAGTAGTGATCGCAACTCTAATCCAGCAGCAGTAGTTTCCTACAGTGCTGGTAAGTTGGCTCTGTTTTCTTTTATTTTCACTTCTTAAATTATCTAACGAATGGATCAAGCAAAGCCACAGATCTGTCAAGTCATAGCCCTGACAGTGTCTGAAGCTTGTGGTTCATGGTTCCCCAGTAGTGTTCCCAGCATCTCCAAAACTGATGAGACAGTAGTGCAGCCTCTCCCAGGAAGCCAGGTGAGCAGGTTGGCTGGCTTTGCAGTCTGCTAGCCAGCAATGTGGCCAGTGCCTTCTTGCAGGCTCTGCTGTCAAAGGAGAGCATGTCCCACCATTGCCTACAACCTTATACCTGTTCATGTGAATAGAGCCAGACATCATATGGTTCTGTGTCCACAAACACAGATCCACAAAATCACACGTCACAAAATAAAAGGTTTTTTTTAAAAAAGATTTTTTTTTTTTATAAAATGCTAAAAGGCTTCATGATGGCCATGATTTCAACATCTTTTCTCAGAAGTCAGGAAGACAAGAAACCTTCCTTTTTGCAAACTACTGCTGCTACTTAGGAAAAAGAAATCAGACATTCACATCTGATGACTTATCTTCAAGAATGAAAGAAATCATATAAATATTGAGGCTTATCGTAAAACTATAGTAGCTGGAATCACTGTTTGTGTTGGATGCTTATACTCTTGTATGAGTGTGTCTTCTTCTATATGGAGTCATTAAGATGCATATAAAGGTACTAAAAGGTAAAGTAATCTGTTACCACAGCAGGCAGACTGTCGCTCTGTGGAAGTGGTGTTTCAAGACCTGCTTTGTAGTCTTAGCTCATGAATGCGAGAGAAAGTCAGTTGACCAGATTTTACAATGGCAAGACTGAACAGTCTGCTCAAGCGCACTGATATCTTCTGGGTAGTGTTGTCACTTTTCATAATTGCATTGGATAAGAAAGAATATGAATTCCTCGGTAGGGGGACACCCTGGAGGTGGTTCAGCTTGTCATGCTAGATAAGATATGTCCTTTGCCTCTGTATTAAAGTTCATCTATGTTTGTTCAACTCAGATAAAATTAGACAAGGAAAGTTTAAAAAACAAACTAGACCCCAACAACTCTGCCTAAATGAAAAGCTATGTCATGTGCCAAAGTGAATAATAAGTTATTACCATGTCAAAATGGTTATTTTGAAATTAAAAAAAGAAAACACCATTAATATAAATGCAGTGATAAAGACAGTATGTTTATTTTCCTTTACTCTTTAGTGTTGTAACACTGCTCTGATTCTGTGATAGGCTCTAAATAGTTGATGAAGATGGTAATTCCTTGTTTACTGAAAAGCAAAAGTGAGCTTTAGGCATCACTACTTTTCCCTTCTCATTTTACGTTGGTATGAACAGCATTTAGGAGTTCGGGAGTCTAGTAAGGGTTTTAAGTGTTTTGAATAATACAGAGTTGTGTGGGTTTTTTTTTGGTTTTTTTTTTTTTTTTTCCTGCCATAAAGTGGCAAATACCTTTCTCTAGGCATCCTATAGATTTAATAATCTTTTTAACATTTGTGCCCTGCCTTAAATCAATGTGTGTTGATTTCTGCATTCCTTTAGCAAGCTTTTGTCTTTCCAAAGTTTCCTTTTCACTGTGAATTAAAGTTCAGCATGCTCGTACTGATGGCTTACATTTGTACGAACAGTGGTCTATGGCGCTAGTTTGCTGTTCTCTCCAACGTTAGCGGGCTTTCCTGGTCTCAGGGTATTCTTTTGGTCTCTGTCTTCATGTGTGGCTTTCCTCACAGTTTTTATTTGTATATGTACATGCCACAGTGAACAGTTAATGTATAAGCATAAGTATTAAAACTTGTAAGTGCTCATTGTAGGTTTTATACCACCTGTCTAGCTGCACGCAGTGGGAATTTTTAACAATTTAGAGCAACGTAGCCTAAATCAATAATATAATTCTGATAGTTAGCACTAGGTGATTTTTCTAAAGAAATAGAAAGCTTCTCCCTGATTAGATTACTGTGTATTATCCCTTGTAGAGTTTTTTTAATTACAGTTTTAAATGAAAAATGCCCAGTGTATATGATAATTAATGATATACACACATTAATAGTTTTTATACTCTTTGAAGAGCAGTTGGTTGAGAATAATGCCTCTATGGCTTTCTAGGTGAACAAAAGCATTTCCATAAATAACATGCTACTTGTGCCTGCAATTTAGTGCTACCCCTTTTGATAGCTGGATTTGCAGGCTATGATAAATAATAATGTTTATATGATGCCCATCAAGTGCAATTTGGTATGTAATCTTCATTGTCCTTTTTTAACATAGATAGAGCTGAGGGGTATTGGGAGGGACACTGTTTACTGAGGTTTTTTTTTCTCCTCAACACGTTGTAATTATTTTTACATTGGCACTTTTGGTCACAAACTGCTATGTTTTGTGGTGCTCTGTCATCAGAAGAATCAGCCCTCCTCCAGAAAGTCTGATGTGAATGAAAGTGATTACTATTTCCTAGAACACATTGCAGATAAAAAAATGTAATTGCTTCAGCCTGGAAAGTTAACCATAACAAATGTCATCTTTTATCAATGACAACAACAGGTGAAATAAAGAAGACTAAGAAGCATTTTCTTGAGATTATGCAGTGTGCATTGTAATTGTCTGTGACAGGCTGAACCTGAGGCTGGGCCTGACCCTTTTTTAATCTATTTACTCTTAGGAAACAAGAAAATAAAAGCCATGACTTTCCCATATTGGTACCACGTGCTTTGGGACAGTCTGGTTTTGTTTCGCTTGTTTCATGAATAAATTTTCCTCATGAAATAGCTTTATCAGGTTCAGACACAAACATTTATTTGCTAATGATCTAGTGTACTACTATATAAAAATCAACTCATATTAGTCTGCAGATGAAATATATTTATATGGTAAAGTAATTATGGTCACAGGGAGATACTGTATAAAAAGCCCTATTTTGTATGCTTTTCTAAGGGTAGTTGACTGATGTGGAAGAGATGATTTATGAGCTTGCTGCAATAAGCAGTGGCTTTTGAAGGCTTAAGATGCTAAATAATGCATACAAGATGAAAAATATTTATTTGGGGGGAGGAGGAGACGAAATTACTTTGAATTTTTGTATAACTTAAAGTACCACACTAAACTTGCATTTACTATGGCTGTGTAATCCCAGACAGACTAACTTTTCAAATGTATAAATTAAAAAAAAAAGCTTAAGAAATTCCATAACATTATTATATTGCTGTCTCGCATTCTTCCTTGCTAGAAAGCCTCTGTGTAAGGTTTTTATTGACTTGTTAATGGATAGCTGAAGCTTTATGCAGTTGTCTTGTTTAACCTCTATTTGTATTAGACAAATACCAGATGTCCTAGATACCAACCACCTCTTGTGTAGTAAATCAAAGTGTTACTTTTTCATTTCTGAAATCAATTCCTGTATTCTTAATGGCTTTATTTCTTAGGTGAACTTCTTTTGCCCTGTCAGCAACTTTCTGAAATGGGAAATATTTAAGATGTTATTTCACTTACCTCATCTTTTGCCATTAATGTTATGCTTAGTTAGAGATCATGGAGACCGTATTTGTGATCGGTTATGATGTAATTTTGAAGGATTTCTGCAGCTTTTTTCCAAATTTTCTGTATGTCTGATTACTGCAAACAAAGCCCATGTGACGTGGTGGTCTTTTCATTTTTCCAATCAGTTTCTTGCTATTTAGTTCAAATGAAACAACACTTAACTAGGCTGTCTGATTTTGAGGTCTCATTTAATATAGCCTTATACCAGAATTAGGCAAAACTCCTGCTATGACTTTCTTATTTCAGATACATGCAGGATTTGGTCCAAAATCTCTTGTGGTCCAGTCAGTTCTTCATGTCAAGTCAGTAGAAGGATTTCTCTTGATCTTAGTATGAAAAGGATTGGCAATGGCATATGATTTATTTACAGAAAAGCCTTGTTTATATTCACTCTGCTAAATACTAGTTTGTCTATATCTGGTGATTTATACCAATAAGTTCTAAAGCAGCTGATTTATGAGTGTGGTCATCTAATCTAAAGTGAATCTTTTGTGTGAATCCAAAATCTCTGGGAAAGTGAACTTCAGATGTGAACTTGCTATTCTTTAAAATAAATTCTACCTAATTTGTGCAAAATGATTTTTTTTTGACAGCTGTAATGCTAATATGGCTGGAGAAATCATAGAATCATAAATAGTTTGGGTTGGAAGGGACCTTTAAAGATCGTCTAGTCCAGCTCCCCTGCTATGGGCAGGGACAAGAAATGGCCTAAACAAGTATCTGTGAACAGATGAGAAGAGCTAGTGTATAGCTTTTGTTATCACCATAATACTCATGGCCTTTAGGGATACAATTTATTAAATTCATTAATCAAAAGACTTGTAATCTTTATTTCAGGTAATATTTTATGGGGTGATATAGATTTAAGGAAATGTAGTGTTGCTTTATATCCATTATTTAAAAAAAAATTAATTACTTTTACACTGGTTTAAGTTTTCTTCTTATGAAAATTAAAATGAGAACTAATATATATGAATAATAAATATATTAGTCTGTAAATATCTTAAATATACATTTAGATTTTTTCCACATCGTATCAAATCTTATGGGATCTCACCAGGTGCTAACTACGCACAAGGTTGTAAACAGTCCTTTTGTGTAAAATGAGATAATCCACAAGGAGAGTAAATGCGAAGGAAGTACTCAGTATTTTAGGTAGCCTGCTCAGGAATTTCCAGTGTTTATTTTGAGCCCAAAATCTCAAATTTCTAGGGGAAAATTTTGGAAATGAAGATGAGCTCAAAATTTCACAGGAAGTTTTACCAGAGTTCAGTATTAAACCCCACTCTCAATGCCCAGTGGAGTAGTTAAAAAGGCTTCCTTCTAGGTTTCTTGTCCAATGTCACTGAAATCAGAGGGACTAGAATTGATAGCTTTCAGATTTAAGGGCCAAGCCCTGTAGAATTTTCCCTTTTGTTCAGCTGAAGAATGTCTAAGATGATATACAAGCTTTCCCTTATATTAAATCAGCTTTGCATAACTATGGAAGTCTGGGATGTTAGTACTTTCGTTATCATCACCATAGTGGCTTATCCAACTATAATATTACACTAACTGCAGAACACTCAAATCTCTTTTCCTAATGCATGAAAAATATACCCAATTTACTGGTCAACTGAAGCATTTTGTGGCAGATTGTTTTGGGTTTTTTCCCCCCTCAAATTCAGGCAGTGCTAGAATTTAGAAAAACGATTAGACAATTTCACCTGGTTTTAGCTCGCTGTTTGTTTTACTGTGTTTTATTTTTGATAGAACAGCATCATGCACAGTGTGTAATTTGAACAGTGCTATAAATGCTTGTTCAGTCAGAGATAGGCACTTGGAAAAAGTGCAGAGAGCAGTATAAAAGAGACAAACTGCCATTTTCAAATTTATAACACTGCTAAATTTGAGCAGCATTTAAGTGATTTGTAGATTCTGCATTAAAATTCAAGCAAATGAAGTTATATGTGGAACTCTGGGGAAGACAAACTTGGATACATCTAGAGGAACTTCTAAGACACTACTTGACTGTAGGAATTCCTTAGTGGTCTGACTCTGATGCACTTACTGTTGTCTCTCTTCTTGTACTTTCCTTCTCTGACTGAAACAGATTTATCCAGTCAAGGAATAAGGTATTAATCTGTGTTAATACTGAATCCTTACTAGGTATCCAGCACGTTATTTCAGACAAGGATGGTAACTGGCAAAGTGTAAGCACCAAGCATGAGTGTGTTCTCTAGGTGCCTTTGTAGGATAGCCATTTCTGTTTCACAGATGGGGAACTACAAGGAAAAATCGGAGAACTTACCAAAGTTAGAAAGTGTCAGCTCCCCAGTATTTGATGAGAGAAGATTCCTGAATATGAATTAATAGTAGATTAAGGAAGAAAGCATCAAGCAGTTTTTGCTTGAAAGCTGAGGCAGCCAGCAGGATCTTCAGGGCTATATGCTTTTGCTGTTGGTACTCAATGAAGTAGGAAAGACTGAATATTTTGATAGTCCAGTTTGCTGACTCTCTTCCTTATTAGTCAAAGCTGGTGCTATCTGCAGTTGCATCATACTTTACAACTGTGTGAGATAGGGCAATAATATGACAGATTAAATTTTAAATTCATAATGTCACAATAAGACACAGTCTGTAACAACAGGCTCTAATTTAGATATTAAACTGAGAAAATAATTATGAGAATGTTAGCTAACTTAGCAGCAGTAAAAAAGCTAGATAAAATACTGAGAAATATTGGGGAAAGACTTTGCTAGAAATAATACTAGATGTTACACAACGAGAACTGCACACTGTATTTAAGAAAGTTTGTCCAAATATTACAAGACTGCATTTTCAAGTCCCTTTTTCTTGATAAATTGTTCAGAAAAGACCATATACCCACAAAAACATATTTATTATTTTGCTACTGATAGAAATGTAGGAAGTGCTTCTACTTTTCTATCAGCTAAGCTCATGTCCTGGTTTCAGCTGGGATAGAGTTAATTTTCTTCTTAGTAGCTGGTATAGTGCTGTGTTTTGGATTTAGTATGAGAATGATGTTGATAACACACTGATGTTTTAGTTGTTGCTAAGTAGTGCTTACACCAGTCAAGGACTTTCCAGCTTCCCATGCTCTGCCCGGTGCACAAGAAGCTGGGAGGGGGCACAGCCAGGACAGCTGACCCAGACTGGCCACAGGGCTATGCCATACCATATGACGTCATGCTCAGTATGTAAACTGGGGTGAATTGGCTGGGGCGGGGGGGGGCGATCGCTGCTCAGGAATGGGCTGGGCATCAGTCAGTGGGTCGTGAGCAATTGTGTCGTGTATCACTTGCTTTGTATATTATTATTATTATTATTATTATTATTATTATTACTACTACTACCACCATTCTATTTCATTTTACTTCAATTATTAAACTGTTCTTATCTCAACCCAGGAGTTTTCTGACTTTCACCCTTTCAATTCTCTCCCCCACCCCCCTGGGGGGGAGTGAGTGAGAGTGAGCGGCTGTGTGGTGCATAGTTGCTGGCTGGGGTTAAACCACGACAGCTCACATTCTCCACTCTGAGCTACGAAAGTATCAGAAGAAAGATTACTCAAAATAAATAAGCATCAGCATCCAAAGCTGGGTAACCATCTTTCCTGTTAGAGTAACATCTAAAATGAAAAAAATGAAGTAACATGTCTGTAGTCAGCACATAAAAGATACTACTGTAACTGGATTGCTGCTGCAAGGAAAGAAGAAAAGTGATTTGGGTTTGCAGTCAGTGAGTTGTTTTTCCTCTTCTAAAATGGAAAAGAATATATCGTTTTAGGATTCTAGGAGGCATTTCTGTCCTTTCCACAATATCCTGCGATACTCCTTTGTGCATCAATGGATGTTACTGCTTGCTTGGTATCAAAGTGGTTTCTAACTTCACTTCCTTTGCCATTACAATGGTGTTTTGCCTTTTCATATTTTTAAATGCAAAGGAGAAAATAAATCAAAAAATGAAAAAGAATATGTATAGCTCAAAGACTTCAAACTTAGCACACTGAGCAAGACTGAGTGCTTCATGTATAATGAACAGAACTGTCTGAAGTTTTGTGTTCCTTGCCTGCCCTTTTCCTTCCTGCCAAGGATGCTACACAGTATTTTGTTCTTTTAGCTGTTACTCAAGCCAAGGTTTATAAAATGGCTGGTAGTGTAAACATTTCTTCAGAAATGAATTTATATAATGAAAAATAACTCAAAACAATTCAAAAGTGGAAAAGGAATGAAATAACTGCCAAAAAGCAAGAACATTTTTATCTGAAAACAGAATCTCTACTATTCAGCTGCTCTAATGGTATGCTTTTGAATATGGTAAGGAAATTAGTACTGAACTAAATATTACCCGTACTTCTAAAAAATTTGCAGTAAGCTCACGCTAGTGCTTTAAGATCCTCAAGAAAAGCTCCAGACTAATGATAGTATGTTAAATCTTGTCTCAGTAAAAGCCAGAAATTATCCAGCCGGAATAGACTATTAAAATGAAGTGTAGATTGCGGCTGAGGCAGAGAACATTGTCTCAGTTTTCCATGTCTGTCATACAATATGCAACTCACCTTCAGGGACCTGCTGTTTCTGCCATTCCTGATAATGGCTGCTTTCTCCTGACAAAATGAAAGAATTATTGCTGATGATATTGGATAATACTTGGAGACAGACCAGTATTGGTATACAATGCAATAGGGTTGGAGTTACAAGTAATTCAGTCATAGAATCATAGAATCATTTAGGTTGGAAAAGACCTTTAAGATCATCAAGTCCAACCATTAACCTTGCACTGCCAAGTTCATCACTAAACCGTGTCCCTAAGCACCACAGCTACACAGCTTTTAAATACCTCCAGGGATGGGGACTCAACCACTCCCCTGGGCAGCCTATTCCAGTGCCTAGCTACCCTTTCGGTGAAGAAGTTTTTCCCAATATCCAACCTAAACTTCTCCTGGCGCAACTTGAGGCCGTTTCCTCTTGTCCTATCACTTGTTACTTGGGAGAAGAGACCGACCCCCACCTTGCTACAACCTCCTTTCAGGTAGTTGGAGAGAGTGAGAAGGTCTCTGCTGAGCCTCCTTTTCTCCAGAGTAAACAACCCCAGCTCCCTCAGCCACTCCTCCTAAGACTTGTACTCTAGACCCTTCACCAGCCTTGTTGCCCTTCTTTGGACACGCTCCAGCACCTCAATGTCCTTCTTGTAGTGAGGGGCCCAAAACTGAACACAGTACTTGAGGTGCAGCCTCACCAGTGCCAAATACAGGGGGACGATCACTTCCCTGGTCCTGCTGGCCACACTGTTCCTGATACAAGCCAGGATGCTATTGGCGGTAATAAGATTAGTACTTTAGTAATATTTCTATATTGTTTTTTTTACTAGGCGCTTGCTTCTAGTGTGGAAATAACCTTCCTCGCACATCTCCCCTGACCCCTATTCTAGTACACAGGCCACTTCGTGACCACAAACACTGTCATGTAAACTAGAGAGTACATACTGCATGTAAAGTCTTGCTGCAGATTAATTTGCTGTATGGCAGCAGTAGTATAACAGTTAATTTGTTCTCAGCTCTCATCTAAAACTTTCAGATGAACACTGTGAGTAGAGTCACCAGATAGCATCATGTTATAGTTGATTGTAATTTAAAAGTGAAATGTGAAAGTTCTTGAAAGGTTTTCTACTAGTTGTGATAATGTTCTCATTCAGATAGGGCCAGGTTCCTCAAACCCAGCTACCTACTTACTCTCATGAAACACCTTTCCTTCCCTCAGGAAAGAGAGGCATAGGTATTATTTCAGTCTTTGATCAGTATTTTTAGTTGAACTTAAGACTTCCTAAACATGAAAGACTATATTTCTGTCCTCCTCTATGTGTACTGTTTAGTCATGAAAACAATGCTGTAATACATATTCATAGTGACTCTAGACCCTGGACCTCCTAATATCCTTGTATTTAGGTTGTATGTTTTGATTACTCCCTCTGAAACCAGTGACAGAAGGCAAATTCTTAGCGTCTGCTGGATTCAGTAATATAATTCTTGCAGCCTAATTCATGGGTAGATCCAGTCATGTATTTCTTTTTAGATTCCTGTAGTGGCCTTATTGTTGGTTTCTGAAAAACAGTGAGCTTAGGACCAAATTTTCCAAGTTAGATGTGGAAGTAGTAGGAACCTGGTAGATATTATAAAAGTAATTTCTTAACAGTTGCTATTTCAATTAGGATTAAATCTGTTTTGAAAATTTGAATGCTTTAATCTCCTTAATTCTTTAGGAAATTTGGCCTTGTTACCCTCCCTTTTGGGGTCATTTTGTGCACAGCCGCACGTATCTGAAAAAAGAGAATCTGAGAGCAGGGGATGAACAACTTAAGAGTATAATTCAGTTATTTATTGGCTAACACATGCAAAAGATACCTAGGATTTAATGATCTACTAAGCTGAGCATTAGTATGCTCTCTGCCTGGGATAAGATACCCAAAGTGCCTTTGCTGGCAGGTGTCAGGAGAGGAAGAGTTGGCCTCTGCTGCTTTCCAAAATAGATTTGTGATGTTGTTGACTTGCCATCTTCTACCCATTGCCTGTTAATTTGTTAGGGTTTTATACCTTACCATGTTGGTGTTTTTTCTTCCTGTTGAATACCAGAGCGGCTAACAATGCCCACTTCAACAATTTTACCTGTGAAGCCAGTTTTACCTTTTACCTCTGTCTTGTGTGGCTCTGCTCCACAGACTCCTTCACAACTTTCTTACAGCATAATGGTTTCTATTAGATGTCTTAGCCAAAGTATCAGACTGAGACATTGGATCTTTGGAAGATGGACAGTACTGAGGGATGTGGGGCTTCCTGATATACGATTTTTTCCTGTCAGTAGTCAGAACTATTATCTGAAGTGCGATAAGTCAAGATCTTGAAAAAGTCTGCAAGTTTTCATGTTTCTCAGATTGTTTAGAGATGAGATTAAGGGTATGGAACTGGAGAGTAAAACTGTCCTTTTCACTTTCACAGATATGATCATGTGCAATATTTGGTATTCAGAAACTGCAGAGAAGCTCGTGTCCTAAAGGGTGCTTATCATATTTTATCTGACTTTTTTTTGAATTTAGCTGAACTTTTTGGAAACAGCCTTGGCTTATAAGCCAATTTATTTTCCTTTATACTCAAATAAGGTTCAGTAACTGTTTAAAGGTGTTTTTCAAATTGAAGAGATTATTGGGTTGATGTTAATTATTGTCTATATGTTTTAAAAGTTCAAAAGACCTCTAAGTCACAAGTGTTGAAAACCATAATCGGCATATAGTTAGGCATCAAATGGATGTATTTTGTTCTTTTACACGTGCTTGCTCGTTAGTTCTAGTAATAAATAAAATCCTGGGATTGTGTGGTTGAAAGCTGATCATTCAGAACCCGGTTAGCTGATGCCTTAAGATCAACTCAATTCAGTAAGGGTCTTCAGGCCAGAAGACCCCCTGAATATATGATTGGAGTAGCTAGCCTCAGGTTTGAGGATGGTATAGAGTTTATTTCTTGGAGACTTGAAGAAAAAGCTACTGAAATTCCAATGTTGCCTAGAATCTTTATTTTTTTACTCTGTCTGATGAGGTGGCTCACTGGCTCCTGGCTAGTGCAGGCAGTTTTGTCTTTGTTATAGTCGTGTAAGTTTTAAAAACTTTGTAACTGCTTCTCTCTATTGATTTTGTATTTATACATTAAAGTTTTATGTAGTGCTTTTTTATGCATATTACAAATTTCTTAGAGACTTTATTTAATCTTGAACTGCGCAGATTGAATAAATAGTGGTTGTTCCAAATATTTGCAGTACTTTTTACATATAGCTGGCAGATATGTGGAGGGAGCTGTAATCTAGTTATGTGAATTTCTGGGAGGTGAGCACTGGCTGTTCCTAGGTAACTTCACAACATTATTCCTTTGGGGCAACTGTTGTTTTCGGTCAGCACTTTTTCATCATCATTGTTATAAAAATGGCTTATATTTAGAAAAACAGTCCAATTGACTAATGGAAGAAAAAACAACCATACTGCTGTATGTTGGTTAACTTTAGCTTGTTTAAAAACAGTCTCTCCGAGAGATGTTGTTACTGGGTCTTGGAAAAGAGCTATGAAGAGACTGAGAGAAGAACAGATAGCAGAAAGGAGAAAGCAGGGTAGGAGCAGTTAAAGCAAGGATGTACCATAGGACAAAGAACAGGAGTGAAAGTAACAGAAATTTTTTTTTTTAAAGTGTTGACTGGAAAGTTGGTCAGTATTCTGCTGCAATTAGGAATACTGGTGTGTGTTTTATGTTGCCATTAATACTTTCAGTTGAGAAGATGCAACTAACAGAGGCTTCTCTTCTTGCTTTGATTTCAAGCTAATTATTACTGGGTTAAGGTCCAAAGACCCAATATTGAGCCAGTATGTCTATAATTTTCAAATGTGTACATCAT
Organism: Nipponia nippon; assembly: GCF_047370975.1. Classification (NCBI taxonomy): domain Eukaryota; kingdom Metazoa; phylum Chordata; class Aves; order Pelecaniformes; family Threskiornithidae; genus Nipponia; species Nipponia nippon. The sequence continues at coordinate 47,001,230 of NW_028262369.1, read as the reverse complement.
CACTAGAAGTTTTTTGGTCTATGTGCTGTCATCATTATAATGAGCTTCTCAGCATTTGCTCTTGCCTTTTCTGCCTTTTGATGGTAGCATTCTTTGGAGTCCCGTCACTCAAAGTATGAAGTGAAGTCATATTGTCTACTTGCCAAATCTCTTGCCAAGAAGTTTTGGATAACGATGTGTAACAAGTTTAGTGCAGGGGAGGGGGATGCAGGCAGGGCAGAAGAATATTTTTGGATGCACTTGAAAGCTTGCAGAAAATCCCCAGAACTGTTTTATTTTCTCCTAAACTCAGATACAGAACAGACTGCTGGATGTCTAAGTCAGCAGTCCCCATAACGTAGAATTTACAAAGACTCTGGTATCTGCCAACTTCTATCTCTATTTCAGGATAATTAATAGACTAAGCTATAGAGAACATAAACTGTCAATGGAAAGTATAAAGGGACCCACGTTTCCTCAGATAAATAAGGAAGGTCATAGCTCTGGAGAATGTTCCATGTGAGACTAAACATTTTTAAATGAGCCTGAAACTTCGAGAACTCAGTGCGGAGACTGAAGAAGGGGCAGCATGGCAGCAGCTTTTCTCTGTGTTCGTAATTAATTTTGCCGCAGGCATTCTGTGCCAGCCAGAGTTTTTCCAGCATGTTCTGAAAGAAATGGAGGTCTACACTGCAGTTCCTAAAGGGACAAACAGTCCTTAAAATGTCAGGCATGGATGTGTATAGTGGTCTTTATCGCATAAGAAAATAGTTTGATTTTTCTTTTTCTTCAAAACCTTGAAGAAAAGATTTTTGAATCTTGTTGCTCTGGTCAATGATAAAGCTGTTTTAATTTTGGGATGGATATATAGAGTATCTGAAAAGCATTCTAATGTTACGTGATTAATAAACATGGGTAAAGTTAGTGAGAAGCATCTGTTCTTCTAGAAGAACAACTTACTAGAGCTGTCCTCTCTTGAAGATGAAGGATGTTTGTGTATGAGTCGCAATAGTAGTTGTTGTGGGCTAAAAGAGCTATTAGTTTCTTAAAAGGAGATTCTGCTTCAGTGGAACTAGCAAGGTTCACTAATTAAGAGTAGATTCTGTCATTCCCCTATCCTAATTTATCAACACATGAGTGTGACACTTTGGATTCCGTCTACATGCATAGAAAATGAATGAGCAGAACTTGCTAGAAGTGCATCAGCTTGGATATTTGACAAGTATGATCACTTCAAGTTTTACATGTGGTTTCACCGACAGTTAATTGAGTGAAATAGTTGTCAGTTCTGTTATAGAAACATCATGAGTAGAGCTTATTTAAAAGCTTCTTGAGTTGCAATTTAAGGTTATACTTTGCTTTACACCAGTTCAGGCAGTCTGTGACTCAGAAGCACAGTGATATTGATAGCAACGCTGAGCCTGCTGCGTGAGGGGGATGAGGGTGAGGAAAGCAGACACATCCTGCCACTGAGTGGTGATGGAGATGTGCTGCAGCTATTGCTGCACCTTCATTACTATAATTAGTGCCTATGCTGAAAGAGGGGTAGGTGATGCTTATTCCAGGTAGAAGAGATGGTTATGGTTGTCCCTGTCTACCACTTTTCCCTTTGCGATAGCTTCTTTTGGCAGACAGTGCCTAGCTATTCTGGTTCCTTCCATCTTGTGTTTCTTGTTCTCACCTATCCATATCCAGATGCACCAATTTGATTCTCTTCACACGCCTTTGAACCTGCAGAAAGAGGAACAGCCTTGGGTCATGGTATTTTCCTTTCACATCACGCTGTAGGCATGTTCTTTTTTGCATAAGGTATTGGCACTTGCTTACACTGCTTTGAAGCCAGTTGCTTCTCCTTTTTCTTGTCCTATTTCTTTCAGAAGAAAACCCATGTAGCTTTCCACAAAATAGCTGGATGTAGTAACTAAGTAACATCTTCTGAGGCTATGTAGATATGAACTGAATTTGCACTGTGGCTGTTGCAGACAAAGCACCTAACTACAGAAGCCGGCCATTTCTGTAAAGTACTGTGCTGATAGGAAAGCTTGTTTTTGTGTTTTTGTTTTTGGTTTTTTTTTTTCCCGTTGTTTGTTTTGTTTTGTTTTTGTAAAATAGAGATGGCTCTGGAGCTATGTCCCTGTCATTTTAGTATCAACTATTGCAAGTATTTAGCGTAACTATTTTTTTCTGCTCATGATGCAAGATTCATCTTTGGTGTGAGTGTGACAACAGTGTTTATTTACTATTCCTGCAGCAACAGCACAAACTTTACATCCTGTGTTTAGTTAGAGGGACATAGAAGAATAAAAATATTTGGATGGAAATAAACTTGTAGTATCATCTAGTTCATTCCATCATGGAACAGGAACAATAACCTTAACCAACAATAACCTTAACCACTATTAGTCCACCTATTTTTGAAAACCACCAACAAAGGGTATTTATAGCCTACATAAATATCATGCTCCAGTGCCCACCTAAATTATAATTTAAAAGATTTTTCTTACAGCAAATGTCAATTTCTTTTGCTGCAAATGAAGTTGTTTAGTTTTTGCTTTTCATTCAGTGTAAATAGACAAAGTGAATGAATAATTGATGAGTTCTTTATGCATCAGACTCGTGTTATCACCTAGTCTTTTAAAGAGGTTTCTAATCTGTCTGTTCTGATCCCTCATTAGAAAACATAATCTGAAATTTCTTTACATCTTTCCTTAAAGTATGATGTCCAATACTCCAGAGGGAATCTCCCTAGTGAAGTCGTTCAGTCTCCGTCCCTGGAGGTATTTAAAAGAAGGGTAGACGTGGTGCTTGAGGACATGGTTTAGCGGTGGACTTGGCAGTGATAAGCTAACGGTTGGACTTGATGATCTCAAGGGTCCTTAATGATTCTATGACCTAGTGCGTTTCATAGGATATTGCTACTTGTGTTGTCTATAATAGCACATCCTCCTCTTTTTTTTTTCCCTAAGAGCACCAGTTTGCTGTTTCTTTCAATCGGTAACTTATAATAATTCCCCAGACTGTTATTTTACAGTACCGTTACCAAACCTATTTATTCATGAGACTCTGCCGCCTTATGCATAGTATGTTTCGCTTAGTCAAACTGCTTTTTATTGTTTTCATGCTATTTCTCTAATTTACCATGAAAATCCTCTCCCAGAAATCATAACTTCTGCTGCAACCCATGTTTTGCAAGCTACAATTCTTTTGTAGCTGCTTTGCATTATATAGATCATTTTTGTAAACACTGTATAGTGCAAGACTGAAAATCAGGAAAGCCTTAAAAATGCCTCTTGATGGGTTTTCATAGCTCAGGAGTGAAATTTGAGTGATGCAAAGGTATCCCTTGTGCTCTGAGAACTGTTGGGTGCTATTGTAACCATGGAAGCTTTATGTTAATCATAGATCAGTTTTTACTATGTATGAGCTCATTCTGACAAAATCTTCCACATTTTAGGCCACTTGTTTAAATCCTGCATTTTAATTCAATGATCCGTTCTAATTTCTAGCTTGAATTTTATAGCTTCTTTCTGAAATAACTCTGTATTCACCAATATGCCAAACTATGCACATTCATGTTAATCGTGTCTGTTAATGAGTTACAAAAAACTATTGCATATCATGGCTAGGTACATCTCACAGTGGAGCTATATTTGTTTAGTGGTAGCTCACAGAGCTAGTCAGAGCTTTTAATAGAGTATGCTCACTTCATTACTAATACAAATGCAGTACTTATTTTACAGAAAATCTAAATGAATGGTTCAGTTCAAGCTGAAATTAAAAGGAAGAAAAAGGGGGGACGGAAGGGTACAAGAAATAATAATGCTGAAACAAAACATGTAACAAACAGCTGATGAAAGGAGGACTTATTTTCCATTATCAGCACTAAAGACAAAAGAGCTAGGAGGCAAGCTTGAATAGCTCTCTGCTTGATTGTAAGATGCTGAGGGTTGAGGGAATGCTGTCTGCCTTAGTGAAACAAAAAAGAAATTTACTAAAATTCAGTTCAGTTTAGCAGAAATTGCTGGCAATAGAACATTGTCATGTGCAATATTAATTTGCAAGAACAGAGTAAATATCCTGGAAAGCTTGAGCAAAGTGGTGTACATGAATAGGAAAACTGTAGGGGTTTTAAAAGATATTGTTTATAAATTTGTTACAGCTTAGTTTTAGCTGCAGTAGATCACAGATATCTAAATAAAACCTTGCATATATGTTATATACCTGAAAATGGACATTTTCAGAGTGGACTTGAAACTAAACTTGTGAATAGAAAAATATGCAGGATTTTATTGTGCATTTCCTGGAAGGATGCTAATGCAATCCAGGAATTGAACAGAGTTGTGAAATCAACTTTTTTTTTTTTAGATTTAATCTTTCACCTTGGATACAAAAACATTGTAGGACTTCTATATTTTGCTGTAGTTATTCAGAGATGCTTTGAACCAGAACTCTGCAATTGTTTTCATCTGAACTACATAGAATGTAGTTTCCTGCAAAATTTTTGCTTGAATAACTCAAGGCATTATTTCATGCATCTGAATGTAATTGGAATTTTTAGACTGGACCAAAAAGCAAGAAACACTTGTGCTAATCAGTAAAATGCTTTTATCATAAATTCTATAGTTCATGATTCCGTCTATCATATCTTCCGTTTAAATATTTATCAGACATTATTATGTATGTTTATAAAACAGTATTTTCACTGACTACAACAGATACTGCTTATTAAAAGCTTGTAAGTAAGAAAGAAAAATAAGTTCATAACATAGCCACCTGAGCTGCAATTGGTGAAGCGAACAGGAAAGATTTTCTTGCAGCTTAAATTAAAACCTTTCAAGAACACCGAAGGAAAATACTCCCAGCCTCCAAACTCTGAAAAAGAGTGCTCACTGCAGACGCAGGGTTTCAGGCCTTCGTTCAAAGTCTAAGGTGGGTAATGGCTCCTGGTGGTTTGGAGTTTATTTGGGTTGGTTTTCCTTTTGTTTAAAGAAATCGGTCATGCAGGAAAACTGTGCTTGCAGTTTCTGTCTGTAGTTAAGACATTTACTTATTCAAGGTATACAAAACACTGCTGCTTACCACAATGGTTTTTACTTTAACAATTAATTCCTGGTTTTGTTGGGATTAATCTACAAAGTAGGCAGCTGGCTTTACTAGTTAGTGCCTTTCTTTACATGAGTGAGGAAGTCTTAGTACCAAAATGTTGCTATAAACGTAGACTACAACTCTTAAGTTGGTAAGAAACTGTTTAATGAGAGAAGATTTTTTTTAAAAATAAAGCCTTACTTCAAATGATTCTATCAAAAAAGCATTAAACCTGAAGAGGCAAAGAAGCATATCGGCAACAGCTGTTCTCAGGAAATCCCCTGTGTTAGGAACTATTATTGGAAATTGAAGGTCAAGCAAAACAACTGTGTTCACTTGATATCACATGTGTCCTCCTCCCAATATAAGTCAAGGAGCTTGTCATGCCTATTGAAAGTAAATAGGGTTGCGATAGTATTATATCTAATAACATTATTTGCAGTTGGAATTTAAGAGTTTGTCATGATAACTATGATGAAATGTAATCTTTTAAAAAGAAGTGCGATATTAAGTGTATTATAGTAACCTCCAAAGGCATGGTAAACTTATTTTTAGCTTTTTGGCTGAGCATTCTGGGGGAGATAATAGGGGTTTGCAGAGACCAGTCTGGAGGAAACAATGAGTTGTTGTTGGCCTGGCAGGCAGCAACTGCAGCACAGCAGCAACCTCAGCCAGAGAGATGGAGGTGGGAGGGGAGATTGGACAAGAAAATGTTTTACCAAGGAAAGCTGAAAAAGAAGTTTCAGTGAGGACAGTGAGAATCCCCCTAACATGAAGGATGGATGGGAGACCCCATGTAAAGATTTGATTGACAGTAAACTCAGTGGCTGTAGTTGCTGTGGTGTAATTAGTTGTTTATGGGAAGCTATCAATATCGCATGTTGCTTTGATAATTGAGATGTAGAATATATAAATAAATTACTTATGAACTGACTTAAGGAAAAAGGAGGAAAAAAACCAAAACCACTGCAGACTGCTAAAGAGCAATGTCATTTGTGTCAAAGATCTGAAGTGTGACAGGTCTTTGGACAAACATCAAGGAGAGGAGCTTTTCTGTGGAAAAAGACTTGGACAACAGCTCCTGTGACACCAGAAGTTAATTGCATTAACTGAAATTTCATTGCCAGTACAGGGTAGTGTGCCTTCATGTGAAACTGAAATGCTTCTCTTTGAAACTCTTCTAAGGGAGGGTTTGGCTTGGCCTATATGCATGTACTCTGGTTTGTTCCAGAATTCAGAGCTTATTTACGCTTTCAGAGGAAGTTGTCGGTAAAAGCAGAAGGGTATAGGTCTTTGTTTTTGTTTTGCAATATAGTGAAATAAAAAATTCCTGATAACATTTTTGCTCACTATGAAAAAACCTTGTGATTTGTTTGGCAACGCAAGGAGAATCTTTTCATACTATTTTTGAGACGTTATGTTTTCAGTTTGAGATGTGTAAACATGTTTCCACTGCAAATATGACCAGGGACTTTGGCTGATGCAATATTTTATTTATAATTTTGTCAATGACACCTCTCTATGGTTTTACAAAAATAAACAGAACTACTTTTACCTGTTAAGAACTTTTCCTGTTTATGCACTTAAAGCATTCTTGTATCTAATTTATTTTTGGTCATGTGTTCTTGATTATATATATATTGTAGATTCTAAATAAGAATGGCTGGGTTTGATTCTCTTGCAACTAAATTTAGTGCCAAGATTCAGCTTCGATGCTTTTCCTTGGTTTGTCCTTCATTTTTTAATTTTCTGTTTCTGCCTGGTAAAAGGTGCCTTAAATTAAAAACCGGTAGGCTAGAACTCAGCTCCATTTAGTGCTTGTGCGTTAATTGTTGGACAAAAGTCATCATTTAATATTGTGAAAGAGGAAGGTACACATCACTGAGTATCACAGTAGAGTGCTGAAAACGAGCAGTTTCTGGATAGCATACATCCCTCGTGGATCTGTGTGCTGCCAATGATTTCTACCATTTCTGTGGTAAGTTTTTTATATTACGTGTAAAGCAATAGATTTTTTTAAAGTCTGGGTAGCTGATATTACAGCAGTCTTCACTTGAAAAAATGAGCACATTGATTACAGGACTCGGGGCTGGATCTTTTTGAAAGATATAATGGATTGTGTACAGGGAGGAAGGGCTTTCTTCCTTGTGGCTCTGGGTAGTGTTGCTTGCTTCGCTTCGGTCCTTTGCCTTGCTGGTACCCTGACCCATCTGCCTGTGTATTTCTTCGTAGCACAATTAGCATTTACTTCATGTACCACTGCTTTGCATTCTGCCTTTTCTGGCAAATAATCATAGGAAAACTGCACGTACTTTGGGACTCTCCACCCTTGACTGGAATGTAAATCTTCCTTGGAGGGTAGACTATTGACTGATACAGAGGAAATTATGCAGAGGTGGTTGCAGTACTGATACCTTTTGTGCTGTGTCTGAATAACTCATGCAGCAAAACTCAAATGCATATGTTGAAAAAATATGCAAATAAATTAAAGGGAGTTTAAAATACTGAAGAATAAATGCCTAATTGTGTTTGCCGTGCAAAAGAATTGTTCCTCTTGGTGTTAATATATTCAGATTGATAATAGGTGTAGCTAAAGCTTGTTTGCAAATTTATTTTAATTAGTGTTATTAAAATGAAGTGTTGCTCCAGTCTTTACTGTTTCTTAGGAATCAGAGTACCTTTTTATAGAGTGAAATCGATTCCAAGTAATAATCTTGGCTGTAACCTTAGTGACTATTTTCTTTCTTTGTGAGGATGTTTGAGTGCAGCTTCCAGTGATCCATTTAGTAGCAATGGATCTGATAGCAACAAAAGAAAGGTAAACATGGTAAATAACCTAAATATTGATCTATATGGTTAAACATCACAATTTGTAGTTTTTCCTTGTAAAATGACAAGGAGATAAATTCTGGCTTTCAGCTGATTTTCTAGAGATATCTAAATTGGACAAGGAGAGCATCCTTTCTACAAAGTCTAGCAGGAACTCCAGTGCCTTACAGTGACGGAAGTAGTATCTATGCCTCTTCAGGATTTATTTCTAGTACTGGAGATGCATGCACAGCAAAAGCTACAGATGCTTTGTTATTTTAACTTTCATGCGAGAACCTGAATAAGGATGTGGACCTGTTGGAGCAAGTCCACGAAGATGATCAGAGGGCTGGAGCACCTCTCCTATGAGGACAGGCTGAGAGAGTTGGGGTTGTTCAGCCTGGAGAAGAGAAGGCTGCGGGGAGACCTTATAGCAGCCTTCCAGTACCTGAAGGGGTCCTACAAGAAAGCTGGAAATGGACTTTTTACAAGGGAGCATAGCAATAGGAGAAGGGGTAATGGCTTTAAACTGAAAGAGGGTAGACTTAGACTAGATATGAGGAAGAAGTACTTTACTATGAGGGTGGCAAGGCACTGGAACAGGTTGCCCGGAGAAGCTGTGGATGCCCCATCCTTGGAAGTGTTCAAGGCCAGGTTGGATGGGGCTTTGAGCAACCTGGTCTAGTGGAAGATGTTCCTGCCCGTGGCAGGGGGGTTGGAACCAGGTGATCTTTAAGGTTGCTTCCAACCCAAACCATTCTCTGATAATAATAGGAGTTGCCCATAGAATAAAGCAGTATTTTTAGTTCACATTTAATGCTGGGTTCATATAGTCATGTAGGTTCTGGTTAACTCAGGGCCTACAAACAGTTATGTGCATATATCCTGTTAGTTTTTCAACCTTTGCTCAAGATCTTAGTTGTGATATTCAAACCCTCATTTCTAAGAAGATTTAGGAATATGTCTGATCACAAACTTGAGATTGGTGAGACTGTAAGACTACCCACATTGTTAAGGAGGCTACATGTATACTTAAGATTTGCCTTGAATCTTGACATTTAACGTAAGTACAGGGATTAAAATAGAGAGAATGTCTACGTATAACTTAAATGGGTACCTACAGATACTGAAAAGAGCGCCATCAAATGATTTGGGTAAACAGTACAAAATCTTACAATACTTTAAAATGTTAACTGCAGGACAGAAATTTCTTTGACTTTTAGGAAACTTCTTGAATTTAATGGTGGAAATAAAAATGGTGGAAAAAAATCATAACTAAAATGCTGAACAACTGGATTTGGATTTTTTTTCTTGTGCTCTATCACTTGTTTTTTAAATGTACATCACTAAATTCTGGATTTAAAATTGTATTTTCAGAATTAATCACTAGTACTTGCTTAAAAAGACATATTGACTTGAGCTGTGCTTCAACTTCATTTTCATTAATTTTACAGGCAATAAAAAGCTCTCTGGTTAACACTTTCTATAATTTCCCATACAGGAAATTTGAATGTAAATTTCTGCACTTAGAAATGCAATGACAAGCTTGAATACTTATGCTTCAGTAGTTCTCCCAGGTGCAGAGAAACCTCAGCTTCAGTAAACCAAACTTGCAACCTTTGGAATTGGGCCCATTTACATTTGCAAACATGCCTGAGTGACCCAGAACCTCTTAACAGCAAACAGAAGTAAATGATTTAGACAGTTGTTTGGTGTATATACTGATTAGATCAAACTAATGATGGGAATAATTCTAAACATTTCTGTAATTTACCTCCTTGATTTTACTGAACTTTTAGAAAACTGGTCACAACTCAAATAGATATAACTTGCTAGTACAAGATTGGCACGAAGTAAAAATAAAAAAAGTCCTGCAGGATTTTTCATGAAGGTTGTACTATACTGCTTTGCTGGGTTACATATTTTGTAAACTTGACTAATCAGCAGAAAATATACATAATGTGTGTATTTACACGCATATGTATGTACATGTATAACATTTATAAACACACAGAGCAGGGACAAAGACTTGGATTCCTTCTTTCTGTTCCAATCTATTTATTCACCGTCCCCTCGTTCATGAAAAAAAATGTAGTTACTTATGTTGAAAAAAAAATTGTCAACAGAGGATGAGAAGTAATTCTACTACCAGCTGTGGATGTGATAGAATTTAGTGTTACAGTGTATCAAATGAAATTAATGGTTTGGCCACAATGAGAGTATATCATCCCCAGACATGCTTACAGATGTGTTTGTGTTGTATGTTGAATAGACATTGACTGTTAGAAAGTTTAATACAGACTTGGATATCTCAGCAATAGTCACCACCCAAAGACTGTTTTGTAACGAGTGGTGGAAGCTGTGATGGCCTCCTGAGTTCATACTCTGTTGCATTATTTGCACTAATACAATTTTCTAGTGATAAAATGGAGTAAAATGTTTTTCTGAATGTCAATACTTAACATAAAATGAAAGAAAAAGTGGGTTTTGGCTATTAGGTAGCTGGAGTGTTCATGAAATCAACACAAAGGCTTTCTTTGTGATCTCTCAGCTGTGGCAGTTGCAGTTAATTGCTAGCACTTTCCCCTGAGGTGAATTGGCAAAACACTCATTATGCTGGTGCATCAGCATTGGAGTGTACTGAAATGGGTATACTATGTTATATGCTAGTAGGAAAAAACAGGGGAAAAAAGGAAATCAATGCTAAACAAATATGCAAACATAAAGTCTTGTAGGGAAGTTAAGATTTGGCTTTCAGGTTTCTAAGGGAATATCATTACAGAAAAGGTTAAAATGTAATTTCAAAATCGGTTACGATTTTAGTGGGGAGTAAGAAAACCAATTCAGGAGCAGTGCTGGACACTGAGGGTGCAGAAATATTAACACGTTTGCAGTAAATAGAAAATGTTATCTTAGAATTGTTGAGATGTGAAACAACCTCTTTCAAATATAAAGGTCGATACACTAAATAAGGGACCTACAAACATTTTAAAGACAACAAATGATTTGTTTGTTATACGGTTTCAGCTATTGCAATCTAGTCAGGGCTCCACCCCACCAGAGATGTGTTATAATTGGTTGTGCTGGGAAGGGAGCTTGTGTGGAGCTTTTGTGGTTCTTCTCTTTGGTTCCTGATATCTGGACAGCTGGATTACTGTCCAGATTCACCACCTTGAAGTCTGTTCCACAAGGAGGTGAATGATGACTGTGTCACAAACATTTTGTAATGAAACTACTATTAATGGAGATTCTCACTGATATCTGCAAGCATCACCTCTTTTCTTTTTCTCTTGCTGTGCAGCTGCACGCTCTGCAGAGTCTGACCAAGGACAAACAGTCCCCAGTGGCTTTTTAAAAAAATTTTTGATAATGTTGAGGACATTCCACCTAAAAAAAGAAAAGGGATGCTAGTTTCTTTTGACCAGTATGAATAAGACTTCAAATTGTTTCATGAAATTGGCCTGAGAAAAAGCCAGTCCCAAGGGTAAGAATGTATATATGGAAACAAAAATCATAGTGGATTGATGGATTTTTTTTTTGGTGTGTTTTCTGAATACATAGAAAGCACCTGTGTTTTGCCAAAATATATTTATTCTTGTCTTTAATGACTGTATATGAACAGATCTTGAAATGATACAGATAGAGTACAGATACAGCAAAGAACTCTTGTCTTGATATCATATTATTTTAAAAACTTTTGTGTGGACTTTTTCTTCTACCGTTCCAGAAAAGCAGCTTGAGGGGGCCAGTCTGCATTGATGTTAATTAATAAAGATATATTTGAGAATAAAAAATAAATATGTACATCTCAGCTTGAATGAGCTGTTAATACTTAAAAGGCTTTGGCAGAGAAGTTGCAAAGTTTGAACTTGTAACTGTATTCATTTGCTAGTAAATAACTTGCTGTTGAAATGTTGTTATGAAATACGGTATGTTAAAGTGAACTAAGATGGCTTCTTCTTTACTTACAATGTTCTGGAATTTGTAAAAGGAGTAAACTTATTTGAAAACTGAATACCAGCATTTTCTTCAGTCTGATCTAATGACACAACATTTTATTACTTAATGTTTAATAGTTAATTATTAATGTTATTTAAAGTTCAGAAGTGTATTCCAGGTGTATCTGATCTGAAAGTAAAAGTTTAAAAGCAATATTAACAATACATGATTGCCTCCATAGAACAGTTCTTCAAGCGAAAGTCAACAAAACAGACAAAATTTTAACATGTTCTTGTTTTGCATTAAATTCATCCCCTGCAGTGTAATATAAATCAGCAAGGACGAAAGCATTGCTGTTCTTAGTTGTGCAAAGCACGTCTTGTATGTGTCTCCTTATTTAACTGATCTCAATGATGGTCATTTTAAAAAAGTGGTGAATTTGGAGTCATAGTGGGTTAAGGACAAGTGAAAAAGTTAAATACAACCAAACAACTGCCATGCAAAACAATAAGAATGTTTAATGCTTGAATAATTTTATTATTGAATAAATAGGAAAAGTCTAATCCAAACGAATGAGAAAAGCAAGAAAGACTTTTTACAAAAGTAACTGTTAGGACTGAGGCAGGGTCCATATCAGTTACTCAAACAGGTCACTGCAGGCTGTAATGAAGTTCTCCAGTCATACGTTAAGGTAGCCATCAGTTTACTTTTGTGTTGTCAGAGATTTTATATTTAGCATATGGTTTTATAGTAGGGACACAATACTCCAATTACCATGTCATTATACCAAAGCTGTATTTTGCTATATATAATTGCTATTAATTCGTGTAATTTCTTGGTTATGTAAAATCAACCAAATACGTAATTAGTGTAGCTGGAGACAGATTCTTATCATAGTCGCGGTTGAATAATGGTAACTGAACAGAAGGGTATTTAAAATAGAGAAACTTTATAATCAGCTTGATACATGTGCAAGCAGGCTGAGTGGATTTTGTGTATTGTACATTAAATTGATCTCCTGGTTATATAAAGGAATTGATCATTATGCATTGAAAACCAAAGATAGCGTGCTTGAATTTCATTGTACTGTGCTTGCAGCACCTGCGCTTCCTAACTCGTGTCCTGCCTTGTGAGACCAGAAACTTCTCCATTATGGTATGACTAAAGGGTGTGCTCTTACTCCTCCTGTCTGGCTGCTCACTGCATTTTACTAAGACAGAAGAGCTCCCACTGTCACTTCAGGTCCTCGTGGTGAGCTCTGAATTGCAGCCCTCTGATGTTGGGGTGTGCAGGTATAACTCCACACTGCTTGTCACTTACATTTTAAGTCCATTTCTTCTTGAATTGTCATTCCCTGGTATAAGGCTTCCTTGTTCTGGGAGCTAGACTACATCAGTATCTGCCAGGAATGGCTCCTTTGTATGTAGGAGGCTATGTTAGCAGTTACAAGGAATACAATCATCACCAGCAAGTGATGGGCAGAGGTAGTACCTCATGCATTTTCACTGTGTCAGGAGAGATCAGAAATGTTGATTGTAGCACTAGCAAAACATGGTTACACCCAGAGCGGTCATCGGTACGGATGTGTGTGGCCTACATATATCAAACACACTGATAACTTTCCTTTTTTCAACTTTTGATTTGACCTTGAAAATACTTTGTGTTATTCAGGGTACTCGGAAATAGACTGTTACTGTGGAACAGACCCCGGGATGCCTGCATGCTGACACGCAAATTTATCAGTTGCATGTTGTTGTGCGGAGTTCATTGCCTCTGTTCAGTGATTTCACTAAGGAATTCCTTGCGTTTGACTGCTGGAAAAAACTAGTGAAGTATTCAGCATGGTCTGAATTATTCAGCATGACAGATCAAATGAAAGAGGAGGCAGATTGTCTTCATTTTACAATAAAAATTAATCTTTATAAGATTTTGTCTTCCTCTACTGCTCCAGGCTCATGCATATTGTGTAGTTTAAAATGTTATGGGGCCTTGATAGTGAGCTCTAACACAGGTGAGATGAATATTAGTGTCAAACAGACATGAAGTATAGCAAACAGTTAAAAAGTTAATATTTCAATAGATATTTTTTCTGATATTTGCAATGGCAATATTTTGACACCATTTCTAACAGTAAGTAGCAACACAGGGTTTGTCTTCCCCAGTTGGCTTAATCCCTTTGAAAATAACCAAAAGATTCATTATTCACTCTGAATAAGCTTATCTCTAAACCAGTGTTCTGCTGCAATTTCTAACATGTTGAAGGTTGCTTTTCCTATGTTGAGTATAATCTGTCATCCAAACTGTTTTTAATGTATACAATTTTGGTGGGCTACTGCACAGACTTTAATCTTCATCCAGCTCATCCTAGTGGCCTCTGGGACCAACTTTTTTGCCTTCTTCACAGTTATAGATTGTAAAACCACAAGTGCCCTTAATCCAAGTTTTGTTTCTCACCTAGGTACTCTGTGATCAAATAATCTCTTAGCCTTCTTTCTGGGAATGTAACAGTGTAAGTTTTTGAAGGCTCTTATGATTTAAAAAACAAAAACCAGGATTTTGTAATAAAGGATGTTCCAGCCCTTTAATTACTTGTTCTTTTTCTGAACTCTTCAAATTCCTTCCTAAATTGTGGATGCAAAAATAGATAATAGTCTACTAGCAATAGTCAATCTAGTACTGAATATTAAGGTGCTACTTATATTTCCATTGATATTGTCAATGCCTCCATTCATAATTCTAAAAATTTCATTAGCTTTTCTGGACAGATTTTTGTACATTATTAAATGATTAAACACCACAACCTAGAGAATGTTGTGTATTATACTCATAGCCTGACTGGTGGGCATGTTTTGTTCGCTCTTGGAAACATCTACTAAGGTCTCTTGATGTTCTGCACATGTGTGTATTTAGGACAAGAATGATTGAGTCCTAGAATAGTTTACGTTGGAAAAGACCCTTAAGATCATCAAGTCCAGCCATTAACCCAGCACTGCCATGTCCACCACTAAACCATGTCCCTAAGCACCACAGCTACACAGCTTTTCAATAGCTCCAGGGATGGGGACTCAACCACCTCCCTGGGCAGCCTGTTCCAGTGCCTGACTACCCTTTCAGGGAAGAAATTTTTCCTAGTATCCAACCTCAGCCTCCCCTGGCACAACTTGAGCCCATTTCCTCTTGTCCTATCACTTGTTACTTGGGAGAAGAGACTGACCCCCACCTCGTAACAACTTCCTTTCAGGTAGTTATAGAGAGCGAGAAGGTCTCTGCTGAGCCTCCTTTTCTCCAGAGTAAACAACCCCAGCTCCCTCAGCTGCTCCTCCTATGACTTGTGCTCTAGACCCTTCACCAACTTCATTGCCCTTCTTTGGACACGCTCTAGTACCTCAATGTCCTTCTTGTAGTAAGGGGCCCAAAACTGAACACAGTACTCGAGGTGTGGCCTCACCAGTGCTGAGTACAGGGGGATGATCACTAGTCCTGCTGGCCACACTATTCCTGATACAGGTCAGGATGTTATTGGCCTTCTTGGCCACCTGGGCACACTGCTGGCTCATGTTCAGGTGGCTGTCAGCCAACACCCCCAGGTCCTTTTCTGCCACCAGGCAGCTCTCCAGCCACTCTTCCCCAAGCCTGTAGTGTTGCATGGGGTTGTTGTGACCCAAGTGCAGGACCCAGCACTGAGCCTTGTTGAATCTCATACAGTTGGCCTCAGCCCATTGATCCAGCCTGTGCAGATCCCTCTGTAGGGCCTTCCTACCCTCCAGCAGATCAACACTCCCACCCAACTTGGTGTCATCTGCAAACTTACTGAGGGTGCACTCGATCCCCTCATCCAGATCATTTATAAAGATATTAAACAGAACTGGCCCCAGCACTGAGCCCTGGGGAACACCACTTGTGACTGGTTGCCAACTGGATTTGACTTCATTCACCACAACTCTTTGGGCCTGGCCCTCCAGCCAGTTTTTTACATAGCGAGGAGTATGCCCATCTAAGCCATGAGCAGCCAGGTTCTCCAGGAGAATGCTGTGGGAGATAGTGTCAAAAGCTTTACTAAAATCCAGGTAGACAACATCCACAGCCTTTCCCCCATCTGCTAAGCAGGTGACCTTGTCATAGAAGGAGATCAGGTGAGTCAAGCAGGATCTTCCCTTCATGAACCCATGCTGACTGGGCCTGATCCCCTGGTTGTCCCGTATGTGCCATGTGATGGCACTCAGGATGATCTGCTCCATGACCTTCCCCAGCACCGAGGTCAGGCTGACAGGCCTGTAGTTCCCTGGATCCTCCTTCTGGCCCTTCTTATATAGATGGGTGTCACATTTGCTAACCTCCAGTCAACTGGGACCTCCCCAATTAGCCAGAACTGCTGATGGATGATGGAAAGTGGCTTGGTAAGCATTTCTGCCAACTCTCTCAGTACTCTTGGTTGGATCCCATCCGGCCCCGTAGACTTGTGAGAGTCTAAGTGGTGTAGCAGGTCACTAACCATTTCCCCTTGGATTATGGGGGCTTCATTCTGCTCCCTGTCCCTGTCTTCCGGCTCAGGGGGCTGGGTACCCTGAGAACAACTGGTCTGACTATTAAAGACTGAGACAAAGAACAAGACACCTAAATGCTTGTGAGTAATGAGAAGTGGGCAGAATGACTCACGTCTGGGATTCATGTACCCACAGTTGTATTGATATTAGGTTTTATAGACAAGAAAGAAAAAATCAGTATTACACCCTTTAAAGGGTCTTGGGGGGAGGCACACCTTTCTACTACCCGTTTAATATTGTGCAGGCATGTCTCATTTCGATATCTGAATGGAATTTCAAAATGCACTGATTTTTCTTCATGCCATGATTCACTGTCTGTTTTGCTTCCTATTTCTTATCTATGGACTGTCTGAGATTACTAGTAATGGCTCTAAAAGAATTCTAAAGAAACTCGTTGAATACAAGAGAAAAAAAAATCATACAAGCACCATGTTGGAGACTAAATTCAAAGACATGGTTTTTTTGTTGATGTTTTTTTTAATGTCCCTTGTGATCTTAACCTAGTAAGGTTTCTCTAAGAAACAATTTGAATAACTTTTCTTTTTATCTGTAAACTGGTGCTGCAACCTGGCAAACAGCAGAAATAAAGTGAAAATATGTATACCAGTAAGTTTACAGTTTATCTTGTAGGCTAAAATATGGGAGGGGGAGAGTAAAGCTTTGGTTTAGGAACAGATATTTTAAGTATACGAATATTTCAAAGGTGGGGGGAAGAGACAGAAAATTTTCTCTATTTACCTGCAGACAGCTATGCAATGACATTAGTTTCTATTATTTCAGTAGTGAAAATTACACACATTTCAGGGATTTTTGGGAGGTGGTTTGTTTTTCCTGAAAAGTAGGTACTGCTGCTAGTAACATCTTTTTATGTTAGAAACATGAAATATTTAGAGGAAAATGAAAATGTGAAATATGCAGGGAAAATTTAATGCACAGAAATTATAGCTAAGTAAATGATTAGTAAAAAGTTGGCTAAAAGTGATCCTCTTCAAATTCATTAAAATGATTACAAATAGGCTGCTCAAATTAAGAAAGTATTGTAATATCATGATTCAATCATTGAGGACTCCAGTGCCTAAGACATAGTTAGAATAAATTTGACAGCAGGAATATCATTAGTATGTCTGGGTACCAGCACAGGGTGCTGTCCAAGACTCTGCTGTGTTCTTTATCACTACTAAATCTAGAGCTGAGTGATGAAAGTGGTAAGGAAGATAAATTTACTTGAAGGGGGGAAAAAAAAAAAACCCAACTTCTGTGTAACAGCTGGGTTTAGGCCACGAAAAATACCGATAATTTTGAGTCAAGCAAAAAGTGCTGCTATTTCAATTCCAGTTTGTATATTCTGAATTTTAGATTTGGCCCCTGAACCAAAATCCTGATTTTTCTGCTGAGAGCTGTAAAGCTGGGACTTGATTTTAGCTGCCACAATACTTTCGCTTATTTAAATTACTTCTTCATTTCTTCTCTCCTGTTCAGTGTTCATGGTGATGCTCATATTATTATGCTTCTTTGGTTCAAGGTTTTATGAACGATAGTTCAAGATTTCTGAAAAATTCTTATTCTAAGTTTTTAGCTCCTTTAAATATGTGGCCTTTAATAGTAGATTACAGTTGTGTCTGAATAATTTTGTTATGAAACTCAGAATAAGAAGGTGTTTCGGGAACCCTGAGAAGACCTGCATGCAAATATTGGGGAAACAGAAAAGGTATGATCTGAAGCAACTTCTGCTCAGTATCGTTCTATTTCGGTCCCAGCAAGTAAGCGGGTTGTCATTTGCTTCCTCGAATGCTGGAGCCTCCTGTCACAGATGTGTCAGTCCACATTGCATCTAACAGCTTTAGTGGAGCAATATTGCAATAACGGCTGTACAATAAATAGTTTTAGGAAACTGCTCTGAAACATTATTTATGATTGTGTATGAAATTTGGATTGCTAGTGATTTTATTAAAAGCAACTGTATTTTTTAAGTGATTCCATTTTTTGTAATTGGTATTGATACTGGGTAGCATTTCCCTCTTGTAAGCAGGCTTCAGTTATTCATTTTGCTTTGTTTCCCTGTTCACATTACAGAGTTAAACTTGCATAATAAGAAAACAGTCTAAAGCCTTGGGTCCTTCGTGCCTTTTCTGGATAGCTCTCTTCATTAATGTGAATTGAGTGACGCTGCCAAAGAAGAGGAGGCTCAGTGTTGTTTTTTTTTTTTTTTCTTTAAGTTGGATGTCCTTGAGATGTATTACATCCCCAAATAAAAGTTTGTGCTCTTGAAACTAATAACAAGATTCCTACTGATGGCTAGAATCTTTTCATAGGAAATGAAAGAGGAACAAGAAAGTGTATTAGCAGATCATAGGATGATTGAGAGAGACAAATTTATTATCTATTCAGCAGGGTATTTCAGAAAGAAAGAAGTACAATTGTACAAAGAATTGGTGAGAATTCGTCTTGCGATACTGTGCCTGTCTCTGGTTGCTCAAGATCAAGCAATGTGAATTCAAAGAAGATTGAGTGTAAAGCGCTATTCCTTTGAGGTTAAGAGGGAATATACAGCAGGGAGGATGGGGGAATGGGAAATGCCAGAGGGAGGGAGACTTAGGGTGTTGATACATCAGTGAAGTGTGAATTGTGTTGTGCCTCTTAATGAAAATTAAAAGTGGGAACTTCCTGTAAAAAATACTGTTCATGGGATCCACACAGCGTGCATGTGACTTGAATATTATAGCTATGGAAATGGGTTTCCTAGATGTAAAAACTTGAGCCAGAATTCATTATTATTGTTTACATGAAATTTTCTGCTCATGAACCTGTGAAGTGACTTCAGCTTTTGCAGATGTTTTTATACTGTTATATATTTGCATAATGTTTTGAATAAGTAGCCTTTAACCTATTCATTTGATCAGAGCTGTTTGATTTGCCCACTTGCTATTAATTATTTTACAGTATGTAATTGGTTACTTGAGGAATATGCTATGGCCTTTTACTTGATTGCAAACTTAGATAGTGGCTTGAATAGCATTGAGCACTGTCAATGAAAATTAATATATTCACTGAATATTTCAGTATAGTCAATAACCAGTATTCATTGTGTGTTTTACATAAAGAAAATTTTTTTCTTCATGACTAATGCAAGTAGAATATTCTTTTGAGCTTTTTTATTACACAGATGTTGTCTATCAGGGTTAATCAAAACAAATTTTGAAGCTCTTGAACAATTTCAAAGAGAGATCAAGGTCTCAAAGAGTTAAGTTTCTGTAAATTCTCTGAAAACCAGTGACCCGCAAGTGGAAGGATGGCATAACTAAATACTGCTGGATACCACTAGTGGAATACAGTTGCAGTTGAGTTCCTCAGCTGTTCTGAGACACAGCAACTAGCTCTCCTAAAGGTTAGTGCAGAAACGCGCAGCTCTGAATGGACCTTGACCCATGATACTATTCAGCCTTTCAGATGGGTGGGAAATTTTGGAGGGAGCAAGAGACATTATGAGCAGAGGCAGTATGGCTGCAAGGATATAAATAGCCATCAAAGCTTAGGACATGCATTTTCAGTAAGGAGGGGTTTCATTTGTTCTGCTGAAGTATGATTTTGGAACTCCTACATGCCAGGTAGCATAAAAATGCATACTGAGGATGTAATCCCTGCCCAAAGGAGTTTATATTTTTTAATGTGAGAATAGACACACAACATATAGATACATTGAGTATGTGAGGGAAGTAATTAGAAAGTTACGATTAATGCAGTAAGATATTTAAATGCAAAGCATAAATGGATGTGAACAGAGTAGAATTGTAAACAAGGTCAGGCTACAAAACAATGCAAATTTATTAATTCTCTGAGGAAACAAAGAAAACTTGCTACTCTCCCATACCTATTATTTCAAGGAAATTATTTCTGTCTAGAATTGAATCAGATTAATAGAGCTGTATTTCTTAACAGGAGGTTATGAATCAGTACACTAAAGGTGCCTGTAGAGAAGAATTACTCTATTATATTTAAATATAACATCATCCAGATATCTGTGTAGGTATATAAAGACACCAGCCTTCTTTCTTACTGTTCAGTGTTAGGACGTTTACTCATAATCTCCTGTTATACTTATTTTGCATTGTATTATTGTCCTTTATGGATTCTCTTCCATTCTTTTTTTAGCATTTCCAAAAACCAATGACATCTGCCCGAGAGAGGCCTCTACTAAACTGAGCAGAGCTCATTTCCCAGAGGAGTTCGGGAAGGACAAGAATAGTTTGTGTGGATGGGGTGTTTTCTGGTTTTGTAATGACTTTCACATATAACATGTTTTAGTTTTAAAGTAATGCCTAGACAGTCTGAAGTCTGTAGGAGGCATTGTGCAAAGGTATATACAGACCAGAAGGAGCAGAAACAATAAAGAAAAGTAAAATAAATACCCCAGAATCAGACACTAAGAAAAGAGCAGAATAGAATTCAGATCCCTATCTCCTGCACAGAGCTATGTTAAAGGTTTCTGAATGTTATGTCCTGTGGAGGGTAATGATTTTTTTAAAATAAAAATATTTCCTTTTTTTTATGATCTGAAAGTTTATTAGTGGTATGTTTTTTTTTTTTTTCCTATAAATACATTTAAATTTGTTTTCCTCTGGCCATAGTCTTTTAATGGGCTTCCTAGTAAATACTTCCAAACAAGATGGCTTTTTTTGACACAGGAGAGAATATATATTTTCTAAATTCCATGTATTTTAACTGTAATTATACCTGCAAATTATTTTTCTGGTTGACAGAGGAATGAACTAAAACTGTTGTGGTATTGTGACTCTTTAAAAGTAGTCCAGATCAGTTTTATTAAGAGCATTTTGCCGAGCTTATTTCCTTTTAACCTCTTTGCTGCTTTCTGACTATGAAATATGGCAATGTTTGTTTTTCACGCAGTACTCTAGGCTGATCTAACATGCTGAGGCCTGTACCGCACTAGCTATTAGTTTCTGTAAAACCATCATGGTTCAAGATCTGCCTGTCAGAAGATACTGTAAAAGAGTATATAAATAACTGCCTCTGTATACTTTAAAAAAAAGGGGAGAGGAAGTTGTGGGAAGCATCTCCTTCTAATAATGGTATTGAAATTAATGGTGAATGCCTCTCATCAGAAGCAAGAAGTATTATGAGACTGTATATTAAGCATGCTGAGCTTGGGGCAAATCTCCAGCAGCATGTAAATGAACCGTAGTAGAATTACAGCATATGTATCATCTGTGAAAATAGTGCAGAATGCAAGGTAAGAATAAACTAATCCAAGTACATTTCCCCTTTCGGGGAGAAGCAAACATTTCTTTGCCAGTTAAAGAGAGGGTGGAAGCTTATTACAGTTGATTTACTCAGGTATATACACAGTAGTAGTCGAGGTGTCTCATGACGATATTGACCATGGCTGCTCATCTTGACTTGTGCTGATTTACATGCTTCGCATTTAGAGTGGTCTGTCGAACTGATACCAGCTGAAACTTAAATGGATGACTTGGTGTGTGTATATGAGAAGTTGATTTGTATCAGAGATATTGATCTAAGTTTTTTCAATCGGGGAACTCTTTAGTTGTATCTTCTTGACACATCTACTGAAGTTAATGAATTCAAGAACTTCAGCGCTGTATCAACAGTCAGATGACAGTCTTAGGCTCTCAACTGTGGGCTGTATCAAGTAAATTCACTATATGCATTCTTCCAAATTAACCTAATAACGTCAGACTTGGCATGCATATTCCCTTCTGTTCAAAAGAAAGAGTATAACGTAAGATGCTACTCATTCTGTGGAAAAGTAGTCATGGGAAATCAATGCTAGTGGTTACTGTTGTAGTTGCAACTTCTCTGCTCCCATGGTGTTACAATTGAGCTCCAAGCAAAGTAGGAGCTGGAGAACAAGAAAAGCCAGAAGTGATCAATACTGTTCTGTATTTTAAAGGAACAGGCTCTCTTCTTGTTGTATGCATGTTGATGGATTACTAGCCAAAAACTCCGCACAATTGCACAGACTGATCCCGTGGTTCCATGTGTTGTTGTGGTCAGTGTTGTCAGCTCAGTCTCCCCAGAGTTGTTTCACAGGGGAAATACGGTATTGTAGCAGGTATTGTTGAAAACCAGCACACACCTCTGAGTGAGTTTTGCTATCAAATCCCTTTTTCAGCGCAGTTTGTCACCAACTGCTGTGGGTTTCAGAATATTTTTAGGGAACTAAGCATGAAAACAAGTTTTGCTGCGTGAACCAAGAAACGTATTTTAACTCATATCCTCTAGGCAATAATGATCATATTTTAAATGATTGTTATGAAAAGTATCAATGCTCTGAATTGAAGTTACAGCTCAAGAACTTTGTTACTGATGCAGACGTGCATAAATGTGTCAGCTGACAGATTATGATCTAGTGTTGTTCAATGGAGTTAATGGCAGAGCAAGCATTTGTTCTTTTGCCAGAAACCTTAAACTTGGAGCAGTGCTCGCGTGTTATGGTAAATTTCTAGTAATTACTTTGACTCATTCTTGGACTTCTATGAGCCTGCTTCTTTGATGCATTAATTTGCAAGGGAAAATGGCTTTACAATGAATGAGATGCAGAAATGTGATTTTGTAAATTAAGGAATCATTTGTTGAATATCATTCCCAGCAGCCCATCATTGATCTCCATACCTTTTAGATAGGGTGCAAGTGCAACCAATAAACTTTATTTCTAATCCTTATTTTGTTCTTAACTTATTTAAAGCAACATAAAAGAAACTGAGGGATAGAAGGAAATCTGCCAAGTGATTATGTGAAACAAATCAACTCATTCAGAATAGATCCAAGGTGTCTGCTGCAAGATGCTGAGCAACAAACCTTGCTTGGTTTGTATATGAATCAGTAAAAAAATATACATTAGAAGCAAATTGTTTTGCAGATGTCCAGAAGCTTGTAAAGGCTTTCAACATGATCTGATCCAAAAGAAAATTAAGTACTTCTGTGTTTCTGAGTTACTATATAGCTAAGAAAATATTTCTGTTGCATATGTACACCCAAATTGTGGTGTTATCATTCAAGACCATGCTGCTCTAAACAGTGTTGTTACCAGAAGCAGTGTTTGCAGGAAGAGACTATGGGAAGGTTGAACATGCTTGTTCCCGCTGTTGGCCTGTGTTTTCTTCCAGGAAGGAAAGTTCTGAGAATACCGACATCAAAGTAGCAGGAGCTTCCCTAGCTGAGATGCAGGAAAAGTAGAGACAATGATTTTGTTAGCCTGCTGCGAATATAACCCTCTTTTCTATTTGAGTGCATGTTTCTGTTACAAAAGCTACCCTTATAGCTATGCTGAAATCTGAGCTATAGGAAATTTGTTAAACCTTTTAAAATGGATGAATTGCTGTGGAAGTATGGGATGGATGTCTGCTACAGAGATAGTTGACGGTGGACTGATAGACATTGCTGCTATTCACTGTGTGGTGGGATTTTTGTGCCATTGAAGACTACACATTCCTGCATTAAAGCTATTAATCAGCTAGATTTGCACTGATTATTAGATTATTTTTTTATATTTTGTTGGACTCTATAACCATATTAAACGTACACAAATATGTTTCAGAATAAAGGCAAGAAGTTTTCTGAATTAAACTCTGCCTCTCAGTTCTAGTCATTCATCCTTTCTTATTTGACTTTATAAAGAAGCTAAAAGTGTTGAAACTACCTTTCCCTACAGTGTAGCTAACACAGAAAACTTCATAAACTCTGAAGTGATCGGGAGAGTAACTGCAACTCAGCAGTGATACGCCTGAACATCTTTTCTCTGGTGTATCAATCTTTCAATCTCCTTTTTCCTCTAATTTCTTTTTTCCATCAGCTGAGAAAATATCTGAGAAACATAAATGTGTTCTCAAGCTAAGCAGATTTGTTTGTCACCCACACAATCCACAACTACTTGAATTTGATCTGTTTTCTGTGATATAAGCCCAGCATTAGTGTTTTAATACACTAGTATAGAGATCTGGAGAGAAACTGCCAGTGAGAAAATGAAAAGAGCATACACATAGCTTTCCTGTATTTAGAAGTGCTATCTTTTTAAGAAGTTCTGAGGCTTGGCAATTAAAAAAAAAAGATTGAAATAAGCCATAAATAGTAGATGGGTTTTACACAAAATATACTAAATGAGAGTTAGTCCACCAGTCCACCAGCTGCAGAATAAAATATATAATGAGGAGCTATCGGTATATCTGACTTGAAAATAACTCTGTAAACTTGCTGTATTTTTGAGCACTTTGGAGAAGAACAAGTAATTCCCTATTGGTAATGACAGGGAATATTGCAATTAGCTGATGCTTTAATGTTATGAAAGTAAATATTCACATGTATTTCTGTTTAAAAGAAAATAATTTTGTTGCTTTGTTTTCAAGCATTGGTGGTTTTGTCCATTAACTAAACAGTAGACTGCCCATGCTCCGATTTTTCCAGTTATTAGCTGGCATATTCACATAATAGCTTAGTCATTGCAGTGCTCTGTTGTGTGATTTCTGGTTGATAAAACCTTGACTAAAGCATGTTTTTATGTATTTTGAGTGCAGCACAATTTCCTTGCATGTGTCTGTAAATGCCCACTTCGATGTTTGAAGTAGACATCGTTTTCAAAGGGAGATTCAAGGCTTTTAGGAAAGTTTAAAATCAGAGGTATAGATCCACATTTTAGTAGATTTCTAATACATTCTATTTTGGAATTATTGTTTATTGTTGTATTGTGGTGTTCATGAAGTATTGTGAATTTTAACACAAGGTTTTTAATATGAATGCAGTGGGTTTTGCAAGGATTTTTTTCTTCAGTATATGTAGGGATCTATATTGTTGGTGGTTTGATTAAAAAAAAAAAGCGTGGGGCGGGGGGGGGAGGAAGAGCAGTTTGACTACTCTGAGGGCTTTTTCTGTTTCCTAAAATGTTTTGTTTACAGTCTCCACTGCTGTTTTCTTATATTTAGTTAATAACCTGAATGATGTGAAAGCAGCTTTTAGTTCTCTTCTGTGTTCCACATTTGTTTCCTAGCGTGAAGTGCCGAAGGAGAAGATAAGGGCATGAAGTGAAAAGCCCAAGATTGTACTGGGATGGCTCAGATGTGGAATGGCTGTCGACTGGAGTGTAGAGTAAACATTAAATAAATGAAAAGGATAATCTTAGCAGTCACTGGGAAGGGAGGAGCTCTTCAGAGGAGTATTAAAGGACTTGGGACTGAATGAATGAATTTGTGGTGGTACCACTCTCACTTAAACCAAGTATCTCTATCCTCCAAAAAAATAGGATTTCATATTCAATGCTTTTTCCTTTTATATAAGAATGCAAATATAAAAATACCTTTAAGACTTAAAAATTGTTAATTACCAAGTAACAGAAGGAACTTCTAGTATTATACAATGTTAGTGTTGACTTTGAGAATCCTTGTTTCTAAAATAAAAAATAGAAATTCCCATAGATATTTTTGTCTGTTCTAACCTCAGAATTTTAAAAAACATCCAGTTCAAGGTACTTAGATAATAAAATTTGCATATATTTTGCAATCCTATCCCCTTTTTCTTCTCCCTTTTTTCTTTCTTTTGTCGTTTCTTCAGCTTCAGTTTACATGCTGTTAATATCTAGTGACACAGTTCTTTCATATAATGTGGAACCTGTATTCTGCACAGTCACTCAAAGTTGGTGAGAATAATTGCAATGGGATTGCTCAAATGAGTAAGTGTTGCAGAAGTGGCTGCTTTCTTAATCATCAGCCAAGCTCAAGCATTGTTTTTCTTATGTTTGTTTAAATTTAATTACATATCAATAAGACTTAGACTAGCAAATTCCCAAACAGAGAAAAGTGTTACATTATTCCTGCCTCCTCTGCATGAGGATTGTAGCATCTTTCAAATATTTGCTCTTTCATCAACTTTGGAAAATTCAAGTTTGGATTTGAATACTATAGGTGAGAACAAGAAGGAATGACACACATTCATGTGTGTACCTTATCATGAGTGCATGGCCACACAACTGTAAACACAGCATTCTTCAATCATTTCTCATGCCATTGATAAGCCGATGATCTTCCAAACTCCAGAAAGCTATACCTATGGCTGTATATCAGAGACTTTAAAAAGCCCTTAATTTATGAACTGGCATAAGGAAATTTTTGTTAGCAGGCACTAAGTTCTGAGAAACTAACATATTCTCTTAGGCATGATTCAGTTTCATGTTGCTGCCACAACTATGCTAAAGTGTTGTAACTTAATACATAAAATAATTATATTTCTGACACACTCTGCAAATCTTTTTTTTTTCACATTTTTCTGTTTAACTGCATGAGTGATGGTCCTGGGTTCTTGAGGGTAAAACCATAGTGAGTGTGTATACACTTTTGACTTTCTGTTGTTATTAAAAAAAAAAAGACATCAGAAATAGATTTTATTCTAACAGCACTACACACAAAATAGATTTCTAGTCTAAATGTGCTGGGAATATTCTTTATACTTTTAATGTGCCAAATGCTACCAAATCTTTCTGAAAGATCTAATTGCTAAGCTGTATGCAGGCTATAGAAATACTTTAACCTAGTTGTTAAAAATCTGCCAATTCATTATTTAATACTGATCTTACTGCTTGTAACAAGAAACTGAACCAAAAAAGAAGAGATTTAAAACACTGAAGGGCAAAGTATTTTGAGAACTAAGGGGGCTAAAATGTACTGCTCTTTTCTTTTGTTTTGTTACTCTAATACATTTTAGCTACAACCTGGAAAGAACTATAATGTGCATCAGTTAAAGATCAAATTTTAATCTGATCAAGCCACCTATTTATGCAATATCCATTTAATTATGCTTAAGGACTGTTCATGCAGATTTCTTCTTGATTAACAAAAAAACCCAAACCAATAAAACAATATGGATCAAAATTAACAGATGTTTTTGTATGTGTGGGTTTTTTGTGGTGTGGTTTTTTGTTTGTTTTTCCCCTTCTTTAATAACTGCATTTATTTTTATAGGTATGGAGAAATACAGCTCTGGTAGATGATCTTCACAGAAAAGAGGTATTCACTCAAAGCGTGCCCTGGGCACAGATTGAAGCAACAAAGATTTTCTCAAGAAGCTGGACACAAAAGACAGAATGGGAGCCTCCCAAGGTACTGCAAGACTCAAGCCTACATGTAAGTCATGTTGAATATTTTCCAAACCTCAAATGCATCAGTTATAATCTACATCTGGTAAGGAATGGCAGGGAGAAAAGTGAGATCTCTATAGGGTCACAATTTTTTTTTGCAGAAGCTTGCACTTATGATGGGGGTGGAATGGAAATGGCAACATTTAGTCATGTTTCCTGAAAGTCCTTTTGCTAGGGAGTCCAGGTTTCCATGATCCACAGCGTCAGCATAGCCGTCATCCGTGCAGTCTTTGAGGTTAGCACTGTTAAGTTAATGTAATAGATTCTGGGGCAGCTTGTACAGACAGCCTCAAGGCAGGAGCTTTGAGTCTTCAGGTACTTGCAGCCTTTGTTGGTTTGAGAAGGGGAGTGGGTTTTGAAGTTTTAGTTGAACTGAGACCTTCAGCATATTTCTTTTGTTTGTTTATAATGTACTTTTTGCTCTAGGTAGGATGTAATTTTTTTTTTTTTTAATTTTCAAAAGCTCTACTATAAATACTTCTCTAAATACAGCTGCAAAATGAGGACAGCACAGTTTCAGCAGTGATGACTCTAATAGTGCAATAAGGGGAAACAAACAGGTGAAACTGTGCAAAGTTAAAGGAAGTGAAGAAAAACAGCTCTCATGCGGAGGAGTTCTTGGAAGAAAAATGTTCTTTTCCAGAGAATTCTCTCTGGCTTATTGCAGATAACCTTTCCTTTGACGATCTGAAGAGGATCTTTGTGCCCCACAGGAACCACTGTATTTTGAAAGCTTTTCTGAGCTGAGAGGTTGCTGAGATGCTGTCAATACACAAGTGACTATATTGTGTTTATTCACATTGAAATGGAGGGGGAGGGCAGAAAGCCCTTATCAAGGGCTTCAAGGAGAAGCATGCAGGATCAAGGAAGCTCATTCTCAGCGATGAATATATATGAAAAGATTGTGTGCTCCTTAGTGACATCACCTAAGGAAGCAGTGATGACTTGGTTTTAATTTTTCAGCACTCATATGGAAAAAGCTTGTTAAAAATGCCAATTCTGCAGACAAGGTAAAAAGCTGGAAATCACCACCTGACAAGTAATTTATCTGCTATTGATTTATATGTATGGGACATTTAAGCTACAGACTTCAGTCACTTATGCTGTCACCATTCAATCTATGGTGGAAAAAATGAACACTCCTATAAAAAGTCTTTTGAGTTTATAGGTCCTAGTAATAAACAGTTTTGTTGGACTGATAATAGACCATTATGATCAGCGTAGGTTAGCTTATTAGCTCTGATTCCTTGGCAAAGGCTCTAATTGTATAATTCTTTCTGTCCTTTGTATCATTGCAATACTGAACTGCAAATTGTCTTGTGTTCAAAATCCGTCTCATTCAGGACCCTACTGCTCTGGGACTGTATCTTCCACTTAGATCTCTTCCAGTTCTCTGACAAGCCCAAATGTCATACCTTTTTGGTGCTAACTGGGGTAAGGGACCGTTACGGAAGTTGACAGCTATCCAGCTTTCAAGGCTGTGAAATGCTTGGCTTCAGTTGTCTTCAAGTTGGTTTCCTTGTTTGGTGTTTTGTAGAGATCTATATCTGTTTTGTTGCAACTTGAGAAGAAATAGTTGCTGAAGCTGTTTAGGGAATCAGAGGTGGCTGTGGCAAATATGAGGAACAGGTCAAAATTGGTATATATTCTTCACCTAGACTCAATTCTCATTTAATTTAGAGGACTTTCGCCTTAAGTCTTAAGGTCTACCAGCCTGAATTCTATTTAATAACAAATGCAGGGGTTGTAAGTCAGAAAAGCTGATTATGGCTTTACTGAGAAAGATTAAGTTTCGGGTGTTTAAAAGACCTTATAGCTTTTGCATTAACCATTTGCATTAACCATTGAAACTATACATTCTGAACTATAGCACAAACTGTTTTGGAAGTGCTGTGACCCAGTTTGGAAGAGTAAAAAAAAAAAACCCAAAAGTATAATGAAAACTGTATTGGCTTTTTAGGTGGAAAAAAGGCCAAAGCTATTCTTTGGCAAACCGGCAGAATGGCTGATCTGAATGCTGCACTTGGCTTTCCACATATTCTCACAACTGGTTTGTACCTCATGGTAATGTAATCGATGCTAAGTAAGTTAAGAAAGGAGACAGCTGCTGCTATGTGCAGCTGTGATCTGTAATCACAAATTTGTCACCTTACTATCACTTAAATAGTTTTCTTACGCTAAAAGTTTGGCTCACAATTCAGCGGTTCTACTAGAGAAATAAGATAGTACTCATTTTAATCAAGATAAAGACTTGAACTCCCCAGCTGACTTACTAGTAGAAATTCAAAGGTTGGACTGCGTTCTGGGCTTACTAATATTCAAACCTAGTCTAGTCTTTCAGTAGCAAGCTGAAAGCTGGCTGCTGTTTAAAACAATTTGCACACTCTGCTTAAGACATACCCTGGTAGCAGTCCTCTTATTTACATCTCTATTCCTTTCTAAAATGTGATGACTAGGTTATATCTTGTTCTGTGGTGAGAGATCTTTGAGATGCTACAAATGTAAATATTTAACTTTTTTTTTTTTTAATTTTCGTGAGACTACTGTGTGTATGTGATTCTGCATTTCAGCTCTTGAGACCTCACTGTACAGATTTTATAACCAAGGTAATTGAACTGTTTGGTTTTGGAGATTATTTGGATGGAAAAAAGTGTTCATTTGATGTGTATAAATGCACAAACCAGTATGGATTATCCTGTGTATCCTAGTCATTATATCCTTCAGGAAATTAAAAAGCTGGATTTCAGTAAGTACAATTTGTTTTTACAGATATTTAATTAGTTTAGGAAAACTGGTAAATCGGAAATAAACTACTTTTTCCCCTCCTTGTAGCAGTTGTGAGTATTTCACATGCATAAAGACTAACAGAGCGCTGATGCTGGTGCTAAATATGTTTGAGCCAAACATAGCTCAAATTTGTAATGAGGGCTTTCGAAGCTGCTCAACATGTTATTTTTCACATCCATTTGACGTTTTTCTGCCTGACTTTGTTCTTGTGTGCAAGTATTCTGTGCAGTCTTTAAAATCAGCAGTCTCACAGTGTTGGAAAAGTAAACCTCATGCTTGCGAACTTACAATTAAAAAAAGTTCGTTTATGTACTGTTCTACAATATAAACCCACAGGTACAAGGCCATTCAGTTCAATACTTAAGTGCTGTTGAAGGAATAGCCTAATATATTTTTCCCTCTTTTCTCTATAATAGCATATACATTTGTGCGTCTGCTGGCATTCATATTAAATATCTTCTGGTCCTCTTTAACTCCACTCTCCCCCCATCCTTTTTTTTTTAAAGGAGCAAAGTTGTTTATAAGTTCTGTTGTCAGAAGACTAATTTATTCTTTTAGTATTAGATTCTCCTGCTCACACAGGATCAGTGCAAGGCATAGGCACAGTTTGAGCTGTAATATCTTGGCCTCTCTGAAGCTGGTGGGAATTTTGCCAGTGAACAGTGGGATCAGGTTTTCAACCAAGGCATTTGGACAAATTTAAATCACACCTAGACCTTGTGCAGCTTCTCTGCACAAAGCTAAATTTCTCCCAGAGGACAGAATAGTAAACTTATATGAATCCTGACAGGTAGTGGTTTCCAGCAGATGAGACTGGAACCCAGCAGAACAGAATTCTAAATGGTTATTTTAATTAATTTCTTGAATTGTGTTACATATGAAGATGCCATAGGGGAGGGGGAGATTACATATTTATGTGCATGTAAATTGGAAGAAAAATTTTCTTATCTTTTAACAAGAATTCCTTTTTAGTATTTTAGAAATATATCAACCTTGCTATAACTGTCCTGCTTACTGTATGAGAGCTAACATTGAGTTTATAGTAGTGTTACTGGTATGTACCATACTTCCTCTCAGCTGAACTTGAAAGCGACTTTCATGTGGTTTGTACTTAATGTAATTTACCTTTATTTTTCTGTTTTAACCTGGGGCTTTTTTTTTTTTTTTTTTTAAATGGGAGTTTGAGAAGAGAACTTTAATTGAACTTTGTTTTTTTACATTATCCCTAAATGAGTCTAAATGGTGCCATGAACAATATTAGAAGATTTTCATCTCTGATCTGTTTTGCGGACAGACATTGACAAAAAAGCATCTTCAGGTACACTTGGAAAGTGCAATACATGCATGTAATAACCACTATTATTAAGGTATTTAACATAAATGCATGAGGTTTTTTTTAATAGTGTTG
Source organism: Nipponia nippon (assembly GCF_047370975.1). Classification (NCBI taxonomy): domain Eukaryota; kingdom Metazoa; phylum Chordata; class Aves; order Pelecaniformes; family Threskiornithidae; genus Nipponia; species Nipponia nippon. Next base: position 46,969,522 of record NW_028262369.1, on the reverse strand, counting down.
CTATGGATAGTATGTATCTTAGAATACAAACTTTGGCTTGAGCTACTGAGTATGACACTCAAGTTAAAAGATGTTATATATGCATATAACAACTCACATATTCAAGAACTACTTAGGATGACCCTACTGTATTTTCCCTGTACCTTTTGTTACTTCCAAATAATCAGTAATGGTTCTTCAATACTGGAGTTGAACCACCAGTTTGGCCTTCCTGACTGCCATAATTCTCTGAGAATATAAAGACCAGTTCTAGATCATTATTTTTAAACTGAGATTAGATGTTCACTATAGGACGTGATTTGAAAGAGAAATTTTCTTATTATTGGGGATGCTAGTATGAATCTTGGACTTCCCAAAACATGCTTCTCTAGGCAAGTAAAGACACATCATTTCACCTTGCTAACTGGAGTAAGCTCTGGTTAAATAACAAAATGTACTGTTTAACAATCTTTGTAATTTTTTCTGATTTTGGGCTTTGTTCACCAGATGAATGAACTAGAGCTCACTTAATTGCTTTTTACTCCAAAGTTTATGGTGGAAGCTTGCTGTTTTCTGACTGTTTTTTCTACTTAGACTATGAAAGTATTTAATTTGATTTACTGCTTGGCTCTAAATGAGGAGTTCTTGCTGTAAATTGTCTAGACCCAATGCCTCTGAAATTGTCCTCCACTAAACTGAATCCCCCAGGCTTCCTGTCACATGTCACCATAACCCCTTTGGCCTGATACAGTTTGCAATATCTGTCAGCAAAACTGGAAGTACTACTTTTACTCTTGAAAAAGTGCTGCGTTCTGTGTTAGAGACAGCTTTAAATAAATCCATGGCGTCATTCTAACAAAATATGTGAGGGGCACTACTTCAATGAAGTGCTCAGGTTCATAGCAACCAATTAGGACGCTTCTCTAGCTGGACATATTAGGTCTGTAAATGTTGTGTAAAACCAGCTTTCACAGAAGTCTTAGAAGGCTGCTTCAGTGACTCTTCCAAGATTTTATCATTTGTGCTGGAAGAAGCAGTCACATGCAAAATTCCTAGGATCTTCTTTTCAAAAGCAGTGCTGTATAACCTGCTTTCTCTGCACAGATTTATTGTTGAAGCTTACTTTAAGGTAACTGTAAATTCCAGTGATCCTTAGCCTGTCTGGATAAATGACTCAGGAATAAAGATAAGAGCTTTTGGTCTGCATCCCCCCATACATGCAGCAGTCTATTGCTTGTCACGCTTTATTGTGCCATGCTCCATTTTCCCTGTTAAGCATTGTCATCAGTGTTGTCTGATTTGTTGTTTCCATTTTGGTATCGTAGCACAAGCAGGTAGTTGATCTGGAAAGATGAAGCATGCACAACCTCAGTAGATTCTTGGCTGGTTTCCTTCTCACTGATGTGAACAAGTCCCATTCACTCAACTACCTCCCCCACAATTCCCTGTTAATGTGAGGTCCTGTTCATCTTTTTAGAGCCATCTTCTTATCTTTTTAGGATTCGTCTATTAGAAGCTTTTTTTGATCAATACAGAAAATCAGTAACTGTAGGCTCCTAAGACTACAGGGTTCTAGCAGTTCTTTACAGCACATCACATATAGGAACAGATGAAAACAGTAAGAAACAAAACTAACAGCTTATTATATGTTGCACTTATTAATTCATGGTTTAAAAACAAAGCTACTGAAGTGAATAATTTACATTTAGATATCAGATTAGACTTAAAAAACAATAAAAAGTTTTTTTTCTTTCTGTATTAAAGATTGATTATTTTCCTCTGGCATTTGCAAAGAAGATTTTTAATTAAAATTAAGATTTTTAGTAAAAATCTTAACTGAGAAGAATGAGAAGTGATGCAGATCTGAATCTTAACACTGCAGTTCAAAACTACATCCTCTTTTATGTAACATTGGAACAGTTTTTAACTTCTGATGTGGAGTTTCTATGTTCCATTCAGTCCAAACTCAACACAACTGAAAACCGAATGAAGAATGCAAGAAAAAATATTAAGGAAGAGATTTTTGTATGCAGCATAGTGTAAAAAACCCTACATTTCATAAAGTTCTGTGATACCTATTAACTTTAAACCTTGATGATTATTTAGAATGACTTTTGTTGAATGTTTGAGGGGAAAAAAAAGTTCAGTTGATTGATAATGAACCTCACAGTATAGAGATTCAATCTGGCAAACTCTGCTCTTGATTTTTTTTTTTTTCCTGAAGATGTCAGAACTTTCTGTAATTATCTTCTTGATTTCTAAGCTAGTTTAATGTAAGTATTTCCTGTTATTGATTTCTATTCTTGATTTGAAGGATGAGTGAAAATAATTTGGAAGAGCTTTTGATTAATTGCTGTCTAGTTGTGCTATGCACTTTGTATAAATAGACTGTCTTGCTCCTCTAGCTCTTCAGATTTGAAAAATGCCAGTGAAATAGTATTGAATTAAATTTAATTATTAAATAATGTAATGTAGTCATCAAAAATCCATGCAGAATGGTTGATTTGTGGTAGTTAATTTGTTTGCCTGTAACTCATATTTCCTATAACTATTTTAAAACAGTCTATAGTGAGGATTCAGGAATCAGTACCGATAGAAACGTAGTATTTTGAAAGGCTTGATATTGAATCCTAAAACTAGGATTTTCAGGTGTATTAATTCAGCTTAGCTCTAATGACAGTAACAAATTTTCTGCTCCTTTTAAAGATTTAACCCATATGCTTGAAGCTATGATATCTTTTGGATGCAAGTGTGCTTTTCCTATTGGAATCAATATATTACAGCACACTTGAAAGCAGAATTAGTCATGGAAATACTCAGTTTAGGGCTAGAGTTTTTGGTGTTATTTAATCTGCTTTAGTACAAATGAAAAAATATCTGGGCTGGTAGGATCTGCTGCAACAAGAGATGTGTGTGTTATGGAGGCAACAAAGTCCAGGATGCTTCTAAACTAGTCTCAGAGTAATTGCTGTGATGCATAGCCTTGTGTGAATGCTATGTTGTGAGTTTCACAATGAGCACTGCATGAATTACAGAAGGAATTTTTCCTTGCATTTACAGAGAAGAATGTGCAGGTGAGTTATGCAAACTATTAATTTATCATCGTAAGATCTGTGGCAGTGCTGGCTGCACTTGAAGACAAGATCTAAAACTTAGTTGCCCAATAAGGTGATACGTATGGTTATAAAATGGTCTTTTATTTTTTTAATCTGTTGTTCTTGTTCTGCAAATGAGTCTATTAAGCCAGGCCTCTGTATGGAACACGGTGGCCGAAGTACGTTTTGGGGATCATGTGTTACCGTGTTTTGATAGACTACTGAATATGTAAGTAGTGTTAAGGGTATTTAACGTATGGATTACTTTTTTAACTCTTCCACAGCTAAGGACGTAGCAGATTCCATTCATCTTGTTTCTACTGTGTGGGGATTGCAAGTATGAGAAATCTTGTGTGTTACTAGAACTGATTGTTATAAGCAATACGGATTGTTGTCTTACTCTTTCTTCACATAACACAACTTCTGACGGCAACATCTATATGTGATTTTTTTTTTTTTTTGAGGGCTGAATCTGATAATAGCAAATTAACAAACACATTCAAAAAGTAAGCAGTTAGAATAGCAATACAGTAGCTCAGATTCTTTTTCCCCATCAAATTTATACAAAGTAGTGAGGCAATTAGGTTGTTATCCACTGGCTACTGTTTGGAAGTATATCAACTTATTCATTCTTGGGAATTACTGATTCTTTAACCAAAGTAGAAAAATACAAAATCTGAGAGAGATGAGGTTCTGAGATTAGTAGTTCATATGTTGTTTTATACAATCTTGTATGTCTAGTGGTATACTCTGTCTGTATAATATGATGTAAAACTACAGAGAGCTTGCAATATGGAATCCACTATGGAATTCAGCATGGCAAAATAAAAGAAGCATGGATTTCAGCACAGGTTGTGTCAGTATTCCAAACACATTAAATCTTTGCAGCATCCTGGGGTTACGATACAAATGGTAACGAGATCCACTTGAGTGGAACTGCTAAGATGAAAACCAAAGCCTGTGAGATTGTAATTATGGAAGCTGGCAAACTGTGAGATCAGAAATAAGCAACTGTGACTCCCCAGTATGCATGGAATGGTTTAGAAAAACATACTCTGGAAATACTTCAATACGCTGTGTCTTATTTAAAAACAGCTTCTTTGAATCTGAAGAATTTATTTTACATATAGAAGCACTGGACCAAAGCAAATGGAGACACTGCACCTGAAGTGCTAGTTCTGTTGCTTTATGTGGAAGCTAGAATGTTCTCTTGGGGTTCTGCGCAGTCCGAAAGAAATACGGTACCATGAGTCTGATGCTGTATGATGACTCTTGTGGCGTCAGTCTCTGATAGTGCTTAATCTCTGAGGCAGAGAGGCCAGATTAGAGAGCAACTTGACAAGGGAAGCCAGAAATGAAATGAGCATCTCATCTCTCTTGTGCATTCCAGCTTGTTCAGATGGGTGTTAACTATTTACATGCTGCCTGTGGGTCACCTTAGTCCTCTCAATAGTTGCAGGCTGGCTGCTGTTATTTTCATTGTGTACACAACTATGGCAGGCAGTCGACTCAAAATACTTTGCTGCTTCCCCTAAATCAAGCCATCTGAAGGGTTGTTTGGATACATGGCAAACAAAACCAAATCACAGCTAAACCTTCATTTTACAAAACCCTATTTCCAAAATGCAGGAAGAAGGGAGACCATCTTTTTGAATGCTGTCACAGGGTAACGCCTACCTGAAAGCACTGCTCAGAGCAATGAGACCTTGTCTCATGGTGTAGCTCTTAACTGAGCTGGGAAAACAAGCAAAGCACAGATAATTGTTACAGTGGAGGCTTACCTGAAAGCTCTGGCCTACCTCTATCCTGCTCTAATGTTTTAGCTAAATGTGGCAAAGCAGCACAGATGGACTTGTAACAACTTTGCATCCTTTGTAACACATTTGGGGAAGGAATTCAAAACACAGACTGCTGACTGGGTGTTGATATGCAGAAAATCAGAGACTGGTATGGGGCTGATGTAACTGACAAGAGTAACAGAGTAATAACATCAGTACAGTACTAATTGTTACACTAATACTTGTGATTTGACTCTGTGGAGTTGCTTGTTGTGTACATTTCTTAAGAAGATACACTTTCAATATAACCATATGCTGTTTCTATTTTTTCTCTGAAAAGTGATGCTATGAGCAGGATATTGGGCCAATGACCTTTGAAAGTCTCTTTCAACTTGAATTATTCTGTGATTTTTTTTTTTTTACAGTTTTTCTTTGAATGTATGTTCATACAGACTTTTACTAGGATGGTATGTACATATCGTTTTTCAAACAATAGACCTCATGGAAAGGGTTTGCTTTGTGAAGACCTTTGAGAGAAAAGGACATTAATTGAAATAACCATGAAATGGATTTAGAAGTGGATCAATTTTTGCTGTGTTTTTTGACATACTTTTTAGTGAAGCTAGCATGAGAACTATGGTTGCTTCTAGTAACTACCAAGGGCCGAGGCTAAGCTCTATTAGAGTCACTTTGAGAGACTCCATTTGACCTCAGACTCGAACTCCTGGGGAAGAAAAAAATGCAACTCGGTCTTCAGTTTTGTACTCATTAGCCAAGAGTGAATCCTCCCAAAGCAATTTATGAAAGATAATGAAACAACGTAATTTGCCATCAAGATGCTTCAATTTGCATTCTTCTCAGTTGCATTCAGTCTCAATAAAATTGGATCATTATTTATCTCTAATTTCAATTCTTAAGCTAAATTGTTTACCAGAAGGAATTTTTACTGTCTCTCTCTCCAGCAACAATCTATTAAGTACAGCGTAAACACTGAAAATAAATCAAAAGCAAATTGAGGCTCTTGCTGACTTATTGAACTTGTAGTTTCTTCATATAGCTCTTCTTATGCAAGGTAAAGAGACTCAATTATTTGCAGTTAATTGCATACCAGTGAAAGACTTTAACCTCCTATAAACCCCAAAGTGGGGTGTGTACATGGAGAACTCACACCTGGTACAACTATGAGACTTGACTCATTCAGATAGGTTGTACATAATAATCTAAAATAGGCTTAAGAAGTGAGGAGAGCAGAGATGGCTCAGTTACCTGGGCTGAGAGGGAAAAATGAATTTTGTCATGGCACAGTGGATTCTGAGAGGGATATGGAAGGTGGTAGGGTAGGTCCTTGCCTGTGCTCGTCCTCTGTCCTAGGCAACTGTGCCTGCTTTGTCCAAGTCTAAGTCCAGCCATATCTGTGCCTGCATCTCAGTGCTACTCTGTCTTCATTGTCTTATTGCAGTTTTGTGCCTGCTAAGTTCTTTTCACTGTACATTTGACTAGGTAGAACTGTAGCTGGAAAGGAATATGTAGGCTGCTTTCTCAGTCTATTGCTACTGTGTGATTATGCGTATGAGATACTAAATCTATGCCAAAATGCAGAGAACTGCCCTGCCGAGAAAATTTTTTTAGATATGCCACAGTAACTGTACAGCTTTTCTCCACTGATACTGGTATGGTACAAGGAAAAAGGGGTTGTGGTACCTGATTCCAGCATGTAAATAATGGTTTAATGTAAATCACTGATGTAGGTTTATTGGGTACAATACAGACATGTATACATACATAAAGAAATGTATCTAATGGCATGTTCACATAATTAAAGTAAGTTAGAGTATTAAATATTAGTGGTTGCAGAGTTCAAAATGTAGGATCCTTGCTTTCTTACGTATTTAAACAAACAAACAAACAAACAAACCCCACAAAAAACCAAAACCCAAACAACACAAAACCCTTTTCTAGTTCAGTTAAATGAAAGGAATAAATGGGTTAACATTCTGAAAACCGTGAGTATGAGAGTCAGAGTAGGGTGCTTTACATATCTGCAGTAGATTTACTATTCATAAAGACAGGATTCCTAGAATACAGCAGTAGCGGAATCGCTGCATTGGGATTATACATATTAAATACCAACCTCAAGGTAAAATGCAGGGTGATGAAATGCCAAAGACTGTGGAGCTAGTAGTAACTCTGTAGCATTTCTGTACTTGACTGTGAGACAATTCTGTTGCATCAAAATAGAACGTGTTTAGGAAAAGCAGAGGACGGAGGTAAAGTCTGGAGCTTGCTGGGGTTGGAAGACTGTTTCTGAAGGCTTGTATTGCCTTTTATATGATTGACAGGTTAGACTGTGGGAGCCGTAATGTGATATGGTATTGCTATTTTAGTTACATGGAATTATCCTTTTAGAAAGATAGGTGTAGTGAAGAAATGTAGAAAAATGGTAAGTGCCGTTTTATGATAGTAAACTTGATATGCTCTGCATAACTACCTTGTTTTCATTAGTGAAGTAATATACTGTATTTTAGCACAGTATTATCCCCAAGGAAAAATAAAGAGATTTATCTATTGCAGGTTAGTGTTTAAACATACTGGTGATCCATGTGCCTACAAACCTGCATTAATGAAAATAAACATTCAGCTGTTACTCTATTAAATGTTATTAAAAATAAAAGGTAGATTAAATATTAGAAAAATATTAGAAATAGATCAGAAAGATGATCTGCATGTTTTATAATCAAATCTCATTTTACATTATTTTAAAGGCACTTTTTCTGTACACTTGCATTGTCTTCCTTCCCCCGCCCCCCCCCCCCATTCATCCTCCTCTAGACACAAAGTATTTGAAGAAGAAAGCAAACTACTAGAAAACTGAAATTGTTTCAAGTCTGGAGAAAATGGCAATGCTGAAACCATAACTCCATTCTGTATACACCATTTTGTATTTGACAGGTGGACCAAGAGACAGCAAAGAACTGTTAAACAGCCGTATACATACCGTAATTTAGAGCACAAGCTCAGCATGAGCTGTGATTCTTGGTCTGGATAGGCAAATCAAGTAAAGTTTTTGAGTTGTAGATATTTGTCCTTTTGGAATCTTCTTTCTCTAAAGTCACAAAAAATTGGTATAGTCAATGAAGGAGTACAGAGAGGTGATCCTAATGGATGGATGATTAATTTTAAGCAGAACTTGTGCAAGATGAAAGAAACAGGTTCTTATGCTGACGATGAAGCAGGGAATTGATTATGCTTTTATTGCTTCAGTTCAAGTGTTGAGTACAGTATTTATGATAAATATTTGGTCATAACTTCCTTCTTCAAATCCCCACTTAAAAATTGAACAGAACTTGGGTTCAGTTTTGCAAGTGGTCATTCTAAGAGAGGTCATTGCCCAGAAAATCAGAGGTTCATTAATGTTAATTTCTGACAATTAATGTATTCCAGAAGAAATAAGAAAGAGAGTGGTTGAATTGAGTCTTACAGGGAAGGGAATTGCAGCAGAAGGGTATAAGGACAAATTATTTAAACCCAGTAGCAGGTAAACCAGAATATAGTCTAAGAACATATTTTTGATCAAACTAGTGCTCTTCAAAAAACAGTCAGCCTGTTCATCCATTTCAAAATAGAAAACTGAGCTATTAGGACAGCTCCCTGGGTGAAGCTTAGAGGGGTGAGTTCTTCTCCCCAGGCTAGAGGAAGGCATTAAGGATTCTGTGGGAAGTGTCACAGACCTCTCAACTGTTTGCAGAGATTTTTGTGTTTAGCCCTAAACCCCTTTTCTTGTAGCTTGAACTTTCCACGAAATTTGTGAAAAAACTTTTGCAAGGGACCCTTTAGGAGGCTTCAGGGAATACTCTGAACAAAGACTGAATAAATGACTGTTTTCATGTATTTTTAAACCCTGTGGTTTCTGAGGTCCATCTGCAAGCAAATAATTAAAAATGTTATTAGCTTTCTACATCAGTGAGAACTTCCTCATTTAAATCTGCAACCTTTATATTTTAATCACTGGCTCTTAAATTTACAGACATTCAAGTTTCATGATATTTTCAGTCACACTTTTTCCACTTTGCATGTAGATATTTACAGCAGAAGTTACCAGCTCACACATGTTCTGCAGATATGTATATCAGTAGTTTCTAGCTCTTGAGCTTTTAACATGAATTGAGAAATAATAAAAAAAAAAAAAAAATTGAAGATTGCGGTTCAACAAATTTTTGAGATGCTTAGTTTTTTAGACTGTTACCTTAATATTTAGCTTTTTATTTCTGTACTTTAATCAAAACAATTTGTTTACTGTTCGATATTCAAGTCACTCCTAAAGGTTAGTGTAATACAGGTGCAAGTGCATAGGCAGTGAAAAACATGTAGTTGTACAAACATACAAAGACTCTGTACATACGTACACCTTAGCAGATAGTATGCATATCAATAGATCTTCCATGCAACTCAGGCTTTGTTAAAAGAATGTGAAATTCCACAGAGAATAGTTACTGTTAAGTAATTACATCCATTAGCATGAAGGACACTTGGCTTTATCTCATTCTCATCCCTTTTCATGGAGAGGCAAAATGGTTATCTCATAACTACCTGACTTGCATTGTCATATCTTATTACTTGACCAATTTAACAACATGCAGGGCAAATATACTACAAAGCCAAAGCCCTCAATGTTAATTAGTCAGAAGAAGATAAGGAAGAGAACATTTTAAAGGCTGTGAAAGAATTTGTGTCTCAGAAGGGAAGAGCCATTTTACAGAAATGGGATTTTTCTTATTTAGGAAACATTTGTAAAATTTTCATATTACAGAAAGAGATATTGACTTTTAACTGACTTTGTACAGGCATTTACATTTCCTCCAGCTCCTTAAAATCTCTAATAATAATTTCTGTGGCAAGATCCATTTTTATACTTCACTGCAATTGCCTCTAGTAATGGTTAGGTACTTTCATGGTAGTGATATGCACAGCAGAAGATACTCCAGCCACAGAAAAAAAGGGTGTATGTGAGTACATTAACATGCATTTTTTACCTATGATCATTATCATCTCTCTTAAGATACCTAAACAAAGGACCAAATTAAGAGTATAGTGCCTAGAGAATTTTTGTTGTTCAAAGGAAAAAGTTGGTTTTAGTTAGTGATCCATGTCACCTAACATTCACCTTTGTTTCAAGAGTTGTCTACATAGTATTTCTTGAATCTTTTATTATTATGCATGTTTTTCAGGACTTGATTTTTCACGTGAAATAGAAATATCTATCTATGAGTAATCTGGTCAAAATAATTGGATTTGAAGTCAAGAAATTACTGATTTTTTTTTTTTAATGGTGGCTAAACTGAACTCTCTTCTAAGGTCCTAAAACGAGATTTTTTGATTTGAGTGAATGATGGACTTGTTTTGCATGGAGTTTGAGTAAGATTGTTATTGATGTCATATGTCTTATATGGATAGTCCATGTCCCGGTTCCATTCCGTATCTTTATATGTTGTCTGTTGCCAAGAACAGACTTCAACCTTGGCTTCTGCAAGAAAGGCATTCTCATATTCCAGGTTGCTAAGCACAGATTTGTATGAGAAACATTACAGTTAATATGACAGTTCAGGCCTCAACTGGTTACGATACTTAAGCAGGTGATTAACAGAAAACAGATGTTTGAGTCACTTGTTGAACAGAGAACATCAATGAGCAGTAGATGACATTCTTCATTTTACAGAATCCAGAATACTTTTGTAAAGAAGGGATTCAATCACGTAATTTTTTTTACCCTAAAATTCCTTTTGACTCTGGAACTATCAGTGTGATTGAGTATCTATTTACAGAGACTACAGAGCCATGTTCTACATCTTATCCTAATGCTTATTTGATAAAATCAGGAATAACCTTAAGAGCAAATTCAAGAACGGAAGTTCACACCTCCTTAAATGCCCTGTCTGCTTAGCTGCAGTCATAGTCTTTCCCCTGTTCTCTTTTCATCGCTTCGCTGTGTGGCCTTCACAGAAGGACTGTTGGACACTCTCAGGACAGTTAGTTAGGGAAGGAGATTATGGACTTAAAATTTCTGAACTGTTCAATTTCCTGGATGACTGCTGAAACAACTGGTCTTTCGTATAAAAGATGCAGCCTTCCTAAATCAGTAGAAGTAAAAGATATAAATTTCCTGAATGTTAAGAAACCACTGGTAAGGCTCTCTTGCTATTCACTTGTGAGTATATCTTGCAGTATACCAACACAAGTAATTTTCATTATCAAGACTTTAAAATAAAGGAGAGCATGCATAGTTAAATACAGCCTTGAATGAACTGCCACAGATTCTGCTGAAACAAGGATGAATGCTTCTACTGAGCATTGTTTCTGGTTTAATATAAGCAAAATACATTGGAAACTGTAATAAAGGCACCATGTATCTTAACAATTTATCAGTGGATCTAGACTTTGGTACGAGTCTTCTACGTGGCAACTAAGCTGTTGGCTAACCTAAAGATCAAATAATTGTCCAGCTTTGAAAAGAAAACCAACATTATTAGATAGTTGTAGAGGGGAAAAAAAACCCTTCAATAAAGTTTTGGTGGCTGCAAGCTTTAAGGTATTTGTGAAAGCAAAGGAATAAAGTAGTAAGTTAATTTAGATACCCTACAAAGAAACCTGTCAATGGGAATATTTTGTAGGGATTACCGTGATGAATTGAAAAGTTGGAAGCTACCTCTGTTGGTTTCAGCATGACCTGTTTAGCAGAAATGTTATCTTTTTAACATGAAAGTGATATTTTCATATGAACATGTAAATTTGCATCATTAAAGCAGCAGAAGTCATCTATAAACATTTTACAAACATGTTTAAGGTTTCCGAGATCAAGGAACTTAAAAGTGAATATTATTTTTAAGAGACTATGACTTACCCTTTAAGTTATGCTGTGAAAAGATAATAATTAAACCAGAATGCGTGCCATGGCAGGGGTGCTACTGGCCATCCAAAGATCATGTGCTCAAGTATCTTGTACACTTCTGAGAGGGAAAGTTTAGGGAATGTAATGTATCACTGGCTTTAATGGATTTAATGTCACAGGATCCTGTGACTGTATATGTGCTATCTGACAGAACAGGAAAGATTTAGACCTGACATTAGAGAGATCAGTCAAATTATTTCATCAAAGCACTAAAAAAGTGTAACTGCCTTTCAAGCAAGATTTTGTGGTTATGTTTTACATCTCTGATCTTCACAAATATCATAAAATACCATAGGTCATAATCTCAGTCCAAGTCGATTAATTTGGAACCACTGAACTTAGTAGAGCTACACCAATATTGATCAATAAAATGTCTGGGATTCACTTCCAGTTAAACAGCTAGCTATCCATGCTATTACAAAATGTCAGGTATTTTTTTCATGCAAGCTGTGAATGATCTATTTTCATGCATCATGCAAAAGATACACACTTTTTTTTAATCATCCTGAGCCCCAGCATCCAATATGTTAGTGTGTATTTAGTAACTTCAAAGGCATTTTAATCTTGTGCTATTGTTTTCCTTGCTGATTACTGCTAGTGTAGAGGCGTATAAGTAAACATACCTTTGGAAATGTATAATATTTTATGTCAGAGGTAATTTAAAAATATTTTTACAAGTCTACATGTATGCTAGATAATAGAATCAGTACGAGGTGTTAGATGGAGGGTTGTTTTTCTGTTGTATTTAATTGTAATACCCATAATCATACTGTATCTGGCTATATTCTGACTTCCAGTACTGGAATATGTTTATAAAGTTTCCTAAATGATTATGATGCTGTTGGGACACTGACTTGAGTTGTTTCAGAGTTGAAGGACAGGTCAGAGTTTTTTTCCAAAGTCTTCAGTAACATCGGGTCTTAGATCCAGACTTGGAAGTTCTCATACTCACTGAGGCAAAGTGCTGCCATGCATTCCCAGAGGATGACTTGTCAGTGTAGGTAAAGGTTCTTAATCTTAAGTTTCTAGAAAGGTGGATTATTGAATCCAACTCTGTAAACAATTGAAATGATCACTCCCAGGAAAAAAATCCTATTCATCTAGACTTTTATTTTACCTAACCAAAACAGGTTTTTAGCAACATCTATTTCACATGAAAGCCAATGTTTTAAAATTCCTTTGGAAGTCAACTGACTTCAGTATGAGTATTAAGATTAGTAATACTTATTTCCAGAAGGAAGTTGGGAGTTTAGGTTCTTGAACGGTATGATTCCTGTGACTTTAAGGTTAGTCAAGAAAGTAAAAATATTGGTTATTGGGGGAGGGGAGAATTAATGAAATCCTACACTGTTAAATTAATTGCAGAATAACTAGCGATGATGAAAGGGGCCAGGAATTCAGTATTAAACTAAGCACTGACTAAAAGGGGTGGAAAAAAAAGTGGTCTCTTGTGGCTTTAGCTTTTTGCTGCAGAATTGTATTGCAGGCCTTCTTCAAATAGAAATAAATCCAGAATACATGTTGTTGGTAGTGTCACCAAAACATTGCTGTACCATTTAAATATCAATGCCAAAGTTGTAGCAGGAGTGGCATTTTTCAAAGTTGTTCACAACTGTTTTCTTAATTGTTGCATGACTTTCTATTCAGAGGGCTGTAAATAGATGCTTCATTGTGGCTCTAATTAAAAATTAAATTTCTATTATGAAATTATGCACTGTCCTATGTGTGTGTGCACATATATAGTTAGTGTGTTTATACGTATTTCATATCATATTTTGAAGTTTTTTCCCATGTGGCGTGAAACCCATTGTTCCCTTATCCTTTACTTGGTCACTTTACTTAGGGAAGTGAATAAATGGGTGACCAGCATATATTTATAGATACAGCATGTATGTGCTGTGTACAGGGACCTAGCTAAGACCTCTTAAGTCAAGTGCTCAGCTGCACAAAAATGTTGGTGAAATGACAGTATAAATATAGAAAGGTACTGTGTTTTGCTCTGTCTTATTCTGCAGGCATATCTGGGAGATCAATAGGGAAGTCCTTTTCCATCACCTGGATTCTTCGCTGATATTAGGACTCAATATACTTCTCTCTTCCTAGTGTAATGGGGTTTCAGTGTTGTGCAGAATCCAGCCTTGCTCTAACATAATGGCAGACGGTATAAAAAGACACAGTTGGTTCCTTGGATCTGTTTAACCTTGATAAAATCTTTAAGTCTTTTGATTAGCTAGTACGAGACTGTTTTCTATATTTTTTGTGGATTATTTAATTTCTAGAAATCAGAGTATTGAACAGATACCTTTATATACATATAAACACATGCATAGAGGGGACTCTGTTTGATATTTTGGGTTTCAGTTTATTGGTTTTGAGCAAAACTACTTCCTTGATTTGAGCAAAAACACATCCTTAAAAACAAGTCACAATATATTAATAGATCAATACCACACTGAGCAATGATGTATGCTTTCCACATTTCAATATTCTTATGTTTCTGTATTGGACCTTTTAGGCAAGGGCTGGTTTTGTGCTAAAGAAAAGAAATTGATTTACAGGTAGAACAAATGCCATCTGACAGCATATCAAGTTGTGAAATGGAGCAGAAGCAAATATATACAATGAAGAATGACTTTGTTTTCATAGAAGGAAGTTGCAATGAATGCAAGCTGTGCCAAACCAAACATCCCCAGTCCCTAATAGTAACATGCCAAGAAGCCATGCAACTGCGTGTTGTGAAACCAAAAACTCAAGTTCAGGAAATCTTATTTAGCATGGTAAATAAATGACTATTTTTGTTCTTATTACCATTATCTTCTCAACTGCCTTGAGAAATAGTGCAGACATGATTATCTCTTGCTACCTATGAGGAAACGCTTCTGAGGGCATTACTTTAGATGCAAGTATAACATTGTAATCTGGGGAAGTATGCTAGTGTATGATCAGAATAATTGTAGTTTTATTTGCTTTTCAGTTTATTAGTTTAATAATTTTATTACTGCCTGGCTGACTAGTTATTTTGTGTTCTTGGAAGTGATTTCAATAAGTAATTATATTAGCAGGATTGAACATCTTATTCAGATAGCCTTTCAGCTGAAAGGTAACGGAATTATTTAATGTATTACAGTAACTTATTCTTTTTTTTTTTTTTTTTTTTTTTAAACCTTTGTATACTATGGTAGCTTTCAGTTTGTTCTGGAAGGACACACACATAGTAGTAACACTGATTCCTGTCCCAAGGATACAATGAGGGCTATTGTCTCTTCTTGTAGTCCGTTTAAGTTTCCCAGAGCATCCTATCTTAATCAGACACAAATAGTTACAATAATCCTGCACTCCTGATTCCCTGGCCTCCTTATTGCAACTCTATAATAAACAGGTTTTGTTTGTACTCTAGTAAAATGTAGTTCATCTGAATAAATACGCATCACAGTGGATCAACTCTCTGTTAAATACAGTCAGTAAACATTTTTTGTTCTGATATAAAAGATCTTAAATCTGTAGAATTGCTTCTAGATTGCTGCGTTTTCATTTTCTCAGTTTTTTCAAGGTTTTGTAATTGTAATTCTTTAATGATCAGTAGTTGACTAACAGTGAATTGCGTTTAATTCTGGGAGTTTTCAACATGTGCACATATTTTACTGCTCACACTTTAACTGTTCATCATAACAAGAGACACCTGGTACCTAATTCCAACTTACACCACAAGTTCTTATGACAAGTTGGTAACAAGCCTATCAGGCCAGGACTGGGGTCTCATGCAGTTAGCATAAGACGTAGTTAGCATAAAGCCTGTGGCCTTCTACTAGCAATGATAATACTGGGTTTATTAAACTACTAGCTAGAAAAATTATAAAGATTACGCTTATGTTTGGGTTCAAAACAAGCTAAAATGAAAATTTGCTATGCATGCTTCTAGTGTTAGAGGTGCAAGAGGCTCCAGCAGAACGAAATGTTGATGTTCTAAAGGTAAAGTCTCAGAGCACTATCATGGCAAAAGGCATAGTCTCAGCCTTAAGTGTGAAAACAGATTATGAGTGCAAGAGCCTGTAGAGGTAATTTTATTTCTCTAGATGACACCAGTTAGGCTTTTAATGGAGCAATATGTCTAGTTCTGGTGTGCTTGAGGAAAGGCACAGAAAAAATTGAGCAGTCCAAAGAAGTACCCTCTGGAATTATTTTCTAGCTAGTTAGAGTGCCTTAGGTGAGACTTACCTTTTGGACAGAATCCATCTTTTCTTATTTTCAGCAGCAGAATAAGAGGTAGGAAAAATACCATGTAAGTCTGTCTAAAAGAAAATGGCACAGTTGTCAGTACTTGAAGTAAAACATAAAGTCATACAAAGCGTCTGTGTATTTGTTTTCAATAATAGTAATGGTTAACCATCGGAGCAGTTCCCTAAAAGGAACTGCTATCTTCTCTTTTGGTTAAAATTTAAACTATGCATTCCTGGAGGATTACTTTCCTTTAGGAACAAGTTGTTATGTTGAATACAAGTAAACAAATTAAATATAGTAGTTTTTCGTATACAGTAGGTTAGACTTTCATGTGCAGTAATTACTTTTTGACCAGTACTGTTAAATTAAAATGTAGTTACTTATTGCAATGGATGTAAATTGTTAAAGAAGACATATCTAACAGGAGTAAAATATTCTGAAAAAGGTTTTAAAGGCTCCAAATACTGTATTTCTGTCAGAGGGAATGTTTAGCCAAAGGAGGAAGTTAAATATATAACCAAATAAAGAAATGGGAGAGACGTTTTACAAAATCTATCTGAAACACCATGAAGGTACTACTAGACAATGTAAGTAGTGACCTAATGTGGCCTTAAGGCTGTTGGGATAGATTGAAAAGCTGTATCCATTGGTAAAACAAAGGCAAGGTAAATGGTAAATGCAGATAATGGGCTAAAACAAAAGTAAAAGAGAGTCTGGATTTTGAATAGAATGTTTAAAACCCATGGAGAAAAGCAGTAATTGAAACAAAACCCATTTCCAACTTACACATCTGAATAGTGGAATAAAATTATGCTAATCTAACATATCTGCCTTATTGTGCTTTTCTGTTCATTATACTGCATGCATAAGTATGAGATGGTTATTATCCCTTTGATAATAGTCCTTACTTATCTGCTTCAAATTGGTATGCTCTTTCTGAGCAATGCAAATGCTGTCTTTTGAAGGATCTTGTTTACCAAATGAGCTTTTTCTGCTTGTTATATTGTATTTTAATTTAGTTTTGTTTACATCATGTAAAATGTATTGCAAATGATATTTACTAAATTGTATTATAGGTTATTTGATGCCTACATATTACTGGGTACCTCCCACATCATCTCTGGAGGATTCCATATCCAGTTCCTAGGAATTATGCTGCAGAATAAGAGTCAGTCAGGACTGGCATCCTATCTCTAGTCAATAAGCAATACTGGGCACTTCAGAGAAAGATTCAGGTTGTCCTCATAGTGCACCTTATTATGGCCCTGGGAGGTATTTCTTTGGGAATTGTAGTAGGTGATCATTTCGTGTAAGCGACCTGAGTGCTTTCGTGATTTGTGCATTACTTATCATTGTGTCTAGTGTTAATTTTTTGTGGTAAGATGTTTTTTTCTGCTAAATGTTACTATTTCAGAGTACTGTCTGAGCATTCAGCATTTTGCTAACACACATTAAATACTGGTCACACAGTGAGACATGACTTTGCATTTGCAGTGAGATCCAGAAGTATCCTGAAGTATTTACTGTGACATGTTATATGCCCTGAATTTCAAATTCAGCTCATCAGTTTAATGCTGAAATCTTGTTAAGTTTGGCCTTAAAGAGCTGTTATGATCATGTCTCAGTGTAACCCAGATCTAAAAATAAGATATGCAGTTCTGTAAACCTTAAATGATCATCCTATCATTTCTTTCTCTATTGGACTTAGTTTTTATATATTTCAGTACCTCCTGAAATATTTTCTTTCTAGCACAATTCCAGCATGAGGGCTAGAGAAAGCCTTTCTTTGCCTCCCATGTCAAATTAGCCCGAAGACATTTGGTCAGAGTCCTCACTCGGGAGACAGGATTTTGAGCAACCTTGAGCAAAAAGTCGGTAGGCACTTTGGTCTCCCTTACCGAAGTTTACTGCAAAAACTAGACTATTGCATAAAAAGTTTGGGGTTTGTTTTTTTTTTTACTTTTTAAAGAAAGCTGTGTTTGTCTGATCCTGTAGGTGTGATTTAATTACCCTCTGAAAAGGAGCAGTACGTGAACCTTTATCAGCTTTAGGCCTAAGCTGGGCACTGAAATGCTGAATGAAACCTGCAAGAACTGAGTTTCTTTGTGCATTTCCAAAATTAAATGTTCAGGCCTGGAGGGATATTAAAAGTTTAAAGACTTTAAAAATTCAATATGTACATATTGTAGGTACCACTAGAGTAGACAATAGTTTACTGGGTACAAGGTGGCAGAGGTGCACTTTCTGTTTTTTTAAGGTGTGCCTAAAAGTTTATTTTAATCACTGCAGAGCATATTTTTGTAGTGGGTTCTTATATGAATCAATAGAACATAAGAGCTTGAATTCAATACATAATACATTAGGATATTCTAGTAGTTCGTTAAGGAAAATGATCCTGTGCATTTCCTAAGTGCATTCTCCCTTTTATATATTTCATTATAGTGAAGTAGAGTTGCAGACAAACCCTAGGGCATCTGGGATGGCCCAGGCCTCAATACCTCAGAACTTTTATTGTGTGTGGTTATACAACAGGGCATCATAAGCACCTCTTAAACAAGGATTCAGAGGAACAAGCTTGCTGATGAGGTTTAGGTGGCAGCCAAATCAGTTGTCAATCAATACTGAAGAAAGAGGCTGTCCTATTAGACTGGCTCTGCCAGAAGCCTGTGTGTGAAACCACAAGTTTGCAAATTGCAGGTTTCTGATATGTAGTGGGTGCTCAGCTAAAAGCATGGTGTCTCAGAACGTAAGGGAGAACAGAACTTTGGATTCCTGACTAAGCTTTCTGCCAAAATTTAGGTATGTGAAGTAGTTAGTCCTTAGGTTTTGTGGCTCACTTTTAGATTTAGGACATCTAAAATCTTAAAATACACTTTAGGATATCTAAGGATCCACTTTTTGCGTCTCATCCTAAGTACTTTGCTAAAGCACAACCATAATTACTTTCAGAGGCACTAATGCTTTCTCACAGATGCCGCATGACCATTTTTATTGTTTAAATATCCAATCAAATTCTACCCTGAAAGTGTAATTGGAAATTTGGCAACAATTCTTGGAGCTATAGTTTATTAAATGAATTCTACAGCTGCAAAGTTTTAGCAATTTTTATTTTGGAACTATATCAAAAACTCTGCATTGTGTAAATGTGCATAAAAGACTTGTTTAAATTTAATCAGTGATGCATAACCCAGACTTAATCATGGGTGGCTTTCTGCAATGCCCAAACCCCTTTCTTAGTGGGGGATGATTGTTGAATCAAATACCATTTAGAGCCTTATCCTGCGAAGCACAGATTAATGTTATAATGGCGTGAGAATCCCATTTAATCTGATAAGAGCGCTGCACGCAAGAGGCACTTAACAGGGTTGACCTGGCATGCTCTGAAAAACCGTAGACCTAGATTCCTTCAGAGATTGGTTGTGTTTGGTTTTAGAAGAGCACAACCTTCACGTCCACCTTCACTGTAACTTGCTACCTGTTGCACCTTTTAAGATCTATCAGTGCATTATGGAAAATGCACAACCACCAACTTTCAGTTTCTAAGACCTTCTCTTAGCATTTTACTAGTTTTATTTATCTTGTTACTGTTCAGATGTATTCGATAGGTGAAAAAACAGCTTAATTGAAGTGTTTTGTTGGAAAAATCTTTGCATTGGAAGAAAGTTAAATTACTGATTTCCAGCAAATACTGTCTCAGACTTATGTTGGAAGTGATTTTTAAAGCGGTAGTCCACAGGTTTTCTAAACGCACTTTGAAGTACTTCAACTTTGACATGTAAATAATTGAGAAAAATGGTCCTAAAATAAGGTAAGTTGAATTAATCCATCTGTACTTAGTGGTCTTATTTTTAGGATTGGTTACTGTAAATGATTTATTTTTGCTTTTGAACAAGACCGATAAAACAATATAACAGTGCATATTGTAGTCTTTGGGTCATCTGTAATGGCAGAAATGATCCTCTCAAGCTTTTCTGGTGTGTTCAGAAGAAAAACAAGAGACTTGTGTTCTTTTATGGTACTTACAAGACATCACGCAAGTATTTTTGCAGATTAGAGGTTTTGACTTGACAATAGGAACAATTGATGTCATCCACACATTTAGGCCACCTGCGAAAACTAAGTGTTTGGAATTGGAACATCATGCCATGAATATAGAGTAGCATGAGTGTTTTCAAGCACAAAACAGGAGTGTGTTTGCTAATTTGCCAGGATGCATTGACTCAAGTGTTTCACAACTTCTAGTTTGAGCAACAGAAATGGAATAGAAGACGCAAGAATTAAAGGTTTCTTTTATAATAGATGGAAATCTTGAAAACTAATCTGAGCTGTTTTCCAAAGTTTTTTGCCTGAAAAATGCGTATTTTCAAAGTGTTCTTGTGCATATAAAAGTAGCCTGCATGATACATTCACAGACGGTTATTAATTCTCTGCCTTGGAAGAGCATTAAGAGCAAATAAAATTTATTTTTACATCTTTGTATGCTCTTGTAGTGGCAAATAGTTTCTTGACTTCTCGGTGATAAAGGAAATAAAATACTAGAAGTAATATCTAAAACTTTCTGGTGGCATAATTCTTGAGCTTGTTTTAACTATCTTTTCATCAAATTAAAGATAGCTTTCTATTGAGTTGCATTTAGTTCCGCTTGTTAGGAAAAGGCATTACCATGATTCATCACTAAGCATTTTTACTTTATCTCAGTAGTTCTGAGCTCAATCTGATATTAAGATAGTACTAGCATCTGTATTCACTAATGAATGCTTAACACTAAACTAGAAAAGGGAAATAAAAATATAACAAATTTTAAATATTTCATACGTAGCAATCACTGTTTGCTATCAGAGATCCACTTAACAGGTAATCTCGCACCTCTAGTTACCATTTCCAGATGGACTTTGTATCCACTGTATTTGTATTGGTTGAGTCACTAGGTCAAAGTGACCACCCACCTCCATATCTCACAAATATATACACACTTCCAGCTTGACTATAGGGATACTGTGCTGAAAGCTTTTCAAACGTTAAACTACATCTGCTGCTCTTTTCCCATCCATGGAGGCAGTCAGCTCATCAAAGAAGGCAGTTAGGTTCGTTATGTACACTTTGCCCTTGGTAAGTCATGCTGGCTGCATCCAGTCGTGATTTTATCCTTCATATGCCTGAAAGTGATTTCCTCGTAGACTTGCTCCATAGCCCTCGAGGGAGTAAGGTTAGGGTGACTCAGCCTGTAAATCCTTGGATCCCCCTTTTGACCATGAGTGTGATGATTGGCTTTTTCCATCAGGAAACCTCCCATTCACCATGACCTCTCAAGGCTGATAGCGAGTGATGTTTGGTTGACAGCCGCCTGAACATGAGCCAGCAGTGTGCTCAGGTGGCCAAGGCGGCCAATGGCATCCTGGCTTGTATCAGGAATAGTGTGGCCAGCAGGACCAGGGAGGTGATAGTGCCCCTGTACTCGGCATTGGTGAGGCTGCACCTCGAGTACTGTGTTCAGTTTTGGGCCCCTCACTTCAAGAAGGACACCGAGGTGCTGGAGCATGTCCAAAGAAGGGCAATGAAGTTGGTGAAGGGTCTGGAGCA
Source organism: Nipponia nippon (assembly GCF_047370975.1). NCBI lineage: Eukaryota > Metazoa > Chordata > Aves > Pelecaniformes > Threskiornithidae > Nipponia > Nipponia nippon. The sequence continues at coordinate 46,947,929 of NW_028262369.1, read as the reverse complement.
CAAGTCTTATGAGGAGCAGCTGAGGGAGCTGGGGTTGTTTAGTCTGGAGAAGAGGAGGCTGAGGGGAGACCTTCTCGCTCTCTACAGCTACCTGAAAGGAGGTTGTAGCAAGGTGGGGGTCGGTCTCTTCTCCCAAGTAACAAATGATATGACAAGAGGAAATGGCCTCAAGGTGCCCTGGGGGAGGTTTACGTTGGATATTAGGAAAAACTTCTTCCCCAAAAGGGTAGTCAGGCCCTGGAACAGGCTGCACAGGGGAGTGGTTGAGTCCCCATCCCTGGAGCTATTGAAAAGCTGTGTAGCTGTGGTGCTTAGGGACATGGTTTAGTGGTGGACATGGCAGTGCTAGGTTAATGGCTGGACTTGATGATCCTAAGGGTCTTTTCCAATGTAAATGATTCTATGATTCTGTGATCTCAGAATGCCATTTGATCCCCCCCCCCCTCCCCCCGCCCCGTGTCCCACTAACAGGCAAAATATGATTGAAAAGAATGCAGAAAGGAGACTGGTTTTGCTTATTCACATAAAACATATTATCTGTAGTGCATTGTAGTGAATATGACAGAGAGCTTCAACAACGATTTTCTAGTTCACCGACTATTGCTTTAAAGAAAAGAAATGCAGCATAAGTACAGCATTAAATTAGAAGTCCACTTTTAATTTTAAATTTAAGCTAAAAAACAAAACAAGAACTTGCATTAATAGATATAAATTAAGTCTTTGAAAAGCCACTGTTCTTCCCTGCAACCTCTCAATAACATTTTTTCCAACAAACACTATCAGGTGCAGTATTCCAGAGAGAAAAATACATGACATTTATTCTTCCCTATTGTGTGCAGTCTAGATGTAGAGATCACAGAAAAGAAATATTTATATTTAATGTTGTTTATTAGCACATTTTAACTTGATTACTTCCTCATCTCTGTTCCTCTTTTTCTCATAGAATGACTGAAAGTACATTTTTACTTGGTAAACCTGAACTTAAACAGCAGGAGTGGTGGTTTGCTTTACATTCTGTTGATATATTTAATGAATACCTACTCTGTGTCAGAAATGTATATAAACAACAACAAAAAAAAAATCTGTTACTACAGTTGGTTACATACATCTCTATTTTTGTTAAAAATTATCTGGACAGGCTAATAGCAAGTGCATTTCTGTTTTATTACTGCTTAAAAGTTTCAGTTGGTGTGTGTATGATGTATACATTAGATTAAATTGTTATTACGCTTTAAGTACTCTACCTTGGACTTTATTTTGATTAGTTCATTTAGGACCTAAGCAAAACTGCGTGGAAATGTTTGTAAACTCTCCCATTGCTTCCAGTGGATTTTAAATCAGGCTAAATATCTCATCGTTTGCTCTAATCAAGAAATTAATGGAAATATTAAACATTCTAAACTGTAAATAATATTTTTGAATGTATTGATATTAACATCTCTTAGCTTGGTCCCAAAGAATAGTCAATGAGCAATCTACAAGAAATTTAATGAAAACACGTATTTATTAAAAATATTAATACTGTTATTTTTAGTTCAATTTAACTCCAAGTCAGGAAAGGAGCTGAAGGAGCCATAGGTGAATGCTGTTTGGGCAGGTAAAGAGAGAGAATTTACTTCTAGTCCTTTCCAATTTTTGTTTTCAGTCTTTTTAATATGCCAGCTCTTGCTGCTTAGCAAATATACCAGCCAAGTATGATGGTTTCCATCACCTTTTATAGATTTGGTTTTTCAAAGGTAGGATCTAGCAAGCTTCATCCCTGTGTGTATCCATTAGATCTGCTCTAGTGTTTGATAAATATCTACACTGTGTGAAGAGGTAGACGGGGGGTTTAGTCATCTGTGAATCATAAACCTGAACAGATACACCAAGCTCTTTCCTGATTTTTCTCCCAATCTTTTCCCCTGGACTATGGTTACTTAGAGTAAACATGTCAATGTAAATCAGAAACATCCTATTTTATACAGCCTGTTAATTAGAAATGCTGTGTGTGTAGACCTGTTATTCTGATAGGAAGGTCTGTTAGGCATATTTAGTGAACAAAGTGCTATCTCTCAGCCTGTACTATTCTTGCTGCTAATGTGTGCCTCATCACTAAGGAATTAATTCATACTCAATTTATATAAATTAGAGGGGTTTTATGTTTTCTATACAAACTAGATACTAGGCATACTTCTTGGCAGGTGCAAAAGGTGTAGTTCCTGTATGGCATTTCCAGTGTTCCAGGAAATGTTACCCCCAGTAACTGGGGTTTAACAAATTATTCTGACTCTGAAATATCTGTGGGATAGTCTTGCCTTACTGTCACTTTAGCTGGAAGTGGAGGACTATGTACACCTAATCTTCTGATTAACTGTTGAAATTAGTTAGAAGCTACAAAGATATTCCTTATTACTTTTCTGTAGATAGATAAACCAGAAAATTATAAATTTAACAGCACTTAAGCAGTTAACTGCATTAATATCCAGCCAGATTAGATTTATGAGTTAATACTGAATTGAGATGAAGGGGATAATATCTGCCTTGCCACACGACTGTTTCAAGCTGTCTGCAGCCTTAGGCAGACATCCTATACGTGCCACATTTAAAAGGTTAGCTCTGTATCTGGAATAATGTTTAGTGCCTCAGGCTCAAATTTGACTATGTTTTGCTTGATATCTACTATTGCAAGGATACAAAGTGACTATAAACCTGTCTAACCAACCTGTTAATCCCAGTGCATAACTGTTCTGCAGGTCTAGAATGATGTGAAGTAGGGGGAGTAAGGGAAAAAATCTCGCCCTCAGTTTTGTTTGTAAAAGGAAGTTTAGGTTTTTGAAGCACAATTATGTAGAAATTTAAAAATAATCTGCAATTATGTGGCAATTTACATGCTTGCATAGTAAAATTATACTTGCACTTTCCTTTGAAAATATTCAGCAGGTGCACAATCCACACTTCTTTTGTACACAGATGCAGAGATCCATTTTAGTGTCATAAACTCTTGAAAACTGTAACCCATAGCGTAGTTCTTATAATCTTTTCTAGTTTAAATGATTGATTATCAGTAACAAGGATGGACTGAGGAAAGGAAGTCTGTTGATTAAAAAACCAAAGTATATATTTTCATGACTAAAATATTGGGTTCATTTTTCAAAAACACATTTAATTTATGAGGGTGGAAAGTGTCTATACTGACTTAAAAGCATACTGCAGTGAGGTTTATTTTAAAAATGATAACATGCCAATCTATTATAGTTATGTGCTAGGGTGATAAAGAGCTTCTTTATCTGAGTAAGAATGCTTTTTCGGTTCATTATGACAGAATTTTTGATAGAATGCAACTTCTGAAATCCCTCTAATTAAATCTATTTTTAGCTCTTATTTTTCATATTGCCAAGTAAGAGGATATTCTAAAAAGGAGTAATTTACTAAGTGGAATAAAAACAAAGGGGAAAAACAAGTCAGCACTGAAGGTCAGTGTCTTAGAATACTGTGTAAGGAATATAGTTTAATATTCTGACGCTTTTTATGTCATGGATTCAGTGTTTCTTATTTCCAATAAAAAGAGCAGAAAACTTAATCATTAAACCATAACTTATTCTTGAGGGATTCTGGGAGATTAGTTCTTCATTCTTGCAGGTATAATGGCAAAATAAATGTGACATCTTGAACTGGAAGTGGATGAGAATGTTTTTACAGGCAGTCCATTATGTTTTTAAGTGTGTGCAGTTCCCCTCAACCAACCTTAAACTCTTTCAGGCAATCAAAATACATTTTGATGATTGATGTATTGACCCATTGCTAAGTAATTCTATTTTTCCACCTGAACATTATGACTCATTAATCATTAATGCTCACTGAAGTCAATAGGACTGTAAGTCAGAATTTTGAAAGAGGACTTATGGAATTATGTATTCTAACAAAACTAGACTTGGAAAAGTCTTGGAGGCCTCAGTATTACTTGGAAAATTCTAAGATGAAAGTGGGATTTGACTTGGCTAATTCTAACTAGGCTGTCTACAGTCAATTGAGAATGGTGATGATTCATCCCATGTATCTTAGATACCTATTTTAGCCTAGAGTTGCATCAAATTAATTCTACGTTTCATGAATAATTGCTGCACGTTATCTCATACTGTCAGTTCTTTCAGAGACACACGGGTTGTATTCAAGATGCCATATTTTTAATGCAAGTATATGCATAGCTGAAGAATTTCTGGTTGTAGATTCTTTATATAACAGCAGTAAAACTATGTAGAAGGTATAGATACTGCTTATAAGACAGGTTATATTTCTGCCAGTAAGGATACAGACTATTTCAAAATGCTTATCTAACTCTATTGCAATTTTTATCTTCAAGAGCTGTCTAAAACTTATCTAGAACTCATAAAAGTTATTAGAAGGAAAAAAAAAACCTCAATTTTTTTGTACTGCAAGGAAGAAATGATGTTAACTAGAATCTGTTTTTGATAATCACCACTTGAAGGCAAAATGCCATAGCAGTGAGAGATCAGTTTGTCCTTCTACCCATTTGAGTAGATTAATTAAATGAAAGCAAGTATTAATTGCCAAGAATATTTCTAGGTGGTTTAACCAATATCCATTTTTCACTGAGATGAAAACCTCCGTTTGGGATGATTGGTACTTTCACAAATACAATTAAATATAGGCAGAGCTTTTAAAATTTGTATGTCACCCTTTTTCTGGAGGGGGATGGTGGTGGTGGTATATTGCTTTACCCTGAATGTACAGTACAGTATTTTGAGTTTCAATGTACAAACTGTGGGAATCTTATTGTTATGTTAAGAGCATACAGTGCAATTAATTTTTTTATTGGAAATAATGTGAATGTAATATTCACTTCAAAGGGAATTTCACTTATTTGGCATCAATTAACTTGACATAAAAATCATTTGTTACAATTCCCATGTAAAGCAGAAATATTTATCTTAAGTGGCAAATTATGCTTAGCTCTTTTGATTTTTATGTTGATGTAATTTTATTCCACTGTAACTAATTTAACATTAATTAATGTCCAGATTAGCATTTTAATGCTAATACATCAACATTGGGAATTGCTAGGATTTTCCTTTTACATGATTTAGTTGGCACATGTAGTTGGGAATCAGGAAGCACTTTTTTTCTCATTGGAAAGCTGATGGAACTGCCTTTCTGTCATACTCTGTGTTCCTGAATAACATAGTGGATGGGATCCTCCATGGATCCATTGATATGCTTTAGAATAGGTGTGAAAGCATCCAGGTATTACTCCAGCCTCATCACTGTAGGATCTGTATTCTCCAGAACTGCCTTGAGCAATGGGACTAGCTTCTGTGCAGTGTAGGGGTCTTGTTCTTCTTTGAATGAAACTGTGTGATCCTTTGCTAATACCCTTCAAAATGCAGTATTCACGGAAATACATAAGAGCCAGTACACATCCAGTCATTCTGTCTCATTCTTGCCACTAAGTGTAGTGATTCTATGGCAAGATTTTTATTCTTGAAGGAAACATTCCTGTAGTCCTGTCTGATTGAAAAGCAGCCGTCTGTTGACTTGCATTATTGTAGACACTAGAAATTTTAGAAAGGAAATGATGTGTTCTATCAACCTTAAATTCTTTAACCGTTTAACTTCTGTTGTATTATGGACTATGATACACAAAATGTATAAATAGTGTTGTCATAAATATGCATAAACTTAATTCAGGAAAATGATATTGGAAGTCTACCCTAGTTGTGGATCTTCAAGCAGTGGAATTGCTATCAATGACTTTGCAAAAACAAACTGGAAATAGTGCTGATATGGTCATAACTGAACAAGAAGGTAACTCACATTTTCTTACAATATGCCAGTTCTGGGCTTCTAAGAAATTATTTTCATTTTGTATTTTCTTTCATTATACTGCAAGCGCAGGGCACTGCAGAAGGAAGGACCTGGGATGTTCACCCAGGGACACTTGTGTCAGTACACAAGGTATTTTATTTATTGGTAAGATAGTTAACACCGAGTATCCACATAGGCCCTTTGTTCCACAGCTGCTTGAACAAGCTGTGGTGCCCAATTGTCTTTGTCCTGATTGTGAATCAACCCTTTGTCTTCACTGTGAATAGCCTGTGAGCATGCTGCTGTTTTGGAGGCTGTGTTTGCTATTCAATGAATGTTTTATGCAGACAAGGTTTTTTGGCCTCCAGATTGTTCACTGCTTGTCCAAGGAATGACTTAGGTTATACATAAATTCCCCTGGAAACTTACTTCTTAGTGATTCAATGCATACATATGAAGAAAGAGTAATACGCAAGCTCGCATATTCCTTATTCATAATACAGACCCATGGGTAAGACTGCTTTTAAAAGGTCCTAATTTATGAAATAAAGATTGCTTTCCATACTTACATATGTGGCTGCCTGAAAGAACATGAAGTCTGAGGCTGAATTATCAGTAAGGGGTGTGATGGGAAAGGGACTAATTTTCTGAAGGAGGAGATATTTCTCAGTTTCAAATGATCACTTTAGGAATATTTCCCATCTTTCATAAAATTTAGTCATAGGAGTCTCCCTCTAACTTGCATCAACAGGCTTCTTTTATTCTTTCATTTTTCATAGCCATTCAATTTGTAAGCCTTTCTTTCCATCAGTAATATTCACTGGGTGTTCAGTTATTCAGCAGTTACTAGGTAGCGCATCTTTGTATTGTCATTAGAAGGATGCCCGTCTGACTACAGTCCCAAGAAACCAGCCAACAACTTGGAAGCAATTACAAACTGTTAATGGCAGCTGAAGCAGAGACAACTCAGCTGTGCAGAATTCCTTTTGTATCACTAGATAAACTATGAGAGAGTTCACTGGAGGTAGTTAACAGTAGTACAAATTGGTGGAAATTAAATGGGAGTCAAGCCCTATATGTCTGAGGAAGTAGTAGAAAATTAAAATGTCCCAGCAAAGCAAATTGCAGCAGTTTAGAAGTTATAGAGCAAATGATGTCTTTGGGCAAAAAGAAGAATTTTGTGAAGAACAGTGCAGAGCATGAGAGAGCATAAAAGAAGAAAGCTATCTTTGTGGAATAAAGATTAACCATTGCAAAAATATTCAGAAGAGAAAGGCACATGAGGGATGGTTGTCACTCATAGCTTGATTTAAACCCAGAAGTTAACAGTGTTACTTCAGTCTGAAACTGGTTCTACTGAGTAGAAAATGTCACCATCTTAAATAAAACATATTCCACTAAAGCATGATCCCAGCACTTGACTCAAATGGGAATTTTGCACTCATCTCTGAATAATGCATTTTTTTTGTTTTTGTTTCCTGGTACTCCTTCTAAATAATCAGAACGATTTGAAAAAATGTGTGCTGTTATAGATTACTTTTAAATTTTTCATCCTTATTACTCCAATGACGGCAGATTTTGAAATGGATAGAGAGACCCAGAATCTGCCATGTAGCAAATCTTGAAATTAGTTAAATTGTGGCTTTGTTTACATTAGGTATTTCATTGCAATATGATAAGTACATTGAGGCAGTTATGGCTGAGACTACGCATATCTTCATTATATGTGATTCAAGGGTTTATTCCGATTACTTGGTCCCTTGATCCACTGTCACCATATGAACATATGGTTTGAAGATTTCTGAAGGGAAAACGTATTAGGTGCCCAGTGGATGATTTTGGGCTAGTCAGCCATATGCTGGGGTGCTTTCAAAGAAAAGCTGCTGGTTTAGTTTTCTTCAAAAGAAATCCAATTGCGTGCACCAAAAGTGCTGTGAAAGCTGAACACATGTTATGTGGAGAGATTCAGGGGATCTTTTTCTCCTATGTATTGGAGATGCTCATAACTACAGTACTTCTCCAACTCCCTGAGTTAGGCACAGACTGCATATTTGTTCTTCGTAGGATGTTATGCTGTTAGACCAGCAGTCAGCTGTGTGTTAGCATGTTCACCAGGAGCGGAGCACCTCAAGGCTGAAGAACAAGCAGAGTTGCTGACAAGCACACTTGTGCTTTGCCCTAGTTACCAAGAGCTCATGTTTCCTTTGTCTCTTTGTGGCATTTAGTAGGGCCGGCTGTGCCGCACTAGGTACTACTGCTGATGATTCCTTGATGGCTGAACTGCCGCGTACAAATAACTTCTTATGAAATCACAAGTACTGGTATACAGTGGCTGAGGAAGGAATCCAGCTCTTCAGAGCTATATGCATCCCATGAGTATGCTCTACTGTGATACAACGCATGCTACTCAAAGGGTAAATTATTGTCTTTCTCAGTCCTCCTATCAGGTACTACACAAGCACTGGAGGGGACACTCCTCCCAGCCTGGAGGATACAAAGGTGATTTCCGTGAAATTTCAAAACCAACTAGTGGCAAAATCAAGAAATAAATTCAATACTATACCATTTCCGATCGCTGCCTTAGTCAATAGCTATTCCATCCAGACTTCCCCTACAGTGCTATATTTCATCTAGTTTAGTTATAAAGCTGATACATAAAGGTTTTTTGACAACCAGATGTTTTGTCAGCCTCTGCAGCAGCAGAGCTATGGTATGCATCCATGGGACTGCTCTGCCTTGAAAATAATGTTGTGTCATGTGTTAATGATATCCTTTGCAGTTGCTAGACATTTTGAGGATGAAGTAGCTTTGTCTTTGTTCAATGTAATATACTGTATTAAGAAGTAAACAGCCCATGCAAGCTATCATTCTGCGATAACTTGAAAGCTATGACCTGCAGCAAGGTAAATTGTATAGCTAACCAAATGCCAGACTTACTAAATGGGCCTTTATTTACCTTGAAATGGGATCTGTTTGAAACACGGGCTCTTTCAGGAAACAGGTATTTAGCCTTCTGTATGCTTTGTTTTGATCTTTTGATACAAAATAAAGTGTTGCACTTTACTGTGAGAGGTGGGACGGTTAAGTGAGACATAGCTTGTCTGATGTTGCAAATAGAAAATACGAAAAAGAGCTTAGATTTTAAAAATAAAATGAATTTAACAGAACACATTTAAATTACTTTGAAATAAGTAGGACAAGCCAGCAAACGCTAGGGAATTCAACATGAAAGTTTGATTCAGATCACATGGATAATTCATACTTCACATTCCTTCTCCTTCTAGTTCAGGATAAAAGTCATGCTAAAATTCTAATCAGGACCACTATAAATTACCAACTTCTGTTTCCTCCTACTTAGAAATAGCTTTGTGTTTCTCTGCACCTTATTCTTTATCTGTAACTATCTTTCTACAAGGATGTTTTCTAAACTGCTAAAAACTTCTCTGTGCTGCCCAACTGCTGTTTTTTTGTTGTTGTTCTGTTCTTGTTTTGATTTTTTTTTTTTTTAAAAAGGTTCCTTTCATTGTTCTTACCTCTTAAAAATACCTATTTAGTGAATGATTTTCAACCAAATCTTCTGTCCTTGTTAAGGTTCTCCTATCTTCCTCTAGGGTTCGGTCCAAAGTGCTTTGAAGTCAATGGGAACTGCCCCATTTTCCTCACAGGTCATTTTTGGAAGAGTCATTAGATTTCAGTACACTCCCTATAACTAGAAAACTCTTGATGTCTTGAGAAGCAGGTCTGGTCTCTGCTCTACAATACTTATTTTAATTTGGATAAATCGAATTTGCTCTCCTCGAAGTTGTATAATCTACTTCACGTGAGTGTTTTCCCTCTTCTTCACAGCCATGATTTCTTTTAAAAAGAAAAAGGCTTTGGTTTTTATACAGTGTTGTATATGAACATGTGGCACTGAGGTATGGCACAAAAAGTATATTGATATGAGATTGAATGACTGGTTAATTATCCTAAGTAAGGTCCTGTAAAACTTTTATTCTGCCCACTGCAACAGGATGTTCTGTAAATGAAATATATTTTGTAGCAAACTATTTCAGAAGCATTTTAGACAGTGGTAAACTCTTTTTACTGATGTGATTTTTCATAGACCTTTAAACTGTAGAGTTAGGCACTTTTCTTACTATCAGTTGAGTTGCATAGACCAGAGAGACATGAACCATTACGGTTAAAAATGACTAGAAAAGAGATCTATGGTCATGTGTATGTTAAAAAGAAACTCTGACCATGTCCAGTAGCTCTAGCACAGCTTGAAACACGAGCATCTGTGGTGTTGTCCACTCAGGTGCTGCACAAATGGGTATAGCGAGCCGTACTTCCATTGCAACCCTGTCCAGGGTGTGCAGTCACAAGGCAGCTGCCTTCTGCATATGGCATTTGTGTAATAGAAACCTCTGCAAGCTCTCAGCAGGGTTTCTGCATGAGGCAGGCCGTTATTGGTCTCTTCATTACTTGGTCAGCAGGGATCTTTATCTCCTATGCACTGGAAGTATAGAAGAAATTAATAAGAAAGGATGCTTGACTGGGATCTTTTAGCATACTTCTCCACAAAACATTCAGCAATGATAACCTTGTCCCAGTGCTGAGAACTTTGATCCCATGAATTCCTAAGATTTACAGATGATGCATAATACAGATGTTATGTGTCTCCACAGCCCTCCTTAGGTATATGTCTAGCTCTTAGTCGTATGGTTGCTTCGAGTCTGAAATTGTTTAGCTGAAACGATTCATGTCCATATTGCTATTTCAAGATATTGGTTTAATCTTACAGCAGCAAAATATTAATTCTTGTGTTGTTTGACTGTTGTTTTACAACAATGTTTACATTTCTTCAGATTTTCCTTTATACCTGAAACTGTATGATGGAATTGCGTTCTATTATTACTTTGCAGTAAAGAAATTTACAAATTCCATATTTTAGAAATCAAAGTTGTTCTTATCTTTAAGCTAAAAAAACGCCTTAATCAACAGTAGTATCTTCTGTGAAATATCTTGCACAATTACAATCTTAGGCAACCAGACAATTTATTTCCCAGATGTCATTATATCTGCAAACATCAGTTCTGTTTCCTTGTAATTTCAACATTGTGCATGCTGGCCTAATTGCAAACTAGTAAGTTGAGTTGAATGCAGTTTCTGCCCTGATACTCTGCTTCAAGTACATTCAGTCTTTGAAACAAAATTCATTGTGTAGCTTTACATCGTATAATTCACATATAACGTCTTCACAAAATGCTCAAGCTTAAGAAGAAAGTTCCTTGATGTGTTAAAAAAAAATAAAATTAATCAGAATGGATTTTTTTCCCCATTCTCTAAGCAAGAAAAAGTTGAGTCAAACTCATTCTAACTTTAGAATCAATCCAGAAAACATACAGCACATGCAGTAAAAAGCAGACTTTATCTCTAAAAACACCTGGAAAATGAAAATTTGGTTTATTAAGTATTATCATTTGCCTTGCAACACTTTTTCAGTGTCGCTTTTTGAGTAAATTCCTATTGTGCAGCATGATTTAAAACGTATTCATTATCTTCCTTTTCACAGTTCTTTAGAGTAAAATTTGTTCTATAGCTGTGCACTATTAACCTAACTCCTCTTTGTTTATTCCTTTCAATTATGTTTCATGCTATAGAAGAAATAAATTTTTAGGGTTGCTGATAAATTTTTTAATAGACAATATGAGATTTCTGTTAATGCTTATAAAATAGTTCTATAGCCTATACAGTGTTCAGGTTAATGTAGCTTTTTCAGCAACACCAATTTTTAAAAAACTTTCTTGTAATTTTACTCAATACATACATCTTTCTTACCTTATTTAATAAAGAGGTCTTTGGAAAATGTCATTCAAGTTCTAGGATTTCCATAGAAAGTTTATTTTGCTGGGATCTGTGATATTAATCTGTAGAGTTGGCTTTGCAGTTACAACCTATAAGGTACAAAACTCTAAACATAAACCATTTCTTTGAACAAAACCTTTCAGTAAAAGATGAGAGTTTGTGTTATCTGCATGTAGGTGTCCAGAGTATTGTACATTGATGGCTCAGTTTCCAAAGCACCATCTATCTCCTATACTTGAAATATTATATATTGATTATGGGATTAAGTTAAAGCCAATTTATATTTCATTCTCTGAGACAAGAAGGGAGTGGCAATTTTCTCTGAGGAAGTCAATCCTTGTCAAGGTTACACAAAAAGACTTAAGCCAAAGACGAGCTGAGCGTTAGAGAGAAGACCTGCTTCTGAAGACAGTTGCTTCAGTACGATTGGACCCTGGAGAACTGTATGCTGGAGTGAAATCATTGAAACATGGTTTATCTTCTAGTGTGCTACCTGGATTATCTACTTATTAAAAGCTATTTCTGAAATGCACATTCAAACTCAGTGAAAGCCTCAGGATTACCCAATCTGAGAGTATACCTGAAAAACAGCATAGTATGTTTTATGGTATACTGTATATCAGGTTTGTTTAATGCTGTATATCAGGTTTGTTTAATGCTATAATCAAGCCAACAACAAGCTCATCTATGAAAAGAAGTGTAGCTGAGGAAACAGGACCAGAGCTTACAAAGACCAAGCCTGTGTTCTTAGCTTGGCTTCACCAGTTAGCAAATCTTCCTTTCTGTTGGCTTCTGCTTTAAGTAAACTCATTTGAAGAAAGCTCTTACTGCTGTATGATACAAATGCTGCTTTTGATGCTGATCATAATGTGGTCAATTATGTCAGTTTTAGTAGTCACTATTGCTACCTTGATCTCTGTTTACTCTTCCATTAGTCTGTTCAGGCTGGCCAAAATGTCGTGATAACTTTTTATTTGAATATGTCATCATGTGTTTCTGATTTCATTTACAGAGATCCATCAAGTTGACATGGGATCAGAGGACGTATTGCTATAAATGTAGGGATCTCTCTTTAAAATTGTTTACTATCAAAAACCTATCACTAATTGTCAGTAACATTATTGGTACTTGCATACTAAAAGCAAGTCCTTTAAATATTGTTCATATTGTTCGATAGCGACATCACACAACTGATATGGTACTGACAACTGATTTTTGAGAAGAGAAATACTATAATAGTTTTGCTATAAACATTAAGGACAAAACAAACTGTTAAATTTGTGATTTGGCTAATCCACTTAAAAATTGGTAACTGAAAACTCTTTTACCTTGGCCCTATCTTTGTGTTTCCCCTGACCCAAATAGACTGGCCTTTCAAAGAGTTATCAGCAATTGTATTACACAAAACATCACAGAAAAAACACAAAAGCAGCATTTTTAAGGCTAAAGGTAAAAGGTTATATGATACTTTCTTCCATGCTTAGTAGTCATCCAGGTTGCTTTTTACTTAAGTCATTGAATGAGGCTTTTTCTATGTATTGTCTGGTATACTTTGTCATACTAAGAATGATAAAGATGCTCAGTGAAGTGATTTTGATTATTTCCCATAAACATCCTGGAAACAGACACTGATTTCAGTTCTTTCAATATGTAAGTCATTAAATAAAGGGTGGAAAAATTATCTCTGCTAGTGCAAAGTTTGATGCTTTGATTCTGCTTCCATTCAGTTCTGGGAAAGTCCGTGTTCTTCAGCTGGAGACGGATTGGTCTTAAAATGTTATTGTTTCATGGGTAAAACTCTACTGTGCTTCACTGTTAAAATGTAATTTTATAGTGAGACTAGCTTCTCTTTAGATTTCATTGTGAAATATTTTGCCATTCAGTGGATATACTTTATCACCTTCCTCTAGTTTAAGCCAGAAGCAGAGTTTAAAGCCTATTTTCTCATTTACCACCCACTGGGAAACCCATTGAACAGCATGAGAATATGGTTCTGGTTTTAGGCATTTTTTCCTGTTATTTAGCAGTTGGGCCCCTAGCAAACTCTGGAATATTTTCCAGTGTTTGAACGTGCCACTTCTCTCAGTAAAGCCTTTTTAAAATTCTCAGGCTTGCCCAACATGTGCATCTGAAGTGTCATACGTCTTTATGGAGGCATATCAAAATGAATATGGATGATTTCAAACTACAGCGTGCATTTGCACTAGGAGCCATATTTTGTCCAGATATATTTTCTAATCCAATAACTTTATGGGCAGTACAATGTCCATAAGCATTGACAAAGTCAAGCACCAACCCTTTAGAGTTAGAAAACTGGCAATGAAGTTTTATGTAGAGTGTCCGTTTTATAGAACTGCATACTGTCTTGTCAGTGCCAAGCTGCCACTGGCTGAAACTGTTTATGCGCTACAGTTTCTTCCTTTCTAGTTGTATAGAGTTTTACTTCTTTCCAAGGAATTTTGATTATAGTGTGAGCATTTAAAAAAAAAAAAATCATATATCCTTTTGTGCAGGCAAGGAGCTGTTTAGAGATAAATGTTCAGCAAGGGTAAAAACTGTATTTCAGATATTTGTCTTGGTGAAATTGTTCTGATGTAATGCTGCTAAAGAACGGCCTCTCCCTCTCAGTATGGTTTGGCTAATGTGAAGTTTCAGGATGGGGAACAGTCAAAAGACGTCACTGCAATCTGTAATTGGTGTTAGACATGCTTCCTATGTTAAGTCATCTGACCAAGAATCATCTTTTTCCTTCATTTATTCAGAGTTTTTCCTTCATTTATTCAGTTTAGCACAATATGGCCCTGTTCTTGTCCTAGGTGCTATGACAATATAACTTCGTTTTAGTAATAAACATGTCATGAAGTACAGTTTGCAAACTAGTTTGGAGGAAGATTATGGCTGATTACAGTTATAAGTCTTTATTTAGAATGTCTATTCTTTTTAGGCTGTTATCTAGACGAGTAAATTGCCTTGAGATTCACCAAATCTGGGCACTCAATTCATGTTTGCAACTCTGAAAAGCACTTAAATAATTTAAATGTCTGTAATCACAGACACTTCTGAATGGCAATGTATTTTCTTTCTCCCTGAGTAATTTTCAATGATTTCTAAATTCAAAATATCCTTAAGTTATCTAGTCCTCCTATTGATCGATTATTCTATCTGCTGTATTTGTAATTCAGCAAGCATAATCATAACTAAACATCATTCCTCACTGGGGAAGTAGGTAATAAAACCAAGATTGGTCACAAAGCTGATCAGCCGAAGAGGAATGCTGCCAGAGCAGCAAATCTGGGGCGTAGCCTTTCAGAATTTGTTCTGGTTCTCATCAGTCCATGCAGGGTTGAATGGCAGGTGGTGGCACCTATGGTTTGAAATTAGAACCTTCTGTGTTTTCTCTCCCCTGTAAGTCTGCATTTGTGTTACTTTGCTTATCATTTTTGCAAAATACGGTTATATTTTGGGGGAAGACATGAAATATATACTATGTTCTTAGTTGCTCAAAGTTTCCATGACACTTTATAACAATGTGAAATGGATTTATATTTAATCTCTAGTTTATACCTACTTGGAATCTCTTCTTCAGAAATAAGCCAGTTTTCCAAATTAAGGTTGAAAAAACCCGCTTTGTCTCAAATAGACATATTGTACTGTCTTATGGTTGGTGGCATGACAGATTTTTGCCAGGTACAGAATGAACTGGTTGCATTTGGATTTTACTGTGAAGTGAGGATGCTTGGCTTCTAGAAAGTGTTCATTACTTTCTTTTCAGTCAGGCTCTTGGTTGCTGATACTTTCTCCCATGAAAGTTAAGACAATTCCCTTCCTAAGCAGAAAGATTCCTCTCCCTTCATGCTTAGTGGCATCAATCTACCACTTAGGGCAAATGAACAGTCGCTTTCACCTGACTCTTGGGCAGTTTGGAAAAATGCTCGTCTGTGTTTTTAAAACTCTAGATTATTATTCCCGCCCCGGCCCAGTTAAGTAGTTTACTGAACTTCACTGTCTTCTGTAGGCAAACCAACTATTTTAGTTGGTTTGTATTGTAATTGAAGACTTACCTTTTATATTTGAAGAGTGATCTGTTCGGTTTCTAGGTGTCTAAGAGCTGTGGGAACCCAATGGGACATTCCTGAGAAACATCTGCAGTATATATGTGGAGCAATCTTGTATCACATGCACAGGAAATAGAGGTTTAATGTATATATGATATTGTTGGATGCATCCTGCGTTGTGCACTTTGCCATGAATAAACTGCTAGTGAAGGCTTGTTTACATACTGAGGGACTACCAGTTTTTGGCAGTATTAACCTGCATTTCATACTGAAGTGCATAATAGATTAGAGTGCATGACGCTGGCTACAGAAGAGGAATTGGAAGAAATTCCTCTTTAGTTATTTTATTTCTGGATCAATTGACCTCTATCATATTTCCATGTAAGAATTTACAAAAGAATAATTCGAAGTACCAGTTCTTAATTGGAATGATTTTAAAATAGAAAAATGAGTGATTCTGTCTTCAGCTGGGGTACATTACACACTCCAAATGTTATGTGGGCGATAAAGCTTGGTGAATACATGATCTCTGCAAGAAAAAAGTATAGCAGTTTGATAAATTGTGTCTGTGGAAAACACTAAATGACCAATGTGCGTATGTATTTACTGTGCTATACTATTGCCAGTCTGTCCTGGTTTCGTCTGAGATAGAGTTAATTTTCTTCCTAGTAGCTAGTATAGTCCTGTGTTTTGGATTTAGTATGAGAATAATATTGATAGCAGCCTGACGTTTTAGTTGTTGCTTAGTGCTTACACTAAGTCAAGGACTTGTTCAGCTTCCCATGCTCTGCCAGGTGCACAAGAAGTTGGGAAGGGGGCACAGCCGAGACAGCTGATCCAAACTGGCCAGAGGGCTATTTCATACCATAGGATGTCATGCTAAGTATATAAACTGTGGGGAGTTGGCCGGGGGGCAGCAATCGCTGCCTGGGGACAGGTTGGGCATCAGTTGGCGGGTGGCGAGCAGTTGCATCATCTGCTTTTCCTGGATTTTTGTTCTTTTGTTGTTGTTGTTGTTTTCCTTTTCACTATTATTATTATCATCATTATTATCATAATTATTATTAGTGGTATTATTTTATTTCAATTATTAAGCTGTTTTTATCTCAACCCACCAGTTTTCTCACTTTTACCCTTCTGATTCTTTCCCCCATCCCACCAGGAGTGGGAGGGGGAGAGAGCAGCTGCGTGGTGCTTGGTTGCTGGCTGGGATTAAACCACGCCACAGTCCCAAATGTTTCAAATGTATAAATTGTTTCTCAGTATCAAATATAATGTTTTTTAAAAGGAAAATAGTATTTCTTTTCTTCTGCTGCTAACCCGTGCATAACGTATTGCACAAAGGAGATACTCTTTTTAATGAAAGGGTGATATTAGAAGCTGCATCTAAAAGTATCAAATCAAACTTCAGATGTCACCAGAATGGCACTAAAATTGCAAAACCTAACCACCCTGATCTAACTGTTAAGTAAGACTCTCATATGTTATGTTTGGAATAATATGGGTATAGTGATGAAATTACAGCATAACTAGGTTTTGTTTCTGATTTTCCTGAAGGAACTGATAGGTTCAGAGCTTCATCGTTTCCCCTCAATTATAAAATGCCCAAGAGTATTTTAAAATTAGGAGCCCCAAAATTAGAATTCTAAACAGAACAGGTAAATTGAATATTGCAGGATGGAGTTATGGATTGGCATTTCATGAAGATTTTCCACATGCTCTGAAAGAATCATTTAATCATAGAATAATTAGGGTTGGAAGGTCTCTGTGGTGCTCATCTGGTCCAGCTTCAAAACTGGATCAGGTTAGCTGGGCTCTGCTCGTTGATGTTCTGAATATCTCCAAGGTTGGTGACTCCACATGTCTCTGGGCAAATATTCATGGGAATTGAGTAAGAGCAATGTGAACGTGACTCCCTAGTTTTATCTAAAAATGCCCAGCCTACCTGAGCCTGCAAGCTGCCTGCATAGAACATAGAACACCTTATGACATAGAACACCTTATGAGTCTGAGAGGAGTGTTTTGACCCGCATCACTTGTGGATCGTTGATTCCCACTACTTCATGCTGGGATGGCTGGTTAGATGCATACCAGGATAACTCCATAGTCTTAGACTGAAGAGTCACTAGTAACTGCTCTTTTTCACAGCTGGTATTTGCTTTACAAGAATCCAAATCTGTGCCAGCAGAGTTGTCTGATGATGGTACAACCTTGGTGGGCGAGTGTGGTACTTAAACCATTCAAGAACCATACAGCCTCAGCTGCCTTGCAGTCAAAACAGCTGCTTCTGAGGAAGGTGAAGGATTAATTTTGAATTTATAGGGTGTTGCTTGAGTTCATGAGCTTCAGTGTAGTTTATGGAGTTATCACTGATATTTATAACAGAAAGCTTTTGCTGTTGTTTATACAGATAGGTTATTGCCCAAACGATTGTCTCCATTTTTAAAAGTTTGAATTTAGCTTACTGGTCTAGGTCAGGGATCTCAAGGCTACAAGAACAGATTTTTGGCTGTATAATATTTAAATTGAGATGCATGTTTATGCAATTGTTTAAATTAAGGGTCTCATTGCTTTAGATGGAAAGAAAACAAAAATATGTAGGATAAAGTTTTGGCCTCATTAAAATCAATTGGAATTTTCTATAATTTGCTTCTAGGTTTTTTTTAAGGATTTTGTCTGTAATACTGGAGTAAAACACAATCCTGAGGCATAAAATCTAGTCTCCAGGCTTTTACCTTTGGGGTAAAAAGAAAGTTAAAAAACAAAGCCAAGGATAATCAAAGGTAGGACTTTGTTAGTATTAAAAGGGAAAGAGGCATTTATTGAGAAGCAAGGACCGTAATACTCTACAGGCAGGTTCTTTCCAACTCCAGTGAGCTTTAGAGCCAGCCTTGTTTCCAATACAAAGAGGGCATGTTGTGTGTAGACAAGGATTTCGGGAATACACTCTGAATAAAATCCTAAGCCCCCTTTCTCCGAAAAGCATTAAGCACAAGGTATTAAGAAGAAAATATGTTTTAAAAATGGAAAAACCATTCACAGACAGGTATACTTCAAAAGAAAGTAAGTCCATTATGACCTGGAAAAGGATTAGCAATTATTTATAGATCTCAAAGTGTTTGAGGCAGTTCTGAGATTACTGTTTTTGTAATGTTGTTAGAAATGACTTTGTAGAAAGAAAACTCTTTTGAAATATGAATATGAGAAAGACAAAATTAAAATGCAGTTCAGGTATATTTTTGGTTTTGCACCTGTCATATTTTGAGCCACCCTGCAGCAATATATATATATAGGGTAAAATAGTTCATGAGAGAATGTTTGTGAATTTTAATGATGGCTTCAGGGTTTTCATGACCTATCAGCTCTGGAAATAATACTACTGGTTTGTAAAAATTTTCAGTAAAAGTCATATGACAATAATAATGGTGGGCTATCTGTAGAAAGAGAAAATTGATTAAAAATGTATGAAATGTTAAGCACTGACCTTGGTAAAACTATGAGTTTTGGCCCCAGATCAAGAGATTTTCAGTGATTCAAAGCAATAACTGTTGGACAAATATAGTGTATTTTACAGCTGTAATTTGAAAACAGCATGTGGCAGATTGGCATAATTTATGCCAAAGTGTATTTTTATTGCATAACTCATTACTGTTTCCAGTGGGAGCCAAGAACCACCTGCGTAGGTACGACTCAAAATCCAAGTAGTTTCCTATCGATTGTCTTAGGTACATAAATAGCTTTGAAACTCTAACCCATTACATGCCGTTGTCTTGTGACCAAGAAAAAGCTGTTTTCTTTTGGAGGGTGAGTGCATGCATGTATGTTAATGACAAAAATGAATGAGAAGGTTGGAGATTCTCTTAAGGAGACAATTTCCTTCCAAAAAAGTTCATGGCGGGCGTTTGGGTGACTTCTGAGTTGTGCAGGTTTTTTTTCGTTGTTGGTGTGATGGTTTTTTCTCTATGAAGGAACCAACAGAATAAAGCTGTCCATATTGAAAGAAAAGATTTGACATGGCAGACAATGATTGTCATGTATTTATTGTTACGAAAGCGCTTGTCTTCGGCGAAATAACTGATGCCAAGAATATTTTGAAGTCAGTCCTAGATTGCTACTGGCATTAGGTGAAAGTGTGAAATAGATGACCCTGCACTCCTGGATCAATGGCAAGGTGTCAAATGACTACCATGCAACGATGTTGCTTCTTTAAAATCCTCATCCATATTCTTTACTGTGGATTTCTCTCAATCAACTTCTGTATTGGGCTTTATAAATCCTTCAGATCTGTCCTTATTTTGTGTGATCTTGAAAATTAACCAGCGCAGTGAAAGGAGAATTTGGGTCTGAAGCAACTAAGGTTGGTCTTGAATTGAGCTGAATAGTCAGACGTTTTCTTTACCAGTCACTGAAGTTCTTACGTAGTAGACTAAAAAAAACAGTCTCATGGGCAAATGTATAAACTTTCTCAGTAATCAAAGGTGTGAAAAAGGACTTTGCTAATCAGAGATGTAACAAATCTCTTCATAATATACTGTGCACTGCTGTCAACAAACAGCTGCAGCTCATTACATTGGTGTATTTGTTAATGCCTCTGCAGCATGTTTTCAAACAAAATCCAGTCAATTACTGTAGATAGATTTATCATGACTATGTGAAATATTCAGCAAAACAGTATTCTCTCAGATGAATGAACAGACTTTAAGTGACTTAAAAATCTGTCTTTCTGTCAGCAGAAAAAAAAAGATCGAGGTACTTTGCTTATGGAATGTTATCTATTTAATTTCTTTTGTTATTAATAATAGAGTGTCTTTGTGAACATAGTGTTTTAAAAATTATGTTTGAGGTATTTAATGGGAACAAAATACAACCTTGATTTTATGACAGTAATCACTTTTAGAAGTGTAAATTAATGTTTCCATAAAAATTTGACTTAATATGGCACTTTTGAAAGGACTGATGTGTGGTAGAAATCCATCTATGTGTATTTCTCTCTAGAATAAAGTGGGTTAATTCATACATTCGGGAAAATGTGGGAAGTTAATGGCACAATTCAGAATTAAACCTAGATTCAGGCCAATGTATTATTTAGTGACCCATTGTTTTCTCCAATAGGTGACTAAGTCTCATTCTGTTTGATTTTTAAAAAAATTCTTATTGTAGTACCTTCCAGGCTTTTAACACCTGATCCATATCATTAACCTGTTCTTCTTGAAGCTTGTTTTCATATTGATTCTGAATTTGAGGATAGGAGATGATCAGTCGCAGATGGTCAATCTTGTCCCCTTTTACCAGTAGTACTCGTCAACATGCTTTAATGAATGGAGTCTTCTACTTTGAGCATTGCTTGATCAGTGCAATCTTGTAGAAGTTTGTATACAGTTTGAAAACGTGAAGACGACATGAAGAAAGGAGCAGAATACATAGGTTTTAGTTATATGGAATAAAAAAAAATGCTAGCTGTTGGAGGGTGATTAAGGTTATGCTCCAGGCAGCGTTTTCTTGTTAAATTCACTCTTTTGCCACATTATAAAATGCAGTGAAGGCAACAGAGAATTCAAGAGTTTCAATAAATCTGAAGTTCAAGCTCAAGTTTCTTGAAGCCTTAGAAGTACCGGTTTGTGTACACAATGCAGAATTTAAAACATAAATATAGACTTTGATATTCCAGTACCTTGTTGGTTTAAATAAGAATAATAAAATCATACACTAATTGAATTGTTGCTAATCAAAGCGATTTGGGTTGTTTATATTCAAATTCCTTTAATTAGGGCGGGTTATTTTGATACCAGGCCGGTTAGCTCAGTTGGTTAGAGCGTGGTGCTAATAACGCCAAGGTCGCGGGTTCGATCCCCGTACAGGCCATTTTTTTGTCAGCAAAACCACTACCCTGGACTTTAGAAAGGCAGACTTTGGACTGTTTAGGAGTCTGGTTGACAGAGTCCCTTGGGAGGCAGTCCTGAAGGGCAAAGGAGTCCAGGAAGGATGGATGTTTTTCAAGAAGGAAGTCTTAAAGGCATAGGAGCAGGCTGTCCCCATGTGCCGAAAGACGAGTCGGGGGGGAAGAAGACTGGCCTGGCGGAACAGAGAGCTTTGGCTGGAACTCAGGAAAAAAAAGGAGAGCTTACCACCTTTGGAAGAAGGGGCAGGTGACTCAGGAGGACTACAAGGATGTTGTGAGGTTATGGAGGGAGAAAATTAGAAAGGCGAAGGCCCAGCTGGAACTTAAACTGGCCACTGCAGTCAAGGATAACAAAAAATGTTTTTACAAATATATCAGTGACAAAAGGAGGGCCAAGAAGAATCTCCCTCCTTTATTGGATGCAGAGTGAAACATCACCACAAAGGATGAGGAGAAGGCTGACGTACTTAATGCCTCCTTTGCCTCAGTCTTTAATAGTCAGATTGGTCATCCTCAGGGTTTTCAGCCCCCTGAGCTGGGACATGGAGATGGGAAGCAGAATGAAGCCCCAATAACCGAAGAGGTAGCAGTTAGTGACCTGCTACTCCACCTGGATGCCCACAAGTGTATGGGGTGAGATGGGATCCACCTGAGGATACTGAGGGAGCTGGTAGAGGAGCTTGCCAAGCCACTTTCCATCAGTTATCAGCAGTCCTGGCTAACCAGGGTGGTCCCAGTTGACTGGAGGTTAGCAAATGTGACACCCCTCTACAAGAAGGGCCAGAAGGAGGATCCAGGGAACTACAGGCCTGTCAGCCTGACCTCGGTGCCGGGGAAGGTCATGGAGCAGATCATCTTGAGTGCAATCATGCAGCACATACGGGACAACCAGGGGATCAGGCCCAGCCAGCATGGGTTTATGAAAGGGAGTACTGCTTCGCTAACCTGATCTCCTTCTATGACAAGGTGACCCACTTAGTGGACGAGGGAAAGGCTGTGGATGCTGTCTACTTGGACTTTAGTAAGGCCTTTGACACTGTCTCCCACAGCATTCTCCTGGAGAACCTGGCTGCTCACAGCTTGGATAAGTGCACTCTGCGCTGCGTTAAAAGCTGGCTGGATGGCTGAGCCCAGAGAGAGGTGGTGAATGGAGTCAAATCCACTTGGCGACCGGTTCACAAGTGGTGTTCCCCAGGGCTCAGTGTTGGGGCCGGTCCTGTTCAATATCTTCACTGATGATCTTGATGAGGGAATCGAGCACACCCTCAGTAAGTTTGCAGATGACACCAAGCTGGGTGGGAGTGTCAATCTGCTGGAGGGTAGGAAGGCCCCACAGGGCGACCCGGACAGGCTGGATTGTTGGGCTGGGGCCAACTGTATGAGATTCAACAAGGCTCAGTGCCGGGTCCTGCACTTGGGTCACAACAACCCCATGCAACGCTACAGGCTTGGGGAGGAGTGGCTGGAGAGCTGCCCGGTGGCAGAAAAGGACCTGGGGGTGTTGGTTGACAGCTGAACATGAGCCAGCAGTGTGCTCAGGTGGCCAAGAGGGCCAATGGCATCCTGGCTTGTATCAGGAACAGTGTGGTGAGCAGGACCAGGGAGGTGATAGTGCCCCTGTACTCGGCACTGGTGAGGCCACACCTTGAATACTGTGTTCAGTTTTGGGCCCCTCACTGCAAGAAGGACATTGAGGGGCTGGAGCATGTCCAAAGAAGGGCAATGAAGTTGGTGAAGGGCCTAGAGAACAAGTCATAGGAGGAGCAGCTGAGGGAGCTGGGGTTGTTTAGTTTGGAGAAGAGGAGGCTGAGGGGAGACGTTATTGCTCTCTCCGACTACCTGAAAGGAGGTTGTAGGGAGGTGGGGGTTGGTCTCTTCTCCCAAGTAACAAATGATATGACAAGAGGAAATGGCCTCAAGTTGTGGCAGGGGAGATTTAGATTGGATATTAGGAAAAATTTCTTCATGGAGAGAGTGGTTAGGCATTGGAACAGACTACTGCCCAGGGAAGTGTTTGTCTCCCCATCCCTGGAGGTATTTAAAAAACGTGTAGATGTGGTGCTTAGGGACATGTTTTAGAGGTGGACCAGGCAGTTAGGTTAACAGGTTGGAATCGATGATCTCAGAGGTCCTTTCCCACGTTAACAATTCTATGATTCTACGATTCTGTGAATTCTTTCTTGTGTTTGAAGTTCATAAATGTTCAGAATCTGCCTCAGATTTAAATAAATATATATATATGAACTCTTCTGTATTTCTGAAAAGTGAAATGAATAAGAATTTATTGTCAAAAGCTAGTGAAAACAGTGAAGTTAGATGGTTTATATGGTTGCATTTTGCTGGTAGATCTGTTCCCATCTTCTTCCTTAGAGTTGGGCAGGCATCCCCTGTTGCACAATAGTGGCTCTTCTCTCTGAAGCTCTAATAGCAATAGATTACTTGGTGATGGAAATAGATTACTTATCAACAGATTGGTTAGTGTTGGAAAAATTGTGGTAACCATATTCATCAGAGAAGACATGGATGCCAGAAATAATATTAGTTATCTCATGTTGCCTGAATGAAGGAGTAATCTTAGGGCAAGGCTAAAAGGTAACATTCTGGAGGTCATTTAATAACAGAGTTTGGAGATGTGTGTGTTAATTGTACCACAGTTGTACTGCTGTCATTCAACATACCAGTATGGAATAATTGAAACTGCAGATTTTCATGCTTTCCTCTGTGGGATGTTTTTTCTGCGTTCTTTAGTTATTTGCCTTTCTTCAAATATACTGAAAATTTCCTTTCCAGTACTTGGTGTGTTTTCTCCAAAAAAATTATGTAGTTACATTCTTCAAGGTTCCTTTTTTCCAGTTCACACTTTGCTGTCTAGAATCCAATGAAATATTCTGAGTTGTTAAGACTTAGTTTTCTGATTTTCTTTCTCTTATCGTTCATCTTTGCAAGGCAGAGAGCTCTCACTGCTGTGGCCTTAAGCTAATTCTAATGCAGATACTGCATGTGAAAATCTATTGTAAATAAGAACGTTTTTAAGAACCTGAAAGAATAAACTGCGAAGCCGTTGAGCCATTAATTTTGAGATGCCATGTAGTACATATTGTTTCCTACCACCAGTTAACAGAACAGTTCTATGGTGCCTGAGACTTGAGGAATGTTTATTCATTTTAGTTCCTCGCCCCCCTGGGGCTCCTCATTCTTAGCAGCTTCTCAGTGCAGCAGCAACTGAGTTCTGGACAAAACTGAAGCGCAGTTTATGTGGACTTAAGCGCTCTTACTGGTGGAGTTCTGTGAACCTCATAGTTCTCTTCAGGTGCAGCAAAATCCAAAATCCATTAAGTATCACCATGTACAATTCACTGAAGTGAACTGCTTTGATATACTCCAGAAAGTATATTTTCTTAGTCTCATTTCTTTTCTGTGAAAGGCCTGTCTAGCTGTAGGAATTCTTCATATCTTTTCAATGGAAATGCATTTGTCAATGATGCAAGATCAAGAAATCAATATATCAGTGTACAGCTGGGCTAAATATTGTAAATGATCCATTAACAAAGAGAAAAAGACATCTTTGAACAAAAATTAATTTTGTCTTTTACCCAGTTTATAACTTTGCATCTTTAGTGAAAAATCAGGCCATAATAAAAGCTTGAAAAGCCTCTATCCCCAACTGTCAGGAGAAGAAAGGTAGTATTTTCCTCAATCTACTTTAATTTGCTGGCTAATGTCCAACACTGAAAATGGTTTGAACATTTTATTACTGATCTCTTGGTTTGGGAAATCTGTACCTGCCCTTTAATGTTTTTATAGTGTGTGACAAAACTAATCTACAGAATTACTTGTATATTAGTACATTAAGTATGGATGGATCTGATGCTCTATATTGCATTGAGTTGGAGTGAGGGACCTTATGACATTTGTAACTTCCACTGAAAACAGAGACAGTATTTTCATGGACTTTGCTGGGAGTTTAGTACAAATATTTAGGCTTAGTGTACTCTTAAATATAGTTATATTGACATTCATGTTTCTGGGAGGCTAGCTATTCCTAAAGTGATGTATTTATTGGTAAAAAAGATTGTGAAAAGATCTCTGCTTTCTAAGTGATTGACCAAGGTAATCTCTGTCTGAGAAATGCATTATAAGGACTTTATATAGCTGTATCTGTTAGCATGAGAACTAGGAGATCACGAACTCAGGAACTGAACAAGCTTATAGTGAATTTCTTAAGTAGGAATCAAAACTTCATGCCAACTATAAAAACAAATAATATCCAGAGCATCATCATATAGGAGCGTGGACAAGACAGGCCAAGCTGCTAACCAAAACTGGTCTCAAATTCTTTGAGTGCTTTGAAAGTTGTTTAAATAATATTTTCTGTTTATTTTATTAGTTTTTGTGGTAGAGATATGGAGGATTTTCAACTAAAAATTAAGATTAAATATTAAAATGCTTCTTTCTGCCATTGTGGTTTTTTTTTTTTCTCTAAAGTGAAAAATTTACCAAATACATTTCAACAAAATATTTAAACTTATTTTAGTGTGCTTTTTTAATGTAAGCTAATGCCCTTGATTCTCATATGCTTTTTCTTTCTGCTTTTCACATGGACATTGCAGTCTTTTTCACATAATTCTAAATAAAATGGACTGTTACTTTAATGGAATTACTTTAATCAAAAAACACAGGATTACCAGAAAAAACCCGCACAGTTCATTTTATTAATGTCCTATTTAAAATTTTTAAAACAGAACTTAATTAACATGTAACTAAACTAAGTAAAGATGTACTTATTCTTGTTAGAGATTGCTGACAACAATAATATCCATCTGTAATATTTTTTCTCCCTGCTGCCTGGCAAAGGGATAGCTAAATAAAAGAACTAGTTCCTTCTATGAAAAAAGGAATACTTAAGAGAGTATTTAACTTCCCAATTTCTTTAATTTGTTATTTAAGAGTAACCTCTATACGTTCATTAAACTTGCTTTGTATAGCCATCCTATTTCAGATTCAAGGTAGGTGTCTTAGCCCATTTTTTTTTTTTTTTAAATATGTCTTCAACAACTGCAGAAAATGTTGTCACTAATTTTCAAGGCCTTTTTTTACCATGGAACTGAATAGGATGACATTTCTCTGAAATACTCAATGCCATTAACTCATTAGACTCATTTATTTCAGGGAAATTTGTTTGGTACCACTAATCTGAAAGTAGCATGGCATACAGAATGCATGAGTCTGGAGAGACAAGAGGAGAAACAGACAGACATTTTTCCTGTTTTCCTGTAAGTATACTTCCTCATACAACTAAGAATGAGTAAAATGATGAATGAAAGGGAGTGTTTTATGAAGCTGAAAACAAAGGCAGTGAAGTCTTTTAAGTAGGTTCCAAGAAAAGTGGAAAAATAACACTGGGAAAAAATGGAAATAGTAAGACCAAGGATTGCTTTAAAGAAAGAGTGGCTAGGAGGTTAAAGCAGAAGAGAAAACCTCTATTTAGAACACAAACAATTTCAAGAAAAAGAGATGAAATTCTGAGACTTGTTTCTAAGGTATTGGCTAAAACAAAAAATACATTTTGATAACTTTATTATATAAAATTGTATCTGGAAAATATGTATTTTAATAGTCTGTAAAAATACCAATGGTTATATTCTGTTAGGTGTCCCAAGATTTTCAGACGTCCTCGAGCAGTTTCAGGAAATGGAATAAATATAAAGTATTTCTTCTTTTGGAGCCAGGAACTAGCCCCTATTAAATTGTATGTACATCATCAAAAATATTCCAGCTCTTTAGGGTGTTGAAAACTCATTAGAGAGATGCACATCCACCTCTTCTCATAAGGTTTCAAGTCTCTCATCAAAGAAAAGTCAACTTACCTTGATGATCTCTTTGGGAAAAGTTGTAGGAACTGTTCATGTAGACTTGCCAGAAGAAGATCTCTTTCCTGAGTAGCTTCTGATCAATGCAAAGCTTTTTTTACTGCTTTTTTAAGGTAACCTACCCATCTAATAGGGGTGTTCTTGAAGGGCACCAGGTTTGGCTAACTGTGTGAGCGAAAGCCTTCTGAAAACGAATTAAGAGGCTTTTAAAAGCACAGTGAAATAGCAATACTGAATAGAGTCCTTTTAGCATTAAATAAAACATTGAAATTACGTGTATTCTAAGGTCTCAATGTTTTCTAGAGTAACAATATGTACACCTTGAAGATCAGCAATTACGTGAAAAGAAATACCAAAATAACATTTGCCATTCCATTGACGCTAGTGGGTGCCAACAGTAAAAGATAGTGTGAAAGGAACTGAAGGAAACAAATGGAATTTACTTAAAGTTTCTAAGAAGTATCAGTGACTGAAATATGTTTCACTTTCATTGTTCTCTAAAGAGTAAGAAGTTAAAAATTTACACAGGTCTGGTGCAGAAAAACAGTATGTATATCTCATTTACAAGACAAAATGATATAAACAGTTCTGCAAAATCCAAGACCATCAGGCAATACCTCAGGCCAGATTCTCAAACAAGTGAAAACAAATGACTGCAGGGAAAAAAAAAGTCACACCAGTAAATTCAGTTCAGTACAACTCAGCCAGCTTCAATAGCAGTTACAGCATATTTCAGGTCATAAGGTGGATATATGGTAGAAAAAACAAGGAAAAGTGGTTTGTTTTTTCATTTCCCTCACCTCTATAATTTAATTTTTCAAGTCACTGCAAAGATCAACCAACAGGATTTTGAATAGATGACTAATCACAAATGGGTGTCCAGAACATGGTGCCATCAGAAAGTAAAGTTCTTCCTGTATAGAGGATTCTTTCCCTGTTTAGTTTTCTTTGGTTGACAAACTGCTGTGTCACATAGTCCCCATCGTCTGTAATAGCTGTCCTTGCAAGCTGACTTGCAGCTTTCACTTTCTTCCTCTACTGATGCACCTGGGCCCAGTTCTGCAGTGGAGTCGGACCATGCAGCTTTTGAAATAACATGACTCTTTGCAAAGCTCTTTGATACCTGTGAGAATTGTTGGCTTTCTCCTTTCCAGCTTCTGTTTTTTGTTGTTCTGAAAACTGCTGTGTCATCACTGTTTCCTGATCTTTTGTGAAATTAGCATCAACCTCCTGCCTCCATCTCTGGTTGGAGGATTAATTAATGTTCATTATTCGTGTGCAGTGGCAGTGCTTCTGCCAGCCCAACACTGACCTCTAGTGAGTAGAGTCTTACGTTGCAAGTGCAACATGAAGCTCAAGACTCTTGGGAGACAGAGGTTGGCAGAAGAGGAAAAAAAGGAAGGCTGCTAACAGTGTAGTAAGCACCTAATTCTGCCATCAGACTCTTAGAAACCTTTGCGTTTGAATGTATAGGGTGTTCAGCTTAAGTCGATCAAGTGCATATGCTTTAGCTTTTTTTGTTGTTGTTGCCTTGAACTGTTTCTATATTTGCTGTTACCCACTCAACCAGTATAAAAGAAGCACAAAACATTTTTTGATTAATTAGCATCTTTTCTGTGAGCATCTTAGTGTGTTAGCCTACTTTCACTGCTTGTCTTTTAAATTATGTGAACAGCAGGAGACTGAAGCAGGGTTTAAGGCGCTTGTTCAGGGTCGCATTAGAGCCAAGATTGCTCAGTTATTACTCCTCTCCTCAAAGCCAATCTGTGCTTGTTCCTTTCTGAAAACATAGGGATGTTTGGGTAGTTGAAATTACAATGCAGACTTCTGTCCAAGGGGGCATGTTCAGAGATCTTAAAATCAATTTCACATAAACTGATGAATATTAGTAATAACCTTAAATAATAAATTTTAATTAACATTGAATATTAATCCTGAAATTAGTTTTACTTACTGAGAGGTTTTATTAGAACCAAAAATGTATCCGTTAAGGCCCAAAATTTACATTAACTTCAAAGCAATACTGCAGGCCATTTGTAATAATTCTAGATTGCATTTTCACCAAGTGACCCAGTAAATACATACATATTAGAATTGCAGCACTTTGTTGTAATCTATCTATAGTGTAAAGTATGAAGAAATTAATAAATAACGGACTGCACAGATGCATTTCCTTCAGCAGATGCATGCCTTATTGTAAGGTCTCTTTTTGAATTTCTAAATAACCCTAGACCATGTAGCAAGAGCAGCAAAACAAAGTGATGCCCACTATGCATCAGAAGTTGTTTATTAATTTTCCTATCAAAGAAAAAAGCCGGAGAACTTATCAACAGTCATTCTGAGAGGGCTTTGGTGTAACATGGTTTCCGTCACTGTGATGTAAACATTTTTGCAGACTAAAGTAGTTTCCTTCTGATTATTGGAAAATGTACTTTGATTGGCAAACTTTGTTTAGAGAGTCATTTGCATACATAATGCTTTATGTTGTCTTTGCCATGGCTTTGGATATAAGTTCTATTTTTCTGATCTGTGTAAAATGGATAAAAGCTGAAGTGATAGCAAATGCTTCCATTAAATGAATTTATTTTTCCTCTTGGAATGTGAATGCCAGCTGGTCACTGTATTTCTAAACACACTGTTTAAGTCAGCAGAAAAGGAAGACAAACTGTCCTAGAGCTGACAGTATCAAAACCATCAAAACAAAAGTGAAATACTTGTCCTGTTCTGATTAGTGCTGTGTTCAGTACAGAACATTACTGTTTAAATGTCTGTTGAAATCACATCAATGGGCCTGATCTGACCATCTCAGTCTCTGTAAATAACACATGTCTGTATCATTAATTGGAATTCGAAGTCATTAACTGAAGGAGCAAATACCTTCAGTCCCTATGTTGAACTTATCCTCCACCCATATTCCAGATTTAGTCTGGATTCACCTGACCTACAGTCATTTTTCATAAGTGCTTTCCCTGTCAAATCATAGATATGTACTGGTCACAAATTGGAATGGGGAAAGGTGTCGTCAAGGAAAGATCATGGTTGTAAGACTTTCTTAGCTTCTAAGACAACTAATTCAGCCTCCAATGTATTTTCTGTCTGGTCCTAACTAACTGCTGAGAAAGAGAACCTTTGGGAATGAGCTCCATAAGTCATTCTAGCACCTGCGTTAATCAGCATTCGTATCTCTGCATGCTCTCCAAGCAGTTGGGCACTATATAAACCTATTCAGAAAGAGCATAATGAAATGCAGCTCAGTGGTCAAAGGCTTAAGGTACAATGTATTCAAGATTCACCAGGTCTTTTAGGTTTTCCACTGAAATATACTTAACTTACCGACTCCTTAGATGTCAGATGTCTTGAAACTTTTTGAAATCGCAACAAGGGAGTGTTTCAGTGATGGACATTGAGGCATGGTCTCTTCCAGCATTATGGAATCCCTTAAGAATCTTTTAATGATTTCAGAGTGGGCTGTTACCTGCTGGTTGAGAGAATGACAAGAACTGAGAGGCAAGAACTCTTCCCTAAGCCTTTCTAGCATATCATAATGGCTGGACACTATGCTCCATGCACAGTATTTTTCGTGACTCCAGTTTGCAGGCATCTAATTTCCTCTCCATTGTCCTGAGCATAAGTATGTAACAAGGGACTGTGGATTGCAACAGACAGCATGGGCACATATGCCCTACAGAAGTCACCATTCCAGAAACTGTATTCTGTTTGTATATACCTCTCAAGTACCAAAACCTATTTACAAATGTAATGAAAGCATTTAGGCACATTGGCAATTGGTAGAATTTAGGCTAAGTAGCCATGCAGTTTTTAAAGTGGGCTTAGTCTTTTAATTTGCCGAGACGCTTGGTACTATTACCTGTTAACTCATTATCTGCATGCTATGTTGAAAATAGCTTGCCTTGGTATCTCTAAGCTGTCTTGTATTTTGTGTGGTTTTGTTATTTGAACTTTCTAATAACATACTAGTCATTTTAAATTTTTTTTAAAACTTTATTTCAGGTATATGATAGGGTCAATTTAAACTAAGTTAAAATGTAAATATAGTAGGTCAAGTCCTTAGCTGTCTAGTTGGCATACCTCCATGAGAAGCAGTGGCACTTTGCCAGCTTACACTGTGGGGGGATATCTGGGCAAGGTTAGTGAACTAATCTTCTTGATTGTCCCCTTAATCCTCTTATCTTTCCACTTACAAATTTTATTTGCTAAAGGTATTCATATTTTATATGCTTATATAATAGCATTTCTCAAAAAAAAAAAAAAACAAAAACAAACACTGTAAATAGTCTAGCTACTTTTATCTTCTTTGTTTCCAACATAAACCCTAATTCAATCTCTGAAGAACTGCCTTCTAGAAACACTAGTTTATGGAAGCATATAAATACAAATCTTGGCAAGTCCTTTTATTTTGTACTACTCACCAGGCAATAAGGTAACAGAAGAACGCCTGTGGTCACCTAGTTGGAAAAGAACTTTCTTTAGAACACCACCACAGGGGTAATAATATACCGTGACTGCATTGTAAAAGTGACCTCAAAATGCTTTTTTTTATTTAAGGCTCATTTTGGTAGGAGAATCAATCACTTTCATCACACTTTTACTGTTCTTCACTCCTAAATGTACATGGAAAGTTTATCGTTAATACGTTTGAAATATGCAGAAGCACTGAAGTCTCTGGTTTCTAGGTGATTACAGGTTTACAATTTTGTCTTGTGTACAAAAGCAATGTAAGTATTGGATATCTTAACCAACTAGGCTCCTACTCTTAAGGAAAAAAAAAATGCTGTGATAGAAAGAGAGGAAAATTAATAACAAATTTGACATTTTGAATTTGTTTTATAATAGACTATTTTCAGGAAACCTAAAATAATGATGATTGAACAGCAGCATTGTATGCAGTTTAAATCCTCCTAAAGATGAAGGTCAACATGGGATTCTGAGAAAAAAAAAAGACAGATTAAATGTTTTGAACATAAAATGTAGTTGATAATGAAATCTATAAATGGAAACCTTTTCTGTGTTGTATAATGCTAACACATGACATTTTGCTGTCCATATAACCTTTAGCTTTTCTGTCAATATTATTGTGCTGCACTGATTTCAGAAAAGGCATTAAACAGTGTCAGAATGAAAGGCATGTTTTAATAATAAAGCAATTATTATCCCTTTATGATATAGAAGTATAATAGGTTTTTAATGTATTGAATCAAACACTATCTGCTTCAATAACTGTGTTGCTAAAACTCTGATCTATAATTTATTAAGAATGGAAGAAAATTTGATGTCAGGAATGTAAACTAAGTACTACAACAAACATTTGTTGCAAATAAGCACAGATATTCAGCAAATTGTGACTTGAAGGGTCCAAGTATTAGCATCAACCTAAGGGTTGATGTTTATTTTATTTTTAAGTTGAAAGCAAGCTGAACTTTCAGATTTATAAAAAATAACTGGTCGAACAGCAGCATCAGAAACCACATACTAGAGAATGCATAAGCATTATTTACGAGACATTCTGTTCAACGATCTCATGGAACTGTCCACTTAAAAAAGAACTTGTGATATCATTTCCAAATGCAAGGCATGATCTCTGAGTAATTAAACAAAATCTTTTCAAGAGTCAGTCCTTCTGTCTTGTAGCTTTCCTTTTTTTTATCTTTATCTTTGCTTCCAATGTGTAATATGTATGCCAATTTGTAGAAGGATGTTAAATCGTTTTTAAGTTGTAGGCCCAACTTTGCCTAAGCAAATGTTTGTGACTACAACTTTTAATATTCAGAAGTATATGAATCTTTATGCTTGCAACTGAGTATTGTGCAGTTTGTCTGATCTGTTTTAAAAGTTTTATTTAAAAACATGATTAACAGCAAGAATAAAATTTTCTGGCAATTTTAGATGCCTTTTAAGAAATCTTGCTTCTGTGTTGCTGACACCTTAACCAAACTATGCAATTATAGTAATATTAGATATTATTTAAGGGACTGATTGCAATGATTAGAGGAGTCCGAAGTTTTGATAGCCATATATTTGTACAGAGCAAACTTCAACTTTGTTGTAAAACTAACATCATGGCATTTTGTGTTCATTAGGCTATTATGACTGAACAGAATTCTTCTTGAAACTAAAGGTCCGGACTCTGCAGTGACATGAATCCTATGCGTTGCAGAGCAGCTAGAGCAATTTCTGCCTCTTGTTTCTAGCCTGATATAAAAGAAAAAGGAAGAATAGTAAGACATTACATGTAATAAATACATATGTTGTATTTATTTTTTTGTATTGAAAAAAATACTTAACAAATGATCAAGCAGATTTTAGAGTAACATGCCAAAAGCAAAGATAAATTCACAACAGAAGGCCCTCTCTTGCTGGGTGCTGTGATATCAATGAGAATAGTGTAAAAAGCAGTGGAAGGAAATCGCTTCAAGGGTTTGCACTAACTTTCAATTAGGGACGTTTTTATTACACTGCAGGATATAGCTAACAGTGGCTATTGTTAACCTCACCTCATATTCCTGCCATTTGTTTGAACGGAATGAATAGCAAACAGAGTTTATGAAGACACGAGAATAGGTCCTGTTTTTGTCAGCTAAGCTGTGTAGATACAAGAATCTGCCAGGGCAGATCATCTCGCAAAATGAACCTATATGGTAGATCATCTGAGGATATGTCTGCACTGTAATGTACCGGAGAAAAAACTGAGCTAGTGTTAAATGAGTTTCTAATAGAAATAGTCTAGCTGTGGCAGGATGGTAAATTATCTTCACACAGAGCTGGGCTATTACAAATAGGTTTCTACTACCAAAACCAACTATTGATTATGTGTACTGTGCAGAGGGGCAGGAGACCTCAGTGCTACATCTGAGCTTGAGTTAGGACTGCAGTGGTAGGACATCTTGTTCTGCCACCTGCTCCAGGGGAACCTTAAAGTCCAGATTTTCTGAGCCAGAGCTTTAGATTTATCTAAAACTTACTGTACTTGGTCACTGAAGTAAACATCTTGGTGAAAGCTTAGTCCCTCCTGAGTTTGTTTTAGCTAGGTTTGAAAAATATCATTGTTTTGATTCAGCTATTTATAACACTGATGCAACTAGCTATTTTGTGAAGTAGTTTGGAAGATTAATAAAGGACTTACGAGAGGTTCTTCACTGCTCGTAAGTGCCAATTATTCACCCTTGTCATTAACAACCTCTTTGTAGAAACTGACCTTCCCTGCTTCTGAGACTTGATTCTGAGAGCGTTCTGATCCCACTAGCCATGACTGTAATTCATGTACCAATTCAAATGCGTGAAATTCATTTTCAAACTAAACTGGCAGCTGGGGTTCAAATCTGCAAAAACAGATGCTGCAAGGGCAAAAAAGCGACAGCAATTTTCTAGGATCATGCAGCACTAGACTGGCTAAAAAATGTTTATCATCAATGAGTTGATTTCAGAAAGTCTATTCTTTCTACTTTATACTGAGAGCTGTTTGGGGAATTTTAGTACAATCAAGCACGGTGGAATTGTCTGAACACTGAATATACCTCAGACTGGAGTGATAAAACAAATCTATATATAATTACAAATATTAAACGGGAACATTTCAGAAGATGCACAAGTAATGCTTTCATAAACTTGTTAGTTACAGTGCAAATGGAATGTAAACCTGTGTAACGAATTGGTCACACTAATTTATTTTACTGTTTCTAGAAGGAACTTACTTTTCTAAATCAGCTAAGACCATTTGCATTAAATTTCATTTTTGCAAGTTGCTGTGATAGTATCTGCAATGACACAGGTAATGCTGGCCTTTTAACCTCATAGTAGTTATGAAATGTACTTGTCTTACGTGTGCACATACTTTCTTCAGTGCATCAGCCAGAGCTTGTTCTTAATTTGGACAAATACTGTTCCTTCTACTCTGTCAAGACAGCTTCACTATGAATAATCTGCAGTAGCCAATTCAGCTTTATCTCTATGAACAATTTTTATAATTGCCCTTGATTAATTTGTGTACATCCTGATAAAACATTTCACTTATTCCTGCAATAAGCCTTTAAAAACTCTGAGCATCCTCTCTTCTAAAAAAACTACTACCTAGCTCCTTCCTTCTTCTAATTGACTTCTTTGGCTTTGGAACATGCCCTCTAGAAATTACAGTGCCCTAAACATTCCCTTTCCTTGATAAAACACTAAAATATGAAATGTTAAAAAATGGAGTCTGAAATACCATGCTCTTCAGAGGAGGAAGGATTTACAGCCTCCTTAAGAAGAGGCAGACAGCATAGCTTATGGCACCACAAAGTCCAAGGATTCGCAGTAAAACCCTTCCTAAACATGAATAGAGGAGATTCATATTCAGATGATTAAATGATTAGAGATGAGCAAAGTGTTCCATAGGAAGGGGATTTAAAAGATTGAATGTGCTTACTTTGGAGAAAAAATGCAGAGGATAAAAAAAAAAAAATGTGTATATAAAAAAAAAAGTAATGCTGTAGAGAAGGTAATTACTTTTTTTATGTACCAGTGATCTGTGTTTCCAGAACAGAAGAAAGATTTAATGAACTTGAGAAAGGGACATGTTTAAAATTATAGATGTAAATACTTGTTCTTTTTATAAAAAGCTCTAAGAATAGTTGATTTTAGCATTGTCATACATTTACTGAGTCCTAGACATAAGTTGGTATCAAAGCCTGCAAGGCTCAACTGTGTCATTCACAAATGATTCAATTTTTTGTTTGTTTTCATCTGGGATATTCACCCTTAGGTTTAAAGATAAAGTCAACCATTTGCTGGCACAGGTTGTTTTTTTTTTGTTTTTGTTGTTTTTTTTTTTCCACTGAAGTGTTACCATTGGAGGCAAAGTCACAGCATGTTTTGTTCTGGAGAAACAATCATTGTGTTCCAAAGATAGCCCTGTGGCATCCCTGCCAAGAAATGATTTCTCTGTGAGTATGCAGCTTGATTGGTTAGCAAATAAACAGAAAGATGCAAAGGACATATTACAGCCCCTTTTCATCTTAAAAATTTTCACTTGTTCATGTCCTTATGATCCAGGCAGCCTGACTGATTTTTGTCTGTTTCTTGCTATTTACTATGCACCTCAGATCCAAGCACGTGCACAATAAATCACTGCAGACGCTTAATGGAAGATCAGCTGAAGGTAGCAGAGTGGGCTTTAACTGCACAATGTATGAGTTTTGGAGATAGCACCTGAGTGGCAAAGAATTATATCTGTAATGCAGTCAAATTAAAACCAATATCTGTCAGGAAAAAAAGCAAAGAAACTATTTTCAACTGACAGCTATTGCTATGGTAAACTTGAGCTTTAAACTGTTTGCTGTTTCAGTTATAATGCCATTAAAAAAAAAAAAAAAAGAGAAAAACAAACAAACAAAAAACCCGAAACCCCCCACAAGCAGAATTTTGTAATAATGAGCATTTTTCCCAACGCTAAGATGCTTTTATTTTTCATCAAACTAGTAAAGTATTCACCTTAAAGCTCAGACAAGATCACAGAAAATATCATGCCTATTATTCAAAAGTTGAAGGAAGAGAAAATAAAAATAGTTCTGTGATCTTAACTATAGTGATTGCTGTTGCTTTCTCTATAGTTCAATGCAGACCTTTGTCAGAAACACAGGAATCTGGTTTACGAAAGAAGGCGTATTAGTAAGAACTTAAATGACTCAGGCTTTAAAGTAAGTGGATGTATTCAAATAAGAGATGAAATTTAATTAAAGCTGATGTTATTACTAGCTGCTATAATTCCATTTGTTAGCAGGAAAACATGAAGGAACTATATATAGCCAGATTGAGCAAATGTTTTATATAATTACTCTACATGCATAGTTAGAGGGTATAATCAGAATCACACGTTAAACATTGGAGTGTTGTATTTTATTGCTGGGGACAAGTGAAGCAAGACAAGACAGCCCTCTTCTGCTTCAGAAGCAAAACTTAGGTATCATCATGAGGTGTCAGATACTGTAGATATTCAGAATGTGACCGAGGAGGAGCACGTGACTCAGGAACATATGCTACCTTCACCAGTGCTTATGAAAAAATAGCTAAAGCTTCCTTAACATGTGTTTGTTTCCCCTTGTGGGCAAATCTCTGCTTGATAAATCATTTTATCATCTGCATTAGTAAAGTAGTGTTTAAAAAGAAAAAAGTTATACTTGAAGTATCTCTGATATGCCTGCTAGGATCCAGTAGTGAATGGTCATTATAACAAAAAATACATTCCTTCCCTAATTTTAGGCTTTCTGCAGCCTAAGACAGACAAGAATTCGTTGCTAGATCTGTTCCATGGAAGACTGACATTTTGAATAAAGTGGTTTCTTTTCAGAACAAAGGATTTTTTTCCCCAAATTTCATTTTTGAAGGAAATAAATGTAAAAAGTGTTTTGAAATTCTTAAAAGTAACTGAATTTAGGAGTCCAGATTGCAAGGTTCCTGGCTCAGCCATAATGACCAGCTCTCAGATCTAGCAGACCGATAAAATCAGCAGGATTTTATAGTCGTGGCTGGACAGAAAGATTAATAGCTAGAGAAGATTCTCAGATGAGATGCTGTAAAGCCAAGAACAAATCCTGTGAATCCTTGGTATAGCTGAGACCATGGGAGTTAATGAGTTCACACCTGCACAGCAGGGCTAGTGAATGTTAGGAATTCTCTCAGTGCTTTCTTTCTCTAAATCCTTAAGTGAAGTTTCTAGGGCTTCCAGACAGCATGAAAGTTTTGAAGCCTCATGGTCCATCACCTAAAGTTTGGGACAGAAGAGAGTTGTTTTGTGCTATGGATCTTTGAAGAAGTGGTGTCCCTGACTCAGATTCTGTCTTTTTGGCAGGACCACACAAGAGCTCAGGCTTATACCCAAATGCATTCCTGCCCCTAATGTAGGAGCATGAGGGACCACACCAGTGATTGGTCTTTCACTCAACATGCACGGTGGCGATGTTAAATCACGGCTGCCCATTATCGATCGCACTTTCATTACCATGTCTGTCTTGCAAAAATGCTAATTTTGGTGCACATGCACTTGTTTTATTTTTTAATCAATTTACATGAAAATAAGTTTTGAAGTAGAGATTTCAAATGCTACCAGCATGCTTCCAAGACAAACAGGTTAGAGACATCCCATTGAAACAAATATATAAAACCTGATTTATTTTTCTCTTAGAAGTTTAAATGCCAGATTTCATAGCTTGCTAGAGAAACTGTTTAGGCTCTCAAATCCTTGCTGCAGTGCTGTTTTTTAATTAGGTGATCAGATGAACTTCAAGGCTACATGAACTGAAAACTCTATAAAGTGCTTAAAAATGAATATTATTTCTGAAATCAATTGTGGTACAATAACTTATAGGTCTCATTTGAATATCTGAAGCCAATAGGATTTGCATATAAATCTATATTCTCAAAGTAAGGTGGGATCTGATTTTAGAACTCAAAACATACTGTGCAATAAAATTTTGTTGAAGTATCTTCTATATATTGAGGATACTATGAAAAATTTGAATCTAAATTTAGATCCATCAGTCTATCAAATTAACCAAATACAATAAAGTGTCGATACACCACTGTTCCATATTTGGTACAGTTTTTACCTTTGAGGATGCAAGGTTTTTTGCTTTCATTCACAAGTTTGTTGTTTTGGTTTTTTTTTTTAAAGAGAATTATCTTAGTTGTTAGCATCTTAGATGAGTCAAATATTTCACTCTCAATATATTTGATTCTTCTGCCTTGTCCCCGAAGTTTTTGCCCCAGAACTTACCAATCATGTCACCAAATGTTCTGTCTCTGAGAAAAAGGGTAGCTATTAAATTTGAAAGGTAATCCTGTCCATACAATCCCCTTAATCCCCACCATAAATAGAGCTAGAGGCACTCCCTGGGCCTGTAATTACCTCTGGGGTGTGAAACAGTCTAAGATCAATATAAAAATGTTCTAATCTTCTAAAGTAATAGTCCCAAACACTACAATTTAGTATTGTAAATGGCCTTATCCTGGGACGTTACTTTCTCCCAGGAGGCATTGGACATGACAGCACTAAATGGGAGTGGGGGCACCAGCTAGGGCAGCTTTCCTCTGAGCACAGCTGCACTGGTCTCATCAGCAGAATTGCTCAATTTCTCCTTGCCCAAGTGGTGCAGGTGACTTTCTTCTGGAGCTGCATGCCTCTGCAAATAAACCTTTGCTGCGTAGAGTCTGCCACACCCAAAAGACAATATATCTTTTCTGCTCAATATGGCTCCTTAGTAAGTATTTGTTAATACTGCATTAAGTCATATTTTCTGCAGATGCCCATTTTTAATCTACTCTGTTATGAGTCACTTTGCTCAGTATTTTAGATCTTGACTGTAGCTTTCTATTTATAGGTGAATTCCCTCAAGGCGTTAACTGTTTCTAAAGACCTTTTTTTACTTTAACACCATTCATACCTTTTACAGAAATACATTTCTCTGCATTTCTATTTGAAAAGAGTTCCATGCTAAAATACAGAACAACCAAGAATATTAAAAAGCATTCATTCTGATGAGTACTTCTCTAAACTGAAAAACAAGATGATACAAGATTTTATATTCTCTGCTTTCTGTTTTCTAGTCATGTTCTTTTAGATGCAAATTAAAAAAAACCTCCAAGGGCTCCCCAGTAGATAGCCCTTTACCTGGTTTTCTGCCATTGTTAACTCTTGCATGCTGGCAGCTCTTGCTTGAGAATTTATCACTAACATTCACTGTCATTATTAGAAGACAACTTTAAACTGATTGGAGTATTTATCTAACAGAGTGCTAGCACTCTCAGCTGGACTATAAATCATCCTAACTGTCTCATGCTTTGTCACCCTCTGAAGCCTGACCCTTATTTTATTAATTCACAGGAGAAAATACATTAGAGAGGAGTGGATAAAAAGAATAATAAATTAGCTGAATAGTCTTTAATAGACACAGCTGTCTTCACAGAACAGGGGAAATTTGAATAGTAAAAAATCAGAGAAGTTTTGTATATGGAAGCTAAGGAAATAATTCTTTGAAATTATAATGTGTGGTATCATAAGTTATATTCCTTAATCTGCATAATTATGTAAAGTAATGCAGGTTGTCCCCACCCAGTAATCGATCTGCTCATGTTCCCAAATACACACATTGTTTTTCTGCTGTTATTTGTTCCATTGCAAGTAGGAAGACAGATTTACATTCTTTCCTTGACTCTGTGCTCCTGCTTTGAATACTATCCCTCCTAAGTATTGTACCGTTTGTCACATACACAAAAAAGCAAAAACCTAGGGAAGCCTACTGGCAGAAATCTCTGATCCCAGAGAGTTAATGAGAATAATTCTGTTAAAAAAATGTAACATCGTTTCTTGTTGTGTCTTAAAAAAGACACCTGTCCTGACATACATCCTCAATTCCTAAAACACAAAAGAAACTCTATGAAACTGCTGGGTAGCTCTAGTTAAAAGTCCAAGAAAAATTCTAAAGGCTCCTGGACTAACAACAGAAAGTACATCTACAAACAAACCATCCTTTGGCTTGCTATATTCAGAGTCATTCCATGGAAACAAAATGGACATTGAAATGCAGGGAATTTAGGTTTTGTCTTCCTAATGCCCAGAGTATCCTCCCGTTGAATACCTTCTAAAACCAACTGTAGAGCAACATTAAGGTAGAAAACAGAC
Source organism: Nipponia nippon (assembly GCF_047370975.1). NCBI lineage: Eukaryota > Metazoa > Chordata > Aves > Pelecaniformes > Threskiornithidae > Nipponia > Nipponia nippon. The sequence goes on along the minus strand of NW_028262369.1, from coordinate 46,906,781 downwards.
ATTTGTTTCAATGTATGCATGTATATGACCAAAAAACCCAGTCTGTTAGGAATATACGTACAAGAAAATGTGAAATTTTCTTAGCTGCAGAACTGTAACTGCGTTACTGGAATACAAAAACAAAAAGCTAAAAATATTTTTCAGGATTGTTCTCATAAGTGGGATTGTGCCTGGTTGTGAAGTATAAAACAATTGTTCTGAATTAAGACTATTCTGACTGATGCGCATTCACGCAATTGTAAGTGTACAGGCTTGTTGGTTAAGAAGGTGCCGCCTGTAAATGGCTGCTGCTACTGAGGGTCACTGTTGGCCAGCAGACATGAGGTCAGCATGTGTGTCACTTAGGTCATTGACTAGGGAATGGGAGAGGGATGAATTGGTAAGCGTACCTGCTGGTAGACAGGAGAAATGGGAGTGTGATGCAAGCTGGAGATTTAAACTTGTTCCTTTCAATTAAGTTAGTTGGTTCCTTTCAATTGAGTTAGAAACACATACAATCTGTTAGAACATCTCTGGTGAGAGCATAATATCATAAACTGCAGTAATTTGATCATTTGCGGTCATTTGAACATCCCTAAGTTTATCCCTCAGGCAACTCCATTGACTTCCCTGGAACTACTCCAGGGGGGAATTAAGCCCTGTGCTCAGAGGAATAACAAATGCCTTATACATAGGTTTGCTCAAACTGTGTTGATATCAGAGCATCTTTAATGTTGAAAAACCCCGTGCTAAATTTTTCATCCAAGTGAAACTGGCAGATATTTACTTACCTGATTTTTGTCTAGGTGTTGGACCAGAGTAGTGCTGTCAACACTAGGCTTTGTTTTTAGTGTCCAATACCATGGTCTTTTCTGTCTGCAGTTGATAGTGGGGAACCTGCTTCTTTCAGTGCTTACGTATTCCTGTCTCATACTGGTTTCTGAAAAAGCTGTGTCTGCAAGCTCCTGCCCCTACATAGAGGGGAATCGATACTCCGTTGCAGGTTTTTGCCACATCTCCTCCTTTCCCAATGAAGAACAGATGCACCTGCCATGCCTGTAGAGAAGTGGCTCTCACCTCTTGGCTTAATCACATTCTGCCTCCTGTCTGCGAGACTCGCCCAGTCATCTCTGTGAGGGATTTTGAATCATGGAGAGTTTTGTACAAAGTATATCCTTGTTATTTTTCATGTAGGTGGAGAAAATTTGTACATTAAAATACTACACATATTTGTATATCCGATGGTACCTCTCACCTAGAATCTCAAAATATGGTGTAATTACAACAGAGCAAATGAATACATGGAAGGACCATAGCAAGTTATTTGCCAGAAGTTGTATAATGAAGGAGTTGCAGAGCTATGGCGCTACATTTGACTGCTGATGCTTCTCATTTACAGCCACAGTAATCCTCTTGTGGCTCTAAAACCTGATGCATACTAAAATGATGATTCCCAGTGATGTTGTACCATTGACCTTAAGTCTCACACATGATCGCTCTCACTTTCTGAGGTGCTTAACAGTCAAATTGGGCTTACTTCTATAAATGATTAATTTCCCGCATTCCATTTTCATATTCTTATTCTTTAATAATTTCTCAAGTTTTTCAAAGCAATATTCAAGATATTGAATTTAAAATTAATTGAAGTATTTATTGAGCTAATCTGCATAATATTATTTTACTTAGTTTGTAATAGGTCTAAATTTTGTCTAAAAAAAGGACAAAGCTGAATTAAATTACTGGCCTTTATCCATCTCTAGAATTTGTTTATGTCTTTTCCAGGATAATGAAAAGCATAGAAACAGTTCTTACTTCTACATTTTATGATTTTGTTATTGACTTTATACATTCCCTATTTGTGAGCATCATAAAGAGAAAGGAATTTGAAAGGTGTTTTCTCTGTTGAAGAAACACAGTACAGTGCTTTACTTTCACAGGGGCATTATTGTATGACACTATTCTTACACAGCAATATATTTTGTTTTATTTCAGAGTTATTGAAGGAACAACATACCGTGTGATACAGAAGGTTTGGTTTTGTTATTAGGTTGACACCATTGTGTTAGACAAAAAAATCCTATCTTGTGTAGGATATGCAGGTCTAGATTTTCTTGTATGTAAACACATTAAATACCATGTTATACAATTAGCCATTTGAAATTAGTACAGAATTTGATGTTCCTCATTGAGTGAAAATGGCAGGCTAGGCAATAAGATTGAGATCCTAGTTGTGAAATCTAAGGTCTTATAGTGAAGCAGATTAATATTGCATTAGCAGGCTCCCTAAAGCCAAATGGCAATGCCTTGAACTCACCAGTGTTTCCTTTAAAATCAGATATCTCAAAAAACTGAGGAACTTCAGAAGAGGTGGATTCTCTTGCAACATTTGGGCACTCATGAGTCCTTATTCAGCTAACCAAGAAATCAGCCAGCCTTCTATTGGCACACGGAGCAGTTGCAAATTCAGCTATGAATGTGAAGCATCTTGCTTTGGAAATTACACCTCATAGTGTGTAAATTGCTTTGAAAGTTGAATTATTTGTATTAATTTTAAAGATTAGAATAAGATCAACTTATTCTTCTCTTACTGGAAAAATCTAAGCGATATCACTGTTATCCTCAGCTCAGTTTCCAGATTCTGAGAAGGAATCCACAGGATTGCTATTTCAACCTGCTTCCCACCACTGGTTTGGAGAGTTGTAGAAAGCCGTGCAAAAACAAAAATAAAAATCTAGTGGGGAGAACAGGGGAGGGCATTGGTTTGTTACTTGTTCATGTTTTAATCTTGAGTCAAGCTGCCTTTATTTACAGTGTTCGCTGTTCTGATCTCTTGACATTTCTCTGACCAATACTGATTTCAGAGAAGCAGAATTGGAATATGTAGTCTTGAAGTTCATATATTGCAAGAGTACCAATAGTTGAAACAATAGCTTCAGAAAATACACAGGTTTTCAGCTGTAGACAAGATTTCTTACGTCTGTTTTTTCTTTAACTGGGTTTGATTAATGTTTTCATGCTGGATAAAAACAATAATTTATAATAATTATTGTTGTCTTCTGATAAAGATTTTCTTTTGCAAATCATTTGTATAGACAAGGCGGGTTTTAGAAAAAGTGAGGGATTGCTCTAGGTTGTATGCTACCAAATTTAGAAAAGAGACTGCTGGAGGAATGGAGCAATGCTGGGTAGGAAGTTGTAATGGCGAGGAGAGGGGTCCAGTAGGATATAAATTCATTAGCAGGATCATGGAGGTTGGAGAACATCAGAGAAAATGACAAAGTGGTAGACTCGAAGGTAAACACATCTACTCTGAGGTTTTTCAAGCAGGTTTCTAAACAGCTTCTATTAACCCTAAATCTTTTAAAAGATTATGATATAAATTACTCTTTCATAGTACAGGTATTCTAGCCTGTCCCATTCCGTCCCATTACGTGTTGACTGAGATAAGCAAGAGTCTTTTCAGACTTCTGAAATGTTACCAAATTAAGAATAAACATGTTGCTATGTAATAATAATAATAATAATAATAATAATAATAATAATAATAATAATAATAGTTTATCATAGGTAATAGGCAGCAAGGGTAAACATCTTAAGATATAGCTACACCAAAACCTATAAAACTCTAATCACATAACTAAGATTTTGATAAAAAAAAAGAGTAAAACTGGCACAAAGTGCCCTGAGAGGAGAGTAGGAAAGTAGTGAGTTGAATAGTTAAATTGAGTCTTTCAACCACCTGTATAAAATACTTTGGGCAGATACGCCAGCAGGCAATGCAGCATTTCCAGGGGGCAGCTTTTGGAGTCTGCTCCATTTCATCTCATTTAACAGATGAAACTTTTGATGTGGAAATAGTGGGAAAGTTTACATTCTCCTAAAGGAATGAAATTTTACTTTGGGAAATATGGCGTAAATACTTGATGGATTGAATTCCATTTATTCAGTGCCCAGAACACTGGTTAGTGGAAACTTGGTGAGATGTTGGACTGCAGCTAAACAATTTCAATTATTCACTTCGTATCCTAACAAATAATCCTGTTGAAAAGTGGCTCTTTCAAATAGACTTTTTAGGTAATGGTAGGGGCTGAAACAATAGCCTCACTGCTTCTGGAACCTTACAAAAATTCAGCAAACAGCTTTTGATAGAATAGACTGTATAAATGCAGATTTTATTTGATTTATTACAAATAATTCATAGACTCAAACAATAGTTAAGGTCCCTTTATGATTCCAAGACAAAGTCAGACAGCAGTATACCAACATGAAGAATACTGACTGTTTATGATTAAACATAAAATCAGGTTTTGAAAAACAAAGTCAATGTACAGCATGCCTGTCAATGCTACTAGCAGTGCAATAGTCCCGTTTCTGTCTCTTGGTTTTCTATTAACTTAAATGGGAAAGTTGTAGTTCATACAGCAGGAAATCCAGATTGTACTATAAATGGGACTGCATTTTTCTAAGAAGCTGACCATAATAATCAGTCAGGCAAAGTTCCCACGGCCCATGCCCATCGAGGAAAAGGGAATTTGTGACTGCGCAACTGGTTCTGTTAAGTCCAACTAAACTACGTTCCTGTGGGAAGGAAATATGTCTTGGAATTGATAAAGGCAATTCCAATTGTTGGTTACTGTGTGGCAGGAATGCTTCTACCACTGAGATTTGAAAGGCAAAGTGCAAACAGGTGCTTATGCAGTTGCAACCTGCTAAGTGTGTGTTAAAGACCTACTCTGTATTCATGAAAACACTGAATTGTTAAGCAGAGCAAAAGCAAGTACTGCTGTACATATTGAGATCAACTTCCCAGGTTGATTCTGCTCAGAGATAAAGGAAGGAAGCAATTCATCCCTGTTGAAGGTGAGAAACGGAGAAGTTAAATGTACTTATTGTGCCTAAAAAAGAATTTGGTTTCTTCCTAAAAGGGGGCCAAGCATACTGCAAGCTTGAACATGCAGATACAATGAGTAGAGCAGAGAGATCAGTAAATCTGAAGATTAATAGTACAATAAAGGTCATTGCAGTCTCCCTGAACAATTAAAACCTAACGGTTTGCAGAATGGAGTCTAGAACTTCTGTATACTGTATGCTTATAAACAGCACTACAGCTACAAGAAACTAACGTGCTGTTGTATGAGGTGTCAAAACTACTGTAAGAGCTACTTTATCAAGTAAAATCAAACTGATTCCTGGTCCTGTACTGCAAGGAGTTGGCCATGCAATAGATGAGTAGATGCAAGGCAAAGTAGAACTGTATTGATATGCTTATGCTATATGAATCCGCAAGGTAAACATCTCAGTAGAAGAGGGAGTAAATGTATACTGATCCTCAGGCAGTTACACAGTATTTTCCAAAGAGACCCTTCCAAACAAGCCAATTGCATGGGCTCTGACAGGGGCAGCTATTAGAAAAACATTACTCAGCAGTTGTAAAGTGATAAAGCAACACCATTACTGTGTACAGTTCACTACTCTTCTCTATAGGTTTTGCTCTTAGAATTTTACCATTTTCTTTATAACACATCAGGCACAGTGCTAAATGGTGGAATTTTTACTTAAGATGTCGATAAGAAGGAACATATTCAGTATCTACCTGGGGGGGGGGGGCGCTGAGCAAGTATTTAATTCTGGTCCCTTTGGCTCTTCTAGTCCCTGATAGGCTGAATGCAGAACCTTTGCTTTTTTTCTTTCCAGTTCTTGAATAAGCCAGTCTTTTCTTGAAACATCAGTGCACCAAATACTTCACAATAGGAGGAAAAAATCTTTGCAAGAATGGAAGTGCGGCAGCTTCCTAGACCCCAGTTTCCTACTAATCCTATTGGTGGGAGTTCTGAGAAGCTCTGTATTCCTTAATGACATTCCCAAATAATGAAAATATTTGATATTTGCTTTTTGGTATCCACACAATGAGCAAACACCAAAAGCTTCACAAAAAGGACATGAAGCAAAAAGCTTACAGGAAGACTGGAGAAAGATAAATTTCAAATCTATCTTTGACTTACTCCATGTGAGCCTTATTGTTCCTTTGAAATACCATCTGATCATTTATCACAGAATTTTTTTTATGTAAAAAAAACCAACCCTGTTTTAAACATTTCCTCTTCTCTTTCTTCTAATTCATGTAGGTCTTGCAGCCTAATAATAAGCAAAATATAATCACTTTCAAATTGTGACCACTGGAAAAGTTCATTTACACATTCTTATTTCCTCCCAAATACTTTTCAGATTACTTAAATGAAGTTCAGTGAGTCTTAGACACGTGAATAATTACAGTAAGTTCTTACAGGGATTACAACTGCACCATAAAGTAAACCATGTATTGGTTAATTCTCTGCTCTAATGTGATCTGGGCTGATCTGGTTGACTTGTATGTAGTTAACTGCTTTAATTATCACGCTATAGGAAATTCTATAGATTGTGGTAAATCTTTTTTCCAAGGCAAAGCCAAGATTGACTTTGAACTATAGTGGTTAAATCACTTCCCTGAGCTAGTGGAAACTGGATTTCCATCCATGTGCCAATGAATATTTATACAAAGTGGAACAGAATCAACAGGAGTAAACTTAATACTTTCCATTTTGGGATATGCTTGTGTGTGTGGTTAAGACAAGTACATTCGTATAACATCCGAAGAGAGAAGATGCAAGGTACAGGGCTCAAGAGGATCTAAGGTTTGACTCTCATACCAAGTGACAAGAACATATATCTCTCTTTGTGAATCGAAAATTAATGATTTAGAAATTGATGTCTCAAGTTTCTAGCTGGAGAACTTAGAAGCCCAAATCCCACTTACCTGAAAAGAAAATGAGGATCCTAGGAGATGAAGTTTCTTGAAAATGGTATTTACATGTGTAACTCGCCTTATATTTCTATAATACTCTACCGGCATGATAATTTACCTTGAAGTAAATTTGTTGTCTATGCATGAGACTAGAGAAGACATGCAAAGATGGTGACTCTGGAAGCCTTGAGAACTGACAGTATGTAAAGAATTTTTTTAACAAAATTGTATATATCCTGAACTTAAATTTCTTTAAAATGTATTCAGAATTACAAATCACTGCTAGAGGACATTGAATCTGTTCTATCAGTGCTAGCTCCCATAAAACATACAATAAATTGTGAGTGCCTAGGTATTTATTTAGAATCGTTTTTGTTGATGTCACACTGAGAAAGGCTATAAGGAATGAAATAGAATGCAGACACGTATACCTAGCAGTTCAACAGGCAATGCTATTGGCTATAAAGGAGGATAAAATGAAATGTTGTGACCTCTTATGAAGCTTTACCACCACTTCAAGTGATGGACATAGTTCATTCAGCAGTTCAGAAATTCAGCCACAAAGTAGGAGATGGGTAAGCAAAGTTCAGTAGGCACTCCATATTATGAAGGAAAAGGTGAAAAAGTTATTCTCAGTGGTATTTAGGACTGCTATTTGTACGTCGCCTTTCCCTTTCAAAGCTCTGCAGCTTTGCAGCATCTGGAGTAGTCGCAATATAGACTACCCTACTATGAAATAAATAAATAAATCATAAGGGAGTTTTTCACTGCATATGGTTTGCCAGAGGAAATTGTCTCAGTCAATGGCCCACAGTTTATTTCAGAAGAATTTGACATGTTGTTAGGTCTAAATGCAGTGAAGTATGACAAAGTTGCTTCATTTCATGAAGCATCAAATGGAGCAGCAGAACATTTTTTTTCAAACCATTAACCAGACAATCACACTAACAATACGTTATCAGAAAACTGGTGTCTGTTTGGTTCTTTTTTTTTTTTTTTTTCCCTTTTTTTGATACAAAAAATCCTCTGTATGTCACAACAAAGGAAACATTTAGTTAGTAGTTTTTAAATGCTCTGAGAAGTCCTAAGGCTTGTGCTGTTACCGTACCACAATGCTTGTGGCCTATTACAAGCAGTGGTAACACTGTATTTACTGCGTAACCAGGGTATGTAGGGTTAGAAGCTGGAGTCACAAAATACTGGCCTTCTTGTTAAAGCTCAGCACCACCTGAATGGAGAAGGGGTGGTTTTCTTCCCTTTCTCCACTCATGCAGGTTAGAAAATGCTTAAGAATTTGAAATTCTGAGTAAAGCAGAGAGGAAGCTGAGCTGAGAGCAACAAGTCTAATGAGCAAGTGTGTCAGCCAAGTGATTTCTTACAAGGCTCTGAAGAGTTTGCTTTGCTGCTTTTTCATTCTGACCTGGGAAAGTGCATTGGCATTGCTGTTAAAAGCTATCACAAAGACTAAAATGAATGAGGAGTAACGATTACTATTTCATATTGAGAACAATAGGCTTTTGGTGTCCTATAGGGATGAATTGCTCGAGTGAAGATCAGGGTATCAATATGTGACTTACTTCTCTACCACTGATATATTATGTGGCTGTTTCTATTAGCCATATAATAAATATTTCGATCTTTTCTCTTATTCTTGGTATTATCTAATTAGATTGAATGGCAACAAAGATTGGTTTTTACTGTGTGCCCACATGCTGCACAGTACTATGGCATTACAAAGAGCCCCTAACAATACAGTAAATAACAAAATAAAGATTAATACTCTAAGCTGTCCAAATATGCATGCAAGGTGTGACAAAATTTTAATCAACTCACTTAGGGCTTTTTAAATTGTAAATTTGCTTGGGAATAAATTTTGAGTAGTTAGACTTCTGAAAGTGACTAGTTAGACTTCTGAAAATGAGAAAGTAGGCCTCACAATGTGAACTATAATCAATGGCTAATAAATCTTTCAGAGCTACAATTTCAAATGTGAAGTTTTATTTTATTTTCAAGCCTTCCAGTGCTTTTTAATAACTTTTTTTCTTTTTAGGTTTTACTTTACTTGTGATTGGATTTTTCCTTGTATTTTGGAATTGTTTATGACTTGCATGACTCAGCAGTGAAAGAAAAAAGTCTGTTGATCAATTTTAGAACGTTGCAGCTGGGAGATTCTCATCTGGTGTAGTTTGTCATAACTATACGGAAGTAAACATATCTGAGATAATTTATACTGAGACCTACCCCCTGTGTTTCAAAGGTAACATTTTCCTGCGTATTAAGGCGTAGGTTTGCTGAGGGGAGGGTATCAGAGAGGCCAGCCTCCTCTCCCTTTCTCCCAGGAGTGGCACATCTGTTCCTCATCACACAATATAGCTGCACAGCTCTGCACAATCTCCTTTCTCCTCTGCCTTCATACCTCTCATTCACGTTGTGGCTGCATGTGTCTGATATATTGAAAGCACTGAAAAGCTTAGGATATTATTAAAAGCTTTTTGCCGAATGATGGTTTTGAAAATCATCTCAGTGTATCTGTATTCTGACTACAGACAAATCGGTCAAAGAATAGTCTCTGAGTTCTTTGGGGAGAACTATCACTGTCAAGTTCAGTGCTGCTGGTAAGGTCACCAAGGAGATGGTCTTAAATGACAGTGTCATGAACTTGCCAACTGATTCTTGCCAGCTTGCTGGGATTCTGGCCAAACCCTTCAGCATGATGGACAGGACAAGTACAGATGAAGCCTTTGCCCTGTTGCAGCTAGAGAATGGCTGATGATGAATAGAAATGACTCCCAATACAATGTATTACATTATGTTTTATAAGCACGACTGAGCTGTCTCCAACTTACTCGTGGGCCTGAATGACTTTCCTTTAAATAAGTGTTCTTAGCAGACATCCATACTGATGAATGTGTATTTTTTGCCCACAGGCTCCTATTCACCAAATATGCAGATTCTGTGTTTGCTTTGATGCTATTTGGTTTGGTCTGTGTGTTTTTTGTTTTTTTGGTTTTTTTATACGTTACTCACTATTTGTGGTCACTTCAGCTTTTGTGCGTTTAGTTCTATTGGATTGTCTGTTTTCATGGTACATAATTTTAACACATATTCCTCTCCGTATTTTGAATATAGAAAAAATCCAGTTTACAAAGGCCATTTCAGGATACACTTACTCAGGCCAAATAGTTCTAAATTTGAATCACGAAATTTCAAAAGAAATCCTATTCTCTGTTGTTGAAGTAGTTCAGGTAAACAAACTCAGAAGAATAGAGCCCTACTGTAGGATAACATTTAAGAATTTGTAAAGAAACAGTCATAATTTTATAGTACATCTTGAACTCCATTTAATCGAAGTAATTCGTTGGGAAAAAATACGGACAGTCATACTCAGGAGATTTATTTCTAGAGAACCTAATTTAATACAATGCTGAGACTAAAGCTACCCTCTCTCTTAACGTGGGCATGTATTTTTTGTTAATATTAACGAGTTGTGTGTGCATGAACCAAAGATGCCTGTATCCCTAAGTGCTTAACTGCTGTATTCAAAATCATTCTTCTCCTTACAAAGGATTTAATATTAGGATTGTTCAGAATTATATATAGCTTGACTTTAGAAAATAACGTTGGATATGACTTGGCTGTTATTTAGAAAAAGAAAGTTACAAGAAGTGGTTGAATAAATAAAAGACAGTCATTATATATGTAGGATCCCTGTTAGCTTCCTTCCTTGCAATATTCTCTAAACTTACACTAAACAGTGTATGCTGTGGAAGAATCAGTTTATCCATGTTTTTTCTATTTTTTCAGGAATTAGATTTTTAAGGATTTCTTATTATTCTCCGATACTGAAAAGTCAGAAGATAATTCAGGTTGGAAAGGACATTGGGAGGTCTCTTGTCGAAGCCCTTGCTCAAAGCAGGGTCAGCTGTGGGCTCAGACTAGGTTTCCTGGGGCTTTATCCAGACAGATTTGGAAAACTTTCAAGGATGGAGACTGCAACAGTATACACAGAAATGTCCAGATGCAGTAATTTCAGTATGATAAATATATGCTCCAACTGCTACAGGCTCCCCAGATTAACTGTACCTTTGGAGCCCCACCTTGAAAGGTTCTTGCCTGCTCTGAGGCAGGTCCATTGGAAAGCGGTTAAAATTTACATCAGTTGGTATCTCCTAGGTGCTACAGGTTATCTGAGCAATGTGAAATCCTGGCTACTTAGCTGGATCCTCTCAGGATGTGGTTGTACTGAAATGCGAGGAATTGGACATCTTTATTCCCATTAAAGATCAGATCAATTAGCATGTGGTTAGGCTTTTAAGTCAAGAAGTACATGCAGTTTAGCAAAGTGCCAAGTGATTGAATTGATTGGGTTTGGCACTTAAACTGCTGGGAGGAAGAGATGACTTTCTTATGTGCCTGATGAGGACATATTATACTTGACAAGCAAATGTCAGTACCAGTATAACTACCAAAACAATCCTTGCACAGAAGATGTTTATACAATATATTTACATTAATGCTAGTAACAGTAAAAATGAGGATAGTGATGAATACAAGCTCCATCTGTAACTGTAAAGCAGTGGCTATATAGATTGGCACTAGTTCAGCTGTCTTCAGAAATTTTAGTCCTTTCATTAAGAATGCCAGAAGCAGCCTCAGTAGAAATGTTTACATTTTTATTTCAGAGCAAGGTAGCCTCACATTGAAGATGCTTTTGTTCCCACCAAAGTGTGAGGAGCAGCAGAAGTTATTGAAACTTGCTCATTTCTAGAAATGAACTACCAAATATTGGAGATATTTGAAGCTCTTGTTAGGAAAAGTTCCAAAGCTAAAGATTTCAGTACTGGGTTCTGCAAATCTTAGTCTCTATGTCTTCATCCTCTTACTGCTTAACCTGATAAAGATTTGGGTCAAACATTTGTCTCATTTACAGTAATGGAGTTCATGACTGTTTGTTTTATAGGAAACTAGCAAAACCCTAGTATAGCATCCAGAAAGAAAGTTAAATAGGTAGAAATAGTAGAAAATGAAAATGCCTGCTATGTGCGGCATTGGAAAGATACAGAGCAATGGTTTAACATTCTGACTGGATTATGACTAGCAGCCATTATGGTGTATTATTAGACTGGTCTTTGAAGCAACTATGGATTTTTCAAGCTCTGTTTATTTTGCTTTGTCATAAGCTAAGGTTTAGCTCTTACATTTTCATAAAGGAAGTTGCAGTCCACTTGAAAGTAAATAAAATTATGAAATAGGTTTTCTATGAGGGGAAGAAAGCAGGAATGTAATCACCAGTACCTGACATATACACATATACTCTGTGTTTCTCAGCAGATGTGTTACTGAATTGAATGGCCAGACATTAGCATTTTTAATGTCTTCTAACAGCATACGACAAATGTGTCATGAATAATTAGATATTACTAACTACTGAACAGTGCTTAATTCACTTACCTGCCGGTACATTTGCCCTTTCTATCTGACAGCTCAAGTTGAATAAATGCTATCTCTGGCTCTGAACCACCAGCTGCATAGGGCAGAAAGGTCAGTCTTTCACATCATAGAGTGAAAGCTCTTTACACTGAATAGTAATGCAGCTCCTGAGTCTGTACTATTTGAATGAAACTGCCTGGCTGGTCAGTGGTATGAACTGGTACTGGACTTTGCTCTCTGATTAGATGGTTTGCTAGCTTCATGATTTTAATGCAGGTGAGGTGTGAATTAACTTCAATGAACTAAGAAAAGAATTCCTCAAGATACATATCTATAACTATATGTCAGGAAACTTCTTCTTGCATATTAAACAATGCAGTGGCCAGGTCCTCAGCTATTGAAGACTCCCTTTCATTGAAGTAAAAAATCTCTGCTCTTTTCTGCTATCTATAGCCTTATTTGACTGCATTGTTTGGAATAGCGTCCTGAACTTCAAGTCTTTAGATATACTAAAGCCTACAAGCTCCTGTAAAAATGTTGATGTGACTATAGTGGATGTGTGTGTGTTTTTAAAGATTTTGCTGTATTTGTTTTAAATTTGTAAGGTTAGGTTTACAATATTGCGCTGGCTTAGAATATTCTTCACACATATCTCTAAGGCTACACTAGCCAATAAAATAAAATTTACAGCTGGAACAGAATTGATTACCTTAGCATCCTTTGCCAATGTTGTCAACAATTTACATTTTAGGCAGAAAATAAGGTCACATTAAGGGCCAAGACCCTGCTTCAAATGCCATTGAAATCAATGGGAACTTTCACACTGACTGCAGAATACTTAAAGGTCAGGCTCTGAAATCCAAATTCTCATGCTGGAAAGCTGCCCAGTGCTCAGGGTTAGCCACTGAACAAATAGGCATGAAAAGAAACTCACATCCTGTACCAAGCAGTAGTACTTTAACTGTAAGGCTTAGAAGGAGGCAGCATTTGCTGTAAACAGTGGAAAAAAGGGCAGAGAAAGTTTTTTATTTAAAAAAAAAAGAGATTAATGCCATTTTAAAAACCAGCACCTAAGTATTATAGTGATATTTGGATTTACTATGCTAAGACAAAAATCAATTAACATAACTTTTGTTTGTTTCCCCCATTTTGCATAAAATAGCATAGTTTTTCTTTTAACATAAACTTCTAAGCATACAAGACAATAAATATATTTGAGTGTATTTGAACAAAAATACATAAACATTACAAAAATGAGCAAACAGCAGTTGGATAAGAAAAGGAACAATGAAATTTTTCAATGATCCAGTGTGTTTGCTGTGATTAAAGGGAAAACTGGAAAAAAGAAATATTTTAGGGGAAAAAAAAAAGCATAGGTGATTTAGACTGCGGAACATCTCAATGTGTAGCTCAAATTGCTGAATTCCATGAATGAAAACAGAGGTTGCTAAATAGGAGGAACAGTTAAAGAGAAAGTGAGATGGCAGGATCTTCCACATGAAGGCCATAGTAGAGATTTTGTGATGTCACATCTTCCATGTCTGTGAGAAAGCAATTCGTAGTCCTTCCTAAAGTTAAACCTAATTTAAAGCACAGTGAAGTTGATGTAGTGGTAGAAAGGTCATTTTTCTTTTACGAAGCTGTCTGTTAAACTTTGCCTTTCTCAGCATGTACTATCTAGTCTCTGTCATTGCTTCTTAGCACAAATGCTTTGTGTATATGCTTGAAAGATGCATTTTGACAATAAGATGGGATGGGAGCTTTTGCATCTGAACTGAGGAAACAGGAATTAAAGAAGCATTAGAATGTGCTTCTGTGCTGTCCTTTCTGCTGCTGAGATGCAGTAGAGGTGTTTCTCTTCAGGGGAGCAGGTACATAATAAGAGAAAACATAGTGACTTTGCAGAAATAAGTTGCCTTTTTGTCACGGGAAGATGTGACAATGGGGGACGAATGAGCAATTATTGTTCATTCACATCAAGAGAAGTATTAACCAAATTAGAAGATTACTTGTTTTCTAACTGCTGTGAATGCAGTTAGCACACGTATATAAATATATTTATGTTATACGGCACAACTCATGTTGTGTTGGTCTTGATCTGTAAAGGAGAAATCCTGAGTTTTCCTTCCCATCCATTTGGTGATTGGCTGTCTCTGTATTTAAAAAATTGGAAAAAATACTACTTTTTTTTTTTTTTTCTTAAGTCGGAATTTTCTTAAGGGTCAGAAGGAGGATCCGGGAAACTACAGGTCTGTCAGCCTGACCTCGGTGCCGGGGAAGGTCATGGAGCAGATCATCTTGAGTGCAATCATGCAGCATATACGGGACAACCAGGGGATCAGGCCCAGCCAGCATGGGTTTATGAAAGGGAGTACTGCTTCGCTAACCTGATCTCCTTCTATGACAAGGTGACCCACTTAGTGGACGAGGGAAAGGCTGTGGATGCTGTCTACTTGGACTTTAGTAAGGCCTTTGACACTGTCTCCCACAGCATTCTCCTGGAGAAGCTGGCTGCTCACGGCTTGGATAAGTGCACTCTGCGCTGGATTAAAAACTGGCTGGATGGCCGAGCCCAGAGAGTGGTGGTGAATGGAGTCAAATCCAGTTGGCAGCCGGTCACAAGTGGTGTTCCCCAGGGCTCAGTGCTGGGGCCGGTCCTGTTCAATATCTTCATTGATGATCTGGATGAGGGGATTGAGTGTACCCTCAGTAAGTTTGCAGATGTCACCAAGCTGGGTGCGAGTGTTGATCTGCTGGAGGGTAGGAAGGCCCTACAGAGGGACCTGGACAGGCTGGATCGATGGGCTGAGGCCAACTCTATGAGATTCAACAAGGCTCAGTGCCGGGTCCTGCACTTGGGTCACAACAACCCCATGCAATGCTACAGGCTTGGGGAAGAGTGGCTGGAGAGCTGCCCGGTGGCAGAAAAGGACCTGGGGGTGTTGGTTGACAGCTGAACATGAGCCAGCAGTGTGCTCAGGTGGCCAAGAGGGCCAATGGCATCCTGGCTTGTATCAGGAACAGTGTGGTGAGCAGGACCAGGGAGGTGATAGTGCCCCTGTACTCGGCACTGGTGAGGCCACACCTTGAATACTGTGTTCAGTTTTGGGCCCCTCACTGCAAGAAGGACATTGAGGGGCTGGAGCATGTCCAAAGAAGGGCAACGAAGTTGGTGAAGGGCCTAGAGAACAAGTCATAGGAGGAGCGGCTGAGGGAGCTGGGATTGTTTAGTTTGGAGAAGAGGAGGCTGAGGGGAGACGTTATTGCTCTCTCCGACTACCTGAAAGGAGGTTGTAGGGAGGTGGGGGTTGGTCTCTTCTCCCTAGTAACAAGCGATAGGACGAGAGGAAGCAGCCTCAAGCTGCGCCAGGGGAGGTTTAGGTTGGACATTAGGAAAAACTTCTTCCCTGAAAGGGTAGTCAGGCACTGGAACAGGCTGCCCAGGGAGGTGGTTGAGTCTCCATCCCTGGAGGTATTTAAAAGACGGGTAGACGTGGTGCTTACGGACATGGTTTAGTGGTGGCCTTGGCAGTGCTAGGTTAACATTTGGACTCGATGATCTTAAGGGTCTTTTCCAACCTTAATGATTCTATGATTCTATGACTCTGTAAGTCTGTGGGAGTCATCTACCCACAGGATTATGTGGTGCATATATTTTTTTTTTGTTTGATCTGCAGTGGGAAATGGGGAGATACTATATTTATATTATGAATGCATGAAGTTCAGAGGCTAACTGTAAAAACTATTTCCTATCTTTTTATATAAAAAATCATTTCAAAATTTTTGTCATTCACTGTATCTCACAGGGTATATTAATTCATAAGATGGTCTTAAAATTGCCTATTGTGAGTTTGTGTATGTATATGATGATGTATTGATGATAAAGCAACTTACCCATTTCACTAATTGTAAACTGCATGCTGTAACTAAGCATAATTAAAAAGGAGCAAAGATAAGGAGTTTCTTTCAACATCACTCACATGTCTATTGGGTTGGTAAACTCTTCAAGACTGGGATTATACCTGCTCTGTTGGTTCATTCCTGTGCTTTTCAGTGATAAATGATATTTTTACAGTTAAATAATTCATTTTTTTATTTCTGTGAATATGTACAGGACTCTGATCCAAACTGGTTGCTCAGCATTTTCATCGTCATTATTATCTGGAACATAACTTTTAACATATGTTTTAACCACTCTTGGCTCTTAAAAAATGTGAAGTCCATCCAGTGACCATTACATTGGGTAGTTTTTGTGCATTCACTGCTTCTGTTGGATATAGTACCAGCCGGGCTAATGTGTGGGTGATCGTGTCCTCTAGATGTTTCCTAATGACACTGTATGCATAGGCTATCCGTAGGAGTGATTCAGCTAAAGCTTAAGATCTATTGCCTGTTTTACTTACAGAACTTATAACTGGAAAGATCTCTTGTTTCTTTCCAAACAGCAGCTGCTCTTTTCTGCTCAGGTATGTGTCTGCTAGTCAACTTGCTGTGTTGGTTTCCATATGCCTGAAGCTTTTGTAGGGCTTCATTATCATTAGGATTTCCAGAATCCTCTCTGTCTCTTGCAAGGAGGTAACAACGTCAATATTTTCTCTTCACGATATAAAGGTAGTCTTCCTTTTTCGGTAGCATGAAATGATGAAAGGGCTTTCAGACAGTCTGTGTATTCAGTCTCATAAATTATTTAGACATATTTGTGTGTTATTTTACCACGCAAATACTGGGCTCTTAGCGTATTTATCATTATATTTTTTTAAATTTTCTGATGTATATTGTGGTATCATTAAAACTTTTCAGCAGCGTTGAAGGAACTCATGCCTGTAGCTAAATGGAAAAGTAATATGGTCATTTCTTTGCATTCACAATAAATTTTCTATGCTGTTCACCCCAAGGCTCTTAGTATTGAGTGAAATGCACTCCTTAATCAGACATGAGACCTCATTGTAATTGTAAATCTGCAGTCAAAACAAAGCCTTGAGAGTACTTGCAATATAACTGTAATATGTTCCAAGTTGAACAGTTACAGCTCAGTGTTTAGATTAATATGGAGTGGAAAGGCTTGATCCATACCTGCAGTACACAGAACCTCAAACTTGGTAATTGGAATGGGCATATTACTGTGGATTGATCTTACAAATTTTTAAGCTAGCCATTTTCTTTGCTTACATATACATTACAAACTACGCATATAAACAGTCATGCACGTGAATTTAAATGAGGTGGCTATCTCCCAAATGTGTTGGATAAAATACATATTTTAAGCCTCCAAAATTAATGTTGCGAAGGATTGAGAAGTTTGGCTGGTCAAGTGACCAAGTCACGTAAGTTTCTCATCGCAGGGAAACAATTTCTTCTGTAAAATGGTCTCTGGAAACTTGAGGAGTGTGTTTGGAGTTTGGATAAGATGAGTTTTGAGGAAAGATGGCTGGCTGACAGTTAAGAAAACATTTGTTGTCTTCTGTGTTTGAGTACTGCACAAGGTGGTTTCTTAACACTCTGGCACTGCTGCATGTACAGAATATTTTTTTTTAAAAATTAGATAAAGATTTGTTAGTAATTGTTGCATTGTGTTAGTAGGAATGTTAAAGTTACCAATACCTTGTCTGAGGAAAACCTAGATCAAAAATACCACCCTCAGAGCAGGAGAACTGTAGTTGCAGGCAGGCTTCAGAACAGACAGTTTTCTATTTTATATTTTGCTGTAGGCATTCACAGGTGCACTTTGACATGAATTGAGATCTTGAAATTTCTCATCAGGTTATTTGCTCCAGTTCTCCTTTGGCCTCATTTTATTCAGCGTAGTTGTTAACCTGTGTGCAAAGGGAACATGATCTATTTGCAAAGCAGCAACAAGAAAGAATGATAGCATTGCACAACTAATCCATTTTTCACACATGAAAAATACATGGTATCATGATGAAGACTGGGCCTGGATGAAGCAAGGAGGTTCATCAGCAGTCAGGTTTCTATGCCAGGTTAAAACATGGGTAGTAATAGCTTAAAATCACAGACACCCCGATGTTCACCAAATTCATGTTCCTCATCTGTTTCCATTTATTATAAGGAACACGGATGTCTTGATTAGACAGGTATATAGGTCTTGGTAACTACATACAATTTTACCAATGCCTTAAACACAAGCATGCATTACCTGAAAAGTATGAAAAGTAAGAAAATGGGCCTTCAGCCCAGTGCTAAAACTCTGTTTGTGGCTTTACCTGTGTTGTCTCCATGGCTACCCAAACCTACTATCAACAATGTTAGCGTTCTCCATACATATTTATTTTGAGGAAAGCCAAAATTCACAAGAACCATTCTGGTTTGTGTTCTTCATCCATCTCAGATTTTATTTTAGAGCAAACAGCCTCCAAGTAGAAGAACCAGTATCCCTTGAGAAAGAAAGCAGAGAAAGGGAATAGGAAAATATAAGCAAATGGAAATTGCCAACAATGGGGGGAAGCACTTGGTGAGAGCTAGGGAAAAATAAAAGGAAAATAAGAAGCAGTAATTCCTCAAATCTTGGCTCAGTGATGCTTTCTGGATCAAAGGATATTACAGAAATCCATCTCCTGTGATTAAAAAGACTATACTAAGATAAGGAGCATTTGGGGGCGCAGTTGGTGCTGCCGAATATTGCTGACTAAATCTTTTCTCCTAAGAATGAGAACAGTAGGCACTGATGGTTTCCAAGAACTTGAAAAAATAACCTTTTGTTTAATTAAATGGGGAAAGTTCCTCAATGAAGCTTTCTTATTTGATCTGAGCTTTTCTGTGGAAGAACTGACTATTCAAATGACTGTCATTATTCACAACTATGAATGGTGATGATCTATACAGTCTTCACCTCACTGTGGTCAGATAATCACAGAAGGATGCAAGTTTGAAAACTCTGGAGGTTTCTAACTCGATATTTCTATTTTTTGTGGTTTATATTTTTTCTTACCTTAATTCTTCTTTTTTGAATATATTTCAGATTTCCAAATTATGACAAAAAGGTGGCGTACCTGTAATGACTGCTTATAAGAGCAGTATAGTTTTAAAATGCTTTATAGAAGAACTCTAAGTAGTGCCACATGGTCTAACATCATTGAAATTAATTGTCTGTATTTCTTGTAAAGCAGTTCTACCATGCTTTTCCAGATGCACCTGCAGAAGTTAATGACGCATTCATGAGATTCCATTACACTGCTGTAGATTTCTGTCATGAATGCAGCAGAAAATGAACCAGCCCTGAGTAACAGGGGGGCACATTTGCTGACAATCTTTTGCACTCTTAATGAAATACTCATCTGCTGCTTACTGACCTGTTTCCTACATCCTTTCTTATCTGTAGCCCTGTAGCATTTACTATGGGTTACTGTGTGAATTTACTAGTTGCTTCTCTAACAAATGTAGTGGTCAAGCTCTAGCTTCACACTCTTGTCTCCCATTATTTCCCTTTTTACACTTTAAAAGATCAACGGCACCATTTATACTGTTCATACTTCTCTTCTGTACTTCACTTGCTCTGTAATTCCTATATTTACAATAATTCAACAAAAACATTCACTGCAGAAGCACAGAGGTCCCTCTGTCAATTACTGTGTGGTTTATATTGATTTACGCCAGCTGAAGTCTTGGACTAATATTTTAAATGTACAAAATGTGTGTATCAAGATAATGGAGCATATTGTAGCTGGTCTGTGAAGGTGGATAGCACAGTGAATATCGCTCAAAGAAACCTCTACATCTCTCTTGCTGAGGACCAACAACAGTGAAACCCAAAAGCCCTTAAATTCAGAAAGCGCTAATCTCTCACTGATCTCGAAGCACAGTGGGATACACACTTTCATCGAGTGTTCTGAATACTGGTAAAATAGTTGGGAAAAGGAAAGCTTCCTTATTTTACAATAAGCCACACAGCAAACACTGCCCTAAAACCTGGGTTAGAGGCAAAGAATGGTCTGTGGAGTAAAAATAGATTTTAATTTTGTAGAAATACCTTTGCTCCACAGAATCCCCAGTCATATGCGCTGTCTCTGCAGATCTACAGCCACTATGGATGTACGCGCCCTACAAGATCTCTAGCGCAAGGCTAGTGTGGCTGCCAAAGACTGAACCGTAACATCAGTCAGTCACTTCAATGGCAACATAATTAAGTTGATATGAAGCACTTAACAACAGAAGTCCAGACCCCATGTTTGCAGGGATAATAGTCCAGTTCCACCACTTAGAATTTCTAATTTCACATTGTTGTTATGCTTTCAGTCTGTTACTATTACAGGACAAATCGATCCAGTTTACAATCCACATATAAACACATGTAAAGAATAGAACACATCTAAGCACATTAAATAGAGCTAGATTTTAAAGATAAGATTTGGCTGCATTAAATGTATTTCAGTACCTACGTGCCATGCTTTTATCCTGTAGCACCTTGTGGTATATGTTATTTCATGCAAACATAAAATAGACTGTGCATGCATCATAGCATTAAGGTCTGAGGAATTATCTGTAGGTTTGACAGCTTTTCAAAACTTAAGATAGTATAATTCAAATTTTAATTGGTTTGCAATGAAGTAGTTGTTTTGAAATCTTCTTCCTTCTTAATAAATCTGTAGCACAGCTCTCATGAGGAGGCTTAAGGAAAAGTACTTCGTGGCTTTTTCCTTATCCCCAGAATCTTCATGCATAGATGTACATCTGCATCAATTGTCTCATCTCCAGACTAATTATCTCATTTACATATTTCATGCTTTCTGCTTAGAATGCTCCATGGGACAGCCAAGATTTAAATTGTGTGCTGTCAGACACAACCGGTTAAGGGGGGGATGCATTTTTATTTTATTAAATATTATTATGAATTGCATGGTACATTTAGTATTAACAGTATAATATATTATGTAGTGTTTCATATTAAATATTATGCTAAAGAATTGTTGCAAGGTAAAGCTCCCAGAACTTAAAAACTGCTAAAATTAAGGTTTTTGTGCAATCTTCCCTGGTCACCTCTTCCACCCTCCGGGTATTACTCCCCCTGCATTTTGAGAGTCTTGAGTTAATGAACTCTTTTTTTTTCCTATTTCATTTAAGATAATAGAAAGACTGTCACTCTCACACCAGTTACGTTTTGCAGATGCCGTGCCATAGAACTAAAAAATTGCTCACAGTAGAATGGCACATAACAAGTGAAAATACAGCAAGCAAGTTCTCATAGCTGTAGGTCAGTCACACCGCATTGAAGATGTAACTGGCTCCTTTCGTGGTCTGATGCTTAAGAAGATAATATAGTTGAAGATTGCCTCAATACATAAATTTCAGTGTGATTCTGGGACCCTTGATACCACCAAAATGCCTAATACAAGTCTCCCCTTAAAAAATAGTGAGCCCTTGAGGTTTCCAGGTAAGCGGGCATGTTGCTGTTGTATCCCCTTAAGATTATGCGTCCTAGTACCTTGAGTGCAGGTAGGCTGCTTTCTGAGGTTCCCTCAGGAAATCACGTACTCCTAACTATACTGCAAGGTAGAAGCCTTGGTAGTCTGCTCGGTGCAGGCTGTGTGACTGTTAGACATTCTTCTTTACAGGCTTCTGTAGAGTGAGTTATTTTACATGCAGAGTGCAGAAATGTCATGGTTCACTGACCATACTGCTAGCCCACTTCCTTGTATAGCATGATTAATTTGCTATAGGATGAAGCAAATAAGCACCCTTGACAGGCAGGATGTGTGTCCTTTCAGTGACTGAAACAAATAGTTATGCCAGTTAGTACTGACCTTTCAGTTTTACTGAAAGGCAGCTTACTATTGTTCCTTCATTAGAGGACAGATATTGGTACTCTTCCTCTGCTAAGTACTGCTAAAGAACAGCAGAATATGGCCTGTAATAAAGCGTAGACCTCCACAGAGATGGTAGGTGATCCTTTGTGGTCCTTTTCTCCCCTGAATTGTACTGTCAGTCATTTTTTGTTTGATCTTACTTTGTACTTTACAACTGACCCATAAAAAATAGTTTGACGATAAGTGAGCAGAGACATTTCTGAAGACCACCTGTCTGCAGACATGATGCATGGATTGCTGTCCTTAAAAAGAAAGCCCCATCTGAACTGCTTCTAATAAGGAAATCTCAGATTCACATAGACGGATGAGATCTATATGAAATCAATAGGCAGCCCCTGAAGCCACTGCACAGAAGAGGCCAACTATTATGCATATTTATCTGCAGCTCTGGAAAAAGAATTCTGCTCAAAACAGCATCAGTCTGAATAACAGAGGTAATGAAGAAAAAAGCCCAAAACAACCAAACAGCCCCCCAATCCCCAAAACAAATCACAAAAACATTTTGCAACATGTAGCTCATCAAAATTTTGAGAACTATTTTCCTTTACTCGTCAGCACTATGTATAATGCTTTATACTGCCCATGATAACAAAGAGGGCGCTCAACTGCTCTTTAGTGCACTCTCAGATTCAAGGTGTGTGGAATTCAAGTATTTCATAGTGCTTATTTATGGTACCTTCACATAGAGCAGCTTTTTCACATTAAAAAAAAAAAAAAGTGTTGAAACACAAACACTAAATATTTCACATCCATAAAATTGCAATCAATAAGTTAGTAAGATCACAAAATGATATTTAATAGCTCAGCTATTGAAATCAGTATTTTCATTCCCTTCCACATTCAGAAGAGCTTATACTGTGCTCATCCCCAACCAACTGAAACTATAAATATATTAAACACAAAATCAGCTAGTTATTATCTAGGGTGTATTTTCTTTTAACATATATAGGGCCTTAATAGCCACAATATGCATTACTTCTGGTATTCACTCTATTTCAGTAATTCTACCCAGCAACCATGTTTTCTCCATCTACATTTTAACCTCACGGTTGCCTTATTCAGACTTCTTATGTGCTCAGTAATTTCCATCAAGAAAGAAACAAGAATTGCCAGGGCCTAATGGCTTTAACTTTAAATGTCCTGTTTAATTACAGTTTCCTTAGACATTTACACTGTTTCATATGTATTTTTGGCAGCTCTAAGAAAAAGGAATTCATCTAGTAATAGCACTGAAAGGGTATCTATTTTTAGACTGAATTTTGTGGATTCCAGTATTTGAACCTGTGAAAGGCTCTCTCTGTCCTCATAAATTCCCATCTCTATATTTTAGTTGTTATTTTTCAGTTATAAAAAGAATACTTTCTATACGGCATTTTACCCTTAAGGGAGTATGTGCCTAATAGACAAAGGATTTTAGACATTATGATGTTCAAATCTTAAATGCAAATATAAATACTTTTTAAATTACCTAACGTTTCTTTGTACACTTTGTGAAACATGCCAGGTTTCCCTCTGTAGTCCTAGACATACTGCAAATTATATTCCTGAAACTGAAGGCTTCTAGACAACAAAGTAATATTTTTTCTTATTTTTTCTTCAATCAGAGGGTCGAATCCCCAGATCCTTAATCAATTCATTGATTGTATTCAGGTACAGTTTCCATTTAAATGAGTGGAAACTAAGTCTAGATAAGGATGTTAAAATTTGGCCTGGCACTATCTGCCCCTCTCCTGAAGGGAGTAAACAGTAAATCCATATTGTTTCTGAAAGGAAATTACTTGCCACTAGTTTAGCTCTATCTTCTTAGAAGTCAATAGTAAATCTTGTATTGATTTTAATGGGAACAATTAGGTCAGTTCTGAAATTCTGAGAATCTAGAGTAACTAGCCTCTGTAATGCACTTTAGTGTCTTCCAAAATAAGCACAAAATGCATTGTGAGTCTTCCAAATGCAGTGATTCTTCAGGCTGGATGGAGCTAGCTCTTGTTAAAGCTCAGTAATTCACAACTTTGTAATTAGTACAAACTTGGAGTTCCCTGAAGTGAATGCAGAGAATATGGTTTTAGATTACGTCCTGAGCTGCTATGCTCTGCTAATTTGGAAGCACATGATAATCATTCCTATTTTAAAAGTTAATATTCTTATCATTCTAAGCAATTGAATAAAATCACATTACTTGTAAGAAGAGCTTTCTAAGATAGGAGCTGGGATGCCGCAGTAATAATGAGCTTAGTAAAAATGCTTAGACTAAACGTGATCTCACAAAAGCAAAATGTGGCATAAGGCTAATTTATAAAACTGCCTCGTTAACTGAAATTATTTGTAGTTTGTCAAATGTTAAGTTGCTCAAATCAGTTCTTTGTAATTGAATTTCACAAAAATTAACTTAGTCTGTTGTAGTAAAGAATTTAGTAGATTGTATGTTTTGTGTATTTTCTCCAAATTAAAATTAAGTCAATACGTGGCTAAGTCTTTTGACAAATTTTGCTTTTTTTAATATCTAAAAAAATTGAAAAGTTAAACTTCTCTCTTATTTGCATTACACTTAAAATTAATTTAAAGCTTAAGTGAGCTTGAGAAAACCAGAAGTCATCAGAAACAAATTTTGTAGGATGGTATGTATTGTCATGCTCATTTTGAAAATGAAACAGCTCTGCCTGATAATGGTTTTGTGCTATTTGCTCAGAGTTTGTTTAAATTGTATTTACTCTGTTTTTCCAGTCTTAAATGAATCCACACATTTATTTTCTGCCTGACCTATAAAACTTTTATAATAGAAAGAAAACCCAGTTTTATCACTGTCCTACAAGACAAGCTTCAGTAAATTTCATTATAACTGTATAGCAAAAATGATGGCTAGTCACAGACCTGTGCGCAATAAAGATTTTCCTGTGTAGTGCATAGGTGACTTTTAAAAAGCACTTAGGATTCTAATACTCGCTAATGTCCTAACTTGCTATTAATTCATAAATATACTTTTGCCAATGGTATCTGTTTCTCAAACACGCATAAAATGTTGCTTCTAGGCATGTGTATGAGCATCTTCACTTCTCTATGATGCCTAAGAAAACTGTGTTTGTGAGATCCGTACCTTTTTGAGATGTCCCTAGGGTTCCTGTAATGAGTTTGCCTCCCTTATTATGTCTGCCGCAGAGCCACACTATGGGAAGGAAATTTCAGACATCTACTGTAAAAAGCACATCACAGTGTCTGGATTAAGGAGCTTTATGCAACATATAAAGTTGTACTGCAGTACAGCATCTTTTAAATAAAAGTAATCTGAAAGTAAAAAGACAGAGGTTGAGGAATTTGAAATTTTTTCCCAGTGTAAGATGTCACTACCCTATAAAAGATACTGTGTTATCAATAACGCGGTCCCTTACTACTGATGGTTTTTGTTAGCATTAGTAAGAATAATAATATTATCAGATATAATGCTTATTATTACATGATTTATTATGTAATATGGGGCTTTAGTTATAAAATCTAATCTTGTTCAAATATGACTATGTCTAGACTACCATCAATACCACTAGACAGAAAGAAAAAACAAAACAAAACAAAAAAACACTTCTAAATAAACAGTTCATGTGAAATGAGAAAATACAAAAGGTAATTGAAATTGATGTTTAGTTGTCTGGGTGATGAAGTGGAACAAGTTCCTCATCAGGGAATGTAGTGATAGGACAAGGGGTAACAGTTTTCAACTGAAAGAGGGTAGATTTAAATTAGATAGTAGGAAGAAATTCTTTACTGTGAGGGTGGTGAGGCCCTGGAACAGGTTGCCCAGAGAAGCTGTGGATGCCCCATCCCTGGAAATGTTCAAGGCCAGGCTGGGATGGGGCTTTGAGGAACCTGGTCTAGTGAAAGATGTCCCTGCCCATGGCAGAGGGGTGGGACTAGATGATCTTTAAGGTCCCTTCCAACCCAAACCATTCTATGATTCAGTGCTATCACTGAGAGGAACCGTAGGCCTTTGTGGGTAACCAACCATCCTGCACACACACTCGGTGCACTAAGCTCCTTCACAGAGTCTCTAAGGGTACAGCAGGTATCATTCAGGACACTGTTCTGTCCCTAATTGCATCATGGGTGACATTTGTGGTCTGGGAGCCTTGAAAAAAAACGTTTATTTTATATCTCGTAAGTTTAAATCACACTAGGAAGATCAGTAGTAACGTTTTTGCAGAAGTCGGTTCAAATCTTTTCTTTACTGTTGAACACTGTAGCACAGGGTTCAGTTTTGGACAATTTTTTAATAGTGGTTGATGTTCTACCCAATAGATACGATTGGCTTGCTCACCCAATTACAGCATCATCAAGTTGTTGTATGCAAAGTTGTTAGGCTTTGTAAGCATTTGGTAAAAACTGTAGCCCCGTATTTTGTAGCAATATTTTTCTAATTGTACTCTTGCCTAAGTGTCCATGAAAGATGTAAATATCTGTGATTGCTTCTGCAAGTAAATAAAACATGCCTAAATAATAACCATGAGCAATAGAGGGGTGATAATTTAACGGCTGTTTCTTTAATAACCTACAGTGCACAAGCAAAAATATTTTTGTTCCTGGGTACAGCTGCTTAGTCAAATCATGGGACTTTTGTGCATTGTAAGACAAAATTGAGAGTTGTGTGGTGCTGATTCCCAAGTGGTGAGTGCAAGAGCCTCTTGTGAGAGACAGCAAGAAGCGGGAGACAGGGGTGGGGAGCACAGGGGTTTGGAGTCCTAAGACAATATTAAAAAAGCAGATAGGACAGCTTTGATAAAACAAAAAATTTCATTGCTGCTTTGAGGCTGTTTTGAAAAACTTTGCTGTCACCTCAATGGAATTCAAATAATGCGGAAATAGGACTTTTTGGGATTTAATATTTCATGTGGAGTTTCCTCTGCACTTCATTGTGAAGTAGAGACTATAGAATCATAGAAATAGTGGAAAATGTACATCTAGAGTTATATTCTTCAAAGAAAGATATTTCAAAAACTATCAAAATAATTTTAGATCAGCTGAAAACTTGCACATGCATAAGTAAATAACATTACTGAACTTTATCTTGATGACTTTTTTTTTTTCCTGTAGGTCTACTGTTCCCTCTTGTATATATGATTAAACAAGTAATCAATTATATTTTTGTCAGGTGAATCTGTGTTTTATGTGCGTTCTTCCAGGCAATTTAGGCAATAGTTAACATTTCTTGTTCACTTCTTTGCATGAAAAATGGGCTAAATCTCTGATCTAAAAATGATAAGCACAATGTTGGAATGAAATAGGATCCTTAAACAGATATTTAATGAACTAGCAAGATTAGGTAGTAACAACAGCAACATTTTTGGTAACAGTGGTGCTCTTCCAGAGGCTGTAGTACCTCTTTAGGTCACTGAGTGAATGTAGTAGTGCGTTGATGCACAGTGCTGTTACCACGTACCCACGGTAGCTCAGCTCATTCTGCCCCGAATGACTTTTGCATGCAAGAGTCTGACGCTTTCCAGTTCAAGAGGGAACTGTGGTTTGCAACAAAAATAAAGGACTGAAACTTCGGTGGGAAGAACGCTTGACAAACAAAAGCAAAGGATTGCTTTTTGTAGCCATAAATAATAATAAGATACATAAACAATAAAATGTAGTTCAGTATCATTTCTGTTTTGAGCAGGACATTAGTGGCCATCTCAGATGGACAGCCTGGCCAGTGTGTGTCACTGGTGTAGATGGTACTACCTGTTTTCTATACCATATTCAACAAGGGAAAAATGCCTTTTAGAAAGAAATGCTGCTATTCTGAATTCTGCAAACTGTCAGCCTCTGCTAGCTATCTCTAAGTAATTATCACAGTCTCACAGAGAACACGTGGGATCTGTGGTGCAGCAGTAGAAATTGGGAGATAAGATGATTATGTGCACTTGATTCGATAGACTAACCTGTATAGAGTTTCTAAGAGAAGGGTCAAACAGCTGTTTCTTTATAGATCGTCATATTACATCAAGTGCTGTAGCAATAACTTTTACATTTTTCTCCTTCACTTCTAATAGTACTGCTTACAGAAAATTCCAGAAAAACAAAACCCAACTCCTTCTCACTGGCTATACATTTATTGTAAATCCTTATTGCACAGTGAGATTTTGTAATAATAATTATTCACCATGAGATTTTTTTCTCCTCGTCTGTTTTTCAGTTTTCTGCATTAGACTAAACTGTGATATTACATTTCACAAGTGACTGAATTCACTGACAATTTACCTCTGAAAGCAGGATAATGGGAGCTACAAATGAACTGAACAATGACATTGTTAAAGGGAGGAACAAAGTATTTTATAGCATCATTTGTTTGAGATGAAAATTCTGGAACAGAAAACGTTACACTGTAAATTAAAAAACTATTATCAGGGTAGGAACTGATATTAAATGCAGTAATTTGATTTGCATTTTTTTTTTCCTGGGGAGAAAGTAATCTGAAACGTATGATTTGAAGACTGCTATTAAGCAATTTCGCTTACATTACAGAATATCCCATCTTCAACTCAGAAGAACCCAAATGCATTTACTCACTGCAAATTTTATATAATAGAAAATACTGATTAAAGGAAGGTAGTATGTGCTAATGTATGGTCACTGAGATTTATGAAAATTGAAGTGGGTGGCTTCAGATTAGACAAGAGTTCTATTTCATAAGATGTTTTTTATGTTTATTTTTATCGTGACAATTCAGCTGCTACGTCAGAGCTCTGCAGTCTGTCTGAAGGCAGAAATGCACAGATGGATCTACAGTTTTGAGTTTCATGTAAATGATATTCAGGTCTGACAGTGTCCTTCTGTTATCAAACAGTGTACAAGGAAGCTTAACTCCCCCCCCCCCCCCCGAAGTTGCTGACTACTAATGACCCTCATTTCTGAATTCCCATGTTAAATTCTCTTTAAAAAACCAAACGAAAACAAAAAAAAAAAAAGCAAACAATAAAAGTAGGTCAGATACTTTAAAATTTCTCAGGAAACCCTTTCAATTTAAAGGTTTTACATAAGTATATCTCTAAATGCCATAAAGATAGATGGACCGTACTAATATATTCCTTACTTGCAAGTATATTCTGTCATAGTGTATTGACCTTCTGCTGTCTCAGGTCAGGCCTCCGTTGGGGACTTTAATAATCTTTATTGGTGAGAGTGTTTGTATCCCCATGAGGCTAGTTTTGAGGTCAGCATTTATAAGGAAAGGCTGCTGAAGGAGGAATAAAAATAATCATTTTTTCATCAAACCAACACTCTAGTGAGTATGAATAAATAGGGGCTGAACATTGTTCTACAGCTCATTAGGAGAAGGGGAAAATAGGTGAATGACAGAATTTGAGAGTTCTAAACTGTAGACTGTGCAATTTACTATTTCATCTACCTTTCAAATCTAGATGGAATGGAGATTAGATAATAACTGGGAATAGTTCTTTCTGTCCATCTTGGGACTTCCTGCCAATGCTGCAGAGTGCAGTCATTCCAGTAAAACTGTATGTAATGGTTTTAATCTATTCTGTATGGAACTTCACTTTAAACAGATTCTTCTCTTTAAAATATTTAAATAATATTCGGCGTGTTCATCTGGGTGCCTGATTAGGAAGAACCTTTTCTTTTCAATGTAAATAGTCTTCGTATCAGTGTTAGAGAAAACTAAATGTTTCACTAACTAATTATTAAAATGTATTGCATCTGTAGTTACTTCATCAGGATTATACATTATCTGATAATTCCTGAAAAAAAAAAGTTGTCAGCGTCCTTTTTTTTTCCCCATGACTGTGTGAGATTCAATGTCAGATGTCAACAAATGCTGATGATGACTAAGAAAACAGCAGAAAGATTATAGTGAAGTGTAGGTCTGGGATATCAAATGAGACTGAAGGAGCAAAAGGTCATAGTTATAAGCAATTGGAGATGAACTACAAAAGAGTAAATTACAAAAAAAAAAGTATTTACATTTGATAGTGGAAACAATTCATATTACAGACTTATTGATGTGGAATCAATTTATTTAAAATAGTTTTACAATTAAAGGGTAAATTTGAAGCAAAACTATAGACTAAATTAGTTGAGAACTCACACATCTAGATCGCAAACATGACTCCAGATGGTTGGGATATGAGTATGGCTTACCTAATGTGTATGTATGGAAAAAGAGTCTGTTTTAATAAATTTTCAAAGGACACAGCATAGTCACTGGAAGAAAAGGAAACAATGTTAAGAGAAACAAACATAGAAATTAAATACCTTTGATTAAGCTTTCTTAATCAGTCGATTCACTATAGTTCTTAGTGAACTTGCCTTTTTTTCAGGCAACACAAAATTTGCAACTAAAACTGCTTTGTGAAATTATGGGCTTAAGTAAAATGCATCCTATATTGATGACAGAGGAGCAAAAAGTGAAGGACTTCCAGGCCAGACCCCCAACCTATAAAGATCTATGTCCTTAAGCTTGATGAAGCTCGTGTACCACTGCTGTGGCTGTTTCATGACTGATTCCAATCTGTGGTCCCCAAAAGTAACAAATGCGAACTACTGCAAGGTAGCCAGGGCTTACTGCCAGGGCTAAAACGTGAGATTTGTTCGTGAAGCACAGGCCCTGACATGCAAAGCAAGAGGAGTAATTCCATTTTACTCTGCAGGTAGCTGGTCAGTAAGGGGACGTAGGTCTCACTCCTACAGCAAATGATTTCATGGCATAAAATATGTAGAAGTCTTAGTCTCATCCCTTCCACATCCTATACTCAAGACCTAAACCTACCCAAAGCAAGCCTACCACCTTTTTTTCCAGTGCCTAAACCAACAACCAGTCTTTAACTTGTTTTTAGTTCTAGATGAGCCCTTGTGTTGTGACTAGCAATGAAATAAAGTGAACTCTGGATCTAAGGGCACAATATTTTCAGAAATGAAATCATGGCTATCTGATAAAATCTCTGTTTCTCCATAAGAATTACTGGTGGAAGAAATGCTGCTGTTCAGTGGTGGATTTAGTTTGTTAACCTTAGTCTTTGTCTCCTCTGTAATTACAAGTATATTGTTTGAGCTAGAGTTGAGGAGGGATTGCTAGTTGCTTCTTGGCTGAACTTTCTGCAGTTACAAGTGTTTTTGCTGAAGACTGTCCATTAAATGATAGAAGACATTGTAGTGGATGAAAAACAACAGCATAATTCTATGGTTCTGAAGTAAGTTTTTAGTCAGTTGGAGTTAAATCCCAATAGGTCTTCCAGATTACTTGGCTTGCTGTAAGTGAAACCAAAAAGAAATGCATGTAGAATTTTCTTTTGCTCAAGTGCAAAACAAGCAAGAGTTGGCCTATTTATTAAAAAAATAATGGCTATTTCCAAGAAATATGAAAATGTTCTATAAACATTATATTTTGTTATGTAATGTTATTGGCAATAAATAAAAATACTGTATAATTATCCTAAGCTGAAAGCACAGAGGTAAGAGATCCCTGACGAAAACATGGATTACTGGTGCAAATTGCCCAAATAGGTATTTGGTTTTGCTAAAACAAAACCTCCGGTAAGACCTGCAAGTAATGAAAATAATATTTGTTCTCGGACTAAAAATAGCACTGCTATGCATGTATCATGCATCCACGATAAGCTATGAAAAGACTTTTACTCTTGTACTATGCTATGTCTATTTATCTTCACTATTTGTTTCTACAGGAACATAGATTATGGTTCAAAATTCTTTTGAATAGATAGCATTTTATAAAATATTTAAATGTTATGCAGAACGTGGAAAAAGTAGGAAATAAATATTTTGTGAAATTTTGTATTTTAAGATGAGCTAGAGTTCTTTGCAGCTGGATTTTTTTTCTTAAATGGATGATTGTCTTTATGATCTTTTCACATGAATCATAGCAGTTGTCATCTGGATACACCACTTTCATGAGCTTTTGATCAGGTCTGTGAATATTCTCAGCCTGTCTTGAGTTCAGATGTCATGTATTACTGAGAACCTTGTCCAAGCAGATAACTGCCACTGCATATTTGGTTAAAAATGTGATGTGTTAAGAGGCAAGATTCCACCCCCCCCCCCCAATAAAGTGATGGCTTTTTCTGTTCAGATGCATCATCTCAGTTATTCTGTGCTTACAGACAGTACAGGCAGTTTGAAGTTCACATATACCAAATGTCTAATATTTTTCCTTTTCCACTAGTAAGAAAAAAGACAGGAGCACAAATAAGATCAGTCTGTATTTTACAAAAAGAAATATGTTACAGGGTGTCTGTTTCATCATTTAGTTCCTTTTGCTTGTAGAGTTCTGGATTGCTGAGTGTTTGCAGAATACTTTTATCTATTAGAATTGTTATCGCCAGTGATGATATCTGCTTTCCTAAATATTTCCCAGGTCCTGGTGTAATTTTGTTTGTTTTTCTGGGGAACCTTTGTAAAATGGTTCAAGCAAACTAGTAGTCTCTCAAAAATTTTATATTTGATGTTTCCAATTTTCTTTTTGCTACTTACATCTTACTTTTTAAAAGAATCAGATGCTGAGACACAGTCTTGTATTATTCTCCCAAACTTCAATTTACCATTGAATAAATGAGTACAGAATTGACTACTGTAAATGTATTGATATTTAGCCAAGCTTTATCATGTAAAGATCTAAATTTGGGGGTCTAGAGATAGAAAGAAGCATTATATATGCTTAACTACGTTTTGACACTCTTTCTAAGGTATCTGCTTTTACCTGCTCTTTATGCAGGATATTGGTTAGATTGATCTTATGGATTATCTTCTGTACTTGTTATTACATTTTTATATTTAAAAACATTTGAAACAGAAACCAAAATCCTAGTGTTTCTAGTAGTCTTCTTTTGGTAATAACTATTGGCATAAACCAAATATGTAGGTATTACATACATATAAGCCCCTAGAAGAAATAAATTATTGTTGTACATCAGTAATGGAAGCCAACTTTGAAATATGAGAAGAAATCTCTGTTACTGATGTATAGTTGTTCTCTGAAACATAGGAAGAAGGCAAATGAGGATGATCTCCTTTGGCTCCGTACAAAAAAGGATTAAATAAAGTAGGAATCTTCAGTGTAGAAAAGAACTGACTGTGGGGTCACAGAGTGTAATAAGATGTGGAACTGTTTTCCAGAAGACATTAGGGATGCTGAAAGTTCCACGGAATGATAGTGGCTGGGAGAGCACTAGCTGCTGGGCCCTGGTCATATGCTGCTGTTCGTTCCTAGAGACAGAATGATGGTCTAGAAGGATCTTAGGGAATCACTAAAATCGTTCTCAGGTTTTTAAAACAGAATCACTAATGCAAAAAATTGCTCACCCCAAAGTCACCAAAAAAAAAGAAGAAAAGCCCCAAAAACCCAGCAGCAGAAAAATTTGTCACTCTTTTGGAGGTGTTACAAAATTAAGCAATATGTGGACATTATGACCAGCTTGATTTATATATTCTAGGAAACATTGGGCAGAAAAGTCACAGAGACAACACATTACTCGAAAAAAATTTCTGACCATTCAAAATATTTCTGTCTTAAGATACTGAAATGCAAGAAATCTGAAATACATTGTTGACTTTATCAGGTTTTACACATCTGTGCCCCAAGCTATTCTCTTTGCTATATGAATATAATCTCGCAAACATATTTCTTAGGAAAATCAATGTATCTGAAAACAACCTATTTGATTATTTAATGTTGCAAATCCCCAAAGATATCACTGGTGTGTGTATCGTTCTAATTCTCTCTAAACATAATGTTCACACGATTAACATTTTCACAGCTGAGGTTTAATCTTGTGTACACCCATTGCATACATGGACATGACCACCTGCAACTCACTGTGGAAAATGATGAGGAAGTTCTTACTGAGAAAAATATTCTTGAGAATACGATATTCTGTGTACCAAGTATCAATGAGGCTAATCACATAGTCAAAAGAATTGGTTAAAGTGTTTCTTGTTCTTGCCGTGATCTTTAAAAGGTAGAATTAGTGTACTTTAGAAGAGGTATTTTTCCCCACTGCTTATATTGGGAAATGCTTATAGTAAGTCACGGGTAAGCAATTAAGGATTGCAGTAAAACACTGAAAAAAACACATTCATCATACAAACACCACATAGTTATCAACATACTGCTAAATAGTTGCAGATAGTTAAAGCTATCAAGTTTTACTGAATGATGTTTGATCATTGAGTTAAATTCAGTGAAATCAGTGTTATAAAATTTCTGCCTTTCTAGAAATAACATGATTCTTCATTGATGAAGTTTTTTCAAAATCATGCCCAGTTTTTCGAATGCTTTAGTTAGTGACAATGAGTAATAATGCTTTTGGTTATATTCATTAATACAGTTAGTCTACTCTTAATCTAATGAAGTACAGCATTAGAACAGAAGCAATAATTTCTATAGGTTTAAAAGTATAAAATTACAAAATGTTGATTGACAAGAATTCTGACAGCAGAAAATAAAGTGACAAACATGCATATAAATCCAAGAAAATTCAAAGTCTCCTGCAGTATCAAGTGCCATGGAATTCCTGAAACAAAAAAACAAACAGTTCCATAAGATAGTAAATCCGGATCAATGTGCAGTGAGAAGTCAGACTTTTTTCCAACCAATTATCAGTCTTTTAAATAATACTTATTTCTGGCTTGGGAACAGAAGTTGCAATGAGCAACTGAAAGGTAACATCTGTCATCTGAGTAGGTTCTGAACCTGGAGGCTGGTCTGTTACTTGGAGAAAATAATGCACCTCCACAAGAAAGAACCAGAATTGGTTTAGATTCACCCATTTTACTGCCTCAATGGCAAATTGAGGTCTTCAGGTGGAAAAGCATGCAGAGTGTTCCATGGCCCACACCTAACAAATACTTCTATTGTTACTTTAATAATTCCAGTAATCACTTGAATATATGAATATGTATTGTGATTAGTTTTGTGATCATATTTAAGAGCAAAGATGCATTATTCTCAAGATTATTGTAGAAGTATTCAGCGCTTTGGAACAGTGGGAATGGATTAAATTGCCTATGTGTTAAACAAGAATTATAAGATACTTCAGACAAATATGAATAATAAAATATGAAGTAGAACTATTCATTCCTGCATGCTCTGAAAATTTAATTGTGAAGTCTACAAGTTATGACTTCTGTATTTTATTCCTTGCTTTGCTATCAAATTGATACATAGTGCCAATAGCCGTAGAGTCTAATTCAGGAAAATGCCTAAAAGCATTTCTACATTTAATGTCACGCTAAAGCATAGTGCTAGGCTGAAGTGAAATCCAAAACTTCTTTTATGCCTCCTCTACAGCTTTTTCCTGTGCATATTTGGTAAGAAAGGTACCTTAAAAGCATATAGTCTGAAATTTAGGAAAAAGCTGTGGGTTTGCCTCTCTAAAACTTACTCAAGTTCCTTCAGAAAATGGATATCTACTACTGCTCATTGCCAAAATCTACTTCTAATGATAATCCTAGTAATTACACAATATGAAAAGTAATGGAAAAACCTTGAAATGTGGACAAAAATAATTAAGAAACATTTGTCTAACTTCTAATCTTCCATCTAGTAACTTCCTCACTTAACCTGGGAGCTGTATAATGTGGTACAGCCAAGAAGTGCTTCAATAGTCCAATATAGGAAAAGTAGCAGTAAGGCACATGGAAACTTCATGGAGATTCAATGCAGCAGGCTACGTGTGATCATTCCTGCTTCCTGGCTGAGGGACAGTGGCTTATCAAAACAGTATAACGTGCTCACAGGCGAATATCTGGCACTGCCTTTGGAACAGTTACCAGCTAAATGTCTGCTGGCCACCAATGATTTATATGGCCCACTGATTATCTGACAAAATAAGGAGTGATTTCCTGTCTGGGAGAACAAAAAAAGTACAAAAGTACACTCCAAAAGTACACTGCTCTTGCCGGGAGTGAGATAGGTAAATGAAAGATGAAAATTTTTCTCCACTTAAAGATACTTAAATAGAAAGGCAGAATTTGGGGGAGAGTCATCTGATTCAGGCAAGACTCAAGAGAAAGAAAGCGTAGTGAGCACATTCATTGTGAAGATATTTATTTCTGTTATCCAGCATGGGGAGCAGATTGCTTTTTCAAGCTCAGACTCCTTCTTTATTGGCTATCGGTAACTCAGGAGTGGAAACAGCTGAAATATAATTCACCCTACAAATTAAATAATGATTCCTTTTCTTGTAGCTTAATGCTTTTCTGTACTGAGATTTCGACGTTGGTGCCCAGTGAATGAAAACTGTATCAGTATGAGTTATGTTCCTTTGTAAACAAGGTTTGTCAAGGCAGCCTATCTAAGTAATAGACAATATACAGCACAGAAGAAAGAGAGTACTGTTTTTACTGTGTTTAGAGGTATTCTGAAGTGCGCTATGCAGTGTAACTCTTCTGATTCTGCTCACCATTGATATCACGCCAGATCTCAACAACATCTCCAAAATCTTAAGTTAAATAAAATATTTCAGCCCTAAAAAATAACAATACCTGTGTAAGGTAAAGAAGAGAGAAACTAGGCTTTAATTAATTTATAAAGCCTCCACAATGACAGTAAATTTTGGGCAAGAAATGTAGGTAGTCAAATCACGGTACACAGAAAAACAAACTGATCTGCAGCTAAGCTCATTTGACCTGGAGAAGGTTCCTTTTAAATTCAGACCTAGTGATTGTGTGATCTTTAGCATACAGGCCAACTCCAGCCAGGTGGTGAGAGAATTTGATGTGCAGCTTTAGCGGTTCTTACTTACTCACGTAAAGCTTCTCATAGAAACACATAATTACATAGTTTAACTTTTCATGGCTGCAAAGAAAAGCTTGGTAATATAATCTTAGGCCTAAAGATAAATGAGAAAGAAATCTTACCTGTGCTATTTTAAAACCAGTCTCATGATAAGAGTATTTGCAGTTTTGGAAAGCTTTGGGGAAGCTGACTTGTCACTTTTTTGACTGTCACATCTTAGAAACCTCTAACTACACACTTGTGACTTCCATTGCTGTAAATGTTCTGCACATCTCACCAATATAACGATGGAACACTCGTTTACAGCTTAGTGCAGTGTGTCTAAGAAGAGAGAAAAAAATCTTAATATCACAGGAATTTATTCAAGAGTTTCTTACAAGGAACTAAGTTTTTCACAAAAGGGTCCAGCTGTCTGGTCACTTATGCTTAAGCCTAATCGATATATTAACCAAGCAGCCAAGTATCTTAGATATGTCCTAATTATAAAGTAGATGATATCTCTTACTTGTAACTGTTTTCCTGTAAACCATGTTTATAATAGACTCCAAGCTTTGTTTATCACAATGTAGCATGAATCACACAATAATAAGGATGATTCTCAAAATGAATTGTCTACGTTATAAAACTGGATGGTACATGTAGGCCAACTTATTAAAAACTGAAAGAAAATACTCATCTATTAATCTGGGGAGCTATAAGTAACCCTCTGTCCAGTTACTACATTCATATGGTAGTGTGACCCCAAGAGAATTATTGCCTGCCTTAATCTGTTCTGAAGAAGGAGATTATAAAGGTAATTAAAAAATCCTAATGATAAATTCCGTCACAGGTTTTTTTTGTTCTCATAACAAGGTGCCCCCAATGCCAATTTCTGTAACATAGAAAATCTGTTAATAAGTGCAAAACATTAGCAGAATTGAGTGCAGACAGTTAGAGGCAAACAAATTTCAAATGGCAATGTATTTGTAAGACAGATCATGGCAAGAGATCCATGCGTGTATTTCTTTTTCTACTTGCTTATGTATCCTTTCACTGGGAGTCAAAACAATATTGCAGTTCATGCTGTATTAGCAGTTGCATCTTAGTTCTTGGATCATATATTTTCTGTTCTTTCATCCCTTTATAAAATGAGTTAGTTTAAATGATTTGAATAAAGAATACAAAGAACTTTGCAAATTAAGCAAAACAAAAAAATTTACCAAGACCAGGTAATCAAAAAGCCATTTTGATGTGAAATGATAACAGTTACTTATTTGGAATGCTACTAGATCAGCTGTCTTTAAGAGTGTATTTAGACTTTTTAGAAATTAAATCATTTAAAATTAGTAATGATATTTAGTTAAATGCATTGCAGGCATGAAAATGAGGCAGCACGTTATTTCTCAAAAAACCCAAATTTTTCAGCTATTCAGAGTCTTAATGCTCATATAATGTGCTAAAACCCTGTTACCTTCATTTTATTATATTGTAGAAACATTGAATTGGAACATCCAGTCATAATCATTTTTCTTTCAAATTGATCACAGCTTTGAAATTTGTGCTGTGAAAGTAATCACATCATAAGAAAGACAAAAAATTAGGTCATTTGAATAAAAAGGAAATTATCATACAACTAGAACACATTCATATCTCTTCTTGCATACAGCCTTTCAGGCGAAGTTGCACATATAGCATTTTTGTATTCACTTGAATGTCTTAAGTTTTAATGAATTATGAATGATATTATAGCTGCTATTGCCTTACACAGCACTTTGAAAAATGTTTCTGATTACGGTGACCTGTGACAGTCCTCATTAGTTTGTCACTGGGTACTCTCTTGAAATTAGGGATGTGACAGGGTTCAAATAAATATTAGTAATACATAATAGAAAGTATTTGCTGTCAAATGACATAAAATAATCTTTTCTAAGTGAATAATTTATTTCTGATAAAAGCACAGAAAGATAGCTTTTCTGAAAATCAGAACTGATGACATTGCAAACCAGGGATCTGATAATAGAAACGCTTAGGTCCAATCGGCCTATAGCAGCCCCTAGGAGGAGTACATAGAAAAAGAATGATGTCAAAAGAAACTACATCCCTCATTCTGTGTGATGCTTTCTCTTCAGAGCTGGCACAAAAGAGAGCTCCTCTGTACAGCCCCCGTTAAATCAAGGGTGAGATCCCTATAGCCTGGTCCCTCAGTAAAATGAGAAGACAAGATAAAGCCAAAGATAAAAGTGCAGAGCAATTTATATCTATCAAGATCTGGTAAGAAGAGTCACTTTACTCCGAGAGAGGTTTCAAAACTTTACTTTTTGCTAGCTAATTTTGCAACATAGGGAATAGATATAATTAGAACCCATTTTGTTGCACTGTCTCACTGCGAAGCATACTAGGTGGTGTGCACTATATTTCTGCAGGCTTGAGGGCACATGCTGTTGATGTTCTGAAAAATAGGTGCTAACTTTTGACAGGTTCTCGTCAAAACATTTACAGTTTTTCTGCAGCAACAGGTTATGTTAAGGCTCTCAAACCTCGTATACACATATAATGTGAATGCCTATATACTTAAAAAAAAGAAAAATTTAAAGGTAGCCAGCTAAAAAGAAAAAAGAAAGCCCCCAAAATGCAAAAAAAACCCTCCCCCCAAGTCCTCAACTCTAACTAGTTCTCTGTAAAGTGTAAAAAGGAGGAGCAAATCTAGCAAAATTTTAAATTTGCAAATATCTTTCTTTCAGAGATTTTTCTGAGAATACATTTTAAGGGGAAAGATCCTCCAATGCAGAAGGAAGATTCATAATGAAGTTTCCCAGTTATTTGTTCTTCCATTCCTTGGATAGCTGTGATGAATGGATCGTTTTCAGCTCTTTCTTGTTAGTAAACCATCACTAAAAGCAGTTCTTCTATTTAGGAACATAGGTGCTTACTCTGTGGTCTTTTTAATATATGTACAATGGTCTGCTCTGATTTGCTAAGCATTTTGGTTTAGGATTGAGCTCAAGGAAAGTTTGATTTTTCCCAGTGAATTACAAAGGAAGTTTGAAGGCTAATCAGTAATATTTTTCTGCATTCTGATAAAACAGAGGCTTTGTGCTTTTATTTCTGGTTAGTAAGGGCTCTTTAATATTATTGCAAATTTTGAGCACCACATTTTATACTGAGCATTTGGAATTAATCCAGGGAGAAGAATAAGAACTGTCAGTAAAAACATGACTTCTGGGGAAAGATTTGGAGACCTAGGTTTTAAGGAGGAGGAAAGCATGTTAACAGCCACTGATAACCTGAGAGTTTATTATAACATTTGTTATACCATTATTTTTGGCAACATTATTTATAACATGAGTTTATTGTACTCACCTGAGAATGAACTTTTCAAGCAATGAGGAAAGCCACCAAGACCCAGTGTATTTACAGCCCTTTTTTGAGGGTTGAGAGATACAAAGAACAAGTGAAGCAGTATCTGAAGTGTTAGTACCAACCTGGAAAAAAAATAGACAAACTGCTGTTACAAAGGATAAGAGCTGCGTGAAATGCCCAAGAGGTGGGAGAAGAGAGAAAAGAGAGATGTACTCTTCCATGTCCTTTGACCGGCTCCTATTGCCCTAAAGGCCCCTGCTGCCTGCCTCATTAGCAGTAAAGTGTCTTCTCCAGGGCCAGGCTGGGTAGGAGTAACCTGCAGACATGACATTGCATATTATTTGGTTGTCTTTTCTTACCTGGTGGTTCTTTTGTTTTACTTTCTAGACTATTTTTAAATGCTTTTAAACTAGTAGAAAGCCTTTCATTATCTCCTTGCTCTGAATTGTGAGACAGAAAAATGGACTCATATGAACTCCATAGGAGATTTATAAATCTAGTACGAAATTAACTATTTAAGCTATGTGGCAGAGCATTAAAAAAAGCATGAAACTAATGGTGTCTGTTTGGAAGAAAACCCAATCCAATTCCCTTGTTTATGTGCTCGTCCTAAGCAAATTTCATTTTCTCTCTACAACTCACCTTTTCATGTAAAGACTAGTAGTACTACTGTGGTAAGACGCTTTGAGATCTAAGCAGTCACCTGTAGGTTGTCATAACTGCACACTGTTCACTGCAGGCTATATCCTGACCAGGTAGAAGCCAGCATACCTTCCCTGAAGTCAGTGGCTTTATACTCACGCGTGCTACTCGAAGTTTCTGTCTATCAAAAATCATAGGAAGCTGAGAAGAGCTGATAAGCATTGCATTCATTCAATGTACTCATACTCAATTGCTGAATTTTAAGGTAGTCAAAAGGATATGAACAAGGCATCTGTTCAGTGAAACTTCAGCAAGAGATCAGGATACTATATGGTAGAATAATATCAACACTTTATATTAATTTGTGTTTTTTTTAAAAATTACACCTGTTTCTAGATCGAATTATCATTCACATTTCATTTTAAATATGCTTTATTATGTAATATTGCTTTAGCTTAAAGAAACTGGCTGAAGATAGTCCAAAACAAAATTCAAGTGTTGCAAACTTTTTGTATTATCAATACATAATTCAGCTGTATCCAGATCTGTTGTGCCATTGCTCCTGCCTTCTCATCATCACCTTCTCTGGTTAGACAGAAATGTCCAATGAGGATGAAATGTACCAGTGTTCCAAGTATTCCCCATTGCATGCTTGCTGAGTCATCTCATAAGCTGACTGTCTAAAGGGGGAGATCTTCAATTAAGACACCACTATGGACAGCTGTCATGAAAGGTAAAGTTAAACTTTAAAACTGAATAGCTACAGCTTAAAATAATACTCAAGTCCTCATACTGAGAAGTTAAGCCATTCATAAATTTCACTGACATATAAAAATAAACATATTAGCATATTATTTTAAGATGCTTTGGTTTATCCCATTGAAGGAATCAGAGCAATGACTTTAGAACAGCTTGAACTACCTCTTCTACCTAAGGAGCCTTGACTGCTATGTTTTGAAGCTGACTATGTTTTTTCTTCAGAACATCATTTCCTGGTTGCAACAAAACTTACTGGCATTCTCAAAATTCTCCTTCTGCTGTATTTATTGTTGTCTTTCATTTTAGCCATTCTTCTATTAATTAAGTTGTACCTGTCCTGCCAAATAAAATGGGCTAGGAACCACTCACTGGCTTTAAGACCAAGTAGCATGGACATACCTACATCCAGCTGGCCTACAGCCAGCTTCTTTTACTGAAGATTTCTCTTTGCTCTGATTAGAATATGCTAAAAGAGAGGTAAGGGCTGTGCTAGCAGGTTAGCAATGCCACTAATAAGAGGCCCAGAAACTGGACTATTTTACTGGCCTTCTTTTAGTTAGTGGTGGCCATGTGGACTTAGTTACCCTTTACCTCCCGGAGTAGCCCATATTTCTACCAGTAATCACTTGAAAACTTCTCAGCTGTGTCTGCTTTTCCTTTCCACCAAATACAAACCCCTTTCTTTAAAAGACCTCTGCTCAGAGCAGGACTATTTCTTAGAAAGGCATAGAATCAAAAAATAGTAGAAAGAATTTTTTCACAGTCAGTTTGGGAGTCTGGAGGGTTTTTTTCATTTTTTTTGTTTTATGTACACTAACTTCTCATCATTAAACAGGTTAACAAAATTCAGAAATGGGGAAGTAAGAATTTGTCCTATTGATGGGTAGTATTTACTCAATAGTTCAGATTAATAGGATGTTTATCTGTCTGTTTTCCATTTCAAATTCTTACTATAAATATATTTTATATCTACAGACCTTAGAAGGGCCTTCTGGTTATTACATTTTTCCAAAACAGAAGCCTAATGGTATTATTCCATTC
Organism: Nipponia nippon; assembly: GCF_047370975.1. Classification (NCBI taxonomy): domain Eukaryota; kingdom Metazoa; phylum Chordata; class Aves; order Pelecaniformes; family Threskiornithidae; genus Nipponia; species Nipponia nippon. The sequence goes on along the minus strand of NW_028262369.1, from coordinate 46,864,255 downwards.
ACCCATGCTGCCAAAATACACAAATTAAAAATCTTCCTGCTTGTCTCCCGTGACAGCGCCAGCTTAAGATAAGAATAGGACTGCAGAAATAAGCCCTACTGTCATCAGTATTTGATTTTTTGTCACTCTATACTGTCCCATTTCCCACATCAAAATACCAGGAATATTAAGTGTATACCAATTATGTGGAAAATGCATAATGCCATGTTGCCTTTGTGTAACATACCTTTACTTCAAACTGTGTAAAAATTCTGCTACATTTCGATATGGCATCTGTTGCACAAAAGGGCCGGAGGCTTTTGTCTGTTTGCTCCACACTGGCTACATAGATGGGGAAATCCTTGCAATGTGGGAACATGCTGAGAGATGAGAGATCTCACCCTGAACGTATTTCCTCTATATAAATCATGTGCAACTTGGCTCGTGTTTTAGTTCAGCCATCTAGAGAATAACATCCTTTTATTTTTCAGTCTTCCACTTCAAGAAATGAAGTGACAAAGAGATCAAATGCACATGATTCTTAGCTTCCTCGTGTTCCTTCCTCTCAAATCCCAAAAGCCTTTTATCTTGCTTTCAGAACAAGAAGGAAATAGCTCTATTTTACTTAATCCCTCGTGTACCTAAAGTGGCGAAGAGTAATTCACCTGAAAAATTATGAATGGGCTATTCACATTAGAAAAGACACCTACAAAGACGTAAGAGATACCTTGCTTAACTTCCCGCTGAGGTCAGCTTTTAGACTACAGCTTTGTGGTTGCAGGTGAAAATAATACTCTGTTCTGAAAAATGTTTTACTTGTGCAGTAATGACGATTGCTTTTTACAGGTCCAACCTGAGGACAGGTTGGCATCTATAACTCTGGGAACAGAAATCAGTTTTGCAGATTGTTCTCACAATTAATAAATTATAACCTTCCTTTTATTTTCCTACCTTTCTTGCACTTCAGATGAAGTGTGCAGAAATCAACCTTGGTAAACTTAAGCCACTGTCATATGCTGCATAGATCTGAAGCTGAAGCAAACCACCTTTTGCTAGGAGCCTTTTAGAAATAAAATAGGAATTAAAATAGAATTAAAATGCTCTTCTGAGAAGAGCATCTCTCATCTAGAAATGTAAATAAGAGTCAGATCCCTGATATGCAGTCTGTGTCACGGATTTTCTACTAAACAGATGGTGAACAAGCTTTTCCTAGCAGGAGATACTTTCATTGAGCCTCATAGTATAAATAAAATATTTTGTAATAAAATAAAAGATTTAACATAAGAAAAAGACCGAAGTATTCTTTCTGTTTAATAATGAAAAAGAATTATTATTTTCAAAAAATATTTGAAGAAACCTCTTGGTTGAATCTGTACGTATTCTGTTGCACAGTGTTAACTAGTGCATTTTCTACTTCTCTTTGCTTTATGGCAGGATGTCTGTTACCGTATATTGGTTATTCCTGTTTCTTCACTAATAAATTAAATTTCTGTTTGTGCTACATCCTGATCAGTAGGAGTGTATGTGTGTAGGGTGGAATTCATTTTTTCCCCTACCGGATCTTCTAGTACCACCAGTCTCTCTACTGTATAAATGACTGTATTTGCAAATGTGTTTGCTGAGAGTGGAATATAGGAGGTGTGGGCTCACAATGTGTTAGGAAAAGACAAAGATACTTCTAGAAATGGCTGTACAAGATCAAGATACTAATGGTCTCCAAGTGTTTGATATTGTTTCTCTGCTCAAAATTGCTGATACTACAGCTGAATTAGCAGAAAAAAAATTATGTGTGGACTCCCCATCTACTTCAGTGAAAAGTGAGGCAGCCTAATCCACCAACAAATATTATTTAAGGCTTTCCATCTCCATGTGTGAAGAAATTTGTAAGACAATAAGAAATGCCTCTTGTTGCTCTTCTAACAGGACAAATTAAAAGAAAAGCAGGTATTTTATTTTGAGAGAGCTTGTTTTGTTTCTTTTTATGCCCAGTTTTATGTGATAACATTTCAGAGGGGTTGAGTGCATAGCTAATTTTAAGCAACCAAATTATGAATTTCCAGGCCGCTGACATATAATTGCAGTTTGCTTTTTGAGCATTGTATGATCAAGGATTAACATGTGTGACTGGAAATACATTTTCATTCTCCAAAGTGTAATCAATGATCCTTAGACTTTTTCTTCGAATCAGAAAACCTGTGCGAATTCCAAACGCTGTGTGGAAGTGCTGGTCAGCATTTGCATTCTGTGAATTTGATAAATAAACATAAATCAGTAAGAATGCGTAAAATCAATTAACTAAACAAACCATGCATAGCACTCCAAAGATGTGATTCTCAGTGCTGCAAATGCAGCCATCTGCATCTCCAGTTATGTTTACCAAGATAAGGAAAGTTATTTATACGTTTTAATGTGCAAGGTATTTGCCAAAGAGTAAATTTAAGTTTCTGTTGAAATTAATGAGAGAATTCTTGTTCATAATCACTCATGTATGTTTTGACTAGTGAGAAGTCCACCATTTCCTGGTACTAACATCTACAGTAACGCATAGTTCAAATTTTCAAATGCAATTAGAGAAATTTGATTGGGGAAACAAGTATAACATTAATTGACTTTTCTGTGTGCATTATCTGGTTTCCATAAATAGAACCGGTAAATCTGTCTGTTTGAAGACCATTTTAAATTTAAACCTATACAAATGTAGGGAAGGAAAAGTAAAACGTGGGAAGGCTTACAAAGCAGTAGATACTTCACTGTGTTTTTTTGGTTCGCTGAAAAGAACAGGCATAAGACATTGATTTCAAAGCATCATATCCTCTTTCTGTATCTATTGGCATTCTTTGGACTTGATTCACTGTTGTCCTGCATCTTAAATGAAAATTTTGTGGTGCAGCTGCATAGAAATAGTACTTTACATCTGTTTAACTCTAATGTAAATGATTAAACAAGCAACTGGTTAAACACAGATTGCAGATACTCTGTCAGTCTGGAACTGAGGACATGAGGAGATGATCATCTTTTGACTTAGGCACGGAGTTGCTAGTGATTGTGACAGATGTTCCTGAGGACCTGAGATGGAAAAAGTGAAGTGTCCGTCTCATCTGGCTTCAAATCCTGGTGACCTTCTTTCATTTGACCCTGACTTTGTGAGCTGGTGAAGTAACTGCTGTGAGAAAGCAGCAGTTGTCTGCGTGTGTCTTCCATGCGTGCCTGCGACAGAAATTACCCAGCAGCTGGGGCAGGCCCTAGGCTAACCACACTTCGGGGTAATGGCGCAATCAGAGCACAGCGGAGGTTGCCCACCAGTTTGTTGCAGCACCACAGTGGTGAGCAGCAGCTGAGAAGAGTGGTGAGCTCCCGGGCTGCCTCACAGCTCGTCGTCTGCCATAGGGGAACCAGAGAGAAGCTGCAGTCCTGTGCAGCATCTGGGGAACTCAGCCGAGGAAGCCTGCCTAGCATGCCCTCAGGAGCTCTGAGCCTCATGGCACTGCATAGAAACAAAGTAATAAGTGTTTAGGATAGTTAAACCTCCTTTTTGAAGATTCTTGTCTGTAGCTCATGATAGTGTTACCAAAGGAATGATTTCTCAAAATCTAGATAGTGTAGTTTCACTGAACCCTCTATGCATAGCGAAGCTATAATTTAGCTTAGCTCTTTCAGAGGTAAAGATGAGGACATATGGAGATTCAGATTTTAGAGTTTCAAAAAGGAACTTACTGTCAACAAGACAAAGATACTAAATGGCTATCTTTATAGTTTTAACCTTTTTCTTCCCTTAAAAAACTCCTAACTCCTTCTAAGCAAATAGTCATTACAGTAGGACTTCTAGAATCTTTCATGTTTTTCTCATTTGACCATTTACTCTCTACCAGAGAACTGAACACAAGAAGTCTCTAGAAGGCATATCTTTATTTTTTAAGTATTAAAAGCATGCAAGGGTGTAGTGACAGGGAGAAGTCTATTACTTAGATTATTCAATGCATTTTGGTAACAGTTCATTGCCAATGTCATTTTCAGCCAGTATTTTCAAACATTTTAGTATAATTCTTTCTTATTTCTAAAGTGGTCTAATTATGTTTACATCAAAACTTTGTGCAGAAATTAAATATACTTCTTAAACCTTCAACCTTTTTTCAAAATCAAATCTCTAATAGTCTTACGTTGCTGAAGCAGTATACAGATGATGTGAACCCTTTCTGAATAAGTGTAAAACTGTCAGAGTGACCATTTAATTAGGAAGGGGACCCAGCATACTTCCAAATTCATAGAAGTATAAATATTCAAACTTCTAGAAGCAGCACAGAAATCTGTGTGTCAATGTAATCTTAATTTCCCTAGATATCAGGGTTTGAAATAATTTAGAGCCTACAGTAAAACTGAGTTTTGAGAAGTACCTTAGAATCCTTCTTGCATGCATTCAAACCAGTAATGTTTTGGTTTAAACTTTTGTTTATTTTTATAGGCACGCTGAAAAATTGTTTATGTTTCTGTAAATGCTGTGTTTTACAGGTAATGAAGATATGCCATACAAGTATAAAATAGAGTACAGTACAAGTAATTTACTTAACATAAAATGTTTCAACACAGAGCCATAAGAATAAACACGAGGCTTTTTTTTTTTTTTTTTTTTTTTTAAAGTCACAAGGCTAACTTACAGGAGTAGTTACAGTTAATAGATTTTAAGATTAGTCAGGTACATCTCCATCATCCACTCACACTCCCAGTAACGATCTGGATAAAATGTCTTGTTCAAAGATATGACAATCCTCAAGTATGCACTTGTTTCTTTTTTTTTTTTTTTTTGCATTATAATTAGATAATATATCATGCCTACAACAGAGTAATATTGCAGGAGAATAGAGTAGGTAGAGGTATAGGAAAATACTCATTCACTGATTTTTGTTAGGTTTTTTTAAAGTAGTAAATCTGCAGTAAATTAGGGCCCAGCATTGGCATTATGATCTCTTTGCTGTTTTGACTTGAATTTGGAAATCCAAATAATGGAGCATTTTAATTAGTGTAGTAGTCTATACTTAAACACAGCAATTATTATTGTTGTTGTTAACCTTCATTATAGCCCTTGTGACAATGTAGGCAAGGCCTGTGGAACAAAAAGAAATATCACTGTCTTCTTGATAATTGAGTATCCTTGTACATTAGAAACAAAGGACATTTCAATAAATGGTAAGGAATCAACATTGGGGAAAGTCTACAAGAAAAATACATCTTTTTTTTTTTCATGGGGAAAGGAGTATTAAGTGTTTACATCTACTTTTCTATTGGTTATGCTTTGTTCATGCATCTCTCAGAAGGAAGGTAGCAAAGTGTGCCACATGTACTTTACCAAGGAATGCTTTAAAACTGGTTTCTAATACATGTAGGGCATTTCACTGGCCTTTGGGGGGAGTTGGATTAAGAGAGGGGCTGTGGCTTGTCTGGAAGCGGGTGTTTCATATAATGACATTTCCCTTTAAAGTATTACGGTTTTTTTACTTGATTCACTAGGCACTTCTCCTTAATAGCAAAGGGATTTTTAACATGCTAAAAAGGATGTCTTGACTTGGAACATTTCACACAGACATTTATTGGGGGGCGAGGGGGAGGAGGAGGAGGGGCTGCAAAATAAAATATGCTTTAAAAGCAAAATAAAACAGTCAACCAGTCAACACAGTACAAGTGAAAGAGCAAATTATGTATATATGTGAAAGAGTCATGCCTGGGTTTTTTTGGGTGAGTGCCTTTTTAAAGGATTAACTCATATGTTCTTATGGGCTGGTTTACCATTGCTTTGAATAATTTTAATCACATGCAGGGATGAAAAGCATGCATAAACCACAACTTTTCTGTTTTGGTTTATGTGGACTCTCCAACAGTTATGCTTCTTGGAGGTTATTGTAAACGTTTTCTTGAACTGTTTGTTTTTTCTGTGTCAGACACCCTGCTGTTCTGTATCAGACATCATTTCTCAATTTCAGATAAATAACTGCATGACAGAATTTGATCAGGCATTGCAGTTCTCTCCTCTGTTGCTATGTATCTAAAGCACAGTATGCTATTAGCATTAATAAGCCATAGTGTTAGATCATTTATTAATAAATAGCTACATATCAGTAAATAATAGCTTCAGTCAGAAAGAGCTGAATCGATGAGAGTTTTTTCATGTATTTAAAAAAAAAATCTTATTACGTGTTTTGTATATGGGAAGTCTCTTGAGCAAGCTTGCTTACCTGATTATCTTATATGAGTGGTTTAGGTGGCTATTTCAAAAGCACTGTAAATGCCGAGTATATTACCCTTCATCTATGGAGTTAATCCTCATAATTCTGGAATTTTATTAAAGTCTTGATCTTGAAGAGACCCTTGTGTCCTTGAAATCTGAGCAAGCTATTCAACATTTTTTCCCACCAAATATGGGTTCATTTTGCTGATCCACACAGAGATAAGCCAAGCCTATGGATCTGAAGTCTTTAGGCCCCTGGTGTGACAGTCTGAACCACTCCTTGTGCTCACCATTATTATGCATGGGGCATGAGAGTAATGAAGTGTTTTGTATCCTCTTTCTACATAAATGTAGATATGACTGAAAAGGTTTGTAACATTTTGAATCTTTTCCTTCTCACACTAAATTAGGAGAAAGTCAGTGCTGAAGCTCTTAACGTATTAAAATTGCTCTTTTGTAATCAATCATCCGGTTCAGGAAAAATCTTTGACATCAGAGGTGTGATGTAGGTGTGCTAAGAAGGTAAGCATCAGTGTAACTAAGCACTATTCACCCCCCAGTTTTTTCAACTTGCTGTATGTGACAGGTCTTTTTTATTTCTGGAATTCATGAGGCATCTTATATGAATGCTGGGGGCAAAGAGTGTCCTCATATTAAAGGAAGAACACAATCTACTGGTTGCATCTTGCCCTCTGCTTAAGAGGTCTGAAACAATCATTCCCTACTTACTCAGTACTCCCACTAATGCCAGCTAGAATTATTATTCTGTCTCACATACTCATCACATGATTACAGTACGCAGTGAATGATCATAGTTTGCTAGCAGTAACAAGGTAGTCAAGCCAGATACCCTTTATGAATGTGCTGCATCTTACAAACAGTGAATATCCCTGTATCACTTTCTCTCCTTTAGTATTCTCTATAAAAAGTCATCTATCCTGCTATTTCAAATTGTAATTATTAGGAAAGAATTGGCTTGAATAATGCATGACCTTATTAGCTGTAAAGGGTAAAAGATACAGGATGCATAGTTACCATTTTCCAGAAATGTGTTTAACTTAAGGTTTATGTGGAAATAATGTTGCTTGTTTTGTTTTGATTCTGGCATCAAAAATTCATTTATTATTGAGCTTTGTTTGACATTCCTTCAGGTTCAAACTTCTTGGGATTCTGAATATAATCACAGCAGATATGTGTACATCTCTTATTGCTTGGCTGAGCACAGAAGACTTAGAAGCAACCCTAGAGGAAAAAATCCGCTCCCTTGATGCATTCTTTAAAATCATTAATGCTTTCTGGCTGCAGCATGGAAGCGGGTCGTGCTAGCACAGCAATGTAATTAACCTTCTTCATAAATTAAATGTGCAAATGTGTTATGTAGTACACAGAATTTGGATAGAATTATTTCTACTTCAATGTAGGTTTAGTTGGGAAAAAATAATTTTCTAACAGCTGCTCTGTGGCTTGAGAATTTGAAACAGCTTTTACTCTCCTTAAACCAGCTATCAAGTACCTGGGGCTAAGAATAGCTAAATGTGAAATGTAGTCATATATTATTATATACAGGATCAATATTTCAAAAGGCCATCTAAGCTCTTTGAGAAAAGAAGGATTTGCCATTTTTTCTGTAAACTACAAAAGAAGCATGGCTGGAAATACTTATTTTTCTCGTCACTTAGAGCTTAGCAGACAGGCTTCTGTGTAATGCAAAGATGGCAAAGGAATAACTAAATTATTCATGTAGCCATCATTAATTGGGAAGGCTCTTTAGCAATTGTGGAAGGGGAAAAAGTCTTGTGTAATCCATAAAAGTAAAATATACCATAAAACACAAAATAAAATAAAATTAATAGCTTATATGAAAGGTGAGAATTTGCTAACCATTTGTGCATAAATTTGTGAAAAGCATTCCCTTTTCTTCCTTTCCTTAACGACAAGGGTGAGCACATTCCATATCTTTTGGAGAGAAAAAGAGTTATTTCCTTTATTAAAGAAATGTGGTTGTTCCTTTGTCTTACCTATTTAAAGCACAGAAACATGATGTAAAGGCAACGGATTGAAATTCAAGGAGCTTTACTAAAGAAGTAACACACGGTGCTAGCTATAGATGCCATTAGACTGCTTGCGTACCAGGAAACCACTGCAGGTCGTGAACGCGTGCTAAAACTCTCAAAGCAATGAACTCTGATCTGAAAGATCCCTACGGCTTCTGTAGGTGGTTTTGCCCGAAGGGATACATAGGACCCAAAAGATGGGGAGGAGTTTCTGGGAAACAAAAGCTCATTTATAACATGCCAAAAATTACTCCAAAATAATTCGGTATGCTTGTTATCACTTACGTTGTCCTGAGGTGTGGGCTGGCCAGGCTCCCATATGGGATCATTTGTAGTTCAGCCTTCATGTAAGTTGCCTGAACGCTTTCTTGTTTGCAAAGAAAAAAGGAAATAATTTGAGGAGTTTGTGGCAGAAGCAAAAGTACAGCTGGAAGTGTGGCAACGTAAATAGTTGTATGAGAGACTTAATCAGCAATTGATAACCAAGTAGGAAATCAATGTAGCTGATGGTGTGAAAATTCATATGGCAACATTTTGACTGACTTCTGTAGAAATCAACAATGTGACATGAAAAATCATTAATTATTGCTTCTCTTATAATGGGAAATAAACACCATTTTCTTGAAAAATCCCTCCAACAGCCTTGTTTAATTTGATATGTTAAATGAAAGCTGTTGTGGGCTTTTATAAAAGAAAGAAGTGCAGTGCACACTTAAAGGGAAAGCATTTAAATACTTCCATCATTGAATGTAGAGGTAAAAATTTCCCCTAAAAGGGTCATGCAGTAATTTTTTACTTTGTGGGGCATGATAAAAACAGGGGAAGGTTTGCAGGAGAGAAAATACTAAGTGCTGGATGCCATACCATGTTAAGATCATTTTTCTTCCCGTTACTGAACATTTAAAAATTTCCTTATTCTTTCTTTTCACTTTTCTTTCTTTTCCTTCCTGTAGATTTGTTCTGCTGTGTGCATGTTGCTTTTTAGAAATCAGTGATTTTTCTCACCTATACTCATATATTTTACAAACTAATTACCTGTATTGTGGGACACAGAATTTACTGTTTCTTGAGTTTATGACTAACGTCAGAAAACATGTACAGCTTGCCAAAACAGAGAATGAATCGAAAGTTGTGTTACGAATCGAAAGTTGATTGACACTGACAGCAAGTTTAGGAATACTCGGGTTTGTAGTTTTTATACTACAACAGTCTTAGATTTTTGTTAAACATCAAATTAACTGAAAACTAATTCCAAAGAAGTCCAATTAGCTTGCTGCATTTTAAAAATAAATCCTAATACTACACTAATCTCTATTGCTGTAGTATTTCTTACGGAATTGTCTTAGTAGTTTCTGAAATGAAGAAATAAGGAACAAGTAGTAAACCCCAGCTGTCTTGGCCTTCTGAATGAGCAAATTAATATTTTGGAACTAATAATTTTGTAAGAATCCAACATAAAATACTACTCTCAAAATTTAAAAGTTATCCCCTTTTATGTTACAAACACCTAATTCATGACTGATGTGGAGGCACAACTTTTGTCTATGTGTCTTCTATATAGTCATTCATGGTGGGGCATGGGATTGGTATTTACGTGCCTGAATTTTCCTCCTGCATACGTAAGACAAATAAGATGTACTGAAGTGTTTTCAATGGAAAATATTCTCCTCCCCATCTGCTTAGGCAAGCTCTTTGCCCTAGAACTTTGATTTCTAGGTTTAACACTTTAGTCAGGATGTGTTAACTGTGAATTCAAATACATGAATCTTCCTCTTGACTAGTTTTTATAGGAAGCCTGGACAACGCAGATGGTATCTGGTCATCCATTCAGGAGAATTAAAAGGGATCGAGTACGATGGTTTGCATTGGCTACAGAAACTGGCTTACTTAAAAATTGGCTTACTGTCCCAATAATGATTTTTTCATTACATAGTGAACAGCATTGCAAAATAAAGAATGATAGTTTGGTAATTGTATGTGTGTGCAAGCAGGATGTTATCACTGTTGAATGTTACAGGCAAAAGGTAGATCAAGAAAAATCAAGGGACCGCATGCTTATTGCTTTTATCCTTGCAGGGAAGCAAGTCATACCTAATAAAGTATTTCTGGCTTCTTAGAAGGGCTATTTAGCATAGGCAGAACACCTGTGTCTAGTTGCATCTGCTGCCTCTGACACGTATACCTGTATTCATCTATGTGCATTTATACCACACTGATACTGTTGGGTACTACAGTATCACGAACGACACTTCATCATGCTGTCAGGATAGTAAATACACCCAAACTAACCGTGATTAAGATGTGTCAATATTTGAATGATAAATGTCATAGGAATTGCAAATTATTACCCCCTGAGGTATTTACCTACTGTCTCAGCGTGATTTCAGAGAGCTCTGAGCCTCTGTTTATGCTGTCTCTTGGATCAGTTAGTCTGTATCAATTCAAAAGGTCTGTATCACCTGTGATCCCATGATACCTTTTGTAAATAGGATCACTAACCCCGATATGCTGCCCAAATAACAAGTTCTAATAACAGTCAGTCAAGCCAAATTCTCCCTATATTCCAATGTCAGGTATAACATTCTTCACTTCCTCCTGTGCTGTTTTCCTTTTAAACCTCATGAAAATGAAAGCATTCAGGACTCTAAGAAATCAAACCTTATTCCAAGCATTGTTTTTCCTCCTTTTCCCTGGTCTTCCAAGAGGTGTTGCAAAAGCCAACTTGAAGCTCACTGCAGACTGATTTGCTGTCTGCCTAGACTGAGATTTCAAAGTCATTAAGTTACTTAGCCCTCTTATCCATCACAATTAGAGTTAGACACCCAAATATCTTCATGTCTAGACATATTGATGGGAGATATAGTCGCTATTCTTTCATGGAAGATTATAGTTAATTATTAGGATTAAGGCATTAGCATGCGTATTAGAAATCACTGCAGTCGAAGAACCCCTTTATCATCTGAATTTGTAGTAGATGCATAGACAACTCGTCAGTAGCTGTGTTTGCTCCTATGAAAAACTGCTTCCTTTTCTTAAAATGAGGCATGTAGGACACAGCAGCTGATAACAAATGTCACTCTCACAGCAGAGCAGGAGAGATACATTCCAGGTCTGACTGTAAAGGTGGAAAAGCAGCTGAAAACAATAGCTCAGTCAGGCTAAACGGAAAATGAGCAGGTCTGGTTCTGAGTTTTGAGCATATCTGGATGTTGTAATACCAATTCTGCATTTATGCATTAGTATGTGTATTAACATAAGGGCATTGCTCTCCTTCCCAGAATCTCAGATGCATTACTTCCATTCTATGTTCCTCTCTGTATGGCTTTGCATCATGGAGTTGAATAAAATCACACAGTTTAAGGGCCAAGATCCAGATCAGTTCCTGCTCACTTGGAAAGCAGATAGTCTGAGACCATTTAAAAATCCGTCACAGGAAAAATAGCCTTCTTTCAAAAGCAACAACTGAGAGTTAACTTTCTGAGCTGCTCTGCAGGCAGAAAATCTGTGAGGGAGTTGACAAGAAGAAAGAATGGGGCAGTTTACATGTTGCAGGGCTTCCATCACTCCACAGACTCTTTAGAACAGGCCGGCGACTGGAGGCAAGGACAAGAGAAGGCTGAGAAAAATGGCCAGTGGTATAAGTAGATTAAGAGCCACCTAGTAAAGACAGACATCAACATTCTGTGAGAATGAGCATGAGTCCTAGTTGCAAAATGTAAGGTAAGAAATGATCCTGTGCATGTGCAACATGGAGCAGGCCATGGGATGATTACAATGGTAATCAGATCTTGTAAGCAGGAGTGAAGAGCTCTGCGGAAAAGAAAATCAATTTACAGGGATTTTGTAAAGTTTTCAGTGTTCTTAATGTTTGTTAAAAATATGTTTCAATAACAGCATGTTTTATTGTCAATATCTTGTTGTAGGATTTTGCTGGAGTACTCTATTCATCTCTGAGTTAAATATATATTAAATTTTCAGCGTTTGGTGCCAGTGTATGATATAACAGCCGCTTTGAAAGGTATCATTGCTGTATATACAGTCTGAACCAACAAGCTGTATGCATTTAAAAAACAAACAAACAAACACACAAAGAAACAAAAAAAAACGCTTCCTGGTGTTGGCGGGAATTTCTTAGCCTTTCCAGCCAGGTCTTTAGTACATGTAGCCAAGTGTTTCTGCATGTACTGTGGCTCATGCTCTAATTCATTCCTGTGTGAAGGATTTTCATTAATTGTAGTGCTTCATGACTTGCTTCTCCTTCATTTTTTTCAGGACGGCACTTTCTTACTTTGTTTTGCCTGGGTTCTGTCTTTGATAGTGGTGTGACTTTAAATTAGTCTCTGGCCTGATTTAGAAGCATCACTTTCTGAGTTCTTCAGTTTTTATTTAATGCATGCTGTATGAAATACTGAAGTATAAAAGGGATAGTATAATGGTATATTACTGGCTTTTCTTAAACCTTACACAATTACATCTTATATCTGTACTTTCTCTATGAAAGGAAGCTGAATTCCTGTAGAATATGTTACGTCAAAGTTCATTAGCATTTTTGCTCTTTCAACATTTTATTATCCATTTTAATCACCAACTTTCATGTTCTTAGTTTGATTACCACAAAAAGCAAAGCCACTTTTAAAATTGTCATGTCTGTAATGGAAACTGATATTCTTGAATAAATATTCACAAAATGTTTGTTGCGTAAAATGTACTAAATATAAACCAAATGTAATGGCAGTCTGAAGTGTCAAAGAATGAACTACATAAAGGGGCTGTATTTTGCGAAAAAATCCAGGCCATTCAGATATTAACAGCCCCAACAGTAAACAAGCGGTACCATGTTTCTTGTCCTTATAAAATTACAAAATTCGTTAGATTAAAAAACTGCTGTTATCTATGAAACTCTTAAACATTTACTAAAACGCTGCCTTTACAGATATTGCACATCTGTGTTAAAAAAAAGAAAACAAAGACTGGTGTCGTTGTGAGAGAATGGGAAACAAAAATACCAAGCAGTACTCTGTTTTTAACTATGAGCTTATTCACAGTTACGAAGTTTAGCAATCTATAAAAGGTTTAAATCATAGTGATACCCTAAACACTTTTGTTATACTCGGTCATGTTCCTCTACAAAGAAGTTATGTTGTATCCCCCTCACATATCACCCTGCAAATTTCAATGAAAGCCATCTGTACCAAAAGATCTTCAAGCATAATAGAGGCAAAATAAAATTTAATAAAGTGTATAGTACAAACATGAATAATGAAAAACTTATGAGCTTTGTTTATATTTGGGCACTTTGAGATGTTAAAATAATCTGTATTTAATATATATAACTTCTTAAAATATCACAATGGGCATTCAGAGGGAAAACATCTTGGTATCATTAGCTGTTCTTGAAAGAAAAGATATTTTCTTAGGTGCATGATTCATATCTATAAGTAACTTGAAATCGGAGGGGGATGGGCATATTTATTAAGATAACAATGAAACTCCTAATTTTCTTTGGTGCTTTGAAGAACTTTCAAGCAATATGGTAATAGGGAGTACAAAGTTTTTACTTCATGCTTGTTTGCAGCTATAACTCTTTCGTGAGATATAATGAGGTAGAATAAAAAGGAAAACAACTGCTGATACTTTAATAACCTGTCCTGTAGGACAGCTGGAATTTCAGAGCTTTAATTCTGTATATTATGCAAAGTGTGAAATTCATGAAGAATCTGCCTTTCTGCCCTATTCTTGTATTCCTCTATTTTTTTCTTCTTATATTTTCTTCCTGTACCTTTCCCATCAGGCACAGTCCACGTGAAAGATTGGAAATTATCCTCCCTCCCTTAAAGAGAATATTATGTAGTATGCTGTTGTGCTGGTCATAAAGTCCTTTGCTTAGATTGTCGTCTACAGAGGTTTGTGTAGCTTTTGAAGTTCTCTTAGATGTGGAAATGCTTCACGTATCCTGCATACCTAAGGTAAAAGCATTGGATTTCCACTCTCATCTCAGCATTTATTATCATTTCATACTTGCAGAATAAATATGTCCACAATCTACCAGGCAAGCTCTAGCTGCAGGTATGTCAGTCAAAACCAAGAAAATAAAAACTGTAATAGAAAAGATTTGTTCAACTATATTGGTGTTCCTTTGATACTCTAAGACCTTTAATATGTGGCCAAATTAGCATCAACGGAAGTGGCTCTTGAGTGCATTCTGCATTTTCTCCGTGAATGTGATATGGATGTCATTTGACATGTGAACTCGAACTAGTGAAATGATTCTATATTCTTGTATTTCTGTAAGAAGTAAAATCAGTCTAATGAAAAATTAAAAGGCAGAGGAGTCATTACAAATGGGTTATTTGGGGTTGTCCTTTGAAACAAGGATTAGGAAAGCAGATTGGCACAGAACACAAATACATTAGTCACAATGTAATTTTGGGGATAGGCTTTTCATTGTTTATAAAAAGATGCCTTGTTTAATAGCAAAAGTGAAGACGCAGTCTTGCTTATGGCAGACAGTTTGCTTCTATAAAGCTCATCAGTACAAACAGCCACAAGGGCCAGTACTCTAGAGAGCCAAATGAAAAAAAAAAAAAAGGAAGTGGAATAAGAAGACAACCTGGGATTGCCAGGTAAAATTGACCTGGACGCATCATTTTACAGCACAACCCCTAACAACCAATTTCTATGGTTTCCCCCTCAGTTCAAAATAGCGCTCAGAGCACAGAGTTGCAGGGAAGATCCAATGTTATCGTTTCCAACATCTGCTATAGTAAACCCAGTTCAATAACTCTTAAGGGTTCATTCTGATTTGGATGTAAAGCACACACATTCAGGGAATTCAGAGTGCACTAGTGAGTCCTTAGAATGTCGAAGCAAGTTTTACAGGAGAAAAGAAAGGTTCTAAAAAAATGTGAAACAAAAAAGAATCAAAACTTTTAATTTCAACTGACTTTTGTGTTGTATATATGATCTCATTTTGTATCTGCATAGCAAGGTTATTATTATACTGCAATACATTAGTGTATGAGATCACATTAAAGCTGCAAAAATTAAAGGTACAAAGAAAGATGCCACGTAGATTCCATCCGCAAGGGAAGAACAGTCTAAGTAGGACCAGTATAACTAGAAGTGACTGGAAAACTCCAGTAAAGGTTTACATCTGACAAATATAAATGTAACAAAATGAAGAAAGGAAGAACTAAAGAAAGAGAGAATTGTACTCAGCTGTATGAAAAATTACAAAACTTGAGAGAGAAGCCTGTTTTGGGAACTCGGATGTACAGAGCTGACAGAGTTCCTCACTTGATTTCTTTCTCCACTATGATATCTGCCCTTTGAGCTTCTGCATATCCTTGGGCTTTCAGAGGTTCAGTTTATTCAATAAAATAAATAATATGGTGCATTTCTAACTAGGAAAATTACAAGGATGTAAGCGTATATTTACAGCACTGAAGAG
Source organism: Nipponia nippon (assembly GCF_047370975.1). NCBI lineage: Eukaryota > Metazoa > Chordata > Aves > Pelecaniformes > Threskiornithidae > Nipponia > Nipponia nippon. Next base: position 46,848,555 of record NW_028262369.1, on the reverse strand, counting down.
AGAGATATTAAAGGGACAAAGTGGTAGAAGTTTCAGGAGCTTTATAACAAAAATTGACATGTGCTACTTGTAGTCCTGATGTTATCTTGCTGTTTCAAATTCAAGTAGAGATAGCAGCTGTAAGAAAATGTGAGAACACGCTCATTCTTACACAGAGATGGCATTGTTTTCCTGTAGTAAATATGAACTTACTAAACAAGATCATTTTAAAATTAGTACAAGATGATGTTGCAGATACAATCTTTAATAGAATAAAAAGAGATTAAATGTTTTGCTGAGAATCTGAAAATGCTCTAGGGACAATTTCTGTCCTTATTCTGCACACACAAAAAATAGTTGGCAGAATGTAATAGGGGGTTATTTTTCATTTTATAAACAACACATTAGATCTTGTGTTGTTTAAGAAAAAGTATATTGTAAAGTAATGCTGTAAATATTGCATGGTGTTATTCTGATCCAGTGTGACAATGTAGATGCTATGAAAAGGAACAAGAAAAACTGCCTTTTTAAGCACTATTTATCTTCCTGCTTTTGAATTTTTTTAATATTTAAAGCAATATAAAGCCATTTTCTCATCCTTTAATCAACTTTCTAGCTTTGAATATTTGTTTTTGTTTTTTCCAGATTTATATTTCTAATATTTTACTATTGTTTTAGGTTGTCCACTGATTCTGCAGCTACTTGTGCAATAATAGAAAAGAGCTTTTTTCTTAAAAAAGAAAAAAATCCTTCATCTGGGTCTGAGATTGTCTCTTTAGGTGGTATTTCTTTCCTTCTGCTCTCATGAGCATCCATTGAGATGGATTATGAAAAATACCTTGCTACAGTAGCAAGACTTTTTATAATGAAGGTAATTTTATTTATAACAAGAAGAGAAAGCTTCTGTTTAGTACACCTAACTTTTTTTGGTCCAAGATCAGGTTTAAAGTATCAGATTTAACCTCTCTCTGAGGTTAAAATCTCTGTCAGTCTCTTTATCTATGTAAATAATTCTCCTTGCCAACATAGTCAAGTCTATTTATACCAAATCAGAGACATTCAACAGATAGAAACAGTGTTATTCCATTGTCACTTTATAATTGTTGAGACTTTCTGGTTGTCTATTAAGAATATACTTGTAAGTGTGTGACATACTCACTTTTGTCCCTTACGCGGATACTTACATGTATGGGTATGGTCTCATTTACAATACAGGTCTCTTTTTTAATACTTTGCTGTGGTGCACATAGATATATGAGGTGATATAAACATTTTTACATCAAATTTTGCTTCTATTCTTCACCACGTAAGTACCTGAAAGTCTGTGTGCATGTGCGCACACATTACAGATATCTTTTCTTTTCTTACAAGGAATTAGATAACATATTGGTGTTTTGAAGTAGTACTTGTGATTTATAATCAGTCAAGAAATCGTAGTCCGTTAGTCCGTGTTAAACCATTAACGTTATATCATTACATCAACAACAGTTGTTCTGTTTTTAACAGCAGATATTTGAGTAGACTTGAACACTTTTCATTTTCATTTCCTTTTTTTTCCCTGAGTTAATGAAATATTTTGCATGCAATCTTCTAATTTAACAAAAAATCTAGCTATAGAATAATTTCATACATATATCTTTTTAGAGTTTACCAAGACTTCATAATAAATTCAGGGTAATGTATAAATCACTTTCACAAGAATGTGTGTACAGCATTTTATTCTTACACCTAGAAATATTTAATGTGCCCTCTACTAGCTGTTTTGGTTTTTTTCATGCTTCTTAACACCAAATTATATTGCAGATTGACAGAAAACCTCTAATCAATTTTGTATGTAACCAGCCATTCTTTTTATTGTGTTATGTATATTATACATCTGAATTTAAATAATAGTCAAGAATATCATCAGGTGATAATGATGTCTGCTCATCCTTAGTTATTACTTTACTTTCAGAGACAAAGGAGAAATAGATGTTTGGATTTGTGGTATTGACTCGTTTAATTGGAAAATTGGATGAGTACCTTAAAGTTCACATTTTTTCTGTATATAAAACAGCTTTAAAATGTCTTCATAAAATGCCCAATGATCCTGAACCTCTTCTTGTTTCTATGACAACCTGACCATGTTATAGTAGTAGGCTAGAGATCCTCTGAAGCTGCCAGTGACTTTATTAAATATTTTGTTTTAAGCAGGGAGGATGACACTGATTTCTACTGGATGAGCTCTTGGACCACTTTTGTAGTCTTTGGTTTTAAATATGCTGCTTTGTAGCATCTTGGCTATTTCAGTATCAAACATCAAGGAAGAGAAAATACAAAATTAATAAGGCTCAGCTCATGATACTTTATGCACAGAAAAAGTAGTATATTCAACTGTTTTTAACTAACAGAAAATCAGTTGCCCGGACACTAATAGTTGTTTATTTCTTCACATTAGCAAAATACTTGTCTAAAAGATACAGCTACTTTTAATTAAATTTCATTTTGTGAGAAATAGGTACTGATTCTTCAAGAAGAATGAATACCTGCAGACAAATTTGGCAATAACAGGTTTTCTACTTGTTTTAGTATGGCTTTACTCCAAAATATTTTTGTTTTCTGTTTTTTTTTTTTCTTTTAATCTTCCTTTTATGAACAATTTGCATCAGTCGAAGAGGTTGATATTATTACGCAATAGTGAATCTGCAGTCTGTATGAAGAGGCAATGGAAGAAAGAGATATTGGGAAGCCATATAGCTGCCAGGCCTCTAATGATAGCATTGTTTTTATCAGAAGCATAGTTTGAAGGCTCAGGACAGGTGAATGATGGCACAGCACCATGTCAGCTAAGCATTCGTTCTTTACATTAAATGCTGCAAAATGGAATAAAGAGTGAAATTGATGGATAGTTCCATTGGAATTTACTGTCACTTCCACTCATTTTGAATTAGTAAATCATTCCCGTTACATTTTTTCCCCCCACTCTCTCAGTGCAGAAGTGAACTGACTGAGAAGTGTTTGTGTTTCATTCCGTCTATTGACGCATTTTTGAGACATAGTAGTAATACTAATAATATACGCCAACTTAAATGCATACATGACACATGCAGAGAGAGAATCAGATCCACAGTAGGTGAAAAATGAGAAAACTTTATTGCATTTACAGATGAGTGTTCCCAAGACATAAGTCCTACAAAATAGCAAATTTTCCCAAATTGTAAGAACCTAAAAAACCTAGCTCCTTTAGCAGGAACAGAAGAGTATTGCTATTCTTTTTTTTTTTTTTTTTTTTTTTTTTTTTTTTTTTTTCTTCCCTCTTCCAAATTGAGCTTCATTTTTGCCAGATTGGCTTGGGTCAATCTATATTCGCACTAGATCATTACAAACTGGACCTCATTTCAGTAAAATGAAAAAAAAAAAAAATGTTCAGAAAATACAGGAGATTTCTGCTACCAGTTCAGCAGGTCTGGTTCTGATGAATAGCATTTCTATTTTAGAAGGTAAATTAAAGGCTGAGCTCTAAACAGGTAGCCATAATACTTGTACATATCCTAGGTAATTAAAATGTACCAAAGTTTGCTGTTCAGAATATCACATGAAGGACGTTGGGTTATAATCTGGTATACAGGCTACTCTAATTATAAAAGGTTGTAAACAAGACATTTTAAAAAATTATTGGTATTATGTGTAGTTTCATGACCCATATTAATTTCCTTGAATGCAGCTACTGAACATAATTTCTGTTGTTCCACATTAATCAAAATATGCCTGCAGTTAAATTGGTGAAGTGTGCAAATAAATGTTCATATTAGTAAGGGTGTTAGTCACTGTTTTCAGTCTCTCAATCCATTGAGAACAGGTAGTTTTATCTATGATAATGGGTTGCAGAGGGTACCAAATTCACTCTCTAATTGACACAAAGTTATGGGAGCAGAGACAAGGAAATAGCATTTTGTTAAGACAATAAATGTAGATGGTGACAGAAGTTATAAATATTTAGAGCTCTGGCCTAGTCCCAAACAGCATCTCCATGTTGCTAATGGCTAGCTAATTCAGTACTTTGTCTGTGCTGCCAAAGAATGACAATTGAAGGGAAAATTAAAATAAGAACAGGCTCATCCAGTTATGTAAAGATGATTTGGCCAAAGAACGGCCAAATAAAAATGTTTTCCTAGTTTATTAGAAATAAGAGTAAAGGTGTCTGACAGAGATGGAATCCCCATACAATCTGTGTAATATCAAGAAAACTGAATTAAATGGTTCAGACCATGGATCTCTAAAATCTAACAGTCCTTCAGATTAATCAGAAATTCTTAGAATCAGAAGGCCAAATTTCTACAGAATACTTTCATTTTCATTCTCCAGTCCAGTCCTACCCTCTCTCTTTAACTTCACAAATATGTCAAGGAGCTCTTAAGAGCTGAAGAAAAACGGAGCAGTACTATTGCTTCAGACAAGAGTGCTCATTGCTGGCTGCTAGCAGCTTTCCAGGGTTTTAGAGATGCTCTTCCCAAAGAAGGATAGAGCAGCTTTGTTCCTTCAGGGTACAGCCTAAGCATATTTGTGTACTGTTTTTACTTATTGTCAGTAAACAGGTATAATTCACCATATGGTGAACCATATAATTGACAGGGTACAACACAGCACTATCACTTGTAAAACAGATTTAGTTGTCAGAACAAAAGTCCTCCAAGATAAAATAAAAAATAATAGTAGTAAAAGATTTTCTATAGGATTTTCAAATATAACATGCATGTTGCTACTTTCTCTCAGACACTTAGATAAAGTCAAAGTTAGGAGTGGAAAAAAATCCCAAAACATACCATTCTTCTAATTTTTCTCAGTGTTCCAAAGTCCTCTTTCTCAGGAACAGGGCAAACGTCTCTTGCCAAACTGAATTTAGATTCATCACACTAAACAAGATTAGGCATATGAAAAGAAATTTTCATGTGACTTCCAACATACTAAAGCAACCCATACAGTCAAGGTTACCACAGCGTAGAACGCTTCATGATGATAGAACTAGGAAAAAGAGAAGATAAGGAAAGAAGAAATACAAGAACTACTCCAGGAACTAGTAATGGAAATGGACATGCATGCATAAAATTGTTCAAGGATCAATTTGGATTTGTAGGACTGGGGATACATCTTTTGGAGAGTAACATTTTTGCTTATTTCTTTAATAATCCTGTCACTGTGGAGTGAGCTGTGTCTCAGGACTTTGGTTCTGCTGACATCAAGGATAATGACAAACATTTAAATTGCATAAACGCTGCACGCGGAAAGCAGTTTGTAGGATATCCAACATAGTAGGGGAAGGTGAATTCTGGCTTGCTGAAGTGAATGGCAGAGCTTCCAGTGGCTTCAGCTAAAGTTCATTTTCACCTTTGACTTTTCTACAGCTTTCACAAAAAAAAAAAAAATCCAATATAATTGCTTTTGTTTCTTAAAAGAACCAGCAGAAATCTTAGTTTCCTTCCTGTGTTTTCTCAAGAGGCAGAATGGAAAATTCAGTTATACTTGAAAAGCTATTTTTGTTTCCAGAGAAGAAGAAGAAAGAAGGGATAAATATTTTTCCAAGAGCAGTGAGGAGCAATGAATGTCCAAGCCTCAAAACACTAAATAAAATTGGGGGGGGGGGGGGGGGGGGGCGGGTGTTGTTTGTGGGCTTGGGTTTTGGAGGTTTTGTTCTTTTTTTTTTTATTTAGCTTTTTGTTAAGGTCATATTTTCAGCAGGATCAGAGAAGAGAAGCAAGATAGAACTTCTTTATTCACAGATTAAAAACAGCTGCAAAAAACTGATAGTTTTAAATTGGCATTTAAAGCATGAAACAGATAAGACTTAAATTCTGTGGTTATGCTGAAATTCACGGAAAGGACTTTCTTTAATTGTCTGAAATGATGAAATAGGGATTGCTGACACTGACAATAGATTATGTTTTCCTCCAGATATAAACGTGGCTCATTTCTGCCCATTTGGCTTTTGTTCAATCTTTATTGCAGAATAACTCAGTCATTTTAAAAACACTGAAGTGCTTGTTAAATTAATCTAAACCATCTGAATGTTGTTTTGTTAGACCAGAGTTCTAAGCATGCAAGCACCATGTTTGAGGGGGAGGCATTGTAGTCTTTTGAGCTTATGCAGCTGTGCTATTCCTACTACAATTACCAGCAATTCATTTCAAGGAAAACAATGTTTTTGTGTGATATGGACATAAGTCATCTCAGGAGTGGAGCTCTTCGTCAGGAGGAAGGTGCTATTGGATGGCCTTTACTTTCAGTTATTATTTGTTATTTACCTGGTCTGAATTTGTAACCGGGCCCTAAAGATATGAGAATATGTAAAGAGGGGTTTTAGAGCTCTCAGCAGGGTAAGTAAAGTTATTATAAGAATGATAATAACAGATATTATAAGAGGGTTGTATTGTAAGAATTGTAACAGCCCTATTAGCTGTTACTGTTCCTCACATCCTGAGTCCTTCCTTGGTGGCAGCTACAGCAGCAGGGCCAGCTATGCATGAAGCTGTGCAAATGAGATCAGCTGCTTGGACATCACCTTTCTTGAACAGCTGGTGTGCATTGCCACTGGGAGAAGACATAATCAAAGTGGGTAACGGGGCCATAGCTGTCCTTCATTGAGACAGTTTTCCTGCTTGATTTTTCTGTTCCAAAAGCCTGTTCCTGCCATAATGATCACACATTGTTCCAAGAACTGCTAGCACTATGCATTGGCATAAATTGAGTAAGAGAGTAGTAATATTAGTACACAAATACTTTTAATAATGCGTTTTTAAAGCCATCCTTTAAACTTTTATATTCTTAGGAACACATCATTTTATAAGGTATGTATGTGTTTAGTGATTTCTAAGATGACTTCATGATTTTGGGAGTTTAATTCATTATTTTTGTCATGTGGGAACATACAAGAGCGGGTGAACCTAGTTATGCATGTTTTTATCAGCCACGAAGCTCAGCTAAAGAATGCAATTGCAGTACAGATTGGCATAAGTATACTAAAGTGGAGCTAGGTAGCGTGGTTAATAGCAGTAGTAAAGGTGTTACTGATCAAGCTTCAGACTGGTGACTTGGGATGCTTGGTTTTGCCTAGGCTGCATGGGATGTATCTAGTTGATTTTGTTATTACCTGTACTAGCTAAATGAATGCTAGTATGAGTGTGACTGATTGCCCTATATTTGTTGTATGATTATAGCTTAAGATACAGAAACTTGTTTATAGTCCTAGAAAGGCAAAACTCAAACATGCAATAAAGTAAAAGAAAATTGAATCCTACAAAGAGTAAAGATACACAGAAGCAATTTTGCAAGTTAGTTATAAGGAGTAATACCTGTCATTACAAACCAACAAACATCTTATTTTAGCTTTTTTCCACCTGTTCATTTGGCATTTGCTCTGGTTTCACTTTCCCTTACTACACTGGCAATGTCTGGGCTCAGTGTTCCAAGGCTGCCTTTTCACTTCATTGTCTCAAATGAGCCAATTGTAAGCTTTCTTTTCATGGCTTTTGAACTTTTTAACAGGAGAGAAAAAAAAAAAACAGCCAACCAAACAAACAAAAAAACAAAAAACACCCTTAAAAATCTTTGTAACAGGCTGATGTGATGAATATACGGTGGTACAAAAATGTTTACAAAGATCTGCCTACTATAAAATGAGCATTCTTGAGCTTCTGTTCAAACCAAAGCAATTTTGCATTGTGATCATACTTAGAGAGGCAGTTAGAATATAAAAATACTGAATGAAGTATTTAACAGAGGGCTTGGGCAATATAGGCATGCTTGGATTTAGGGAAGTGAATGATCCAATTGATTTCAAAGTGTCATGAACCTGTACCTTCAGAGTGTGATATAAGGTCTTTTGAAGTCAATGTAAGGGAAAAAAAGGCCAAAGAAGGGGCAATCCAACTTCTGTAACTCCTATTTATACATATACCTATGTGTACCATATTTTATTTTAAAATATACATTACCTAAATATTTATACTCTTCTCTAGATAGTAGGTGTATTTTACCAGCAGCATTATACTCTCTGGCCTTTACTGGTTCTCCAGAGAGTTTTGTAATATTCACAGCTGTCAGTTTTTTAGGCTATCTGTTATTTTACAGCATTTTAACACAGACTTTAAAACAACAGTTAAAGCTTTGATTTTTGCACTTCAGATAAACAGCAGCTGTATTTTTAATTGACAGGAGCCATTATCTCCTGAATTGCAGGGAAAAGCACCTATGTTACATGCTATACAACTAGAGGGCAAGGTGAATTTAAATGTCACCCCCTCTAAAGAGATACCTTTGATTTCACACATTTTACAAGATATAATCATATAAGATACCTGACATGAGAGCAAGTCTTAATTTTAAAATGTAAATCTACAAAGTTTAGTGTGAAACACTCCTCCTATTCTTTATTCCAAAGAAAGCTATCTTAGTAGAGCAAAGTAAAATGAAACCTGTGAATTACTTCCTTTCTTAATACCACACATAATTCATATTTGAGACAGATTGCTGAACAACATAATTGAATTGGAGAGCTCTAGAGTATTCATAAAAGAAATGCATGAGAACTTCCACAGTTACATTAGATATATAAAATTTGCATAAACCTGCACACTCAAGATCATGCACTGCTTGAAATTAAAATTACCTTTTTCCTAAGCTGGTTATTTCATAGCTGATAGTTCAGAAGTAAAAATATGTTTTGTCTTCAAGAGCTGACTTTCCAAATGTCCTCAAGTGGTTCGTTTACTAACATAATCTGGTACAATCCTTCCTATTATTCAGCCAAATAAAAAGTTTACAGGAATAAGGACTAAGATGTAGGGGGAGCTTTGAAACTGAAAGTTGTGAACTTAAAACCCCTCTCACCTTGGATCTGAATACAACAGTTGGTGAAATTCTGACTCTTTGACATAAATTCCAGAATTCTTTTATTTTACTAGGACCAGGAGATTTTCATGAACTGTGTGACTGGGTTCATAATTTTACAGACCATTTCAATTCTTTCATCTTTATTATAGTATTTGTATTGCAGATAATGTAAGTATTAAAAAAAACCCAAACTCCTGACCCCTTAACTGAGACTAAAGCTTGTAATGAATTTACGTTAGTATTGCAAGCATGTTTCCACATCAAAAAAACTCAAGATACTGACATGTTGAGTATGTTGCATATGGAGCTATGGCTTTATGAAACTCTAGTAATTTTGTAAGAATTGTTTGTCTACTTTATTGATTTAAAACAGGGGAGAATGTAGTTTGCCCATCAAAATGGGGATCCAGCTAGCCTATTATCCTCTGTGAGAAACCCATGGTGCACCGCTTTTTATAACAGCTGGTTTAGAGAACAGTATCACATCCTATAAAAGAAATGCTTTAAGAGAAATTTTCTATATATGAACGGTTTCAAGTAATACCATTTCTTACATTATGTTCCATATATTAGCATTCTATAAACTTATGCAGCTTTTTATAAACAGCCTTAGCATGTAGAACCAAAATCTAAACACTCTGCTCAGCATTCTTTCTGCCAAAATTAAGCCATTACAAGTTGAACTTCTGCATTTACTGTTGCATTTTCAGTTCAAAGGTTATTATTTCTTTGGTAATTGAGTTTTACTGGGTTTGCATAATTTGCATTAATTACAGTAGTTAATGGTAATATTACTCTGCTAAGCATATCTTCTCTGTCATGTACCCAAAAGCTGAGCTAGTGACAATTCATTATGAGTATTGGAGAGGACAGATAATAAAATATGAATAGCTTATAAAAACTGCTCTTAAGTTTGTCAGTGATAAATTTTAATGGGGACAAATAATTAGAGCTGCTATTGCGGCAAAAAGGGTTTTACAATTCCGTTTGCTTCTGCCTTCTACATTGAAAAATAATTGAATTTTTTCATAATCCATAATACTTTGGCTGCCCAAGATCTATATTGAATACTGATAGATAGAGCTAGAATTGGAGAGACAGCATGTGTTTTCCATATGTTTTTTCTCCACAGTGTGTTCACAAAGGCTTAAGAAAGTAGTAGGGTAATACAGATATAAGCATGGCTTACCCAACATCTTGTTGGATTGGCATGTAGCAATAAAGGTGGCGTGTATGCACTGACATGTCTTCATCCTTGTTTACATGTACCAAGTCTACCATACCTAAGTATTTCCAAAGTAATAAACTCTCTGACAGCACAGTCATATCAAAATGCTCTTGCATGCAGTCAGATAGAAGGTATTTCTTAAAATCCAACAAACCTTTTGAACATATCCACACAGCACAGTTGCAATTTTGTAGTCTACACTGCCACGGTGTATTCAGATTCACACCTAAATACATATTTACTTTTGCTTTTTGCTGTCTAAGGCATCTTTAAATCCCTCCCATTTGCAATTTCATAAAACAAAAAGAGAGAGACTAATTGGAATATTTAGATGTTGATGGTTTGTACTAGGATCCTGAGTGGGCAGAGGAACGTTGAAAAAAATTGAAAATGGAACATATGAAGATAATGAAAAAAACAGAATGTAAATGAAGCAGCTGAGGAGATAGGGAAAGAGTACAGGATCTGTGCAGCTGGTCTGAGTGACTAATAGTAATTAGACTAAAGGAGACAGGTAGTGAGGTAAGTCAGAGGCTCATAGACAGAAGAGTCAAAGATTTTAAGCAGGTAATGAAAGTTGAATTGAAGTCACCCATACAAGTCCAGAGCCTTGTTTTCTTTTTTAAGTCAGTTAATATTTTTTGGCTGTTTTTTTGGGGAGCAGAATATACTGCCCATGGATCCAGAGAGGGTATGAAATGCCATTAATTCAAAGAATTCTTTGTTAAATTTCTCCATGGCTTCTCTAAAATTTGCTAAGCTACTACATGGGTGGACTGTGCTAGGGGAATTTGGGTCTCTTGACTACATTTTTCTGTTACTTTTCTGTTATTCTATTATAAAGTCATAATAGTATCTTGTTTACTGTGTTTCATTTTCTTGATTTTCCTATGGGTTCCTTCTGCTGCTTTAAATATTTAAAACAAACACACTACCTTGGACATATTTTATGTGATTGCTTTATTCCTTTCAAGAGAAAAACTATTGTGTGTAAAAATTTTGTGAAGCTGGGTCTGGCAGCTAGAGCCAAGCACGATGGGAGCAGGTGCTCTACAAGCTTTTGCATACAGCTCTGCCAACAGAGCTCACTTCAGTCCAGCCAAGCTCTTGTCATCTCATTACTGGCTCTCTCCTGGGCAGCCTGACAATTAGGCCAGCTTTCCTTTATGTTGATAAAGAACAAATTGGACTAGATTGGAACTATTTAACTCATTACACTTCTGAAACACATTCACCTGAACTTTTAAAGGGTATTGTCATAGCCCTGAGGGCAGCAGTAGGCCTTAAATGCCCTGACCAGCCTCACCTGGACCTACCTCCCCTTCCATACACCCTGCCCTTCATCTAGAGGGTATCCATTTGAGCTCAGGTTCTTCTCTTGTCTGTGTCATAGGTGTGTCTGTCTCCTGCATGGATCACAGACCTATGCTGTAGCCTTGTCTCTAGCCTTGCCTCCTACTGCTTCTGGCTAGGCTCCCTGGGGAGCCCTGGTCCATTCCCTCACTGTGTCTGGGACTGCCTGCCATGCTCAGGCTCTGTGGAATGGTGCCAGCTGGTGAGGGCACAGCCTGTGCTGCAGTCACCCTTGGCCCCTGCTCGTCCTCCTTCATGGAGCTACCCTGTTTATGATGCTTCTTGAGAGGTATGTCTTTAGAGGGTCTCCAAAAGTTTGCTATAGTATACAGAAAGCTCAGAAATGCTAGAGAATTTATACAGCCATCACTGTGATCTGAAAAAGTGGAAGAAACTTTCTACAGACAAATAATTGCTGCATTTTAATTTAATTTGTAATCCCTTAGGTAATTTTGAATGCATAAGCTTAAGCGACCAACTCGGCATTGTGGAAGAGCCCTGTGGCTCAGGGCAGAAACTTAACCCTAATCCCCTTGTTCCTAATCTGCTTAATTTGTGAAGTGGGTTCTTATGAGATAACAGGCAATTAAAAGTTGTTAGTGTTGATTTTATAGATGATACCTAGAACTCATGCAATATCTGTCTAGTTCAAGTTATCTGTGTTCACATCTACTGAGAAAACAGGCATTGTAATGCAAGAAGGAAAAATATTTCTATGATACTTGGTCATATGTTTCAGTGCCTTTAATGTAAAATAAACTTGCCTCATCTTTTCTCATCAAACTCTTGTGAAAACTAAAAAAAACAATTACTAGAAGAAAAATCTCTTAAGTCTTTACTGCTAAGGTAAGCTTGCATTTGTCTTTTGGCTGCAGAAGGACAGAGGCTGTAAATGATACACATTCACACTTTCTGTCTCCTCTTTCTCCAGTAATACTTGCTTCCTGCAGCACGCTTCCTTTAAACTTGGTATATTTTGTGCTTGGCAATTATACCCTCAAGAAATTAAAAGCCTTGGAATCTGAATATGCACTTTTTGCTCAGTCTTACAAAAGTTCATGTGCTCAAGAAGGGAATAAAAAATTAGGGCAGTACTTCACAGCTAATAGTTTTGGCATTGCTACATATGTCTACTTAGTCTCACCTTTTAATATGAATATGCTTAGTCCTTGCAACAAAAAGAAAATGGTGAAATAAAACTAATCCTCATGTTTATGTGGCCTTCCTGTATCCCTTCTCAACATTGCTGGAGAGACTGGTACTTCATAAACTGAATTCACTTTCATTCTCTGTAAAATTGTACATTATTTGTTTAAGAAAACACAGAGAAAATCTGAAATGGTAGCAAATCCACACCTGCTATCCCAGACCGAAGTTTGTTAATTAGCACAAAAACAATGTTTCCAAACTCAAGTGTTCAGAAGTGCACTGTGCAGAGTCTCTAGCAGGTGTTCATCACAGGAGGTGCCTTAATGATATTTCTTAACTAGGTTCTTTTAAACCATTATATTTTGAAATTTCTTACCATTATTGATTTCATTTCTGACAGTACAGTTTATTGTAGTTCATATGAACCAGTGTATAGATGTAAATGCAGTCAATTTTTTTTTGTCTTAATTTCCTCTTGAAGATTTCATTTCTAATCAAAACTATCCTTTGTAAACCTTACCTATCTTCCATTTCTTTCCCCAGAGGCCTCATCTGAGGTCCACTGAACTCAAAAGGAACTGTTTCACTGAATTGTAAAGGCTTTTAATCAGCTTTAAAATGCTGCTTTTAATGTAGAAAAATAAACATCAGTATTTTTTCCTTTTTTTTTTTTTTTTTTTTCTCCAAACAGCCCTGCAGTTACTTTGGATGTGCATTCACTGAGACCATACAGTGCCCTGTTGAATTCAGTTGTATGTTGAGTAATTGAAGACAATTATTTCTGTCAGGTCAGAAAATAACCTTCAGTGGATCTCTGCTGTTCTATGTTGAACTGCTGAAAGTGAAATACAATAATTTTGGTATTTCAGTAGCATTTTACTGTAGCATAAATGAGAGCAAAACTGTTTTTCAGTAGGAGGTTTTTTGTTTTGTTTTTTAAAAAAACAACCCTTGGAGTTGCTTATAGACCCTGAGAAAAGAAACTGCACTTGTAACGTTTTAAAAACCATTGCACTATACTACAATCTCTGTTGCAGCATAGTGGATCTGCAGTTGTCTTTTGTGCTACAAATGTTTAATTTGGAGCAGCTGGCATGCTAGAACCATGATTGCACAGAGAAAGCCCTATGTAAAAGTATAAATAAATAAGACCTGGTGCATTTGCAAATACTATTATCCCAACTTTATGTCAGAAAAATCCAATTCATAACACTTTTGCATGGTCCCAACAACTAGGATGTAGCTGGCTTGGGCAGTCTTTCTTTATACGCTTTTTATCCAAATCATTTTTTCAGGTCTAGCTCCGTTATGTGGGAATGCAGTGCCCTACATGTTCAAGAGGATTCTACAGCACGCACAAAAAAACTAGGGAAGAGACACAGAAAAAGCAGTGAAAACCCATTCAGAACAAAACTCTGCAAGCTTAATTTAAGATGTAAATAGTTTGCCTTCCTTTTATGTCCAAAAGAGTATAATTACTAGTTCATTTAGAAGGCTGCTGCCACTTAATTGCCTACTCACAAAGTCATGGTTAGTATTGTGTACTGCTGCTTACCTGACACCTGCATCTCTTGCTGGAAGAAAATGGAAAAATAAATCTGAAACATCTAGAGAGACTGCAGAAGTCATAGTAACAAAGAATGTGCCTTTAAAGAACTCTGCTGAGTTCACTGGCGTGCTTGAAAAGGAAGAATACTGCATGCATTTACAACATTATTTGATCTGCGTTTCAAGGGCAGAACTACCTATCATCTGTTATTTACAGTGAGATCAAATGTTCAGTGTGGCTGGTAACAGTAGTAGGCAGAGACCATTTTTAGTCTTAAGAGCGTTTTTCTTTCTTTTTCTTTTGCCTTTTTTTTTTTTTTTTTTAATCTGTTGGGTTTTGGAAAAAAGACAGTAGGGGTTGGAGGGTGAAGAAGATAATGATGACCGTTATATCAACTGTTTTAACAGGGATTGAAACCTAAAGCTTTTTTGTTAAACTAAAATAAAATTATTTTGCTAGCCTTATGGAGGTGGGGCGGGGGGAGAATCTTGAAAATGCCAGTGCCTGCCTACAGATATCCTGCTGTTAGCCCTTCTGCAAAACATAATATGCACACTATTAGGATTATCTACAATGAAGTGAAAGTGGAATAATTTAAAAATATTAATCAGTCCCCTACCAAGTGAGGTCTTGCTCCGCTTCATTCTCTTTGTTTTGAGCTCCTTCATAGTCTATTCTACACCAACTATTAAACTTTAAATTGGAAGACAATTTATTGAGTAATTGTTAACAGATTGTTATTAGAATTCATTGATTTGAGGATTCCAGGTCTATTTCAGACTGGAATTTTCAACTGAATTGGAAAAGGAATACCTAGTTCATATAAGCCCATCTAAACATTTGTACCTTAATGCCATTTATGCATGATGAATATTGACTCTTTATTTGCTCTGTTATTTTACATAGCATATCTGTGAAGCATTGGCAGAAAAAAAATTGACTTGTTTCTAGCCTGCTGTCAAGATTTGGGTTTTGCTGTTTTAAGACATTACTAAACCTAGATCTTTTTTCTCTTCTCTCTCTTTTTTCTCTTCTCTCTCTTTTTTCTCTTCTCTCTCTTTTTTCTCTTCTCTCTCTTTTTTCTCTACTCTGTCTTTTTTCTCTTCTCTCTCTTTTTTCTCTTCTCTCTCTTTTTTCTCTTCTCTCTCTTTTTTCTCTTCTCTCTCTTTTTTCTCTTCTCTCTCTTTTTCTCTTCTCTCTCTTTTTCTCTTCTCTCTCTTTTTTCTCTTCTCTCTCTTTTTTCTCTTCTCTCTCTTTTTTCTCTTCTCTCTCTTTTTTCTCTTCTCTCTCTTTTTCTCTTCTCTCTCTTTTTCTCTTCTCTCTCTTTTTTCTCTTCTCTCTCTTTTTCTCTTCTCTCTCTTTTTTCTCTTCTCTCTCTTTTTTCTCTTCTCTCTCTTTTTCTCTTCTCTCTCTTTTTTCTCTTCTCTCTCTTTTTTCTCTTCTCTCTCTTTTTTCTCTTCTCTCTCTTTTTTCTCTTCTCTCTCTTTTTTCTCTTCTCTCTCTTTTTCTCTTCTCTCTCTTTTTTCTCTTCTCTCTCTTTTTCTCTTCTCTCTCTTTTTTCTCTTCTCTCTCTTTTTTCTCTTCTCTCTCTTTTTTCTCTTCTCTCTCTTTTTCTCTTCTCTCTCTTTTTTCTCTTCTCTCTCTTTTTTCTCTTCTCTCTCTTTTTTCTCTTCTCTCTCTTTTTTCTCTTCTCTCTCTTTTTCTCTTCTCTCTCTTTTTCTCTTCTCTCTCTTTTTCTCTTCTCTCTCTTTTTTCTCTTCTCTCTCTTTTTCTCTTCTCTCTCTTTTTTCTCTTCTCTCTCTTTTTCTCTTCTCTCTCTTTTTCTCTTCTCTCTCTTTTTCTCTTCTCTCTCTTTTTTCTCTTCTCTCTCTTTTTTCTCTTCTCTCTCTTTTTTCTCTTCTCTCTCTTTTTTCTCTTCTCTCTCTTTTTTCTCTTCTCTCTCTTCTCTCTCTTCTCTCTCTTCTCTCTCTTCTCTCTCTTTTTGAGAACTTACAGAACCAGAAACATTACTAAAGAGAAATCTTTTCTCTATAAAGATAAGTTGATTGCCTCTGAGGTTTATGAGGCAAATCTTCCTGTTTTAACATGAAATTATTGAAAGAGCAGTGCTGGCTTTCTCATGTGGGGCTTGTCTTGCTTTTGTGGCGCTGATGGTCCCTGATCCTGGCTGGTGGTGCTTCCCAGATGGTGTTCATGTAGATATGAATCAAATGCTTTTGCTTGCTGCTTTATCTGTTGGTATCATCAGGTTTGGAGATGCATATATTCCTTGTTCTCTCTGTTTCCCTTTCATGTATACAGAAAGAAGTAATGAGCATTTTGGGGTCTGCTTGACAAAATCCAATACACATTCTGGGATGAAACTGTAGGATGTATAGAACACTTAAGAGTGTGTCTGTACAGCTATTTGATTTGAATTCAGAATTTTAGGGGTCCATAAGGGAGAATCAGAAATGCTTTGCGGAGACAGCCTTGCATCTTATGATCCTTTATGTGTGCAGGCCGGATTTGAAGTTGATTTAATGTGCAATAGAGAGCAAGAGGAAAACCTGACCTAGTTACAGAAGAACAAAGAAGAAATTAAAAAAAGTTTCCTGATGCTTCCTGGCTCTAATGCTTACACTTACGGGTGTGACTTGCCTGAAGCAATTAGCTTTAACAGGCTAGAATCCAGAACGATACTGCCAACTGGACATAGGTGGTTATTTGTAACTCTGAAAATTAGGCAATCAGAAAATCTTATGAGTAAGCCTAAGGGTGTAAGTTACCTCTTCCAGAGTAGGTCCATGAAACTTGGCAAATCAGGAGGAGGGAAGAACAAAACAAATAAGCAAAGAAACCACAGAGAAACCACTCTGCTTGTCAGAGATTCAGAAAAATGCATTTTATCCCTCCCCAACTCAATCTTTGATGTTCTTGTCAAATACCATTTTCCCCATCATTTGTTACTTTTGTCTTATCCTAAGCTCATCTGCCTTTCACATTCTTCAGTATAATATTACTTTCAGCATTATTTTGATTTTGTGAGGAAGGCCAAGAATTTCTATGTGTGAATAACTTCAGACATGTAGAAAAAATGCTTTTCACGTTATAAAAAGTTGTAACAGGATATACTGGAGGTGGAATTGATTTCTTTAAAAACTTCCACTGAAATGAACATCTCTTAAAAATTGACATGGTCACATGTGTGCCCAGATCCATTAGCACTGGTGCTTAGCTCAGGTAGGAAGCAAACCCATTTTAGATAAAGCAAGTTACTAGCAAGCTTTGTCACTATTGACTGGATCTTTTAAGGTGAATCTATGCCAACTTTTACATGTAAGGTAGCTGCAGAATGCATAAATGACATTAGAAATGCCATTTCCCATCGCAAAATAAAGGCTCTGCAGAATCATTAGCCTCAATACTGTAAAAGGAATAGAAGGGTAAATTCTTCACTGCTCTTAAATGACAGTTGTTGTGAAAACCTAGCAGATTCTGACATTTTTTAATTCCGCTATTTTTGAAGCTTGCATTTTGTGACTTAACCTCTTTCCTGACAACCCCACAGGGTCATTTTAAAGTGCATATGTTAACTTTGCAGTCCCTGTTCAAAATAAAAGCTACTGATCAGTACTACTTTTACTCTGATAAGCAAAACAAGTCAGCTTACTCCTTTGTAAGATTCTCCAGTCTAAAGGTTATCTTTTTAGCTTATTCTAGTTCCTCCAACAACCAGCTGAAGAAAAAAGTTTAAACTATTTCAGCTAAAGGGTAATTCTTATTTAGTCCAAAGCCCTTAGTCCTTTTTGCCTTTTTTAAAGGTGCATCTTATTAATGGTTCATAACCTTCACATGACGAGCCGGTCACTCAAAGACAACTTTCTCCTTTGTTCTTTCAGGTTACAAAGTTCCTGGATTATTGCTGAAGCTTTTGTCACAGCATGTTTTTTTTATCAGTTGCTGTTATTAATTTTGTTGTTAGTACGTGACCTCATTTTGCACTGTTGAATTTCATTCGTTATCTTTAGTCCAGCTGCCAAAGTCATCCAGTTCTTGCCATGTGATATCATTATGATGTTCTATATCGAGCTTGCCTTTTCCTAGCTTGAGCAACATAGTAATCATGTAATCATACTGGCTGTTGGGGACAGCTGCCTTACTTTAGATAAGGCTTTTGCTTGCTGTGACTCACAGGTGGCCCTGGCTTGGGGTAGGGATGGTTTATGACTGCACGTTACTTCCTTCTCTTTTGTTTCACGTTACAGTGTGTATTTTTCTGCAGGAATGGAAGATGGAAGCTGATGTTCTGGGTTATTGTATAGAAATCAGAATTTAATGGAGATAAATGCAGAAGAATGAATTCTTAGAAAAATCTGAAAAAGGAGGAAGTGCTAGAATACAATGACTACATAAACCCTTGAGAACACTAAGCAGCAAAAGCCCTTAAGGTGTCAGCACTTCACAGAAGGAACAGGATGTTGGCATGAATCCCAGATGCGTAAAAACAAAATTAAAGGAATTACAAGGTACTGGTTGGATCTCAGCAAGAGCATTGCATGCACTAATAGCTGTGTGAGAAAAGCTGTAATTGCTCATGGTATCTAACCAGTATGCTCTTTGGCTCAAAGACTTAAATTATGAGCAGTATAGAAATCGAGCTTTTTTCTTGGAAGTAGTGGTGAGTGGGGAAAGTCTTGGAATTTGTCTACTTAACTGGAGTTTTAAAATGATCAGTGGGGTTCCAATAAACTTAATCCAAGCAAACTCTTTGTATTTGTAAGAAATGAGTAAGATGACAAAACTACAGACATTCAGACACACATAATTAAAAAAAAAAAAAAAATCCTTCACCAATAAAGAAGCAAAAGTCATGTGGAATTGATTAATATTAGTCTGTCAAAGTTGCTCCTGTATGCTGTGGAATTCTGCTCCCTTACCAAGGGCTCAAATGTTGGCAGTGAGATGTTGAAGTATGTTTGAGAATCTGGGCTTCTGTGCTTCAGACTCATAGGAATTAATTGTCTATAATGAAATCTACATTTTCAGGTGGGTGACATTTAAAGACATACATTTCCACCAACTGCAGTGAGAGTATCCAATCTGGGTTTAAGTTAGCTAGTGAAATACAGCAACACTTAATTCTGGATGAGGGAGCTTAATGCCTCCTATTGGGAAATCTGCTCAGAATCTGAATGAAGGCAGGTGGCTAGTCTGCATGGAGGGACTACAGTGTATGCAGTAAATGAATCTGTGGATTAAGCTAGTTCTGGAGTTTACTTGAAGTGTAGTCTTCACAGTGAACTCTAATATGGTAACTTTCTTGGCTTTTCTAAAAATCTGATGTATGAGAGCATGTGGTCTACCTCTTAAATACTAAAAGCATGAAAGCCCAGGGATCAATTCGTAGCTCTCAAGCCTTGTAGCACGGGACTGGGTTGTGTCTTCGCTGTTCAGTGTTGGTTTCTTCTAGGCTGTGTACACATTGTGTAGCACTTGGTTTTTTAGTGTTCTTGGGATATAGATCATCCTGAGGCAGTTGCTTTTATTGTGTGTTTGCAGTTCAGAGTCCCTGAAAAGTGAGGACTGTGCTGCAGCACAAGGTGTCTTTAGGGCATGATCCCAAGGTTGTGTTAAATGCTGTGGGGTATGCTATGAGGACATCTAAGCATCTGTTGGAAGAACCTCACGCATGTCAACAAGGGGAAGTGCAAAGTTCTCCACCTGGGGAGGAAATAACCCCTTGCCACCAGTACATGCTGGAAAGCACTTTTGCAGGGGAGGATGCAGAGGTCTTGGTGGACAAGTTGAAAATGAGCCAGCAATGGGCCCTTGCAGAAAAAAGGCTAGCTGTCCTGGACTGCATTAGGAGGAGCGCTGCCTGCAGGTTGAGGGTGGTGTTCCTTCTCCTCTACTCAGCACTGGTGGGACCACACCTGGAGTACTGTGTCTAGTTCTGGGCTCAACAGCGCAAGAGAGACAGGGCTACTGGAGAGAGTCCAGGTACAAAGAAAGTCAGATATTTGCCTGGGGTGATAGGACCAATAAGGCCATTGGTGGCTTATGCCAATCATCAACATTAAAAGCAATAAATAGTGAAAACAACAGCACTTTGAGAAAAACATATCCATGAACATCCAACACAGTGCGGAAGGCTGCACCCAAGGTGCACCTGCTATGTGTAGAAACCAGGCTGCTAGCCAGGACTCTGATGCCTCAACCATCTAGAGTAGTTTCCTGGTCTCCTGAGTTCATAGTACTCGTTACGATGTGACTGGAGGCCTGTATTGCTACCACCTCCTATACTGATCTTGCTTAGTAAATAGTCATAGATTTTTGTCAGTAAGTGGTGTGGTTCTGTCCTTGCAGCTACCTCAGCCCAAAATTCCTACGTGACAGATACCATGCTGACAGAAATGTAACTCAAGACTAAACATTGTTTTACTGTGTATATAATGTTCATACTGAGGTCTCTGGGAAATTCAGTTCCATAGGACAAGAAAATAATTTCCTGCCTAGCTCTATGGAGTCTGTTCATGTTTAGATTTAACAATAAAATATGACTGTAGCAATTAAGTTATCCTTAGAGCATTTTAGAAGCATGCTGTTATGTCTAGCAGAGCACTTCGACTTTCTTTTCTTTTTCTACAATTTTTTAAATTTTGAATTTGGATTTGTTAGGACATGACTGATATAGTATAGCAAGAGCAAGTCTATTATCTGTAGTATGAACGTATTTACGCTTTCTTCTTGTAGCATTTCTCTGTCATAAGTGTGTTATGGGCACACATTACAGAACAGATTGGAACCAACAGATCTCGGTTGATTCCAGCAAGTCATCTTTATCATGTATGTTGTGCTTGTAACAGCAAGTACTTTTTTGTAAAGAACACTCACATTCTAAGAAGAAAGGGGTGGAAAGTAGTTTTAGGTACTTTTTCAGTTGCCGAACTGACCAATTAACAGATAGATGATGACTTTCAATGCCATTAATTTGGAACTTGTTGGATACTTATAGCAAGCAATATTAATTAAGAATCATTCCCATTTTCTGTTTACAAATCTTACATACGTAAGCCTTTTCAGTTTCCTCTGTAGTACTCACATTTCTTTTAAGATTAATTTTTAACAAATATCTTTTCCTCTTTATTTGTAAACTGCTTGCTATAATAAATGAGTCGTGTTCATTGCTGGTATTATGGGATATTGATTTTGCTTCTGGAGTGGTTTACTCAGGTTTTTTTTGAGTAATAGAAAAATGATTAATCTGTGATAACAGATCATCCTTAAATGAATGATTGAAAATAACAATAAAAAAAATCAGTAGCTTTTTGGATATCTGCTCTTATTCTCAACATTGCTAAAGTCCATAGTATGAAGAATATGGACCACATGAAATTATCTGTGCCTGTAAACACTGGCAGAGTCTACTAGTGTCTTCAGATTACATTCTTAGCATCTGGTTTAATCAAAGTTAACTTGGAACAAATACCATGGGAAGATAAAAGCCATCATTACAGTTGACCTTTGTGTAATTTCATTTCATGATGACTTTTTATTCCTTCAGTTCTAACTATGCAATTAAAAGTAAAAGAGAGAAAGGGCAATCGGTTTCCTGCCAATAACCTGGGGGTCAGAATTTGAGGCAAATTAAATAATGAACAAAGTCCCAAAAGCAGACCCGCATTGGAAATGGAATTTAAGAACTAATAGAAAATATTCATACAAATATGCACAGGAAATGGAGGTACTTTGGAAAAAACAGCAGTCTTTCAAATAAAGGTACTGGCACTATTAGAAGACATAAATGGTAACGTAAGCCCATCTTCAGATGTTCCACATGTAGTTTGGATTATAGTTTTTAAAATCACAATCAAACATCAAGAAAGAAGGATTTTTGTAACAAATCACAGTTCATGTGTTTTTCCATAAAATCAAGAGTTAGATATTATCAAGGTCTGTAACTTGCAGCTACAAGCCCTATGCGCTTGATAATTTCCTTATATAGGGTAAACAGAGATAAATACAGTTGCTTAGCTTGAGTCCTAGGAAATCATGACCTCAGTTTTAGGCTATACAATATGACAATGGAAGAATGTTGGGAAAATACCAATATATTCACTACCTGTTTTGTGTGTGTGGTGTGTGTTTATTTTTCAGAATATGTTCCCTTTTGTGTGATTACCAGGGTTTACAGTGCAAAGAATAGCTGGTAGCAAATAAAGGTGTGTTACTTCTTAAGTAAAAATAAACTGAGAGAAGACAAGGTATGTAGCAAAATGTGTTTATATGGCCATGACAAAATAATCTTAATGATCAAGTTTTTAACATACATGAAAGAGAACAGCTCTGTTATCTTCAATGAAAATATATGAGTTTAACTGTCTGACTTGATTTTTGTAACTCTAAAATATGACCACATACATGTAAGTTTGATTTTTAGTGAAGTTTCAGAAAACTTAAGCATGTGTATTCAAAATCAGCTCAGATCCTAGGAAGTATCAGCTCAGATCCTGGAGATCAGTAACGAGTGGCATTCCTCAGGGGTTGGTATTGGGACTGGCACTGTTTAACATTTTTGTCGGTGACATGGACAGTGGGATTGAGTGCACCCTCAGCAAGTTTGCTCATGACACCAAGCTGTGTGGTATGGTCGACACGCTGGAGGGTAGGGATGCCATCCAGAGGGACCTTGACAGGCTGGAGGGGTGGGCCCATGCGAAGCTCATGAAGTTCAATGAGGCCAAGTGCAAGGTCCTGCACATGGGTCGGGGCAATCCCAAGCACAAATCCAGGCTGGGCAGAGAATGGATTGAGAGCAGCCCTGAGAAGAAGGACTTGAGGGGTGTTGGTTGATGAGAAACTCAGCGTGACCCAGCAATGTGCGCTTGCAGCCCAGAAAGCCAACCATATCCTGGGCTGCATCAAAAGAAGCTTGACCAGCAGGTCAAGGGAGGTGATTCTCCCCTCTACTCTGCTCTTGTGAGGCCCCATCTGGAGTATTGTATTCAGCTCTGGAGCCCCCAACATACATGGGGGACATGGACCTGTTGGAGTGAGTCCAGAGGAGGGCCGCAAAGATGATAAGAGGGCTGGAGCACCTTTCCTATGAAGACAGGCTGAGAGAGTTGGGGTTGTTCAGCCTGGAGAAGAGAAGGCTCCGGGGAGACCTTATGGCAGCCTTCCAGTACCTGAAGGGGGCCTACAAGAAAGCTGGAGAGGGACTTTTTACAAGGGCATGTAGTGATAGGACAAGGGGTAATGGCTTTAAATTCAAAGAGGGTAGATTTAGACTAGATATAAGGAAGAAGTACTTTAGTATGAGGGTGGCAAGGCACTGGAACAGGTTGCCCGGAGAAGTTGTGGATGCCCCATCCCAAGGCCAGGTTGGATGGGGCTTTGAGCAACCTGGTCTAGTGAAGGGTGTCCCTGCCCATGGCAGGGGGGTTGGAACCAGATGATCTTTAAGGTCTCTTCCAACCCAAACCATTCTATGATTCTATGATAAGTAGTACATCTCAACTGAAACTAAATTAGCTAATGCTGAGATACGTTCTGTTAGATTTCCTGAAACTCTATGCTAAATGGCTTTAATGCTTCTGATGTCCAAGTTGGTTTTCTATAGAAGTTGCTGTGTACCTGTACTTTGAAATGCATTTTGCCTGCTAGAGTCACAGATGCACTTAAGCACTTTGGAGCTGATTCTCACTAAAATTTAGTGGATTGCATATTCATATGACAGCTTGACAATTTATTTACATTTTCAAAACATTTAAATTCAAATCCTTTAAAAGATTTAGGTAGTTAAGTGTCTTTCAGAATTTGTCATAGGTTGCTCAGGTACTTAAACTTCTAATTTTTGCCTATAGAAACAAGTATGTCAGAGTAATGCTCATGTTACCTTTTTGGCAGACATCAAGGCATGAAAGAGCATAACAAGCTGTCAGTTCTTTGGAACACCAGAAATTCTCAGGACTGAAAGATCAGTATGGCCTTGGTAGAGACTGTCTTGACTATGCTGTTTATTTTTATAGTAAAGTGGGGGTATCCAGCATGAGAGCCTCGCAGCAGCAATCTTAGCATGAGTACCTTTTCTGTGGAGTTTTTTTATGCTGGATTGGCTATTACAGAAAATTTGTATCTATAATACAGATATGCTGGGAATTCAGGTCCTCAGAATGGCCTTGATCAGATTGCTCTGACTGTGTATATGTTCCTTAAGTCTAGTATCCAATTTCCAAATTAAGTCTTCCTCTGTTGAACTTGTATTTTATTTCAAGATATTTTCTATGTGTAACCTAACATTTGGTTAAGGGGAACAATACACTATATTATGTATATTATATTCCAGGCATTGTTGAAGACTGATGCATCTCCTTCATGGAGACACTTAAAGAAAGTGCCACAGTGCAGTTAGCTGGACCACACCAAAGGGAGCATGAAATAGTAAAGGGTGTGAGCATCCAAGTCCTTGGGCCACTACCTGCAGAGGTGTGCTAGAAGCAGAAGTGGACTACCGTGCAGATGCTGCTGGACAATTATTATTCCTAGCCTTTGTAGTGAATGTTCTTACAGCTATAATGCTTAGTTCTGTATAATAATCAAAAATTTTAGCTTGCATTTAGGAAAAAGAATTAATTTTCCATAGTCAGCAAGGGAATAAAAGCTTGGAAATGTAATAGCTTCCTAATGGTTCAGAAGTAAGGTAAAGAAAAAAAAATAATGTTTTTTTATTCATCAAGGCTTAGCAGCCTGAGTTATGATTTCCTAACATTCAAAGTTGACAAAACTTATTTAAACTAAAACTTATGGTATAGTAACTGGTATAATAGCTAGTCAAAGCTTGATTAAACCTAG
The DNA here is from genome assembly GCF_047370975.1 of Nipponia nippon. NCBI lineage: Eukaryota > Metazoa > Chordata > Aves > Pelecaniformes > Threskiornithidae > Nipponia > Nipponia nippon. The sequence goes on along the minus strand of NW_028262369.1, from coordinate 46,823,596 downwards.
TAACATCACTATGAATTCTGTCTGGAATGCAATAAACATTTGTGGTCTCAATCATCATCACGCTACAAAAGCTTCTGGGGTGTCCGATACAGAATTTATGAAGACCTTATTGAACAGGATTTAACTAATAATTCTTGCAATGACTTGGGCACAAATTTTCAAAGTATGTCTAAAACTAAAGCCTGCTCACAGCCTTACTTAAAACTAGGATAGTTCAATCTCAAACGGATTGAGTACAGAAGGCAGCATGCCACTCTCTTTATCTTGCAAAAACTATGAGGCATAACAGATGGAAAAAGCTGAAGTACTAGATACTCTTTGACTTCAATATGGCAGAAAAAATGGTGTTAGCTTGTCAGTAAAAGGGTGAATTACCATACGGCAAAAATTTACCAGTGGTGTATGTGTATTCATCTTGAGAGGGACTGGGGTAGAAGAGGTTGCAGCTGAAGAACAATTGGGGGATGGAATAAGAGAAAAGGAAGAGAAATTCACTTACTGTTGGCTGACTTTTTCCCTGGTAGATCAGAATATGGCTTTGAGTATGGCTGTATTTTATTTTCCAATGATAAAGAAAATATACTGTATAATGCCCTCCTGATTTCTGGGATACCAGCATTTGTGACTGTGCTCTTGCAGAAGAGGTTTTTGAAGGTCATAAACTGGAAAATAATGCTGGATTTTTTTTTTTTCCAAAATATTTGTAGCTTTCTCCAAAGGTTTTCAATTATTCTGATAACGATGCTCTTTCTGTCTACCAAACCCTGTCTCTAATTAGAGATTCAAATATTCTAAATTCCTGATTGCCTGTTGGTCATTCCACTATTACAAGGAAATGTAGTCTCTGATAGCCGTTCATAAATAATAGAGGGAACATTAATATATTTTTATTGTAAAAAGACATTTAAATGCAGTCATACCGCTACCCAAATTTGATTGGTAATCATGCCCACTAGCCTTTTAAGTTTGTTAACTGAAATAAGTGTGGTCGGTGTGCTTATTTATTTGGTGCAGCTAGTATAATGGAAGAATACAGCTGATGTCGTCAAGAAATACTCATAACCTTCTCTATCACTATCCTTAAATGAACTGATGCAATTATTAAAAAAAAAACCTGAAAATATTAATTATTGCATTTTTCCACTTTGGATAAACAGGGCAGATTGATCAGGTGATTTTAGTTATCATATTTTGGATTAATTTTTTTTTCTAGTAGATAGCACGTGACCAAAAGTATACAGTAACATTAACAGTTCTATAGCAATGTACCATATGCAAAGGAGGAGGATATATTAAATTTTCTTCTTGGTTCCTCTGATAGCATATTTGCTCTGGCGTAATGGAACATTATCATTAGTAGTGTGATACTCTGATGATGAGCACATTACATGATGTGAAGGTTAGAAATTGTCCTTATACTCCAGATCAAATAAAGGAAATAGAAAATGTACCAAACTTCAGGTGACTGTTTCCACTATTCAGACATACAATAATATTCTACAGTCTCCCAGTGACTAGAAATGGGTTTTTCTTTGTCTAACGCTTTGTTTCTTGAGCATTTTGGGATTACTTTGAACATCCATGGTATATTGGTCATTCCAGCATAAAATTTTGGGTCTTCTACCTAACTCAAATGAAAATGAAAAATTCAGTCATTGTGTGAATTTACTTTCCTCAGATGAGTCTTTCCATAAAGCAGCTCAGTTACTCAATTGTACTGGATCAGTCTCTGCTTATCTAAGACAGCTACACAGTGAACCACACCTCAGATAAGCAAAAAATAAGCAAAAACTGGTTACATGGCAAACAACAGTGACCAAAATTATTCATAATTTAATGTACTTTCATGTGTTTATTTAAAGGAAGAGATTACAAAGCATTTGTGACGGCCGGGATTTCACAAGAAAGAGATGCTTTTGTGTGTTACAGATTCTGGTGCCCTTATTCAGACTGAAAAACTCATTACTGGTGATGGAGGGAGTCAAAATGCACATCAGAAGAATTTGGTCCTTTAATCAAAGTTTAATTCAATGGAAGGCTATACAATGACACGTAACATTAACTATGTAAAATGTACAGTAATAAAGGACACTCAAATCTTGAGACTATACTTCACTGGCATAAGGTGAGGTTTTTTCAGTTGTTTTCTTAATATAGTAGTTAAACTGCTTCTGACTTGTGCCACTGTAACTGAGACTAGAATACTTCAGCTTTCCAAGCAACCATAATTTGACATCACTGCATGGGTTATCTCACGATTTTTGAGTAGACCATGTGGTCTTTGTTATGGGTTGTCAGAGTACTGTGGTCCTAATCCACTTTATGTTAGTGCAGCTAAATGTAAATTAATTTTGAAGTATTAATCTAGACCTTAAGGTCGTTCCAAAGAGAAATTATACAGAAGGTGCAATTCCGTTAAGTGGCTGCATGTAATGTACTAAAAAACTAACATTTTGTTTATGTAAGTATCAATTATTCTGTTTATTACAGCAAACTAAACAGGATCAGAATAGCATTTGTTTGCAGAATAATATGATATCTGGTCTACTAAATTACCTGGGGCAAGCTGGTGTAAGTCTTTTCAATTCTGCTCTTTTACCAGCAGAGAAGATATCAGTGGGAAGTACAGTTTTGTCATAATTACGTGACATGGCACTGCTATAACATAAAGTTCAAACACACCACCAGGGATGAGTCTGATTATCCAAGCCCTAAATAATTTCATTTAGATTCAGTTCAGACTAAGTCATGTTATCAGATTTCTAACAAATGATAGGATGGGAGGTTTCTTTCAAGTACCTGACAATTGAAGGTCAGCTGTTGTCCTTTTGTTTTATACGTCTATGAAACACTTTACAGTATGTTGCCATAATCCCAAGTGAAGAAAACTTGTGCCTGGGCCTAAACGCAGGTCCCTTTTCCTACTGTGGAAAGGGAACAAGGTAGAAGGGAGAAAAAGAACACCTCTACGCTGTCCTGAGACCAGGAAATGAAGTTTTACTTGGTTTTTATGCTTCATCCACCACTCATTGACATCTGCAATGGCCAGAACACTGCATTAACACTTGCATTTACTGCCTGAGCTGAATGCTGTGCACCATGGGAAACTCACAGAACTTAATCAGCAATCAAGATGTATAGCAAATATGTGGAAAGCAATTACCTTACAATAATGCAATATAATAAATTAAGGTCATATTGACTACAATGAATTTGAATAATTTAATGCCACTGAAAACCAATATCACATACCTATTGAAACATTCATTACAATAAATTGTTTAGGCTATGTAAAAAGCTTATAATTCAGTTGTAAGTATTAACAGCCTCTATTTCCCAGACAGACAATGATTAGAACTGACAATTTTGTATGTAATATGGAAATTATATTCTTAATTGCAGTGAAGATATAGAAAACAGATTTATACTAGCAATTATGTATTACAATAAGGTATAGCATACAGGACAGTTTCTAAGTTAATATTGTTAACAAAATTGAATTCAATATTTTTTTTTGGAGCAGCAGTGATGTTTTTTATAGCCTGTTTCTGTTTGTTTTGCTGTAAAAGTAAATAAATAAAAAACCCATAGTTGGCTTTAACACAAAAGCAAGCAAGAACGAACAGTGATAGTATGGTTAGTGACCTAAACAAAGAGGTTTGTATTCAGTTGAGGTTTTTGATAAAAGTTTTGTATTTCTAAGGGTCTTACTGTGTTTGGGCCTCAGGCCCTCATCTGAAAAAAGGGAATGGTACAGTTTCTTTCTTTCTTTCTTTCTTTTTTTTATTATGGGCTGCTTTGGATAGAGCTTGTCTTTGTGCAGTATAGCTACAGAGTGGTCCAATGTTGGCTGTTATACTCTAATAAAAAATGAAATATGCTTTCTTCAAACTTATTTAAACTTTAGATACAAGTAAAGAAAATGTTTTTTTTCAAATGTTCTAGAAGGGATAAGGTAAGTCCTATTTCCTGGACTGACCTTGTTGTAGCATGACACTTTTTTAAAGTTACTGACACATTGTACTGACTCATTTTTATATTGTGTTCTCAAGAATTTCTGGTGATATGTGGACAACAGTAGATATTTCCTTCATTAAGCACTTCAGAAAGTTTATCAGGATACTTAGTTCCTTGATTTCTTGGTCACCTTTAATGGCTTTATAATTGCAGATATTATAATGGTCAACGGGTTGCCCTTTGTCATCCCAGGAGTAGATAAATGTTTAATGTTGGTTCTACTCCAACTAGAGTTAAAGTAGAAAATTGATATAGTTTCAAACCTAGGCAGACATTGATTCTTGAGCATTTGGGTGATTTATAAGGTTTGCTAGATATGGCTTAGTAAGGCATAACATCAAAAGAATACATTCTGTATATATGTTTCACTTCTGGTATTAACGTATGGAAACCAGCATAACAAAATGCAGTTCAAGACGTGAATCTTAGTTACTTTTTACAGCTGCATGGCATGTAGTGCAGAGGATCAGAACAGTTGTTGTAAGCTGTGAGTTCCATACATATCCCAATAAGTCAAAGTGAGCACAGCTTATGTTTCTGAAAGGCACAGAGAATTTTGGAAACTCTGAGATTATATGAAAGGAATATTACTTCTAAATATATGATGTCTCTAAATTATTCCATTATAAAAACAAAAAAGAAAAACAACTAGAAAGATAATCTGTCTCACTGCCTTAGCACTTACGTTATGTTTGTAGTTGGACTATGCAGAAATCAGTCTTTATGTTCATTTTAAGCACAACTGGCACTTATAATTTGTTATTACTTTTGTGCCTTTGTATTGTTCAGGATGCAAATGTATAAAACACGACAGTATCTCAAAGAGCATAACAGTCTAAATATGTAAGAGAATATTTCAAAAATTAAATTAATGCACAGAAAAATTAGCTGACTTAACACATTTGAACTCTAATCTTCTGGACTCCAGCCTACACTTCACCACAGTGCTTTCATCCTCAGAGTTTTTGGAGGTATTACCATCTGATGGTTATGATATGTTCAGACAATGCAAGTAAACCCAAGTATGAAATGGGGGCCTTACAATCCCGAAGTATAAGTCTGCTTCTGGTGTAGGCCACCTGTAAAATTCAGAGGATTTGGGGAATGCTTGTCCCATTTCAGACTACATTCTGAACTACAATATGAAGTATTTCCCACAGATATTTGAATTCCTGTATTTATTGCTCTTAAAAAGTATTGCGGTGTTTAAATTGACTTTGGAACTTTACTATAATAAAGTGCAATAACTAGGAGTTAAAAGTATATTAAAAAAATAATTACAAATTTGATGTTGATGGAGACAGTGTGAGATCTTGAGGGCTTTTTCTGTGCTTTCTAGATGCTAAGGTTTTTGAGGGACAGAAACTGACCAGTTAAAGCAGAGATTTAGATTCCTGTTTAAAAAAGCAGATGTTACTTAAGCAGAGATTCTAGTGTATTCACATGTCAGGGTCTAGAAATGTAAAAATGCCAGATGTCATAGCTGAAACTCTTATACTGATAGTATCATTTGCAGGAGAGGAAGAATAAAAGAATGTCAAAGTGGGTCAAAGAGCACCCGACTCTAAAGGCAGGTTCTCTCAGAGAAAGATTAATTGAAGCAAGACAATTGGAAAGATTCTCAGCCTTGTTATGTTGCCTTTTCTAATATAATGATCAGCCAGTTTCACCTCCCTTTTCCATACTAGATTTTCTGTAGGGACAATCCTTTGGGGAGCAGCACAGGCTGGTGTATCTCTGCAAGGGAAAGTTATTCAGGAACTGAGATCATAGGGAGCCAGGCAGAGCAGTGCCCTCACTGACAGGGACAAAGTCCCACAGTACCTGAGCAAGGCAAAGAGCAGACATGGTGAGGGTAGCCAGGTACAGCAAAGATTTCAGGGATCACCAGATAAGTCTCTGGTGATAAGGCAACTCTGAGTTTAAGCCTGAAAGTAGTCCATGGGTCAAGATCAACAAAGTACGTAGTACAGGATCCCAGGTAGCCAAACCTTCAGGAAGTGGAAGATGCCCTGACACTAGATTGTACAAAGTTGACACATATGCTATGTTTGTTTGGTCACTATATAATTTTTTTTTTTCTTGTACCTTAAGAACTCATGTGCAAGTGCAGGAAAAATAATATTTTTATTAACAAGTTCACAATCCTGTTAGCCAGCCAACCTACTATTTCCTTATAACTGATTGCCTAACAAATCTTACTTTTGTTTTGCCCCTTTTTTTTTTTTTTTAAATCAGTATTATTATTATGAATAAATAGTGGAGTAGAAATTCTGAGATTTTCATAGCTGAAGCTGACTATGGATTGTTGAGAATAACACTTATTTTAATGGAGGTGTCAGCCAATATGACATTGTCATGAAGAGTAAATGTGTTTATGCATCATCAAACTGTCATTTTGACAATGTGGGGTTTTTTTTTGCCAAAGAGACACTTAAATGTCATCGTAAGAAAATATATGAAATGTATCTGAAGTAGCTCTGCATGATGTAATTTTCAAATGGAGGCACTTAGCAGACTCATCAAAACTTACAAAAACACTGCAAGCTTTTTCGGGAACCTTGAACTTGCACAATGTTTTTCTATGTCTATATGCCCAAAACATACCTACACACATGTGCGTGTGTGTACATGTATATATACATACATGTATTAAACTCAAATAGATGACACACAGATCTGAAGACAATTTGTTTCCCAGGTTAGAGGTTTTTAGATCTCTCTGTTATATTAGATGACCCTTTCATGTTTCATCTCATTTGTCATTATTTTCATTTTACTAACAATATCTTCATTTTCTGTACTAGGAATATTATTGCTATAACAACAATCTCCACTAGTGTTTATGATGGACATATACCGTAATAACACGATTCCCATTCCCTTTTTAATTATTTAGTCCTTAATTACTTTTAAAAAATCTTTCCACAGTAATAATTGTATACAAATCCATTACTTTGTGTAGCCACATTAAAACACAGTTCTGGTATAGATTACACTTTTTCTTTTTTCTTTAATTAAAAGCAAGATAAAGAGTACATCTAGTAGACAACTTTGGGTAAAGGCAAGAAACAAAAAAAATTATGTCCTAGGTAAAAAGCAATCATCTCCTCTGGATTTTTTTTTTTTAACTTTTCTACTAGAAAAGTTTTACTTCTCAAGGAAAAGTAACTGCGCTATGTGCTGATCTCTTTAATATGCATTAGAGGGTTTGGAATGATCCAGCAATAGAAGCAGTTACTTAAGTGAAGAAAGAGCATGTTTAATTTATCATCTGATCTTATGAAATTTTGAGATCCATATCAATGCTGACAGTCTGACAGCACTATAACCTACTTTAAGATTGGAGGGAAACTGTCAGATAACACTGTCTGTCATCTATCACTTACTATAATCGCTGTAGTAGAGAATCTTCCCAAAACCTAGGACACTTATATTTTTTGTAGTATCTGCCATTATTTGGCAAAAGTCACAGAAGTTCTTTGCAGATACGCATGAATTTTAATCTTGTTGCATTAGAAGCACTCTTTTACCACTTTCAAATTCTTCTGTTTAAGATGTGGTGAATGACACATATTGGTGCATCAGACTTGCTTCTTGAGTGTGTATGTATTACAATATTTAAAACAGACGTTAATTTGGATACCATTTACAATTATTGGAATTTAAGTTACTATTTTCATTGCTTTTTGCACTTCATTGTGCTGGATACAAACCCCAAATACCTAACAATTGCAGAATAGCAAACATGAACAGCAAACAAGATGTGGAGTTTTGTAGATTAGGAATACACAACAAATGACAGCCACTATCCTTGTAGCGTAAAGTAGGAAAAAAGTACAAGTAAACAAACTGAAAGTCATTTGGTCAATGCCACACAGCTATTAAGTACAAATGAAGTGACCTGGGAAACTCTGTAGCTGTGTGTCATTCACTGTCTAAAATGCAACATTTGGTGATTAAATGTGACTTGAACTTTTTTGGCCAAATCCTCAAACACAAATTTTCTTAAATCCAGAAAAGCATTTTGGCACAACCCACTGTGCCTCATTAGCCCAGTGATTAAAGGAACCCAAGCAAGATATGACAAAGATGAGAACTGAAGCTGACTTCAGTGTTGTGCTCTCAATATAGGTCTGTTCTGGAGTTGATCAGTCACGGCTTTAACAAAGAACAATATTTGGGATCTTGAGATTTTTATTTTCTTAGTGACTTTAAGATTGTGCTTCTTTCATCATACCTTAGGATAAAACTGAATGGGTGTTTATTAATAACATCCCTATTTTATGAGTTAGGAAATAATTTTGGAAATTCTGATGTTTTCAGTTCACAGAACAAAATAATTCCCAAATATTCCTGAATATCTGAGCACACCTTTTTTATTAAGTATTTACTTCATTTTAAGAATCTGCTCAGTGCTTTAAAATATACTCTGAAAGTGCTTCCCAATAAAAATATCAGTCAGAATAGGTTATTCTCTTCCATTGTGATCTTCTGAATAATGTAGGTCATCACAGGTGATACCAGCATGTGATCTATAGGTTGTGGCTGAAGTAGTAGATACATTGTTTTAAAAGGGGCAGCTATCCCAGAAAGGGGATGAACTTTTACTCTTCATGCAAGAATCTGATACTCTTGATGCAAGAGGCTCATGTTTTCATTTGAGCCAATGAGGTCTGTTTAAAGGTTACTTAAAGCTCTTGTCTAAAGATATTGCCTTATACTGTGGTGACATACTTATGCAAATATAACTGAGCTGAACGAAGACTTAATTTTGCTATATCATAGGAGTCATATAAATGGTAATAAAGGGAACATATTGTGCTTTATTTTTCTGGAGTATGTCTTGGAGTTTTCACACAAAAATAATGAAGATGTCCCAAAAAAGACAATTTCATATTGAAAATTAGTTCAGTAAAACAAGATCTCCTTAAGCACAAATAAAGTTAAATAAAATTAAATATGAATGGAATTTGATTAACACTTGTCAGATAGGGAAAGGAAAAAAAAAAGAAAAATTTCTTCATTTACAGGAAGTACTAAACATATGGACAATGAGACGATTCCAGTAAATTAGCAGCCTGGTTAATTCATTAAGAAGTCATCTCTTGGGTAATTGCTGAAACTGAAAATGTTGACAGCCTATTATTGAAATCTCCATAGGAAGCTAATGTAGAGTTGAGGAATTTTTCTGTTAAGCTGAATGACTCCCTAGAGTCAGAGAAAAGAAGAATGTTGGCTGCTACCCTGTAGTTTTCCAGGAAAGTGATCTTTACCATTAAATTATCTGAATATAAGGAAGAAGTTTAATTTATAAAAGGCTATGTTGACATCAGCCTGAGATCTAAGTTTCTGAGCAATGGGATGCTAGAAATCTATAAAGCTTTGTCTTTGAAAAGTTAAATTGGATTCTATGTCTATTGCCAGGAATAATCACATGTATCTTTGGTTTGTTTGTTTTGGTTTTTTTTCTAAAAAAAAAAGATATCTGTGAGATAACTACATGATAACAAATGCTGGGATTGCGCAAAATAGGCCTCTCTATGAGTAATGTGAAATCCAGCTATGCTCTTAATACAGCTAATTTTTATTGTTACCATTTGCATTAAGCAGCATCTAGCAGCCAAAGCCACTGTGATAGATACTGTATAACAGAAAAAATACTACAGGGAGGGGTTTTATATTGTGTTATTGATATCTATCACAGCTACGTGTTTCAGTTTTGTGTTCATCTGATTCTTTGTATTGTTGCTATATATCTTTTGGATTGCAACCTTGACAGTAAACCACAATGTAGGAACCAACTCCTTAATTGGAGTCCATTTGAATTTGGAATTGGAGTCCAATTTAAATTTCCAGATCCATAAGTACAGTAGTTGTCAGAACAAAGTTTGAAAATCAATATATTTTTCTGTAAACAATGCAGTTCTATCTGATACTGTAATCTTCCATAGTATTAATCTTTAATGATCTACTGTGTCCACATTTCTCTTAACCATAGGTCTATTCAGAAAAAATAACAAAATAGTTACAAACAGTATCCAGTATCACATACGCACACACAGAGCCTTTTTTTTTTTTTTTTTTTTTAACACCTACCAAATGTCTTCAATGTCTAGGAAGATGCTTTGTGGATTTAAAAAAAAAATCAGTAAATTGGAATTAAAAATATGATTAAATAACATCTAGTATTGCAGTTTAAACAGGAATTTCTTGTGTATGTGCATTACAGGATGATCAGGTTTAAGAGACTAAACACATGAAGACTTACTGCTAGGGTTTTTTTCTTCTGAAGTTATTCAGCCCACTGGAAGGTAATCTCCCCAAGAGGTCAATATTTCCCTCAGTGTGCTGATTGAGTTAGCCTTCCAAACATAAATAGAAGGAAATAAAAACCACAGACAACTTGCAAATCCAACTAGGCCATAAATGAGTCAACATGTCCATTAAGATGCATTGACTTTCCATCTATTTACATTTATAGGTAAGTAGAGATTACAAACAGGGAATTGTTAAACAGGTGACACTATGCACCACACTACCGTACGGTAAGCTATTCTTGCATACTACTTCCTGAGACTTCATTTTTGGTACTATTGCCATGAAACAAATACAATTGTATCTTAGATGATGTTTCACGAAACTAGCATCTTGCCAGGAAGAGTACTATTAGTAAATTGAATGTATAATTCAGAGTATGAACTTCATAAGATTGTATATCCTTATTTCTGTACATAAGCGTGATTATCCAAGCCTTTTCCATCTGTAATTGCTATTAGCTCATGGTTCTAAAACCTGTATTTGTGGAAAAAAACTTAGGAATCTAACTAACTCCATGGGAATTATTTCACAACTTCAATGATAATGTTTTGAGAAAAACTGTGGCCTTGACAATCAATGGTTCTTTCCTATTCAATGACTACACATAGCAAGGCCTTACTCTTACAATGGCACACTGACTACATGACATTCCATCTAGTCAGAATTGGTACCCTCTATACTTGTCATGTTGGGTCCAAAATCCAAAAGCCATATGTGTGTAACATGTGACATTAACAAATAGACATATTGCTCTCAGAAGGCCTTGGTAGGTGAAGGAAAAAAAAGTCATATGTAACACTTCTGAGCCTCAGCTCTTGACCACATGTAGGTATTTCTGGTGTCTCTGTACCATTTTTACAGGTAATTAGAAGAACTGTCTGGTTGTCTTCTCATGTTACAGCCCTGAGTCATTCTGAACTATATACAGAAGGCAGGGATTTGTTACCTGACCTGATGTGGCTGACGTACAGCATTCCCAAACTTAGCATCAGTCCTAATGCCTGATGTAGGAACTGAATCTTGTCCCATAGCTTAAAGTAGGATGTGTTCCCTTCCTTTTTAATGAAAGCTGGCTATCCTAGCTGAATGGATAGTGATTAAATATTACATTCCATGAAATAACCAGTGAAGTGATTTCAAATGCCTTAATTCGAATGGTGAATTATTTAATTCCTAAGAAAATGAGTAATGAATTGGCTGTCTATGTATGCTCAATTACCATCCAAAATTCAGAATAAGATCTTGTTAATGATTTCCTCACCTCCTTGCTATTCACATTTAGCAAAGGAGTGAAATACGAGTTGTAAGTTGAAATGAGTAGCACATACCCAAGTTGCACGTGCCCTCCTGGACACTGCTGTACTGAATCTACTCTGATGTGAAGGAGAGGAAATAAAACAGAGTGGGAAGAGGCACACATCTGAACTGAGTGATGTACATGAATGATGCAGTGATTTCCTAGTCAAATAACAACAGAAATAAGAACATTATCTAGTAATTATTGCTAACATGCTACTAACAAAATACAATTCTTATATCTTGCCTTATAGCTCATTATATTCTAATCTAGTACCTTCTGGATCACTATGTGAAATTCACCGCAGGAATAACTTCCATGGATTGCACTTAGGTATTTTGAACTTGATTGCGGGATGTTGCTTTCTAGTTCGGGATTTAGTGGTTTAAGTGGTTTTAAGTGATTAACATTTCTTCCAAATAGTACAATATCTTAATTTTTACAGGGAAGAAATATTAGGAATTAACAACTGCGATACAACCTTAAGAGGATCCAATCTCTCCTGGATATAGATTTTACTGAAATATGCTGAGCTTGAAAAACTAAATAGAGGGGAAAAAGTACTACTTCTTCCTTAAAAAACAAATATGATTTTAACTGTATGCCTTGTGTTAGAAATCGTGAACCTGTATCATACTTCTACTGAAAAAGCTTTTACAATAACTTTATATATGTTACTGGCTTTGCTACGAGTAGAAACACTACAGCTATCCATAAGCTACTATCAGACAATCCATCTGCTGCATACATGTAAAAATCTTCGAATGAGAAAAGCAGCACAGCTTTTAAATGGGAGGCAATGTAATGCTTGCTTAACTGCACTCTGTGGATTTTCTGTTACAAAATGTCCTGTAGTGCAATACTGTCAATCAGTACTTAAATGGGGACATTAATTAGCTCAGAATAGCTGCTCATTTTTGGTTGATTATTGTTCCAAATGTTTTATCTTTAGATAAATTATTCATGAATTATTGTGGTCATCCTTTCTTTGGTTCTAAGGAATTAATAATATCTGACAAGTGACTGATCTTATGAGTTTTCTGCATTGATCATTGTGTAGTGTTTTGTATTCCACCAACTCATTTCACCTTTTCTTGAAGGAGATGCTGACATATCTGGGCAGGTCATTGTAAATAATCATTACACAGTAAATGCTTTACACTTGACAGTGTCAGCTTGAATACTTTACAGGATCACTGTCATCTCACCAGGAAATGTGAGAGAAAGAAGATAAGTTTCCGATAAAGTATGCCTGAAATGATATATTTTCTTGGATTTCTGCTACTATGCCTGAAGATCTCTTCTAACGGGACATTTTGACCTTCCCACTTAAGAGGGGAAAAAAGTGTTGCAGTTATATATTTAGATCTGTGTGGATCAGGTACGTAATTTCCTTAATGGGTCCACTAGCCAAAAGCAACATGAAATTTTTGTAATGCAGACATAAGTTTTGAATACAGCATAACATTGTGTCATGATAACATAGGGAAAGAGTATAAGCACATCCTGCTTTTAAGAAGTGGCTCTGTTTAGTACGCTAGTTAGGGAGCATGCGTTAATTAAAATTAGAATTTTGCAGTCCCTCATTTAACTAAGGAGAAAAAAAAAAAAGAAAACACACAAAATCCCTCAGAGCTTGGTTTGCTCTAAGCAGCTCTATGTGGAGTGTGTTCAGGTTAGCTACCTGTCCGTTATGTTTTGGATCATATCCTGCATTCTAAATGGGCTGTAAACACCTGATTTGTGTTCTTTCACCAGTCTAGAAGCAGCTCACTCTGATCATTACTAAGAAGTGATAGTTCTTTTTATGTATACTAATACAACTGGGTTTCTCGTATCAGTGTGAAGACAACACATAAATTTTTTCTACTATTTTCTATAAATATGTTTATAAATTAATATAGATGGTGATAGATACAAACTAATATAACAAAAGAACCTGGCAGGGAAAATAAAAATATTGTCTAAATGCTAAACAGTGAGTAAAGATTTCTTACCCAAACATTGTACTTTGATCCTACAATTTAATTAACAAAATTTTTCTCTAACCTTCCTGCATTAATTAGTGTACTGGCATAAAATAGTCTTCCTAGGTATCTTGTAGATTACAATCAAGAACTCACATCTGTTGCTCAGAAAAATGTAAGACAATATCTTGGTTTTATATACCTTTTCTCCTGAGGTTATTTCTACCAGCTAGCTCACTATATGTAATGGGGTGGAAGGTGCAGGTAACATTAGTTAGACCACAACAACACACACAAGTACAACTAGGGTTTTGCATGTCTAGTCAAATAGGAACATTAATCCATTAAATTTTCTTCCAAGTAAAGAAATTAAATAACTACATAATTCCCTTAACTCAGTCTCACTATGAGATAATTTTGTCTTCTCTGGAACTGAATAAGGAAATGCAGTAAATGCTTTGCACTGAGTTAGAAGGTAAGTTGATCAAAAATAATTGGCTACATGCATGACTTCAGTATTTCTTGGCTGTAGAATACGTAGTGAATTCTGTGCCTTTCCATAACACTGTGCTCCAAAAGCTGAGCTTTAATTTTCTTCTAGCCCATTTGGTTCTAGAATAAATGTTTCTAGGCTGGGTGGCTCTGTTTTTTTCAGAAATTCTTTAATATATTTTAGAGCATCTCATGGATAGATACAGACTTGAGCTCATTTTGGAAGGCATGATGCTGTGCTAATGATACTTTAGCATAATAGTGTGCTAATGTGACTACTATTTGTGGATTAGAACTCGCTTTTGTCTGATCAGCTTGGATGATGGTTGGTAAAGTACTGATCTGTTCAGTTTCATTCATGTCCTTACTCAAAACATGATTGTAGAAATTTCTTCAGTGAAAAATCACTAATTTAGGAATAAGGGTGGCTAGAAAATAAGTCTTCCTTTCAAGGAAAAGTCAGTGTTCTCATATTTATTTTTATTAGAACAAAAATGAGTCTTTGACAGCCTTCTTGGGCATCAGGCACACAGGATAATTAAGAATTCTGTCTAGACAATAGGGACATTGCCAGTTCAGGGTTGTGCTCCAGTTGATTCAGCACAGGACCTTGAATCTGGATCTCAGGTGTAAAGGTGTACTAACTAAGAAACTTTATTTCCAACAAAGTGACTTATTCCAACTGAACAGAAAGCTTTAGGCGACCAGATCTAGTGAGTCCAAGAGCAGAAAGGTTTTTAGGTTACCAGTTTAGCCCCGACAGCCAATTGTCTCCTTGGCTAGTTTAAAATGGAGAACATCATGTTTTTCTCCATCGGTCCTGAGCTCACAGCAAAAGAGGTCTGACCTACATTTACCCCAGTAATATATAAGTGGCCTTTTTTGCTGAAGTTCTTGGCACACAGAGGAATAAAATGACTATTCTTTTGAGGCAGCTTACTTTTAAATTCTGAAAGCTGCTCTTTCTCTCTTCTGCCTTTTATTACCATTTTCTGCATTTTAAAGGGCAAAGCCTCATCTAGGAATAGTTAGACAAGAAAGTGAACTTTCTATCATAATGCAAGTAGTCAAATTCACACCCCCCCCTTTTTTTTAAACTGGAGATAAAGGCCATTTATTAAGGACATGGAAGACCAAATCTGACTGTTAATGTGGCTTTCAATCCCTAAGATTATATTTAGATGTCTTTTTAATCTAGCTTCACACCTAGGTACCACTTAAAGTTTTGAAGTCTTACTTGGAATTTTAGTAAATAGCCCTAATGCTGGTCTGTTCAGTGTATTCACATTGTGTTCCAAGTAGCCTTGTCCAAACATGGGTTTGAGGAAGCCATGAAAGACTTCCCTGCATGTAATGCACAGGTACACGTTACGCAGATTAACTGGCTGTTACCATCTGGAGGACTTCTTTACTTGAGTTTCTGCCTTCAGATTTCAGCCTGTTGCAAATGCTTGTGTAATGATGCAGTTATTTCTATAATTTGTATTGGAGCATACATTTTTCACTCCCAAGTGCCCCCAAATCTTATTAGTTGTTTAATAAAATTGATGGGAAACCTAGGTTACAAATAGTGTTGATTTAAAGAGTTTCTAGAATGAAGAGACAGAACAATTCAGTTTTATTGAAGTTCATGCTAGACAGTGCTTACTGGATGAAGTAGGCCTATGCAAGCTTGGTTGATTGCCAGTACATAGAAAATGAATTATAAGTTGGAGAACAAGAAGACTTCAAGTCTGCATGTGAAATTAGTTACTTTAGCTTGTGTTATTTCTTTAAAGTTACCTAAGGAAAGTGAAGCATGAGTCTTTTCTAGTTTTAATGCAATGTTGACATCTGTAATGTTAAAGTTTGCTTAAATGTAAAGGTCTGGTGTGAATCCATAACAGTGTCATTCCACACATACTTCAACTAGGCACTGACGGTTCAGCCTCCAAGGAGGAAAAACTTAGGGAGTACTCTGTGGTTTGAGATGATCAGAGCATTGTGATCTGTTAGATAAGAGATGGCCTAAGAGAATATGAGAAGGAATCTTGTGAAATTAGGAAAAGGTTGGGGGATGGGGAATCGGATAGGCAAAGTTTGAGAAAGGATTGGACAGGTGACTGATGAGTTTCCATTGTTGGATGTCAGTAGAGACTCTACAGACTGAATGTACACTTGTAAAAGCTGTACTTCTTTTTATTACGTGAACCTGCTCTTATCTTGATGTTTCTGGTTTGGGAGAAAGAAGGCATACCTAACTTCCTTACACCAACAGGAATGAAATGTAGTTTGGGGGAATGAATGAATGGCTTGACTCCCAAAGGAAAAAAAGTACTGTGCTATAGAGAAGAAATGACCTTGTATTAGAAGAGTATATATATTTTTTTTATTTTGTTATTAATAAGATATTTTTTGACCAGGGATAAGTAAATTGCTAGATGACACTGAACAAATATTTTGCCCTGCTTGAACAGCGTAAATACACTTCAGTGGAAAGTCAATTCATAAACATCTAGCCTGATAGCAGAAAGATGCACAGCATTTTCACATAGGTCTGCCTTTCTACCTTTCTGCCTGAAGATAGGAAGGCTCTACAGAGGGACCTGGACAGGCTGGATTGATGAGCCGAGGCCAACTGTATAAGATTCAAGGCCAAGTGCTGGGTCCTGCACTTGGGTCACAACAACCCCATGCAACACTACAGGCTTGGAGAGGAGTGCCTGGAGAGCTGCCTGGCTGAAAAGGACCTGGGGGTGTTGGCTGACAGCCGCCTGAACATGAGCCAGCAGTGTGCTCAGGTGGCCAAGAGGGCCAATGGCATCCTGGCTTGTATCAGGAACAGTGTGGTGAGCAGGACCAGGGAGGTGATAGTGCCCCTGTACTCGGCACTGGTGAGGCCACACCTCGAGTGCTGTGTTCAGTTTTGGGCCCCTCACTACAAGAAGGACATTGAGGGGCTGGAGCATGTCCAAAGAAGGGCAGCAAAACTGGTGAAGGGTCTGGAGGACAAGTCTGATGAGGAGTGGCTGAGGGAGCTGGGGTTGTTTAGTTTGGAGAAGAGGAGGCTGAGGGGAGACCTTCTCACTCTCTCCAACTACCTGAAAGGAGGTTGTAGCGAGGTGGGGGTTGGTCTCTTCTCCCTAGTAATGAGTGATAGGACGAGAGGAAACGGCCTCAAGCTGCGCCAGGGGAGGTTTAGGTTAGACATTAGGAAAAACTTCTTCACAGAGAGAGTGGTTAGGCGTTGGAACAGACTACTGCCCAGGGAAGTGGTGCAATCACAGTCCCTGGAAGTATTAAAAAAATGTGTGGATGTGGTGCTTAGGAACATGTTTTAGAGGTGGACCAGGCATTTGGGTTAACAGGTTGGACTCGATGATCTTAAGGGTCTTTTCCAACCTTAACAATTCTATGATTCTATGATAGGTCAAGAAACCAAACGAAACTGAAGTGGGATGGGATTTCAAACTTGTGGTTTTTTTAGTTTGGAGGACAGGTGTAGTTCTTGAATGAAAACAAGCAAATAGTCACTTGGAACAGTCCTACATTTAAGTCACTGTCAAAGAGGATGTTCTACACTCAGTTCTAGAAGCAGATTGCATGTTGTTTTGTGGATAATGTTGCTGCCAGAAACACCAACCCTTATGCTATGTTGCCAAAAGTGCTAATCGACTGTAAGTATGATATTTTGCTTGGGATGTAGTGCTAGCTTCTGTTACTTGTACCTCAAGGAGGTTTGTCAAGAAGTCTTCTCGACACAACCACCTGCTGTTAGTCTATTTAGAACGCTGGAAGTGTCACCTACTTTCAGTCAAGTCCAGCTTTGATGATAAAACAAACTATATGGCAAGAACAGTAAGGTACTGTCAGATTAACATTAAAACTGTGGTATATTAGTTTTTGCATGGAAATCTTGATGTAATTTCCATTCAAACAATGGATTTGTTTCCCCTGGGGACTCTATATCCAAAATGTTTTTCATGGATCTTTGCACAGAAGTTGAAGTTATATTATATGCTGTAAAACAACAAGCACATTTGCAGTTATTTCAAACAGAAAACATTTGGAGAGCCTGCTAAAATACAACATTTTGTCCTTTGGGATTTAATTTGCTTAGAAACAAAACATTCCCTTGAAGATAAATAGCAAGAGGCATGGATTCTACTAACCGGAACAACACTTCCAAATTAATTGAAAATGATTTCCTAAAACTACTGTAACACTTCTACCAATTAAAAATATGTCCTGATTGGAAAGTTTGGTGCTGAAGAATTATAGTTCTGAAAACTTATTAAATTAACTTTTAATTAAGCTATTTTATATCAAACTACTTTATATCAAAGACAAATGCAGCATTACTTCAAAGAGTTCATGCTGAACATGAAAATCATTAACATTTAAATAAAGATGTGCCATATGGTTAGGCAGAAACTGGAATGCTCTCAGACATGGGGGCCTTCTGCTTGCAGCCTCAGAATTTGGAGTCTGTTATAGTCTGGAAGGAAAAAAAGCTTAAACCTTCCTGGTTTTTAAATCAGAAGGTACTTCCTAATAACTTAGAGTGACTGCATTTTCATAATATTTTAATGATAAAATATTTTCATACTAATAGCAATAGGAAAAGCAGTACTAAAAGCAGGTATGTTTTCCCACAGAATATATATGGAAGATGAGAAACTACTTTAAAGAACGTTAGAGACCAAACCCCTGCGGAGTTGGATGTAGGAATCTCAGGTGAGATTGCTACCGTAAATAAACCCAGATTCCCATAAGATAGACTAGAGGGAGAAATATTAAATCCCTGTTTTGTTTAGTCAAACATGATTTAGCTGCTCATAATAAACATAGTGCAATCGAATGAATATAGTTCATGGTCATTTTTATTTTGACCATCTGTCAGTTGTGCTGCTAGGTTTTCCAGGAGTGAAAAGGTGGTTTAATCATTCTCAAAAAAAGTTGTGTTACAAGTCTTGACCTTATGGTTGTTTCACATTCTGCTAACAAATCAGCTGAAGAGGGTAGAGCTATATTTCAATTCTTTGCATGTAAAGATTTTGCTAAATACAGACACAGTCATGTAACTGTAAGCCTGTCTTCTCAAAATGGGATATAATGGTGTTGATGATCATGCACACATAGTATCCAGTTCTTCAGAGAGTAACCTATCTTCACAAATGGAGAGTTGAGGAAAAACAGTGTATTGATCTCAATTTAAATTACAGTAGTGTCTAGATTATTTTAGAAATTGATTCTATAATGTTACAGATTTTAATCAAACATTTCAATATAAATCTATTATAACAGGATCGGTTTCCTGTTTTGAAACTGCTTTCCAATTTTTCCTGTAGCAGAAATGATAAAACTGGAATTAATTATTCTGAGGAAACCTACAATGATTTTTTTTCCTTCCTGAGTATTGTTTTAAGAGCAACTTCTTTTTTTGTGTGTCTTTTTTTCTGATGCCAGAGCTTAAATTTTTTGGAGTGCATAATTTCCTGGTACAGTAAAGAAATCATTTAAAGTATAGAAAAATAAGCTGTGAGGAGATGCAGAAGCAGGTGTTGTAACTAATAGCATTTAACTTCTGGCAAATCACATGGCAGACCTGTGACTGAGGATAGCATGGCAGTTGAGGGCCCCCAAAATAAAAACAATAATAGTCCTCTAAAATCAAATAACTGTTTAAGGTATAAATATACCCAATATTTTTATTTATTTTTATTTATGTTAAGTCACTTTTTTTTTACTTGTGCACGGCTTTGCATTTGCAGGATTTAGCTGGAGTCTGCAGAGACAGCAGTGCCAACATACAAAGATAAAAACAATTTTCCTGGTATTCCTGAACTGTCTGGAATTCGGAAGAACTGTAGATCTTATGAGACTGACTGGTCTCAGGAAGTATGGGCAATTCAGATAAGCTTTGAATAAGCATCAAACATTTTGCTGCTCACTGCTTATCTTCAGTTTCAAACTCTGAAATTTTTTAGGCTTGTCTGTCACAATAAAAAGGGAAAGGAGGCAAGGTGCTATCATGGTCAAAAATTTGTACAACCATCAACAATAAGAGGTTTCTCAGTGCTCTTAGACTTTTCCTGGCACTTGCACCCTGAGGGTACAACTGAAAGTAGAGAGAAGTTTGGTCTGTGTTAAATTAACAAAAGCATCTAAAAATATCAGCTCTTATCTCTATAAGTCTTAGTCGGTGGGAGGAAAAGGTAAGATTTCAATTAACTGGAGGTGGAATGTTGGTCCACTCTGTTTTCTTCCTTGTTTTTGATTGCTTCGTGTTTTCAGGATAGTTAAACGTATTTAGTAGTGGTTACCTGAGTATTAAGCAATTACTTTGAAGTGGTCCTAAACTGAACTTTCTTCCTGACAGCTCTACTTTGACATTTTGTAATACGGGAATCTGTCTGAGTTGACGCTTTGTCAGAAGCAAGTGCTGTAATATTTAGTTCTCAGGTAAGCTGCAGTGATGTTATTTTCATGATGCTTCTTTCTTATATCAGCTAAACTCCTGTTAAACCAAATTATGAACCATTTTCATTATTTTATTTTTGGTGTACCTCTCAATTGTAGTGAATGTGTTTAAAAAACAACAAACAGTATCACAATCTGTTCGGAGTTACTTGTCGGCTTAAAAAAAAGCAATGTAAACAGTTCAATGATATTTATGGTAAAATTGTTGTGGTTGTGTTTTCCTGGTTTTGTGGTTTGTTTGTTTTTGGTTTGGTTTGGTTTTGTTTTGTTTTTTTAAATGTTTCCTAAATAGCACAACAGGTATTTGAACTTCAGGTTGTTTATTGGTACAGATGCTTTTCCATGAGTGTACTCACTGATGAGTCTACTTCCTTCACAACAGTTTCACTGATGATAATTATGGTGGACTCAAACTGATCAATAACTTGTAGGCATGTTTTTAGTGGTCATTATTCTAAATCCATTTAGACCATACTTCCATGATGGTTGTTTTTCCACGTGTGCTGTAGAGTCACAATTATGAATGGATAACTCAGGATATTATGCCAGAGGTAGGGAATTTTCAGAGAGGTCCATACTTAAAGATCATCTGAAATTCTATTAAAGCAAATCCTTTTGTTTTATGAAGTCCTCCTACATATGTCTGTTGTCAAGTTTCGCTACATGAAGAACATGCAGCATTTGTTACTTTCTTTCATGTTACATGGCTGCAATAATTTTAATTTCAATTTAATTTTATTCTAGTTTGTTTTTATTTTTTGTAGAACTGCTGCTATGGGTCTGAGCCTTATTCTTTCTTCCACGCTTTGCCTCATGTTTTACATACTAGCTTAAACTCTTACAAAATCCAGGTCAGCAATTAGACTATGGAGTCATGAAGACAGATAAATCCCTGTCAACAAAAACTTTAAAATCATTGTTCTGGAGAATATTTTGGAGAATAGGGTCCTATATCTAATCTTCATAAATTTTATAATTTCTACAATTCGTTTTCTCTAGTTTTCTAAGTCTCTGAAATTACAAGGGTTAAAGTTGATTTTATTCCTGTAAGGTGATGAAACAGGGATCCAAGGGATATTTTAATAATAAGGAACAAAATTTACATCTTTTGAGGTTCTTAAATGCAATTTTACAGTAATTTTCCAAACATATTTTACACTATATTTTTCTATGTAGATTAGATTTATTTCACTAAGTCTAAATAAAACCTATTCATCCTTGAAAGCAGGCAGTAATATGTATTTATAGATAAATATATAAATGAAGAACTCATCTGTATGTAACAAGTGTTATGCTGAATATGATTAAGTTCAGTTTCCTTTGTAGAAATAAGCATATTATTAAAAAATGCACTGTTTTTCTTGCACTTGCTGTGGAAGAGTAATTTAAATCTCCATCATAAAGACAAAGTGCAGTAATATGTGTATTATTACTACAGTATCAGAGGAGTTATACCAAAAAGTCAATGTATGAACTGTACTACTAGCATTAATCCATCCCTCCCTCTTGCCCTATAAAAAAAGGAGAAAAACAAAATGTTTAGATGTTAACTTTAAATAACATAAAGTGAGAACTCTTGGAAGTTAAATTCCTTCACCTTTTACTCCTCCATATTATTTATACATTATTATTATTATGTTAGTCTTTCATCTTTTCTTGAGTAAAATAAATAGACCAAAATGCTTCAGTCTTACAGGTTTTCCAAACCGTCAGTAACATCTGCAGTTGAACCCTTCCAATTTCTGCAACATTTTCTTCATTGTGGACATTGGACACTATTCCAATAGCAATTATATCATGGTAAATAAAGACACAAGATAGCTGTTTTAAATATACAGCAAAAGCTTACATTTAGCACCTTCTACTGCCTTGTCACATTGTGAATTTAGGCTCGTGACTCCCAGGGCTCGTTCTGGTGTTACTTCTTCCCAGTACCATCTCCTATCCCTAAAGAACATAAACTATTTTTTTTATTATGTATAAGACTATATATTTAGCCATTAAGAAAGATTAATGTTTTTTGCTTGTGCCTGGTTTACCAAATAGTAAAGATTGCATTTCATCGTGATTGTTCCATTACAGTAATCTCTGTCTCAATCTTTATGTATCTGCAAATATGATAGTTAGTTATTTCATTTATTTCTAGTGAGAAAGTCACTGATCAGAGTATTAGTTTGGCCATCGTCAAAATCCAAACTTCAGGGAACTTGTTAAGCGACATCTAATGAAAAGTAATATCAAAGTCTTTAGGGACCTTAAGGGATTCATGATATCCTAAAGCAAATGTTTTGCTTGAGGTATTTTTTTGTCTCAATTGGTTTGTTGTATACATTCAGACACCATTCCAAGAGATTGGTGTTTACAGTATGACAATGTTAGTGATCGGGGTGTCATTGAGAAAGTTCTTCTAGCATAATGTAAAAGACAACTGTCAAAGACTGCGCAGCTACTCACTATTGCAAGTTTATGTCATAACTGGATCCCCCTTAAATTTAAATGCTTATATCTAGTGTGGGTTTTTTTCTGTACGTGGTTCTTGCAGATGAAATTTGTAGCAACTGGCTGACATAAGTTACTTATTCCTCTCTAAGTAACAAATAAAGTAATAATAATAAAATAAATAAGAAAGTAATCAAAAGCTGTCCAGACTTAGTGGAACACTAATAACATTGGGGAAAAAGACTAACAAATCACATACAGACTTAATACACAGCAGTATTAACTGATATAACGCAAGTTATAATATATTTTGCAAATTCAAAGTTAGTGACTCCTATATTAAATTACAATAAATATTAAATAGAATTGATTTTTTTGTCTGAATTACATTTTCTCATTATTTAATTTCTTTTGAACTGATTTCATCCTATTTCCAACATTTCATGAAAATGTGATTATAAACACTGCATATTTATAACCTTCTAGTTAAAATATAATTAAGCTTGAGGAAAAAACCTCTTCTGCATAGCAAAGAGAACAGTATTAGCAGTGGTAATGTAATGTAGAAGGTAAAGTATTAGGCAGGTGGCTATATTCCAAGATCTAAAGGATCGTTATGACTGACCTATATTATTTATGTCAAGAATATTTCACCTTAACTCCATTACTTCTTGTTTGGTTAGAGAATTACTTTTAGTTAAACGCAAAGTCTTCACTGAAACAGTACAAATGGTGAACAATATACCACAGCTGTGGTGCCAGTAGTTATTCTGCCCTGATTTTGTCAGGTTATTATTAGAGTATTTTTTTTTTTAAGTGCCGCCGTTTGTGAATTCAGTTAGCTTCATGTACTAGCAGTTTAAATCAGTGTAAAGGTCTCTTTTGGTAGATTAAATAAATTTTACTAAAATAAATCCCTCTCCTTTTCTCTTTGTAGGTGATCTCAGTTCTCTATTTTGTCCTCTGAAGATAGTAATCTATTTACCCTGGCGACAAGTCCTGTCAGAACCTCCTTTGCTTAGAGCTTAATTGCTCTAAGGAGCACTTGAAAGAACTTGAAGGGCTCCTCTATATGCTCATTCCTTTTCTTATTTAACTTCAGCAGCAGATAGCTGTGAGTATGCTGACAAGTTTAGAAGCAAGTACAGAGCTCTAAGGTCTACTAGCACAGTTTTCAAGCCAGGATAAATACCTGTAGTAGGGAGAGGTGGTAGTAGAGGTATCTTTCCTTTCCACTCTGCTATGTCATATGGCTATTCTGGGCATGTGCGCAGAACAAAGCTTTGTATATAATAAAAATGAGAGGTAGGCTGTCACAGGGAAAAACTGCTCAACTCGTGGTTTACAACAAATAAGAATTGGAGCAGCTTAATGATTTATTAATGACATGTTATTAACTGTCTATCAGTGAGCCAGTCATTCAGGATAGCTACAGTAGCACACACAAAATGTTAATGAAGACCTACAATTTTCTAAACGCTTTATAACTACTCCTCAAATGTTCTAGTCACACACTGACTACTATGTGCAGGCTCCCTCTCTTGCAGGCCATGTGAGTTGCAAGCACCTCTCTCCGCTTTTGGGGGTGCAGGTTCTCCTATTTACATCCGTCTCCTGTTAGAGCTGTGGGTGCCCCAGCTTTGTGTACCCTGCTGCTCCCTAAAACCTGCTAATCCACATGCTGATAAGAAAGGCACCACGGTCATGTACACAAACCCAGGTTTGGGTCCCTGGTGCCTGCACCCTGCATTGTCACTCCTCTAGCTGGATGTAGGCTGCTTATGGTTTTCGAGGGGGAGGATGCTCTTCCTGGCCTAATTGGAGGTTGTGGTGTCAGTGGGGTGACTTCTGCCAGTGCCAAACCAGGTTTAGATGGCTGCTCTGGTATCCTTTTCTCACTCTAAGATTCCTCACGACTCTTGCAAATTTTGATGCTTCTAACTCCATTTTATTTAGTCAAGCCAAGGTGAGAAATAACAAGGTTTAAGTTTGCAACTAAGCATGGTTTAATTCCAGAGAAAAGAATTTGTACTCTCCTGACGGAAAGTAATTTCATTTGTAAACTATCTGTAGGATGTCAAGCTCTCAAAATCATGTATCACTACTAAACCTTTTACAGCAGAGACAGTAGCCCTGTGGGTGTTCACCTCAGAAAGCTCAGCTTTATTCACTGTGTGAAAAGTTTAAGGAAATAATAGTAACTGGACATGTCAAAGCATGACTCCATTCCAGAAAATGACAGTAAACCAGGCCACTGGGCTGTAACGAAGCATGGCTCCCAGGGTGTTTCTTTGTAAGGGAGTGGGGGGAGGATGGGAACAGGCTGACTGAAAAATCAGAAAGCATTAGAAACATTATATGGAAATAAACAACAAAGGAAGTATTTGCTAAATCATAGTGTCTTTCCTCAATGGTACTTAATATCACTCTGGGAAGCAGTCTTCCCGCTTTCTTCCCTGGTGTACTAATAAACAAGACTGACAATTCTTGGAATTGTTCTTTATAATAATACTTAAGCTTATTTATATAGCTTTTGTGGCTCTGCAGTCCAGTAGCATTGATAACGTGGGGCTGAACCCATAGTATTTCAATAACTGTCTGCCTTCTGCTAAATATGTTCTGCCACCTATATGTTCTGAAAATTTAAGGTATTCACTGAAATAGGAGGTTATAAAATAAACTATTTCTTTCACTTAAAAAAAGAAATCCAGAAACTTGCACCAGATCGTTTATTTTCCAAAGAATGTAGTCTCATACCTCACTTGTAGAATGAGAGGTAGAAAGACTCCAAGGGACATACTTTGAGTTCAGCGGTCTTTCTGCATATAATCAGTTACAAGATTGGAGGCTTAATTAAATGAGAGATGTAACAGGTTAAGTGAAACACCAGGAGAAAAGAGAAAGACAGCTGTAATGTAAACACATTTAATTTCCAGTAAAAAGTTTAAGAAAATTCTAAATGTTGCAATTGTATATTCCTTAGAATAAAGGCATGACTACTCATGAGTAGCAAATATTTGTCCAAGAGTGTGTTGTTGCAGCAGCTAATTACTCTTAAGTTTTAGCTTGTTCTATACCCATGATGTTTTTGATTAGCAAGCCTCTGGAACGTTCCCAATAGAGAGGACTGTCAATACTGCTGACATGTACCTTGTATTTTTCTTACTGTTTGCAGTTCTCTTAGTAATAATATGAAGAGACTAGAAAACGTATGCATGTATGCTAGAACATGCTCTGTTTGGCACTTTTTTCTCTACTATATACCAAGCGTTTGAAAAAGGTTATTAATTTTTTGGGGGCTGGCATGCTTCTTTTGTCTCTGAAACTATTCATTTTAACCTGAGAAGACAGAATGGTTTTAGCAGCTTCCTTAAAACTGTCGTAACTATTACACTCTCCAGAATTTGATAAATCTAACCAATTTTTTTCTTTTGTGATAAAACTGTCTGCCTATGTCTATTCTTTCTTCTGCAAATCTTGAGCTGCCATTTTTCATTTGCCTTTCATTGGTGATGTTACAAAATTGCTTATTAAAAACGATTCAGAAATAAATTTGTGTAATAAAAATTCTAAAGTGTAATCACAGATAATATTAGCAGGGATGTGAAAAATGCAATTTTTTTTTCTGTCCTTTCATATCTTCCTTTCTAAAGTGCAGTAAATTGTTGACCTTTACTACTTCAAAAGACGAATTTGGTTTTATTGTGTACCTTTTATCTTGATATCTTGTTGACTATAGTACAGCATGAATCTTACTGGATAACATAGTCTGGCTTCCTACCAAGAACAAGCTATACCTTACTACAGTTCATTGCAATGTCTGACTGCTTTGGAATAGAGGAAAAGTCTCTTGACAGATGTCCTGACAAAGCAATAATGAAAAGGTCATACCACATTTCCTGCAGCATTTATCTTGTTTCTTTAGTGGCTGTGTACCGAAAACTAGATCCAATTATATCTAATTAGGAACACCAAGTTCTGCAATAAAGTTAAGAAACTATTAAACACTTTTATCAAAATTATTACACATTACATTTGAAAATTCTAAAACTGTTAAATAGCATCTTGTCAATATTACTATTCAGATACTGTCTTAAAACTTTTTCCCTTTTCTAAAGATCAAGGTCACAGAGCTCAGCAGTTCTTGTTTTATGGGGCCTTGGGGCCATTTTGAACTATTACTGCTTCAAGAATTGTTGATTATGATTGAATACTGGAACAAAAGCACATCATAGACATTCTCAGCAAGTCTTCCCTGACAACATTGTCAGCATATGGAATAACAAATGCCCAATCTTCAGTGACAATTGTGAACATGCTTGCTTATCAATTATTTTGTCTTCCCTTAATAAGCCATAAATGATTAAAGACTAAATCTAAAAATACTGCATATTTGAGTAAGTACAGCAATTATGTTTCATTGGTCATAATGATTCTATGATTTTAGACAGCAAAGTAAAAATAACTGATGATGATAAAGAAAATA
The DNA here is from genome assembly GCF_047370975.1 of Nipponia nippon. Taxonomy (NCBI): domain Eukaryota; kingdom Metazoa; phylum Chordata; class Aves; order Pelecaniformes; family Threskiornithidae; genus Nipponia; species Nipponia nippon. Next base: position 46,796,115 of record NW_028262369.1, on the reverse strand, counting down.
TTTTCTGTGTTGATATACAAGAGTAATTTGGGTAAGTTTTCCAAAAGCTATTTTGAAAGGTCACAGAAGTCTACAGAAGTCTTTCAGATGACTTAATGAGTTTTGTTAGACCCATAGCTGTTAATTACACTGGTAACAGTGTCATCGTTGTTATGGCACCAGTAAAATAAGGTGCTTAATTGTGTGGTTTTTACACTGCTTAAAAATTGACTTATTTTGCTTTGTCAGACCTTTTCTGCATAAGCAATATCAACAATAAACTTTTGTTACATTCCAGCCAGCTCCATATTTTAAAATGTTTAGATAGAAAATTTGGTCCGAAGTCAAGCAGGAGTCAGAAGTCACTAAGATTGTTCCCATCACATTTCTTCTAAATTGGAAACATGGGTTCTGATTAGTACATTTGGAGAGAACCTATGTACAGTAGATCTTATTTTCCCTCTGCATTTTGTAACAAGAAGAGGTGAGTCAAAGTACAGTGTTGTATATTTTGTAAACCTTAATTGCACAGTTGCAAAAACTGGCTCAAAAATAACTTTAGTAATTGTTCGACTAAATGCTTACAATTTTCTTTCCCTCTGTTTTGTCTTCTAGTGATTAATGTGTGATATACACAAGTGGATGACAGAAGTTCTTCCTGGGCTCAGCTAGCTTTTTTAAAAAAATCCAATCAAAATACACCAACTGAAGGAACAAAAAGACCTTTCAGTCCAAATCTGTCCTCAAAGGCCAAGTTATCAGAGTCAATATCCCTCATACAAATTACTGTCTTGTATATTCTTATATGTTCTATACTTAATATAGTATACACTTAAATCCTACCCACTTATATCTAGTGAGAAAACTTTTTGTTACTGAAATAGCATTCCTCTAATAACACAGATGACATAGCACCAGGACTGATGAACTTGACTTCCATTAAGAAGCCCGCTGGAGTGGAATAGTTATACACGCAACAAAAAACAAAGCTGGTGAAAAGACGAAAGTGTAATGAATGCAGCTTTGATACAGTCTCTTAGTTGTTCTTATTATTCTTGATAAAAAGCTTATTTGGTTTATTTACAAAGTGCTTTTACTTTTAGTGATGTGTTTTTATAATCTGAATCACTAACGATTTAATTATAAATAATTTATATTTGATATGTTTAATTATAAGAAGAAACTGAATTTTAGGACTGAATGATTCAATGTAGGTGAGCCTTATACGCATATCTATTTTTATGGTTTTTGATCTACTTAATTGCTTTCCTTATTTCACTTTGTTTCCCGAATAGTTTTTCCTCTCATATTGTGCTTGTTCCATCTTTTGTCTAAATACTGATATGCACTGTTGGGGGCAGGGGAGGAGGGCTGCACAGCAGCCTGGGTAACAACAGCTGACAAGAAGTGATGTGAGGGGTAACTGTGTGACTAGAACAACCAAAACTGCCTGAGAGGATTTGCCCAAACAGTGATTCTGCTGAAGATGATGACGACCATCATCCAGATTGAAAAGCAATTAGGGAATTACAAAAAGACTTTTGAAACAACGAAGAAGTATCTTGCAAAGAAATATGAAAGATGCATGGAAAGTATAAAACAATTGTGAGGGAGCTTGGAGTGAGAAGAGGATAGCAGAGCAGCTGTTCAAATCCATTTTGACACTGGCAGAAGTCGCCCCAGCATGTGACTTCTGGGGCACCCACAGGCATTGTGTGTAAATATGGGAACCTGCACTGCCAGGAGTGGAGGAGTTTTACAGCTGTGAGTGTGTGTATGTGTAATTAAAACTTTTTATCATTATTTATAAAAGGATGTTTAGAAATTTGTAGATCTTTATTTTTAACATTTTTAACATCTTTATTTTAACATTTTTTCAGTGTGTTACTGTTTTATCTGCTTTATTGCTGAAATTGTGATCCTTGGTGATCGGTTCACTGTTTACCAGTTAATGATGTATCATTAATAAATCAATAAACCACTTCAATCCCAATCTGATTTATGCCATATGAATTGAGTGGGTGTTGTGGTTTAACCCCAGCCAGCAACTATGCACCACACAGCCGCTCACTCTCACTCACTCCCCCCCAGTGGGGTGGGGGAGAGAATTGAAAGGGTGAAAGTCAGAAAACTCCTGGGTTGAGATAAGAACAGTTTAATAATTGAAGTAAAATAAAATAGAATGGTGGTAGTAGTAGTAATAAAAATATAATACAATAATAATATACAAAGCAAGTGATACACAACACAATTGCTCACCACCCCCTGACTGATGCCCAGCCTGTTCCCGAGCAGCAATGCCTTCCCCCCCCCCGGCCAACTCGCCCTAGTTATATACTGAGCATGACGTCATACGGTATGGCATAGCCCTGTGGCCAGTCTGGGTCAGCTGTTCTGGCTGTGCCCCCTCCCAGCTTCTTGTGCACCGGGCAGAGCATGGGAAGCTGAAAAGTCCTTGACTGGTGTAAGCACTACTTAGCAACAACTAAAACATCAGTGTGTTATCAACATTATTCTCATACTAAATCCAAAACACAGCACTATACCAGCTACTAAGAAGAAAATTAACTCTATCCCAGCTGAAACCAGGACAGTGGGGTTTTTTTGCTGGTACATATTGTATGTAGAAGCTTTCTTTGAGCAAATCAAAAATTACAATAATTAAATTATAGATGATTTGAGCTTTGCAGTATAGTGACATTTTTTTCTATTTGTTAGAAATCATGAGGTATACCTTGTGGAAGAGAAAAAAAAAAGTCATTCTAAAAAAATTTCTCCCTCCTCAGACATCTTAATTATTTGACTTGCCTTTTCTGAAAGTCATGATTTTCATTATTGTAACTGTTACAAAGTCTATTCCTAGAGGAATAAGTACGAGGGTTATAAAAATGCTAATTTAAGCTAGAAAGTATAAATAAATAATAGATAAAGTATAAATAATTCTATTATTATTTTTTTCTCTAATGCTGCAAAATAGGGACTAGATTCTTAGTAGGGAAATTGCTTAATCCAGGCTCATTTTATACAATTGAGGGTCTAGCCTCATATACTTCAGTGCTTTTCTGAGTCAGGTCCTTGAAAGTCTTCCAGTTCTCCAATACAGGTGTTCATTGTGCTCTACTGAGGTATAAACAATTGAAGAAACAAATCATATAATGGTACATAGGCTTATTACACGTCAAGATGAATTACAAGAGAGTATGATGACACCAAAGTGATGAAGGATTATGACTTTATATGCTGCTAGTGCTGAACCACAATTATCTTAGCCAAGAACAAGCAATTATTCAGAATAAAACACAATTTGCTATAAATGCAGAATACTCAGAATATATGGGGTGTAAGTCTTTCACTGATGTAAAATAGTTTGCCTCAAAGGGTAAGTTTTCGGAATCAGTGTGACCTTTTCATTTTCCTGAGTTATCATTCTGTTCCTGTAGCATGGATAATTTTTTCAAGCACTTTAAAAATGAGTCTGTAGAGACAGAAACTGTCTTGAAATTTTACTGTAAGCCCCTCTACTTTCAATAGTTGCGATTTTTTTGTGTCATGCAATTTTTTTTGTGTTGTACTCTCCTGCGAATTAGAAGGCAATGATTTAGACTCAGTGGGAAGGGCCTGGCTAGACTGTTCCCCTCAACGGTCTGGTCTCAGGTGTGTTTGGCAAGGCTGCCACAGGTGGCTGGTGATGGGCTGGCCATGAACTGCTACATACCAGTTACAATAGCTTCCAGCTGGCCCTGTGACAGAGAGAACCAGGAGAGAAAAAAAAAATTACTCACCAGAGAAGTATATGGTGCCCTGTATTGAAGGAGACTGCAGCCATTGAATGCTCTCCATACAGAAGGAATGGTTCTCTTCTGAGGGAAGTGACGCCAGAGTGGGAACTCCCCTGAGGGAAGTGCTGCCACAGCAGAGCAGGGACACTCCTGAGGGATTGCCGCTAGAAGTGCTACCGTGCCAGAGTGGGAACTCGCCTGAGGGAACTGCCACTAAAACTGCTACTATGCCAGAGCGGGAACGCTCTTGAGGGAAGTGCTGCCAAGACCACTACCATGCCAGAGCGAGGATACTCCTGAGGGAAGTGCCTCCAAAACTACTACCATGCTGAGGGAAGTGCTGCCACAGCTGCTGCCACAGCAGAGCAGGGATGCTCCTGAGGGAAGTGCTGCTAAAACTGCTACCATGCCAGAGCGGGAATGCTCCTGAGGGAAGTGCTGCCACAGCTGCTGCCATGCCAGAGCATGGATGTTCCTGAGGGAGGTGCTGCCATGCTGGAGCAGTGACACTTGTGAGGGGGCCATGGCGCACTGCTGAATACACCAGTAACAGAGCAGTAGAAACCTTTAGGCATCTGTCTCAACTGCTACACCATCTGTCGCCTCATCAGAGGAATTTTCAGTGGACTGGCAGCAAAAACGAGGTAATTGGAGAATGGGCAGATGGGAGGATAAGGTTTTGTCTAATCATGTTCTGGTTTTCCTCAATACTTGAATCAGTTTGTGTTGGTGGGCAGTGAATTAACTGACGTAAAACTCCTCAACTTTGGATGGATTGCCTTGTGATACTTGGATGAGACTTGATACAGACTTGATCTAAGCATTACCTCTTACGCAAACTCCCTGTTTGGATTGTCCTGGCAGACACTAAGTAGAATGATCCAACTGCAGTTACTGGGCACTAAGAATTTTCCTTGAGAACTTGCATGGAGCTGTCAGGGTGCTGTGAATGCACATCCCAGCCCTTTCTAGAAAAACAAAACTAAAATTGTATACATAGCAAAAATAACTTACCTATCTCTAGATGTGGCATTGTCAATAGAAGAAGTAGTGATCACCTGGATTTGTGATGGGACCAGAACACCTCAGCAGAAGATGGAGGGCTCCTGTAAACCTGGGGTCTGCAGAAGTCCGAGGTGCAATGTGTCCTATCTCACAGATACTGCTAGAGAGCCATTTTGCAAGTTCCTCTCCAGTCAATAACACAGTGCATATAACTAAAATGCCATCACTTGTGGTGCCTGTTAGCTCCAGGTGAAAAGTGGGTGTACTCTTTACCTCTGTTTGTCTTTAGGTGTGAGCATTAGAGGTTATGACTTAAGAATAAAGGGTAATTCAAGCAGTGGTTCTCAGAACCTTAGAAGCACTAAGCATCCACTAAGTCAGGTGAAAATCTATAGAAATAGGAAGTTAGAAATCACGCTTTAGGAATACCAAATCAGCTTGATAGGTTCATGATAGACACACCAGAAATTTTTTTTCTTCCTCAGTGAATTTTGTATTGGGAGTGCATGGAATTTGCATCAGCTGCTTAACTTCAGCATACTGTGTAAACAGCTGTCACAGTGTTACTGCAGTGCTACTCCATGATTGCAGGTAGCAGGTAAGAGAAAATAATATTTCTGAAGTGGCATTCTCGTGGCATGTGTAATTTGATAAAATGTTATGCTGGAATGAAAATAAGTCCTGTGGTTGAACTAAATAAACCCTTTGTCAATGTATGGTTCAGGTATCCTAGTCATACGTATGAGTTACATGGTTGATACATAAGACAATACAAATATTATTTCAAAGGAAATAAAGTCCTAAGGAATAATATACTAATAGAAGAACTTACTCTGGACAGGATTTTGTTGGCGTATGAAGTTATGCTTGTATAAAATAATACTTTAATGGCTTGTCTATTGTTTTTATTTTCTTAAATTGGATGGTTAAAACTGAAAGTACCTGTAATGACTGTACAAGAAAAATCCCCAGAATTTGTAAAGTGATTTTTTTTCCCCAGGTGAAAAAAGATGTATAGAATAAATTTACCATTTACAGTTAGCGTTATACTGTCTAGAACAATATTATATGGCAGCAGTTCAAGTACTTCATCATAGTAAAAAGAACTCTTTGGGGACATATATATGTATTATGAAACCTATGAAATTTTGATGTCCACAGAGCCACAGTGATTTTGAGATGGGACTAGGCCCAGATGTCTAACTTGTATTAATATTCACTGAACACAGAAATAACTTTAGTTTCAAAACCAAATGGTAATAAATTGTTCATACTGTAGCTGTCACTGTAAGTGGTCTCCACAAATAGAGTAGCCTCTCATTAAGGGTAATATCTGTTACAGCTTAAGGTACGTTTAGAATAATTGGTAGGGCAGTTCTATTCCATTACTGCAGATATGTATGTGGACTGAACATCTTTGATCTTTTGCAGTGATTTAAACACAGTTGTGCTGACTTCAGAGAAGTTCTAGTGTTGAAGTTGGAAAGGGATTAAGGCTTATTATTAATAGTCTTTAAAATATTTTAATGAAACTCAGATTGACTGTTGTATTTTTATAACCTTTTCATCCCTTAACATATGGAAGGAGCACTACAAATCAATCTTCTATTCAGACATTATAAGTAATCAAAATAGTTTTAAATGGGTCCTCCCCCTGCCCCGCCTTGATCATGTGAATGAATTCTGAGTGCAGGCATGGGAGAAAAATGCAAAGTACACTTGTCTTTCATTCTAATGCTTCCTGACCAGAATATTTAGGTGGTGTGCTTATTTGTATGGTATCCCATTTTTCATGTCGTGACAATTTACTATATTGTCTCAAAATAGAGGTTTTAGCAAAAGGAGCTCTTTGCTTACTCAAATATTATTAGCTATATACTTCAGGTCACGGTGCCAACTGGATTTTAAATATGCTGGATTACAGTGGAACTCATGTGGAAGTACCTGTGATGGTCACATGAATACCACATGAATTCTTAATCATCTGCAGGTTATAGTTGAATACTAAATGAATTATTAAGATAAATGTAACTGTATTGCATCTTTGTGATCAGGGCAGCTGTGTGAGTAGAAAAGTAGATGCGTCCTTGATAAAAAAAGTCAGAGAACTTACAAAACCACAATACAGCATATGTGCTGAAGGAAGAGCTAGACTAGCACATTCACTAAGCAATTGTGGGGAAAATGAAAGCATGCAGGCATGCTGCTGGCATATTTTGTGTGTGTGTGTGTGTCTGTAGGTAATAGAATGAGATATGGAATATCACTTTAAAATTTAAACATGCCATCCCTAAAAATGTTCATCAAGGACAGAGAGCTTATGTTGTCATTTATTTGTACATTGTAAGTACATCATCACTGCAGGGTACAGAGAGAACAAAATGAGAAGAAGAACAATTAGTCTTGCCTGGTTTTAGAATTATGTCGCTAATGAATTTGTTCAGGACAGCACTTGTGGGGGAAAAAGAATGGAAGCCATGGTCAAGGCGCTAGGTGGTGAAAATATAGGGAGTGTTAGTCAGCATTACATGATGCCAAGTGGGGGGAATTCTGGCTCTGCCAAAAAGCTTGGAGACTTCCTATTAATTTATTTTATTTTTGGTGTTCGTTACATAAACCAAAGCTCACTGGTGTAACTGAGAAACCTCCTACTGCAGGGTAGATCGGACTTGTCTCATGGATGAAATCCCACTGTGCCGATGCATTGTCCTTTTCCAAGCAAGTGGAACAAAAAAGATAAAAACATTTTCACTGAAGAAAACACAATGAAACCATAAAAATACTATCTTGCTGTTAGTGTATTTTTCTGCCTATTTTATAAACTCTCATAACCCTTCTCCTATGCACAACAATGAAACTTAATGTCCAAGGAGACACTAAACTCTGTTTCGTTTTTGTAAGAGAAACAGGTTCACATTTACTTTCAAGTGATCTTGGTTGCTAGTAGTGTTTGGTGATTGTATGTATTTAAAACTGCTAAGGTTCTTTTGCTTTGAAACGAGCATTTGTGGAGAGTTTTGTGTATTCCAGCTCATCAAAGGAATTTCTCATTAACATATGTTGTACCTGAACCTTTGAAGATACAATGCTTATTAGATCGGCGTTGTATACACATTTCATTTTTCCTTCAACTACCTTTATGTTATATTAAACTGTTATTCATGAAAGTGATGTTCTGTACTTTCAGATTTGGGAGCAGGACTGATTCTGAGGAGAAATTTGGGACTTTCACATTTCATTTCTTTAAATATTTTTTGAAGAAGAAAAGTTTATTTTTAATGCTTGCCTTACGATCAGGTTCAAAGCTGTAGTTGAAATACCAGCAACTTAAACATATATCTGAAATATCCATGGGTAATCCAATAAGCTGCCTTTCCACCCCTACAAGGAGGTCGAAAGTTCAGCTTTCCTTATTACCATAAAAAGAAAATTAATGATACTTATTGAGTGCTTAACTGATCAATATTACAATAACTTTAATACTGTCTTTATCAGGATAAAGTTGCAATGTTAATAGTAGCAAGAGTTACACACTTTCATCTATTACATAGATAGAAACGAGTAATTAACGTGCGGCTGTGTTTTGCGACTTTTTTCAGATAAAACATATTACAATTAAAGAGTACCCATAGCTACTCTAAATTGTTATAGCTCCATCGGCTTTGACAGAACAAATGTTTTGTAGATTTTCTGTCTCAAGCCCTGTAACATCAATTTGGCAAGCTCTTCCTAATACAGCCTGCAAAACAAAGATCACATTAATGTTTATTCTTTTCAAATGGATTAAAGAGACTCCTTGAAGTTATTATTGGAAACAGATCTTCATTAGGTGTAAATTGCTTTAACTGTAGAGGTTTTATGGACTTCAGCATTCTATATCAGCATTGTATCTTGTTCTTAACACAGAAATTTCAAGCCTGCTGCAAGTTTTGGAAAGTTGAGTTGCTGATGTACTAAAAGATGCTACAAAGATTCCTGAACGCATTTGTTTAGCCAGTTATTGTACATACTTTATACAGTGAATTAGAAGGGAAATTTCTGTATATTATTGCAGTTCTTATCCATGTTTTTTGAGGAAACTTGAAACTGAACACGCAAATTTATAGATTATTTTAGATTGATAACATATTGATTGGCAGAAGAAGTTTTGTGCCTTTAATAAATTGACTTTATCTGTTAGTCTGTCCTTACCCTGAGTTACACTGTTGCACCAAGTTTTATTAGTATTTCCGTAAGGTGCTTTTGACTTGTTTTTAAAAGCCACCTCTGTTAGGCATTTAACTCTACTAGCCTGAATTTGTATTGCTAGTTCCTGTAGAGTGCCATAGTGTAGTATGTGAATGTCACGTGAATAAATGTATAGCATATATGCTCTCTATAATGATTAGGATTTTCCAGAGTTTTAAATTTTATTTTCTCTGTGATTTTAAAAGGACAAGATTTTTCAGAAGTGCAGAATATTTATCCCCTGAAAATTGTTTCCTCCAGGAATTTTTATTTAACTGTTTTTTAAAATCTTGACCCGAATGTATAGAGTTAGCTTGTACCTTAACATTGTATATCTGAACATAAAGTAGCAGCAACATAGCAGATCAGATCAAGTACGAGTGCTCTTAATAGTAAAGATATGTGGTGATTCTCTTGTTATCTGGTTTTGCTCTTAATCTGTATTATCAGACCTGGCAGTTGCTGCTCCTTAGGTTGTAATATCTCCAAGAAACTCCCTCTTTTAAAAAATAAATTAGCATAAAATAAAATTGAACTTTTTAATGATTTGCAAGTTTATGTAAATGACCAATTTAAAAAAGAACTTTATGTAATCGGACACATTCACTACTCAAGCCTAACATTAAGTGTTCTCTGCAAATCTTATTATATGCAATTCATGAGAGTGTAATTAACATATTAATTCATATGCAGAGAGCCATCTAAATGCCAAAGTATTTTTATTCAGCAAATTCCTTTCCACTTTTGAATTGGTATTGGAAAAAAATGTGAAAGAAAACTTCATAGGGTCAGAATGAGAGGCATTCAGACTCTCATGAATAACATTTTTTTGACTGCTTTTAGCAGATGCACTTTCAGTTGTTTCTGTTTTCAGGACTATCTGTAGAAACAAATGCAGATTTTTTTTCTTTTCTTTTAGTATCTCTGTTTTAGCATGACTGTTGAGTGGAAAATATGTATGATTAAAACAACTTAGTTCTGAATTTAGCTGGACTTTGCAAAGAGAATAAATTTCAGTTAAAATTTATTGGTCTAGTCTCTGCTTCTAATCCTGTACTGTAAAGGTATCTATACAGCCTTGCATTATTTTAAGAGCACACTTAAGGCATGAGCATAAGAATAAAATCAACCTGAAGTAGATCCCCTGATATCTTTGATCCCTTTGCAATCAAAGCTATAAATCGAAACCCTGAGAGTAGACTCCAGCTAGAAAAGAGGAAGGAGTCAGATAAAGGACGGAATTTTTATGTAAAGAAAAGTATAGTATGCTTCTGTATCCAGTTCAATGATTATTGTTAGTTCAGATAATACAAAAATGAAGAGGGGATCTATGCTAAAATTCTCTGTATTTTCAAATTACTTTGTTTTATAAGGTTCTAACTACTTTTTTTGTTTTTCTGCAAAATTACAAAAACTGCTGTAAAATGCAAACAGAAAATGTTTTGAGAAATGTTTGTCAAAATAAGAATAGATTATATTAGACTGATACAATCTATTTTAAAACTTTGATTTTCAAATCACTTTTCTAAAGTCTGAACATACAATGCTTAAACCTGTTGCGTTATCTAGCTATGACTAATAACTAAGAAAAAATAACTCCACCTGAGATTGCAGTATCATGTGAAATAAATATCTACAATATTTTCTACTACTTAATTAGCTTAAGTCATATATTTAGACAGATCATAAGACAGACAACTGGAGAGGGACAGCAGACTCACATATTCATGAATTTTAAACCTCAAGTCTGTAGATATTTGCACACTAATTTGTTCACATTTCTGGTTTGTAATATTAAAAACAACACTTTAAAAGTTTCAGTGTTTGTACAAATCCAAATATTTTGGCCTAAAAGAAGGTGTCAGAACATGAAAAACAAACAAAAAACCCAAAGTGCTTGGAATTTCCTTCTGTAACCCTTCAAACAAAAGGAAGTACACTTCTCTCGGTCTTTGGTAGACTTATTTTTGTGTTTATATAAGACATTGCTATTTGAAGTCTATTATTTTCTTTTTGCTTTTACCTTGAGTGACTGGGATAGTTTTTTCCCAAGTGACCAGCAAACATTCTCTTTATTTCCTGTTTTTTAACATGCATGTAAGAGCAAATTTTAAGGCATGTTTCCAGAGACTTGAACAACCAGATAACTGTTCTTTGAGTATTTTTTTCTTTTATTCCTGTTTTCCCTTTGACAATTGGTTTCTTATCACTATTGAGAATATAAGATTTTTCAATGCAATTTCTAATCAATTTTTTTCCCCGCAGTCTTCCTTGTTGTTTCTGTACACTACAGGTTAATACTTAATTACAACTTCATGCATTAATTTTCCAGAAGTTTCACATACATGTAATAAAGGTGTAGGAATAGGTACAGGAAGCCATATTTTCTAAGTTTAAATTGTAAAATTAAATATTTCAAGGATTTGAATAAGGTATTGAGGACAAAATGATGGGGTTTTTTAATATATATATATTTTATTGTAGTTTTCATTAGAAAGATAACTGTGCACAACGTTCTTGCAAAGTCCTGTATTTAAAGATGAAGATTCTGGTGTTGAAAGTATACATTTTAACTACCAGGAGGTTCTGTTAAACTGTGACTAAAAGGGACTGAGGGGAGCATGGAAATATCATCTTGTATTTTTTGTTGTTATTCCTTTAGCCAATACTTTTCCGATTTTACATATTCATACAAACCCAGTAGCTGAAGAGGAACATACTATAAATGGGGCTGTCAAAAGTAGTTTGTCAAGCAACCTGATTATTTAAATGCTTTGATCTATTCTCTTACCATTCAGAGTTTTATAACCTTATAACCTTTTAACCTTATAAGTTAACCTTAGAAGTTATCTATCTAAATCACTGATCATTTTTGGGTAAAGGGATTTCCTGGAATTAATATTGACAAATAAAATTATTAACTAGTGTTACAGTGATCTTGGTGAGCGACAGGAATATTATACGTTGGTTAAAATTGGAATCTATTTGCTATGCATTCTGAACAGATCAACAAGCATAATCTGACCTCTGAATAAGCAGGGAGTCAAATATGTGGGGGTTTTGTTTGTTTTTTCTCAAGGCAGCCAGTCTGGGTGACTAGTTTTATCTTCTGTGTAGTCATAAATGTCTATTGTGTAGTCCAATGATTTACATTGGACTACATGATAGAAAAAAGGGCCACTGATAATTTTGGAAAGAACACCTGATCACAATGTTATAAAAATTTTCCACTTGTTATTTGGTGTATGATGATCTGGATTAACACATAATTTAGTTTGATATTCTTTTAAAATCCTTTTGAATTTGTGAGTGATTATTTTGAGCGAGCTGTCCATACACAATTTTGTGTCATTTTTCCATTTCTCTAATGTCCATTATACTTGGTCTTTATGGATTAACTTTTAGAAATCCAGGTCACTATTTACCAGTCACTATCAGCTGGAGTACTAAATGAAGGTGAGAATAGACTTTGGCTTGAGAGCTATTGAAATATATTTCAGTGCTGGATAACAGACCATCTATTGAGGCTGCTTGATGTCATAGTTTACCGTAGCTTCAGCACTGACATGTTTCTGTTGCCTTCTTTCCCTTCATTCCTCCCCTTTGGTCTGCAGAAATTGTATTTGGATTTTTTTGGGACAGGCTTTGAAAACTTGCTCTTTCTTTTTTGTATTACTGTTGTTACCCACGCTTGTTGCCCTCAAAAAAATTTAGAAAGGAACCGAATATGAACATGTCATGTAGCGGCAACAGGCAGCAGATCATTGAACTTTAAATGCCAGAAAGGAGAGAGAGGGAATCCTGATTGTTCATTAACACAAGGTCAGACTGCTAAAATGACTCTTTCATTCCTTTCTTCTTGCTACTGTGGATGGTCAGGAAGCTTAGCTAGTAAATGCTTTTGACATTACATGCTTCAAACTCTGCTGCTCTTGAAAGCAAAAACTGTAATAAGCATCTTATCATCCTTCCTCCTTCCATCCTCAAATTACATATAATATTCAGGGTCAAAATTGAGAAATGCCAGATATAAATTAGTGTTAATTTATTGTGCCCCCTTAACGCATGCTTTAGTTGCATTCCACACTTTACTCCTTAGCAAGCCCCTGCCTCATTCAGCACACAAAATAGATGTAGTGTGGGAAAGAATGAAAGGTAGAGTACTTTAAATTGATTGGTTAAAATTTCTCTAATGCTTTGCACTGAAGAAGTGAAATAATAAAATGGAAAAGGTTAATTTGGCCTAGTAGAAATATTTAGCTTTGAATAAAGGAAAAAGTTGCATGCAATTTGAAATAACATTCCTGGAGTTAATGGGAGACAAATATTTGTGAATAATCAGTGACTTCAATTAACCATGTGCAGCAAAATTCTTGAATGTATATGTTTCTATGATGCTAAAACTACTTAGCTGATGGTTGTATAATTTTTATGGTTCTTTAGTGACTAGCTCTGGACTAAAGAATTGCAGTTCTAATTATTATTTCTACCAGAAAGCCACTGTGTCTGATAACAAGTGTATGCAGAATTGTCTGTTACTTATCTGAGAGTTTGTGTGTGGCATTCCTAATATGCACACATCAGTTTACATACATACTAAACATCTGCATTTCAGTTTTTCCCAACTGTCTTTTAAAAAATTCTTTTAGTATTGGTACTTTTGCACTACTCTCTTGGTCAGTTTTGTCATCATTTGAGAAAAAAAAAAAAAAAAATCCCCCAAAAAAACAAACCGCTTGGTGATTTCAATAACATACTACTTGAAGAAATGATATCTAACTTTTAGCTATTAAATCGCCTTGTAATACATGGCAACTGTTGACCCATAAAATCGCCTTTATAACAATTTATTTATAAAATAGCAGGCATAAAAATACCTGTGTCATTTTCAAAAAGTTTCTTAAATGCTATGTAAGCTAGAACCTGAAGACTGCACTCATTTGGATGTTGTGAAGATGTTGTTGTTACTATACCTGCTCTAGCTGTGCCTAAATCTAATTCAAAAATGGTGGCTAATGTCTGTTCTAATTCTTCACTTTATCCACATATCTCTTACAGCATTCATCAATAAGTGTGTTGATTTGTTTGTGTCCACTAAGTAATGAAGTTAATGTTTTGATTTAAATCAAAACATTGGCAAATTTAATTATTGCATCCTCTTTTAAACTTTTTTCTTAAGTTTCATGTATCATTTTCTGGAGAAGGTATTTCCATATGTTTGGGGTGGTATAAGGAAAAATTGAAATATTTTAATACATATAATAGCATCTCCAACCCTAACTTGAGTAAACAAGCAATAAGAGGAAAATTCTTAGAGCAAATATTGTGTCAAATGTAGCTATTGAAAAGCAGAAGTTGCAGGAAGTTCAGCTATTAAATGTCTTTTTGAAAATTACCCAAGTAAACCTTATATTTAGATGACATATTTACTTTTTAAAGTGTATGGGGTTTTTTCTGCCACTTTCTAAAAGGACAAATTACTGTCTTTCAGGACATAGTGAGAGCCTGATTATAAATCAATCCATTTCTTTCACATTTTAAAGCAGGCCAGAAGGAGAAAAGACCAGCTGGGTGAATGTATCAGTTCAGTTTAATTCCTAGGCTTCTGCTTCCTTACTGTTGCAAGCAATGTATGTTACAGGAAGCATGAAGGAAACTTATTCTGCTCTTGCAAAGAATAGCTCTACCCTTCAAAAAATAATCCCAATAAAATCCCTTCTGGGGTGTGTCATGATGTATATAGTGATTTTATACATAAGTATTAGAAGTCTGTGGAAATACTATCTTTTCTAAAAACTTGTGCAATTGTTGTTGAGGATATCAACAGCTGCTGGTTTGAACTTTGTGGAAGAAAACGTTTTCTTCCACTTAAACTGCATTTGGCTATTTCAACTTTCCACTTATTTCACTGTGTAAAAATATTTGGTCAGTAGTATTTATGATTCATATGGTGACTTTCTCCTTTACCCTATCCATGGATATTGTATGGGTAAATAATGTTCTTCTGTTTACTAGCCTCCACTCACGTTATTTAAATTATTAAGGTTAATTTAAATTAAAGCAGATTGCTCAGGACCTTGACTATTCAAGTTTTTAATATCTCCAAGTGTGGATACTCAACAGCCTCTGATCAACCTGTTCCATTGTGGAGCACACATGCTAACAATTTTTTTTCCTTCCTTAAACCAAACTGGAATACCTCATTTTCCAACATGTTTCTGTTGTTTCTTGTCCTTCCACTCTGCACTGCTAAGAAGTCTGGCTCCATCTCTTTGTAACTTCCAACAGCAGTAGAGAGCATTAGGATTGCACCCTTAGCTGCCTTTTCTGAAGGCTGAACAAATCTTTCTCAGATTTTCCTTGCGTGTTATGTGCCCCGTGGTCTATTGTAAAACTCCATCACAGTTTTCATTATAAAAGAAGCATGTCAAATAGGAAAATTACTTAAAATTTAGCAGCTTTTGGTGAGTGGTATGTGCTACTTATTTTCCACTTGTGAGGAACATAAAAAATGCTCGGACAAGTAAATAGTACCTGATGTCTTGTGTAGGAAACAAGTCCATTCTAGTCTATAGATTGATTGCCTCTGCGTTCCTGTCACTGTACTGTCAGTGGACAAACTGGTGGTTTGTGGGTCTTTCTTGTAGTATCATCACTTGAAAATGTGGGAAAATTTTTGAGTAGCAATAAAATTGCCGATTTTTCATTTGAAAAGTTGACTAAAATACATAATATTCATTTTTGTTTTAAACCCAAGCTCCTCTGTAGAATAAGCAAGGTTGGATTCTACTATTCCAAGGATGAGGAGAAAGGGGAAAAAAGCAGGGAAGAAATAGAGGGTTTGGGTACAACCTGTCCATGGAGAGCAGTGGAAAGGGAAGAATTCTGGAGAGCTAAGCTCATTTCTTCTGCAACTGTAGAAATAGGTAGATAAAGATAACCACTGCTGCAAAAAGAAAATGCTTGCCCTCTTCATCATTCCTTCCCATGGAAAGAAATCCTGACACTTCCCATGGAAGCAACAGCAGCAGCCTGCAGACAACAGGGTGGCAACCCTCCCAATATGCTTCTCAGTTTGTCATTCTAGACTACCTATTTTGCCTGTGCCTTGTCAACTCTCCATTATTCCTTTTGATACTGTTTTGTTTGCTCACAAATTCTCATTTTCCAGATCACAGCAGGATTCAAAGAGAAAACGGGTTTGAAGCTGATTGCAAAGAAACACTTTGAAGTACACAGCATACCCAAAAAGCAAGCCCTTTTCACATCTTTGCCTCTGGCCCCACTCCCAATAATTTTTCTGATTCCTTTGCTTTCTGCTCTGCCTTTGTGTCCATTCTTGTGTCACGCAGTTTCATTCACAAAGTGATACACTCTGAGCAAGCAAGCAATGTTCTAACACCTGTATTTATCATATTAGTCCTCAGGGAAGCCTGTAGTGCCTCTCAATTTTACTCATACTTTGCCAGTCTGTTTTCTGTTTCATGTTGCTACTGTCACAGCTGTCTTCTTCCAATTGCTTGTCATGAAAGAACATAGGTTCTGAGTCCACTGCTTGCTCTTGTACTTGTTAACATAATGGAATTCCATTCATAAACTGATCAATCTCCATCTTAAAATGTTAGTAAGTAATGAGTTTGTAAAACGTGTTACACAGAGGTGGCTACATCCATCAAGTTGAGTGAGTTTTTTTCAAGTAGTCTGCAAGCTATTTCTACTGGAATGTTCTGCTTCTCTCCCAAAGTACCTAAGTCTCCTGTCGTTCAAGATGTAGGTTGACTTTTGAGTCACAGTGTAGAAAATCAAGTGTGCTCCTTTTAACTTTTTATATCTCTTTACATACTTGATTAATTGGCCTTATGGTATGCTTTCCAGGGTATGGAGGTTTATATATATATGTATATATCTAACAGGTTAAATTTCCTTCCCAAAAGAAGGAAAGGATAGGGGGAAAAAGCTTTTTTTGACTGGAAGAATTCCTATTTTGAAACAAATTTATTTTCTTTCTTGATGTATTTTAGCACTCTGAGTTTGGAAACAGCATTTATATTGTGCCCACCTTATGTGGAATATAGTTGGCCAAAGTACAGTATCCTGGTGTACTTCCCTTTCTGTGTAGCAGTTGTGATCATATTTTCTTTGACAACTAATAGATGAGACTTGAACTACACGAGCAACCATGTCTTCCTTGTTGCCCTTCCAAAACTGTTACACTTGAACATCACAGTTTGGCTAGGGAAGTCCAGGAGAAAACAAGAGATGCATAATTTTTCTTGACTGGAGGAGCTATAAAATAACAGACAAAAGACATTAACCCAGTTGTGTTCAGAATGTGCTTCTTGACAATTATTTGATGGTGCTTTCCTGCCAGATGTGGATGATTGGGTATTTTGCCATTGTTTTTTATTTTGTTTTGTTTTTTGTCTTCTGTCATATTTACCATCAAGATAGACTTCTTTGGACCTTGTAAAATGTGTGAGATGGCTCTTCTGTGACAATTCTTATTGAGCTTGCCATGCCAGTCTTTGATTTATGTGAGAAATAGCCTATAATGGTAACTGCTGTAGAAGACTAGTCTGAAGTAGATATTAGAACTATCAAGAAAAAAGTCAAAGAATTTATTTCCAATTTCAAGCTGGTTAAATAAGATTTATGCTCAGATTGCAATTTCCTCTCCAGCTGGCCTACACTTTAACCTTTATTAAGTCATAGGAACATACACAAGATTGTGTCAGGTTCAGTGCAGGAGACAACTTTCACTCCTGGGTAGTTGCTTATGGACTGATATTAAGAGTGTTGATAGAAAAACTGCAGAGAAGAAAAATGTTTACCCTTTCCTCCATCAGTTCTATCTCCGGGTACCAATAAGAAGGACAGTAGTAAGAGTGATTGAAAAACAACACTGAAATCACTCATACAGAATGATATACTTTTGTGAAATTCTGCCAATTAATATTTAGTAGAAGGATCTAATTTCAGTCTTACCATGTATCAAAAAATCTATATTGGGATAATATCTAGGTATAGACATTTATTATCTGAGAGATTCCTTTGTGTTATTCTTTAAGAACAAATATCTTAGTACTTGAAATAGTAGTGTTACTTGAGTTATATGTCTGCAGATCAGTCTATGTAATGTTTTAGTTTTTTGTAATGGTTTATAGTGTTAACATGCTGCTACTTCAGCCTTCCAGAGCTCTTCTGAAACCCTGAAGTCAGACATGAGGAAAATTTGTCCGTTTTATGTTAATCGGTCCAGATCTCTAGTGCTGTCTTAAGGTCTCAAAGATGTTTACAGGATCTAAAGAATAATATTTCTAAATAGTATTTATAAGTAATCCCCTGCAAATGAAACATGGAAATCTTGTTCCAATCTTGTACTCTACAACAGCAAGTGATCGGCATGTGGGGAGCAAAACTTAAATCAGAAAGTGTTTCTGGATTACACTTATTTCTTAAATAATACACTAAGTTGTCTGACTGCATACCTCAGAGCTTGTTCTGAAAAGTGGAGTCAAGGAACTTCTTATATTCTTCTTGGGAAGTAACTTGGGAATGTCTGCCAAATCTGTGTAGTCTGGTTAATTCCAGTGGAAACACTACACCTCTCAGAAATATATTACTGGTAATAGTATCTGGTATAGCTGCTAATACTTTAGCCTTTTACAAACAAATGAACTACAGAAGAGTTACATGAATCTTCTTTGCTTCTCTTTAGTTTAAACAAGAGACACCAGGAGATCAACACTGAATGAGAAACTGGTAGTACAAATTTTCACCTTTGTGTTAACCACATAAGAAGGTTCTGTTGTGGAAGGTGAGAGAAAGAATTGGTGAAGAAAAGGAAGATTAGGTAAGAGAATTATATGTCCTAGTTCCTGCACAAATACCCTTTCTCTCAGAAAGCTGATAAACAGTCTCTGAGCCAAAACGGTTCTCCCAGGGTTACACCTATTTCATATATGTGGGGTACTCAGAATCAACTTATTACTGAATTTACTGTACTACTTGGGTTTTTTTGGTTAATTGGTTATTTTTTTTCCTCATCTTTACTACATTGAGTCTGAAATAGAATGTTTAAATCTATCTCAGGAAATATTTTCCAAAAGCATTTAGTGGGTAATATCTAAGAATAAATAAGTTTGAGGCAATCATTAGCTGCTCCAGACAGTTCCCAAATGGAAAAGAAATTTTCGTTAGAAAGAAGAGATCTAATCATTAAAGTTATATAATGCAATTATAAATACTTTGTGAATCTTGAGTTCATGGACTGTGTGCCTTATTTACTAATGAGCCTAATTAAAAAGATCCCTGAAGCAAAAAAAAAATATTAGGGAAGACAACTGTTAAAACACTGTACAATTGCCAAAAAAAAATGTGTTAAAAAAAGTGTTAAAAAAGCTCTACTTCAAGTCTCCAGTTCTGGAAATAGTCCTAACTTTTCGGATATACTATTCCAGAAGAAAAGTAGTTGTACAATTATGCATCCAGTCTGTATTTTCCAAAAGTTTGGAGTTACTGTGATTCATGCCTCAATGCTAGATTTCAGATGACAGTAATTTTTGGCTATCTTGATTTAGCTTAATCAGATGAATGACTCCATAACCTCTGGCTCTTGACTCTTCTAGCCTTTTATGATTATTAGTTCTTCCCCATCAACATATTGATATGTCAGCTCCTTTGCAGCACTTCTTGATGGGTTTGAAATACTTTTAGTCAAATAATTCATTAATCTTCTGAGTATGATACTTCTGCTTCTGTTTAGCCCAAAACTGTGCAGATATTGTCTTTTAAATTGGTACAAGAATATGACTGTATATCTGAAAAGAAAAGAAAAGCATTTTGCCTGTAGTCTCTACCTTACTCCACCCTTATCGCACTATTCTCTTTTTAAAATTCTGGAGGAATTCCTAGGACTAACGAGAGGGGCGTAATTCAACTATATGTGTTGCATTTAAACTATTCTGCTAGGGAAGTTAACCCAATAGTCAAGAACTTGAAAACTAATTAACAAATAGCCTACTACTGTATTTAGTATGTTTTACAGACATTGAGTGCGCCATCTGAGATGTTTACTTGCACTGTTTAACAAGTACTTAGGACTGTTTCCTTTTCAGTATCTGCAATGTCAATTCTTTACCAGCACATCTCTGCTGTTTAGGGATGTGCTGTGAGTAGTCTTCCATCTCTAGATATGTGTCCAATGCACTAGTGAAGTTACTTTTTTTGGGGGGGAGGCGGACGGGGGCGAGCGGGGTGCCATGCAAAAATCTATGGACTATGTTTGAGCAGCAAGCAATGATGACATGATGTCATGTTTTAGTACATACTGCACCAACTTGTCTGAAACATCTGGCACTTCACATTTGAAGTTAACGGGATCAAAGTTTCATTGCTACACTTACTGAATTTGGGAAAAATTTAAAAAATTCAGGTATGTCACACTCGGTGCAGGCATCCTTCTCGTTTTACCAATATGGTGTATTCTGTTTTGTAATGTTTCAGAGTGCCTTTGAATTGGAGCAATAAGGTTGAGAATAGAATTTGTTTTATTAACATAATGAGTTTTCTCAAATTATGTGCCTGGCTCATCTAATACTGTGCAACAGATAGCTTGTTTTTTTGTAACATGTCATTTCATTCTATTGAAAAACAAATTTAATTTTTCTTCTGGTAGTCTACATCAGTTCATATGCTCTTCTCAAGTGGCATTAACAAGTCATGTTTCTCTCATGTGCCTCTATCCTCCTTTTGACATTAGTTTTTGAATATATAAATACCTTTTGACATTACTGACATCAAGCCAATTTAATATTCTCTATTACCAAACAGAATGCTGCAAAAATATCTAGTTTCATAACACCCCAGATATTGCAATTCTGCACTTTTTGTTCTACTAACTAAAGTATGCAAAACAACATGTTAAAAATGTCTCTTCATAAGCAAAATGAATTATACTTTGTGCTACCAGAATTAAACTTGAGCATTATAACAATACGTAGATACTAAAAATAAAAGGGAAGCTAAGCTTTAAAATGTTTCCAGTGGAAGTCTACTACATGCTCCTGTGACTGCAGAAGACCCTTTGTCCATTAAAATGATCTGATTCCACTGTGAAAGATAGCATAAGATTCAGGTCATCTGGGTGACGCTGAAAAACTTCAGAGCATTTGCTGTTCTTTGGACCTGTCTTATTACACGGATGCATCTGCAAAGAATTATGCACTTTGTGTTCTGTGTTTTGGTGGAAATCACTGTCACTGAGTTATCTGAACTAGAGGGAAAGAAGAAAACTTCCCTTGTCTATCCAGTTGTCAGTCAGCTTTCTGACTGAACAAAATACAAATATGATGGAATTAAATTAACATGTGCAGGAAGTATTGTAATACAGACTTTTGGTTTTACATCGTGACTAAGTTATATGTTCCTTTAAAAATGAGAAAAATGTGCCATTATAACAACATACCTTTTGCTTCATAAAATCTATGCCTTTGAAACCATTTCTGTAAAAGATAGTTATGTGCCTTTAAACATTCAAATGCTTTTCATTGTTTTTGACCTGCAGTTCAACCACAGCTAGAATTTTTATAATTAAAATCAGGTGATACTGTTGTTAACTCAATTAATGGCAATTTACATCACTAAGAAGTGACGCTACCTTGTTCCAGTTTTCTTACTGGGAGAAGATTAGAACCATATATATAGAAATATATATATATATATATATATATATATATATATTTCTATCTGACCTAGATACTGGATAGTCTGGGGCCTTTCACTCACACTTCCAGGGAATGAGAGAGATTCAGTAGTAAGCTGCTAGACTCAGAATTGAGATCGCTATGTGGAATATCACCAAATAAGTTATATTTGAATTGCTTTAAGTATATGATCCTAATAATAATTACTAAATGTTTCAAAGCCAGGAATGCATTTTCATTCCTAATGTTAGGTTAGGAATGTTAGGAATTGCTAAATGTTAGGAATAAAAAATAGTTATCAATAGTTTAGAAAGTGCCCGAGGCAGGGACGAATATAGCTTTGGGCAAAGAAAAAAAATATTTTCTTTAAAGACTCTATTTGTAGTAGAAAAAGAATATTGGATTTTTTTCTAACTCTTGTAACTATATCCTTTCACTATATCTGAAGAAGCTGTGGTGCCTGCAGTCTCACTAATTCAAGTTCCTTACCTATTCTTACCAATCTTATCATGCGGTGGGACAGGAAAAAAGATTTGTGGTAAATGATGTAGTCATTAAATTGATTTATTATAAAGCTGGTATGTTTAATTTGTTAGTCCAAATAAATTTAGGGTTAAAGAAATGAACTAAAAGACCCAAAGGTGTATAACTTTGCTATGTATATCACTGAAAGTAAATACTTCAAGACACTGTCTTTCAGCAGTTAGCCAGATAAGTGGTAGCCTATTTTGAGTGACTTTTTGTTTTTCTTTTTTCTTTTTAAAATTCTTTTCCTTTAAATTACAATGGATTCAGTTTGGTAAACTGATTAGTGTGATATATGGATTTGCAGGATTCATCTATGAGTAAGCTCTGTTTTGGTGTACTAATCATCCTCAAGCCTGACTTTATAAAACAATACTGAATACTGTGCTCATGAGTGAGTTTGATATGGTATTGTTACCCCTTTTTTCTTTACTTTGCATGTCATCTAGAATAACACTGTGAGAAGAAATGCACTTCATTTCACTATGCTAAATGCAAATGGATTTTTATTTTTTTACTGGCTATTAAGTTAGAACATGGTTTTATAGAATTAACTAGCCAAAGAGCTGGTAAATTTCTGAAATGTATTTTAATTCATCTGAATATATATTTTCAGGCTTATCTGGTTTCTGAAAAAGACTAGAGGCATGTTGGATATATTTTCATGCATTGATTGCAGTCTTGTGCCAATGTACATGCTTAGAGAAACTTCCAAATTTATTAATCTTTTATAGAAATATTTGTATAAAACTTGGTTTTTTTTCCTGAAAATGCTGCTTGAGCAAGCAAAAAGTTAATCCCCTTAGGTAACAATATGCGTTTCAATAGATTTCATAGGAAAACGATGAGTGCCAACAGAGATATAACTGTATAGCTAAATGGCAGAGATAATATACTTTTAAAGATATATTCAAATTCATGTGCTGTAGACTTGGGATTCATGCAAGCTGTCTTCAAAAATACTTTGGCAATGATAAACGCTTTTAGAAATGGTAAAATTTGCCATTTATGACGAGCTATATTATGAAGAAGAAACTGAATAAATAACACTCATTATTAGTCAGTAGAACTGGATTATTTGAGTAGCATCATTCAATTAAAATACTCAGTATTCAGAGTTCAGTATTCAGTGTTCAATGTTCAGTATTCAGGAGACAGTTGTATCTGTCTGCATTTTGGCAAAGTTGAATAGTTTTCCTTGGATAAGTAGTATTTACAGGTTACAGTAAAAGCACCTTCTGTTAGCACATATGCTGATAGTTCGTTATAATACTAGTTTGTGGAGCACATAAAGAACTGAATGTGTACGAATCACTACTATTCTCTACTGTGCAAATCTTTAATGTGACATTTCCTGCGCTATATGTACCGATGTTATGTTCAAACACATGAATCTCAATGTGAACAAAACCTGAGAAGCTAATGTATGTTTCTTCTTACAAATTGGCTTCAGTTCACAGACTTTCTGTAATATCCTATGGTCTTCAAGAGACTGCAGTTTGTGTCAGTATGACCATATGGGTTGCAAACTTTAAATAAATAATAAAAAACTTTAAATAATAAATAAGATTTGTTATTACTTATTAGTAACAGCCTTCCATTAGTTTGAGAAAACAAAATTTGTTTTGTATAAAAGGAATTTTCATACTGTCAGAGCTTACACAAATAACTTTATCAAGACCACAAAATGAGTTTGGGGGAGCTGAAAGAAGTATTCAGGCTTCCAGTTAGGCTGTGACTGTCTCCAGAGGCACAATGATATCACTGGAATACAGATGAAGATGAAGACAAGAAGTAAATGAATCCTTACTATTTAGACATAGTATAGGTACTTCTGACTGTTGAAGATAAATGTTTGCATAAAATTTTGCATTTAAGGGTTTTTCTTGATAGTTTTGTGGTATTTTTCTTTACCAGGGCATTACTCAATGACAGCAAGAAGCTTTTTACACATGCTGTCTTAGAGAATGTAACTACCTTCTGTTCTCATAGTCATCACAAACTAAGTATTTGATTGGATCTGGCAAGAGTAACTCATCTTTACTGAGAGGGAAAACCTAATCTCAATTGTTTAGTTGTATATTTTTAATAATGTGAGAAAGGTGAGACAAGTTTATAAAATATACACCAAGGTAATACATGGTTGCATGGGGGAATATTCTTCTGTATGATATGTCATGTGAGATGCATTTAAATGTTCTTCATTATTTTATTTCGTTTTGGAAAGCCATTTTTGTATCCTTCAGGTTTTCTGGATTTTTTTCCCCTCTCTAAATCTATGCAAAATGCATATGGTATGTTTTATAGGTTAATGTAGTGGCTTTATTTGTCTTTTTAAGCACTAAATTAGCCCTTTCAATTAACATCTTCCAGAAATAGGATTATATATAATATTCTTCATGCCAAAATGTAAATACTCTGGGATTTCTTATTGCTATAATCTCTATCATAATTTTGTGATCTTGTAGCATAGCTGGAAAAATGCATGAAACAGTATAATCCCTTTGAAAATACTTTTCTGTAGAATTGACAGTGTGTATTCTTGATTATTGCTAAACATGAACAGCAATATAGTAGACAGCACTTCAAAGTTCATTTTCCCATAAATTATTAAATTTGTTATCTTTTGAAGTGTAATTTTTTTCTGGGAATTTAACACATGATTTTTCACAAGGCCCAAATACATACTTGTATTTTTCCTTATTAAAATATGTTAATCCAGTAATATGATTATACCAGTGGACAAAATAACGGAATAGCATACACAAGTCTTCTCCAGGACAAGGATTATGCACAAGTATTTTGAAAAAACACATTAATGAAAGCTTATACTTATGTGTTGTCATGAAATTATCTTACTTATGGGTTTTGTTTGATTTCTGAATTACTAAATGTCTGCAGTCAACTGCTGAAGACAGCATGTTCAGATAATATCCAGCGTGTTACACATAAGACACCAGCTGTATGTTTTTTGTACATACTTTGCCTTTAAGTTCAAAGATTTTGCTTCTAGCAAAAATAATAATCTCTGTCACCTCTTTCATGATTGACTTGGTAGATTTATGTAGCCTTTTCTGGGTTATGTTTCTCTGAGTACCAGGGTAGCATCAGAGATAGTACCTTGCAGGGTATGCTGTGAGCAGATGAGATGCACAGTTGAAATTCCAGTAACTTTTCAATAGTAGACAACAGAAATTACTCATGAAGAGCTTGCAGTTTGATCCTCAAGAGCAGAGTTGAACTTGAGAAAGAGGAACTCACTTGGATGAAAAGCACCAAGTAGTTCTTGCCATAGGGAAATAACGTACTACTATTGTTGTTCTGGAGATGCATCTCCTTATAGGCTGTGCCCTGCCCATGTTCTGATCTGTTCCTTTTTTTCCCTGCAGAAAATCATATTACTGGGGAGATGATAAGAACCAATAATGCATCTCTACCCAGATGAATCTGAGAAACAAGTAGAAGGGAAGTCCTGCTCTTGTGTACACACACATGCACAGACGCGTGCTCAAGCAAACACACAGATTGCTGATTTAATTTAAAGGCATATGTCTACTGTGAGACAACATATGATCTGAATTAAAATTCACCTAATGAGCGGTTTAACGTAACTCCAAAACAGAGTATGGAAATTGTCCTTTTTCTAGCTAGAAGTTTCTAGCTAGTAAACAGACAGCAGGAAAAGTGGAGTCTAGCTTTTTTGGTTCCATGAATACATGATAAAGATTTTTCACTACAATAGTCTTAGTTGTAAGGGGAATTCAGAATAATATATATTATTACCATTTAACTAACAGGGAAAACATGAGGAAAATCTTTTGTAAGATATAACCAATCTAGTAAAAGATTATTTGCTGATACTGGTTCATCATTAATGGACCTTCATTTCATTTGAATGCTGGTTGTATGCATTTAGTTAAAGAAGTTTAGAAGTTATGTGTTAAAAATTGGTTATATTAAACTTAGTTTAACTTGGCTAGTAAAAAAAGAAAAACTGTTTATCAGAAACAAGTTCACTTAGAAAACTCATTGAAATATTTGCAGACTTTTTACATTAGTCATTAATTGACACTGTTCAGGAGCTTTTCTAATAAAAAGAAGAAATTTGAAAAAATTAAAAGAATAAATAGATCAATTAATCATAAAAATGAAGAGACATAATGCTATCTTGAATATGTTTCACAACATTTTCATGTTTTAGACTTTAATGATCTTGATCAATACTATAGGAGTTATGATTGTAAACTTTCTATTACTGAAGGATACAGACAGTCAAAGCTGCTAAAAAAACCCACAAGCTTTTATAGCTAGAATGAAGTGGCAGCATGTAATGAGCCTGCTGAGTGCTTGAATAGTATAGAGTTCCACAGTGAAATGCATCTTCCAGGCATTATAAATCAATTTGTGCAATGGAAAACAAACTACAGGCAGTTGCTATTTGGAATTTATGTATTTTTATTCTTTTGTTGCTGTCTTTACAAACATAATGGGAAAATCAAAAGAACACATTATGTCAAGTAAACACACAGAGGGCCTCTAGGGCAGTCATAAAGGTGTTTAAATAACCATCTCAAAAGTATGCAATTAGTAGAAATAAGTTGAAAAATATATTGTACTTATTCTATGAATACGCTTAAACCAAACAAACCTTCTGATCAATCAATATAGCCTTTATTTTTTTGATCCTAATGTCATGAATGTCAGTGAATTGGCAAAACTATTGACATACTATATTTCTGGCTTTACTCTGTGACCCTTTACTTATCAGCTTTACCATCAGTCTGCAACTTATGACCCAACTGAATTTTCTTCAGCATTTACAATATTCAGATGCTTGGAATTACTGCTTCATTCTTGTTTATGTCATGTGAAAGAGAACTATGTACAAACAGGGACTTTGTTTCACCTACTGACTTAAATTTTTCAAGAGAATTCTCAGCTATTGCTATAAATAACATTTAAATGTAATATACATGTCTGTAGTTTATAATTTCTCTTTCTCAAAGAGAAATAAGCTACTGCATTATAGTAGCTGACTGTATAAGCTATTGCAAGGTGAGAGGAGACAAAAAATGCACAGTTAAGTGAGAAATTCATGGAGGAACAGGAAGGATGAAATCTTTTAGGGACCAGAACAGTAAGTTCAGGTTTAGTTCTTCTCTTAAGTGGTCATGAGTGTCTCTAAAATAATGGATGCCTAGTTGCATTACTCTAGTCAAAATTCCACAAGTTATAGATTAAATGTAAGCTTTATTTTTAAATTACTCATTAGATATTCAGTATGTCTATATTACGTTTCAAAATAAATCTGTTGAAGTTATCTTGGTTTAGATTTGAGGTCCAAAGTAGTATTATGTAGGGAATATTTTTCTTTCAAAATGTTCCAGAACTGATAATATTTACTTCTGGTAGGATTTTTTTATATTTATTGTGAATTGTAGGGTAACATGTGAGTCTAAATATTGCCTTCAATGCTGTGATCTTGACTGTGCTGTAATCCTGACTGATTGTTGTCTTTAGAAGACTAGCTAGCACTATCCTCTGATCACTACTTCAAAATATGTAGTGCAGGTGTTCAGTACTGGAAAACTCTTTCTTGTTCTAAAGGCCTGCCAAGCCCAGAAATAATTGCAAGTTTTATCAAAGTGAAAGAACAGAGTCTTGTTATATATTTAATCACCCTTGTTTAAAAAGTAGAAATTGAAAAAATACTCCATAATGTTACAAACTAAACATGATGGTAGCCAGTGATAACTCATTGTAATTGACACCTTATCATGGATAAAACCGTATCTTGGACTGTGTGTGACTATTTCACTAAAAAAAAAGTACAGCACAACAAAAATTACTCTTGCTAGAACCTTTTTGCCTTGGAGAGGAAGGCAATATAGAAAACATACCAAGCAGTGATGAGGCTCACTCACTTAACCCTAACTCGCACTTCATTTTCAATTACTGTCACTCCCTAGAAACTGAAGGGTAAAATGTCGATACTAAGATGGTTTCCCTGTCTACCAAGCTGTCTGTATGCAGCCTGAAGGAAGGGGTTTTTGGATAATTGTATGAGGTAATTGCATTGTGTTACATCTGAGATACAACTGCAGATTTCCTGGGAGAGGTAAGAGCAAGATAGTTGCTTCCTTGGACAGATTTAGAGCAGAGATTTGCCTCTGATTTTTCCCTTCCCCGGGTGAGTGTCTCTAGAACAACTATCTTACTATTCTGTGATTGCTTGCTTTCTGGTTTGCTGATCCAGAAGGTCTTTTCTCAGTGTTTTATTTTTGGTGGTCTATATTAGTTTCAAGAAGAAGTTTCCATTTCAATCAATTAATGTTTTCTGTAGTTAAAAAAAACACTTTGTAAATAAAAAATATAAATCTGCTTGCTTTCCACACAATGTTTTCAGAGCTGTTGGTAGGGCTTTCTTTGGTATTTTTGGTATTTTTTTTAAACGTGTCTGAAATTTCTTTAGCTAGCAGCCATGTTTTAGATTTGCTTTGTAAGTCTGTTTTTAACTATCACTTACCTAAGCTGAACAGCTTAATAAAACAGGGTATTTCTGAAGCTAGTGGCATTGTTTAGGTAAGGAGAGCTGTAAGAGAACAATGCAGTTATAACAAAGTGATTTGAGAACTGTGCTGAAGGCAAAGAAATTGAGGGTAATGAAATCCATCAGGGAGGTGAAAAGGAGATGTGTATGCCTGAGGTTTATGTATTTCCATGTGAAATGTTTTGAACTTCAGGATTTTTGATATGTATGACAGTGGTAGGTTCATCAGATGCTAGGGAGAATATGTTAATGTACTCTAGGTACAACATGTTCAAAGTTGGAACCCTAAAGGTGAGACATGTTTTTATAGATTTAGGTATTCAATGTGGAAAACTTTGGTCTTAGCATAGTATATAGTTATATAATATTATACATAATTATTTATGGTATTCAGCTCTCATCATATGCTCAGAAGATTATGTCCAAACAAGACAGTGAAGGACAAACTATAGTTTGGAAAATAGCAGTATTTCTATGTATTGTGAGCCCTGCTGAATAGCTGGTCATAGATTGTGTGTAGTTATTCTCATTCTCTCTCTCTCTCTCTCTCTCTCTCCCCGCCCCCCCCCTTCCCCCCGCCCCACCTCCCCACCCCTTGTCTCCTTTGTCTAGCAGCAGAAATTATATTAAATTACTGCTGGACTGTGTGTTCTTTTTATCTTTCAGTGCTGTGTACATAATATTCTAGTAATGCTTTTGAAAATAGCAAATCAAATGTACATTATTGTATTTCTGTGAAAGAGAATTTGAAATTTTTTGAAATGTAATGGACTTTTATTTGACTCTCTCGTAGGAAGGTCGTATATTGTGTAACATCTGCAGAGGCCAGCTGACTCTACTTTTGTCAAAACAGGCAATCTAGTGGTACAGAAAGATCCACTGAATTCTTTTCAGAGTTTGTCAGGAGGGTTAGGATGGAGCCCTAAATTCCTTATGAAGTGAGCACTTCAGTAGATGGTGTACACATGAATGGAGCGCAGGTAATTCATAGCTCTCTGGAACAGAGTATACCTGATCAACCCTGATGCACTGGAAGAGTTGAGGGAGATAGAAAGGTACACAGACAAAAATATTAGTGAATGTTCTGGAGTGGTCTATCCTCTGGGCTCTCAGCATTTCTCTTTTCCCCTCACCAACGCACCCATCTCATGGTACTGAAGCACTATAATATCTTGAAGAAGAAATAATTGTCTGGCATCAGGGATTACAACTGATAGGAGAATGTAGTACTGAGAGATTACATTTTTTGACATGCATAAACAACTAGATTTGTGATGTCAGCGAGAAGTTTGGTAAAAAATCTAAAAGATCTTAGCAAGGGAGAATCTTAAATAGTCATAGTGTGCATGGGTACCAGCTATATGTTCAAATAGCACAGTAGTCTTGAAAGCAAAATTTAGCTTGCTATCTGGAAGGTAATG
Source organism: Nipponia nippon (assembly GCF_047370975.1). Lineage (NCBI taxonomy): Eukaryota > Metazoa > Chordata > Aves > Pelecaniformes > Threskiornithidae > Nipponia > Nipponia nippon. Next base: position 46,765,925 of record NW_028262369.1, on the reverse strand, counting down.
GCAGTGTAGCAGTCTTTGGAATAATGTGTTCCTGTCTCTGATGCAAAACCTTGTGCCTACAAGACAGACAATTTCAGTGATATTTGAGAAAATATGGTAATGAAGGGGAATACAGATTTATCAGGAACTCAGGAAACTGTCATATAGGTGAGGTCTCTAAATTCCACGTAAATAAATGAGAAGAAAATACTTAAATAGTAAGATGATTTTTAAAGCAAGTTCTGGATGAAGGCCCTTGGAACAAAATAGCATGTAGTACAGGAGGGTCTGCAGTTTCAGGATTAAGTTATAAATCCTCTGTATCCTAGGAAAAAAGTACAGGACACAAGTAATAAGTAAGCAGACAAAGGAGTAGGAAATAGCAAAGAACATTTTAATGAAGTTTCAATTATGAAAGGTACATGTAAATAGACTTCAGCATATGTGTACTTCTGGATAAATGCTATATACCTGAAGACTATTCTCCTTGAATGACTGAATTAAATTGGGTGCATTTAAGTTAGGATAGAGATAAAACAGCCATCGTGATAAGAATGTTTGATATAATAATTCCAAAGTAGAAGTTTCATTGTAACTTTGTGGTGGTTTTTACAGTTCATGACTGGCATGATATATTAAAACACAGTCAGCTAAGATAGTTAAGGCAACTGTTTCAGCAGTACTATAGAATCTCTATGGATTTAAATGTGGTATCCAAATACAGAGAGAATTACATCAGGTCTGTACTTTCTACCATGCAATGATGATAACTGCAAAGAACATGAAACACAAAAGAGGAAGAAGGTTTCAAAGTATAGTAATAATGGGAGGCTTCAGTTAACGTCATAAATCTTGGATAAATGTCATATCAGGACAGGATGCTTGCTTCTGTCGTATCTAAAATTTGAGTCAGTGCTTTTTGGAGCAATCAGTCAGAAAATCTTCAAGAGGAGGTGTAGCACTCAATTTAAATCTGATTCAAGATGTACTAGAGATCATAATGGACTTAAATTTAACATCTTTATATAAGAGAAGCAGCCAGGTAATTTCATTCCTAGAGCATTTTTAAGACAAGAAACTACTTAAAGGAAAATGAAAAGAAACAGATAAAAGGTTAACCAGGTTGAAGATTCCAGATGGCAAAGAGGTTGCTTAAAGTCAATGTATTTGATATTATATTGGAGTTAATGTATACCGCAATTTAGCAAAAAATGCTCGAGGAGTGACAGGCCAGCAAAATTCATCCGACAGGTTAAACAGGAGAATAAAGGTCTTCTAAGGTAAAGTTTAGAGAGTGAAAATCATTTCTGGAAAATAAGAACAAAAAACTGCATCAATTCCGGCAAATTCAAAACAGAGCCTTAACAGAGTCATTGAAGAATTATTTTGAGGATGAACTTCTTAAAGTCATAAAAATTTATAACAACAAGTTTTTTAAACATCAGGAGCTCTGCTAGAGATTTGCATTGCACACACACACGCGCGTTATAACATATAACATGTAATGTTATAACGTATGTTATATGTTATGTTATAATATGTTATGTGTTATGTTAGATATATAATGTTATGTTATAAATATATATAGCTATGTACAGCATATATGTTATAGCTATATATAGCACATATATCTAGCACATATAATGCATATAATTTTATATATATAATAACATATATGTTCTATATTATAATATATGTTATAATGCTAATGAAAGCAAATTAGAAGCTTGTGGGAAGTGGACATAGTATTCCTATGCTTAGTCTTGATTGAACTATCCTGACCCATGAAGGGCTTTTCTTCAACTGCAAATCTTGTCTTTATCTTTTTGATGTCTATGTTAATAATTTTTTACTTCAGTGAGTACAGAATCAGATTCTTAATAAGTAAATGAACAGACCTCATTTCTAGAGGATAATTTAGATTTTTTCATTCTATTTCTGCTATAGGATTTTATAGCCTAAGCTAAAGAAGATCCCATCCAGTGATAGTAAGTCGTCCCATTTGCTTTGGAGGCAAAAGGACATTTCATGTGCATCAATTTCGATACTGATTTGTGCCTGTGTATAAACCAGTGAAAGGCTTTATGTCTGATTTTCCAAGTTATTTTTATTCTCATTTTTCCAAGGAATTAATTACATAAATTGTTTCAAATTTTTATCACTACCTCTTCTGTGTCACCCTGATTTGCACAATATGGTTGGCAGTATCCTCAAAACCAAACAAAAACATTTCACTGGTATTGTAGATAGAAGTACTTGTCAGTTTGTATAAGATAATGTAATAAAAAGTGTATGATGGTACTAAGGCAGGATAATATTTTATAAGGCAGAATATATGAAATCTAAACAAGTACTCTGAGGAAGTTAATGAATTATATTTGGTCCCTCAGATTTTTTAAAGCACAGTGCCTGCTATTTTATTCTGACATTAACAGGAAATTATTCTGATATTTAGTAAAATACTTTCTTCTTATGCTCAAATCCTCCTTATTTTAAAATACTCTTTTTATGATCTGCTGTGACTGCCAGTGTCTTGAGATCATACTGAAATTAAAAAAAAAAAGACTTGTAACTTAATGAGATCTGGGTTAAATTAATTAATTGTAAGACTCTGTTTTGTATGTTTCTAAGTGCCTATGTGTGAGAGCAAGAAAAGACCCTAAAATTACCCTGTCTGGCAGCACGTGAAAGCTGCAGAGGTATTCCAAAAAAGGTATTTTATGGAGATTCTCTAAATGCTTTAGAACAGAAAATGTTGGCTTTTCTCCACTGTATAATGTTATGGGCATTCTCCACCTTTAATTTCTTGGAGTTCAATTTTTCAGCTCCATTTAAAGGCCATAGAAAATAACGCAGAGCTGAATTCTGATTGTTTGCTTTTTAATTGAGGGAAATGATGAGTGTTAGAATCTGATTTATCCTGGCTTCTTGAAGGATCTATGTAATAACTCTCACATTTTATTTTGAGAGGTAGTTCAGTTTTCTGTATTACTTATTTTCTTCAGTATTCATTGGATTTTTCATTAGTGAGAGTTTAATAAAAGTAAAAATAATTTATTTTCCAGGACTAAAATTCATAGATTCTTATGATAATTCAAGTTTAGGAGGAAATAAATTCTGTTTTTCATGATAGAGGAGTGAAATTAGACTGGTTTAGTTTTATTTTGACATACAGCTTTGCCATCAATGGCAGTTACCTGTTTTGCAGTCTTCAGCCAGAATAAAGAGAATGTTGCATGCAGAAACCGCTGTATGCATTAGTGTACAGACACTTCAGATGGACATCCAGTTGGTGACAATTTCTCCAAAAATGTAAGAGAACTTCCCACATAATGCTGTCCACTTGGCATTTCTGTATGTGTCTTCTCAAGCTTTATTTTCTGGGCGTCCTTTAAATATAATTCTGTGCAAGTCCTGACGAAGGCGTAGTCAGCCTATCTTTTAACATTTAGTCCTCACAACATACTTCTGAAATAATAGAATTGCAATTATTAAGTTACGGATTTTATTTTGACGGGTCCTGAGGCAGTTTCTGAATTCCTAAAGGGCACTAGCAACATTGTATCTATAGTACACCACAGAACTGTTCATGCCTTACATTACATACCAAGTAGTAGCACTCTCAATATAGATGTTGAATAATTTTGAATTTCTGCCTGCCTTAATATCTTGCAGCGCTCTCCTTATCTTAACCTGTGTTAACACAGCTAATGCGATCTGGTTGTAATGTTGTTATGGGTGTTCTGTATTCTTGGCACACATGGAAATCAAAGGAAAGCTACCATAGCTTCCTCTTGATCAGAATTTTGTCTAGCAAATATCATATTTTCCCCATGGATTGTGTCATGAACATCTGTGTACAAAATATTTTCTTGAATGGTGGAGAATGCTAACCTTGCCATAGAACATAAGTTACTCATTCCTTGGTCATTGTAGTGCAAGTTTTTAATACTATACCCATTCTTCCTTGTGACTGGAGAATAAGCAGGAAGTCTCTGATACCAGTCCTAGTACGAATTCTTTAAGAAGACACACAAATACTGCAGATTCAAATTAAGACAAAAAGTAAATGACCTGATTAGACTTCTCCCACTTGCTTATGTTTGTGAATTTTTGCTATAAATACATATACTAAATATGTTATTGTGAAGTGTGTATTTAAAAACAGTTTCTGCTAGTATTAGGAAACTAGTTATGCAGGTCAATGTAAATCATCCATTTAGCAAATTACAATAAGTAAATGGAAAAATATTTAGAAGCATTAGTTTTTAAAAAGAAAATGATGACTGTTTGCACTCCACAAAACTCTCATATTCAAATAAAAGAATTCTGAGTTTTCCTTCCATTCACTGTATGTTGTATAAACATACTGTCAATGGGGTACAAATAAAACTCAGAGGACGAAATATATACAATAATAGGGAGATAATATATATGGTAATGGGGGAGATTGCTTGGAACTTCTCCAGACACTGCTGTAGTCTTCAGTTGCTGTTATTTACAAAAAAGACTATTGTTGAATGGTTTTTTTCCTCTTCAACCCCCCAAAATCGGCTTTTTCCAATGTATTATTAAGATTTTGAGACTTTTGTATTCAATGGCAACAAATACAAGTAAATTGCTTGAAAAGAGATGAGCCAAAAGAGAGATGACGATGAAGAAAAACAACATTTTTTATCTTAGAGAATGATTTATGAGGTAATATTAAGAAGAAAAATACTTGTAATCTAGTAAGTGATATCCAAGAAGGAGCAACAAGCTGAGCATAAGGGTGAACACTTCCATGAAGATTAAATATATTCACAAGAAATGTAATAGCATAATGGAGTGACAATAGACAGTGGAATTTTAGGCTGGCTATCATTGTATTTCTTAGCGCATCTGTTTGATAGAATAAAAAATGATGGCTTGATTTAGCAATCTCAGGGAGTTCAAGTTGGCAAAGTAATGACCTGCCTTTGATGGCAGTTGAATATTGAATGAGTTCAGTAATTCCAGAAGTTTGATTTTTTTTTTTCAATTTTTACTGCTGTATTTCTTCCCAAGTATTAAAAAGCCCACCTGTTGTATATTCTCCCTTATGAACAAAGTAGTTTTCAAAATTATTGGTACATTAAAAATAAACTTGAATAATTTGAAAAGATCAGTATTTAATTTTAAAACAGCAGTTTTAATTTTTAGAAAGTGTTCTATAAAGTTATTGGTTCATATTCGATTAGAGTGAAGACGTATGGCCGGCCACAGGAGGCTGTGATAACAAATCAACTTTGTTCTTCAAAAGATATAATACTGGTAGATTTTTATACCCTGTTTCCTGCAAAAGCCTGATAAGCCCAAAAAAAGACTAATCCATTTGCACACGGAAAATTGTGAGAAAGATAGAATTTGACTTTTAAGTCAGGGAGTAATTTGAACAGAAACTTACTTTGCATTTCTGTATATGCATATATTTTTTCTCATTAAAATGAAACAGGTACAAAAATGTTTCTTTGGATTATTTGCCCTTATTCAGTTTTTCAGTATGATTGAGGTCTATTATCTGGAGAATCTCATTCTTCAAATGCTTATTTTCAACCTTCTTTTCTTGTCTTTAATTATGCTTAGCCATTGTAAAGTTTAAGTCACTGTTTGCATGTGCTGAGAGATACCTGAATGGAAATTAGCGTATGTATACAAAGTATTATTATTATTATTACTACTCTACAGTAAGCTGTAGATTCCAGCTGAATGGTGTTTGTTGAACAGTTGCCATGTTTTTTTCCAAGAAATGTAATGGGAATCCATAAATATTCTCTGCTCTCTAGTTAAATCTCTCTCTCCTCCCTTCCTGTCCTGCCCCCCCCACCCCCTGACAGCTTTTGAAGGTTCGTTTCTGGACATTAGCATTCTATTTATAAACATCCAGAGTTACTAAGTTTTGCAACCAGGGTTATCTTTGAAGAATAATATTTTCTCCTTCTTAGTCTGTAATTATTCTATTTACAGCTCTAGTTTAGTAACCATTGAAGTCAATTAGACAATTGTTATTGATTCCATGAGGTTTTGGAACAAATCTTGAGGCTCTGATGAATAAGCATGCTTGATTAAGACAACTTAAACATGCGTTTTTAACTAGTACAGTCAACAAAGCTTGTGTACATGATTAAAATTAAGCAGTCTTTAAGCACTGAAGAAGGAAGAACTTAATCATATGTGTAACTGTTTTGAATGCGAACTTGGTAATGATTCTTAAGAGTTTTTTGAACAAGAATGTAGTAATGTGGTTTTCAAACCTTGGTTCAACTTCAGTGTGTGTTTTACTGATTATGCAGAAGCTCATTTTCCCTTGGCCTGTTGCTATGGCATTTTCTTTAAAGACCCTATGCTGTTTCAAATGAGTACATGACATGTAAAAGAAAGAGGCACCCCTGGTTATTCAGGAAGACAATCGCATGCCCTCAGATTTATATATAGATTAAGAAGGTTCAAGAAGAGGGAATAAACTTTGGTTTTTGTCTTCCTGAAGAAATGTCATCTTGTAAGAGTGGAGGATATACATTGTCTCAGGTGTTTTTATGATGGAGGATAATATCTGAGACAGAATTTAATTTTTGGTATTCTGTCATACAGCTTTCTTAGTATTCTTCTAGTGATACAGTTAGCCCATATTGAAGTCATTTCAGTACCACGCTAACAAAGGTCAATTTCCTGGGTTTTTTTCCTCCTTCTTGTTGTAGGCTGTAAGTAGTCCTTTGCTGTCAGTTGTAGTTTAACTGTTCCGATACCCTTTGTCATTTACCTAAGAACTGTTAGAATTTTAAATTATTATTGTAATTATTTTGGAAAACAATCAGGAATCAGGTTCATTGCCAGATTTATAATTAGATCAAAGATACTTCATTTAGTGTGTTTACACTATGGAGTATCATGCACCATTGAGGAAGTGTGGAGAAGAGTTGCTCGTAATTTATTCTACATTTTATTTTCAACATAAAATACTAAACCAACTGAACCATAAGCCTTAGGTGAATAGATTTCTCTATTTGTGGTATTTACTGCTTGGATAAATTAGGTGTACATAATAACCAGCTGTCAACCTCCAGATGTAATACAGTCAAGCTGTATAAATTCTGCAGACTCAGACACTATGACTATCCCTGATGTAGGGCTAGGTGGGATGCTGTAAATAATTTCATACTGTGTAACCTAATTTCATGCCAGCTTTGTTTTTATTTTCATTTTTCTAGTAATTTAGTGAAAAGCATGTTTTATTAGCAAAGTCTGATTGCAGTGAAACTGCCAGAGCTCTACTTTTTGAGAACATGGAAGCAGAAGAAACCAGAGAATGTGAAATTTCAACTACAGTGTTTGCAGGAAATGACAGAAAATTAATGAGTGAAGAGTCCTCACTTCTAATAAAATGCTTAGCTCTAATGCAAATATTACAGTATCAGTAATACAATCTGGGGTTTTCTCCCTTCAAGTTTGTTGCTCAGGGTAATGATGCAGTAAGGTCTTTTAAGAGCCTGAACTGCTCACTAATTTCAATGAAGCTGATGAATAAATTGGATAGTATAACTGACCATCACTACAGCTTTTATTCTCTAATGGGAAAGTTTCAAAACCCTGTTAGATATTTGAAGGCTGTTGATGGGTAGAAGGGGAGGAGAGAGGATGAGAGAAACATGGGAGAAAAACCTTGAACTCCTTGAAGCTTTGTAAGAAAGCAAAATGAGAAAATAAGCAACATACTTTATCAATAATCTTTGGACTAGTACATTTTTTTCTCTTTAATAAAATGTTAACAAAAGGTGATTGTATTTTGAGAGAGAAAACAGTTGTAGAGATGTAGGTCTTCCCAGTTTAGGCATATCAGGTTGCACCTCACCCACTAAATAGGAAAAAAAGTTTCAAACTGATACATTAAATGGGCTTGAATGTCCTCTAATGCTTCACTAGTGAAAACAAGATCACCAGCTCAAATCCAGCAAATAAAATGAAAGATAAATTTCAACAGCTAGCTGTACATAAATGGTGTAACAGCAACTTGAAAACAAACAAAGATAAAACAAATACATAAATTAATAAATATTTTTTAAATTTCATTAAAGAGCAGCCTCAGCCTCTGCAATCATCTGAGAAAAAAAGACGTGTATGTGCTGTTCATAGGAAACTACCTGTAAATTGAGTGACTGGAAAATAATAGCCGCAGCAGGATTAAGATTTGGATTTAGGAGGCACTGGAATATAAACAGGTCATTTGAATACTTCAAGCAGATTATTTACAGACATGTTTTTTCATATTTTGGGGTAGCTTTACTTTGTCAACCTGGATTTACTGGAATGTGAAAACATTGCTTAAAAATGGAAAGTGGCATGGAATTTTGGACAAACTAAGCAACAGAGTGGTTACCTCAAGTCTCACAGCTTGTGTTGATCTTTGTATTGCTATGCTTAGTTTTATCAGTAGCTGAGACAAGGCTTCATGATCTACAGTTCTGCTTTTGACAGTAGTTTAGATAGCTGAATCGGTCATTTTTATGCCAATTCAAATAATAACCTGATGAAAGCTGCAAACCTTTTTTTTGGAGTAAAATACTGAGTTAAATTCATGATATTATTAAAAAATGTGATTTTGTTATCAATATTTAATGACATTTTTAGGCACCTTTGATAGGTACATTACAAATCAAAGTGTAATTTTGCATACTTTGGACTAAGTCAGTTTTTGTTCAGTTGCTGCTTTTCACTTATCAGAGAAATAAGAACTCTCTGATGAAGTATATAAATTGAGGTTTGAAAGAATCGATTCCAAACATTACTATTGTTGTTTTTTCATGTGATAGCAATAACTTACAATATGAATTGCTAAACAGTGTTGTGTTAGATAACTTTTTTGTTTCAGTCTTACACTAAAATAGAAATATGGCTCTCTAAAGAAAAAATACTACAAAGACCTCAGTCCTTTATGTTATTTCATTTGTTTCCATGAGTAATTCCAGCAGAAAATCTAAGTCAAACTGGTCCAGATAAAACTCACTATTTCTGTTCTAACTAAAATAAATCAGAATCTGTAAGTCAGTGGGTACTTCCAAACCAAAATCAGCTATCAATTTGATTAAACTTCCCCTGTTTAGAAGGGTGTGATATAATGTAGTTTTCCAAATTAGTGTGTATACTGCCTATTTTCAAGTACTTGTACCTTGAGACTCTGCCATGCTGAAATGGAAGTAAAATATCAATTCAAACTTCAAATAACGTACCGGAAAAAAAAATTGTCGGATTTGGGGGAAATATGAAATTGACTTTTATGAAACCAGTGCCTCTTAATTTTATTTTATATAGTAGTAAAAAAAAAAGCAAGGCTAACGGCAGGCAAAAAAGACCCCATTGAGTAAAATTTTTAACATAAACAGTTTTGCTGACAGGTACAGATTTCATTAATCAGGTTCAGTTCATTTATCAGTTTGAAGAAAAGATTTTCAGTCTGTATCAGATATTTGCTAAAGTGTAAGAATGCGGAAACTCAAGTGACTTTTTTCATGGGGGAGCTACTAAGCCTGCCAAGGGAAGAGGTTTCAGACACTGCAAGATATGGTGGGCAAGAGAGTCATAACACAAATTTGGGAGCCTACACTTCATGTAGAGAAACTCTGTGACTGTAGTAAGAACAGTGTCATCTAGCCAGGCTTCAGAAGGGATGGGAAGAACTTTCTAGGGACTGGAACGGACTAGGCAGAATTTGCTGCCACCTAAAAAATCATTTCATTGTGTGGAAAGAAGTTGTGTGTTCACAAGGTAGGATATAGTAGGCAGGAGGTGATTTGTGTGCTAACATTTCTAGTTCCATCTTTTGTAGGTGTTTTGAGTTCTCTGTACTGAAAATGTTTCTAGTTTTTATTTAAAGTAGAATAAGCTGTTCTGCATTAAAAAAAAAACCCTCTGATATTTTGATGGATTTTACTGTAGAGAGAAGATCTAAGTACTTCCACTGCAAGACTGTGGGCAATTCAAGGTTTGATCAGAAAGAGTTAGGCACTTAGCTTGATAACATTTTTTTTTTTTTTTCTATCCTGTTACTCACCTTTCTACACCTTTAAGTGCCTCATAACTTTTATGAAGCTATCCACTGGAAGATTTTAGAAAGTGTACCAGGCTACTAAAAGCTGACATGCAATACTATCCTTTCTTACTCTCTATTTCACATGCTAGGCAGCTTGATACCATTCTTGTCAATTTTTCACCACTCTGCTTTAGTGTAGCTCTTTCCCCCTCACATAACTTCCACAGGTTGATGTAAAGGTGCCTTCCATCAACTTTAATTCAAAAGGAAGTTCTCTGAATTCTGAACAGGTCAAAAATCCCTTAGTATGTCACTCATGGTTTTATATCTTTGTTCTGGCAGAGGATTTTTTGGTTTTGGTTGTTCCCCCTGCCCCCAGTTCTACAAACTCATTTTTCAGATGTTATTGTTCATGTAACGAGTAATTAATTTTCAAGATTTTCATATCTTTCTGACCTGATGTAGTCTATTACGGACCTGACTCTTCATTTAGTCATGTAGTTTTCTGGGCTTCTCTCCCTTCCTCCACTCTAATGACTCCATCTATACTTTTGATTGCTCACCCACTTCTTACAAAGAAAGTTTGCCTTATATAAAACATATTTTATCCTAAGTTCTGGTTAGGCTTTACTTTAAAACATAACTGAAATACCCTTATTAAAAAACTAATTACCATATGACCTGCTAGTACTTAATAAAAGGCTGCCAAAGACATTTGTCCTCACCTTGTGCTTCAAGATTTCTTTTACTTATTAAAATCAGATGAAATATTTCTCACAGTTGAAAATAGTCATGTTGAATCTATGATTCTCTTTCTAAGTAATCGAGTTAAGATCGAGATACGTTCATTCATCTTCATGTCTTAGCCACTTTAAATTTATATCTATTTTTCAAATCTTTGTTGTGGACATAAATAAGGAATTAATTTCTGATTTTTAACAGTGCTTGCCATAATATGCTGTAATGTCTCCAGGTTCACAGAGGAAGGGGCTTGTTTATATGAGTCCAATTTCTCTCAAATGTTTAATTTAATACATTACTCTTTGTATTTTGCTCTGTAGTTTTTCTATAGAGCTCGTGTTCAAGCCTGACCTTTCAACACTATGAAGTAAGACATAAGTATAAATTCCAAAGGGTTGTCAATCAGTGTGATACTAAAATATTGCAGAGAAGAAATTACTGTATACATTTTAGAAATCTCCTCAAAATACTGTAACCTGTGCTTTTATTGTAAATGCAGTTGATTTCATCTAGCTGTAGCCATGCAGTGGCTATATTGCAGAAGGGAAGCAGTATTGATCTTTTTTATGTAAGCCTGTACAGAGTCTACAGTATGAAACTCTGTGTGAATTCTGAGAAGCTTAAACTCGAAAACAAAAATAAGCCAATGCTGGAAGAATGTAACCAGAGTGTAGTATAAGGATTAATTTTTAGTATAGGCTCTAAATTTATTGATACGTTCCATATATTTTAATGCTTCATGGAATTTAAACATTTGTCTGCAAAACTTTCATCAAATATGACATAAGAATACATTAATTAAGAGTACTTACAGAATTAAGTCCACTGGAAAAAAATCAGATGTGGCTTAGATCATTGTCTTGTTATTCCTTTTACTTCTGACTTTGCTCAACTGCCTATCATGAGGTTTAAGATTATTTCATCATATTACAGTAGTAGAAAGTAATTGCCAGTTAAGCAGAAGGACTGTTCTGCCAAAGTTTACCATAAAAATAACAATAAAAAGGAAGTGTCTGCTGTAAATCCCTCATAGCAGGAATCCAGATAAGCATCAAAATTTTACTATGCCTATGCAATGCTTGTTAAAACATTTTCATGTGCTTTAATTTAATAAGTGCACATCTAATTGTATTGTTCTCTGTTTTCCTTGTGCCAGCACAGACACTCATCTGTCCCTACAATGAGTCAGTACAGAAATCTAAACCAGTAGAAAATTACCTTATGAGAAACAGCTGATCAGCTGATCAAGTGGAATACCCTTCTTCTGGTTTAACTCTGTCTGCTGGATATTCGCCATATCACACAAAGTGCATTGGCCAAGGGTTAGGGGCTGGAGCACATAAATGTTTATGGAAATATAGACCTGTATCTTGACTGAAAATTGAATCTAACAGGAGAAGGAAAATAAGTAAGGTGTGAAGGACACTTGCTTACCAAAACTTCAAATCACCGAATGGGAAATTGGTTTAAAGCAATAATGAGAAAAGTCCATGTTTTACCGATTTCTTAAATTCATATACACATATATGCATAAAGATATGCAATTATACATGCAGAGAACAAACTGGTTCTGTGTCTCTATGTTTCATAATAAATTTTTCATTAGGATAGACTCATTCCTATGACTGAGAATTGTTTCTTAATAATGCTAAGGTTTATGGACAGTAAGGCAAGGGTTGGTGGTTGAATAGTTTGAGCTTCTTTGTTAGTTTTAAAACGCCATGATATTTAAACTTGGCCTTCAACACTGCCAACAACACCTGGCAAAGGAGTTAGTTACATTTAAAACACTGCCAACCTTCTGACTCACTCCAGAAACAGGCCATCATCATCCTTCGAGAAAGTGAATGAGGCGTGAAAGAACATTTTACAATTAAGTTATTTTTGAAGGGGGAAGATGAGAGGGAGGTGGAAGTAAATATACTGGTCATCATAACAGTCTTTTAATCGGACCATATTTTTTAGCATTACTAATAGCTAGTATACGATGCAAATTGCTAACTATGCAAATGTTAATAGTGTGAGGGAGAACTACAAAGAAAATATTATTTCTGTTTAATTCTGCATATGTGCCAGGAGTGTCAAGGCCAATAGACCTATGTGATTTTGACACAGACATTAGTTTCAAAGATGCTGAATTTTGCGTTTCTACATGATTTTATTGCATGATTTATATGGGGTTTTTTTGCAGATTAAATTGTAGGTATATGTTTGGAATTTGTGCAGTAGTATCTGTCCCACATTTTCTCACAACATAGGTGATTTCTGTATATTGGTCATTGTTTTAGAAAAGCACAACAAGAAATTTATAATAATCAACATAGTCCTAATTATTTGAGTTACTGTTTGTGTCAGAATAGGCATGTAAGTTATTCCCAAGCAGAGTTAATATGTGGTTTGACTGTCAAACAGAATAGATAGTGCTTCTGTATGCCAAGTTTAAATACTTAATGAACTCCAAGAATGGGAAGAAGATTCCATCATGTCATAACTGACTTAAACTAATAACTTGCACTTTGAATTGGAGACAATACTAATGTTCTGATCTACTATACATCTGCAATTACTACGTAATACTACACATGGATTATATTATACATGGATGGTCTTTGTTTTTCTAACAGACTTAGCTGCTCTGCTGAGAGAGATCTCAGGAGCAAAGACTATTTCTTCTAACGGTATTGGTCTCCAACAGAAAAATGCAAAGCATTGTCCATGTTTCAAATGTAGAACTGTTTGTTTCTTCAACACAGTAGCAGCCAAGATTTACACTAGTAGTATAGTGTTGCAATGCTATTAGTTAAACAACACTTTCCACACATATAAGTCTTAAAGCAGGAGTGTTTATGGTGGTAGGGTATGATGAATGATAAATAACAGCCCATATTTCATACACTATTTTAAACTTGAATGCTCAGAATGCAAGACAAATCATCTGTGTTTAGCACTAGTTTTGGTTTCTTGGGCATTTGGATCAGATTTGCAGACAGTCGGGAGCTTCTGATAAGAAGGAGGTTGTGGCTCTGTAAGAGGAGGAGAGGAGACAACTGTGACCATTGGCTCTGCAAACTCCACAGAAACTTGCACAGATTCTCTTGACAACTTGAACCTCTTACTCTGACTGTGTATGTACAACATAACCAAAACATTGACTGGACAAAATAGTATATTTCCATCCTCTTTATGTATGATCCTCAGTATTGAAAAGTCCTAAGTATACTCTATTTCTTGCAGAAGCAGCCAGCATCTGAAATGTAAAATACGTGCTTGTCATATGAAACTGTTGAACTGATGAATAAATGATGGTACTTGTATATCTCCACCTATGTAAATTGACAGCCACTTCACACACCCATGTATTTCTATTACAGAACTAGAACAGAAGATCATGCTGGCAAATAATAATACTGAGGAAGTGAAGAAGTGTATTTGACACAAGTCACAAAAAATGTCCTGTAGTGCACCTTCTCTCTAAAGCACAGAAAGTATTATCTCCCCAGAACTTGGATACTTCCTAGGAAAATATGACCTCAATTTAGCAACTGAATTTTTCTCTGATTTGTAACAGTGGGCTGCATGTGTCAGAAAAGATGGGGAGGTTGACAGTGTTTTGTATGCAGTATCTTAAAATTATTATATGCACTACAATATTGCTAGGTCCCTTCAGTTAATGGCTGCTTCTTTCCTGTTTGGGCCCATTTTTACCTATTTTTGGATTTTTATTTTTTTTTTATTAGGCTTGTTAATACTCAGTATGTCAATGTTTTGCTTTTGCATTTGTCTCTCAACCTTTGTTTTGCTAGAGTAAATTAGTTCTCTTTTACTGTCCTGTTGTACAGTAAACTATTTCTTGACATCTTACCAGAAGGTCCACTGTGTACTTCTGAGGGTCTTTTTTTCTCTTCTTCAACCATAATATGTTATATGTATCCGTAGATGGAATAGATAAGATTGTCATAATTTCCTTTGAAATGAAAGTAGAGAGCCCTTAGATTAGATTATCTAGGTAACTTGTTGAGTGGATGTCTATATTCGCCTGTACTTTTAAACGATTCTAGTGGGACTGACTGCTTACTTGCTTTTGAAAAATCTCATAGCCCATAGTGCTGTAGTTTCATTGTTAGAGCTAGCTAGCTAAAGCTTATCTGAGCATGTTTGTATAAATTGCTCTAGTTTGCAGCATGTATATGAGTAAGATTTCCTTTAGAGATCCTCATTAACTTTTGGAAAGATGCAAATTGTTATGTGCTTAATACTCTTTGGAAAATGGCTCTTCATAACTTTTACAAATTTAACATTTGGAATTGAAATGATTACCTCATAATTCTGTATAAGCTAGAGGGGCTCCAAAAGCATTTGGTGTACCAGTCACAGCCTGAGTCTTCTGAGAGAAGTTTACTGACATAGATTTAATTACCGACTTGAAATGAAAAGTATTGTTCTAAATTTTTTGCACATAGTATTTCTCCTTTTCTTTCAGACATTTTTTATGGGTTAGTGGAAAATTGAATAGCAGTTTGCATGCACACATAACTACACATACTAGAAGAATAAATTATATGTAATTATATAGATGACAATATGATAATAAGTAATCAATGAGTCCGAAGCTGCTCTGTATTAGACATTCCCTGTGTTTGTTCCGTCTAAGGAATCTGGCTCAGTTACTTACTTTTAAACACGTATTTTCTAAAAATCTTAATTCATAACTCATGTTCTTTTCTAGGTGCCAAATAGCAAGCATAAAACTTCTCCAGAGCTCTAGTAGAAAGCTATGCCACTTCTTGGTGTTTCACACTCTTCTCTGTTCTTAGCTATCCTTGTGTGAACTCATTTCATATTGATTAACCTAATATGTCACTGTTTCAATCTAAGGCATTATGTCTTCATGTAATAAGGGACTATTGATTCTTTTCATACAGTCTAATGAAACAACACAGACGAAAAAATATTGTTACTGTTTCACAATACTTAAAATTGTGTTAGAGACGGATTTCAGTAAGCAGTTGACCAAAAGCACTAGGCAAGTAATGAAAACCTACATTAGGAGGAAAAAACCAAACTGCTTTCCAAAAAGATAAGATACACAGAAAATATTTGTAAAAAAATTTTTAACTATATGTATTTTCAAAGCCAAAGATCCCTTTTAGCACATTTTTTTGTCTTACAGATTCAGATTCTGGTCACAGGATACTAGTAAAGGTGTCTTATGTGTGAATGAAATGAAACTAGTGATATATAATAGGAGTGTATAAAAAGTTAATTTTGATTTGAGAACTCAACAATATTCCTTGTATTTCTAATGTCAAGCAAGAATTGAAAACAAGAATTGACTTTCTTTTTTGCATCATGCATTTAATATAACCTGAGGAAATTTCCCTTCGTTTCAATCTGATATTGGACAAGGTTGGGAAGTTCTTATCTATCTAATCTACCTTTGTACTTTATAAATACAATAGTTTTTTATTAGTGTAGCATAGCATTGTGTTAATTGCAAACTATAAGGTAGCAGTTCAACAGAAGATCAGGCCTTGTACAGATAAAAACAGGAAACATTTTAATTTCCTAGACAATTTAGCATGTCAGATTTTCTTTTGAAATCTTTAGTCTTTTGTTGGTCAAAAAATCAGTTACCATTATTGCCATCATCATCACTATTATATTTTTTACTAGATTGACTAAGCATTCACACATTTTTTTTTTCCCTTATGGGAAGTATGAAACAAATTTAACATTATTGGCCAGCTACCAGAGTTTAATGAAAAGCCAAAATCCTTAATTTTGTGACTGAATTCCAAAGAAATGTTCAGTATATTTCATATGGCCTAGATATAGCCATAATGTGAGTGGAAAAGAATGAGATTTTAATCCAGCTGTATAGATAATTGCAGGCAGTGGTGTTTGTGATTTTCCCCTGGAAAATCCATACCGAATATACTAATGGTCATCAAATCCTTAGAGAGTTTGAAATATCAGTAATTAAAAAGATGGTATTCCTTATCTTGGGACATTTTTTCCAGGCTTCTAATACATATTTAGTAAGCTGTTTCTTCTAGGCCTGTTCAGTTAGATTCTTACATGAGTTTCAAGATTTCAGCGAGTAAGCACATCCTCCATGGACTGTCTATGGCATTTTAGGCACTTTTTAAAAACACTGTATTGCACTTACTATGCTCATCAGAAAGTCTAGCTTAACAATTTACAATGACATTTAAAAAATCTTATCTAAAACTTTCTCCTGTGATAGAAGCAAAATCATGAGACTTCCAGTTGGATTTTATCAATGTCAGTTTTATAAGATGCAAAAAACTTGTAAAAAACCCATTGTTTATCTGTATCTTTAAGCATCTGAATATATGTGTAACTCTTACGATCACTGTGTGTCTTTGTGTGCGTACAATAAATAATTAGGTCACGACTAAATGACAGCAGGTCTCATCTTCCATACTTGAAAGTACTGGTAAACAGTGCGGCAGTTACACCAATGAAACTCACATTTAACTCTCCAAGACTGGTCCAGTGAAAGATATGGTTTTTTCTATGCTGCCTCTGTCTGAAAAATTTAGTCTAGTCTTTAACTCCAAAAGCTGCCTTTATGTGTCTTGTTTCTGCATGGAACTTTATAGTATACTTAAGATTTGAGTTCATTACTTAATCTGTGGCCTTTTGGGAATAATGGATCATCATTAAAATCCAAGACTTTCTGGAGTTGTATAAAGTTTTGAGCAGAAACATCTGCTGATCCATACTACATTTATGTATGAATAACTGTTGGAAGCCAAACTAATATTCTGCAAACTCTCAGGCATAATTTAAAAAAATCCAGGTATCTCTGTGAAAACACAACCAAAACCACTTTTTTGATATGATCACAAAGAGCAGGATAGAAGAATTTCATCCCTGATGAGTGAAATTCTCTGAGACAGTAAACTATTAAAAGCTGCATTATAATTCATTACACTAAGACTGAAGTAGGAATAACATTATGATTGTAAATGTTGTGTATATCTAGGCATAAATTTCACTTCAACATGGTACATGAGGTGCATGAGTGACCCCTTCTCCTGAAGTTGAGCAAATATTTAAATATTTTACTAAACTTGGCTTCATTGCTAAGTGTTGTGTGTAGTAAGTGCAGAGCAGACATAAAACAGTACAAACGTTTAGATATACTTCAGATTGAGAATTAGGCCTTAAGAACAAACTTCATGCTTCTCTTATAATACATTTATTAGGTTTGCACTTAGTTTTATTTAGATTTCTGGGTGTTGTGAGGGTGTTGTGGTTTTTCACATAACAGTATCAGAAAGGGTTGTCTGTTAAAGACCTTAAACACATCAGCCCTAATCTGCACACAACCAGAATTGTCATTGTGCTCCAGCTCTTTTGTTTCTCTAGCAATGCACAGCAGATACAAAATCTGCTTAGTTGGCTAGTTAACCAGATTTATAGCTGGTTTGCAATGCCAAAATGATGGTGAGTGTTCTGCAATACATTAATACATACTGAGAAGTTTTCTTTCCTTTTTTGAATTTGTTTTAAAATGGACTCCTAAATTTGTTTTACATGATTGCAAATCCAAACAGGCCCCTTGCAATGACTATAGACCATTGGTGTTTCTGGATTAATTTCACCCATTATTTTTCATTTCTGTGTATTTCAGAGATATTTCACCTTGCAATGCAAATGATTTTTGATCATTTAAGTTACTTTGGTTTCTGCTCTGAAAGTCATGTGGGTAGGTCTTTGAGACTAATTTTAAACCATTATTTGTAGCCCTGTTAAGCAGCAGGAAAGAGGATAAAGAAGGTTAGCAATTGGTCTCTGTCCAGCGCAAACTGTTGAAATTGATTTGGCTTCAGGCTGAGAGTTAAAAGCAAGCCAATGCATTATAGATGGTGGATCTATACTACATTGTGTTAATATACACCAGGGAATTTTTGCCTTCCCTGTTTGGCACTCAGCTTTAAACCCCATGGTCTGATTCTAATTCTTCTTTAGCACATTCCAGTGCAAACCAGTAATGGCTCCATTGAATCCACATTGCTATCAGAGCCATACTTTTAGTGACTATGACTTGTCAATTAGGATAGCTAAGTGATGTCTTTGCCCCTTTTTTACCTTTGCAAAAAGGACATGAAATCCTTTTGGATTTGCACTGATCACGGGAGAATTCTGCTCTGTTAGTAGAATGTATTCATTACAGTGGTTGCAATGAAACAGGCTGTTTGAGTCTCCTCTTAATAGAAAGTTGCCATTTATTTTTGTATGAAACATTTATTAACCTACAGCTGCTGGTCTTGCTCCAGTGAAACTGCTGAAGGTTTTTTAATGCCTATTTTGAAAACCAAGCAAGGCTATGTTAGTTCTGATAGTTGGATCCTTGTGGTCTTTTATTGTTTTACAATTGGATCTGGTCAAACATCCTGTCTGACATGTCTCCAGATATCATTTATGTGTTGCAATTATTTTAAGCTTCTAGACTTCAGAGTGAGTACACACACTGCCATTGAACTCAGGGAAAATGTCTAGGTTTGATTCAAAGATATAGATTGTCTGTATAGTATTCCCTCCTGAGAGCTAGAATTTAGTCCAATTGCTTGTTTTGTACTCTGTCAGACTTCCACTGTCAGATAAATGTTCAATAAAACCTTTCACAGAGTCTTGCTGAAGTTGAGAATTCTAGTGTACTAGGTGGCCTGCAGCAGCAGCATGAGCAAACAGACAGAACAAGATATGTCTAACCAACAGTCTCATCCCACTTCAACACAGCTTAGTTACCTCTAAACAAAATATTTTGAGTATTAGAGGCCTTATAGTCACTTTAATATGGAACTTTCGCCCAACTAATATATCTAGTTTGTCATCTCGAGGTGTGAGATGTGCCTCTGCTGCTCGAGTTACAACTATTTATAACAGGCTATGGTTAGACAGTCCCTAAGGACAGTCCCAGTCCCCCTTAAGTCTTTCTTCACTCTGAACCATGTACTCCTTCCTTCCACTTCCCTCCCTTTGTCTGGGCCTCATCTCTTGTTTCATCTTTTTGGTATGACAAATGAGATCATTCAAATGGCAGAAAGCTAACTCAGAAAACTAAATATGCTAAGAGAGGGAGAGAGAAGGAGAGGATATATGAGAGAAAGGATTACTCCTTTTAAAGGGCACGGATTATTAGATCAGTTCAGCTATTTAATCCTTATTAATGCTTATGACCTTAGCTTCAATATACAAACAGGTTTAAAGATAATAATAATAATAATAATAATAATAATAATTAATAATAATAAAGGCTGTGTGAAGCATTTAAACCTTACCATTGATTTTAAGGATTAGAACAGAAGTTGTTACATATCAATGAACTTTCTGAATAGAGACTTCCTTAAACTCATGCAGTGCTCTTTCCCCCTTTTTGAGATTATATAATAATTTTCCAGAGTTCATGGAAACAGGGTTTTCCCATTAAGGTTTTGATATATGTAGACACCCATTTGTTCAAGCTGTTGAAGAAGGCTCAAAGGAGTTTCCTCACTCATGAGCCTCCATCAACTGTCACAGATATTTTTGAGGTGACTTCATTGCCAACGTGACCTGACAACTAGTCCTCAGTCCAAGTTCTTATGTTTTAGAATAATTACATGTTCAGTGGAACTGCACTTAAATCTGACCAGGGGTTAGTAGCCTTATGACAGAAGCTCTTAGGAACTGGAGTTCAAGATAGAATAATGAAAGCAATGATCATCTTTCTACTGAAGTTTCCACTGAAGTCTTCAGTCTTGCGTGTATACATGGTGTTCATAGATTTGAATGGAATCCATAAGGATTGTGAATGTGAATTCCACAGATAATCTCACAGCCCTATTGCATAATTATGCCTATTTCCATAATCATCCCAAGCTTTTATAAACACATTGCATTTCATCCTTATTTGCATTTTAAAAAGTGTGGGTTTTTTTAAAGGAAGCATGGAATCCTTTTACATGATTAGCTAAAAATCCATCCTTAAGAGAAACCTTATTACCATTACTTTGTAAATCCTGGAATTACTATTATAGTTGTTGTAAAGGGCCCTCCTTACTTTAAGAACCTGGCATTAGGACAATGTGTTTTCCATTACAATGACAAGTACATATAAAACACAAATCCCACATGAGAGTCTAAGCTGTTTGAAGGGTTTTAGTGTGAGCCACTCATTTCTAGGAGGCTGGATTAACAATTGGAAAAGATGTTTTTACTAGAGCACTATAGCTGGTACATTAATGTGTATCTGCATGTCAGGAATACAAAGTGTATTAAAAGGCCAACCTTTTCTACTGCATATGACAACTACATAGATTTCTTCTTACACTGAGACATCGATGTTTACTACTTTCAAAAGGCATTTTCCCTGAACAAATCCCACTGGATTAACTCCTCTCTTCAAAAAGAGCAATACATCAAAATTATGTTATCCTACACAGAAGAGAAAGAAAAGCTGCCTTTAGCTACTTCTTCAAATCTATGTTTCTGGATTATGTTTTTCTGGACTTGCCTCTCCTCTCACCTGCATGCTTGTGAATCAGGACTATCTCAGAAATCAATGATACTACAGCACTCTAAATGCGGTGTAAGAAAAGCTTCAAGGCCTGTGTGTATATTCATACATGCTACTGAAAACTTCTAAATACTTAGTTCTTAATGCATAGAACTCATAGCCATTGACTTTTAAGATTTAGTAGTGTTTCTGTGGAACTGATTTAAGACAGATTCTATCAGTCTGTGTTTTTTAAATTGATGTATTCACATTTGACAAAGACATAAAGACCCATATCGTTTTATGTAACTAGACAAAAATATTATTCTTATGCCCAAACTTGTTCAGAGGTGCTGCAACAATAAGGTCATAAATGTGGATCTGGTGAGGGGGCAACTTTAAACTTAACCTGTGATATTGTCCCAAAGCTGAGGGGATCGTGATTATTATTTTTTAGTTTATTAAGAAACCTATATCGGAGAACTGAGTTTTGAGTATTCAGATCTCTGAGTCTTTGTGATCTATAGTAATGAAGCAGATAACAGGCTTTTTCTACCAGCGGCCAAGTAGTAATCATACAGACAATGGATGAACTTACCCTATAGTAATTTACAGTTTTTATAGTTTCAAGATTAATTTGCAAGCCAAAAAACCCAGAAAGTACTTTTTAAATAAAAATAACTCTCTCCTTTGTGTAGTGTAGTTATTTGTGTCTATAAATTATGCTCAGATGTAAATGGACATTTGAGAGGTGCTGTTTTTTGCGTTGGAAATACCAACATTATCATCTTTAACACTCAACATTTGATAGAAAGTTTAATATATGTGATTTAATGACACCAGACTTTATGACATGCTTTGTCTTAATATTAAATATTGAATACCCTTAGTTACAGTTGGCTTTTAGGCAAGAGCTGGAAAAATATGCATTTATTATTTTGTTTTTTCATTTATAGTTTTAAAGACATTGATGTAATGGTAATTAGAAGTTTAAGAATAAAGCAAAAGCTGATCAAATTATCCTCCATCTCATGACTTGCTTTCTAATGTTGATGAACAATATGATAGTTTGCTTGAACCACCTTTAAACCTATACTGCTGAGGAAAATTGAAATAACAAATAATGTAAACACTGAATAAATTGTAATTAACCCAATGAAAACATTATATGATTACCACATTCTCTTGAGTCACTTGTGAGGAAATCCTAATAGTAAAGGAATATTTCAGAGGAAAGAATGTTTCCAGTAGCATTTGCTTAAAAAATTATCAAGTGCCACAGGAATATTTATGCTTACATGCAAATTCAACTGCTCAATTGCTATGACACAAATGTACTTCCCACATTCTTGCCCCAGGAAACTCAAAACAGACCTATCCCTTATTAAACAAACATACCAAACTACTCTTTGATCACACCTAATGTGTATAAAATGCACGAATACAGAGAGGAAATTTAAATGCCTGATGAGCTGGACTCAGCAAAATTTTTGCCACACTGTCTTCTTTACAGATGTGGTACTAAGATGGGTAGGCTCTTCAGTCAATAATTCTACTGCTTCATTGCTTTCCCTCAGCAGTAAGAGGACAAAATGCCAAATACCCTGTTTTTCTCTCTTTTCTGTCCTCTTTTGTCAGCCACAAGTCTTAGCTAGGAGTAGTGTCCACTACGAGTTTAAAGTATATGAACAAAAATGTTTGTGCATTTCCCTGTCAGCAGCTGACTCACAGTGTAGTGCAAACCATAGAATCACAGGATCCCTGAGGAACCTAGTCCAACCTCTTGCTCAGTGCAGGATCAACATTAAGTTCAGATCAGGTGGGTTTGGGCATGACTTCCTTGAAATCACTGGAGTCACACTGACTTACACACCAGGCTTTCACTAAGAGGCAAAAGATGCTGTGGTAGGTATATTCTGCTGCTGCTGTTTGTTAGCTTTCTCATTTCACTGCAAACCTTGCCTGTGTTTTGGCTTTGGTCACCTTTTGTTCATGTCATTCATAAGCAATTCATTTACCAAAAATGCCCCCTGAATTTTTAATGCTTTACCTTTGGGCAGTAAGATTGAGCAATCTGACAAAAGTATGCTTTTCATTGCAGCTTTCAGACATCAGTGTTTGCCATTGTTACCCCTTGTTAGCCCTATTATTAAAAATTAAATATTTGATTCTTTATATGTTCTGTTCAGATGTTGCTCAAAGACTTGGCTCTTAAAAATCCTTTCGTATTTATATAAGCCTCTACAATCTCCTCTTAACCATCTTGTCTGTCATTTTCTAATTAGCTTTAATAAAGTTTAAATTCTTCTGCAAGGAGCTGATCCTTAGCTGAATGAGTTCTCACATTCTCATGCTGATGAAGATTGGGTAGTTTCCTATCTGGCTTCTTTGTCATTAAAGGTGGACACAGTATTTGTGTCCCAGAAGCAGAAAATTATTACTGAAGCAGCAAGTAAACAAGAGAATTTACAAAGATGTTCCTTCTCAAGGTCAGGTTAGGGAAAACAGAAGATAGCAGTTCTTGGTTTTATAAAAGACGGGTTTTTAATCTTGTGCCACATGTAGTATACAGATGCCTGAGGAAGAGTGAAAAAAATGTTATGACAAACTACTTTGCTGTTTGCTTTAAAACAAAGAGCTTTCTGTTACTTTTCAGCTAACTAAGTGCCAAATACAGCAACCACGTATGAAAATTAACACAATCTCAAACTGGCTATTGGATTTGGAGTTGTAGGATTAAAGTTGCTAAAGGATTTGGAAGTATTTATAAAGTTGCATGTTTTTGGAACAAGAAGCGTGTTATCTACACACTCTTCAAAAAGCAATAGTAGCAGTGTGAATGGAGGAAAACAGTATAGAAAGCAGCAGAGATAATAGAAGTATAGCCCTCATCTGAAAAATTTTAACTTTATTTATAGTGCTAACTTTATTTGTATTGGTATTATTTCATAAAATTTCACTGATAGATTCTACATTTGTGTTGAAAGTTGGAGCATGTGAGACAATTGCAAATAAGAAATTAGAAATCTACTGATGCTTTTACTGTAGCTATGGACAAATGACCTATTCTAGTATTCTTGAAGTGCCATGCAGTAGTAGAGAGCAGATTTCTCTTATCCTCAAAACAAGGAAAAACAAACAAACAAACAAACAAACAAAATCCTCAAAACAAGCCCATATTCAAGCCACTGTATGAGTAATTCTGTTTCATATCTGTTAATGGTAAATCTCATTAGAAATCAAGTGGAATCAAAGGCTTTACTTTTTTATTTATATATTGATCCAAATTCATTTCTGATGCAGGTGCCTTGATTTCAGGGCTTTTAAATCAGTTATGCTTTCTCGCTCAGTGAGAACATTGGCACTGCACCAGAATGCAGGATTTTTTAGAGAGCTTTGCTGTCTTACTGGGTAAAGTGTCTTTTTGTGACTTCCCATTTGGCCAAGGCAAGGCTGCTTTTGGTAACCAAACTGTCTACTGCATCGGCTGTGTAGATTAACTCAGCATAGTTCAAAAAATTTTTTTTCCAGTATAATTTTGGTCACTGCTGAGATTTCATGGCATAGTAGGTAATGGTTGGTAATAAATTTCTTTAAAAAAAGATGGCATCAGGTATTTGCTGCTCAGAAACCTGTCTATTAACTGATATTTTCTTGTCTTTCTTGTCTGCAACAAGTCTGGGTAGAAAAATATCTTGCTCATGTAGTTTTGTTTAAGCAGCGCAACAAGTATGCAATAGTTTAGGATAAGCGATAAAGAATAATTTACGTAGCTGAAAGTTTCAGGGAAACTTGGAGGCAACATATGGTTAACATGTAGAAATAAAGATAAAGACAGAACTGATGACTTCTTCCAAATGGTCATTCTTGTTTGAATTAAAAGAATGTATTTAAAAGTAGTAAAGTTTCTATACAGTTTGTGTCCATTTATAAAAACTGTTAAGCATAAATGTGAATTTGACTTTGGATATCTCTAAATGTAAATGAATATAATGTTATACCATTGCCATTAGTTTAAAATATGTTGTTCTGGATTTGTTTTTTACAGCCTTACACTGTATCAGACTGATTAAGAAAATAATCACAGATAAAAAAAATACATCTTAATGTATTGGGTTTGCGTGGCAAGGTTTTGGTAGCGGGGTGGCTTCTGTGAGAAGCTGTTAGAAGCTTCCCCTATGTCCGATAGAGCCAATGCCAGCTGGCTCCAAGGAGGACCTGCCGCTGGCCAAGGCCAAGCCCATCAGAAATTATGGTAGGGCCTCTGGGATAACATATTTAAGAAGGGGAAACAACAAATCCTGCACAACTGCAGCCAAAGATACGAGTGGAAATATGTGAGAGGAACAACTCTGCAGACACCAAGGTCAGTGAAGAAGGAGGGAGAGGAGGTGCTCCAGGCGCTGGAGCAGAGATTCCGCTGCAGCCTGTGGTGAAGCTGATGGTGAGGCAGGCTGACTCCTGCAGCCCATGGAGGTTAATGGTGGAGCAGATATCCACCTGCAGCCCCTGGAGGACTCCACACCAGAGCAGATGGATGCCTGAAGGAGGCTGTGACCCCATGGGAAGCCCGCGCTGGAGCAGGCTCCTGGCAGGACCTGTGGCCCTGTGGAGAGAGGAGCCCAGGCTGGAGCAGGTTTGCTGGCAGGACCTGTGACCCCATGGGGGACCCACGCTGGAGCAGTCTGTTCCTGAAGGACTGCACCCCATGGGAGGGACCCATGCTGGAGCAGTTCATGAAGAACTGCAGCCCATGGGAAGGACTCGCGATGGAGCAGTTCATGGAGGACTGTCTCCCATGGGAGGGACCCCACACTGGAGCAGGGGAAGAGTGTGAGGAGTCCTCCCCCTGAGAAGGAAGGAGCAGCAGAGATAATGTGTGATGAACTGACCGTAACCCCCATTCCCTGTCCCCCTGTGCCACTCCAGTGGAGGAGGTAGAGAAATAAGGGGTGAAGTTGAGCCCGGGAAGAAGGGAGGGGTGGGGGGAAGGTGTTTTAAGATTTAGTTTTTATTTCTCATTACCTTTCTTTGATTTGATTGGTAATAAATTAAGCTAATTTCCCCAAGTTGAGTCTGCTTTGCCTCTGATGGTAATTGGTGAGTGATCTCCCTGTCCTTATCTCGACCCATGAGCTTTTTGTTGTATTTTCTCTCCCTTGTCCTGTTTAGGAGGGGGAGTGATAGAGTGGCTTTGGTGAGCACCTGGCATCCAGCCAGGGTCAACCCACCACACTTACTGTCAAAGGAAAAGGTTGAATCTATCGATTATAAAATGAAATTGCAAGAGAAAATACAAATATGTAATAGAAATGTTTCAATTTTGTCTAGTGGTGTACTCAAGTTCCCCCTTGATTGCACAGTGCTGGGGCACAGGGAATAATTTTCGGATAAGTAAGTGTATTTAAGTCAAATGAAATTCTAGAACACAGTGAAGTTATTGTTGTCATTCAAATGCTTTGCCTACATAATAGCATAGCTATTCTTATTGTATAATATATGGGCCAATTTTGATATAACTACTTACATTTCTGAATGCTTTCTTATTTTTCAGGGGATGTCCATGTCAGCAGCTACAGGATTCCAAGGTCATCTCATAGTCTAGTAAAAATTATTAACCATGCCAGAGATGAAAATATGATTAATGATTTGGTTATTAAATGAGCTTTTGTTAGGAATAACCTTTTCAGTGTTATCCATAGTAGTTATCTCCAGTATCCCCATGTCTTGATGAACATGATTCAGAAAACCTTGTTTCCTGTCTTTGCAAGCTAGAGTAAAGTTTAGATCTTACTGCAGGATAATGATGAATAATTAAAATCCTGCTGGCCTCAAAATGAATGTGACTGACCATTTTTAATCTCTGTATGTGGTGTGAAGCACTAAATACTATTGTTAAGGGGAAAAGTATCAGCTTAAAGGCATGTATTAATGCCATGTTTCTCAGTCTTTGCCATTTTGTTTCTTTTAAAAATTTTGATGCTTTATGTAATGAAGTGACAGAGCACTGCTTGTCTAGTGTACTGCTGTAGCGCACGTTTTCTGCACTCGGCCATGAATGCAGCTTTCCTTCTGAAATGCTCTGAATTTGCTCAGTCAAGGTTCGTACTTTGCCAAAGCAGAGTTGAACAAATCTTACAGAGCAATTATAGTATCAGCACAAAGTCATATTCTACCCAGTAAACTTGACAGCCAACCTGGAATACATTAAACAGCATTGGTCATCGCTTTGAAATATCTGACAGTTAAGTTTACGGAGTTGATATTAGGATGCTGTGAAAAATATAGTGTCATCCTACATTTTTGAGAGATCTTTATAATGTGGAAGAGCACATACTATTTCAAGAAAGAAAAACCTTACCAAAATCAGCTATAATAAATATGATTCCGTTCTTTAACTTCAAGACAAAGCAGAACAATAAGTTAAAGATTTTCAGAATTCAGATGACTATATTAAAAGGGCATTTATTAGAAGATGTGTTTCAGGACAGTCTAGGAAACATTCTGTGAATGAATGAAAATCAAAATGGACTGAAATTGAACAAGAAATAATAGCAACACATTATTTCTTTTTTAATCTTTTTAATTTCAGTGGACTGAAATTCTAAAACGATGAAGGGAAATGGCTGCTGCAGTGTAAGAGTTATGATTGCCAGTTGCAGAAAGGTTAACTTAAATTTGAGAGTAAACCAGGCATAATTGGATGCCAAGTTCAAGGTGGGTTTTTTTTCTGTTTAAATATTTTGTTTTACAAGTTGCTTATAGTTCCGTTTATTCACACCCATGTAGTGTCACATAGAGATAGTTTTGCTAGGTTGGTGAAAGACACTTTGGTTGGCTTAAGCAAATTAGACCTGCTGAGCAGAACTGTGCTGCTTCTAGCTAACCTGTTTGACGTTAGCTCAAGTGTGTCACTGAAACTGGTACCCTTTTGCAATACGCTTTTTTTTTTTAGAAAAATGTCTTTATAAAAGACTTCTCAAGAATATATTCTCAGAAATTTACTTAATGAGAATAACTCTGTAAGAGAATGACAACCTACAAAATGGTCTGAGAACGACAAGACATGGCATATATAAAGCAAAGTTTGTGGAAAACTCGAAGTCAGCTTTTTTTGTCTTTTTTGACAACTAAGATACACTCATATTTCTAATAGCTAGGTTAATCTTTGGTGAGTCAGTGGATGTCGCCTTTTGACAGCTTATAGAGGCCTTGGATAAAATACCGGATGTGTTAAAATCAACGACAACCATCCACGTTCCCAGATTTAATCAGTAGGGTCATCTGAGTTACTAATCCTGGCACACTCGATGCTGTAAGTGCATCAAGATGCACGTGCTTGAGGGTGTCACCCTGTAGGCCTGTAACAAAGACCTAAAACAGAATGAAACAAGGCCAAACCTGTAATCAACCTGGCAAAGGGAAGCAAGTTCCTACTTTGTTTCTTGCAACAATAAAGAAGACTATGAAAAACCTATCTGAGAAATTTGCTAACTCTAAGCCTGCTCAAATAAACGTGGAAGTGTAAATAGTAATGGCTCTTACAATGTTGTAATACGTTAGTAATATGTGTAAATTGGAATGACATCTCTTTATTTGCTTTACATTGTGTGTGATAGGAAATGTTCAGGTTTTCCAGTCTCATGTATGTTTACAAATAAGGAATGCAAGTGTACTTTCATGTCAGTATGAATTAGAGGCTGTCCCACTGAAATGTGTGAAAACCAGTGTATATCAAATGGGAATTTGTTTTGAATAACAGAAAGAAAACCTTTCCAGAGTCCGTTCACTTGCAGGTGATATGGAGCAGTAGATTATTTTAATTATGTTACTTTTTTATAGGCAGTAAACCACAAGGGAAATTTTGCTACCCACTCTGTGCAGTTGTTCCTGAGCTTCAGCAACCGATCGATTTTTAATAAACTGATATTGAAGAATTTTGCTTTTAACAAATACACAGTGACTAGGAAATATTAACTGTATAGCCACTGCTTAAGCTAAGCACATTAGCAAAGCAACAATTTTCTCTTTGATCAGTATTCTGTTCCTGTAAGTATATTAGGAATAGTTCTGTGTGGAATTTTGTGATGTTAACTACTTTGGATTCAAATGTTTTGCTTTATTGTTGTGTTTATTTTGGAATATCACATTTGCCTTTGGGTGTCAATTTATTTGCACCTAAGAATATCAAGCAGCCCAGGTCACTTAGTTCTGTGTTGAAAGAGGGCCAGACAGTGGCTATGACTATATATATATTTTGCTATTATAATAATGTCTTTTTTCTAAACAGATATGTGCTTGTTCTCCCTTTTCCTGAATAGGATAAAAACTGTGTTGCTACAATTCCAAATGTAAAATCATGCATTCTGTTTCAATTTGGGGTAAATTAACGGGGATCTGGTGCTATGCTATCCATGCATTCTTAGTGCTTGACCTTCTTGGGGTTTAGACAAACTGAGCATATCCAAGGCTGTATTAAAGGGTATGACAAATTAAAATTCCCACTAACAGCTCTGCCTCCACCAGTTTTCCATTCATTATTCTCTTAGAGAAGATAGAACTAGCTAAACTTTTCTATGCAGGCTATTTCTGACAAATATCTTTTCTATTTAAACTGCATTTTTAATAAGAATATCAGTTTACATCCTTGATATTCATGACTGAAAATAAGCAGTAGACAAGAATGGCATTATCAAAAATTAATTTTTCATTGCATATGACCAGATTTATCTCTATTTTACAGTAACTTTAACTAATGGAAATTAGGTCAGGAAAAAAACGTTTTTCCATAATACTTTGATGATTTAGGGACATATTTTAACTTCTGAGCAGATTTTACTCAGTGAAGGTCAGCTGTTCCTGACTGAATCAGGGAAGCTGCATGTATGAATTTTTGAAAGAAGAAAGTACACAAGCAAAATCCAGTGTTTGCTTGCAATGTTACTTCTAACTTCATCTGCTGCCGATATGTTGCTTTAATTGTGTACAAGCCCTGACTTTCTCACTTCTGACCTTAGGTTGTCTTTATTGATTTTCTTTTGACTTGTCTGCTTAGTTAACTGTCACTCACTGCTGAAAAGAGAACTGTTTTTTAAAAGCTTCTTTTAATCTTCAAAATAGTTACAACAGTAAATAAGTTATCACAGCTACAGGTTAAAAAAAATACACCAAAAGTCTTAAAGAGGCGTTAGTTCTGTCTAAAGCTCCATTAGCTCATAGAAATGTTGAATTGATAGAGCTAAGGTTTGCCATTGACAAATAAAGCTTTCAGGGAGCCTTTAGTGTCTCCTTTAACATCAAGAACAGTTAAATGAAAATCATTTGCTACCACATCTGAACATGCAATTTAGCAAAACAAAGTACATTTTTAGAATAAATTCTTTTTAGGTAAAATGCTTAGGTTTTTTGCTACTAGTATTAATGGCTGCCTAAGGTTCAGAACAATGAAGATCCAGGATCAGTGAATTAAAATTAAGTATAAGTCCAGTTTTTGTTATGTAAATATTCAGTCTTGTTTCAACATATGTAACTTTTCTTTGACACTTTCTTTCAATGAGATAAAATGGTTGCAAAGTGTTAGAAAGGTGGTTTAGTTTATTAATAGAAGAATGTTTGCTGAGAAAATTCTGCTAAATACAATCCTCTGTCTGTAAGGACAGTTATAGAAATCTTAGGGAAAGTAGTGAAAAATGCAGGCTCAACTGATAGGAATTTATGTTCCAACAAGTATAAAGACTCACACTTCAGTGTTTGCATCTTAAATTTCACTCTGCCTTGCTTTATTTAACTGATACGATGTTCCTGATTGCAAATAAATGTTAGATTTCTGACATGTGTATATATATCAGGTTATTATTGATAAAAAATACAGTGATTTTTGTCATTACACATGAATCCAGTCCCTAATAAAACCACAGCATTTCCTAAGCTGTGTAAAGATTATAAACTGCATTTAGATGCTGTTTTCTTGTGCAAGTTACTTTCAAGACAGAGAAAGAAATTAGAAGCATCATGTAACAACACTGACTTATATGGTATGCGCCAATTTTTGGTGCTGCAAATGGTTCAAGGACTAAATATACTGCTTGATGTAGTGCTGACTGAGTGTGTCTGTTCTTTGATATTTGAATGGCTTTTGCTAGCAAACAGTTATGCTGAATTTAGAAAGGGCAAACTCCCAGGAGTACTGTTATGACCAGGAATGTAGAATAATTTCTGACTTAATCTATCCTAAAAGAAGGGAATAAAAACCACAGGGACTTTATTTTGTAAAATCTAGCTAGGAAATAGATTTGAAATGGCAATTTTCTAATATAGTCAACTCCAGAGCAAAATATATATATATAATCACATGCATATACTTAGGTATTTTTTATAGTTTGAGGGATCCTGAATTAATTTTTATCATTCATTTATATTATACTGAAAGGGAACACACAATATTTATACACCATTTTCTTTAGCCCCTTTGTCACCCCTTTAAAAAAAAAAATAAATTATTTCTGCCCAAGTAGCTAGTAGTATCTAAACCATTTTATAAAACTGTCTTTAGGCAGAAAACCATCAAAAGAAGTATAACAAAGAAAAAAAATTTTATACTCTTACTGAGAATAAAGATGACTGAAGCTTAATCAGAAGACAAGTATTTATGTCCTTCTATGCTTATCAGAAGAAAATGCTTACCCTCTTAAAACAAAAACAGCCGAACAACTGATTATGCGGGCTTTCCAAAATGGAAGCATGTTTCTGGTAAATTAGTTGGAATTCAGGAGATGTTAGGTATGTAGCTCGTTTATATAGTTATGAAGAGCGTTGTAGGTAATTATTCACTATTCTAGTTGTCCAACATCTTCTAAAGCCTGAAAATAAAGAATTATTCTTGCAAGTTTTCCCTTGTGCTTGCACAGAGACCCTTTGATATGGGGAAGAAAAGCCCATCAACAAGGAGAAGTTTGTAGAACGGGTACGTTATTCCCATATTTTGCTATTCCTTTTACATTTCTATATTTTTTCCAAATATGTCTTGGTTCAGTAGATTTTATTCTGATGCTGACCATGTG
Source organism: Nipponia nippon (assembly GCF_047370975.1). Lineage (NCBI taxonomy): Eukaryota > Metazoa > Chordata > Aves > Pelecaniformes > Threskiornithidae > Nipponia > Nipponia nippon. The sequence goes on along the minus strand of NW_028262369.1, from coordinate 46,733,593 downwards.
CCATTTGCACAATCTGAATTTTTTGTTTGGTTCAACAAACGGGATCTTTTGGGACACACTTGTGTTTTATTGATGCTGAAGGGACTTACACATATGCCTCAAGTATTGTACAGCTGAATGGAATCAAGCGTATACATAAAGTTAAATATGTACTTCTGTGACTGCTAAACAGGGTGTGCATAAATATCACAAATCAACTTATATCACTTTGTTCCAGATTTTCTTCTTTCAGTACCTCAGATTCTGTCTAGTTCTTAATTTTCTGGGAAAATTATGTAATTACTATTTTTCAAAGAGATATATGTATATGTATATGTCTTTCAAAGATAACATGTAACTATTATCTTTCAAATGTATTTTTCAGTATTTTTCTTTTAAAGCAATACACCTTTTTTCATTATCCCTCTTTTATTAATGAAACATATCATTGTATAGACATCACTATTTTTACACATACAGAATTGCAAGCTGTTTGGTGTGGGTTTTTTTATTAAGATCCGTGCTAATGTTTTCTAGGCATTTTGGGGTTTTATTTCATATGTCATTTACATATATTGTAAAGTCATGAGAAAATACATTTATGAAGCCTCCAGTGCAATAGAGCTAGAACTTTTAATTCCTACCACACTGGAATTAAAAAATAATATTACAGATATTTTTATATACTATCCAGTATTAGGCATCTGATTTTGTCAGCTGTATCAGGTGACCAAAACAGCAAGATAGAAAAACAGCGCCAATAGAACAGATTATATTAATTAATTTAAAAAAAAAATAAGTAAACCAGCAAACTTGAACTTCTGTTATGAAATTCATTCCTAGTTCAAAACTCTTGTTTCAGAACTTAAAATTAAATTCTTTCACAAGTTCATTTTAAAGTTTACTTAGACTGCAGAAATAAATACATGAAACAATGTGCATGTTTATCGTATATATAGTTACAGTTATTCTGCTACTCAATGTTACACGAAATAACCCTAGTAAGACACAAAAATTAGATAATTTTTACTTGTTTATATTTAAAATCTGGATACAGATATTCTCATTAGTGTGGTCCTGTGGTCAGTTCAGCCCATATAAAGTACTGGACATGTGTGTGTATGTAGGGAGGTAAAAGGAGAAAAAAAATTTTGATCACCGGGGTGGAAAAGGACATACAAAAAAATGTGAAGGCCAAGTTAAAATCTTCTCAAGTTTTTGGTACAGAAGGAAAGGAGAAATAAAGTCTAAGGAAAGGGAAGAAAATTATTTAGTATTCTATTAAGATTCCATAGAGATTATTAAATTACCTCTCTCTCTGGTTTTAGGGGAGTATAAGATTAGCGTTGTAGTTTAACCCCAGCCGGCAACTAAGCACCACACAGCCGCTCACTCACTCCCGCCACAATGGGATGGGGAAGAGAATCAGAAGGGTAAAAGTGAGAAAACTCGTGGGTTGAGATAAAGACAGTTTAATAGGTAAAGCAAAAGCCATGCGCACAAGCGAAGCAAAACAAGGAATTCATTCACTATTTCCCATTGGCAGGCAGGTGTTCAGCCATCTCCAGGAAAGCGGGGCTCCATCATGTGCATAACGGCTACTTGGGAAGACAAACGCCTTCACTCTGAACGTCTCCCCCTTCCTCCTTCTTCCCCCAGCTTTATATGGTGAGCATGACATCATATGGTGTGGAACATCCCTTTGGTCAGTTGGGGTCAGCTGTCCCAGCTGTGTCTCCTCCCAGCTTCTTGTGCACTCCCAGCCTGCTCACTGGTGGGGTGGGGTGAGAAGCAGAAAAGGCCTTGACTCTGTGTAAGCACTGCTCAGCAATAACAAAAACATCCCTGTGTTATCAACACTGTTTTCAGCACAAATCCAAAACATAGCCCCATACTAGCTACTATGATGAAAATTAACTCTGTCCCAGCCAAAACCAGCACATTCTCCACCCCTTATTCCATACCATTTATGTCATGCTCAGGTCTCACGCTATCTAATGCATTCTCATTATCCACCACCTTTCCCATCCTTTGATATAATACGCAGATCTCATTCCCTTAGTCTATGGACCACCCCTGTGAAATATCTGTAAAATGTCTATAAATGTCCACAAAATGTCCGCTGAGTTCATTTAGTCCGTGACTTTGGGCTCCATCTGTTATGGCGGTCACTCAGGACAGGAGAGGTGGTGTGTTGTGTGGAGTTACTGGGCAACAAAGCCAACTCAGGTTGGGTCACTGCTGCACTTGCACTGCTTCTTTTAAGGCTTGTCATCCATTGGTTTGGATGGTTTCTGCTATGGTAATTCCTATAACATGCAACTCAGAAGATGGGTTACAACAATTTGAAGGTGTATCCATTACAGGCTCCACCCCTGGTCCCTTTGGGCCAGGTTATAGGGTTTAACATTGCAATGAACTCCTCCCTTACCCCTGCTCTGGCTTGGACTTATCCACAGACTGCAGTCCAAGGTAGTACCTGCTCCAAGTGGAGCCTTATCTATGAGCTACAGTCTCCCCAGGGGTATACCTGCTGCGGCATAGACTTATGCACAGCCACAGTCGCTTTGAGGTGCACCTGTTCCAGCGTGGCCTTCTCGGTGGGCCACAATGCCTTCAGCGACATACCTGCTCTGGCATGGGCTTATTCACGGCCACAGATGCTTGGGGGTGTCCTGCTCCCGCGTGGACTCATCCACAGGTCACAGTCCCTTCAACTCAAGTTCACACTGGAGTTCCAGCCTGTCCAGTGCAGCAGCACAGAAACAGCAGCGATGCCCTGGCCACCTGCCAGCCCAGGCGCATGGCCATTGCTGTTATCAAAATGTTCCCAGGCACAGCAGAGTAACACTGATTTCAGCACAAATCCAAAACATAGCCCCATCCTAGCTACTATGAAGAAAATTAACTCTATCCCAACCAAAACTAGCACAATTAGAAATAGTTAATTCAGAAATTACACATTTAGTAAATTGAAATGCAACATACATTGCTTGTAACACAGTAGGGAATCTGTCTACAGAAATAATGTGTCTTTCCTGGGAGGATGCCAGTATTGGTTTGAGCCTCAGCATCTACAAATGTCTTGAAAAAAAGAGGCAGAACATACCCTGACCGATCAAGACAATGGCCTGGAAGAAGAGTGAATTTTGTAATGAACAGATACAGCGCTATCCAGAGTATATAAATAAACACATAGCAGCCACGGATGTAGGCATGACAATAGAAATCATTAGAACAACAATCTTCTGAGTGCTGTCTGCTTTTGTTTAAAATTCTCAGACTGAGAGAAATGGCTACGCTCCTTGTGCAATGTCAAGGGAATTATCCTCTGCGCAGGAAAATCTGAGTAATTTAACCAAAGGGAATTATCAGTGCACAAGCAAGCAAGATATCTTAGCTCCACCTTTTCTCAGTTCTGAATTTCTTATTGTACAGTACTGGCCAGCTATTACCTCCAGCTGGGATCCATGTTTCTCCCATCCTCTCTTCAATTTACATGCTTACATCACCCTTCACATGAAAGATGGCTGGAGGGACTGCCTCTGCCTTTCTGTAGTGAATAAAGATCTGTTACAATATTGTTCTGGGAAGAGATGACTGTGATAATTCCAGGGATTGCTCGAGTATCTGCTCTTCAGGTTTCAAAACCTTAAGCAGATTCACATCAGACAGTGGCTAATTTCAGGGCTGTAGGGGATACACATTTTTGTCTTGTAGCAGTAAGACGCCTAGGTCTATTTCTGCCTCCACCTTTAGATGCACTGGTTCCATCACACAGTATGCTATTTCTGGACAGAGCTTTCCTGTTGTCCTCTTTGGAAATTATATTGTATCTAGGCGTGTAATCAAGTTCTTTAGTGTGTGCTTTATAGGTTTTTGACCATAAGAATTATGACTTAACAGAGTGCTTCATTTTTCAAGATATCATTTATTAGATCAGAGTGAAAAACACGGAGCTGGGTACATGCAGAAGACACAAAAATAAGAGGAACCTCCCCGTGGTATATGTGTTTAATTTTAGTAGCAGTTGCCTATAAATAGTAACTTGCTTACTTTAACTCATAAAGATGTAGTTTATAGGGAAAAGTTGATGGGGTAGTAGAAGAATATATGGAGATTCATTTTAGTAATTATTGGTTCATCTAAAGATAGCATTACAACATAACCTGATTTGTAAATGGAAATAAACTAAAAATAGTAAGTGTAAAAGAAAAGTATATTCATACACTTGTCCTTTTCTACCTACTTCAGAGCAGCAGCTCTACTTATGCTGTGACCTCCCTTTCCCCTATCTGCTTTGGAGCTCCTTTTCTGTCTCCTTTGAAATGTATAGAAATATTCCCATTGGGCTAAAATAATTTTTATTATTTAAAGAATACTCTATATCAAATTAAGGATTTACTTGACTAGATCTCTGCTTAAAATTGCAAAGGAGTCACTTCTGTGAAATGAACACATGTAAAATGCCATGAGATTATTGATCTAGAGAGCTCTGTAGAATTCCCTTGTTTTCCTTCAGGGAAAAATGATAAAACTCTATATATTCTATGTAAATATGTCCATTTCATAATTTCACTAAATTCCGCAGCCAGCTTGCAGAAGGTGCAGTGGGACTGTAGCTTTCATTCTGATGCTTGTATATACTACTGACACAAATTTTGAGTTTTACTTCCTCTCTGAGAGGTTAAATTCTTGTCTTGTGCATGGACTGTGATACAGGACTACACTGTCTTGGTTCCACTATTGTACAGACAGAGAAGAAATCTGCAAATGTCTTGTATCTAACAGTGTGTTTTTCTGATCTAGTGTGTTGGCTCAAATCTGCTGGTTGGTAAACTGGTGAAACAGCTGCATCATTCTTACCTGTCTGTATAGGAAGAGAAGTTTAGAACAGCCTGCATATCCTATCTGCAGTTGGACTGCAAACTAGCACAGTTCTAATCTACAGTTACTAGTTTTATAAAGCCTGCCCAAAGACTTGAAATGAATGAAAGGACTCCTATTAACTGTCATAGACTCTCACTGAGGACTCCTGCAGTGCGAGAGGGATTTTATTGAAAACTAAAGTCAACGAATGAAAGTGCAAGTGAAATTTTCTTATTTCAATATGATGCACAGGAATGTCATTAGAGTGCTATACAGTATTTTTAATTCTACAGCACTGCTATTGAAGCTAATTTCACCTAGTAGAATAGTAGTAATAGTAATCCTTCACTATGCCCGTTTCCTGTGTTTTCTTTCACTTTCTTGTCAGTGATCACCCTCAGCACTCATCTTGGTACATGGACTGTTACATAGAAATCTATGCAGAAACTTTCATATTAAATATATATTTGAACTTCTCACTAACCTTGTCTGCTAAAATACTCCAAGACTGCAGGTAGGCATTATTTGCAGCAGTCTGTTCAGAACTCCTTTTACCACCAAAAGATGAGAAAATCTCATTAATGGCCCATTCATCATACTCATTCTACAACCAGTAGACCCCCTTTATAGCATTGTAACAAAATGCAGAACAAAACAGGATCCAAAATTGTAGTAAGATAAGGGCTGGCGACCGGAAGATCACACGCTGTACGGAAAGAGTGAAAGGTCGACCCTCCCTTGTCTCCGCCCCTTATAACATGACACGCCTACTGCTGGGAGTATGAAGGTAAACTACTGCGCAATAAACGAGGGAGTTGAACACCCACACTGCATGTGCTGACTGTTCCTTCCCCAGCCCAGGTCGGCTGGAGATCCGCCGGTATAGCCTTGATATGTAACGAACGCTACATAGTGGTGACCCCGACGTGATCGGCTGCAGGTAGCAGCGATGGAGCTCGCAGAACTCGTAAAGGTACTAAAGTCGGTAGCGACGGAAGTGGGCGAGGATGGGGCGATAAGGAAAAGGCCCACGGGCGACTGCATCCAATGGATGCTACTCCGGGGAGTGCTCGGCGCTCCCACAGAAGTTTTTGGACACCCCAAATTGGGGGAAAATACGCAACGAGCTGACAGAAGCGATCATAAGTAATGTTGGAGGAGCCAGTGACCGGCTTCGCACCTGGGGAACAGTAGAAAGGGTGCTCAAGAAGGGGTTTGCAGCAAAGCGGTGCTGGCTTGCCGCACGTAGCGCGCTGATGGGGCATGAAGTTCCTGGGAACGAAAAGCCAACGGGTTTAGTCTCGGAGGGGACACAGGCTGGCTGGGAGGGAGCACAGCCGGGGGGGGCTGACCCAGACTGGCCAAAGGGCTATGCCATACCATATGACATCATGCTCAGCATATAAAGCTGGGGGAAGAAGAAGGAAGGGGGGGAAGTTTGGAGTGATGGCGTTTGTCTTCCCAAGTAACCGTTACGCATGATGGAGCCCTGCTTTCCTGAGGATGGCTGAACACCTGCTTGCCTATGGGAAGTAGTGAATGAATTCCTTGCTTTGCTTTGCTTGTGCGTGCGGCTTCTGCTTTACCCATTAAACTGTCTTTATCTCAACCCACGAATTTTCTCACTTTTACTCTTCCAATTCTCTCCCCCGTCCCACCGGGGGGTAGTGAGCAAGCAGCTGTGTGGTGCTTAGTTGCTAGCTGGGGTTAAACCACGACAGTTTTTTTTGGCGCCCAATATAGGGTACAAAGGGTTCGAGATAACAACAGATTTAATTGGAATGTGCTAGATCGAAGTTATAGCAGGTATTGCTGTTTAGCTATTAATCGGCAGGTTTCTGTGCTTGCCACGGGGCTTGCTTGCCTTACTGTATATTAGAGTCTAATGCTTGTTAGTGGCTGCTTTTTGCTTTCGCTGCTTGCTGTACTGCTGAACTGCTTATCATCTTACTCCACTGTGCCTGGGAACATTTTGATAACAGCAATGGCCATGTGCCTGGGCTGGCAGATGGCCAGGGCATCTCTGCTGGTTTTCTGTACTGCTGTACTGGACAGGCTGGAACTCCAGTGTGAATTCGAGTTGAAGGGGTGGCCTGTGGGGCACAGACGGGGCCGTCGTTACTGGGGGCTGAGCCAACAGAGGAAGGGGAGGCGCAGGGAGGCTATGGCGTAGCGGGAACAAAGGAGTCGGGAAAGGTGTTCCCGTTACGAGTGGGGAGTCTAGAGCAACCGCCCATGGAACCTTCGGCACCTTCTGCACCGGTGGATCCGCCACCTACTCAATACCCCTGGGGCGAGTTGCAACAATGTGTGGAAAGGGAGCTGACTGATAGGTTGCTGGATTGGGTCCCGGCGGCCAATGTGGAATCCCAGCGGTATTGCGAACTACGTGAAGGAAGATGGTGGGAAGGAGAAAAGGAGGGCAAGACACCATCACCTTCTGAGGACGCCCAGTTGCATCCCAGTGATCGACGGGTGCTGGACACACAGAGAGCAGAGCGCAGGAAAAGATCTGAGGAACAAGGAGAACCGGCGTCACGGCTGATGACATCTAGGGGGGGTGGTAGGGCTCCCCCGGCACTGCCAGTGATACCTGAGCTACCAGAGGGACCCCTTACCCCTGGGGCAGTGGGAAAGCGAACTGGTATTACTTTGCAAGATGCTCGCTCTGTGATTGTTGCTTATCCTGTGTGTTCCAAAGGTCCCCTCTGGGAGGCAGGGGTAAACCCTCGAGGGTTGCAGCCCAACCAAATATGGCAGTCTGATGTTACAATTTACAAACCCTTTAATCCACGTAAGTATCTGCATGTTACAGTTGATACCTGCTAAACAAAATGCTCTCGCAGTTATTTTACATTGGCAGGACTTTATGGCGCAACTTGGCATCCCACAAAAAATTAAAACAGATAATGGAGCGGCATATGTCAGCAAGAAGACAAAGGACTTCTGCGCACGCTGGGATATTCAGTTGAGTCATGGTATTCCCTACAACAGTACGGGCCAAAGCATTGTAGAACATGCGCATCGCACATTAAAAGGGTTACTCAACCGACTTAGGGAGGGGGAAAATATAAGCCCAGGAACAGGGGTTCCCCTTCCCCTTGACCCTCCCTTATTTCGGGCACAGCGTCTGTTGACGACGGCACTAATTACCTTAAATCATACCATTTGAGGGAACACCTATAAAACCCAGACTGCAACCCAGGCACATTTCTGGCTCGATGAGAACAAAGGGCCTTACCCTTTGGTTCAAGTACGGGACCTGCAAACCCGTGAATGGAGGGGCCCGTATTCCCTCCGTTGTCTGAGACGTGGGTATGCCCTCCGTTGTCTGGGACGTGGGTATGCGTGTATGCAAACTGAGAAAGGGATGCTAGAATGGGTACCAAGTCGAAATATTCGACCGTATAAACATTAATCAATTTATTGAGTCTTATCTTGACAGGTTACCATTTCCCTATGCATCCTGATGGTGTGGGGGAGCAATGAGGGAGCCGCGACGAACTACTGGCTGGATTGGGCAAAATCCATGAACATAACGGATGCGTGTCTGTATATGCCGGCTATTGGACAAGCCTCTACCTGTCTATTGTTCACCCCCTACTTCGCTAGAGATAAGGAGGACAGTTGCTGCCACAAGTCAAACCAGAGCTCCACTATCCCAGGCTTACAAAACTGGAATGTTAATAATGCCCAAACTTTTAATAACTGGGCTCATAGTCTTGTTATTTGTTCTTGTCCTTGCTATGCTATTACCCTGTCTATTACACTTAATTAGGTATTCTATGAGTTGTATATTAAGAAGTCTCACCACATATCGATTATTTTACGTGCAGCTTCCCCAGCGAGATCCAGAGCTACTGGAGCTAAGGGAGGGGAAATGTAGTAAGATAAGGGCTGGCGACTGGAAGATCATGCGCTGTACGGAAAGAGTGAAAGGTCGACCCTCCCTTGTCTCCGCCCCTTATAACATGACACGCCTACTGCTGGGAGTATGAAGGTAAACTACTGCGCAATAAACGAGGGAGTTGAACACCCACACTGCATGTGCTGACTGTTCCTTCCCCAGCCCAGGTCGGCTGGAGATCCGCCGGTATAGCCTTGATATGTAACGAACGCTACACAAAATCTCACCCGTCATCACTGGACATTATTTAAGAATTAGCATTAGATGCTGTGATTCATGGAGCAGATCATCTTGAGTGCCATTACGCGGCATGTGCCGGACAACTGGGGGATCAGGCTCAGCCAGCATGGGTTTATGAAAGGGAGGTCCTGCTTGACTCACTTGGTCTCCTTCTATGACAAGGTGACCCACTTAGTGGATGAGGGAAAGGCTGTGGATGTTGTCTACTTGAACTTTAGTAAGGCCTTTGACGCTGTCTCCCACAGCATTCTCCTGGAGAACCTGGCTGCTCACAGCTTGGATAAGTGCACTCCGCGCTGGGTTAAAAACTGGCTGGACGGCTGAGCCCAGAGAGTGGTGGTGAATGGAGTCAAATCCAGTTGGCGGCCAGTCACGAGTGGTGTTCCCCAGGGCTCAGTGTTGGGGCTGGTCCTGTTCAATATCTTCACTGATGATCTGGATGAGGGGATTGAATGCACCCTCAGTAAGTTTGCAGATGACACCAAGTTGGGTGGGAGTGTCGATCTGCTGGAGGGTAGGAAGGCCCTACAGAGGGACCTGGACAGGCTGGATCATTGGGCTGAGGCCAACTGTATGAGATTCAACAAGGCTCAGTGCTGGGTCCTGCACTTGGGTCACAACAACCCCATGCAACACTACAGGCTTGGGGAAGAGTGGCTGGAGAGCTGCCTGGTGGCAGAAAAGGACCTGGGGGTGTTGGTTGACAGCCACCTGAACATGAGCCAGCAGTGTGCCCAGATGGCCAAGAAGGCCAATGGCATCGTGGCTTGTATCAGAAATAGTGTGGCCAGCGGGACCAGGGAGGTGATAGTGCCCCTGTACTCAGCACTGGTGAGGCCACACCTCGAGTCCTGTGTTGAGTTTTGGGCCCCTCACTACAAGAAGGACATTGAGGGGCTGGAGTGTGTCCAAAGAAGGGCAACAAAGCTGATGAAGGGTCTAGAGCACAAGTCTGATGAGGAGCGGCTGAGGGAACTGGGGTTGTTTAGTCTGGAGAAGAGGAGGCTGAGGGGAGACCTTCTCACTCTCTACAACTACCTGAAAGGAGGTTGTAGTGATGTGGGGGTCAATCTCTTCTCCCTAGTAACAAGCGATAGGACGAAACGGAACAGCCTCAGGCTGTGCCAGGGGAAGTTTAGGTTGGATATTAGGAAAAACTTCTTCACCGAAAGGGTAGTCAGGCATTGGAACAGGCTGCCCAGGGAAGTGGTTGAGTCTCCATCCCTGGAGGTATTTAAAAGAAGGGTAGACATGGTGGTTGAGGACATGGTTTAATGGTGGCCTTGGCAGTGATAGGTTGACGGTTGGACTCTATGATCTTAAGGGTCTTTTTCAACCTTAATGATTCTATTATTCTATTGTATGATTTTGACAGTCCAGATTTAAAGATTAATGAATTAATGTAATATTTACAGGGTGGGGGGAGGGAGGGGGTTGGTTGGTTGTTTTGGTTTTTTTTGGTTTTTACCATGGAGTACTGAAATGAAGATATTCCTTAGTTCTAGCTTCTCGATATAAATGAAAGGAAATACTTCAGGCCAGTGGAGAATTTTCATTCTACTACCGTTAATATTATTTATATTACTTTTGAACATAGAAGCAAAATCAGGATGGAATACTCTGTTATCTTACACTTGGACTAAAGCCATAACCGGAGGACAGACACGCAGAAATTGCATTTGAATGTAAATGAATATTAAAATAAAACTTTTTTTCCCTTAACCTGTTTACAGTAAGGTATTTATTGTAAATGAAGTAAATGCTGGCCATAGCTCATTATTTGCATGATCATGCACAGCAGAAGAAACTGAAATATTTTTTAGTTTTCCCTTTTTGGTTCTCCACATTTGCTTGCACAGATCTAGGAAGAGGAGTGAGTGCTAATAAAAACTCTCCATTTCCACACTGTGACACATCATGACCAAGATACACGTTGTTTTGGGAGTGGCAATGTGCTGCTGCTTATAGAGACATTTGCAACAGGGCCTTCTGCTGCTGAATTTGAAAAACAGAAACATCCGGAGTGCACCAAACCCAGTCCTCAGCATTCATATGTATATTAGCATATTTGTTTTTATTTTAGTTTAAAGCACACATCAGCTAGCTTTCTTGGTATACTGTCTTACTACTTGTTGCCTACAGTGTCTTAACATTCTTTTCTTCATTTGGACATAATTTGACAAACACTAATCTTTTGAATTAGTTTTTTTCTGTATCCCAGCAGGTTCTTAAGATTAGAGCTTACATAGAAGACTACTGTGTGGAACATACTCATGGTCATGCTGCGACTTGATATAAATTACTCCATGTTGTGTACTGTACCCTCTCTAGCATTATACCAAACATAATCCTCTGTAAAAAAACAATAGCATGAAGTGCTTGAAATGCCTCCGTCTCCATACTTTCATTTTTACACTGCAGATATCTATATTGTGCAAATATGCATATAAAACCTGATCTTGCACTCACTGAATTCAGTGGGAATCTTATAAGGTTCTCACTGCAAACTGCATCCTCCAGTAGGATATGGTGTAGATAAGAGTCCTTGCTCTTATTGCTGGTATCATATCTAAATTAATTTAGACTAAAATTATTTAAATATATAATAGTATGGGAACTGAATTCTGACTATATTTTCATTAGTCCTATTGCTTTGCATGTTGAAGGTTCTAGAGAAATTAATGGACATATCTGGCATAGGGGTGCAGTACGTGATGCAGAGATCCCTGAATCTGTGTTCTTATAAAACACAAAATACAGAAATATTTGTAATACAAACAAAAATATGTCTGTATGAGTATGGCTGAATTAACCTAGTGAGATACCTTAGCTAATGAAGACTCTAGTAATGCATTTGTATGGCTAGTTTACTTCGAGTTCAATGGAATGATATAGACAGGCCTACTGAATTTCTCACTGAAAGAAAGAAATCTAGACTGATCTTGCATCCTAGCTATGGCATTTGAACGCTTCACCACTGTTACTTATCTACTATCCCTTTATTCTAGGAGATAAGGAAGTATTGTTATTTCCATTTCAGACATGTGATTAAGTAAGATATAGAAAATAACATCATCCTTGTAATTCTTTGAAATTACAGACACATCTAATTTGAACTTTTACTAATTACAACAATATGGCTGGAAAGCAGGAAAACACAAATCTTATATGTAATGTGCTGGATAAAAAGGATATGCAAAGAGCCATTAAATTTAGATTGGTTGCAAAGATCTGGAAAAGAACCGACTTTCTGAAAGATAAACATGCACAACATCATCTCCTATTAAATCACATGTCAGTGAAAAGCTAGCTTCATCACAAAGTCAAGTGCTGACAATTTCTTTTCTTGGTGTTCAGAAAGAAATGTTGTCTATGTATTTACCAGAAGCATGAAAACAGACACTTTTCTCTCTCAGAAAAGGAAGTAGAGAGGGGTCTATGATCCCATTCCGTCTGTTACACCAATTAACAAATTAATAGCCTTAGCTAGACTCAGGGAGCAGGAAAATAATACAAATGATAGTCTTAGAAACCATGCCTCTCCCTGACTAACACACTAGATATGCCCATATGTGGATTTACCTTAGTCTTCATCTATGGATTCTCATTAATGTTGCTCTGAAGATGCAACAGCCTGTAGTAATCAGAATTCCTGGAAAAATATAATAATACCTATGAGAAAATCACATGGTTTTAACGCCTATCTAGAAATCTTTCTCATTTTTTTCTTTTTAAGATAAGAAAAGGATATCAGCATTGTAATTAAATCATATGTATTCCTTTGAACAATATTCTTATGTTGAAAGTCCCATGTAAATAATTTGTCTGAGTTCATGGCTTCTTAATGAGAACAGTTTGAAGGTAGAAAGTGTAGCTCATACAAATTAGCTTTTGGGAGAAAGACCCTAATTTGGGGTAAAATTCCCTCTTAGTTGATTATATGTTTTCACTGGAGTCCTTATGTTTCACTAACAGAGACCCAGTAACAAACAGTTGTTGTTCAGTGTTATGAGAAACATGAAGCATTGTACTACAGCATCATTATTCTTGTCTTCGTGCAAAATCGGTATCATTTGGCTATTCAGTCTGCATGAAGAAATATCTGTCAGTATATGTACATTAACTAAAGAAAAAAGATGCCATCTATAAATGACATTTTGAGCTACTTCCTACTGTACATAATTTTCAGTCAAATTTCTCTTTTATTTTCATAGGCTTGTATTATGACTATGTTTTAATATCAAAACTGGACTATAGCTAGGCCAGATGAACCTATACACAACCATATGTATTTTTCTGAATTTGGTAATGGAGGAGCTTATTAAAAGTGAAATTCTGGCTTTAGTTTAAGTTAGTGGACCACCTGTTACTGCTTTCAGTAGGTCTAGAATGTTATTATCTATATTTAAGGTTATGATTACTATATGTACATCCAGTATGGAAGTTTATGAGCACATTTTAATGGCTTTTATGGTAGAGTTAGTGCCATTTCTACCATTTTACAGATTAGGAAATGGAGAGAGAAAGTAACATGTCAAGGTCCTGCCAGTAGAGACAAAAACAGTGCTAAGTCCCATATTATCAAGTCCTCACTGGCTAGGTCAGTATGCTAAACCTTTCTGCACCTTGTTTAACAAAAATGGGGAAAACATCTTGCAAAAATAAATGTCTAAGTCTCTCTCAGCTTGGATTATTTTGAAACACTGTTCTTTTCCAGACATTTAGAAAACAGTAGGTGTGTGATTCCCCAAAAAATGACTTAAAAATCTACACTTAACAACTAAAGAAATAAGTGATTTATGGCACTAGTGTGTTTATAATGGAACTTGGAAATATTTAGCCAATTTTAAAAATACATTTTTATTAAAATATCACGGTTAAAATGCTTTTAAGAATGTAATCATAATGTTTTATTAGGGATGCTTGTGTAAGTAATGATTTCACATGGTTATTCACTAAAGATTTGGTATGATCTTTTTCTTGATAATTGTAAGTTTTCATTTTGATTCATGAACATATTTTCTATTAATGCAGAAGTTATAATGACAGGTGAAAGAGTGTTTTTAGCCCTTGAGTCAATAAGTCAGGGCACTGAAGTCACTAATAGGCCTTAATTGCCTTGATGAGTCTCACCTGGGCCCCACCCTCTGGCAGGAGCTCCTTTGAAGTTTGTGCTTGAGTGTTCAGTCATTCCTAGAGCTGCAGTGTAGGTAGGTTTGTCTTTGTCTCTAGCTGCTGTGTTCTGGGTGGATATCAGACCCACATTGCAGCCCCAACTCCTGGCGCTCCTGACCAGGCTACTTGAACTGCTCTAACCCCAGTGCTGTTGGTGAACTGTTGGCTGCTCTCTGTGATGTCTGGCCCATGGGTTGCCTGCAGATCCTGGCTCTGTCCCCTCTTGTGGAGCAGCTCTGCCTTTTCCACTTCCTGATGTGGTAAGTCTTTTCATATAAATTTAAAAATATGTGAAATAAAATAGTTTGTTTATGTTATTAGAGTTTAATCTAGAATTTTGTTAACGTTAGGACAACCAGAGAAATCAAAAGGATTAAAAATATCATTACTTTGGTACAGAGACTACCACCTGGAAGATGCAAAACTTATGAGTGTTTGTGAATTGCTGTGGTTAAACAGCTGCTTCTGATTTGGTGATTTATGTGATATAGCTATTTGTGTCCAAAAATAGCAATTTTAGTTCTGGATGTCTGCATTTAAAGCAAGGAAATAACAGATTTGAAGTATAAACACTGTAGAAATTGCTGAGCATTTGCATATATTGTATAAAAAAAAAAAAAATCTGTTAAGGAGGTGTTGTAAAAGAGCCATGTTTTTCAATTATCTGCTGAGGATAAGGGATTATGTAACCTGAGACTCTGAGCCTGGCATAAAATGCAGCAGCACAGTTGTGTTTTAGGAAAAGACTGAGAACATCCAAGCAGGATTTTTGATAGTTGGAAAAAAACCAACACAATAACAGCAACAAAAGTTACCTGAACTAGATAATATTTTTTTTTTTCTTAAAAGGAATGCAATCTTTAGTGGTTTTTAGTGTTTTGGGGTTTTTTTTCCCTCCTCCTTAAAGATGTATGAAATACAGGTTTTAATATCTCACAGACACAGGATGAATGTGAATACAGGAAAGCAATGCAAGAGAAACTTAAAATGAAAGCTTGACTGCAAATGTGTTTATTGGTTTTTCCCTAATCTTTTTTGTATCATTACTATAAGATTAAAAATATTTTAACAGTGGTTGTTTCCTTGGTTCTAAACAAGCTAAAATCTTTGTATTTAACTTATGAAATCTAACTACTTAATATTTGTGCTAACAGCCATCACTTTAAACAAAAGGTCATAGAATATTTTAAGTTTTACTTTGGTATGTTTATAGAAGGAGCTATCACTTGGTATAGTATAAAGGTCTGATTTATATTAATGGTGATGCAGAAAGCTCATTTATTGTGTCAGATTTCTTGAATTAATTGCTAATTCCAAATTCATTCCAGTAAAAATGTAGTTTTCTTAAACTTCAGAAGTCAGAATAAAAAATTGGTATAAACTTACAAATAGCTGTTGGCTTTTTAGTAGTATCTACAGGAGGAGTTAATTAGGTTCTGCTGAGGCTAATTGTGAAATAAATGGTTCCAAAATATGAGAGATCATGAGGGTATTTTACAACTGTTGCTCTGAGCAGCTTATCAAAATTGTTAACTGTGGTACAAAGAGCATGTGTGTGCTTCCTTCTGTTTGTATTTCCTAAACTGTTCACTTCATATAAGCTGTTACACTCATAATCATGTTTATGGGCAAAGGGAAACGCATATGATATGTGAAGTCAAGAATTTCTTTTTAGTGTAACTGAAATTTTCACAGGGTAGTCATTATTAGTCTGGGTCTCTCTCTTACAGAAGGGGAAAGAATATGTCTATGCAGGAAAAAAAGTCTCAATACTAATGCACTTAGAATTGTTATACATGCATTTTGTAACTTTTTACCCCTTCTCCTAATATTATGCATGACCTTGCCCTGCTCCTCTGGGTCCTAAGATCAGCAGTTTCATTCTGGTGTTGGTAGTGGAGGTGTTAGAGTGAGCCATCAGTATCTGGAGTCCTTCACTGAGAGGAATATGGTGGTGGTGATTTCCTTTTTTTCTTGGTCTTTATGCCTTTCTATACATTTGCTAACACGTTTTTCTACCTTACTTTTTCCTTGTTGATCTGCAGCACCGTGTTATATCCAAATTTACTATATATGATGCCTTTTACATATGTTAGATACTATTTGCTCTCTTTGTTACCCCTAAAATAATTTTTCCCAGTTCTGCATTTCTTTAACCACTGATGTGAGTTGTTTCTAGCCATTGGACCTCCAGTGTCAAGCCTCACTTACAGTCATCCTGTGCTTGCATTTCTTTATGCTTCCTCGTGTATCTCCAGGCCTCAAGGCCTCTGTTGTCATACCAGGCCTGTATTTCTTTATACTACATCATAATGTTAGGATTGAAAAACATGGTGATACTGTACAAAGGTAACTGTAAAACAAGTTAGTGGTAGACACCTGCTTAATTAGAAAAATTGCTGTTACAGCTAAACCAGGTGAAACAAAGCTGCAGGAGGCAGGTGAAATAAAGTTCAGATAAAGTGCACCTGAGAAGCCTCTGTTAGGAGGCCTTGCAATCTCAGTACAAAGCTTACCAAAGAATTCTAAGGCTTGCACCTGACAGCACTTTCTTGAGCTTCACTGGAGGTACTGGACTGTTAAGACAAAAATCTCACTGGAATATATGGATGGGATCAACAAAACAATGTTGTATTGCCAATAATAAGACTAGGATTTGAGCTGTGATTTGATATTGCATTCCCAAGTTTAATAGAGTATGTATTCATACAGGTATTATTTTTGTGGTATATTTTTATTCATTTAAGGTAACACTTTTTTTTCCAATTATTTCACATGTGGCCTTATTGGGCCTGGAGGTATATCAATGGTATTTTGCTAACTATCGGTGATTGCTTCTCATTCTTTTGGCTAAGAATACATGTGATCATTTCAGAAGAAAAATACAGCCATATTCATTGTTATATGATTTGGTCTGAGCTTCTGGCAAATATGTTTCTGTTTGCAGCCTGCCTTTCTCCACAAGGAGCATTTTGCATATACTAACTGGCTGGAATCTTGGGCAGAGCTCTAGCCCAAAGAGACTACAGGGCTGCTTTATAGTATAGTTTATGCCCTGTCACAGTAACAGGTGCCATAGCTTCTGTCAGACAGCCACAGAATTACCTTCCTCCTTGATCTGCCAAGCTTCCCTTTCACTATGTCCTGATTTCTCTAGCAAATTGTAGACTGAGCGCTTGGACTTTAACTTAACATGACTGGACTGATTTCATGAGGTCATATTGATCAGTTCTGCAAACCTGCCTTCCATCTTCCATATTTTTCTTCTTTTCTTTGTCTTGCCACTTCTCTTCTTCCTGTTCTTTGCTATTATGCTTTTCTTTGCCTGCCTTCTCAGCCATGTTTTTCAACTTGAAGAAATGAAAATAAGTCAGTAATATGGGGACATCTAATGTGTATTAAAGCTCTTCATTTTGAATGCTAGAATACCAGTTTGAAAGTTGCTACCATGTTCCATTTTAATATCAGTAGAGGAAACAACTGTTTTGAGACATTCTAGGTTGTGTTGTTATAAGTGAGCTTGTTGTTATTGTTTGTCTATATGCTGACTTTTCCTCGTTGCTTTTGTGGATATAAGAACTGAAGGGTACAAGGCTATATGCTCTGGGAGTTTCCTGAGAGACAGCCACAATGAACTGTATTTATTATAAAGCCAGAGCCCTTTTTACCTTTTTTAACCTAAAACAGAAGCAGCATATTTCTGCATAACAAAGGAGAAAACATTTATGAAAGAGAATAAAGACTTGATTCTTTGGATTAAGAAATGTTTTCCCAGCCTTGTACTATGTTTAGTCTAGGTTTTGATTCTAGCTCTGCATGTTATTGGGGTATCTTTGTCTATGTTTTCTTTAAGTGATTGTTGTTAAACTTGCTGTCCCAAGTGATTTTGAGAGACTGTGGAATTCAATTATTAGGGAGAATTTGTCTGGAAAGAGTTATAACACTTTCTCTCTTTTTTTTTTTTAATTATCCCCCTTAATGTTTAAGAAACCTGCATAAAGGATCTAAATTTTAATAGATATAAAAATATAAGGATAATCTTACTTGTTTAAATTAAACATTCCCCTAGCCCATTGATCTTTCTCAGCCAGGTGTTAACAATGATTTCCCAGTGAAAAATGTAAGAATGGGGATAGGATACACTGATTCTTTCCAAATATGTTCCTGGTCTCTAGAGACTGTGGATAGCAGATGTTCTTTTTTAATTTTTGTTAGGTCTGGATGGGTTACACTTCAGTGTTTGCTTGAAAAACTTGAATCCATCTAAGCTTTCAGCATCCACAGGGTTCTGTTGTTGGTTTGGGTTTGTTTTTTTTTTTTATACTGGGGGGGTGGGGTGGGGAAGGGAACAAATAATCTTTACTATCTTTTCCAAGACCACTTGTAATTTGGTGGTTTGGGTTTTTTTGTGTTTTTTGTTTGTGTTTGGTTTTTTTATAAATCTGTGCCATGCTGTTCTGTCAGTCATTTCTTCTCAAGCTAAAATGTCCTATTTTATTTCATTTGTCATTGCATGGCAATCATTTCCTATTACTGATCATCCATGTCGTTCTTCTTTAACCTCTTCATTTTCACTATTTGTTTTTCATGAGAGAATCGGAGCTGCCACAGCAGGTAGAATTAAAGTGATCCATGAGTTTGTATGATGGTGTTATTGCATCTCCTCTTTTGTGCTCTGTTTCTTTGTAAATAATATCAGTGAATAGTGTTTGGTTTGCTTTTTGACCATTACTGTGATCAATTTTTTTTCAGTAGAACCATGTATTTTAACTCTTGAGTCTCGTTTTTGAGTGGTAATGTTCAGGCATCATTGTGTAGATTAAATTGCAGTTATCTTTTTCCTATGTGCCTTACCTTACAAATATTCAATTACATTCAACTTTGACTTTTGTTTTTATCACCAAATCACTTGTTATTGTGAAGACCCTAGTGATTTCTACAAGCTTTTGCAAGATCATTAGGCTACAAATCAAGAAACTGAGCCATGAGCAAAACACATGGATTTGAGCAAATAATATCCTCTCCCCTTTCCTTGAACTTTCCATGTGTAAAATGAGCTAATCATAATTTGCCTTTCAGCGTAATCCGCTGTGTATCTCAATGAACTTTCTGCAATACTGTTAAAGTAGTGGTAACTATCACTTGCCAAGTGGTAACTATCACTTGCTTAGTATGAACTTGCATGATGCATTTCTGACCAGGATATGTTCCATCTCTCACTTGAATGCCTAAAATCAAGAAAGTGCTTGTGGGTTTTTTTTTTTTTGTAACTCATGTGGATCTACATAGTGTCTGTTGTTGAAAATAATTAAGATCCTCAAATGTTATAATTTGCCCTACCAGCCAGTTGCTGGCTGGATAACTTGTAAATGTTGAGACAGACTGAGATATTATTTCTTCCTACTTGGCCGTTTATTTAATAGTATTTTTATCTTATTTGTATACAGCATTAATATGAAAATATCTACATAAATATAGATATCTTCAAGTATGGCTTTGTCAGCTTTTTATAAAGCCTGGAAATCTTTAATGGGAAATACCAGCAAGGGTGACTATGTAAACCACTTGACATCTGTCTGTATTTATAAACATAGTTTTCATTTGCTGCAGTTTATTTACTCTTGGCACATATAAATGAAGTGTGACAGACACCCTGTGGCTTCTATTGATGAGAGGATTAATAAAGCTTGTACTTTCATTATGACATCCTAAGCCATCAAGCATGAATACCTCAACAGTCATTATTCAACATTGACACATATTGCATTGGTAATCAGAAATGACAGAAGACAAGAAGCTGGCAGAAATACAATTTTCAGTGCTCTCAAGAATAATCTGTGATTTAATGTGTCCTTAATAATATATAGCTGCCGACTTTGTACACAGTTTCAGACTCATTTTTAGCTATATCAGTTGTGCTTTAAGGGCACGTTAAAAAAATCTTCTTTGTATACGTGTTTTGCTGAGATGAAAGTGCTACCTAGCACCAACATGTTGTTACCTGATAATGCAAACCATCATGGCATTGGATGCTAGAGCATCTTTTATGGGTTTATTTCAATATGTAGTCTTCATTAAATACCCTTGGCAGGCCTATGTTTTTCCCCACATATTAACAAGGAACAATATGGTAACTTCAGGCAAAGTCCTAAGTAACTCCTGGAATGTCCCAACAATGCCTGTAGAAAAGAGTTCCCTGATTTCAGTCACATAGGAAAGGGATTTAATGCTGATGTGTCTCATATGTAGATTCTTAGGTCATTTGAATCATTCAAATTACTCATCTAGGTCATGTGGAGGCAAGGAGCATACCAAAGCTCTCTGTGTTTTGGCATCTAGCCTAGGTACTCTACTGTTTCTTATTTCTGCTACATGGATCAAACCTTTCAGTAGTGTATACAGGGCTAAAATCCGGCTCTTTCTCCAGAGTGCTAATCCTGGTAGTGTCAATAGACCTTTATTGTGGATTTGGTGGTAGATGTTGACTCCTTTTGCAAGGAAGATGTTAAACAATTTTTAATTCTGGAAACCGAGTAATAGAATCCTGAGAACTTCTATTTCTGGTCTGTGTTGTGTATCTAGTCTACTGCTGGGTTGCTAGGTAGTCTTGTCCAAACTACTTCCCCTCTCTGAGTGGGGTTTTCAATGGGCTGTGGTCCTGTCAGGAAAACTCTGCTCTGTTCCATTGTGGGCTCTCTACAGGCTGCAGTTCCTTCTATCTGCTCTGGTGTGGCGTCCTCTATGGGCTGCAGTGAATACTTCGTCTGACATAGGCTCTTCTGTGGGTTGCAGGACATACAAGCTCTGACACCATGGAACACCTTCTCTCTCTGACCTTGGTGATCCCTCTCCTGTTTTCTGCTCTTTTTGTTCCCTCCTCCTCTCTGTGATTTTTTTTTTTTCCCCTCCCCCCCCATATATGTTTTCAGAGGTGCCACAGACTTGGCTGATGGGCTCACATTTGGCCTGTAGTGGGCCCATTGCAGAGCTGGCTTGAGCTAGCTGTCTCTATCATGGAGCAGCCCCTGACCTCTTCCCACAAAAGCCAACCCTGCTACTGAAACCTTGCCACATACACCCAATATACCTATACAGAAATGTATAAATCTTTTAACAGCAAATACTGGAGAAAAGTAGACCATCCATAGAAGAACAATGTTACCTGCATGAGTACTTTGAATTCAAAGATGCTGTTCCTCCTATCCCAAACACACAAAAAAACCACCAAAAAATGAGAGGACAAAGCACCTATACTACGTTCTCACGCAAATTACAATGTATGCAAGTTATGTCATGCTATCCAGGTGCTGAAATTTGTTGAGTATCTAGTGTTCTATTTGCTAGATATTTAATGATTTCCAATTAAGTACAACCCTCTTTTGTATGTGCTACCCATACTTGCAGTGTAATAGTAGCAGTCCACAATATTACCCGCACTTTCCTCTCAAAGGTCATTGAAGAATACTTCATAATCTGGAAGTGCATCCTTGTAATTATACCTCGAAGGATATTCCAGTGAGGTTTTATTTCAGCTATCCCTTTGTTAATGTAGATGTTTGACTATTGGGAACTTTTTACATGGAACTGTCTTTTGTGCCTCTGCTGGAATGAGTTACTCGATGAAATATAGATGCATGTGCAGTCTAGTCCTATAAATCTGAGTGCTTTTATGAAAATATAACAAATCACAGCTGAGAATTCATTTTACAAATAATAAATTGCAAATATGAAGCTGTTTATTGATAACTTATTGTAAGTTATAGGAACCTCCCTGTTCCCAGCCCCTACTCCCCGCCCACCATTGGCCCTAAATTCCAAAGGAAATTAGCTTATTTCTATTCCTTTGTCAAATTGTGTTGAATATGCCAAAGGGAGATAAACTGAATACATTTAATAGGAAGTCAGACTACAATCCAGAGCAGACTGGTGTTGTAATAAGCTATGATTTTCTTTTTTCTTTTTTGACTTAATCAAAGAGGTTGCATAGTCCTTTAAAATAAACATTCAATACCTTGCAGGCTTGTATCCCTAGTAGTTCTGTGCTAAAATTAGGTTTTAATTTGGTCAAACTGTTCTGTTCTGTCCATTCTTTCTGTTCTTGTTGATTCATGCTAACTACTGTTGAGCAGGGATGGGATCCACCTGACTGACTAGGGTGAAAGCATCTCTGGCAGCATATTTGCTAACCTAGTGAGAAGGACTTTAAAATAGACATGTCGAGAAAGTGTTGTCCCAACCTGAAGAGAAATGAAGGCAAGGAGGTAGTGGCCAAAAGATAAAGTGGTGGAAGAAGCTCTTTCTACGCCTTCTGTGTAAACAGCGCAACTGGAGTGCCTCTCACCTGTCATTACACAAATGCATGCACCATGGAAAACAAGTAAGAACTAAGTCTGTGCACAGTTGCAGATCTGGATCTAGCTCCAGTTCCAAGCCTTGTTTAAATTAATGGATATCACTGATGTGCTAGGAAAAAAAAAAAAAATCGCTATTTTGTATCAGACTGATTACTCTGTATATGGGTGTGTTGTCTTTTCCCATTTATTGAAACTGAGCTGAGAATAACTGGGCTCAAGGAATCAAATTATGTGAAGTTGGGGTGATTCTTATTTTTTAATGAGACAAGCTACACTGGAGTTGCTGCTGCTAGTGATGTCTTAACATGCTTGAGTATAAGAAACTCACTTTTATTGTTCTCTTTTTCTCCAGTCTATGCATTTAGTGTTTTACATACTTATTTTATAGATAAACAAATGCTACAATTTACTCCTCCTATCGTATCATTTGTTGCCAAAGATGATCATTATTTGCCACCTGAATCTGGAATTGGTTCTCAGTTTGTTATTCAAATTTAGTAGTGTAGTGTTTTCCAAAAATGTGTCCATGCACACAATTATAAATGTAGCTATACTGAATTTTCCTTTTAATCATGTCAAGATGCCTTCCTTGTCATCAGTGGCTGATGAAAGTGTTAAGATTTCTCTTTATAATTAGGTAGAGTTCTTCTCCTCTATCTGGCAAATATGTAAGAGGAGGCTTTTTTTCTGTTTATACAAAGCTCTGCTAGTAACTTGCAACAAAGAGTGAAGCCCCTTGCCCTGTAAGAAGTTATGAGTTATTAGAATTATTCCTTGAAGTTCAGTGGAATTCAGATGCAGAGCTATAATGAATGACATATCTAGAAGATATCCTTTTTATGCACAGTATGTAGCAAATTCAAAATGTCCATAATACTTACTGTTACATTTTCATGTTTTAGATTAAGACAAACAACAGGCTCCAGAGAAATTATATTTGTACTTCCTCCTTCTAAATATAAGCATGTTTAAATTAGATTAAGGAAAATAGATCTCTATCTGGATTTTTAAGTTGATATGTCACACAAAACGTCAATTTATTCTAGTGACAGAAAATGAAGATGAAAAGGTGGGTTGATCTTTATGAATGCTGACCAATGGAAACCTGTTTAGTCAGTGAAACAGTATGGACTTCACCTTGTCAGCTTCATTATCTGGGATTTTTTTTAACACAATGACTTGTAGATAGGAAAAAAAAAAAAACCACCACAAACACCTAAACCCTCGTAGTATTCAAAATGGTCAATAGTAGTTTGTCATTGATTTCAGAGGGAAAAGTGAAGTAAAGCACAGGCAGTCAGAAAGAGTCAGTCAGATGAAAGGTCTGTGTAGGTTTCACATGTGGTTTGGGGGGGGGTACTAGTTTTGCAGCAAGTTTGATTCATTTAAGTACTGAACAAAAATGTTCTGTTTGATTTGATTCAATATATCACTGGGCTGTGGAATATGGGTTGTGATGTAACCTTTGCTAAGAGATACACAAGTCACAGATGGGAGCTTGCTGAAAAAAATTAAACACTGTTTAAGCAATTTCTTATCTGCAAGCAATGAAGCAGGGAAACAACAAAAAGTTGTGTCTGAGACATGTGTGAAGTCAATCAGGCTAAATGTAATTTAAATGGTGTTATTGAAAGGGTGAGCCAGAAAATGGATAGTTAGTCCTTCAAAAGGGAAATGATACTCGAGTGGTGATGGGAGAAGGTAAATGAGGTCTGTATGTCTGAAATGAAAAAACTGGCCTTGCAGTAAATACTCGTCAACACTTTTGTAGGAACAAAGTTCTTGTTCAACATTCTTTTGTGAAATTTCAGAATTTAAGGTTTGTAAATATAAGATTTTTCTTTACTGTACTGTGGAAAGGTTGGTTTGTTTTGATTAAAATTGTACTTAAGCAGAAACTACTTCCTAGTGTGATCTTGAAACACAGCTTCATTCTACACTGCTGGAGAGTTGACCTGTTTTGTAGGATCCTTTTTTTAAAGTTTTATTATTTATAAAAGAGAAGTAGGTAGAATCTGAAAACTGAAGCTAGCTAGCAGAAGGGTCTCTTAAACAGAAAAGAAATTTTGACTTTTTCTTTATGAAGTTAAGGAGGTATATATTACTTCTTCCTATTTCTTTTTACACTAGTACCAAAGCATTCAGCTACTAGTAGAAAAATAAGTACATATCAACCACACCATTATGTTCAGAAACAAGAGATTCTAATGAAACTAAAATTGGCACATCTACATATAATAAGAGCCCCTCCAAAGTTTTATAATTGTTTTAGAATTCCAGGTTTATCACCATCAGTCATTATTTATTGGTCCCATTCTCTCAGAAGCCATGAATGAGTGTGTAGAGCCTTCCAGGAAGCTCAATGGTAGAGTCCAAATCTGAACGGGTAAGTGGTATTATTTTAAATAGTGGCTAAATATTGAAAACAATGCAAAGATTTTTTTAGATGGTATTACAACAGAAAAATTATTTAACTTTTTATCTAGAGCTAGTACTGGACTTTGTATTCTACCTTGATGTTTGGACAGATGTCATCATCTAATTGAGTGCAAATGTAAAAATGAGCAGCCTGAATTAGACTGAAAGATCAGAATGTTGTTATATAGTCCTGTCACTGAGTCCATAAAATACATTTTCCTGAAGATTTAAACTGTACCAAAAAAAATATGGATGAGAGAATCTTGGGCACTGCTGGATAGTAAAAATGAAATAATTCTATCTTCATGAACTTTAATTGCAAGTAACAACAGTACTATTGGTAACAAATTGGACACTAGTCAAGATATTGACCCTTGTAACATCCAGCATAACTTTGCTGTTATCCAAACTGTGAATAACTGGTGTGCTCAGCTGGTCTGAGGATGGCTTTTGAGAATGGTAGGAGTACATGGGAAGATAGTTCTTGAGATTTTTTAACAGCTTGAGTTAAGAACCTTCTCTAATCAATTTTATTTTTAAATGAGGTACATAGTCATGTAATGATCACGGAAATAAAATAATCATTCTCACTTTTTTAATTCTGGGTATAGTAATCAAGTATAAAACAGTTCTATTTAAGGAAGTTGGTTGTATCAAGTCTTCTTTCAGGTATTGTCGTGGTTTAACCCCAGCCAGCAACTATGAACCACACAGCCGCTCACTCACTCCCCCCCAGTGGGGTGGGGGAGAGAATTGGAAGGGTGAAAGTCAGACAACTCCTGGGTTGAGATAAGAACAGTTTAATAATTGAAGTAAAATAAAATAGAATGATAGTAGTAGTGGTAGTAATAATAATAACATAATACAATAATAACGTACCAAGCAAGTGATATACGACACAATTGCTCACCACCCCCTGACTGATGCCCAGCCTGTTCCCGAGCAGCAATCCCTTCCCCCCCCGGCCAACTCGCCCCAGTTATATACTGAGCATGACGTCATATGGTGTGGAATAGCCCTGTGGCCAATGTGGGTCAGGCCCCCTGGCTGTGCCCCCTCCCAGCTTCTTGTACGCCATGCAGAGCATGGGAAGCTGAAAAGTCCTTGACTGGTGTAAGCACTACTTAGCAACAACTAAAACATCAGTGTGTTATCAACATTATTCTCATACTAAATCCAAAACACAGCACTATACCAGCTATGAAGAAGAAAAATTAACTCTATCCCAGCTGAAACCAGGACAGGTATACAAACAGGAAAGGGCTTCCTCTAGCTTCTGACAGTATGTGGCTCAGGAATTAACATCTTCTGTCAGGCATCTTATCTTCATCATTGTGCTTAATAGCTATAGGTGGAATTTTTTTTTGCTCTTTATATGTTCTCACATGGATATCCAGTCAAAATGAGTTACAGAGGTTAATTGTGCATGAAGTAATTTTTTTCCCTGTTTTAAATTTGCTGCAAGAAAAGGTGATCTTTTTCCAAGCTAAAGAGATATAGTTTAGGTTACTGTAGAGGCAGTTCTGTACCTTTAACCATTTAAATTTTCACATTTTCTGTGTTTGACTTTGTGGCTGTGGAAGACTGACTGCACAATGTATTCAAGGTACAAATTTGCAGAATGGCATAATAATATAGCATGTTCATAAATCTCTACCCGTTTGCTTATTCTCATGATTGTTTATTGAATATCTTCTGCTGCGTTCTGTCAGACAAGCACCAAACTTGACAAATGAGGAGAGGAGTCCTCATAGAGATCAAATAGGTTATTCCAGCATTCAAAACTGAATTATTGAGACCAAAATTCATATGAAAGGATAATACAGGGTGCCATCAGATGCACTTGTCCCTATCTCATTCTTCTTGCTTAAGTCTGAATCAACTGAAAACAGGCAGATTTGTTTGTTCTTACCCTGGCTAACCTCTTAGTGAAGTCAGTGGAATAAATACTCAGTTGATGTAAATCACTGCCATTCTTGTTTAAGTTCACTGAAATCACCTGGGATTCATGTCAGTAATTTTGCCTTGTCTGCCTGAGTTGGGACTGCAAAAATCCAGCAATAGATAAAGTGATATTATGGCTTAGGTATTTTTGTTCTCTTTTGGCATTTTGTTTGGGCAATAATGTTTCTATTACCAAGTTTATCCTGATTTGGGGAGGCCTGTCGTGCATTCATGTAGCTTTCTTTAAATACAACATCCTTCTGTAGTTTTTCTTTCTTGATTTTTGTAGATCATGCATATCAGTCAATTACACAGCTTAAGGTAAGCTAATAATTTGCTTGGTGAATGGGCTTTGTATATGTGTGTGTGGTATACATCTGTATGTCTAATAGTATGTAAGAAAAACTGTACAATCTCTTCCTCGTAGATCCTTGCCTATCGCCCTTGCTGTTCAGATCCTGCTATTGCAGCATTCCTACTGTACATTCTTTGAAGATTTAAATTTGTCATTCCTCAAATACAAATAACATTTTACTGAGGTTTGAATTATTAAATAAACAGTATTCATAATAACTTGAGCGCAACTCTTAAATGGGGATTTTCAAACACTTCTGAGCATTAAGTAATAAATTCTTACAGATCTATATGCAGGAAGGTATTTCTTCATTCTTCTAGTAAGTTTTCATATTTTAGAAAGTCATCCAGGAAGTGTACAAATTCACAGGCAAAATAGGACAACTTGAGTTCTGATTTCTCACTACTTACGAGACAGACATAATCCTTACATACTTGCTGTCAGAAAATGAGGATGTCATCTCTGGACATAAACCTAAGTTTGTCCCTATATCTTTTCTTTGAATAAATATGAAAGCATAGAGAAATGATAATATAGTCTAAAGAAAGATTCTTATACAAAAATGCACATAAACTGCAATCGTGTCAACCATTCCAAAAGACTTTTTACAAGGCTGTTCAAAACTATTTGCAAGATTTATTAAGTTGGAGGTACATTGCTGAATATAATTCATCATATTTTGTGTCTGCAATTTTTAACGGTTGACTGTTGAACCTTTACAATAGACTAAACAGAAAAGGCATTTTGCTTAGGCACTTTCCTTCTGATAAAGGCTTAACGAAAGGTTTCAATGAAGCATAAAAGCCCCCACAACCCCATCTGTAAGCATACATATGCACATGGTTTGTATTTCTAAGGATAAACCATATTACCATGATAATGCACTTTCTTGCCAAAATTCCAGGCCTTTAATATGCATAGTTTTAATTTGCTTCATAAAGTGAGGAACTAGGGAGAGCTTGTGGGGAGGGCAATAAGAGTTCTAAGCTTTCCACAGTGCAGTTCAAATGGTGCAACTAAATGTTAACTAGTATTTGTGATAGTTTCCTCTGGTCCCATCCCAGTTAGAACAGTTTGAAACAGTGAAAAGCATATAGTCTAAACCATATCTAACTTCTCTTTTGCCATCTGTACATTGTGGAGTCTTACGTATTCTTGTGCTAATTTGCTTTTGATTAAGATGACCTTTAGTCACAATCCTGAAAGAAACTGTGTCTGAATGCAAATTCTTCTCAAATGAAGATTCTGATAAGCAACCTGTCAATACTCATTCCTTAGTAATGGAGAATATTTTTTCCCTAGATATGACAGAAATCACTTTACAGAACAAATTCAAGCTTTCATCACCAATGAAACTCATTGATATATTGTGATCTGTCTTCACTACCACCATGCATACGTACTGTCTGCTACAGCAGTGCTAAGTAATTATTTCTGGAGACAAGACCTGAGCAGTGAAAACCTAGGCAAAGTCAAATGTGATATAAGGATCATGCCAGGAGCAACAATGTAAATGATTGGACAAAATGCATCTGGTAGATGGGATGAATAATGAGTGGGAACAAATAGAATGGAAGACAACAGGAAAAAAAAGCATAGATAGTTGCTCAGCTGACCATTAAAATCATAGAATCGTTAAGGTTGGAAAAGACCCTTAAGATAGAGTCTTAAGTCTTAATCGAGTCTTAATCAGTCCAACCACTGCCAAGTCCACCACTAAACCATGTCCCTAAGCACCACAGCTACACATCTTTTAAATACCTCCAGGGATGGGGACTCAACCATTTCCCTGGGCAGTCTGTTCCAATGCTTGACAACCCCTTTTGGTGAAGAAATTTTTCCTGGTATCCAATCTAAACCTCCCTGGTACAACTTGAGGCCATTTCCTCTTGTCTTATTGCTTGTTACTTGGGAAAAGACTGACCCCCACCTCACTACAACCTCCTTTCAGGTAGTTGTAGAGAGCGATAAGGTCTCCCCCTCAGCCTCCTCTTCTCCAGACTAAACAGCCCCAGTTCCCTTGGCTGCTCCTCATAAGACTTTTATGCTCTATACCCTTCACCAGCTTCATTGCCCTGCTTTGGACACGCTCCAGCCCCTCAATGTCCCTCTTGTAGTGAGGGGCCCCAAACTGAACACAGTATTCAAGGTGCGGCCTCACCAGTGCTGAGTACAGGGGGATGATCACCTCCCTGGACCTGCTAGCCACGTTATTTCTGATGAGAGCCACGATGCTATTGGCCACCTTGGCCATCTGGGCACACTACTGACTTGTATTCAGCTGGCTGTTGACTACCATGCCCAGGTCCTCTTCTGCCAGGCAGCTTTCCAGCCACTCCTCCCCAAGCCTGTAGCGTTGCATGGGGTTGTTGTGACCCAAGTGCAGGACCCAGCACTGAGCCTAATTGAACCTCATATAGTTGGCCTCGGCCCATTGATCCTGTCTGTGCAGATCCCTCTGTAGGGCCTTCCTACCCTCCAGCAGATCAACGCTTGCACCTAACTTGGTGTCATCTGCAAACTTACTGAGGGTGTGCTTGATTCCCTCATCCGGATCGTTGATAAAGATATTGAACAGAACTGGCCCCAATACTGAGCCCTGAGGAACACTTGTGACTGGCTGCCAACTGGATTTAAGTCCATTCACCACCACTCTCTGGGCCTGGCCATCCAGCCAGCTTTTTTACCCAGCAAAGCGTGCGCCTGTCCAAGCCGTGAGCAGCCAACTTCTCCAGGAGAATGCTGTGGGAGACAGTGTCAAAGGCCTTACTAAAGTCCAGGTAGACAACATCCACAGCCTTTCCCTCATCCACTAAGCAGGTGACCTTGTCATAGAAGGAGATCAGGTGAGTCAAGCAGGACCTCCCTTTCATAAATCCATGCTGACTGGGCCTGATCCCCTCGTTGTCCTGTATGTGCCATGTCATGGCACTCAGGATGATCTACTCCATGACCTTCCCTGGCACTGAGGTCAGGCTGACAGGCCTGTAGTTCCCTGGATCCTCCTTCTGGTCCCTCTTGTATAGATGAGTGTCACATTTGCAAACTTCCAGTCAACTGGGACCTCCCCAGTTAGCTAGGACTGCTGATGGATGATGGAAAGTGGCTTGGCGAGTTCCTCTGCCAGCTCCCTCAGTACCCTTGGTTGGATCCCATCCAGCCCTGTAGACTTGTGAGAGTCTAAGTGGTGTAGCAGGTCACTAACCATTTCCCCTTGGATTATGGGGGCTTCATTCTGCTCTCTGTCTTGCAGCTCAGGGGGTTGGAGAACAACTGGTCTGACTATTAAAGACTGAGGCAAAGGCGGCATTAAGTACCTCAGCCTTTTCCTTGTCCTGTGTCACTATGTTTTCCCCTGCATCCAATAAAGGATGGAGATTCTCCTTAGCTCTCCTTTTGTTGCTAATGTATTTTAAGAATAATTTTTTTCTTGTCTTTTACAGCAGTAGCCAGGTTAAGTTCCTGCTGGGCTTTGGCCCTTCTAATCCTCTCCCTGCATAATCTCACGACATCATTGTAGTCCTCCTGAGTTGCCTGCCCCTTCTTCCACAGGTGGTAAGCTCTCCTTTTTTTCCTGCATTGTAGCCAAAGCCCTCTGTTCAGCCAGGCCGGTTTTCTCCCCTGTCGGCTCGTCTTTTGGCACATGGGGACAGCCTGCTCCTGTGCCTGTAAGATTTCCTTCTTGAAGACTGTCCAGCCTTCCTGGACGCCTTTGCCCTTCAGGACTGCCTCCCAAGGGACTTTGTCAACCAGGCTCCTAAACAATCCAAAGTCTGCCCTCTGGAAGTCCAAGGTAGTAGTTCTGCTGACCCCCTCTCCTTATTTCTCCGAGAATTGAAAACCATCATTTCATGAACGCTGTGTTGAACAGGATTTTTCTGGCATACTGCATGTTACATGTGCAACTAGATAGACATAAAATTTATCAGTTTCATCCTCTACATGTGCATTTACAGTACTCCTTTTTGCCCATTTTACTTCAAGGGATTGAATTTAAATATAAAAATTAGCACACAGCAGGAAGGATCAAGGTAGTTTTCATCTGTCTTCCTTTATAAAAGTCCTTCAAAACTGTATATTTGGTATATTTTCCATCCTGTATTTGTTCAGTTCTAGTTCAAGTATAGAGTGCCAAAACCAGTTTAACCTCCTTTGTTTTATGTTTCTGCTGAAACCAGTCAGCAAATAGTGTGAAATTTTAAAATTTGGTAGCCTGAATCTCTGTGTTGCCTTATGGGCTCAATATAAAAATTTTAGTTATTATTTAGAGAGTGCTAGGTTAGAGAGTGAGCGGA
Source organism: Nipponia nippon (assembly GCF_047370975.1). Classification (NCBI taxonomy): domain Eukaryota; kingdom Metazoa; phylum Chordata; class Aves; order Pelecaniformes; family Threskiornithidae; genus Nipponia; species Nipponia nippon. The sequence continues at coordinate 46,702,057 of NW_028262369.1, read as the reverse complement.
GGATTCTGGTTTATCCGGTTCACACAGCCGGTAGGAAATGCTGCTATCCTGTTTCCCTAGAGTTTATAAGGAGTGTGAACAGAGGGGGATGCATTGGGGGACAGCTCAGTCAGGGCATGAGTAGGAGGTGGAGGTTGATTTCATTTGCAGTACATGTCAGCTGGACACAGGAATTGTGTGTAGAGGTATAGATTGTAAAAAATGAAGACAGTCCAATGCTTTCTTGTTATTGTCCCACTTCAGTTCCTGTATCGCTATTTGCTAGTTCTTTGGTAGTTACTTTTAACTTCCTTGTAGTGTGAAATGGGACTCAAATCTGAATGTTGTCTTATTTTCTTTATCCTTGCCTTCCAAAAAGGGAGGCAGAAATTGCTGTCTCTAATAGAAATTGGCCGTGGTGATAGCATCAAAATGAAGTGGAAGATGGTGGTTCAAGCAGAAAAAAAGATGATGCAGAGGATGACTACATGTGCAGGAAACATGTGTAGCATTGTTCATTTTTTACGGTATCTTCTGCAGTGTAATAGCTGCTGAGTATTCTGGCAATGCTTTTGATCAGCTCTGTTTAAGATGTTGAAATTGTATTGCAGGGTTGTGCATACGTTTACTGCAAGATATGTGATATCAAGTGTTCTTTCACCCATTATGTCATGAAAGAATCTCTGGCCCTCATTAAAATGTTTTACTCCTACTCCCTAGATGTGGCATATTCAGGAACTGCATTTTGGATACAGTTAAAACAACCTGCTCTATGTGACAAGACTGCAAACTCTGGTGACTGACCCAGCCCCACTGTGTTGTCATTCATCCCTAAGGCTCTCTTCTTAAGAGCCTGCTATTATCCATTAGAAATAGTGACAACAGACAACTTGAAATCACCCATTTGTGTCACCAAGTCCCCAGAAACAAAATTCAAAATGCTCTGGGAAGGGTAATAGCGCAGGGGAGTTTATGGAATACTATTCAAGAAGTCGACATTGCAATTTGCACAGGGCCCCATGAGTGTACTTTAAATCCTTGTTTTGTCTAGATCTTGCCTTTCTGATACTTATGAGTAGCCTGAATGCTTAAAGGGAGGAAAACATCAAATTAAAATGTATAATCTATATTTCTGGGTGCTTGCCTTGCACACTGACACAAGGGAGAGAGAGAAAAAGAGTGTTATCTATTGTTGCGTGCTGTTGCTGTAGAGAATAAATTACACTGGAAGATTTTTGACATGAGATAAGCAAAGGTGTTTCATCATCATATAAGAGAATCTGTTTTTAAAGATCTTGCGTGTTCCTATCTGCATCATATATTAGATGTAGAATTCCAGAAGTAGATGCAGACTGAGATTTTTTTTTCTTATGTTAGTGATACTTTTTTCTAAAAATATAATAGTTTGAAATTGAAACAAGGGAAATGCAATGAAAATTGGAAACTAATGTGTATATGTTTATAGCATACAGAAGCCATGTGTCTTTAAACAGAGCAAATCTATTTACCATTTTGGGTACACTAACACAGTTTAATAGACTTATAACAGTGATAATTGATCTTGTTTGCTGGACAAAATATCACTGGCAATGATTGGGACAAAGAGTGGGATTAATTAACAGTATTCAGAGGCTGTTTATTAAATAAGTTTTAGGAGATAAACTTAGGTAGACTTCTGAGCTCAATCAAAGCTTTGGTGGGACTGCTGTTTTTGTTGTTTATGACTGACATGTCCAATCACTTGATCTTCTAGCAATTGCAACTTTTGAAAGAGTAATTTAGCCCAGCTGTGGTGGAGTGTGTGTAGGAGAGTTGTATGTGAAATAAGCTGTTATGACTTACAGTAATGTACTTTGCTTCCATACCTTGACTAGTCCTGTCAGGTACAAGAGCTCTGTTTTTGAAAGAATGTTTCAGACAGAATAGACTAACCCAGGTAAGCTTATTGCTGAGCCAAAGATTGAGAGTGCATTATAGGGGGAGAAAGAGAGAAGTTCGGGGGTGAGGGAGGGAAATCAAAGTGCTGTTTTACTGTGGTGTCACTGATGGTAATTACTGAGGGGATCAAAGAAGTAGAAGGTCTCAGCCAGCTCTTGACATAGCTTATGTTTTTTGTCTACTGCATTGTTTCTGTGATATTCTTATGAAATTATTTGGGTGGACATAGACTTCAGAGCATCATTAGAGCTTTCAAGCTGCTTGTTTCATAAACAGCCCTTGTGAAACTGCTGAACTAACTTCCTTTTGTTCCAAAATATAGTTAAAATAGAAAGAATCATCAATAAATCATATGTAATAACTGTAACTTTTCTTTATAGCACAGGTAGCTAAAGCTTTAGTTTATGCTTTGGGGAGAAAGTTTGTGTGGTGGCAATTTCCACAGTCAACCTTGCAAGATTTACCTTTAGCTTACTTCTTGAAATCAAATGTGCAGAGAAAAACCCGAGTTGCCAATTGTACACTCAACGTGTACATTCTACATTAGAGCCACTAGTACTCTATTTATGATTATTTCATGCCAAAAAATATTTTAACTATAGCCTATGATATCTGCGGCTCACTTCTATTTTTCTTAAGACCTTCTTTATTCTGTTGCTGTCTGTACCTGTGTATCCTTTAGCCTGTACTACTTTGTCAAGTTTCAGATTTTTGAAGCACAAATCTGAGTTAGGTCTGTCATCCCCTAACATAGTTCTGTTTTGAATGTAGGCTAAGTATATGATGATAACAACAGTTATCAAGATTTGATAAAAGTGTTCATCCTGATGCATCGACGGTTTTGACAAACACTCATTAAATGATCCTGAAAATAAACTTTAGGCTTGGATAACTGAACTTGATTTTATGCTACTGCAGTATCATCCTACCAGGATGATCTTGTGCATGATCCTGTGTTTTCTGTCTCTCTAGTTTCTATTTAGTTTTGATCATTACAGTCTTTGGGTTTGTATTTTAGCAGTGCTCAAAGTTTCAGTTGAACATTTAAGTGTGTAGCGGGAGCTGAGGTCATAAAAGTCTGCAGAACAAACACTCTGTTAACTAATGTCTAATTTGAGAAGTACCTTCTTGGTTAATGGCAAGTGAAATAAGTTTGAATGATGCTGTTTCATTTTACCAGAAGTCTGAATGGTCCCTTTTCTCTGCAGCTTTACGTTAAGAAAGTGACAGAAGTACTATTGCCAACCCTGAACTAGTAATACAGTGCTATAGCAGCTCTTTGCAAGCCTTAATGAAGCTCAGGCATGTTCACAACAGTCCGACTGAAGTCCCAAGACTGCATTTACAGTACTTATGCAATACACATTGTTAAGAGGAAGATTTTGCTTCAGTTCATTGACAATCCTTCTGTTGCAGGGGGACTGCATTGCAGTAGGGCCTTCTTGCTGGCAATGGAGGAAATTCACTATTTCCAAACATGGCCTGTGGATGTGTTTTGTACAATCCATGAGATATTTAAAAACAAACTTTACCATAATGAGGTGATAGAAAATGACAGGTATATAGCTGGTATAGTTCTATTGCTGAATGTCAACTCAGAACTGTAGTATTTATATCACTGGAGAATATGGCACTGATATGCTAAGGCCCTGAGTTGCAGTGAACATTAAATGTGTGATAGTGCAACAGTGTTCTCTACAGTTACACAAGGCAGTAGGAAATAAAATTTGGGTCAGCTTTTCCTGTCAATTACACCAGTGTTTCTGGACTAACTTTATTGTCTTACATGTGCCTTAAGCCAGGGTACTTGTTACTATGGCCAAGTCTGAATTCTCAGAGGTTACGATATCCAGGTTCCTAGTCTGCCCCTCTGTTAGGGTTACTGCTGTGATAACAGAGCAGGCTGAAAGCATCATCTCTGTATCTGAGCTTCTCTGATCCCATTTAGCATATTAACTCACACTGTCATTGAAAGCGCATACCTCTGTAGAATATGAAAAAGCATGTTCTAATTTGCAGACTTGGGTTAATGCAACAATAAAGAGCTAGGATCAGTAATATCTTACATGACTACATATATTTACTCTGTGGATGTGAGTCAGCCTTCGGAATAGAACTTGTCCTCTATTCTACAAGCTGCGCAAATTTTGTTGCTATACAAAGCAATGTTACAGAAGAATGGGATTTGATAGAGGTCTAAACATCATTGCAAAAAAAAAAAAAAAGAGAGAAGATGAATACTGGCAAACAGTACAAACAGGTGAAAAAGATTGAGAACAAAAAGGTACCTTAGCTGACTGAAAAAAATAGCGCTTGGAATAATGGTGCAAATGAAATGAGAGAGGAAGAAGGACTGGTAAACAATTACATGTGATTATTGTTGAGCTGGGCAGTTTTACTTTCTCAGCACACAGATACATAATGATATGGGAGTACTGCTTTAGTATGTTCTATCTACAAAGCACTAAATGTTGAAATGATATATGTATCTTCTAGGCAAATATTCTAAAATGGTAGTAGTGCAACCAAATAGCATCATGATGCACTCTAGTAAGGATCATTGACATACTAATCCCATGCATGAATTGCGACAATAAAATAATTTGCCTGAACTAGAGATTGTCAATTAAAAGAACAAAAAATATTATAGAACTTCCAGGTTCTAGAAATTGTTCTGGGTTTCCACTGAAAAGAAGCAAATTCCTCCCCCCCGCCCCTAATTGCCAAATAATACCTAGTTTTCTCATTAAGAATAAGTAACAGAATGGGGGAAAAAGCATTCCAATTTTGTAATGGTTTCACTTATAAGAATTTCAGCATTATAAACTCTAAGTATTTCTTTCTGATCCTTTTCTTTCTGAAATTTACAGTTTGTGAAATGGATGCAAATACTGGTTATTGCTATTGTTTTATTTCTTTCTAGATACTGATGTGTTTAGCTTTCACATTTTAGTGAATATTGCTGTGCAATTCAGGTTAGTGACTGGTGAGGGACTTCTTAGGCTCCATCTAATCTGGATTAAATCTTGAATGGTTTATGCATGCAAATGGTGTTTCTATTGCTTGTATAGTCTTTGCTTGACTTGAAGCTTTCCCGAAAGCTTACTTGCATCCTAGTGGTTTTTTTGGTTGGTTTTAATATGATTTATTTGTGAGCTTATTTTGCAAGAGTTTAATTACATTTCATGTCCTCAATTTACCTGATGTTATGTGTAGTGAATTCATACAGTTTTGTCTCTTATTTCTGACTTAAGGATTTTTTTCTTTTAGTTTTGCTAATCACAAAGAGCGCTTTGACTTGATTCTGCCCCCTCACAGTCTTAAGGAGCAAGACTGGTATTTCAAGCTTCCTGCCTGTGTTGGTTGCCTTGTAAGCCTGCAGCAACACCAGATTTTCTGCACGAGGTTGTGAGCTGTGCTATCCTGAGACTTGCTTCTGTTTCCAGTAGTCACATGAAGGTTTATGTGTTGAAACTGAACTTTCCTTGTTACGGTCCTACCTATGTTCCAGAAGGAATATACAGATTACCATGCATAGTGTGTTTCTGTGTACTTGCTGGAGTTGCAGTTTCAGTGCTATTTTGCAAACTTTGTAAGCAAAAGATCAATCCCTTATAAAAGCCTTACTATAAAATAATGATACATTATTAATTGGCTTTGAGTAAGTGGATTTCAGAGTACTTATGTAGTGGGCAATTTACTCTTAAGAAATTTGTTTTAACTATGTAAAATTTGAAAAAACTTTAGGCGGATTCCAATCCCCACTCAAAGTCAAAATAGAGTAGATGCTATTGAAGCTTTTTTGTTGATAATTTCCACATTAAGTTTAATTGGTTTTTATATAATACAGATTTAAAAGATAAATCTCATACTACTAAATAAAATCTTAAAAACTCAAAGCTGGGGAGGAGAGGATGTACTCCGATGGACTCTGCTCCACCTGGGCTGCTTGATGTCCTGAAACCTAGGACTAAGCAGTGTTCACAGATTTTTATGGTGAGTTTGATGCAATCAAGATAAATTGTTTTGTGTTTTTTTGTTTTTACATCCAGAAATTTTGGGGTCCCTGAACGTGCCCTCACAATTTACATAGTGATTAATCTGGGCTAATGTAGCTTCATGACATAGAAATTGGTATTTTCAACCATCTATAGCTATGAAAATAAATATATGGGAGCCCCAGGATCATGTGGTTCCTTTGTGATGAGGCTGTATCTGTTGTAAATCAGGCTTTATCTATAGTTGCTTTGAAGGCTATTGAAGGCCTCATTTCTTGAAATGTTGCAACTGCATACATAACAACCACCTGCTGAACATTCTCATTCAATTAATATAACAGCCATCATTATTGTTTTCTCCATCTTGTGTTCAGAAGCAGCATGCAGTCAGAATATTCCACACAAGCTTTTTTAAAAGTAGCCATATATAACTCATTCTTCATAAATATAGCTTGCATTAGACCACAAATGCAAGCTTTTAAAGTTCAAAGAATAAATAAACATTTTGATGAAGCAAATTTAGCATAACTTTAACTTTTTATGTTAATGATCAAAAAGAATTCCTAAAGATTTCATAATATTTTATAAATATACAGTAGAAAACCAGCATCTCAATTATCAAAACAGTGATTATTTGCCCCTTTTCTTCCAGACCTGACCTCAAAACTCAAGTTAGTATCTGTTCCTGAATGCAACTCAAAAAAGAGTCTGTAGGTTGGGAGGCAATACCGTTTTCGGGAGGGCTTTTAAGAAAACAAAAACACATAAGTCGTGAACCCCTCATGCAATAGCAAAATGCCCTGCAGTATTTTTTTCAGCCAGCAGTGTGCTAAATACAGAATTTAATTACATCTTTGGCAGTCGCAGTCACTTAATTTGAAATACCAACCTCCCCAAAGGCTTCTAGGAATGATATTTCTTTGGGCTTCTGTAGTTTTTTTGTTCTTCACTCAGAGTGGAGAGGGTATTCTATAAATGATTTTCTTTTTAACTCGTTAATATTTTCATTCATAGAAAATATGTTAATTTGAACTATGTTTTAAACAAAAAAATATAAATAATAGCACTTGTCTTTTGAAAGTTATAATTTCAGTATCTGTAGGACTGACAGAATTGCCCTTATATTTTGCCAATAAAGTGCATAAATGAAAACTGTGAATGAATAAGAAGATAGATAAATGGAGGACTAAGAAGAAAACCTGACTTGCAGTATGAGAAATGATCAGTCAGAAAAGATTAAAAAAATCTGTACTGTTTAGTATGTTTTACAAATATGTAATATAGGGAACATTACACTGATACAGGACAGACAGACATCTGTTCATTTATATACTGAAAATGCATAAAAAGAAAAAGGCAGTTGTAATTTTTACATAATTTCTTTCAAACTTAAGTATAATGCTCTAAAATATGAACTGTTTTGATTGTTTTTTTTGAATGGTAAAATTTGTAAAAACACTATAAAAGTACCAGAACAAGATGGAGAGTAAGTAAAGTAATTCTTACAGGCTATTGCGTTTTTCCAGCTAACAGACTTTTTTTTTCCCCCAAAACTTATCTGCCTTTATGCATAGTCTACATAATGCAGAAATTTGTATTTTTGTCTCTTAATTTATTCTAACCTTCCCATTATTTAGTCTGCCCTTGCAACACTTCTGAGAAATTACTAAACCCTGTGAAGCACAGACTAGACTCCCAGATCAGGTTATTTTTACATCAACTGTCTTTATTAGACAACCCCATTAGAACCTTGCCGGTGACAAAGGAGGGAAACATAATGCCATCAGCACCCTTATAATGCTACACTCTCCAAAAGTTACTGGCATTAGTAAACTCATCTTACTGCCAAAACCTTTTAAAACAGTCTACAAGCTAATTACATTGACTTATAGAACTATTTGTACTAAGCAATTCATTTTACCTTACGTACTGACGAACAAATTCTACCTTACGTTTAAGCTGACTGCATTGCTGAGATACCACCCTGAGCTAATTTTCTATCTATTTTTGTGTCCCTTAAGGATCTCATTAACACAGTAGAGCAGTCTCTATCAAATATTCATACCCTATAGTAAACTGAAGTAATATCCTCCTCTTCATTGGAGTTTGATGCGGACACATGTTCACAGCTGGCATTACTTGCACAGATCCACAAATTCAACTTTTACCAGTTGGAGCTCTGCTTCATAATATTTTACATGTTGCTATTGTTTTCTAAACTTTTGACATGCAAAGATTCTGCTTTATAAAAATGAGCATCTTCCCAAACTGCAGCATGTGATTACATGCATTTGTATATCTTTTCTGCACTTTCTCTTCAGTAGGTTTTTTCCTGTTCCAAGAGCTTTGTGGAAATATGTCATCTTATTTCATGTATAACTCGGGTGCATTCATCAGTGATATGGAAACCCGTGATCTTCTGAGAGGTCCAGAAATGTGTAAATGAAGTGGTTATAAGAAATAATGCAAAATAACCATGCCTGGAACTTGAGTAGAAGACAGTACCTATCTATTTATGGACAGTAAAAGTGTGTGGAATTCAGTTATGTACTTGTATTGGGTTTGCATGGCAAGATTTTGGGGGGGGGGGGGGGGGGGGTGCTACAGGGGTGGCTTCTGAGAGAAGCTGCTAGAAGCTTACCCTGTGTTTGATAAAGCTAATGCCAGCTAGCTCCAAGATGGACCCACCACTGGCTAAGGCCAAACCAATCAGTAACAGTGGTAGTGCTTTAGTGATAACATATTTAAGAAAGGGGAGAAAAAAAAAAAACAAACCCAAAACCTGTGCAACTGCAGCTGGAGAGAGGAGTGAGAATGTGAGAGGAACAACTCTGCAGACACCAAGGTCAGTGAAGAAGGAAGGGGAGAAGGTGCTCCAGGTGCTGGAGCAGAGATTCCGCTGCAGCCTGTGGTGAAGCCGATGGTGAGGCAGGCTGACTCCTGCAGCCCATGGAGGTTAATGGTGGAGCAGATATCCACCTGCAGCCCCTGGAGGACTCCACACCAGAGCAGATGGATGCCTGAAGGAGGCTGTGACCCCATGGGAAGCCCGCGCTGGAGCAGACTCCTGGCAGGACCTGTGGCCCTGTGGAGAGAGGAGCCCAGGCTGGAGCAGGTTTGCTGGCAGGACCTGTGACCCCATGGGGGACCCACGCTGGAGCAGTCTGTTCCTGAAGGACTGCACCCCATGGGAGGGACCCACGCTGGAGCAATTTGTGAGGAACTGCAGCCCATGGGAAGGACTCGCGATGGAGCAGTTCATGGAGGACTGTCTCCCGTGGGAGGGACCCCACACTGGAGCAGGGGAAGAGTGTGAGGAGTTCTCCCCCTGAGAAGGAAGGAGCAGCAGAGATAATGTGTGATGAACTGACCGTAACCCCCATTCCCTGTCCCCCTGTGCCACTCCAGTGGAGGAGGTAGAGAAATAGGGGGTGAAGTTGAGCCCGGGAAGAAGGGAGGGGTGGGGGGAAGGTGTTTTAAGATTTAGTTTTTATTTCTCATTACCTTTCTTTGATTTGATTGTTAATAAATTAAGCTAATTTCCCCAAGTTGAGTCTGCTTTGCCTCTGATGGTAATTGGTGAGTGATCTCCCTGTCCTTATCTCGACCCATGAGCTTTTTGTTGTATTTTCTCTCCCTTGTCCTGTTTAGGAGGGGGAGTGATAGAGTGGCTTTGGTGAGCACCTGGCATCCAGCCAGGGTCAACCCACCACAGTATTTGACAATGTTTCAGACTACAATTTCAGGAGCAGGCTCTTTGAAGTAAATGTATCTGATTCTCATTTGCATTTTTTTATATAAAGGTGCCATAATGCAAATAAGTTGAGATGGCCTACTTACATGTTTGAAGTGTGTATTCCTGTATATTGCTGAATAAGATCCTGACTCAGCAGTTCATTGACTTCAAAGCCCTTCTTTTGAATCACTCTGAGTTTTTTCAGCTTCTGTACTGTTTTCAACCTGACCTGTCAGATATTCTTTTTTGTCTGACCACCAATTGTTAATAAGAACAGGCTTGGGGTTTTTCTTTTTTGCTTTCTCTTATGTGTTGGAGTCTGATGTTACTTCATTATTTTATGCCAAGTTCATTGGTAAAGTTAATTGAAAAAGGTATCTTTTAGAGAAGGAGTAGCAAAACACAGATTAATATGAATCATTGCTTCCACAGGACTTTTTCTGTAGGGCACTGTAAGTGGATTCTGAAACACGGAAAAAAATTACTTGTGATAAAATTTATCTATCAATTATGCAATGGCTTTGTGCCTTAACTATAATGACAACAAAATCAAATCACAGGTGGTGCCCTCAAATAATATAGTAATAAAAATTCTTCCACTAAAGTCATTAGTGCTGTTGGATGAGAATATCATCTCTCTAGTGTCTCCTAATATTGAGGCAGTATAGTCAGACATAGATGGTAGGTTGTTTTGAGGGCTTCTACATGATGTGATGACTGTGGTTGTCAAAATGGATTTTAAGGCTGTCAAAGAACTCCTGGTGTACAGAAAAATCTTTTATTGGAATTAAAGAAAACACTTATTAATTGTATATGCTGATTGTACATGACTTACAACATACCTCCTAGAAGAGTTTGTTTTACACTAAAAAATAAGATTTTAATTTTACCATGTTATTTAAGCTAATAAAGAGAATACCATAGTTTAAGCAGTCACCCTGCTGTAAAGCATTCCATTTGAGCGACAGTCACTTCTGAATAAGTTCCGTTTCTGAAGTGCTCCTCTTTGTTTTATCTGTTCCTATTGGTTAGGTTTTATAGCTCTTTCTTACCATTAAAATTATACCATTTGAGACTGTTATTTATGTCTGTTACGCCAAATGCACAAAGCAGGCCTGGAGTTGACATTTTGCCCCCATTTCATTTCAGTAAAATGGCTGTGAACTTGAAGTGTGTTCTTCCAGGGAGAGTATCCCAATGTTAGAGAAGGCTCAGTGCTTTCTGAAGGGGTCACACTGTAGCTTTTTTCCTGGCGTGTATGTGAAGAGAGGTGATGCCACCTCCAACGCGTTATCTGTTGTGTCTTCTATCTTTTTGGGTGCAACACACTCTGCTATTTCTGGAATTCTTTCGGGGCGATTCAAAGATGTTATATAAAAGATTCCTGCAGAAAGGTGTCTTTTTGTTGTTCACTTTTTTTCCGGTGGATAAGGTGGTAAAGCCCTAGTTCATGGCAAACTTTGAGTTTAATGTGGAATTTTCCAGCTCTTTGACAAGAGGTGGAATAAAACTTTGTAGGAAGTTGGACCTTTTTTGCTATTGCACTGTTAGAGTGAACCCCTGAAAACAGTGAAAGGGATGGCTGAAAACAGTCTGAAATGAAAAAAAGGAATGTAACATTGTTTCCTCAAGTGTAAGACATTTATTGGATTATGCTGTACAAGTTGCTAAAATAGGCAAAAGAAGAAATATTCAGGAAATACTCATTTTGGAAAAAGCAGCTGTGAGAGGACATAGACTCTCTAAATATATTGTTGGCAATATGGTAGTGTTGAACAAGTAATACTGAACACGTTAAGCTTTGTTTACCTGCATGTAGCAATGTAAACTGCCATGCAACAAAACTATTCTGCAACGTGATGTATCTTACTGGAATGTTACCTGGAAGCAAACTCTTTAATTCCAGTCTAATGTTTCCTGTGAAGTAAAATATGGAAATTTGTATGTAGTTCACATGTCTGTCTCCATTAAAAAAAAATGGAAAACAAACAAAAAGATGAAAATGCAGTAGTAGTCAGTCACACTGCATAAATTCCCCCTTCTTACTGTGCTGTTCTATAAAATAACTTAATGTACCTCATGAGATTTCATGAAAAGTCTAACCCTTTTTCATTCAAACTGTCGCTTCACAAAATTAGCCATTGCAGAAGCAGCAAGTATTGCTGAGTAGCTGTCTTGGAATATGATTTTTTTTTACATGGCAATTGAGGATTTATCAATATTTTTGAGATAGATCACAAAATTAGGTTGTTTAACTCTTAGCAACACTTAAGCATCAGCCAACTTAACAGAGCGATTCAATGGAATTTGTTACAATCAAAATAGTGACTTAAAGATTCAAGAACGGCAAGGGTCACCCGAAATAGAGCAGCATTGCACGCGCAGATGGCATTTAAATCACACACACAGACTGACAAACAGCTCTAAATCAAATTGTACACAGACAGACAAACAGTTCTGAACCAGCGTGCACACACGCACATGGAGGTTAACCTGCAATTAAAATTTGATGTTTCATGAATTGCTCACTTGTATGTGCCACATTCATCAACGGATGGTTGGTGAACCTCGTGAAATTGTCGATGGATGATCTTTCAATCCTCCTGCAGTCTACCCTCAGAGGTGTCCGAGCTTGGGGTGATACTGGGTCACACAGCCTGTTGTGGTCCTGGAGAGCTCAAAAGGTCTTGCTTTTCGTTGCTATTTATAGGATCTTGAGGTGATTGGCTTTGCTCAGTATTTTCTATTCTGGCGTACAATTCAGGCAGCAGATGGCCCAGGTGTGGCCAGAAACTGCCTGATGCCCAAGCCACTGTACTTGTGACCAAGATAACAGCACAATAGGGCTTATCCTGAGATCTCAGAGTAGCCCAGGGAGGGGTGCTGCACCAACAGAGTAGCATGTTAGAATGGTCATTCAAAGCCCTTATTGAAAAACAGGGCCATGAATGTGAATTCCTTCCTTTCTCCTCCATTTTTACCTACTTATATGCACAGATATATAGAGACAAAAAAACCCGTTTCCTTTAGTTCTATGTGTACCGGGGTTCTAGGTGCCCAAGCGATGTGACCTTTGACCACAGGTAACTAGACGCTATGGACCTAGTTATTTGATCTGCTGTCAAGGAATGCTCTATCTGCCTGTACCTGTGATGCCATCCTTTATTCCAGACTCTCGGGACTGATCCTGAGCATGCAGGCCTGTTAGCCGCACCAAATTGCCCACTCCTTGGGCAATAATATAAAATCTGTTTTTTGTAATGAAGGTCTTGAGAATGATTTTAGAAAGTTATGGATTGCAGCAGGAGGTGGGGAAGAGGAAATCCCATTGATCTGGGACCCAAGAGCAGTCATGTGCCGTGAGACCCCAGTCTCGAAATAGGAGATTCCCACTCTCAGGGTCATCTTTCCAAGGCCTTGTGACTGGTGAAAGGAAGAATTTTTGAATCGGATCAGGCTGCTCTGCTAAGGCTGTTGAATTATTGTGTCTGAAAAGGTTAAAGTGAGTAACAACTGCATTCAATGTTCAAGGGGCATTCATTATAGAAAGCTTTGCAACTACGAGCTAACCTCTACCCCGTGGGAGAACTTCTAGCAAGGGATAGGCAGGATCCTCAAATGGAGAACTGCTGGCACTGTCAGAGAGAGAGCAAGACCTGCTTGCATGTTATTGGATATTGCCTTGTGATTCAAGATTCTAGGATGAAGAGATGTAACCAACTATGTGAACTGTTGGCTGGTATGTGGGGTTCTAGAAATTCTGGGTGCTAGTTATGTTAACTAACTTCACGTGTTAGTTTCATAGTTCCTCAATTTAGCTTTGCTAATACTTTACAGATTCTGACTTTTGTCTATTAGATGGTATTTCAGTTAATTGTTGTTAATCATTAATGTAAACCTTTAAGGCAGTTGCAGAATCTCCTGCTGTTTCCCAAAGACTTCCAGTGAAGTCATAAGAAGTTTTAACTGCAGCATGCTGGACACACAGTGGTATACAGATATTTATCTTGGCACATTGTAGCTTAGGTAATAATGAAAACATTTGCCAAACATCTTCTGGAGAAGTAAGTTATAAGGCCCTAGTTGAAGTTGAGAGACCAAACTCCTCTTCTGGGGCTATCTTAAAAGCAGAATAGTATGAATGAGATGTTAATATCCCTTATGTAAGAATATCCCTTGTGTAAGGAGTGCAAGGGCAATGGTAAATGAGTAGATGTGAGCCTTTAGTGTTGTAGGCATGCCGCACATTCCAGTTAACTTCCTCCTTAGCAAGTTTCTTTTAAGAAAGCCATGTTTTCCATTGATATCTTCCTTGTGCGCTTTAACCAACCATAAACTGCATAGGGTGTTTCTTCAGCACATCTTCAGTCTAGCTGTAAAATCTTTATGGAATGATTTTTACAAATAGGTTAAATAGATGCATGAGAAATCCTTGACTGCTTTCTTCAGCCATGTTTTACTCTGGGGGGTAATACCAGAAACTAATCTTGTTATTGCATAAAATGAGCAAGCTAAATAAGATTATGGCTATTGTTCTCCTCTAATTTCAAACCAGGATAGTTGCTAGAAGTACCTCGGTTAGTTAAAGGTGAGTGTAGGAAAAATGTGCTCAACTGTTACCAGAATGGTACAGATAATTTATATCTGAAAGTAAACAGGAAGTTGCAGGACTGGACATGTTCTGTGCTACGGAGATTTTCATTTCATTTTGTGAGAGGCAGAAAAGAAAGATGGATAGATCTCACATTATTTTAAAACACTAGAAATTACTTCCAAATGTGTGACCAGCTGAACAAACAACTGTTGTATTTGAAAAACCGATCTAGATTCCGATTTCAGTTACTGTGATGTGAACTCACAGAAATTGCAGTGACTGTGTTAGAATTGCTCTGGATTGAAAACTGAGTACGAAAACAATGATCTGGCCTGCTGTGTATTTGTAGGGTGTGCTTTTTAAAGGTAAATGTTATTTTGAAAACTTATAGAAAAAATCTTTGTTTATCAGCTGGGTGTTATACACATGAAAATCCTTTACTCCATGGCTAATAGTTTTATTATAATAAATTTTGAATAAGCAGTTCTTGGTTTATACATGGAAAATATTTCTGGAATCCCTGGAGGGGAAGGTGAATCCAACCAATCTACCAACAAGCAAACAAAATGTAGTTTAGTTCATAATTCATAAGAATACAAGATCTTATTCTGTTTCTGTGGCTAATAAATACAGTCAGGAAGTCTTTTTAAAAATGACAGTACTGCAAATGCTACTGTCCTTATGGTGCCAGCTTCCTAAATTTGAATTTGCTGTGTCAAGAATGAGTATGTCTTTTCTGGTTTGAATGCAGATGATATTTGCCAGATATGATCTGAGTTGTCATTATGTTCTTTCAGGTTTATGTTGTGACTCACCTGAACTCTAAAATGTGCTAGCACAGAACTTGAATAAGAGTGATGAGTAAGGAGCATGTATTGTATAAATAGCTGTTTTGAAAATTGTCAGAATGTATTGTATATTATAGTATGTATACCTCACAGAAATTTATGGTGTTGTAGTTTATCTCAAATCATGTGCACTGAGGTTTCTTCAGTTTTTAGGCTTTTCAAATTAAGAGTTTTGACTTTTTAAAAATGAGAGCGATGTTGCACCTCAGGCCAGAACCTTGGCTTGTTTTTGTTTGTTGAAGAGCTTTACATATGTGAATGATAAGATAACTAGCACCAAGAGAATTTAGTTTTTTTCCAAAGGATTAATGAAGTAATTTACATCTGTTCTTATAGTACTTAGATCTCTCTATAACCTATTTGCACTGCACAGTATGCTATATCTGTTCAAAACCCTAGAGCTGAAATGTAACTTGTGGAAACTGTCCAGTTACCTCCTTTGAGTTACCCAGGAAACTAGCTGTAAAAGTGAAAATTAATGTAGGAAGAAAGGTTCATGTGTCATACATAAATCATAACAAGCACTGTGGTATCCATGAAAACTAGGTGCTTTCCAATAAACAGGTACTTTTAAGCTGTGCTTGTCTTGACTTAAGACCAAATTGACAGCATGGACACTAAATGGAGTTGATGTCAGAACATCTTAATCCCAGGTATATACGCAGTATGATAAATAACTTCCCTGTTCTGCTTGGGAGATAGTGTGGTTTGGAAGGAAGGTCAAGTGGGTCAGCACAGTGGTTCCAGCCATGCCGCACAGAGACAGGGTGCTGCAGGGTTCCTTCTGTTTCTACTCAGGTACTCAAGGTCTTCCTTAGGGTCTCTTCTGGGTCTCTCCTAGAGTTACTTCTGACCACATCAGTTATAGGATTAGTTAGAAAATACTAAATTCTGACTTGTTCATTTTGTTACTCCTATAAATCTGACTCTACACCTTCAGATTGGAGACCTGAGACCTAACTGATGGAGACGGTTGTAATGTTGATAAAATTAACAGGTAACACATCTGTACTGAGGACAAAAAAAAAAAAAAAAAAAAAAATAACAACCACCAAACAAACTAACCAACTAACAAAACACCCAGACTGAGAACTGAGGCAGCATAAATAAATTCCTATATCTGGCTAATTTCTTGCTTATTCACAATGTCTACTTCCTTATTTCCTGCATTGTTCTATACATGGCTAAATCCAAAACACTTTATAAGGGCACAGAATTCATATTTCTGAATAAGCAGTGGAGCCATTTTCAGAATGCAGTTTTCTGTTTTATGGTGAATTATGAGGTGCCTACCTGAGAAAATGGCTTTTATTTCTATCACAAATCAATATTTGTGTAAATATACAGAGGATAATGCTCTGCCCTGTTTCAAAGTTTATCTGAACAAAGGTCAGGTAATCAGAGCTGGCATAGTTCTGTTGTAGGTTCTGCCTGTTCCTCAGCAAGAGGAACACTCTGTTATTTCATATCATATAGTCCTTTTAATAAACTGTAAAATAGCTAAATGTATTTTTTCTTCCTACCAGCTGTCGTGTGTTTCAAGACTTTTTTTTTTTATTATTAGAATCTTTTTCCTCATTTCAGCCTTAATTTACTCCTATCTGATTTACACAATCTGGTCTTGATTTGATGTACTTTATCTTACACAGTTCCTCCCTGCTCCACAGATTTTCTTCCATGTATTTCATACTGTCACTTCACTTCCCTAGACCAAGTATAATCTTTTTGCTTTTTCACTTAAGATCATTTCTCTTTCTTCTAATTACCCTTGTTGTCCTCTGCAGCTCATCTGTCTTTATTACTTTTTGAAGAAGCATTCACAGTTCATGTTGCTGAAATACTTTTAAATACCCTGAAATTAATTTTTTATTTTTTTATTTTATTTTTTTAAGATTTCTGAAGAAGTATGTTTGCAAAAGGGATTTTTGCTAATAAAAGTATAAATATACTACTATGGGTCAGGGAAAACTTTTTCTCTTGAGGAAGAGTATCTTAATTCCAAGCAGCCTCAATATCTTCACTGGTACATAAATGTATATTTCTTAAAGCCAGAAGACAGGACTAGCGTGGTCATCTTAGTCTGAACACTGTTAGAAGCTCATTAGGGGATTTCAACATCAAGTCCCTATGTTATATTTGAGATCTAGCATAAAATTTCCTAAAGCATCCTCATAATTTTTTTATTTTAAGATTAGAATTATTTGGAATATCTGTTGCCTTAATTCCAGTAATTATGATATCTCATGGTGTTTATTAAACATACATTGCATGTGTAAAGTAGATGTAGCTGCACAACAAAACAGAAAATGTCATGTAGCTTGACAGCATGATTCACTCAAGAGTGCACAGCTTTACCTGAAGCTGGAAGATGTGCTCTGGTCTGAAGATTCCCTACACTAATAATAAGTCATGTACAGAGCAGCTTTGTAGGCCTTCCACAATATCTTCATTTTAGGCTGGCACGTAGGAGAATAAGAAGTAAGTAGCAGTGGATACAGGCATTTCTTAATGGATGCAATAAGTATGAGTCATTGCATAGAAAATATAGACAGGCAGGATCAATTCTACAATAACTTACTTGGGGAGATCTAATCATTGCTTGGTTTGGAAGTGCGTTGCTGCAGTAACGGTTGCGAAATAGCTATATTACTGCACCACAGCATGTGAGAAGAAACCCATTCCTCTAACACTGAAAGAGATAGGGATGGTTTGATTACTTGGATGCATGAAGATATGAGGCTATAAAAATATTTGACTGATAACAAGAAAATACAGTTTGCATATGATTATATGTGCAATGTGAGAATTTATGTTACAACTGGAGCAGCACCCACAGTATCAGAATTTATACTGGACTAATCTGTAGTATTTAGTCATTCTCTGTCCTGTTAACACCCCAAATCAATGGGAAGTTTTGTCTGTCTAGGGAAAAAACCCTACAGCTTTGTCTCACATGTCATAATGCTGTTTTTCAGTATGCTCTGTTTAAAACATATATGGAAAAACTTCTTTTGCTTTGAGATTTCATTTCAGAAGGATACAGTCAGAAGTGCATTTTGTACTGGGGTTGCTGTCAGGCCACTTTTAAAGATGGGCCGCTGCCCCTGGGATTACATCCTCACATTACTGTGCTTGGGAGAATGCTGGAGCTGTACCCAGATTATCAGTAGTGTGCATTGTACTGAGAAATCCTAAGTCAGCATCTTGGTAGTGTGGATCAGTGTTTTGAATCAAAATTAGTCTATATCTAATTCAGCTGCAGATTCCTTTGGCGTTTTTGCCTCTGCTGAAATGAAGACATTTTTTGTTGGTTTTGTTTGGTTGTTATGTTTTGTTTGTGTGTTGTTTTTTTTTTTCATTTGCTGTTTTGTTTTAGTCTTTGTGTTTAGGAGGTATAAAACAGTAGTGATTTTTTTTCTGCTTCTTCCCTAATTTCCCCCTAAATCTACTTATTGCAATGTACCTTATAAGCACCTCATTTGCAGAGAAGATGATGTAGGAAAATCATGTGCAATGTAGATAAAACATTTAAAAGAAAAGCAAATATTTAGTTATGATTCATTCAAATTTGAATCTAACTCTGCCTAGATGTTTACTGGTTGAATTTAGATTTATATGCTCTATAAATGAAATAAGTATTTTGCCCCTCCCCGCCCAATATTTAATACTCTTATAATTTCATTCTCAAGCTCAATTAAGCAGAAACAGGAAACAGATTATTATGTGACTTAAATACTCATAAAAAGTTTTTCTTACTAGAAACTTCTTTCCAACAACAGTTCCTATTACTTTCCATCTCTATTATTACTTAACAGTATTTCTTCCTATTTGAGATAGTAATATGGTTAGTGCTGTATTATTACATGAACTTTTTATTCAGGTTTCCTTATACTTAAGAGTATTCTTTTGCGAAATACTATTTACAAAAAAATTGCAGATCCACTGTAGTGCTTTCAAATGAAAACAGTTGGTAGTTAATGGCTCTGTAACACTTGAAACACCCCTTCCCCCCCATTTAATTACTTCTAAGGCACTGCTAAATCCATTAGTGAATGCACTGATGGGTATGCAGGAGGAATGGCAGTATTTTTTAAAAAAATTTGCAGTTGAAATTAAAACTATTTTTTTCTTATTCAGTACAAAGTTGGATGGGGAAAAGCATAAATTTTTCTTAAGCATAGATGTATTTCTTAATGAGCTCATGAAACAAAGTTTAAGTCGGAGTACATTGTCCTGTAAATCTGAGAGATCCAAATGGACAGTGACAGCTTTTCCTGAAAAACAGCAACAAAAAAAGTGTATTTTTTTCGGATGTTGTCCTTATTGTCAAATTTACAATGAGAAAGAATAATTAAACTCAGTAGGATTAATGTTCTAATTAAATTAGGGCAAGAAATTCTGTTATCCCATGACACTTCCATGAGATGCCTCTTATTCTCATGTAGTTTTTAATAAAAAAAAAAAAAAGCCTAAAAAAAATGCACTGAAGGAAACTTAAAGACCCCATAGTTTGAGAGGTTCAAATGAGATGGGGGAGAGTGCAGATTACATCCTAGCAAGGGGGTTATGGAATGAGTTCCTCTAACCCACCGTGTTTTTATTTTTATACTGAATGTATGACAACTAGGAGGATTGGTAAGACAGGCAGTTTGTAATAGAGGAATGAACACAGGTGTGAATATCAGCAGTGAAGAACTCTTACTATGTCATATTTTGGTACCAAACAAATTTGGATAGACACTTTCCAGTCTTACAGTTTGAAAACACAACTGGTCTGAAGGAACAAATAATGTAAAAAGTAATGCAGAAAATACATAGATAGCAGAGGTTACATCTATGGCACATTTACTTGTTAATTGCATGCTTTGCTTGATTTTTATAGGTTTGAAAATGTTTATCAAACATTCCCATATGTATGTGACATGAAAGGCACTGGTTTTTGTAGGAAAACAACTGTGATGTGAAGGCTGGCATCATTAGCACATGGGAGAAGATATCTATGATTGCCTGGAAGAACTGTTTAATTATTTTGCTGAATTTCTTCCTTGCTCAACTGAGATGGCAATAATACCTTCTTCCACCCACCTTACATACCTAAAATATATATTTTTTTTTTTCTGTAAGATGAGGGGAAAAAGTGAATGTTTTCCTTAATCCTTTTTTCTTAACTAGTTGCTGTTCACTGAACTGTAAGATTCCACACAGTAACTGAAATGTAGTGGAACAAGTCCAGATCCTGGTATAAGTATAATGACAGCAAGAACAGAACTATATACTAAGCTTGTGAGATATCTTACTAATAGGTGTAGTCTACTCATGCAAGTGAAGTATCTCAGGAATATAACATTGAGGAAAGATACAAACTGTTCAGTATATCAGTTACATCAGCAGTGATACAGATGGGACTTGAATAGGACTGATGCATTTTCTAGTTTTCATACTGAATAGCTATCAGAAATAACGTATCTGAGTCTGTCTTTTGAAATGAAGGCAATAAAAAGTCTGCCTAAATTTCGGGAACAATGTATTTCATTTAGGACAATACAGCAGCGCAGGGTTAATACTTTTACTCTCCAGGGTATCGTCATAAAAAAAATACACTCATTTGCTTAGGCACAGAGTCTCTAAAGCAGTGCTAGTGGGAGAAGATAGGGTAGTTTCATCAGTGCATCTTGAATGTTACTTTTACCATCTTCCATTTAACCTTTTCCATGATATCTTTTATGTTTGTTCCTATAACACTGTCCTGGTTTCGGCTGGGATAGAGCTGATTTTCTTCCTAGTAGCTGGCATAGTGCTGTGTTTTGGATGTGGTATGAGAATAATGCTGATAACACACTGATTTTTTAGTTGTTGCTAAGTACTGTTTGTACTAGTCAAGGACTTTCCAGCTTCCCATGCTCTGCCAGGTGCACAAGAAGCTGGGAGGGAGCACAGCCAGGACAGCTGACCCAGACTGCCCAAAGGGCTATGCCATACCGTATGACGTCATGCTCAGCATATAAACTGAGGGGAGCTGTCTGGGGGGAAGCGATCACTGCTTGGGGACAGGCTGGGCATCAGTCAGCGGGTGGTGAGCAATTGCATTGTGCATCGCTTGGTTTGTATAGTCTTTTATCATCATTATTATTATTATTTTTCTCTTCCTTTGCTGTCCTATTAAACTGTCTTTATCTCAACCCACAGGTTTTACTTTTTTTTTTTTCCCCCCCGATTCTCTTCCCCATCCCACTGGGCAAGGGGGAGGGTGAGTGAGTGGCAGTGTGGTGCTTAGTTGCCAGCTGGGGTTAAACCATGACGAGCACCACTCCCTCAAGTGACATCAAGACCATGGTTACTGTTAAGACCATCTAAGAAATTAGAACTGTGACTTATAAAAACATGGGTCACTACTGTAGAAAAATTCCTCCAAGTCAGTTTCCAAGAGCTATGTTTGGAACAACTTTTCAGTTCTGGATCCCAAACAAGAACTGAGCTTGCCATGCACTTTGCCTAGTCTTCCCTGCCATACTTCTCAGTGCTTGGAAACGGTTGGGTTCTTTGGGAAGGTGGCAGTCGGAGTTCTACTTGTTCTGTTTCCGGCATAGAATATTATTACTGCTGCAATTTCACTACGACTAACTGTAGCAACAACAGCCAGACCTTCCTCCCTACCATCTGCATCTTCCTATGCAGAAACAAGACAAAAAGGGAAGAAAGACAGCAGTGTGAGAGCATTTGTGAGCTGTACCTAACAATTACTGCTTGTGAAAGCCTCCAGCTGTGAGGGTATTTGTGGTCTGTGGTGCATTTTTCACCATGTTTTATCAGCACTTTTCCATTCATAATTACAAGTTATCCCAAATGCTGTTTCAAAGTGCAATTGCTGGTTATTTAGAGTGAGTATGAGCATTTGGATTTAAAATACTAAAAATCTCTTCCCATTCAGAACTTTGTGCTAGGAATTTCAGAATTATCCAGGACAGTGACAGTGAATTCCTCTTCTTCAGCAGATTTGCCTCAACACAGTCCTACAGAATCTTCAGAATTACTGGCTTGCCTGAAATGTTCTTTTACATCTGTAGTGCTCAGGTTTTTAACCTAAGAAGTGAGATGTTTTATGCAGCTGTTGTTTTGTTAGTAAACCCACTGTCCTGAACCTTCAGGAATAACATCTCCTAATCACATAAAATCCTCTGCAGCCTGATGGAAGAGTACATCAAAGTTGACGGTGATGCAACACATGTAATTCCTTTAGTCTTGCCCCTGCTCCAGGAAAGTGAAAGTAGTTTTGTTGTCTATAAGGAAACCAGGAAGACAAGCATATAGTTTATATGCTATAGTGCCATCTAGAGACCCCAGCAGATTGGAAAGTATGTAGACACCTAACTTAGATTGCCTCTACCTCTGGAATGTTGAAATCTATCACTTGATAATTCCTATTCTATAGCACACTCTATTCCCTTTAGGAGTAATCACCAGCATATGACTTCCCGTAGATTAAAGGGGGGGGGGGGGGGGGGGGCAGGGGGGAAGGCAGCACGAAATTATAATTTTCCTTCTCTTTTACTAGGTGCTCTGAACTTAATTTAGTAAATCATTCTTCCTGGACATGCAAGTCTCCCCAAACTATCATAAGCTCTAATTATTGCCATCTATTATTCCTATGTTTTCACTGAAATTTCCTTTTCTACAGTTGTTATAGTTGCACTGTACATATAGCTGCAAGATTATGGTGCTTATCTCTCTCTATGGACCATGCAATTGCCACTTACTGCATTTACTTTCAAGGAGACATCCATGAGTGATATAGCCACCTATCTCCAGAGTCTGCATACTTTGTCATTAAGAATCCCATGATTTGCAATGTAATAATGAAGTCACTCTGTGTAATACACCTCATTATTACATACATGTTTTTATCCCTACAAAATGGCTCAATGTTATTTGTTAGTGTACTAACCTGAGAATACCAGAGTGTATTAAAGTGATGGGAAGAAGATAATAATAATAATGATTATCCCTTTGATTATAGTATTCTGTCAGACATTAGGAATTTTGTAGGAGAGGGACTATCCTTTGGAAAAGACTAGCCAAGTACTTAACTTCTGTGTATACAGATGTATTGTAGAAGACCCAGAAAGCACTTTAACAATACTTACAGTTTTCCTCTGGTACAACTCCCAGGATTTTAATGTAGTTTTTCCAATTTTGTCTGAAGAACTAAAAAAGGAAGAAAGGTCTTTGAGGTGTATAAATCATGGGAGCGTATAATACAGTAATGAACCTATAGTATGAGAAAGTGGTGATATTCCCTTCACTGTTGTCTGATTATCTTTGCATAACTACATAGTCTATAACAAAATTATTTTCTTGGGAGAGCTGTTAGAGACAAAAAATGCAACAGAAGGTCAGAAGCTCAGCTGTTTATAACCTGAGCAACTGTAACATCAATTTTAGCTGCTGAAGATTATTTCAATTTGTACATATTGGTGAAAAATACTAACTTCTCTTTCCCTTTAAATTATGTCACATGAAACCTTCATCCACAGTGATTCTTTCAGTCCACTGAGAAATTGTTCCGCAATTGAATTCAACAGTCTTGCCACAAACCACAGTAAATAGATTTCCCCCCACCCCATATATTCCTATGCAGTCAGTATGATCCTTACCTGCAGTACTTGTTGAGGTTTATTTAACACTTATGATGTTATTTAATGTTTGTAAAGCAGTCTATACATGAAAGACATATAACTGCAACACAGTAGTACCTGCTATTATTAGCTACCACTACCTATTGTGTATTATACACTTTATTTGGTTTTGGACTTTTTCTAAAATCCCTTTTATTCTTAATATTGAAGTATTTTTCAATAATCTGTCCTGTGTCCTCTTTCAAAATATATTTTGTGTCATTATTGTAACTGCTTAAAGAATCACCTGTACATACTCTATGGAGATTTGTTCACCTAAGTTATTTGTGGTGTACAGCGTTTTGTCAGGTAAGACATCTCTGGAGGGAAGATAAATGTCACTGATTTTTCAAAAGAAAAAGCTCAGGAAAGAAGTCTACTCATACTATACTGATTTTAGTAACACAGCATGAAAGATATTTTTACATTAAAATAGGATTGTAGTCTTCTATCCCTGTGCAAGTAATTGATTTAATAATACCAAGTTGTTCTTAGAACAATTCAATTTTAAAGTTGAATGTAAATAAGGTCCCAATAAAAGGAAATGTCTATTTGTTCAGATAATGGTAGTATGTATTATAAATAACCTGACTTCTTCTGAACCCAGCTATTGTAAATAAACTGGATTTATTTACTTTCCTTAGAGGAAAAGGGCTGTATAAATAGCCCTTAAAAATGCTCACCATTTAGACTTTATCTTAGGAGTCATGCTAATACTTTATTTTAAATAGTGCTAATTATGTCACTTCATTTAATCCATTGAAAAACAGATTTCCCTAGGTGCTTCATGACTGCTTTAGTGTTAATTGCATCTCTGTCACTAGACCATTGAAAATAAAGACTATGTTGCAGCGGGTGTCACAGAAAATATTTTAAAGCAACTAGTTCTTCAGTAAATATTGTAATATTTAATTGGATTTGGCCATTAAATTATCAGCAATAAATTTTAACTGAGATCCTAAAAGCATATGTTACTAGTAACAACTAAGGCTGAGTTCTGTCTTGCATTACTTGTATAGCTTCATTGTATACACATTATCTCTGTTTTTCTCAGTTCTATTATTTTTATAACAGTCAATGTATTATTGATAGGGATCAGCTTTGATTTGTATTGTTAGGAGAACTGGTCTTTTGTATTCAGTAAATTGGGTAGATACATTTTTGAGTACAGTGTTGAGGCTTGACTATTACCAGATGCTCCAATTACTTATAGGAAGTGGTATGCTGGGTCTTCAGCTCTTGCTTTCTGTGGATAATGGAGAAGCAAAGATGGTATTAAGCTACTTCTGTGCTTAGCCTGTCCCAGGCCATTCGGTGTGCCAGCTGGGGTGTCCGGAGGCTGTTCCAGCAGGTAGGCTTGCACAACGATATGTGAACAATGATATCTACTGTTGAAACTGTCTAAGTGATGTTAGTGTCTAAGGAGGAAGTGTGAGCTGTGCACTGACAATGAACATGTGCACAATAGAGGATTCTTATGCTCAGCGTCAATCCATACACACAAACATCCACTGTATCTTGGTAGCTTTGTGCTTGGGCCAATGTAAAGCTACTCTAACCGACAGTCTGACACTTTGAGTTTGTAATCGTGAACTTTATTAAAACCTTTCTATATCAAGAAGGTTTAGGAATTTTGTTTTAAAGCAAAAACAAACAATCAAAAAACAAAGTAACACTTAATTTATAACTCTTGAGATCTTAATCTAGGGTAGCATACCTGGGTATTTCTAAATTAATGCTTCACTACATTCCTGAGTCAGATCTGTAGAGTACCAGTGGATTAACTAGTCGTATTAATAGACACAGATATACTGTTGTTGTAGGTAATTTGGTCAGCCTTGCATCTGATCCTCTGTTATTTTGTCTTGTATGACCAAGTTCAATTCTACTAAGTGGTACAAGTATGAGTTGGCAGCATTTATACTCACTGAGTTCTGATATTAATGGCTTGGAAGGTATAAGGAAATGGAGAAGGAGACTTAATGTCTCTCCTAATCTTCCTTTGCTCTCTACTCTGTTCTTTGTAATGCCCTTCTCTTCTTTTTATCTCTTTTGATAGTCATGTGCATGCACAGAAAATTGCACTCCAGCATCATATGAAATGATGTGAAACATTAAAAAGTTAATAGAGAATAACTTCATGCTCATGACGGTGACAGCAAATGTGACACATAGCAATACTGTATTGTAACAGATGTAAAACAAAACGAACAAAACCCACGACCGCCCAAAAACCTTCTTTGCTAGTGACCTCACTGACTATAGGATTAAATCCAATGATTGTTAGACATGAGGAATCTTTTTGTAAAACACAATTTTACAACAAACTACTGACAAATAGAGCTGGTAGTAATTGGATACATATTTATTCAGATTTCACTGTAAACACCTCATATATTTCCCAGTTTACTTTTGTCAGCAAATTTTATCCTACTCGGACTCTTTGAACCAAAAACTGCTAATCAACATGATTTTAGTTTCAGAAAATTTAACTAATGTTACTTTTAGTTTATGGCCAGGAATGCCTTGTCAGGAAAGTGAAATGTCGAAGAGGTTCAGTCAACTCAAATTTGACTTGGCTGTTTTAAAATTACATGTGCAATTGTTTATCAAATTGTGGTTTCTCAGGCAACCTATTCAAGCCTTTCTTGTAGCTTCTAATATTTTTTTGTACTATGAAATATAATTTTATAGCTATTTACATGCTATTCTCAGTGGAACACTTTACTTCCAATAGACCCCTTACCAAATTTGTAGAATAAATGTCATTAAAGGCACAGCTTTTTGCCTGACACCTGACACGCCCAAAATGTTGTATTTCCATGGATTAGAACTATATTTATATGAACTCTAAAGTATATCATTTTTATAAAATTGAAGTTAATTTACAGTCTCACAAATGTTTTTCTTCAAACCACAGGCAAAGTCATTGGATATGTTCTTTAAACAAATCTTCCATGGGCTAGAGAAGTAAAGCTCTACTCTTTGTTCTATCTATGAATCTAAATGTAAAAGTAGTTTGACACTTAACATGCTCAAAAGCACCTGAGAATTGATAGTCACGTATGGAATATATGCATACAGAAGATGGCTGGAAATGCCAGTATGTTCAGAGATAAATATAATGCAAGCTCTAATTTGGAGAAATGATTCTTAAAGGAGTCTGCTGGGAAACATGCAGATGTGGCTAAAATAAGCCAGAGGCATGTAGATCATGTATCATGTAGATATCCATATTCTAGCTGTGCAACACCATTTAAGTCACACAGCAGTTTGTGCTTTGTCTCTCAGGTCAGTCTTTAAAAAAAAAAAAAAACCCAAAAAAAACCCCAAAAAACAAAAAAAAGCCAAAAAAACCACCCCAAACAAACAAAAGGCCAAAACATGCCACTTAATTTCTCTACCAGTTTTGTTATTTTGTGGCTTGTCTTCAGGTCTGAAGAGACTAGTGAGAGAAAGGACAAAGATTTGGAGATTTGGTGCAGTTCAGATGATTTATATAAGGTACTCAGACTAAATTACTCAGCTTTTTCCTTTACCCATAGCTCCCCCATTCTTCTCTGTTCTTTCTTTGCTGGTGCCTATGCATGCTATATATTTCAAAAGTAGCATAAATAGCCTGTAATACATCTGGCAAACTAGTTAGTTCCTGTACGTTGATGAACTATTAAAATGATGAAGTCCCCACTATATGTTTCTAACATTAATGAGGGAAAGAGGAGTAACTGGGTGACTTGTTACATTGCTGGTCACAGTCTCATCAAAGTTGTTTTTTGGTTTTTACTGTTTCTGGATAGAATTATACATTTAATGTCTTGAGTATTGTGTCTTTATCTTTTACAGCTAGCATTCTGGTTTACTTGCCAAATTCATTGTAGGGATCATCATAACATTTCACTTTAAGATATACAGGCATGACTTTAGATATTTTCAAAAATACACTCCCAACATTTTAAATAGGGTGCTTCCATTTGCTCCTCTCGATCTGATTTTGCTTTCAACTTGCTTGATAAATTTCAACTGTTACTTTCTACTGCAGTATACAGGTAGAGTTTCATGTTGGGCATAGCAAAAAAAGAAAAAGCAATAAAGTTAGAAATGTGCATTACATTATGTTAGAATATAATTAAAAGTATGACTGACACATTTGCAATGTTCTCTAGAGAATTTTCTGAACACTTCCTGTTTATTTAATCACTTAGACGTCTGCAAATCTCAACACGGAAGTTTTTACAACAATTTTTTCTGAAGTGATCTAATTTTGCTCCTTTTAAAGAAAGCTGGGAAGTGTAAAAGCTACGCTGTTTAGCATGTCACAATATTCTCCAACAGTACAGAAACAATCTGTCATACAGACTGTCAATATTCCCAGCTCTGAAGGAACATATTATACATTCCCCATATTTGTGACTTTATTGATCTTTTGTCATTCCCACAGAGTGAAACTGATATTCTCTAACAAAATGTAATTTGCTGGAATAAACAAGCAGTCAAGTGCTGATGAAAAGAATTCTAGGAAACAGCCACTCCATCTACAAATGAGTTACTTAGGCCGATTCTGCTTAGTTGTCTGCTTTGTATGCACTTTCTGATGCTCACAGTCCTTATTAGCACTGTGCCTTTTAATTAAAAATAACTACATTTTCACTTATTAGCCTCGATGTTCCCAAGCTCATTAATTGGAATTTTCCAAAGTTCTGATAGGAATTAGTCATCTAACTTCTACTGAATTTTAATGATATTTCGATACATGCTTGCAGCCATAAAATATTTCCTAAAAGAGACTGTGATCTGTTGTAGCTGTTTGTATGTGTCAAGTGTGCAAGTTCTTTGTGCTGCTCAGGGATGAACTGCATTAAGGAAACTGGATTTTCAGAGCTGATAGTGGGCCATTAGTCCAAAGAATTAGTAAATTACTGGTTTGTAGGAAAATTGAGGTATTTATTTTAATAACTGAGACTGCATGCCTTTGACCTGTGCCTAACAGCCTTATGAGAAACAAGCAAAACCCACGCTGGTTGTTTTATATTACCAAGCTGGCACAGATCATACAAAATGTTTTCTTTGTATCAATCTTTGCAGTACTAAACTGTCCTGTGAACTTTTTTGATATTAACTTGTATCCATGCGTGCTGAAAAGAGAAGGCCAGCACATTATGTAGCATCCTGATTTGCCCCTTCTGCATGCAGCTCTCTGAACAGGAGGGAGTGGCCAGCCTGAGTCCTGGACAAAGTCTGGGTTTGTTTTTTGTTTTTTTTACCATAATTCATACATAATTTTAATTTTGTTCCTGGAATAGGTCTTGTACAAACTACCCTGAAAGAGTACCTATTCTGACAGTGTCTAGCTGTTTATTACTGTGCTTTTTCAGAGTGATTAACAGGAATATTGCAGATGCAGCAAAAATGTTTTGCCTGACATGTGACAAAAGTTAGTTATGATTGTTCCGCATTAGGAACAAGCTTGTTCCTGGCAAACTTGTTCTGCTGATGAGATGTCATGGGAGTGAGAAATAGAAAACAGTAAGGAGAGGCTTACCTGTTTCTTCTCCTGAAAGAAGCTGTGCTGGTTTTGGCTGGGACAGAGTTAATTTTCTTCATAGCAGCTAGTATGGGGCTATGTTTGGGATTTGTACTGATAACAGTGTTGATAATACAGGGATGTTTTAGTTACTGCTGAGCAGTGCTTGCACAGAGTCAAGGCCTTTGCTGCTTCTCACTCCACCCCACCAGTGAAGAGGCTGGGGGTGCACAAGAAGCTGGGAGGGGACACAGCTGGGACAGCTGACCCCAACTGACCAAAGGGTTGTTCCACACAATATGACATCATGCTCACCATATAAAGCTGGGGGAAGAAGAATGAAGGGGGAACATTTGGAGCGATGGCATTTTGTCTTTCCAAGTAACCGTTACATGTGACGGAGCCCCGCTTTCCTGGAGATGGCTGAACACCTGCCTGCTGGTGTGATGTAGTGAATGAATTCCTTGTTTTGCTTTGCTTGCATGCGCAGCTTTTGCTTTACCTATTAAACTGTCTTTATCTCAACCCACGAGTTTTCTCACTTTTACCCTTCTGATTCCCTCCCCTATCCCATTGTGGGGGGAGCAAGCGAGCAGCTGTATGCTGTTGAGCTGCCTGTTGTGTTAAACCACAACAGAAGTAAAAATGGAAGATTGCTGGTATGTCTTAAAAGTGATACAGCTAAGATA
Organism: Nipponia nippon; assembly: GCF_047370975.1. Classification (NCBI taxonomy): domain Eukaryota; kingdom Metazoa; phylum Chordata; class Aves; order Pelecaniformes; family Threskiornithidae; genus Nipponia; species Nipponia nippon. The sequence goes on along the minus strand of NW_028262369.1, from coordinate 46,672,082 downwards.
GTATTATAAAGCTGAAGAAAAGAGAAGCACTAGTGAAAATGTTTGTTTGTTTTCCTGCTATAATCTGAAGACCCAAATTTTAAAGACTGTTTTAAAAAAGTAGAGAAAAAATAAAATATTTTGATGCCCATATTCATTAAGGGTTTTAGGAATTTAAATAAAATTAAAATACATTGTCTTTCATGGAAATAATCCCACTATTTTCTGTAAAACACTACAGTGTGTTAACTCCTCTTAGTTTATTTATGTGAAGAATATTGTGCAAGTTTTCCATTTGCTCTGAACACAAAACGCAAACAAATATAAGAGAACAACATAAACGTAACTATATTTTTGGTCCTTTTGGGCCTTCTAATTAATAGTATTACTGTATTTTATTTCATCATTACTTTTATTTAAGTCCTTTTCAGGCTTCTTCAGCATTATTAGATTCCTTTGTTTGACTTTTTTTTTACAATATATTTGTATTGCTTTTTTGTCATTTAACATGAAACACCTTGAATTTTTAGAAATGGCAAACAACTGGTTTCTCTGCTAGATTTTTTTTTTCTTGGTTCTCCTCCATATCTAACAACATTCTTGTCTCTCTTAAAGATGTTTAGTGTCCAACAGCAGAAATACGACTCTTAAGCCTCATCTGTTTGTAACTGCTACAAAGCCCACTGTAATTGATTATAATGTGTTTGCGTTCATGTTAGTTACTCTTTAATCTAAGACTAAAGAAACCCCAGTTTTGCACAGGCAAATTCAAGATTCAATCTAATCAATGAATGCACAAGCCCACTGTTGTTTTCGTTTATTACTGTTAGAGGTATCTGCAACATTAGAAGAAATCTTACCATCTTATTTTCTTTCCCTATAATTGCTGAGGGTAGAGTGGACCTCAGGAGGTCATCTAGTCTCCGTATGTCACTTGTTCAAGCCTAGCCTCTAGCCATCTCTTCCTTTTTGCATCCTGTAGCCATTGCTCTTGCCTCCATAAGGCCTCCGTGAAGATATTTAAGACTAAATCTAGGATCCATTTATATCTGATGTCTTTGACACAACTCCCTTGTAAACACAAAGGATCATGGTGGAGAAGAATGCAAAACATTGACCTGTTGCATGCGCCTTCCTAAACTGAAAATTCATGAGATTATATTCTCCCATATAAAGTAAAAAGGAAGTAGGAATTTCTGTATTTTTTCTATTATCTTCATTTTTCAGTTAATATTTATGAAAAATGCAGCCTTAGTACAAAGTACGCTTGCAAACAGGGATACGGTGTGTTTCCCCAGGAAAAAAGTGTGTTTGGGATAGGCAATGGAATGAGCCTGTGTTCATTTCTTATAGCTAAGTGCACTGATTTAGAAGCAGGACACAAAACCCTGACTATAAAGAACTGATTATTTTGTAGGGACAAGTGCTATGAAACATTTTTGACATAATCTTAAATGTTTAGATGCTGTCTTACTTCACCGTATATACCTGTTACGTTTAATTTCGTACAGTTAGGGCAAACAGGTATTCCTTTAGGCTTCTCTGGGACCACAGATATCAATTGGAACATAAAGGAAATTGAACAGTCACTGCTTATTTTTATTATGCTGCCTATTCCCACATTTCCGTTGGTAATATTTACTTATTGTTACAAAGCAGATTGTGAGTTTTGCTGGTATATTTCTGCAGATTTCTCTATTTGATATGTGCGTTAAGCAATATCACTTTCAATAAACAAACATGTATACTTCAGGCAAACTGCAGCAAGAAGAGAAAAATCAGCTATGACTTGATTAGATTTTGTTTTAAGCTAAAAGCTGAAATTTGATTGAGTCACAGCAGGGCCAACTTGAAGAATCACAGCATGCAAGGAAAACATAAGGATTTGATCAGATTTTTAAATGAGCGTTATTCAGAGGTTAAAGGAGCTTTCATGATAAACAAAAAAACCCCACTCTCCCCCAAAAACCCAGAAATAATCTGTGGGTATTTACTGTAAGGCCTACCGTCATTCTCTGGGCCAAGTGTAGCTTGTCCAGCCATAAATATTGTCCTCAGTGAGCTCTGAATTAAATGTGCAACAGTACCACTATGGTGTCCTGTCTGTTTCTATGTTTTCAGTCGTCTTGTCTTTGCTTTAGTGGTGCATGTTAGAATCCAGTCCTATTGCAAGTTGAACTAACATATATTACTGATGTATTTACTCAGATACGAAGATAAAAATGAAAAAAAAAAATTAAAAAATTAAACTCTAAAGCAAATTTAAAATCATTGTGGATCTTGTAAATAATAAGAATTCCAGGAAAGAGGACAACCGTTCTAACAGACTCAGCAAATGAAGGCACCAATTTGCCATGCTGATTGCACTGTGAAATTAAGTAAAACACACAAAAAAATCATACCCAAAAATCATATTGCCAAGTCAGGGAAATGCAGTTGAATTTTTCAGCGTAAAGGGAGGAAATCTACCACAGTGACTGCTTAATTACATCCTTGGTGGTCTTTTAAGATTATGATTCTAATTTTGAAGTAATTAAAAGATGATGAAGAGATTATGTTTTTTTTAAAAAAAAACATAGACTTTCAGTAAAGCTAAACTTGAGAAAATTGTGGCTCTACTCAAGTGGAGTTTTCTTTTGACTTTTATGAAGCCATGAGTTCATATCTAATTCTTTTTAAGAGGGGCTCTACAAATGTTCTCATGTAATCTCTTTTCCCAAGCTTGTTTTTTGTCCATGCCCCAGATGTATAGAAGTGTAGAGAGAGCAGTCAGAATGAGAGTCCATAGTCTGACATAAGGATGTAGAGCAAGTATTCAATAGGAAGTGCCTGACAGGAAATACTTGAGAATGAAGAGAGATGGAATTTTCCATCACTACCTTGTTCAGTAAGGGACAGGGCTCAGTAAAAACTGCCTGGTCTTTATATCGTTGCAAGTTGTCTTGACCAGAGAGATGTTGACACAGTGAAGGATTTTTTGATAGTATGGTACAAGCTCATTAAATGCTTTGCAAGAATTACACACATCAGTACATTAGCCATAGAGTTCTGTAACTTTTTTTTTTGTGACAAGTACAGATCCTAACTTATAATTTTTGTCGCTTTGTACAAAATCTCTTGATTAGGTTCTTCAGCCATCCGCTGTAGGACAACAATGTAGGAAAATGTAAGGAGAAAGAGCAGGGTGTTGGTTTTGGCATTTTTATGAATTGCAAACATGTGTTTGACTTCAAAGTGGTCAGAAGTCATCTTTTGCAAAGTTAATTAAAAAAAAAAAAAAATGCTCCCTAATGAGTAAGACACAAACCGTTAAAGCATTAAATTAAATTTGTATACTTTGTCACAGTTGGCATTCTCCATACAAGAAGGTTAAGAGGAGCTTGTAGCTGGGAAGATCCTGAATGATCTGTCAGCCTGAGAGAATAGTTCATATGTTGCCACTTTTGCTGTTCCTGGGTGCAACACCACTAAACATAGATAAATTAAGTAATTTACATTCAGAGTAGTTGGAGTTCAGTCCAAGGTAGTCAACTAAACCCTTTCTTCCTGTGGGAAGACAGAGGGTACCTTTAGAGCACAATCCATACTAGAATTGTGATAGCATTGCTTAAGCATAGGGACTTACTGGAAATTTCATCAAAAGAGGCTTTTTCTGTTTTGACCTGAGAGAAGGAGTACTCTTGCCAAAAACCTACCCAGCTAATGTGAACAGAAAAGGAAAAGTTTGTTCAAATATATTAAGCAACAATATCAAAACCTGACTTCTGTGGAAAAAAGTCCCCGTGCAGTACTTTACCCTGAACCTCCAGTTTGGGAGCAAAGGGATCTGATTGATTTCATAATAATACAGCTTTGCACGTAATAGGTCCTAATATCAGCAACAGTCTCAAAGTCTGTTGACACTTTACATAATCCTGGATATTATTCTTTATTGACACTCCTTTTTGCAGGTCAATGTTATATCTAATATTTTTGGTAAAATACTTTTTTCAGTAGTTCTGTGCTTTCCGCATGAGCTATTATCTGTTCAGAGCTTAATCTGTTTTTCTTGGAATGCAAAAAAAAGAGACTGAAAATTCATGCTTGTCTTATCAGTACAGTTTTACAGCCACAGGAAGGACTAAGTCTCCTTAATAAAACTTCTGTTAGTTAATGATTGAAATGGCAGTTGCTAAAAAGTCTGCAGATAATTTGATTGTATGAGAATGGCTGCTATCTGTGGGAGCATGCTGTGTGATATTTAAAAAAAAAAAAAAGGGAAAAAAGAAAAAAGGAAAAGAGAACACGAGGCAGAGAGTAAACAAGAAATTTGTGACCAGATATGCCTTAATGTGCATCAAGTTTGCCCCCTATGGAAATTTTGAATGCAAGTGAATAGAAAAGGTTTTAAATATTGGAGACTCTAAGACAATAGATGTTTCTGTACTTTATATTAGAATAAGCATTATCAGCATTAGCACAAGGATTTCTTTAAGTGGCTGAATGGTTTCAAATCCTGCATGCAATAGAGGCACCAAAAGCTGTATGCATTTGACGTATACGTATTACAGGAATTACATTGTTTCAAGTAGTATTAGTCAGAAAAATGGGAACAATGCACTGGTGAATCAGAGTTGCTTGTTCTCTTCATGTACATACACAGATTTGTGTCCAGGCAACTGAGGCACCAATCTAGACATAATTCATTTATGCATAGATTCCTGTTCAGCAAAAGTTTTAAATATCTGAGCAGTCCTGCTGAAGCTTTTTTTTTTTTTTTTTGACCATAAAGTGATTGATGCTCAATGTAGTCACTTGGGTATAGTTGTTTATAGTTTGTCATTTTTCAATTTGGAACATAAAGTAGCCCATACACTGGAGTTGTTTACCTGTTTGCCTAAGTTATTTGCTTACTATGGTTTACTTTTTTTGCCTAAGTCAGAGTTATATTTACTTTTTCAAAATGTTATTTTTTAGCTTTGTTAATACTGATTTGTAGGATATTATTTTTAATGAATCCTAGATTTCAAAGCATTCTTAAGTGTATGCTTAATGGCGAATCTTTTGAAATTCTTCATAGACATGTGGGACATTGGATATCCTTTTCAGAATTTGCATTGCAATCATGATATTAGAAATCTGAGTCTAGTTTTTTAATTGTCAAATAAGGCATATAATTTGCATTCTCTGCGACTGAAAAAACCTCCGCTCAAAAAGCTTGCATGATAATTTTCTTCACACTATAAAAACAGCTTCTAACCTATGATTGTGCACCTTACAATGAGAAAGATTTAATTATTAAAATCTGATTAAATGCACTCTTATTACAGATTTTATAAAAGAATGCCATAAAAAAAATCTTTGAATAGAAAAGATTTAGGTAAACCATTTTATCATCTATTGTCAAGCTTTTAATGTTTCCTTTTGTTATCTGACTCAAAGAAATTTTCTGTTCTGATTTTCTCTTTGTGAACTTCATAAGCCTTACTAAATGTTGGGTCACCAGAGATGGAACCTTTAATTCATTTTCCTGCACTTTGAAATAAGAAGGTGAATGCTTTTTTTTTTACTTGTAATATAAGTAATGATGAAGAGATAGATATGAATCCCAGAATCTGCTGGACTGTCTTTCATCAGTATTTACATTTTACCTTCAAAATAAGAAAAAAATCCTGAGGTGTTTTTAAGAAATGCCTGCTGCCTATTGCATGGCTGAGCTGTCTTGTGGTACATCATATAAATGTACATGAAATGACGTTTGGGAAAAGTGGGTGATTGAACTGTGAAAGTTACTGAGAAAATCTATAGTAATTACCTCTAACTTGCATTTTGTGCCAGGATATCAAAAAAGTAGTGTCTTGTTTCATTTGTAACTTAAGCATTAACTGCTTTCATCCTAAAAAGAAAAAAATATTGTGACTTTGACATTATTTTGACAATTCAAAATGTAATTGTAGTCTTGAAATAGCATTTAAAAAGGTAGAAATAGGAATTTTTTAGTAATAGTAAAACAATATTTTTAATTCATAGGTGAAAATGCCTAAAGGCCTCTAGTTTCTATGAACAGACGTAAACAGAAAACCATAATTTAAAATTATTATTTCCTGATTAGATCCAACACAATAATGAGAGTGCCCTGGTTTCATGCTTGTTTAGCATTTCATCAACCACAAGAATAAATTTATCGCATGATCTGCTGCAGAGACAGAAACCTATCCTTTAGTGAACTGGTGATATTGTCTTTTGAGAAGGAGAGATGAAATCTATTGGTTGTCCTACAGTGAAACCACTTTAAAAGGATCTGAGAACATAGAAGTAATGTAAACAATGCAGTTTTCCAGCAAAATTTTAGATGCATGAGTAGTTCTTATTTATGTGACTAGTTCGGCTGACTGCATTAATATTACCGACGTGGAATAGGGTTCTTTTAAAGAATCTTAACTGAAGTAGTAAAACCTTATTCCATTGAAATCAAAACATGAATTCTTTTCTGCTTTTTTTTAATTATTACGTGAGTTATACTTTTGTTATAGTTCAATGTGTTCCAGTCCTTTCAAAAACCAGTGTTAACCACTTTTTCCATTGATAACTTGGGTTTCAAATCAGTACTTGAATGAACATATCTATTGGGTCCAGCTGAGCATCACATCAGTGTGACAGAAATTCACCAGAGTCAATGGAAATTTGGTTACCTAGGCCTAGAAGAATGAGTACCCCAGAACAACTTGGCTGAGTAAGGAAACAGGAGGTCTCAACAGGAAGTGTGAATAGGGATATTCTTCATAACAAATATGTTTAGCAAAATTACAAGTGTGTAATATCCGAAGGCTTCTCTGCATGGAGCCCTTGAATTTTTTAAGGGGGAAAATGTACAAAACATCATTTATCTGTATTCGTAGACATGGAAACTGGAAATGAAAAAACCTCTGTTTTTATAACTCATAAAAAACTTTTCATAATTTTATCCTTAACTGGTGGACAATCCAGTGTAAAACTCCTTATTTTTATTAGTACAATTAAGCTGTTAATTTCTCCAATAATTAAAGTGAAGGCTAAGGAAAGACGAGAATCATTTTACGTGGGCGGACAGATGAGATGGTGTTTAAGGTGCCAAGGTGTAAAGTAATTTAAAAAGTTTTGAGCTGAAAACATCTTGGTTTGTTCTGAATATACAAGGTGAGCTTTTTGGTCTGGCAAAATGAGCAACACCATTTAATACCCAACTCTGTACCAATGTCAAGGTATCATTTAAATGAGTACAACCCAATTTTGAGATCAGGAATGTTGAGCAGGAAATAGCAGTTTATATTATATCATTCTCTCTCATGTCCACAGTCCTGGTTCCCGACAAATAAGATGCCCTGCAGATTAGACAATCTTTGCAGTTATGCTAAGCTGTACCTGATTGTGACAGCCCCCAACAAGCAGCTGGAGATGTTTATGGAAAAGCAGTCCTCTTAGTCTCTGTTAAGTCTCTGACCTAAAGTCAGAGCTGGGAACCATATGCTGGTTCTATGCAAACTTGGCATTTCTTTGTGCCGGTAATGTCATAACCAGCAGTTTGCAGTGGCTTGACGTGCAGCTTGCATTGTAGGAACTGTGCAGGGAAGGCTGAGTATGTCAGCAGGTCTCACCTTTCATAATGATAAAAGTTGTCTTCATTATGTGAACTTTAGGTGTATGTGAATTCTTAAGCACCTCCTTACATTGTGGAGCACCCTAGATTTGAATGACTTGAGAAAGGATTGAGTGTAGCTCAGGTTTTTACAGGATTGCATGCTTGTTTTGTATTCTCTAATCCAGATGTGTCTATTTTTATTATCTAAGATTTTTAAATTAGAGAAAGAAGAAAAAAAAAAAACCTCTGTCTAAAGGAAATCAGGAAATCACTTTTTAGACAGCTTGGTACTATGAGCTTTGTCCTTGAGAGCAGCTGAGGCTTTTTAGACTGTAAAGACAAAATTACCTGTAACAGAAAGTATTTTTAAACACTTGTTATTCCAAGGTAGGCAGCTGCTCACTGCATGAGTCCTTCACTCACTGCTGTGCTCAGCAGTTAACTTTCACTACTTAAAGACAGTAGGGCATGGAAGATAACACATATTGTTTTTCTATTATTCTTTACTCTCTACTCAGTATTATCAAAGTGACTGTATTTTGATAGTAAGAAAATGATGTAAAACCAACTGAATGTAGCTGAGTTGATGAAGTTTAATCTCCAAGAAAAAACACTTCATTCTTAGATTAATGTTAATACAAACCACCCAGAAATAAAACTAGGAGGCTGTTATTTGGAACAAGAATGACCACCTATCTGGGTGTTGTGGTTTGACCCCAGCCAGCAGCTAAGCACCACACAGCTCACTCCCCACCCCCCTGTTGGGATGAGCAAGAGAATCAGAAGAGTAAAACTGAGAAAACTCGTGGGTTGAGATAAAGACAGTTTAATAGGCAAAGCAAAAGCCATGCGCACAAGCGAAGCAAAACAAGGAATTCATTCCCTACTTCCCATTGGCAGGCAGGTGTTCAGCCATCTCCAGGAAAGCAGGGCTCCATCACGTGTAATGGTTACTTGGGAAGACAAAATGCCATCACTCCGAACATCCCCCCTTCCTTCTTCTTCCCCCAGCGTTATATACTGAGCATGACATCATATGGTATGGACTAGCCCTCTGGCCAGTCTGGGTCAGCTGTCCTGGCTGCATCGCCTCCCAGCTTCTTGTGCATCTGGCAAACCATGGGAAGCTGAAAAGTCCTTGACTGGTGTAAGCACTACTAGCAACAACAAAAACATCAGTGTGTTATCAACATTATTCTCATCCTAAATCCACAATACAGCACTATACTAGCTACTAAGAAGAAAATCAACTCTATCCCAGCTGAAACTAGGCCACTGGGGTATAAAACAGTTTCCTTTTTTAACTAGAGTATTAAATTCTCTCCTTTTAACATGCTCTTTCAGTTCTATGGAATGCCAGCATATTGTGGTAATAATAACCAGTTCATATTATCTTCAGTAACATTCCTAGTTATAGAATTCTAGTCTGGCAGTCTACTTGAATTTTCTTAACTAACAAAATAAGAGCAAGTTAGAATGCCATCAAAGTAGGAGTTAGTGAGGGAAATTTGGAATACTAAGACTGAAGGAACGGCAAAAAGTATCTCTGGGGTAACAAAAAAAATTAGAAAAATACATAAGTATGTAGTATTTATAAAGTATATTTAAGTTGCTATGCACTCTTATTAAATATTGTGAAACTGTAGAGGTTGGGAGTCTTTTACTTTTTGCTTTCCAAAATCAGAGGATAAAAATGATTGTAAAAAAATTGTCTCAAGGCAGCATTGGTTCCGGCTGATAACCTTGCAACATCTTTCTTGGTATCTTTCAAAATCTGCTCTTGTATCACCTTCAGAAACCTGCTAAAGATTGCTGACTTCTGTGCTCCTCATGAAGCCTAACATTTGATCACCCAGTTATTAGTTTTACCAAAAATATAATTTTTTGTATTTTGTAATGCAAGTCTATTTCCTTAAGGAAACTCAATAGATTTTCAATATATAAAATAATTCTGTAATCAACATGGTATCCCAAAATTTTACATGAACACTCATGTAGTATTCAAATTAAGAAGCATGAAAAATTTTCAAGTAATACACTTGTCAAAATGTTGATGTCATAACTCAGTTTCAGAGAAATGTTTCAGTCGTTTAGACAATCCAGTATAGAAATGTATCATCACTCATAAATAAGGATTTGTAGCATTATTTAGAAAGTTCAATGATCTCTTCAAGAAGTTTGTATGTTTTTTTTAGAGAGCAAGCTATCTTATTTTTTTATAAACTCTTTATTAAAGACAAGGAATAAGCTCTTGAATAAATCAGTGTCTTTTAAAATTTTTATTATACCATCAGCCTGCTTTCTGAGATCCTTTCAAACACTTATGAGGGGATATTATCTCAGTTCTCTTCCAGTTTTAAAAGTAATTTTTTTGATTGAACAGTATAGAGTGTTCTTAAGTAATATGTGTCTATATGATTTCTTAAGAGCAAGCTAAGGTCATGAAGTAACTTATTTGCATTCCATGGTTTCTGTAGTCCTTCGTAGCTCTTGCTTAATTGAGACAGTGAGTGTTAGTTTTTTCCAGTTTTCTTTGTCTCTTCTATGAATATTCAATCAGAAATTAACAGTTTTATAAGTCGCATGGAGTATATTTCCTAGAAGCTCATGGTCACACAAAGAGTTAATATTTAGTCCCACGCAACCTGCTTGAGCAGGAGGGTTGGACAGGATGATGTCCAGAGGTCCCTTCCAACCTCAACTATTCTCTGATTCTGTGATGCTATTTAGTCACAGAATCATAGAATGGTTTGAGTTGGAATGGACCTTAAAGGTCATCTAGTCCAACCCCCCTGCAATGAGCAGGGACATCTTCAACTAGATCAGGTTGCTCAGAGCCCCATCCAACCTGACCTTGAATGTTTCCAGGGATGGGGCATCTACCACCTCTCTGGGCAACCTGCGTCAGTGTTTCACCACCCTCATCGTAGAAAATCTCTTCCTTATGTCTAGTCTGAACCTACTCTCTTTTAGTTTAAAACCATTGCCCCTTGTCCTATTGCTACAGGCCCGGCTAAAAAGCCTGTCCCCATCTTTCTTGTAGTCCCCCTTTAAGTAGTGAAAGGCTGCAATAAGGTCTTCCCAGAGCCTTCTCTTCTCGAGGCTGAACGACCCCAGCTCTTTCAGCCTTTCCTCATAGGAGAGGTGTTCCACCCCTCTGATCATTTTTGTGGCCCTCCTCTTGACCCACTCCAACAGGTCCATGTCTTTCCTGTGCCGAGGACTCCAGAGCTGGATGCAGTACTCCAGGTGGGGTCTCACCAGAGCAGAGTAGAGGGGGTAGCTAAAGAGGCTTTAGGATGATTTCTGGGGTTGCCCTCCTTTCAGACAGGAACCCACACTGGAGAAAGCAGCAGCCGTGTGATAGTGATTCACCAGAGTGCTTGGTCATATGATATATTCTGTTGTAGCAAGTAGTTTCTGTTAGAGCTAAAATAGCTAGTCCTATGCATATATGAGCACAAAGGCTATGTCCTTCTTAGTAAGAGGACACGCAAATTTATTATAATGATAAATCTCTTTAAGCCAGCTTCTCATGATATAAAATTCTCTGTCCCCACAGTATATTCTTCTGCTTCATCAACTTGGTTATCCCAATAAGACTCTGAAGCTTTGAGAGTATGGGCTGTCTGTTTCACACTATGGAACATGTTGGTATGCCTGCAGAAGATGGTATGGCTATAGCCAGAGATAATTATCCCTACCTAAAGGATAACCAGTTCCTTTCAAGTTATTTGAGCTAGATTGTTGACTTCCTCTCCTTTCCTATATCTCCTCCTGTAAATCATAGGATAAGCTGTGATGATTTACAGCATATACCTTCTCAGTAATGATTTACTATCTTTCTCTATAATGATGAGTCTTGATGTCTAAAGAGAAAGGCAGTTAAATACCTGTTTGCTAACATGTTTTCTGTAGTCAGCATTGTCAGCTGAATGTGCTTCACTTTTCTGTGGTCAATTTGTCTTCAGGAAAAAAAAAAAAAAAGCTTAGCCGTGTCCCAGTAAAAAGATTTTTCTTTATATGCCGCTTATAAAATATGACTGTCATTGATAAAGTCAGGAAGCATATTATCAGGTATCAAAGAACAGATTTAAAATGACAAAAAAGACCAAGAGTGTAGATAAGTGATGCTTATCTAGTGCAAGAATTTATAAAAGTCTTGTTTATCTATTGCAGTAATGGGGCTTTTCAAAGCCGCAATCACCATGCATTTTTTTCAGAACGCTGTGGGGTAGAGAGGTGTTCTTTCACTGCTGTCAAACATGCAGTGTTATTACCAAACCTGTTCTTCAATATTTGCTTTTGTATCATGTCTTGTAACACTGAAGTTATGCAGTTCAAGGGTTTTTTTATATTTTTGTTTAGCTCTCCCTTTTCCTGAATTCACTTGGTTAAACCCTCACCTTAAAGGTTTTGTTTTCTTCTCCATCTGATTATTCAGAATGCTCCCACCATATTAAGTGTCCTTTGTTTAGACATTTGTAAGGAGGTTCAACCAAATGAGCTGCTTTTCTTCCTTATAGACACTGGAATAACAAAGTCTCTCATTCATTATTAAGTGTGATTAGATCTGATTCACTTTACAAAAGTTAGACTCTTTTTCCTGACTTGCTTCAGCTGTGAGGCAGGGAAACAGCCATTTGAATTGAAGAAGAAAATGAAATTTGGATATTTTTAAAATTTCATCTTCATTTACTCGTGAATTGTTTACTGGAAGATCTGGTAAATCAGAAAATAAATAATTTTTATTTTTAAAATAATCCCAATGCATGATCAGTCTTCTAGAAGCATGTTCTTGTTTTGCTGGGAAATGTTGCATATTTACAAGAGAACTTGCTTTACCTGGTTACTGTAAGTTGGGATAATTATATTATGCAGTTTGGGGTTTGGTTTTGTTTTTTTAAAGTCTGCGATACTTACAGCCTCAGGTTTGGAACAGTTAAAATACATGTGCCATTATATTTCTTTGTTTCTTTGATACTTAGAAGAATGTAGGTTAAATAGCATTTACATGTTCTTAGCTTTTTATGGCTGGAGTACAAAGGGTGAATAGATGTCTACAAACAGTTGAGCTGGTTAAGAATGAAGTAAGCTTATGAAGTCAACAGAAAAGAAAACACTGAGAATTACTCTTTTTTCATTTACATCTTTTGACTTCTGAGAGACTATGAAATACTTTCTTTACAGAAATAATAAAAATGTTACAGCTTTACCACCTCTAAAGTGGAATACCTGAATTGAAAGTCAGGCCATTTGAATTTTGGAGGTGACAGACTAAATCCTCAGCTGAACAAGTGCTTTGTCCAGTGTGCACAACTTGCTTACTAAATAACTGTAGATTTTTATCTTTTGAAAGAATATATTTTCTGTATTTCTGAGTATAAAAGATAACATTAAAAATTTACCTCCACTTAAATCACTATTTTCCTTGTCGTTGCTGATAAGCAGTACTTTTCTTAATGTAAACAGTGGAAAAGGAACAGATAGCTACTAAACCAGGAAAGCTTCAAACAGGCAACTTGTAATATAAATGTGTTTGGGTTTGGCTAGTAGGAAAATGTTTGTTGTGTTTTCTGATATAAAGTGATTCCTTTTGTGAATAAAATATTATCTGAAGGAAATTGATTAATTCTCAGGTGTAGTAAAGAAATCTGTAGGCTATGGAATTGGAAGCATGAGAAGTTTAAATTTGTGATATGTCCAAGGCAAAAGAAAACACTCCGTGTAAAACCTCTGTATGCTTAGGACTGAAGCTTCCATCCACTCTCAGGTAAAAGAAGGGTAAAAAATTATAGATAGCTGGATGAATGTGCTCTTAATACAGTGCAACAGGCTTCAAAAAAGGAGAGATGTTTCTCAAGGCAAGTTCTTTGTAAAACAACAGTAAAAATATAAGTAAGTAAAAAGCTCTACATACCTTTGAGCTATGAGTGTGGGGTTAGTTGGACAAGGGTGATTTTCAGGTAGTTTAAAATTATAGAAACCTCTGTAAGGCTCTCCCCCATTACACTCAACAATTTTAATTGGTACCTTTAAGTGAGTGGTCTGAGATACTAAGAACCACTATTTTAGCAGTGCAGTAGCCTCCTAACTCCTGATCTTTGAAGCTGGCTTTTAAACTGCTTGCAAAGTTTGTATCATATTCCCATCAATTCTTTTGTGTTTACCAAACACTCTACATATTTTGAAAGAAATTAAATAGAAGCTATGCCTAGATCTAAGTATAAAACAATCCAGTTTGAACAACCTAAACACGATATTCCTCAAAACAGAAGCATTTTGATTTTAGAAACCCGCAGCACTTGATATGGGTGTAAATTAACAAAGACATATGAAATAAATATATGAAAATTAAATAGAACTTTCCTACTTACCAAACTCTAGCAAATAATGTTTCTAAAGGTAATTTCCATGGAAGTGGAAACTAGGTGTTTTGCCCTTTATGATAGCTTTGTGGTGGGTGAAGATAGACTAAAATTTGTTTAGGTTTTTAAATTCTGCATAGCTTAAAGCTGCAGGGTCTACCTATAAGTTGATATTAATGTTTATCATATTCTGAAAAAAAATATAACTGAAGAACTAGTGAAAAACATGAGTCAAAATACTGAATTATGAGCAATGAAAGTAAAGATGATTTTTCCAACTTTTGTCTTTTTTGGTAGTCAGAGTCTTTACAGTCTTTTTTTTTAGGCTTTATTAATACCAATTTAGCTTGATTAATATTTTTGGTAAAGGACATCACTATTGAATATTTTATGCTTACGTAATTTCAATTAAAGAACCAAAACCACCCCCCAAATAAATAGGCACTGTTAAAACAAGTCTTTGAAGTCTAAACATTTCTGAAGTGAAAAATGAGGTGTAAACTGGCCTCCACTTAACCTTCCTCCCTCCCCAAAACCAAGATATCTCAAAACTTTTACAGTGTCAAATACCTCCAGGCTTCTGTCATATATCACAGAAAATAATACATTGAAGAGAGAACCCTCTTCTCACCTTGATCTATAATATAGTTTCTGGTTTTGCAATTCACCTTGAAATAAATGTCTTTTTTTCTTTTCTTTTCTTCATTTTCCTTCTTTTTTTTTTAACCTGTCACTGTCTTTTGTAGACTCATGTCCATATCACATTGTATCACAATTTAACTTACTTAGGGTTTTTTAGTTTCATTAGAGAGGTTAATGTTGACTTTGGGCTAGAAACCAACCATATTCTTTCTCTTAAGGATTTATTTTGGTGGCATGGTGTAACTCTTGTGCACTGCATTTTTCTTGGGTTCACCCTTCTGTCCTCCAGTTTTCAAGAATATCAGCTTTAAAGAACTATCTCTTTTTAGTAAAACTTGTATCAAATATTATTCTGTAGTTGTTCAATAAGTTCATGTTCATCAACTTGTTTTGTTCTACTGTGAATAATTTCATTAATTTTCAGACACCTACATACATTGACATCTAGATGTTTTGTACATAATAACAGATTATATATTTGTTGTTATCCAAATCTCTGTCAATTAATTTAATTATTCAGTGAGGGATAAGTTATGTGATGTTTACAGCTACCTTTGATGGCCAAAAGAGTACAAGAGAGTTTGAAGATACCCAGGAGAAACCATAACTATTCAAGGAGTGTTTTATTGAACTCAGAGACAGAGTGAGTGCTTGTTAAAATAAACAGCTCATTTAAATAATCTTTTCTTATGGTCCTGGTATGGTGTCTTGAGCTGCATTGAGTAAGACTACCTGAACGGTTTGTTACAGTTTTGCTGAATTCTTATGACCAGCTGGCCTGTGGTTCTGCATGATGCCTCCAATTTATGCATGATATTTGTATTGATTATCTCAAATTCTGTACAAAACATCTAACTCTCTTAACAAGAGAGCACCCTATGTGACCATTTCTTCATCTGCAGGAGCTTCCTTCTGACAAAGTGTCTTCTACTACAAAGGGCAGAATTTGTTTTCTATACCAGGAACTACCTCAGGAAGCTGCTAGGATACCCAGGTTCTCGTCTCAGAATGTTATCAACGCATTTAAGGATTCAGGGAGTGCCTATCAGTTGGTTTATGCTTGGCACAGGTTGCCTGGGGGAATCTCTGGGACTAGCCCAAGTTCTTACCTGGAGAACTCCTGTAAAAGTTGCATGCTTTGCTGTGAAGTGGAAATCCCATGCTTTGCTGTGAAATTGCCTTTCCAGGCAATGCTACAGGCTTGGGGAAGAGTGGCTGGAGAGCTGCCTGGTGGAAAAGGACCTGGGGGTGCTGGTCAACGGCTGGCTGCATATGATATACCAGTGTGCCCAGGTGGCCAAGAACGCCAATAGCATCCTGGCTTACATCAGGAATAGTGTGGCCAGCAGGACTAGTGATCATCCCCCTGTACTCAGCACTGGTGAGGCCTCACCTTGAGTACTGTGTTCAGTTTTGGGCCCCTCACTACAAGAAGGACATAGAGGTACTAGAGCGTGTCCAAAGAAGGGCAATGAAGTTGATGAAGGGTCTAGAGCACAAGTCATAGGAGGAGCGGCTGAGGGAGCTGGGGTTGTTTAGTCTGGAGAAGAGGAGGCTGAGGGGAGACCTTCTCACTCTCTACAACTACCTGAAAAGAGGTTGTAGTGAGGTGGGGGTCAGTCTCTTCTCCCTAGTAACAAGCGATAGGACAAGAGGAAGTGGCCTCAAGTTGTGCCAGGGAGGTTTAGGTTGGATACTAGGAAAAACTTCTTCCCTGAAAGGGTAGTTAGGCACTGGAACGGGCTGCCCAGGGAGGTGGTTGAGTCTCCATCCCTGGAGGTATTTAAAAGACTGGTAGATGGGGTGCTTAGAGACATGGTTTAGTGGTGGACTTGGCAGTGCTAGGTTAATGGTTGGACTTGATGATCTTAAAGGTCTTTTCCAACTTTAACGATTCTATGATTCTGTGAAGTCAATTAGGGTTTCAGTCAATCACCTTCTCTCAGGCTCATCCATTGCCTAGCACAGAGACTAGCTGCAGAGTTCCTTGGATCACCCAAGGAATCCAACGTGCTGGATGTACACATAGACATAGCCCTGATACCCAGCTACACTGCAATAGGACAAAGTCAAATTTCATCCTTATATTACAGTTACAACTTAAATTCTGTAGATTGTGCCACAACTTTAATTATAGCTCAGCGAAACACCTCTCCCTTACAGTAAAGCATGTAAATTATTACCTTTCAGATAATTTATATATTAAAAAAAACAACCAAAAAACAGTTTTTAAAAATGTTTCTGACTAGGAACTCCAAAATATTTTCTGCAGTGTTCTGATGATAGATTTATAGTATACATTGTGTTTAATACAGTTGCTATTATATTTGTATTATGGTATGATTCAGTTTAGTTTCCCATTGTGTGGACTGTGCTTTCTGTAAAGGGTTATGATTCGGCCTACTTGCTGACAAGTGTCTAATAAACAAATGGTCACAGCATTTCTCCATAATGAGATGGACTATCAGATTGATATCCTGAAAAGTATTTAAGCCAGACCACAACAGAGTGGTGTCAGTTTTCCAAAAGTCCGTTTAGTTCTTGTGGTTTTGTTTAAATTTTGTTTCAGAGGTTTAATAGTTTGTGGATTATTAGACAAAGAAACTCGCGTGTTCTTTTCTTGTATGTCCAGTACTGCTCCTTAAAAATGCCATTGCATGTCTCAATGGGTGACTGCACCATAATAATTCAGAAAGAGAAGAGGAAGGAACATAGTACAGAGACTAGTAGTGTGCATTCGAAGAAACAGGACGTTGTTTAAGCTTGGATGTCTTGATCAAAGAGCTGTTTAATAACAAGCTTCTGGAGCTTTCTGTGTTACTGTTCATCATTTACACAAGTATCTTGTCCTGGGTGATATTATTTAGGTAAATTTTAATTTCAAACCCTTACTTAAGCTGACAACATAATTTAAAGTAAGTTTTTAAAGAGAGAGTGGACAATCATCTTTTTAGAACTACTTCAGGTTCAGCATTAGAAAAGTATGTGTATTTCTTTGGATGATGTCCTAAGAATTTAACACTTCTCTGTGAAATTCTACTGTGTTCTTTATTTACTAGAATATCCTGATCTAGCTCTGTCATGTTCAAATCTTTATTTTTACCCTATTGTATTAGTACTAGGCAAAATCATTGTATATATGAATTGAAAATGCTAGAAAAAGTGCCTGACTTTACTATAATGTTAATCATGTAATAACTCAAGCAGGTCTCGGCATGAGTAGGGCTAATGGGAAAAGAAGCTGCTGTGTTGTACGGGTTATATAATCTACCTCTAAGATGTTCAACATAATTCTGATTGTAAATAGAGAACATTTCTCAAATAAATCTGCTGGGATCATAAGAAATTTCACATTGCCTATAACAATACATTGGAGAAACTGTCGTAGGATATCAAAACTTTTATATCTCCATGTAAAGCACTTCCTAGGTAATTTCCTAACCTTTGCTCCCACACGTTTGCTGACAGCATTTTCTAGTGCTAGCTCTAGCTACGAGCTAGTACTTTATTAAGCTTTCAAAAAAAAAAAAAAAAAAAAAAAAAGGGCATGAAGAAAAATTGTTTACTGAAGTGTGATATTGTATTTCTGTGTGCTTGGATACGATTCTTCTCTCACATGTATGCAATGTTACCATCTGTCACCATATTTTAAGGAGTGATTAATATCCTTCTCTAACAGAAAGAGCTTTACACTCCTCAACCACACAAAAATGCAGTGATAGGAAAAAACAGTAATGTTTAATGACATGCTACTGTATTTATTTCCCTATAGCTGTTCTAAATGAGAAAAATGATTGTATAGAATACAAATCCTTATTAGGTGTGTCTGCTTATAAGATGTGGGTTTACTCAATGTGAAAAGTGACATTTTAAACTTGATAGTCTGATTTTTTTAATCTAATCTGACTATAAAAAAGAGCTATTATGTATTCCAGGTGAAAACAATTTTACAATTTTCATAAATTACCACAGTTCTCAATAATGCATTGGAAGTTTTAGAAAAAAAATCAAACAAAAATGAACTCAAAAAAGTCTGCAAGCAAAAAAACCACCAAACCAAATAAACAAACAAGCCCAACAAAACCCAGAAACAGAGTAGAGAAAGTAAAAACATTTTGACTTACATTTGTGAAAAGATTTTCTGTTTGCCATTGATTTAAAATTTAATGGTTAAAAAATGGGTAGAATAACCTGAAAGGAAAATGGAACTTTCTTTTTAGTCAAACCAAAACATTTCATATGAATTCAAGACTTTTCAGCACTACAGATGCTTCAGAACAGGCTGTTTAGGTAAACATCTATCACTTTTATAATCAATATCTGTCAGGAACCACGAAATAACAGTTGACTTTAAGCTGTTTCCAGTCTGTGATTCTGTTGAAGTAAATTTCTTTAGTAGATTTTTTTCCCCACTTTCCAAACAAGTACTAATGAAGAATAACAAATAACAGCAAACAAAATTTTTTTGGTAGGCCCATTTTTTTATCTCTTTTTTTTAGTGTTCCACTTCACCCAGTGGCAACGCTCTTCCTAATGCAACCCACATGGCTGTTGGCTTTCGTTTCTGCCAGGGCACATTGCTGGCTGATGTTTAACCTGTTGTCCACCAGGACCCCCAGGTCTTTTTCTGCCAAGCTGCTTTCCAGCTGGTTATACCCCCGCACGTACTAGTGCATAGGGCTATTCCTTGCCTGGTGCTGGACTTTGCATTTTTCTTTGTTGACCTTTATGAGTTCCTCTTTGCCCCTTTCTCCAGATTTCTGAGGTCCCTCTGAATGGCAGCACAACCATCTGGTGTATCAACCTCTCCTCCCAGTTTTGTATCATCTACAAACTTGCCGAGGGTACACTCTGTCCCATTGTGCCGGCCGTTAATGAAGATACTAGATAGTACTGGGCCCAGTATCAACCCCTTGCATACACCACTTGTGACTGACCTACAGCTGGACTTCATACCACTGATCACAACTGTTTGAGCCCAGCAGGTCAGCCATTTTTCAGTCCACATCACTCATATTTGAACCCCAAATCCCAGGGGTTGTGAAGTTGTGATAATGCATTGTATACAGTCCCAAACCTGTAATGTATTTCCACATCACAAGGACCTGTTTATTGTGGCTCTACAGGGATGAGTCCTGCATCTGATAGAGCTGTGTGCTCCAAGGGGTTACAGACACTACATGTACTGTAGTTCCCTTCAGCTGCACCAAGTATTTGAATACTGTAATGCAGTTCTTCCAGCATGAGTCATACGCAGGTTGCAACTACAAGGCTAACGTATATGTTCCACTGGTTTTTACACACTTCATAGAGAATGCTGTATAGTCACTTTTGTAACTGCTTAGATGTGCATCTTCTTTACATGGGGAGGGTGCCTGAAAGAGAAGGCAAATTCAATGTATTTCCTTCACACAGCTGAGTTTGTAGTTGTTTGGATGTGAATCAGAGCATGTAAGAGTTGCTGGGGTTTCAGTTTTATTTTTTCTATCTCTGATTGTAAGCTCATTATGTTAATTAATTACTTCTCTTTTCCTCAGTAATTATTTGTTTCTGTTCCTTTTATGACCCATGAGTCTCATCCACTATTTTTAGTTTCCTATAATATATATATATATATTTATTGTTTTCAATGTGCATACACATTTTGTAATTTTGGTACTGGTCCAAATCCTCAGTTAGGTAAGCCATATGTTCAGTAAAGCAGCTTCAGAGTACAACAGATTGAGAAATCAGAATCTTGAACTAGCGTTCAGCTTACACAGTTGTTGCTGCCTATCCTTCCCTTATTTGGATATGTTGAAGTCCAGGGCACCTGTGGGTACCTGATAAACTGTTCTTCACAGTTCTAAAACTTTAATGTCTTTAGCTAGTAAAATTGGCCACTAAGCCAATAAGCATTTGTTGTTATTTATCCATTGAAGGTTGTTACATGTACATAACCAACTACAGTTATGCGTATCTTGGTGAAGACTAACTCTATGCATTGGAAATCAGTTCCCAAAACAGAAGGGTTTCTGGACTGTTAAAAGTATTTTTCGTATTCTTCTAGATTCTTCAGTGTTCAGAAAAAAATGAAATGAACAAATATTTGTTTCCATATCTGACTAAGAATAGTAATGAGCCAGAGGCCTGTATACTTGAAATGTGGTTAAAATTGATTGATTAAATAGATATTAAACTTCTGAGCAGGTTTCTGGTAATTTGATGTCTGTATTTCAGTAGCTATAAAAACTCAAACTCCAGCCAAGATCTGGTCCCTGACTCTCAGGTTCCACAAAAGCTCAGAGTCAGGATAATACACCCTGCTCTGATTGGCTAAAAATTAAAATAGAAGAAATGAGAAGTAGATGATGGAAGGGAGAAATAAATTCAGAAAGGAAATAGCTGTAACAGCATCCAAGTCTGTGACTCCTGATCAAGCAGCTGTTTGTTAGCATGTGCTTTCTTCCTCATGAAATTGCTTAGTTTTTTCTACCCTTGTAATTCTAATGTGAATGCAGTGATGCTGAAGTATGTCCTGCTTGCCTGTCTCTTGTGAGTAGTCTCATTGCTCCACATTGAGCAGTACGATTCCTCCATTTTGAAATACCCCTTCTGAGTACCATCATGTTTCTAATTTTCATGGGACATGTGATCTTAAGTGGCTCAAACTGGTCAGCCAGTAAACTATGGCTTGTATCAATTAGGCAGAGAGGGATGGCTGCTTCTTTTACATAACTGCTTTTACATAACTGTTGACTGTATTTTAAGGCAGAAATGTTTCTGAGTGATAACGACTTCTGAGGTTTCATGCTTCACGTGGCAATTTGGAAAACTTTCAAAATTATATAAAATGCAGACTGACTCCTGCTCCTCTTTATGTCCATATCAAAACTCCCTGGTAGACAGGAATGAGTTGTTCTGTACAGTTCTTCTGCTGTAGATATTTCAAAGGTAAGTCCAGTGATGTGGGTTACTCTATTACAAGAAAAGGATCAAATTCAATGTTAAATTAAGTTTTAAACTGCTGTTCAAGATATGATAATAGATGCTGTGAGCATTCGCTGGAAAATAACTATTTTATCATTGCATGTCTAATTTTAACTTAATTAGCAGTCTGTCTTGGGTAAAGGCTCTTCAGGAATCATTCCTTAGCATGGGTTATATAAATCACCACTTTTTTTTATTGCATAATTTTCTGTTGTTCTTGTCAAACTTGCTCTGAAAAACTTTTACTGCTGAGGTAATGGCCAATGGTAAGTACTTCTTAAATAGAAAAAGCAGAGAAACTCTTGTGGAGTGCTGAGCAGTTTCAACTTCCTGGGACATCAGGAGCCTTGTTAAATATTTTACTGACTACATAGATGTGGAATAATACCTCTCTTTTTAAAATGCAACCATATTACCTAGAATATGAGTGCCTTGTAAAACAGGGTGCTCACCTTTTGATCTCCCACACTAACGTAGTGCATGGTAGAGAATACTTTGGCACTCCTTGCTGCCAGAGACAGCAGGCGTATTGCAGAGCTCAGTATATGGAGTGCAACTGGGATATAGCTTAGCAGTGCTGACTCCATCCTTTGCAGTTCTCAGAACATGGAACTGAGTGATGGATGTGACACTTTTATTAGACACTCTGGTGGGTCACTGTCCAACAGCATAAGGGAGAGACGAGAAGTCTTATCTATCATCTGGTCTTATGTTGTTTCCTTTGGGAATTTTGATGAATAAAAATAACGTACAACAAAGAACAAATGGATATCACTAATCTCTCTTCCGGTCCCAGAGCAGCAGTGATTTCAGTAATTTTGCAGAAGCCAAGCTGAGTTTCTATAGCATAAATTTAATTATGTCCTGTAAATTAAATGAAAGAAAAGGCCTACGTCTTCATATTTTGCAGCCATTACCCGTGCTCAAAGTGCACAAGCAATAGTACTATCCTCATATTATTGTATATATGCATTAATTTTAGACTGAAGTTATTGACTAAAATAATGCAAGGTGAGGAGAGAATGAACTCTATGTTTTAAGACACCATTTTATGAGACAGGGAGCAGTTTGATTTTCCTAGCTAAGGACAGACAACTATGACCGTTTTCCAGATTCTGCACATTTTTCCTATGGTGTCTCTTCTCTAGTCTCCTCTCTGCCTTGTAAGCTGAGGCGTGATCAGTGGTTTTGAAGAAGGTGACTGCTAATCTCTTTCTTCTCTTCAGTTCATTTTCCATTGTCCCATCCACAACTATGTGACTGCAAATTGTCATACTTCTGTTATAATCCTGAACCAGTACTGGGTGTTTACAGCCTTCTACTTCTCCTTGATGCTTTATGGTAATATTAAAACAGGACAGTGATTAAAGACCTAACCTTAGGCCCATAAGAAAGCTTAATCAACCAAACATCTCTCTGTCAAAGATGTGCAGCTGTAGAAGGTAATGCAGATCTTGACTCTAGAAAGACGAACTATGATCCTCAGCTTTAAAATTTTGTTACCTATCCAAATGTAGGTGGGCTGCAGGCAGCTCATGCTACCCAAGTAGATCTTTACTTTCCTGGTGATTTCCAGATGCAGAATGAATCCAACGTTTCTTCTATGTGGATAAAGTATAATAATGATTAACTGCATATATATTAGAAGCTTTTCAGTAACATGCCTCTGCTTGAACAACACCAGTCATGTGTAGTTTCTGTAAAAAAAAAACAGCAAACAAAAATGATAGGGAATAGCCATTTGATGAAAAAAAAAATCTAGATAATGGGTGATTTGTTAAATCTCACAATTTTATAATTGCAATTCCAACATAAGGGCAAACAGAAGTGCAAGAATCAGCTCTCTAAGGACACCTCTTTACCCGTGAAAAAGAAGTAATTTTTAAACTAAAGGGTACTTCATTAGTATCCTTAAATAGACAAAGAGGATAAATAAAGGCTATACAAAATATTACAGGACTCTTTAATTAATAATGAAATTTAGAGATCCTTGAAGCATCTTTGATGGCTTTGTTTGCATTGAAGAACAAGAAGAAAACCTCAGGAAAAGTAACAGAAGTGGATCCCCCCAAGACTGGAAGGGGGAAAGGGGTAAAACCAGGCTTGCTAGAGATAAGGCTGCCCAGGGAAGTTGTTGAGTCTCCATCCCTGGATGTACTTAAAAGACAGGTGGATGTAGTGCTTAGGGATGTGGTTTAGTGGTGGACTTGGCAGTGCTAGGTTAACGGTTGGACTTGATGATCTTAAAGGTCTTTTCCAACCTAAACAATTCTATGATTCTAAGAGGCAGAATACTCTTAAGTTGCTCCGTGTAGTGTTATGGCTGATAAATGCCCTAGGAAGTTTCTGAATTATGGCAAGGACAAGAATTTGATTTCATGTAGATTGTAGTTTTACTTTACAGATATTTTTCTTATAGAATTTTGTTTCTAGTTTTGTAATCAAGAACCCAAACCATTGTTTGCTAGAATACAAAGTTAAATGCGTGCAAGATTAAGATATGTGCACATGATTTGCTACAGTTATGCGTCTATTTCTCTAGAAAATGTCACCAAAGTAACTAGTGTTAAAGAAAATTTCCTGAGCAGTCTAAAGCCTGCGGCAATCTTGGAAATCTTATGTGTGGAAAAGGGAGCATGGAGGATAGCGTTCATCTGCAAATATCACTTTGGAAGTAGTGGCATGAAATGCCTGGACATAGAAGTCTCCCCGTCGTTATTTATCAGTTTTAGATTGGATGTTAGGAAAAATTTCTTCCCTGAAAGGGTAGTCAGGCACTGGAACAGGCTGCCCAGGGAAGTTGTTGAGTCCCTGTCCCTGGAGGTATTTAAAAGACGTGTAGATGCGGTGCTTAGGGACATGGTTTAGTAGTGGAATTGGCAGTGTTAGGTTAATGGTTGGACTCGATGATCTTAAAGGTCTTTTCCAAACTAAATGATTTTATGTAATTCTCTTATGCAGGGCCAGAGTCATGGAGTCAGCACAGGATTTGTGTTACTTGTTGCATCAAAGCACTCAACAGCATT
This sequence comes from Nipponia nippon, assembly GCF_047370975.1. Taxonomy (NCBI): domain Eukaryota; kingdom Metazoa; phylum Chordata; class Aves; order Pelecaniformes; family Threskiornithidae; genus Nipponia; species Nipponia nippon. The sequence goes on along the minus strand of NW_028262369.1, from coordinate 46,647,501 downwards.
TGTCTTCTAGAGAATATCCTGCACTTACCTTGCGTTCTGTGTGAATGTGGTATTTACGATTGTAGAAATAGGTGCGGGTTTTTTCCCAGTACAGCTAGATAAAAAGGATTATACTCGATTTTTTTTTGTGTGTGCAAACGTAGAAGAATTTCTGTCATGAGTTTTATTTTGGGGGAGGGGGGGAAGAAAATTCCATAGAGTTCAACTCATGTTGTCCATAAGGTAGAAAGGCAGAAGGTTTGACTTCTTTATCACATAGAATATTTTAGATTAACAACATTCTTTAAATTCCTCTGAAATTGAGCTTTATATGATCTATCAAATAATTTCTTTTCAGAAACAGTATTTTATATGTCTGGTATAATTTGTACCTCTCAACCTCATTAAAATCCAAGGTTATCCTTTTTTTATGGCCAAGGGACTAGTTAGTGAAGGACAAAGTAGTGTCTGTCATTTCAATAAAGAAAAGTAAAAGAATCCTGCAAGTCATTTCTACTGAGAGATCTAATTGGTATATAGTAGGTCTCATGAGTTAGCATTGTTACAAGAATTAAAGGACATTGGATCAGCTAATTAGGTTTTATACAAAAGTCTTTCTGACAGAATAACCCCCAAAAATTAATTGGAAAAATATCTATTTGATAACGTTATACTAGCATATTCACAGGACTTCCACTAACTTCCTTCATTTCATTTTTTTAACTTTTTTTTTGCTTTCTCAACAAAACCATCTTCAATTGCTATTTATTCATGCAGTCTAAAAGGTGCTGATGACATATTACTGGAGGCATATGTGTTGTATTTGGGATGGGCATGTTTTTCTGTTAAATTTAACAAATGTTAACTTCTTTTATTGTGAAATTGTATCCATCATTAGAGGTGGATTATCATTACAGTACTTAAAATTCCTTCACAAATGTTTTTGTGGTTTAAAAATAAATACGTAAGGGTACTGTGCATTATTTGGTTTCATTTTTTTTGTCTGATTACATCATTGAAATTAAACTTTTAAAGTACTTCTGCAGAATTCAAACTTTTCATCTCACTTCTATTTCCTTTAAAAGGAATCTAGTATTGATAAAATTAAAAAATAAAAAAGACAGTTAAAGTTGCTAAGTGAGAACAGTATGCTTATCTGTCACATAAGCATAAGCACTTAAAAGCAAGAAAACAAAGTTACAAGACAAATCCTACTCTGCCACATAATAAGACATTTTTCTTATCAAGTATCTGTATGAATACTTTGTCAAAGAATAGTAATCTTCAGCTTGCATTTTGCAGTTATTAGTTGTATAATTTTAATACAAATATATGGTATTTGATTTTTTTTTTATAAGCATACGGGCTAGGATAAGCCAAAAAAATCAATTAATGTGTATTTTTTTGGGAAAAAAAAAGTATAGCTGTTTTCAAGAAATGATATATGCAGTATTCAAAAAAGGGTATATAGTTTTATTAAGTTGGGGAGAAATCATATATTTCAAATTCCATTTGATGCTTACACTATGTCACTAATGTGTAATTATGTAATTTTTTACGTTACTCTTTCAGATGGCTTTTGTTCTGTCAGTATAGACTGTGATGACTAGGGGAGGAGCAGCACTTTTATTGTATGGCTAAATTCCATTGATATTGTAATAAATGTGCATTGAAATGTTTGATCTGAGTATTGGGTTTGTGTTTCTCATGTGGACAGTAAAGGATTTAAGATGTCAGTAACTTCCCATCTCCTTGCTTTTAAGCATAAATATTTTGTAAATGATGTGTTATCTAAAACTACTGTTACTTAGGAACCTTAACTGATTTTTTAAGGAAGGGGGGTTTGTGTTTAGATTTTCTTTTGGTTTCAAAATTCCATGATCTTGTATTGGATTTTATTGTTTGGGGTTTAAGTTTGGAGTTTTGGGGGTTTTGTTCTTTTTGGTTTTTTTGTTGGTTTTTTTTGTGTGTGTGTCTTTGGATTGGTAAAAGAGATGTATTTTGAAACATATAAAATGTATGGTAGAGTAGATAGAAACGTCTGCTATTAATTAGACTTGTAACAAGTGATCAGAAAAAGAATATCTGAATCAACATCTTTAAATTGGTGCAGAAGAGAAAGAACAAGAAAGGATTTTCTTTATCCATCTTTAAGAAATACACAGCCACCTTTTTTGATCATGAAGATTGTTGGTAAGAAGGGGATAGATTTTTAGAGTTTCCTTTTGTAAATCAATTTGATTTGACATTGTGACAAATGCTTGTCGTATTATCACCCTAAAACCATCTGAAGACAGAGCTGGTGCAGAACTTAGTGGCCTTCTGATCATTAGATAAGATCAGGGTTTTCAAAAGGTCTTAGGAAATAGGGAGCAGGGCCCATTGTTTTCTAAGGTTCCTTTGAAAAATTGGTGCTGAGTCTATAGTAGTACCTTAGCTTTTTTCTAAGCTCTGGACGTTGGTCTGTCTTTCCCCAGTGGTACTTACCCGTCCCTGGTCTCTCTTCTCTTCACTGTTATGTTGTTGTCCACATAAGTATCAAGCTGTCAGTAGTGTGTGCTCTACGCTTGAAGAAATCTGTGAGCAGGTTAAACTCAGGTATTTTACTGCCACCAAGAAAAGCTTTTGGATAAGGCAAATACTGCGGGACTGGTGATTGCAGCAGTTGTTGACATGGAGATGAGAACTCTTGAAATAAATGGGAGAAGCAAATGGGAGAAGCAAAATGAGAGCAGATACAGTATGCCCTGCACTTTTGCAGCTGGCATCCCTACCTTCCCTAAAACAGCTTTAGCTTATTAACTTTTTTGTCAGCTGTAACAGATAATACTTGTTTTTATTTGTTTTACAGGGATTTTTATGCTGTACTCTTTGAAAGGCTATGGGTTGCTGGCCAACAGGGTGGGAACTGCCTCTGCATTGTTCTCCGTGCCTTCCTGGGAGAACCTGGACCCGCACAGACTGCAAAGCTGCTGGCACACGTGGTGTGGCTGGGTGAGTGAGCTGAAAAAGCGGAGGGAGGAGGAAGGAGCTTGTAGTGTGCGTTGAGACATCCTGGCAGGAACAGAGATACAGTGGCAGTCACACCTCAGATGTGGCTGAAAGAAGGACTTTCCGAGGTTCTTGGGTAGACTGCACTGTTCTGTAATTCCAGTGTCAAATGAGGAAATCTGAAAGGAAGGGCCTATTCTGTGGTCGCAGCACCTTGAGGATGTCTCCCCCTCCCTCCACTTTTGCTTCATTCCAAGTTTTTTTTCTCTAGTTCAAGAAGTTCATGTCTCTAGTCTGTCATCGTGAAACTAAGCTTTAGATTTTCAACTTTGGTGAATCTGATGTCTGTAAGGAAAAAAGTGAAGGCACAGATATATCAAAGCTAGGGATTACTTAAGGTCGTTGCATCAGAGAGACTTTCTCCCATATTTGAAGGCTGTGTGACAATCTGGAAGACAGGGAGGACTGGAAGCTCTCTCTGTTTGCATAGCTCTGCATATCTGCAAACTCAAAAAAATGTTTTAAAATTGATTGTGTCCACATGTAAAATATTTGAGTTCATTTAAAACTTGCAGTAGTTTTATTCATTAGTCCTTCTGGAGTATTTGGTTAGTATCAAGCCCAGATTCCAATCCTTTATAGAGTTCTGACTGGTGATAAAAGTCTTGAGTCCTGAGCAGGAGCTGAACTGTAGTCATATTTAGTCCATGTGAAAGTCAAACAAGTAAATGACTTGTACCATTCCTTTTGTCACAGGTAGTAAATTAAACTAGCTGCAAAATTAATTTTGTCCATCTGTGAGAAGGAAAATGGGTCTACAGCTATTTTTAAAAGTTTATGTAAGAAGTACTAAGGTAAAATGACTAAATTAGTTTTAGGATATGAATAAATTCTAAGCATTTGCACAACAGATTATAGCATACCTTTTCTATCAAACATTTCAGTGATAACAGAAAAAGAAATAAGTGTCAGTATGACAGTGATTCAGAATAAGCTGTTTGCAAGACAATACAGAGACAAGAATTGCTTTTAAAAAGCAGGTTTCTCAGCTTCCTGCTGTATTATTTTCAAGTTAGTGCCAAAAAGGCAAAGTTAATAAGTATTGCCACACAAACTGTATTTTATCTTGTCAAACTGTTTAAGTTAGATCACCTTGTAAAACCAACTATTATATTATCAGTTTTGTCTGCCTACTCTGAAATGAATCATCTTTCAGGTATTTTAACAGTGTCATCAACAACTTGTTTTCTGTCACCAAGCAGGTTCTGTGTTACAACATGCTAATACAGCCTGTGGAGAAAAGTTGTGGTTAGAGTTAAGGACTCTCTTTTTCTCCCCTTTCCAACTCCTGGAATTTAATTGAAAAATCTCCGGGTTTTCCAGAATGGCATTTTCATAATGTCAGAGAAGCTGGAGAATTCACTCTTCAGCTGTAACTGGAAGCAAGGGGTGTACATAAATCACCATTTTTACCCCTACTTCTACCAAGAACTTTTGACCATTTTCCTGCAATACTCATAAGATACTGTGTTAGTGTGAGTTCCAGCACAGAGAAGGAACCCATGTTCTTTATTATACAATAAATACGAGTTTCAGTTGTCTTTACTGCATATAGAGGGTCTTATCAGCTACTGTAGCATATAAATTATCTTACTGTTGATGTAGTCCCGATAGCCTTTATTGTAGACTCCAGAATAGGCATTGTAATTTGCCAATTCCTCTACCAATATCTTAAAACAATACTTCAGGCAATGTGTTTGATGCATCATCTTAGTTAACCATCTACTTGCTGATAAATTAATTATTATTTTATAAATAGATTAATAATTTTTCAGTTATCTATAATTGTTGCTTTTTTATAAAGGTCAAGAGGTTCAGCTTATAACAGCTGCCTTCCCTTGAAGAAAGGTTTTATCTAGTACTGTTTTCTATGTGTATATTTATAGAATCAATCTTAGAGTGCTAAACTGTGTGACCTAAGTCCAAAAGTGTAGTTATGCACTTGCTTAATTTTAACTGTGTGAGTACTTTTGTAGATTTCAGTGGCAATATATAGTTGTTTAAAGCACACAATTAAGAATAAGTACTATAGTATGGTATAGTGATTGATGAAAAGTCTGAGTCAGAAGCTTGTAAATCTTATGAGTCTTTAAAAAACAAAAGTTAATTTAACAAAAAAAAATAATCCTACTTAGGGAGACTGATTTTTAAGTATGCTTTGTTGATGTGTTAAAGCTGATATTAGGGAACCTAACAAATTAAAAGGCTAATACAGTCCAAAAACATTGTATGAATTGGTTTGATAACACATGGGGGAAAGAAGAGGGGGGGGGGGGGAGAAAAAAATCCCACCCCCCAGCTCTGAGCTAGTGGAGTTGTGTTGGGTCAGGTACTGGTGGTTTTTTTCTTTTTTCCAAAGTCTGACCTGCTGCCCACAGCTTTCTCACCGATTTCTTTATTCCAACCCACAACCTGTGCTGTGGGATTAGTGTCTCTCTTAAATGAAGGTTCACAGCCCAGTCTCTGTGCTTTGTCTTTGGACATTCTCAGCAATTGGATCTTTCTTTCCAAGCCATTGACTTTGTTTCGCATTGTGCATTCAGTCCCTTGTATCCAGAGCTTTGCTTTAGACTTCCTTTCTTAATATTGGTCTCTGCCACTTTGCACAAGGCTTTTGTCTTGGACCTTTGCCAGGTCTTGCTGTGGACATAGCATCCAACTCCTGATGTGACAATATGGCCCTGTCATCAAGACTGAAACAGGCCCTGAGTCAAGTTGCAAGTCTGTCAATCTCCCAACACTTAGTTCTAATGAACAATGGTGGTACTTACCCCAAATTTTCTTTGAGTGTTCTCAGCACAAAGCACTTGTTAGGCCATTTATCCTAACATTCAGTTCCTTTCTATTGTTTTAAAAAGTTAAAAACATTGAAGACATTTCCTGAAGTCTAGCATTCCTGCCCCCCCTTTGGGAGGTAATTATTTGCTAAGAATCATCCATGCATTTGAGTTTGCACAAGACAAAGGAGTCAATCATCATCTTGTTTAATGGTCGAGGAAATATAAAGCATGACAGCCTCAGAGACCTAAGAAAAGCCCCATGTCTAGAGAAATGTACTATTTTTCATTTGTTGAGTAATAGGCATAACACTTTTTTTTTTTTTGCTGTTTTTGACATTACCATATATTTGGACACTGCCGAAGAAGCTGTTTGGCATGTTCTGAAATGCACAGAGGTTTATGCAAGGCACTATAATGCAACGGATTGTTTTGCAAAACTTAATTTCTGCCATCTCACTCGTTTATAATAGGAATCCTGAATGTTTTGTTAGTAGTGCATGCAGGCTATTTGCATTTACAGAATGCTCTAAGAAATTCAAATATTTACACTCTTGGCAGTGCAGTGATCTGTCACTTGGTGTCAGCTCAGGGAGCCATTTTATGAACTTGCGACAATTTTATCTGTAATACTTCAGTTGGCAAGAAGTCTTGCTGGCCCACATTATGATTCCCTTGTGTGTCACCTTGTCATCTTAGAGCATCACATAATAATGTAGCTCTTCTTGCTCTTTTCCCATGACAGCCAGCTGAAAACTCCTTTCATCTGAAACATGACTTCTTCAGTGCAAATGGTCAACTTAGGAAATGCAAAATGTTTTACATTTTCTTCGACAACTATTTTGTTTTCTATTCATTTAAAAATTGTTTTGAGCTTTGACTAGGAAAATATCCTGACTAACACTCACTGGTGAAACATTTAAATGGTTTAAACTATGGAACCATATTTTAAGTAAATTCACTAATCTACATTTGACTGTACTAAAACAATCTTGTTCAGTAATACAAGCTGATATGCACTGCTTACAAAAAAATGCAGGTTTCTGTAAACTTTCAGAGTATCTGCAGGTATCTATGTACTTGTGTATCTCTGTACAGGCTCTGGACTATGCTTCTAGACTCCTCGTATGCAAAAGGAAAGGGGAAAAGTAACTGATCTGCACTCACATCAGGACTGAACTGAGGTTGCACATAAAGCCTGCATATCCCCATGTCCAGTCTCCTGGGGTCTGGCTTTTGAGACAGTTCAGATGATATGGTAAAGGACCTGAGAGAGAGCTAAGACAGCTCCAGTAGCTGTCCTACAAGCGCCACAGTATTATGTGCTTCAAGGACAGATTGGGTTTCCATACAAACATATGACTGAGAGAAGCATTGATAATTGTGTTGATCATGCAGGAGTAGTACAGGTACTATTCCTATACTTGCTTCTGCAGGTACAAGGTACCAATTATTCCAAATTACCTAGAGGTACAGAGGAGGCAGTGTTGTTATCTTAGTGTAGTATGGTACAAAGCAGCAAAGCTTGCCACGTGTTCAGGAGGTAAAGTCTGCGCAAGTCTATCGAGTAATCTGAGCTACTACCTGCCTTCCTGGGAGCCCTAGGGAAGGACACTGATAGGGTACCAGTCAGTGTGAAGTACAGTGTGGCCTAATGTGAAATCAGGGGCTTGAAACAGTACTTCCATATTCACATGCATAATAACTATTCTCATGAGCAATGATTTGTTGGATCAGAATTAAAAACTGCAGGTGTAGCTTTGTATCTAGGGAAGACTAATCTGTGTTCTTCCCAATCCTAAATATGTTAATAATGTGATTTTTTTTTTTTTTTTTGCATCAACATGTAAAGATGCTAGTGCATAATTTGCAAGGAATATATAACAGATAGTCTTGATCTTTTAAATTCCTGGAGACTGGAACATCATTGTATTTTTATATAAGGGATTGGTAGCTAGGGAGAAAGGAGGCCCATTTGGTTAGGAAATGCATCTCCAGATAAAACTAAATTGCATTTAACTTGGTTGCTTGAATGCTAGTAACATATGAGACAAAAGACAACAATAATAAATAGATTATTTATGCACATATTTTTGGTGAAGAAGAGAGAAGGAATCAGTTTTGGAATTGTTTTTCATTTGCAATGCTTGTTGATCTCAATGGAAACTAAAATGAGATACAAATTTAAAAGAACCTTTGTATGTCTTACTTGTAAAAGCTTTATTGAAGATGAATGGAGAGAAAATGCTCATAGAAATAATGCAGTTTTTAGGAGAAACATGCCATAGCATGATTGTATACTGAAGTGATGTTAAGTAATTTTTTTCTTATACCCCATAAAAAATGCAAAAAAAACCTTCTCTATTACATTACCTTCTCTGTCCTAGATACAGGTTCTAAGAAAGAAATTTTGGTAATTTCCCAACTAAGAATTAGGGCAAAAAGTGAGGAGGAAAGAAAAATGGCTTCTATTCTCTCTCCTGCTGTGCATCAGAAAGAAGGCACTCTAACTGTTTCCCTATCACATATGTGAATCTAGTCTATTGAGACACAGGAGATGACTAAAAGAGAGGGACATATCTTTGATGTCGTTTTCCCAGTCTACAGTCAGGGACCACCAGGCACCAGTCTGATACAAAATAGCCACTGGATCAGGAAAACAAAAAAAATGATATAGAGAACAAAAGTTTGCTAAAGTCATCTTTAAGTTTCAGCTTCTTAAATAATTTGAGCACTTCTCAGGAAGTCCCAAAGACTTGTTCTTCTAACTCTATTGCTAGATAAAAAAAAAAAAAAAGCAGATAAGAAAATAATGCATTTTATTTCAAGATGTTTATATTTCTGTATTTCACTTCAAATTCTGCACCATTATCAGTGGTAGTTTGGCTATATGCTGTTTTTTGAACACTGCAAAATAGTCATTAAGTCCATACACATACTTCTACACTCTCTTAAGATCAAGAAGATATATATATATTTCCAACAGTTATACCATTATGTTTTCCATTGTGTAAATAATTAATGACACACTTAAGGCTAGAATTTTTCAATGATAGTGAGTTAAAATCTCATGGAAGTTCACTGAGTTGAGCACTAAACTCTTTTACATCTGTTTTTATATATTACAGCCTGATTGACCAAACAGACCATAATAAACTTAGACTGTTATGGTGAATTGTTCCAGATTGATCCCTGAATACTCATTAGATCTGACACAGTTTGCACAAAAATCTATTTATTATTAAGTGCCTAAATGAAGTTGCAGGTTTACATGATAGGCTCTAATAGAGCTAGAGGAGATATTACAGCCAATTTCATTAATTTATGTATTTATTTTAAGGTTGGTAAATAATAATTGCCCCAGAATTGAATGATTCACCATGGTACAGAAAGAGCCAATTAGCCCTGCATCTAAAGCTTGAAACAAATCAAAGAAAAAGACCCTTCATTGACTTCTGTGGGCCTTCATGTTCCTTTTCATTCTCAAACAATATGCAGAAAATTCTAAAATTTCATAAGTGTATAAACATTTCCCATTTGATGCCTCCCAAGTTAACTTGGGAGAAGGAAAATCACTTAATTACTGCACATCATGACTGTACTAGAAGGTACAATTATAGTAGTGTATTAATTGATGTAACACAGTAGATTTTGGAGCTATAACTCCTGATTTTATGTTGGTGTAAACTAGGGCAGAATCAGGTCCACAGAATGTGTATGTAGGCCCCACTTTTTGAAGCATCTGGTGCTGGCCTTTGTCCCAGATGAGCTTCTGGACCACAAGATTCAGTGACCCCACTTTGGCTCAGTGAACTCAGCCCCCATGCTCTTATAACAGAAGATATTTGAGACACATGCTAAGGATTTGGTTTTTGACAGGATGTGAGCTACATCCTCATCATTTTTTATGATGTCATGTTAGGGTTAACACGGAACCGTGTACTTCATAGATTGCACAGATGAAAATGAAGTGTCAAAGGTACATCAAGTGTCTAAATAAACACCGTCCTTCTAAAAAGTATCTTCCAATCTCTCTCTTGAGAGTTGCAGTTATTTCACAAAAATGCACAAGCCGTTGCCCATTCAGCCTTAGGCTGAACTGGGTGAATTAAGAAGTGATTGTTGTGATGAACAGAGTCCTCACTTTCCCAGAGTTCAGAGACAATACAGCACGGTACAATGCATATTTTCCTCAAATAAACAGGTAATGAACCCTGAAGGAGGAACAAAATATAAGCAGATATTCAATGGTTAGGTATGCCCATAACAGAGTACCAATTTTGTAAATTGTACGGTAGTTTTGTTTTCTGCATTACTGTGTACTTGACATTGAGAGGAGATAAAACATAATTTACTTGTTGCCTAAGGCAAATTCAGTTAAGCTCCCTATCAAGTAAAAATTCAGTACAATATTGCCATTGTTGTTCATGTGCTTTAAATGTGATGAAATATATTCACCCCTCAGAGTTCCTTCGTGGCAGACAAAGTCACTTGAATATTTTCTTTGAAACTGATGATGCACTGTAAGCAGCCATTTTAATGGGTGTGAGAATTTATCATGAAACTGTTTCTTATGTTGAGGCTTTTTCATTTAATATTTGCCTATATTCAGTATAATGGATTTTCCTTGATTGTATCTAGAAGGGGAAAAATGTTTTTACAGTAACTAATGGTCCTTTTTTTTGTAATTGTAGTCAAATTGATATTTTCTTCATCCTGAAGTAGTGACAAGGACCAATATTGACAACCGATATTGGGAAGCAGGACTACGAAAAAGGCAGAAATATGAAGAAAAATAGGAGCACTGGTCAAAAAATGTCAGCTGTATCTTCCAGTTTTAATCATAACTCAAAGAGCTAGATTCTAGGGAATAATGAAAGGTGTAGAGGGAACATACTGCTAAGAATACTGTGTGTACCCAGTAAGGCTGCTGCAATATAGGGAGGCAGGTGAACTGACTTGTGATTGGGAAATAAACCCTCTGAAGCACTAGAATTAGTGAGAGAGCTGGAATGATCATGAAGATTGGGGTACAGTAAAATCTAAGAAAACAAATAATTTTATAAAATTAGGGAAGTAGTTCTCTCATGATGTCTGTTGTCAGGATAGGACATGTTTCCCTAGTAAGGAAGACTAGGGATGCAACCTGAAGGGTAATTTTCACTTTTTCACTTCTGTGAAATAAAGACCCAACCTCAAATTTCTTAATATCTATCCACAGAAAGTGACAAAACAAGATAAGGTTGTCCAGTCACCTTGAAGTTGGCTGCTGCTAATCTTAACAGCTTGACTTATCCTTTGGGCCTTTACCGCCTCTGGGGCAATTCATTAATGTCACCAAATATGTTAGCCTGCTCTCTTCCTTTTTATGCCATAGCTGGTTTCAGCCTAATTCAACAAAAGATTCATGAGAGGATAGCTATTATAATGTCTGTGTTAAACAGTATCCAGTTTGAATGCAGCAGTTGAAAAGCTGAAGCAGACTTAACAAAGATGCAGTTAGTTAAAAGTGCTGTGCCTTTTCTCCTGACAAAGCTTGACAGCTGACTGCTGATTAAACATTGCAGTCCTTACCCCGGGAAGCTCTGAATCAGGCTAGAATTAAGAAAAATCTTCAAAGCAGTCAGAACTTCAGAACTGTGCTTTACAAATGGGAGATGCTGGGTATGTAATCTAAAAAAAAAAAAAAAAAAAAAAAGAAAACGAATAGATGACACAATTTCCAGATAAGCTTCAGCATAGGCAGCTAACTTTGGCAGGCAAAGGATGCTCTTTCTGACTGATACTTCAGTGTAAAAGTGGTTGCTGCCGTTCATCATAGTTAGGGTACTGATGATGTTCTACCTTGTGAGAAAGGTCCTTTTAGGAAGTTGGTCCGCTTAGAGCTCATTGCCTAAATGACACCTAAATAATAAACTTTAAAGGTGAGTTCTTTTCACTGCTTCCAATATCTAGTGTATTTGTTATTATGACTTAGTGAAGTATAAGAAAACAATATAGAAAGCAAGGGAAAAATGCATTTTTTTCTCCAGCTTACATTAATTAATGTTTTTAAAGGGTACAATGACAAGAAAGTGAGGGGAATCAACTGATAAAAATTGAGGGAGAAAAGTGATATACCTGTAGTAATGGCAAGGGTATCAGCAATGTCATGAAGTTAATAAAAAATATTGCTGCCATTAACATCACAGAGTGTGGGAAAAACATGTGAAAATAGGACTTCAGGATATGTTCAGAATCCAGAGACAAATATCTCATTGTGGCATTGGATTGATAATTCATTTTTATTCCCCGATGAAACTGCATTTTTCTCTTTCAAGTGAATATGAGAGCTATTAGTATTGGCAAAAATGGGGATTATTACTAAAATAATGAGGAAAAAAAATCCTTATTTTAATCAAAAAATACTCATTCTAATAAGAAAAGTCCCTGATGCTGCACATAGTGTAATACCTTCTCTGTTACCTGCAGAACTGGGTTTGATGGGACATTGTGGTCACAGGCAGAAAAAGGACTTCTAACACATCTTTATTTTAAAATTAATATGCCTCAAATCAGTTTACATAGAACCAGCAAATAGTCAGTTGATCCACCTAATCCTTCCCAATCTTGTCTGCTTTATGTAGCTAATTGGATCAACTTCCTGTTGCTGCATCTACTGTTCAACTTAAGGGTTATATATTTAAGTCTTTTAAATAATTAATTTTCTTTGAAAGGCGGACTGTGACTCTGAGGCTCAAAACTCAAGGATTGTTAATACCTTTCAGGAATAGATGTACAAAAGTTATTTTTGTGACCCACATACCCTAAATATAGCTTAAGCATAATGAGAGCTAAATGAAGAAAACAGAAGTGGAATAAGCATATCTTTGAAACAGAACATACTAATTTGGTAATAGTAAATGTCATTCCTTAAGATGTACCTGCAGCAGCCTGTGGAGCACACATTTCAAAGGGAACTGGCTTCTTGTGTATGAGGATTTTGAAAGACCCCAGCGAAAAGTCCTGAACTTCCCAAAGCTTCTGGCTATAAGCAGGTGAAATAGGAATTTAAACCACAGATCCCAGCTGTTGAATTACTTCATGCAGCAAAAAAAGGATGTTAGTACTGATGAACTGATGACTATAGTTAAAATACTTTCACTGATTTTTTTTCCTAACTGAAAGCTTCTTTGTTTGTATACCTTTCTCTTCTATCTCTCTTCCTGATAATACAGTTCAGCTTCAGTTGCTACCTGGGACTTTTCTCCTCACTTACAATCATGTGGAGTTAGTTTTTTTCCTAGTTCCCTTCCTTAAATTTTTTTTGTGAGCTTTGTCCGTTTTACTTCAATTAGTATCATGAGCATGATGATTTAACACTCATGCAGCATGGAACTAGTTTGAAAAGTCTCAAGTATATTGTTCTGAAGTATCACATTATATATTTTCTGTAGACATTAATTTTAATTTTTAAATGTAGAAAGTTAAATTCCAAACAAAGTAACTTCTTCTGATGTGGAGAAAAGTTAATAGCTAGCAAAATGCCATGCAAATTCAGCTTTTCTTTTGCCTCAGAAAAATGTCTCATTTCTATGCATTTGCTCTTATTATTTAGTACAGCGTAGTTTTCAGCTTAAAAATTCTCTATTTTTGGATTTTGTTCAAAATTTGTATTAATTTTTACTTTCAAAATAGTTTTGGTGTATTGAAGATATTTTGCTAAAAAAACAAAGAGTTTTTTTTAAAGGAATTGTGATATGATGTCACATATTTAAAATGTTAAGTAAGTCATGAAAGAGCTCACTGCATATTTTTAAGCTCATTTGTGTGGCCAAATGAGTAAAGGAAACAAGTCTAGCCTATGTAATGAAAGGTTCGAGTCCTTAGAAAGATTTCTTGCTAGAGGGAGAGTCAAGGCTCTATAACCAAACGAAAGAATAAGCAGAGAAAAACAGTTCTTCAGTCAAAGTAGCTGCTGACTTTCCGAAGATACAGCAAGTAAAAGAATGTGGATTCAAAGTACCTGTTTCTAGATGGGAAAGATTTTTCATACGCTTAAGTCAAAATCCTCTGGCCTCCTGCAGAGGAATTCATGGTTCAAAATAGAGTGGTAATCAAACACCCCTGTGCACAAGAAGCCTGGAAGCAGAGTCCATGCAAGGTTTTGTGCAGTGTAGTATATAGAAATCAAAGATGAAAATAGAATAGAGTAAATATTCTGATGGGGTAAGATGACAAGATGGGATCCAGGAGGAGTACAGAGCATTGGACAAAATCTGATGCAAATTGAGTCTGTTTTACCTAGTATAGACTGGATAGCAATTCTACTATGGCTACTTCATTGTGAGGTTCTAGTTTAATTCTGCAAGTATCATGGGTATGAATCCCGTTTCCTTCAGAGGCATTCAAGGAATCTGATTCTGAGATGTATTCCCTACTGCTGTTTTGCTGTTAGGTGTGGGGAATGGAACATCATTCTAGAATTTGACTCCGAAGTTAGGTGGGAAAATTGCTGAATATTGAAAGAACAAACAAACAAACAAACTTGCTGTGCATTTTAAATTATAGCTTCATCTTTGTTTATTCAGCTTTACTTTCTGAATATTGTTATTATTGATTGATTTAATAAATCTGCAATCAAAATCAATAGCCATGCCCTTCAAAGCTCTGTTTACTGGGAAAATAAAAAAGGAAAAAGATTATTTGGTCAGTGTAGTTTCTCTTAGTTTTATTGTCTCTGTACAGGACACAGCAGAAACATATGAGTGAAGAAAAGAGGAATAGAGTTTATCATAGCTTTTGGAGCAGTGTTTCCCTTTGTAGTGAAGACTGAGTCCCAGTGGCTTAGCTCTAGTTTGGATTGGTGTATAGCTGATTTCCCTAAAGCAATCTCTGAAGACGCGCTCTATGTTCAGTAAAGTGGTATTCAAGAGGTTACCATGGTATATGCCTTCTAGTGCAGGAGCTAGAAATCTCTACCAACTGCTTAGACATGAACACGTGTCTTAGGAAAACTTAACAGCATTTGCTGGATTTGGTTTTGCTTCTTATCCCTGTCCAGGGTTGCTAGCAAGGGACTAAAGGATTACAGTGACTACAGTGATGGTGGATTGTCATGAAAAAAGCTGGTATTGTCTTTGTTAAGCTCCTTACAAAGAGGGAGAAGATTTTTACCTTTTCTCCCTGGGCCTTCAGAGATGTATGAACTGCCCAAAGAAAAAACTAGTGTGTAATTCCAGCAAACAGTGGCACATCTCTCTGTCCTCTCGTTGCCTGAAAGGTTTTGTTCCCAAATCTGACGAAGGCTACATAGTGGGTTTGTTTCTTTGTTTTTTTTTTTTTCATTTTTTTGACAAACATCTCTTATAATCAATATTTTCTCACAGGTAAATGATGAAATCTGTGAAGTGAAAGAGCCGAGCAGTTAGTTGAGTGTTTATGCTCTGATATGGTATAGACATGTGCTTCTCTGTTCCTCCCTCTCTGTCATGTTACTCTCCATTTTCCCTTGGTTCAGTTTTGCCTATGTAAGTTATGAGAAAAATGCATCAGTGATCCTAATCTTCAAATTCTGACAGTTGGACAAAATCATAATACCGGGAGATTCTTTTAATTTCCCTTCTGATTTCTGAGACTTGCCATTTGTACTTTCTGTTGGTCTCTCCAGGACCACCAGAAACAGAAAAACCCCTTGTAAGTTGATGACTTACTGTGGGAATCGTATCAATTCTGAGAGTGACAGAGTAATGACAACTGGAGGTGTGCTAGAAGAGTAGCAAGTGTAAATAAGGTAAGCTTAAGACATTGCTGATAACTAATTAAGAAATTAACTGAAGGACAACAAAACTAGAGGCAATTTTTACCAAAGAATAGCCAAAAATTTTTAGCAATATGATTAAAAAATTAGAACTTTCAAACAACATTTTAAAAACGTGTATTAAAGATTTAAAGATCTGATTTCTTTTAAATTTGCTATCTGCAAGTTTGTGTTTAATTATACTTGCCATATATATCATACATTTGTTTAGCATTTCTTGCTGTTTAGCGCACTTGAGTCTTGGTTGATGGCTTGTTTTTGGATGGTTTAATACTGGGAAAAACCCATAATATTTATGATAGCATAAATAATATGAAGGGTAACTGTTTTAAATTAACACATGTAGGTTTGCCCATGGAGAAAAAGATTTTTTTATTCTATTTATTTATTTATTTTTATATTTATTTTATTTTTATTTATTTATTTTCTATTTATTTATTTATTTTCTCCCTAATTCAAAACTATTTATTGCAGTGTTAACCAAAACCCTTGTAAACTGAGGTGTATCAGATTGTATTCTCATGTTCTTATATTTCTCATATGGCAAAGTCCTTAAAGATCCTAAATACCTGTCCCTGGTCCTTTAAAGACTACGTGAAAGGCAACACCAGGAAATGAATAGTTTTAAAGTTTGCTGGTTCTTGTGGGATTCATATGAGCTTAGTAGACCCATAATGTTGTATGTGTTCAAGTATGTGTAGCTCTCTTGTTTTAAAATATAAATAAAATCTAAAAGCAGGATGTTGAATAACTTTTCACCCCAACTCTTGTAATCACATGGCTACTGCTGTTTGGAGTTGTGGGGTTTTTTTGTTTTGTTTTAAAAAACGGGGGGGGGGGGGGGAAGACTTGGTATCTTTGTGAAACAGCAGCAGCCCCAAAATGCTGAATAGATCAGCGCTAAATCACATATAGTTTTAATGTCATCGTGATAAGTGACTTATATTAGAATTCAGCTGTGCTTAATTGCTGGATTGCAAAATTAGGGGTAAATCCATGATTTGTCTCACTGTCAGTCTATTATGGTTATCAGATATCCAATTCCCTCCAGCCGAAATAACATTTTTTTCTTTTTTTTTTCTCCTTCATTTAGCCATGACTCATGGCTAGATATACAGAAATGAGGAAACTTCTTATGTTCTGTGGAGATTTTATCGCTTACCTAGATAAAAATCTATCTGTAGTATTTCAAATGACCTCCTTTGGGCTAGAAAAATATTTCAGAAGAGCAAGGAAGTGGAGACTTACTGACTTTCTCTGCGAAGAACTTTTCCTGTAATTGTTTTTATTTTGGGCCAATGCTCTTAAGTGACAGAGGGATTTCATTTTACTGATAAAAGTATAGAGAAGAACATTGAGAGTTAATTCTATCTGGTGATACCATTAACTGATAAAAAAGCCCATAATCTATTGATGATATATAATTATCAAATAACCCATAGCATGGTTTGCACTATTAGTTTTGAGAAGATTATAGGTGATATTCAAGCAGAAAATATTAAATTGTTTCATTTCATTAAGTTTATGTCTCTGTTTCCAGTATTAACTGACTCAGAATTTGATGAGTTTAACAGGATTACTATCAACTGACTGTTGTTATTGGAACACGACCATGTTATATGTCTACTTTTATAGTTGTGGGTGGTTTTTTTGTTTTGTTTTGTTTTTTTAAGTTGACTTGATATTGTGCTGTAATAAAGGGTCCTTTCACATTCTTGTAAAACAGTGAAACAAATCAGCCAGGACAACAGTAAAAAGAGAAAAGCCTTCCAGGCAAGACACGTTCTTCCTTACTTTCCTTCAGATCTATTTGAGCATCTGAAGAGAATAATCATATCCTTGCAGAAACCAAAGCAGATTCTGATGTGGATTACTGACTCCTAACAACTGTGACTTTAGGTAAATGTGACTGTTCTTCATTTCTGTACTTTAAACACTGTTTTCATAGATTTTTCTTTTTTACCTTTCTTGTGAAACCTGGTTGAATTACATTCTTCAATGTTTTCTTATTCCTTTTTTCTGAAAAGCAGGGGAAAGGAAAATTGGGTTTAATTTATCTTGTGCTTACAACTGAACAGGATTGGCTATAGCAATTTAAAAGCTGGTAACTCAGACTCGCATCTGAACGAAACAGCTTAGAACCTGCATCTGTAACACAGCATAAAACTCCGTGATGTTGTATCAAATCAGTTTTTGTATTTTGTTTGTAGGTGCAGTTTGAATAATCTCTTTTTTTTTTTTTTTTTTGGGGGGGGGGGGGGGGGGGGGGTGGTGGGTTAATAGAAACAAACCTTAATAAAAATTAAGGGAAAAACATGACTTTCTCTTCTTGCATCTTAGTTCCATGAACTAATCCTTGTAATGCATTTGTGATCTACAGCATTTGCTATCATAGGAAACATTTTATGTGAATTTTGAAAGACAAAAGCGTAATTATTTATGAAGCACTCAGTGCAGTTCTTAAAGAAGAGTCACAAAGATTTTCTGTAGAACAAGGTCGCTACAGCTATGCTGTGTGGAGGGAAACCTTAGAGAATCATTTGACACTGGAAGCCTTCAAAGGATGTGGACCAGTAAACAGAGGGGAATGAGAGAAATTGATTTGAAGGCTAAAAAGCAATAAAAGAGAATTAAGATGTGAGGAGTTGTGGTGGGTTGACCATGGCTGGATGGCAGGTGCCCCCCAAAGCCACTCTATCACTCCCCTCCTGTTCTGGTTTCAGCTGGGGTAGAGTTAATTTTCTTCTTGGTAGCCTGTATGGGGCTGTGTTTTGGGTTTAGGATGAGAACAATGTTGATGATACACTGATGTTTTGGCTCTTGCTAAGTGGTGCTAAGCAGTTGCTAAATATTTGCGAAGTAGTGCTTACACTGGTCAAGGACTTTCCAGCTTCCTATGCTCTGCCGTGTTCCCGGGGGGCTGGGATGGAGCACAGCAAGGGGGGCTGACCCAGACTGGCCAAAGGGTTGTTCCGTACCATATGACGTTGTGCTCAGTATATAAGCTGGAGGAAGAAGAAGGAAAGGGGGGACATTCGGCGTGATGGCGTTTGCCTTCCCAAGTAACCGTTACATGTGATGGAGCCCTGGTTTCCTGGGGATGGCTGAACACCTGCCCAAGACTCAACTTGGGGAAATTAGCTTAACTTATTACCAATTAAATCAAAGAAAGGTAATGAGAAAATAAAAACTAAATCTTAAAACACCTTCCCCCCACCCCTCCCTTCTTCCCGGGCTCAACTTCACCCCCTATTTCTCTACCTCCTCCACTGGAGTGGCACAGGGGGACAGGGAATGGGGGTTACGGTCAGTTCATCACACATTATCTCTGCTGCTCTTTCGTTCTCAGGGGGAGGACTCCTCACACTCTTCTCCTGCTCCAGCATGGGGTACCTCCCACAGGAGACAGTCCTCCATGAACTGGTCTATAGTGAGCCCTTCCCATGGGCTGCAGTTCTTCATGAACTGCTCCAGCGTGGGTCCCTCCCACGGGGTGCAGTCCTTCAGGAACAGACTGCTCCAGCGTGGGTCCCCCATGGGGTCACAAGTCCTGCCAGCAAACCTGCTCCAGCCTGGGCTCCTCTCTCCACAGAGCCACAGGTCCTGCCAGGAGCCTGCTCCAGCGCGGGCTTCCCATGGGGTCACAGCCTCCTTCAGGCATCCACCTGCTCTGGTGTGGAGTCCTCCAGTGGCTGCAGGTGGATATCTGCTCCACCATTAACCTCCATGGGCTGCAGGAGTCAGGCTGCCTCACCATGGGCTTCACCACAGGCTGCAGGGGAATCTCTGCAGGGGAATCACCTCCTCAACCTCCTTCACTGACCTTAGTGTCTGCAGAGTTGTTCCTCTCACATCTTCTCACTCCTCTCTCCAGCTGCAGTTGCACAGGTTTGTTTTTTTTTTTTCTCCCCTTTCTTAAATATGTTATCACAGAGGTGATGATGGGGGAAACTTCTAGCAGCTTCTTACAGAAGTCTTCCCTGTACCCTCCCCACTACCAAAACCTTGCCACGCAAATCCAATAGAGGAGTAAAGGATTAAATAGAGAATGAATATGTTATAATCAAACATACAGTAAAAAATAAACAGGCATGGAAGACTTTAGGATGTGATGAAAATGAAGTACAATATGATGAGAGAGAAACTCTTTCCAGAAAAAAAAGAAAAACAATAGTATTTTTGGAGTCATTTAGGATGGTGACTTTAGTTGGTTGGCTTTGAAATTTAAAACTGGAAGAAAGCTCCTGGGTTGCTCAGTCTAATATCCTTCTATCTTAGGCAACTGTGTCATGTAATCCCTTTTCTAAACTGTCTTGGAGTCCTCCTATTCCTAATGAGAGACTGCTAGAATTTAATTTTTCTGATAGTTAAAAATGTTGTAACATTCAAACTAAATACATTCATGGCACAGATATGCCCATTTTGTAGCATCTCACAGCTGTGCTAATCTGTTGAAGTTAGTTGATGTGCCACAGGTTATTTCAACTGAATGCCTAATGAGAAGTAAACAAGCCAAATAAAAGGATATTAGCTATTGATGTGAAAGAGGCGGTTTAACTGCAAAGGAAAAAAATGGGGAGTGTATGTTTGCTTTTAATAGCTAAAAATCAAGTATTGTGATTTACTGCTTTATTATTCTTGGGGTTCTTTTAACCTTACTTAGTGTTGCAGGATTTCTAAAAGGCTACTTTCAAAATAAGAGATTCTGAAAGAAAGAAATATTGTACTTGTTTCTGGTTCGTATATCTCTGATAGAGAGATACGTTCCTGAAATTATTAGGAACAAAGAAATAAGTGGAAATTAGTTACTTTTCTTCTTTGAAAGTAATAATAAATAACTAATGCTGAAAATTACTAATTTCTTGAATATTTTTTGTTTAGTTCTGATGCAGTACTGGAAATCTTTTCATCTGATTTTATTGTACTGTAATTTCTTTATTTTCCTTGTGATTTCAAAATTCCAGGATATTCCTGAGAAGTAAATGCCAACATTTTGATAAGTGAAAAGCATCTGTGACTCAGCAATGAGGATATCAAAGAATCTTTACTATTTAACATGATTTGACAAGACGCTGTGCTGGTGGACTTTCAGTAGGAATTATTCTGCCTTGCTGAAGCACATAAATGTACAGGAAACTTTGTATTCAGGACTTCACAGTAGCAAATTTCAGTAGCATCTAGAGTGTTACAGCCCTGGAAGTAACAGAAGGGGCATGCTGTTCCCAAGTAACTGTTGCTTTTTGGAGAAAAGTTTTTCTATGGGTTTACAGAGTAGCAAAGACGAGAGACAGAAATTGCCTTAGGCAAACCTAGGAAGGTGTCAGAAAGGTTTTGGAAAAATGTGGAGAATTGTCTGTATAGCCTTTAGGATGCTGCAACCATAGGGACAGATGTGACTGCAGAATGAATTGAATTTCTTGGTTACACCCTGGCTGCTTTGGAAAATTACAGCAGTGCTCCCTATGCCAACATAAAGGTGCAACAAAATAATTTGATGGTATTTTTTTTTCTTTAATTATTCATTGTATAGTAAATAGCTTACAAATATTTTCTTAATCTGTGAGTTTTCAGCACATTAGTACTGATTTTATAAATATATTCATTGGTTCACTAGGTAGTTTGGACAAACATCGGTAAAAAAGTTATCTGTTATAATTTTCCTTAGCCATCAGTTACCTGTGATATAAAACTGGGCAGCTGAATCAGGTAGTATTCTTGCTGTAAGTGAAGTGAAGGGCTGATTACATTTTTTAGGAAAAATAACCCAGGCATTAAGTTTAGCAGAGAATGTTCAGATTATATTATTAATTTGGGTAACTGGAAATATTTAAGATAGGCAAATATTTTCAGATACTAAACAACAGGTGACAGTATTCACAAGCATTAAGTTATAGACAGTTTATTGTGTAGAAGTAAACACTCTGTGCCCACAGGGAAGTATATTATGCAGCTACATCTACTGAAGATATAGTTAAAATTTTCTAATTAATTTTCTCTAAAAAAAATCTAAACCTTTTAAAATATTCTCTGAACCACCTGTATTATCAATTGAGACAAACAAAAAGATTTTCACTGCTTTCTGTTGCCAAGATTTCTGTAAAATTTTCTGAGTGTGCTATTTCATGATCATTCAGATATTATTCTCTTTGCAGCAGATAATAGTAGATAGTCCAGTTTTCTTTTAATTTTTCAAAACAGATGCAGGAGGGAGATAGGACTTAGAAAGAAGGATGTTGTGGTAATAGTAGGATATATTATATTGTAACAAATATAGTCAACAAAGCAAATGAGTACCTTACATGAAGCTGGGAATGGAAGAGAGGTTTCCAGTAGGATTCCTCTAAAGAAAAGGGAAAGTTTTAGAGCTGAATTTTGAATAAATCTTTATATGTTTGGGGTTGAAATCAGTAGTATAAAGACAAACATCTGACCAGGAAACAATGACAGAACATCTTGGATATCCCTCACAGCGTGAGATTCTTTTTTCATCCTAATGCCTGTGTTCATCATCATTCAATTTACTGCTATTTCATTTACCAAAAAAAAAAAAAAAAAATAGTGTTTCATGATTAATCTTAAGATTTTTCTGGCTGCAGTATCTGTGTGTCAGCATAATCAGACAGAACAGTTATAGACTGTGTCTAAACAGATGGAACATTAAAATAAGTATGAGGTTTAGTTGTACATCATGCTAGAAAAGATGAATAAAATGGCATGAAAGCAGATGTGGCTGTTGGGTGTTCTACATGGGACTGAGCTGCTTTCTTGTGCTGTTGTCTCTGGAATCCTTTAGAGGATTTTGAGTGAGATTTGTATCAAGTACTTTAACAGCTTAAAAATAGGTTCTTTCCTTCTTTTTTTTGCTAGACTGATTTTGACAAAGGTGAATCACTCTCCATTTTCTGGTAACAGCTTTCTGCTACAATCCAGGACTGAACACTTACCTTTTGTAAGTTCTCTCAAAATATATGCTATTTAAAAACCTTAAAATCCTATAGCTTTGGCTAAGTTGTTTACACTGGTATTAGTATAAGCTATATGCAACCTGTCCAATCACAGATGTTTAATTTACATTCACCTGTCTTGCTTGCTTGTAGTATCTGTGGCTATCTGTCATGCATCTATGTGCTGAAAAGCATTTACATTTTGAAGAGCTATATAGTGAAATTCAGCAGGTTTTCTCATTGTTCTTACAAATTGCCACTAGCATACCAGCTGTATAAATAGATCATCATTTCAACAAGTAGGCCAAACTGAAAACAAATACTAAACTCCGAGTTTAAAGAAACAGAGGTTCACTAGAGGAAAAAGAAACTTAACAAAAAAAAATATGCATCTTCGTCCACTTTTTGTGGTTAATATTAGGATCAGCTGGAAAAGACAAACTCCTGTTAAATATGCAGATCATCAAGATTATTTTTTTTATTTTAGTGCTTAATGCATGATCCAAAACTAAGCAACAGTAAGTGCACCATCTGGATAGTTAATGATTCCAATCTTTTTTGAGTTCTGTTACCATGCTTCCCAGAATATATTTTTCTCATTTATGTCTCTTTGTCAGTCAGTGTATAGTTGACCAGTCATGTGGTTATTTAGGACTTCATTTTTGTGAGGAAAATTATAGATAATGTTGATTGCTTGCAGAAAATTTGTAAGGCTGTGTCTCTTCTGTGCATTGTTAACATTTCAGTATGTG
Source organism: Nipponia nippon (assembly GCF_047370975.1). NCBI lineage: Eukaryota > Metazoa > Chordata > Aves > Pelecaniformes > Threskiornithidae > Nipponia > Nipponia nippon. The sequence continues at coordinate 46,624,199 of NW_028262369.1, read as the reverse complement.
CCACTTAAGTTTTTTCAAGATCTTCCAAAAACTATGGAAAAATTAAGACAAGAACTGGGCTTTGTATGAATCTCTTGTTGAAAACTCTGGAAATGAGGTATGATGATTCCGGTCCTGGTTCATGACCCGTTGTGTTGTGTTCACTTAGTTCAATTGAAGTGACCTCTCTAAGTTTCCAGGGGAAAGGATAGCTTGTAAATATCACTGAGATCACGCCATGCAGAGCATGATGAGTTTTGATATATTTTCCTCAGCCATAGTCAGGTTAAAATTCTTCTCTAATAGCAATGGGAAACAATGTAAGCAGAGTAACTGCCACACCGAATAAATAGGAGATATATAAAACACAGATGTATGATCAAAAGGTGGCATCTTTACCAGTGGTAATGTCTTTTTGCACTTTATGTATAACAACATAAAATAGATCTGGAAGAGAAGGTCCATGACTTTTGGATGCTGCATCCAGGGTTGTGTGATTCACATTTAAAACTTCCCTCGAAGCTCAACCAAAGTGTACACAGAAATTGGATTTGTTGGAATCACAGGTAGAAGATAGCGTGAAGAATTAGATGCAAGTTTTGTCCTAGAATCAATTCACATTTAAAGACATTCTAAAAATGAATTTCTGAAAGCATGCCTTTTATTTTGCGTGGAGAATGATATTCTGAGTTGACCTGTGTAAGCCACTAGACCTGACAGAATTACTTTGGGAGTCTATCCCATTAACTTTCCCCGATCTTTCTTTATGAACTATTTGTGATCCATGTGCGGTGCACTTTGGCTGCTATGCAGACATTAAGACTGTTACTTATATACAGACTATGTATTGTACATTACCTGCACGCTTGGGATTCTGTTGATCTCTGATGGTTACTTGTTTGTGTATGTTGCAAAAGAAAATTTCCTGCATTCGCTACATACGGTTGTCAATACTTTTTTTTATTAGTGTAGTGTATCAGTCTAATAATTCAGGGAGTTATGTGCCTGAGGATTAAAGAGAAATGAATAGAGAGAAAGGTCTGACAGTTTGTTAAGAAAGGAGCTTGCTCTCTTATTTCAGACCCATTAATTACTTCAGGTGCTAGCTCCTGGGCACTTAGATTGTTGTTTGGCTCTGAAAGTTTATCAGAATAAGAAAACAAAGGACCCTTTCTGCCTATCAACTGTAATTTTCTTGGTTTCAACTAAACACACTTTGTGAAATGTTTGAGCTAACTTTTTATTGTGTGGAAAGGTCACACATGACTAATGATGAAATGACAGGATGAATTATATCACAGTTTAAAAATGTAATTAAAATGGGGAATTTTTTAAGCCCACGGGCATTTTACTGCTACCTACAGAAGCAGAAAAAGTGTATTTGCCACTAACATATCATTTTTACATGAGAGATTAAACCTGCATGCCCATGGCCTGTGTTTGATTTTGCTAATATCTTTTCAAGCTGAAGGAGGAAAATTTGATAACTGTTTCTCTTTTTTAAGATACATTTTTGCCAACGCCTATGCAGGTATTTAAAATATGGTGTTGTGGCCTTTTTTTCCTTTTTTTTTTCTTTGTTCTTTTTTTAAAGGTATTTACCATTTCCTGCAATAGTAAATGTGCAATCCCTTAGCCACCAATCCTTTTAATAAGTGAATAACCTGAATTTGAAACATGAGGGTGTACCTAATACTTTCAGCTATAATCTGAAAGACAGTAGTTTTCAAGAAAAATTTTTAATTTTCAGCAGTAACTACTATCTGAATCTGGTAAACATTTATTTCCTCTCCTGCATTGATGAACTTCAATAAGAAAGGATGTGAATATATGAAGAGTTGTGAGAGTGTTGTTGCATGAGGTCCTCTTATGTACTAGATTGTGTATATACGTACACATATTCTGAAGTATGCCACACCACAGTGATAATTCAAAGTTAATTTAAGAAAGCCTGAAATACTGTACTGTTTTAGAGATAGAAATAGAAATAAATATCATCAGATGTGATCCCCTGAGTTTTGACTGAAAAAATTAAGATGATTGGCTAACTGGACAAAATAGATGCTGATTGAGAGTGTCAGCCCTGTGTGAGATTTCAAGTATTGAGTCATTTTTATAGCTTGTATAGTTGACTTGCAGGCCTCTGTAGAGATATGCTAAATCAAAGCCAAACTGAATGAAGTCTCTGGAAGTACTCTTGTATTTCTGCCATCCCAGACCTGTATAATAGATAGTTTTATAAAAAAGCTTCACCCCCACACTTTGAGAGGCATTGTTCAAACCTGTGTAGGGTATCTAGTTTTTCCAATTAAAACTGTCTGTGTTTCCTCAAAACCATTTGACAGCTAGCCTGGGACTTCCACTGCTTTGAATGATTTTACCAGTTCCAGAGATAACGCCTTTGTCTTTAACGTGAAAAGACCTGACAAAGTTTTTCGAAATATTAGATGCTCTGAGAATCACTGGGATAGATTTCCCTCCACCTAATAACATGTGCTATACAGGCTTAAGCTTAAGTGAGGAAATTGCAAGTTGCCATGTATGAATGAAAACAAGAATCAGAAGCAGGGATGGAGGCTGTCTGCAGAGGTGGCAATAGTTTGCTAGTGTGGCAGACAACTGGGGATATGCTGTGATTATTATTTTTTTTTTTTATATGTGTATATGAATGACTACAGGACTCATTTTTTGTTTACATGCTCTTCTGTTCCTTGTTTCCCTCTTAGGAACCTGTCTTCCTGGCCAGGTGGCCTTACATACGTTAGGGATTCAAAACTATCCCAGCCCATTCCTTCTGGGCAGCTACAGAACAGCCAAGGGGAACAGTGCAGTGGTACATGCTTGGGGAGAACAACGAAGGTTGCTGACTCGTGAGCAGGTGAGAGGAAAGGAAGCCTTCTATCATGTATACTTCTTAGCTATACTCAGAGTAGACGATATCAACCCAGGGACAGCTCTACCCACCTAATCGCCTTTATAATTTACATATGTTGTTTTAGTTACATATATATTTCTTTTGCTAAATCTATACTTAACTATCAATGTGTCTAATTCTTGAGTCTAGTTTGATTAACAAATCAAATTTCTGTCAGTGATGTTATGATTATGTCATTATTTCTACTTAATCTTGCACTTAACAACTAACAATCCTAATTAGTAGTTAAATATTTTAAATTAACAGACATATTGTCTTTGATTTTGTTTTCCTTTTTCTCACCAACATTTGTACATAGCTTTCCTGTGAAGTAGATCATTCTTACCTCTTAACACACCTACAATTCCTTTATTCATATCGTGCATCTGATATAGAAATAGAGGCAAAAGAAAGCAAGCAACTTGGCAAGTGCAGATACACTAGATTTGGAAAGTATTCCTAGCAAGGGCGCAACTACTGTAGTCAAAACTGTCCTTTTACTAATAAGCATATTCTGAATCCCTCATGGGTATATTTTGTGTCAGCAATATGAGTTTTCTCAAAAGAACTGCAGCGACTTAATTTTTCTTACATCCATATTAGAGACTCTAAATTTGTCATGTCACTGTTCATCTAGGTATGCAAACAAAGCCTTGTAATCTAAACATGGCCTGAGGCCAAGAATATAGGCAAGGTAGACAGAAACATCAGGGTTGTGTTCTCAGTAAAAATATGTTATCCTAAAACTTGTGCTGGCTCTTCATTGGACAGCTCCAACACCAGCTGAGTTTGGGGCAACAGAAGCTTGTGACTAATTGAAGCAATGTGCCATACTTAAAACTTAAGATAATCCTGTGTTGCCAAAATATGTAGATCAGGGTTCCTCAAATGGTGGTATTCTGTTTGTATGCAGACCGCCAGTACATTTTACCAGTGATTTCTGTCATATTTCTGAGCAGCTTTCTCATTTTGGTGTTCTGATCCCTGAGAAAACTGTTGCAGTACTGAGGAGAAGAAGCCATGCAGAATGCAAAGGTGTGTTGAAACAAGGTGACATGAGACAGGACTTCACTTCTGAATAAATCTTACTAAAATTACTCCATGGACCTTTGTAAAAGTGATCTTAGTAGCCTGGTTTAAATGAAATACCAACCATTTGAAATGCCTTCATGAAGTATCTAATGGATTCAGTTGGTTACAGACTTAGGGTGAATAGTGGAGTAAGTTTGATTTGCTGTTCCCTATTAGATGTCTTAGAATCATCTGTGGGGGAAAGACAAGCTGTAACACTAAGAGGTAGTCTAGAGCACATACTAGATTAACAAAATAAGCAGAATTTAATAAATGGAAAAGTTCTGCTATTAGATAGAACTGACAGTTATTGGAATCATATAGTAAAGCTATTCAGTTGGGGAAAAATCATAAATAGCCTGCTGTTGCCTCTAGCATTTGTTGCTTTGGATTGAAATGGTTCCTCAGAAAATTATAAAATATATTAATGCATAGAAATGACCACACACAAAAACTATTTTTCTTGGCATGCTGTTTATAGCCTGAGAAAAAAAGAAAATAATGAGCTTGGTGAGCTAAGTGACATCTATATTTTAAATATTGCTGTTCCTGTAATTTTTTTCCATTTGGCATGTTCCTTTGTTACTTAGGAGAAACTAGAAATGAATACTAATTAGGGGCACAATGAATATTTGATGTATACTACACTTTTCCTTCATGTTTTTTTCTTCCAGATGTGATACTTTCTCATAATGGCTTATATTGTTCATCATGACTAAATGAATAAGTGTTTTTTGACAGTACCTGCCCTAAAACCAGGCTAACATATACTGTCATAATGAGTCTTGTAAGCCTTCTTCCTTTTATTATAAGATATTTTGTCCCCAAAGGATACTTGAATGATCTAAAGGAAAAAAAAAAAAAAAACAAAAAACAAACCCAACCTGGAAAACTTATAAGAAATTCAATAGTGACAAATGAAAGGCAACACACTTGGATAGGAGTAACCAGCTTCACAGATACAGGATGGGCAAGAACAACCTAGGTATCTTTTCAGCCTTGTTTTTAGCTCTATGTTTTTTTTTTTTTCCTTCTTTTAGTAAGAAAAGCCTAAAACACTATAGCATCTATCACAGGTTTTTATTGCCATACTTTATTTTAGCAATTGGAGAATTCAGAATCCACCGAGTTCTAATTAAAATTTTGGGAGGCAATGAAAAGGAGGATAATAATTTTCACTAATAGTGTGATAGCTAAATTTTGTGCTAATGTTTCCATTACAAAATCTTTTTTAGAGTTTTATTCAGCCATGAAAATGTTATAAGATGAAACTCTACATGCTCTCAGCCTAGGAATATTTAAAAAATCTGTTTAGCAGCATTGCATGTTCTTCTTTTCAATAAAGCAACAACAATAATTGGAAGCTTTAGCATAGTATGCACTCAGTGATCTCACAACATCACTATTTTAAGAGTTTTAATATTCTGTGAAATAATATTCTGCTTGGAAAAATGGAATTTATAGAATTATCCATTTTTACGTGCTCCCATAGACAAGTGGATTTTTTTCTACACACTGACTGCTGTATGAGACGTGTAGTATGACAGAGTGGGAAGGAAGCTGCTGTGCCTGTCTGCTAGATATACAAAATGCAAAAATGGACTGCTGGTCTTCTTGATCTCTTTAACCTGAATGTGGTTAGGAAAATGGAATAATATTGGCACAAGTTGGAAACGGCCTAAAAATGGTTTGAGCATTTGGGCCTTCCAATTTTGGTAGTTAGGAACAGGAGTTTATTACACTCCTTTTCTTGCTCTGACTTGTGATATATACTTTAAAGCAAGATCCATAGCTTATGTTGTGGTGGCTTCACTCTGTGCCTTCTTTGGGAATAAAAGGAGAAAAGGTAATGAATGAGGACAGCCTCACTTCAGATGAAGGATGATCAATGCCTCTCCCCATCCCAGTGTACATAACTGTGAAAGACAGTGGAGGAGAAGGCATTTTTTGGACTATGCTGTGTCCAAGAATCACTTTCTTCACACTTGCTATCACAGACTTGCTTATTTCCTTATAATTTAGAATTAAATTCATGATGTCTTTACACCTGAATGTCTCTAAATGATCCTTGCTAACCTATAAGACAAGCTTTCTCCTTATGGATTGGCAGATGGGGAGGTTTGTTTGAGCGTTAATTTTATTTAATAATATATGTTTAGTCTAAATTTGGGAATAATACATCTTATGTGACTTCAAATTATATGCAAGTGCTCAGTGTGAATGAGTGGGTTTTGACAGTAAAAACATTAATAGCAGAAATCTCCAAGTGAGCTAGTTCTATGAGGTTAATAAATTCTTGACCCTGTCAGACTTTCCTTGGTAAAGCTATTGTTCCACTAAAATAGTTTTTCAAATAAACAGAAGTTGTCATAGTTTTCTTCCATTTTTCAATTTTTAATATGAAGTAATATGCATTGACCAATACTTTGATTAATGATAAAAAATGGAATTTGAAATAAAGAAGTCTACTCTTACCTGAGGCAGTAGTTATTGCTTGTTTTTAAATTATGAGGCAGGAAATTTTGAAGTTTTTCTTTAAAAAAAGAAAACAAATAGTGGTGTTGATATAGAAAAAATCTTTTTAAATTGCCACCTGACATTTCTCAATCATACAAATGATGTTGGAAATCTTTAATGTTAACTCAGCTTTTTCAACTAATTTCTTAAGATATATTTCTATAAAGTATTGAGATCGCAGCTTTAGAGATTGAAATCCCATGATATCTTTATACATTTTTATATATCCCATAGTACACAGTGTAATATTAAAAGAGAAAATGAATATTGAATTTAAATATGAATTTTAAATCTGCTGCATTAAAATCTGAAGGTACTTTTTTGTTTCTGTAGTGGTGGTTCTTTTTAAAAGGGAGATTTTGTTAAAGCACAATAAGACTACCTGTCTAGGTTCCATTATTGTTTTTAACCTGAAAATGGAACTTTAGGATGGATCTAAGGTACTTGTTAGAGGAAGCAAATGGTCTGAGATGGTCAATGCAGTTGCATCTTGTACAATGGAGTTTCACAGTTCCTGGAACATGATCTTTACAACACAGGAAAACTTAAATGATTGGTAGAGTTTGCAAGACAAGTTCTCAGAATTTTTATTAACTTGTAAAACCAGTTGCATTTGCTGCATCTGTCACAAGAGCCCATTTTGAATAGTGCACAGAAATGTTAATTCATACATTTAAATTTAGTCCTGTAGATTTTTTTAAATCAAAGACCATATCTGGTACTTTCTATCACAGAAGACCATACCAGGAACTAGAGAATGTTTGAAGCTGCTATATGTAGTGTATAATCTATTATTGTGACAAAAATAATGAAATTCTACTGTTAAAAGAGTACAGGAAAGGTAAATGAATGGTCCTACTGATAAGATAAACTGACAAATAAAGTAAGAAATGTTATAATTAAAGTAGATGGCTTAGGGATTATTCAGAAGCTTATAATATAGTGTTATCCCATAATGTGCACAATGTATGCTACAAAAACCCAACGGCACTCCCAGGAAGAAACTAATAATCTTGAATGACAACCCAGGAAAGCTTTTAAGATCTGGGATGCTTTGGACTGGGGCTTTAAAATTTTCCAGTTACAGGTATTTCACATTGCAGTTTTTATGTATTTCCTTAGACAGAAAGTTAAGTTTGAATAAGACTGTTGGACTAAATTTTTAAATCATTAAGTGGCATTTAAGGTCAATATGAAGATCTAAATAAACATAGCCTGATTTTCTGTTGTTTATAAGAATAGAAGTTTTGATTCTCATCATATCTGAAAACCAAGTACCTTCACTTAAGCGTCTGTAGGTATATGTGGTTTCAGATGTATAAATTCTCAAGAACTTTAGTAGAGCCAAGTGATGCTGTGGGGAAATCTGAGCACAGAGCAGCCTTGCTTTGTCTGCTGTAGATCACCATTTTATTACAGCACCTAATGATGAAGCCAGACTGTTTGGTAGGATCTGCTAGTGTCTTTTTTCTTTGTTATTACACACTGGATTACTGTCACACTCCTCAGTGAAACTGAGGGCTTGTGTTAGACTACTGCATTTTGAAAGGTCTAATCCATGAATTGTCTCTCCTTGCAGGACAACACCACTGAGTGAAAGCAAAATGTTCTAAAACTGACTTCTAAAACCAAAAGGAGCAGCCTTATGTGGAACTGTTCAAATGCTAAACCAGCCCTAGTGACAATAAAGAATGCAGGGTAGAATCACCTTTTCTTCAGGACAAACTTGCAAGCTTTTTCTTTCATTGAGCAGTTTTTTTGCGGTAGCTATTGCTAATGCTCTGTTGCAGTGCTGTAACATACTTTTCACCTAAACACATGCTCTTCAGTCATTTGTCATTTGTCATCTGCCATGATGCTGTGATTTGTTGGCATGTGCAGCTTTGATGGAGCTGTCATTACTTGGCACAATTTGTTATCATCCCGTGTACCTTCAGATCACTGTCCTGTCATTTTAAATGTAACCTTGTCCTTGTGGAAGGAAGCTACTGCTTTTCTAAGTTACTGGTAAACTTCCCATGCACTATTCCTTTTCCAGATCCATCAATCGTACACTTCATAGTATTCCTGAATCCTTACCAGAAGACAGAAATTCTTCTTTATATTCCTCTGCTTCTTTGGACACACTCTGTTAAATAAATAAAACTGTAGATAAGGATGAATTCCTGAAGTGTTTTGGGCCACTCATTTTATTTAACTATGGGGTTACTCGTTAGTCCAATAGGAACATTATTTCTTCCCAGTTATATATAAATAATCAAACAGTAGCTGCTTTAGATAATTAAGTCAAATAGTACTTGAGTGCTGGGGATCAGAATACTTCTAGCAGTCTGATTAACTTTTCTGCTTGTATCATAAAATCTCACTTCTCTAGGAACTGTTGTCAGGAGTACAATTTTTACAAGGTTGTTTCACTCAAGACCCTTGCTTTTAATGGGCATATGGAGGCCCAGAAGAAGAAGTGATTGTTATAATTCTTCAAAATATAAAATACCTAAAACATAGGGGACAGAAAGTCCCCATCTTCTTCTTGCAAACCTTTATATGCAGTGTTCCTAGGTAAACAGGAGCTTTTAAAAACAAAAATGGATGTAGCTGTTCTAAACGGCACAGGCATTTGTTTCTATTGAATTGTATTTTGTATGATGGCATTTTTCCAGTCAACAGTCAAGCTCATATTTTTATGAATTCATGCATAAATCACATGTTGATTAGAAAACCAGTGCCTTACATCTCATACTTTAACCAGTTTTAAACTAAAATCTAACTACAGAATAAAGAGGAGAAAAATTAAAGTGAGGTTATACTTTGAATCCAATGGAATGAAAGAAAAACTGCTGTTTCTGAGTTAACAAATATGAAATTTCATGAAAGTACAAATCAATCTTGCTGATTTGAGGAAGTACAGGACATACAAACCAGCTGTTATTTCTGCCTAAAATTAGGACTACCAATATTTTATGAAAAGTAAACTTTGATCATGTCTATATTTAACTCCACCGGTAGAGAATAAGTCTTTGAGAATTTGTGAAAACTTATAGAAAAAATATCATAGAACATGATTCTTCAGTAATAGTAAGTCCTGCCCTGTTCGTCTCTTCTGTCTCTGAGCACTGAAAGCTGGCTCTCTCCTGTGAAATTAAATCTTTCACTGACTGTCATTGCTACAACTATTCATTTTAAAATGGATAAATATTATATATATTTACCAACATAGTGCATCCATATAGATACATGGATATAGAAAGATATAGATATATATGTATTATGTTGGTATGTCTTTTCACTTTAGGCCAAGGAGCATACAGAATTATTAGGTGACTATTAGAAAACCATTAGTTTGAATTTATATGTCATATTAACACCTAACATTGAGTGTCCTAATTATGATATTTAAGGGACATAAATTCAACTGAACACATAAAACCTGATGGCAGGATCAGCTCCAAGCTATCATCTCAGTGCTTGCCTTCCAGCTAACTCTGAAATTTGCTGTAAGCCCAAAACAACCCCTGCATAGGTGTTACTCTAATTACATCACGAATAGCCAATTGAAGTGTAATGAAACACAGCTCAACCCTGTGTTCACAATGCAACATCAGCCTAAAATCAGCCCCCACAGCCAGAATGAAAGGGGCTCAAAGTCTATTCTCTCTGCTTAATCTCTCTCCTGCTCTGTGTCTTCAGTTCTTACTGATACGTTCACAGCAAAGCTGGTTAATTTGTGTTGTAAGACTGTCCTGAAAACATCTCTCTTGTTAGAGCTTCTTGGGTAGTTCATGATAAGTACATGTCAGGGAAGTTCATAGCACTAAAGAGCTTATAATCTAGGTAACTATAACCTTTAAAATAATTAGAAGTGTAAAACCTGGAGTCCACAAATCAGCTCTTTCTCTTCATTCAGATCCTTATGTTTTCAAGCAGGGTTGTCAACAGTGGTGGCTACCTCGTGTAGTTAATAGGGAGTATGTTCTAAAGTATCTAGTTTAATTTTTACTGAAGTCTTAGAATAGAGTGAGATAGGAAGAAAAGGTTGTTTACAATCAACTTTATCATTTGCTGATTTATGTGAGGTATTTCCTTTTGAGTCTTGATAATGGTCTCTTACAGTAGGGGCTTTGAACATACAGCATGTGTTGGGGTATTTTTAATTTCTGTTTGAAATGGACATGAAATAAATATGTAGTCTCATTATAAGAGAAATGGAAAATAGATTTTTACTTGGAATGGAAAACAGCCTTGGAAGTAACTAGTATATCTTGATTTGTGATTTCCTTTCTTCTTTTTTTTATTGTAGGTTTATCTGTTGTTTTCTCTGTCTTATTGTTTATTGAAAGCTTTATAATTTTTTTTTTTTTTTCACTTAGCTGATAAAGGTGTTACATCTCATCGTCCTTTAGTGAGTGTCTTGTTTTCTCTTGGACATTTCATTCTAGTTTCTTTTTTAAATACCTTCCCTTCTTTCATTTGTCATCTTTCTTACTAACTTCAGGTTACCTGTCTCTTTTCTTTGATAATGTTCATTTACTATTTATCTCTCTTTTCACTGCCTTTTGGTTTCCTGGTGGCTTTGGTTCTTGTTGTCTACTCAACTGCTTTTGATTGCTTTCTTTTTATTATTCCGCTTCCTCCTGCATCAACAGTATCTTCCTCCTTGTTCTGAACTCTATGGCTATTCGCAATATTAAATAATGACCTGTTGCAGTTGTAGGTTCCTTTGAGATGCTAACTTCTCTTCAGGACTCTGGTATTTTCCCAGAATGTTTCTCCTGTATTTATTTTACAGACAATGGTTTGGTGTTCATGAGGGTCAGATAATTTCTTTTTGTCCAGTATTGATGAATTGAGAATTCAGTGAAAAAATTCCCTTTTGTAATCATCTTACTGTAGCCTATACTGTGCTTGCTCTTTGATTTTTCTGTAGGCCATATCTTCAGGGTGATGAAAATTAGTACAACAGGCAATCCATTGAGTCTTGTAGGAATGGAAACACTGCAGTCCTTTAGAGGGAGGTTGGATTGCTTGTTCATACTTATTCAATTACAGAATGGTGGAAAATCAAACCGTCCCTTTGTCATCATATGTGTATTAAAATTATGCGTGTGCCATCTTTGTTAGAAAAAATGAGCATAATATTTCCAACTGAAAGTAACTAGAGTTAATTGTTAATTGCTAATTATTATAGAGTCATATTATTGTCTTTCCTACCCTAGGAATGATTTTAAAATCTTGATTTTTATACGCAGTGTATATTTCTATGAGCATAGAAATCTGTCTTAGTAGTTTAGCGTTCATCTTATGTATTTTTTAACATATTGTGTGTAATATGCTCACTGAGACACAGTCCTCCCTAGTGAATTCTTGTAAACTCCTATCTTCACAAATAACAATATTATTTGTCCATTTGCTTATTGCTTATGCCAATAAACCTTATTATATTTTTTCATAGAGAAGAAAAAAATCAGTATCAATTTTCCATATCTTTTCCCTCAGAAACTCTCTTCATGCTGATTAAGTCCTTAAGATTTTAAAATGCGATGTATTTGTTTGTAATAAACGGGTATATATTCTATGCTGATCAGCCTCTTTCTTTGCTAGTCCTTATCAGTATCTGTGGGTTGTTCCCATGAGACAGGAAGGATTTAGGTTGATTAAAACACCTGATACTGTAATATTTGCTTAGCACTTAAAAATGAATAAAGAAAAAATATCAATCACTTCTATGTCGAGTAGATTCTGTACTTATCTCTATTTATATAATTGAAAATAGAAAAAGGGAAAGCCATAGGCATTTATTTTTAGGAGAGAAAAAAGCCTACCTAAAACTATACTAGCGGCTATGCAAATCTGAAATTTTTTTTAGGATAGTGAAGTAATGTTAATTTCCAGAAATCACTGCTGTGGAGGTAGGTAATGGATAGATTTTCCTGACTGACCAGAAGTCTGTTTGTTGGTCATCAAACTTCAAAGGAACAGTTGCAAGGTTATCAATTCCTTATTCTTAGCACTATTTTTTCTCACTGTGGGGAGTGTCATTATATCTCCCTCCCATCCCTCTGCGCTACAGTGACCCCGTGATGGTCATGTTTCAAATTGAGGATGATGCTGTGAGAAATTATTAGCCAGGGTTCATTCATGTAGCCCTTTGAACATATGGAGCTTTATTTGTGTGAGGATAACTCTTCCAGCTGGTCTCGGTCCAGTTCTCAGTGGACAGGCGTCTGCAGTCTGTAAATAGCAATGACGGTGCTTAATAAGCCATAACAATAGTCTCAGCAAGAAGACCTTATTTAATAAAGACAGTGGATCCGTTGATCAGTTCATAGAAACTTTGATGCATACGGGTGTGCTTGGTTTATGTTTTAACTAGATTTTTTTTGTATTTTTTGTTTCCATTTGGGTTTTTCCCATGCCACTGCAATAATTTTCAGTTTAATCTTTTAAATGGCAGCGGCCTTGCATTTTTGGAACTTAAGAATGACAAATTGTGTAGTGTACGAAACTTTAGGATTCTTGTTTGCACAGCATATGTGAAAGGTATCTTTTAAAAGTATGTCTTTCCTTGAAATAAAATTGATTATAGATATACTCCTCCCCCCACATAGACCAATATTAAAATGCACCATAAACTATTTATATGATCACTTGTTTACTGCCTTTAATGTATTGATGGAGGAAAAAAAGCATAGGAACAATAATTTTAAAGGTTGTGTGCATATATTGCTTTCCATCTAAATAACCCTGCATGTAAATTAGCAGTGCACACTTGAAATTTTTTAGCATGAGGGTCTCTTCTGCTCCTAGATAATTAAATACCACCCTCTGCTATCACAGGCAACTGATATCTAGTCCACTCAACTCCAGAGAACAGCAGTAAATAGAGCAGCTATAGTAAGAGATCAAATGGGGAGATAGAGGGAAAGATGAAGAATATAGCCAGGCAGAATAAGGAAGGTATAGGACATTTTCAGTGCCCTGCCACCATTTAGTAGGTGTTTGGCTTGAACTATAACAGTTTCATCTGAAAATGTGGCTGTAGGTTTCTTATGTTCTGATGTTTATTTTGGCCTAAAATAATGTGATTCGCTCTAGTGTTCACAAATAGTTGCTGGATGTGTACACTGCTTTGTGCATAGTTTTATTTTGTATCTGTGTGTGTGTTCAGAAATACACCTCAGTATTAGTTTGTGACAGATATCCTTTACAAGCAAAAATAGTTTGCTGTTTTTAAAGACCATCTCAAATTTGCCTGTGAAATCTTTTTGATTATTACTATTATTTTCTAGCAATCTGGATTTAATTGCTCTTTGGTTTTCCTGCTTCTGAGACTGAAATGATGCATACCATTACTTAAATGTTTTTATTAAAATCAGTGAGGCTTTTAACATGAGTAAAACATAGGTATATGATTAAATTTTTAGAAGGTAGGTGAAATATTTTAACAAAAAAATACATCTGAGCTTATTTTGGAAGGCCTGAAATTACGAATTTCCAAATAAGTGGCCTAATTCTAAAATCCTTTATTTCTTCCGTAAAAGCATTGGCTATATTCATGTAGTCTTTAGCTTTGGTGTTAGCACTTCTTAAAAAGCAAACACCTTCAAAAGTTTGTCCCCTTAGAGTGAAATTGGAAAAAACCAGACTTTGTACTGATCAGAAAATCACTGAGAAAAAATAAAAATACAAAATTGCGAAGACTGAAATGTACTCTAAATCATGCCCCAGCAGGATGGCATCTGTTTCCAGCCAAATTTTCAGAGTCTTGAACTGAGTCCTGAAGTAGACACCTAAAAGCAAGTTTGTTCTTTGAAGAGACTGCAGGAAAGTTACTCTTTTAAGCAATATGTTTGGAACTCTTCTATGAAGTATGAGATCAATTGAACTGCAGTCCTCTCTTACAGCTGTACATCTTTGAAGAGAAAAAAAAAAAAAAAAGATTCCTTGAGATGGAGAGAATGGAAATCTAGAATCACATGTTTAAATTTAGAGCCTAATGTTTAAAACCATCCCCTGAGAGGGAAGTTGCAGGACTCTGTCCCTACCCTACCTTATTGTGTGTTTTATTTAGTGATTGTTTAATGTAAAATACATTTTAAAAATTACTAGCAGAGGAACCAAACCACAATGTCCTCATTCACTGATGAGTGCTCAACCTACTAATGGAAAAGAATCATAAATATTCTTACTTGCCTATTGTCAGTCCTCCCATTGAATCTTCTTACAGAAAGATGGAGAGTGTCACTTTTACAGAATAGCCTAAAGAGCTTATGATACTCTCTAGTCTTCTCCTTGGAGATCTGTGTTTTTCTATGCTTGGGCATATGCATGAATAAAACCAAGGTACCCTGAGTATTATTTATTTTCTAGAACAGATGCGTGGAACAGCTTTTACCTTTTCTTCTTATATATCCCCACACTGTGTATTTCCAAGAAAGATTGGAGCAATTTAAGCAACTTTTTTAGCAACTAAAGAATTCTAGAGCAATTTAGCATGACGGGTTGATAGAACCTGACCGATCTTAAGCACTGAGTTGTTTGGTCGTGTCAAGATTTAAAGGTTGCCAAGAATACCCAGAGGTAAAATTTTAGGTGCCAGAAGATATCTAAGGCACATATCTGAAGTAAGTAATTTAGGTACCTCTAAAGGCTTAAGCGTCAGCTGAACAAGGGCTTGCAATTTTGGATTTAAGAGTTTAGATTCCTTTTTTTAATCCTTTTCTTAGTACTGAAATCCCATTTTTGCATTTAGCAGAGTATCAAGATAAAGGCTTCTATAATGCCTAGTTCTTACATTTATCTATTAACTGTAAAAGCAGTAAAGCAATCATGACTGCATCCCATTTTACTGTTTGGATGATTTGTCCTTGAGCTAGAAATATTTGGTTTCTTGCTCTAGTAGGAAAACCAATTAGCTTCATTTTTATGGCCATTTTTTTTTTTTTCACCAAATTGTATTCAATTTGTGGAAGCAGAATTCTTGAAAACATAGAAAATTATATTCAGTATTTATGTATGACTTAAAATCCAGACAAGGGTCTTTTTACTTTGACTTTTGCTGATTACTTTTGATCTGGTGCAACTCTTGGAAAACACTAAAATTAATCAGGATTACGTATTGGCAGCATTGAATTTGATAGGATTATACTGGTAATCCTAAAACATAAACTGCCTGTTAAGAGATACAGAATAATGTACAAATTCTCAGCTGAGACGACTATATCAGTCTAACCGCAGCAGCACAGAGCGTGGCAATATAAATTA
The DNA here is from genome assembly GCF_047370975.1 of Nipponia nippon. NCBI lineage: Eukaryota > Metazoa > Chordata > Aves > Pelecaniformes > Threskiornithidae > Nipponia > Nipponia nippon. Next base: position 46,608,457 of record NW_028262369.1, on the reverse strand, counting down.
GCTCATAATGAGTTTCGTGTTGCCCTGACCAGTTTATTGTCAGTGCCTGAAGTAAATAATTGAAAATGTGCTTTCAATTAAAGCTTCTCTACAGTGTGCTTCAGTCTCACTGATAGTATCTAATGTAGACTAACTTGAATTTCTTTAAAAAAACATTATAAAATACACCCCCCAAAATACTTCTTTTTTTTTTGGGGGGGGGGGGGGGGGTGTTCAATTCTGTGCCGCCTCTGTGGAATTCTCACACCTCTGTGAGTGTTGTCACTTACCAGTGGCATTTTCACTAGGTACCACATAAATGGCTATGGGAATTAGTTGCAGTTAAAATACCCTTTCTTCCTCTTCTGCTTTTTCCACTGTCAAAATGAACTCCTTAAGTCATTATGATTATGAAATATTTCATTTTATTCTTTATAGTATTTGTTGTTTCACTTGGTATGTGATACTTGATATGTGTTAGTCTTACTCCTATGATGCTATTTTTTGTGGGACAAAAAAATTACAAAAAAACCTCAGTTTTTGAACTGAATTTTTTTACACCATTTTTTCTGTTTCTTTCTCTCCTTTTTTTTTTTTTTTTGTTTTTGTTTTGTTTTTGGCCCCTGGTGGTTGTTCACAGTCTCAGTGACATGCAATTACTGTAACTGACAAAACAAATGCTGCCTTGATAGCAAGGAGAAAGCATGTTTGCTGTTGCCACCACTGAAAAGTAATTACATAGCTAAATCAGTGGAAATGAAAACTACAATGCAAAGGATTCTGAAAAATAAGTAGGACATTAACTGCAGTTCTATTTGGAACAGTAATTATGTGGAAATGCCGGCTTTTGACTCAAAAAGGTACTCCCAGACTGTGATTGCAGTTTGATTTATAGCAGTGTAAATCAGGAGTGACTGTGATGTTGGAGTCAGTGGCATTACAGGAGAGTAAAACAAATGTAACTTGCGTACACACTTTGGATTATTCCCAGTTTTACCATTAGTCAAACAAGAGTGTGAGTTGCACCAATAAAAACAGAGGTCTTCTCTGCAGCTGGGTCTTACGGTGTTGCAATCAGCAGCACTGACTGTTGACTGCCACAGCTGCAGTTTCTACAAATGCATCACAATGCTGAAGGTGAGAATTAAAGTGCTTCCAAATTTCAGCTATTAACAAGGTATGACCAGAAAAATAAAGATGTAAAATTGAAGATACCAGAAAAGTATAATCTTGAAAGAAAACTACATTAGATGTGAAGGAATAAATACTAAGGCGTTAACGTATCTGTTTGAAATGGCAGCTATTTGGAGCTTATGGGCTTTTAAGCTTTAAGAGCTTACAATGAGGGTCAAGCACAGGAAATTGTAAGCGGACAATGATTTAAATATTATCCACATGAGTGCTTATACTAGGCTTAGTAACATCACCTACTTGGGAAGCATAAAGGATAAAAGTAACAAACGCACACACATAGCAGTTACATGGAAAAAATAATTATCAAAAACTTAGGAGGATTTTCCTTTTTTACTTTTTTCTGGTTTTATAATTACTGGGTTTTTGTCTGTAGCTCCTGCAGCTAAAACCACCTGAAACAGTGTTTTTTCTCACCTTTCTCACCCTGGTTATTGTCAATGTTTTTCATCTTGACAGGCACTTCTGACTTGTGCTGCTTATTGTGTATACCATGACTCTGTGGTAATATACAAGAAATTCCAACTTGAATTATGCTACATGATTTTGGGCTCTTGCTGAATTTAGATGTCTATGCCCCTTTTCAGGTCTTGGAACTAAAAATATGTTGTTTATGGCAGTGATGGGCATTTGAGGTTTCTGTTTGGTTAATTATTTTTTCAATTGGAAGAGCTTCTGTTGGTTCATCTGTGTGGATTGACTGGATACATAAAGTTGTACATTTTAGAAAGTACCACCACCACCAAAATAAAAAAAGATGCAGGGAATAAAACACTAAGAAACTGTGATATGGATTCCTTTGAAAATACATGCAACTGTGCTTAAGTGCAACTTTGTTCTCATTGAAAATCAGTAGCAATATTGAAATAACAATTAGTTTTTAGTGCATACCACGTGTGCTATTGAATGCTCTGTGATGAAGACCATAGGCCTCACTAGTTGTTTTTACCACAACTTATGACCCAAGGCATTTACCTCAATTGACTGTTGAGGGCTCTGTTGGATAACGTTCATTGTCCCAGCCTAGTTAAAGTAAGTATAATGATTTCCTTATACAAATACAAGAGTAGTTTCATCATCTGTGTAGAAGCAGGTGATTAATTTCTGTTCCAGATATTGCCAGACCTGTATCTTTTTCTAAGGTTATATTTTCAGTGTCATTTCACATAAACAAGTTATGGTCTTCACCTTTCATACTTTCTGTTTGCATTTGTTGAAGAGACGGAAACTTCGGGATTAGAATTCAGTTTTAGAAGTTGTTCAAACACATTATACTGCAACTACAGTTAAAGTTATAACCTGGGATTCCATAAAAAGCAGCAAAAGCCATTCCTTTAACCTCAGCCTACCAGCAAAATTCTTCTTTAGGCTGAACTAATTCCCAGAAAGGCTTGTTCTGCCAGTTTATGAAGAGTGACTTTTTGAAACTAGAGTAAAACTTTTGTGCTCTTTCAGTAATATTCAGCACTGCCAGCTAGTGGTCGGCTTCAAAAGCTTAACATAAGGGAATTTGTTAGCAATTTAAAAACAGAAAAATAGAATAAACATGGAAAAATGGAATAATCTGCAGGGATAGCTGGCTCTCCTGGTATTTGTCTTGAGCAATATGAACAGTGAAAAAGAACCTACCTGTATTAAGATTTCCTTCAGCTTTCTGTCCCCCTGTATCTATCAGACTCATTTCAGGAAGATATATTAACTAATTCATGTCAAAAATTGCCATAAAGGCATGAATAGTCACAAGACTTGTCCACAGAAATCACAGAGGATTTTCCAATTCCTTATTTCCATGAGCAATATTGTATGAAATATGCAATATTCAGGATACAGTGAAAGTATATCTAATATGCCTGTTCAATGCAGGAAAGTTTTGCCTAGAATTTTTTCTCTTTAAATACACTCAATTTATCACAGGCTTCAAAAATCAGAGCAATATGAGTTTCATCTAAAGCTAGTATTATCGTGTAAAAGCTAGTATTAAAGTTCTTATTAATCTACCATAGAGAGGAAGGAAGCAGAAAAAAAGTTCTACAAAAGTACTGGACTTCTGAAGTTGCTTGGCCTTCTAAGGTCACTTTTATAATACGTAATCAGTCCCTTATACATCCTCTGTTTCACACACACAAAACAATTTTTAGGTAATTTCAGGTTTATAAAAGAGGATGGAAAACCAGAAACTGAACTGTAAACATTAAGCATCATTAGCAATTAACTTCTTCATATGTAAACACGTAACTAAATTTTTACTTATTGCAGCACCAGTTGTTTGAGTTCTTCACCTGACACTTTGATTGGGGGTTAATGCAAGCTGGTATGTAAAAGGTAGAAATACGGTAATAAACCAGTTATCCAGAGATACAGCTCACAGAGCTGTCATTTTTCGGAGCAAGTCCAACAGAAGACAACTGAAGCAGTTTTTCACAGTGTTTAGGTTTCTGGTCTGTACCAACTCTCTCTGTTTAGTAGACAGGTGGTTAGTTAACCAGATTCTGATCTGTCTGGCCAGTAAACTTGTATCCATATCAGTGGATTCACATGCATCAGTGGAGGAAGTGGGATCACTGGGCAGCGATTCAGTCTTTCTGTACTTTACACAAAGAACTTTTGTTGGAGAGTCTCCCTGAAGCTCTGCTCTTTTATTGTGGGTGTTGTCGTTTTGTTTTTCATACAATAACATAGAATTTTTGGAGTGTGTGTTGACTGGCTAGAGGATTTCTATTAAGATGCAGATGCTTGTGATTTAATACAAAAATATAATTATGCAAGTTGCAATTGGGAAGATATTGGGAAGACAATTTTGGAATAGGAATGTGATTTGGATGCGAGTTCTCCATCTGCAGGGTATTAAACAGAAAATCAAATAACATCATACATTATTTTCAATTAATGGTTTTGGCAAAGTTGACAAGAGGAGGTAGAAGTGAGAAATGCTTGCCTTGTGTACAAATGTTGAGACTTTGATGAGGTAGAGTATTATAGAAAGGAATACTGCATTTTGACATGGATTAGCCTGTCCTGTTTTGTTGTGAAATAGATCCATGTACTTAGCTAATATTTGAAGCATATTTTAAATGTGCTTTACGTTTTACTTGTTGATGTTTTTCACTTTCTCCTTCTGAATTTCCCCTCACATTGTGTTTACATGAGAGAGCATTTTCAAGCAGCCATGTTTTTAAATCCTTTCATTTTCTGCTGTGTGGGAGCTGTTGCTTCCCTTGAAAGTTCAGGTACTTTCAAGATTACGGAAACAAAGACAAAAATCCTTCATGCTTTCATCCTTCTGTTTCCCTGCAGGAACATCTGAAATGTCTGTCAAGCTCACTATGAAGCTATTGACAAGGGAATAAAGCACTGGGCTCTGCAGACTCTTCACGCAGGTTTTTGTTTGTTTTTTAAATTTATTAAATGATTAGTTTCTTTTAAAAAAAAATGTTTGCAGAAGGTGGGATGATAAACAGTCATCAAAGTATCAAGTGCCTTTTGGGTAGAAGGCAGCTAAGATCTCAATTTTTGTTTCTTTTAAGACAACAGCTGGCTGAGTTTCTAGGAAAGTGAGATCTGATCTCAGAGCAGCCAGTTTTATCATTGTTAAAATGAGAGATATGCCAAAATGACAGATATGCCAGATATAGTCTATTAGATTTGACATTTTGAAGCTAAAAGTTAATTTTTTTTCTTTGATATATGTCCTGGTTTCAGCTGGGATAGAGTTAATTTTCTTCCTAGTAGCTGGTATAGTGATGTGTTTCAGATTTAGGATGAGAATAATGTTGGTAACACACTGATGTTTTAGCTATTGCTGAGCAGTGCTTACACAGAGTCAAGGCCTTTTCCTGCTTCTCACACTGCCCCATCATGGAGCAGGCTGGGAGGGGACACAGCTGGGACAGATGACCCTAACTGACCAAAGGGCTATTCCACACCATACGATGTCACGCTAAGCATATAAACTAGGGGAAAAACTGTCCGGGGGTCTGCTGCTTGGGAACTGGCTGGGCATCGGTCAGCAGGTGGTGAGCAATTGCATAACGCATCATTTGTTTTGTATATTTTTATCATTATTATTTTTTTACTTTCTTTTCTGCCCTATTAAATTGTCTTTATCCCAATCCACGAGTTTTACCTTCCCCACCACCACCACCCCCAATTCTCCCCCATCCCACTGGGGGGGAGTGAGTGAGTGAACTTCTGTGTGGTGTTTTGCTGCCAGCTGGGGTTAAACCACAACAATAATCTATTTGATTTGTTGTCAAATTATTTCTGTTATACCTCTGCAGTGTCATTTAATCACTATCTTGTGTGTTAAATTTATCATAGTTAATAATATCATTGTTGCTCCTGCCACATTGGAGTGGATTTGCCTGGAAAATAAGAATAAAACTCCTTTAAAACTCTTTAATGCTAAGCCTGGAAAAATCTTTCATACTCCTCTGGGCATGGTGCAGTTGCCTAAACAGAAGCATCTAGTGCAATTTTAGAAGTATTAGGCTGTATTACCTGTCTTGCAGCTACTACTAGAAAAGGGCATGGTCTTCTACAGATCATGTCATGTCCGTCAGCTGTGTGCAGACCTCTTTGATACCCTAAGGCAACACTCAGTGCTTGTATTTGGGCAGCTGAATTGACCCCTTCAGTATCAGATTTTATCTGACCAAAAAAGGTGTGCCTGCTTAAGATAACTTCTGACTCATGCCTAAGTGACTGAAAATATCTCTGTGTTGCTCAGTTGAGTATCTGATTAGCCTGGAAACTTCATGACAGAGTGGAATGCATTGGGATGACACTAGGTTGGGCATGAAATTACTATATATACAACTATATATACGCTATATACATACTGTGTCCAAGCCAATAACCAATGACTCTCACCCATGCAATATGGTTTTAATTTCTTTGGGTAGCTCTTTAACTCTATAGTATAGAAACTTACTTTCAGAATTGATGCATGAATTAACAGAATTGACTATGTGCTCTTTTAAGTTTGAGGGACTTTGGGCCCTACACCCTTGCTGACATTTCAGATTTTCATCCCTTGAACTAAATTTAAGTTTGGGAGTCTTAAAATCTCTGTGCTTGGTTTTGCTCTGATACTATCTGGCAGCAACTAGGTGCATACATGTCAGCTTCAGAGGAGTTTTCTTGGATTCATTAATGCCTTGTTTTCTGCAAGATAAGAGCAAAACTGTTCATGGCTTTCCACTATTGTTTTTTGAGGGGGGAGCTTCTTTTTGAGATTAAAGCGCTTTCTCATTTGATTCAGTTGCTTTTTTTTTTTCTTTTTGACATTAGTGTGATGACATTATTTTTGAAATACTATAAGAATGTTATATCAATTTTATGTTCATTAATTTCAGTGTTTAAGAGATGTTTTTTGGTAGAGCAAAGTCATATTTTACTGTCTCTTTTGTGAGAGGTTTCTGTTCATTTAGCCTAAATACATTTTCTTTAAACAGAAACAATCAATTTTGTACACTACATCTAATGCCCAATCTAAGGTTATCTTGTCCTTGGTAAAGATAGTATAGATCTTAGAGTGGCTCATTTCTGTAGGGCATTCCAATGTCATGTAATTTAAGATTCTTTTGATTAACCTGTTGATTTGGGAGGATAAAGGGTAAACTATTTTTCTTTTTATTGTCTTTTTCTATGAGCTTGCTTTTTCTTAATAAGTAAAAGAACAAATAGAATTTTCCAGTGTAATTTTTTCAGTACCTATTAACAGTTGAATGTTTTATTTTTTTTCCTCATTAGCAACAGTAGTTCATTTAAAAAAAATCTTTAGTTAATAACAAATTAGGGAATTCTTAAAAAACAGCTAATGAATTAACTAGAAATGTTTTCCATAAATACTGAGAATATGGAAGTATTATGCTGTATCATATATATTTAATGATCTGTTGCCAAAAAATATAGATTTTTCCCTCCTCAGAAAGAACAAAGTGTTACAGGCTTAGGGTTTTTTAACATCTTAATGGAAAGCCTCTGATGAAAAGAACCATTGTCTTATTTTTATTTGAATATACATATATATATTTTAGCTTTTACAAACAGAAATTTTTGTTACACCATTTCAGTATCCAAAATGGAAATGCCAACACTTTTCATTTTAATTTCTTACAAGTAAAAAGTTTGTTTTTCAGAAATGAAATTTAAAAATGCTGTCTAAAACATTTTTCATTCCTTAATTTAAAGTCTCCACTCTAATCCATTGCCTGTGTCATGCTCTCATTAAAAAAATGCTTTTTTTTTTTTTTTTTTCATCAGGAATTTTTTCATTTGAAATATTCTGGTCAGCACTGTGCCACACTTCTTTCTCTAAAAATTTCTGTGAAAAATATGTTGTGATGAGTCATGTTCTGCAACTGTGCAAGGTGGGAATTTAGCTGGTTTGCAATTTTCCATAAGTGGAGTTGCCCTATTTTGAAAAATGAGTTTACCAGCTGTTCTTAGCATCTTGCAGTACTTCCAGGTCATGCTGTTTGTCTATAAATAGGAAGTAGTTTGTTACTTGTAAAATAAAGAAGCTCCTAAATTCCTCTGCTTAAAGAATCATAAAAAGGTATATGTGTTGATAGGTTTTCATCTTGGTTTACTGTATGGCTGTGTTGACTAGGAAGGGACTAGTAAATAAATTCATGTTTAGAACCAAGGAGAGATAGACCGTGATGCTTGATGTTGGAATGCCTGGACAGGAACTTTATTTAACTAAAATACGAGATTATCACAGAAGTAGTTGGAGTCACAGTATGTTTGTTCGTGGGCAGCTACCTGGAAGGTAACTACAGTGAAAATGGCTTTTTTCAGTTTGGATGCTGGTTATAGCTGATGCCTCACTGAAGATCCTTGGATCTGCTGAAACACAAGTCAGGGAGACTTACACAGGTAGACTTTGACAGGTTTCTAGATCCAAGCCTCCATGATTTCCATAGAAGATACCTCTGTATGTAGCATTACTGAAAACCGAGCAAATACTTCAAAGGCTGGAGGAAACTGTTAGTTCAAAATCTTGGCTCAGATTGCTACAGGGTCTGGTGTATTGTCAGTTTGTAGGATCCAGACTCAATCTGTGTAGATCTATGATGATACCTCTATGTTTTAAACACCATCTTCAGAGTCTCTGGAAATTGTAACTCTGCTGTAGAGTAGATAAATTGCATTAATTTAACAGTTACATGAATCTTAGGGCTAGGCAATGTTTTATTGTTAATTGCTTGATCTGAAAATTGTTTCCAGGTTATTTTCCCCATACAGAAATTATAATTCAGAATACATCCTATCCAGAATACAATTATAGTAGAGTATATATCCAGAATTATTAGAAAAAGGCAGAATTAGTATTTCTCAAAGTTTACATTTATAATACTTTGCCTGATTATCAACATATAACAGAGTAATTCAACTATGTGTAACCACTTTCAACCATAGCATAAATGAATACAGAAAACAACGTAATTAAACAGAAATAAAATTAAAAGGGTTGTTTGATTTTGTTTTGGTTTTGTTTTATAAAAAGTATAAAACAGAAGCATAAAATATTTTGTCTAAAGGAGAGGGTAGCAGGTGTAGGAATGGGCAGCAGTCATTTGTCAACATAAGAAAACCATAATGGTAGCATCAAGAAAAAAATTATGCTAATAAAAAAGTCATGCCTCATGGTACCATTATTACTTGCCTGTGTTACATGAATGATAATGAGAATTACATCACTTCTTGAATTTCTAAATTGCTTTACAACCTGATTGTTTATACATTACATTCTGCTTCACAGTTGGCAGATTTTCAGCACTTTCCAAAGAGTTTAGGTTGTAACATTGTACATTCTTTGCCTTGATTATACATGCAGATGTTGTTTCACATTTCCATAAAACTCATGAACCTTTTCCCTGAGGCTTGTCCTCATTTGTTCAGCTACGGAGGCTAGGAATTTCTGGTACAGAAAGGCCAGAGCACCCTTCTACTTACGTGGAAAACTGCCTTTCCCAATCATACTGTTTCTGTGCTTTGGTTTTCATCATATGTCAGCCCAGCACTGGACTGAGGCTCCACCTTCTTATTTATATGGATATTTCTTTTCTTGGTAGAATTTGGAAACTTTTTTTTTTTTTAGGAAAAGCATGTTTTGCTGCAGTTTAACTTTGAATCTACCCGTCTAACACTTCTTTAACTTCCTCTACCAAATGTCCATTTTCTTTTATTTGGATCACAGCAGAGTAGTGATAAGAGAGATGTTTCAGAAACATCAATTTCACAGCCTTGTAATTCCAAAGAAGGACACAAATGTTTGTTGTTTTTTTTTTATCTAGTCCCTAATCCCACACAACAGTTTCTCTGAACTGTATCACACAAGATCCAAAATGCTTTTGAAGATGAGTTAAACAAAAATAACATTTTGAAAACTGACAAATCCTGAAGTGATAATCTGTTTACTTTAATATTGGTAGTCAGAAACCCTCAAATTTGTTCTATGACCAAATAATTCCGATTAGTCTATTTTACTAAAATTCCGTTAAATTTTCTTTAAAAATTGTTTTCTCATTTTAATCAATCCCTTCCTTAACACTGACAATATATACCTAACTGGCATAAGTTCAGTGAGGCAATTCTAATGATTCACTGTAAATGTAGAGTAGCTGGTGTTCATTTCTGTCCTATCATATGGCATTCTTGGTAATTCCAGAATGAGAGTTTTGAGGTGATTTGCTTTTTCTTTTCAGAAACTGATATTAGTGATTTTTTTTTCTCTTCCCTCCAAGCTCTTCTTCTGACATGTCAAGTGTAGTGCTCATTGTTCTTCTCTCATCCAGGCTGATTCTGGGATGGTAACTATCACTTTGAGTTGTTCCATTTTCATAGTTCCACATGACTATGAAATACTGTTTTTCTTTGTTTGTACTGACTCTGAAAAATAACATAATTTCTAATTGAATCAATGTCAGTTTTCTGGATTGCTGGGGCTGTGTCTTGGAGATCCTTGATTTTTCTCTTCTGTTGCTTCAGAATTTGGCCACCTGTGCCTTTCCTCTTTGATCTTCTGGAATTATCTGACAGTCTTTCCTCATCCGTCAATCTGATGACATTGAAAAAAAAGCCTAGTGTTCTAAAGAAAGTGGACATCAACTCAGGAGTAGCTGCTGTATGGCTGGAATGAGAAGTCTTGGGTTCTTCAAAACTACACAGCTAAAACAGCACTTTATATGACAAATATATTTAGTTCCGTTCACTGAGTTTCAAGTTCAACGTGTGCTAGTGAAGCAAAACCACTTCAGCTACTAAAAATTTTAAGTTATAATGAAGGACTTGTCAAGAACTTTGACTGGTTTTGCTCAACTTCTGGAGAAGCTCACAATGGAAAGCACAGAAGGTCCAGACTATTTGCTAAGAAAGAAGGGGGTGCTGTAAAGAAGAGAAGTCTTCCAGTCTGCTGGGAAATGAAGTTACTTGGATAAATTATATTTACCCTTCTAAAATTTATAAGATAAAAATAGTGAAAAATTATTAATGACCTATCATCTCTTAGTAATTTTTTTGCACCATACAAGGAAGATTAAAGTTAGGTTCTAGCACTTCCTTTCCCTTTGTGTCATTTATAAATTAAATTATCTGCAATTTAAGAGGCATGGAAGAGCCTCTCTCTTGTTGAGCGCAATCTGTTCTTCTCAGATCCTGACAAAACACATATTTTAATTAAAAACGTTTCACACTGCATCTAATCAATTGGATAGTTCCAATTGAATAGTTCACCCTAAATGTGTTTAGTGAATGCAAAACCCATTTCAAAACACATAAAGTATTTACTAAACCAAAAGTAATGAGAAGGTCTTTTGATATAGCTGCAAAATGATATAAAAGAATAAAGAGGTGACAAGGTAGATTGTTTCCCTGTGTGAATTGGCACAGGTCCGTTTATAGTCAAAGAGCTTGACTGTAGGTGTCTCATTATCTGAGCTTGTGGAAAGACCTGAATTTGAAACAGTGATTTGGTGATATATGCGAGAAAATATCTACCTATGATGGATGAATATACTCAGTGGCAATGAAAAAAGCATCTTAATTTTTAATCTACTTTTGCTTATGTTTTTCAAGAATAACATATTCTTGGTAGAACATGCTGCAGATCATGTGGTAACATTTTTGTTTCTGTCCTTATGCACAAATTCAGAGAGAGACATTTTGAGTAATTAGAATAACTTTGGAACTTCAGATAAAGTGAAGGCTTTTCTGTGCAGAAACTGTACAGAACCAACTGTGAATTTAGTATTCACTGCATGCTCCTCCCTACTCCCTAGCAAATATTTTTAGTTTTTACCAGGAGTGCATTCTTGTGCTGCAGCTGTCTACATGAGTGGAATTAGTCAGTCTATTACTAATTCATAGCCTGGCTTGTCATGTGCTATCTTGCTATGGACAAGTCCTGACTTTTTTTTTTTTTTTTTTAAACTCTCTCCAGTTTCTGGAGTTTAAGAAGGGAAGTCAAACTGCTGAACTTTACTGCTAAACATTTTGCAATAAGCATATTCTTTGCCAACCTGATTTATTAATTTTTATTGTTCACCTATGTACAGTTAAGCTGCTTCCATAAAACACAAACATAAAAGATGTCTTCTGAGTCACCCTCATGTTAACCGTAGCTCAAAACTGCATTCAGAAAAAGTTCCAAGTTTCACCATAGTGTTGAAACAATTTGCCTGTCATTACAGTGCATGTGAAGAAGAGTTTTAGAAAAATACAACTGTTCAGTTTCATTTAAATTATGAATAGCAAATTTATGTCATTACAGCTTTATAAATCCACAATATCCTGTTAATTATGCTTTATCGGTCTCTTAGGTATTTCATAATCCTTGCTGTAGCACAATATATTTTTCTTTATTACAATATGTTGCTTAGTAATGCACAAATCTCACTTAAAGTGCAGCTGCTTGCATTTTTTTTTTTATGGTTGTCTGTCTTTACTTAAAGGATGGCATCAGTAATATGCCTCTTTCTTTGTGCTGGGAATAAGGATGATGGTTTGATATCATGCTTCTGAAAGTTGCCATCATTAAAAGGGTGATAGCTCTCTTTACATGTCTTTTCAGAGACTGGAATTCATTAATGAAAAAAGTCCACATACACAAGGGGAAAGGGAAGCAGTTTACATAGTCTAGGAAGCTACCAAACAAAACCATCCACCCACCCACCCACTCACTCAGCCACCTCAACCCCCCAAAAAAGGAGGGGAGAGGCAGAAGCAGAGAGCAATATACATTAGTCTTTAATGATCTGCACCTGGATTCAATTGCACTTTCAGGCCAAGCATTGGGCATTCTAGAATGCAGTTTCACAGCTGGAACAAAATGCTGTGTCTCAGCAAGCCAAAACCATTAGGGGTGTGAGAAAAGACTGTTTTGGTTTTAGGGTTGAAATGCTCTAGTTCATGGTAAGATTTCTATTCAAAAAAGGCTAATTTCATCAACAAGTTCTATTACAAAATGTAGCTGCAAATGAAACCATGATGTGATTTTTTTTTTTTGAACAAGTGAAATCACAAGCAGTATCATCCACATACCAGCTACTTAAAGGAATGACAGGTGGGTTTGTTTCTCCTATAGAAATTAATCCTTTTTCCTCCCCAAGGACCTTTGTGCAGACTGAGCTCTTTTCCTCTGAATGTCCTTATTGTAATTAGCACCTGAGTTGATATCTTGTAAGAGAAATACAGTGCTGTTTTGAAATACATTCACACTTTCTCTCCTGTCTTGCTCTCAGAGATGGATAACGAACTGTTAAAGGGTGAGTACCAGAAACTCAACTTTTGATGATGGGTTTGCAGAATAATTTATGTTTTAAGAGTAGTGTCCCTCTTTGTTCACCTGCTGTTAAATCACATTTGATACCTCGAAAAGAAGTGTTGAAGAATGATTCTGCATAGCTGTTTCTACGTATAATATGTTTAGATTCTGGCTGAGATAACTTTATTTTCATACTGATGCTAGAAATCTGTATGGCAGTTTGTGGCGTAAAATAAAGCATGATTCTGCTAATAGATTTCTGACACAAGTGTGCTTGGCTGACTGCAGTCACCTAAACCATGGCTTACTTCACTGTGAATACTGAACTGCTGCCACTATGGGTGTTTCCACAGTAGCGTAGGTGTTCAGCGTGACACTGGTGTAAAGCTCTCAGCTTTTTAAGCAAATTTTGTAGGAAAAGGTGAAAGGACGTAATAAATGATGGCAGGGTGTGGGAGGAGGGTTGCTGATTAAGATTTGGGATTAGGACAGAGAACATAAAAGGAAAGGTCTTTAGCTGCTTTGCTGTTTCCTGGAATAAGGGTGACAACTTAGCTAGGGAGGGTCTGTCATGTTGCTTTAAGGAGGGCCACGATTCCCAATCATCCTGATCCATTCCTGCGTAGTTATAGGTGTACAAACCGTTCAAGTCTGAATAGTTTATGAGAAAAAACATTTACAAGTTTAGTTGTAGATTGTAGGAGAGTTTGAGAGAGAACAGTTATAGACAATGGCATGAGTGATTAGTAACACAAAATTGAGTTGTCTGGCTAGTGAGAAGCTGCTTTTGACCTTGACAAAAGGGAAATGTTTTATTTGTGTATCTGATCAGCTGGGTCAAGTAAAGTAAAGAGGGTCTTTTGGTGCCTCAATTGCTAGTACAGTAAGAGGAGGAACTTTAAGTAAAAGGGATCAAATCTTCTGTGCAGAAATACTCATAGTTTGAAAAGAATCTATAACTGTGACTCTGTTCAGACATTGGGTATGTGATAAGATCCATGAAGATCTGGAGTATTAGCTTTACATTTGTGTAATCCTTTCTTTAGTCACAGGTGGATTTCAGTCACACTTTAGTCTATTTCTTATTGACTCCAAATTGTTGTGCACAGACTTGTTATTTTTGTCTTGTTACAGAAGCACAATCTTTTTTTTCCCTTTCCTAGTCTGTACTGAGTTTCTTCCTTCCACCTCAATTTTTTTTTCCAGACTATTTGACACCACCGTTAACAGCCTCAGATACAAGTTTTCTGTCTTCTATATAGAGTCATGGAGCATCAAGGTGCTTCATCAGTAAATACCCCTTTGCAATCTGTTTGCAGTAACACTTTTCAGAACTCAGGCCCATGCTGCCCAGGGAATGCAGTAAACCTTTCCACAGGTGTGTTTTTTCTGCTTTCTACTCTTTGCAAACATTAAATCCATATCAATTTTCTAGTCATGGATGACAGAGGAAATTGGTGACAGAGGAAATATTCCATAATAACAAAGACTCTACTTTTGAAATGGCCCCCAAATTAGCAGGGGTGAAGATTTTGTCCTATATATGGCAAACAGTAGGATTAGTATTTAAATATTCCTTGAATAAAATGGTATGAAAAGTTTTTTCCTTCACAACTTTTGTATTCAGTTGGTGAAAATTTAAGTAATTAAATGAAAATAATTAGATTAAAGCTCGGGGTTTTTTTTCTCTATTTTGCTTGCAAAATTGAGGGGACCAAGTTTTTTTATCCCAAAGAAGATATTAGCAAGAAGAACTCTTCAATTTCATAGATATTTCTGCAACAGTTGTCTGTGTTCGACAGTAATCTGTGCTCTTGTGTTCATGGCAGGTAGGACACAAAATAATAGACTTAATTGGTTAAGGCAAAAAAGATCTAGGATAAAATTGTGAATAACTTTCTATTGATAATGATATTGAAACACTGGAATAGATAGCATGGAAGAGTAGCAGAGATTCATAACTGCAGCTTTTAAAGACATATCAGATTACTAGTTAGAATGAAATGTCTGAATTGTGTAGGTGGAAGAAATATTTCCTCTACAATTCTCTGCACGTGCGTATTTTCTGAAAGTGCAGTCATTTCAAAATAAATTAAAATGACAACATGTGATCTATTTAAGGCTTTTTGACATGTAACAGCATACTTAAAAAAAAATAATTTTAAAATTACCTTCCTGATTAAATAGTATTGAGGCAGCCTTATCTTAAAAATCAGGAAGTTCAGAAAAAGAAAAATCTGGAGAGTTTGTGTTAGAGGGCAGTCAGTGAATATTTGTGAGTGTGTGTGTAATGTGTAATCTTCTATGAGAAGATGACATTTTTAGGTGTTTGTTAGAGGTAAGAGAGATTCATGTAAAGATAGCTATCCTCAGAAAAAATGAAAAAAATATTTGGAACTTACAAGATGCTCTTGTCCATACTATAGTTTTTATCAAAATGTGTGTTCTTGTGTATTATGACAAATTACTTTACATTCCTTTTTGGGCTAAAATGTTATTTGAAACCAATTATATGCACTGATTGGAATGTGTGTCAGCTGCCATATTTAAGTTCTACCACATTAAAATTATATGTGATCATGAATAATTAAAATAACCAGTAGAAAAACATTGGCTTTGAAGGTTAAAAAAGCATATAGTCTACACAAATCCACTTTTTTCTCCCTTTAAAATTCAGAATAGAAAATATGCAAAGTACATTTAGATCATGTTTAGACAAATTCACTTTGCAGTTCAGTGCAAACTACGGGCCAAATTGGTAGAACTACATCAAGTTAATGGCTATGAAATGAAAGCTCGTACCTGTTCTCAAAGCCTTTACAGTTACCCAATTTCAATTTGTGCAAATCACGTTAAATTCAAAAAGACATTGTTAAAATTGTGAACGATATCTTAATTTTTAACTAATTTTTTTTCCTTAGAAAACAATTATATCTCTGGAGTTAAGTAACTCTCAAAAATCTTGCAATGACTATTGTTTCTTAAGTGATTTTCCTCCTTCTCCTTTGTTGTAGTATATGGAAACTACTGTTAATAGTTTGAGGAACAAATTCTATTCTTTTCTGCCCTACATGTATGTTTTCTTTATCTGTTTGACTTTTGTAAAACAAAAGTCTTTATGAGCCTATTTATGCAGATTTTAATGGATGTGAATCAATATTAATGCAGTTAATGGATCTAGAGAAAACACGAGAAATACATCCACTAAATTTGCATTGTTTTTTCTTCAACCGTAAGGTTTTTTACTACCTACAAACAGATTTGCTAAAAATGGGTTGTGTTTTGTTTCTTTTTTTTAAATGCCTAAAAGCTCTTAAAGAGGAAAAAAACCTTTGTGTCATAAAGCAGAAAAACACCTAAGACTTCGGAATGACAATTACTGGCTTGCTCTTTGTTTATGAAGTAATGACCAAAAAGTATCTGGCATGAAGTCATGTTGTAGGGGAAGGCAGCTCAAATTAAGGTTATCTCACATTTTTTCCACATAGTAAGGAAAAGTATCATATTTTTATACAATCAGAAGGGTTTGTATTTTCTCCATAAAGTTCTATTTTAAATTAGATTTTTATAAAGGTATTGCCATATAAAGTTGCAGATTTTTATCTTCCCAAGATGTTTGATTAATAGACTGTAACTGGAAACTTCAGAAAGAAGAATATGGTAGCTTGTCAGTGATATGGCTCATTGAGCCAAGGAAGTACAAAGCATGTTATGGTAAAAGGCCACAGGTAGTGACTTCGTTTTAAAAACAAAACAAAAAACCAACAATAAAAAACCCCAACAACACCACCAAAAATATATAGAAAAGGAAGTGATCACTGTTTCTCTGTGCTCTGAGCAAATCACCTGATGTTTATTTTGACTGTGTTCAAGCAGGGCCTTCTAACACTGTGTCTTTGAAATTTGAAAGAAGCACTATCTTTATGTACAAGTTGGCCAAGGTTTCTTGCCTGTTCCTCTTACTGCACACATTATGCTTTTTCTCAAGGAGGTGAAACTTTTTCAAATATATCTTATTTTCTTTTGCTTACTTTTTTTTTTAATACTCTATTCATACCAAAATGCAACTTTTTAAAGATTTCTTTCAAACTTCTGGAAATTAGTCTGCCTGTTAATGACATGTAATGAAAGTATTCAGAGTACTGCAAATGGTGGATGTTCACCTTATGGTGAATTACAATAAATTGTCAAAAGAGATTAATTATGGGAGCAAAGAACTCTTTTGATGCCTGAAAAACCCTAGCTTATTCTTGTTTGATTAATGGTTGGAAGGAGCAGTGTCTTCCAAGACAGGTGCTTCTTATCCTCTATTTGGCTATTTCCTTGGCTTTTTGGGGAATTAAATACATCCTTTTCTTCCAGCTTATCTCGCATAGTATCCTAACATACTTACCTGAGAGAGGGATATATGCCATTCAGATGGTTATACAATATACCTTATATTATGGTCAAATACTTGCTGCACCTCTGGTACTGGTATATTCTAGTTAATGTTGAGTACTCTGAAGGATAGAACACTGACATTAAAGGACAGCTATATTCTTAAACAAATCTTGATCTGTAACAAAATGGGAATCCTTTTTTCTAAATAGTAGATACCTTGTCTAGGTTTTCAGCATGTCTTGCTTGAGCCAAACTTGGTTAGATTGCAGGTACAGCTGATGTAAATCAAAATCTTGACAATCAGTAGAACTAAACAAATTTATAGCAGCTGACACTTTGCTCTTCTGCTATGCACTACACCATATAGAATTTTTTTTGTTTAATGTGTTCACAAGAGCTGAAAAATTCATTCTTATAAATTACCCTTATAAATAAAGGACTCAGCAGCGCATAGGTATTTTTAATCAGCAATTATGAAGGGAAGATTCTTAATTTTAGATTTTATTACCTTTATTTTCATCTGTCCAAGAAACTTAGGATACCTGTCACTGAAACTACCTCAATGAAGCGAAATTTTATCTTAGTAGCTTTCTACCTGTACAGCATGTCTTTTATATTTGACTCTGGTAGTTTCTTCAAAATGATGTAAGGTGTTCCTTTCTTCCTATCCTAAACAGTCATGTAACAGTGCTGTCATAAGTAATTGTTCTGCTGACGTGCTAAGTTTCCTCTTATGTTTGTAAAGTCCATGGGAACTTTGCTACTTTGGAGAAGTGTTACCTAAAAAGTAGCTTAATCTGGCAAGTGGGATGAGGGGAGATTCAGCTTCTGGAAGGAAAAAAGTCATCCTTGAACTATTGAAAGAGCTATGTAATAGGCTGATACAAGTGCAGACTCTGTAGCCCTGCTGGTTGACTTTGACGTGCTTTTTTGATTTTAAATGCAGGAGGTTCAAACACTGACAGCTCTTCATAGCTCAGAAAGCTTGTAGGCTGAACAGCATATGGTCTGCTTTGGCATTGTGCAGGGGGATGATCCATTCTGAAGTGCACCATTCAAAATCCTCAGCATGCCTCCAGTCCTTCTATTGCAGTACAGAATCCCTTACTGGTACTTATCCAGTACCTATGGAAAGAAAAGGAGACAGGGATTCCCCATGAAAAGGATCAGCTTAGCTTTGGAATACATAAATACAATCTTCCTTATGACTTAGCTTTTCTTATAGGAAGTCAGAACAGCTGGAGATTGAACTGTTGAAAATTGCTTCTGATGAATTCTGGAGAAAGATAAAAAGTAAAAGGAATAGCACTTTCACTTTGTTGCTCCCCCTTCCATTACATTCTCTCTTATCCAATATTTTTATATTTTCCCAAAAATGTTCAAAGTAAAACTGAAATCTTTTACATTGCCCTTCAGGGAAAAGCTATTTGTTTTTAACAAGATTCAGCATTTCTTATAATGTATTATTAATTTCTTTCAGTGATCATAACTTTTCAAGGTGTAGCCATAGAGAAATAATTTCAAAAGAGGCTGAAACTACTCAGATCACATCAGAGGAAATGAGCAAATGGCTGTTAGCCTTTCTTCCTCTTATCCAGAGAGTAACCATTGACTGTCTTTCATTAGGTGACCCAAAATAAAATTGTTTCGTATCAAAAAAGATTTTGTTTTCAGTTCTCTCCAGTGTTGTGATCTAGATTCATTTTTATAATAAAAATATAATTTTGAATGCTTCTTAGCTCTATTTTTCTAGAGGGCCAAAATATAAAACATTGTCTTATATTTTGTATTACTATAGCTCTCGATATATAAAATACTTTAGATATAGGGGAGAAGTATAAGCACATCTTTCAGATCTAAAAGGATTTCAAAATGTTTCCCATCTTTCTTTGAAAATTTCCAAAGTGTTTGGCTAGAAAGATTCAGGATTTGCTTCAAAGCTGACTGAAAACTGGTGGGCAGTTTCTCATTGCTAACATGCTTGAGAGGGAGGAAGGGAGGAAAAATACTTTAATCGGCTTCATTTTTTTAAATCTAAGAAGGGAACCAATTATATAGTTTCAAGTAATGACAAATTTCATACCTATTGCCATCAAAGCTCACAGTGATTGATTCCAGGCTTTTGAAATTGTTTCCAATAGCAACATCAGAATATTTCTATTGTTGGAAAAATTAAATTTTTACTATGTTTTCAATATAAATTAGCTTGCCTTCGTAACTGAGATGATGCCAGAAGCTCGTTATAAGAGAATTCACGGTGACCATCCAAAAAAGAGGAACTTCCCTTCCTCTTCCTTTTTAAATTTGATTTCCAGCCTTGAAAATAAAAACTGTTGCAATTTTTTCAGTAGGAAAGGGACAAGGATCTCGCCATTTCTACAGCATAAAGTGGCAAAGAACAAGTATTTTATTCTCACTGTGCTTACTTGTACTTGGAGTTCTCCACAGGGAGTTAGTCTTTTAGCAAATCCTGGTTTGAATTGACCTATTCTGTTTCCTGTGCCTGGAACTCCACGATTTGATGCTTATTATGAAGCACATAAAACTGTAAAGTATTATGAAATTTTACTGCAGCTACAGTAATGTTTGTTTCTTTCCTAAAGTAGCGTGTGGCAGAATAGTGCAGCATGAATCGTACCTGATGCACCACAACAGGATCATGATCTATTTAGATGTTTTTTTCTTTATGCCTCAATGAATTTCAAACCTTTTCACTTTGTTGCTCAGCCTTACTTCTACTACCTCACAGTATTTACAACAGATGTTTTTTTATTTGTCAACAGAAAGCAGAAAAACACAAGGCCTCTACAAAAAAAAGCCTAGGTTTTCTTTCCATCCTCCCATGACAATAAATTCTTGCTTTACCCAAAGTGACTGAACTTATGTTTAATATTTGATGGCATATCTTGTCTCAGATCTTGTCTCACTTACAGTTTATGATGAAAGGTGAACAACTAATATGCTTTGCATAATGTTTTGGCACAAAAATATCCAGTAATAATAATACTAATGCTTACTTTTCAGCTTTAAAAGAGATCTCTAAAAGACTTCTAAAATATAAATACTCTACTGTAATGCAATGATGAACCATCATAAATACTTTGGACACAGGAGAAAAATATGAATTCTATTACTACTTCATTGATTTTGAAGTGGAGTTTGCATTTGCTAAGAAGTTCTGCTACCTAAAATACTGATTTTTTTTTAAACAAATATATTTAATGCTAATTTCTTAATTTATCATTTTTGTATATTAGAACTGTGCACTGTAAGAGTTCTCATTTTCCTAAATAACAGAAAGCTGCTGCTTGCTACCGCTATTCTAATTGTAGCCTCTAGTTCACAATAAATAACTTCAGATGTGGTAAGAAGAGCTTCTTGTCTGCTCTGTTAAGATATTGCTAGTCTTTTTTTCAGCAGATGAGGGATGGTCTTAATTCCAAGCTCCTTGCCAGATCATATCTCACTACATTAGTTGACGCAGAGGGATATTGATGACATACACTAAAAAGCCTCAGTAACAAGGTTCTCATGAATTTTCTGAAACAGTGCTGAAGTGAATTAACAACAGTCATATGAATTCAGCAGAGGAATTTTAACAGTTCATACCAGCTGAAGATGTAGATCTGAGGTAATACAGCTTGATATGGGTAGTAATTAGTATATGCAATAATTTTCACAGTGCAAGAAGGATGTTCCTCTTGAGGACACTATTTTGAGACATGGAATATTGGTTAGTTAAAGCCTGAGATTACAGGATTAAGGGGCAAAGTTAAATCCAGTAAAACAATTCTTGTGTTTTAACATTAAAGAAAGACCTCTAAAAAAATGAAAGCATGATTCAATTGTTAGTATTTAAGAAATCTGGAATCTGCCTTCTTTGAGTCTTTAAGAAATTATAACGTTGAGGGACTGGTGGGTGGAGGGGGAGACCTGCATGAGGATTTTCCCCCTCTGCCCTTTTAAAGGAAATGAGATATGAACATACGAGAAACTAAATGTCTTTCTCCCAGAAATGGAAAAGACTTGCCTTTGCTAAGTCTAAAATTCAGCCTTGCACCTCAAGCCCATACAAGATGTGTGTATCGTCTGCCTCAATTAACTTCCACTTAAACGGTAGTTTAATAATGTGCCTGGGACATCATAATTACAAGGAGTTTGCATGTCACTAAATGCCATGCTCCATGGTGGACAATGGTAACTTATATTTAATGTATTATGTATAGGAACTCTCATAGAAATACCATAGCAGTTAGGTTGCTTCTTAAGAGCATGAGTTTTAGATATTTCTTGACGTTATGGGCTATTCTTACAAATGCTAGCACCTTGACACAATTCCATTTGTTTCAATGAGATTTGGATCAAGTTTTGGGGAAAACCTGAACAGCTTTATTATTTTTTTCTCTCTCTATTTATGCTTGATTGTCAGAAACAACAACATAGCTACTGACCAGAAGCTTTCTTGTTCTACATGCAATCTGTTTCCTTAAAAGACAACAGGAATCTGATCATTCCTAGAAAAAGAGATTTTGTTTTATGAATTTCTTCTGAAATGTGAATTGCTACAGTGGCTGGTTTCTACTGTGAAAAGGCAGTCTGGTATAATAGAGTACAGTATATAGCACAAAAAGATTCTTTTGTCCCCATGTATTTCATACTATTATGGTAAGTCCTGCAAGTTTCATAAAGTTTTAGTTCTAACTTTTCTTTTTTATTTTAATTGCTTATCTGGTGATGAACCAGACCCAAGCATGCACACTAATCTATGATTATTTGGTAGAAAACAATCAATTTCTAGTCTTATTATGAGACTAGAAGCTCCATCTTCAATTCTTCTTTATTATGACTGGAGAGAAGCTCAGAATTCCTGGAATTTTTGTTATGAAATGTGATAATGATATGAAAAAAATTTGAGATCACCAGAACAGTTACCTGGTAACAAATGAAACCTATGAAAATCAAAAGATTCCAAATCTGTAGGGTAAAAGAAAATGAAGAGGTGATTTTAGTATTTGGGTAACACTGCACAAGTATAACTATTTGAATACAAAAGGTAACTCTTCCATGTATCCTTATCTAACCTTCTACTAAGGACCCATCTTATTAGCTGAACCTACTGTGTCTGGTTAAAGAAATTGTTATCACCTGAGCCCCAGTGCCTGAGTGAGCTTGAGGAAAAAAATGTCTTTGGCTTTTATCCAGGAGGAAGGAGGAAGAGCATTTTTTTGTCTGTCTCTCATCGTACAGCAAGAGTATCTCTGAGTTGTCTTTTGCTCACGTTACATAAAGAGTCTCCAAGCATTTACTTCCAAGATTTGCTGCAATTCTGGGCACAGGCTGTTACTGAAATACACGATGAGGTACAATCAGTAATTTTTTTCTTTCTTTGACCTTGGCTAAAGAAGCTGCTCTATATAAGAGTTAGTATTAAAGACCTAAGAGGCAAACATCACAATCTGTATAGGTCTAATATTTTGTAGAATGATGTTTGTGGTTGAAGCACATGGGTCATTAACCAGAGATCACAATTTTTCTCAGTAGCTATATGGCTATATTTAGAGAAATATGTTTTCACCTCATATGAAGAAAGTATGCATGTGTTCACATATATGTACATCAAACCCTCTCCCCACTGTAATATCTAAGTCTGTTGAGAATTAATGTTTGTTACACATTAAAAAGAAAAAGTGGGGGGAGGGAAGCATACAACAACTCAAAGCTTGTTTTGCTGATATTTAATGAAAAGCTGTATTACCACACATTACGTCTTGAAGATCTGTGAGGCTACTATAGAGTCAGTCTCTAGTCCCCTTGTGATCTTGGAAGAACCTCTAAAAACCCAACAAATATCTGAAGGTTTATTCCAGTAAGGGTTGAAAGCATTTGTCTCTTAGATAGCTTTGTATGATATTTTATTTAGGACCTCAAAGGCTTTTTACTGATTTTTTTGGGAACAAAACAATGGTAACATAGAACAACTAGTTAAAGTGATCCATTTAGAAAACACAGACCATTTGAAATGATACTGTCTTTCCTGCAGCTCACAACTCAGGCAGCTGCACATATGTTTATTAGACATTGACTGCTTCTGTTATGGAGTCTTTTAGGGGAAGAAGCTGCTTTACACTAGTTGAAAAAACATGATGGTAAAATCAGCCAGGATGCTTTATAACACCCCTTAAGACCATATCACTGTTTTTCATGTCTTCCCATTCAATTTGATCCTTCTTTGTTATTCTACTGTATTCTTCAAGGGTCTTAATTGGGCATGTGTTTTATTTAGTCAAAGGTCTATAAATCCAGGTCAAACAAGAATATTTTTAAAAAATTTAAAGTATTTAAATTTATTTTACAGAATTACTTTGGTAACACCTGACAAATTTTATATACCCTGCTCTCTTTTTCCCATGAGAGAAATCTAAAAAAAACCACAAACAAACAAAAAAACCCACAAAAAATCAAACAAACAAACACACACATATAACCACCATTTATTTACTTGAATATGTTCTGGGTTTGCCTCCATTGGATTTCTAATTCAGAATTGTGTCAGATATTAGCTTTGGAATACAGATATAGTTTTTTTAACTTTTCTTGCTTATCAGAATATGATGGACCAAGCTTTGTATGTTAATGGTTATATTTCTAAAGTGATGAGTATTTACTGTATGTAGCCATTCTGTGAGATCATTGGAATATGCAAGGATGACTTGATTATTAGAAGTCTGCATGTTTTGAAGTATCCTTGATTTCTACTTGCCAGGCACCAGATCTCCTCATTTAGACCTGTTACACTATGACTGAGTGCTAGAATATCTGAAGTTTGCAAAGCATATTATCATATGAAAGATCAAGTTATGTAAAATTCAGTAACTTCTAAAGAAAAAAATGCTTCTTAGTTTCTGTGGCTAAAATGAAATAATGTTGTATTATCATTTCTTGTAGAGTAAGGATAGTATTTTTTTTTTTTAGGAGAGTTTCAAAGTATTTATGTTACAGATGAGATTTCCAGGTTCAAACCTCTGTATTCCGCTTTTGTTAATCTAGATACCTAAACATCTACCCTCCAAGGAAATACATCTGAAATATACTCAGCAATGTAGCTCACTAGAAAAGTCTTTGAAATTTAAAATAAAAAGTCACTATAGTGTAACCTGCTATTTGTTGGAAAATACATAAGTAAGTAGCTTTTGGTAATTGTTCATGAAGCTTTTAGACAGATATCCCCTCAGGTGCCTGTGAATTTCAGTGCAGTGTGTGATGATGTTGTTTATTCAGGTTGCAAATTAGCATTCTTTACACTTCACTACTTCTTTAGACATCCGGAACTTTGTATAATTGGTTCTGTAAACTTATTTCACTTGTCTGTAAACTTATTTCACTTGCCTACAGTGTGGAAATGATTCTCTATAATGTATTGTCACATCTCGCTATGGAACAAAGTAAAGTTGTACAATGACAGTTTTCTGCAGTTTACAGAAGTTTACCTCTTGCCATTGCAGGGCATGGCAAGTCATATTGGAATTCAGAGTCTAATGCCAGAAGGTCTGTAAGTTGACGTGCCAGTAGTGATGTCCAAAATTATTTTGCTGATGAACATTCCTCTGTTTCACTGATCTGAAAAGTCCAGTGAATTCCTCAGTGGTTTCACCTTGCACTAAGGTTTGAACATACCTAACTTTATCCTTTCACGTGTAAAATATTGTATCAGTCAAGAGACATTCCTCATCTTTTATAAAGGTTGATGCTACCAAGTTCCTTGTCACCTTTCCACCTGTCCTCTGATCCACATGGAATTACTAGTTCTACAATGAGTTTTCTTTTGAAGGAATAAGTTTGGGATTTTTCTTAAGAGTAGTTTGAGCTACTCAAAATTTTGGACTGCTGGAAAGGAATCCACAGCTGACAGGCTGTTTATTAAGGACTACACATCGCACATAGTAACTCACCAGAAAAAAAAAGATAGTCTGCAAGTTTCCCTACAATCAGAAAGTGTCTATTTTACCTTTGAGCATTGCATTTTGAATAAAACTAAATATGGCACCAACTGGCATGATTATCATGAGGTAATTGGACCCAAGGGATTAGAAGCATTTGGCTACAGGTTGTACCTCTAACAACCCAGAATGTAAATTATAATAATTACTGCACAATAAAACTCTGTATAGCTGCACCTTATTTCCCAAGTAGCCTGAGGTTAGCAAAATGCTTTTGGATACCTTCAGCAATTTCATTTCCTTCGTACCTTAAGGTTGCTTCTATTAACATCAGTTTGATGAAGGAGTGAAATGAACAAATGCAAATATACCCGAATTCTGTTCTACAACTTCAGTGCTGTTTTGTAAAGAAAGTGTTTATGCATGGTATTGTGTCATTATTTCTAATTTTTTTTCAGAATAAATTCTGCAGATGTCTTGTTTCATACAAGTGTTCAGTGATTATTATCTGTAAAGTCACATTACACTGAGATTTTTAAGCAAACCAAAGAGTTTTAATACATTACAGTGAGAAGCTGAAGAGGGTAGGAGGAATCTATGAGGTAGCTTTAACGACTTAAGTCTTTTACCCTGAGCTTTACACATCTTGGATATTTTACTGTAGTTGTCATACCTATGTAGCCTCAACTGCTGTCAATGCCACTTTCTGCACTAGAAACTCCCTACATCACATAGACTGGCAAATGTATAGTAGCTTGGCAAGGGGAAGGGAGAAACCTCTAGGGTCATAAAAAATGAAAATGGTGATTTATAACTTACATGATGAAGCAAGTAGTTATAGCTCTGCTTACATGACCTGGGAGAAGAAAAGGACACATTAAAGTTTTGCATATGTTGTCTTTCACTTCCATGTATCAGAAGAACTTGCATAGTAGCGAGTGAAGGAGCAAATGTCCTTAACCTGTTCCTGTTTGGACATCTCTGTTCTTCTCATAATTGGTAAGAACTCTTTATGTTCTCTCCATCTTCAGGGCCTAAAGATGGAATAACCTCAAGACATCATTAAAAAAAGTAATGGATCTGTCTTTTGCCTTTCTGGTATTTCTCTGACAGAACTGAAGTTATCCATTGGATAACACTAGTACTATAGCCCAGCCAAATCTCTGTATTGCTACAAATCTCACAATAAAATTTCCCATGGCTCTATCACCTCCAGTAAGAAACACTAATCTTACAACTTCAGAGAATTTCAATCCCATAATACTTTATCACCAGTGATGCAATAATTCCAAACCATGAAACACTAGTGGGAGAAGGACATATATTTCTAAGATCTTTACTCACAGTCTTCACTTGCCACACTGAATTATCCTGTTTGTATGCATATTAGCATATATGTTAGACAATGTATGTTTCACAGTGCCACAGTAATGCTATGAATAGACAGGTTTTCTTGCACGCATGCAACACTAGAGGGTTTATAAGATCCTTAAAATTAGCAGTCTGATGAACTTGTCTCTCACTCCACCTGCATTTGCCTCCTCTCTCTTTCATTTATTTTCCATTAAGAAGCAAACTTTTAACTGAATGACTACCTTGAGTCAATTTGAACAGGCTGTCTTTTAATGGATTGTATTACTTGGTAAAACCACACCTCAGAACTGACTTGTCCTTTACTCAGTGTATCCCAAGCTTAGTTCCCAAACTTAGTTTATCTGCAAGTGTATATTTTTTGCATGATTCTCAATTGAAATATTTCACTTGTAAGGTGATTTGAAAAATTAGGTGCCTGGAATAGTGGTAGGTGGCTGTCTGGTTCTGGAGTGTGTCTAACTCCATGCTAAGCATAACAAAACATTCTTTAGGGAAAGTTTCTGCATAATTTCCTTATGCAGCAGACCTTTGAAAGAAAGGGATTCAGTGAGGATTCCTACTTTCATTAGATTTAAGGCTTTAGTGGAGCTAATAATACTATAACTGTTGGGGGGGAAGCGAAGGAAAGATCCCTTTCTTTTCTTTGATTGGTGTGTTTTCTCTTTATTCTGGCACTTAAGAACTTCTTCATCCTGTTAATCTACTTCATAGGATGCTGTTCAGCTCTGTAGATGATGGCACTGTTCTACAGTAGTAGCTGTGAGTGAATGCACTTCTCTACCTTAACATTTTGGTAGAAATTAAATACTTGCCTGACTGCACTTCTTTGTGACTAAAGGAACAACTGAACCTAAAGTTTTTAAGCAGAACTGAAAAGTAGAATTTCTCTTCTGCTCTGGTGTAAGACTTGCAAATATGCAGCAATTTGAGATACATTTTCTTTTTTCTTTCTGAAAACGTAGGTTGAATTTTATTTACTTTCTAAAACTTACATACGTGTAAGAGCGCAACTGAACAGAGTTTACTAGCACAGTAATGACCTAAGTTGCGCAGTCATTAATTATTTCCATCACAGAAATATATAATGCTATTAGAACAAAAACAGACTGTCTTTGTAACTCCAGGAAATCAAACATCAGCCACCCAAAACTAATAGCCTGTCGTTACATTTCTGTTTACCAGAGAAAAAAATTTTGTTCTTGCTGATTTGAAAAGGTTCCCTGGAGTAAATGCTTCTATAACGTACATAAATCATATCCTCCATCAAGTAACCTAATGATGCTTTGGGGGTGGCATCATTAGGCTTCCACATAATATTTTGCCTGACAAGGGATAAAAACTGTCTTCTAATTATCAAGGAACTGAATGACAGGGACAAATAAATAGTATTAAATGAGACTCTCTTCTTTTCCTGAAAAACAAACAAAGAAAACAAAGCACACCTTTTTGGGGTCTGATTTTACTAAAATCCCAGTCCCAAGGGTATGCTCTTGCTTTCAGTAGTAATAGAACTGGATTTTTTTTTTTTATTTAATTTTTTACTTGCCAATCTTACTGTCTGTTCTCATAGATAGGGTGAATAAAATGCTTGGGGTTTGTCATTGGAGGTAGATCACTGATTTTTCTTCACGCTTCTTGAGAAATCTCTTCAAGATATTGATCAAAATCTGTTTGATTTTATGTGTACTGCATCTGCAATATTGTTTCCTTGAAAAGACTTTTTCTTCTCTTTCACCTAGATGGGTATGCAAGTGTCTTTCCTTTCAAGAAATGTAGCAAGAGGCATTAATTGTTTCTATATTTTACTTTTATAAATCAAAGCACTAAATGTTAAATGCTTTTAAAGCAACTAGAACTTGTAATCCGTATAAAATTTATTAATTACATTTATTACGTACATAGTAACAAACTGTTATCAAGTGTTACTATGAGAGAACATAAACTATATTTTGGATGTCAAAAGAATATGATTTTTCAAGTTGTGTCACAGAAATATGGTTGCCAGTCTTGCCATTTCTGCTCTAGCAAGGGAGAACAATAAAATGTTCCTTGATCACTTTAAGCTGCCCCATCGCACTGGAGAGGGAATATTTCCTTGTAGGAAGTGTGACTGTAACCTCTGTTGCCTCCTTTCAGACTGATTTCCTTAGCATGTACCTGCAATTTGAATCCAGTGTCCTCTGAAAATCGTGACTGAAATACCCATCTTAAGAAAGCAAAACTATGAACAAGCAAATGTCAGATCACTGTTTCTATGACACCACTTTGTATAGGCTGACTGACTCCCACACAGAGAAGGTGGGGATCAGGAAGGATGGAAGTCTGGGCTAATGATATGGATCTCATATCTGAATTATTCATCTGTAATAGTAATGAATTAGTTCATTAAATTAGTTCATTAAATTAGTAAATTAGTGAATTTATATTCTTCCAAGTTGAACCTAACCTTTCCAGTGCTAAAACATATTTCTGCTTAACCATAGTAGCCTTGTTAATTTTTTTCTTGCTCTCTTTTATGTCTTAAAATCCACACTATTCTCTCCTTTTAGGGTTTGCATAAATTT
Source organism: Nipponia nippon (assembly GCF_047370975.1). Taxonomy (NCBI): domain Eukaryota; kingdom Metazoa; phylum Chordata; class Aves; order Pelecaniformes; family Threskiornithidae; genus Nipponia; species Nipponia nippon. The sequence goes on along the minus strand of NW_028262369.1, from coordinate 46,579,259 downwards.
AGCATTCTTATTTTCTAAAGTAGATTTTGGATCAAAGCCCTGTTAAAAGCACATTAGGCAACTTGCATTATCATGATAAATCTTTCTGTCCTATCTATAAACCATGTAGTCCAAGCAGTAGAGTCAACAATCAGAATTACATTAACAATTTTCTACAGTGTGCCTGACTGAGATGATTTGAGGATGTTACTAACTTGTACATACATGCTTCTATGTTTCTGCGTGTACCTCAACCCCAACTAGTTTTATGAAATCAGAATCATCGTAATACTCTATTAGCCTATAATGACAGCCTTTCATGGTTTGTTACCCTCTACTCTGCCAGTTCTCAATCTTCAGTTATAAAATTAATGAAATCGCTGACATTTAAATGTCTTTTAATCCATACTCCAGATAATTGCCTGTATATACTTTAATGATTTCCTCACACACTTCATGCGATTAAAGACATAAGCAATTTGTCTTTCTTCTAATACCTTTTGAGGAAGCATACATCTTAGGGCTACTTGTGTCAAAATGTTGTTTTGGCTGCATCATTGTCCTCTATAATTCAGAAAGTTTCCTAATATCATATCCTTGAAATATCTGAGACTAATTTAACTACTTAAAAAAACAAATTGCTTAAATTTGCCTAAGTTTTCCTTTGAATGGTGATTTTCATTGAAACTGCTCGTTTGTATCAACATGTGGCACATTTGTTCAAGCCTAGAAGGAAAATTTTAGAAGCCTGTTGGGAGAAAGTAACTTGAGGGATTTAGATACCTCCATCTAGACTCTAGTATTAAACAGAAGCTGTGTAGATATTTTGAGGACTGTAACTTTGGATATGAGTGACTTTGTTCTGCCAGAAGGCATGTATTTTTTTGTCTAGCTCTTTGAGCCTTCTTGACTGACAAATGACCTTGTTATCTTTTCGTAATGTTCTCCATCAAGTATTATGGGATTTTTTCATTGCATAGGTTATCCTGTTGCTTTTTCTCTTGGTTGTTACTTGCCCACATCTTCTGTCATGGATGAGTGTCCATGCTGCAGAAATTTTCGGCACAGATAACCACATGGTTAAAATATGCACAAAGTTAGAATGAAGTTTGACTCGCTCTAGTATTATTTGGTTTTGATGCCTAATATAACAGGTGCTGTTCTAGACTGTAGGTCAGTACTTGGTAATAGCATTTCTGTAATATCACTATTTGCTTTTTATTTCTTTTAGAGAGATGGTAGATATACTATGTAAGAGCCGTTAAATCTGAGATTCATTTATTTCATAGTATTTCTACTTATAACAGGCCAGTGTGACTAGGGAGGAAGCCAAGTAGATTACATTCTTTTGCTTCCATTACAAGAGCATTCTTTTTCTACAGCTTAAAGCTAATTGTTGATAATCATAACTGTTACAGCTTCAAGATCATTCTTTTCTGGTGAATGTTGTGTGCTAAATTTTGTTCTACTGCTGCAAATAGAAGCTAGAATTTCTTATTTTACAATTTCCATTACACTTTGTTTCAAATCATATAAATCAAAATATTGCATATGCTTGGGGTTTTTTTTTCTTTTAATTTCAAGTTCAAAGCTCATTAAACCTGTGTCAATTCTATTAAAATTCATAACAGGACTAATGATAACAGGCTGTGATATTTAGTAGTGAGAACTGTCTGTTTTCCATCATAAATCAATAGCCAACACCCATTCATTTCACATGGTTCATCAAAGAGCCCCTGCATGATTGTAATGTTTTTCCCTATGAATTTTAAGCAGTCAGCTGAAGACTTTACATTCAAAATATCTCTGCTAGTCCCTTGAGCCATTAAGCTTCCTTATACAAAATAAATTTTAGTGTCATTATATGTCTTGTTACCAGTGTGTGATACCTGTAATGAGACATGCCTTCCTTAGATTGTTAGCTGACAAGCTTCTAAAGCTGATCAGTCTTTGATCCTTCAGATGGAAACCGGAAATGTTGAAGTGGCTTACTTACTCAGATATTGGCTCATAATCACAGCAAAATACCGTGTCCCCATCCCCCCCCCCCCCCCAATTCACATTCTTTTGGCTCATGTAACAAATTATTCTAATATTTCTAAAGTACTTTGAAGTTATAAAATGTTCTACAAGTGTATTCAAACAGGTGTCAAACAATAGCCATTTTATACTGAGGGGTTGTTTCATATATTGTTATATTAAAGACAAGGTTTCTGTGATCTTAGATCCCTTTGAAACTCTTGCTTCTCACTTCGCAGTTTTCTCAGCTTCATCTGTGCCCAGAGGCCATGAATTTGGGGGCTCTGAATTTTCGGAAGCTTCAGAAATTTTCAGTAAAGGGTCATTTTGAGTTTCATGAAAATGGCTAGAACAACAATTTTTCTATTGTCATGTTTTAGATTTGTGGCTGAAATCTGTGATGTTACAGGAAGACTACTTCTATTAGCTCAGTAGTTCAAAGCTGTCTAAATTCCTTCTACAGGAGACGCAGTCTCACTTGCAACACAGACCTCTCCAGGAATGCCTTTCCTTATTGCTAGGGTCATAAATTGGATTTAGTACTTCCTCCTTTTTGAAAATTTGTGTATGAAATGACGTGTATGAAACTGGCTGGATGGCCAGGCCCAGAGAGTGGTGGTGAATGGAGTCAAATCCAGTTGGTGGCCGGTCATGAGTGGTGTTCCCCAGGGCTCAGTATTGGGGCCAGTTCTGTTTAATATCTGTATCAATGATCTGGATGAGGGGATTGAGTGCACCCTCAGCAAGTTTGCAGATGACACCAAGTTGGCCAGGAGTGTTGATCTGCTGGAAGGTAGGAAGGCTCTGCAGAGCAATCTGGACAGGCAGGATCATTGGGCTGAGGCCAACTGTATGAGATTCACCAAGGTTCAGTGCTGGGTCCTGCACTTGGGTCACAACAACCCCATGCAACACTACAGGTTTGGGGAAGAGTGGCTGGAGAGCTGCCTGGCAGAAAAGGACCTGTTGGTGCTGGTCAACAGCCAGCTGAATGCCAGCAGTGTGCCCAGGTGGCCAAGAGGGCCAATAGCATCCTGGCTTGCATCAGAAATATTGTGGCCAGCAGGACCAGGGAGGTGATCATCCCCCTGTACTCAGCACTGGTGAGGCCAAAACCTTGCTCGGTTTTGTGCCCCTCACTGCAAGAAGGACATTGATGTGCTGGAGTGCATCCAAAGAAAGGCAACAAAGCTGGTGAAGGGTCTAGAGCACAAGTTTTATGAGGAGTGGCTGAGGGAAGTGGGGTTGTTTAGCCTGGAAAAGAGGAGGCTGAGGGGAGACCACCTCGCTCTCTACAACTACCTGAAAGGAGGTTGTAGCGAAGTGGGGGTCAGTCTCTTTTCCCAAGTAACAAGCAATAGGATGAGAGGAAACGGCCTCAAGTTGTGCCAGGGGAGGCTGAGGTTGGATACTAGGAAAAACTTCTTCACTGAAAGGGTAGTTAGGCATTGGAACAGGCTGCCCAGGGAGGTGGTTGAGTCCCCATCCCTGGAGGTATTTAAAAGAAGGGTAGACATGGTGCTTGAGGACATGGTTTAGTGGTGGACTTGGCAGTGTTAGGATTGTGGCTGGACTTGATGATCTTAAAGGTCTTTTCCAACCTAAACGATCCTATGATTCTAGGATAGTCTGAGTAAATTTCACACTATAGCCAATAACATAGCTTTCACACATTGAAGAGGAAAGTGAACGTTGCAGGATTCCTCATACAAAATCTTTCCGTTAATTTGGGAATATGCAGACCCATATAATGCCTCACAGCTGGAGCTATAGCATTTCCTAGCCTAGACACTTAATGAACCATTAGCATGCTACACTGTCTGGACTTTTTCTTTATACTTCCAAGGAAAATGGAGACGAAAAAGTACAGAGATGAAGCATGAATTTTCCCCATTCCTTAGTTGTTGAAAATACAAAAAATCACAATTGAAAGCTAAACTGCAGGGTTGATCCCTGGGAAAGAAAGGTTGTTTCATTTGCTCGGTCCTAAAGAAGCTTAGATATTTATGAAAACAACCTGGTACCATCTGTAGCACAAAGTGGTTGAGTGACAAGCTGTTAAGAAAAGATGTGGATTTCAGTGTTGATGTACGTACCTCACTGTTAAAAGTTCAAAGAGCCATGCCACAAGTATTTTAATGTAAACATAATGGATTTTTTAACATTTAATCCTCACAAAGCAAATTTCCTAGACATTTGTATAATAAAGGCTATTTCTGAGTTTTGATCTAAACCTTTAAACAGAGAATTGCTCAGCTTCCTGTCACCTTACAGGTTTTAGAAATGTTTGCTATCTAAAATGAGCTCTTTCTGTCAGAAATTTATGTAGACATATCACAGGTAACTTTTTATTCTATAAAAAGTAGATGTAAATTAGGTATGACCAAGAGACTGTATCAAAATTCAAAGGCAGAAATCCTCACTTCTCCAGATTAAATCAAACCAGAATTTTAGGCTTTGTTCAGATTCTGTTCTTAGCATTGTAGTTTGTGGAGATGCCATGACAAGAAAATTTAAGTACATGTTCTAAAAACATCTGCTCACTTATTGAAACTTTAAATATTTAAGTTTGTCCTTATATTGCTTAATTGTTCTATATGGCTCTGACTTGGGTATTTCATTATCCTAAGGAATTTTTCCTAGATAGACCTATAGGAATATGCACTGTAGCTAATGTAATGGATCACTTGTAAATGATGACATTTTTTGTAACCCCATGACTACAAAATAAATGCTAACCATTACTACCTCCTTAGAACAGAAAATCAGACTTACCTCTGGAAGCTGTCCCTTTTAATCTGTAACAATCTGTAAAACAGAAAAGAGAGAGCAGCAATCCTGAACTGTAGTCACTTGTGCCAAGCTAGAAAATAAGTATCAAATCTTTCATGATTGAAGGCAGTTTTAAGGTAAGGCATGGATTGTTGTGCAAGGCATTGTATGAGGAAAATTTAGTCTTTCATGAAGACCAATTACTTTGGTTATTTTCTATGTTTTGACATAAATCATAAAAGGTGCCATAGTTTATAGGAAACCACTCCATTTCAGAGTTGTTTTGGAAGTGAGAAACCCAAAACTTCAAAACAGCAGATGTAAAGAGAAGCTATTCTAGAACATCTAACTGAGCCTTTGGCTACTGCTTATCTGAGGCTCTGACCACCACAGTGCCTAAGTCCATAGGCATAACTGTACAATGCTGTCTTTATGTCAATCCATGGTTGCAATAAGAGGCAAAGAGATGTACACTTTATTTCGGGTTACCATAGTTCTTGATTTTATTTATCGAACATATATACAAGTATACATGCTTCTTTTCCGGGTTAAGTAAAGGTGGCCCGTCCACCTAGGCAAAGGCCAGGAATTAAGTGTCACAGATGGTAAATTTAGAATATGGTGCGTCATGATCCAAGTTCCTTATAGTCCCAACATACTATATCCTACACCTACTAAATCAGCCCTCGACACAAGCTCCTGCCGCGATGGCCTCTCCTTCTCCCAGGGGTCCGGCTCACACCTCTATAAATAGATAGAAAGAATCAATTTATTGACAGTCAGTATAACAATAAATACAATCAATTAAAAATTCATTACAATTCATTACATTTCCGATCTTAAACCTGTCCGAGCTTGGCTTACAAAGATATGTATAATGTCTGCTGATGAAAATAGTGCCCTCTTTGATAGACGACGGGCAACCTTCTCTTGTCGAGAACCAGAGAGTCCAAGGTCCTTCAACAATTCATAATTGCCTTGATGCCATTTCACACATGCACCCAAGGGAAACCCAACAAACTTGCTATCACTTGCATTCATCAACTCTCGAATTTGCTCCTTGAGATGTTGATACTTTCGAACTTTCTCAGCAGCTGCATCTGATAGAGATGTCTGTTTGCTCTCAAACCTCACCGTGATGTCTACCACCAAAGCTTGTTGCTCCTTAATGAAGATCAAATCAGGTTTATACAATTCATTCTGAGTATCCCTTAGGAGCGGCTCTTGGAACACCACCCATTCCTTCTTTGTCGCTTCAGCCATCAATAATTCACAGAGATAGTTATGTCTTTTAATTCTGGCCTCCTGCACTACCGGGCAGTATCCAATAATATGCGAAGAGGTCTCAGATTCCGCAGTGCAATGTCTACATGATTTATTCTGAGAATCCTGTCTTCCTCTCGACAAAAATTCTCTTGTAGGGTAGACATTTGCCTGTAATTGTAATGCAGTTATAAGCTTTCTGTGTGGAATGCCTCTGTAAGATTCCAACCAACAATTATTGATCTTATCCTTTTCAAAGCTGGAAATACCACGGCCCTGGGAGACAAGCTTGGTCCAATTGATAAATTCTTGTTTTCTCCAATCACGCGGTCTCAGAAAGATAATTTTAGGTGGTGGCACTTCCCATTCCGAGATCTTTTCCTCGCCCACTATTTCAGATATTACCGTGACCGTCCTCGGGTCCCATATAGAAGGTATCTTTTCTTTACTTCCTCCTGCTGCAATCCGTAACCTTTCATAATCCCTCTCAATCCCCTCCTCTCGTACCACAGATCTTATTGTTTCATCCGAAGACTGAGCAAGTCTATGCAGCCTTCGAGCTTGTATACTGGGTATCAAACCGGATAACCTGGTGATTCCCAATCCTCCATCCCTAGTACTGGCATATAGGATGGCATCACAAGTACTCATAGGAAGATGTAACTATTCCTTGACAGCCGATCGAACTGTCAAATCAAGGGTCTCCAGGTATGTAGCTTTGACCTCTGCCTGATCTGCCAAATAGATCAATCTTGGAATGGTATACCCTTTCAAGGTGTCAACCTTTTGAAGCGGTTTCAATATGGCTTTATCAATCCGATTTAACCAATCTGTCAATTTCCCAAGTAGTTCTGGCTTTGTTATACCAACCCATGTGTCAATATGTAAACCCAAATATTTCTGGGTCAATCATATTGAGAGGAACACCTTTAATCATCCAAGGGGGACAGTCATTAATGGTATAAGAATCTTTGTCAGCTTGATATAAAAGCCATGACATTTCTCCCCTTGAGTTCTGAGGCCAGTTAGGTCACAAAAGGCCTCTAAGATATCAATGTTCCTTTTCATCCCATCCCAAGAACCACTTAGCAATACAAGATCATCAGCAAAGGCCATAGCAGTTATAGTTTTTGAGTGATGTTGGAAGCCATCTCCCATTTCTTCCAACTTACACAATAAGGGGTCTATTGCCAGATTGAATAAAATTGGAGACATTGGATCGCCTTGTTTAACTCCAATTCGGATTCCAATAGGATCCGACCGCTCATTCTTTAGGTCAATACATGTGGTAATATCATAATACAAGTTCTTAATTAAGGCAATTATATGATCGTCCACACCCTTTTGTTCAAGAGCCAACATAATATGAGAGTGGCTCACTGTATCGAAGGCTTTAGCCAGATCGACAAAGACTACACCCAGTGATCGATGTTCCTTTTTAGCGTTACGAATTAGAAGTTGCAACAACTTCAAATTCTCAGTGCACCCAGCAGATTTAATAAATCCCCTTTGTCGGGGATTAATGGGACATGCTTTTGTCAGCCTTGCTGTCAAAATCCTGGAAAACAGCGTCAATATGGTTGACCCGATAGTAATTGGTCACCAATTATTGATATCATTTTGGCGCTCGGGCAAGGCCGATTTCGATATTAAAACCGTCCTGCATCCTCTAACCACATCCGGTATAACCCCCGACACCAGCCATAGATTGAATAATTCCATCAATTGATCATAATGTGGATCGATCTTTATAACATCTCTCAGACTTAGTCCATTGGGACCTGGTGCCGAGTTTTTATTCATCTCTGATATTTTTCGAGATCTCTTTCGCCGCGATCATGGTTTCGAATGCAGAATTGTCTGCACGACCAATGGTTCTGAATGTTCCCAAGCCCTTAAATGTACCAGGTGATTCCCATCTAGACTTGAACATGCTGTGAACCTCATCTAGTGGGATATTGCACTTCAGGGATTCCACATCATCCAGGATGATACCGGCTAGTTTTCCTCTGTCGAGATAAAACAGCCGCTGGAACCTTAGGAATTGACCCCGTTTTTTGGCCCTTTTCTTCATCCACTCCTTGGGAGGTTCAGAAGGAGTAGCCTCTTGGGCTGGTTGCCTCTTCCGAGACCGGTCAGCCTTCAATTCCATGGACTTTAAGAAAAAGCATGCATTGTAGTCTTCGATCGCCTCATCAATTAGTAGTGATGGATGTTCTCCACCTTCGATTACTTTCTCAAACATTCCCCGAAGAATGGGCAGTTTTTCAGATGACACCCATTCTGAAATCATTCTCCGATAATGAGATTTCAGTCTCCCTTCAACTTTCAATCCAGTGTCAACCCAAGGTTCCCCTTCTTGTATCCGCTGCTTTTTCAATCTTGCTCTTTCTCGTCTTTCTTAACACGGCTCTTATGCAGCCCTCTCCTCTTGTCACTTATCTGCTTAGTCATTTTTGATGGAATATAACCAGCAATCAATTTATTAATATTCTTACTTCCCTCAAACTGTTTGTCCAACTTACGTAACAGTTCAACCTCTTCCTCAGTCCAACATTGCCGATGTACCCCTCTTTTTGTACTTTCTTTGGGGCAAGAAGCCATAATCCGCTCAATGTTTCTAACAGCGGGATGCACCAAGCATTTATGTTGCCTGAGACCGATTTTTGATTTAAATACTCTCCCACATTCCTCACAGGCCAGACCTTCCACAAGAAATTTTTGTTCACTCCCCCTTTACAGCAGTCAGTAATGCTTTAGACACGTCTGCTGTAGCATGTATGTGCCCAGTGATGATCAGAAATGTCTTTATGCTTTAGCATTTCATTCTGTGATGAACATATGGAGCTTTTTAATACACTTTCAAACCTAACCCATCACCTCTGGTCTGTTAACAAAACCCAAGATTTTTAGAAAAGAAGATAAAATATCAGTAGGATTACATTTGGGAGCAGTGTAGTTAACTCCGTCTTGCTTATACTAGTAGAGCAATGTTTGGGTTTGCACAATAATTCTTTCCTCCTTTTAGCGTGTTGCTCTCAGAATTACTTCTAGTGTTGACCTGTGTTATCTCATTCAGGAACCAGTTGGATGAAATGAGCTTAGGTGAAGTCTGCTGCAGAGATCCTAAAATCTTCAGCAGACTTACAAGCATAGAGGTTTTCAGGATAAAGCCTTTACCATATGAAAGCACGTAAGATTCAACATGAACCCTGCTCCAGGTGACCATGCTTGAGCAGGGGATTAGGTAAGATGACCTTCAGAGATCCCTTGCAACCTCAACCATTTTCTGATTCTGTGTCCTCTTATTATATTGAGCTTTATTTTTATTTTCTTATAATTCTGTATAGCTAGTGAAAATAGGAGATGCACGCCATTAGCCTCTGCATTTTTTTAATTCCATGTCTTCTGAATTCTGTAAGCTTCATATATTAAGTCATGGAACATGCCTGGATTCTGAGGACAATTTTTCAAAATAGTGTATAGCCACGGAGTTAGCTATAGTCAGTAGAGGTGTTAAAACACTAAAGGAAAAGTCACTGCTCTCATTCTAGTTCCTTTGTACTATGCAGAAAAGCCTGATTTCCTACAGGGGAATTTCCCTTGTTGCTGTACTGTTGAGGATGTCTGTTTGAAGGAGCCTCATAGGACCCCTTGGAAAGTGATGGAATAATAGTGTACTAGAGAGATGTTGGAGAGCTCTGAAATGGGAAATGCTGTCATTTTACAGGTTGTGTGCTTAAACAATGCTAGGCCATGTGTGAGAGTGCAAAAAAGCTTTCTTAAAACTGACTACACTCATTGAGGCCTGAAGAAACCATGATCCACCTCTTAGCAGTAGAGTAGAAAATCACAGAGTATCCTGAATAAAGTGTTTACAGACAAATTAATAGCCTGCAGAATTAGAGTGTAAATGCATGATGCCATAAATACTAATGGCAGTGCATATCACTTAACTCAGTTATTAGGTCTAATTAACTTGATGTAGACTATTTGGTAATAATAAGTTGATGTTATATTCCTTAGAACATGAATTAGAACATGAAAATATTGCACTCCTGTTAATAAAATGACAGAATTATGTTCAATTAGCTATTGGGAGATACATTCATTATTAAATCTTGCTATCTATGAAATGCAAACTCAAATGTGTCCTTAGAAATAAATTACTTCATCAATAAAAGCTTCACCCTCTTACTCTATAGCAAGGCTGCTGTGTGTACTGATGAGTTGGATCTTTGCCTTACTTTGTTTTCTAATGTAACAGATGTGCTGCTTCATCTTGTTATACATTGAGCAAATCCAGAAAGCACTTGATTTTTCTACTGATGTCTATCTAATTTCCATGCTCCTACAATTTTAGGAGTAAACTGCTGAAAAATCTTTTTCAAAACTAGAAGAGATCAAGTTGATATCAAGTATTTTAAAAGCAAACATTCTTAGAAAATATAATGTTCAGAACATGGATTCAATTGTGTTAAATGCAGTCACACAGGCAGACTTGTGCTGTTAATGGCATTATCTATAAGTGCCTTAACTGACAGCTGATGACAACCGGAATCAAATGCCTATGCATGACTGCTTAACATAGCAATTAGAAGTATTTACATATCATACCTCCCCTTCTGTCTTTTCTTTCTTAGGAGCTTGTCTTTTCCTTCCTAGCACAGCCTCACAGGTTAGGAAGGATCTTGTCTTTTATTTATGAAGTGAAATGTCTGACTAAAATTATATTTTAAATTTAGTTTCTTGCTGCATATACACAGACATGTGGACTGCTTTAAGACAGCGTAGAATTATAGGATATACACTAGCAACAGTGAACCACATAAAGAATTCATTTTGACTACTGATTCTTTTAAGAACTAATAGGAGCTTTAAAGTATTTTCCTGTTAAATCTTACATGTTTCTACCTATAGTCAAGGGTTGATCCTGCAAACCTCCACACTTGTAAACATGCTGAAGGTTTCAGGATCTCTGTGGCAGGCTTCACCTCAGCTCATCTCATCCAACTGTTTCCTGAATGAGATATCTTGTAACTCAAGTCAACACTACAAATGAAAAATCATGCCATTAATTATTGAAGGAGACAGAGCTACGTGAAACTTGCAGAAAAAACTGTTTTGTATTTGTCTATCAAACATTTTAATATTCTGAGGCCATACCATCACAAGGTGGTTATAAAGAAGTGCTAGTTATTTTTTTAGAACTGTTCTGGGAACCTGCAGTGATGGTAGTTTATCAGCAGTAAATATGTTGCCTGCTAGTAATAAATTTGCAAAATAAATTTTGAAAAATGCGAGTCTGTAGAGTCAAATATTTAAGTATCTTACAATTTGTGAGTCTGCATATAATTTACCTTCTCAGTGATGAAATGTTTATTGTAAACAGCAGAAACTATTATGAAAATCACATCTCACAAAATTATTGCCAACTTGCAACTGCAGTCTAAAGATTAAAATCTATTCAGCTTTCCTGTTAGTCAACTGCGCTTGATAAAATTTACAGTAGTAAATTAAAATTACATATTAATGAAAGTGCGGTTGCCTGTTCCTATATAAAGATAGGGCTGTGTTCCATCAATTTCTGTGATGTCTTTAAGTAGCCTTGTTTTACATTATAAATGTAACTAAAATGCCCTTACTAGCATATTTCTAAAGAAATCCATTCTATTCATTAAATATTTCTTACAGAAAACTGAAACAAAACAACCAAACAATATAAGTAACTGTATAAGATGGATTTTAGAAAGTTACACTTTAAAATATAATGAAATTACCCCCTTTTCTATTTTTTCTGTTAGTTAAAAGATGTCAGAAGGACATCAGAACAGCTGTTTGAATGCCTAATCAAAATAGAGTTGAACTTCTACATTAAAAAAAAAAAAAAAGATGCAAAGTGGTTTTAATAGCATCCTTTCTCTTTCTCTTTGAATTCTTACTCCATCAGAGTTTTATTGGCTGGTTGGACGTAATTTTCCAAGCTTTCAATATAGGGCTAATTTATTTTTTTTTTTTATTGGGAAGATTACATAATACTAGCACATATGGGAAGTTTTCCCATATAAAAATAGACTCTGATCAGCTGATCCAAATTATACTCATCTATGCATGTAGAATTCCAATGATGTTAATGGAACTGCTCAAGTAAAGCCTGTTCATCGGGCACCTGGGAACACTAGTCTATTTTGTGGGGAGATTAAAAATATCACTTTGTCAGTATTGCTTAATATGTAAAACACGTTATGCAAAACCCAGTGCTTGGGGAAGAGCACACATTTTGGCTTTATATTCCCATTATGCCAGGAGCTTTGCCAACTCATAAGCAAAAATACTATTTTCTATGTTCTTGGAATATAAAACAGGCAGCAGACTTGAAAAAAAATCATCTCTAGAGTTGTGTGACCTATTGGTTTGAGTGTTTAATTTGTGAGAGAATTCCTGAAAAGCAAAGAAATGCTCTGTTCCTGTTAAGACTTGGCGTCTTCATTAAGCTCTAACATGTCTGAGAGTCTTTTTTGCATTCTGAACTGGTGATTCAGTTAGTTTTCCCTATCCACTCTGGATTTCTGAGACCATATTCAGAAATAAAATTTCATTGCAGAAAAATAAGGTGATATTTTCATAGACAAAACCAGATCACTGTGAATTAATTAGCAAGAGAGGGAGAAAAAGAATGGGAAAAAAATCTAGAAAGTAGTATTTCCCACCTCTTTCATCTTCTGAATATATAAAAATATAGATAAAAAATATGCATATCTATAGAAATACATATAGAGAAGTTTATTATCAACAAATATACTCAAGCCCGATTTGGTTTGTGAAATAAATGAGTTTGTTTTTCATAGAATCATAGAATGGTTTGGGTTGGAAGGGATCTTAAAGATCATCTGGTTCCAACCCCCCTGTCATGGGCAGAGACACCTTTCACTAGACCAGGTTGCTCAAAGCCCCATCGACCAGGCCTTTGCTTCCACCCTCTGTAGGCTTCATTTTTGAGTTTGAGTTTGTCCAGAAGCTCCTTGTACATCCATGCAGGCGTCCTGGCTTTTTTGCCTGACTTCCTCTTTGTTGGGATGCATCGCTCCTGAGCTTGGAGGAGGTGATCCTTGAATATTAACCAGCTTTCTTGGGCCCCTCTTCCCTCCAAGGCTTTATCCCATGGTACTCTACTGAGCAGATCCCTGAAGAGGTCAAAGTCTGCTCTCCTGAACTCCAGGGTAGTGAACTTGCTGTGCGCCCTCCTTGGCGCCCTAAGGATCTTGAACTCCACCATTTCATGGTCACTGCAGGCAAGGCTGCCCTTGACCTTCACATTCCCCACCAGCCCCTCCTTTGGTGAGAGCAAGGTCCGGCATAGCACCTCTCCTCGTTGGCTCCTCTGTCACTTGGAGAAGGCAGTTATCATCAATGCATTCCAGGAACTTCCTGGATTGCTTATGCCCCATTGTGTTGTCCCTCCAACAGATGTTGGGGTGGTTGAAGTCCCCCATGAGGACCAGGGCTTGTGAACATGAGGCTGCTCCTATCTGTCTACAGAGAGCCTCATCCGCTCAGTCTTCCTGGTCAGGTGGCCTGTAGCAGACCCCCACTATAATGTCACCTGTTCCTGCCCTCCCTTTAATCCTGATCTATAAGCTCTCAGTCTGATCTTCATCCATCCCCAGGAGGAGCTCCATGCACTCCAGCTGGTCATTGACATAGAGGGTGACACCTCCTCCTCTTCTTCCCTGCCTGTCCTTCCTAAAGAGCCTGTATCCTTCCATTCCAACACTCCAGTCATAGGAGCCTCTAGTCCAGTGTGGACCAGCACCATGGACCTGGGGGGATGGGGCATCACTCTCACTTGTCCGTGTCTTCCTGTCTCATGGCTTGGCCTCTACATGTAGTGGCTCCACCTTGGACTTAGCTTTCTGTATCGTGTTCAACACCCACGTAAGTATTCCACCACCGCCTTTAATTATGTATTTGTATTCTCACTAAGTTGAAGTGCAAAGGAAGTTCTTAAGCTCTTAAAAAACAAAGTGGGCAAAATCAGTAAAGATGTAGGTAGCTTTTTTTAACAGAACAGGAATCTTAATTTGCAAGTCCTAAGGTGCTTTAGAACACACATTATGTTATCACAGAATTTTTAGTATTACAATCAATCTTCTTTTTCTTTCTATTTCTATCAGTTTCTTTTGAAAGAAATCCAAAGACACACTTCTAATTGTGTGAAACTAACTGTTTCGTGTCAGGATTGTCAGATGTGCTTACCCAGTATTTGGTTACTGAGGGATGTCGCTGTTGTGAAATTGTCACACCATGTTTTGATGTTAAGCTGACTAAATAAGATCGTTTGAAGGCACCTAGTGTTCATCTTATTGCAGAAAGTGGCTGTCAATGATGGGGCTGGCACATCACTAATATAGAGCAAGTTTTGGTGCAATCAACACTTAAAACTGTGTTTGGTCTCCACTTTGTAAATTCATTCCCACACTTGGCCGGTTTTGTTTATGTCTCTTTAGGTATTAGTGAAGGTTAAGAAACTACTGTATGAAGTCATGTATAGAGTCTGCTACGCATTACTGTAAAACATCCGACAGTTATACTCATGTCTAAAAAAATGAGCCTCCTAGTTCCTTTTGTAGTCAAAGATTTTTTGCTTTAATATTTGGGGACAGACAAACTGTCACTCCTTGTCTTATATTGATTGTCATTTCTTGTAAGTATGCTATGTCTTAATAAAATGAACAGCATCACATTCCACAACAGTAAGTTAAAAATTATGTGGAATACCACCATTCCCCTGTACAAAACAGAAACTAAGGTCCATGCTGGAACTTGGTCTGAGGCCAGGACAGTTGTTGCATGGTAAGGCAAGAGATCATCGAACACTGGCAACAAATTGCACCAATGGTCGAGTAGCTCCCATCTCCAGCCAAGTTTCTTCAGGCATGAAAACTGTTGACTAGTAAGGGGAAATTTGCTGGTAATCACTTGTCTGGTAGTAAAAGCAGGGACCTGGTTAAAAGTCTGCTTTATTTTTTTCTGATATTTGATGACGCATTTTACAAGTTGAATTGAATGCCTGCAGTGCTGTAGTAAGGTAAATTTACCTGCCAGAATTATTTTCAAGAAACTGATTCTGCTGTCATCTTAATCATTTTGCCTGAAATACTAGATCCAAGAACAGCATGGTTGTGCATTGCCCCAAATATCTGTATAACTTAAGTATACTAAAAAACCATAAGTGCTTCTTTTCTCATTGTACAGTAATTATAAGGCTAGTTTAATAAAGGGTAAATGAAACCTTACCAAAGGAAGTGAGGTTTAGGCTAAAATAATTTGAGAGAGATGATATAGTGTGTGTTAAGTATGATATTTGTGTCACCATGAGTCTAGTTTCAGGAGAAGTCTAATATTCTATCATTCACTTCCCATGACTTTTTATTTGTTAGTACCTGGATTTCCACGCTAGCTTGCCTCCATCTCAGCAATCTCTGTAGGAGCAATAAAAATTTGTGGATTTTTTAAAACATCCACTGATTAATTATTTTCATTAGATATATTTATTTTTAATATATTTATTTACAAAGAGACATGCTTTTCAGTGTGTTGTACTTAAGTTTCTCAACACACAAAAGTAATTATCTCATTTTTTTTAAAATATATCTGGTCATCTACATTTTTCAAGTTGAGATAAAACTGGAAAAGCAGGCTTTAGCATTCTTTACTTCAAATGTTTGTGATTATATAAAACCATATTTACAAAAACAGAGTGCCATTATGCCATAAGCCTTGTTCCTGCCTTGCATTACAATTAGTTGAATCATACTAATACCGTATTTCCACTGATATCAGCAATGGGAAAACACATTCAGTTTGTTCCAGGTTCCTTCTTCCATCTCAATCTGGTTATGAAACAAAAATCATGAAACTTTTTAACCAGCTACAAAGCACCAGTTAAGCAGAAGCAGATAAATTAAAAGGGTTTGGGTTTTGGTTTTATTTTTGTTCTTCTTTGTAGAGCAGGGTGGAACCCAACTTTGCAAATTTCAGCTGTGATAATTCTTAAGGACTCGTTTCTATCCACAATAAGTAGAGGCTAGAAAGAAGTGGTTATCAAAAAGCTATATTTCACTTGAGCTAGGATATTAGGCATTGATCTAAGATTATCAAAGCTTTACTGAATATAGAGTCTGGAGGAATTAAGAGTTTGGAAAGGGATGGTGTATAAATTGAGAAGGATGATCCATCCTGTAGTCTTTTTTTGTGTGATACATTTAAAGACATAATGACTCTTGCAGACAATCCCTCTGAAAGAACTAATTAAATAGATGCTATTACATCAGCAGAGTAGTTGCCACTGTGAACAAGCTTCCAACAGGAATAACGTGTTCTACAGAAATGAGCTTCCTTTTCCTATAACTTGCACATATGTTTAGATGAGGAGAAACCAGAGATGACTGCGTCACAAAAGCAATATTCTTGATAGTTCAGGCATCCTGTAACAGATTATGAATTTCACCTGAAGTGAGTAACTTTGCCAGGCCTGTTTTTTTGTAGGTACTGCCTATGGCAGAGCAGTTGTATACACCATCTTGTTTGTTATTGGTCACGATACAAATTTTCAAATGTTACCTTCAGTTAAAGTTGTTTCCTTTTAGAAAGTAAATGTGGAGGCTTGAAAGCTCTGGAAATAGCTGGATATTAATTGCATTGTCTAAACATACTAAATATGGTGGACTAACAAATATAGTAGGCTTCAAATTCCTCAGACTCTCTTGTTACAGTCAATCTTTGCAATCATGGAAGGTACGCTTAAATTAAGACTTCAATCTTTTTCTTATAATTTTATTTTCTAGAGAAGTACATTTGCAATTTGCATTTGTACTGTAAGGCAACTGTGTTTATCTGATTATTGTTGCCATTTTCAGTTTTCTGTAACTGAACATTTGAAGCATCTTTGTTATGGTTATTGTGTCTTGAAAATTCAGGGATGATTTCCATTAATATTTAAGCTGGTTAATTGCCTTCGTTACCAGTTCCATTAACTGCTTCAGCAGAGTGACTGCTAAAAGATAATATGTAAAGGCTCACTGAGCCTTTAATTATGGACTCAAATCCACTTCAATACATCAAAATACTGTCTAAATACCTTCTGCCAACCTCTTATTCATTTCTTTAGCTGCAACCAGAGGTAGCGTTGTTGGGCTGTCACATCTCTGTTATCATTGTGGTCACAGATGTTTGTCTGGAAGTAGGCTATGGGAGTGATCCTGCACGCCACAGCACATTTTGTTTCCCTAAGATAAAGATAGTTACGTGGAGTCACAGGTTTTCCTGCAAACTGTAGAGTCTAAGCCTCTGACTATAAGATTTTCAAAGTGACTATGATTGCTTTATTGCCAGGATGTTATATTCATATGAAGTAAATGAAAAGAAAAATAATAAAATGTAGGCTTTTCAACACAGTGATGTAATTATTGTTCTGTTTAAGTTTATGACACATTGACTGGCCTCTAGAAGAGAACACCAGAGCCAAAGCTATGTAATTCAGGGATCCAGTCTGTCAGTCTGCATTTCTGAGTGAGTAAATGAATTGTTTCTATTATAGAAGTTTTTCATAGGTAGAATTATTTCAAGGATGTCCTAGTTTTCCTTCAGGAAGTTTACACACCATCAGTTAATGAGAGCTGTTCACAACAATAATCTCCTTCACTGTATTTGTTTTCAATTATACTTGCAGCAGCTGGTTTTAACTGATACTGTATTTGAGCTAACAGCTGTCCATTCAAGTGATTGAAAATCCCAGGATTTGCACTTTGTCACTAATGTCCCCTTATGTCCTCACATGTGTTGTCATTCTGTGCCAGAAGTAACGTAAGGTTCTACTTGTAAATTTTAACCAAGAGATGAAAGCAGTTTGCTGCAAATTTATACTTAAAAAAAAAAAAGAAATTGAACTTTGTCTTTGGATTCTTAAAAACAATTTGCAAAAATGTTACGTTACTTTATTTCCAGCATTAACCAGTTCACTGTTCTAAACTCTTTTTTTTTTTTTTTTTTTTTCCATTGACTCACTCACTGGAAGAGGTATCTCATGCTGGGTAGCATGGGGACAGACTGCTCTGCTGTAGCTTTGCTGCTTAGGTTAGAAGATAAAGTGCTTATTACGTAAGACAGTACTGCTTTGTAAAACAGGAGATCTTGCTGAGTAAAGGAGGTGGCAATCCCCACCAGGGTCTGCTGATGAAGTGCTGTGTGTACCTTACCTTCCTGGGCTTTCAGTCTATCTCCTCATTTCATCTTCTCTGGAATTTGTACGTTTTTTATGACAGTGGCTTATAATGTGAAAACCATCAAGTCTGAGTATTCTAGGCAGTACCGAAACCATTGCTGTTTGTACTTGGGAATATTTATAATGTAAAGAACAGGATAACAAATCCATGACTGGAAAAAATGGTGTTCTTCATGCCTTGCATGCTCAGATCATGAACTGTTGACTGAAGGATTCTTTCAACCTACTTTAGGTCTGTGCACATTGTGTTTGATAACAGCATATGTATTAGTTGTTAATATGCTTTCCAGTGCCTCTGGTAGTGAAAGATGTTACATGGCAACTCATTCACCCTCAGTTTATAGGAAGAACGGTCTTCAGTATAGCCTAGATACTACTATGTACTGAATTACATTACCTGAAATAATAAAGTCATCATATTGATGTAATTTATCCTCTTTCTACTTACCAAGGCTAGTAGACACTTCTCCGGATTACACACTTCTGTGTTCATTTTGAAAAGCTATCACTGTTCTAATGTACAAAAGTATTTCAGTTTCTCTTACTTGTTGCGATTTGAACAGGATGGCAGGTTGTTAAACTCTCTCCTATTTAGATGCTGAAGTCTTAGTGATGCCTTTGCCCTGCAGATGTAGCACTTTACTAGACTAGTAAAGTTGCTACTTTATGGGTACTTTTTTCTTGTCAGCTGCTTTTTTTCTGTGGGTGACATGTCTGGTTTTTTCAGAGTACTGTTTCCATTCAACCATCTTTTAAAATAAAATCACATAAATTGTCAGGGAATCTAGGCCACCGTGTGAGATAAAGGATCATGAAACAGTGGCATATTTTCTCTCTACTGTCTGGTGTGGGTATCCAATTCTGCATTGGTAAATTACAGAAGTTGTAACTAAGTATCACATGATCCTGTGGAAAAAAAAAAAAAATCCATGTAGGCTTTCTCAAGAAGGTATCCCCAAATATTATTTGCATCTCAGAAGATTTAAGCTGGCTCAGCTGGGACAGAGTTGACATACCTCAACCAGGGAGAATAATACTGCTTCACTTCTATAGTTTCTAATTATATATGATATTTGAATTAATTACATTGAAATATAACTAATGATGTGACATTATTTTACAGTTTTTACATTAACTAAATCCAATGTACATTAGAAAAAAATTGCAAAAAATGGCTTTATTGAACGTAGTTTTACATAATGCAATAGTCATTGTGAATTTTCTGTGGAAGTGGTGGTCTGGAAAGTAAACAGCAAAGTCATCTGCACTGCTATAAACAACACTGTGCCTTCATGATGTGCTAAATATATTGCAAAGCTTTTAGCTGTTGAGAATCTTTTTATATAAGTGAATTGGTTTGACAGAAGGTTTTGGGTTTTTTTCAAAGTGAAAAGAAATAGAGTTCACACAAAAAGGTTTGATTTCTAAAGTGCTACTTTTGCAACTGTCTGGTATAATAGGAAATGGGGAGGGGGCTTAGCTTTTAATGTCCTGGGAAATTAGGCACTAGTTAGCATTCAAAAAGTATTTCTAACCTGAAAAGTAGCTGCTGCAACTTTTGCACTTGTTTTCCAAGCCTAAATTTTTTCATTTCCTTGTTTGATAATAAAATTGAGGACTGGCTTCTCTGCTGTCTTGGTGCAGCAAAGACAGTTCGGTTGGAAAAAAAAGTGAACAGGCCTTTGGCCTGTGCCTCAAAGGCTTTCCAGTATGAGATCCAGTTCTGAAGTTCTGATTAAGTTCATCATCTTCAGTTCATCTTGGTTCATCCTTGATATTCTTCAGTTTTGCAGGGACTTGTAAAATAATAAGCATTACATGTATATAATGCATAATAATATAACAAGCATAATAATATAACAAGCATATATAATAATGATTACGCTGATGACTCAGGAGCACAACTTGCTTGAGACCAGATTGATCTGTAGAGCGTGGATGAGGTCTTTGTTTGCTAAACGAGGAGTACTGCAAGTAAAAGGGGGACCTTCATTATTCAGCTTTGAATTTAAAACATGCTAAAAACAGCCTCTTTATGGTGGCAGGTAGTTCTAGCTAATTTTTCTAAAAGTCACAAATTGGGTAAAAAAAGTCCCATGACTCTTCAACAATGTGGTAGAAAATACAGTCTTTTCTGTACAACTACACATTTGGGGGAGACAAGCAGTGTAAAAGATAGAGGAAGTGTCTTTCTGATGGAATCTGCCTCTAATAGTCAGCAATTAAAAAAGCTGCATCATTCATATATAACCTTTCCACATCCTGTCTGGACGTGCCCTCTAATCTTAAAACACGTTAGTCATTATATGTAGTAGGTCAGAGGATAATGTTAAACTCTAAATCAGTTTCTTCTCTGATCTTTCTAAACCTTTAATGCCTTCTTTCAGACAGAACTGCAATTGCTAAAAGGGTTTCGTCAGCCATTCAGTGTCAGAATTTGCAGCAACAGGATGGACGGTATCTTTTCACATTTTTTGCTTACAATCATAAAAGAAGAAATGGCTGTTAGCATTATTTTTCCAATCCAAATGGATTATTATACCCAATGAGAAAGTGAAAGTGGTATGTTGTGACCTCATTAGAACTACTTGCTATTGCTACCATGAATTGCAGATTTCTTAGCACCAGCTTCTTAATGATAGTGTTTAATTAGCAGCTTTCATCTGTGGATCTTTAAGAGGTTTAATTATTTAGTAATAGTGGTACATTAAATTAATTACTTAAGCCTTATTATACACCTTTGTGAAAGAACCAAAACATTTTTAATCTTATGTAGGAAGAAAAAGTGTTACAGAGACTTTAACACTTATCTCATAAAGCATTTGTGATAAGCTCGGATATGGGCACTTCAGGTGACTGACCTGATTTTCATGGATGTTGCATATGTGAAACCTAAATTGGCTGTCTGATTTAACGAAAGTTAGGGAAGGCTGTTGTAAACTATTTGCCCACAGCTTCTCGATGACCCAGATCATTTAATTCTCAGTCCCTTGCTTTAATGCTATAGCGTGCTTCACTCTTGTGTGAAAAATATGTTTTTCATTACCATTAAGACCTTTCTGCCACACTGTATCTGATACTACCAGAAAAATTCAATAGTAATTCATATTCATAGAAAAGAATCCAGCAAGGTTTGGATGGAAAATCCAGCCTACCATGCTTCAGTGGTGAAACTGAATAAAAATAGGGGATAAATATATTGAAAATTAAAAAAAGAGGAGGTATGGCTTTTCCACACCAGAAAAGACGTTGCTGAAAAAGAATGGGCCAGATGGGAGGAAAAGAACCAGATTTTTGCCGGTCTTTCTCAGTTAAAATACAGGTGAATTTGGCTGAAGTTGTTCCAGTAAAATCTGCATTAGAATAAAATCACTGTCACTGAAGCTAATGAAAAAAATTCTAATTTTTTCACTAGAGCTAATGAAAAAAACCTCTTGCTTAAATCAATGTGCCCTCTATTTCATCTGCAGTTTTTGCACAGCGTAAGAAGGCTATGAAAACAAAGAAAAAGAGAACAATGGTCATCAAGAGGTCTGATAATGCCCATCAGAGGAATACTGAGTCTCTCTAATGGCAAAAAGTGCAGTGAAATGCTCTTTCAGTTGTTTGGTGTATTTTTACTCATTGGACTTCCAAATGAGCAGATGGAGTAACTTAAAAATAGGAGTCATGTCTTTTGCAATTAGCATTGGATTCTTGAAGAAGTTGGGGCTGGGCTATTTCAGGAAAGGAATGGTGTGAGACCTTTAAGGATACCTTAAAACTTTTTTTTCTTTCTTCTATAAAAGAAAGGGGTGGCAAACGGTTGGATGTATAAGATCTTGAATGTATAGTAGATGACACAGAGAAGCATGGTTTATGTTGGCGGTAGTATAAACCCAGGGCACCTCTACTTTGTTAATTATTTTGCCTGGCTTACAGGAGAAACTCTCTTACTGCATCTTGTGAGAGGCTTTTTAATAATACATAATGAATTAACTAGAAGAAGGTTAACAAAACAGTATGTATCAGCACATAAACCTTTTCCATTAAGCATTAACTGCATGAATTGCCCCCCTTTCTTTTCTTTTAGAGATAAGAATAGATTCATTAAAGTAATTCTAAATATTTTATCACCTTTAATGTACTTGTATAGACAAGACTTTGCAATACAGTCTCAGACATAATTCCTAAATGAGCTCTTTCCTTCATAAAATCTCTCATTAATCTGTCTAAAAAAAGATGTATGACTGTCTGCTCAATACAAGCATTGTCAAACCTGTGATATGTTGGTTTATGTGTAATAAAATAAAGTAGCCTAAACTAGGTAGATAAAAACATTAATGACATAAAATTATAATTCCTGAAGCTAACTGAAAACCTGCCTTGTTTTCTATGGAGAAATCGGATTCTTGTTTTTCGAGGTGATGAGTACCTCTCATTATTAAAATGAGCGGCCATAGAGTTCACTCGTCACCCTTCTGAAATAGAGGGAAATTCTCCTCCCATGTAGTGACATGCTGGACCTCATCAAAGCCATTCTGAATTTACTTCTAACTCCAAGGATGTAACCGATGAGCTGTTCTCTTTGGAGTGACTAATTGCTATTTAGATTACAGGTGCTACCTTGATAACTGAAAATTATCTTCTCTTCAATAGGCTTTGTCACATTGTAGCATCTTGTGGAACAAATCACTCCTAACCTACAGAAAAAGAGCATTGTTATCCTGATTTCTAATGGAACTTGTGACTGAGATGGCTGGAAGGGCTAAACATCTTCAAAAGTAGCATTCAATTCAGCTAGGAAAACTAGCAGTGGAAATTGCCTCACATGAGTAGTACTTTATACCTCTTCCCAAATGTCTTTTGGGGACTCGTGAGATATGAATCTCACTTGGCTCTGAATGTTATTGATCTATTTTCTCAGGCCTTAATTTCAGAACACTACAAGTATCTGCCTTTCAAAACAAACTAGTTCAATTAAGTTCCACTATTCTTAATTTCTAATTCCTCCTCAATAAGCAGGACTGCTTTTTTCCCAACCAGTAGCACACCCGCACAGCTTCTGTTCAGCCTGCTCATGTTCACCTGATATCCAATTAACAAAATGCTCAATTTTCACACCTACAATACCTGTATCCTTCAGGGCACTGCAATGTTAAAGTTCACTCTGTGGTTCCCCTAAGTGAAGCTACCAGATCAGTAGGAATCTGATAAATAACTGACTGTCACAGACTGACTTATGAGTCCACTGTGAAACTGGACAAAGAAAAATGATGGAGAGCAAGGTAAGCACCATATGTTATACAAGTGGAGTAAAGAATTAAGTATTCCTTTTCCAAGAAATGTGAAACCCAGCTTCACTCTGAATCCCAGGTAGCTGAAATGGAAATGCAACTACAGCACTTCTCTCCTTTACCATCTTCGTTATTGACTAAGGGAAGAATGCAACTAAGCACTTGGCTGTATTAAGTCATAAACTAGGTAACTACACAGTGTAATGGTCCTCTGATACTTCCTAGACATTAAAATATAAGAATATTACATCTTAATTTGAATTGTGTGCTCTGTAAGCTGTCAACTAAAAATAAAATCAAGGTTAACAGCTGCTGAGAAGCTGTAGGAGCAATCCAGTATTAACTACCTGTTAGTAGTAAAGAATAAAGCAACCTCTATCTAAACTACTCTTTTTGGAAGCATGTAGGGCCATGTGTATCTCATATGTATGCATGCTCTTTCAGTCAGCTCTACTAATAGAGTTGGTCACATCTTCTACCCAGCAAATGGTTGCTGATTTGTGACAGACACATGAGGATGCCACAGTGAGAGGATTTTTGGTAGCCCTTTTTCAAAGGTTCCTGGTTATTCACTTTGGGACAGTAATATGATTTCAAGACTTTTTTCATGGTATAATAGAAAACTTCACAAAAATCAAAGACAGCTCGGGCAGAATGGAGAACATTCCCAAAGTGCAAGACAGCAGCCAAATGAAAGAGCAATTTCTACTTCTGGAGAAGTGCTAGGCAGGCATATGAAGAAAATGAGATGGACAAATGGAAGTGTACTAGGAAGAAATAGCGATCTGAATGAAGAAAAACACTTTGCCTTGGAAGAACAATGAAAGTAGAGAATGTGACCCTATGGCTAAAGTGTTCATCTCTCTGTCAGGTACCTGGACCTGGAAGTGTAGCATCCTCTATCTCTAGGTTTTTGTGGATAAAGAGGTAAACCTTAAAAAGCTACTGTGGGGAGCTTCACCTTTATAGACTGTCTATTCAGAATCTCATTCGTGGCACATTATAAATCTTTGCTTTTGTCGTGGTTTAACCCCAGCCAGCAACTATGCACCACACAGCCGCTCACTCACTCCCCCCCAGTGGGGTGGGGGAGAGAATTGGAAGGGTGAAAGTCAGACAACTCCTGGGTTGAGATAAGAACAGTTTAATAATTGAAGTAAAATGAAATAGAATGGTAGTAGTAGTAGTAATAATAATAATAATAATATAATACAATAATAATATACAAAACAAGTGATACACGACACAATTGCTCACCACCCACTGACTGATGCCCAGCCCGTTCCTGAGCAGTGATCACTTCCCCCCCCAGCCAACTCGCCCCAGTTATATACTGAGCATGACGTCATATGGTATGGAATAGCCCTGTGGCCAGTCTGGGTCAGCTGTCCTGGCTGTGCCCCCTCCCAGCTTCTTGTGCACCGGGCAGAGCATGGGAAGCTGAAAAGTCCTTGACTGGTGTAAGCACTACTTAGCAACAGCTAAAACATCAGTGTGTTATCAACATTATTCTCATACTAAATCCAAAACACAGCACTATACCAGCTACTAGGAAGAAAATTAACTCTATCCCAGCTGAAACCAGGACAGCTTTACATGAAGGGTAGAGGAGGAAATAAAAGTTTTCCTGATTTATGGCAGAGTCTCCAAGTGTTTAATGTTTCAGTTGATGGGTCTTAGCCTCTCTTGGTGGAAAGATTTTGGAGGTAGCACAGCTGATACTAGCAAAGTTCCAATGTGGGTTTGTTTTGGTTTTGGTTTTGTTTTTTTTTTTTAAATTAAGGTAGGTTTCATGTTGGAAATCCATGCATGGACAACTAGAGATAGACTTGAAGAAGGACACTCGGATTGCTGCTTACTGATCTTGTAATATGTATGATTTTGTGGATGACACTGAGAGAACTATGATCGTTGGAATATTCCTGTAAACAGGTTGCAAAAAGTTAGTGAACAATTCCTGCAAGAAGAAGGACACTTAATCATAATTTGAAAAAAAGTTCTGTTATTGTTTTACTGCAAGTTTGTAACTTTTCATGATTTCTCTTTTTCATATATAATTCTAGAGAAAACAGATGTGTGTGTTAATTCACAGAGCACACATTTAGTTTTCCTGTGTTGTTGGATAAGGTCTTGAGCTGGTGTATTTATTTGTGCAGAACCAAGGTCTATAGCATAGAATCCTTTATACTGGAATTACTGAGTTTGCAGAAGGTTTACAAATAAATAAAAAGACTGTGGTATACCTGAATGCAGTGGTAATGGAACACAGTAAATATAAGTGTATTAACATCACTGCTTGATGCTCCCAGAATAATAGCCAAAGAATCTAAGATGTGTTTTGAAGGGGTAACTGTAGATATTCTTATAATACGTAATTTATACATAGATCGTGATAAGTTCCACAAAATAAACTTTTTAAAACTCTTTAAATACATTAAGACATCTTATTGAAAGGGCATTCCCACTATTAATATCTTTGTGCCAATTATACTTTTGTGTTAAGTCAAATGAGGAATGGTGTGCAGGGAGAAAGACTTGTCACTCAGAAAAGCATGTAGTGTGATGTTTGAAACATGAATGAGTTGAAGTCTTTTCAGGAACATAAGAAGTTGGGAAAAATCAATGTAATAATAGAATTGTAATGTGTGGAATAGAAGAATATTTTTCTTGTAGCACTCTGTCTGCTTTAAAGTTTACACAATGATACTTCCAAAATATCTAATAATGTGAAAGAACTAACAATAACTTTGTCCACATTAAGTCTGTCAGGCTGATTCTATAACTTGTCCAAAGTGAAAGCTTCTCCACAGATTCCATACCTGAGAATTCTTGCAGGACCTCTGAATTCAGCTAGAGTTTAGCCAACAGATCATAGGATGTTTTTTCAGGGTACACCCAGATTTCCCATAGGAAATCTGGAAATCATCCCAATCTGGCAAGTAACAACTGCACAGCTGGTGTGGCTGCATCCCTACTGAGCAGCCTAGATTAGCCAATTGTTTTTATTGTACAAAAGCCCCTATGGCTAAGGTTTCTAATTGAGACAGGTAGAAAAAGCAACAGAGCTATTTCTGTGAAAATGTATTGCTCAAATTAAATCAAAATCTTTGATTAAAAAAAGGGCTTTATTCTTAGAAATTTGTTTCAAGAAAAAACATACACACACAAAAAATAGGAAAGTCCTGGCAACTTTAGGTTATTCTATTTTAAAACTTGTTACAACCAACATGTCTTTTTTAGAACAAGTTTTAATATTGATTAATTAAAAAAAAAAGTGTTATATTACCAAGCAAAAAGAAATTTAAAAAATGAACTGGTTTTGGCAAAACAAATTGTCTTCAGATAAATGCATTTCCCTTATGGAGTTTATAATGTTTTGGTTTAGAATCAGAGCAAAACCATATTTTAAATCTCAAAATCTTAGTGAAGTGGAATTCTTGTTCTCCAAACAGCCCCGCATTTTAAAATTAGACCTGAGAAAAGATCTGGTAATATGAAATATGAACAGACTTTGGAGAGAACTATGGGATACAACTCTTAAAAGTAATTGTGAGAAAGAGAGAGGTACTTTTCCAGAAAAAAAAAGATCCTGTTTTCTGCTGTCAGCAATTGAAACCTCTTAACCAAAGGCTGAGGGTTTTTTGAATCTTTATGTTGATTTGGGAGTTTCATATTTTTTGGTTTATCTCTAAATGTCATTCAAAGAAATAATTGTTGCAAATGTTTGACAGAAGTGGCTGTTCCAGTGGTGCATTTGAGACTGTGAGTAGTCTCACTGTCTCAAATAACATGATGTGTGCTGAAGTGGGTTGTTGCATCTGTGAGACAACGAAGGTTCTTTTCTTTATAAATTATGAGTAAGCCGAGCATGAAGTTATGTGCCAGGGGCATGTCTGCTCCTTAAATACCTTTTTTCCATAGATTTGTATTGATAACTTTATAGAACTGAACTCACAAGTATTTTTGTACTGGTTGAAGGAAAATGGAAAGAAATGGAAAAAAATGGAAAAAAACTTCATCTGTGTTTTCAAACTTTAAATCAAACTTTTTTAAAAATAAAACTTTTAATATTAGAGAGTTAATTATGATATTTTTGCAATGGAGGAAGTGGTTTGAAAAGCTTACAAGTTTGGTGGGTTTTTTTTTTCAAAAATGAAACTTCCATTTGTGCAGATAGTTTTAGTGGTTGTTTTTTTGTTTTCTTCAATTTTACATCTGAACTGGTAACTGTTACCAAATAGAAGCCAATCTGAACTGCTTTGGTTTGTTTATTTGTTTACTGTGACAAAAATAAAAATAAAAATAATTCAATTACAAACATTCCCTTGCACCTGCAAGTAGGATAGGACAGCAGCACACACATCCCTTTTTAGGATTACTCTTTCTTTCTAAATATTTACATATTTTGTGTAGAAATTAGTAACTCCCAAAAGAAACAACTACGTGTACAGCACGATATTGGAAGAGCTGATTTGAATCTCTAGTTTGGTTCAAGGAGAGAGTAGATTTGGAGGGGGAAAGGCAGCGTCAGATCTGAGGTGGCTTTAATGCACAAGACTTGTGATCGGCAGCTATCAAGAACATGAAATCATTTATGTAGTGACAGCTTTTCCACCATTTTATAGTCCTGTAGCAGGCCATAGAAGCCATTCCTATTTTAAAGGATTTCTTGAGGAAGGAGTCCAAACTGCATCCTTTTTTCCTTGGCTGTGTTTCCTACAGCCACAGGTAGAAGTTATTACAGCCAGAAGTATAACTGAAGTTACTTCTAGGGAATATTCCACCATTGGTTCTCATAGCAGCTGGCTTCTGCCTTGTTTGCAATAAAAAAGAAGCTCTAATGCACTGGTGAATTAAACCCATTAACTCTTATGAACAACAGTAACTTCTTGAAGTTACCTTCAAAGATGATCGGTGAAGCTGGGAAGGATTTAATGGATCAGCGAGGAGATAGGCAGAGATCCCCACTTTCGTCCACAGCCTCCTGAAACAGAATCAGAAGCCCTAATAGGAACTCTTTTATCAGACCTCCATCTCCACACCTAAAGACGTCTCAATGGCCCACTCACCAAAATCAAACCTCCCTGATCCTGCTTCAAAGTGTCGCTCTGCTGTTGCAGCAAAACTTTGCAAAGCAAGATTTTCTCAAGAAAGAGAGCAAGGCATTTTTTCCCCTCATTCTTGATGAAGCAACAATGAAATACCTTGAACAAGTTCCCTTACTAGTGAATTTTGAAAAGAGAATTTCACTCTCCTGATCCCAGCACCTTACAGTGCTAATTTCATTTAGGGATGAATGGTTTTGTACAGAGATTCATCATTTTCTCTCTTTACGAAAAAAAAAAAACCACACACACACAGAGGGAAATTAAATCTCTAAGGATTTTTCAAGAGCAAGATTCCCATTGCACAAAATCTTCATCAGAGTATCTCATTAGATGGCTCAATCTAATGCAGAACAGTCTTTAACCTTCTGCTGCACAGACTAAGTGATCAACTGGTTGCAGGATTTCAAACACTTTGCTTAATAATGTCTTATAATGAGTGCTTAATGATGGAAGAGAGAAGGGGAAAGACATTCATATTCTTTCCATTTCCTCTTTGAAATAGTTTCGACTGACCTTTCCTAAACGGCGCTCAGATTAGGTTCCTAATAACTTCTAATTAATATTTTCCACACGATGCTCTACATGTGAAATCTGATGTCTTACTTATTTCTAATGCCCAGCAATTATTGTATTCAGTCACAGTTGTTTTATGAACTTGACTTCAGCAGTGTATGTGGTCTTCTAAAATTTATTTTTGCACGCGGTGCAGTATAAGTGCAAAATGCTATTGTAGAAAAAATGAAGATATAAATTGATGTTAGAAGTGCAACGTGTATTCAAAATATTCTTTGCTATGACAGTAAGATTAATTTTTAACAGATTTTTGCTAAAGAGTATTAAAGGTTATTATGAATGAGTCACTGCAAAATCTGTAGAGATAGATCTCATGCTGTCTTTCATCATCATTGCATGTTAAGTTTAAAAAAACGCATGTTTATGTTGGCAAAGCATTTATAATTTATCAGTAGTAATGTTGTTTATGGCACAACCATAATTATAACTTTGCATGGATTTAACATCTAAAAGTCAGTAACTCTGTAACAGCAAATTTCTTTTTCAAGATTTAAGGAAGAGACAAAGTTATATCTGGATACAAAATAGGCCTTTTCATCTCAAATTATTCTATATGAGTGCAAGATTTCCTGTTATTAACAGGAAAATCTGATTTCATCTACTCTGAGTTTTAGCTGTTTCTGATTAATCTTTTATTCTAAAATACATTATATATTTAGGTAGCTGAGAACTGAGATATAATGATATGTCATTTTCCTGGGATACATTCAACAGTGACATGCAAAAGCCCCCTAAGCTTGAACCTGGGCTTTTGACAAAAAAACCTAAGATTTAATAAATTTGAAAGTGGAGCAAATTGACATTCATAAAATTTGAATGGAGAAGGACTTAGAAGAAGAACTTTTACCACAGTTAGAAGTTTTAAAGAAATTTCTTTCTACAGTTCAGGCATTAGGAGATTATTGTACTTGACTCAAGAAGCTGGCAAGTTTGATGGTTTTGTGATATTTTGTAATAAATGGTGTTACAAAACGGTACTACTGTAATTCACAGACGGTTATAGTGAGGCAACTGCTCTTTTTTTTGCAATATTTAGGGAATGCATTAATTCACCAACACAATAAAAATTCTATAATATGGAGCTATCAAGTAACCTACTATGGATTTTTTTTATCATTTTATTTTAAACCTGACTTCCTCATTCTAAACTAAATGCAGTGCTACTTTGAGAGTTCAGAGATCCACAGTGGTCACACCAAAAGTAACATTTGTAGCTTACTATGCATACATGTGCATAGGCCCCTAGTAGATGTGGTGGACTCGAGCACTGTCAGCATAGAGTCTCCAAATAATATATTTGCCAAAATTAAATAAACCTCTGAGCATGGAGCAAGCTTTGTTTTTTCTCTCCCTGTTTTGGAGAGGGGGAGTGGACAGCCCCCTTTGGAGACCCATTACTTAACTGTTGGACGCTTTCTCACGGAAAGAGCAATAGATATTCCTTGTAGTGGGGAACTCTTCCTCAAATTTCAAGACACCTATTCAAGCTATGATAGCACTTAAATGTCTTCAAAACAGTTCTGATAATCTTTTCTAGATATGAGAGTATCTGCCAGAAATACTGTCATGCAGACATATCCACAAAATCTGCTTTCTAAGCAATAACATTAATACTGGGAATGCCTTTAGGTTTGATTAGACTGGTCACTGTAAGCAAATTCAGTTCCAAATAGTAATGAAAATTCCAAGTTTTCAATTAAAGCTGTCTATAATGTGTAGCTAAAGCCGGTCATTTGCAAAATCAAATCACAAGCAACAGGTTTAAAAAAAAAGTATTGCTGGCTCAGAATTTCTGCTAAATCTGTGACCTTTGAAGTCCTCAATTACTTACTAGAACCTGAATTTTCACCTCTGAATTTCTTTACTGAGCTTACTTAAGAACTTATAGCAATCCCTCAGCTAAAGGTCACAGTGTTGTGTGGTGTTATCTGGGGTTTTATTATTCCATCGTAAACTATGACATTTATAAAATGTCAGCATCTGAGGAAATCAGGCCTATATGAACATGGAGGAAGAATAAAACCTGCTTACTTTGGCAATTCCATAAGTGGTGGTTCAGAGTTATAAATTTAATCGCAACAAATAATACAGCATTCTCTATTGTTTACAGGTATTAGTAATTGTCGTCCTGGGTAGACATGCATGTTAGCACATTTAGGAATAAAAATTAAGGAATATCATACTTTGTTTAGAGTGCTTGTGCCATGCTCAGTGACCACAGAAAGCTCTTTCTTGTCAGAACTAACAATAAATTTCGTTCCTTAATTTTCCTCTTCCTAGTCCTAACCTGGGGTGATCCACACTCAGGTAACTCATTTTGGTACCAGAGTTCAGAGGAAAGCAGATCTTTTCCATACTCAGATAACCCACAGGTTATTTGGGGGAAAAAGAAGGAAAGTCATAATGATAGTAAGATAGCAGAAGGTAGTACATCAGATAACAAAAAAGGGACAGCGGAGGAGCAAGAGTAAGCAGCATCCCTGGCGGAGGCAAGCTGCTCCCTCTTACTTCCTCCTGTCATCTATTTCTCTTGCTGCTGTCTCACCCTGCTGCCTTTTCAGGCTTTATTGCCCATTGACCCTCCATCTGAAATGACAATTTATGTTTCTGTGAAGTGGAAGAAAATGCTAGTGTTTTCTAATCTCTATACACAGGCAGTAAGTGATAACACACTGTGATACCAATGAGGCATTGGGCACTTGAGACCAAACCCACCTGTATAAAGCTATGGAAATCCACTGTCTGCAATTTTATTCATTTATTTGTTTGTTAGTTTCAATTTATAGCAAGGTTGGGATCAGCTCAGATGGCTAACCTGAAACTGTTTTTCCAACTTTGGCTCAGTTAATTTACACTAATCCTTGATTCTGAGTCCTCTGACCTCTCATAAACACCTACTGAAATCAGAGACACATAGCAGGGGCAAAGAACATCTCTATTTTTCCTTATAATTTTTAAAACCAGTGTTTAGTCACTGCAGAGAGTCACTTTGGAAAAGGAAACAGTAGTTGTTATATCCATACTCCTTATTTGTAGATTCTAGACACATGCACTGACTGCATACTTGGGGCAAGGCAGGAGGGTAAAAGGTTTTGGTTAGGAACCAGGCAGAGACCTGTGGTCACTGTTGTGACAGTGGTGCAGTTCTCACAAAATGGGAGACAATTAATCAAGGGGTTAATGTCATAGTTATATCTGAAAAACTTAGGAATTGTGATACATTTTCAAACAAGACTTCCGTTTAATCCGCAGTATTCTTTTTGTCACCTAGAACTGAATTTGAGTACCCTCACAATAATAACTAGAAACAATTCAGACCATAGGCTTATCCTCCTCTGAGGTTTTTGCTGACTGGTCTGTTACTCAAATTCCAAAGAATTTTTATGATCATGTACGTTTATTATTATATGCCAAATATATGTCCCCCCCCCCCCCCCCCCCCCAAACTTGAGATCACTTTCTGGTTTAAAAAAAAAAAAAAAAAAGAACAAAACAGAAAACCCACCTCACAATGTATCTGTTTGCAGTTAAAATTAAACCTGTGCTTTATACACAGCAACGTAACTAATACTTCAGTTATATTCAGTTATATTCAGCAAATTAAAATCTCTATGGACATTCTTGTCTGTTTAGTTTTGGGTATCTCTATGTTATATGTAATTAAAGTGTTATTTGACATTAAAGAAAAGGTGAAAAATATATTTTAGCATTTTAGAGCATCTATCAATTTATACCTAACTGCTGATCATTGAGACTTTCTGTTAAAATACAAATAATAAGCATAAATAATAAGCATTATTTATGTGATAGCAATGGAAAAGAATGCTAACCATAACAAGAGAAAGAAAGGAGCATGAGTAAGTAATCGGTGAAGACAGGGCTGGGAAGGGATGGGATCCATTTCAAAAAGCATCAGAAATACAAGATATGTTTGTCTACATTTGGATTTGTTCTCTTGACTCCCTTTATTGTCAGTGGAGAGAAACAGGGACAGAGATTTACCCTTTTTCTAAAACATATATCTAAACTAGGATGATATTTTTCTTTTTAAAATTTGCTCCTTTTTCTACTGACCAGCTCCAATTGTTAACTTACATTGAGAAGCGGATCCAGGTGTGTGGTTACTATAAAGACGCATGAAACAGAATAAAATAGACTTGGTACCTGTTGCCAGTGAAAGGCAGCTAAATATCCTCCAGGGAAGATAGGCTTCATTTTCTTCACACCTTGCTAATTCAATACATTTTTGGCTGCAATTTGGTGCCACTTCAATTGCATTTTATGGCTTTTGTCACTTTCAATTTTTATTTTAGGAGGTGAGATTCTGATCTCATTGTCATCAGTGTAAAATCCGTTGCAGTTAATGAGTTGCACAAGTAAGGAAATGGTATATGAGTGGTCAGTATTGGCTATTAAGAATTGGGTAGAATATCTACCTACATTGTCTCTGCTACAGTGTCATTGTAATGAGATACTGAGAAAAGTATGGATTTTGCTTTGATAAGGATAAGGATGGTGCAGTTCTGCTTTTTGCTGTTTGAATGTAGTGGACATACTGGTATGTTTGAACAGTTTGTCATGGTTACTGCTAAATGCACTAGTTCTTTTACTTGTTACAGCGTTATCACATTGTATCCATGACCTGATAAGGCAACTTCACCTTCAGAGGAAGCAGGTCCTGTAAAGAGTAACTTGACTTTTGAAAGGGGCATTGATTTTCAGCCATTTCCTTACATTAGTAGATGTGTATAGGAGAGGAAATAAGTCATTATTTTCAATACAATAACAAGGTTTAGAAACATTTTTCTTAACAGAAAAAGTTATTATTAAACAGGGTGGAAACATTTCAATATTTATTACTAGTATCTATCATCACTCTCAGACTTTTTTGATTAGTAATCAGGTTGCATTATTCTTTAACTTTTAGTTTACAGATCCTCTTTACATAGGTTATATGTGACTTTGGACCCTATAGCATAAAGTGTTGATTTTGTGTTGTGTAATTGATAGCATACATCATTTAGTGCTGTTTCTGCTCTCTGTTTCAGAACTTTTAAAAATGGAAAATAATATAATGTTCAGCAAGTCATGATACTTTGAAGAAAAAAATGAAAGACATGCTTTATGTCCTGGATATGTCAGGAATCTGGACC
Source organism: Nipponia nippon (assembly GCF_047370975.1). Classification (NCBI taxonomy): domain Eukaryota; kingdom Metazoa; phylum Chordata; class Aves; order Pelecaniformes; family Threskiornithidae; genus Nipponia; species Nipponia nippon. The sequence continues at coordinate 46,544,833 of NW_028262369.1, read as the reverse complement.
TTTTCCTGAATAGAAAGATATCATTTATATCACCAGATTTAAAGATTCCTAATTTGATTCCATAAATCACACTAAAAAGATAGGCTCACTGAGTCAGCCCTTGTCAAACGTCCTTTGAAATGGTTCTGCTGATTTCCTTGGCCCAATGGCATTAGCATGAGTTTAAACAACTCACTGGAAATCAAAGAAAGTCTGCCTAGAAAGGCAGGTGCTTGGGATCTGTAGGAACCTGTATTCTCCCTAGCCTGTGGGACACCTGGCTCAGATTTTCAATTATTTGGCTATCACTGTGGAAGGAATCCAGACGAGTCCTATTATTTCCTCTTTTTCCTCCTTCCCACAGTAGGACATCGTGTGGCTGTTCTCATGCTGTTATTCTCATGACCTCACACCTGAAAATTCCAATAGCATTATGGTAGTTCTCATGGGATGTGATGGCTGCTTGTGTGAGCAGCAGACTCACCCCTTCTTTCCCTTTTTCCTTACCTCTTAGTTGTAAGCATTTTGTTTCGCACTGCAGGACTCAATGATATGGGTGCACAAAGTTAAACAACAACCAGTGTGCAGCAACTGCCCCTTATAAAAGCATCCTCCAATCTGTGTTAATAGCATTATCAGCAGGAACTACCCATAGGGACTTTCAGTGGGCCCTGATGAAAACTATATAGCTACTGTAACAGAAATATCATGGAGGAACCATCTGCTGCACTGGGGAGGACGCCCAGAGAGGACATTCACCTGAGGACCCCATCACTTTCAACTTCCTTTGCGAAACCCAACCAAATATATGTATCCCTAAGTTGACACTCATCTTGACCCTCCAAATTCCTATTTCTCATGAGGATCCAGGGGAAAGAATCAAATCGTGTTGTCTCAGACTCTTCCATCATTATTCTATTTAAGTGAAGCTTGGATTTTGACTGAATCAGTTTGAGTAGCTGCAAAAACTATGCAGACAGGTATTCTTAATTCAAAAATTTGATAAACATTTTCATCAAATAGTATGGCTAAGAGAAGTTTATTTACAAACAACTGATGAAAAAAAAGAAGGAAAATAATTTTGTTTGCTATAAACTGTAACAAAACCAGAAGAAATGTACATTGTAACAGCATGTGTAAATCTTTAGCTAAGGCTCCTCAGAATTGGGATTTTGAACTGTTGAAATGTTGAACTGGAATTTGAAAGTGTCATTAAATAGTTGAGAAGTTCTTGAGTTGCTTTTCATACAAACATACTTGTTAGCATGCGGTGTATGTGGTTTAAGTTCATAGTGTGCTAGTGGCAGTGCTCTTTTTATCTTCAGTAATCAAGGCTATTTAAATAAATTGCATGTCATTATGAAGTCCACTAGAAATAAAGGGTTAGAAAAATAAAACCTTTATGGCCTCACAAAGAAAGAAACGAATTAATATCAATTCTGTGCCTCCAGCTGTACAGCCCCTTCATTATGTGGGAAAGAAGTTGGTGTACCTGCCGTCTGTCAGCACTTTTTCATCTATGTCTCATTCTTGCTCATGCTGCTTCACCTGTGAGCTGAGTACTCAGAAACACAGTCTTTTAGTGTTACATGACTATATCCTGCTGCAACAGCAGGAGCTTTTTGAAATTTGTTTATCCAGCTTCTTAAAAAATGCAAATAATTTTTAGCAGCTCACACATCTCGTCAGGTTTCACTGAGATAATTCACTCTTTCTTTGGTTCACCTCAAAGCTGCTGAAATCTGATAAAACAGAGAAAATCATTCCAGATAAACACAATGTCATAGAAAGACGTGGAAATGACAACAAAATTAGATTGTAATAATAAGAATGAACTGTTTTGGAGTATAAGCTATTTTGTGGGCAGAGCCATTTTCTCAAGACAAGGAACGTGTATAAAGTATGAAGTATGTAGCATGCATAAAGTATAAAGTATGAAGAATGTGAAAGTCAATACAAAGAAAACTGAAGATTTAATGCAGAGTCCTTTGTGTGACTTAGAATATGAAGCACAAAGTCATATACTTGTATAGAGATCCCAGAAATTAAAGGGAACCCTGAATTTTTTGATTGAAGAGAATAAATGAACCTGAGGGGGGAAACAAAATTCTTTTAAAAAAAGGTCTACCGAGTATTTTGTATGCTTGTTGTAAGCTTTTTGGTGGGTTTTGTTTTGTTTTGTTTTGTTTTTTTAAGAGATCCTAAATAACCTAACTATTTGTAAATGGATATTGTGCTGGTTTTGGCTGGGACAGAGTTAATTTTCTTCATAGCAGCTAGTATGGGGCTATGTTTTGGATTTGTGCTGAAAACAGTGTTGATAACACAGGGACGTTTTTGTTATTGCTGAGCAGTGCTTACAGAGAGTTAAGGCCTTTTCTGCTTCTCACCCCACCCCACCAGCGAGCAGGCTGGGGGTGCACAAGAAGTTGGGAAGGAACACAGCCAGGGCAGCTGACCCAGACTGGCCAAAGGGCTATTCCACACCATATGACGTCATGATCAGCATATAAAGCTGGGGAAAGAAGGAAGGAGGGGACATTTGGAGTGATGGCGTTTGTCTTCCCAAGTAACCGTTATGCGTGATGGAGCCCTGCTTTCCTGGAGATGGCTGAACACCTGCCTGCTGGTGGCAAGTAGTGAATGAATTCCTTGTTTTGCTTTGCTTGCGTGCATGGCTTTTGCTTTACCTATTAAACTGTCTTTATCTCAACCCATGAGTTTTCTCACTTTTACCCTTCCGGTTCTCTCCCCCCATCCCACGGGATGGGGGAGTGAGCAAGAGGCTGTGTGGTGCTTAGTTGCCAGCTGGGATTAAACCATGACAGTCCTAGAAATTGCAGGAAAATAGGCCAGAAAGAGACCTTCAGAGATAATCAGGGGAATCCTCATGCTCTAAAGCAGGCTAATACTCCTGGCTGAAGTTTGTCTAATTTGTTCTTAAAGCTCTTCAGTGATGGAAGCTTCAAAAGCTTCCTGTGTAAATCTAGTTTAATGCTTCCTGTTCATTTCTCCCTTTTATTGTACTCTCTGATAGAAATAGATGAGAAAAACCTGAGATATGTTCTCATTCGTGAGGGTTTTGTTTTCTTATTTTTTTTTTTCTGGTTCCCATAGCTCTAGCTAAGTGCCCACAGATTTTTCTCATGAGAGAAAAGTCAAATACCGCTTGACTGAATCCAAAAGAGGATGCAACTAAGAAGATGAAGCACAGAGTTTGTATGAGGTAAATCTCCATATAGTTAGAAGATCTGGCTAAGATACAGCTTTATAATGAAAATGGGACCTTGGAAAAGGAAGTAATAGGTGGCAGCCACCTGAACACTTTCAGCCAGACTCACTTCTTCCCATAACATCATAAGCATGATCTGATATAAGAAAATGAAAACTGAAGTTTGGCTTTAGACATTATGCAAAAAGAGGACATGTATGACATGTTTTCTGAATTGATTCTCACTGTTCTATTCTGAGCTTTTTGCACAGTCCTGGACTTCCCCCCCCGCCTCCCCGAGAGTACCTTGGGAATATTTTTTATTTGATTTTCATTAAGCAAGGACACAACCATTCATATAGCTGTTTGACTCTTGTTTTCCAGGATGGGACTTAAATCATCCTGTCTGCCTTAGGTCTACCAAGTACTGTTACCACAAGCTCAGAAGAGACACAAAGGCAGTCAGTCCAGGTCAAGGCAGTCATGGACTTGAATTCTTTTTCTCTTCCCTCTGCTGCCTCATCATTCTTTGTAGCTTACCCCAAACCTGTGCTTCTGTTCTTTGGGCCTAGCCTCTATGACCACAGCCTTGGATTTATAAAACTGTTTTCAACCTCCTTCTTGCCTGTTATATCAATTGTTTGTTATTATATTATTGATGTTATTATTGATATTACTATATAAATTACTTCAGTTGTGCATGATTTTTTTTTTCTTTTCCAAACTTCTCTAATAGAGACAAATAGAGTGCTTCTTTGGGACAGAGAAATCCCTCTTGACATCCTTTCTTAGCTGTAACCCCATGCTGACAACCTGCATAGTTAAGCCTGTAAAGAACAAACGACAGCATAACACTGACCACTGTCTCAACAGCAAGGGAGAAGTAAACAGCTGGGGCAAAACTTCAAACCCAGTGACCTATTGTGAATTCTGTTGAAATTGTTTTAGAACTTGTGATCCTTCTGTCCTTAGATGTTCAGAGCAGGATGCCTTTGATATATAGTGCTGATAAGAGGCTTATTCCATTAAGCTGTAGTGATTCTAGCTTTCATGCATCATTTGACAGAGAAAATGAGAATTTGTAGAAGTAATAGCTAATGTAAAGTATATTAGGTCGCAATGCAGTTAGACAGGTAGGAAATAAAGTTTATGTATTATGTTATACAGGGTCTTGCACATTTTATTATATGTGCACAAAAGAGATCTTTTTGGGTACTTTTTTCCATATCAAATTTTAAAAAATGCTAGGAACACTGTTTCTGGAGCAGGCTGTATCCTCTTAACAGAGGTTAGGATTTCAATTTCAAATAAATATTCTTACACAAGTCATAAAGGTTAAATTGAAATTGGAAGAAGAACAGGAAAGCTGTAAGCAGAAGTATGAGGAAAATAAAATGGTAGTTGACTCAAATAGTTTTACTAGTTCCATATTCTTCCTAATATCTTCAGACATACACACACAGGCACAACCTTAATGCTTAAATAATGCTTGTGTGACATTTTTTGGGGGGCTATTTCAAGAGCTTGTCAAACTAGTTCTCACCCTGCTTGCTGAAGTTCACTCTGAAGAGGGATTTCTTCACCGTACGTTTCTGCTTATGAGAGGATGGGAGGAAAGCATTGCCAACATCAAGAAAGTGCATGTAATTGCATTTTAATTAATGCCTTTGGTATCTGAGAAAAGATTGGCAATAGTTAAATAATTTGTTGCACAGCGAGTTGTGAAAGTGACTTGCAGTGACAAAATATATTACAGCCTATTAAAATATCCAAGCTTTTTGGACACATCATGAGCACTGAGGTGATAGATATTTCATTCCTGCTGTGCTTTAATGCATCCGTAAGTTGATGGCACTTGTAAGCAATAATCTGAATTGCCTATCAGAAGAACCGTTTACTATTATTTACAAAAAAGGGAATAAATAACTTAGGATGCCACTATTTCTGTAAGGAAATAAAGTGACTGCAGCAACTTCTATAATGAAGGAAAGCATAAGCACTGTTTTAAATTGCGATCTTTGTGTAGCTGTGCGTAAGAAGTTGTTTTTCATGTTAGCAATATGATTATCTCCCACACTTCAGAAATGAGATATGAAGAAAAAGAGGGCCAAAACCTGTATTCTTTCATACCATGCCTTTTGAGGAAATTTGGCTTAACAGGATTGCATGAATAGGTCGCAATTATTTTTATGAGTGCTGACCTTTTCCTGAAAACCTTATCCACTTTCAAAATGTGTTTCAGCTGCACCAATAAATGATCAAAACCTTTTACATTTATTTGAAAATTAATTTTTTCCCTTCTGCAGCCCTACAACAGAAGAAAAAAAGGAGGAAAAAACATGAGAGAGTGTGTGTGTATTGTTTTGGTAACTGAGGTGCTCCCCTGGGATATGTGAAACCCAGGTTCATTTCCCTGCTCAATTTGTTTTGGAGGGAAAAGTTCTTCTGTAAGACCACGGAGATAGCACCAAAACAGACAAATTAAGGGACCCTCCTACATGCACAGGCAAGGTGAATAGCCAGCTTGTAAAAAGCATATGCTTCTTTCATCAAAATTTAGCGTCAGAAACTTCCAATCGATTCTTATTTTTGCCATATATAAAACAAAAGAATACTTTATTACTTCCATAAGATTTTATTTACACCAATCCTAACCATAAGGAATAAACCTGTTTATATTAAAATGTTTTAAGTTTTCCAAAGGTCTCGGTCCTTTGTTTAGAAAGACCTGCTTATCCTTCATTTTAGCACACGCACGTACCATTTCAGAGCTCGATCCTCTATCCCCTTTCCCACTACCACAGTATGTTGTATTTCAGATAGGAATGCAAAATCTGAAAATATCTCTTTTCTTTCAAATTAAGGAAGAAATTTGCAAGTGGTCACAGAATTCTAGTGCTGAGACCTTTTGTTTATGCTTCCCTTTTTAGATTACTTGATCATTTGAGGTTAGAAGAGAACAGTGGCTTTTTTTTCCCCTTGGAAACATTTGATCACAAGGGAAATACACAACAAAGTACTTTTCTGAAAACTGGTAAAGTCTATGTGCAGTATTAATAAATTTTGCTTTCCGCTGCTTTTGCTACTGAGTGTAACTTCCCTTTTGCTGACACATATATGCCACTTCTGTGTTATGAAGAAATAACTATGACCGTTCAAAACTACGTTTTAGTTATATATCATAGACTTATTTGCGGTGGTATTCTGAAGTGCAAAACTGAATTATAAATCCAAGTAAAAATGGTGTAAGAGCTCAAGGTATGGTAGCAAATGGAAGAACATTAGAACTCAGTGAAAAAAATTGTGCTTGTCTAAATGCTTCTTTCTATACTTGCCTTGAGGAGGTGATTCCCCTTACATAATTCAGCTACGTTTTTTTCAGCTACTGCATTATTTGCTGTAGCCAAAATCAGTAAGAGAAACAGGGAGAGTGTAACTGAAGAATACAAATAATCCCAAAAGTAATAGGTTATCACCCACTTTGTATACTAATTTTAGAATGTTACTGATATTATGGTTTCCTAGTTCAGCTATATACATCAAATATGTTGTAATAAACTTTTTTCATAAATTCCAATTTCTGTTACTCACGTAATTTCCTAGTAGCCATCATAATCTTATCTTTAAAACATTACAATGCAATCCAGTACTGTGATGAAAAAGTTTGAGTATTTGACAAGGAAATACCAGTTTAACTTCACGTTTGAAAGCCCAATATTTTTAGTGGCTGAAGTCATCTGGTCATTTGCTTTTCTATTTATTGTCTTCAGGACAAAAGATTTTATTTTAGGAGACTATGTTGCTATTTATCTTGATTTCACAGGTTCTTTCTATTTTCTGTGGCACTGAAGTGTATCTGTTTTTCAGGATTGTGACTACCTGATATTCGGTTAGCTTCAGAAGCGTACAACCCAAGACTGTTACAGAGTGTAGGAAGAACATATTTCATTCAAAAGGCATTGAATCTGACTTCTAGCCAAAACTAGAGAGATTTTTGCAGTCATATGTCCTGCATTTGAGAAAACTGTGGATTAAACCCTCTTTATTTGTTCACAAACTATGTGAACTAACTACACTTATAAACAAATTCACGTAATTCCCGTGGCGTGAATTCCAGTCCAGTCAAGAGGATCCCATGATGCAGACAGTGTGCTAGGAACACACTTCCACTGCAAAAACTATGGCCTAAAGAAAAAGGTATTTTATCTTTCATTTCAAAATCCAGTCTCAGAGGTGATCAAAGAGATGAAAAATACCTTATTATTTTAAGTACACTGTACTGTGCACGGTGTCTTGATAAAGATTCAGTCTATCTACTGTGGTATCCTTAATGACTAGAAAACTACGCTTTCTTTAAGCTTTGTAGAAGTGATTTTGAAAATTTAGTTTCCCAACTCAGCAACTCTGTCCATAGGAAGTAAAACTTAGTATGAATCAAAAATAATCATTGCATCATTTCAATGTGATCAGCTCAGGCAGCATAACCCATTGTTTAATATAGAAGACACATAAATATTTCTTGGCACAATTTATGCATGAATTTATTATGAACTGATTAACTTTATTGGTGAATACTCTAAACATCAAGAGCAGAACAAGAAAGCAATTTTAAAGTACTACAAAAATATGTACTGAAAAGACTACATGATACATTCTAAATCCTCTCAGAATTCATTTTCCCACAAGGCGATTTTTTTAAAGATTGATGACATAAGAATAATGTTTGTTTAGGTGTCAGATTGAAATGACAATTTTAATCTTTTCCTCTAAAGGAACATAAAAAAATTCTTATTTTATTACAGTGGAGTGTTTTAACCCTGATCTGTGCTAGAGAATAATGATTTGGCTGTCATGGCCAATAAGAATGAAAATTCAGATGCTGGAAACCAGACAGTTTCCCAATAAAACCTGAACTGGAACTACCAGCTAGCTTTATGGAGACTGATAACACATGGATTTTATGACTACTTTGTAACATGAGCTGGGTATTGGCCAGTGGTAAAAGTGGAAATACTCATATTCCATTACAGCGCCTTTCTGTTATTATTAGTGGTATTACACTACCATCTAGAGGCCCAGCTAAGATTAAGCTACTATAAAGGAATACCTGTTAGACCTACAGAAATGTTTTTAGTTCTACTTTGAGCTAGTTACATATAACCACCAGTAAAACTTCTGGAGCATTTCAACAAAGCTTTTCCATACAAGTGAAAAAATGTTTGCTCTTCTGTGCAAACTGACCGTCAGCACGAGTGCCAGAAAAGCGGTTCCTGTTTATACTTATCATTCAGTCCATTATGATTACCTGGGTTTCAGTGCATGCCTAGACTTTTGAAGTTTTTAGCCTAATGGAGAATTTAACAAATCTTAATGCAAAATCTTGTTTCCCCTTGAAATGTATAGTTAAAATAAAAGAAAACCTTCCTTCCCAGAATTTCTTAAACAAATTGATTCAGAGGGTATTTTATTTTTGAGAATCATTGTAAGAAGCTGCTGTTTCAAAGTACCTTTTGAGTACCAAAATTTTGCCCTTTTAGGCCCATTTTGCTGAAAGTTGTCAAGGCCTGACAACACAACTGCCCAAGTACCCTATGACAACTAGCTGAATATTTTCTAAAGGAATCCTTCTCGACTGTCAGGGCTGAGAGTAAATTCCTGGGGATCTAGCAGAAAGGTGAAGGGTTTGACAGGAAGGGCATAGATAGATATTCTCACTCAGGAAAGTAAAGGTGCTTTTTAAATTTTATTTAACCGTGCATTTCATTATGTTCATCTTTTTGTATCTTCTCATTATTTTAGAACTGAAATGTGATGTTGTGTTTTTGAAACAATTATGCCAGAGGACAAACACCTTCACATCTGGATTTGCAGGTGTCTTTGGCCAAGTTAGATGATGAGCAGTAAGTAGATCACTATGCTGGTATTTCTTTGGAATTGTCTAAAAATGAGGATTTAATCTGGGTGGGATTCGTGGCATAATTTCCTAGGGAGGATATAATTCTTTACACGGGCCAATTTTTCTTAAAAAGCCCTAAATGAAAGTGATCTTTCTCCTCTATTTAAGGGGGCTTATCTGTAAAGGTTTAAAAAAGAACCACAACCCTGAAAATCCAGGTTGTAAAACCTGTGCCTGGATCAGATAGCTCCTGCTCAGCAATCCTGAGAGCCCCAGTGATCAACATCACCTTGGTCTCCTCGAAATACAATGTGGCTTTAGATAGTGAAAGTATTTTACTAAATGCAGCAGAGCATGGACAGCATAAAGGAAGATTAAGGTGAAATTCAGGCGTATACAGTTAAAGCTGCAAGTCTCAACTAAACTTCAACCTATCCCCACAGCACCTGAAAAATCCATTGGTGTCTATGTTTTCACTGGGGAGATTTCTCAAGGGCTCTCTGTAGTGCCTCTGGACATGCTCACAGCAGTCACTGTCTGGGAAAGGCTGACAGCTTCTACCCATCTTGCCTCTAAATTCACCTCTAAGTCAGAATATTCAAATGAGGTAACATTTTGGTTTTGTCTTTTGAAGGTCTGATGAGCGTGCATTGCTCATGCCTGATGCATAAGGGTGACATTACAAAAATGTGGCAGCAACCATAGGAGATGAAGGTAGCACTGTAACCAGGAGAGGAGAGAGTTGGTTCATTGTCTTTCCCAGCTGGAAGGGGTTCCCAGTTACTTCTCCTGTGTTTTGACTCCCTGTGGTGAATCCATGTAGGAAAGAGCATGAGACCCACACAGTTACACTGGTAAACAAGCTCTCTGAATTACAGTAAGTGACTGCTGAACAGAAATGCTCAATACTTTCCATATGCATGTCCCCCTGTGGCTACAGAACAAGGAGCTCATGTTCTAGCAAATAATGAAGCTTTATAAATGTCATTTTTAGCTGAATTAAATTATACAAGTTCATGATTAACCAAGCGAAGAAGGAAGAAAGACTTGAGCGTTCTGCAGCTTTTACAGGGATCCACATAAGGCATTAGGAGACTCTAGTCCTGAAGACTAGTTGTTTATGAACTAGCCACACATAAGCACCCATAATTAGATTTATGTTAATTTCTCTTGTAATTGATCTAAGTAACTCATTATTGTCAGGACTTTTAATTGTAAAATATAAATTAGCCAAACATCTCTAATATATTGAATTGCTATTCTAATTTATCCTAATTCCTATAAAAACACAGCCATGTACCGAAGTTAATAAAGAAAACTGATGTAGGTTTGGTTCTTGTGCCCATGATAAATTTAGTTTAAGAATCCAGACAGAATTGCAATGAACAAGTGAAAGATAAATTTCATAAAATGAAATGTTAAGCTAATGTGGTGTTCCTAACCAGTGTCTAAGCTACTTTTTTCTGCATATTGTCTTGATACATTTAAGAAAACAATTGCATGGATGTGTGAGTATACAGAGTATAAAATAGGTGTCTAATTCATAATGGGGCTACCTCAGGGTGGAGGATCAGTGGAGCAAGTATGTTCTGCAAATGGCTCCCATTAGGCTACTGCTAGAATCAACTGTTTTAAAATATAATCTCTCTCTCTCTGCTGATTCCAACTTTTGAATTTAATTCCTCATACTCCCACTCCACTATCTTCATGTCTTATTATATACACTAGTAAATTCAGATAATACTTAAGGTGGCTGTGTGTAGTGAGGTAACATCCTTGCAGAGACCTAGTTTCCTTAAGGTTAAAATCGTATCTTTAAATTCACAAATAAATCTGGATAGAAGGCTCTATATGAAGTATAGTTTTTAAAGAAAATTCTAGTGACAGTTCCACATATAAAAATATGAGGTTTTTTAATACTCAGAAACTATTGGGAGCTATGTTTAGCACCTTCTGTTTGGAATATCTGTTGAAGACCCAGCCACCTGATGAAAACCTAACCACGGGGAAACAGTTTTAGGTCAAGCAAAGAAATGGGACAAAGACTAGTACCCGCTGCCTCTTTGAGCCTAACAGTGTCTGTTCACTAGCTGCCTGAGCCTAAAATATACAGAAAAAATGAAATTTTGCTGTAGTTCTAGACAGTGTCATTTTCACCACAGTCACAAGATGGCATCATTACAAAACCCTTCACGTCAAGTAAAGGAGGAAAACAATTTTGTATGTAGGGAAGTTTTATCTGTTTTATCTGTTTTGTCATTGCTTAGATGTATGAGAGTGTTTATAGCTTTAATACAAGCAACTCTGTTTGCCTTGAAATTATTACACAAAATGATGTACTTATATACATCTTTAAAGTGTCAAATATCTTCTGTGATGTAGTGTATAAATAAGAAATAATCAGTTTTGCCTAATAGTGGTGGTTAGTGCTCTGTCTGTAATCACAATGGCTGAGACAATGATTACACAGGTTTCTTAAGCCAAACTAAGAAAAGGGCCTAAATGTAATGGAAAGTACAACATTCCTGTAATCTGTGTAAAAGCATTGCAAGCTTACCGAAGATATTTATTGTTTTGTCAGAAATAAGGGGAAACTATGCTCGCATTTTTGGATAAGCAGTCCAGGATTTAATGACAGGGTACTTGTCACTGTTGTTAATGAGTGGGGCAGAATCACTGGATAAGGAGCTATGGTGCAAATGAAGCTACCATGAGGGGATTATATAAATGTCTAGAAAACCAGTCTCAGCGACTACCTTGCAGTGATTTCTTACGGAAATGGAATTCTACATTGACCAGGGCTTCACAAGGGGCTTGGAATAATGTACTAAAATAATGAGGTTGTGATTGGGAGAGTAAAATGGAAATTATCTGAGATAATGAGAAACAAAGGTAGCATATTCGCTAAGCTGACCAGCCATGTGGAACAGGGTCTCAGCATGGAGCAGGTCACAAGCTATATCTGTTGTTGCAATAGCAGATCATGTGGATCAACAATCTCATAGTTCCAAAAAAGACAAATATTTTCCCAGAGCGTATGAACAGGGAGAAACCCTGGAGGACACATGAAGTAATCCTTCTATTCTATTCCTCCAGTGCTAGGCTTCGCCTGAAGTAGTGAGTCCCCTTTTTCCTTTCAGGGAGATGTTAATCCATTGGAGAGAACTGAAGAGGAGGAATAAGAATGGTTAGAAGTTCAGAAAACATGTCAGAACTGGGATGTAAGTGAAGTCTGAGAAGGTAAAAAAGTAAAAGTTATCAAATGCTCTTCACAGAAAAAAAATATTTGTTTTCAATGCTTCAAGAAGTAGCGAGTTTAAAGTGTAGCATGGGGTAATCAGTTTGGATTAGGGAAACAGGCAGAGTAATGAGGCATTAAATAGATGCTGTGGAAGGTTATGCAGTCTAAATTATTTAAGTACAGGTTAGAAAGGTACAAGCAGACATTTGTCAGAAATGACTTGGTTAAGACTGATACTGTTTTGGGTCAACTTGTGGTCTAGAATTCCTGTTAAGGTCTCTCTTTGTTCAGTTTTCTATGGATATCTGTACACAAACACTCTCATATTCAAAATGGGCCTTAAAACTTGACATGAAAAAATCTATGACTTTGAGTTCCAGACCTAGGCCTTTGGCTAGGTGGAGCAAGAGCTCAAGGTCACACTGTGCTGTGAGGTGGTAAACAGCCTTGAGTTGGGCAGGGGGGGAGCATGGCTCCATCGTAGAGTGTCCCTGTCACAGTCTGTCACAAAGTCTATGGAAACAAACTAGTCCATTAAACAACTGCCTTGCCCAGCCTCATAATTACACGAGTAAATGATTTCTCATCCAAAGGTTTTTTGTGCTCACCTGGTTCCCTTTGTTCTACCTAGATGAATAAATATATTCTGTTTGCATCTGCCAAAGAACCTAAAACTACATAGGCTGTCTTCCTTCAGAACTACTGCTTCGCAGTGTTCAACATCTTTGCTAGTAAGAAGCAGTGTCGTCTTCCTTTCCACTAGAATGGCATTTTCTAAGGGAGACTAGGAAACCAGGACCTTTCATAAATTCCTGAGTGATCCCTGTAGGCGTGAATCAATTTTCTCCTGTCTGCATATTGTTAATGATTTCTGAGAATACAATATCTAGTAATTTAAAAAAACAACGGACATAATAAGGAATAGAAGGATATACATCATATGTAAATTAACTTTATAGTTCTCACGTCTAATTGCTGGATGTGACATAGGAAGAAAACAAGGTTTAAGAGCTGTGGAAAGTTTCATTCTTATGCACAGGGGGCTTGTTGGCTGACCTTTGATGTTATTGCTTTTTCCCCTTTGCCTCAGTGAGAATATGTATCCGAACTGGCACGCTGATTGGCATGCTTATGTTACACCTTCATTTACCTCTTATCTCTTCACTATGAAAGTTCTTTCTGGTAGAGACTTTAAAAGTCAGGAACTGTTTTTTATGTCTGTGCATTTGTGTTTCTGTTTGTTTTGTTTTTAATAAGGCACTGTTCTATTTTGGGCACAAATACAACATCAAAACAAATAAAAATATTTTAAATATTTGAGAGAATTCCTATTTTTCCTACTCTCATAACCAGGGAAAAGAGCTAAGTAAATAGCTTATTTCATTAGCATGGTGCTTATACTTACATGAGCAAAAGTACCACAAGGTGCTTATGGTACGTGCTTATGCGAATATCCCTTTGTAGAAAGAAGGGCAGGTACAATAAAACATACTTTATTAGGTTGCAGTTTAGGTTTATATCTCTCTATTAAAAATGATACTTTCTAGCAAGACCCAATTAAATTTTCTCTTAAAATGAAGCATTATGTCTCAAAGCACACAATGTAGCTGAGGTAGCTTTGACATACTAGTCTGGCAGGGATTTTCAGAAGCCAGTCTCTTCTCCATATGTATTCCTGTCTCATCTGAGAGAAGAAACATCTATTCTTAGGTTAGCACTGCTTAGCTGTATACCAGGAAGACTTTTTTATTTTTCCAATGAATGCTGATATCTCGATAAAGCCATTTATCAGACTACTGGGAAAATAATATTTTATGATAGATATGAAATAGAAATATGAAAAAAAAAGCAATGTTTTTGATTTTTTTTTCTAGGTCAAAAATTCAAAGTTCATGCTAATCTTAACTGTCTTCAACTGAAATAATGGTGTTGGCCACTTCTAAATCAATGACATATTTGCTGTCTTTATTTTTTAATAATTTCCATCACAGTTCTGTTGAATTTTACTGCTGTGAACCAAACCACACCAGACAGCAAAATTACTGCAGCATTACCAAGATCATCCTCCATACTGTGCTGCCAAGCACACCTTTGCTTGTATTTCACCTAAAGATACACACCGTTTCCTTCTTCAGGTCACCTAACAGGATACAGTCAGTTATCTTTGTAGGAACTCTGCAAGCCTCAGAACTGGACAGATTTGTTTGATCTGGCCTTGTCTGCTTGGAGCTTTGTTCTAGTTTTTAAGCTGTAACAGCAAATCGTGTAGTGATTTGGTTACTATTACTCGATTGGTTTTAGCTGTACTTCAGCTTTCCACAACTACGTGGCATAACATCTATTTTTATAGTAATTTTGCTTTATTTCTGCAGCAAATAGTTATTCTGTGTTGAGTACCTGTTCATGACTAAAAATATAGTCTAATGTGGAGGAGTGTAGGTATGGGATGATAACCAAGGAAAAGTGCCACCAGTCGATAATTACTTATTACTACAGCAATGCACCGTTGGGAGCTGGGTAAAACTGGATTTAGCCATAACAAAGAGAACAGAGAGGAAATATCCAGCGTAAACACAACACGCATAATAAAATCAGCTTTCACGTGGAACTGAGAACCAATGAAGAAAGAGGAAAGTGTTGTATTACAAAGCACGTGGGAATTAGCACTAGTGGATCCTTGCGTAGGGAGGACACTTCCATCAACATCAGGATCTTCCTTCTGGTACAGAACATGGGGCATTGACAATTTGCCATAAACCCCTCTCCTCCTCCACCTCCTTTTTGAGAAAATCTGGCACCACTGACTCAGAGGACCTCACCAGAGGGGCATTAAAAAAGGAGAGAATGACATGAGAGGAAAGGGGGAGATACTGGGGACTGTGTGTAGAACTATTTCTCCCCACCTCCCCCCCACCCTCCACCCCTCTTTTTGTAATAATTAAATCAAACCAGTAGCCATTTTTTGATTGGACAGTTCTGTTAGACTAACAAAAAAGTCTTAGCTCCACACATGCAGTGTGTTCCCTTTTTGTCCCATGACAAATGTAAGAATTGCACTTTGCTTGCATAAAAACAGGGAATTGTGCTGTTTATATGTGATTAAATATTTAGCATCCACATTTCCTTGTGTACTTTAAGAAAAATTGATATAGCAGCTCACTAAAGACAAGCAAACCCAAGGATAGCTGTTGCTGTTAAATTCTCCTTTAAGACTATTTTTAAATCCGTAGCGCACTACGGATTTAAAGTAAAGAAAAAGAGAACCTAAAATTCTTCTTCAGTTTTTCAACATATTCCTGGTTAAAAAAAAAAAAAAAAGTTTTACAAATGTTCCAGTGAAAAAAAGTAAATATTGTTTCTGTGCAGAAGTAGCATTTTGATCAGAATAACTCAGTCTAGGCATAATTTAAATCAGGAAAGTACATATACAAAGATTTTACAGAATACTAGAAAATAAATTCTTTATACATCTGTTAAATTGATTCCATATGCTTAAATACTTTAAAGTGTTATTAACATACTTCTTCAGTGTTTCAGTGTTTTCTTTAAAGTGCTTAATTACCTTCACAGTTTATTAAGCCATTTGCCCTTCAAATTGCTGTAATCATTATAAGAAAAAGTGGTTTTAAAGATATACATACCAAGTCATCTATGCAAAAGAAAACCTTAATTTCAAATTTTGAAATAAGTGAATGCAGGTCTTTCCAACAATACATGCCATGAGAAAAGATTTTTTCATCCTCACTTCCTTCTCTCCACCACTGATTCAACTTAAGCCTCAGCAGCGTGCATTTGGATGAGTTTATATGTGTAAACGATAGTAGAATTGCCTGGGTTCTCTGAGAGGCCAAATGGTGCAGGTAAAAGGGAGTAGAACTAGCTTTCTGGTCCTTGTGTGCCTTTAAGAAAACTTTTTTTCACCTGTAACCCAAGAATAAATTAGCAGAGCTTGCTTCAAAGACAGAAACTGCAATATCCCTGCTTCCCTTTATAACCAGTGAGAGCAAGTGTCACTCAGATGCCCAAATGAATCCTCCAAATATTGTGGTACATAGGTTTGAAATGAAATACAGGTTTCAAAAAAGAGGGGTGAAATAAATGGCTATGGATTCATCTCACTAACTCCATGGTCATCCCTGGGACTTCTTACAGATCAAGCAGGAGGTAGGGATTGGGACTTTTTGCAATCTAGTCTTCAGAAAAGACTGCTTTCTCTGCTGAGCCAGAAGATCTGCAAGGAGATAGCAAAGCACTGAGCAGAGCCGCTCTCCAGGAGTGCCTGCCTTTATTTTAGGTGAGTGCATCTCCTGCTCTTATCTTGCTTCCCAGCTCGTTCTTTTATGTATGTTTATTCAACTTGACTAAAAGTCAGCTTAACTAAATTGAAACAAAGTAGTCAAAAGAGACTGTGATCTGTTTACCAGCTGGCAATTTTAAGTTAAATTAGCTATCTCATGCTTTCTGGCAGCCTTTAGTTTGCATCTTCAAACACATGTACAATTTTCTGAAATTTGCCATTTGTGTGACCACCTTGAAAGGACTGGACTTTAAAACTCATTACTTCAAGAAGCTGGGAAAATATCAAAGCAATGCTAGAATGTGAGGGGTTGGTTCGTCTTATTTTGAAATTCCTCCAAAAATCTGGGATAAGATAGGGTAGAATTAGAACCTGGTGAGGTAGATTTTCACTCATGAGCTGTCTAGTCTATCTTTTTTTAAATAAATAAGAAAAAAACATAAACAGGAGTGGCAACAAAAAGTACCATATTAATCTCCTTTCTTTTTTTTCTAATTCTTTTTCTGTTTTTCTCTACTCCTTTCTATTCTTCTTAACTTTTGGTATTTTATTAAGGCCTAATTCTGGCTTTCAGCATATGTGATGTAATGTTAAATTCTGAATGTAGTTAAATGCATGTGTATGTGAATAATCAGTGTGTCACTGAGGCAACTTAATGTACGTGGCAGCTATTATTCCAACCTAGCTACGCAGTCGATTTTAGAAAAATAATCTTCATGAATTCTAATTGTTTTGGTTTAATAGTATGGGTAATTATTGTGGGTAAGAATTTATTTTCAAAGTATGTTTCTTCTTTTTTTTGTGGGAAGAATTTTAATAGAAAAGGAGGATTGTATCTTGAGAGCTTCTTGGCATTTTTAAACGTCGTAAGTAAGGTAAACTACAATTAATTTTTTCAGACATATGTACTGTTTGCTTTTCTGCAACATGAATTTTCTGCTAATCTTGTATTAACTCTATCAAACTTGAAACAATAAATCTTCTAGCTGCCTGTTAGAAAAGCCTTCTAAGAAAAGTTCCTGTTCTTTCCACAATGG
The DNA here is from genome assembly GCF_047370975.1 of Nipponia nippon. Lineage (NCBI taxonomy): Eukaryota > Metazoa > Chordata > Aves > Pelecaniformes > Threskiornithidae > Nipponia > Nipponia nippon. The sequence continues at coordinate 46,527,172 of NW_028262369.1, read as the reverse complement.
AACCAGGATTTCATCTAATAGAATTGCACTGTTAAAATCAACAGAAGTCAAAAAAAGACTTCGACAAAACGTTTTCGTTTTTAGCTTAATCAAGAAAATTGCCATGCAGAAGTACACTTAAACATTGAAAATTACCTTTTGCTCCCATATTTTCATGTGCTGAAGTTCTCACATTTCAAATAGCAGCAAAGCAATTAGCGGATACAGAAATGCCTCTCACCTGCTGAAGTGATACTGCCTAAGTTCTTTCTTACATTGCATTATATTTACTTTGTTTTTTTGATCCTGGATATTTAAAATGTGAATATGTCAAAATACAGAATTTCTGAAGAACTGAAAACATGAGAAGAAGATTGCTAGAGCTAAGCCATTACTCACTGTGTTCTTAATATTTTATGGGTGTATGATACATGTGAGCTGCATTAGTTGAACGACTGACTAGTTTATACTAGAATATACTTATGCCCTTTTTCTCTCAAACCTAGAACAGCTGGATATTTCCTGAAGGAACTGTAGCCTTTGGAAAGCTCACACTGGAGCAGACTTTTCTGAACAGGAAGAGGAACAGGGAGGGACCTTAACCCCCAATCCTCTTCTGCTGCTGGGGGGGCAGGTAAAGGAGTTAAACTGAGCCCAGGAAAAAATTGGGGGGGGGGGGGGGGGGTATTGTCTTAGTTTTTGTCTTTGTTTCTCAGTATCCAAATGTATTTTAATTAGCAATAGAGTAAATTAATTTTCCCCAAGTCTGTTTTGCCCTTGACAGTATCTGGTAAATGAGCTCCCTGTCTTTAATTTGATCCACAAACTTTTTCATCCTATTTTCTCCTTTTGTCCTGTTGAGAAGGGGAAAGTGGGTGAGTAGCTGGGTGAGTGTTTGGATGCTGGCCAAGGGTAATGAACCACACATTTGCATTCAGATTAATCAATATCTATTTTATCCAGATTAAATTATAATTGAGCATAAATTCATTTCTTAGTTTCTTTCTTCCTTTCTATTGCATATTCAAAAATTGTTAAATTCAATCTGATTTTATAGACGGTCTCTTCATTGCTACAAGTGACAGAGTGTTTTTTCCCTTTCAAATAGAATGGTGAATGCCCTGGTGCGTTTTCCTTTGTGTTAATTCATAATTTCTCTGGAAAAGACTTAGGACAGAACCTCACGGGTCTGTAAGCTTGTTCTCAGGTTCTCCATGGGCACAGAGGTAGGATCCCTGACTCCATTTCAGTCCTTCTAAATCTGTCATTTCTTTGTGAAGCAGCAAGAAACTACTGAAGAATCTGTTCCAAAAATATCATGGTTGTATGACTGGGATGAATCTGCACTTTCAAAGATGATGGTAACAAGTGTTGAATTTTGCTTTTTGCTTGTGAGATACATGTTGCACCTGTCAATTAGTGTTTTGGCACACAAAATTTGAAAAACCCTGACTTACTATACTTTTGCACTTCACTTTGGAATACACGTAGAGAACTGTTCAGAGACCAGTTTGAAAAAAGCAGTTTAGTACAGATAACTTGTACTTTCTTCCAGATAGCATTCTTGGGTGTTACCAGTTTGTGGTGTGTTGGGTACATGTGATTATCTCCCTCTCCTTGCAAACTGTGGTGCATCTCCAAGGCTTAGATAAATTTCTGTATCATGTAGTTGAAGGAAGACAGAATTTGAAACTAGCTATTATGGAAATCACAAAAAAATACCCAAAGCTACAGTATTTTCATTGTTGCAGTATTTATATTTTGCCTGTCCTTGCAGTCTGGAAGGATGGGATTCAACTCATTCAGTTGAAGCCATTTAAAATGTATGGATCTAGCCTAAGCCAGTTGTCTTTATTCTTTACAGAGGTAGACGCTGGCAGGGGGCACTTCATCTCATGTAAGACACCTATCTTTTGATGGCTAAGTTTGCCTCTGGAAATGCTACCTCTCTGTCTGCATTAACATTTTGCATAGCCTAGACAATCACTTTCAACCATGTGTCTAACTTTTAAATGGCCAAAGGTACCTGCCATGTGATTTATCACAGTAGTCTCTAAGGCTGTGAATCCATTATCAATCATAATCTTTCATTTGCTTTGGATTATTCGGTTACACAATAACATTTGGTAAAGCTTACATGAAGCTAAGCTATCTTTCTTCTACTTTTATAACCTAGAAGGGAGTGTTGTAGCAATTGGAATAGCAATTACAAACTACTTTAAATGTGCATCTTTTTAGCGTGTTTTAATAAATGTATGCATTTGAAATAGAACACATATTTTACATTCTACCATACCTCTTAGGTGTTCAGTATCCTGCTACTAGTATTGAAGACAACCACATTGAAAGATTGACAGGTATTTTGCATATATATATATATTAAAAAAAATCAAAAGATTGATTATAACATTGCATTGCATTCACATTTATAGTTTACATATATTCCAATATCTAAATATGTATCTGAATAAGTTCTGTTCTATCTGAGAAAATGGTTATTTTAAATACTGTATTTACTTAGTTTTATTTATTTCTTGCTGTATTTATCATACTATATTTATCTTAGGAAGAAAAGCCTGAAAATGAAATAATGAATTTTTTTTAAGTTGTTTTTTTTTTCTTCTATGAAAATTTTTACAATTTATTCTAAAATGAAATAATGGGATACTTTTAATAAAAAAAAAAAAAAAGGAACCCTGAAGAATCAGAAGCCTGCAGATTGCTTTTATCTTCCTGTGTCACTGAAGAAAACAATTACAAATTAACTGCTCTTCTGACAAAATATCTGTCCAATTAAAAAATAGCTTTTTGTGCATCCTCTCAAAGCTGCCAACATGACCTACTGTAGTGGGTTCTTCTCCTCTGCTTGGGATTGCACCAAGAGAAATGTTTTCCTGATTGACTCCGTCTCTTTTAAAGCTATATATTTGGTTTTCTATTTTTTGAATTCTGATCACCTTGCTGTTCTAACTGAAAGTAAAGTTCAAAACAGTGATGACATAGAAGAAAAAGACATACTTTAACCAAAAGGTATGATAATCTTTAGATGGAAAGTGAAAGTGTTTTACATAAAAACATTATTTCAAAATTCAAACAATTCTTATGGAAAGAAAATGGAGAACTACTAGCTGAAAATGAGAAATTTGGGAATAAAAACAGATCCACTTCAACGCGGTCATTTAAATTCATTATTAATGAAAAGGAGAAGTGTAAAGATAAAACACCTTTCTTGATATTGTTAATAGCAACTACAGCTGCTGAAATTCAGCACAGAAGTTCCATCAGAAAAACTTGGGGAAATGAATCCGTGGTTCCAGGAGTTGAGGTTGCTCGGTTGTTTTTGCTGGGCATTGAGAGCAAGGGTCCAAATGAGATCCTACTGAGAGAAAGTGAGCACTATCATGATATTATTCAACAGGACTTCCTGGACGCTTACCATAACTTAACTCTTACAGCTTTGATGGGCATGACGTGGGTTGCCTCTTATTGCAGTGGCTCAAGCTTTGTTATGAAGACAGACATTGATATTTTTGTTAATACAATGTACCTAATAGAAAAGCTCCTCAGGCCTCTTTCACCTCCTCCACAAAATTATTTCACAGGCTGTTTTATGAAAGGGCATAAGCCTATTCAGAATAAAGAAAGTAAATGGTACATATCAGAAGAAGAATACCCAGGTGACAAATACCCTCCTTTTTGTTAAGGAACTGGCTATGTCTTTTCTGGAGACCTGGCTTCAAAAATTGCAAATGCTTCTGTAACAATAACATGTATACATTGGGAAGATGTTTATGTAGGGTTCTGTCTTAATGTCAAAGGAATACAGATCAGTCATTCATTGTTTAACATATAGGGGGTCCCATTTTCTCCTTGTCTGTACAATAATATAATTATATCTCATCATATTTGGACAAATGAGCACATATTCTATTGGGAAACACTGCAAAAGAAGAACCCACATGTCAGGCAGAACAGAAAGGCCCATAATGGAGAGTCCTTTCTTTCCTTCACAATGGACAAAACAGCAAATGTTTTCTTAGAAACAGAGCTTTTATGTAATGATAACTTTCAACGTTCAGGGCCATCCTGAATCAGGGGTATAGTTTTTGTATTAGGTTGCATTCAAAGGATTTTTCTTCCATAAAGCAGGCTTTCTTTGTTGACTGAATACTGCTTGGTACCTTACTTTGTTTTGGATGAGGTGACAATTAATACTTATACTGTTTTAAAATACGGCAAGAGATCAACTATACTGAAGAAAAAGCAATGAAGATGCAATGAAACTTAATTTTTCATTAACAAGTAATAATCAGTTAATGTGTTAATTTTATATTGCTCAGCTGTAATGAGTTTATGTACCAGTACCTTTACTCAGATGGCATTTCAACGTGACTGAAGAAGAAAGCATGCATGATATCCTATGCTGGTGAATTAGTGATAGTAATATGGATGGAAACAGCTTTTTTTCAGAAAATCTAATATTAGGATTTGCCAGATCTCTCTCAGTGCATGCAGCTGCTATTACTCTCTGTAGTCATATATACAAAGAACACTTTGCACACAAGATACCCCTTAGTTGTTATTATGGAGATACAATAAACAAGAGGAAAATTAAATGCTGATAGAGTATTTGACAGGAACATATTAAATTCCATTTTGGGGTACCCAGCCATGTACAAAATATCCTCATAGCTAAGGAAAAAATAGAATTATGTGTAATAACCTCGCAAGCTAAAAGTTTGAGTCAAAATGTCTATGTAAGTAAATTACTTTCCAGATTTCTCTCCAACCAAGAATATAAATTATCTGCTACTCCCAATAAGAATTAAGAGACCTTTACAGTAATTACTGAGTGGGCCAACTGGCTGGATTATTGAATGGCTAGAAAAAAGCACCTGTAGCTTTGCAGGAAGCTTCTCAGTTGCATGTGGGAATCAAAATGTCAATCACATAAGTACCAAATACTTAAACCGGAGCTGAAGTGAGAAAGTGAGAATACAAGATATGTGTCCCCACTGTCATTTTGTAAGCATACCTTATGATGTTTAAGAAAGCAACCTAAATGAATTATATGTCTTCCTGTGGAGAAAATAACCCTTTTCTGCAGTTGCTCAGAAAAAGCCAAAATACACTTCCTTTAGGAAATTCACCTATAGAAATCAAGGTTATGGACTGAGTTTCCTTTTTTTCCTCTTGGTAAGCAGGTTATTTCTATGTGCTGCCCACCGAGTCCAAAGATTTGAACCATTTAGAGAGAGTCCAAAGGAGAAAAACATGAATTACCAGGAGTGTTGATTAAAATGACCAACAATGAAAACCTGAAGAAGCTGGAACTCTTTTCTCTATGCCATTGTCTATGGTTATGTTACACTAATATGCCAGCAGTAACTTAGCTGATCTGCCCTGGGATAGAGATAAGGATTAGATTGTACTGTTCATCCATACAACTAAAGCAAGCCCTGAGCAGCCTGGTCTGATCACACAGCTACCACTGCTTTGAGCAGTGGGATGGGGACTGGAGACCTCCTGAGCTTCCTTTCAGACAGCATTATCTTGTGATCCTATGATTATATGACATGATATGATTATAGGAACTTACCTAAAGCATGCTGAGATTCTGACTGATTGCAGTGGCACTTGGACAAGAACCAAGACACACTCTAGTAATAATAATTCTTACTGAGAAGGGACTTGCTTCAGGATGCTGCCTACTAGAGCTGTCAATACTTGCTGATGCAAATTTTCCAATTAAATCCAAAAAAGAGTGCTTACTTGGAGAAGTTTACTGAGTGTGTCAAAATAACACATGTATTATGACTGTGCAGTTAGAATAATGTGGGCTCTAACAAAATGGGATGTGTATCTGGCACCAGAAAGAGAGAACAAGCCATTAAATACTACTTTGTTTCTGCAATATCTCCTAAGCCCTTTCAAAACTTTTCTATCTGTCCTCAGAACAATAAAGAGTCTTAAAAAAGTGAGTGAAATTTGAGTCTACATTAGTTGTGGTACAAAAGCACTTGAAATTTGTGTTTATATTATTGTGCTTTGGGAAAATCTTCAAATTTTCTTTTGCAAATGAAATCAATATGCCCTGTGTAAGACATGATGCTGGTTCTCTAAGCCTGACTGCAGACACAGGTGAAGCTTCTGACTGGGGTCATTGACAAACAGTCATGGCAGAGGTTGTGGTCCTTGTGGGAGAGGTTTGAGCTTCATAGTCCTCTTCCCTCTGGAACCATCTTTTTTCAAGAAAGTCTTAATTATATCAGAAGCACTCTTACTGCTGTGAGAGGAAGGATATTGGAAAAATAACTTTTCTGCATCATGTTTCTGCATTCAGGTAAGACTAATCTCAGGAAATACAAGCCCAAGAAGAGTACTGTCTTCCAGTTCTGATGTTGACTGAGAAAAATGTATGTTTTGCATCCAGAAATAATTTAAAGCTATGTTTGAAGAAGCTAACCAATAATTGGATTTTGTTATTGCTTTTATGGTTGCTGGCATGCTGTTTACTGTTCTGCTTGTCAGTACACAGAACTAAAAGAAGCTGTATTTTAGATTTGGTGTCTTGATCTTTATCTTAAGGATTTCTGTACTTTAGAAGCTGTTGGAGAAGGATATAAAACTTTAGGCTAAGTTTTATCTGATTTAGAACAACCATTTGTGTAGTTCAGTGTCTAGAGATATTCCCTTCAACCATTCCCTATTCAGTGTAGTTTTGTGGGGTTTTAATGGACTTATTCATCCAAAGTATAGAAGAAAAAAACAAAACAGTGCAGTCCAATTAAAAAGTAATCTCTTGCCTCAGATATTCTATTGATTTGTACTCATAATTGGAGTTGTTTTCCAAACATTTGCATAACACTTTCAGATGACCAGAGACCTGTTCTTATGCTGCAATATATTCCTCTTCCTTCTAGACTTAAGAATAAATTATTTGAGGACGACAGCCTGAAAACTGAAGTTGCTTGAAACAGAGTAGTATTTTATGTGCCACAAAAACTGCAAGAGCATAGCAAAAGTGTAGCAGTTATCCAGTACGCTGAATGCCTCCAAGGCCCATGGATTATTTGAATTTTTCAGTCACTGGTTCCATTTAATGGAAAAAGCTTATAGTTAACTTATCATGCTTGATTGGCCTTCAGCTGAGTTGAACTCTTATTTTATGCAAATTCACAAATTCTTTAAATTCTTTTAGAAAATGTTTATTGCCTCTACCATAATGTGAGGGTGGCTGTGCAAACAGTAGCTCTTAAGATGGCAATAATGAAATAATACTCGGGGTGGAAGTTGTGGATTATGTACAAAACTCAGATGTAGCTGCAGTATTGTTGCTGATAAATGTTTTAAAGAAGTCAAATCTGTATCAAGAGGGAAGGTAAATAAAGCATCTGCATATGTTTCTAGCCATCATTTGTACCTTGATCTAATTTTTTTTTTTTTTTTTTGAAGCTGGTAATGAGGAAGTTCCACATAGTGATCTCAAGGACTTTCCTGCAGAAACAGGCCCTGTTACAGTCAAAGCTATTAATATCACATCTTCCCTGCCCTGCCAAGCTAAATTAAAAAAAAAAAAAAAAAAAAAGCTGGAGGAATCTACAGCTATCTTCTGTTTGTCTGCCTGCATTTGTCTCTGCATTTAATGCAGCTGGACTGCACTGGCCAGGTAATCTGCACAGAGAAATTTAAGTAGCCTATTAGTGGGAATACTTAGCACCTGAGATGAATTTGAGGGACAGGTCTATAGTTTGACAGAGGACCAGGTTGTAAGCAGTTACAAATGCTCTAGATTTTGTATGTCTTTTGTTTTAGAATAGTGCCCCTTGTCCTTGGGAGAAGGGGGTTGTGATGATTCTTTTGGGTTAGAATTGGCATCTTACCCAGGTGAACAGTGCAAGATTTTCTTCAAAAGGATTAATTTCCTTCAACAGTTTCCTGGTTCAGCTGCCACCTACATGCTGGTATGTAGAAGACCCATCTGGTGACTTGTAGTTCCTGAGGCTTCAAAATGTTCTTCTACTGAAAAGCTTCTGCACTTTGTCACATCTTCCTTTTTGGTTCTCCATTTCATTATTTTGCTGTAACTATGTTAAGAGTTTTTTGCCATTTTTTTCCCCCCTTGTAATTTATACATATGTATATTTTTGTTAGGTGTTTTTAACAGATATTTGTAGCTTACAGACAGATGCTGATGCCTTGTTCTTGTTCTAATAACAAGACTATCTCCAGACCTCCTTATACGAAGCCTCATCCTGCATGTGTGGTTGGAGAACAGGCCGTAAGACAAATAGTGGGGCAGGAGCAGGGAATACCTGATATGAGACTCATATCTAAATGCTTGTGAAATGTAGCTTTCTAGCAGCTTTGCATTGTTATGATTTTGGTGATCATACGTGCAGCCACCGTCAGAAACCTCAAGTTCCTTAGCAGTGCTGCTTTGACCTCTGCTTAATAACTGCTGACACAAACAGAACCTTATATGCATTAAAACAATTGTACTTATTAAGTTTGGTTTTGCTGAAATGAGGCTTACATTGTCAGGCAGTAGTTGGCTCCGATATGAATTTAGATATATAACTTATTAACTTTCTGGCTAGCATAGTGGGATATGAGTACATTTTAAATATAAGACGACTTCTAATGTTTATTCCATTCCATCATTGTCCATGGTCTAAGTGTAAGGAGCATCTATGAAAAATATATTTGGATGCCTCATGCAGGCAGACCAGTATAAATACTGAAGCATAAGCAATATGTGTTCTTGATTAAAGTACCTGTCTAGAGACAAACCGTGTGCCCAATAACTAAGCAATTAAAACTGGCACTGGGGAAAGCTGTTGCAGTAGACCATTCCACAGTTCAATCGTATTCTAGGAAAAACTCCCCCCCCCCCCCCCCCCCATTTTACCCTGATTGCTGAGAGTTTTCCTGCAACTTCAATTCTGTGTTCGTTCTTAGTCGATGCTCACAATAGACTCTGAGTTCATGCTGTTGAGTATGCTGTAGAAAAGAAAATCTGAAACTTGAAGAAGCTGCTGTAGATATCATATGTTTGATCTTTCTTATATAGTGTTGTTGAGAAAATGTGTTAAACCATGTCATGTTTCAAACTAGATAGCATTCCAGTGGTGTGAAAGGACTCAGGCTATGCTGCTCTGCCTTGTATTGAATCCACCCAAGTGGTGATAAATGTTCCTGATAGACAAGAATCTTCTTGAAGCACTTCCTTAGTCCTTGCAACGTATTTTCTTTATTTGAGTTAGGTAAGGAAGAGTCACTCAGGAGAAAGTCAGCTGTTCTTTTTGACAAATACAAAGAGAGTGACAATTTTCTAGTTTTCATTGGAGAAATATAAAGCAAGCATTGAGTCAGCTTGGGGGGGGGCGGGGAGGAAGGGAGGAAGAACAAGTATCTTGGTCATTATTTCTTTATCTGAGGAGACACAAGTCTAGAGAAACTTGTCCTTTTTTATAGTGCTAAAAAGCTAATGTTACAAAAATACCCTTCCCTAACCATTATATCGATCAGTCTTTCTACTAGTATGAAAGTGTATTAACTTTGTTATATATTAGTTTGTGTTATACAGTGCAATGTAATGAGGTAGTAGAATTTTACTGGAGACTTTGGTATTATTCATAAAAAGTAAAACAAACTAAAGGACAGCTTCACCCTGGAAATAAGGAGTTTGCTTAGAATCTTAGAGCTGTCCATGAAGGATAAAAGATACCCCTGGGCAACCAAGATAACACTAGCATCCTAGCCCCTTTAACACATTTTTGAAACCCTCCCAGTGTTGTCTGGCATCATAGATAAGTATCTATAGCAAGACTGACTCCAGAGACATTTGGATCAATAGACAAGCAGTAAGAATGCTGCAGAAATATAGTTGCTTTTGCACAAAAGGGAAAGAACAGAAAAAGAAAGCTAGTCTATTGGCAGCATCATTGAATAATAATCCTAGATTAAGGGAACAAGGGTGTGGAGATGTCCAAAGTGGGGCAGAGGAGAAAAATTTCGAAGCAATGGATCTCAAGGAACTGGACACTGCTGTAATTGTTGTGGACAACAAGGCCATTGGAAATGGGAGTGCTTGGTATGATCAAAACAAAAAAAGCCTCCCAAAAGGACCTCTGAATCCTATGGTGCAGTCTTTTCCTGCTCTATGCAACAGGGGCAGCTACATTTCACCCAGGACTGACAGTTAGCAGAGGCCTATTGTGCAAGCGCTATAGGAGCCTCTGAATATGAAATATTTCCCCCTTCTTATGAGAATTCAGTCTTAAACCTTTTGATTAATGAACATAATTACCCCTTTCTAATGCATACAGGGGATACTTTTTCTACCCTAAATCAGTATGCCTATTTATCTGGATTCTCAAGACTCTCTTGCATTTACCTGGGGAAGGATACACCTAACATGGACAAAGCTCCCTCAGGGCTTTGCTGGGTCCTCCACTGTTGTTCTAAAATTTTAGTATGTTTTACAAGATGATGTGCTTAAAAAATGTGGTTTTTGACACGATATGTTGATGATTTGCTAGTAGCCATGGAATCTTGCACAGCTGACGCCTGTGCCTTAGGTTAAGCAATGTAATAAGGTGAACCCTACAACCCTACTCCCTTTACCTGGGGAAGGAACACCACATCATGATTGTGTGGTAATAACCCATGAAGCTGAAAAAAAAAAACCCAACATAATAAAAAACAACCCAAAACCTCGAGAATATTCTAAGGGACATGCCGTTTCCAGATCTTGAACTATGTGTAGACAGGTCCTCATATTATCTGAATGGTAACCAAGTTACAGCTTATTCAGTAACTACTGAAGATAAGGTAGTGGAGGCTTCACCACTCAGTCTGAAGCTGAGTGCGTGAGCAGCAGAATTGATTGCATTAACAAAGACTTGCCAGCTGTCCAAAGAAAAGACTATAAATACCACACCACTGGACAGTTATGGAAGCAATGAGGGTTTATAACTTCTAGTGGGAGTAAATACTGAACTGTTAAAAGCTATACAGTTGCCAAAGAAACTAGCTATCATTCATCAGCCAGCCCATACTGGTGAAAGGACAAAAGAAGAAACAGGAAATGATCTAGAGGGTGTTGGTGATTAGTCAAATCGTGTTGTACCTGAATGCTTTAAAGGTATAAGAGTCCTATGTATAACCATATTCAGGGTGCCCCAGTTTGGGCGGGACACCTCATGCACATGAATAAGTATTTACTCTTTTAATTCTATACTTTGCGTCCCAGCCTCTCTCCTCGGTTGGCACGGGCCAGTTGCGAATTTTTGTAACAGTATACAGTCTAGATTTTATAGAACAAATAGAAAACTTTAGTTCATAGAAACTTCAAATGCTTGTTTTTAACTTTATGAAGCAGAAATATTTGCCTTCTTAAGCTTCTTGAGAGGCTGTGGGAGTTTATACTTGTGTTGAATTACCATGACTGACAGCATTCTTGTATTAGTAGTGTAGATAATAATGAAGTATATAAAAAAATCATCATTAATATTTTGGATTAACTTCAGAAGATGACCATAAGAAAAGTCTTGGTCATCTCTCATAACTTAATATGAATTAATAACTCTTATCCTGTCTCCCTGCGATGCATATTCTGCATCAAGCACAAGGAACAGTGGCTGAAAATCTGAAGTGCAGCTCTTTGACATTTATTCAATGTATGTCTGTTTCAAAGTGGGCTGAGCTCTTTCTAATATAATTTCAAGAATATGCAACAATATTTTATGCAGATTGCTTTATTTTATAATTCTGCATTTATATCACTGCCTTGAAAAAATCTTTTTAATAACCTTGTACAACTTGATGTCACTACACGGTGTTGCTTGTTTTTATTAATTCATTCTAATTAATTTTTATTAATTCATTTTAAGTCATTTGATTTCCCTCAGATACCAAGTAGAATTCAATGCAGCAAAAACCTCATGCATCAGTGCTCTAAAATTACAAAATGGTTGCTGTCAGCCCTAGCTGCCTAGAAACTACAGAATTGTGTGTTACTTCTGGTGCACTTGATGTCATTTCAGTTCTTTTCCGCTTCTGAAGCCTGAAATCTATTTGTTCTTTAGCATTTTATGGGTACATTGGTAAACAAAGATGTATAAGAAATACTCAGTAATATATATATATACACACTTGTATACTTTAAAATCGTTAAACAGTAGTTGTAGTAGGAAGCTGTTTGTGGGAGGGGAAATAGGTATACTGGGAAGTAACTGTTCTTTTCCAAGTCAAAATGTCATGAAAACTTCACTAACTCATTCTACTGCAGGTTTTAAAAGCTCAAGCTGTATGCTTTCTACTTTGTGTGTGAATTAATGAATGTTCTGGAATTGGAGTGAAATAGTTAAGGAAACACACTGCGTTCCACTGAAACAATTTTTGTGACTCTTTATTGCAGACTAGGTAACATGTTTTCGTAAGTAGGTCTCGCTTTGCTGGAAAATTCCCTTGTGAGAATGAAGTAATCATTATCTGCTATCACTTTCTTCACTGGAATTGTGACTTTGAGTACCAAATTGCTTGGTATGTGCTAAGGTAATGTTGGGGAAGATGGGCATCTCTGAATTATTGGCAGAAGTAAGTCAGGAGGAAAAAATACATACAGTTAAGCACAGATTGAAATAATCCGATTTTTTTTTTGTGTGTGATTGAGAGAAACAAAAATAGGTTATCTGGCCATCTGACCTTTGACAACTGGTTTACGATTAAATCTCTTGCTTATATCAGTGATCATAGCTCTGTATTTCTCTGTCCACTGAATGAACTATGACCAGGACAAAACTCCTCTGTTTGACAGTCGTTTGGACCTGCTGATTCTAGAACTTCATCGTCCCTTCTCTAGCACTGAGCATAGGGATTACTGTTCCTCAGTCTGGTCTCCAGTCAGGCTAGACTTGTATTATGTTTCTGATAATAATGATGAGAAGAAAGCATGTGAACATAAGATTGCCTGTAGGATGACCATTAAAGAATCGCCTCCCTGGCCACCAAAGGAATGCATGTACTGTCTCATTCGGTGTTAATGTAGAGGTGCTTAGGATGGTTCTTGAAAGGTCAAAATCCCACTAGAATGGGGTCTGCCTATAAAGATATGCCAGAGGAAGCAAAGCTGTTCTGCTTTTAACATGAAAGGCAGTCAATTTTGAATAACAGAACTTTGTGGTATATTATTCATGGGTTATTAGAACTTCTGCTTCATAAGAAGCTGCTGTTAGTTTTTATTACCTTGCTTGTGTTCCAGCAGATTTTGAAGAGAACCAAGTATTTTGTTCAGAAAGATTGCCTTTCATTCATCTTAGAGACTGCAAGTGTCTCCAGCTGTCTTTGTGTTTGCTTTAGCAAATCTTCTGGGGCTAATAAGCAATTAGAAATTCATTAAGCCTGGAGAAATATCAGGTCACGTTACATGCTACTATTCAATTCTAGCTGAGCAGCAATTCCACTGAGTTGGGTGGGAGAACGGATAAACCTGACTGCTTGTTTCTACTGCTTTATAGGCTGTTAAATGCGAGGCATCAAGTCCTAGCTATAGATCCTTGTGGCAGAGAGTCCTTAAATCTGTGGTGGGTACTATAGGCACTGTACGGGGAATGCCTGTGAACAGTGTGTGAATCACACTGAAAGCAGAGTATCTAGCTTGCCAGCTGAAAGGTAGGCATGTTTCTGGAATCCTGTCTGCCTACTTGAGACTCCGTTAGAAAAGCCTTCAGTATGAAACAAAGGAGTCTCCTAATATTTTGGAGTGAATCCAAGTTAAGAAACTTGGATTTTTTTGAAAATATTCAACTGGAATAGTCTTCTCACTGAAGGCATTAAAAATAGGAAGTTGTTCACACTGCACATGCAGTCTCTTCTGGGATAACTTCTATGACAGGTCTTGGACAAGATCCTGTACCATATACTGTTTTTTAAAAAACTGTAGACTTCAGTCTGCACAGCTGTTTCAATTGTTTCTTTTTTTCCACAGTACCCAGAGGGAACATTTGAAATACTTTGTCTTTGCCTGTGAATAATTTGATAAATGACTAGCGCGTGTGGAAAAACACTGAACGATAATGCGCTCTATGCAGAATAACTGAAACCCCTCTGAACCATGATGCTACTTTAATGTCAAGATAAAAAAATTGCTGAGAAACCCTACTGTCCAGTTATCCTTTTTGCTTTTAAAACTGGTACTCTTGGTCTTCTGATGGCTTCAGTCCACTCTGAGACCTCTGTGGTTTTTTTTATAATTGTGGCTTTAGGATTTCTGACTTAATATGGAACAGATTAGTTAAGTTTTGGAAGAATTAGGAGGAAGGGAGGGAATAATAGCAGACTTGCTGTCATTCCTAATATGAATGTGACTTGATTTCAACATCCTTACAATGCTGATAAGCATACTCACATCCTTGAGTTGTTCACTGGGCAACTTGGTATTTTATTTCTCAGAAATGAATTGTAGTTGTTCTAGCAAATAATATACAAGAGAATATAAACAATTTTGACTGAGTTTTTGTACAAGTAGGACATCAAGGGAATTCAAAGAATAATCAGTTTTTTCCATTATAGACTACCTGCCAAATTTCTTGTACCAGTTCTATATGGATAATTGTAACAGTAGGATTTTTTACCTTAAGTATGCTCTTCCCCCTTTGTGACAGATGGCAAAGCAAGAACGTGATTTTGGAAGATCATGTACAGGCATGCTTCATTCTGTAGAAAGCTTGACCAATTCTGGCATTCTTGTATGTGTAGACTAGATATTCTGTAGCAGCTTCAGATATTTCATACACTAGCCGGTGCTTTCTTGTGTACTTAATGCCAAAAAGGATTCTTCAAATCCATGGTGCCTTTTCACGTAACGTGGTATTACATTCGTTTTATGGAATAGGTTACAAATTTATTTAATTTTCAATGTGATACATAATTTCATATGAAAATGTATCACATTTGTGTAACCTGAATGACTGGGCATGTGCATACTTTGAACAGTTGCATTCTGGCATATTCATGGACATGGGAAGGACTTGTGGTATGAATCATTCCCTAGAGGGATGCTTTCACTTTAGTATCATAATCTATTCAGGCTTCTATTGACAAACTCACAAAGGTTAAAAGGGTTATATTTCACCTGAGCTATATCACTGTTTGCAGCTTCACACAGATAGTACCTTCCCACTTTTTGCAAATGTGGGGGGGCTGCCTGTGTGACATGATAGGGACTTTCCTCCAGGTGGGCTCCTCCGAGCTAATCTTTCAGTGAATATGCCTCCAATCTCAACCTCTACGGTGTGATGAGGCTGTGCCACTACAACCTGATCAGTGTAAACCCAGAGAACTAACGCTCAAGTCCTGGAGGCTAAAATGGGACTGAAAGTAGCCTGTTCTAATATAAATGGGTGACAGGCTGAGACTGAAAATATTCTCAAAGGCTGGATTCTTGGCACGCAAAGCCTCATTGGCGCCTTTAGGTATTAACATATTTTCTACTACAAATTATGCATGGTCTCTCTATGGGCATCAGGTAATCTTTACTGATGTAGGTCAGAAGCTTAGTCGCTGACATGCTGTCACCTTGATAAATATGCTTAGAAGCATCTAAGCAAAACACATGACGGAATCTGTCACTTTTTAAACCATTTGTTCATATTGGTTAAACAGTAATAGGTGTCATAATTCTATTAAGCTGACAAATTTCAACTGCCATATTGGACAGGACACAAGCCTGACAATCCTTTAAATCAGAGTTTCTAGATGCCACATTTCTAAACTTGGTCACTTACCCACTGTCATTTTGTTTCCAAAATCTGTATAAAATGTACCACTCAGTTTTCAAAATGGTTAGTGGAAACAACATGTGTATAAAATTGTCTCTTAATTTTGTGATGAGTTTTACACATCAAAGTTGCGTTTCCTCCCTGGTGTCTTGTCCCACTGTATTGCAGAAGCTGTCTTTTCGGCTGGGTGCAGTATTTGGAACATAAGCCAATGGATCAGGTCGGATCAAGTATCTATAAGAAGAAATTATAACTCTTATTAAAAATACTTGGTGCAAGCAAGGATAAAAAAAGCACATGCAATTGTAATGTTGAAAAGATCTGAGGAAGACTTAAAGACTTATTTTGAAGGTGCTTAGTCTAGTTCCTGTTGGGTAACTTGGACACTTGGGTAACACCGCTCACTTTAGATTCTAATAATAAAGCTTTTCATGTTTTGTCTGCCTAGACATCATCTGTATGTACTAGGCACAGCTAAACCTTAATTTTGACTGACGGCTCCTTTGCCTGTAACTGTATTTCTTTATGCATCTCTTTTATTCATTATGCCTTAAAGAAGGGACAAGCAGTCCACAATAATTTCTAAAAGAATTTTGTGAGAAAACAATCAATAATTCTTGTCACTGTGCTCAATAAATAAAAAGCCTGATGTTGATAATCTTGGTGTAAGCTGGCAGTCTGGAAATGGACCCTTATTCTAAGAACTTCTAGTAGATCCGAACACTTGAAGAAAATGCCTCATAAGTTTGAATCTAAGTTTCAGATGTTTAAAATAACTGCTTTTCTTAGGATAACGATGGAAAAGCTTCCCGTGAATTTGTAAGTGTATATTCTGCACTGCTTTGTCAGCTGCCTCAAGTGACAAACTATCTGATCTGAGACAGCATTTGGGGCTGACGCAGTAGCAGCTCTGTGCTGCTGCAGAACTAACATTTCAGTGTTCTGAACTATCAATCAGTGCTTCCCAGCGCCACTATGCTCCTAAAGATAAGACAGACAACTAGATTCAATCCCAGTATTTTAAACTTGTTCAAAGATGAGCAGTACTGTTGAAGCCACTGGAAATTTTATTTCAAAACCTGGTTTTGACTGGGTTTTTTTTACAAAGAAAGAAAAACGAAATGCAGGAAAATGAAATGTGAAAGAATCCTTTCTCTCATATTCTCAGAAATCTTGGTGCCACATGTCTGTCCATCTCCTTATCAGCCAAATGAAAATGATTAAATATCCAAACAGAGACCATGTGTATGCTGTGGTGCTTATAAAGATCTCCTGTATTACTTTTGCAGTGGTCCTGAAGAAAATTTCTGTTTTTACAGGCCATGAACTTCTACCATTCAGTATGAGTATGTTTTGCCTCATGCTGAATTAAAACACCCTGGAAAATTCTTCAACAAAATGCAAAATCCTGATTAACTGAACTAACATGTTCTGTGAGTGTATGAGCAATCACTGTCGTATTTCCCACAGAACTGCTGTATCTGTTTTCAGCTCACCTGGTAACAGACTGTTCCTGGCTCCTGAAAGCATGGGCTTCTGAGTCTGTGGGACATTGGCTTTATGGTGGATACCCAGCAGAATCGCCTGATCTCCATGATTTGGAAACACCACCTGCCTCTGTTACTCTGTTAATGTTTCCCCTTCTGTCAGGGCTAAAATAGAATAGCAGTGTTTTCTCTCTCTCATAGAGTTTGTTGCTACAAATAGCCTGAACTTATTTGTGTAAAACAACAGTTGACTTAAATATCGGATTAAAAAATCTACTCTTACTGTTCCTATCTAGATGATGTTCTCATGGTATCTATTTGTTTGAAGTCAGACTTATTACCCTCTATTTATAACATCTGATATTATTTATGTTTACTCCAGAACAACCTTTTTGTTTTGCTGATCCAGCCAATGAAACTGAGGAGTAGTGGAAGAGTCTACTCTGTTCTGTTCATCAAACCCAAAGGAAGCATGTTTAAACACATGAAAAAACAATATCTTACTTTTTTTGCTTTTTTTTTTTTTTTAAGGAATAAATTTTCTTAGGTTTGGGGGGCAAATGCAGGTCTTTCTGTATTTGTTTTTTTAACAGAGTAAACTAAACAAAGACTTGTACCTGAAATACGTAATTCGCGAGTTCTACATCACAAATAATTCTGTAGCAAGTAAATCACAGCATCCCTTAAGTAAAAATGAACAAGACTGTTACAGTGATAAACCTTGATAAAATTGTAAGAAGCCCAAATATACGACTAGAGCCTCCAGGGTTTATAACTGGCCTGATGCCACAGCTGCCAAATTTCAGTGGTCGCCTTCCTCCCTTAAGCATGTCTGGAGCAGTACTGCGCAAGCAATTCCTGTGTGTGATCTTTGGATGTTACTGCAGATTCCTGAAATTTGGAACTCCCCATGGCAACTCTTGGAACCAAAACTGCAACTCTGAATTTGATGTTTTTATAGGGCATCATCAACACAAACCCTAGAGCAAATAAGGAGAGTGTTAATCTCCAGGAAAAAATCCCAAAACATGTCAAAGGAACAAACAGCCAGTAGAGGGGTTTTGGTTTTGGTTGTTTTCTGGTTTTGTGTGGTGGGTGGGGGTTTTTTTGTGTTTCTTTGTTTTTTGTTTTTGTTTTTTTGTTTGTTTGTTTATTTTTAAATAAGGAGAGAGCCAGTGCTAGCAACAGAATGTATTGTACTAATTCTGGAATGAAAGAGAAAAAGGAGCGTTACTGCAAGATCTACTTGCAAGTACTAAACTCCAATATAGAAAAAGAACGTCATGCTCTGCTGAGAGTCAAAATGTTAAACGTTTTGGTAGAAAAAAATCTCATGGCTGTAGAATGAAAATGCTGCTATTCGGTACCTGTTTCTTAAGGCAAATAGGCTAGATGAAATGGGGAGTTATTAAGGCAAAGTCTGAACATATCACTTGAAATGTAAGTGCTTTTGTTTTAATTTTTCAATAAAGACAGCGAGATCATTGTCCTTTAAGCTCCATCAGCTCAAGATACTAAACATTAGGTTGCAAAGCTAACAAATGCAAAGACTAACAAGAAAGCTTTTTGAGCAACCAACAGCTGCGAATGCTGCTTTGGGTGCAACCTATCTCTAAAAGCTGAGAAAATTTCCTCATATGCTGGTTCAGGGTTGTATGTTACCTAATACACCCATGATAAATTACAAATGTAATATGATCATAGTGAATGTGAAGGACTTAAAGTTGTATAAGCATGGGAAATTGGAGAATGAAGGTTGCATCTATAGGAGTTAAAGTGAATACGTGTTTTGGCTTCTATCATAGATATGTACAGAAATATGTGGTTTGGATAAGAATAAGCCATGTTGGCATAAAAGTGCCGCTAACAAAGTGTGATGACAGAGTAACCAGCTGGAGGAATTCTGCAAAATATATTGAGAAGGGGAGAAAAAAAATAGGAAGACTAGCCTTACAGCTTGTCAGCAGGAAGGACAAATAGAAAAAGCTTTTTACCTGCTCTGGGATTTCTGACTAAGACAACTGTAGAAAGAGAACAACCTCTTCTTCCTTGCCCTTCCACTAATAATCCCCCATTGCATGAGGGTGAAATGGCTGCCTAGTCAAGAGAACTGTAATCAGATAGAGTAGTGATCTGGGTTATTGAAGCATTAACTGTTATCCAGGTACAAGGATCATGTTCCTTGTGTTAGGTTTAAAAAAAAATAAAAAAATCTGAGCTTAAGCTGAGACACAGCTTAAGCATCATTAAGCATCAGGCAATGAACATACATCAAGGTAGGTAATAGTATGTGCATTTACAGGCTAAATATGCGTAGGTAGTACATTACAAATTCAGTAAATTCAGTACCACTGCAAAATTATGCAATATTGGATTGCTGAGTACCTTTGTTTTTGTGAAGAAAGAAAAGTGGAAGGCAGGATACCTATTCCACCTAGGTAGACTGGGTAACAGTATGTGAATTTTCAGGTTAAATATTAGTACACATCATGCTGTGGAGTTCCATAACAATGAAAATAGTATTCCAAATCATTTCAACAAATTTTATGATAATTCCCTTTGCTGTTTGATACAGTTAATATTATGCTATGCTTTTCATATACTACAGTGCTACAAAGCGCTATGAATATTTTGTTTTAGTATCAGGAGGGCTGATCAAACAGAACAAACTGACCAACAGATCAAACTGTTCAAACAGTTTTCCTCCTTGTAAGCAAGCAGTGAGGTGGGTCAGCACTGATGCAGAGAACCTTGCACAACTGGGCTATGTGGTTTCTTTCCCATGGAGCAGATG
Organism: Nipponia nippon; assembly: GCF_047370975.1. Classification (NCBI taxonomy): domain Eukaryota; kingdom Metazoa; phylum Chordata; class Aves; order Pelecaniformes; family Threskiornithidae; genus Nipponia; species Nipponia nippon. Next base: position 46,507,127 of record NW_028262369.1, on the reverse strand, counting down.
GGGCATGTTAGTATAGCAAGGCAGAGGCAGCAGAGACTAGAGGCAGAAATGGCTCAGGACCTTAACACAGGGATCTCATCGGACTTTAGTATGAGACAATGCCAGATAATTATCTAACATTCTTGACTTTCAAAACTTTCTTGACAGTTCAAATTTGCGTTGACTTTTTTTTCATGTAGTCTGCAAAATTCCTGATAAGCAAGTGAAAAAATTTCCTGTGTTAAGGTCCTGCCATTTGTATTTGAACATCTTAAGTGTGAATATCACATGATATTCAGGGCAAGACTGCTGTTCACTTAATGATCTTTGAATCCATGTAATAAAATCCCATTTGAAAACACTGATTTTGAAGTGTTGATCTTTCTAGTAAGACTGGATAGCTAAATTATAAGCAAGAATTAATGAGAATATTAATTCTGTGAAGCTATCCAGCAGGCTTGGTTAGATTATTTTTTAAATACACAGAGTAAGAGGAGGATGAGAGAATATGGAGGTAAGAGCATTACTAACATGTATTATATATTTATGTGTATTTTGAATATATACATATATATGTATAATTAGGTATCTATTTCAATAGAAGTCTCCATATTTTTATTTTTTGCAGGTGTATGGGAAAGTTTGGGGTTCTTTTCCAGCAGAAAGATAATTAAATATATTCAGGCAAAAAATGCAAACAAGAAATTTTGCAGGTCTTGTAACCTTTTTTTTTTTTTTTTTTTTTTGGTGCTTTAACTTACACTATATCATTCAGCTCTAGTCTTGTATCCGGAGAAGGATTGATCAGGATGTAAGAAAGGGTGTTCTGATGATCATTCATTTCATCTAGAGGACAAAAAAAAACCCATACTGAATTAATTATATTTACAAACAAATTTTGAAAAGTATGATTTGTGACAAACTAATTTGATAAAAGATCATCTTTCATTCATAGAGCTGTCAAAAAGTGTCAGGTGTCAAAGTGATTTCAAATAAGTTTAGCAACTACTTTTCAACTGTACTTGAATTGGAACTATCTGACATAGCATCTTTTGAGTTATCAGCTCTCAAAATATCCTGTTTTCTTTCTGAGTGTTCTAAAAATGTTCTTTTTGCATTTTTTGCAGTCATAGCAATTCTGAATGCAACCCAATTTTAGTGTAATTTACCAATCTGTCATGCAGCTTATGTTAGTATGTGGGAAATAGGTATTTCCATCGTCAGTTGGCATTGAGTTCAAGTGATAAGCAAGGTTAAATGCAGGTGTACGGCATTCTCATCCATTTCCAGATTTGGTCAATATAAACCTTTTTTCCCTTTCCCTATTTATCTAGTAAGCATTTTCCTTTTATCACCTGTGCCAATGGGTTGAAATGTGAATGCTGTATAAATGGGAATTAGTATTTATATCTTGCATTTTTGACTCTTCTTTTAATGGTATATTGCAAATGAAGGCTGACAGAATTATTTTTTTTTAAGTTTTTTGCCTAGTCAAGTCTCGCTATGCTTTTGCAGCTGTCATTGCAGTATCTTTCGTATAGCTTTCTCTCGGTACACTTCCTGGGGTGCTGCAGTGAGACTAGTTTTAATTTGATAGGATTAAAAAGGAGAGGCATTTCTTCTGTGTTAATTTCCCTCTTCAGAATTTTTGGGAAAATGATTTGAAAGAGAACAGCCCCATTCTAGTTTCAGTGCAATTCCTAAATCTTTTGTTAATGAAGAAGTATTGATATGCTGTTTGTAGGTTGAAAATTACTGTATTGGGTATTTTCTAGTATGTGTAATTTTTCTACGTGCTTGTGTCACATGTTTCCACCACAAGTACTTCTGTCTAGAAAACAATTAGATGTGTTCACATAAACTCTTGTTATAGATGCAATTATTAAAATACGGCTAAAATGGTGTTTTACAATACAGCTTATTTCTGTAAGGTGACACTGATGCAAAGTATTGTAACTAGTTGTACAAGCACCTGTACCACCATACTAACATCACACCTCTGCTAGAGGCTTGCATAGTCGTAACTGTGTTGTGTCTCAATTGGCTTAAATGAATTCAGTTAACTGAATTTAAATTTGGAGGTCTTAGAGGTTATTAGGTTATCAATGTAAAAAGGATACTGAAGGTGTGAAATTGGCTTTAGAGATCATCTCCATACATAGAGATACAGGAGCAGCTGCAATTTTTGTTTCCTGTTTGTTTTTTTTTTTTGTTTCCTGTTCCACACATGCAGAGAGATAGTACTGAGGAGTGTGTTTAACTTCTGCAGGGAGCTAACTGGCATGATTGATTTCTGCTAGTCTGAAAGAACAGGGAGATTTAAAAGTTTCTATTTCATGTTTAATATATGGTGGGATGAGTGGGGAGTGAGCTAGCTCTGAACAGGGGTGAAAGGCTTCTGACGTTTCTTTCTGAATGTGAAGGAGGGTGGAGAGATGGCAGTGGCAATGTCACAACCCAGGTTTACAGCTGACTGCACATGTAAAAGTGGTTTGTGGTTCTTTGAGGGTTTTTTGTTTGGTTTGGTTCCCCCCCCCCCCCCCCAAATATGGGTGTTCCTGGGGTTGTAAAAGTAGAAGCTTTCTTTATAATGAAAGGGAAAACAGGGAAGTGATCATGAAAATTTATAAATCAGAATCAGGGCAGTGTAATCAAGTGAAGTATTTACCTATCAAGATTTTGCTATTCTGCAGATGGTATATAATCTTCCTAAATTTAAATAATGAAATGAACATTTACAGTTGGCTTTTAACTAGGATTTTAAAAGAAAAGCAGGAATACAACAGTTTTCTTGTTACTAGTATAAATATGAATCAAATTTACAAAACTTCTTTGTGGTTGATCAAATGTTATTGTGGCCTATGTCCCTCCCGGAAAATATTTAGTTCTGAATCTTCCTGCAGAGAGTCATATAGTATCTACAAAGAAAACAGGAACAGTAATTATCCAGTTGGAGTGTGAGATAAAGAGCTTGTATTTACATATCTAATTTGTAAAGATCGAGCAAAACTATAGCCATGAATTCTGTAGCAGTCTTCTCTCACAATTAAGTTGATTTTGTATCAATAGCAACAATAAGAATTACTGTTGGGTAGTACATTGCTATTCGTGTCAAAAACGTTTTGACCCTGCATTAAGAATGTGTGTAGTTAAAATGGAGAAAGAAAAATATGCATTCTGCAGGAAATGCCACATTTACCTTCAGTTAATGAATATTTTAGGGACAAGTCAAATTTAAAAATAATTGTGTTGAAAAATGAAATGTAACACATTTGTAAAACAGTATATTTTGGATTCTTCAAATGAAAATGGAGTATGGGAACCCCAGGGTTGGTGCTTCTGAAGTAGAAAGCACTAAGCTCCATATGGGACCTACTATGCAGACAAATAAGCTGGGATCTAGAAATTCTTGGTGTTTCTAGGAAAACTGGAACCCGTAGCTCTGGGGGTTTCCACACAACATGCTACAGAGCCAAGGCCATAGAAAGGCAACCCAGGCAGCTGTGGTGCTTATATTAAAAAGGGTATTACAGAGCTCTTGTCAATAGCTTTTAAAAAAGGAAAAAAAAACAAAAACAAACAAAAACCAAAAAAGCAACCCAGCATCATCCTTGCTGGAGAAGGACTTGATGGATAAAAATGTCATCTAAAAACCTAGTGAAACATGCTTCATAAAAATGACTTTAATGTGACACTTTGGCATTAATTTTAAAAATTGTGGGGAAAATGCAATATCCTTCACATATAAACAACTCTCCACCTTGACATATGAGTGAACTTCACAGCAATTCCGTCTTCATCTATATTTCAAGAAGCTTGTGGAAATATGGCACAGTTGTTCAATGACAGGGGAATGAACAGGGGAATATATTCTGCATACACATATCATATGTGCTAAATATAAATTTGACTGACATGCTGCCTTCTGAGCTTTCCATCTGAAAATAGGAATGGGTGATAATAGAAGTGATTAAAAACACTCCAGCAAGTTTCTCTCAGTAAAACAAACAAACAAAAAACCCAAAAAACCAACCTAACCAACCAAATAAAAAAAACCCCAAACCCAAAACCAACAAAACCATCATCATAAACTTAATATTTTGTTTATGGCACCCTCAGTTCTTAAAAATAAGTTCATTTTGCATAATACTAATGTTTTTATTAATTTAAAGTATTGTAGTAATCATACCGTATCCTGCTGGAGAAAGGCCTAGATGCTTCATTCTGTTTTTCACAAGTTCAGCAAGCTCCTGTCTTTCTGACCTCCTGTAAAGGTTCATTCGCTGCTGGTTTATCTTCTCAGCTGTTTTACCAGAGTGTCGCGGTACTCTCCTGCTCAGCCGTCGGGCCCACTGCATGCTTTTTCGTCTTAACAAGGGATGATCAGACTGATCACTAGACGTTGAGTTACGATGATTACTACGATAACTAATCTGTTCTTTGGTGTCTTTAGTGTCTTCCCATTCTTCCACACTGATAGAGATTTGAGACTTGAAAGGAAAATGACAAGAGAGATTAAGGGCTTTAAAAAATGGAAGCAGATGAAGATGTTCTCTCCTCTTTTCAACAGTGCAATTGAACATGTGTTTTGGTTGCAGTGGAGCTGAGGGGATTCAGCTGTTTGTACCTAGCAAGTGTTCCTGAATTGGGCACCCTTTACTAGACTTTGACTTTTTATGTAAAAAGGTCATTTATATAAACACATTTCTCAAGCACAAAAGCAGTTAAGCATTATTTAGTGCCCGATTCCATTTTGATTCCGAGAAGAACAATTCTAGCCTTCTGATACTGCCTTTCTTGAATCTAGGAATATGTTTTGCATGATTTCTTCACTTTCTTCCAAGTGTGCATATTTTGAGAAATTCAAGTTCTGTAACTACTTTTTAGATGTATGTTGTGGATTCATTAAGTAATAGTTGAACTTTGGCTGCACTGTTTTGAGTACTCTTTTAAGACCACAGGTGGAACATACCTGTTACATGTGTCTCAGATTCCCAGGCATTTTTGACCTTCCAGCACATAATATCTGGAATGCCTCTGTGTCTGAAAATAGGGACATATGCAGTAGCCTTCAGTGTGATTCAGTGCACCTCTTGCAAATGAGGTAATTAATTCCTACCTTAAAGCATAGTGATGTTGCTTTTTCACTCCTATACTAACAAAAAAAAAAGCAGACTTAAGGGCCAAAATCTGGCCCTCTGTTGCTGTGTTTTCTTCATGTCATCCAAGTATGACCAATAGTATGTGCATACAGTAGTTCTGAAATAACTCAAGTGGATTTCAAAAGATAACTTCAAAATTGTTTTAGTGTCTATTTTATATTTAACTAATACTATTACCTTCTCATTGCAAAACTACTTCTTTATAATCCTGAGTTACTGTTGTGATCTTTGAAACATGTCTTTTATTGACAATGAAATAGTGAAGACCTTGCTGGTATCAGCGCTGTCATATTACCAAGTTACTGGTGACTGATTTCAGCATATTGAGTGTTTAAAATAAAAAAAAAAATGAAGTATAAACCAAAGACGACTTGAAGTGGAGCTGGCTCAGTTTGTACAACTCACCAAGAACAGGAGTTCACAGTATGGTGGAAGTGAACAGCGAATAAAGCAAATTTAACTGAAGAGCTACTGAGGTTCTAAAGGCCTTTTCCCATTAATACAAAATCTGAAAGCAAGATTCTGTTGACCTCATCAGTGTTGAATATAATCTTTCTTTAAGAGGCTCAGCATCCTCTCCAACACAGAATCTATTAAGGTTCCTGGAGTCCATAAAATAATATTTGATAGGAGTAAGTCTGACAGTGTGAGAAAGAGAGTAATTTTTTCCCTTTTGCACAGACTAGCTGTTATCTGTGTAAAAAAAACCCAAGCAAAACCCAATCAAACCCAATAATAAAGAACACTAAATATGCTTATGTTGTAGCACTTCAAGCAAAATCACATTTTAATATTCTAGACTAGGACCTTGCAATAAGCCTCATGCAAAGACCTACTAATTTACTGAGGCTCTTCAGCTTAGTCTCCAATAGAAACAGTTTTTTCTGAAAAATTACATGATTTTTGAAGTTTTGTTACTGACTCAGCTGATGTTATTTTGGGTAGAGCGTAAGAGAGAACCCTGAATGTCTGTGTACGGGAATGCTGTTTGATTTTGTTGTTGTTGTTTGTTATTTTAAATTGACATTTTGGTTTTGCATGTACTTTACAGTATGGATTAAGGTAAGCAAAGTACATTCCATATGATAAGGTACTACTTATGGATGGGAAGAGTCTATTTGGTGTGAACAAATCTGATACAAACTGAGTATAAAGGATGGTCTTGTTTTGCCTTTCTTCCTGTCTACGTTGGTAGCTTTCCTTGTCCAGCTCTTGATCTGGACTTGCTGGCAGTAGTATTGGAAAGGCAGAGACCAATGATCCTAATTATTACAGGAGGGTAAGTCACATTTTTTGAGCCGGAGATTAATTAGGGGAGGCCAAGTAAAAGAACAAGTCTTCTGATTCTGTGAATCTGTAAATCCTTAGCTTGAACTTTTGAAACACTGGGACAGATGAGTTGAAACCAAAAATGAATATTTACTTGGGTGACTATTCAGTTTTTAGGGTGCCTATTGAGAAAGGTGTGCAGAATGGCCCTTCTTTGTATGCAGGAGGAAAAAATTAAACTGTTTAAAGACAAAGCAAAACCAAAGAAACCCAAACCCTCTTTCAAAGGCAGCACAAAAGCATGCTTGCCAGTGGTAGCTGTTCAATACGTAGAGGATAAAAGCCCAGCGCAGAGTACTTCTGTATCCCCCTCTGTTTTAATCAGTCTCAAACTTTATAAATACTTTTGTAATGATCATTAATTTATTTCCAGGTTTGGTTGCTTTAATTTCATTTCATTTCCTTTTTGCATAGTTTGTAAATCTGCTGTATGAGAAACGTAACTGATGATAAGGTGTCACTACTACTATATAGTAGCAATTGATCATCTTATATTTTATGAAGTGTACTTTTTTTTTTTTTTTGAGATTCCTTAAAAGAGAAACACAGTGAAATCTCTGGAAAATACCAAGGTGTGTGTTAAGTTTTTACATAATCACCGCTACTTTTACTGGGGAAAAATCTGTATGTCACACATAAAGTGAAGAAACGTTTGCCTTTAATTTGTTTTTTTTTTTTCAGTTTCAGGTTTCTTTGTGTGGGTAGGTGTTTGTTGTTTTGGTTTGGGGGGGGGGGGTGTTTATTTTTTAAAAAGGCAGGTTCTCATCTCAAGTATCAGACTGTGTGCCCAAATGAATTTGATTGCTCACTTGTGCTGCTGGACATCTGTGACCCACAGGGGTTTTTCCACTTGGGCAAGGTGCTCTAATAGGATGTTTCGCACCCTTATTTAAACACTAGCTCAGGTCGGCCAACATGTGGCAGAAACAGGAGTGTAGTCATGAACACACCAGTGCTCATATTTGAGATGGTCAGGGTGGCTGTGAGTATGGCGATAACAACACTACAACACCAAACATCAATTAGTTTCTTGGATCTTTGTTCCCTTGCCTTGCTGCTCCCTGGGAGCTAAGTGTGTAAAATATGAAACAGTTTTAATGTGCAGATTCATCTATTCTATTCTGAAGTGATGCCTTATTTTTATCTAACTGCAAGTTTTATGTTCAAATAACTTTACTGTTCTGTCTACCAATAGCCTTTAATTGCACCTAGGGTTCTAGGAATGCTTTCCTGCTCCAACAGCTGTCTGAACCATAGTTAAATACAGCCACATATTCTTTTCATGATAAACTTGGGGATTTTTGTCCATTAGCATTTAAGGTGCTTAGGATCAAGGCTTTCACCAGACTGTAAGGATGATCTGTTACCTTCAGAATTCAATAGGGACAGGCCCAATTTCCTGTAAGGAATTACTCCCAGGGTTTAACCCAGTGTAATGTTTTTGGCTGAGATAGACTTAAATTTCTTCATAGTAGCTTGTATGAGGCTATGTTTTGGATTTGTCGTGAAAACGGTGTTGATAAAACAGGGATGTTTCAGTTAGTGCTGAGCAGTGCTTATGCAGAGTCAAGGGCTTTTCTGCTTCTCATGGTGCCCCGCCGGTGAATAGGCTGGGGGTGTGCAAGAAGCTGCGAAGGGAACACAGCCAGGACAGCTGACGCCAACTGACCAGAGGGATATTCCATACCATATGGCACCGAGTTCAGCAATAAAAGCTGGAGGAAGGTGAAGGAATGGGGGGACTTGCGCAATTATGGCATTTGTCTCCCCAAGTATGCGTCATGGAGCCCTGCTTTCCTGAAGATGGCTGAACACGTGCCTGCTGATGGGAAGCAGGGAATGAATTCCTTGCTTTGCTTTCCTTGCGTGCACAGCTTTTGCTTTACCTATTAAACTGTCTTTATCTCAGCCCACGAGTTTTCTCACTTTTGCCCTTCTGATTCTCTCCCCCATCCCACTGTGGGGAAAGCGAGCAAGCAGCTGTGTGGTGCTTAGTGCCTACTGGGCTTAAACCACGACACCCAGAAACAGGCAGACAATAAGCAAGTACTTACTTGTGAAGCCATTTCTCGTGACTGACAAAGGAAGGGGAAAAAGAAAACAAAAGACAATTTAAACAGAAGTGAATCTAAAGAAACAAACATGGACTGTTTAACAGGAATCACAGAAAATCAGCTACAGAGGCAGTAAGGAAGACTTCGTAATTTTTTTTTTTAATGAAATGGAAATGGTTTGAGTCATAGGTGCAGGTCATTGAGAGGCAGGCTAGATTTGCTTGTTATTTAGTAACTAGATCACGGAAAACTTGCTTTCTTTTTAAAGGAATTTATCTGTCAGAGTGAAGTGAGGACTTCTCATTTGCATAGTACAAAAAGGGGGTGTCAAGGGAGAAATCATACATATAGAATTATTAATATTGGCATATTGTTACTCAAGTTAACCATTAGCTGACAGCTTCCAGGTGTGTGCAATACAAATTAAGTTTTATAAGTCTGTTTAAACTCAAATTGATATACACATTGGAGGTCCTCTGAGTTAGAAACCTTCAAATTACAGTTAGAAGTTCATAATTCCTGAGAAAAACAGCAATTTACATTTCTCTAACCTCCATTTTAAAGTTCTCATCCAACAATATTTTAAAGCGTTTCTGGCTTAATATATTGAAAAGCTAAAATGATAGCCCGTGCTAATATTATTTTATTAGGGCAACTAGTTGAAAATTCCTTTAACTTCAAAAAGAAACACTTTGGAGAGAGATTACAGTTTTCAGCATCTCTGCGTTTGTAGGTATCTCCCCATAAAGACTACAGAAGCAGAGCTAGATGTTGCTGTTTTGTATTCCCCATATATATATGGGGAAGAGCGAGGTTAGGGAAGATTCCCCTGCCCCTCTCTAGGGGGGGAAGAATTTCACAAATACTCACCCACTAAACAAGAAACTGCTTAAGTATTTAAGTGTGAAAATACCACTGGAGGTCTGCATTCAAAGCCTTGAGCTTTTTAAAAAAAGTAAATGCTTTTACTTCACTTAATAAACAAAGACAGTGCCATGCTTCCACATTAGGCCAGTACCTGACAATTTGAAAACTTAACTAGGAGATTTCTGCTCCCCTTCTTCCTCTACCTGATGTAACTCAAACTCTTCATGAGATTACCTGTGAAAGCTGGTAGGCAGTAATAGTAGAACTCCTCCTATCTATTGGACAGTGGCTTCCAGGCTGGTTTCAGTGTCTGAATGTTTTAAGAAATTGCATCTTTGTAAATCATAACCAATAACTATTTTAAACTAAATCTCTGCCTGGTCTGATCAAGCACGTGAGCAGCTGCATGTGTACAGGCCCCAGAGGTGCCCAATGTTATAGTAAAATAGTGAATTTAGAGTTAAGTGACTGATGGTCCCAAACCTTGTTTTCAGCAAAACATTTGAATGATCTTTAATTTATCAGTTAAGCTTGCCTCAGAAGACTTACTTGAGTGTGTATGCTTACCATAACCCCAACCCCCTGCCAAAAAAAATAGTTCATGTAGAAAAGATGAGTGTTGCTCTTACAGTTCCCCTCCCCTGTACAGATGCTGTTTGCCAGTCAGCCTGTGTGTTTGAAAGTATGTGCAAATGCAGAAAAGAAATAAACAGGCCACTAAAATGCACTCCTAACAGTATGTTGTATGCTCACAGTTCAGCTGTTCTTGATTCTCTTTTTTTGGACCTGAAGTTAAATAGCTAGCTGTGAATATGAGAATAAAGCATTGCCACAAATTTTATCTTACTTATCCTTACTTAATGAATTCTTAAAATCTGGCATGTCCTCTGTTTTGTTGAAAGCTGTGACAGACTTTTTTTCATATTAGCAGTGATGCTGCCTATATTCTTCTCCAAGGAATGATTTTGAAGGATTATGTTAATGCTGCTATATTTAAAAAAAAAACCCACTTACATTATAGTAGTGGCACAGTCCACTGGCTAAGCTGTAAAAGCCACTTGTAGGCCTATTGGTGGTCCACAAAGAGAGACACTAGTGAACTTTGAAAAATCTTGCATAGCTTTTTGTAACCCTTATTTTTAAATTAACTTTAACTGAATGTTTGTACTTCCTTCAAGATAAATCTTACAGTTAAGCATTACGTGGCTTAATGTTTTATAACATTTTTCTGAAATATTGAAGAGAAAATACAAATCGTCTGTCTTGGAAATCAATGAACTATGTATGAGTATTTCAGAAGAAAGGAGAAAGTTGTTCACTGTTGCATTTTAGAGCTGTATTTGAGCCATGGTTTAATGAGATGCCAGTATTAATGGTCACGTAGACAAATGGCTTATACATGACAGAAATAAAAGCTGCACAAACAAAAAAATGTATGTTAAATAATCAGGAAAAAGTATTTTTGTCATTCTTTATATATATGGGGAGAAATGTATACATTTATATGGCAGACAGATAAATACATATGTACAAAAAATTACCACTGTTTGGCAGCTAAATTTAGAGAAATCCCACAATACTTTTAATAACATTAATTTATGCTCTTTTTGCTCATTTCTAGTTAGAAATTCATGTGAATACTGAAATGCCACCTCTTTTGAGATATAGTGTTGACACTCTTGTCACACCTGATACAGGACCTGGTCATACACCTTGTAATGATACTGCCTTTATTCATCACATGCAAGTTCAGACTAGAGCTAACTATCCCAGCCTATCCTATCTGTGCCTGAGCTGCCCCTTGTCTTCAGTCAGTCAGTTCTCTGCAGCTGAGCACAGGAATGAAAGTCAGTATGTAGACTGGCTCTAGGTATTCGTGCAGTCTGGGGCTAAATGTGAGCCCTGACCATATACATATGTGACCATATACATGCCAGCAGAGGGAGACCTTCAGTGGGTTATTGGAATTCTGTGCATTTGCAGATATGGCATTCACAATATAAATAAGTGGTTCCCATTCTTGTGAGGACCAAAGAATGTTGTGTACTCTGTAATCAAATCCAAAGAAAAGTATAGTAAACTGACGTACCTCAGATGTTGTAAGCTTTTGGGATTCTGTCCTGTAGACTCCAATTGGAATGTCTCCTGTAGAAGAACAAAGTTTCTGATATAGTCTGGCATATGTCCTAATCCATAGATCCTCTTCTGTGATTTTCATCTGAACAAATAATAATAGGAAGGAGGACTTTTAACTCTTGAGGGGTTATCACTTGTTCACTAAACCGCTCTTGATAAAACTAAACACTAGCTTGTAATGATCATATTGCAGTATTGCACCTTTGCTCCACAACAAATCTGGAACTGCTATTGAGTTTGTAGATAATGTTTCTTTTGTTCTCTCCCTGTTTGGGAGACATTGCAGTGCAAATGGTTCAGCTTTGTGAAATTAATTCTGTTCTTGTTTTAAAATTACTTAAAAACTTATATGGCATCCTTCATCCAGCGTTCATATCTGACTAAAATACAAGAGAATGAACTAAATATTGGCAGCAGTAAGAAACTGGTGATGGACAGACTGAAGAACGCACAAGTATTTTGAATGCAGCCAGATAACTGTTCGCTAGACTGCAGGCTGAATATCTGCGGAGAAGCAAGTGGGAGGAAAGTAATACACTAAGTATAAATGGCATAAGAGAGTCTTTAATGAATCTTAAGTATTTCATTACTATTACACTAGCTTTATTTCAAGATATGTGATATTCTCTCTTTTCAGAGATTCAACAGTCTTACATTCACTGTAACAAAGCTTAATGATTGACCAACAAATCCATAATTGTTTTTTATTTAAACAACTTTCTTAAACCATCATTGGTAACTTCCTTTTTGAGAACAACATCCTGCAATTCTTTATAGTTCCCCAGAAAGCAACTCGTAAATAACTTCTATTTATCTGTTTGCCACCTGCAGTATGATGGGTGTGGAAGAAAACAGAAAGGGGGGACTATTTTTAATAAAAAATAAATTTTTATGGTTTTATTTTTTATGCGTCTGTGTGTATACATATAAAAATAGGTATTAAAAATAAACTCTGCATTAGGGAATATTGATGTACATAACAAGATGACTTTTGAACTTTGACACCTAAACTGAAGCTATTTAATGCATCTTATCTTTATGAAAAATCCAGTTCTGTCCTTCATTGCCTATGATGGAAAAGGGTGTTGTGGAATAGCACTGTGTGTAAGCGCTAGGCAGGCTGTACAATATAGGTAGTGCTTCGTGTTCTTTTTATATACTTAATTTTTAAATTTTTTGCTGAACTGCCATTGCTATTTCCTATAAAATGCTCTTTTCCTGTGTTTTCCTGCCTTTCCTATTCCTTTGTGCTTTATAGAATGTATTGTGGTTTTGGGGGTGTGGGGGTGCTATGGAAGTAACTAAAAATGGGTATGTTTTCTATCCAATTTTCTTGGCTTCTCCCCTGGTGAAAAAGGAAACAGATGGCCTTTCTTGGACTTTCACAAAAGGAAGTGCCGTACAAAGAAAGTAGAGGTATTTTGCAGACAGTACAGAATCTTCTCTGGTACTCTGTAGTAATTTTTTTTTTTTTTTTTAACTTACAGAACAAAGAAACCCAGATCCTGGTGTGGTATCAAGTCCCAGCAGAAGTCTTGTGATAGAAATCATATAATCTTTCACAAATGACTGCAAGATTTTTAACAGGAGAGATGGAAAAGAAAGAAAAAAGCTTTAATGAACAGATGAGCAGGTAACGATTAGCACCACATGTTAATTTGAAAGAAATTGTACATCTGTGTTTACAATCAATCTCTTTATCTTTTAAGTATCCTGATCACTGTAGAAATAGCTATCCCTTTCTTTGTGCTGAATCTACTTACATAAAATAAGTTTTCTTATTTGATTCTGCATATGCATGCAATCTACATACAGGATTCAAAGAGACTAAGGCATAATAAGGCAGCATGAAAGCGAAGATGAATGTAGATCTAAGATCAATGGAAGTAAGGCGTTAGCCTTATTAGGTGTGAAATTATAATAATGAACTCTTCTGTGTAAAAGAAATGCTGTCATATGTTAGATGGGTCTGCAGTACTGAGTAGTGGGTAATACTAACGTGAGACTGCTATTATTTTAGTTCAAACGAGTCATTTGCCTTTGCCAGTCCATCTATTATTTTTTTTTTTTAGGGTTGATCTGCCTTATCTCAGGTCAGGCTTGTTGCTCTGCTAACAGAAGTGTTTTGCTGATTGGTTGAAAGATAGAAATTAAGCTAAATGTAGAAGTGTAGGCTAAGACCAGGAACAGACATTAGATCACCTAAAATCACAAATATTTCTCATCCTTATGAGTTGGGCTGCTGGAATCAGAGGGCCAGGTGGGTGCTCTGCTAACTGTGGTAGGACTGTTCATTGCCACTTCTTCTTAGGTGTAGTAGGGAAGCATTCAAAGCAGGCTATCAGTCCTTGTCGAAACACAACTTGCAATTAGCTCTTTTGGCTTAATGTAAATACGGAGCTAGCAAATAGGTTTTAATAAAGAAATACCTTACAAACATGTTATATAAATCCTTTAGAGTTATAGCATCTGAATTTGTTTAAACTCAGAAGCTAGACAGATTTAATTTGATACATAGTGGTTCAACTGTTTTAATTTTTGTACTCGTAATCTTCTAGTTGTGACGGGGTAAATGCCAATGAGCATCTTCTTGAAAAGAACAAAAGTTTGTGTAACCTTCACTTATTTGTTATCTTGGCTGCATGATTTATACTATGGAATTATCATTAGATTACCAAGTGTATTCATAAGGATTTGCCAGACCAAGTATCCATTTTTCAGTCAGTGTCCTAAAGATAATTCAAAGGCTTTTCTTTTGAACTAAAATAGGAAGCACCAGATGAATCCTGCTGTTTCCCATGTCATTTACTCTGTATGCAGAAGAAAAAGATGTCATAGAGAAAAGGATGAGACCATGAAAAAGAACAGAGAGGACTTGTTGTCATAGTATTTGTTACGTGGAATAAGAAAGATAATTCTAGAAAAATGACAGTTCACCTGAGCAGTAGGAGTTCAAAGAAAGAATGGGTGGAATTTGAGTGAGAATGAGTGTGTGGGGTTTTCTGTTTTAAACACTTTTCTGGTGAATGGTTTTACTCTGTCAAATCATAGCATGACTGATCATGTCTAGGAGCAAATACAAAATATTGAAGTTACTTATGTGCTGGCAGGAGTTGATGATGACAGATCTGTTTCTATATAGGTGTCTTAATCTACTTTTTTTTTTTAATTTTGCCATATATGATGTTGATATTCTGGGACATGATTAAAAACATGTTTTATAAGCAAATACAATTATTTCTAAAACATCTAGAATTTGATAAATGGCTTCACATCTGCTGGCTTATCTGCTTTTGGTACCTGTCCATATACATGACTGTTTTATATATTAATGACTTCTTGAGAAAAGTTTAGCTCCAAGAATTTTTCTATTTATAATGAATTTGCCTTCAGGGAATTTATTTGGAAGTAGAATTGAGATGGAAGAACAACTTTCGTGCACCAAATTACCAAGTAAACTAATTTCCCCAGAAGAATGTTTAGTGCCTGAATACAAAAGCATCCACAGGCTACCTCTAGGTATAGGCAAAGTAGGTAGCTGCTTAGGTAAGCGGACTACACGGGCCATGGTGGTGTTGCTGCTTATTCTGCGTAGCTAGATCCTTGAAGGCTAGTGCTGGAGGCTGCTGCTTGGGCATCCTGATGTATCAGGGTGTGCAGAAAGGTGGTCATTGCTGAGGAGCGAGGGCAATATTCTCTTTTTCCACCCTGAGACCAGCAACTACTACTTTCATTTGTCCTGACCTCATATATTCTGATATGTTTCTTCAAGTGTCTGAGGCTGTTGCCCTTCCCTTATCCCCACTGACTGTCATCACTTCTTTTTGCATGAGGAGATCTGTCCTGGATTCTTGGGCAACAAGGTTCAGTGCTGCCTTTTCTTCCCCCACTGTTTCTTTGTAACCACTGCATATATTTCTTGTTAGGGCCAGAATGGGTTACTTTAAGATATGATGACTGGTCATCTGGAGGTCTAGTCGACATGAGTAAGAGGACAGGACACAATGAAGTAATTGAGGCCTCTATCAGCAAGTGCAGATGACTGATACATTACTCATAAAAGTAATTCTGTTGATTTTTGTGGTTAGAGACACTACTTCGTGGGAATGGGCACTGCCTTTTTGTTGCAGAGTACAAGCATTATTAGTCTGTATAATCTGTATTTTCTGTAGGCCTTATCAAAACTATCCCACTTATTTGACTGTGGAGAGGTTCCCAAACAGTATTATGTTGTTTAACAACAGAATTTGCGCAAATACTGAGTGATTTTTGGGTTGATAACTGAGCTAGTACTGTCATGTGGAACATGCTCCATTATCTTTTGCCTTTGATTGTTCCTGGTACAGACACTCACATTAATGGCTTACATGTAGGAAAACAGGGTCATCTAACAATTAAGTACAATAAAATAGGTAGTAACAACGCATGTCTGTGTTAAGATAAGTCACATGATTGTCCATAGTACCTGATAAAGCAGCGTATCCAACATACTGATGCTGAAAACCCTGCCAGCAGCGAAGGGCAGTCGAAACATAAATGCCAGATTAGATCCCTTCTCCCGCTCTTTCTGTTAAGGAATTAAAAAATAGAACATATTTTTAGTGCTGGTTTTGGAAGGACTATAATAAAAACATCAAATTGATGTTACCTTGAAAGAGGTCAAAAGTGTAAAATCCCTTTACTCTGAATATAGTTTCTTTCTACAAATACGTAGCATCTTTGTTCAGTACTTACAGTTTTTCAGGTTGAAAGATTTTGTTTAATGCCTATGTTGTTTCAATCATCACATCTCAAATCGCATAGGCATATTGTACCAGATCATGTTAAAAATGATTGAGGGATTTCAACTGTGCTTAGAGCAAAGCTCTTGTTATTCTTGCTCCAATTCCTTGGTGCTGACAGTGGACTCTCATTCAGGTTCAGAAAGTCTACTAGGAACAGGAACATGATGCAAAAGGGAAGAAATGGTATTTTAGTGAATGTGAGGATGTGAGAGGAGATCAGACATGGAGTGCTCTGATGCTTCTGAGGAAGGGATGCAGAAAAACATAACTGTAGTTATGCCTTTTTCTTATCATATCTCACTTGCAGAGGAATCACACCACAATGTGATTCCTATTCCTTTGGTTATCAGAGAGTAAAACTACAGGTTGGAAGTGATTTTTGTTATTTTAAGAAGAGAGGAAATATCAAGCTTGCAGTTCAGAGATGTCATGAAGAATAAGATGTGTTATCAAAGTACAGAAATGTTACATGTCTTGGAACTGAGACACTTATATCCACCACATATATGCAGTAGTACATGCTGGGGACTGACTGACTGGCAAGCAGCTTGGCAGAAAAGACCCTGCAGGTCCTGGTGGACACCAAGTTGAACATGAGCCAGCAATGTGCCTTTGTGGCAAAGAAGACTACTGGTGTCCTGGGCAGCATTAGCAGGAGTGCTGCCAGCAGGTTGAGGAAGGTGATTCTTCCCCTCTACTCAGCACTGGTAAGGCCACACCTGGAGTACTGTGTCCAGTTCTGAGCTCCCCAGTACAAGGAGAGATGGAGCTACGGGAGGTAGGCCAGAAAAGCACCACTAAGATGATCAAGGGACTGGAGCATCTCTCCTATGAGGAAAGGCTGAGAGAGAGCTGGGACTGTTTAGCCCAGAGAACAGTAGGCTTGGGGAGGATCTCATCAATGTGTATAAATACCTGAAGGGAGGGTGTAGAGAAGACAGAGCCAGGCTCTTTCAGTGGTGCCTAGGGGACAGGACAAGAGGCAATGGGCACCAGCTGAAACACAGTCAGTTCCTTTGGAATGTTAGGAAACACATTTTTACAGTGAGAGTGACTGAGCACTGGCACAGGTTGCCCAGGGAGGTTGCGGAGTCTCCCTCTTTGGTGATAATTAAAAGCCCTCCGGACATCATCCTGGGCAACTGGCTCTAGGTGGCCCTGCCTGAGCAGGGGCCTTGGGCAAGATGACCTCCAGAGGTCCCTTCCAACCCTAACCACGCTCTGATTCTGTGATATGCAAATGAGCAGTCTGCTTGAACTCATGGTTTTGTTGAACAGCAACATTCAGCCCTGTTTGTCGTTGTTGGATAGTCTGGTTGCACCTGTTGATTTCTGTGGCTTTGCATGAGTGAAGCCGAAAAAGATGTCACACAAAAAAGAATTTCCTCTCCAGATAAAAATACACAGCAAATAACTCTTAAAAATATGACATTAATCTGTCCTTTATAAAATGTCACCTCTGTCAATCTCTTCAGATTAAAGGGGTTTCAAAATTTTTAAGGAAATATAATTATTTCAGGGTTTTTTTTATTCCAAACATTCTCTATGTTCTGACCAAATACTACTGGCTTGTATTAGATTTTCTTCTCCATGAGAAATATATACATACATATACATTCATGCTTTCCCATGCAAATATGCACACACGTGTGCTTTGATGGCTGAGCAGCAAAGGGGTGTTTCCAGCAAGTTGCGTACTTCTGACAGTTGAAGAAGAAAGTACCGTAATTGTACAAAGAGCACTTTACTTAGGTAAGCACACCACTGTGCTTACTGGTGTAAGCCACAGAAACAAGAACTTATGTATTTCTTTTGTAGTTCGATCTCATATATTTGAGTGCTTTTCTTTCAGTGCGGTCAAACAAAGTACAAGATATTTTTCTTCAATTGTTATTGAGAATAAAAACCTGTGTGAGAATTATGGAAGATTGTCAGATTTGTTTTACAACAAATACCTCAAAATTAAAGCTACATGCATATTATAACATACATTATGTTAAATCCTTTTAGATTCATGCCATAAAATATTTTATAGGGAACTGGCTGTGAAGTGACTATCCTCCTATCATGTGACTGAGGTATTATGTTTATCCTTCCATCTCTTTAGAGAAATTTGCAGCAGATTCTGGTTTTGTGCCAAGAAAGGAGAGATAAGGCAAGAGATATTTGGGGATTAATTTGATTCTTATCCAAAATTCTGATGATATACATAAGGATGTTCCTATTTGTTTTATTTTAACATGGAAACTCAGAAGTTTATTCTCTCCTTTGATTTTAAATTTCTTATATTGTTTCCTTTCATCTCTTGTTACAGGCTTGCCTTTTTTTTTATTCTCGCTTAAAAGACATTTGTGAGAAATACAGTTTTTACTCAGGCACTTTGCATTGAGTTCTGCTTTATTACTTGCAGAGTTATTTGATTCCCAGAGAATACTGTGGATGCAGAAGCCAGAAATGTGCCAGAATGCCCCAGCAGTTTTATTTCATGATAAGTGTGATGCCCAGCAGGTCATTCCCTGACACTTTTTGGAATTACTGAGGAAGGGGATATAACTACTTAAAGAAAATCATAGATCATTTCTAGGAACATAAATAAAAGGTCATGGTATGATTGCATCCTGTAGAACTTCACATATATAGATGACATTTTAAGACACAGCTACTAATAGATGGAGATCTTTACTTCATGCTCAGTCTTCCTATATTTGTGGCTTTGCTCAAGTCATGAAGTTCAGAATTCCTACTGCTTTCTTTCTAAGTAATAATAGGTGTACACTTGTGGTTTTGAAAAGTTCTTAGCATGTGTTTCCTTCATATAGGCCATTTAATTTGAAGTTAGTTAATTATTTCCTTTTGGGTTTGCATGTTGTCAGCATACCAGAGAATATCTGTCCAGAAGGTCAAGTTCATAAGCTTTTCAGTTTATTTCCCTCTCTTCTACCTCTATTTATATTTGTATCAAATGCTTTTTAAGGCACTTTATCATGGTTTTATCTTTTTACTATTTCTAAATAAACACCTGTTCCTTCCTAACCGTTAATTCTATGATACCAGTGGTAACGAAGTACCAACCCCATACTAACCTGAAGCCCTGTTTTGGCCACTCTGTCAGTGGCTGAAAGAGATCTAGGGCCCATCTTGATTTAATATATTCTCCTCTGATATAGACAGTAATATGGGAGCTGCCATGATAGGCTCTAACTGTTGTATACAAACAATGCAAAGTTGCTTTAATAAACATACAAGGATATGGGGGTGGGGAGTTTGGGGGTCATGCGAGAACATATAAAGGTGACATAGGTAGTGGCTTATTACAGGGAACACTCGATTCACTGTTAGTTTTGGTAAATGGTGGTTGTTGCCCATGTCAGATATGACTGACCAGAAATCTGGGCATGGAAACCTCTTTACAGTACCTTTCTTGACATAAGGGATTTTGGATTGATAACACTTCACTTCTAGAATGGTTTACGATATTTTGCACTATGTGTTCTTAATTGATTCTGTTCTACCTTTTTGGCAAATACAAGTTCACTTTCTGTTGTTGATCTGGAACAGCGTTCTAAAAACCTGCCAATTCAACAGCCAAATGTGTATGCTAATTATTTATACAGTTTTAGAATTGTAACTGATGTAAATCATTAGAGATCCATCTAAAATAAGACACCAATTTAGAGGTACCAATTTATTTTTTATAACCCATATATCATTACTGCTTGCTATTACTTAATGCTACTTCAAATCTGCTTAAAACCTGAACAATATTAAAAACAAATGGGGACAGCATGCTCTGTCCTTAATTGAAGGTGAAAAAAGCAGCTTGGCTTTGTGTATACCACTGCAAATATACTGGGCTATCCCAGATAGATTTCTGCTCACCTAACATGTACATGCTTATCCCTATGGAAGATACAAAATCACGGTATTGGTTTGATTAAAAGAGATAGGAGTTTGCACATATTTTAAAATGATCACTTAAAGATTTAGAATTTTTATCCTTCAGTTAACACCTGCAATATTTACTTGGGGGGAAAAAAAATCATAGAAAACGAAAGTGTCAATCTTATCCAAAACATTCTAAACTCTTTCTTTCAAGAAAGAGGGAGTGGTTACATCATTTTTTTCTTATCTAAGCCAAATGGAGAACATAAGTTTTAAGCTTAGACCATGAGTGTTTTGTTTTTCCTTTTTTCTGTTGTACAAGGGCCATTGCTTTCTCCTATGTCAGTGCTGAGTTTGGTGTTCAGATTTATGTCTAAAATGAGGAAAGTCGCAGCTGCAACAGCAGATGGACTTCTCTGATTTGCGTATCTTTCTTCTGCAGCCCATTGGGTTGAAAAGTCAGTTTTGCATGTGTGTTTCAGTGCTACCTGAAGGTAACTTGCCTGACTTTTGTGGTCTTTCTGAAAATGAGGTGCTGAATGCAGAAATAACAATCAACTGTACATTTGACTGCATCAGATAATTTTTACTCGAGTTTTTAATTGCCTTTCATTTTGCATGAGGGAGTTCTGAAACATCAAATGAACTACAGCACCACCTGTGAAGTGCTCCCTGCAAATGTTAAGATTAAATGAGTGGAAAATATCAACAGCAGACAACTTCAACAGCAATGAAGGTGATGTTCTTTCTTTAGGATAATTTATCTATCTCTATTTCAGCATAGCATAGTTTGGACGGGAAGTTAATTAACTGTCCAGCTTCCAACCTGTATTCACAACTTTACATTTATACAATAAATTAATAAAGATAGGGAAGAAATTATAATATTTCTAATGATTTCCAGAACCTTTACTAGAAAAATGAAGGACGCTATGTAAAGCAAGAAAGAGAACTGAGATAAAAACCTTGGTTTCACTGCATTGAAGTAGACAGGCTACAGGCAATGGAGTATTCCAGTAGCAACTGTAGACACCGCATACTGGGAAAGCTATTACTATTCTTACCTTCCCGTATCACTAAACTGGATTAAGGGAATATGTTTAAAAAAAAACCAAACACTGTCAGTTATAGTACACCAAGGAACTAAGTTAGGCTGGAACATAGTCTTGAAGGCGCCATCCAGCTGTTGGCACTTGTTGCCCTAAATAAACTGACAATGCATTATCCCAGCCAGTTCCAGCTCCTTCTTCCTGAAGGCACCATTGAGGGAGGGAGTGCTAAAATGGAGGAGCCACAGGTGCAAACCTTAATGGATAACGGGATCAGCATAATCCAAATGAAGATGTGCCTTCCACTGCAAACTGCTCCTCTCTTTGTGTAACAGCTTTTGTCTAGCTTCCTCACAGTTCTTCATTTTATGCGCTTATCAGAATACTACCTAAACAAGATTAAGCCTTCATTCTATTTCAGGCAAACGTCAACAAATCACAAAAGATCACCCAGATATTTACATCTTGTGGTCGAAATGTAAGCATGATAGTCAACTGAGCAAAAGATTGACTTCTAATACTTATCCTATCTCATCGAGGCATGCTGAATTTTTGCAGAATTCAATTCCTGTGTAAGAAACTAGGAGCTGGCCTGTGAAGATAAGTTTGTATGAAAAGGCTGGTTTCCATTAAATATATATTAAAATTAACTATGTGAACACTATACAGAAAATTGTGAAATATCTGAAATTCAGTGAAATATCTGAAATCCGCAAAATCTAGGAAACTTACTGTACAGCTAGGAAATGCAAATTATATGCTAATTCTGCATAATGATAATGATTTTAGCATAAATTCAGATTTGCTAAGATATGTAAGATATCGGATGTGAAGAGATTGGGAGGCTACACGAGAGAACCTACCAATAATGTCTAGATTGATAGCAAGGGGAAAGAGAGGTGACTGGAGTGAAAGATCTTGAAGACTGGCACAGTGATGCTATTTGTCTTACTCTCATAAACTCAGAAAACGGCCTGAAAGATCACAAAGGTGATACTGTAAGTTTTGTGGACTGCAGAGGTAGGTAGGTCAGATTATCAACTAAGATTATCTGTGAGAGAGAGTCTTCTCCTGGAATTTATCAAGTTAAACAGATGCACAAAGTTACTTTCTATGCTCCATCTAACGTTTTAGCAATAGTGCTTTGGACAAGCAAATTAAATTAAACTAAACTTATCTCCATATAGTCTCCCTGTTCCACAGCTTGAAAATGCCAACACATGCGCTAGCATGTATAGAATATGAAGGTTTTATCTAGCCTTTAAGTAGTGTTAAGTGGTGTTACTATCCTTATCGCCACAAGGACTGCCCTTTGACAGAGAACAATTGCTGTACTCAAACTGTTGCAATAACGCAAATACCCCATGCAGATACATGGAAATGTATACAGAATATGTAATTATAGTGCCTTTAAAGTGAATTGGAATAAAAAATGCATTATAATAAAAGCTGTATATATTTTAAGTGTTTAGTCAATTATTTTCCACATTAATTGCCTGTGGCAGCCTCTTGGAAAACCATATTAGGTCTAAATTTTCAGTTATCAAAAAAAATTCAATTTTCCTTGAGCAAATTGTGTCCACCTCTGTCCAGAGGGTTGGTGGATTAATATTATATTATAAAGTGATGGAACTCAAATCAAACCTCATTCTTAAATGAGGGTAGAATTTGGAAAAAATAATCTTTTACATGAGCTCTGAAACCATAAAATCATTTCACTGTGTCCACTTGTTTTGAAAGTATTGTTACAAAATCAGAAAAAAGTGATAAAATTATAACATTTAAATTGGGGGTGGGGAAGGCAAATCACCTTACCTTTTCTAATTTGGATAGAGCAAGAGAATAGCAGTCTTTGGCTCTGAACTGCATGAATCTCATATTGGCTGGGTGAGTTAGTTCTGTGATAATGCTTAGGCTTGAGAACAACCTGTATTTTAAAAGAATGTAACAGTTATACCTCTAATTATAATAATTCACAAATATAAAGCTCTACATAATGCTATAGCTTGTGCTCATGTCCATGCTTTTAATGAAGTGCCTGAAACCTGTGGTGTTTTTTGGCAAAATGAAATGCTGGTATAATAGCAGAGGAAGCTATGAAACATTCTCTGTAGAATTCACAAAGAAGCAAACATACATTTGAAGGTTGAGCTTATAAAATATTTTAATGCTAGAAAGGAACCACTTAATTTCATTGCCAGAGATTTTATTAAATAACTTCTAAAATGACACAAATCTGTAGGAAACAACAAAAAATGCAAAAATGTATAGCTTGCACTTTAGTATCTGGTTGCATGTAAACTACCATTTTATTAGAACTGGCTTACGTACTCTTTCCATTTGATTTTTTTTTTTTTTTTAGTTCTGTTCATATGCTCTGTGTCCACAGACTGAGCAACATAGATGAAAATTGACACTTCTCACGAGTTCAGCAATTTAAGTTGCTGAGAAAATGTATGCTTATGTATACTTATGTTCTCACTTTGAAATATTTACATATACAAAATATTTATAAGTTATATATTCAGGCTTCCAATAACAAAAAACAGTGAAGAAAGTTTAACTCTGATCTGGCTGAATTGCACAGATTTTTCATGAAGCAGACTAAAAAGCCCCTCCCCAGCCCTCAGACAGAACTAGATAGATATTTGTAGTTTATGCTATGCAAATACTAAACAACTTGGAATAGAACTGAGATTATTATTTGAGTATTTCCTCTACAGATTAGTGTCAGAAAATGAGATGTGCATTTGTAATCTGTCCTGATGACCCTGAAAGTACTTATTTACATGTGACAATAATTATTGTAGTACTAATGACATCATTAACGTGGCTTCTGTTTAATTCAGATAAAAATTAAAGTGGTTTTCTCGAAAGCTGCATTTAGTAAGTTACTGTCAAATGGAATCCAATGTACCTTTTTGCAAGACTTTAGTCTTTTTTCCTCATTTTTGTAGGGAGGAACTTCACTGAAAAGGCAATTCAAGCAGAGCCTAAATGTGGGGAAACGTATGTCAAAACTATCTGTCAGTATGTGTTAATGCCATGCTATTGCAATACATTTTCCTACGTCTGTTGATGCCAAAACATAGACTGGTAATGACCACATGATTCCAATCATGTTCTGAACATACGATCATATGATGGTAGAAATGCTAGCCATTCTTATGTTAGCAGTTATCATGTCCCTGTGAATAACCACATATTAAATGCGATCATATAAGGAAAAATGGACTTGGCAACTGGCTGAGAACGTGAATCACTTAACAATGACCATTTGTGTGCACTATGGTTTGAAAGGCATTGTGCATGCTCAGAAATTTCTGTACCTCTTTAGCTGTTACAGTCAGGCTTTGATACAAACTCTGAGTGACACAGTATTGTTATACAAAGTCTACCTGTGTCCTACTAAAGATTAAGTCCTTAGGGGAATGGAGTCTACACGCACAGATTAAATACATAACTACACCCTTGAGATGCAACTGTGGTACGTCTTTACTTGTATGCTGTGTGTTATAAAAACCTGTGAACTGCTCATGAAAATTGAAAAAAATATTGATAGTATCACACTTGTAGGTATGAACTTGTACTTACTAAGTAGCTTAACCAATGTGTTAAAGTTCTGAAGAAGCAGAATAAATTTCCTCTGCATTAATTCTCTATCATAGAATTACTTAAGCTTCTGCTGGCTGGAAATTTTGTTGTATTGCTGTATTAAAGGACAGGCATTCATATTTGAAAACTAACAATATAACATTCAGAACTAAGAGTAACAGGAATTTAAAAGCTGATCTAATGATAAAATACACAGAATATACAACTTTCAGAAAAAATGCAGGTTACTAGGTTTCTGTTAAAGATGGGTTTAGTTTATGACCAAGATATGAAAACTGATTTATATTAGGAAATCTGTTTCAAACCTGGTATCGGTAAAACTCATATTTTAGTTATGAGTGCCTTTTAGAGGAATTAGGGGAAATGACTTTCCAGTTAGTTAGGGCCAGATTGCCTTTTGCCCTGGGTGTAAGGCACACTGCCCGCAAGCTTTCAGCACTGAAGTAGGCTACTTCTGTGCAAAGATCCCTCTTTTCTATCCCATTCTGGTAAAGAAGGACTGGATGGGGCGGAAAAAGCCCTAATCAGCCTGATGGAAGACATGGGTTGCTGTTGAACTGGTACTTGGGAATCAGACAAGCAAAAGATACACTTAGCTCTTTTCTGAAGCAAAAAGATAAACCAAGAAAACAATGTAATGCCATCATAACACCTCATTTGGTTTATCTATAAGTTGCTGCTGACTGCTAGATACCAAACTATTGACTTGTTAGGTGTACTGCTGTTAATAGGCTTCTTGCAGTATTTGAAACAGCCTTCTAGATGTTAGCTAATAAAAATAGGGCCTCCCAAACACCAACATTTTAACCAATTAATTAATAGAAAGCAATAGTAAATACAAACACTCCTTCTAGTACAGACCTACTGCCTGAGGAAACCTGCTCTTTTTCTGAGGTGGACTCATAACTGTCAATAGGGACTCAGTGGTTGGCTTCATATTTCATATTAAAAAGTGAAAAGCATCTCTAGGACATAGTCTAAAACTAGTAATTTCTCCTTGTACTTTTAAACTATGCTAAGTTGTTCTTTCCTATCCAAAGGATTAAAGATTTACTCTCTTAGTCAGTGTGACCATTTGAGTCACACCTCTTTACTCCTTTTAACTGTAATTAAGTCAGATAAGATAGTGTTGTGCCACAGTTTTAATTGGTATGGAAGAGTTTCTAGCCTCAAAGGTTCCAATAACCCTGTCATTATAAACAACGCATTTATCTTTAAGGTGTGTGAGGGGGGAACGCTTCTGGCAAAGCAGAATTATTAATTTATGTAAATTGGGGAATAATGTCAGAACAGGTATATGAGAACTGGCAACCTGGGCCAAACAGTACTGCAGCACACTTCCACCACCTTTTCAGGCCTGGCCACAACCCTTAATGAGGTGAGCTGATCTGCGTCAATCAATGCGGTTTAGAGTCGCCTGTATCTTCTGAATGATTTCACTTGGTGCGACTTAAGTGGAATCTTCATCATTGATGTGATATCTTTGAGAACAGCATGTATTAGCAAAACTCCAGTGGTTTAAAATCCTTCTTTAACACTACAGTTTGTGTTAAGTGCTGTTGCTCTCCACCATGTCCAGCCTCTTCTTCATTAGTTTCTGATATTATTAGCTATTATTAAGTAATGAAAAACCTTTAAACATATTTTTAAAGTTCATTTGCAAAACTATTTACCTTCGTGCAATGAATGTAGTTTATTTTGTAGGACACATAAATGCCACTACCTTATGCCTCTTCCCAAAGCTTACTTATTTCTACAACTTTTACATGATATAAAAATGCAGTGAAATTATTGTACGTGTTCTAGGGAAAAAATTAGATAAAAATTATAAAATACACTACTTGTGAAAGTTTAGAAAGTTTTCTGAAAAAGTATTGTGAAGTCTTAAACCAATATATTTATTCTGATTTCTTTTGTTATTTGTAGAAAGTACCATGCAGTCTTAAAATTATACTGAACCAGATACATAGCTCATACGTGAGTTAAAGCTGCCATCTAGTTGTAAGCATTGTTCAAGACAACTGAATGATTACATAGTAAGTTCTAGTTGGATACCTATGGTATGTAGTGTACTATGACCTTTTTTTTCTCTCTCTCTTTTTTTTTAGTATTCTTTACAAGGTAGAACACACGTATGCGAAAAATCAGCTGGTACTTTGTAAGTTCTATCTTTTTATTCAACTCATTTTTCTGTTTTATATTTGGGGGTAAAATATATTTCTGAAAAACTTAAGTGATGTGCGTCAAAACCTGAGATACTTAGGCACAATTTGGTTAAGAGTAGACTTGAATGAGGCACAGATTAAGTTCAATTATAGTTTCTAAATTAAATTTAGGTGTGATTATGAAACACACACATCTGTGTTATTATCAGGTACAAATTCAAAAACTCAAAGTTAGAAAAAGACCGAACTAAAGTTTCTCATGCAGCATAGTTTTTGCTTCTTTTGAGCACATGCAGAAATGCTAACAGTATTTAACTGCATTCTCACACATGGTTGCATTAAAAAAAAAAAAATCTCTCCATTGAAATACTTGTGTTTTAATGAGCTCAGTTTTCTAAAACACTGACAGATTCAAAAGGCTATGCACCTCACTCCAGTCTTATGTGAAAGGCTTGACACAGAAAAAGGCAGCAATATTGAAGGATACTGAATCCTCTAGGGAAGGACTTCATTTTGTCCAGGTCTTATTACAATGAACAACAGGAAGTGCTAGGCTTAAGCCCCAAATCAGGGAGGCATTTCATATTTGACTGTATAGTGTGCTTTGTTTCATGTGCGGGGGTTTTTTGGTGTGGTTTTGTTTTGGTTTTTTAAGCAAACAAGAACTTTTTTCAGTTTAAAGGGACATGTATCTTTTGGTACTTGTTGAAACAAGATATTTAAAACAAAGTGAGGCTTTAATCAGGAGAGGTTCTGAAAAG
Organism: Nipponia nippon; assembly: GCF_047370975.1. Lineage (NCBI taxonomy): Eukaryota > Metazoa > Chordata > Aves > Pelecaniformes > Threskiornithidae > Nipponia > Nipponia nippon. The sequence goes on along the minus strand of NW_028262369.1, from coordinate 46,479,344 downwards.
AACAGGAAATCTCAGTTCCTTTAGCTCTTCATCACAGCACTGCCTTCTCAGCCTCTTTACTAGACTCATTGTTTTTTCACTCTGTATTCAGTTATTCCCTTGTGACTCTTAGTACGTTGTTGTCATATGTAATGTTGCATACATGTGCCTAAAAACCTAATTTTTGTTCAAAACTAAATATTCAAAATATGAACACTTACTACCAACTTCATAGTGATGCCTTGCTTACCTTTTAGAAGGATCTGCTTTTCATACTGGCTTTAGCATTACTGTGAAAGACTGCTGCACTGAGGAAAAATTTCTTTTCTCTACTATCTTTAGTCCTAAGTCTTCAAGAGTAGCTTTCTTTTCCTTCCTGCAAACCTGACAGTTGACTTTTAAAATGATCATCCAGTTTTGGGGTGCATAGAATTTCATCTGAGATCTCAGAAGAATACCTCAATACTCTGAATGTATCGCTAAGCAGGGTGGGAAAAGGTTTGCCCATGTAAGACACAAATTTGTATAAGAGAAAACTTCAGTAGAAGAAAGGAAAAAAAAATAATTTCTTATCTGAGTACAAAAGGCCTTAAGTATTTCACGATTAATGAAGATGTATAGATGGATTGCAAAAATGTCTTACCTGAAGAGTGTTTGAACATTTACAATAGTCTTAGCATCTGCCATGTAGTCTTCCTCGGCACTCATTGTACTTTCTTTGTCCACCACCACCATATTAGCTGCAAAGGTGACCCCACATCTTAATAAGTCATCTAGGCTTTTGTGAAGAGAAAGAGGGAGAAAGAAACAAGCAACTTAAATACGTAACACTTAAAAGATTAGGGACGGTTGGAATTTGCAGATCACAGGCTGAGTTGCTGGTTCCCTTCATCTCCATGTACATATAATAATTTCCAATATAATTTATATCAAGTATATAATCTCAATTAATTGATATTATAGAATATGAATAATTATTTTTCTTGAAGTCATACAGAATGCACTTCAGTAGGTTGTTACAGTCCCCTTCCTTTTGCTAAAATGATAAATTTATTTCAACTTTTTAAAATAAGTCTTTAACTCTTACTTGGGAAGACGGTATGTCCTTAAGTGCTGCAACAACTTGCTTCATTGCAGTTACTTCTGGCAACAGACAGACTGAAATAAATGCTTTGGGTTGCTCTTCCCACAATTATATTTCAGTTTGAATATGTTAAGAAAGGTTCTGCCAAGACATCTAATACATTCCTCTTTTAGGTTAATCTATGAGTTGGAGTGTTCTCATGATGCTTTTAGGAGCAGCTGTACATCAGTAAAACTTTGCACTCTGCTGGACAATGTTTCCTGTGAAGCCTGACCATAGAAAACACTCACAGATAACTGAGTTACAGTTCCCATCTTGCCTTATAGCTTTGTTTCCAAAATGAGGCATGTTTGTTGTTTTAACAATAATATTTTCCACAGAAACTAAGCACTTTTCAAAAAGTTTTAAAAGGACTTTTCTGTAATGATAAAGACTGCTAGGAACCTAGCAGTTTTTAAGTATGTGAAAATAAGAAGAAAGGGTGAATTTCGTGGTTTCCAAGGGAATTGGAAAACTAGATTTTTGCATCATTCTGTTTACTTCCCAGGTGCAAAGCTGTTTTGGCATTATAATTGCTTCTCATTTGGCAATCTGTAATATTAATTGTCTTAATTGTCCTGATATAGTTTTTCTTTTCAGCAATGATCTTCTTAGGTTCCTAAGTTTACATAACCTATTATAAATTATTTGTGAAATTTCGGATAGGGAAAACTCTACAAATTTGTGGTATTTATTTTACATCTTATACATATTCTTCCAAAACAAATACATAATATAATTATTTTTGAAACTGTGCAGTATCACCGGTGGTTGACTACAGAAAAAGAAAGGCTGTATTTTATATGATCTATATTAACAATTTCAGTGCACAAGTAGAACTCCAACCTTTCTCTGAGTAATTTGTATTTCTGCTTTTTCAGTTGATCCCTGAAAATAGCAGCATATTCTGAAATATCTGGATTTTCTGCATTTCAGTGTTTCATAAGCTCAACAGCTATTCTTATTTTAGCAGTTACATTCAACTAATTTGTGGAGAATTTTTAAAAGTGCTAATTTAGAAGTATTACAATTCTAGTTCTCAGGTACCTCTAGCTATAGGTTTCTTAATACTGAATAGATTTCTACACAGTGGTGAAATCTGTTCAGTTACAGATCTCACGTCGTTTATATCTGAAAACTGTAGAACAGATTTCTACTACCTGATGACATATTTTGATGAAGTTCGTCCCAGCTATGAATTTTGGTAAAGCTATGTTTCTTCAGGCCATTCACTTCTAACAAAAAGGAGTGGTAAATGAGAGTGATTCCTTTGGTGGTTTTCTCTCTAAGGTGATGACATTTCATGCCAGGTGACCAAATGACAAATATATTAAATACTTAAAAGGTAGTCGGTGGCACTTTGGGAATATATTCTATACCTATTAAATAAGAAAGGAAACTTTGCGTATTTTACACTGTAGTTCTTAGCTAAAGATGATCAGCTTCTATTAATTGTACATGATTTAAAAACATGTTTAGGAAAACAGGGAGTAAGTATGAACTATATTTTTAGAAGTCTTGTTACTGATGAAAACAGATGTAAAAAAACCCCCTACAAAATACAATTGGTTATTGCAATTGTATTGTCAGAAAAGATGCAGAAGTTCATGCTAGTATTACTGTAACCTGCAGAATTCTGTATAATCACTTATTTCAAAGGCACTTCATTTTTTTTGTTGCCTGAGTTCTAAAAACAACAAAACACCTTTAGGGAGGGATTTGGTGATTTCTTTTTTGAAATAAACTCAGTAAATTTAATTAAAGGTTAATTTTCTATGTTAATAAAAACAGCTTAACATCTTTGGGTTATTACTTTGGATACTTTGAGTCAATTCAATTACTCTGCTGGTATGAATTCTTTTTATAATTGTTGTAGAATTAGGAGTTAAGAAAGTAGCAGATACTAACAACCTGAGACACTTTTTTGGTTTAGAGTAAGAAATGCAGAAAGCAAAAAACATTTCTGTAGATTGTTTGCAAATCTCACAATGACTATGATATCACCAAGGTAAATCTGTAACTGTATCACTATTACAAGCAGTTTTAAAACCCTTATTGCAACAGGTTGAGATGGAGGAATGCTGAATCTCCAGAATTCTCATTGAAAAACTGGATTCTGTTAGTTCAGGGCAGGAAATAAGTTTTTTTGATTTCTGACTGAGGAAGGAGTATTATGGGCTTGTAGCCCCAACTCAAAATTAGCTAGGTAGTGAAGCAAACCATTTTCTTCTTTAAATTGACACTCTACACACAGGAGTTCACTAAAATGCTAATGAGTGCTTGCTCTTCTCTTGTTTCTGCCTGATTTTTACATTACATCTATGTTGCTAAACCTAGGCATGCAAACATATATTAGCAGAGGTGAAGACGGAAATGGAGGAGTAGGTGACATTGTAAGTAGTGGAAGATGAAGACTGTTGGACGCATTCAAGACTGTCAGTATTAGTACTGTCTACATTCTGTAGCTATCTTTACAAAACCCTAGTCGGTAAATCCAAACACATTATAACTAAGTATAGAACGACCCTAGAATCAGGGCTATAATCTGGCAATTTGTAGGAAGATATTAATGCACCTAAATAAATGTTAATCTTATGTTTTTGAAGATTATTAACCTGTGTTCTCTGTCATACTTTTCACTAACTATATCCTTTATAAGTCAGAAATTTGAAATCCCAAATTATAGCACACAGACACAAACCATGCATGCAAAAAGATCATCTTCAAATACAACACACACTTAAACATGCAATGACGATACACACAACAAACCACTGAGCACTACAATGTGAAGTTTTCTAACAGTTATTTCACCTACTTGTCAATAGAGCCCACCATGTAGTAAACCATTGGAAACCAACAGATTGCATCCAGAAAATGCATATCTGGCCTAAGCAGCAGATGGGATTACAAAATGAAACACAATATCACAACAGCAGCATCTCTTCTAAAATATTTCAATAAACTGGTAGCTTTTTAAAAAAAAAAAACAAACAACTTTTTTAAACTTTGGCAGTATAATATCACTTTAAACAGGAAATAGGTTTGCAGAAAGCTGTGAATCAACAGTTTGCTGTGATCATAAAGAATGATCAGAATTAACATGCTTATATTAATAAATGCACCTCTTAAATCAGAAATTTTATGGCACAGTACAATTCCAAATATAAGAATGAATGACTGATGTCAAAGACACACTACCAAGTTATACTCCAATGCATGACTTAGAAGTACTCAAAATAAGCAGTGGGAATTTTCAATTAAAATGTGAAGTGGAAACCCAATCATCATTTGGTTTTTGTGCCAACAGCTCCATTCAAGTCAATGAAACAATCTTAGATGAAACGTTATTTTTAAAATGGAATGTGAAAACTAAGATACTGTATTTTATTGCATTGTTTCTTTAATCATAAATTTTACTGTGCTGCTTCTTACATACCAAGAAACATCAGAAATCTTAAAACACCTGCAATGTATAGATATCAGAATAAGAATACTGTAATAAATTGCTTTGATAAATAGAGAAAACAGGAATATAACAACAAGGCATAGATATGATCATCGAGGGTGGCTGAATTCCTAAGTCCAATGAAGTAAATTACAAAATTCCAATTGACTTGAATGGCAGCCTGAATTCCACCTCATGCATGTATGAAAAGCATGCTGGCTTTTCAGCCAGCTTCTGTAGTCCCACGAATGCTGGCCTTTCAGAGGAGGCATTGCAAATGCTGCGTAGAGAGAGACAAAACTAAGGGTATTAGTTTAATTAGCAACCATAGCTTTCACTTTATGCTAATAAGAAGTGGTTTTAGCCGTAAATGTCACAACAGCATTAAAGTATGTAAACTCAGGCATTATGCTGGAAAAAAGAACAAGCACTAGAGGGCACTGTATGCTCACATCTTTAATCTTAAATCGCAACTCAGAAGTCCTTTAGCTTAATTTAGGCATTTTACCAATTTGTGTAATTTACTTTATGCCATAATATGTACATTAAAAAGCTTGTGTTTTGCAAACACAGGTGTATACAGCTTCACTAAAGAGCTGTCTGAAGCAAAAGTGGGACACTTCACAGCAAGCCTTTGTATAATAAATCACTTAAACTAGAACATATATATGCAGAGGGAAGTCTCAGCCTGAAATCAGAACCTATAAGAAATTTCTGCTTCTGACATTTCTTTGACTCATAGTTTGATCTAATTTTCTGTGTATGGCTAACTTCCATTTTTGTGTCTTCTAAACTGTGATTTTAAGTACTTGAGCAGTACCAAAGTGTTGCAAAAAAAAAAAAAGAAAAGTCTCTTTCATTCATTGTCAGTTTATAAATGAATTAGTCTTGCCAGAAGAGAATTTGTCTGAAATTTTAAACAGCTAATGCAAGAAAGGCTAAGAATTCCAGCAATCTCCAGACAGATATGGTAGTAACAAGAATATTGCAGGTTTTAATTTTCTTCCATGGCTTTATGTAACTGTAGACAAAGTGTGTGTGTAGGGGCAGGGGGGTGTCCTACTGGCTTAAAGAAATGTTTATCTTAGAGTCTAAAATTATTAAAAATATACCTAACTGGTCCAGGCTGCTAAGTGCCTTGTGTTCAGTAGGTTAGTGTTGTCTGAAGTGCTGTCATGTAGCTGTGAAACTGTTACACAGTTTGCTTTTCACAGTGTTCATGAAGTTATTTAATTTTAGCAGGAATATTCACATTATTTTGGGTATTTTTAAGAAATACTCAGCTGAAACATTGATCATGAAGAATAAGGACATCTAAATTCCCTATGGCCATTTACAGTCAGTAAAAAGTCAATTTTCTGTATGACAATGAACATAGGACGTTATGTTTGTCACCAACTTTTCTCAAAGATAAATGTGCCATAATGTTTTTGATTTTAAGTTGGCCATGTGTGAAGAGTGATTTTCTATTGAAGTAATGGTGAAATGAGTTTAAAATGTATCACACACAAAAAAATTAAAATCTACTTACGGGTTATCCAGGAGTAATACAATGGGATTTAGTTCTTTCTTTGGTCGGTAATAAGCTCTGAGTGGAACAATAAAGTTATATAAGCCATTTCCAGCAGTTTCTGCTGCAACTATAATCAATTTATTTTTGAATCCATAGGCTTTGGCGTCTTCATAGTAGTTATGTTGGCAACCCTAAAATCAAAATAAGAAATAAGTTCAGTGGATATGAATAAAGAGATTTAGTTGTGACATTAAAGGGTTTTACCATTAGAAATAGAAAATTGTATCAGATGACCTGATATAGAACTGATTAGACATAAACAAACGTTTGGTGATGAAAAGGATGAAAAAACATATTATAGCTTAGTAAGTGCTGAACAAGCAAGCGAACAAAATAAGTCCTGAACAAACAAACAAACAAAAAGCAGAAACCAGAATTTAACTCTGTTCAGATGCAAGAGACAAATGAGAATGCAGTTTTATTCAGTAACAGAAACTCCCTTTACCTTATCTAGCCTTAGGCAACAGAATGGTACTTTTTCATGCAGAAGATGACAAAAAGTGGGAGAGCTTCCAATATATGGAGAGTAAGGAGGATAGCCTTTGACATACCTAGAGGAATACAACAAACATTTTTCAGTATAGCAAATTACTGAAACACAGTTGACTGTACAATTATTTTATGGGACGTTTATACCTATGTTTAAGTTTTGCAGTTATCTATAGACTAGCAGGGTCAAGTACATGAAATGAACTATGTTTAATAAGAGTCAAAGGAATATATTTTGTAGCTTTAACCAATTTGATACAATTTTGTGAAAGCTATCATGCTTTTGTGGACTAAAGGAATTTTGCTTGGGTTTTTTTGTATAGGCATCTTTGGAAATGGGCTGATATATCGTAGCGTGCTGTCCTAGTGTTTTGAACACATGTACCGGAAACTTCTAAGGAAGGAAAAAAGGGAAGGAAAGAAAACAGAAATAATTGTGGTACTTCTGCTCTTCCTTTTCCACTTTTCTTTCAAACACTTAGCAAGAATGAGTGAGGTCATTACCTTCTTGCTTTAATAACGTACTTTCAACATGGTTGGAATAAATTTTAAACGGCAAATCCTCTTGCTGTTAAGATGAAATTTCTAATTGGCCTTAGTTTTTATTAAAAGGCCTTTTAAATCCTGCTATTTCAGTCAGCAGATTTAAGATGATTTGTTCTATTATTTTTTTCATTGGCACTTTATGATCTTCCCTGGGGCCTCTCATGCTTGCCACTGTTGGAGGTGGGAAACTCTGCTGGGTGAGACACTGGCTTTATTGTGTATTTCAGTTTTAACATCCCTGTCAGCAATCCCAATAAACATAATTGCTTATCTGCATGGCAGTTACAGGATTGAATCTTCTGGTTTTATCTGAGTAATGCATCATTACTTTAGTAACATGCTAACAAGCATTTGAAATTGGATGTAATAATTTTGTCTCATATTGCTTTTTTTGTCATTCCTACATTTTGAAGTCAGACACCTAGCCCCAGCATTCAACAAGCCTGTTGAACGATCTGATTATCACCTCATTCTTAGGATAGAAGTACTTATCTGTTTACAAATGAGTTGAGTCTTGTCTTTATAACTATAGAATGTAAGAAATATGGTCATAAAAAATGCTATTAAAAAATTGCAGTACACAACTAGATCTTTATAACCGAGTATAGAAAATCTCCAGCAAATGGAGGAGTTAATCTGTAGGTTTTTTTGTTTCAAACTAGGCATAACGGCATTCTGTTAACAGACAATAGCATTTCATAAAAGGGAATAATTATATAATTGGCCTTTATGGGTCTTGTTTGCTACAACTGCTTGGATTGATCTGCATGTCAAAAAATCATCCATGCCATTTACATAATATTAGCTTTTCAAATTATCTTGTTTATATTTAATATACATACTCTAAGCCTGCAGACACTTCATCATCTGATGGGGTAGCTTCATCTTCTGACTGGTCACTTAGCAGGTCACACGTCTGAAGTGAGGATGAGTCTGCAACCTCCAAAACAGGTGCTATACTGGGCCGTCTGCCCTCTTTACCTCCCTCAGAAGGAAGAGCTAGAGTAGGTCCACTGGATGTTCGGCATCCTGTATCTTGTAAATCGATAGCCACTGTCCCTGAAGTAGCGTTGAAAGCATTTTCTCAATGTAGTTGTCAAACCATTTGAATGAGATTCCCATATTTAGTGGGGATTACCTGACTACATGGCCAAAGACTGAAAGGAATACTATATTTATTGTGTTTATTACATTAAAATATAGCAAATATTTAAACTATACCTGAGGAAGCCTTTTCTTGCAAAGTAGTACTTTTTCTGACCACTAATATATATTTTATTGTTAACTACCTTTTTAAAATCATACCTTATGTAATTGATCCATATATATATATATATATGCACGCATCAACAACCTGTAGGTTTTTATTGAGTGAGGACATTTTCTTAATTAAAGAAGCTTATGAAAACTTATTACAAATCACCAGTTACAAATGAAAAAGAAATTACCCATGTGATTTTCCCAGTTGTTTTGCTTTGCATACATTTTACTATTACTTTTTTATACAATATTCTTAAGTGTTTTAATTCCATATTGTCAAGTAAAAGAAAACCATAACCAAATTCCAGTGTTGGTTTGGGTTTTTTTTTTTTTTTTTGAAAATATGAGGGCAAGTATTTAATATTTTTTCTTTCCACACACTATTATAATTTCTTATGTATTAATTTAAATTATAATTTTAGGAATACACTTAAAAACTTTAAAATGCACTATTAATTGAATAAGAATATGTTGTAAGGCTTTTTTTTTTTTTTTTTTTTTACTTACCCATGCTGGCTATTATACTGTGTACAGGTAACCTAGAAGCTCCATGATAAGATAATTTTGATTCATGGTTTTTTCTATGCTTTTCTTGCTTCTTAAAAGCAGAATTCTCTTCTTTGGTGATATTTATATAAAAACATATATCTGTAGAACTCATGATATATCGAGGACCTGGATTCAGCAAAATGTTTTTGTTATCTTCTTTTCTAACACCAATCAGACAGACTCCAAACCTTAATTAGAAAAGGAAAGGCATGGTTCATTTTGCATAGTCCCGTATATACCAGAATTTCCACTGTCAAAAATGAACCTTCAGTATATTTTTATTTTTTGCAGATTATGAACATTTTCAGATTTTTGGATGACAACTATGTTTGAAAAATGTTATCTCCTAAATAGGCTGCTTCTGATCAAGCAGTTTTTATGAGCTCATGAATCCCTAGGCATTTGAATCCAGCGTTTTTCTTAATCCCTATAATATTCTTCTAACGCTGTTCCAGTTGTTTTTTTTCTATCAGATGAATAGTCCCTTCTGGGAAAGTATCATTAGAAGAATGGATATATAATATGAAAAAGTATTCATCGTGTTAAATTGTTCCATTACTCATATGTAATGGAAACCATTTTCAGAATTCATTTTTGCAATTCACTCCTAGAAATGTATTTGATTAGGGATAGAAAATAAGGAATTAAAGCAAAAAAAATCTTTCTCTCACTTATTAAGTATGAGAATAAACTCAGTGTTCAGGGTTTGATATATGTTCATTTTGTTAAATATACACTAATACACATGATTTGTGTTCAGTTTGTATGTTCATCTCAGAGCAGCACTGAATAAGTGATGCATGATCTGGAACCTAAAGAAAGGTATGCTAGCATCTAATAAAAAATATGGTTTTATTTTGAACAATCACCAGAATGTAGCATGTACCACCTTTAAATTGAACTTTTGCATAAAATGAGCATGCCACAAGGGAAGACAGATTTCCAGCTGTCTCCTAAATAAATAAATAAATTAACACCCTCCCACCCACCCTTTTCTAGATTGTTTTAGGTATGGAAAGGGACTGGTGTTCTCATATAATCTCTCTATAGTACAATTTTTTTCTGGCTGTCAGGCTTATCCTATATATCCTTTATATTCTATTCTCTCAGATTGAGTTGGCCTATACAGAACCAACATGAGCTTTTACCTGACCAGCTGTAGCTTCCAGAAGAATATCCATGAAATATATTAGTGGCCAGATATTTAAAGCCAGAAACAAAGTAATATGTAATACTGCATCTTTGAATGCAGAGCTACGTTGCAGGCAAAACAAATAATTATTTGTTTGAACTTTTAATTGTTGATAGGAAAATAAACATACTTTTTATGTGCATGGAAAGAAGCATATGTGAAGCTTTTCCCCTCATATTCAGCAAAAAAAGTACTTTCTTCCAGGTTAATATGATACACTTCATTACCAGAGCATCTGCCATACATTTTCTGCCATTGTTCTGGTGATTGCTGACTCTCCCTGAAACATGTACAGATAAAGAGAATAATTTAAAACTTAATGTAAAATTCTTATTAATCAGAACAGTATTTCATGGCAATAGAAACTACAAATGTCTATTAAAAAGTCCCACAGGCTAATCTGAAAGAAATATTTGAGATCAAAGCTTGGTAATACTGTAAGTACAGAGATTATTTTAATGAATTAAAGAGCATTTTCTGCTAAGTAATAGGCATATAAGATTATGTACTTTAATATCAGGAGAGATATGGCTGAATTACTTAAAATTCACACCATAATAAGTAGATTCATTGCAATTTAAAGATGACAAGTGAAACCAACAGCTTGCTTATTCTATTCATAAAGACAGTCTCTTCAGATGCTCCATGGCAGATCGTCTGGTTCCTGTTTGAAGTAGGTAAAGAATCATTAAAAATAACTTATGTAGGAGAGACCCGTTTGGCTTCGGTCGCTTTATCTGTAAGAAAGATTTTTTTTTTTTCTGCATTTGCTTGTTGGTTATCTTCAGCATTTTCCCTATGGACGTTTTTAGTTATTGTGTCTTGTATACATATATATGTATATATGTATATATATGGCAAATATACACTTTATTTTCTCTAGTGCAAGAAAATAAATTATTACTTTAACCATATTAAGCATAACATCCTTTACTATATGCAGCTAACCTTCTCTAAACGTATTGTTAGTGGAAATGTTCCAAACCTCAGCTAACACCAAAACTTGCAGACCTGGGGCTTCTCTGAACTTATTAAGTTTCACAGGGAAACAAGGTTCTGTCTGCATGAGTTTTACTGGACATAATGGATGCATAAATATACACATCTATCTATCTATCTATCTATCTATCTATCTATCTATCTATCTATATGCAGATAGGACATAAAACTGACAAATGTGCTCTGTGTTTTGCCACTTGGAGTTAAGATCTCAAGATATTAGGACATGCTCCTTTGTGCTCATTTATACATTTTCAATATCTTAACACAATTTCTGTTTTTCTTCAATTTACCATTTTTCTCCACCCTCAGTGTAGACACATTTTGTTTCAAGATGGAAATATGTAAACCATTTTTATTGCAACAGTGTTAACAAACAGTGCACTAGGTGTAGAATAGCAGAACTAGAAAAGTATTTACAGAAGGAAATTTTTCCATATTTCACTTTTCCCGTTTTCTAAAATAAAATGTTCACCTGTTTAAAGTCTGCTTGGTTCCAGTTAGTTGTCTAAAAGCTTCCCATGGGGCTGTTCTGTAAAGACCACATTAAGTTCAAGTCAGAAAGGCTATTTTTTCCAATATTTTGTATCACAATACAAACCCTAATAAAGTTCTATCACTAGATTAGATAATTAGATAACATTTAAAGATAAATATTAAGATTAATAATTAAGATCAATAATAAGATTATAAATAAGGCTCAAGGTAGAATTTTGGTGTCTTACAGACTGAGGTTTTGAATTCCATAAACAGCTGAGAAGACAATGGGATTATTTACGTCTAGTTTGTTTAATCTGAAAAGTAGCATTAAAGACCAAAGCCAGTTCGCACAAACAGCAGCAAACTTCCCTTTAATTTTAATAGCTAGTTAGTTAGTCTGTCCAAAGTTGCTTAGAAAATGAACATTTTCCCCAGTTTCCTCACATATTAATACCAGAAGATAAGGTGGCTTTAATTTATGTACACGTGTTTTTATTTACTGTTTATCGTATTATCATTTTAATTAGGATAATAGAGAATAATAATTTTTCCTGTGTTCTGCTGCTATGTATTGCTTTCAACTTCCAGTAATTTCCCAGTGTACTTACCTTTGCGATTATCAGAAATGAGCTTGTATTATTAACAGTGTCGCACTATTTCTTAATAAATATACGAAATAGATTTCCCATGGAATAGGTAGCACTTCATTTGTAAGAGTAAAACAAAAAGTTGGGGTAATGTTTTATCTATGAACAGTTTAATTCCATTAAAATGTAATTCATTTAGGTTAAGATCATAACTTCACTGAATTAACAAATGTCAGGCAGCTAGAATTTGAAAGTGGTCATATTTTCCCTTAATGAATGACTTTTCACCAGGGAAATGACAAAAAGTAAGAAATGCTCTGGTCAGTTCCTTGATAATCTCCTCTGGTTACATGCACCAAAAATACTGTGTAAAAAGATGACCCATTCCTCGTGGAATGGAAAGGCATAGGTAGTCATTTGAACGTGGTTATCTGTGACAACAACTTGAACAAACATTCCCTGTCACTATATTGAAGTTAGTAAACTTGTGAGTCAACAGATACGGGGCTTCTGTGAATGGAAACCTGATCTAATTATTAAGAAAATCCTCCCAATGACTTTGAATGGACTTTAAAAAGATTTCCCAAGGTTGGAAGCAGTTAATTCATTGTAGTTTCCCCATAATCCAAGTCTGTTGTTTTTATATAAGGAAGTTAATACTATCAGGGATTTAAAACTCAAGTCCTACATAAAGTTTAATGCAGGTGCTGGTAGTAACCAGGATAATGAAAGGATAATGAAACAGGAACCAATGTAAAAGAATGCAGTTCACTGTTAACATTGGAAGTCTATTGAACAAATACTCTTCATTATTTAGATCTAATTTAGTATTTAGTTTGGATATAAATGCATGTATAGTTAAAATTTTTATTTGTAGTTTAAATAATCTATTTTCACTTAATCTTTTTACTTATACTTAGCCAAACTCATATGTTCATCTGACTTCATCTTTCACATGCATAAAGGTAGTTTAACCTATTTTAACAATTAGCAGTTAATTTACCAATTGTTCAACATTAGAAAATATTTAGAATAGCCAAAACAATTATTCTGATCTATAAATTAGTGAAATCAGTTTTATGTCTGCAATACAATGACAACTTGTAGATGAAGCTCAAAACCCACACCTGTTTTGAAAACAGATTTCCCCCGAAGACAATGAAATGCAGAATCATATGTTTTACCAACACTATTCAAACACTCTAGAGTCAGTGTAAATCTCAGGAGATGCTTATGAAGAATGTAAGTTTAAAAGGAATTTTTCCTCTAAAACATTAGTGCATGCTCAATAAGAAAGTTTGAAAATAAATTTCTTAAGTATAATACTTCTAAAGAGCAGATTTATACCTGTATCTAGCTATGAGTTTATTTTAGTTGGCAAATGTTTAAATCAATTATGGTATTGAACATAAAAATTATGAATAAAAAAGTAAAATAAGTACAAGATTGGTAAAACTGGGACATGGAAGTGGTAATTCACAAAGGAGAAATTATTTTCACATATTTAAATATTTTGCATGATTTTTTTCAATTATGTGTGATTACTGTCCTTTGAATTTAGAATATGATATTCAAGAAGCTCATATATGTTAAAAAACAGTGGTTAAATCTCCAGTTGTTAAAGATCATCTTAACTAAATGATCAAGGACAAAAAGCTTGCAGATTAAACATGGCCTACGTAACACTCAGCTATAAGTAAAAAGTAAGCTTAAGTACGTCATTACTTAGTGTTTTCAACAGCACAGTAGGGTTTTTTATTAGGATCAGAGCAGTCTAGCAAAAAGATAGCTTTGTCCTGATTTCCTCATTTTGAACGCTTGACTTAGTGACTTTTATTGTACATTGAACAGATTTGTGCACTTGTACAAAACTTAATGAAAATTAAAATCACAGTTAAATGAAACTTTTGAGAACATATTCCAGCATTTCCAAGGGATTTTAAGAATTTATAAGGAATAAAAGGAGAAGAAAAAACCCACCAGTTTGGGAATTATGTAGGGTTTTTTTATGTATGGGAATTATGTAAATTTTTAGCAAAAATTAAATGAAGGGAAGTAGCAAAAATATTAAATTTGAAAGTTTAGAAAGTGATCTTTTGGGAGAGAAATACTTGATTTTTTTGAGTTTTTTTTGTTTTTAGCACCGTGAAGTCAAGACTACTCAAATTTGAAATATTTTTGAAATTTTTTCCCTCTGTTTTAAACTTTCACAGATATGTGTGGTTTTAAAGAACAGTCATATCTATTCAACCAATTAACCAGCATTAATACACATGCTCTAAGATGTCCAAAGTTTGCCATTTTTCAGTATTTTGGAGCCCATCTGAGATTAAATGCTCTGATGAGTGCTGATTAAAGTAGAAGAGTGACAACTAGACATTTTCACTTTTCCACTCTTTCTGTATTTATACAGCAAGCTTGTATGCTTCTGTAATAAGGATTCAAAGTAATGCTGACACTATTTGTGCAAAAAATTTTTTTCTTGCTCCTAGTATAGGATTTTAAGGGATTTTAAGAATTTATCCTAGACTGGAAATCAGTTACTTTAACAAACCTGATCACATCAATTAATTCTGATTGCAAAAGAAATAATAAGCACTTTTCCATTCTACTATAGCTTGCATCATAGTTGGGAATCTGTATAAATGATCAATATGCCTGTGTTAAAAATGAAATGCTAAAGTTCTTAAGTACAACAGAAAACAGAGTCCATTCATATGTCTGGTTTTGTGCTGATGGAAAATTCTCTGCTAGCTGTTAAGAATACTACTTTTCTTTCATGTACATATAATATGAAATAACTCAAAAAGGCTCTGTATTCTGTGCATGTCTGATAATGAAAGCTAGGCAGACGAAAAATGTATTTCACCATGATTCTCAGGAGGCATGGAAACAGTATTTTGTTGTCGTCTTATTAACAGATTCCAGTACAGACAGTGCCATTAAAATCTTGACATTTGTTGTTCTTGGTAGTAAAAGTTCTAGCAATAATTTCAGTTTTCCCCAACCTGGGCACAGGGGAATACTACAAATGCCATATAGAAGGTTAAACAACTCTGCTTGTAAATACCAAGACATTACTGGGTCCATGGTTACTTGAAAAAAAGTATGCATTTTTACTAGACTCTCAAATGCATTCTTGTGCAGTCTATATGCATGTATTCCATTTCTATAGATATATTTGGAGATTTACTCTTTAATGCCTCTCTCTGCCCACAACATTTGAATAAGCATACCTTATTATTCCAAGAATATAGCATAACAGAGATATACTAGATGTGGTAAAATTATTTTGGTAAATATAGAGAGGTTCTACTGTGACTATGCAGTCTGTAGAGACACCACAATTCTATACCCCTTCCGGCGGTGTGGTTACTATGTTAAAAAACATCTCTTCACCTGTATGTTTGCTTGCCTCTTAACATACAGGCACTGAATAGCACATAATATTTTATATGTTACCAGAAAAACATACTTTGAGCTCAATGAATAGAAATTTTTATATGTGTACAAAACCAGACCCTCAAATTAACATATTAAAATAGGTATTCTTGGGTCTTGGTGGTGTTCTTAAGTAGAACTGTGTGATAGATCCACGATTCAATCTACTGGGGGGGTGGGGGGAGGGTGGTGTTTCTCTTTGAAATTAGAATATCTTGAGTAAAACATCTTGATGCTTTTATTGTGCAGAAAGTTCCAATTTCTTTTGACAAAGTATAGTTGTCTGGGAGTTCAGGGTAAGCTATTTTCCAAAGAATAGCAGCTATAACTTTTACAAGTTTGGGGTTTTTTTATGGTAGTATATACTTACTGTCCCCTAGATGTATGAACCAGCAGTGTAATTAACGTAGAGGTAGCTGGGCATATACAATTTAGAGCTAGCATAGCGTATTTGAATTCCTCTTCACACACAACATGATCTGTAGAAAAAAAGAAGATATAAATTGGTTTACAAAAATACTTTCTATTGAACAGAATTATCACCTATTTTCCTTGTCTAGGAAAATAGTGAAGATAGGGACAATCAAAATTTGCCTCCAGATCTTCATTTTCCACTTGAACCTGGAGAGCAGCTGTGTATGTTTTGCCCTATCTATGCTCTCTCTCAGACTGCATGAATAGACTTAATTTTGCATCCAGTTCATACTTTCTGTCCTGCAGCTACACATGGAGAGGATGCAATGGCTGTGTGAACTCCACTTCCACTATCTTGCTGCACTAGTTGTATGAGTAAGCCCTGTAGCATAGTCTAGTTTGTATCTTTTGCACCTTCTGCAGTTTTGCATAAACTAGTATAGAGACATCAAGTATTGAACAGAGATATAAATTTGTGTTCAGGAAATAGCATACCTAGGCTACTGCTATGCAGGAGTGCTGATCAATTAGATGGGCTGTACTGGCTTGCAGATTGGTTATTTGGCAGTGGCTCTGGGATTTTGCACTGCACTTCAGTGTGTGATGTAGATTTGACTAATATCTCCCTCAGGAACTGCTAGCAGCTGCTGCCTCCTTTCAGTCTAGGCAAGGTGGGGCGGGGGGGGGGGAGTCTTTTCCAGTTTTTTACAACTTTGCATTCTTTTTACCCCGGTCCTTGTCTGGCTTTTGTAATCACAAAATTGTGCTTTGTTTTTGAGAGTCATTACAAGAACGTATGTCTGCACATTAGGACTTGCTGAGATGGAACAGTACTATAGACATACCTATTTTTTTCTGTCTTTTAATGGAATTTGTGGAGGGGAAGTGAGAAGAGAAAGCAACAGAGGCATTATATCTAGTCCTCTGTATTGGCTTATACTTAAAACTGCTAAATCTTCTGCACATACTTTCAGTATTGTATGAATTATTATTCAAGCTAGTGCTTAAAATTCAGATCACGGTTAAATGCTCTCCAGTGCTGGTGACGACACGAAAAGGAAACAGAAATTACTGTTTAATGTCATTCATGTATACCTGTGACAGTATTAAAATAGACAGAAGAAGGGATAATCACAAAACTTACAACTTAATTAAACTTCTTGTCAGTGTAGAAACTTAAAGTCATAAAGGTTTTCTAAGGTCATGAACGCATTTTTTGCATGCTAAGTGAATTTTTTTTTCTTCTCAATTTAGTGTTTGATTCAGTCTACGTTACTTTAAATGGGAGCAGAATTTGCTTCTGATGAGAAAGAATAATACAAGTAGTACAGCTGATGATGAAAACATAAGCCATATGAAAATTGCTGAGTAAAAGTAAGCAAATAATCTCCCCCCCTAGATCTGAGCTGTCTACTTAGAACCACCTTACCTCTCTAACGAAGCTACTTTCTAAACAGAATTTATAGTATAGCTATAAGCATGCCACTTACTGAAAACAAAAGTGAAGGCATACTGCGTATGTCTTCTCTATTCCTTTTTTAAAAATTTCTAGAGGCTTTTCAGTAACAGAATCATTGACTACTAAAAGGAGAAATTCATTCTCTCATTTTCTGAAGATCAAGGCCTATTTAAATGTCATGGGGAAGGAATGAATTTACTTATATAAAGACACTGTGAAATATAGAACAAAATGAGATTTTTCCTCCCCTAAATATATTTCAGTTATAGTAATTAAATATTTCCTGCAGAAAATATTTCAGACAGAAATGTGTTCTTTTAGTTAACCATGTGCCATTAATAAATCTATTTGGATTTTAAACTAGAGATTTTGAGAGAGTAAGGCATAGTCTACTGCTTGGAGGGAATATCTGCATTCCATTACCATTAGTCAGATGGCAAAGATTTATGAAAGTGAATATTGACCTCCTGATATTGAAGGAATGAGAATTCTCCATATTTTTGAATTTGTATAGGATTTTGCCAAATAACCTCCCCATATTTTTTGTTTAGAATGTTGTTATGTTATAGCTAATACTTTTGAAAATAGGAGCAAGAAAAAATATACAGGAAAATTATTTCATCATCTGTTATTTCAGATCTTGTACTTGAACCAAATTGTGCGTGCTGACCTAAATATATATAAATGAAAACGAATAAATCATGGATGGCACAATGCAAATGAAAAGTATATCTCAGACTTAAATCCTCCCTATGCTCTATCCTCTCTAATGTATATGGTAGACTTTTTGGATGGATTTTATGTAAAATATCGTGTTAACAGAGAATATAGTACACAGCAAACAGAGATTGCTGTCCTACAATAGACATCTTAATCTCATACATGTAAGAGATTCACATTGTGTTGTCAAATGTTTTTACATCAGAAGCCATGGAGCTGGGACTTGTAGGACTATTTCCCCTCCCGTTGTAGACTTTGACTTGTGTGAGCTATTTATGCCCTTCATGACTTTTTATGCATCTGTAAAATGGGTGTATGAAAATAATACCCTACCTACTTCAGAAGTGTTTTGAAGCTTTTGAATTCTCAGAGGTACTTTGAGAACACCATGTGAAAGATTCTTCAATGATCTCATTATCATGGTTAGAAATACTGTAGCCATTTGAAACGTGAAGAGAGGTATTATGGGTTTCCCCTCTTGGCTGGAGTTAAGTTCTTGTAGCTTGCCCATAATGTTACTGTGTTTTATATTTATGTTCAGGACTCTTATTGTAGAGCTGCGGTGAGGGTTATACAGAACTTTATCTGATGCTTTCTCTTCTAAAGTGAATAGGGAAGGAAGCTGGGTGACAGGTCTCCCATTCCTCAGGTCTGGGACGTCAGTCAGTTCCTGTGACAGCGGGTACTACAATCAGCAAATTACTCATTCAGTGTGGCAATGAAGCAGCAGAGGAAACTGCAGTTTATCGTCAATTGAATATTAAATATGTCAAATCGGTTTACCAAACAGAAGTATTTTGATTGCATTTATACTAAAGAAATATTCCATTTAGAATTTCCAGAAGCTGTAGTTTCTGTTGAAAATATATTTTGACAGAAAATTTGTTGCCAAGTCTGTCTAAAATAGATGTAGTAATGCAGTGCAGTGAGTTATGACTTCTGTAATGTTCTTGAAGGTAAAACATACTCTAAATACTGATTTATGCCTGCAGCATCAGCCACATGGGAAGAATGTCCTAGACCTGACACAATTATTCTGAGAAACCTTACTTTTGTCAATTAGATAAGTTAACATGATCACTACCGGACCACATAGAGAAAAATGCCCATCCATTATCTCTAGACTATTTTTATCTGTAATTGGGTAGATTAATCATCAGATGCATTCAATGTCCATTCTGGTGAATCTGTACTATGTTCCTTTAGAATAAACTACTGAAGGTTTAATGTCAGACTTCTCCAATCTGTGCTAATTCATTGGCGCATTTTGAATAAATAGACAGTGTCAAAATGTATCCCCAGTTCCTGGAACTGTGTTTATACATAATTCCAGAATATTCAAGGTAAAGGCAATTAATTTATTTTCTAGCAAATATATAAAAGTTATAAGTTCAACTCAGAAAATAGGCAATTTACTCCAGTCACTGAATTGCATAAATATATTGCTCTGCTGTGGACAATCTTCACTTTATTTCATGTTTGTGCTGAAATGCAAGGCCAGATGCATGCATTAAGGGCACATGGCTTTTTGTAGCCCTGCATGTTTGAAGGAAAAGCGGGAAGATTAAGAAGACATACATAACTGCTAGTGAAGGAAAATGCAGTATTACTGAAAGAAAAACTGGGCATGTCAAGGCATTTGTATATTGGAAATTACTAAGGAGTAATCAAAGCTTTTCAGCTTAAGACATAAGACTGTTAAGAGTGGTGATACAGTGTTTCCTTATCCATCTGATAACTGTCATGTTAGAGTGACTGTATATTTATAGAGTGTTCACACTTTGAACTTGCAAAGCAGTTTGCTGGGACAAACACTTATGCCCTTCAGATTCCACTAATGAGTCATATTCAAGCACAGAGAAATATTTCCATTGTATTAATATAAGCATAAGTTACCATTTTAAATAAAGTAGTTAAACTCCACTGCAAAAAATAACAGAGAAAATGCAGGATGTGAGGGTGCGTGTCTGGCATCAGGTGAAAGACAGGAAACCTGCCTTTCTGACAGGCCATATCACCCTGTGCAAAGTGTCTCCATTCTATTGCTGTGATGACAAGAATAAGTTCACATATTCTCATTAAAGAGAGGAAGAATGTAAAAGTCTTGTCTACCATATAGGAATAAATTACAACAATTACTTGTCCTATATACTGTTTCTGAAGCCTAAGGCAGAAAATCTCCAGCATGCTGTTCTACAGGAAAATGCAGTCAGGGTCTAAATTTCAGGACTGGCTCATGCAATCTAGAACAACTGGTCAACCTAGTATAAGCTGCTGAGAAACTGGGCTTCTAGTGTTATATAAATTTTCAATGTAGTTAAAAGTTAAACTTTTGTTAGTAGGACTTTCTGGAACTCTTTGGTTGTATTTTTTCTAAATTCAGAAACTTTATTTTGACAGTTATAGTCATAGAAAAAAAAAAAAAGAAGAAATCCTATTACTGAATATTTCAAGTTCATAAAAATGCACAATATTGTTTTGGGAAACCTTCAGACGAAAGGAGTCATTTTTTAAAGGAATATCAAATTTAAAAGAAGCTTTTGCATTAAGGCAATAAGAAAGAAGTCCTGAATCATAATACGAAAAGCACTTACAAAAATGTTCCATATGGTTATGACAAATTTTATTCTGAAGCACTCTGGACAGGGCTATAGTCCGCATCCCCCACTGGGTACGTATTTCAGAATGAAGACGAGTTGGATGAGATTAACAACCAAAGTAGAGTTCTCTTAGGAAAATGTATGCAAACAAATGTTGTTCTCATGACTATCAGTGGCCTAACCATTTGCAGTTGGTAAGCATCCAGTGGTGATGTTTATACCATGTTCGTAACCTTGCCAAATTTAAAACTGTATTAAAAATTTCCTGTGCTTTATATGAGTAAGATTAAATTAATCTTGAAGGAAGGCTTGCAATTCTCTGCTTTTACTCTTGTCCAGAGGGAGCGTGTGGAAATGGATGCAGTGGTCCCTATGATCCATGTGAAATTCTCTTGGGATGTAAGGTGCTATACAAATATTTAGACTTACAATACAATGCTACTATAATTAATATTAGAGCGGGCTAACGAGGCACAGAATATAAAAAGTCTCCTCAAGCCCTTGAAGAACTACAGAACATAAATGAAGGCAGTGAGATACCAGATTGGTTAAGCTCAGTTGAAGGAAATATTACAAAAAGAGGTTTTGGGGTTTTGTTGTTGTTTGCTTTTTAAATAAAATATATAGTCCAAATTCTCAATCTGAGACTTAGAACAGATACGAAAAATTATCTCTGTTTTGCAAGTCTAGTCATATATAAGCTCCTACAGAGACAAGCCATTAAGAATAATGAAAATCTCTTAAAAATACAATTAGGAACAAAAAAATTAACACAGTTACTGATAAAGAAAAGTGGCCATGGCTAGGGAGAAGAGATTATGTTTGTGCTGTGTGGTTTTAACGGGCAGATGAAAAAGCACTATCATTTTTGTCACAGCATGAGCCTTATTCCCTGCTGTGCCATCTCATAGTTTGAGATTACACTTTTATAACTTCAGAACTGCTATTGATGCTTTTTTCCTTCTTTCCAACCAAGTGGTAAATTCAGTAGCTTTTAAAATTACAGTTTTAACTGTTGCTCTGGAATTGTTCTGCGCTGGAATTTACTTTTTCCATCACATTCTGGGATGATGGAGGAAACTAATATTTTTCCATAGAGTGTTTTTGAATTTTGCATGAATCAGCAATCTTTTCTTCCTTAGAAACATCCTTCAAGAAAATTGAATTTTCAAAATTACAGTTGAAAAGGAAAGGTTTGCTTCTACTTCACAGAGATATTTTTCCAAAGATAGGCAAAATGTGTTCATTATAAAAATATTTGCATGTTTTTGCACATGAGCATATATATGTCTGTATGTACATATATATGTATGTATGTGTGTGTTTATAGACAGAGAAAGAAAGACCTATCTACACAGAGAAACAGTTTGTCAAATTAAAGCTGGTAATCTCTTCTTATAAGGGAGGATTTGTTTGGATTTCTTAACATAATTTTGCATTTTATGTCATAGTTTCTAAGACACGCATTTTACTGGATATAGAATTAAACTATATGTCTCTTTCCAAAACATATGAAAGTAATTAAAATACTGTGTTTCATACCCCTTAGGAAAAAAACAGTCCAATGGGAAGATTTCTTTTTTTCAGTTGTTTATTGGATAAAATTCAGCCTTTTCTGAGCAGATCTTCTCATACACCCCTTAGTAACAGCATGTTTTAGCAGAGATAAATGATTTAAAGACATAGATATAGCAAGCTGGAAACCTACCTGGATCTATAATTAAGGAATAGCAATGTGTTACATATCAAATAATTCTACTCTGTATATTATGTAACATAACAGAGTAATAATCCTTAAAAGTGCTTATAAATAAGACTTTAATGTAAAACACGACATTTTACTATTGATAGAATATATACAGCCCATGTTATTTTACAGTACTGCACTCTTAATCTGTTTCTAACCAGTAAATATGTCTAGGGAATGTCACTTTGTCTGTGTGTTTATGAAATAAACTGCCAAATACTAACAAGTGTTTCAAATGGCTGAAATCTTGCACTTACCTGCAAACTTGATGTGGAATTTATTCTCAGGTTTCAGTATTTGGACATACAAAGGACAATTTGGAGCAAAGTCTTTAACTGCCCATGCTCTTAAAATGGTTTGATGATCCTAGAATAAAGAGTATGAGGTGATGACAATGAAACACAAATAATGATGTTGCATTAGAAAAAGAACCTCTTATCAGACTGACTCCGTTGAAGAAAACTCATTTTAAGACTATATAACACCAGCTGGTGTGGATGTTTACATACGTGTTATATAAGAGAAACCTTTTCCCTGTGAAAACAGTCAGGCAGTGGAACAGGTTGTGCAGAAAGGCTATGCTGTCTCCACCCTTGGACGCTTTCATACCAACCTAGATAAAGCCCTCAGCAGCGTGGTCTGTGCTCATAACTGACTCCTGTCAAACTAGAGACCTCCTGAGCCTCTCTCCAACCTCCATTATCCTATGATCCTAGTATAATACATTCTATTTGTTGGAATGCAGAATAGAGGGTTTGTTTCCCAAAATCTTCTACTAATGAGGTATTTTGTCTCTCTCCTATCATTCTGCAAGTGTTAGGGATCATATAACTTGGAAGGGGTGGCATTTGGATGTGGAAGAATTGTCTGAAAACTTAGATGGTAGTGATGAGTCATGTCTAATTAATCAAGAATGATGTATTAGATATTGTCTTCCATAGAGACTCAGAATTTAAATAGCATTAAATGAGGACATCAGGAATTAAGAGTTTAAAATTGTGCATAATTCAAAAAAATATCAGCTCCATTAAAAATCGATCTACATTTTTGTGCAACTAAAACATTTGCATAACTGATGTCAGAATTTAGCTAGCTATTGACCAAAGGATTGCAAGATTTCCCAGCCTGTTAGTTTTTGTACTTGTTACCACATGTCAAGAATGAGTTACCCACAGGATGAATACTGCTGTCCCATAGAAGTAAAGTATGTGATAATACATTCATATATTGAATTTCATGAAATATGGCTAATTTCAGTGTATCAGCCATCAGTTTTTATTTATTTCAGAACTAAAAAGGAATATTTGAGAGCTGCATGTAGGAAG
This sequence comes from Nipponia nippon, assembly GCF_047370975.1. NCBI lineage: Eukaryota > Metazoa > Chordata > Aves > Pelecaniformes > Threskiornithidae > Nipponia > Nipponia nippon. Next base: position 46,455,413 of record NW_028262369.1, on the reverse strand, counting down.
CAATACTTGGGTTGAAATGCCTTGCCCAGTCATGAAATTGGTGGTATTAGAAGATAAAATATAAAGAATGATTCATTATGTTTGCAGCATCAGCAACAAGAAAACCTTTCAGAATCGTGAACACAAGGGAAAATCTCTGCCTGGAATGGAGCATAATTGACATTTTCAAACCATAATATTTTAATGTTAATTGAGATGTTAGCAAGTACTTTTTCTACTAGAAATACTAGGATGGAGTCATAAGAAGATGACCTTTTGAGGATGGTAAAATACATTATTTCACATTTTTCTTATTACCAGTTTCATAGCTGTAGGATTGCTACGCCCATTCAGGAGATTTCAGAACTTGGACGTACCCTGCTATAAGCTTTCCTTGTATGCAGTCATTTTTTCTTCACTTTTTCTATAGCATATGGTGACTTATCCTCCTTAGGGGGTTTTTTGTGTTTAGGGTTTTTTGCTGTTTTGTCTTAAGGAAATGAAATGGCAACACACCTTAGAAGTAGCAAATGCCTGCGTAATGATAGATGGCAGTCATACAGGTATACTACAGGAGGAGTAAGACGTTTGGGAGTAGATTTGGGACAGATTTGAAAAACCTGTGTTGTTGAAGATGGTACCTAATCTTTTTATGCAAAAGGTGTCAGGGAAACACATTCAGAGTCACTTGCAGTGATGGTGTGGCTTCATTGCACAGGGGTTGATATTACCAGTTTCCTCCCTTCCTTTCCATAGCAATCATTCACAAGCCACATTGGCTTGCAAAAGCGGTGAGAAAAGGCTGTTTCCTGTATGCCACATGCATAGAAATACAGCTTATATTCAATGAAATTTAGGTGAATTATAATTTTAGTTCTTGAGTATTACATACATGAGATAAGATTAAATTTACTGTGATAAACTGAAACTGTACCAGTAAATACAGTTTTGACTAAGTTTACTCTTCTTCTTTTCTTCTCAATGTTAGTTATTTTCTTTGATTATTTTTTTTTTTCATTTTCATTATTTTGTCTAAAAAGCTTGGTTTATCAGAAGGTGCAAGAATTGTTAAAAATAAGAATGAAGAATGCTTATTAAAATGGTTCAAATGACACCATTTTATTAAAAAAAACCAAACAAACCTAGACCCATAGAAGTGAGTGTTGTAAAACTAAAAGTATGAATGTCAACATAAAATATTTTAGATAATTGTATAGGAAAGAGAAAGACTCCTTAAAATTAAAATCGTGATGATTACTTGGCACATTTGCAGTTCTAACACTGCGAAATATGCATTGCTTTCCATTTGCTCTTTTTTGAAGAAGCAGTCTACAAATACATAATATATATAAAATGGATACTTAAATGCCCTATATAGCTTCATAACACCAACTCAGTGTGTATGTACTTGTTAATATAATAACCTTGCATTATTGTTTCATTTTCTCTCTTTTCATTTGGTATATACATGTGTTTGCGTACAAAAGCTGATTATTTGGATTTCCATGTTTTTTTCACTCAGTTACTCTCCCAAGTTGCACTCTGGAGAAGCACTCCAGGAGAGAGAAATGAAAATACAGATAGGCACTTTAACTGATTTTTTAGATTCGGTCTCTTCATATAGTATTGGTGGCTCTCTGTTTTACATATGTAGCAATTTCTATACTGTATTGCTACATATGTAGCAATTTCTATAGTAGATTGCAATGACTTCAAAAAATGTTCACATTTTTCCCAAGTAAAAAGGAGGTATATATGTACATACTATAAACAGAGATAACTGAAACAAAATTATTCACATTATAAAATACATGCTTCTTTGAGAGAGGAGGGAAAAAGTATATTCCCTTCTGTGTGCTTTCCATGCAATGAACTGAAGTCAGTGATCAAAAAATTACCACTGATACTGATGGTGATTAATATAGAGGTGATATTTGAGTTCATGTATCAAAAGCTGTAAGTGTTAAAGTGGGTGTAACAGGAATTTAAATCATCAGAACTCAAAGGAAGTCCTTGATTTAATATATATTTTAAAATTCTGTTAATTTAATTTTTTTTTCTTGCCACACACAACTTGATAAATTAGTTATATCTTCCCATGCAATGCATCCATCACGTGATGCTATTAAGGCAGCGTAACTTAGATTACCAGTACAGTAGTGTCACGCACTTTGATTAACGGAAGGGGGAAAAAAAAGGTGCAAGTTTGAACTTAACCATCTCTGAATTTTCAGAAAGCATCAGAACAAAGCTGTCAGCAGTAGAAGGGGTCTTTTCGTATATTTATATGGCCTATTAATGGGTTATCTATAGGATAATTCAAGAGACACCTCCTCCCACCCCTCCTTGGGTTAAAACAGCAGATGCACCGTTTTCAGGCACCTTAGTTCTGTGGAGCAATTTGATGTAGGCACCCCATTGAAGTCACTGGCTAACTTCGTTGTGTGGCATAGACTACTGTTCTATACCCACCAATCAAAAAAAAGAATATTGTCATCCAGACTGAAGTACAACTTGAACTCTCTCTAAGAGTTGCATCCTCCAGAAGTGAGAGAGACGTCTGCTCTGCTTGCTGTAGCAGATGAGCAGCTTACATCTTGGTCTGAGATGTCAAAATAGCATTTGCTAGAATAAAATTTGGCAGAGCTTTCTCTTGCCAGAGAAGAGAAAGCTTCTGGTAGGAGACTTTGGAAAGCTGACAAATTCTTGGTGTGACTGTTGAAGTTCCTACTCCTCCAAGTGAAAAAGGAAGCAACTGACAATTTTTATGAAGTAACTGCATGTCGCCTGTTATTGTACTTTTCTTCTGAGCTATAGCTGAGATCCATGGATCAGAAGCAATAGAGACTTTGGCACTAGAACTTATTAACTAACAAAATAGCAAGCAAGGAACAGCCAGCGGTATCCATGGCAAATGAGTAGATCCTCTGCCAAGGACTGTAGCTGGGGAGGTAAAAGCCCTCATGGACCTTGAAAACTCATGAGTAAAAACAGCTGTTCTGGTCCAGAATCTCCTCAATGCATCTGTTAACTTTTGACAGCTGTCAGACATAGGAGAGTATCCAAGGCACTCCTAAGAGTTTGTCAGCTTCTCAAGCACAGCAGGGTGAAAAATCAGTTGTAGTTATAAAGACTGATACAGGGATGACAACTGAACTTCCTTCAGCCCAGTGACAAACTGTAACCTTAGGTACTACATTACTTAAGTTCTTAGTAGTGTCTAGAGCTGGAACAGTGTAGGAAATTAAATTCATTTCATTTCAGAGCTCTAGGGGGCAGTAAAATAAAATATATAAAAAAAAAACCAGTTGTCCTATTTTCTACTTGCAGTATAAATAATTGCATTCCCTGTGAAAAGGAAATCTGAGCAACAACAACAAAAACAGAGGGAGGTGACATTTTGTTTAAAAACTTCAGATGACATTGACCCTCAGAGTATGAGATACTGCACCATTATGACTAGCCAGCCAGTCACCCAACAGGGCACTCTGTCCCAGAGGAAGGTAATAGGATTGTGTCTTTGGTAAGATTTGCCTGTTTGTATGCTCCAGATAAAATGACAAATGAGATTTGATGATGGTCTGTACTGAAAATCGAAATGTGCCAGGCACCATTTTGGTATTTCCTGGAGCATACTGTCCCTGAGGGCAGAAAGGCTACCTGGAGAGAGTTGTAGCTGGTCACAACTCTGAAACCAAAACTAGATAGTGCTGGCCAGAATGCATGGAAGCCCCATGAGCTCCATGTAGAGCCCATTGTCTGCCCTGTAGGACACGACAGCAGAGTTGAAAATTGCCCTTTCTTAGTATAAATTCTGGAGAGGTTATGAGCAGAGATGAACAGCTTACCTCTAAGTGAATCCTGTGTTGGTCCTGTCCTTAAAGCTGCATAAACCTACCAAGTGCAGTGTAAATCGCATGCTCTGCTTCTATGGGATTTCTCATTTCTAACCATTTCACAACTGTCAAGTACATTTTGTGAAATGAGATGTTGTAGCTGATTTATTCTGAACTTCATGGCTAATTTAGGCAAGGCAGTTTGGCTTGTTGATATTTTTCAGTCTTGCAGAAGTTATCAGTATTTTCCCAGGTATTTGCAAGAACTGTTGCTTGTTCTTACCCTTAAATACCCTAGCACCTCTCTCACTTCCAAACAGTACATTCTGAGTGCTTGAGTTATTTGACTACTCCAGGATTACTTGCTGCCAATTCAGTGGCTTTCGCTAGTGTGTTTTCAGGATTCTATTGCTGATTAATCAAATTCAAAGTTTCTCTTAGTTCAATAAGTTTGAATATTATAGTGGAAGCACAGATTTATTTCTCAGGGAGTTCAGTGGTTTTCTGCAAGTGATGAGTCCAGCACAGGGTCTTTAGCTTTGAATGAAATATTTTTCACAGCATGCCTATAGTCTACAAAAAAATTAAGTTATTTTTGACAAAATTTGCTTCTGGGGGCTCATTTGCCTAGCAAGGAAATAATCCTTTCTTCTTGCTAGCTGCATCTTATGTTGCTTTTTTTGTTCTTCCTTCTCTGATAAGCCATATGTTTAGGTAAGGAAACAACTAAGTTTTGATGGCAGATGAAGTAATTGTAGCAAGTCATAGAGAACATATTAAGAAATACTACATGCATAATGCAAAGCCCTCTTTTCCCATGTTTTACTCTATCTATTTTTAACATTTAGAAAAATAATTGCTATTTCTTACAACGTAGCAGCAAAACAGTATTTTTTTAATTGAGATAGCTTAAAACATAATTACTGAATTATAAACACTAGTTTGATCTTGTTAGGCAATTTGTAAGCATCCTAATTTAACTCTGTGAATATTCAGACTTATTCTGATCTTCCTTTGGAGTTCAAGATCGAACTGAATAGAGGCAAGTGTGCAATAATTTAGCATGCAGCTCGTGGTGAAAAATGTAAAATTGTGTTCATAAATCCTTCCTCAGTGGACTTTTTTCCTGAATATTTGTTATCAGTACGTAATTTCATTAGTTTGAAGAGTTCTAGTTCATACTAAAATAGTTTTATTCTTTTATCACAGATACTCTGAGTAGAGACTTGTATTAGCAGTCTTCCTTTGTGGACAGTAACTTAACTGACCACAAATAACTAGTAGCATGGGCAAAACTGTAGTAATTTATTCATAGAATCTTGCCATTTTTCACATTTAAAATTGGCCAATATGAAAAATGGCCAAATACTCTCAGATATATTGGTTATTTGGTATTAGTCACAAATTAATTTATAAAGTTGAATTCAATCTTTACTTTGTTAGTAGTAAACTTTCAATACTTCAATAGTTCTGAATGGAAATACCAGTCAGTTGATATATCTCTCTTTTCTGATTTAATAAACATAACTCTTTGAATTGGATATCTAGAGCAAACACTGATATTAATCCAGGTAATTTGAATAAAACTTTTTTGACAGAATACTACCCTTTGGAGTCATTAATGACCAAATATCCATATATCTATAAGGTACTATGATAGTGCTTATATAGTATTCTGTCATTCCATAAAAAGGGAGAGAACTATTCAGCATGAAGATTGTTTTTGAAAGTACTGTATTCTTACAGTACTTTATTTTTTTAAAGTCCTGTAAGAATGTATAAGTTATTATATTTTAAAAAAAAAATTCAATGCATAACTAAAATGTGCTGTAAAGTCCTAACTTCTTTGGTAGGCAGATCATGTAATTTATTTTCTAAAAAAGCAGAAGTATATGCATTATGTGAAATGAGCCATTAGACCATGTTTCATAAATTTATGAAATCCTGGCCTTATAGAATCCAATAGAAATTTTTCATTATCTTAACTGAGACAAGAAGTTCATCCCACATGCAAAATCTCTGTGTAAATCAACTAGTTTTAATCTTCTGTTCACAGAAGTCTCAGTCTCTGAAAGGGAATAAGGACAGTAACAGTATAAACAGCATGCATATTCATTCTTAGTTATTTCTTCAAAACTTACAGCTGCTGTCCGGTCAACCTCACAGCGGCTACTCAGAATGAAACAAGCTTCAGCATCATCCATTCTAGAAGAGGGGAGACAAGCCTGTTACATACCAACAAAATACTTAGGTGGACTTGTGTTTCACGGTTTGTAGTCTTGTATGCTTATAGAAACAGAATACAGAGAAAGTTTAGTCTATCTGTTCTCATGCATTATCTGAATGTCAGCAGCAGTCACCTTGTGCACTAACTCACGACGTACTGGTACTTCTTGACTAGGTTCTGGGAAACTTTCTTTCCCTGGTGCCAGTAGAAGCTGTGCCAAAGTAATAAAAGCAGGGTGGCCTCAAACACACTTAATTTGCAAAATAAATATTTATCTGCCATCAGTATAAAAGGTGAATAAATAGCACCAGTCTGCATAGTGTGTAAGGGTATGATATTATGAGTTATTACAGATAAGAATGAATGAGAGGGGGCAGATAATATATAGACTTGTCTTGCCTAGTGATAGCAGAAAGATGGTTAGATGTAGTAGAATAATGCATTAGGGTTAAATAACAAACATTTGCGTGTGTGTATGCATTAAATGAATTAACTGTTTTCAGTTCATGGTCTTTTTTTGAACTTCTAATGCCTACTTGTTCTCTAGTGGGTACCACCAGTCATGTAATAAAGAGTGGTGGTGGAAGCGCAGAGAAAAACTGACTGACTGAAGGTGTCATGAAGTTTGCTTTTTCTCTCTTGCCTCAGATCTTGATATCCTTCTCCAGTGAATCCTACTTCACTTATTGGTACATGGAAGTAAAGAAATAGGGACTTGGTTGACCTCCTTGGAAAGACAGGACTTTCTGGGCGAAGAGAAAGAGGATGATCAGAAAGGGTTTCCTGGGAAGCAGAAAAGTGAGACAGAAGCTGGGGAAAACGAACAGGCAATTCTCTGCTCATTACAGCAACTCCATTCTGGAGTCTGGAATGGGACCTGAGATTCCTAAATCCTTGGTTTCTCTGCTGCTAGAAAATGGAATTGGTGGTTGTTAGTAACAGTTTAGGCCATTGGGACCCTAGGCTTAGACTGAGAGCCCATTCTTTTAGGTACTGTACAAACAGAGAACAAAAAGACAGTCCTTGCCGTGTAAGCTCTAAGTGACATGACAAAGGACAACAAAAGTATATGCAAACATAGGAAACAGGAAGAAATGGTGTGACAATACCTGAATATAACAATTATCACGGTAGAAAGTGGTCTCACTAGATATAAGAGCAGAGAACCGACTGAAGAGAGGATGAGATGGAGAATACTGGGATTACTTTACAGATGTTTCTGAGAAATTCATCCTAGATTGAAGAGACAGCATGGGTGAAATCATAATGGGACATGTATGTTAATCTGTTGCATGTGTGAAAGAGAACAGCATTATAGACCTATCAGAAGGTTACCTCTCATTAAGAACTGGGAGTTGCAGGCTAAGTGAGAATAAGGGGTCACTCCTTGATGCAATAAAGAAGGGTAAGCCAGGGAATGACGCAAAGTGATGTACTACATAAATAATATTTCCAGAGTTCTGAAACAAGGTTTCAGGGAGTTGAGATGATATGTGTCAAAAACATATAGTTTTAAGTGGGGCAAAAATGAGAGCTTGTGTGAGAAAACACTTGCAAGATGCAGGCTCAGTCTACATAGGATGCTCTACAATATGATTCCAAGCTTATGATCCACAGTAGGATACTGGTTTTACTTTGGTAGCAAAAATTAAGATCTGTTTACAACTGTCTGCAACTAAACTAAAGTTGATTAACAGATATCTATAATGAGATGTCAGACAGCTTGGCCAACCTTTTAGTTTTTGACTATAGAAATAGCGATTAAATTTGTGAGTTTTGTGTGAGGTCATTCAGAGAAAGTATAAAGAAAAGTGAAGGATAAAGTCAGGTGCCCCATAGGCACCTAGCAGTAGGAAAACAGGGGAAGCCTCAAAAGATTAAAGTACTTGCAATGGAAAAATCACTGCAACAAAGGCAAATCAATATATCCAAAATACTAATGTCAAATGCAGCTGATGTAGAGAAGTGAGGACAGGAGGCCGCTTCTGAGCACTGATTAGGAAGAAATCACGGGAGCTGTATAAGTAGTTTCAGCTAAGCATAGGAGCAGAACTGGAAAGATAAGGTCTTTAACAAAGTTGTAGGAAAGAAAATTCAGTGAAATTAGATATTTTGATGAGAGCTGATGAAGGAACTGGGTTTGACACTATATGTAGATGATTTCATAAGGAAATGAAACCTCATGTGAACATATTTATCTTTTCCCCCAACATTTTTTGTAACTGCTTGAATCACTTCAGCCACAGATGACAAGGGCAATAACCTGAGATTAACTCAGATCATCATTAATTAAGATGAATGTCATGAATTTAGACAACAGAAACACTAATAGCATCTATGTCAAAAACATTTATTAGAACCCAGAGTATCCTTATGAGAGAAGTGTTATTAATGTTCTAACAACTGAAAAACTTTGTCTATTACACCATTTTTATGTGCCAGAAAACTAAATCTGAGACAAAAAAAACCAATAGTTCCACTGCTTGAGGATGGCAGAAATTAAAGGGACTTTATATATTGAAGAGAAATTTGTGAAAGAAAAAAGTGTAAGGTAAAGAAAAAGAGCAGACATGAAGAGGATTAAGATTTATAATGGTTCACTAAGGAAGGTGGAAGGAGAAAGAAAAAATATTTGAGGTCATGACAGAACATGGGAGAAAGCTGCAGGGGAAAAAATCAAACATGGTAGCGTTATTCACTTTCTAGTGCTAGTCTGCATGGAGAGGGAGAGCTGTTTTAATCAGTTACTGTGTTGTTTCAAATGCTGAAGTAGCTATAAAGTTTCATATAAGAACAATGTAAGTATCAGTGTGATACCTCATGACAGAATTCATTCTGTTTTTTTGTTACAGCTGGGCACATGAACACTGTTCAGTGAACACCAAAATTTTGCAAAGTGAAGCTCTCAAAGGTAGGAAGCAAGAACGAATATAATTTTTGTAAAGTCAAATTGTGTATTAGGGCATATAAAGAAAAATACAGTCTTTAGTTAACTGACTATTTACTACTTATGCAGTCATCCAACTTTTGGTATTCCTTTACTTTTTGGTGCGACCTTTATCATGTTATTTTGACATTGCATTTCATGTATAATATGTGTATATATTTTGATAATGAGACGCTTCATGATTATTTTTTTTGTTGGTGGTGGCAACCATTACTTTATTTATTAGAAGTTTACCATGTGCCTTGTTATCTTCTCAGTGCATTATGTTCTCATTAAAAAGAAATAGAGCAAATGTCTTAGGTACTGGGCTATATTTCATATTAAATGTTCTGTTAAATTCCCACTACGCTTCTTCCCTCAGGAGAGGTTGAAAATTATTCTATGACAGGTACATTCAATTACATGTTCTGCGGGAAAAAGCACAGTTCCACAGTTGACTACCTCCAGGTTATTATAAGTGAAATTCAAGATTATCTTTAGGGAACAGCCTAATTTTTCTTCTCCTAATGTGTAGAACAAATGCCAGCTAAATCCCCGCATGAATTCCTTCTTGAAATCAGCAAGAAAGCAAAAAAAAAGGAACCTCTCTCTAAAAGAAAATTCCTAATCCTGAAAAAAGCTTTATTGTATTTTCAAATTTTAAACAGACATAGAAGTAGTTGTTTTTTCAGTGGCAGAAATCTGAGAAGATAACACTGCTCACTAGACTTCTCACAGATTAGATTCTTGGAAATAACTCCCCTGGGGTAAAGAAGGCTAAATGAGACAAATACTCAGAGAGGTATTGGCTTAATTTCAGATATCTGTATTAGTTCTGAATAAGTTCTTATAAAAAGCAATGCAGATAAGTCAGTTATTTGCTAAGAATCACCTTTTCTTCTCTTTGGAGAGTTTAAAGAGATGATCTTCCTACGTGAATTCCACTGTGAATTCCTTCACACCTTCAAGTGATTGAGCAATGGGGGGGGGAGGGGAGCGGTTGAGGAACTGTGTTTGACTGATGTGTTTTGATTAATGTCATTCACTATTAAAACAGGATTTTTTTAGAAGTGGTGGAAGTATGTGGTAAGAGGAAGGCCCTGAAAGAAGAGTACATGGAGGTATAGTAGAGTAGTTGCTTATACTACCAGGATAAACTTAGGAAAAAAACAAAACTGTGCAATGACCTCAAAGGGTGATAATTATTTTTATTTACTTTTTTTCCCGTTCAGTTGGCCAGGAGAACTACCATCACATTTACCATCTCTGCTCAAGGAACAGAAACAAAATTCTAGCATTACTGGAAGTTTTGGAATTTTCTGTGCTGCTTTTTCAGAAGAAATCACAGGCACTCTGTTTCAATACCTTTAAAAACTGAGACAGAAAAGACAGTGAAGAAAAATTTAGTCAAATGAAAAAGCTTACAAATATTTGTTTCTTGAAAAATTTCAGATATTAAGAAAAACAAATTATATCAAAGAGCCTTGCTCTAAATACATGTGCTTTCCTGCTAGCACAGCTTTTGTTGTTTGTCAAACATTTATCAAACATTATGAGTGAAACAAAAGTAAAAAAACAATAGTGGTCAATATTTGCCTACTTAGCTCTCAACAGGTCTTGATCTTTTAGTGCTGAGCCTTGCAGATAGATAACTCTCTGGGACCACATTGGGATTTGTAACACCCTTCGGACCTGAGCATCCATCTCAGTAGGACACAAAATAACGACATAATAGTCCTGTCAAAAACATAAGTGGGAATAGTCATGTTAATTTCTTATGTTATCATTTATTGTTGCTAGAAAATGAGTCAACAGAGACTCAGGATGTCAAAAATGTCTCTGATAATTCTCAAATTTCATTGACAAAAGTTATTTGAATACATGTGTTTAACATACTGAATTCTTTAATAAAAATGGCTGAACAGTTGTCAGCCGCTCACAAAAGACTCCAGGGTGGCAACTAAAGTCCATGTAGTTTTGTTTCCATATGAGCAGAATTTTTTTTAGAGACAATTTACATTTCTATCATTCTAGCTGGAAAATGTAGGAAGTTTTCAACAATCAAAATGGAATTGTCTTCCCCCAAATTTTTTCCTCTACATTAATGGGCAGATGCAAACTCTGTTTCCTACAGGCAGTCCTTGGTAGGAAAAGTAAGGTTGTTCTGAAGTATACATGTGTGTACGTATGAAAAGGAGAGATAAATGGAATGTGAGAGGAGAGCCTGAGAGCTAAGGACAGGCTTGTCATAGAAGTCTTCCCTAGCGCAGACAGGCTTTTGCAGAAAGCTCAGTGCATTGGATCCAGTGCATCATCTGTATCCTCCAGCTTCCCATTTCAACTGTGAATGGAATCTATATAAGCTCTTCTAGGCTACATAAGGAGTATTAGGACTTTTCTTCTTTGTCTCCAATGAACTGCAGAGCCTGACTCATTCTTCAGGCTAGTTAACTAAATTTTGGATTTCAATTTGTGTTTGCATCTATAAAGAACTGGATTTCTTTGTGTATTTGCTTATGCCTCTTACTAGCTAATTATTTTGGGGAATATTTTGGATTTGGGATTTGTCAAATTGCTGCTCAGCAATTTGAAGACTGTATTTTTGTGATTTTTTGCACTAGTTAATGAAGCATGGTACCACAGGTAACTTAGTAAAAGACACAGAGAAGATTTAGTAAAAGAAATGTCCTGTAGCAAAGCTAATGATAATGAATCCAAATTGCTATCTCATATAAATAAGTTTTTATATGATCAAAACAAGTCATATGACGTCTGTTTGCATTAGCTAGGCAACACGTGTGCACTAAGAAAATCTCTTGTGTGTAATCTTTCAAGGTCTTTGTCCTTTAAAGTACATCTGTTTATTTCTTAAGTTCAACAATTCCGAAAGCATCTAATCTTCCTAAAACTGGCAAAAAAACCAAAGCAAAATGCGAAAATCAAAAGACATTTGACTTCTGAAGAGTTTTGGATCCAGTCCCAAAATGACAGGAAAAAATAATTTGAGTAGTTTTCATTTATTTTCTATTTTGGGGTAGAATATAAGGAATTTGCATAGAAATATCTGTTTCTAAAAGGACTGGCATAATTCAACAACACAGTAATTCTATCTATTTAGTCTATTTACCTCAATTTAAAATTAATGTCTCCATACTGTATTTCAGCTTGTTATTGCAATTATAGATTCCCAATTCAGTCAGCTATTCCCAAATTGAGTTTTACAAATTAAAGACCATCTCAGAAGGCTGTCCGCAAAAAATCAGTGGTTGGAGTTTCTTTTCTTTTTTTTTTTTTCTCTACTGTAAGTACCTGCAATCTAGGGTGAGCATAGAATTCATTTAAGAAATCCATAAGTAAGTCAATCTTCAGAGAGCTAACACACAGCACAACATGTTTTTCCGTCTGAGCTCTGTGTCGACTGTAGTTACCACCGGACTTTTGTCTCTCCATCCATAAATATGCCAGCTGTTCAAACTGCAAGAGATGCCAATTGTCAGTGAAATATACACAAGCAGATGAGCAGTACAGCTGTATCATGACTTAACAATGTTGCATTGTTCATCTCCTGCCTCTATGAAAACATGCCCTTAGCTTGCAATGTCTTTTTCTTTGTAAAAAGTTCTCTAATAAGTGGGTGAGATGAATAATAGGGTGATTGAAAAGCATGGCAGTAGAGCCAGTCTCTACCACACACAAACAGCGGGGTAAATCCATTAAAATATCATGAGATTACAGTAAATCTTAAGATTTTAGAAAAGAATGAAGGCTGTACCTTATTTCTTTTATGTATTTTATACCTCTGAGCTCTCTTTTTCCAGTGCCATGTGACATAAACGCTTCCCTCAAATGAAAGGTTAAATCTTCACACACTTAAGTGTAAACTGTGAGTATAGATACTCGGATAGAAGCACCATTTTACTTAGTTTGGGCAATATCTCAGAGATTTTATAATGTTCTGAAGGTGACCTTCTGTATATTCTCTTATCTGTCTTATAAATTTAGATACAACTTAAATACACAGCAGCTGTTAATACAGCAAATTTGCCTTTGCCAGCTGAACAACATATGCAGGCTAACAGTAAACACTGCTCTACTAGTCTGAATCCTTTAGACTAAAGAGAATACTAAAACAATCAGTGCCATTATAACAATCTGTAATAAAACATACAAACACCATTTCAAAGCTTCTTCTAAGTAATGTGCATTTAATACTGAGCTCAATTTAACTATATATCTGTATGATAGCTGCTTTTTCTCATCCACATTCAACTGATGGAGAGACTGAATCGTGAATAATAATTGATTTCATATCATAGCAGGAAAAAAGCTCAGGAGGGAATGCCTCCCCATTCTGTGTATGGAAAACTATATGAAGCCCCATTATCACTACAAAGCTATAAAATAAAGTAGCTAATGTTAGGTAAGTTTATGTTAAAGGGCAGTAGATTCCAGGTTATTTACTGGTAACGCAGAGCTCTCATGCCTGAAGTGTATTATCAGAACTACCTGAAAGATGAAATTTTTATTTCCTAGGAAATTCCAGATTTCTTAAACAAAAGCATATTTTAGTTTTTAATAGAATATATATTTTACTATATTTCCACTGAGTGGGAATATAATTGTGTTAGTGCATATGTCTGTGCATGCAGACATTCAATATTTGGGTATAATTAAAATGTTCAAATAATGTCAAGAAAATGAATGCTGAAAGCTTGAGCTTCCAACCTCCCAGGGTTTCTGTGTTGTCTGCTCACGGTGAGCTTTAGTTCATTGTCAAATAAGCAGAGTCTGGAAACTACGGCTGTGTGAGAAACTCTGGAGCTTCGTGGTCTAGCAGGTCTACTATAAGCTTTGATAAGCATGCACAATGTCTCCCCACATTCCCTTTTTGTGGCACAAGGTCTGGGTGATCACCAAGTGTGGAACAGTTAACATCTTGGCAGAGCTTCCCATGTAATCTCAGGGTTTCTGTCATCAAGCCTCACCTAATGAGCTGGGAAATGTTTGGTACAAATTTAATTAAACTGACTCCTTGAAATACTTGGATTTTCATAAATCAGCCTTTTCCTGTTGAAACTCTTACAAGTTCTAAACTTAAGTAGGTATCAAAAATTCCTAACTGTGCTGTTGGCTCTGTGTGTGTGTGTACTGACGTACACAGCTGTGAACCCAATTTGCTTGAGTTGCAGATTTAATAAGATTTTTTTCAAGTTAGCACTGAGCAGTAAGAGCAGGAGAGGAAGTGGAGAGAACCAAGATTAGAAACACGGAGAGCCTGCAGAGGAAATGCTATACTCATAAGGAAAGTGCTGGCTACTGGGTTTTTTTTGTTTGTTTGTTTGGTTGGTTTTTTTGTTTGTTTTTTTTTAAATTGCTCCATTAATAACAAACCCATGTCTCAGGATGAAGGAAGGGCTTTGTGGTACCTGACAGGAACAGAAAGCTTTCACCAACCAGCACTTGAAAACTGTTATTAGTGCTCTGTTTTTTAGTATAAATCTAGACTATAGGAGAATAGACAAAGGAAAAAGCAAGAAAAAAAACCTCAACAGAATAGGAGGTTATAGAAGATGGTTATTTTTTCTGACATTTTATATGCAATAATAACAGTAGCAATAAATTATTTCCGTTATTATTCTTTTGTTTTAAAAACATAAAGAGAAGGAAAATCCACATTTACCTGTATGGGCAACACCACAAGAGCAACACAGATCATAATGACAACAAGCAGCTTTGAAGGCCATATCTTGGGTGTAACATCCCCAAAGCCCACAGTGGAAAATGTCACTATGCAGAAATAAAGGGAGTCAAAGAGAGTCAACCTGTTTCCTGCTCGTTCCAGATGCTGAATTCCACAAATACTATGTAGGAAAGAATGAATAAAGACATGAAAAATAAAAACTGTACTTAGGGTCAGTTCAAGTTTGATGATTATATGCACAGAGAACTATTTATTTTCAGAATTCATAAATTGCTTAGCAAAGACATTTTTTCAAAGAAAATTGGTATCGAACCAGAAGTGTGTTAGTAGTATAATTTTCAAATATCATTTGTAATAAAAGAAACTCATTTTTTGATTATTTCAATATGATAGTCACAACTTTGTTGCTAGGTTTTGCTTAGTGGCTGTTGTGAGGGAGGGGTGGTATGTAGAACAGCATGGATTGATGCAATTCCTTTCTAAACCAGAACAAAACAGATGGTATATAGTTGCCACCATTTAGAATTTTTTACAAACATCTTTTAACTTTTTCAGGGAGAGTTTGCTGGTATGGGAGAGAAAATGTACATACTGCTTTCTTTAAATCATTCTTCATGTTGGTCTCTATCCATTTCTGTGGCATGAGTTACTGGCATGAACTAGTTATGAGAGTATGTGTGACATACTAGAAAGATAATGTTGGTACAAATGGGCACTGACTGTCTAGAATAAACTGAATGTGAGAATTGCAGGCTATCGAATTGTCAGAGGAGTAAGTGTCCAGGGTCAGCCTTCAGGTAGAAAGTGGAAGATGCCAACGGGTATGAAGAATCTGCTTGCTAAAAGTACAGAATAGAAATATAAGGCTTGGTTGTCTTTGATAGTAGAATGATTGAAGTTCATTCCTTCCAGTCACACATCCCTGTGAACAAGTAAATGGTAGCCCAAGTTAATTGGTAATTATTTCTCTTGTAATCAGTACGATGTGCTTTTGATTTTGAGAAGCAGTAGCAGAATCTGTCTACAGGTTTTACTGCTATTTCATATGTTGCAGATTTTAAAAATACTACACTTTGAAAAAATATACCATGATAAAGAGCTTCCCAAGCTTAAAATATGATCTTCCCTAATACAGTAGAATTACTTAGATCAGTTCAAGCTTTTAAATCATATTCACCTGTATGAAGAAAATCAGTGTGTGAACCACCCTGAATAGTGTTTTTTCCCCTTGGAGTTAGCAGAATGATTTCTCCTCAGAGAATTAGAGAGATAATTGATAAATATCATATTCCTTAGTAATTATTCTAGAACATACCGAAGATTTTTTTTTTTCTTATATGGTATCCAGATGGTAACAGTCACTCATTAATATCTGCCATGGTAAGATCTTTGCATCACCAGGGAGACCCTGTGTTTATAACAGCTTTAGCAGTTGTTCTTCTGTTCTCTGTTCTGTTCTCCAAAAATAATTTAGCTGTGGGCAGTGGCATTTCCAGAACATATGGATCAAATTCCCAGTTTCCTTTTCACAGTTCTAGCATTTGTAGTTTTCACACATCTCAAAATGTTCTAAAAAGGGTGGGGATTTTTTTCCCCCGTTGTTTGCATAAGTTTCATACTTCAGTCAGAACTGATACTTTTATATTCCTATCCAGTTTGTCCCACATTTTTCACTGGAGTTGTAATCTAGATCTTCCATAATTTCACTATGTTCCCAGTTTTTCTTTTTTTTTTTTTTTTTTTCTTTTTTTTTCTTTCTTTTGAAAAAGGATGATTATATTTTTGTCCCTGAAAATATTAACAGAAAGACTGTAAGGAATTATTCTAATGAAGCTTTCTTTTGGTCACAGACAAGGAAGTTTTTCAGCTAAATTCTTTTCCAATGTTAATTTGAAATAATGGAGTATATTGCAGAGGCATCCAAGTAAGAAAAAAGAAGCTATTTTAATATCGTTATTCACTAAGTTATATGTAATTTTAAAGGCACAACAGTGATGATTTTTTAATTCTTCATTGTTATTATTCCTGATCACCTTGGTGCATTTTCTTCCCTTTAGCTGTCTTTTGAGGGTATATCTCTAAAAGATATAACCTTGACTTCAGGAATTAAGGTTACAAGGGCCAGGAAAGCAGCAATTACACTGAGCTGGTGATATGGCTCCCACATAACAGGAGCATTACACCACTCCACTAGGTGTGATAAATATCTGCAGATGGGTTTGTATTGAAGCATAATGCATGGTCCTATCATCAGTAGAAATACATATTTTCTGATGCTGGTTCCTGTGAAATTGCTTCGCGTTTGTATATGTAAAACGGTCAATTTTACCCTTTGTATCTGACAGGATGGATTAATGGATTAGTACCCTAGGGGTTTTTTTACATTATCAAGGAGTGAGAATTGTTTCTTCACTTTTTATTCTTTTTGTAAAACCTTAAAAAAAAAATTAATAGTTGCTGGTAGGAAAACTCAAGTCTAATGAAGGAGATATTTTCTATTGTTGTTGTTGTTGCTGTTGTTGTTATTATTATTATTATTCATGAGCTTTCCATAGCCAGCCCACCCAATAATACTTTAGCTTAACTGCAATAAGTTAATATATCATGAACCTTTTCAGTGTTTTCTAAGTGAACAATAAAATTCCCATTGAATTTAGTGAGACCAAGATTTCATTTTATCAGCTGTACTCCCTTATAGTCCTATATATTTCTCTTCCTTGAAGCCATCAATACAATTTTGTGCCCGATCCAAAATGTTGTGTATTCAAGCTGTTTCTCCTTGAACTCAGTGGGCATGAGCCAGAGCTTCTCACATTTAGTTAACAATATTAAAGTCAGCAAGACATGGGAGCTATTTCTTCTTCGCTGAAGCAGAAATTCAGCTCTTCTAACAACTTGCTGAACAAATTAATTGCTTTCCTCAAAACTGCTTACACCTCATTTGCAGTTCTATCAAATTGTACTTGAAGCCCTAACTCTGAAAACAAAGGAATGATAAATCCAAAATTAGGTTACCAAGGCTTTATTTTACTGGGTGTTTTGCTGCTCTGCCTTTTGTTTTTACTAGAGTCAGAGATCACAAAACTGCAGGAAAACCTGACTTTCAAGAGACAACTTTATGGGATTCTAATTATCAAATGAAATATTACTTCTTTTACTCTTCCCCTGAGAACATTATACTTTAATCTCACCACCAGTGCCTCTTAAAGAAACGTTACTCGGCATCTATAGCATGTTCCTGTCTATTTGGGCTACCTGATTACACTGCATAGAAGAGTGCAGTGGAAAGTTACTGGCTGTCCGTGAAGCCAAGTCCACGTGGATTACTTACTCCATTCCCCACAATTTATTCACATCTTTTAATATCACCTAATTCTTTATATGAATAGTAGTATCAACTTCTTGTTTTCTTGTAAATGAAGTGTTAAGCGTTATTTTTAAAAGATGTATAAATACTGCATGTACCAATACAGACAGCGATGTTCTTGTCTGCTTTCTCATATTTCCTGACATAATGAAATATGCAATAACTCAGACTTCTTCTTTTGGCTGTTTTGATATTTTATGGTCGTATTTTTATCTCCTTGTTCTTGTTTGCTTCCTCCTCCTCTTTCATCCCATGAAGAAACAATAATTTACTTGGTCATCCCTGGACAAATATGATTTCATGCAGGAAAGGAATGTTTAGCAAAGGCAATGCTCACACCAACTTGCTCTTGTAGAGAAAATAAGCCACTGTAATTATAAATACACAGAAAATGCCTAATTAAAACATAAGGCCCAAGTCAGCACCTTCTATACCAATTTTAGGTTTCCTGTAAATTCAGCAAGGCTGTCTTTTCTTAGTGGATCTAAGTGAGCAGTTACAACAAAACAAAATTGGTTTAATGGAAAGGAGATTTAATATTACCAAAAAAACCCACAGAAACCCAAGTCATGGGTCTGCTAAAGCAAAATAGACTCAGAAAATTTATTAAAAACTTATGGAGAACAAAAGTGTGATTTTAAACAGTACTACTACTGCACTTGAAAAACGGAAAGTGAAGATAGTAATATGTAATCTCTGAAGATTAGTCATGTTTAGTTTAGGTATCATTTGAACTTTTGAGAGTTCAATCTGAGTTTTACTGGAAGTTTTCTTTCTAATTCCAGGAATCTTTGTTTGCTTGAGTATTTTATGTGCCAAAACTAACTT
The DNA here is from genome assembly GCF_047370975.1 of Nipponia nippon. Classification (NCBI taxonomy): domain Eukaryota; kingdom Metazoa; phylum Chordata; class Aves; order Pelecaniformes; family Threskiornithidae; genus Nipponia; species Nipponia nippon. Next base: position 46,436,549 of record NW_028262369.1, on the reverse strand, counting down.
CTGTTTGTACATAACCTATCTCCACATTCAGTACAGAAATGAATACTGTAGAGTAAAATAACCCCTGAGATTAAGTCAGATTTTTGTCATGCTGCAGTAGCATGTCATAGAAATGGACATAACAAGAACCATTTGAAAGTACTGTACATTAACTATCCTTATTTATAATCATTAATAATCTATTTTATATCGCTTTCTATTTTCATTTGTCAGTGTTGCCAAATATGTCCGATTTCTTCATTTTTATTTTTACTTTTAGAGGAAATTATTGTTTACAGGTACAACCTCTTGAGCTCTCAAATAATGCACCAGAGGCTGAAGCCAAAAGTTAGAGATGCTTAGGTGTCTTCAGGATTAGGTAGCAACTAACAGCATTGTTTTCTTTGGACTTTAACTTTGAGCTTTAACTTGTATAATTACTTTGTTGTGTTTTAAGTAGCTAGCTACAGGACTAGCTAATGAATATGTTGAAATCAATGAGGATTAATTTTATCGGGTTCAGTGAGATTCTGTGGTACAGGCTCAGTGCTTATATACTACAGAAGTTACATCTGAAATAACTCAGAAATATAGTAATTTTGCATATTAAGTAAGTGTTCCCAGTAGTTTCTCACACTCAAAACTCTTTAAAGTTTCCACATACCCTACCACAGAATGGTGACGATAGAACAAATTACAAATTAAATTATGATTATTTGATTGTTCTGTACCGCCAATTGCTGTTTGTATTATTTTAAAATTTTCTGATGCTACTGTCACAGATTTTTTTTTCTTTATGAGCAAAATTGGAATGAACCATCAGTCAGCGAAATTGTTGATATACCATCAACCGTAGCAAATATCTATGGGTAAAATTCAAATACAGCAAAATACTGAAGAAGACAACCATGTTAACTTTCCAGGAAATATATGGGCAGGCATTTGAGACATATTTTACCACTATAGTGGCTGTAACTATCTGCTTAAGGAAATGAAGATTTGGAAGAGTTCACCCAAGATGTTTAAAGAAACTTCCTCAATCTTTACACCAAATAAAATGTGGCTATAGAACAGTCCATACTTCAGTCTCATTCTGGGAGGCATACAATACCTCTTAGAAGTCTGACAAATGCATAGAAGTTTTGCCTGAAATAGGCAAAACGTGCTCACTACTTGCCAAAGATGTTAATATTAAGCTGGTGCTAGTCTTAAGTCCTCGAAATGAAAGTGACATTAGGACTAATGCTGTATCTGGAGAATGCCCTGCTTTGTACAGAGGCAAACAGTTTTTCATACTGGAAGTTGTTTCTGTGGGGTGTTCTGTCTTCTTTAGGGCATTGATGTGGATCCAGCTGCAGTTTTGTCCTATATTTTAAAATTAGACATTATTGGAAAAGCAATTCTCAGTGCTTGTAGAATTAGCATACACAGAATCATTAAACACTCAATTTACACTTCACAAAACAGTGTTGAATACTGATATAACTGGAGTGACATTAAAGTGGCATTTTTTTCATTCACTGTATCAGATACATATGGAAACATTGTATGTTGACTTCTGAATGATAATACATGTCCTCTGAATTTTAGTTATCTTTTTCCTATGAGACACTACTGAGCTGTGTACTCTAGTCCTACAAAGGTGAAGGTGTTGCTAACCACCTTACCTATGACCTAAAAACCTAATGCTTTCTGACAGAACCTCTCATTCTTTTGTAAATTATGAAGAAGAGGCAAAGAAAAAGAACATGGGATGAGTGGAAACTACAGCAAGTAAATGAGTGAAGAGAAAATACTCTGACCAATAACAAAATGTCTATCCTGTCCAAACATCCCGAAGCTGAGGCTTTAAGTTGCTGAAAACTAAATGCTTCAATTTTTTTCCAAGTCCTGCAATGCTTTCTCAGGTTTTTTATAAAACCTTTTTTTTTCTAAACATTTATTTTCTGAAAAGCAATTTTCCACAAACAGCATTAAAATAGGAAAAAAAAAATTACTAGTATAAGTAGATGTGCAGTTTCCAAAATGTTAAAGTGACAGAATCTGGTACAATATATCATGTATAATATATGAAATTTAAGAATTACAGTGAGAAGTTCCAATTTGCACCTTTCATTCCATATAGAAGGCTTTAAAGCTGCAGGAATAACTTAATTCCAGGACATAGAAATGAGTAATTGCATACAAGACAGTGAAAGGAATGAGGGAGAAATGCTGATTGGAAAGAAGATGAAGGTGGTTATGCTGTATTTAAAGTAAGTCAGTAGAGAAATATACTTGCTATTCTTAGTTGGTAATAAATCATCCTACGAACGCAGTAGATCATGCTGAAATGTATTCACTGACTGGACAAAAAAAAAGATAATGCTGGACATTGTGGTTTCTTAATATTCAAGGACAAATTTAATGTTATAACAAGTATCCTAGATATTTTTGCAACTCTAATGCCACTTCATCAGACAGACCAATGTAAATCTTTATTTTTCCAGAATATTTTCTTTTCAGAGACGGGCATATGTTTTCATACAACACTCTCCCCTTTTTTTCAGAATCACAGTAGTGCAGGGAAAGACTCAGATTACTTCAACAGGCTTTGAATCAAACTCTTTGGCTCTGTGGGACTTTGAATACAAGCTGAGGTAGGGGTGAAGAACTCTTTCTTTCACTACACAGCAATCCCACCGTGTCAGAAATGAATTCTGAATTTCTCTTCAGCTGGAAAGGTCACCTTTTTCTGTATTCCTAGTGTATCTTTATCCTAAATGATGGTGTTTGATGATATCATTATTGCTTACCCGTAGTGTCTAATATAAGCATTTTCCTTCCTCAAAGATCAGTACAGTATATGCAGCTAATGGTTGCAAAAGCTCAACTTATAAAAATAAACTTCCACTAGTAAGCCATGTGACTTCCAGAAACTGCAGAACATCTTGTTAAGCAGAATAGGATATTATGAAATGACCAACTGTATATAAATATTTGTTGAAACTGAGTGAGGACCTTTCTACTCCTGCTGCTGCATTTTGTGAAATGAGAAGTGAAGCTGCAATAAAACAGCTCTGGTCATTGAGACTGCACAAGTGGAGTCCCACTGTGGGCAGCATTCAGCTCAGTGTATTTCCATAAAAAGGTCTGTGCACACCTCAGTCTGTAAGTCTAAACTAAAAAGAACTATCTGTATTTTTGTATGCTTTCAGTCTGCCCCAGAGCTTTGATGGTAAACAAAGTAAACCTTGACATTCCAACGTCAGTGCATCAATACTGTTGCAGCTAAGAGCCTGCTGGAGTCTGAGGTTTTGGACTGCTCACACAAGGAGCCAGTAACTATTCAGGAAACAGAATCATGCAGTCAGTACTTCAACCACCAGATACGCTTCACCTGCAAGACGTTACAGAATTAGGTAATATTACATACCTATCCTTGCTCAGGAAGAATAAGTGATCTATTCCTCAGAATACTCAGAAATTATATGTGTTGTGCTGGAAAATTCAAATGCAAACTTCTAATTTAATACACCTGATACATTATGCTTTGGAACATCATGCTTAATGTTTCTTGCAATAGTTTTGAAACACTCTTAAGGGTGTAACATTTGTTATGCAAACCACCCACACTCCGTCAATCAAATTGAATTAACAATTGAAAGATTCATTATCTGAATATTTGTTAAATGTGCGTAAGCAGCAACTAACCCAGCGTGTAGAATCAGGATAGGAATTGGAGACAGAAGTATTGATTATGACCAGGTATACATATATTTCATTTCCTAGTGACACAATGCAGTCCACAGTTATCCTTTTAGCATAAACAATAAAAAGTAATAAAAATCCTTATAAATATGAAGAAAACCTAAAAAATGCAAACTAGCTGTAGGACTGTGTTTGGATAGCTGTCTGAACCTAAGGTTGGTTTGAGGTAACTCATGGAAAATACATTTCCAAAGCCTGGTATTGTACCACTACTGCTATAGAAGTTGTTTAATTATGTACTTGACAGATTTTAAACATGCTAAACTTGGATTTTAATCACCAGATTTGTTAAAAAAAAACCTTGAATCATAGAAGGTTGGCTAAGAGAAGCCAATAGTAATAAAGAAATGGAAACTCAATCTTTTAAAACTGAGATCAGGTTATATCTACTATGGAAGCACCACTTTTTTTTTTTTTTTTTTTTTACTTGCTCCTTTCTGAAGGAAGTAATCATTATTGGTTAGATTGCTACTGGAGATTTGGAAGATCCAGCTTCATATTCATCCTCTATGACTGCAAATTCAAACCCGCACCCTGTTTCTTTCCTTTTTATGACAGTGATGGAGATAGATGGTAAGAAGAGGTGAAAAGATTCTCAAGTTGGATGGATAAAGTTTCTAAAAGGACTCACAGAAAAAATGGCCGACATCCATATTGTATTAGGCAAAATGCTCCTCTAATTCAGTGTCCTGCTTCTGCTGAGAGCAGTAACAGATTTTTAATGAAAGAATAAACAAAAACAGTATGGAAAGATCCTTCCCTGAAACACTGTGCCTGCATTAAGAGAACTTGTAATAATAATTCAGTATGCATACCTTAATTGTGGTCCAAGAGCAGACTTTCTCTGATGGAGGGTGAATCAGCTCTGTGTCCGTCCTAGCCTAGGTACACTTCAGTCTCCCTACAGACATTTACTTGTTGTAAACAAGCCTGCAGTTCCTGACCTTGAAGTATCCTTTCTAATGTTTACATGTATTCTGTACCAAACCTGCCTACGGTAAGAGTGTTTCCACACCTCACTGAAACGTATAGTATCTTTCAATGCCTGGAAAATCCCAGACGCCAATATTCCTTTATGGCAGCTTACTGGTTTATGCAGCACCTTGTGTGCATCTGTAGTGGTAAAACACCTTAGCTTCAGTCTATTTGGATAGTTTGTCCACAACATATCTAGTTAACTAAATTTTTTATTCCCATATAAGCTAGGCCATGGAATTAAGTAAATGTTTAGGAAAAGAGTTGATTCAATACAATTTTACTAACACTCGAGACAGGATCAATCTCAGATGATTTATAACCTTACAACTGTTACAGCATTATGATATAGTCTATAAGCTACTGATAAAATGATTTTGTTCATTTTCAACATAACTGAAGTCATAGCATATTTTAATGACAAATGAATTTAATTTTATTGTTATGTACTCATTTTTATTTATCTTAGACTCGAAACCTGACAACTTCTCTTTTCCTAGTTCCTTCCTTTTAGGACAGGCTTTTTATGGAACAGGATTTTTGGAATTTTCCTCCTAGTTTTCCCTTCGGTTCTGGTAGTCAAAATTGTCTCCTTATTAGATTCTGCCTTTTCATTTTATTCTCAAGGGTATTCACCATGGATCTTCCTTACACTTCCATCCATTTTCACATCTCCTCGACAGCCTCTCATTTGTTTGCATGTTGAGTGCAACTCTTTTTTGCTGCTGTCGTTGCTGCTATTAAAACAACCGCTTCAGGACAAGCCAAATTACCTTCTTCTAGTTGCAACATGTTCTTGTTAATAACACCATAAACAAAAATTAATTTATCAGAAATTTACAGATGAGTAATATTCAGGAAACATGGTCTTTCTTGCACTGCTTACCCTGCTGTGAAACTCAGACCAATAGTAAATACAGGCTGGAGTGGTCTAAAACTTGCAAGTGATTCACAGCAGATACCATTTGTCTTACCTACCTTAACCATAGGCATGAAGGATGCAGCCCTTTGGAAAGCTCACAGGTGAAACTTTCCTTTCCAGCTTAAATTTCCGTGAAACATATTCTGTTGCAGAATTATACCTAAGCTCTGTCAGAAGTGAATTTTACTTGTAGACAATGAAGAAACTGATTTCTGCTTGCCTTATTTCTCTCTCACTCACAATCTTTTAATATGCTATTGCAGCCAATCCTCACTGTCTGCATTAAGCTCATCTTTTTCCCAGAAATTTTCATTCACATTTGTTTTCATCACCACTTATCTAGAAGGACTGCACAGTATAATGATAACGATGACAATCTTTATCATTAGAGGACATGCAGAACTAAGACTGGTATCAGAAAGCTGACTTTTCTTGAGCCAGAACGTAGGCTCTGAGGCCCCCCTGAAGCATGGTCTCCTCACAAATTCTACCCTTCTCATTCCAGGTCCTGCAAGTCTAGCTTGTAGAGTGATTATTCCATATAGCAATATTTTTGTATGTCATGTATAACTGAAGCAAGAAAAACTAGTCATGGAGTATCATATACTAGAAACAGTTTTTCATATGTTTATTGAGCTTATGGATTCTTTTATTAGGCATCCAAATGGGAGAAAAGCACTTCTTCAGAAAAACAACAGAATAAGCATTTGGAAGACTAAAGGGTGATAAATAGAAGACCCAGACATGTAGGCTAGAAACTGATGAGAAATATCTGTTTCTCATGGCAGCTGCTTGCTGTGCTTTATATAATCTTTCTGAGAACAAAGGAGAGGTTTGCAGATACGGAGAGGAGACAGATGGAACATGATGGACTTACTCAAACATTTTGAGAAGCCCAAATGAAGACCACTGTGAAATGTTATAGTTATGTAGGAACACAGAGACAGAGATCTGTTGTGCTCCTTCTATTGCACAGTGTTTACACTTACAATGAGGAGTTCATTCTGCAGATGAATATTTATATATCAGTGAATGCAAAAGCTTTATGATAACTTAAATGAGGATGTAATATACTCCATTTTGGATTTTATTATTGCACTATTATTTACCTTTTAAGTAGATGTGTGTATTTTTATGAACTGAAGATGGTATTTTAAATAATTGTTCAAAATTCTGAACAAGGAACATAAGCACATTCTCTAGTATTTTAAATAATAATTGAAAGTATCAGTGAAAATAACAGCACTGTATATTATTTAAATTATAAAGTTGTGCTGTTTTAAAATGTAGTAACCCCCTTACATATAAAATGAAGCAAGCAGACAGGTTTGTTCTCCAAGTCACAAGTTAAATGGACATGTCTGTTTTCTGTATCTCTGAAAGTTGGATAAACACACCTGTATGGGTGAGGAGTTTAGGTAATGGGAAACTTTCTATTGTTCTCCCTTCTGGAAAACTTAAATTTAGAAAGAGTGTTTAAGGTAAATGACTGTAGTCAGATCACATCGGGACAGTGGTGTATGCTTCTTGCATTTCAAGCTGCGCTGTGAAATCACTGACTCATCGATGGTCTTTTCTCTGTTATCATTATGAGTGTTTCCCTTCAATATTTTTGTTGTTATGTGCACAAATATGGCATCATTTAAACTTCTGTCATATGCATAGGTGTTGTCAGTGTTGTTACCTTTGCCAGTGAGGTCACCTGTACAGAAAAGAATAAAGGCCACTAGTTACTGTCAAAGCTGTAGCCTCCTTGCCAACATCAGAAACAGTTTTGCTTCATTTCTTTGATTCCTCTCAGCTCTTACCAGCTCGTTCCAGTCTTGGGGTACTGTCATCATCTTCCTTATTTTTGTGGAGAACTCTTGAGATTGTGAAGGATAGTGACAAGGGATGGATTTATTATTAAATGGGCAGATGACTGCCGTCTAAGCAAGTGGAGAAAAATCTGAGCAATAATTACACAGATACCTCTGCAGGTTGCCAGTGGGGTTTGCTGGATCTGGGCAACAGAAGTAAATCCTGTGCATGTGCATTTCTATTAGTTTGTCCTCATTTAGCTGCTACTCTCCATAATATTCTTAAGACAGAGCAAGATTGTTCAAACAGGCAGCGAGCAAGATGGAAGCATACACATGTTGCTGCTTTACAAGGGCAGTGTCCATCAAGTCGGTTAAATGGATGGCTGTATGGGCAGTCTCAAGACAATTGCACTAATGTCCAGTCTCTGTCTATTTAGAACACTACCTGTAGGCTCACGATGAACAAAAAGTTCACTGAAAAGAGTAGTACAAGATCCAAAGGGGTATATGGAAACCGCAATGTGACTTAAGGTATATCCTTCCTTTTATTTTTTTTAAATATTCATATGGTATGCTTTGGCTCCTTTATTTCATAATAATTTCTTATTATAAAACCAAGAGCATAAGCGAAAATGTGTGCCACATAAATAATTTTTTCTTGTTTGTGTTCCTACTGGAAAGGTATTTTTACTTCAAAGTTGCCTCCTTGCTGACCTACTGTCTTAGCTAGAGAGAACTTGTTTGGCCAATGACCAGGGAAACAACTGGCCTGTGAACAAGATATAATTAAGCACCAGGCTCAATGCTTAGGTTTGCCGAAATACCAGAAGGGGGCAAATGTTTAAATAGAGGCTGTCTAGTGGGGTGACAATTATAGGAGGCAATTATTAGGAGATAAAAGCAATATATTATATCATATATTACAGAAGTAGGCTCCTTTATGGTTTGACTTTCTGCTTGGAAACAGCAATTCTTCGAGCTATGAGCCAGAGGACTTGGATACCTTGGACTGTCTATGTCTTGTTTGGGTTGATCAGCAAGCTCCACGATTTCATCATCATTCTCCTCCTGCTCCTCACTGTTGTTAACACTGGTGGAGTCCTGATGGTGTTTTCAGTGAAATGTTTTGGTTGAGTGAAAAAGTTTGACCTTTACAATAGCTAAAGAGCTTCCTGAATGTCATAGAAGTTTTTATTAATTCCGTCTGAGTTTTCTTCTTTGGGCCACCTGTTTTGACCATGTGTTTGCTTGAAGAAAAACTTTCAAGTCTGGTAATTTCTTTGGCTAGAATTCAAATGGATCTATGCATGTAACTCTTTCTAAAAATCAATGAAATCCAAAACTTTACAGGACTATTCTGAAGTGTGAGGTGTAACTGTTTAGCAATCACAAGTATGTTTATGATGGTTTATGATGAAATCCCAACAAGCTACATTCTGAAAATAGCATACTTGATTATACTCATCATTTAAAGGAAGAGCACAGGTTGTATCGGGATAACCAAAAACTAGCAGACTTGTGAGTGAAGAGGGGAGCTGATTCAAGTAGCCAGGAAAATAATATAGGATTAAGGATCATAATACTGGAAAGATGAAGGCAGGGGAGGAAGAAGAAAGAAGATCGCCATGACTACCAGGACTGACAGCACACTATATAGTTAGTCTCTGCTATGTTTTGTCTGGCATATTTTCCACTTGATTGCTTAGCCCATGGAGAATATTCAGTAAGATTTTATTCTTACTACATACTCACTACAGCCCTTAGAATTAGACTTCCACTCTGAATATTCAAGATGAAGTATATCACATTTGACTTAAAGTTGGCTGAATCTTTATTTTCTGCATTAATTTTTTTTTTTTTTTTTTTTTTTTTTTAGTTTTAGGATATTAACAAAGTGAACAAAAAGAGATCAAGTGAAGGAGTACAGCTGAAACATGACCCACTATAATTCTTTTTGCTATATTTATCCAGTTCTGGTAAAAGCACATACATGCCCACATGTAGCTGTGCCCTCTCATCAGTAATCTTGTTTTGAACTTCTTTGCATAAAATATGTCCATTTACTTTTTTTTTTCACTGCTCATCACTAATGATAACAAGCTTGCAAAATATAGAACTGTAATTTGTTGATATCAACACACTGCAAACTGAAAAGCAAATTAAGTACAAGTGATCATTCTCAATAGTTAACTAAGGTTCATCATAAATGTAAGCCAGTAATAATAGATGTCCTGAAAATATGAAAAGGTAACTCAAAAATTTATTGGAATGCCATGAAGAGTTTTGTTCTTACACTGTAGAGTTAAGCAAAGTAGTAGAATGCATGTGATTGTAGGAGACCATAACATATTGGATACCTTTAAATAGCCTCATCTCTTATATGATCTCCTACTCCTTTTGTAATATATTAGTAAACATATTGCTTTGCTGTGGAATGTAATTACGTACGGTATTCTGTGCCCAAAGGAACTGACAATTTTATTTCATGCCTGTTGTTTTCAGTCTGCAAAGTCAACCCACAGTTTGTACTTAAGTGTTTACTAAATGAATACCAATTATTTTTTCTTCCTTATTGCTAGGACTCAGGCACTTCCACTCTAATGCACAGTATATTTAATTTTTCATATATATTGCAGAAATGTACAGCTTCCACAAACATAAAAAATATAGCTGTGTTTTTGCAAAGAATGGGAGTTTATATTCAACTTTAAGCTTACGTTAGAGTTCCTTTATAAGTATACAGTTAGATATTTTACTGAGGTCGAGAGATTACAAAACTCAATATAATTTACAATTTTTTACTTTTTTTAGGAGAAGGTTTTGATTGCCAATGGAAGTACAGAACTCATTGATCAGAGTGCTGTTTATTTGGATTATACCCTAAAGAGTCTTTATTTACAGACTTCTAGTTTGTGGGGGAGAGGGAGAATGGAAAGCGATACCTGCTAACAGTGCTAGAAATACAAATTTATTGGAGCTGAGATACCATTTAGAGATTAATCTTTAACTCTCTCTGACATCAAGTTAACGTTTAATTGTTGTGACTAAGTCAAATGATTGGCAGACCTCTATGTTTTGGTAAAGACTTTTGTTGAAGTCCACAAGCAGTTATCAGAGATTAAGTTTACAAGGAACATTTTTGTAACGAATCATACTTTTAATTCTTTACTTCCTGCATTTAAGCTCAGTAAGTTATTTTGGCGTGTGACAGCTCCGGCATGGGGGATGGGGCCCCTAGTGCTAATGGAAAGAATATCACACACAGGTGAGTTAGAAGAATCCATGGACATTTGACTTTTACATGTATTTGTTTATCACCCAAATGTGATACTACGTTTGGATGATGGTCTGCCCCTCTAGTCTTCACCTGTTTGAAAAACATCTGTCTAAACATTCTAGTAATTTCTAATGGAATACCAAGTATACATAAGAGAAAAATGAGAAATTTTTTTCTTTTAAAAATAATTGTAAATGCACTAAAATCCATCTTTGTTTTAGATCATCTCATATCACATCCCTAGCTCTACCAAAGCCTCTGAGATGTCCTTTCAATATTCCATAAAGTTATGCCTAATACAAACAGAGTATGAGTGAATAATTCTTGGTGGCTGGTGCCAGCTTCTGCTAGTATGTCTAGTATGGCCAAAGTTGTACCAAAATCTTTTTTAACTCTTCACTTTCTGATTTGAGAAATATGAACTTTGCTTAACTTCACACCCTTAAAATACAGTTGGAATATGAAACAGACAATAAAAGTGAAAAAATCACTAAAGAGTTATGCTGATCACAAATCAGCATAATGAGTTACTGCTCATCAGAGAACCAGAATAACTGATGGCATCTAATAATACAGTTAAATGTGTTAGCATAAACCACCATAAACACCAAATTTTAGTAAAATAGTTTGTCTGCCTAATGAATCAGTCAATGAAAGATACATTTTTTTTTTTTAAGTCTGCATGCTAATGACAACTTCATTTTTGAGCCAGGAATTGTGAGTGATGATGGTTTGCTGCCAGGCATTGAATTTTAAATGGTGAAGTAGCATCCTCAACATAATTAGTCATCCGTTGTTACACTTGGCATTCTATTTGCTACTGTCTAAAATGATATAATATTCTCAAAGACAGCATGCGAGTATCAGGTTTTTCTTTTTACTGCAAAGATAAAATGAAGCATGTGAAATGTAATGCCTTCCTGTAATGAAAGAGATGAAAGACAGAGGTTTTTAACACTTATTTTATATATCAAATTTCCCCTTTAAGGGGAACTTTACCTGCTTTTATTGAAGTCCTCCCAAAACCAAAGCAAAACCTAAGATTTCTTTTACCAATATGATGATACAGCATTTCACAGCCTGCAGACTCTGGTTGCATTCCAGATCGGCTTTGATTCTAGCATCTTATTTTACCAAGGTTATTCTTGTCACCCCTGTTCTGAAGGTAACATGCGTATTTTGCATATGTATCATTTACATGTTCACACAAGATATCTACTGACAAGCCTGTGATTCAGCAGCAGATGTATGTGTGCATGTGTGTTTATAAACCAATGGAAAGTTTACTAGAGAACCCACATCCTAATAATTTGCATGCCTTTGCATGCCTGTTGAGTTTACCTCCATTGCTCCCTGTGTCTCAATCCCCCAAACCTTTTCTCTGACTGCATTTTTTCTGTGCATCTTTTCCAAGTGCTGATACTTTTGAAGACATACATATCTCAAATGCATATTGCACATATTAAAATATGGAAATTGATTTTTGGTAACGGAATATGGTATTCTATTTCTCTTTGACATTCCTTATTTGTCCTTGCTTTTTGGATAATCACTTCTAGATTTCCACCAAATCCCCCTTTATTATGTCATGGGGTTCACATGGCAATTACAAAATTAGATGTTGTGGCCCCAATTCTGTCCTTATGTACATCAACGTGACACAGAAAATTAAAGCAGACTTTGATAATTTAATTTTTAATTTTACTAAGACTTTAAATATTCCTTAGTGGTATTCTGTGTTGTGCTATGTTCCTGCAAAAGAACAAGGACAGGATTGCATTTAGATTAACTTTGAGGAATTTTATGTTTTGCTTTATAAGTGTTGGCAAGCCATAATTAGTTAATATTAGCAGTAGCTTGATTTTGGTTATCTCCCACAAAATTCAAAATATTTGCTAAAGAAAGGATGCTATGGAGATGCAGTCCTTTAGAATTGTATTTCTAACAGTTCAGATGTTATATGACTCAAAATCATTTACTTATTTTCCTCCTTTCATAATGGTAATTGGTCTTTGCTGCTAGAACAACCTTTGCTTGTCATGGTATCTGGTAATATTATTACTGTATTACAAGATGTCATGATAATAAAAGCCAAAAAATTGTTCTCCCAATGGCATATTCAGAGTGCACAATGTTTTGCAAAATATTGTGTATCCCTCCCAAATATTCTCAATGCATCATTAAAGAAAAGTTGTCCAGATTATTGTAAATATTAGCAGCATCTGAGCGACAGATATCAGCAGGTATCTGAGAGACATTTTTACATCATGTGAAACTTACTGGGGAAAATATTGGGAATGAACCTGAAAGACATTTTATCACTTTCTTGGGCAGGTGTTTGTCTTTGAACCTATTTTTACACTTTACTTAAATATGCATAATCTGATTACTGAATTTTCAGTACCTTCACATAGCAGAAAAAAATGATTAGAAGAGGATGATCACAAATGATTCACAGGATAGAGGCTGGAAATTTCAGAATGGAAAGTAATTTAATGTCTGTCTCTCACCAAGAGTAAAAGTCTTGCAAGCCATGCTGAAAATTCTTCCTAGTGTCAATTTAAAAATATTGATTTAAACAACACACTACTAGATTGTGAAATTGCCATTGCATTAATTGTCAAAGGATGATTTACCTGACCTATAATGTAATTACATACCATATGAAATATTAAAATATGGTGTAGTACAACAATAGAGAACAAAAAAATGTGGATAAGTTTATTTTGTCTTTCAAATTTATTAAAATTTTACTTTGCCTACCTTTATCTAAATTCAGTTTGGAACTACTGATTTTCAGGTTAATAAATGATCTGCAACCTGTGCTAGAAAATCAGCAAAGCTTTGATTGTAACTTGAAAAGATCACAAGTACCTGAAGCCCTGACTCATCTTCCAGGCTGCAATAAAACAATAGAAATCTCTCAATCATATTGTTGACTTCCTTAATTTAATATTTCTCTACATATTAAAAAAAAGGAGGATTTGCTTATAAATAATCTGTTGTTGACACTCCATTTTACAGAGGCTTTGTGAAGGGCAGCTTCTGAGCATTTAGTCTTTCTGATTATTTTTTATTCTCAAAAGAAGACAAGATGACTACAAATGTATCTCTCACACTCAGAAGATAATTTAGATTGAACTCTCTTAGGGACATGGTTTAGTGGTGGACTTGGCAGTACTAGGTTAACGGTTGAACTTGATGATCTTAAAGATCTTTTCCAACCTAAATGATTCTATGATTCTATGCTCTCTAACTTTGTTCCACAGACCACAGTAAATAGGCTATTCAAATTATTATTAATTTCACTGGTCTCTGTGTCTAGTTTTAAATGTTCCATTACATCAGTTGCACAAAGAATTCCCTGCATGTAGCGTGGGAAAGATGCTGACCTAATTATTTTAGAAATAACTATGTAGAAACATCTAAAAAGATTAACAAAGGAAATATTATGTCACTACCAAATTAATAACTAAAATAGCTTGAAAATCACTGTATAATTATCTAGGTTTCCATAGAAACTATGTTTGATGGGTAGCCAAAAAGACTTCTGATTGGGCTTCCATACTTTTGCTCTCCCTATAATAAACAGGATTTCTGTTCTGCCTTTCACAAACAACTAATCAGTCTTTCCATAGCATAAGTCCTTATCCTATACTCTTTAAGCAGCACTCTAACAGCACTAATCACCCATATGCTCTTTTAAGATCTGAACTCTTGAACTTAAACATGTGAAAATATTTTTAAAAATGTATTATGACAAATACCACACTATCAACCAAAGGAAACAAAAAGAAAACATAATAAATTCATATATGGTAATATTTTTGTGTTGTCACAATACAATAGTTGCATAAAAATAAGCAAAGGCATTAATCCAAGAAACAAGTTGGGGTTTTTATTACATTTTGTCATTGTAATTTTTCATTACATGTTCTCATCAAGCCTTCTCAAAGGCTTTGGCCCTTAAGTACTAATAATACAGGTGTAAGCAAATGATCCCCAGTGCTAGCAAAGGTGAAAAAGGTGTGGCCCATCCCATAAGTCCGTATTCCATTAGAAACAGTAGGAGTTTTATCTGAATTTGTGTTTCATTTAAATAATCTAGATTGACAACTATTTGTGGCAACACTGTTTTCACATGCTTCTTATACAGCAGATTTTAGCAAAGCCACCTTAGAAATTTCTATACCTAAGAAAAGAAACTCTGTATGCAATACTTTTTTCTCCTACCAAAGTTGATGAAAATGTTGTCCTTGTGTTCATGCACCGTTTTCCCCAGAAGGCAATAGTTCAGATAAACTTCAATTGAATTTATAGATTATTTGTTCGCAAATAGCAAATGGATATTTTAAGAAATGTTTTGTTATTGACCCTCCTGAGGCTTCACAACCTTTTTATTGTTCCATCACTTAAGGGAGTACTAAGGTAGTGTCTGAAGTAGACCTCAGTTCTAATTGTATACACTCACAGGAAAACTACCCACGCATGCTGCCCTGCTTCCAGCAATCGAGAAGCAGGACAAGGGTAGGGTGGAAGTTGGTACAATGGATTTGGAAGGTACTACATGTGCTACCTGGCCTACTTCTAGATCTATTTGTTTTATGTTTGGAGACCACTGCATAGGAATATTTCAAAACAGAAAATAGAGATCCTTTGTTTGAAACAAACAAATTCCTGACAGATCTGCTTTATTTCAGAGAAAGAAAAGCACAACTGTTATTATTTTAATACTTTGTGGGATTCTTGTAATAGTTGAATAATTTATTCTGTATTATTTACAGTTACGTAGAACTTTCAGTTCATGTTCTATCATATTCTGGGTTTTAAATTCGGCAACTCCTGTTTAGTCTGTTAGACCCTGAGACTTCATGTGCTTTACCACTTTAGAATCATTGGATTTGATCAAACTAAATGACACAATTACAGTTTAATTTAGTGCTATTTTTGAATGCAGAAAACCTCTCTAAATCATAAACTGAGCTTGGGCCTGAGCACTGAGTGCGCTGTACAACAAAACATAACATCACAGAAAGAACTGTAGACCCAAAAAATCACATTGTATTCTACATTACATAATCCACCAACACTCTTCAAGTTCATCCTACTTAATGCTAGGCATCTTTCTTGGAGAACTGCCATTGTAGGCTCCTGATACAATCAACACAGAAGGGCAGAGAAGCACAGACCTCCATGTGGTGATTTAGTTCCCTTCAGATCTGCATTGCCCTCTGAGTTGTCTGTCTCTACTTATTGATAATAAAGGGAACTGGAGCGCTGAGATGCCTTATTTTCTCTCACATTACGTAGCATTAATCCTTTCTTGTTTGGTTGGGTTTTTTCTGTAACATAGTGTTCCAAATCTGAAGGTCTTGATTTGTCTTGTTTGGACTAGATTGTTGTCTGGATTTGTTTTAATCCTTACAAGGAACTTATTTGTGCTGTTTTCGTGCAGATGAGAATTTTGAGTGTGTAATTGACATTGAGGCTACAGTATTGGCATAATACGTTTATTCTGTGAGGCAGTGTGTGGAAACATCCTAATTTTCTGTTGTTGAAAGCACTGAAGGGTAAAAAATGTTAAGATTGACCTCAGTGAGCTTTCAATGAAGACATAAGCACAGTTTGTGCAGGCTTCTTAGTATTCTGTATGAAAAAAATAAATGCCCAGCTCAGTTTGTAGCCACCTTTTTCACAAGCTAATCATTCTACACTGGTGATCTATGACTAATACTGATCTAAAAAGCAAAATAAGTCCTAATAGATGATTCACTGTGTCACAGAAAGATGCCTGAAATAGTCATTTGCTGTTATTTGTCTTCTTGTACAGTTTACAGAAATAATTAGTATTCCATTTGACAAACAAGTGCAAACATCCATTAGCTAAATGACACAACATGTACTTTGACTAGGTCTGTAACTTTCACTAAACTCTATCAATAGTAACTGCTGAACAGTGTCATACAGGAGTACACACCTTTTAGTATAAGTATGATTGCTCTGCTTAGGAGGCCACTGAGGTATTTAAAGGAAAAAATTATTGGATAGCCTAATCTGTCTTTGAAATCAGAAGAAAAGAGAAAAAAAATCCTTGTATATAATCTGTAAGCTACAGATACATGAAGTTGGTCTTATGAATTTATTGATGTGCAAATGAGTTCTACCCTCAAATCCATAAACAATTATCATCAAAAATCAGAGTGGAATAGAGCAAAAAATTTGTTATGTGATTACTGTTTGTTCTGTAATAATGTTGAAAATTGTCAACTGTATACAAAAATACAGAAGGAGGCTATTCCCACTATATTCTGAGTGCAAAGGACACCTTGAATGATGTATCTAAAATTTTGAGATTAGCCAATTACATGTAAACATTAGATTATTTATTTTTTTAATTTTTCATCTGAAAGCTTACACCTGAGTTATAAGACATAAGTTGGAATGAGCCTACATGTGTAACCACCACTTGTAAGATTCCATTGTGGAGATGTAACTGATGGGTTTGCTGATGATGCATGAGGCAGAATTTAATTAATTTTCTGTGGGTTTTCTGCTAGCTGTGGCAGAAGTTACCTTGAAAATACTCATTATGTGCAGACAGGAGCAGATGTGATGAGGAAGAGCTCCTTTTATGCATTTATAATTTTTTTAAAATGTTTTCTATAAATATGCTGTTTTCTTGCAGCTATTGTATGTAACATAGATCCCTCAAACTGATCTTTAAAGTAAATTTCTGTTGAGAAAGACGACCAGTCAAATGGTAGCAAATGCAATGCTGTTGTCTACATACTAGAAGAACAAGTAAAAATGTACTGGGCTTAGACATACCAAATTTTCTCCCTCCATTGTAAACCATCAGGAGACCAGGAGGTCCAGCCAGGTTCTTCCCCAGGGTCCTGGGTGTGCTGAGGCATTTCTAAGTGACTGGGACTGAACAGTTCCTCCACATTTAAGAGAGCATAATTTCAGTTCTGGCTAGACAGATAGATGGCAGAGGCACATTCCTGCTCACTGAACTTGCACCCATACAAAGATCAGACATAAGTATCTTCTGATATAAATATCCTCTTATTCTGTAAACACTCGAGCTTTCAGAAAAGATCCTATAATATACATTCTGCAGCAAAGTTGTACTTCCAGAATTATCAGTGGAGACATGTCAGCTCCAATATGCTTGTACATATCCAGCTATTTTGTACTCTGTACAAAACTACAGGTTTCTGTTATTGCACAAGGAAGTAAAGAAAGCATCTCTTTCGTACCTCAGCAAAAACCTACTTTTAAATATGTTAAAAATATACCTAAAATTCTGAAAAAAAATATTAAGGAGCATATCTTTTAGATATGAAGTAATTGCTGGAAAGTAGTTATGTTTCAGCATTTACTTGTTTTAAACTTTCTCACAGAAATGACCATCAAAAGACTTACAAGAGGTTTCAGTCTCACTTGAAGCAGTAAGAAAGCACTTTTGCTGCACTTCCTCAGTGCACCAGTCTAACTGAACTGGTAAAAAATGGAAGCAGAAAGAGGAGTCTTTCTGGGCTTAATACCGTTTTGGACTTCTTATAAAATGGTGTCATCCCCATACTAAGCTATGTGTCCCCTCTTTCTATGTGTCTGATAAAAAAGCATGGTTTTAAACAGAACCCTGTGTTGTAGAGTTATATTGACTTCAGAAGTGCTAAGCCAATGTTCCTATTGAAGCAGATGGTAAAAGCAAGCCTGCCAACCAGGAACTAAGAAGGGCTGTGGTGTTACAATTTAATCCATACGGTGCCTGAAAGTCTTTATCTCATTAACCTTAAAGGTTGGCAGGGAGGCATGGTGAGGGCAGTTATCAGCGGCTCCAAAAGCACAGCATGAGCATGTCCCCCATGGTATTGAATATAGTCTGAGGGGAAAAGTGCTCTGAAACTGTAAGCACTGTATTCAAGCAACTAATCGAGGCTCATTAATTTTGCATTACTGAAGCTATAGTACTTCATGGACCAAAGCAGTATCTCTAAATGTACCCAAAACATTGTTATGAAAACAGACCCGTGCTAGCTCAAAATTTTTTTGTGTTGTGCTCCATTACATGTATGGATAACTCTAGCACTGGCTCCTATGTGTGTTTGGGGGGAATACACTTGGTTACTGCTTGCTGTTGCAAAAAATGTGAAAGATCAGCCTCGTGAAAGTCATCCTTAAGTGGACAGATTCCAGAAATAAACTTTGTTCAGCATGAAAAAACTCATGTAAGTTCTAAATGATGTCTCTTAAAATAAAACGCTGTCTCAAATTCATCATAGATGTAACATAATCAAAGACATTAAGCTAATTCATTTTGACTGTCTATAGAGAATTTTTTAGATATTTTTAAAATATACTCTGTAATATAAAATCATACATAGATGGGTAAAAAAGTGTAAAAATGCCATTATGTGTGTTCATGTAAGCAATAGTAACAACTGCCTAAACAGAACTCCAGTCTTGGGCAAGCTGCAGATGCCTGAACAACTATTCTTAGTCATTCTAAATGTGCTTCATTTCCTTAGTTATTGCATTACTGGGTGTTTTCATCCTATTTAGCTTATTTTGCACTCTAGCAGGGTCAACACTAGGTCAGTATATAATGATCTATAATGAGCTGGTATCTGCAGCTGTTAAGACCAGACATAATTACTCTAAGTGAGATAGCCATTTTCTGCATGTTTTACTATCAGTTATCAAAATGCCTGGTGGTGAGCATGGTGTTCTGTTTAGCTGCAGCTTCTATACCTTATTCAACCAGGGATCATCACAGTGAGTTCTTAGGAAACATGCTTGTTACTAGCTTACTTCAGTGAGAACTGAATACGTATTTTGTTCAGCAGTTCAGTAAAATATTGAAGTAGGTTAGTAAAAAAGGTGAAGGCATATTTACTCAAGAGCGCTTTGTATTGTAAAAAAATTAAAAAGCAAAATTGGAGCCAATTAAAAATGTCAGTGCTACAGTGACAAAATTTTATGCATTCTGGTTCAAATATTGTAGTCATTATTCATATAAAATTTCCTCTTAAAGGGCCATAATATTCAACAGGAAATTGAATCTCACAAAAATTCGTTACTATTTAGAACTGGCAGCATTTGTCATTATGCAGTTGTGTGGCCATAAGACAAAGGGTAAAATTGGACCATTTGTTTCACCACTGGCTCAAACAAACCCTTCTTCTTGAATAAAGGACAGAAAGGGACAAGACTGGAAAAGGCCATGTGGTATTTTGCACTGTTATTACCAAAAGGGTTAGGCAGCACATAACAGTGGCTATTAGAAAAACAAGCTAGAGAAATAAAGTAAGAGAAAATCAAATCACTGTCTCCAAAATGACAGACCAAACTTTATCAGTGTGCTGACCCAAAGGCACCCTGTCTGGCAAAATAAATACAGGTGATGTAGCCTTTCCACACAGAATCATCTTCTCCATTTACTGCCCTTTGTACACTGTCTTGTAACACACGCATTCTTCCTCTACGATTTTTTTTGTCATATATGATATTC
The DNA here is from genome assembly GCF_047370975.1 of Nipponia nippon. NCBI lineage: Eukaryota > Metazoa > Chordata > Aves > Pelecaniformes > Threskiornithidae > Nipponia > Nipponia nippon. Next base: position 46,416,324 of record NW_028262369.1, on the reverse strand, counting down.
ACTTCTCAGGCACCACTGCTGAGAAAATTCTGTATGTTAAGTAAGCTACCAAGCTACATTCTAACAACTATCCATTTATGTAAACATAAGTATGACCATACTGGGTGAGACCAAAGACTCATGTAGTCTACTTTATCTGTCTCTAGCCCTGGTCAACAGCAGATCCCTAAGGCATACAATAAGAATGGTGCAATCAAGTGGTGTTTCCTGTGGATCTTTTTCTAGATGCCAATAATCTGCAGCTCATTAATTTCATTAACCAAGTATGTTTATATTTAATGCCCTCAACACCCCTTTTTCTCCATGCCTCCCAAACTCCTGTAAATTTAAGTTTACAAGGTCTTGCAGCAAAAGGTTCTTCAGAGTAACACACTTTGGTTGTTTGAACCTACCATCCACTACTTTCTGTAATCTAGATTAATAAAATCTACACTTTCGGTAATCTAGATTATTAACAGCTGTCCCCTGTACTCCTTATGGAAACTTGACTTGGTCATCAGAATGATAAGGCTGAGATCTTCCCTGTTTTCCTCTTGTCTGTCCCACCAGTCAGAGGAAGGTGACCTTAGTATGAGTACTTCTGTTGGTACTCTTCAAATTTGAGTGACTTTTCTGCCGGGATTGCATTCTTGGTACATATGTAAATTTTCCCCCACTCCTTTCTCCTGTGTTTTTGCATCATCAGTATTTCCTTCCTTAGAGTGAGAATGATTCCCTTTCCCATGTGTATCAGGACCCCAGTAGTACCAGGTGCTAGTCAACACTCACTGCAAGTATATTACTCTTTTTATTTCAATGCATGATTTTGACAATGCTTGTTTTATCACCATGTAGTAAAGAAAGAAAAGCCAATATATCTAATAAAAACAAAGGGGTTTTGGTCACTTACCAAGTGAAGATAAGACATAGTAAGGTAGATATTAAAATGAGGACTTGGTTAAACATTGCAGACTGTGTGCGTTGGATGGCTCTGTGAAGATCATTCTATATTAATGGAAAATAGGTGTTATTTTTGGTTTTGAATTAATAAGGCATGAGCTGATTCTATAGAGGAATTATATAGTGCCCTGATAAAATTCAGTCATTCAAATGCACTTAGATTTTGCTGATCACATAGAAGGGTGCAAAAGAGCCAGCTGTGATTCTGTGATTATTTAACTAGTTCTTTGTTCATTCTGGCACAATTCTGATACTATTGCAAGCTGCCTTAAGGTCTGTCTGCTCATGTCTAGCTTACAAATTACAAGCTGCAAGAACCAATTAAGGCATAGCAGTTGAGTTCCCTGCAATTGTGTATGAATGGAAGAGTAGCAAAAGAACCAGCCATTCCAACTTTCCCTTACTGGCACAGTAACAATTTATACTAATTGAGATTTCACTTGATGTCTTAATATTTTCTAATTTTGATTCAGAAAGCAGTTTAGCAATGCTTGACCATTTGTATAATCTAAATACAGATCTGGTTAGTTTCCTATTAAAGTTGGACAGTGGACTGTACTGCTAACATCCCACTAAAGACAATATACTAAAAAAATAGAAACTCTAAAATGGTTATTTCCTTTGTCATACTTACAATCATATTCTCTAAAGCATGCTTTGCCAGCCAACAATTTAAAAATACAGGAATAAACAGGTTTCTTAGGACCGGCCAGAAAATCTGAAAGAAAAATTAACAAATTCATTAAAAGCTCTTCTCTTCAAGAATAGAGCTTTTCTATTGAAGCAGCAATGAAACACTTGGGGAAAATACTTATTATTCATGTGTTTCTAGCGTGAGATATGGCTTTAAATAACACTTTTTCTTCCTTTGTGATGAACTGTATGTAAGATAATTTGATAAAATAAGGACAGTCAATTTTCAGTGCAGACACCAGAGATTCTTAGATTTTTACATCTAGCTGGTTTATTTTATTGATTGTGCTGTAGTTGGAGTTAGAGGGTTTTGGCTTTGTTTGTCCCCTGTCGGGGAGGAAGGGGAAAGTGATCTGTATGTATTATTACTTCATTCTAATAGCAGACTACCTTCTTGTTGTTGACAAATTTCTGTTCTCACAGGCACAAATTTGTCATCCACATAAGATTCAAATTTACTTCAATAAAAAATAAGAGTATTTGTGCAGCTATAGAAGTGCAATGTGCAAATGTATTAATTCAAATATGTTTACCGTGATGATGAAAGGGACAGCATTAATTATTTCCAGGAGAAAGGGTATTCTCAGAATTTGTTCCCAGATATTTCCCTTCAAAGAAAAGGAAAAAAAAACACCATGTCACAGTAGGCTTACATATAGTTCTGATGAGAAATATACGTGATATTCCAATGCCACATATGGAGTCTCTCCCACTAGCTGAATTTCAGGAAGATCATTCATCTCCGATTTAAACACATATGTCAAATATGACTATAGAATATAGGCCACTCTGGCCTATTTTTCTTGCTGTTTATCATAATGTACCTCACAGGTAAAAATACATACTTTTAAGTTGATATTTTTACTAGAGCGGTTCTCTGTTTCCATATATTTCCTTGCTATGACCTAGTTAGTAGGACAGCTCAAATGAAGAATTCTAGTTGCATTAACTAGTCAACTCATTCTCTCAACTAATGAAGAGCTTCATTAAACTAAGTTTTCATTTTTTTCAGAGAATAATATGCTCCTGTTTTCTTCTATTGTATTTTTAGGTACCTTGGAATCATACACAGACATCTTGTCTCTGCTTTTTTGTTCTTCAAAAGTTAGTTTACTTTCATTTTTACATGCACACTTACACACAGATAAGCATGTGAGGTTCCTGTCCTAAGGGATTTATCTTTTTAATAATTCTCATTTTTTGGTTACTCTTCATATAAGTAACAGACTACTCTGCTGGCAAATTATTTTATCTGCAACTATTTCTACTTCTTTTTCTTAGAAACCTTTAAATCTTTAAAATCAGAGGTCTGGATATTTCTCTTTATTAATTCTAATCCTGCTATTAAGATATTTAACTTATTAAGAAATAAGTATTAAAAAGAGGAATTAAATTAAGTTAGATAGCAGTATTCTACAGTGCGTCCTTCCTTCCTTTGCATTGATCTTCTTTTATCTTTACTTTGTATTTTCCCAACTGTTTTGGAGAGAGAAGTAAGGAAGACAATCTATTGTTTAATGTTTGAATTAGGACTACAAGATCAAAGTTCTGTATTTCTGCCACAAACAATTCTGTACCTTTCAGGGCTTTTTGGAACTTGATCTTGCTTACATGACATTAGAGGTCTTCCCATATATTTCAAAGAAAGCGGTACTGATCTTTTAATCTGCTTACTGCTAGCTACAGGATGGGGATAATACTACTTCTTTTCCACACCTGAGCAGTGACTGTGAATGTGGATGAAAATCCACACATTTAAAAAATAAGGTATTTAAAATTCAGTGACTTACAGCTTTACTAACTCTGTATATCAAGACTCCATCATAGGTAATGCAATAACAATGTAGCATATATCATGGCAATATTACAAGAATTCGCAGTACAGCATTATATTTTCAATCGCAATGACATATTAATCTTTACTGTTAAAATAACCATCTGATATAACCACTGAAAATTAAATACAAGCTCCATAGCATATAAAATTCTTTTTCTATTTTTAACTTTTCACATCTGGAAGCCACTGTACTTATGGGGCAGGGATTATTGTCTTCCATGTAATTGTAATTGGTGGGAGTTAGATATACTTGAATAATCTTAAATATTTTATGCAATAAGCAGCCCTGTAAACAGAAGTGAAATTATGAGACTGTAAACCAAGGTTTTATTTGTAGTAATAATAAAATCAAAAGAAAATTTTATTTTCCCAACTGACCCATTCTGTGTTTTCACTAATTTCCTCATTTTTAATGTTAAGAGCTTTCTTTTCTGCATTATAGAAAACAAATGTCACATAATTTACTTGTGGAGGCAAAATGCCTGTGCAGATGTGCTCCAGGTACTTAGTGATGCATGCAGCTTTAAGATTCTGGCTTCCACATACAAATGCATCGTGTCTTCTGCAAAACTGCCTTTTGCAGTGAGAACGTATGGTACTGATAAAAGCAGCTAAAACTGCCTGCGTGCCAGTGATATAGTAGGATTGCCAGATGTCTGTGATGAGTTTTGGCAATGAAAATTTCTCATGTAGACATCTTTCAGAATTTTGGCCAAGGGCAAACCCTCATGTAATGGGTTAAGCTGTGAAAATGCAGATTGTAAAACATTCATTCTTGGATCCAAGTGATCAGCAGTGTAATACAGTGCTACATTCTTTGCATTCCTCCCCATATAAAAGGAATAAAAAAATGCAAATTCACTGTATCCTAGTAGCATGATATACTATTATGTCCTCACTATTCTGCATGTTGAACCATTTCTCATATGTCATCAACCAAGTATCAGAAAGGTAAATTTCTTGGAGTATTCTCTCAAATGACTTCTTTATTTATTTTACAGGTTATTTGTAAAATCCTAGCAATGTGCACACAAATGCAAACACAATAATCTTTTTCTTGTTGTTTTCTTCCTGGCTCATCCTCTGACTTGTGCCTAAATTGTAAAAGCTTTGGAAATGTTGGCATGATATAAGTAATCTGTCACAGATTTACATGAACCAAGACTCCTTTGGTCATCCTCGCTGTGCAGAAAGGCCTTACAGTGAGCGAAATAACAACCTTCTTGGCTTCCTGAGACCAGTGTAAAACTGGGATAAATGGCTCTATCATGATGTTTGCAGATCATAACTAAGAGGACAAGACCAGGGGGAAGGAGGTGTTTGCATCAGGTGGATTGCCAAAGTGCATTTCAGTACTACTATTCTTCCTTACAGTACTCTTGTTCCCTCATGGGGGGTGGAAATATAGCCATCATAAAATTGCCTCAACTTCTGTTACAGATACATGCAGCAAATCAGGATAGTAGAGCTTTATACCCATCACACGCTAATAAGTAACTTCTCATGGGAGCTGACTTGCCAATATTTCTTTCATCTTCTGTACTCACAGAAATTGATGCAGACTACAAGCAGAATGGGTAGGGATAAAATGCTGCCCAATAAACTGAGGAACAGTATAAATTGTGATTGCTCTTTACTGTTTTGGCACTATATGAGTTAATTTTGGATTGTTTCTGCTCATAATTGAAATTTGCATCTGTAACCCCCAACACCTAAATAGTATATGCTACTTACAAGGATTAAAAAGAATAATTTTTAGACAGTAGACAGTTTTAAGCCTCTTAGCATTATTGGGCACCAAGGAAAACATTTATGCCGTAATCACTTGATAAGCAGAATAAAGTACAACTCTCTAACTTCAGTGGTGGCTCTGATAGCTACTGAATGTCAGTAATTAAAAAATTAAAAAAAAAAAGTGCTCCAATATATTTTCAGCTTTAGAAACTAAATCTTTTCATATTTACTTTGATAAATGATTTCAGTATTTTTCTCCTGACGATAGTAAAAATGCAGAGTACCTAAAACTCACTAGAATAGCATAACAAAATGTAACGAAGAAAATTGAATAAAAATATTAGGAAAATATTACTTTTTAAGAATATTACTTTTTAAGTTTTCTGGTGTGCAATTTTAGAGGCCTAAAACTTGAGCTATAGATACTGAGCAGCTACGGCTTTGATATCAATGAGAATCCTGTCCATTGCATTATGGATAGACATATAAAACTGCACTTGAAAAATCAGTATCCAAAAATCAAGGTCACTTTTGAGAATATGTTTTCAAATTACAGTGTGCCAGTGGACAATGGAAAAAAATGGAAATTTCATCTCAGACTTTCACTCTCTAGATATTACTGTTTGCTCATAAATTTGGGAAACATGAACAGGGCTGCCTGTGACCGTATGCTGTCCTCTACATGTGTGTTTTTCTCAACTTCCTGCTTGTACATCAGTGTGGGCACAAATGCAGGCACATGAATTTTACATTAAAACATTTAACTCAGTTACTTTTTGTGATGAATTATGCCTAAAAGTAAGTAAAAGTACTTACCTTGTAGCTTAGATAACTCAGCAGCAGAGTTTCAAAGAGACTTATTAAAGCCACAGAAACCTTAAATGATAAAATATGTGTATTAATACTGGCTTCTAAAGAATATATGACATTAAGCATTACAATGGAAAGTAAAAGATAATAAAAACCAGCTTTTCCATGCATCCTCTGAAACCATCTCAGCTAACAGCATTTAGCATGAAGCTTAAATATTGTTATTTTCCTGACTAAAGCACAGGCTATGACTTGAGTCTCATTGCTCTTTTCCAAGTATAATACTCCAGAGAGCCTGCAGGGTGGTCTTTCCATGGTTTTTAGACAGCTCCATACACAGTCTGCCAGATTGTTTCTCAAGTTTCAGTTGTCTGTTCCTAAAATGTACCGACATCTTTTCACAAGACAGAGAAAGAGAGAGGACGAAGCTGTAAATAATGGAAACTAATCAGCTCTTTACTTTTCTGTAAAGATGTACGGAATGTGTGGAAAAAACAAACACTTTTTTTACTGCGTATAATTCAGAAAGTTGAAAACAGAAAAAAACGATACTGATGAATCATTATTTATTTTAATATTTAAATGCAACTGAGCTCAATTTACCAGCCTTCACTTAGATTATATGTAGTTAGTGTATGTATTATGTAATTTTAAAGTATTTAAATAGTCAAATATCAAAATAATAAAAAATTTACTTAAAACTTTATACATATTAAATAACCACAAAACTTACTTAAATCCTTTGCATAGCAAATATTTGTATTTTAATGTATATTGTGGGAATATTCTATCAAGAAGATGTACAAATTTAGCTGGAGCCTGAAGTCAGACAAGCCTCAGGATTCCTAATTGTAAACTAATGCTCACTACTACTGACAACTGAGAAGGGTGCACTATTTGCACTCACAATATCATTAACTAGAATTAAAAGAGATGTTATGAATGGGAAAATTATTAAAACACACAATCAAAATACAGTATCAGTTTCTCCAAATAAATATTACTGTTTTATATAAACTCAGGTTGTATCTCAAATAAAAATAAATCTTTGTTTGGAACTATTGTATATATCCTACTGTGAATGCACATGTATGTACACATGTACACAGATACACATATGTATAAATTCCTGTGTTTATCAAATGAACTTATCAGAATAAGACTGTAACCATAAGCAAATAAATCTCTCAGTATTTTTTAATTAAATTCAATACAGTAATCTGAATGTCTAGGTCAAAATTTATTCAAACTATGCATACTCTGAGCAAGGAATTGAAAAGGATTTTCATCAAGGGATTCTTCCCCTAGTAAAACCATATATTACATAGAGGTACAAACCATCGTAATGGCATTGCACTAAGCATGGTGCAAGAATATAATGGTATAACCATTCTGGAAACTTAAGGAATTTTTACTAGAAAAACACATTTCACAGGAAGAATTCCCACAGTCCACAAGTAAAAAAGTGTTCCTAAAATGAGCTGAACGACAAACTTCAAAAGATCTCCAAGACTCACAAAGCACTGACGTAGTGTATCTTTTGTGACATACTCTTCTAAACAAGTAGGCTTCTATATTATGAAGTAACTTTAGCTTTCTAGTGTATTCAGCAAGAAAGCCCACGAAGCATGTCAAAAGCTAGTCATAAGCAATTATGAAATTTAAACTCATCATTAGAGCAAACAGTGACTACTTGACTCAACAGAGCTTGATAATTCTGAGAGAAAAGGCTATCTAATTTTACAATATTTTGTTATAAGCTTTAATACTTTATAAATGTCTTGTAAAGCCATATAAATTCAAATCAGCTCAGATCAGCTTATCTTTACGTTATGCTTTTGTTGTACTTGGTCATCAAGTAGATTTCTTTGTTAATATCAACTTTTCCAACTATCTTTAACATCACTAAAATGCTATAAATCAATATTGTCTACAGTTAGTAAATAGTTAAATTGGCCATTTACAAATTACCTGTAATCCCCATAAAGGCAAGCTTCGATTCACCCAAATAATAGGAGACCTGTTCATTATAATAAGAAAATTAATATGAAATTAATCAAAATCTGCTTAGTGTTTTGAACAAAATCAAGAGAAAAAAAAAATTGTACACATGAACGGAAATTAGAGCATCCTTATTTTTTTAAAAAATTCTCATTAATAAAATTTTTAAATCAGTAGTTATCTACTGAGTATTGACACTGCTTGTATTTCTAATCCAGATTCTAATCCAGATTTCAATCATTGAGTTCCCATGGGAGTAATCCAACACCCAGTGACACCAAAATCTTGTATTGGCTTCAGTGGCTGCTAGTTCATGCCCTATGATGCCAGGAAGAATAAATCAATTTGAGCTTTTGATTCTAGAGATGCAGAGGAATAATTATTTGTGGTAGGAAAAAGAAACTTGCCAATTCTTTTGTGTGAACTTTTTACTATCTGTATAATGATATAAATGGCATCTAACTCATTGTGGCTGTCATATCTTGGAAAAATCTCATGTTACCTTAGTATTTACTAAACTCAATGATAATAGGCACTTGATACAGTAGTACTGGAATCTGGCACACTCAATGGCACAATAGTTTACTGTTAGTCATTTACTGCTAGTCATAATCGTTTTTTAAATAAGGGCATCCATTTTCTTCAGTAAGGTATAAGCATTGATGGAATTCAGATCTTACAAGGGCATCCAATCCAGCAGTTTACTTACGCAATCAGAGAAACAATTAAAATATTAAAGGCACTTCTGAATATTCAGGAACACTGAGGTAATTGCTTGAGAGTTATGGAAACATCACTGTTATATGTGAAAATGTCACCATTCCACATGGAAATGGATTTGTTTTCCTGTTTCCCTCCCCTTCCCACCATTATGTGGACTTTTGGTTTGCTTTTTTAAATTAGAAACTCACCAATCAATCGTTCCTGGTGTATAGTTTTGATTGGAACAACTCCGGCTTAATTCCTTACTGATAGTTGTCATCCCATCCATGCAAAGTCCATTTTCATTAGCAAACGTATATGGGAACACAATCATAAAAACATACGGGAGGAAAGGGATATCAATTACATTATTAAGTGTTCTATAAAATGCATGCAATAGTTTGAAACCCTAGGCAGTGGATATAGACAGTTCAAAAAGTAAAATAACTTTTAGACAGTAGTTCCATATGTGTTCTGTATCTGTAGATAGAGGACTGTGAAGCATTTCAGGTTTATTTTCAAACATGTTCCAATTTAAAAACAAAACAACTGAAATTATACTTTTAAAAGCTGAACTAGGTACACAATAAATATTGAAGATCAAGAGATACTAGAAATCCTATCACATGGGTAGGCTGGGATAGAAAGAGCACATGTACTTATATCTGCCATACTCTCAACAGGAAAGATTGCATCAAACTACACTTTATATCCTCTTGTAAGGAGGGCTGGAGACTCATGCAGCAGTAATTCAAGTAAGAAACTGGTGACATCTGTGTAAAAAAATAGCTGCTATGTACACGTAATATTATCGTGCCTTGAATTGCTGGCAAAAATATTCCCTTCAAATGGTCATGTAAGGATGTGGGAATATATATTTGTGTAAATGATGAAAAATATCATTGTTTATCCTTGGGGAGCAAGGTCAGTGGAAAAGGAAAGGATTTGCAGACCACAGATTAGTAATAGCTGTATTTTTAGCCACTATGAGTGGGACAGGTGCTAAATGGTATCCATTCATAAGGATGCTTTACGTCTTAAGCTCTTCCCTGTATACCCGCTGTTCCTGAAGGAGTAAATGAAAGATACTGACTTGTGCAGGCATTTCTGAGAAACAGGAAATAAATCTGCAGGGGGAGTCTGTGATGAAAAGCATTCCTCCCAGAACTGTCACTTTAAAAACAACCAAGTGATAATGTTTTCTGTGGCCATGCTTTCAGCACACTGAGTAGTTTCTTTCATCAGGCTGTGACACAGTATCTAGAAAGGATTTTTTTTTTTCCTAACACCGCATTTGTAAGAATGCACTACAGCAGTAGTTTAGGTATCAAGCCCTCAGGATCTCTGTGGGCAAAATCACTGACATTAATGGGGTATTATTTGGGCACAGGGCTCGTTTGTCTGGCATAGCTTCTAAGACCGGGGTCTTACTGAGCAAGCAGAAGTGACTTATCTGAAACTTCTCAGCCAGACAAATGTTATACAAAGAAACAAAAAACTGAATAGTCTCTTAAATGTACCACAACACAATATAAGGGAATAAAATATATAGAAAAGACAAATACACTCTCTGGCTGGTGAACTGTTAAACATTTAGATCAAAGGAACAAACATGTCAGGAAAGGGCTGGGGAATTAAGCAGTCTGCAAGATGCAGAAAAATCTCTGCATATGAATACAAAAGTATCGAAGTATACCTGTGGCAGAAGTGCTGATGTTCTAATCTGTTCTGCATACCCAGACATAACCTTGCAGTATACTGTGCTCATTTGGGCTCACTAGAGTTCTCATAACAAAACAGTATCAGCAGCTTCGTCATGCCAAAGAGTATCATTAGCTGTAAAATTTCAAGTTCCCGAGTTGCTGTGCTACTATGTCTAAATTTCTGAGGATGGATTTTCTCTCCTCCATCACTGTTAAAGGTTTTGCAAAATCCTTACTGCTTGTTTCCTCCCTACACATTTCCTCTCCTTGAAGAGACATTCTAAAATACATGTGGAGTCAAAAAATAGCTTTTTGCAGTTCTTGCTTTCCCAAAAAGCAGAGTACCCAATGACCCGTATAGAATACCATACTGACAACTGTAGGTGTGCAAAATCATGGATTATGATCATAGACCATCATGAGTATAGAATGTACTTTTGGTCTCCCTCTCTTCTAAGTGTTTAGAGAAAGCAGAGGGCTAGAAAAATATCATCGATGTCAGCTGCATGAAAGCTCAGTTTCATGTATTTGTCTGTTTCCGGGATCTAAGGTTTTAAGTAAAATTATTTAAGTAAAATTTTAAGTAAAATTATTTAAGTAAAACCCTAAAATTCTTGTCGCATAAACTGGCAACCAGATATTTGCAATTTTATTTTTATAAATATATACATAAATATGATACATAGAAATGTTACGTAATAATACAACTAAAAGATAAAAGTTTGCACAACCATATCTGATGCACAGTATCTGAGCAAATAGCCACGATTATTTTAACAGAAAAGTGAAAAAAGAATATTGTTATTTTGGTTCTTATTTACATTCACAATGTAAGACTAGTTTTATAATTTTTTCAAAAAATCTGTAAGACATAAAACCAAATCCCTGTTGACAGAATATCAAATATTTATTCATTAAATTCATTTATTTCTTATAAGTTAAACAATGCTTTGAGAACAGAAATAACAACAAAAAAAAAAACATTACCATCCAAGCCCTTGTGAAGGATCATCCAGGAGCACACGAATTATGTATAAGAAACAGCTTAGTAGCTTGAGAGAAAAATTGAATAATCGTATTCTCAGACCTATTTTAAAAAGAAAAGAAAATACAGAAACAAATCAGGTTCTTTACAGTTTCATTCATTTTTAAGGTAAAACTAAAAGGACATAGAATATGCATGCTGCAACAGAGAAAAGGTCGATCTAGCCAGTAACCTGTCCTTGATATGGGCAATTGGTGTATCATACAGAAGAATATAAGAATAAGCCTGTCAGATACACATATAATACACCTTTCCAGCTTCCAGATATCTCTGGGTTAAAACTCAATCTGTTTTAATGTAAAAAACTACTCAGTAATTTGTTTGAAAGCTATTCTATGCCATTCATCTTTCCTGATGCCATTCTTGGGGTCTTTCATAGTTTTACAAGTCTACTTTCTTGAAAGGAGAATCAGAACTGTATATGGTATTTGAGATGCAAGATACAGGGACATGGAGAAGACGTACTTTTGACCACAGGAAGAGAATATACAATGGCAAGTATTTAAATATTAATATCTGAAAGTCTTCATGCAGTAGCTTCTCATACAGAATATCTTAATATTATCCCAACTTATAAAATATTAAACTGTGGTTATTTAATGTTGAAGTTGCATAATTATGTGTCCAAGAATCAGGTCATCTGAAAGTGATGCTGAATGCACAACTGAACTGAATCAACAACTTGTTCTACAGACAATGTGCATATTGAAATGTTCCAGCTGAAAGGATATATCACAAATACTATCGCAAAATATTACAGTATTTCCCACAAACATAGGTCTACTGCACAAAAACATGATTCCTTCAAAGGAATCAATATGGACACTTGCTTCTATCACATGGGCAATTTATTTCAGTGCTAATTGGAGCCATTATCTACTATAGTGGAACTTAACTGTATTTTAATCAGATTTTGCAGTCATTAGAGCATTAGAGTTTAAACTCTCAGTCTTGTTATTAAATTCAATAGCTTTAAAAATTTTCCAGTGTAAATATTTGTATCTAACTCTTGGGTTTAAGTTTCCTTTCACCAATTAAGTTAAAACTGTCAGTTGACTAAGATTAAGTCAGGGGAGGTCACTTTAAGTATTAATTTTTTTCAGGCTTGTGAACTGAGAGTCCAATTCTGCATAGCTGAACTCTTCTGTCCAAAGCAGAGTACTATTGACTGAGCCTTACACAGATGTGACTTCATTTGCACCTAGTCATAGTAAAGATACTATGTTTTATTGTTGAGTTGCAAATACATTGCAGGTCTGCTGAACTCAATGTAATTACTTCTGTGGTTTAAGAACTACAGCTTCATTATACATACCCTAAGCTGTTGTGCATACATTCCCTTTTAAGGAAAGAATCATAATTATCTTATGGTAATTTTACATACTTTTTTACTTTACTCAGTCCTAAGTTCAAAATGAACACTTTTTGCAGGTAAAACTGATAAATCACCTTCTATATCTGCTAGTTCCCCTCCCATTAAAGCACAATCTACAGCCAACTTCAAAAATAGAAAATAGTTTCTTAAATATTCTACCATGCAATTGGTGAAAGAAATCTAAAGGTTTATTACACAACACTGCTTACTACTTTTAACTGTGAAGTTGCAGTTATTACATGAGAACTGGATGGAGTTTTACAGCATCTTGTCATCTGTAAACTAGGGGTTAAAATCCTGTGGTCCCAACCATGAGAAGTCCCACAGCTGATATTGGCAATTAGGTTTGTGAACATTAACCTAGTGATTCCTGCTGTCCTATCAAGAGTAATTAGCCACAGACTATTTATTCCCCAACATGAAGAGGGTGAAGTAGTAAATGGTTTACTAAGAGACTGTAGAAGGTAGGTAAGTGTGTTGTCATGCTATTATTTGATTAGGAAGAAGCCCAATACTTTTCTTGGATGATGCTATGATCTTTTTTTTGCAGGTTTTTGTTTTGTTTTTTTTTAACTGTTGCTGAAGAAAACATGAATTGTTTGTCTGTGCTAACCCTTTTGTGGAAGTCTGCTGGAGTATGAATGGTTACCATAACAACTGGGCTCTTAAAACAAGAAGAGCATGTAATGTTTAAAAAAAAAAATAACAAACAAAAAACCCCAAAAATCACTTGACCCCAAACAAACAAAAAAAGCCCACCAGGATTTCTTTTCCTTACCAATTTTGTGTTGTTTAGCTTCCTTAGATAAGTACAAAATTCTATTGTTTGTTTCTTCTGGTTTTTAGCTCTGTAAATGTTAATCTTTGTATGAAACACTTCTTTTTTGCATTGATAATGGCCTGGTTTCTAATTGTCATTTGAAATTATATGTTGGTTTAAATGCCAAAAGAAAATGGTGTTTTTCTGATTAAAAACTACATTAATACAAGGGATCTATGCTCCTGGCTGCTGCCTTAAACTCTTGACTCTCAAATCTTAGTCCTGAAAGGTCTAGAACTACTTAAGTATTCAAATATTTAAGTTCCATAGATCTATTCCAGGCTATGCCTAAAAGCGCTTTGGGCTCTGGATATCTCCACAGGAATGGCTGTTTCCCACAGAATATAGGGCAGGGTTTTCACACAAGACATGCTTTCCTCTAAGGGTTCTAGTTAGCACAGATATAGAGTGCATATCATGGACTTGGTAATACATAAATTAGGACAGGTCTTGTACCATATGTGATTGGGTCAGTTATTATAGTACAAATATGGAAGAACAGACTTCAAGTCTATTCTGTTTCAGAAGGTCACCTCTCCTAGTTCCGTATGTCTCAGCCTTTAGAAATAGGATGCGCTGTGAGAGGGATCATAGTCACCCCTGCTAAAGCTTTAAAAACTAATGTGGGACTACCAAATAAGTATTCTCTCTGGTTGAAATCTTCCATAGCCTCATAGTTGGGGATGTCACCTGTGAGGAGGAAGAAATGCATTTATTCCACTATCATGGAGATCAAGGATTTCAAATATGGGAAGGAGGGGACAGTCAGTAGAGAAGGCATTTAAAATAGTTTTTCATTTATTACTATATTACAAAGAAAGCATTTCATATTTCTATTTGCTGGCTGACTATTTTTTGTCCTCTATTTTACATGCTGTCAGTGGATCAACATGGTCTGCTTGACTTAATTTCTTTTTTTCTGTTCACAGCCAGACTGTTCAAGTAGCAGGGTCATTTGCACAGAATATCTCTATGTTTTGATACTGGTGCCTGAAACTTGTATTCAGCGACATCCATCATACGCTGTTATCTGTTAATGTATTGCTTAATGAGATTGTAATTTCACTGTGTCCATGGTGTTACCTCCTTCATATTCTTTAAAAGAAGAAACTGGTAATAATAGTTCAAAATCTGTTTCTAAACTACGTCAAACGTTAATGTTTCCTTCTCAGTTTGAACAAGTATTTGCATTTTTTTTGCAGGCATTATTAAGTACAGAGTGATAACTTGTACTTCACCAGTACTGACTGACTGACTTATTACAAACTCTTGATGCTTCCCTTACAAGCATTTTTGGAGATTAATCCTCTGGTTTAGAGAGCTGATCTAAATCAAAGCAAGAGTGACAGAGATAGCAGCTGAAGATTTTACGATCACCTTCCATTATTCCTTTCACATAAGTCTCTAACGTACTTTTGGTTTTTAGCAAAATCATTTCAGTAGCAGCTGGCTTTAGGAGTTAGATCAAAATATACTGTTAATAATTCATATCTTGGTGATGGTTATCTTTTATTCCCTCTCCACTGAATTGAAACTTCACTTATTCTTTCCCTTTGAGACTTATTTTAGGCTGTGATAATGCAGTGTGTGATCTTGGCAAGTATGTCATCTTTCGCTGTCTTTCTCTTTTCTTCTTTTTTTCTTTCTTTTTTTTTTTTTGGGGGGGGGGTGGGGGGTGGGGTGGGTGCTGGCTGACACCTTTGTGAAATGCTTTCCATGCATTGGTTGAACTTGATTAGACATTTGCTTGCAGAAGATTGAGTGGAAGCTAGGTTGACATTAGACATAGAAGAATGCTTGTTTCATCAGTTTATAGAAATATTTCCAAAACCAGAATAATGAATGAAACAGTTGATATTTCATGCTACCAGTCTGTATGTGATTTAGATCAGAATAGTATTATGAAGAATACTCAAATTCTAGAGTTGACTGCTCTAGTTGACAAAACCATGTGATATTAAACTCTGATGTGTTAAATTCACTTGTGAAGTCATAAGGATTAGCGAAAACTGGTGAACATGTGTAGTTTTAGTTATAATATCTGAAAATTTGCTGATACTACTGATAATTATTTTCTCAATGATAGCAATTACATCTTTAGTATGTGAAGGAGGGTTTTCAGTGCTCTCACTGAACACCAACTAAGATCTTAAGGGCAATATATTTATTTATCAACTCCCTGATGCCTCTAGGCAACAGAATCCTCCAATTTCAATGAAGGATTGAATGAGTACACTTGAATCAGTGGCAGGTACTATCTCAGCAGCAGGTCTTTGGAGATTGTATTTTAGAGGATTCTGGTTGTGAGTACTTGGACAAGAACCAAGATGTGCATAAGCAGAAGGAGTATTTAAGTGAACTTACCAATACTGAACACTTTGGTTTGGGGATTTTGGTTTTTTTTTCATTCAATACAGTAATAATTTTGTTGTATTTCCTGTTTGTTTCTCCTGAAAATTGCTTTCTTTAATGTCTAATTGTTAGTTAAGTTTCTTGTATCATGAGAACAGGTAGCAGCGCTTGGGTAACCTGTGGGATTCTAGTGGGAAATGACATGCCCATGCCATATGCTGCTGTAATACAGTAAGCACCCTCATTCTCCAACTTATTTTCCATGAACTGGCTGCATAATTCAACAATAGAAAAAACATGTCTCATCTCTTAGGGTTTTCTTTGGAGTCCTCTCCTGAGGACTCTGTTAGGAAAAGAAGGTGCCCATAATGACAATGTCTCTACTAGCTGTCTACAGGGACAACTCATTACTGTGTGTTTCATTTTTTAATCAAAAACACAGTATGCTTCTACAATATGTACCTCAGCTCTGTATGGCATCACTGTGTAGGAGAATTCATCAGAATCTGCGTTTTTCCAGCAATCATCAAGCAAGCCAAGCAGGAAAATTCTTGTGCTACTTGTCTATAGCATGAACCCATCTCCAATAGGATGAATTAACAGTTGTTCTCACTCTCTTGCTTATTTCAAATAAACTTCCACATCATTCCTCTCCTTTGGACCCATACATCACACTTACCCAATCATAACCTAATAGAGATGTCCCGGTATAGTAACTTATGATAATTCTCTTAACGTGCTTAGCCAGAAGGGTACACACTTGGCGAAGGAAGGGCCATGAATTCATACCAATTAACTAACTTCTGGTGTAATTTTTGTGCTGATGATCATAAATTTATCTGTTTTTAGATGTACAGAGTCTCCAGTTCTGACATCAAAGTATGTATCTGTATATATGTGTATTTTTCATCTTAAGATCTAAGTAGGAAAACAAATTCTTTCACTTATCTCAAGCAAGAAGGTACTATTTAGAACCTTCCTATCTTACCAGTGAAAAGATATTTACAGTGAGACAGGTCATAACTCTATAGATCTTCTTAGTAAGTAAACAAGAATGTATCAAATCCCTGTTTTGTGGACTAGATCAGAACAAAAAGGCTATTTATTGCTTACAGCTTCCCAGACTGCCTTTCTAGCCAGGAGTAATATTCTTTTCTAGTTTAGGACTCTGTTTTGTCTCTTACTCCATTACATGCTATATCAGCAATGTCAGAAGTCAAAGGCTATAAAGATATAAAGTAAAGACATGTAAAGTCGCAGGGAGAAAAGTAGAAGAGAACTAAAACCATTTGAGAAGTTGCAGTGCAATTAATTACATATTTTAAATGTAAATCTAGTTAAACTCATTTATCTCTAATAAGAACCACAGAATGGTTGAGGTTGGAAGGGACCTCTGGAGGTCATTTTGTCCAACCCCCCCACTCAAGTAGGGCCACCTAGAGCTGGTTGCCCAGGACCCTAGATGTTTTTTAATATCTCTGTGGAGGGAGACTCCACAACCTACATACAAAAATGTATGAGCAAATATTCATTCTTTGTAACACAGATTTGTAAACATAAAATGGAGTATGGAATTGTTCTTCACATACCTCCTTTCTTTGTTCTATGCATATTGAGTTTTTGTACACATTCTTTTCACATTGGACAAAATGCAATAAGAGAGCTCTAAAGTGTGCTAATACAGAATAAGAAACTTATTTCGAATAAAAATCTTCGTTAGAAAATAAATTTACCAACCAAATCTAGTTAAATGTGTAATAATGTGAAAAAACCCTATGTCCCATCTGGAGTTTAGAAGAGAAGATACTGTGAAGCCTATCCACATCACTTACTAGCAGAGGTAGTCCTCTGCTTTCTATACTATTTAGGCACCTGAATTAAGATGACTTTTCCCCTGTGTGTCTATGTAAGTGTAATAAATAAAGCTTTCCCTGTGGATGAACCTACAGAAGCTTTGTTAAACCTGATTCTCCAGCTGGAAACTGGCAAATAATTCCAAAGCTCAAATTGAAAATATCAGTTATTGATGGCACAGTACCTTTTTTCTTTTTTTTTTTTTTTTTACTGCTTAGGGGAATATTTTGCTTATCACACTTAAAGTTAGAGAATTTAGCCAATAAAAATCATATGCTGTGATGTAAAACTAGTATTTATTTAATGCTAGCTCTTGCACATGGAAGATCTTATGGTCTGTCTTATTTTTAAAAACTTGATCTAGTCTTCCAAATTTTGTTTGTCTGTGGTTTTTTTTTTTTAGATTGGGACACCAAAAAAATAGTCCTTTCTTTTCTCCTTTCTGTTCTTTCCCAGACACAAAGCCATGGAACCATCTTAACTTATTACAAAGACCAAAATGTATTCTTTCTATTCTGAAAGCTTTATGTATTTGTATTCCATAATATTATTATGTATTACTATTGTAATTTTAGTTCTTTACAGGTGTAGGGCAAATGGAGCTAAATTCAATCCTGCTACACAGAGGAAAATTGAGGTCAGTTACTGCTCTTCTCAGCTATGAATTCTACTGGTCTAATCAAGATTTGATAATATACAATGCTTCCATCCCCTTGGACCAGCTGCATGGATGTATATAAAAAGATTAATATATTAGTTCCTCCACATTATTATCTTCCATGATGGCCTATGATTTTAAGTGCATATGTCAATGAAGATATCTTTAAATCAGACTAAAGACAAGGACTACATTTCTGAGGTACCACATTCAGGAGAAGGAGGTATGTCCTCCCCATTAGTTTCCTTTCCAAACTGTTTTTTTAGTACAGATCGAGTTTGAAATTTATTTAGGAATACTTAATAAAATTGCACACCTTAAAAAGCCATGTACTTCTGCATCTTTTTTTCCTCCAGCATCTTAGAGGCTCTTTGCTTTCCTAGACATAAGGTTGTGACTTGTCAATGTGCATTGTAATGTCAGATCCATGCAAACTAGTCAACTTGATCATGATACAGAAATAAAATCATGTCACTAAGTATTTGATCCTACAAAATAAGTACACTGTTTTTAAGTTTAAATAATACTTTCTGAATTTATTTTGGATATTATGTAAAACTGACTTCTCTACGGGGTAAAATTTTAGCTCAGAAGAAAATTAATAACTTTGCTGTTGCCTGCTATGGAATTGGATTCTACTCAAAGTATCACAATAATGCTTAACAGAAATTAATCCAACTGCTTACTTGATCTTTGGTTTTTGATGAAGAAGAGCTTTAGTCTCTCTTTAAATGTATTTTCATTCATATAGAATTCAACTTGCACCCTGAAATATAAAAGGAAGCATTAGAATTGAATATGAAAGATATAAAATCATTTTTTCAAAATTACTTGTTTCCCTCATCATCTGTTCTTTATACGTAACTGGAGGAACATATAGAGAGTGTTCAGCCAAAAGCTCACTTGGATTTGAATGACTAATGTTAAAAGATTAAAAAACAAACAAATAAAAAAAAAAAAACAACAAACGAAAAAACTTATTTAGTTTATCCCCTTTACATGCAGAATCATTTTCATACTACTTGGACACTCTACACTGCAAAATCAGAAGCATCGAAGTTTTTGGTATTTTCATTGGAAGGCTATTATCATATCTGCATCTTCGTAGGGAAGATTTCCTTGATGTTCAGGTTAAACCGAGATGGAAGGTTTAACTCCCTCCCTGCAAAATTGACATTTTAATGATTCTTCTTTCTATCTTGTTCATATCTCTGTTAAGCATTCATGTCTCAGTTAAGCGTTCACTTGTTTGTGTTCACCTTTAATCAAATGCTCATGCACCAAACAAACCACCCTCTCTGAACTTCACTTTTGTAACAATGAAATGCTGAGACCTGAAAGCAAAATTATATTGCAATAATATGATATTGTACAGAAAATAACTGCCCTTCCTGATTATATTAGAGCAACGGTAACATCTTATTTTCCTCCTTCCCCCCAAATTTGCCAGGATGTATTTCATGTTTCTGTCTCTCAATTTGGTCTGAGTACAACTCATGCAATAGTTCTACAGACTAGAAGAGAGAAGAAAACCATTGCAGGGGCTGGGAAGGGGAAAAGGAAAAGGTGGTGTGCATTAGTTGTTGTGTGGAAAAACTTAGGCCATTGCAGAGTTGTGGAGTTGCACCACTTGCTATATGATGAGTGCAGCATTAGCTCCATTTCAACTGAAGTCCCTGCTCTACCCGGCTGACTGAATCTCCCTCACCAATCCTAGTTCTCCTCCAGCTATGAATCACTTCACTCAGCACAATTTCTGTGCCTTCTTGAGAAGTCTGCCCTCAGTTTGAGAACTGTTCTACTATTGCTAAAGAATAAAATGATATCACAGAAGTGAGTTACTTCCTTACTTCTCACTTTCTCTGTATACCAGCATGTGTTGCAAAATTGCATATACCTTTTCTGTTCATAGGCATACTTGATCTTTATTTGAGCATTTGCTTTCAGCAGTCTTTCTTTCATCAAATGACTGTACTTCAATTACTTGTTCTTATATGTACTGTCATGTTTTTCAAGCAGGATCCTGACTTTAGTTTTTTCCCTTCTTGCATATGAAGCCTTTGCTGGAACAATTTTTATATAATCTAATATTATCTATAGTCCCTCTCTGTACACTTATGGAATTGGAAAATTATTTAGTTATGGGCCCAAAATGGATGGCATCTCAGGTAATGGGACTTTTTCATGCTTGCTTACTTATTACCAGAAGTTTAGGCATGTCACTTTGTAGGACAGGGTCAGCACGTCATAAAAAAGAAGGCTCTCTATGACTCTCTCAGTAAGGTCAGTTAATTTTAGCTAGTCACTTAGCTTTGGTGTGGTTTATTGTAGTGTTCCTTGTAGAATGGAGAATTACGCTGCTTCCTATTCAGAAGAAGCAAAAACATAACCTTATTTTTAAGAGTCTGTATTGGAACTAAGCTCTGTAACTTAGAGGGTTTTGAATTTATTTCTGTGCAATGACATGTTTGATACAGTGGTAAGAGCAACCCTACCCTAGACCAGCTTTTCTGCCCTATCTGGCTCTACCCCTTCTGTGTAAGACCTTTAAGCAGTTGGAATTAAAGAGGAAGAGCACACCTGCTCTTTTGCTTTTTAAGCTAAGAATAGCTGCAACTGCATGTTTCAAAGTGCTTGGGCACAGAAGGTCCTAGAAACTGCCACCAAACTAGAGGAAAAGGCCATCAGATGAAGAGCAACTTGTTTCTGGGCTTTTATTGAGCTTAAATATAGACTAAGTGTTGTGCTGTTCAAGACTGCAGGACTCATTGCCATTAACAGAAGCACAATTTAGATAGTTGGTAGCCTTAAGGCAAGTTAAGGAAGCATGTCCAGGGGTTAATTAGTAGGTGAGCAGGTTTGTGGGGGCCTGAGTTCTGCTTCAGTTCTTTTCTGCAAGTTTCCCAAGGTACTTACTGTCATTAATGCAGTGACAGTTTTAGTGGGAAACATTTCCCATGATTTGGCAGCTGCTGCATGCTAAGTGTATATACTTAAATCTTCAAGGACATATTTCAGTAGGTAAACAAAGTGGCACAAGCTATTAAGTATGGGATGTTATTTAAAAGGAGCACAGTATCAGGGATCTTTTTTACACATTTTAAACTAATCTTTCAGATTTTTCAGTAAGAAAATTACAGTAGTCACTTATGAAAGAACAACATGTTAACAGTAAGCCATGATTTAATGATAATGAGGAAAGAGGATGTGGGAGCTAATCACCCTCCTATCACTACCATTATGAATTGCTCTGATAGCCTTCTAACAGCTGTCTACTTCTCTTCCCTTAGCAACCTGTTCTTACAGCAGACTGGTATTCCACAGTGCAGCAGTTTCCATGGCAAAATGGATTATGAATGCTGCTAACACCACTTCCGTGGCTCAACCCCTCCTTCTCCTTCCCTTGACTTTTTTAAAGTTAAGTAAAAACTCTATCAGCCTTCTAGATTTGCAGGAAATACATTATCATGCATCTACCATCAATGTACACTTTCATGATACTCTGGCTACCAGACAGAATATTTCACTTTGTTTCTTAAAGGTTACTGTTTACTAAGTAAAGTTAATGATGAATGGCTGAAGGAGCCACTGGCGGGCATAAGGACAGAAACCTCCAGATACTGGCCCTTCCCAATACTCTGCTTTTCATTTTTAGGGAGAACCTTTGTTGTTATCTTCTAATGATTAAAATTTTACCTTAAGTATTTGCTCTTTTCTGTCTTTTTTCCCTACTATGAAGTGTAACCTAGAAAACTAGTATTTTGGGAACGTAACACAAATTCTGATCCTCGCTTGCAATGTTAAGATCATTTAGTAGTAATAGTAGTAATGAAGGGCTTGAACAAGCTTTTTCCAGGCTTAATTGATGTTTCAAGTGAATGAGTGAAATTCATTCCCACATGATTATGTAAAACTTGATTATTCTGTTGCAGGATAAATACTAGTTGGAATTTGATTCCAAGCAAATGATTTTGATGAAATGGCACACATGCAGTACAGGGTGATATTACATGTGTACGCAGATCATCTGGCCTATGGAATAGGTTTGGTTTTGTTCTATATTTCTAGTGTAAGTAATTTAAAAGTGTAGCTTAAACAATTTCTGCTTCATGTTTTTTTTACCTTCATGTAAAAGACAGTTGTAGTTCAGTCCACCTTGACCAAAAGGAAATCAAACTGAAGGATTAAAACACTATTTCTTGAGAATGGTTACTGGGACAGAAATGTTTGATGAACGCAAGGGGTTTGTGTATGCAGTCAGTTAATCACTTCTGACTTTTTCTGTATATGTTGTAGGCATTGAATATTCCATGAAAAGCTGCTTTTGGAAGTTAAAGACTAGGTCTTATGCTTTACTGACCCTTGCTTCAGCTTTCTTGAAAATGCACAAATACGTGGCTGATATACCTGTGCCAAAAACAACTGAAGTTATACGATTCTCTTGAAAACACAGTGTGTTTTTTTTAACCTTCTTTTTAAAATTAAATACCATTAATAGTGGTCTTCCCTAGTCTAAACCCAAAGAACAGCGATGTCAGCGGAATCTTTCAAAATGTAAGAACCATCTTGAAGTACCCAAAGTACAAGTATATGTTGCACTCTTCTAATTCAGTCAAAATGTAATTTGAGTAGTACATTTTAATGTAATACAAAGTATAGCAGGCAAATACTAATTCATGCCAAGAACACTAAGGCAAAGCACTTCTCACGACTGTAAATCACTGGGACCAAACTGTCTGCACCCCGGTTATTTAACTAATTTTGTCTGCATTTTTCCATTGCTATTTACAATGTCATTCTAACTCTGTAGTCACACTTTACTATACTAACGATATTACCTTGCACACCCAAATCTACAAATTGGGTTTCTTTTGTGTTAGAAAACAGCAAATTTGGCAGAAATAATCCCTTAAAAAATGAAAGTATGACTTGGATTTCTCACTACGTGCGTGCTAAGGACTGTAAATGTTTATGCTTACTAATTCTTGGCATTGGAATCAAGAAAAGGTGTTAAATGTACAAATGGAGCCAATCTGAAGAAAACTGCATCAATTTATTCAAATCTGTCTTTATGGGAAGGGACCTTTCGTGTTTTTCCTACAAAAAGAGCCTTATAACGTAGACACAATATGTTTGTTGTTGGGATTTGTCAATGCAATATATGTGAAATCCTGTTAGATTTCAAACCTGAAAGTTTATTACATAAGGTATAGATAGGTGCTTAAAAACAAAGCATTTGAAGTACTGAAGTGAACTGCTATTGTCAGAGCTTATTTTACTGCAAAAAAAGGAAACGGGCATTTTTTCTTATAGCTTTTAATAAAAGCTTAGTGTATTTTAATGATGCCTGTCTTGGGTAGCAGTTTTGCAAATTCTGAAATACTCAGAACTGATTTGTTTAGAGCTCCAGAGAAATAGTCATCTGACTTTCCAGGCCTGCTTGTTCCATCAGAAGCAATATGACAGATCAAGACTGCTTGTTGAATGATACTTCATCATCTTGTGCTGAAAAAAATGGCAGAGAGAGCAGTACTTTTCCATTACTGGTTCTTAACTTGGGGAAGCCTTCTATTTGGTTCTGGTAGGAGATCTGTCAGCAGTTGCATCGGTCATGATGAACACTGAACAGATAAAGTTCTGAATTTTTCATCTCCTCTCCATGATGAATGACAGCACCCCAAAACAAATGGTAGTAATTGGGGGAGGCAGGGTGCTTGTTTCCTCCCGCTTATTGGAAAGACAGAAAAGATGCTAGTTCTTTTGCAGCCTCCAAATTTGGTAGTCCATTCTTGCAGTGTGAGTATGGCATGAGAGAGTTGTGGAGATCAGGGCCTCAACATTTTTCTAGGTACTTTATGACATAGTCTTTAAAAGCTACACCCTTACTGAAGCCATTTGCCATGCACTATGCTGACGAAATCTAATATTTGTAATATGGCCCTGCATTTTCTTAAAGATGACTTCTAACAAATGTAGAATAATTGAAACTGACAGGTATAAGGTGTTTTTCTGATAGGGGATTTTATCTGTTTATTATGAATAAACCAATGAATATTTTCAAGATCTCTGCAGAACTGTGTTTATGTAATACTGTCTTGTAGATTCTTTATAATATCTAACATTATTTTTCCAAACTAAATTCTCAAAATATTCCTCTAGAACAACTTATGCAGTATAATTGTCTGGTTCAAATTTGAACTGTCATGTAACAGACGTGTTTGGTCATCTTAATACTTAGAGTGTATGCTATGACCTCTGTACCTGGGCATTTCTTTTGTTCTTTTCATTCTACGGGTATATTTATTTAGAAGTTACTTTCTATATCAGTGAATCTGAGTTAATCTATTTACTGAAGTTTTTCCAGACATACATAATTCGCTTGATCATGTAATTGGATGTTACCGTAACTAATGGATTTATAGAGATCAGGTGTTATCAGCATCACTGTAAAAATTCTCTATTAATGAAGACAGAAATAGCATGAACTGAGTTCAGCTTAATCACAAGTTACAGAAGAAAGGATCAACGATGCATAAATAACCCTTTTTACTGTATCTTTCCAGTAAGTGCTGCTTGTTTCAATTGAAGCAAATCCAAGACAGCATCAGAGAATAGGCCAAACCGAATTTTTCAGGTTGCACAAAGTAAAAATTGGTACCTGAAACCACAAGAAAATGTTTTCTATGTAAAAGCAAACCTTTTCTTTACTTAATTGTTCAAAAGCCAAAATGCTAAAAATTTCAGCCCTTAATTAAAATTTTCTTCCTTACAATTTAAATAGTATATGTGTATCTATATTTCTACATATATAAGTAAAAATGTTTTAAAATTTGATTGTGAGCCAGCTTCATGTCCCTTTTTACAATCAGCTGGCTTCAGTTACATGAAACTATCTGTGAAACCTACACAGGCCTACGGCAGCAATTTAATATTACAGCAATAGAGATATGAAATGACACTATTTTTCAAACTTTTCTGTGCAAGATATTTTCATTTTTTCTATTCCTTTGAGGGAAAGATTTTTAAGTGACTGAATCTCAGTGGTGGGTAGTATGCATGCTTTTCAATCAAATAATATTTTTATTTAAATCCCTCATTCACAATCAGTCTTGCAAATGCAAAAAGGAAATTATCATCTCAGTCCTGCATCCATGAAAACCAGTGACAAATTCACCATTCCAGTAACGGTGCAGTAATAAAAAAATTGCAATCTGTATTCTTTGTCATTAGAAACTTTAAAAAAAAAAGAGAAAAGACAACAAAAAGAAAACCCAAAAAAACCCCACAGAAAATACTATGTTTTACTATGAGGAAAAGAAATCTCAGAGCAAGCTCCCTCTCCATTTTAGCAGCCCTGCAAACACCACACACTTGACTTTTTACTGCAAATATACTTACCTGTTGCAAATCTATTGCCTAAGCTTAGGAAGTTAATAAATCAAATGTGAATGATGCATCAAGAAATAGTGCACTTTTAAGCTAATTTTTTCAAGAAAATTACGCAAGGAAGATACTTGACAAGGTTGGTAAAACTTTTCTCCCCCTTCCCCCCCCTCCCCCTGAGCACACAAGGCAGGGGGGAAACATACATATTTTAAAGTGAATTTCTTGCAGTGAAAGTGAAAATAGCTCTTTTTAACCTCTGGGCAAAAATACTTCACGTGTAGGATATATACAGCACAGAGCTACTGCAATGAAAATCCATTATGCAAGGCTTTTTAACTGTGTAAGTCTGAATATCAGAGAACTCTGAGTAACGGGGTATGCTTCCCGAGTTTGATTCCAGACACTGTTCAGTTGTATATAGTTGTGCCAATTAACCACACCTGAATAGCAGGAATGTTTGTTGGTTTGGGGGTTTTCTTATTATGTTGTCAACTACTTGTCAAAAAGGGACTTGAAACAAACTTGTTGAATATCAGGCATACTGTGATAACACCTTTTCATTGCTGTCAGCCTGGATTTAACTCTATAGTAGAGTGTTAGGAGCAAAAGACAGAGTAACCCATTACAAGCTACCACATCTTTATTTTTTTCTGCTCAAATTTTACCCTCTGTTCACCAGGACAATTTCTCTATTATTTTCCTGAAATTATTTTTCTGTACCAACTTTTCTCTTTGCGATCCAACAAACATTTAATTTTTGTTTCAAGGGAAAGGTTGCTTTGTTATGAAAGGCAACAGGACAGCTGGTGATTCATGAGTAATGAAACTGTCTTAGATGGAGGACAATTCATGTGCCTAACATGTTGTTTTCCTCTGTATCACAACTACATGTCCCTATCACCTGTTGATGTTCTAAAACAAAAGTTACATGACAGATCCTTCTCCTACAACTACAGCAGTCTATTAATTTAATCTATCCTCTCTGTGATAGGTGAGGCATGCACAGGGGCAAGTAGCTTGCCTGGGTACCCCACATACATTGTATGAATGAATTGGAAATTACTGTTCTTAGAATAACAACATGCGTCAAGATGTTGATTTAAAATTTAACAGTATTTTCTACTACAGTATTTTAATGCTAATCATTGTAAACCTTCTGTTTGAAGCTATTTATTAATGCTTACCAAAATTCTGTCTGTTGTAACATTGCCAATTAATTGTTACCTTGGTAAGACTCTTGTTCTCTCTCAATAAAACCTTTAGTTATTTCCCCAAGCAGACACGTTTGTGTCTACACTAGAGTCTGCAGGGTCAGGGGTAGTTTTAGGAGTTGTTTGTAGCCCTCCATGTATTTACCTTCTTGCCCCCAACCTCTTTCTTTGGTCCTCTGAGACCTCTCTCCTGCTACTCCATACTCAGCTCACAATTTGCTCTCCACCATCCTCTCATTCAGACTCCTCCTTCTTCCTATTCTGCCATCCAAATTTTAAGAATATTTCCAATCTCTTCTTCAACAGTTCCTCTTCTCTAGTTCCTTGCAGAATTCACCCTGTCCTGTCTTCTTCTATGTACTACAGAGTTTCACTATGTCACATGAAAACATTGAGGAAATGGCACACGGTACCTCCTGTGGTTTCTTTTCTTTGCTCTAATTCCCTAGATGGACTTTCGCTTTCAACACGCCTTTCTTCTTTACACTCTCACCATCTGGAATTGTAACTCAGGACTCTCTTTCTTCCTTTCCTTTCCTTAGTAACTAGTCCTTTTCTGTTCTCCTTTTGGAAACTTCCCTTCCTTCTAGTCAAAGTCTTGTTCTCTTATTTTTGCTTCTGCTTTTTCTTTTGCAGGAAGAACTCGCTCTCTCCCGTAGTACCACCACCTCTAACTCTAGCCACAGTCAAAACAGAATGTATAGCCTTCTCTCTAGGCTTCCTTCCATGTCACTGTTAAAAATTTCACGATTCTCTATCACCAAGTGTCATTAATTTAGTGTTACTTCTGGCCACTTCTCCTTTTTCATTATCCATCTCGTCCTGTCACTTTATCTTTTAGCTTAATAGTAAATATAAAGGTCATTCCTTTTCTTCTAAATTCCTAGTGTTCAAAATCTTGGCCTGTGCCATGGGTACCTCTGGACTTTACTACTCTTAAAGTCATCATTTCATGACCTTGAGAAATCTCAGTCTTTTGAGATGTTTGGCTTTCCTCTTCTCTTGAATTATTTCATCAATTTTCAGCCTACTTCCAGTATTGCACATAAGAATAGCCCACAAATATCAAGGCTTTAATAAATAAACTCTGCAGCTGCATAAACACCATATGGGCCCTCTTACTGTTGGTGCTATATGACCCTCGAAAGATACTTCTTCCTCAGGCCCATCAGAAACTTAATGGTGACCACGTATGAAAATATCCACTGTATGTTCGAAATAGATCGATGGCAGTGATGGAGTTGTATCACTCCTACTCCAACACTTAACATGTGATGTTATTTCTCTGTAGATTTCATTTTAATAAGTTTGGATTCAGTTTGCATGCTCCCAATTTAACACTTTTCTCTTACAAAGCAAGCAGCTAAACACTATGAGAGACATTGTCATGGAGATTATCCAGATAAAGATAGAAACAGGTGTTCAGATAAATAGGAGCCTTAAACTGTTCTGGTAGATTTTTGTCATCTCTAGGATCTTAAATACAAATCTTTAAAGATTCATTGGTTGCTTTAGATATGGCAGTTTACAGGTACACACACCTTTCTTACATAACAACAAACAACTGTGAATGAAACATGCCAGCTTTGTTTAGGCATACAAGCTACTTATTACTTTTTATTGTCTGTCTTTTTTTCTTTTTTTTTTTTTTGTGTGTGGCTGTAGTATTCCAGGGCCTAAAACAGCAAAAAACACTCTGTGTGCATAGGTCTCATGTTTAATGAGAGAAAGGATGAGCCAAACATGTCTTGACTTTAAGGAAATGCTGAGCAAACACTCTTCTTAAATTTGGTCCCCTGCAAGTGACTCGAGTTAGCCTCTGATTACCAGAGAAGTCAAAATCACTATTCACTTAAAGTTTACTTGTCATCAGTAAGAGAAACATATCTGCCTATTCTGTTACTGCTCTTCTGTAAGTTATCTTTTTTTCCTTCTTATTTTCAAGATTGCATCTTTTCAAAAACAGCAGGTAGAACAAAGCTGAGAGCTGTTCGTACATGGTATCCTCACAGATTAGATCGTTTATCTCAGTTTTATTTTTACTTAAAAAAATAAGAAATTAAGATTCAGTTTTCTGAAAATGCAGCAGAAGGGTGAAGAAAAAAAGAGCAGATGGATAGAAAAAAAAATCCAAAAAAGGAACAAAAAAAAACTTTGTGGGTGAATCCCAATCTGTCATTTTAAGTATCACATGACCAAGTGTAAAATATAATTTTAAATATGACTCATTAATATGTTACCTGAAACACAGAGCCAGCTTCCTAGTAGGTCTGATCCAATGCCCAGTTAGATCAATGGAAAGATTCTATTCACTTGGAGTTGACTAAAATAATCAAATAGTAAAAATATTCAAACTAGATATTTCCCTATTGCTTGAAGTATTTAATTACTGTTTTTCTCCCAAAATGAAAGCAATTTTCTTGCAAGTTCAATTACATAATGTATTTTACACAAAACTGGCAGGTCAGTGTGAGATTCAGAAGAGCATATATATTGATTCTTCTCTAATATAATTCCACAGCTTTTTATTGTTACCATCTTGCTTTATTATTACTTCTGTTTGCTGGCTTTTCTGCTTCTGTTTTTTTTTTACTGTATTATGCTTGTTCTATTTGGTAATCTTCATTTATAACCAACAATTTATTCAGTGCTTCCTGGAAAAATGCGCAGCATAATTATATCAAGTCAGAAAAACAAGTTTTGAAGTTTGGTTTTGGTTTGGTTTTTTGTTTGGGTTTTTTGTTTGGGATTTTTTTTGTTTTGTTTTGTTGTGGTTTTTGTTTGTTTTGTTTTTTTTTTCAAAATTAAATTTTGGGAATTCAGTAAGTTAACCTACATTTTTACCAAAGACATAGTAAGTTATAGGGAAGTATTAGCTGCACCTTCCCAAAACGAAATACAAGCTTATGAAAAATTGGCTTAAACTACAACATTCAGTGTAAACAAACAGATGAATTTACATGATCTGTGTATGGACTCTTACTCACTGATTAACATTTCATAAGGAGAAGTTTCAGAAATGGAATGTTCTGAGTTCTAAGATAGAAATGTCAACGTGTCCTGTCTCCTGAGGGGAACAGAAGGCCCAATAGGCAGACCGGACCCACTTCTTAGGGAAGTCTGCTGCATCCCTGGGGCCCAGGGCAAAGATGTGAAGAGAAAGCTTCCTACCCTGGTACAGCCCTCAGATTACTATCCATTATTGATTTTTCAGGTAGGCAGTGAGAAAGTTGCAACTGGAAGTCCGAGGGCAATCAAGACTTCAGGGCCTTCAGATGACTGGTTAAAGGATTGGGAGCACAAGCAGTGTTCTCCTCTATCCTTCCAGTTGCAGGGAATGATGAGGGAAGACACAGGAAGAGCCAGCAGATCAATACCTGGCTCCAAGCCTGGTGTCACCGGCAGGATTTTGGGTTTTTTGATCATGGGTCGGTTTACATGACACCAGGCCTGCTGGCGACAGATGGGGTACAGCTGTCTCAAAGGGGGAAAAGGATCCTTGCACAGGAGTTAGCAGGGCTCGCTGGAAGACCTTTAAACTAGATTTGAAGGGGGAAAGGGATAAAACCAGGCTCACTAGAGATAAGCCTGGGGGTGGCATGCCAGTGTTTGAGGCTAGCAAGGTCCTTTGGTCTGCTGTCTCAGTGAAGGTAGGGGATGGAGATCCACATGGCAGCAAAGATGCAAGGGCTATGGATGTATTAGAAACCACAGAAGCACCTGAGAATGGTCACACAGGAATTAGGGCTTCTCCCCCAGAAAAGGTGGCAGGATCAATAGCCCAACTGAAGTGCATCTATGCAAATGCATGCAGCACGGGCAACAAACAGGAGGAGCTGGAAGCCATTATGCAGCAGGAAAACTATGACATAGTTGCCATCATGGAAACATGGTGTGACGACTCGCATAACTGGAGTGTTGCAACAGACAGCTATAAACTCTTCAGAAGGGACAGGCAAGGAAGGAGAGGTGGTAGGGTAGCCCTGGATGTTAGCGAATGTTTTGATTGTCTGGAGCTTAACAATGGGGATGATAGGGTTGAGTGTTTATGAGTGTAAGAATCAGGGGGAAGGCCAACACAGCAAATATCATGGTGGGAGTCTGTTATAGACCACCCAACCAGGCTGAAGAGGCAGGTGAAGTATTCTATAAGCAGCTGGGAGAAGTCTCACGATCGCTAGCTCTTGTTCTCATGGGGGACTTCAACTTAGCAGATGTCTGCTGGAAATACAATACAGCAGAGAGGAAACAGTCTAGGAGGTTCCTGGCAAGTGTGGAAGACAACTTCCTGATACAGCAGGTCAGTGAGCCAACTAGGGAAGGTGCCCCGCTGGACCTCTTGTTTGTGAACAGAGAAGGACTGGTGGGTGATGTGGTGGTCGGAGGCTGTATTGGGTATAGTGATCATCAAATGATGGAGTTTTCAATTCTTGGAGAAGTAAGTTGGACGGGGCGGGGAGGGGGAGTCAGCAGAACTGCTACCTTGGACTTCTGGAGGGCAGACTTTGGATTGTTTAGGAGCCTGGTTGACAAAGTCCCTTGGGAGGCAGTCCTGAAGGGCAAAGGAGTCCAGGAAGGCTGGACAGTCTTCAAGAAGGAAATCTTACAGGCGCAGGAGCAGGCTGTCCCCATGTGCCAAAAGACGAGCCGACAGGGGAGAAAACCGGCCTGGCTGAACAGAGAGCTTTGGCTACAATGCAGGAAAAAAAGGAGAGCTTACCACCTGTGGAAGAAGGGGCAGGCAACTCAGGAGGACTACAATGATGTCGTGAGATTATGCAGGGAGAGGATCAGAAGGGCCAAAGCCCAGCTGGAACTTAACCTGGCTACTGCTGTAAGAGACAAGAAAAAAATGTTTCTATAAAATACATTAGCAACAAAAGGAGAGCTAAGGAGAATCTCCATCCTTTATTGGATGCGGAGGAAAACATAGTGACACAGGACAAGGAAAAGGCTGAGGTACTTAATGCCGCCTTTGCCTCGGTCTTTAATAGTCAGACCAGCCGTTCTCAGGGTACCCAGCCCCTGAGCTGGAAGACAGGGACAGGGAGCAGAATGAAGCCCCCATAATCCAAGGGGAAATGATTAGTGACCTGCTACACCACTTACTTAAACATGCAAGTCTATGGGGCTGCATGGGATCCACCCAGGAGTACTGAGGGAGCGGGCAGAAGTGCTCACCAGGCCACCTTCCATCATCTATCAGCAGTCCTAGCTAACTGGGGAGGTCCCAGTTGACTGGAGGTTAGCAAATGTGACACTCATCTGCAAGAAGGGCTGGAAGGAGGATCCAGGGAACTACAGGCCTGTCAGCCTGACCTCAGTGCCGGGGAAGGTCATGGAGTAGATCATCCTGAGTGCCATGACATCGCACATACAGGACAACGAGGGGATCAGGCCCAGTCAGCATGGATTTATGAAAGGGAGGTCCTGCTTGACCAACCTGATCTCCTTCTATGACAAGGTGACCCACTTAGTGGATGAGGGAAACGCTGTGGATGTTGTCTATCTGGACTTCAGTAAAGCCTTTGACACTGTTTCCCACAGCATTCTCCTGGAGAAACTGGCTGCTCATGGCTTGGACGGCCGTACGCTTTGCTGGGTAAAAAACTAGCTGGAGGGCCAGGCCCAGAGAGTGGTGGTGAATGAGTTAAATCCAGTTGGCAGCTGGTCACAAGTGGCGTTCCCCAGGGCTCAGTATTGGGGCCAGTCCTGTCTAATATCTTTATCAAGGATCTGGAGGAGGGGACCAAGTGCACCCTCAGCAAGTTTGCAGACCACACCAAGCTGGTTGTAGCAAGGTGGTTGTCAGTCTCTTTTCCCAAGCA
The DNA here is from genome assembly GCF_047370975.1 of Nipponia nippon. Taxonomy (NCBI): domain Eukaryota; kingdom Metazoa; phylum Chordata; class Aves; order Pelecaniformes; family Threskiornithidae; genus Nipponia; species Nipponia nippon. The sequence continues at coordinate 46,383,376 of NW_028262369.1, read as the reverse complement.
ACAAGCGATAGGACAAGAGGAAATGACCTCAAGTTGTGCCAGGGCAGGTTTGGGTTGGATATTAGGAAAAATTTCTTCACTGAAAGGGTAGTCAGGCACTGGAACAGGCTGCCCAGGGAAGTGGTTGAGTCCCCATCCCTGGAGCTATTTAAAAGACAGGTAGATGGGGTGCTTAGGGACGTGGTTTAGTGGTGGACGTGGCAGTGCTAGGTTAACAGTTGGACTTGATGATCTTAAAGGTCTTTTCCAACCTAAATGATTCTATGATTCTATGTCATGTCAAAATCACAAGTTCCTATTTTCCCTCTGAAAATTGTTTTGTTCAAGAAGGTAATTATATTTTACGTTTCCTTTATTGTTCTTTAAGTAGAAAATCTATTGAGTTTTTCCAAGGAAAATGAATTCATCAACTCAAAGAACAGTTTTGGTTTTGTTTGAATTTTGGTATTGCTTGGGTTTTCTGACCCAATTAAAATAGAACGTCTGAAATTTTGTAAGTCTTTGTAGCCTTAAATTTACTTCCTGTGTAACTACAGTTACTATGCAAAACATTATGCTGCCTTTTGTATCACATCGACCTGGTAGGATGTGATCTATATTCTGTGTCCTCCCTTTTGGGAGCTATAGTCTTATATTTCTCTGTCCTAACTTAGTTGTCATGATTGCTTTCTAAATAACTATATGGGGATGATAATATGATTCTTAGTTGTTTAACAGCTTCCCACAGAGTTCAGCAGTAAAAATGGCAAAAATAAGGCCATCTTCACTGAAAATACTAGGAAAAGTTTTATAAGCATCAGATGAATTGGAATAGCCTGCAGTTTCAGAAAATATTGCATTTGTCCTTCAAACATGGAAGACTTTCTTCCCAAGTGCTAAGCTAAAAATGAGTATATTTTACACTTAAGATCCTACTTTTTTTTTAAATTGGCCACCAAAGAGAGATCTCTAAGCAATCTGAATTCTCTGACCCCATTCAGACTGACCTGTGTTGTTTTTTTTTTTTTTTTTTTCCCAATCTCCTGAAGCTGCTTCCTTCAGGACAAACAAAATGTCCATATTATGGATATTTGGAGGAGAAACGAAGCCTAAAATTTAGCATATTTCTCAAAAACAATTATAAACCCGAAGTGTATATGACTATTAACCCTGAGAACATCTGAACATATTGCAGTTGCTGGATCTAAAAATCCAGCTTCAAAATGAAGCCAGTGAAATGCCTTCTGTATTTCTGGTGATGTGATACTTAACATGATGCCTCGGAACTTGAATCACACAATTCCCTCAAAAAATATTCTGTCTGCTATAGAAAGAACCTTGCAGGTAAAATTCATCTTCAGTCAATGAAAGTTTGGCACTCAGTCTACAATTCACATGTGCTTATTCTGCAAAGGCGATCCGTGTATGAACTACGTTTTCAGAAAGTAGTAGACTTTACTGACAAGTCATGGGAAAGTAAGCAGCAAAACTCTTGAGACACTATATCCTTCAAATATTTAGACCTTTACGTCACCAAAATGAAGTTATTGCTAATTTTAGTCTCCAGTGAGATCACCTGTAGTCTGTATGTACATCTCTATATACCTGTGATACATACATCTTTGATTCCTTGATTATTTGACCTCTTGCCTGTTTCCTTCAGCAAAACTGTACAATGTTTCTTCAGCTTAGGAGATGTGAAGGAAGAAAAGTGCTCAATTTCATGTTCTGTTACCACCCTTGCCGCTTACTACTCTCCTTCCATCCCTAATCCTCACAACTTCCTCTTGCCACCCCCAGCTGTCACCACAGTTTGCTTTGTCACCTCCTAATCCCCTCCAGAGAAGGATATGATGAGTGTGGAGTAAGTGCCAAAGCTGCTCTCCAGGGCCCTGTGCAGCAGACTCACTCACAGCAGTTTAAACAGCACAAAGAAGGCTGGCTGAGTTTTATGCTACGTGGAAGGTAAATCCATGTACGCAGCTACCTAGCAATGCAAACATAAATATCTGGGTAGGACTGGCAAGTTAAGATATTATATGGTCAGAGAAATGACCTCAAACCTTTATTTGACAGGTGCCATATAGTGCAATAGAGTTTAAATAAAAGTTTGACAGTCCAAATCACTATTGCAGTAGTAATCCACAAAGGCCAAATGATAAAATTGATTATTTCTCCAGTTGTGTGTTTAAAAAACAAACAAACAAAAAACAACAAAAAAAAAAACAGAAAAACATGAGAAACAATTGTTAGAAAGGAGGCATAGATGGCAACTACCACAATGAAGCTTAAGCACAGGCTGGAGGAAGCGGTAGCAAAGCCTCACAAAGAAGCATACAATATGGCAAATAAAAAGAGCTGCCCAGAATTACAATGTGGGCAGTAGCTACTTTACACAAAGCCATTGGGCTCAGATTGATGGAACAGAGGGGCCCTTAGTTTCCTTACTTCTACAACCTGCAGTGGAGGGAACAGCAGCTCTGAATGGAGGAGGGGCCCAAGCCTTGGGCTTTGGTTTGAGCTTGCTATTACTCGTACTATGGAGAAAGAGCTGCTGCCAGAGGCCTGGCAACGCAGAGGTGTTTAGGACACAAGGCTATGCTTAGACTGCACTTCCAGGTCTACCAGTTTCAGTTTGAACTAGCTGAACTCTTTAATGTTGTAGTGTATGAGTGATAAACTTGCAGTCAAGTGTATACACAATATGGAAAATATGTACATGTATTCAGTGTGGAGTCTTTTACTAGTGTAGATTTAGGATCTCTCTGCAGAAGCAGCAAAATCACTAAGGAATATTCAGATGCATGTCCTCACTGAATCATCTGTTTGGTATTTATCAGCTTACTACTGGCTTTCAGGAAAGTCGTACAGGCAGTTTTCAGTTTACAGATGCAGTAGGTGATTGACTTATGTTTAGAACTAGATAGTTGTTTATTTATCAACATGTGGTTCACCGCTCTCTCTACTGTGCTCAACAACGCAATTTCTTGCCAACTATCATTAAATCTATCAGTACTGACCAATCAACACTTGATTGGCTTATTACCAGATAAACCAGTGGTACAGATTTGTATATGAATTAGATGTAAACACAAATCATTTATCTGTCAACCATGTAAAATAGGCTTGTGCTGACTGATGGCAGACAGCAGTAAACACATTGTCAAGTTAGGGTGTTGTTTTATGACTGCTGTAAGAACCTGCCATTTCCACAAGGGGGGGTCTCTGCTCATGTCACCCTGACAAAGGGGTGACTTCCAGATGAGTCTGACTAGGAATTTGCTCTAATTGAAGACTATTTATATTCTTTCCTTTGGAGAGGGAGTTTTCAATTGGGTCAGTTTGTTCACCAGACTCATCTTAATCATTGTGATTATCATAGCTAATGCAAAGACATAGCAGGTGCAAACACTGAGACAGTGGAAAAGGCAGGACCTTAGTGCAACTGCAGTGTTTGACTGACTTACAGTGGTTATGAACGATCTCTTTGTCCTGGTGGAAAAGATAGCATAAATTTGCTGCCACAAAGTTAAGGACCAATTCTTCAGTTGCCCAGATAATGAAAATAATGGCAGGAAAGGGTGGGTGGGCAGACAACAACCAAAAACTCTAGTCTAGGATTGTACAGCGTGATGTTCAGGGAATTGCATTCATAAATGTGATTATAGGTATCTGGGTTTATGTTGCTATGGAGTGTTTTTTAAAAAATTGGTGTTATCCATAACTATTTCTAAAACTAAACGTTGATTTAGCACAATAAACTGTTGTGCATTCATTACTAGCAAGACTTTTGCTGGCTATACATACTTCCATCACTGGTCTTTAGCTAGTAAGCCTTTTAGGAAAGGCCTTCCACTGATTCTGTAAAATATCTATGCTATTCATAATACAGTTATAATAGCTGTCATAGTTCTATTACATGTTCGTTCAGAATTTTTGCAACTGGCAAATTTATATATTTATAGATACCGTTTCAAAAATAAATCGGTTCATTTTTGTCTCCTTCAAATCTGGAGAAGTGTTATTATCTTATTTTCAAAATTAATTCCCTAAACTGAGACAATATTTTTATAGGCCAAATCCCTAAATAGTGTTCTTAAAGTGCTAAAATATTTCCAAGCAGATTATGAAAAAATCATGTATCTGTCACTATTTGGATGTTAGAGCTCCTACAGGGGTAGTTTTAAGCAGGACATATCACTTGTTGATTTGATCATGCTAATAATCGTCCAGTCAAAGCCCACTTCACAAACACAAAGTACTTCTGTCTAACACAGTACAGATGTTTCTCTGCAACCTTTCCTTAATTGCACTGCCGGTATTACGCTGCCTAATAATATTTTGTAAATGTTAACTAATACAGAAGTTCCAGAGCACGTTTTAGCACCTCAGAACACAGCATCAGGAGTGCTTTGGTATCATTAGGAAAATGTTGATGACTTGTTTCAATAACAACTGCGTTGACAGTATGAACAAAATGGAGAGAATAATGGGAATGGGATGAGTGTTGATGGAGGGGAAAGTCAGAAAAGAGGGTATACCAGAATGAGGCTATATCAGAATAAGAAACAGTGTGTTACTTGCTCTGCTCTTACATTATTTCCTCTTCTTACTTACCACTGTCTGCTAAATAACTGACCGAACAGACCAGTTCAATCTGCTGAATAACAGACTAAATATCAAGGAAGTGGTTGAGTCTGGAGGTATTTAAAAGACGGGTAGACGTGGTGCTCGAGGACATGGTTTAGTGGTGGACTTGGCAGTGCTAGGTTAACAGTTGAACTCGATGATCTTAAGGGTCTTTTCCAACCTTAACGATTCTATGATTCTATAAATAGTCTGCCTCAATGCAGACACTCTTAAATTTTAAAAGAAACCTAATTGAGCAAAGACAATTTTGACTGGCAAAAAAATAATATTGTAATAGCTTTCACCCTTTTAACAATGGGAGTTAGAAAACTTACAAACTTTCAGCTGTATAAATTTACACAGTCAACTGAAACAGCATTATACACTGCTAGCTTACTAAATTAAAGCATGGTATAGCTCCCTATTTCAATTCGTAGTGTTCATAAAATCAAAATTAATTCTTTGACAGGCATAGTCAGAACTGTGTTTGAAAGAAGCACAACTAAGAAGATGCATAAACACAGTATTCCCAAAAGGAAGCTTTTATGGGTCATCTTTTTTGCACTAAACTGATTCTGGAGAAGTGTTAGTTACCTGCAGTCACGAGCTGAATCCCCTGTCCTACTCTACCGCACAAATATATATTTACACACAAAGGTTATCAAGCCACTGCTCTAGAGGAAGGCTGTGTTCCATTTACTGCTGTAACCTTGCCTATTTTTCCTTCAGTCATTCTTCCATTTTCATGTTTGCTGTCTTCAAATGTTCTTCTCTCTAAACGTGCCTCTCAAGTATCAGTCTTTTGTACGTCTTCAGGATTAGGGGGGTAGTTCAGTACCCTGAATTCTTCATTGTTTGATTCATGTTTGATCTATGCATCCTGGTCCTGTGCTCCATCTACTTGGTGCACATTACTTGACTTCTGCCACATTCTTTTTGAAATGGGAATCACATGCTCCTCTGTTTCCCTACAGTGCTTTTCTACAATGGTCTGACCTAGATTCAAGGTCTCTGGATTGTATCAAAATACAATTAATAATAAAAATACGAGTCAAGTATGTATGAAGTTCAAAATCAGATTTTTTGTATATCGCAATGCTTTCCTTCCAGTGCTCTTTTGTTCCTCCCCTTTTTCTCTTTATGAACTCCTAAGAATGCTTTGTCTTAAAAAAATTAAAATATAAGAGTCTCAAGGATCCAATTCTATAGCCATTTAAGTTGGAGAGCACCTTAATATTTTAAATGGACAGGAGATAATGCTCAGTGTGGAGTGATTTCAATTTCTGTGGAGTTGTATAAGCACTGTTCTTAGCACAAATATGTCCACACAATTCCTAACTGGATGTGAACAACATGCATGGGTATAGTAGTCTTAGATATATGGTTAGTGTTATTCAATTAATATCATAATTCTGCTTAGTTTTATACATTCCGGTTGTCGTACTCCCAACATTGCTAAAATGTTAGGAGTTTCCAGGCACAGAGACTAGGCTACAATGCCAGACACTGAATTGACATGTTTTGTAACCACCGTATCAGAGATAAGAGTAGAGTTAAAAATAGCAGCTAAATGAAATCATGGCAAAAGGCAAATAAAAATATAATGTACATTAGGAATGATAAAAATATAAGTACTGGTTAGAATGTCAACAAGAGCTGAAAAAGAACAAATGACACCCATGCCAAGACCTACAAGTTGGATTTAGCCTGGGAACAAACTAAGAATGAAGCAAATGACAGATATAAATAGAGTATGAGCTCTAGCACTCTGCTCCATTATGAGATAATTGGAAGAGATAGGTAAGGGGGAAGTCTGAAGTGAACATCATGTACTTAAATTTTTATAAGGCATTTGAAAAGGTTCTCTGGAGATTGATACCAAAGGTAAAAAATCAAATGCTTATAACAAGGAAAAGTAGTAAACAACTCAAAAAGTAAATGAACAGGTTGATATAACACAAAGTGAGTGCTTATCCTCACAGAAGACATTTTCTTTTGGAAAGAATGTACAGCAAAAATGCTATTACGGCCACAGAAACATACCATTTTTTTTTTATATTTTTAATCTAATAAATCAGCTTGAAAGTCAAAGAGGAAAAGAACCTACTGAATAGGAAAGTAACTTAACTTGAAAAATAAAATAGTACAAAATCCTTTTTCATAAAGGAACATACAATGTTCCTTTAGATAGAACAGAGAGAGTCCTAATAGAATAAGCCAGATAACTTCTTATAGACATAGCAAAGCAGAGGCTGGTTGCACCTATAAAGCAGAAGCACAGTAAGCAAGACAAAATTAATCTTTATTTGCCTTGAACCCAGACAATAAGAACACTAAAATAACCAACAGCAATTAGTAGATATTTTGCAACTTGTATACATATATTCAGTTGTAACACAAAAGAACTATAAATCCATATACTTCAACTCTCTTCCTATGGTGTGAATATATTTATCATTTAGGTAAAAATGTGTTCTTCAGCATTTATTAACCAGACACTGACTTCTGTACATCTGGTCACAGAGGAGATAAAAAAACTTTGTGGTCAAAAGGGACAGATATATACTTCAGGTATAGAATAAGCTACTTTGGCAAAGGGGAAGGAAAACAGTTGGAACAGGCTGACAGAACACTGCATATTCCTAGGTACATATCTTAGGTGTTCAGATAATGTAGCTGCAGAATAAAATTGCTAATGATTAGCTCTTATTTTTGTGCTGTCTGTATTGCTTTGGTAAAATAATACACAGCTGACATGCAAGTGATAATATATACATACTCATGTCTGCTTTATGAATTATATTTACATATCAGTACTGTCTAAGGCAAGCAAAGTACTTGGTATGCCCATAGGTGGAGGTAAAAGCAATCAACAGATTGCCAAATAAATACTTCAGTTAAACAAAAAAACACAGGCTAAACATTAGTTGTTCAGTTAATCTGAATAAAGTTTTCTTAAGACCCTGATTCTGTAAATATTTCTAGACTGGCATATTATCTTTCTTTTTTTTTTTTTTTTTTGGCAGAATATTAAGAATTCTAGTACATGGGACATTGCTTTGCTAGGTGCTGAGACCAACAGAACACACAGAAAAAATTAGCCTTTCCTATTAAGAATTTATGACTAAATATGTAAAAGAAGATAAAGAATTTCATTACATATTAACTGTTACAATAAACAGTGGTCTTAGCATGATAAGTATTAAGAAGGGTATAAATGGGAATGAAGAAGTAAATTATTATTATTACTTTATAAAAGACCCATATACCTTTCCCCCATATGCAGACATATATCCTGCACCATTAAATGAGATTTTTGCCGTTTATCTCGCTGTGGGCTAAGATTCCATCTTTGTATCTCATAAGGCAAGAGCAGATGTAACAACTTTGATTTGTGCTCTTTTCAATCTTCACCCCTTTATTACAAGGAAATTAGTCTATTTTGGTAACTTTTCAATCTCAGGTTTTCTAAGCAGGTTTTCCTGATAGCACCCAGACTTACCCAGGTATTTTCTATTACACACAGAACTTAAAAATTACTTTAAAATGTATAGCGCAAACACAAGAGAGCTTGGTGGTGGGTGGGAAGTAGAATGGACTTCTGTGGAAGGCATGGCAGTGCTCTCCCTGTAGGTGCTGGCTTTAAGCTGGACAAGTACGAATTATCCTCTCTGCACCCCTGACTTACTCTCATCCTTCTTCCTTTTGCCCTCCTTCCACACCCATCTGACTCCTAGGCTGATGGGTTGTATTGTTTTTATTAGTGATGACTCTGCACACCATCAGTCGCTGAACTGTGCGATGCCAGAGAGGTAGCTCTTGTTGGCCTTGGGAATCCCTTGGAATTGAGGGAAATGTTCATCAGAAAACCCTCTTTCTGCCTCCTTCTGGGCACTCCTTGTGGGTTCAGGGTGGGTCTCCTCAGCATCATCGAGCTGGGTTTTGGCATAAACTCCTAGCAAGTGTTCAGGCGAGGGCATTTCCCCAAACTGAGTGATCTCCTTTCTCACTCTGGCAGACCAAAGGGTCAACCGTGTCCTGGGGTTCGTCAAGCCCAGCATAGCGAGCCGGCCAAGGGAGGTGATTGTCCCACTCTACACTGTACTGGTGCAGCCCCACCTCGAGTACTGTGTGCAATTTTGGGCACCTCAATGGAATAAGGACATCAAACTATTAGAGTGTGTCCAGAGGAGGGCGACCAAGATGGTGAAAGGCCCCGAGAGCAAGACTTACAAGGAGCAGCTGAGGTCACTTGGTTTGTTCAGCTTGGAGAAGAGAAGGCTGAGGGGTGACCTATTGCAGCCTACAACTTCCTCAAGGTGGGCAGCAGAGGGGGAGGTGCTGCTCTCCTCTCTCTGGTGACCAGCGACAGGACACAAGGGAGGAAATGGAATGAAGCTGCATCAGGGGAAGTTCAGATTGGACATTAGGAAAAAGTTCTTCACTGAGGGTGGTCAGTCACTGGAACAGGCTCCCCAGGGAAGTGGTCATGGCACCAAGCCTGTCAGAGTTCAAGGAGCACCTGGAAGATGCTCTTAGTCAGCTGGTTTAGTGTTAGGTAGTCCTGCAAGGAGCAGGGATTTGGACTCGATGATCCTTATGGATCTCTTCCAACTTGAGATATTCTATAATATTCTACTGTATTCACTCTTCTAGGATTTTTTGTAATGAAAAATGGAGTGTATAATTTTTTTTAATAAGGAAAGGGAAAAGAAATACAAACAGTTTCCAAGCCTGTGTAATTCAGAAAACCAGAGAGTTCCAAGGCCTTTTTTTTTTTTTTTTTTTTTTCTTTTCTAATAGCTCAGAACTGCATGTATCCATCTTCCCCTCCTGGTACCTCTGTGACTGAAATTGCATTGCTACAGTTGGAAGTCTGAGAAATTACCTGAAAGACAATGGAAAGCTTAGGACTTGCAGTTTACCACCTGCACTGGAAGAGCAGAAAGACTATTGTTATTTCGCGTCCTGCATTTTAAACATGCTATCATCTAATCTACCCATCTAATGATAGGTAGGTCAGAGAAAACATGGCCTTCTGTTGCATGTCTTTGAGGTCCTGATTCAAATCCCTTCTGTAGCCTGGACTTCTTGTATTGTCTGTGGTCACTTGCTTATATCAGCACTCTACTCTCCAACTCTAAAATGTTACCACAAAAACTACAAATAGATAAAAGTTATAAAATCATGCTTTCATACCTCAGTGTTGTGAAATATGCATTATAATCACTAATGTGAAGGAAACAGTTAAAATGACCAAGCGTAAAATATCTTGTCTTCGAAACAGTCCAGATTCTTATCATTAACGAAGCCATGAAATAATGACTAGTTTGGGGAAATTTGTTGAGAAAGCTGTAGCCTGAATTCAGTCTAGACTCAGAGATTAAATAAATTAATTGGTCTACCCAGAGTTTTTGGTTTTGTTTTTCTCAGAATCTTTTTTTTTCAATAGTGCACAGTTGAAAAGACAATTAATATAATTTATCAATAGAATAACTTTGTTCTAGTTGACTGGTGGAAATGTAGAAGTATATCTCAGATATATTCCACTATACTGTTAAATAGTGTTCCTACTCCATTTATGGAGTCTATTTATGTCAATATTTTAGCATTTACCCACCAATCCTACTTATGCTATCATATTCTGAGTGAGATGATCAAATACCAATGGCAAATTTTCTATACCACTCTGGATTTTCTCTTTGACGCCTTTGGAAATTACCAAACTTTCAATTAATTTACTGAATTAACTTTAAACACATATGACTACATTTTTTTTGATTCTGAATATCAACTTGACACTGTAATTTTATTTTTTATCTGTGTAACATCTTATCAAAATCTCAGTCAGACTTCAGAGTAAGATTTAGATCTTCTGTATATGGTTAGAGAGTTATGTAGTAATTTATGAGAGCTTTCCTTGTAACATTAATGTGAGCAAAACTTCCTGTTAGCTACCTAAATGCCACCTACTTGAAATACTAGCTTATCTCGGATGCCAGATATTTACATTCTGATATAAAGCTTTACACACAAAAAAATTGTTAAAAGTTTCAGTTCATTATTTGACACTGTAATCTTCAGCCTGCGGTACTTTCCAAATTAAAATAAATTAAATTAAAAGAAATACTGGCCATGCTTTGCTTCATAATACAACTAAATTTCCCGGACTCTTGATACTCCATATTAGCCAGTTTACATTCTCTTAGACAAGGGGCAAGAGTACTTGAAATGGGACCTGGTGTTAAGGTTTACAAGAAAACCAAATGCTACAATATTCAGTTACCATTTTCGTATCTGCTCGTTGTTTAGCACTGGAGTTGTACAGCAGTTGTATTTTCAAAAGTGCCCAAAGCATCTCCATTCTTAAAATACTGAATAACAACAAATTAACATATTATTTTCAATATTTTGACAGATATACATGACTTATCCGTGAACTTCTCGATCTTCTAGAATATTTTTAAATTGTCAAACAATGGTCACTAAGATGTCACCTGAAATATTCTATTTAGGACCTAACAGTATGCATTGATGATAGCACTGCCATTTAAAATATATTATGTAATGTAAAAGAGAAGGGTTCACTGGCATAATGCTCCATGAACCTCAATATAGAATAGCACAGAATGGGACCAGTAATTATTAGTTGTACATACATCCCAACTTTGTAGGGGGTGAAAATGTACACATACATGTCATTTATCAAACTGAGACTTAAAATAGAATAATAAACTATTATTTCACATTTGATAATGAAAAAATCAGCATATGAATTCACAGAACATTCGTTTAGATTAGTTGTGTTTATTTACGTTTATTTTTGTATCTATTATGCCTATATTTATTCCGGTGATAAGGGGAATTGAAGCTACCTTTGAGTTTTCCATATATTCAAACATCCATGCAGTTATATCTGGTGTGTTAATAAGTTACACTGGGTCAAGGTGCAATGAGTAAAGCTGTTCATAAAGCTCGATACTGTATTGCCTGGTATGCTTTCTCTTCAACGGAAAATAACCTCTTCCACTCAGACTAAGACCCATATATATTCCCATTGAAATAAACAGGACTACTTGTAGTAGAAGGTGATAATTAATGTAAAAAAGATGAACGCCTCTCTGCAAGTTCCTTAAAAAGAAGTTGTGGGCCATGTGTGTGTGTCCCATTTCTCCATAACTGTCAGAACACTTTTTGGCTAACTTTCTTCATGTAGATTTAGTGTTTTTACAGTATTTTGATGAATACTTAGTGATACACAGGAAATTAAACTCTGGCCAAAACAATATTGTACAATACTGATGTAGTATTCTACAGTCCTGCTACACAGATCAGAATTTGTACAAATCCACTTAAGGTTGCATGGCAATCTGACGGATAAAACATCGGTGTTTCGCTTCCACAATGTATAGTCTCAACTTTAAATCTGTTGGAGGTGAAGGAATGACTATGAGACAAGGAGAGCATGGCAAATAAGGAATAGAGTTGGTGTTTGGGGTTTTTCCGTTTGTGCATAATTTCTAAGGAACAATGCCTTTTACAGGTTGTCTACATTAGGTTTTGCAACAGGAGATAAATGCTGAAATCTCTTTTTTGTCCTATGATCTAAAGTGAAAACTGATATAGAACTTTTTGGAGTGTGAATCTTTCTTTACTTGATCAGAGGAGCAGAAATGTACTTGAAAAAGATTTTTCAGCTTTGAAGAGATTAGACTTCCAATTAAAATCAAGCTTTGTTCCAATTCTCATCAAACCACTATTCAGTATAACAATTTAGCCTTTCTTCAGTTTCTTTTGATGGAAGGATTAAAATAGCCTCTTCAGAGTTACTTAAAGTCATTATGGAAATTTACTGACCAAGTTGAGTAGTAAATGTACATAGTCCTTTTCATCTAAAATAAATATCTAGCTAATTCTGATCGTTCCTCACCTTCACATGAACTTCATTTATGAAGAAAAAACCCCCACAACAATAGACAATGAAGTCTAGTTTTTATAGCTCTTTCTTTACTCTAGTCATAGCTAGCAGTATTCCCAGAGGAGAAATAACACTAGTTAATAATAGTACTCTTAAAGATAATGATACTAGATTTACTATTTTTAGAATTTTTAGAAACTAAAAATATTATACTATTATCTTTTGGATTGTATTCCAAAAATGTGTACTGATCATTGTCACAAAACACACTGAAGCGTGGAATAACATTTACATCAGACAGTTTAAACTGAATTTTTCTGGCGCATTTATTTCTTCTACAAGCTACATTTTTCCTTCTACTGATAGAAGTAATATTAAATTAGGTAGTATGCAAGAATATGGCATCCAAAGCAATAAATAAAGTTAGTTTAAATGTTTCATTCATTTTTTCTGTACTCTGCTCAATTCCCCACTTGTCTACAGCTTTACTTAGATGACCAATATTTGTTTATTACAGAGTAAGAAATTATAGCAACCATGCCTGACCCGAAAGGAAAAAAATAGTAAAAAGTCAAATTAAATTTGTCAGGAACTTCCCACAGATACTTGAATGAGTCTAGAAAGAACATATCTGAGATTCCATATATAGCTGAAGTGTTAAAAAGTAAAAAAAGAAAAAAAAAAGTGATACTGCACAGACTTTTTATACATGCCCAGGACCAGGGTAACTTTACAAAAAGGAGTGTCTTTTTTTCTTTTTTTAAAGTTACATATTCAAACAGTCCAGACTTGCAATCTGGAAACACTTATACAATACCCCAAAAGCTGCCATTAGAATGCCAACCACTCTGAGAAGTAAATACAGAGCTGAATCTGAGATTGTCACAATTTCCCTGAAATTATGGGAGCTGTATACTCTTTCAGTCTCCCACGATCACGTGTTTAACAGTGACACAAAGCACAAAGGCGAATATTTAAGAGCTAAATACAAAGAGGAGGAGTATTCAGGCAAAGACTCGGAAAAAGGCAGAAAACAAAAGCCCAATACTGATGGCAGGTGTCTCGCCTGATGTTTTCCACAAAGGAAAGGTTGTCAGAGACTCCATTGACTCCACCAAATCAACAGGAGAAATGCACTGATGACGTTTCCTGCTGATGATGCTTCCTACAAGAATTGTGCATTGATACATATCTATTTTCATTTGCTAGTATTTAAAGGTGTTTTGGCTCCAATGTTGTCATCCAGGTGGAGGATACAATCGATAGGATTTCTGAAGTAATACTTGCAGCTTAACATATGTATACACTGAAATATATCTAACAGTGGTGTGGAATTGCTTTCTCCCTTTCAAACACAGCTTGCTGCACAGTACAACCATGGCATATGATTATTGTTTTACATAAAAAAAATTTACAAGATTTTAATACAAATTATAAATGTCTCATAAAGGCGTGGCAATGATTCAAGAACTTTGAACACATAATAGAACAAATATTTTAAAAGTCACTATTATCTCTAAAATGTCACTTGTCTGATAGTGTTCTCTCCACAGCTAACAGGGTATGCATAATTACGGACTTCATATAAATCTCAGTCCCCTTACTCAGAGTGAGCTATTACACTTCCTGATTAATCATAAGGCATGGTTTTAATTGTCTTTTCATTAGATTAAGAAAAATTTAAAATATCCATTTTCACAATATTTTAAAAGTTTAATTCTGTCATCTTTATTCATGTTAAACAGCACTTACTTAACATCTCAGTATTCTGTGAAGTAAAATGCTGCTCATCAGTAGTATGGATGGTATAATAGTATGCCCAGTATTTAATTTTTCAAAATAATAACTTCAAAATTTCATAATGTGCCTTGTATGTGTTTAGAAAATAATTTAGTGGGTGCCTTCAGAAAATTGGCCTGTTTGATGTAAACACTTCTTTCTTTCCTTATATGTGACTTCCCAAATGAACGCAGAAATTTCAGAGTTTGCTGGCTTTGGTGAGAGTCAAATTATTTAACATCTCTTTAGCAAACTGTATTGGTGAGGTGGGTTAGGACAGGTATTTTTCTGTCATCTTGTTCTGGAGTCTTATATAGATCTTAACGCTGATCAGACTTAGGTGGAATATATGGATACAATGAGGAGACATCTGTGTTTATGAACTGGACTAGCTGTATTGATATTAGGAGGTCTGATAACCAGTCGTCCAATGTCTAGGGCAATACAAGAAGGCACAGTAGTACTTCCAGCTCCTTCTTCTCTCCATACAACCATTTCTATCACTGTAAAGTGGCCCTGCCATCTTAGAAAGGAAAGGAATTTCTAAACGCTCAGTTCACCTTAGCCTGAAGTCAAGTAGCAGCAGGTTGCTAGACAACTCTACATCCCCAGTCATCTCTGCTTTGGAAGAAGACATTTACCTCATCATTTTTATAATGGTGACCTTCTAACAGCTCATTTTTGTCTGAAATTAAGAGCAAAACCTGAGGTCTCAGCACACAGTCTCAGACTAGCCCATGGTATATGTCAGAAGACTGCCTATTAGAGGCTCACCAGAGTTCCCTCTCTCCTACACCCTCAAAGATACTTCCTCTATACTCTGACACATTTCTAGTAGCCAGCCTTGTTCTTCCCACCACTTGCAATACTCTGCCAACATCACACTAAAACCCCAACATTCTGAATGACCAGTTGAGCTAGTCACAAAGACATAAAAATAACATCACTTGAGTTTTCACAGACAGTAACTGCCACGATTAATTGTATTAAATGAATTCATAATGTCAGCACAAATTTAACTTACTTTGTTGTTTCTTCCTGGACTCACTGTGATCTGTGAACTCCCAAATAAGTGGAAAAATGGGAAGCAAAAACTAATCAAGCCTTTAAAATTAATTCAGTGCATTTTGAATGTTGTTTGTATCATCTTAGCTAAATTGTAATTTTCATGCAATCTATGGTCAGTCTCAGTACAAAAATAAATGATCATGTGGGTCACTGTTTGAATACAGTTTGTAAATTAATTCCTTGATGTCAATGAGATACATGATATCTGGAACTACTCTTTTGAGATAAGCTTCATTGTTATGATACTCTTAGGTGGGTAAAAAATCTACTTAAATTTTCATAGTCTTTATAAAGCCTGGTTGACTAATCAACATCTGCACATTACAGAATATTTTGTTCCACATTTTGTGTTTGAATTATCTTTTTCCAATGACTGCTAAGAGAACAAAACAGGAATTAAAAACGGGACTGTATCTACAAAAATGCTTTTTAAAAAGTTATTTGTTTAACTGATTAAACCCCTTTGAACAAGTGATGAAATGCTAGATTGTTGTACACAGTGAAGACATAGCCTGCTCACTTTTCAAAAGGGTACATTCAGCTAAATATAGAGCTTAGCCTTTAGACCATCTCTGTTATAGCTGTCTGTGCTTGATGGTGAGAATTACAGGGCAATAACGATAAGCAACCAATGAATGCCCTTAGCTTTTTTTGAATTTGGTGTGAAGATGGGAAACTAAATCCCCTTCCAGAGTCAGGGAATGTTGTATATTAACAGGTGCTGTCACATAAGGAACAAATATAACCACAGTTTTCCATTTGCAACTCAGCTTGTTGTTTTTCCCATCTGCATTTGTTTCAGATTTGGTTTGGTAACACTGCTTTTATCTGTGCTGCAGTTTTCTCTAGTCACAAGGGGAAGAGAACACAAAGTGAGAAAAACATAAAACCTCTAGAACATTTTTGGCTATTTAGAACAATAAAAGAGTGAGGCTATTTTACAGTGTTTACTCCTTATTAAATATTTTAACAATAACTATACTTTGAAGGAGCTCTGTAACTTAAAGCTACTTGAAGTATGGTAAGTGCTATTAACTTTAACATCATAAAAAGCTAAAGGGCAAACTCTTTTCTTTGCAAAAAGACAAAGTGGTTTGACTCAGGGTACAGAATCTAGGAGGCAGGGCTGGACTTTCCTGGCAGAGCTAATCCATAGCAAGGACTGTTGCTCAAATCTTGTAATTGCCCCTGCCAGGCATATGATCCTTGTGCTAGCTGTTAGATACGCAGTTATTACTGGCTAAAGCTAGCAAAAGACTAGTAAGACCCAGGCAGAGAAGCAGGCAAAGTTTTCTTCTTTCTGCTAACCCGGTAGATAACTTGCACTGATCTTAACCTAATGCCTTCCTTCCCCATCTACCATAGCTTGATACTCGGCAAGTCAAGTCAAGCACAATGATGTCAGACTTAGCAACCTGCTTTCCACCACAAAACTACAGCACTTCCTAACAGATATCTCTGTAACTGGAGGCAGGATTTGTTCCTCAAGAGATAATTCTGAGTAAATAATAATATCACTGTTTTTATCTGTGAGTATAAACACTGGTTTTTGTCTCTTAATGACTGTTTCTGTTTTACTGCTACTTCCCACCAGGAAGTTGACTGCTAACATAATTAGCAGATGATTGCACGGGGGAGGCTGAAATCTTTAACAGCTGTTTTAAGGCACTCTGTACCAAATCTTCTGTGCTGCAGAACATTTACAGTTTTTGAATGGCATTCTCTCCAATGACACAGAGATTATGGGCCCATGGTGTGCAGGCCTCTGGGAAGGACTTAACTTGCTCATTTACTTGAAAAAATATGAAGAATCCACATTTAAAGCATCTAGTGGATTAGTACAAGTACTTAGGCATACTGTATATATCAGAATTCAGTACAAAAGATCACCTTTAATTGTGAAGTCTAGAAAGCGAATATGTAGTGATGAAATGGTTGGCAGATTTATTATACAATAAAACTATTCTGAAGCTTCAGACACTTCCGACGCTCCAAGTGATCTATTTCTTTGTTACAGGATAAAAGGGAGACAATATGCATCAATGTTACCATTTGTTACAGAAGAGTCATTCTGAGAGTAATGCATAGTGCAGCACAGAAGTTTACCATTATAAAATAAATAATCATTGGCTGTAATAGAACAATAATCATAAAACTAAGAGAGAAACGATTTGGGAAAAAACTGCTTCAGTTCCCCATGGAGTATTACAGCGTCTGCCAGATTTAAAGTAGCGTGTACCAAGTTCTAGATGGAAAAATAAGAGCTTTAGAGTAATAAGTGTATAATTAAGTAATGATTGAAGTACCAAGCACGTTTACAAACTCTGCATCATGTTGTCCCAGAGGAGGAAGGCTACTTGATTTGTGGGAGTTTTTAAGCTGAGACACTTAAACTTTTTCTGCACTAGAAAACTTTTGCTGGGACATACCACCAAAGTCTTCCTCGGACAGATACAGTTGTAACAGCACTGAAGTGTTCCTCTTCTATTTCCATGTCCTTCCCCCAATTCCAGTATGTGCTAGTTTAAGTGGAATATAGAAACAATGCATTTTTGCTTCCCTTGTTGTTGCAAGAATTATGCTAAAACAGAAATTATATGAGGCTGACAGAACTGCCTTCTACAAAGCATTAGTTCCTCTTCCTTCCACACAAATAAATTGATTCTCTCTTTTATCTGTAATAGGGACCTAATCCTAAGATAAATTTAGAGGGTAGGTGAGTACAGAGATATATTAACAGTTTACTTACATGGGACTGTACTCCTAAACGTGCCACAACAGTGTAAACTCAGACGTCTTGGTGTGGCTGATGCAGTGGTTTTACAAATGTTAATGTTTTTCTTTAATGCTTTTTTAATTTAGGTGGCTTTGCACAGTAAGAAAGGGCTTGGCCTGTACATGCAGCAATTTTTTTCAGGGTTTAGGGCAATTCAAACTTTCCAACTACTATTGTGCAAAGTCTCACTGCAGATATGAAAACACTTGCTCTCTTAGCGCATTAGACCATTAAGATTTTGAGCAGTTTCAATCCAAAATCAAGCTTTTAAAATAGAATTTAGGCTTCTAAATCACTTTATTTATTTTGAAAATTTACTTACAAGGATAAATCAAGATAAATTTGACAATATTTGCTTAAGTCCTTTTATTTTGTAGCCTCTGTTAAATAGAAGAACTCATAAAAGTTAACATGTTTTCTAAAATGAGGAGGTCAAATTGACTGAAGTATTTCTTGAAGAGGAGGATTATTTTGAAGAAACCATAACAGAATTTTCTTTTGAGGAAATTATAATAGAATTTTTGTGCAAGTTGAATCTAGACTCAGATATTTTAAATCACTCAATTCAGAAATGTGTGGGCTTTTTATCCCCTTTTAGTTTAACAACCTCAGGTGATTTCCAAAGGGAAAGGCAAAGGGAGGGCTTTACTCACTAATTCACAACGTGACAAATGACTGTTAAAGTGCCTTCTGAGATTTACAATAGGGAGTTGTTCCTTGAAAGTCACCAGTCAACATGACAGCCAGCAGTATACAATTGTCCAAGTGATGTGTGGAGGTGTTTTGTATTATCTGAATCTCTTTCCTTTCCAGATAGGTGGTAATGTTCATTTATGCAGTAAGCACACCAGAAGGGAAAGCTGATTTTAATTTAATCCTTTAAGTATCCAAAGTAAGAACAGTTCTTGCACAAAGGTAAAATTTAGCTCTATAGTTTCATCATGAAAGTATATACTGTAGCAAAATGACTCAAATTTTCATCTCAAAAGCAGGATTTTAAATTTATTTTCAGCATGGGTAATGTGTCTATATTGGCATTGGAACTGGTATGTTCCAATACCAGTTATGTGTATACACATACACAGAAAAGAAAAACATTACAGAATTGGAAAATGTAAATTTTTGTTCCATGACTGTGAAATTGTAAACACTTATTGCAACAGCATATAGAAAAGTTATGAAATCTGATGCTTTGAAGGTGGGGGTTGGAAAATATATTGGGTTTCTATGTTCATTTTTTGTTCTTTCAATTCTATTTGTTGTATGTGATTTTGAAGTGGCACAGTAATAATGATTTTTTTGCTAGAACATATTAGCTCTGTATACAATGCTAAACTTCAACAGGCAGCAGAATGAAACAGTAGTATAAAATAGATATTTATGATTGTCAAATGATGTGTTCATATGACAGACCGTATTAGTTCAGCAATTCAACGCTGGAATGTGTACTTCCTGGTCTCTTAATTAATATTGCTAGAAATATTCAGCATTGATAAAATTTACCTTTGTGTGCAAGGTCCAAAGAAAGCCCAACATACTGCTTAATCTTACCTAAACCCAAAGGTACTTAAAAATGTAAAAGGTATATAAAACAAAAAAAACCTATATATGTTTTTATGAAGTCAATAAAACGAATCTCACTCTGCATATTTTAAAAACATCCGTATGTTTCTTTCTCTTTGTCTTTCTCTAAAATGTTGTGGGGAAAGAATTGTTCCAATAAATCTAAGTTCTTTAACAGCAAGGGGTTTTTTTACTTTTTTAAGGACTCTGGGACAAAACACACTTATTGCCTATGTATAAGGGCTATACTGCGTATTTCAGGAAGGAAGGCACCAAGCATAAGCAGGTCTGTGCTTTACAAATGCATCTCTCTGCAACACAGTCCACCATGTATGCGTAATCTGAATATGTGACTGTGCAAGAAATATAGCAGACCAGAAAGAGAGGAACTAGCATCACAAATGGGAGAAGCAGCAGGTGATGTTAAAGTGTAGAGGTTACCTTCACAAAAAAATGACTTTGACCCTCTCCTCATACATCTTTAAGCAAGTTAAACTCGCCCAGGCACAATCGCAGGCACTGACATTAAGTGGCACAAAATAGCCTACACACATATCAGAAAGCTGTTTCAGCTTCCCAAATTAGGTGACTCCATGCAACTTGTCTGCTCCGAGTGTTTGCTTGGACACTCAAACTGACAAATCATTCCTGGGCACTGCAGTGTTCAAGACAGTTTTGGCTAGCTGGCTACAGCCAAAGCCTGCAAAGGAAAATTCAAACAGTTTACTAATATAAGCAGTCATGCTTCAATGGTGGGAAACATTTCTGGCTTGCTTGAACTTACTAAAACAAATGAAGCTTTTATATCTTTATAAGCTTCTAAAGAACTGACTAGACATCTGTACATAAATGGTTTAAGAAATGTGAGGTAAATGTGCTCTGCAAGATACTCAAGCGCTGAACTTATATGACTGACCTCACTAAAAAGGCAGTGGTATCGACAGAATGTAAATGCTTTTTTATTTTTAACTTAGAATTCTTTCTTTACATCTCTAGTATCCTGTCACTTGGCTATTTTGAAGTACACGATAACTATATATGTACACAAGAAAACATTTTTTTGTGAATAACCTCTTCATTGCATCTTTCCAAAGCCTACATGGGAACCTAAAAAAAATCCTCTTTTCTTCCCTCCACTGAGAAGGACATTAAATATGTCAGGTCTTCACTAGGTAGGATATTTTCTACTTTTGTTTCCGTTGCTCTTCAACACAGCTGGTAAGACTAAGGATTGATGGTCAGAAGGTTTATGAAATGTTTTATTACATAATTTACTGTTACAATCACAATTCAGTAAAACCTCACAGAATTAATAGGTGAATAACTTATGTTAATCACTGAGTTCCCTCTTTATTTCTGCTTGCTTCCCCAGCAGCCAAACTGAAAGACAAATTGCATTATGATGATCAAGAAACATCTCAGAATATCCAGCAAATCAAGACAGTTTATTTCAGTTTCAGATACTTTCAATAATGAAAGCAAAAGGTGAGATTCACAAAGGGATATTAGCGACATTTACAAAATCAGCGAAAAAGTCGATGACTCAATCTTCTCTTTACCCTCAGCCCAGTGACTGGGATATTTACATGGCGTAAAAACATTACTGGGATATTTACAAGAAACCTGGTACACTACCCTACCTGCCACAGAACTCACCCACTTGACACACACACACACTCTAGCTACTGGGCTGATCTTTTACATGCTGTCCTGTGTAAGCTTTTCAGATTAATCCAGGCAATATTTAAATATTTTATGTAGTGACAGGAAAACAGGTGAGTTTTTACTCAGGGTTATCTCTCTGAATAAATGAATATTTAACTATCCCATATAAAATGTGTGTACGGTAAGCATCAAGCTTCATCTCCACAGTTTTCAAAGGGAACCAGGTCCTTTGAAAGTGTAGCCCTTCAAAAAACAAAACTGGCTTTAACATCCAATTTTTTTCAGGAAAAAAATCACTCAGCAAATTCAAGAATGTTAATAAATTATTTGAAATAGTTTATTTACTGAACAAATATATTTGCCAAAGATTCATCATGTTCTTCTGCACACAGCAACTTCTTTTATGAAAAATAATATACCATCCAATTTGGTGGTTTGTGGAATATGACAGCCCAGAACCCATCTGTTACTGAAGCCAACTGCAAGCTTGGTTAGGAATCTAAGCTATGCAAGAAGAACTGTTTTTCTGGGAGAGAAATGCAAAAGCAGCGAGATGGATGTTACTGTATTGGAGAAGTATAGGTAAGAAATGGACTATGAGCTAGACACCAAAAAAAAGAAAAGAAGCCTGAATGAAGCTCCACCACAGGAGAAGTCCTCGAGAAAAAATGAAGATCAGAAATCTGTCTCCAAACAGGTACAGATCTAAGAACAAAATTCCTGAATCAGAGTCCTATTACATTCAGCTAAACATTATAGCATGTGTGCATTTTATAAATGCATTTTATAAATGCACACATGCTCATTTAAAAGAAATAGCTGATCAAACTCTCCACCTAAAGAAACATAACCAGTACGGTTTCAAAATCGGGTACTATGCTTATGTCAGAAATATATCTTTCAGCAAAAAAGAGGAGAGCTCTGTATCATTTCAATCATATTTATTATTAAATACTACCGTATGACTTATGGGCAAACTATGCTACCAAAACTGTGATTTGGTGACACAGAATGCTGGGTGGTTTGTGGCAGATGAGAGGAATAATTCCATCTCCTCTCCTCTTTGCAGAATCAACAAGCATCTGAAAACACAGAGCCAGAAAAAAGAGAGCATCTTTCCAGAAAGGGCAGAATGGAAGAAGAAAAGACAGAACTCAAGGATGAACAGACTGGGAAGATCAAAAAGGGAATGGGATTAAAGATGGAAGACAAAGAGTTCAGCTGGTAACAGATTGGTAGTTCACAGACCACACAGATGGAAAACCCTTGATATACATCAGACTGCCGGACTTGACAGCAAGTGGAAGTAAGAAGTTGCAGTGAACTGGAAATATGCAGAAAGTTATTTCCACCATCTCGGCCAAGGGCCAATAACATCCTAAAATGAATTATCTTGATCACTTGCCATTGCGTAGCCATACTATAAGGCTACTTCAACTGTATTTTAGTGTTCAGATATTCCATTCATAATGTTCATTCAACTGAAGGGGGTACAAGCAACACCTTTGGCAATATCTATGTTGCACACTAATTAGAATAGAATACAAAAGATGCGCTTCACCAAAACCAAACTTGAACCACTAACATAAGTGTGCACAGAAAAGACAAAAAAGCAAGCAATTAAAAATAAGATATACTTGTGTAATTCTAATCATTACTAACTAATAAGCAATTGCTCTCAGGGTCCCCACAGGTCTGCATTCTTTCTCATTAAATATTTCCTCAAAGTATGTCTAATATTGTAAATATTCCATTTGACAATATTTCTAAGCAGAATATGTATGCTTTTTCTGTAATGGATAGTAGCGAAATACCAGCAACATACGACTGGACTGTTATTTCAGTATTAAAAGTTATATCCTCCTGTACAGAAAAACAAGAATCTGGACAAGACCCTATTGTAAGGTGGACAAACAAAATACAATACTCAAGTATTTTTTAAGAATGGACTTTGTTCAGTTAATGGAAAGCTAGTATCAGACGAGACTGCTATGGTAACTTGCAGAGCTGGAGGAGAGAATGCTGCTATCACAGCCTCATGGAAAGCACAATCCTGATTGCATTGTGGGGAAACAACTGCACAGCCTTCCTGCCACAGTGCAGCTGCATCCAGCCTCAGCACAGGACAATACTTGAAGATCTAGAAAGCCATTTCCACTAGCCATTTTCAGTCCTGGGTTCGTATTTTATATTTCAGATGTGCCAGAAATCTTTCTTGTAATACTTGTATGAATATTAATGAAATAATTAAAAGTAACTTGTTCATTTTCCACTAATCCTTTGCTACAATTTTCCAACAATAATCATGCTCTATAATACTCTTATGCTATAATTCTGCTATCAATATTTTTTTAAGGATTATTTATTTTCATTTTGTTAAGTGCACATAGACTTGAAGTAGACATTTCTATAGCTAAATGGATGCTACGGTTTGTGAAGTTGCTTATACACTACTTCCTATTTGAGATCAGATCATGCTTCTTCCACAGAAGGTAACTTCAAGTCAAACAACTGCTACCAGGGAAGTGCTTGACAGAAGTTTAAACTAGAGCTGGCAAAAGTGTTAAGCCACAGAGTGGTCCAAAAAGGTGTATGGAGAATATTTTGTTTATTTTAGCCATCAAAACCCTAGCTAAATAAATAAAGTTGATAAAATAAGAAAGATTGCAGGTATTTTTTCCTATTCCAGTAGAAAATAAAATGTAGGCATAAGATGCTAAGATCTACATTTTCAAAAATCTCAAAGAATACTGCAGTCAGAAGTTACGAATACAGAATATACTTATGGTTTAATTATTTTTTAAACTATAAAACCATGCTTTGATAAACATATTCTTTAACTCTCCATTATGTAGTTACAATGCTGTCATTTCCAACCAACAGCATTCATTTTTTGTGACTGTCTTAAGATATCATTCACCATTTCATAACTGTCTGAATAAACATCATTTGTTTAATTGCTGCAATGTATAGCATATTCTCCTAAACAAAGGTAATAATTAGTTACATATCTGCACGATCTTGTGATTATCAATCAGTAAGAATCCATCTTTCTTTAGGAAAGTAGCCAAAATCTAAACGTTGTAGACCACCATTAAAATCAAAGTTTCTGACTGCTGAGTGAGAGATTCATTCTGACAACGTAAATATATTGAATTAACATCGATCCAATATGCCATTACATAGTACCAGACAATTTTGCTTTTCTGTCATTTGACCACAATAAATTGTTACTACAAAGTGTTTCTCACACATAAATTTTTAAGATGGGATTGTTTAATAGCCTGGTGACACACCAGGTTGTATGGTCAAATAGAGCGGCATGGTGCTGTTTGGTGTTCATGAATACAGTTCATTTAGCATTTTGAAATTAAACACACATTCCTGGTTTGTTTGTTTGAATATAAGTTTTTGTTTTCCTTTTAAAGACATTATTTGACTTGAGACAAACAAACACATTTTTCTATTGGTTTGTAATTAAAGATGCTGACATTCCTTGAAATAATTCATAGAGGAATAAATTAATGGTAGTTACATCCAAGCCTAGGATCCTAGCATGAAAAGAGACTGCATGTAAAGAAGCATGCACACTGGGCAATAAAAACATCCAGTGACGCCGGCAGTCAGCCTTTCGACAAGCGGCAAAACCGTATTTTGTTTGGGGCTTCCCCTCGGTGCACGTTAGCATCCGGAGACGGTATCGCACCTGTCCCACTCTTCCTCCTTACCGTAGCCGCCGGGAAGAGAAAGGCACTGCCCTTCTGCAGGGGCGGCAGTGCCCCGACGGCTGCGGGACGCCCAGCGCCTCGGTGAGGGGCGCCGGCCCCGACTCGCCCCCGGCTGCGGGGCGGGGCGCCGCAGCCCCTCGGCGGCCGTCCCATCCCGTTCCCGGGAAAGTTTTTCACCGGTGCCGGCCTCCCGCGGGCGGTGCGTGCCTCCACAGCGCGCCGGCCTGCCAGCAGCAGGGCCGCGCGGTGCCCGGGCACCCCGCTCCGCCGCCACCCCGACCCTCCGCGGGGGCCGCGCCGCCGGGCCGCCCCTCTCAGGCGGGCTGCCGGAGGGGCGGGGGGCGCCGCCCGCGGAGCCCCCCCGCCGCGCCCCCTCGAGCTGTCACCGCGGCCCCCCGCGCCCGCGGACCGCGCACTCACCTGTCGTCGCTCTGCCAGCCCTGGTCGCCCAGCAGCAAGTCCCGAAACCGGTACCGCGGGGGGAGCGGGGGCACCTCGCTGTCCAGGTCCACCATCCTGCCCGGAGGAGGGGAACGCCCGCCGCCGCTCCCCTGCGGAGGGGCAGCCGCCCCCCACCCACCCAAACGGGCGGGGGGAAAAGCCCAGCGAGGCAGGAGGGGCGGGGGGCGGGAGCGGCGCGCGGCAGGTTGCCCCCCAGGCGAGCGCGGGGGCTGCGCGCACAAAGGCGGCGGGCGCGCGGCGGCGGAGGGGAGCGGCGGGGTCGGCTCGCGCCGCGGGGCGCGGGCGGCGGTTCAGGGACCCCGGGCTGAAAGTTCCGCCTCGCGCCGCGGGGGCCCCGCGCGGCCCGCCCTAGGGGGAGGCAGGTGCCGGCGGGCGGCGGCCTCGGCGGCGCGCGCGCCCGCCCACCCACCCCGCGGGAACGCGGGCGCGAACGCGCGCGCACCGCCCGCCGGCCGCCGCGGTTGACAACAAAGAGCCGTCCGCCGCCATGCAAATGTTGTTTGGAGCCGCCGCTGAGAGGCGAACCAATGGGATGGGCGCTCATTAGCATACTCCAGTGACGGCGCGGGAACCTCTGCCTGCCGACCAATGGAAGCCCCCTCAGTAGCGCCCAGGGCAGGGGGCTTCTGCCTCCTCGGGCGGCTGCGGGCCCGGCGGGAGCGGGGCCAGGCGGGGGCCGCCGCGACGCCCCGCCTCCTACCGCGCTTTAGCCGTGGCGCGCTGGCTGGAGCGCTGCCGTGCTCCCCAGGCCCGCCGGCGTGGCGGGCTGCGTGAGGCGGGCGGGAGGAGAGGGGCGCGCCCGTGCCCTCGGGGTGGCGGTTCGGGGGGCCTTGCCGGGTCTCGGCGGGTCCCGGGTGCCCCCGCACGCCGCGGCAGGGCAGGGGGCTCCGTGCGGGTAGTACCGTGCAAGTGCCCGTTTTGAGCATGCAGAATGGCACCTGGCCGGAGGAGCCGCCTCACATCCCGAGCACCAGCTGGGTCCCAGCCCCTACTTTGGGGGCGTGCATGGGGCTCCCTCACAGGCCTACCTCTGACAGGCAGCGACCTCCTCTTGTACCATCTGGGGCTTCCTCGGAAGTACTTTTCTGTAGGCCCCTAAATTTGAAAAATGAGGTGTTTTATCTTGGCGAGCTATAGGTAGCCTCTGTGCAGACCCCATGCAACTGACGGTAGGTCATCTGAGCATACTTGGGTCTTTCATGACTTTGTCTCTTGGTCAGCTTTAGTCAGTCAGGCCTGTCTGGTTAGTGACATATGTCTGATCCTGTTGTGTGCCAGCTCTTCCGAAATCTCAGGTGGAAACGTGGTAAGCCGTTGGTCAATTTCCACTTTTAATTAATTGGGGATTTGTTGTACCTATGAGGAGTGGTGGCAGGGGCCCGGTAAAAATACAGGGCAGTTGAATTGTTCCAATGATTGAAATTTGTAGGCAGTGCCTGAAAGTGGGAGACACTCTAGAAAGTATTTGAATTTCTTGTGTGCCTGATGAAGCACGTATTACCGATATGATGATTTGTTTGAATTCACTGTCACCAAATTGAAATAGTGAATAATGTTTTTTAGATTAGCTCTTAAAGGTCCACTGTAATCTAGACTAGCTATCATGCTTAGCATCTAATACCCCACTTCTGGTAAACATAAATAATACTACATTTTCGCGGCCTGTCGTGATTTGCCTTCCCCGGTTAGGTCTTCACCTCAGCTATTCAGTCATAGCATTCCTTTTCCAGAATGAAGTCATGCACACTCTTCACACTGGTGCAGTTTTTAGATTTAGATGTTGCTGGATCAAGGGCTAAGTGATAAATGAGAAGTTATTTCCTATATGTGGTTTAAATACCACATATTCAATTAGGTGCATGCATTCATACTGTGTATTGAAGAGTGAATCTTCTATTTTCCATTCAGTTGGATTTCTGTGTAGAAGGTAAGCTAGTTAAAAGCTGATATGGCACATATACAGTATCAGCTTAAGTATGGCAGCCTGGAATGTACCACATAATAATGTGCCCTGCTGAGAATCCAGTTCTGAGCTTCATGCTGTGATGGCAAGATTTCTACAGGTAATCAACAGGTAGTCCAATTCAGGACTCAGATTCTCTCTGCTGTTGTTACAGACAATGCATCTTTCTTTGCATCTTTAGTACAGAGTTCTTAAGCATAGCTTCTCTGATTGCTGTTTCTTTTGAGAGATGCAGTGTTGCATCCCAGGTCCTGTAAAATTCTGGGATCACTGGGGTATGATGCTTACCCTGTTTCACAGCTTGCTGCGTTCAGTGTTTACAATGTGCTGCTCTGAAAGGCTTGTTAGAGAAAGTAAAACAGATGCACATATGTGGCAAGAGTTCAAAGGTAACTCACTCTTTGCTTTGGCTGATATGGGAAATAAATAAAATAATGAATTACCCCACTGCCACATTCTTGCCAGTTTTACCACACTGTGTTCTGAGGTCAGAGCTCTCTAAAAGTCTAATTTTTTTAAAAAAAAAAAAAGCCCGGGATCTTTCTTCTTTAGAATATTTGTTACGTGCAGCCAAGTTTTTCTTTCTCGGCTGCTTCTCCAATTGAACAGGCTGTCTCTTCTAAGAAAGCATTGTTTCCTCTCTCTGCCTGGGTATCTTTTCATCTTGCTGAAACTTGAGGTGGGATGGAGCCTGTGTATTATAATGCTTTGTTATAAAAGTAAAGTAGTTAGGCTAACTGTAGTCCTTTTCTGAAGTCTATGAATCATAGATTGGTTGGGAAATTAATGGTGTTTCTACTCTATCTTCTAGCAGCCTGATTAATTTTTCCACCGTAATTGATTAATTTAACATTTGTTTTCATACTTGAGGAGCTAAGTAGCAGTAGAAGCTTTTGCACTTTTTCTACCATGGAAATGCATTTCGCAATGGTAATAGCTGATGGGTAAACAAGCAACCTGGTAAATAGTTGAGCAAAGCTAATAGAAAGCAAACTCATAACTGAGACTATAGTCATGCAACTTATACAGAAGCTTATTTTTGTGCTCCTAAGTAATATAAACTCTGCAATATAAAATCAGCTGTGTTTTTACATGTCTCACAGTATGAGGCCTGGTCACTCTGAAAAGCTCTTAAGTATATAAAATTGGACAGAGATGGGATTTTAGTTAGCTAAATCTAATATTTTGATTAGCAACTCAAAACATCTGAGAAATGTATGTCTTCAAGCTGAGGAGACACTGAATCATCTGCTTGGAGACAGATGCTGTTATATATGAACTATTGTACTGGGTCACTCTGCTCAAGCTAGGCATTCCTTCTGCTGTGTTTGCGTGTTAAAGAAAAGCTGTGAGCCACGCTCAGTTCTTTCAAGGAACAAATGTAGATTTGTACTCTCGGGACGATGCTGGCCCTCAGAAGTATCAGAAGCATCTGTGGTCCTGACTTGGGGACTGAAAATAGACTTTAATGAATCTCTTTTTTTCTTTTTTTTTTAAACTGGCTAGATACAGGCAGGTAACTCTTTCCAAGTACTTACCTCCGAAGTTTGGGAGAGAGAGGGGGGGTTAAGAACTGTGTTACTGAGTTTATTGCTAGGGATTGGATCATATTGAGGTGCAGAAAGAGAAGAAAAAGTATTTAGGTTTCCTTTTTAGGTTACTTACATTTTTGATGGCATATAGGTAAAACAAGCGGGCACAATGTAAATGGCTTCTGGACTTCTTGAACAGTTGCAGTGTATACGGAGGTATACATAGGTTTTTAATACTGTTCTTAATACAAGATGTTCTGACCCTCTATCTAAATCTTAAGTATGCATTCTACTGTAATAAAGTAAATCAGATTATTGGGTTAGTTTTTGATATTTTCCTCAAAAAGCTTGTAAGGCTTTCTTTACTATTAGTCAGTTTAATTATTGACACTGCTTGGGACATTCTTTACTGTTGGTATTGACACGTAAAATTATTCAGGTAAATCAAAGCCAAACCTAACTGCAAGGAGTTAGAGAAGAATCTCGCCAATGGTAAACTGGCGAATTTCACCCTCTTGAAGTGTTGATGGTCCTCTGCATTGTGGTGCTGAAATAGTCGTACCAGACGTTGTTCTTATTCCTGTTCCCTCCCTTGCTTTTCAATTGTATACCATGACTCAAAGAGCTGTCTTCCCCAGCTGATAAAAGCTTATCACCCTAACCATTGTTTTTATTCCCCTAAATAATATTATGAGATTGTGGTTGGGGTAAGAAAGAAAACTGGTAAAGATAAACTTTTAAAACAAAAGGTGAAGAAGGATGAGGCATTTATGAAGCAAATGCACCCGAAATCCTTTTAAACAGTTCTGTAATGTGAGTAACTTGTACTTATTGTCCTTTCAAGGAAGATCGTCTAATATTGTCTGAATGGGATTCAGTTAACTCACTAAGCAGACGTACGCAAGACACTTAACTGTAAGGAGTAGTCTAGGCTGCAGTGAAAAACAGTAAGTGGAAATGCTGCTTTTGCAAAGTTTCCATTCTTTCTGCTATTTGTCTGTTGGTGCTAGTAAAGAGTTAGGCAGGCTGAAAAGCTGATTAAAAAATAAATGAATAAAACTCAAGCTCATTTTGGGGCTTTTCCCCAGGTGCTCACTTTTTTTATAATACCACCACCCCCCCCCCCAAATTAAGAAGTATCTGGATGTTTATGTCACTGAGAACTTTTGGAACTCTCACAGGTCTGCAAGTTGATCAGTTCTCACTTGAGCGTGTCTGTGTGGTTTTGGTTTTAAGACTAGAACTGAGGACTAGAGTACTGACAGCATTGGAAAGCACACGAGACAGTTCTGCAGCTTTGCCAACTGAACAGAATATTTAGGGACTCAGCAGTCACAGTTCACAAAATGATTTGGGGTTTAGATTAGTAAACTGTACTTAAACAATATTTACTTAACTTTAGCTGCAATTTCACTTCCAAAATCGTCTGCAAAGGTGGAGTCTTCTGTAGAAAAAAGCATAATGACATTATCTGTTAAAATGTGCCTAGATGAAATTCTGAAATGAAGAGTCCTTGCTGATAAATATTGTTTATGTCAGAAAACAGGGTTTCAGCACTGAAAAAAGTATACTCCTCAGTTAGAAAACAACCCTTATTTTTTAAGGAATCTTTTTGGTTTTCTTGCCTGGCTTTCAGACCATCAACTCCAAAAGCAATCTCAAATCCAAAGTGCAGGACATAGATGCCTTATAGGACTAAAGTTAGGCATGCTGGACTGAGAGTCACAGCATCCTGCAATCTGAGTGGATCTGAGATGCTAAATCAAACCAATAGCAAAAACTGGTGAGAGGTGCATTTTGAGGACTCTTCCTCTTTGCCTGCCGTGATACAGAACTGTTATTTAGTGATGTGGAGTATATGACTAGAAACTACATTGGTGTGAAATGGTTATTTAGAGGATGCCTTAATGGATTTAAGCATTTAAGCTCGTTGACTGCAATTTTGACTTCTTAAAATATGTCTAAAAAGCATATATATCACCACTGTATACTAATAGTACTTAGCAATGGATATAGCTCAGGCCAGGATGCCTAAGTGGGTTCCTATTGAGTTGCAAGAGGACAAAATGACCTTTAAGTGTTAGTTGTAGCCTTCCATTTTACCTTTACCAAATACTTGTGCTTCTTGAGGTTGATGGAAAGCAAAGGGATGTTGCTGAGCAGTGCAACATTTATAGGACCTGCAGTACTTTGAGACTGTAATTTTAGATCCTTGCATCCACAATATCTAGTTCTTGCACATTTATTTCATATAATCTAACATACATTTCTTCTTAGACCCATCATTTTGTGTGTCAGTTACTGCTTTGGTAAGGGCAGCCTTTTTTACCTTCCCCATTTTTGTGACCATAACACCGTATCTGTTGGATCAAAGACCAACTACTTATTTCCATTTCAATTCCAAGGACTTCCTGGACTTTGCTTTATTCTTTTGTATCATTTCCTATTCAGGTGATTACTTGTCTTGCATCTTTCCCTAATACTCTCTGTTCCCACACATTATAATTTGAAAGCATCATCATTCTCTTACTTTTCCCTTGCTGCAAAGGAATTGCTGCTGCAATGCCACTCTCCTCTTTCACATCCTTTTCTCAAAAAGAACTTGCTAGTGAGTTAGGTCAACATGACCGTATCGGTTTTGTCCCTTTTTTAAATGTACATTTGCTACAGCTTACTAGATTCTTGCCTGTTAGGGATGAGGCCCATTCTGAATCTTACAGTACAGTCTGAGTACTACCATAGCATAAATAATAATTATGTTATCTAGTAAGTTTCTGCAGTGTTTCTGCAGAAAGAAATGCTTATGTCACCTCTTTGCTAGGTAGCTGGGTTGTGTGCTGGAGTAGTAACAAGAATAGTTGATGGTGATTTTAATTGTCCTTTAAGAAAGCACAGCCATTGGGGGAATACTACTAATACATAATGAAACTTTAAGAAAACTGGTAATCATAATTTTCTACAAGCAGCAGCACAAGCTCCAGACTGCTCCATGTGTTTTTTTTCCAAAAGAAGTGTTAATTTCTAAACAAATCTTGCTATTCTTACATACCTTTAAGTCTTTAATGATCCTATTTACTATTTATTGCGTATTTTACATTTTGATTTCGCATATCTCTTCATTTTACTCTCCGATACACCTTCCAGAGTACAATGCTGCAATGTTTGGAATTATTTAAACTTCAGGGAAAAGATGTTCTTGGAGTCCTCTTATCTTTCCACTTGGTGCCTATTTTTTAAATGGCTGTGAAGTAGCAGACTATTCTGCTGGCACGAAAGGTTTGATAGTGATTCAGAAACAGTAGCAAACTGAAATAGCCCAAAGTGAGAACAGAGTTTTAAGGTCACTGTAAAGCTGCAAAGCTAGGGCAGAAGGAGAAATGTGAGGAATTTCCAATTTGACAACTCCTGTGAAAGGACTAAAAAAAAAAATGGAGGTCGTTTTGGGTCTAATTAAACTGAAATCTTGGTAGGTAGAGGGCATGTTTTCCATAGCCCGGTGACCATGACTCTGTACTGCAAGCATGATCCTTAAAAGGCTGTTTCAGACACAGGGCACACAATATGACCTGATCTTTGTATTCTTGTATGCTAAACCATCATAGCACTGATCCAAAAAGGAACAGCATCTACTTCAGGGCTACCCATGGTCCTGGTGCACCACAGTCCTCTGCCATCTGTGGTGACCTGGAAAGAAACTGTAGGAAGAAGAGGAATAGCAGCACTGTAGCAGGGGAGAGAGAGCTGGTGGGAAATGGTGATGACCTCTGAATTGCCTTCCAGTAAATATCCACTTGGCTGTGAGGAGGACAATTTCATTTAAAACTAGAGATACAGACAGCTGCTTCTATATAGGAGAGCATCTTTTTTCACAAAGAACACCTTTTCGGGTAAATTTCACTTCACTTTTGAGTACAGAGCACCAAGGCAGGAGAATGAGGTGGTACTTAAACAAGAGTAATCAGAAGTGTGGTACAAAATACTTTTATAATTGGACATGATATGTCTCCTGTCATTGCTGCAAAACCCTGCCTGAACACATGCTGTTATCTAATTTGCATTAGAAGAAGCTGAAGGAATATTAAAAGAATTCCTAATATTATTTTTCTGTTTGCAAGGGTGCTCACATGGCTCCATCCTTGGTAAAATGGCCTGAACAACAGCAGCTCTTAAGATAGGCATGTGTGTTTAAGCATCCAAAACTGTCTGAAAGTGCATATGCCTCAGGTGGTCGTATTAGAGGGGATGACCACCATCAGCCAGATTAAACAGTAACAGAGTGAGTTTGGAAACAAGGCTGGTGCCAATTTAGAAAGAAGTATAAGGGACAAGTGAAACTTTGTTAACAGTAGGGAGAACAGTGGGAACAGAGCGCGGTCAAAGCCAGAGGAGTTGGGTTTGACACTGTTGTATGTTCGTCCACTGGCGTCAAAACCTCTGTCTGGGCCAGGCAGAGCGTCCTCCCGATCTGACTCTGCCAGCAGCTTGCATCCAGCTCAGGCAGTGACAATGCAGGGTGCAACATGCAGGGACTCAGAACTGGGCGTGCGTATGTGACCTTGTGTGGTGCTTTCTCCCCAGTGTTTGCATTGGCGAGTTGTAAGGCACAGCACAGGTACACTTTAAGCACCCACATCATTACAGAAGGTATGTGTGAGAGGGGGACTGTGTGTATAACCGTGGGTGGGTGGGTGGGTGCACAACTTCGTGTGCATGGTTAGAACTTTGGGGGACTAGTGAAGAAAGGTAATTTAGAAATTTGTTAGGTGTTTATTAGCATTTTGTCTATTAACAGTTTCTTATCTGTTGTATTGCCAATATTGAATCTGAATGTATAGTTCACTGATTGCCAGTTAATTATGTGCTATTAATAGATCAATAAACCAGTTTGATTGTCATTCAGTTTAAGCTAAGTGGACTGTGCAGTTTTTCCCTGTCACACCATTAGGTTGTAATTGTAGATATTAGGTGAGGTGTAATGTCATTGTGACTTAGAGAAGTTGTCTGCCAGTGGGAGGAGAGACAACTGTTGACAATGAAAACATAATCTCACTATTAATATAGTGGGATAGGACCCTTTTGTGAAGATTTTTGGGCAGAACAGTGACTGGTTCTAGAAATCTGCAGGCTCTGATGATATTAAACTCAAGTGTGACAGCAGGCATGCTGTTAGAACATGCTGAAATTATATTGGTCAGAGATGCTATTCCAGCAGTGACTAACTAAGCTCCTATTACTAGTCCTCACTAGTTCCCTACTGGAAGACACTGGCTTCCTCTGATCTGTCTTCCTAACATAAAATGGCTTCCAAACACTGTTCCCAAAGTTATTCAGGTTTGAACAAACACTGAATTTTGATGCTAAGCCCTGATGTTGAGTAGGGAATGAATAAAGTCTTGAGTAACTTGAGTAACCTCATGACTGACTCTACTTTGTGCAGGAGTTTTGGACAAGATAACTTCCTGAGGTCCCTTCCAACGTGAACTTTCCTATGGTCCTATATCTTGACATGCAGTTTTGCTAGTACAGGGAATATGTGGTGATATTTTGGCTGTCTGTCTATGCCCACAGCAATATTTAAATGCAGTCACACCAGTTCTTAAAGCAATAGCTCTGCTTCTGTAGGTAAAATCCAGCTGCCTTTGGTTGCATAACTACTTAGATGTTTCTGCCTTTCTTATTGATAGGAGGTAAGAGTACTCTAAAGATGACTTTTTCTGCCTGCTTTAGAGGTCCTGAGGCATGGTTTTGCCTATGCACTCTGTTTCATTAGAGGCTAGAGACGATGATGAAGTAACTCAGACATGATTAAAGGCATGAGTTTTTAATCAATTGATGGCCCATGGAAGAGGTGAGGAAGGGAAGAAAGATTAAGTTCCTGATTTTCTTTCCATTTGGTTAGGGTAAGTTTAATCAATGACTTAATAGAATCACAAACACAAGACTGGGAAGGACTGAGTCTGGTCCCTTGCTTTGTGATTGAAGATGGGTTCTTTGTATAGGCCTACATTATGCCTATACAAAGATAACTTCAAAGCCTCACTACTTAGGTGAGTCTTCTAATTTTCAGCTTAAATTTATTCATAGGAAGTTTATACCTATCTGCCCTTGTGTGCTGATGTTATCTTTTAGCTTAAATAGTTTTAACATTGCCCGTATTTGTAGAGAGCAGTCAGGAAATTTATGGTAAATTTTCAATTCAGTTCCAGTTTTGGTTCAGCTGTAGCTGAAAGTATCTTTGACTGTATTTCAGGCCTGTAATGATTTGGCAAGTGGTTTAATAACCCAAAAGCAGTTTGATAAAACCTGAACTACTTTGAGCTTCATGATATCAGAAGATACAACACTTACAATTGGAGAAATTATAGAACCCATGCCTGCAGTATGGATTTTTACAGCTAATTGGTTTGAGCCACTGTCTCTGGGTTGGAATCTGAGTGCCTCCTAGCACTCTGCTTCAATGTTTTTCCTGCTCTCTGAGCTTCCCACAGGGGTTAAGGAATTGGAAAGCATCAGTGTCACTGCTACATTTGGAAAGCAGTACGGCTGCTGTGACAGGGAAGGGTAAACTGCCCTAAGTTCCTCACCACTGCAAGGAATTATTTTTTTTGCACCCAGCAAATTATTTTAAAATTATTTGCTTTTGCACCCAGCAGCCCACGGGTACAGAAGCATGTAAATGCATGTATGTACAGTAATGCAATAAGATGGATGCAGAGAAGACAAGTGGGACTGTCTTGGTGCAGTTAGAGCACTGCTGTCCGCAGCAGCACATGGTTCTCTACCACAGAACAAAATGAATTAAAGATTTGGTCAGTGAAGTTCTGTGAGGAGCTGTTTCTTAGAACTCAACTTAGGCAGGTGCAAAAAATATCTTTCTGCTGATCAGGTATGCACCAGTAACTGCAAAATGGATGCAGACCGATCATCACAAGGTCATGGAGCAGAGTGAGAGTTCATTCTTCACATATGAGTCACTTGGCAAGAGAAAGGGGAGGGAAAGGAAGAGATGTTATGCTGTCTGGAAGATTTTTTGTAGGTAAAACAGCTGAATGCTAGTTTTCACTAAGACCATTCCTTAGAATTGGTAATTGAAAACACAGCCCAGATTTAAAAAAAAAAAATAAAATAATTCCAGCTGCATTTTGAGAAGAAAAAAAGTTTTAACTGCTTTGAAATTCAGGTTTGACTTGAGATCTGTTCTCTAAACACACTCTTTTTTTACCCTGTATCAGTAGGCTAACTAAGCCCATGATTTTAAGGGTATGTTATGTGGTCTTTTGGGAGCATATACAAGATCAATCTGTGTAGACTCCATGCCAGTCAGACATCACCACTGTGGGGTATCTGGTGTGCAGCTGTTTTGTGTCTGTCTCATGAGAGCATTTTGTACTCTTACATTTTTTCCCTAATTCTCAGTATCAAATAATTATCTTCATATGATCCACATTTCCACTGGAGTACACTTCTCACAAAGCCAAGACATTTCATGAAAATATTAATAAGGCTGTTGCTTACATGAATCCATGAGGAGTTCCTCTGTTAGCCCAGTTTGCCATATAGTTCTTGTTTTAGCACAATCTTTATTATTTTTCTTTGAATAGTTCATTATCCACATTACAATTCATTCACATCTTCTCCATCTTATCATTTCTCAAGTGATACTGAAACAAGTGCTTCAACATCACTTAGGTTTATTTAATCAAATATTTGATAAAGTACTGTCCTTTGCTCTGCGTAGTTGGTTATCGTATACAAGAACCAGTGGGTTAGTAAGTCAATTTGTATTTCTGTCCGCGTTTTATTTCAATTGTTTTCAACGTAGATCTTGAATTATATGCGTATAGTAGAGAAGTTCATTTTTGCACACATTTAATGCTAATTTCTGTTTTTTAACTAAGCATATAAGACACAAAGAATCACAAAATAATTTATTTATACAACTTGTTTGGATACCAAAAGAAATAAGCTTATCTGAGTATGGAAGGGATTAATATGAAAAAAATGAGGTATGATGTAAAAACAAGCGGACCGCAGAGAAGGACTGTGTCAACCAAAATTGCCAGACATTTATTTATTTATTCATTTAGCAAAGTTTGGAGAGGGGAAAAAAAAAAAAAAGAAACACTTGTGTGTTGCAAGAGGATTAGGGGAAGTGACTGCTGAAATCAGAGTATAAAAGCTTTGCAAGGTCAGTCCCTGGAGCAGTTAGTGAGTAAAATAGGAGTGAAAATAACACAAAGTAATCAAAAAAGTAGGCTACAGTACTAAATGTGTTTGCTGAGTTTCTGAATCTCTAGGATGTCATTCCTGGGCTATACAGCTCTGCTCTTATGTTGGATGTCTTGTACTGCAGAAAGAGGTAAGCTTTAATGTGAGAAAAAAAAAAAAAAAGCTTTTTTAAAGTGTATGTGAAGATGGTTACTTAAACGACATGTAAATAAATGTTTGCTTTGTGGCCTATTTTAATGACCTTCTGACAACAATAATTAAGATTTCTTCTGGCAGTATTTAGCACCTTTAGTATTTAGTATTCTGTCGTAGGTATTATTTCACCTATTTATTTGGATAACTACTGCTGTTATTAATCTGTTGCACAACTTTTTAAATGGTTGCTATTCCTTTAATCTAGAGCCAGAGAACTCATTTGTTATTAATTATGGTTTTTAATTATACTAACAGCTAAAACCTGTAAACACCTGGTAGATTAAATTAGAAAATATTCAATAAATGTGCATTTCTTTCAGTCTGGAATAATCTGTGCGATAATCTGAGAAAGAGGAATGATTACTAAATTGACTGAAAAGCTTACCAAATATCTGTTGAATGACAAACTGGTTTTAATCCATTAAATGAGATAAATGTGTACAGGTATGCTTTTGTACATGTTTAAAGAGGTAGCTAGTATTCTGAGTATCTTTTCAGAAGCCTCTGATATTTTCTGCTTCTCTGTTCAATTTATTTTTCTTGATGTTGTGTTTGTATTGTTTAATGTATGTTTAGTAATTCTTTTGCTTTCTGTCTGGGTTTCTTTACCTAGGCTGTTGCAAAAAGAGTGCTATGTGTTTTTGAGCTAGTGTGTCTTTGCTCAGTTCAGGTTTTTAATTTTAGGTGAAGATTATGTAGACTTTATTAATCAAAACAATCTGATGGATTTTACTTTGAAAAACTGAAAAATCAGGACATTAATGAAGTGTATTATCTTTTTGATATATACGTATAATAAATACTGCTCCAAAACAACTAGTAAAGTCTAATTTGCTTGCAAAGTAGTCCAGAATAGTCCTGGAATTTGAAAAGAAGGTTTGCCTGAATTTGCACTTCCTTTTCACAATGCTTCCTTTAGATCAGAGAGATTGCAAAGGAATGTGAATGTAGCAATATTTGATTTATCCAGGACAATTATTACCATGGGTCATGCAGGGCTCTTAGTTCAAGCTTCATATCGAAAGTCCATGATGTGAGTTGTTCGAGAGCCGGGTTTTTGCGCAAGGGCTGAAAAATACTTCTAGCTGAATTCGTAGTTTGCGCTTGACTTTATGGAAGTTGCTACCAGCATAATGACTGATGGCAAGAAAGCAGCTTGAGCTATTTCTAACTGAGGTCAAGTCACATATAAATACTAAATGATTAAGTCCAGCTTTCCTGGTCTCTCATTAAGGGATTTGAAGGTATGCATTTAGTGCCTGCTTTCTACTATAAAAATAAAACCCTCCCAATTTTGGTGAGTACACGTGGTGAGTGCATGATGTAATTAATATATTTTTAAAGTACATCCTGTCAGCAGATTTCTTCTTCTCAAGCTACTAATAAACTGCATTAAAAAAAAAAATAATTAGCTGTAGTCAGAAATACATATACATACTGTGACACTTGGTGGTAACACATAGTTTGACATCAGGGCAGGAGTGGTAAAGAACAATCAGAGTTGAAATAAAAAACAGAAAGAAGCATGTCTTAGTAATGATGAAGAGACTATCAGGAGATTATTTTTTGTGCTTTTTTTAATGTAAACAAGGAGGAGTTAAGAGGCCCCATTCTGCACAACAGACAATACAAATATAATACAACTCCGAAGTAAGGGAGGGATAGAGCAGAGAAGCTCTCCCTGTACTAAATAGCCTATTTTTTAAATCATAGAATTCGGAGTGTGCTTTCTCAGCTTGCAAAGTGAAAGCACTAATCTTAACAAGCTCTCATGAAAAAGAGGTAGAATTAGAAAAATTCCTTTTCTCAACATTGCAAAGAAATTTTGGGGGGTAAACTAACCATTTTTAACGCATTTGAAAGACAGAACTAGCTAGGGGAATATTTTTCATTTTGCTTATCCCTGTATTTTGCAAAAACGTTGTTAAAAAGTGAATGTGTCTTAATCTTGCTAAGAAAAGTATGTCCCTACTACCTTTTTTGATAGTAGGGTAGTACCCTCTAGTGGATAGAAGCAATAATTTTTACTCAGATGTAATCATTCATAGGAGGGAGCATACTTATTAAAGTAGTTGGGAAAAAACGTGAATGTGTGGGCATACTCTTCCTTTAGCACTCAGCAGCATCGTCAAAGCTTGTCTCCTCCTTCTGGCTACTAAAGCCAGCCAAAATGAAGTTGTTATATCTCACAATTAGCATTCTTTTCTTTATCTTTTCAAAATGCCATAGTTACACTTAAAATTATACAGGTTTTTTTTTTCTTGTAACAAATCTTTTTCCTGATTTTGAAACAATTTTCTAAAATTATGCCTCTAATTTGGTAGGTATTCCACTGACTGAAATAAAAACAGTGCGTGTTCAAGGGTATGTTTTTGTACCACTAAAGTAAAATTCACTTTGGTCGTGGTTTAACCGCATCCGGCAACTAAGCACCACCCAGCTGCTCGCTTGCTCCCCCCACAATGGGATGGGGGAGAGAATCAGAAGAGTAAAAGTGGGAAAACTTGCGGGTTGAGATAAAGACAGTTTAATAGGTAAAGCCAAAGCTGCGCATGCAAGCAAAGCAAAAGAAGGAATTCATTCACTACTTCCCATTGTCAGGCAGGTGTTCAGCCATCTCCAGGAAAGCATCACATGTAACGGTTACTTGGGAAGACAAACGCCATCACTCCGAACGTCCCCCCTTTCCTTCTTCTTCCCCCAGCTTTATACACTGAGCATGATGTCATATGGTGTGGAATAGCGCTTTGGTCATTGGGGTCAGCTGTCCCAGCTGTGTTCCCTCCCAACTTCTTGTGTATCCCCAGCCTGCTTGCTGGTGGGACAGTGTGAGAAACAGAAAAGGCCTTGACTCTCTGTAAGCACTGCTCAGCAGTAACGAAACCGTCCCTGTGTTATCAACAGTGTTTTCAGCACAAATCCCAAACATAGCCCCATACTAGCTGCTATGAAGAAAATTAACTCTATCCCAGCCAAAACCAGCACAACTTTCCACACTTTGATGTGGAAGAATGAGTATTAAATCTGCTCACTTTGTATTAGAAATCACAGCTACTTAATCTGTGTTTGTGATCTCCAGAGTTTAGTTCAGCAAGCCATAACTCCACATCCCTCACGTGAGGAAAGATCCTAAATATTTTTCCTGTAGTCCCACTTTCAGGCAGCACTTGGACAATCTGTAGGAAACCTTCAGTGAGAGTATTGCTGCTTTCTCAAACCTGTGGCCTTACATCTAAACTGGTGAGAGGACTTTTGTGCCAGCTCTCTACTGAGTCTACTCACCAAGAAATTTCCTTCCCTGATGGACATTTCTTCTCCCATTTATTTTCTATACGGAGTTCTCATTTCTTTTCCAAGGCTTCATTTCTCAGAGGTTGTTTTTTTTATTCTTGATGAATTCTCACCTTTCATATTCAGACGTAAAACAGACTTCATTGCATCTAATTAGCTAGACTGTCCAGATTCTGTTACTCTGGGTAAAGCTTCAACCTTTAAAATAAGTGCATTTCAGTCACCCAAGCACAGAGAATTAGTCACTGAAATTCGGTCAATTATTATAAACAAAAAAAACCCCACATTTCTTAACAAAGATAATTTAGTGTTTCATTAACAGCTTCCCAACCTTAGTTTCTTTCCCCTTTAGTCTGATTTTTTTCATTCTCAAGCTGTCGAGGAACTTCCTAGTAAAATTAATTCAGGCTCATTTCTTGTAATTCATATGGGCTTAGCTGTACATTTCATGGACGCTTGAAGAAGGCCCAGGAAGGAGCTTTTGGGGAAGGACTGTATAATATTGAGCTAATAAGAAATATCAGACAACACCATCCACCCCCTAAATTGAGTCAAAATGCTTTGAAGATAACAAAGGTCAAAGTGAATACCCAGAATTAATTACATCGTGTAATAAGTAACTTGTTATAAGAAGTAATCTCATGGACAGGAGGAAGTAAGTTTTGGAATATCAGGTGATCTCAGCCTGGAGAGGAAGTTTAGGCAATGTAAAGGTGAGGGGAGATTTGACAGAACTTGATCAAATCATAGAATCATCATGGTTGGAAAAGACCCTTAAGATCATCAAGTCCAACTGTTAACCTAGCACTGCCAAGTCCATCTATACCATGTCCTCGAGCACCACATCTATCCGTTCTTTAAATACCTCCAGGGATGGAGACTCAACCACTTCCCCGGGTAGCCTGTTCCAATGCTTGACCACCCTTTCGGTGAAGAAGTTTTTCCTAATGTCTAACCTAAACCTCCCCTGGCGCAGCTTGAGGCCATTTCCTCTCGTCCTATCACTCGTTACTAGGGAGAAGAAACCAACCCCCACCTCGCTACAACCTCCTTTCAGGTAGCTGTAGAGAGCAATAAGGTCTCCCCTCAGCCTCCTCTTCTCCAGACTGAACAACCCCAGTTCCCTCAGCCGCTCCTCCTAAGACTTGTGCTCCAGACCCTTCACCAACTTCGTTGCCCTCTTCTGGACATGCTCCAGCACTTCAATGTCCTTCTTGTAGTGAGGGGCCCAAAACTGAACACAGTACTCGAGGTGCAGCCTCACCAGTGCCGAGTACAGGGGCACTATCGCCTCCCTGGTCCTGCTGGCCACACTATTCTTGATACAGGCCAGGATGCAATGGCACGTGAACTTAATGTCGGTAAGGATGGTGGTGGCTGCAGAAGAAAATAGTTTGAAAGGAAACTCTTACAGAGTGCACAGAGTTCTCTGTAGTAATGGAAGGACAGGCATGGAGGAGCTCCTGCAGATGGAAGGGTAAGAG
The DNA here is from genome assembly GCF_047370975.1 of Nipponia nippon. Lineage (NCBI taxonomy): Eukaryota > Metazoa > Chordata > Aves > Pelecaniformes > Threskiornithidae > Nipponia > Nipponia nippon. The sequence continues at coordinate 46,341,115 of NW_028262369.1, read as the reverse complement.
ATGTCTGTGGTTAGAACCAGGGCACTAGTCTCATCTCAGTCTTTGTAACTAAAATCTGTGTCATGAATTATGACTGTCCCATGTGGTTTCTTGGCACTTGCTTGACTATTCTATGTCCTTTTAAATGTCTGTTTGTATTCCTACAAAATGTGGATTCTTGGCAGTTTCTTATTTTGTGATAATTAAGTAGAAAACATATGCTTATTTGATCACAAATGTCCCCAGGGTTTCTTGCTGCATTTTCTGTTGTAAAATTATTATGGCATTTGTAGCATGTGCTTCAGTCACCAATATTTTTATTTACAATTTTTAGCTTGTAAAGAACCTCCTCCTAGGAGGGTTAAAGAAGTGCCTACTGAAATATGGGACAAACCTCCCTATCCACATGGTACTCAAGTAACATACAGATGTCGGCCTGGATATATAAAACTTGGACGAATAGTGTTTGAATGTGCTGATGGAGCATGGCAGCAACAACTCCCAGCAGCAGAATGCAGACGTAAGTATTTATGGAAAATATGTGCAAACATTTCACCTGACAGATCACATTCCTTGCCAGTGATGTCAATGTGAAATTTCCACCTGTAACTTACTTATTTCAGCATCCTTTAAAATATCATTCTAAAAAGTATGTATGCACGAGGAAACATTTTTGGAAGCGCCTTTTCTCCAGATCAAAGGATTATTTTTTTTCTTTACAGGAGAAGATCTAACTCTAGGCCAGTCTTATTAACCTGGTTTAAGTTATTAAGTTATTAGGTTATTAAGTTATTAGGAGCTTGCTTCCAAAATTTTAGAAAAAGTCTAATGCAGATGAAATTTACAGTCTAAGCAGAATGAAGCACTAAACTAGCTTCTGAATGCGAGTCAAGAGACAGTATTGTCTTCTTTTCAATTTATTCAACTAGTTCTATGAAAGAGATAATTTCTTGGAAGTGGGAAATTATTTTTCCCTGCCTTCCCTTTTAATCTGTGAAGGAAAATTCATGATTAGGATGAGAGCTGCTATTTATTATCTCTAGTACACTGTGTTAAGATTTTCGAAGTATCTCACACCCTCATACAGAATTCATTAGTGAAGAAATTGAAGTTTATTATTGTTAGTCAGCAGATACTTCTTTTCTGTAATAAATTAGTTTTAAACACAAATAAATTTTAGACACACGAGCTTTTTTTCTTACATATCTAACATATAAAAGTTTTACTAGTAGAATATAAATGTTTGGTTTGATAATATAAAATTAAGTCCCAGGTGCCATTCAAACAGAGATGAATAAAAATCATGAGTAAAAATGAATTAATAAAGTTGTTACTAGTTCCTTTTACATTTTTTATTTAGTCACCTTCTCAGTTTTTATGTGTATTTGTATAACTACTCAGTGAACACAGGTCTTTCAAATTATACAAAATTTGGTGTTGCTTTTTAGTAACATATTTTAGTAAATACTGGCACCCAGTGGATAGATACTAACACTGGCAAGGTGCAGGTGGAAGGAGAAAAGGGATGGTCTGCCACAGGTTAAGTGATCACATTCCCTTTCCGGGATAGACCACACTAGACAGCAAAATTGATCATGAGGTTGTCCATTTTCTCTGATTCACACTGGAGCAGGTTTAGGGCCTACTCAAACACCTCTTCCTTGGAAAAAACAAGGATATTGATACACTTCAAGAAATGAAATTGCCTAGGTCGACAGGGACCAGGAAAGATTTCTTCTGAGGTTGCCTAATAGTAAAACCTATTAAGCTATGCAGTTTATTTTGCATTCCATATTATAACATCAAAAGTGGATGAATGAGAGAGATGCTGTGTTCATCTTTGCAATTCTTTTGGGAATCCAGGGCAAATAATTAGGGCCAGACCACAAGAAAAGTCCTGTGGAGAACTTTGACCAGAAAGGACTGAGGACCAAAAGACTCCTGTGGCCTTAGATAATCCCTCGTTACTCAGCATGATCCCCATCAGATTGAGGAAATTTCATTTCCAATCATGGATGGATTCTGTAGTGGGAGCTTGGGACCAGCTTAAATCACAAGTTGTATGAAAAGCTACATCCTGCCATTAAATTTGTCATAAAACTTAAGATGAGCTCAGCCTCTTTAAAGGAATAAAACCTGCTATTTTGTTATTTAATTTAAAAAAAAAAAATCAGTAGATCCTTACTCCAATATGTTCTTACTGAAGACGGTTAAAAAAGGGGGGGGGGGTTCATCAAGCTAATACTGAGCATTTTTGAATTTTTGAAAGGCCCATACTTGCTACTAATTACTAGAAAAGTTCTATCTATCTTTCACACTTTCACATTCCTATGTATGTTGTAAATAATTTTTTTCTTCTTCTTTTTTATTTTACCAGATAAGCCCTGTGGACATCCTGGAGATATTGAGTTTGGTTCCTTTGAACTTACCAGTGGAAGTGAATTTGTATTTGGTGCCAGAGTTGAGTACAGATGTAATGATGGGTAATACTTACTTAATTCAATATATGGGAGTTAACATAAGGTGTTAATGTTAAAAGAAGTGTCAGTTATAGATTTGTTGTCTGTAATGCAGCTGCAACTTACTAATATTTAATGCTTGGTTATTATTTAAATTGCTGCAATTACAGTAATACTAAAGATAACTCCCATGTTTGGTGCTATTGGAGTAACTGAACTCATGCACCTGAAGCTGTCATACAAAGCGTCTAAAATAGACTGCAGCTAACTTGAAATCATGGCTGTCTGAGTAGAAAACAAAAACAGTGATCCGTCTGTAAAGCTGCCTCATGACTCCGCCACCCAGCCAGTTCAGATGGAAATGCAGCTTTGTATGCTGGAATCAGTGCTCTCAGTAAACAGTCATGATGCAGTTATGATGTCAGCAAAGTCATTAGGCCATACAACAGAGTCTTCTATTCAGAACCACAACTCATCAGTCCTGCTTAAATAATTTTTGTGCATTATGAAGTAAAATGTATTGTAAAAAAATATTTGAAGGAAGACATTTCTGGTAGATTCACTAACATGTCTTCACTGACTGCTTGGAAGAAATTCTTCTCTCTTCCTCCTCTGTTCATCTTTTCCAATGAAAACTGCAGCAAGCAAATATATAGTATTGTGCTTAGTTAAGTATGCCTATGACTGGATTCTTTCCTCTTGAAATGCAAATCAGCTATAAGCATGGTACAGTGGTTTAGCCATGCTTTTGCAGTCTTTGTATTGCTGGAATCTAGTCTGAGTTCCACAAAAAGAGTTCCAAAATCAATAATCCCTTAAATTTAGATAGTTCTTCACTGGCATTTCAGACTAGCTGTACTTCCCTGGACTACATTTCAGACAAAGCAGAAGCCATGGCATTTTGGCCATGTTACCCTCAAACCTAAGATAATACTAGCTCATCAAAGCATGGGATACATATGGTTTGGATTAAGTCCTATTTTGATGCTGTCCCATGGCTTTCAGTCATACTAGAGCACAGGCAACAGTAGTTTTACTCTGCTTGCTATTGATTGTGTAAATTACCCCTAGGTTATTTGTTATGTAGCCAAAGCTTGCTATGTGTGTAATGAAGAAGCCACCTTACTGATTACTTCCTTCTTTTTGGTTTTTTTCATATTTTTTGCCATATGCAATTAAAAGAAACAAACTAGGGAAGATGCAGGCCAAAAAACTACTTGGTTTTGTCATGTTTTGGTTAGTCTGTGCTAGAACATATGAAACCTACTTTCTTTGCTTCAAAAACAGCAGCACTGCTGTTTCTGTCACATAATGAGACTGTATTTTAGCATTGTTTACTTTTTATTCGGTAAGATACCAGATGCTCAGCCAAAGAAATTACCGTGAGTGTCAGGCAGATGGATGGAGCAATGATGTCCCTCACTGTGAAGGTAAATGGAGTTTGACATTTAATTCCTTATCAAACTGTCTTTTTAGCTGTCTGATACTATCTAGAACTAGTCTGTGATCTCTCTACTAGTATTAATTCACATATGTTTAAAGTCAAGTTATGCAGCAGTGAAACTCTTACAATGACCGCTCAGCCATTTTAGTCCAATAAGCGCTCAAGCTTTTGTTAAAAAGCATTCACAAAACAGAGTCTTTTCACCCCCAGACTGGCTTAAAGCTCTGCCTCACCTAAAGGCCCTGATAGAGTAGATGTCTGCAAAGCATGGTTACAAAAGACAGCTGGGATGAGGCATTTTGGATATATGTGAAAGCATGTGTGTTTTTAGCTAGTTTCCTCCTCCACCCTTGTGAATATCCTAGCCATTAAGATTTTGTTATAAGTTCTTCTCCCTATTAGCATACTGTGGAAGAACTTCAGTGAGTAAGAATGAGAGCAAGAGAGACCCCAGACCTCAAGACTTAATAGACTGGATGGCACAGATGATACTTCCCTGATGTTGGAAACCTTTTCACCAGTTTCAAACCTGTATGATTATGAAAATAAGCTTCCCTTCTTCCCAAAGATATTTTTGACTGGTCTGTTTTAACATGTCTGCAGCATTGAAATTTCTCTTTAAGCTAAGCATCTAATATCAGGAAAGAGTCTTTAAGTAAAGAATCACAAATAAAAGTAGATATCTTTCTCTTGTCTAGAGTTTGTTGTCTGTGTTTTGACATTTCCTTGGTCTCAGATATTACATGTTTAGTTTACTGGATTTTGAGTGTCCTCAATTTTAGGCATAAAGGTCTCTATCTGCACAGTATAGAGCCGTGGTTTCCAACATTTTTTGTCACCTGTCACCAAGATACTGCAATTTTAAAGTCGTCATAAGATTTTTATTTCACGATTGAGAAGTTTTCATTAGGCTGAAATATGATTGCCTATGAAAGAAAGTGTTTGTATAGTGTCCTAATTGTGAGGAACCTAGACGATAGAATGTGAGCTCATAGAAAAGGCAGATGGCTTATAAGACAGAGAATGTTGTCAGAGAGAAGTGGGAGCTATGGCAGGCAAAATGCCAGCCACTTTCGTACATGCTCAGTGATATCTATGTGAACATTCAAGAATGAACTTTGGTAGTCATTTCCCCCTTAATAAGAAATATCTGATAAAATACGTTATTTCTTCCTTTTTCTGCAGTTCCAAAGTTAGGACATACAAGAGGTCTAAATTCATGGCTGATGTTGTGTTTGTTTACTTCAGTAATATAACTGTTCTGATATCCTTAACTAGGAATTTTAGTCAGTAACTGAACGGTTGTAATCAGTCTATAACACAGCACTTTTCCAGATATTTGTCTATAGCAAATTCAGTTTGACATAGCTCTGAAGTAAATTAACCTATTTTTACGAAGTTTAATAGCCCTATGTGTCAGGAGGTTCGTCTAACCCCCCCATAGAATTCACAGGATCACAGGATAATTTAGATTGGGCAAGACCTCGGGAGGTCATCCAGTTCAGTGAGTGCTCTGTCTTTAGCCTTCAAGGGCAGAGAAGAGGATGATGACACTCGGTCTACAAGTTTCCTCCTACATCAGTCTGTCTTTTTGCTTAGGGTTTTGTATTATATCTGTTGCAAATGGTATCTGAATACATGACAAGAGTGTACATTTTTAAAAGTGTAAGGAAATTACAGTGAGTTTTCTGTATTGTAACTTTTTTGTGTGTCAATTTATTTTACAGAATAGACCTCAGAATGGCTGTTTTTTTTCTTTTGTTTTGTTTTGTTTTCCAGTGGCAAAGTGTTTACCTGTACAAGCACCAGAAAATGGAAGATTAATTATGAGTGGTGCATTTGAGCTAGGCCAAGAATATTCCTTTGGCCAGGTTGTAAATTTTGAATGTAATGCGAAATACAAGCTTGTTGGATCTAAAGAAATAATTTGCTCTTCTGATGGAAAATGGAATAGTGATGTGCCTCAGTGCCAAGGTAAAAAGGACACTATTTATTACCTGTAATTAAGAAGCTTTATTGTCACAGACTTCTAAGGACTGGTTACCATATGGGAAACTACAAAGCTTTCACTTTATTCCACAGCAATTAAGCATAGTTTGTCTGTAAACAATCTCCATTGCATATATGCAGAAGAAGTAGGATAAGAAAGAGAAATCAGAGAATATTGGATGCTAATATAGTCATAATGGACCATCTGTTTGTTCCACATTTTCACTACAAGCTGTATGTTTTGCCAGGCTGCAGTCAACTTCTTTGAAACTAGCTTTGGTATATCTACATAAGATTCAATCACTTCAGTGTTGATTTAACCAAAGTAATTACAAACAATTTTGAATCTATGTATGTGAACCAAGTTTAAAAAACAATGATGATTTTAATTCACTCATGTTCTTAGGGTGTATAAAATACAAATAAATCGTGATGGATTTTTCTTTCTTCAGACTAATGTGTTTTGACAAGTTAGAAGGTTAATTCTTGTTTAGTTTTTACAGAACCACAGAATAGGTGAGGTTGGAAGGGATCTCTGAAGGTCCCTCAAAGCAGTCAGCTAGGGCAAGTTGCTCAAGACCGTGTTCAGTCAGCTTTTGAACATCTCCAAGGATGGAGACTCCACAGCCTCTGTGGGTAACCCATTCCAGTGGTTGACCACTCTTAAGTAAAAATGTTTTTTTTTATGTTTAAGGGGTATTTCCTGTATTTCAGTTTGTGCACATTGCTTCTCGTCACTGGGTGCAAATGAGAAGGATCTGGCTCCATCATCTTTACTTCTGCTGCCCCACCACAGTCAGGAATTTATACATGTAGACATTAATAAGATCCTCCCTCCCCCTAAGCCCCCTTTTCTCTAGGGTCTCTAAGCCTCTCTTTATCTGTCAGTTTTTCCAGTTCCTTAATTATCTTCATTTCCCTTCACTGGACCTGCTCCAGTATGTCCATGTCTTTCCTGTATTGGGGAGCTCAGACCTGGACACAGCACTCCAGATGTGGTCTGACCAGTGCTGAGTAGAGAGGAAGGATCACCTCTTTTGACCTGCCAGCAGCACTCTTCCCAAGGGAGCACAGGACACTGTTTTCTTTGTTTGCTGCAAAGGCACATTGCTGGCCACTGTTCAATTTGTCCATTAGGACTGCCATTTTTTTTTCTGCAAAACTACTTTTCAGCCAGTCAACCCTACCCTGCCCCGCCCACAGCTTGTACTTGTGGATGGGGTTATTCCTCCCATTTTGCAAATAGAGATTGTATGGGATTGGATTGTCAGTACATAAGAATGAATCCCAGGAAGTTTGTGGTAACAATCACTGTTAAATATTCAATCCGTCAAGTTTCTTAGATTATTTATATGTTATCTGATCAGGAAGTGTGTGTTTGGAAGAGCAGAGTACATATGTCAGGATGTCAGATACGTGTATGTTTTTTTCACAATTTCAGCACTGCATTTTGCTGCTTTGAAACCCCTACTTATGATAATTTGAACAGCATAAAGTGGGATTAAACACATGCGCTTGTAACATTTGCAGAATATAGTGAATTTTATTAAACAATGACAGTTTCACTGAACTATATTTCATCCTAAATAGAAAGTAAATCCAGCAAAGGAATCCAGGAGAACTCTTTGGTGTCCTGCTCTGTGGCCTGGGAAACAAAGCCTTGAATATTTTCTGGCTTTATGAATGCAGTTTTTGGAAGCTGCAGGATCTCAGTGGTTTTATTGGGTTTGGCAAGGAGCTGGGGATGCTGAGGTTCTTTTAGAGGTAGTGAAGCATTTCAGTGTCAGTTTTCCACACAGTTTAATTCTTTTTTCCTTTTGATGCCACAATTTAACTAATTGTCCACTGGTTATGAGAGAGCTTTAGGTTTGCTGGAAATTACAAGGAAATGAAATTATCTGAAAAATGGAAAATCCTAAATTTCAGCTAGCCTAGTTGCTTATTTTAGAATGTCTCCTGCCTTATATACTGATTCTGATATCCATTAAAATCCAAAGCAAGTTCCTGAAATCTGTCTCATGAACTAATTTGCTATTGATGCTGTGCTACACCACACTTTCTACCTGGCACCCACAATCTGGTCATTGAAGAGTTCTCAAATAAGTTTCAAACAGTTTCCAAATGCAAATGTTTTTGTGAAGTCAAATGAAAAAAACCCTACCTTTTATTCCAATAAGCATTTATTCTCAGCAAATAAAAATGAACAAAAATATATGGATTTTGTCTTTCTCAATTTCAGAGATTACCTGTGATGTGCCAAAAATTCCGCATGGATATGTACGTTTTCCAAAGGGGTCTTACAAGGAATATGAAAAACTACAGTTTGCATGTGATGAAGGATACAGATACGGTGAAAGAGCAGATTCACAATGTACTGAATCAGGATGGAGTCCAACCCCCTTTTGCACTGGTTAGCCTTGCCTAAAATTATTTTGCACATTTGTCGTGTTTGGAAGTAATTTCAGAGATTAGTAATGACAAAAGTTAGTTTATTCATAAAGAAATAAATCTATTCACATCTGACCAATATCCATGAAGATTTGGAAGGATTAAGTGTTAAAGGACCAAACAACTGGATAAGAGTTTTCCATGGAGAGCAGTAGCAAAAACAGTTCAGTCTTTTGTTACTTGAGTGTACTTAAACAGGCTCACGAAGCAACAGTTGCTCCAGTGTACTACATAAATGAGATTGATGCTAAAATACTTCATGCAGCATCAGTAGCTGTTGATAGTTTTTTGGGTTTTTTTATATGATTCTGAATTAGTGGGGAGAACACAGGAAAAAGATTTCTTGGGTTAGAAAAAAATCCTAATTTGGACAAATAGGAAGGATAAAGCTGAATCTCTTTACCTTCTACAATATATGATGAAAATGTTTTATCTAAGGCATGGAAAAATCAGACACTAAAAAGAATATTTATGCAAGTAGGGAAAAAAAAGTATTAATACCTGAAACATTCAAACTACAGAAGGTATCTGAAATTTTTAATGGCATAGGAAAATTAACATTTGAAACCAACTTCTTAGAGAAGTGGTATGGTTTTTGAAGTCCTACTGTCTTCACATCAAGACTTGATACCTTTTTAAGTGTGTTTTACGTGAACATGACTGGTACAAGTCAGTAGCTGTGCTGTATGTTGGAAGACTAGGTAAAGAAATATTTGATACCATATGAATTGCAGCAGTATGAATAAAATTGGAGAAGGCTAATAGTCTTAGCTTGATGACCTACTTATGAATCACAAACAGTTGTCTGAGGGAGAGATACAAGTTAATGCATCTTCGGGTCTTTAGTGTTCAGTAGTTGAGATGCTGTGTCACCATAGCCAAGACTCTTCTACTTGTAATCATAGGACTAACCACTCAGTAAAATACCACTCAGCATCTCACCCTGTATGAACATTTGAGACAATAGAAGTTTGCTTGACCTACTGAACTGACCTCTGCATTTTGTCTGAGTGTCCTGATGAGTCTTACTGTAGTTTGAGCAGACTGAGCACCTGGTTGGTAGTCATTATATCCAATGTTGAAATTTCCAGAATACTGGTTCTGATCAACCAGTTCCAGCCAAAGAGGAACAATTCAAACCTGATCCCTATTTGACTGATGGAACTTCAGTAAGAAATTGTTGTTGTACTGTGCAACCTTTCAGAAATGACTGGAAATTACAAAGGTATCTTTCGAAGTATCTTTCAAATTAAAATTCTGACTTAAGTTAGTAAGTTGCCTTTCAAGAGTTCTTCTGAAATAGTAAGATAGTGTTGTAGGTAGAACAATCTGAAGTTGACATGGCCATTTCAAAAGGAGTTCGAGCAAATGTGAAGTAGTCCAATTTCAGAAGGATAAGTAGTCCATTGATGGCCATAAGTGTCTAACCTGAAAATTACAATGGAATTGTAGTGCTGGATTATACATAAAGCTGAAAATAATAGTACTTTCTACACAGCCATTATGTCAAGAATTGTGTACAACATAGATGTGAAGTTCACTAACCCTAAGAACCATGGACATGAAGTGATGTATAAACAGAGACCAAAGTAACATGGTATGCATGAATCCTGCCACTGTCTGTGACCCTTAGTCTAGGATGAAGACAGCAATTTGTTTCATGTCATCAGAACTGTAATTGCACAACCGCATTATCCATAGTGTTCAAACTTCTCATCAGAAATTGTCTGAGAATCTCTACAAATTACTACATTTACAATGCTGAAACTCCCTCTTGCTTTCTAACTCCCAAATGCCTTCTGAGCAGTTAAATGACAAATCCATAATTTCTGAGACTAGTCCTATTTGACATCAGCCCTCTGGGTCATGGATTTTACTTTAGTTTCATTCAACTACAGCACTTGGAAAAAAAGTTGGCAACAGGGCAACATTATCGGATGTTATGTACCATCCACCTTCTTGGGATCTCTTCGAGAAAGACTCCTTTAGAAATAAAGAGTAGTCAGTAGTAGTCAGTAGTCAGTCTTAGTGCCCACTCTTGTGGCACTCAGTGCCCAGTTCTTGACCTTTCTGCCTCGAGATTAGTAGTGATACTGATTAATATGCATTGTCTATGGTTTAGCAACATACAAGTGCCAAACAAAACATTCTTCCAGACACTGGTATACTGGGCTCTGATACTTGGGGCATATTCAAATAGTGGTTCTGGATCCTACATGACTTACCGCTGAACCTAGATGATTCAGCAATACATGCATACAGCTGATTCGCCCACCTTCACTCCACAACAGGACCAACCTGTAGTTACCTTATAGTCATCCACTCCCAGCCCTGAGTGCGTTGGTGATATTTCCTAAACTGGAAGTCCAATACAAAAAAACGCAATAGACAGGCTCCAGTTTATAAATAATATATTTGCCTGGCTTCTTCAAGCGTAAAGATATCATGAGCTTTTTAGAATAGCATTCTTGTCCTTTCTCAGTTGTTGAAATACTTCCAGTGTCAGTGCAATACCCTAATCTTAATCACACAGCCTTTGAATGATCAGTTCCTAGTTAAGTATAGTTATTTCCCCATTTAGGACCTGCCAGTGAACCTGCCCTCCTTTGGGACAGTGTCCATAAACCAGACCAGGAGAGCTGTGAGCCCAGTATAGGTCATTTTGAGCTCTAGCTGTGGAATGACCTACTGAAAAGATTAGTCAAATTCAGTTTGATCACCTCTAGTTCTTGCTCCAACCATTCTCTTTGCAATTAAGTTTTAATCTTCTAATTAGCATGACATCAGTAACAGAAACATTTTTTTAACAATTTTATGCATTTCTCTTTTTATTTAGAAGCTGTATGCTCTCCTCCAAGAATTTCCAATGGGAACTTTAGACTTCAAAAAGACACCTACACAGTAGGTGATACAATCACAGTACAGTGTAATCCTGGATATCATTTTAAAACATTGACTGGCAAAAGCACAGCTGAATGCACCAAGAATGGCTGGGTGCCTGATCCAGTTTGTGTCCGTAAGTAGCTCTCATGAATGAAGACACACTATGTAGAGTTGTTGGAAATATCTCAGTGAAAAAGAGGTCAAGAGAAAAACTTAAGAAGCGTGAGAAATTAGAGTTGCTTATTCATTGTGTTTCTTTGTGATATAAAGCTTAATTTGATGGTTTAGAAAAATCATCTGTAAAAACAATGGTATAATCTACATTTACATTATGTTTATAAACACAGGTATTATCTATTACTGTATTTGTGAAAATATGTGTTAAAAAGTGCTATAGTCAGCTCTCTGTCAGGAAGGTTTGTGGTCCATCTGAGGAGTAGCATGCCAGTCGAGATAAGAGGACACAGTGAGTGTTGAAGTATCCAAAACAAAACAAAACATAGGTGATGGCTGGAAGGTATCTTTCATCGTAGTTATCACAGCTTTAGATTTTTACTTGCCGTTGTATGTTGGTATATTATCAACAATCACAGTTTTATTCTACCTATTATAACCTGTCAAATAACAAAACAAGATATTCTTGATTGTTTATGAGTTCTTTCTTGGCTTAAACTTCCTATAACAACAATGATAGTTTTGCCCAGTAGGCACAGCATTAACAACTAAATAAATAAATTAGCAATTAATTTCATAATCTAGCACTCTTTGATCTTTGGTCACTGAAAACAAAAGAAAAACTTAGAAAACAGGATGTGAGAGAAACCCTGATGAAATCAGTCTTGTAAATGAACCTTCGGATGATTTGAACTATTCCTGAAACTTTTAGTATCTGGATTAATCTTTTCTCTATGTATGTGTGGGTTCTAAAATTCAGGTATCATTCTGAGACCTCCTCACTCATTATTGGATGGTCTGCCCAGTGGGTGATCTCCCCTGCCCAAGCACGTAGGCTCTGGGTCAGAGCACTTCAGGAGGAACCTACCTGCCATGGCCAAGTAGGACACCCTGAGTAAACTTGAATGAAAGCTTCTGGGAATCTCCTCCTTCTATCTTGACTTGTCCCTGAAAAGGGTCAGTTCTTTTGAGGAACTATGAGAACAAAAGAAAAACACTATTGTTTTAAAATAAAATGAGAAGAGCTAGGAAGACCTTTAGGTGCAGAATCCAAAAAGTTACAAATGAAAATGGTGACAGGAGTCATCTCAATTTTAAGAGTCCACAATTCAGTGTCTGTATCTGAGCTAGCTGTCTGGGCTCCCATCGTGGTCAGTATAGTAAAGTTAGTCAAGACACTCTACAAAAGCAGTGTCATCTCAGTGTAAACACTTGCATTTGGTCTCATGAATCAGCCTTTGGAGTCCACTGAGAATATTGACTGGATTTCTGTTGGTTGCAATGGAAACGGGGGGAACCAGCATAGGTATGGGTAATGACAAAGGCACCAGAAGCAGAGTGCAATTGTTCCTGTACTCCTTAGGATCTGCTATGGTGTGCAGTCCTGATTCTGCCAGTTTCCGAAAACACTCAAATGATGAAGCTGAATCTGAATTAATTGTGTCCTGAGCTTTTTTTTCATGCATGTGTTGATACTGTTGCTGTTAAATTCTATTTCAAGAGAAACCCTGTGACTACCCAGCTATAGAAAATGGCAGGTTAACTGATACACTGGAGTACTACAAGAACTATTACTTTCCAATGATGTTTGGGCAGCAAGTTGATTACTACTGCAAAAATGGTTATTCAACCCCGAATGGAGACTTCTGGGTTCGAATTGTCTGTTCTGAAAGGGGCTGGTCTCCAGAGCCAAAATGCCTCAGTAAGTACATTTCCACTCTATGTTAAATTCTGTTATAATTATCAAAGGTCTGTGCAGCAGAAATTGTGCTGATGGTGTACAAGACAGAACAAAGAAAAGTTAAAGTAGAACTGCTTTAGTTGACCCCTGGAACTGCACCCAAACTGTCATCCTATCTGCAGAGCTCAAACTGCCAGTTGGTAGGTGACACTCTGAAGTAAGGCTGAAATGATGCTTTTGGATTTTGGAGATTCTTCACTCCTGAAACTATCCACAAGATTAAGAAATACGTAGGATATGTTTCTCTTCTCTGGCTTCTGGGTCACATGCATGCATCTACTTTCATCTGCGCACACAGCTGCACATACAAACAGAGAGTTTCTACTCTATGTAAATCTATTCTTCCTTCCATGGCTTGGGCACTTTGTCTAGAGGTTCCTCTATGAGATCCATTGCCTGGTCCCTTTGGATAACATTTGGAGCTGAAAAGGTGGCGCACACTTGCAATAAGCTGAAAGTGAGCATGGCATTAGCAAGAGATCCAGATACACTGACTTAATGATTGAACTATAGAAAACAAATTTTAAGCAGTGAGCTGAGGCCTCCTCTCCTAACATACATCTTCAGTCACAGGAAAGTTTGTACCTACCGGTAGGGCTTGGAAGTGGATTACAAAAGGTTGATCTTTCCCTGTTGCCCTTAGTGGGGTGATGCTCAGTGCAGGAAATGAGTGGAGTCCTGCCTGGAGGAAAGGACCAGTTACTCAAGTAACACAGCTATAGCATTCCTTCAGCTATCTTCATTGTGTCTGGGCTCTTGAGGGCACAGGATGCTGTGGAGCCAGCATACTTAGCTGTCGCTAAAATCTCTAGAGCTGGTTTGAGAGTCTGATACATTTGCACAGAGATGATAAAATCTCCTGGAGGCAAATGCTGAAAATCACTCAGGGCAGACATCGACATTTTAGAGACGTAGCAGACCAAACCAGAACTGGTGCACATGATGCTAGATGCACTGAAGTTAGCCAACCTTGCTTATGAACACTAGGTAAGCGATATTGTTTACGAGACCACTTCTTAGCACTTTATGTAGTGACTTGCACTCCTGTTCCTGTGATTTGTTAATCTTAGGGCAGTGAAACAAAACATGCTTTCATTCAGGTTTGAACACGAATGTCTTTTTGGGGATAGAAGGATACAGAAAGGTGCTAGGAGGCCCGTTTTTAGTTACTGTCCTACTAAGAATTAATTTACCTTAGTTCTTGCTGTATGGATTACTGTGGTTAAATGTACTTACCTTCCTTCTTTAGAAAAATGTCCTATCAGATGGCTGGCAAATGGTCAGTTCTCAAATATGCAGAAGAATGTTTACATGGAAGGTGAAAGAGTTAAATATGTCTGCAACAATGACTATCGTACTGAACATGAAGATGGGGTAGTCACATGCACAAAGGATGACTGGTCACCTCCTCCAAGATGTATCCGTAAAAGTGAGTATGCTTGTATTGTGTTGAGATTTCTAGCTAAAACCAGTAAATCCATCATCATATCACCTGCATTAATCCATCACCACTGCTTAGTGACTTTAAGTCTAGGTGCTCTACAACTGAAACACAATGCTGTGATTCTTTCAACTGGCTCATGCGGCTCTCATGTCCCTGAATGCTGCTGAGGTCAGTTGCTATACAAACGTGCAGAAAAAAGTCCACACGTGGCTCATTCAGATCTCCTAGAATGTAAGCTCTGGAATGGGAGTCATAATCCCTTTGTCTTCAGTGGTGAAATCTTGTTATAACATAGCTGTGCAGTAATGTAATAAATAGTAATCATTCCCCTTGCACAGCCTGTCTGTAATTTCTTGTCTCCTTTCAGCCTCTCGCTGTGCCACCTGATCCCTGTTTCTCTTGCTTCCTTTCCAATTGGCATCATACTGGAAGCGGGGAGGAACAGAAAGGTTATCTCTCCTAACTCTCTTTCCAGCTTTTGTTCCTGACTTGCATCAAGCCTGAAATTGCTAGAATGTCTCACAGGAACTTTAAATACTTTAGATAATGATTTCATATGGACAAAAGAAAGAGTTCACCCTAACTTTTCTTACACTGTAAAAATGTTTTTTTAGGAAACAGTTCCACCCTGACAGAGACACCGACCATACAATGTTTTGGACCACCACCCACTGAGATTTTGACACAGCAATGAGCAATCAAAATAAAATTTTATGATTCTTAGTGTTAGGCATTCATGGGCATTACTGGTATAAACACCAGAAAATTTGATGTGAAATTTAAACTTTTGAAGTTGTTGCATGAAAGCATCATTAACTCTGCACCCAGCGTTCAAATACATCCTCTAGTGTTCCTCAAGGTGTTT
Source organism: Nipponia nippon (assembly GCF_047370975.1). NCBI lineage: Eukaryota > Metazoa > Chordata > Aves > Pelecaniformes > Threskiornithidae > Nipponia > Nipponia nippon. The sequence goes on along the minus strand of NW_028262369.1, from coordinate 46,325,689 downwards.
TATTTTCATATCTTTATTTACTTGACTCTTTAATGCACAAATATTGCTATTTGTTGTACTGTTAATTTCTTAAAATGAAGCAACTCCTTTGCAGAATAATTTATTAGTAAAGAATTTAGCATACTACAGAAGTTTTCTTTCAGAATACAAGACCATAACATCCAACCAAGATGACCGACTTCCATCCATTTAGACTGGCTTAAACAATGTATTTCAAGTGATGTGAAATCAGTTACAATGTTGGGTCTGTCCCATTAGTGGTTTAGTGTGCAAGAAGGCATCCTTTGGTGCAAATTTGCTTTAGTGCTGCAGTATGTGCACTCTGAACGATTTCTCTTTGGTAGAACTGAGGTGGTACCTGCACACTGTGGTGATCTCTGGCGTGCCCCGCTTGCAATATGGACAGAAGGTCCTCTTTATGCATGCACAGTGCAGTGTACACCCAACATGAATTTCATTTCTAGTGAAGATCAGATGTGGACATACAGTTTTGGAAGCTTACAGGATTGCTGCAAATCAAACCCCTGCCCATCCCTGTTTGTGCTGCACAAATTGGTAACTGTGAACTTTGACTTTTCACTTTCCAGTTGTTCCCCAGGAAGAGAGCTCAATGCAGAAGCAAAAATTCATGTAGTCTTGAAAATGTTCTATTTCCTACTTCTGTTTCATAGAATCCTAGAATCAGAATATCGCAAGTTGGAAGGGACCCCATTTGTCCTCTTTCTTCTGTGTATTATAAGCATGTAGTTTAGTAGTGTTTTACTTGGAAGAAATTCTGTCTCTCTCTTTCAGAAAGATGCCAGAATATCCATTTTGAAAATGGTTATTTCACCTTGGGAAAGAAAACATTTCGTTTACAGGAGAAGGTCACCTATAGTTGTCATACTGGCTTTGTAACTCCAGAAGGAGAAGAAAGAGGAGTGACACAGTGTCAAGAGAATGGCTGGACTCCACCTCCAAAGTGCATCAGTGAGTAGCATAAAGGCTTCAGAGCTCCCTATCATTGTCACTGGCGCAGACATGATGTCCTGTATACTCAGATTTTTGTCATCTAGATTGGTAGAGTTTTCTTACTGGGCAGAGGGAGGCCCAAATAGAGGACTGATCCTCCAGAGATTAACCTTTCTGGGGCTCCAAGAAATAGAGAGAGAAAACATAAAGGAAGTAAGTAAGGTGGGAAAATATCTACTGTCTTCTAGGTGAGCTATCTTTTTGGACCTCTAGCATGAAGTAGATGGTAATCACTGACCTCTCCAGTGATTCTTACCTGATACAAGGTACATATGCCCAAATTTACTCCCAATTCTCCTGCCTTTCACACTTATGAGGGAAGATTTATGAAGAAATGCCTGTGAACCAAGGATTCTGCCAAGAACTTTCTTTAAATATGACCAAACTAGAGAAAAATGGGATTCATTATTTGGAAAGATGTATCACTATGCATAAAAAGCACTATGCATATGTCTGCCCTGGTGTTGAAAAGTATATTTGTGAAAAACACCAGAGTGCTTTTTCCTGAAAGTACCTCCATACTGTTGTTGCCTTTTTCCTCTTAGGAGTTCCTTCCTCACCTGAACAGGGGTGTAGGATAGTAAAAGAAGAGATTTAATCTTCCAGTGTTACGATACTGAGGCTTTACCTGATGTTTTATCTTGTCCTTTTGTTTCAGACTGCCTTCACCTAGGATTTTGCGGCTTTTTTCTGACCCCCTCACAAATGACCATGGGGAACAGGAGTACAAACTGTTTGCTATGACACCAATAATAATAATATGTAGTAGAAGGAAAGGAATTGAATCTAAGGAAGAAATATTTATGCTAGATATTACTTTTGTACAAATATTTCTGAAGATTAATGCAATAGATATTATGTGAATATGTTACATACGATATTCTACATTCATATTTTGGCAATGTAGAATTTTTAATGTTTCAAATGCTGTAGATCAGTAGACGAGCACACGCTAAAACAGCTGCAGAAATGATAGTTTCCAAAGGGCAGTGTTTCTGGATCACAAAATGCACTAACTTTGTTTTATTCTACAGAATCATGTAAAACACCTCATTTGGACATTTTGAATTACCACACAAGTAAAACTATGTTCATGCCTGAAGATACAATTGAATATGCATGTTTGGAGGGATATAAAACTGCAAATAACATGCCAACTGGTACCGCAAGGTGTGGCATAAATGGTGAATGGAGTCCAACGCCCCAGTGTCTTGGTGAATATTGTTGTGTTTGCTGATCAGTGTAACTGTATACATTTTGTGAAGCTTTTTTCTTTAAGGCTTTGTTTTTGTTGTAATCATTAGTATTTCATGTACTTTTTGTAGGCTGTACACTATATGTTAAAATATTTTGTCTTTGTAGCAATAGAATGTGAAATGCTGACATTGCCCAATGGAGATGTTTCTCCCAAGGAGGGTAAATACTGCAATGGAAACGTTGTGAAATTTACCTGTGCCAACAATTACTTGAGAGTGGGACCTGCCTCTTCTCAGTGCTATTACTTTGGGTGGTTTCCATCACCACCAGTGTGTAAAGGTAATTCTTCTTACTTTATTGTAGTAGGAAATATATGAAAATGCCTGGGTCCTGAAGACTTCTGTGACACCTTATATAAGCCAGTCTTGCTCGCAAGAACAATTATCCCATCTTCGTCTCTGAAAGGGCAGGAACTCATCCTCTTCAGATCATTTCATAGTGTTTTGCTATTTTATGTGAAAGATTCTGAATAGTTGAACTTTCAGTGTTGAACTTTCTCTTAGCTTTAGTTATGCCAATTGGAGTTCTGCAATAACTGAAAGTGAGCTGGTAAGTGGCTTGCACAGAATTTCACTCGGGTTATTGACTGTAATGTATGAAAACTTATTTATTATTCAAAAAGGCATAAATAATGTGCAATATGGCAGCCAGGAGTGATTAGTTTGAGTAATGTCCTCTCTTGCTGTATCCTAAATGTCCTAAGTTTTGCCACTGCCTAATGTTGATACCCATCAGATATTGTACCCTATGTTCTTTTTCTGATTACATGCTATTGAAGAAAAAAAAATGGTTTGGAGATGACACAGAGCTGGACCTAGGCAAAAGACATTCAGTGAAGGGTTTTCTCTATGAAATTACTCAACTTCATCTGCTGGGATGAACAAACTCATGCAGAAGGGAAGATATATGCCCCTATTCTTCTCATCCTTTTTAAGACAGAGCACAACTTGGTGGCATCTGAAAAGAGTTTATTTTGCTGGTGCTATGCCCTTTCATGAGGCAGCTTGAGAGGATGAAGAGATCTCATATTTCTCATCTCCCTTCCTTCCCACTCAGTCAATTTCCTTGTTGTCTTCCGTGCTCTCATCCTCCTTTTTGCTCACTCGCTTTTGCATTTAGAAACAAATATATTTCATGTAGTTGGCTCTCTAGCTCAGGAACATTTTAAGCTCCCTTAAGAGGAGTTCCATTCACTCCATCAGAAGTGAATTCCTTTAATATACAGTGTGTATCACTTGCTGGGTGATTTTTATAACATAGGTTATTATTACTTGCAGAATTTTCACTTTTTTTTTTTTAAAGAATACTGAAGTTGTCATCCATGTAACACTTTTTTGTCTCTTAAAACTGGGTTGGTTTTATCAACCAGTTCTTTTATCATAGCAGGAAATTGACAGTGTGTGGAAGTAAGAGAGAAGAGTTAGCCAGGGTCATACATATCTGTTTGTGATCTCCAGCCCAAAACAAATCTAGATATTGAAAGGCATAAACCAATGACTTGTTTAACTTGTTCTACTGATTTTTCTTAGCTTTAAACAACAAATATAATTTATTTTGTGTTGCATTTAACATATAACTGTGCTGAAAGTACTGAGTTCAGAGCATAGATTTGATCTCTTGATTTCAGTAAATGTCAGAGGCTGTGGACCTCCACCTGAGATTACCAATGGAAGTATTGCTGGTGGCTTTGTGGAACAGTATCGTCATGGGGACAGAAAGCTATATGAATGCAACATTGACTTTAAATTGGTTGGATCAAAGGAAATAGAATGTGTTGATGGACAATGGTCATCTCCTCCCTCTTGCATTGGTAATCTATATTTTTTTGGTGTTATGCTCACCCTTCCACCACCCCTTTGGGTCCTAAAGTCAATGGCTCCAGTCTGGTGTGTTTTGGAGGGAAGTTGCAGCACATTATCAGTATCTCAAGTCACTCACTGGGAGGAATAAGATGTTGATGCTGATGATTTCCTCTTCCTCCTTACAGGATCTGCTTGGGGTAATTTTTAGGTTTGCTACCATGCTTTTATGCCTTGCCCTTTTTTCACTGGTGTACAAGTTGTGAATTAGATATGTTAAGTGTGTTTTAAATATGTTAGATACTTGTTCTTTGTTCTTTGTATAACCCCTAAACCCAGTTTTGATCAGCTCCAGGTCTAAGCTGGCCTTTTGTGACCTATTCATAGCCTTGGGGTGCCAGGCTATGCCCTGTCACTTACCATCCCATGCCTCTACTCTGCCACACCCAACCTTTGTCCCCACTTCTCAAGGACCCTGTTATCGTACCAGCCCTGTATTCACCTGCATCATTATATTAGAGTCACAATTGCTCACTCTACAGAGACTAAAAACTTGTTACTACGATGTATATAAAACTATGGTTGTGCCACACAGAGGTATCCAAAAGTAAAATAAATAGCTATAGCCTGGTCACTAGAAAAATTGCTGTTACAGCTAAAACAAGTAAAACCAAGCCTCCAGGCAGGTCAGGACAGGTTCTGACAAAGTAAGCATGATAAGCCTCCATCCTGAGGCCTTGCAAGCTTGGTACAAACTCTGTGGCCTCTTTATAGCAATGGCAATACTGTATGTTACTGGGGCACAGGGCTACAAACACGATGACTATGAATGCATTATGTATGTCGCTGTCTTGCCTAGGCTAGAGTCAGACATGTCCAACAGTTTTTTATAGTCCTGATATTGAAATGGTGAATAGTTCTGCAGTCAAGTCTCCTACCTAAGCAAAAGCACCCACTTTTTGTGCATGTCATTAGGTAATGTACCTCAAACCTGAGAGTATGAATGTCAATGATAGGAGTTAAAAAATACTTGTGCAAAACTACTATTTGTTTGATAAGACAGTGTCTCAGAACTGAAGTAGAATTCAATATTCAAGCTGAAAATATGTAAATACGGAAAATAATTTGGGGCGTTCTTATGGCGCAGGCTCATCTAAGAGCAGAACCAATAAATGGTGGGTCTTTATGGACTGGTTTACTCTGTCCCCATACATATACATTCTGACATGTCTCCCATGAATAGCACTGATGGTTTAAAGAAGTACAGCGTAGAGCTTGCATCTTTTCAATCCTTGATCCGGTGAGAATAGTTTCAGTGCACAGGCTTGAAAGAAGAGTGGTCCAAACATGAGTGCAGGGTTGTTCAAATTCAATTTTTGAGTTTACATGGGTCTTCCCTCTCCCACATTAAGAACAGGCCATATGCCCTTATTCCCCTTACATGCCTTTTTCCTCCTTCAGAAAAACTGCTTACACACTGCACTCATGTGGGCAAGCTGTTACCCTTTGCTGTCACTACCACTGCAACAGTGACAGCCCAAAGCAGGAACTGCTGTTATCACACAGAGGTGACAGCGCTGCAGCCCTCTAAGTGATGCTACAGTGGTTTTCAGTTCTTGTAATAATACTATTTGAAAGTACACATTACAAATGTATAGGTGTATAATCAAATATAATTTTGACTGATCAGAATCAGGGATCCAGGTGAGCTGGATTGATCCCACTCAGGGATCCAGATGAGTTGGATTAATTCAAGGTTTTCTTACAGTTTGGAGTTTATGTGCCAATGAAAAACAGTTTGGGAAAATTAATGTTAGCTGAAACTACTTGTGGAGCATGCTGTGGAGTTACCACAGTGATGGAAGGGAAAAGACAGGAGAGGGATTTCGTAAACCGACTAAAACATATACATACTCCAGCTGTGTTGAAGTTTAGTTGCCACAATTAATGGGAGTGAGTTTGACTCACCAAATGCAAATACAGTTACTTTTATTTAAGTTCTTTCAGCTATTCATATATGACTCCAATATTATTGTGGAATGCTTCTGCTCTTCTCAACAGAATACAAAATGCCGTGTGGATCGCCTTCCTCTATTCCGAACGTTGTTCTTCATCAGGAAGACCAGACCCAGTTTTCGCATGGTGATGAAGTAATTTGTGGATGTCAACAAGGCTCTGACAATTCTAAGGAAATGAAAATAAAATGTCTTAGTGGGGAATGGAAGCCTTTACCTCTTTGTGCCGGTAATCTATTTCCATAATATTTCCATAATATTTCAGATGTGAGTGTAACATAGTTCTATTCAAAATTTCAAGGACTTCAGCAATCAATATGTAGCCAGAGATTCTATAGTTTCATGCATCTCTGCTAAGTTTTTTTTATTTACTCCTCTTTTAAATGTGAACATGTCCTTCATCCTAGAAAGACTCTGCACCTACAACTTTGTAAGCACTCTGAGTAGGTTTGGGGAAGGAAACAGACACTTGCGCAGCAGGTAAAATGAAGTATGGGGGTACATCTTTGATGTATGGTGTCTTTTACCCATTTTCCGGTGTTCCTCCCTGGTAACGACCCTTCAGAAGCCTTGGGACATACCTGCAATAAAGTAGCATGCCTGTTGTGTTAAGTACTTGTAGTTTTATGTCTCTATATACTACTTCGCTTTTTTAAAATCCTACTGGGAATTAAAAATAATATTAATAGCTACAATGTGCTAGACTTATCCCATCCTTATCATTTTTATGTGGATTAGTCCTTTTCATTTCTGATCAGTAGTTTTCTCTTTTTTCTGATCTTCCCATTGAGTTTTGCAGTGCATAAATTGAATGAAAGTAATGTCTTTTAAAAATATAGAAAATAAAGCCTTTTCCTAAGAAAAAGAAAAAAATTACATTGGAGTCAGTAATTTCAGAAAAAAGTGATACTGAACAAGGAGTCTTGTCTGGGGTAAATTACTCCAGCACTTCATTTATCTTTGACAGAATACAGTTTCTGATATATCCAGTTCTTGGTTCCCCCTTTCTTCAGCAGTGATTTTATATTCATCAGTGATTTGAGTACACTGTACCTTTATTTACAATTACGCTGAGGACCGAGTCTGGCACAAAACACAGTCTGCTTAGCTTTCCCAAGCAGCTTGTGTTGACTCTCAGAATCACCAGCCAAGGATACAAGACCTGGTTATGACTTACATACACTTCCACAGGAGATTGATACCTGATACATATTCAGTGTGGAGTAGTACTTCCTTTATGCTCCTGTTTCTACAAGCAAAATAATGTTTCTCTTCTTGCTCATCTTGCTACCTTTTTATAGTTTTAGGGAGGAAAAGAATGCTTAGTTTTTATATTATTTACTGCACTCAGCAGAAGGGATCCTGTCAACATAAAAATAATTGCTTTGTGAGTGGGAACAGTCTCTGCTTTAGACAGCTGAAACAAAAAAATATTTCTGTAATCTAGGAATCTTAGGAGTTACTTCAAACGAGAGTAAATAAAAAACCACTTTCACATGGACATGCGTTAGGAAACTGATGACTTTGTCATTGGTGAATGCGTATGTATGTATTATCTGAGCTGAATCTATTTTTTAGCTCTTTTTGTTGATTTTTTTCAGATCCGTCTCCTCAGTGCGTACCTCCCATGGGTGTTAAGCTTGTGGACAATGATCATCTTTCCAAGCAAAAAAAGGAGACTGGGTTCCATGGAGTTATACATTATACATGTACATCAGCTGACAAAAGTATTAAAAAGGCAACTTGTGTGTCTGGAAAATGGTTACCAGAGATTGAATGTACAAGTAAGTTTTTAGATTGCATACAATTTCTTCTTTTTAGGTAGGAATGATAAATGCTCATTATTAAAGCTTCTTAGCATTGCTGTGTCACTGGTCTGAAATAGAAATGCTTACATGCTTATATATATGCTTACTTGCTTATATGCTAAAGGATAGTCATGAATAATTATGGGAATCATTTGAACAGTTAACTAGGTTTAGATACACACTATTTTAGTGAGGCAGTCTTAATAATCTCTACTCTGACAATTGGAACAGTTGTCACTGTCACTTCTGATGTGTGAAAAGATGCAATGATAAATTTAAGCTTGGTTCTTCAAAAGGGCTTTACTCTGGTGCAAATGAGAGTAGGACATAGCTAAAGCTCCAGACAAATTTCCTTTATTTCCTGTAAACATTCAAAGCCTTTCTATTCCTGATTTTTCTTTTTTCTTCCTTCTATTTTTTCCAATTGCTTCCTACTGAAACACCAAGAAATAAAGCTGTGTTGGCCAACTCAAAAGCACAGACCTAGAAGCGACTGCCCTTATCTAATGCACACCAAAGGCTGGAGGCCTGCAGAACTGCCTTTATGTATAGCAGAGCAGGATATTGCCTGTAGAAGGCATGATTATAAAGCAATAATCACCTCGTTGCCTGCTTTGGTTATGCCAGATTCATGGGAAATGATGCATGGAAGTGGGAGAAGTACACAGAGTGGCAATCACTTGAGGGAGCATTCCCTTTCAAAACCAAGTGTCCCTACCTTCCCAGTTTTCTGGAACCACTAGAAGCAACACACCGAGCTCTTGAGGTCTGCTCCTTCCTTAGATCTACCTCATTCCCTCCCTTTTTCTTTCCTTTGGCAGGAGCAGCCCTTCATTCCTTGAGTGGCAAAACTGAAGTTTCTTTCTTTCTTTCCTTTTGTGATTCTCGTTTAGCTCTGTCATGAGCTCAGTCTGAAGAAAAAAACAACAACAAAACAAAATAAGAACCCCAGAAGCTGGTACGGTTTTCCTAAAGTAGTTCACCATAGAGAGAGGAATGGCGAAAACACATTAGGAGTGTGAGCTGTACGTAAGGGAAAGGAGGGACTACAAGAAGCTCCGCCTTGGATTGGTGTAGGCAACTGTGACTGTCTTTTCTATGAGTTTGAAAGCATATGAGCATCTGAAGGCAGCCCTGGTGCTTCTGAAGCAGAACGAAATGACCATGATATTAATTAAAGCTTGAGATAGCTACTGAGCAATTATCTAATGCCAGTGTTTTCTTGGTTGTTTCTGTTGCAATCTGTGATGAACTGCTACGCTTTATCTTGTGTTCTATTATAACATGAGTATGTGTCCTTAGCTGAGAAGAGTACATGCCCACCTCCACCTCAGGTGCCTGGTGCTCAACAGATAACAGTTGGAAGAAATTACAAGAATGGGAGTAAAATAGCTTTTTCATGTCTGAAGAGTTTCCAGCTCATCGGTGCAAATGAAATAACATGTATAGAAGGGAAATGGCAATCACCACCTCACTGTGTGGGTCAGTAGTGGCATATTTTTTTCTGTTTATTTTATTATGAATTTATGTGTTATGCATTTACAGTAGTCATTAGTGGGAGGATGATACTATTTATGTTAAGATTACCATGAACAGGTAACTGCAGAAAAGCAATAGAACTTAAGTTGCTAAGGAAAGTGCAGTTAAGCAACTGCTGGAAAGTAAGTATTTTTATTTATACAGACTTATGTAAGATGGCATATAAAACTTTCAGGTCATCCACCAGGAGCTGTGTGTTTATTTGTTTGTTAGGTATATTGCAGAATGGAGTCTCAGTTTTGACTAGGGGTCTTTAATAGTATCCTGGTGAAAAAATCAGTATTATTGATTATTTAGTTGCAGTAGTAGCAGTCTTTGGGTTTTTTCATTGTTATTCCTTCTTGATTTTCCTCCTTTTCTTTTTGTGGCTTCTTCCCGTAATAGGAGTGTAGATGATATGGCATAACTCAGGCCATCTATACTAAGAAATGCTGAGCAATCCATAATCCAATTGTTAAAATATTACTGATGCAGGTGATATCTTGTAAGCAGAAGTTCACTAAGTGGTAGAATAAAGTATTTTCAGAAATGACTAGGAAATAGATGAGCACAGGACAAATGAGGTGCCAGCTGGAGACTGATGTGCACAACGTGCCAACCACGTCTGTATTTTTAAGCTGCAAAATTCTGATGCCACATGGTTTCTCTTCTTTTGCATTGCCTGTCAGTCTCCATTTCTGCTGATAAGCGGCAGACATAGAGAAGAATAACCAGAAAATGTTTGAGCTGTTCATCAAACAACTTTTACTGAAATAAAATTCCCAGTCCCAGTTACTGAACAGGAACTTTGACTGTAATTAGATCTTTTGTATTGTGGAATTCATTGCAAACATGTGCTTTTAACTTGATGTGTCAACTAATAAAAACTAATTTACTAATAACTAAAAATACATATAAAATATAATTTAAGTCCACCCACTCAACAGTAGTATAGGAGAAGAAGGCATTGGGACAGCCCTGACTCAGGAGGGCTTCATAGAGATTTAATTCCTTGTATGTATCAGGACGTACTTTACAATACCTTGTAAGTTCTGTTCTCTTTTTCATTTTCAACATGCCATCACAAAACCCCTCAGGATATTGGTACAACTTTATTAATGGTGGAAAAATTTAACAGCTAACATTCCAGAAACTCACTTTCAGTATCCCAAAACAATATAATGTCTCTTCTGTTTCTCTGCCTATGAAATTTTCCCTGTTCTTGATACTGAGCTGTAACTGTGTCTTCTTGGTATGACCTGGAAAATGGTTTTCATTTTTCAAAGGAAAAGAGAGAAACCCCGTGTAGGAGGGAAAGGAGAGAGAAGTTTTGGGTTGTGCATCTTAGATATTTCTTCATCTTCCTTTCAGGCTGTTTAATTTGTGTTTGCAGCATTATATTGGTTTTTCTTTTCAGTTTTAGATGGCATATGTCATTGGAATATTAATTGTCTTGCATTCTTATTTATCTGTGTTTTCTGTATTTTATAGAAAGACCATGTTTGCCACCAAAACCTATAGAATGTGCTGATGTTCCCAGGCTGGAAAATCAAAATTTAAAAATTAAAAAAGAAGGGAAAACAATGTATCTGGCTGGTGCTAGATTGAAGTATGTTTCTCGTTCTGGATACATGTTAGATGGACCATCGGAGATAACTTGTTCTATGGGAAACTGGACTGCAGCTCCTACATGCTTGGGTAATATAAAAAAATACTTTTTTTGAAGTGCATTTAGCAATGAAGTTGAAAGAATTTTAAACTGGAAGTTGACTAGTAAGAGCCAGTAACTCCATATTTTGCTGTGGAATCCTGTCATCCCTCATGGATGTCTTCAGAGCAATCCTAGTTGGATGCAAGGCTGACTTTTTGAATGCAGTTCAGTTTTAAAACATTCCTTTGTATTCTTGCAATCTTTGTTCAGTTCCTGTCTCTGCCAGGTGAGTCCTGGGTGCCGCCTCGTAATCCAAGGATCTGTTTTCTACAGAGTCCACTAGTGACTAGGAGTTGCTTTGGTGCTTCAGTGATGGAAACCACTTTGGTGTAGTAAGGGACAGAAGCCTTTATTAAAATTTTCTGGCCTGGTTAGAAACAGGATCAAAATATTTCAGTGACTGCAGTCCATGCCTATTTAGGGGAGTGACTTATTCAATCTTCTGTATGCTACCTTTTCTATAAAAGCCCCTGTCAGCGCATGACTATGCTGATGCTAGAAAAAGCTCTCTAAAGCATCTGTTTGGTGGAAACTCATTCTATGGGTATCACATTAGCACAAGCATCAGCTTTCTGTATCTTTTCAGAAATGCAATGTGGAAGCATTCCAAAAGTTGCCAATGCTCAGATTGAAGGCAGAAAGAAGGAAACTTATGAGCCTGGTGAAACAATTCGCTACCAGTGTGATGCAGGGTTCCTGACTGTTGGTCTCCCCGAGATTATTTGCAGAGAAGGCAATTGGACAGCACCGCCCTTCTGCGAAGGTATAGGTTCTGCTTCTAAAGTAGTCTATGATCCTTCTTAGTCTTTCATGTTGTTAATTCAAATGATGTCAACTCAGGCATGCAGGTGAGTCAGGCCAATAGAGCCAAGAGGTGACTTGCTTTGAATGGGCTGCCATGACACCGAATTTTGTGGCTCTTGAGAAACAAGCAGCAGGGCAGATCAGCAAAGAAATTGTTTCCCCTGTGGGCTGAAGCTAGTAGCTGAAGCTTAGCTCTCTGCCGAAATCAAGCAGGCAGAGGGTTCTGGAGGAAGGGATGCTGGCTGCAAAGGAGGACATAGCTGCTAGGGTAGTGTATCTTATTTTCACATCACTAAGGATGTCAGTTTCTGAAAGCTGCCTGCAAATAGTAAAGAAATCACTTCACTTTCCAGCCCTTTGGCACACAATGCACCAATCTGCACCTTGGGCTGATCTCTGCAACTCTTTTTCTCTTTTTAGTCACTCTAGGCAAAAATAATAGCGTCTGGTGTAGCGTTGCAGAATAAAGACCATACTGGTCTTCCTTTTCTACCTGTAGAAAATGATCTGCATTACACAAACCGTTTTCGCTCATCAGGCATAATGGTGCTCCGAAATGCAATATTCTGTGATTGTCATATTGCTGCACCACTGTTCTTAAATGCCCCTCTCTTTTCAGATGTTACCTGTGGAGCCGCACCTGAAATTCCCAATGCTTATATTATAAGCACTCAACAGGAGAGGTATCAGCCCGGTGCCAGAGTGCAGTATGAATGTGAAAGCAATTTTCAAATGATGGGTGGAAATCATGTCACTTGTACAAATGGAGAATGGTCACAAGCACCAACTTGCAAAGGTAGGAATCCATGCTTTTATCTTGCCTGTTAGCATGGAGGGGACTGTTTGTTTACCTAAATAGTCTAAGGACTTTACTTCGGCTTTCTTTGTGTACCCCAGCTTTCTACTTGCTATTGCTTCCTTGCACAGCACTTCAATTTAGCTTGATGCTTCTTGAAATACTGGGGGTATTTTCATCAATGGCAAAAACGTCTTGAAGCAGCAGGGCCTAAAATGTGCTGCTCTGACATTCTCCGGTCTGATACTGGTATTTCCCCAGAGTCAGCCATTTCAGCAGCCTTCAGTAGAAGGACATGTAAGGGCTCCTCTGTTCTGTTCCAACCTGTCAGGGAGTATCTGAATGGAAGAAGCAGTAGCGGAGAGAAAGAGCTGTTTTTCTCCAGGGGTCCACTCGGACTCCTAGCAGAGTCAGATCTAAACCACGTAAGATCTGCTAGGGCTATGGAAGTGGGAAGAGCGTTCCTGTGACGAGGAACTGTCAGGAGCTGTGCTCCTGTCCCCCTGCCCAAATCTGTGGCTGCAGGGCAAACAAGCGCTACTTGGCTTTCACAAAGCTCCGTGGAGCTGACTGTGCTTACCTGCCCCTGAGCAGTGCAGGCTGACGAGCTCCTCCAGCACTGCCGGTCCTCCAGAGGTCTGCGATTCAGCAGAGCACCAGCTTGGCTGCTCCCCCTCTGATTTCCAGGTATGCCAGGGCTCCCTGGGGAGGGACACGGGCACGCAGGAAGGCTGCTGTGGCCTCTTGTGCCGTACGGTGTAGCTACAGAAACGCAGGCTTTTTCTAGAAGCTCTCGGTGACCCTGCCATCTCCTGGGAGTCCCAGAAAGTGTTCTGCTGCCACTGTCACACCTCATTGCTTTCTCCAGGGTGAACTCTCAAAGCTGTGACCCACCTGAGGCAGAAAATCTGGACAGAGATTGTAACAAGGTTGATTCCTTTAACTCTCGGTTGTGTAGGGGAAAACCCCAACGACTGCAACCGTGACTGCAGCAGTGTCTCTTTTCAGATGCGACGTGTGAACCTCCTCCAGAAATTGCTGGTGGTAAAGTTCAAGGTGTTAAGAAGTCAAGGTATTTGCCTGGGGAGAGTGCTCACTATCAGTGCTGGCGAGGTTTTGAGATGACTGGGGCTTCCACCGTAGCATGTCAGAACGGGGTCTGGACAGAGCTGCCAAAGTGCAAAGGTAATTTCTCTCTCTCTTCATACAGTCGCCTGTCAGTGAGACTGTCACGAAGCTGACTCGGTGGCGTTTACTTCTGCAAATTTCAGCCTCATGACTGTGCACAAGTGCAACGTATCTGGCACACTCGGGGAAAAAGCCATTTTCCCCAGTGTCTATTCAGACGAGTTTAGCAGCTGAGTGACCCAGGTGGCTTCACTCGAGACGGCCCTGGAAAACCACCCTGAGGCTGAGAGCAGTTGCCGGCCAGGTCTAATTTTGAGCCACCACCCTTGGACTTCTGAGAATGTACTTTCTGTGCCTGCCTGATGAGAAGAGAGTGAGACATTTTGCCATCTACGTTGGAGAACAGAGCCCACAGCTTCCCTGCTAGTTGGCATCCAGATGATAGTGCAGCCGATGCATTGCTATATTGAATGCCGTGGAGTCGAATCAACTGTTAAATCAACTGAGGGTAGAATTTGATGTGTGAGCCAGTCCCTAGGTCCTGTGTTGGTGCCTCCTAGGATTTCATGAGCGCACTGAATAATCTCATTTGTTTTCATTAGACATCATACAGACATTTTCAGGACCTGAACCAGTGCAGCAGCGTTTGACTCAAACACCACCCAGCTGGGAGCTGAAAGGGCTGCAAAAACAGCAGATGAATTCAGACCGGGCTCCATATTGTGGCTCCCGAACACAGTGCCAAGTGCAAAGAGTGTCACTGCTGGTACCAAGGGATCTGGGTCTTCTCTGAAGATTTCCCAGTGCAAGGTCCGTTGGAAGGCCGGACTTGGCAGCAGTGTGGTGCTTGAATAGGTATAAAAATCCGTGAGGCAACAGTGCATCAAGACTGACATGGGTGAGCTCCCAAGCGGCCGTAAGGGGCCCACGGAGCCCAAGGGCTATCCCATGAGTGATTGCAGTGGTGCAGTTCAGTGACAATCCTTATTGTTTGCAATTGGATCCACTTTCCTCGCGGCTCAGGCAGTACAGGGAGGAGGTGGCTGTCAGGCTCTTCTGTGGAAAGACCTGTGCCGAACGCTACGCCATTACGCAGGACAAGAGGGAGTCCTGCAGACAGCTGCAGGCACTTCAGCCGTGGGCAGACGGGGTGAACTGGTACTTGGGAGTCCCAGCACTGGAGAAAGGAGAAACTGTTGCTCTTTTTCACCTGCCAGGTATTTGGTTTTCTCTCTGCTTTCCTCCAGGTCTCTCAGAGCAGTGCCAACGTACTGTCCGGTAGTATTTGTGCTCAGGCCTCCGTTGCAATTAAACTCGCATGGCTTTCCCTCTGATTGGGAATTTTCTTCCAGGGAAAGGTGGCAAATGTGGCCCGCCTCCAGTTATTGAAAATGGGGACCTTCTTTCCTTCCCCATGCAAGAATATCCACAAGGTACAACTCTGGAATACAAATGCCCAAGTCTCTACGTCCTGGAAGGATCTCAGTATATCACCTGTGCTGACGGGCAGTGGACAGCCCCCCCAGTTTGCCTAGGTAGGTTGAAGCACATGCTGAGCGGCCAAAGGCCGTGTGATTGCTCCCGTTGTCTTTTTCTCAGATCCTGAGGGCATCACTTGTGCAGCAGCACTTGTGCTGGGGCTGCGATGCTGGCAGGGCAGAACAACGACGAGTCCTCCTTTTGTCCAGAAGGAGTTTCTCCTTGACCTTAGCCTGTGTAGTCCCCTCTGCTGCCTGCTGTCTCTCGCCACCACAGCGGGTTTGGGAGGAGGGGAGTTTGGCGGAACCCCCCTGTGTGAGGGGATCACCATGACTGTGCAGGGCTCCCGAGCTGGGGACGCTGCTACGGTCAGCAGGCTGTGAGTGGGGAGGATGGGTCTGAGTGGGTGGCAGCGCTGGGGAACTCTGAGGGTGTGTCTGTGGCATGGTCATGAGGAAATGAATTCAGAGAAGTGCTGGGCAGAAGGGAAGGAGGCACCTCAAAAAAGACACAGGGAAGTTCATTGGTGCCTGGTGACTTCCCCCACCTGTGCTTCGATCTTGCCCCGTGTGACTGGCAGAGTGAAAAGGCTTCTCCATAGCTCTGCATGGGGTCTCAGCCATGGTCTTGTTTCTGTTTAGCTTGGATTGTGAACGTCTTTCCTGTCACAAGTAACAGAGGGTCAGAGCAAATAGCTGGAAGCGTTTTGTGATGCAAAGAACTTCTGTAGGCTCTAGGGGGAGCAAAGTTACCTGTGGTGCATCTGTATGAAGTGATAACGCTCTTCTCTTGCCTTTTTCAAGTGGCCTGTACAGCATCTGAAGAAGACATGGACAGAAACAATATTGAGCTGAAATGGCTTGCAAGAAATAAGCTGTATTCCAGATCGGGTGACTTTATTGAATTTCGGTGTAAAAA
Organism: Nipponia nippon; assembly: GCF_047370975.1. Lineage (NCBI taxonomy): Eukaryota > Metazoa > Chordata > Aves > Pelecaniformes > Threskiornithidae > Nipponia > Nipponia nippon. Next base: position 46,309,445 of record NW_028262369.1, on the reverse strand, counting down.
AGGATATTTGCAGGCCCCAGGATCTTCCCCATTCAGAGCACAGTGTGTGGAGGGGACCTTAGAATATCCATGGTGCAAGCCAGGAAGTAAGTCATCTCCACTCCCGCCACTGCTTAGCCGCTGTGTTGTTGCATTTTTAGTGCTGAAGCCGAGGAGAAAGCCCTTAGCTTTCCTGGGGAAGTGCCTGGGGAGGTAGTAGTCGCGCACCAGGGCGTGGAAGCATCCCGTAAGCTGCAGGCGGCGAGGGGCAGTGCCCCCAAGAAGCCATTGACCGGCCTACCTGAGCTGGAAAGACTGCTGGGGAAAGGGCTCTCGGGGGCTCTCAGCTGGTACTAACAGTTTCAGAGCATCAGTTGTTCAGCGTGAGGTCTACGGGCAAATAATGAAAGCACTTTTTGCAGAGAACTGTACAGTGCATGAGAGGATGATGGAAACGAACAATATTCAACTACAGCCATCAAGACGGTCAAGCACTTCCACCTATCGCTCTGGGGATTTTATCTTCTTTGAATGCAAATGGTTTTACCAAAAAGTTTCACACCGTGAGGCATTTAGAGCAGAGTGCCTGGATGGGATCATTAAGTATCCTACATGTGAACGTAAGTGCGTGGCGCCGAGGACATGGGGGGGGGGGGGCTGTAGGAGGCAGCTTTTCTGAAATTGCCTGTCTGCTGCTCTGAGGAAACAGTGCGGCATGTCAGGCTTGGTCTTCACGCCTTTCCCCCTTTTTCCTCTTTATGCTGCAGGGATTTTTGGCTAAATGGAAATGGGATGAAGGAGCCCAGCTGCGGAAATGACAGATCCCTCAGCAGACCCAATGATTTGAGCTCAATTTTTCCTGGTGTTTCCCGTTTTGTTGTGCTTTGTTTGCAGCTTAGCCAATGTTCGGTCTTGGAATTTGTGCATTTTTTTTCTTTTTATTATTGGATGATTGTGTTTACATTTTATCCACATTCTTTCCATTTTTGTAAATGTATTTACATTTTGTAAATGTGTTTACATTTTATCCATCTGAATGGTTGTGCTTACATTTTATCCATTCTATATTGATCTCACTGTTATTTTTATTAACAATTGTGTCCTGAAATAGGCTGGCTTTGGTGGCATACTGAGACAAGAATTAAAGCCCGCAGGTAATTTGATTATCAGCAAGTAGAGTGTGTTTGGCCTTGTCTGCTCCTAGCTGCTTCTCCGTGCGCTTGCCTGGAAACTCCCCTGAGGTCATGGCAGAGGTGAGTGTCCTGACTGCTTGATCAGGATGAGCGAGTGGAGTCTCCTTTAAATGACTCAAGGAAGTCTCTAGGTCACAGACACAGTTCTTAGGGAGGACTTGAGCCTCCCTGACGTTTGCTGGAAGAGCAAGATGTTGGGCTGCACGTAATTGGGGTTTCTTGATGGAGGTGGGGATGACTTCTTGGTCCAGGTCTTGGATGGGCAAATCTATGCAGCGCACAGCTCCATCTGCACTTCACTGACAAAGAAGAACTGTCTGGGCTTGTGGAAATGAATGGCAGCCCTGGATGTGTGTCATGTCCCACCTGTGGGGAGGGGGGGAGTGACTTAGATTGGCAAATCCCCTTGGTGTGGATTAAGGTGAAATAAACTGAAGGTCCGTACATAAACATCAACCTTAATGGGAGATTTCTATAGAACAAATATTATGTAAACATTGGCCCTGTAACTCTTATATCTACCTAAGCTATGTGCCTTTATGGGAAATCAAGGTAAGCCTTGTGTTACTCGATGACTTTGGGGGAGGGGGGAGAGAGGGGGGAGAGAGATCACCAATCCTGGATCCGGTGTCAGACCTGCCAACGGGGGTTTTCACTGTAGAGAGCCTCCATACACTCGCACGTGCCCTTATTTATTGGCCCCAGTTCCTGGACTTCTGGAACCTTCTTTCATCCCAGTTCCAGGAGTGGTTGAGACACCCATCAAATCAAAAGAATTGTCCAATCAAGAGAAGTGGCCCCTCCTCGTGATTTAACCCTCTCTCAACTCCTGGAACCTGCTTACAGGGTGTCTGGGCTCACAGTACAGGTGTTTGGGGCTTGTCCCTTACACCACCCCATGGCTCAAACACTCCAAAGTAAGTCCTCTTCAACAGTGGTGATCTGAACATATCATATTGAAGACGAGACACAAGAGAATAAGTGGTTGATCAGGCACCTTATTATAGCAAAGCCGATAGCTAGGCCAATTAATATTAACAAAAGCATCACTAGAGCCTCCACTATCCAATCCCACCATCCCACAAGTCCAAAGTTTTTAGGCAGAGTTGAGATCCACGAGACAGTTCCAATCCACCCTCCATTCATTCAGTAATGTTGACTGGAACAGGTCTCCCATCTTGGCCACGATTTCCCACATCCTCCGATGTGCTTCCTCCATCATGGTTGTGGCATTGTGTATGGTAACACAGCATTCTCCAGCTGTACGGTTCAGAACTCCACATACACCTTGTTCTTTGACTGAGAGCATATCCAGAGCTAGGCAGTTCTGTAAGGCCATCTTTGGCACCTGTTGAACCTGCAAATTTAGTTCTCCAAGAGCATGAGAGTCCAATTACTCAAACTCTGTACTTGCCAGGTCAAATTTTCTAATACAAACTGGTGTTTTTGTAGGGGTACACCTGGAGCGAAATAGGCCTCAAATGCAAGGGCCACTTTCATTCCCTAGGTATAGTAATCGGGTGCTAGGATCCCCCCCTTACCCACTTGGGTGCAGTTTGAGATGTCTGACCATCTCATTTCCTCTGGTTATATTCAAGGTTGTTAAAGTCAAATGTTCTGGAGGGGCACACTGACAGAACACTGACGGTACAGTGTAAACCTGCCATTTTTGTGCTCATGCAGGCGTGAATACATTTTCCCATCTCAGCACGCCCAGAAGGTACCCTGAGGGGCTGGATATTTAGCAGTGGAGCGTGTTGATGGGTCATAGGGTTCGGTTATTGCAACTCCCCCTTCCCACACAAAATTCTACTTTGTCTCGTGAGTAAGCATGACTCCACATTTTATCACGGTGGGATAAAATGGGATCTCCAGGTTTAAACCCTGTTACCGGAAAGCCCCAACAAGTGCACATATCCCAAATAAAGGTTCGCAGTTCTGGGATATACCGTTTCTGTGGGGTCCCATATTAGCAATTTACAACTAACCATCCGCGAACAGTTCATTAGGAGGGTATCCTTATGGGGTAGGGGATTTATTTCTCATGCATCAATTATACTATCTGGATTGGACAAAAAATGCTCATCTAAAGTGACACTTGCAAGGGACATCAAGGGTCACAAGAAGATATTCTATGACTACACTAGCACTAAAACAATAAAAAAGAAAAATGTGGCCTGTCACTGAATGGGGTAGGTGATTTAGTGACAGCAGCCCCACATGAAGCTGAAGTACTTGATGCATTCTTTACCTCAATATTCATCAACAAGATGCTGGCTTCATTTTTGTAAGCCACCCTATCCTGTCCTCTGCTCACAGATGAATGTCCAGCATTATGTGTACATCCAGAGGAAGTGGGGGAGCTAAAGGATCTCAGAGACTTGGCCGTGCTCATTGAGAGCTACTGCAGCCATTTTGCTGTGGCACTGCCCTTGATGCAGTGCTGGGGGTGTAACGCTCATAGGGAAAGCACCTGTGAGCCCCATAGTAAGCAAAAAAATTTCCATTCTTTGAAATTTGTTCCCACTTAGTGTTGTTTCTTTCTGTATCTAGTGAGGATACATGTCAAATCAACAGAGGTTAAAAAAAAAAAAGGCTATTTAAGTTATCCCTTCTTAGAATCATAGAATCGTTAAGGTTGGAAAAGATCCTTAAGATCATCGAGTCCAACCGTTAACCTAGCACTGCCAAGTCCATCACTATACCATGTCCTCGAGCACCACGTCTACCCGTCCTTTAAATACCTCCAGGGATGGAGACTCAACCACTTCCCTGGGCAGCCTGTTCCAGTGCTTGACCACCCTTTCAGTGAAGAAGTTTTCCCTAATATCTAACCTAAACTTCTTCTGTGGTAATAGAATTAAGAATTAGATTACCAAATCATAATCCAAGCAATTTCTGTCTCTTGATATATTTACCTTAGTGCATAATAGAATTCCTTCCTTCTTAGGAAAACAGGCAAAATACACTCACTTTTTACTGTATCTTTTAATAAGTGAAGATAGCATGAGTTTTGATAATGGAATGAAATATTAATGGCTTGATTAAAAAGACAGTATGGATTTAATAACATTTATTTATTGTCCATAGTGATTTTTTTTTTAACTCTTCATTATTTGTCTTGTGAAGCAACAAACAGCTTGTGAAGCTCTTTCCCTCTTGGCATGCTTGCTCAGTAACAATAGCAATCAGAGTACAGAGCTGCTCTTCACAGACAATTATATAGCTTTTCCCTTGGTGGTTTGTTGAGGTTTGGGGGCTGCAATAGAAAGGCACTTTATGTTAGAAATATAAGTATCTAGTTCTATTATATTTGTATTTCTGTTTGCATCTTATAGAATACACATCCTCAGCAACCTAACTAGTAGGTCTCTCCATTAGCCAGCATTTTATCTGACTATTATTTTCCTTAATTTCACAGAAATGTAGATATTCATATTTCACTGTTGAAGCGGGTGTATATTCTTTCAAGGAGAAGATAGTAATATTTATTTCCGTTATCAAAAGGAGGTGGCAGTCCCCATTTCCCAGGTGGTGGAAGCACATCTATTTTCAAGAAAATCAGCATCACTCAAATGATCTCAAATTTATACCCAAATAGCAGCTGTAATTTTTTTATGACCAGGATAAATGAGGAAAGGCTTTTGCATTTTTAGAGGTAATATTTCCATCTGGTAATTTGATGAAGGATTTGATCTTTTCTTTATTGTTATTTCGCCGGCTGTCTGACTGGCTCACTGATGCCAGCAAGGAGCTCTTTGCTTTGTGATCACCTTGACTTGGTTATTTTATCCAGGACCAGAGAAGGTAAATTACATGTTTTTCAGCATGTTTCAAGTATGTTTGAAATATACAAGTATATTTCCAGCATCACTGAAATAATTTCATTAACATGTACAGATGGATGCCATATAGCGCTGCAGATGCTATTGTGCTTTATGCTTCGTTGCAGACATGGCACATTTAGATTGATTCACTTGCATTTCATTCACATTGAAAAAAAGAGTGTTTCCTTAGTTCTTTTCTGATCAGAACTGGAATCCCAAATATTTCTTTCCTTTTTCTCCTTTAGTTTTGAGGTAGAAACACTTTGGTATACACATCTAAGACCAGAAAAGAGAAGACTGCAGTTCTTACTTTAAGACTCAGGAGGAAGCATGTCATATTTCTGAGCACGATGATGGACAAACACCTCAAGGCTGTGAACTACTATCTATCCAGAACTCCCTTTAAAAGCAGTGGAACTGTTTGCTAGGGTCACATGCCATATCCACATTTAATATCATTCAGCTTTGAAATATCATTGTGAGTGCAGGAAGATCAGGGAGGTGGCAGTCTGTTTCCAGGATGTTTCCATACAAGGTGTGCTGATAGCTCCAAATCACAAAGTGAGAGCATATTTTCAGATGTGTTTACAAGAAAAGCTGAAAAAGCACAATGTGTTTTAGTGCACTAAATGTTATTAGATACATTAGCGTTTACATAAAATGAAGTTTATTTTTTTCAGTAAATAAAACTGGATTCTTCATAGTCTGTTTATAAAACTGGAAGGTAAATCTGCATTCTGGTGTCTGTGACCAGTTTCCATGCCTACCAGTTTTTCTCTGTGACCTAGTAAGGCTCAGATCTTGCTGACAACCACCTTCTTTTTCCAGAAAAAAGGTACCTTTGCTTTCTAGATCCTGTAATGATGCCCTAGATAACTGCACTACACATTATAACTGAAAGGATACAGGCAGATATTTTGTCCTATGCCTGAAAAAAAAATCTTCCTTGAACTTCACTGAACTACCAATTATCAATTCCAGTTATCAATTCTAATAACATGCTCTTGCAACAAAGAAGGTGAATGGTGTCCTGGGCTGCATTAGAAGTGTTGCCACCAGGTCGAGGAAGATCCTTCCCCTCTACTCAGCACTGATAGGGCCACAACTGGAGTACCGTATTTGGTTCTGGGCTCCCTGGTATAAGAGACATACGGGGCTACTGGAGGGAGTTCAACAAAACACCGTTAAGATGATTAAGAGACAGGAGCATCTCTCAACCGTGGAAAAGCCAAGAGAGCTGGGACTGTTTAGCCTAAAGAAGAGGGCAGCTGAAGGAGGCTGGTTAGCCTAAAGAAGAGAAGCTCAGGGGGCATCTCATCAATGTATATAAATACCCGAAGGGAGGGTGCAGAGAAGACAGAGCCAGGCTTTTTTCAGTGCTGCCCAGTGCCAGGACAAGAGGCAATGGACACAGACTGAAACAGAGGAGATTCCTTCTGAATGTCAGGAAAAACATTTTTACTGTGAGGGTGACTGAGCACTGGCACAGGTTACCCAGGAACGTGGTGGAGTCTCTGTCCTTGGAGATATTCAAAAGCAGTCTGGACATGGTCCTGGACAGCCTGGTCTATATGACCCTGCCTGAGCAGGAGAGCTGATGACCTCCAGAGGTCCGTTCTATGGTTCAGTGAATGCCTGTGCTCAGGGACAGAATGGTACAGCCTATCCCTTGCCTACCCGAATATAATCTTTCTCAGACAAGACACTTTCTCAGAGTGGCTTTCTCAGACAAGCATGGCATTATGATTGTGTAAGCATTACAAGAGTTAGTGAACTAAACCATATTCTGCCTCAGTCTTCTGAACAGCCTAAATAAATTGTTTGCAGTAACTACTCTACGCGAAAGCCAACTACCAAACTATTTGTCTGATCAGTGTTTCCCAATGCCCTTTTTATTGCATTATAAAACAAAATACAGTCTCTAGAGTGAAAACAAATCAAAGGCTGTACATTCATATTTAGGTGATGTGGTACACTTCTTCCCTACTTTACAGGCAATTAGTAGTCGTCTGGTAACAACAAAACATGGGTTCCACCAATAACTAGGTTCATAACTATTCCTGCATTTTCCTCTAACGACAAAGGACGATCCTGGGAACCTTCCACAGGACATTTCTGAAAATGATCAGAAAGCAGGTGTGAATAAGCATAGCCTTTGTTTACACGACTGAGCCATTTGTAGCACTTTGGCTGCTCATATCAGTTAATTGATTGCAAATATGTTAATCAAAGATCCGTGTAATCATGGGTTCATTTGCTGCTGAAACTTATACTGACTGAGATTACCAGCAAGTTTCTGCTGGACTCTCACTTGCTGTCTGCACAACGGTAACAAAGCGCTATTTCTCTTTTCTGTGAGATTATGTTGTGGTTTAACCCCAGCCAGCAACTAAGCACCACCCAGCCGCTCGCTTGCTCCCCTGCGGTGGGATGGGGGAGAGAATGGGTTGAGATAAAGACAGTTTAATAGGTAAAGCAAAAGCTGTGCACGCAAGCAAAGCAAAACAAGGAATTCATTCACTACATCACACCGGCAGGCAGGTGTTCAGCCATCTCCAGGAAAGCAGGGCTCCATCACACCTAACGGTTACTTGGGAAGACAAACGCCATCACTCTGAACGTCTGCCCCCTTCCTTCTTCTTCCTCCAGCTTTATATGCTGGGCATGATGTCACATGGTGTGGAATAGCCCTTTGGCCAGTCTGGGTCAGCTGTCCTGGCTGCGCCCCCTCCCAGCTTCTTGTGCACCGGGCAGAGCATGGGAAGCTGAAACGTCCTTGACTGGTGTAAGCACTACTTAGCAATAACTAAAACATCAGTGTGTTATTGGCATTATTTTCATCCTTAATCCAAAACACAGCACTATGCCAGCTACTAGGAAGAAAATTAACTCTATCCTAGCTGAAACCAGGACATAAAGCAACTCCCTGTCATTTACTAATATCATAAGACCTCTCTTGGGCACAAATATGTTTTATGCATTTTATAGATTAGAAACCAAAGCACAAATCTGAGATATTTTGTCAAGGTCATGCTGTCTGTATCCAAGCCAAGAACTGCATCAGGGTCACCGTAACCAGAACCCTGTCCTCATTGGGTGTTTGGAAAAAAGTAATTGCTTTTGGAAATCAAGTTCTTCCTGAAATCCTGCATCCTGAAACTGATATTTCTCAGTAATCTGAGCAATGCCATAAATTTACCATTTCCCTTAATTCTGCTTTTCATGTAAAAGAATCAACTTCCTTATTCATTTCTTACACATACAAACACAAAATAAATACTGAACTGTGTCACTGAATAAAGTCAAGGACTGAACTTTTAACTCACTTGTGATAGGGCAACTGCTCATCTGAACACTATTCTCTCAGTGAGAAAAATGCATCCTTACTTACCAGAAAGTTTAAGGTCAGAACCAAAGAAAGTAATTCTGTTGTATCATTTAGCTAGAGGCGGGGAAAAAAAAAGGCGGTAATGATGTATTTGACTTTTACGTTTCTTTTTCTATAATGTAGTGTTTCTACCCTAAAAACTTAGCAGGGATATTACATTTTCTGATGTGCTGTCACTGGTATTTTCAAGAACAGTAGCAGCTGCTTCCTGAAATACCTCACAACAAAAAGGAGCTGCAATAAGGTGGCAGTGGGGCCGTGCTCTGCTCTCCCACCAAGACAGCAAGACTCACTTTAAAAGTGTGAGGATTCCCAGCAAGGTCCCTTCAGTGCAGCTATACAGGAGATGCCAAAAGGAGTCTGTGCATTTGTACAACTTGGATTTTTTTTTTTTTTTTTAACTTGGAGTTTGCAGTAAAAGTGATTCAGTTGATCACTGTATTCAATTTACCAGTGTATTATCACTGACACTGTATTCATAATATTGGTTAATCTTGTTCATGCCATACGTTGTCAAGATTTCTTCTCATTCTGTTGCTGACATTACACACAGTTTTCTACACTTGTATTTCCACCAGACCTCCAGCTCTGGTCTCTGGCTATAGCCGGAGGAGGATGTCTCTGCTGACAACATTAGAGGGCAGATGATGCATTTGTAAGGCTGCTAAAAAGAATGCAAAAAATAAATGCACTACAGTAGCTTATTGCTTCACGTCAAAAGTGCTGGCAGTATTTTTCCTATTATATGAATGAGGTTTAGCAACAAGAAGCTTCACCAAAGTTTGGAAAAAAACCAAAACATTTTCTTTTATTTTCAAAATGAATATTTAAATACGCTGGCCACAGTCCAGATGGCTAAAGGGAACGTCTGCTCCTCTGACAAGATGGCAAGGGCAGCAAATGCAATGAATTAGAATTCTAGAATTGTTTAGGTTGGAAAAGACCTTTAAGATCAACAGGTCCAACCATTAACCCAGCACTGCCAAGGCCACCACTAAACCATGTCCCTAAGCACCACATCTACCCATCTTTTAAATACCTTCAGGGATGGGGACTCAACCACTTCCCTGGGCAGCCTGTTCCAGTGCTTAACTACCCTAGACACAGAATTCCTAGACACAGAAACAATCCTGCACTAGAAGGCCTATTTGCTCATTGATTCTGGCTCCGAGAAGACTCAAGTGCCCTCACAGATCAAAGCTGAGCTATGCAGTCTGCCATGTGACAGCCTACACTAACATTATGATCCACTGTCTTCAAACACTGCAGGTTACAGAATAACATGAAAATCGTCAAGGGAAGGTGATGTTATTCATCATGTTTGCCTTCGCTTACTTGGCTTTCCACTTTAGCTATTTGCCATAGGTGGAAAAAGAATACAAAGCAACGTGACACTGCTAAACTCGGTTTAAGTAGACTTCTAAACGCACACACACACGTGCTTTGCATAATTTGTTCCAATACCTGTTGCTTCAAATCTTCATCAGTGTTTTCTATGCATCTTCCAACAGTATTTGCTGACAAAAGAATGTATTTTACTTTGTCACCATATTGTCTTCTGTGTATTATTTCAAGCATTTTTACTGTAGCAGGAAGAACAAGTGTTTCCCCAATGGTATGTGCACTTGGATAAGTGCACTCTGCACTGGGTTAAAAACTGACTGGACAGCCAAGCCCAGAGAGTGGTGGTTAACGGAGTCAAATCCAGTTGGCAGCTGGTCACGAGTGGTGTTCCCCAGGGCTCAGTGTTGGGGCCAGTCCTGTTCAATATCTTCACTGATGATCTGGATGAGGGGATTGAGTGCACCCTCAGTAAGTTTGCAGACGACATCAAGTTGGGTGGAAGTGTTGATCTGCTGGAGGGTAGGAAGGCCCTACAGAGGGACCTGGACAGGCTGGATCATTGGGCCGGGGCCAACTGTATGAGATTCAACAAGGCTCAGTGCCGGGTCCTGCACTTGGGTCACAACAACCCCATGCAACGCTACAGGCTTGGGGAGGAGTGGATGGAGAGCTGCGTGGCAGAAAAAGACCTGGGGGTGCTGGTTGACAGCCACCTGAACATGAGCCAGTAGTGTGCTCAGGTGGCCAAGAAGGCCAATGGCATCCTGGCTTGTATCAGGAATAGTGTGGCCAGCAGGACCAGGGAGGTGATCGTCCCCCTGTACTCAGCACTGGTGAGGCCACACCTCCAGTACCGTGTTCAGTTTGGGGCCCCTCACTACAAGAAGGACATCGAGGTGCTGGAGCATGTCCAAAGAAGGGCAACGAAGTTGGTGAAGGGTCTAGAGCACAAGTCTTAGGAGGAGCAGCTGAGGGAAGTGAGGTTGTTCAGTCTGGAGAAGAGGAGGCTGAGGGGAGACCTTATTGCTCTCTGCAGCTACCTGAAAGGAGGTTGTAAGGAGGTGGGGGTCGGTCTCTTCTCCCAAGTAACAAGCAATAGGATGAGAGGAAACGGCCTCAAGCTGCGCGGGGGGAAGTTTAGGTTAGACATTAGGAAAAACTTCTTCACCGAAAGGGTAGTCAGGCATTGGAAGAGGCTGCCCAGGGAGGTGGTTGAGTCTCCATCCCTGGAGGTATTTAAAAGAAGGGTAAATGTGGTGCTTGAGGATGTGGTTTAGTGATGGACTTGACAGTGCTAGGTTAATGGTTGGACTCAACAGTGCTAGGTTAATGGTTGGACTCGATGATCCTAAGGGTCTTTTCCAACCTTCAGGATTCTATGATTCTGTGTGTCTTTTTGCCTTTCATTATCAAGTGAGAAGCCTCGAAAGAGGCTTCTAAAGATTTATCATTAAGTTTAGTGAAATTTTGTAAAGTACTGGATTGAGTATAACATGACTTAAAGCATCACTGAAAAAACTGTAGAGGTTTGTCTTCATGTTCTGGATGCTTATTTTTTAAATGTCCTGCTAGCATTAGCTAATATCTAAGGCACAATATACTAAGAGCAAGGTTCATTGTTAACAATAGCAGATTTAAATCCATATTTCAAATAGTCTGCTTCACAATTTCAAATGTTTTGATTGACTTCCTGTCAGATGTGATTAGAGACATTGTTTTTAACTCATAATGTGGCTGATGAAGAGCTCTTACTTGGAGTAGAAGTGTCGGCTCCACTATTTTCTTGTTGTTTGCTTGTGTGTTATCTTCTGTCTGCAGTTTCTTTGCAAGGAATCTCTTTAAGCCACCTCTCCATTTTGTGAGGGTTAGTTTGGTTAAAACTAAGTATAATCCACAATTGTACTTAACTGGGCATGCATAAACTGCAATGCATTGCAATATGCTGAAAGCAAATGAGTGAGGGTGCCACTGTGAACAGCTCTGCATTATGGAGCACCTGCTCTGCCTCCCAGGACACATTGGTACCATATGTGACATGGAACCCTCTGACATAAGGACCAAGTGAAATCACCGCTGTCAAATCTGAATATTAAATATCAGTAAAACTTAACATCATCTTTTTTTGGGGGGCCAAAAAAAAAATATAAATAGGAGTTCTAATATTTTCTCCCCGTGCCCTGATGGGTCATCTTCCAAACCCTTTGGGGTGCATGCACCCCACTTTGGAGCCCACTGTTCTAGAGGACCTTCAGCATTGATTTATCTGGTCTTGAGCTGAAGGGCTCACTCTTCTCCAGGTCCCTGTAACAAAAGACCTGTCTGTGTTCAGGAAGTCAGCTCACCTTTGCTCTGTTCACATCTTATTCTAAGAAAATATGTCAAGTTATTTGGTTATAGGGCTGCCAAAACAAAGATTTAGCTGTTCCAAAATCTCCCTTATCATCCAGCAAAAGGAACAACAGAAGCAGTATTTCTTGCTTCATTTTCTTAGAGAGAAATCATCCCTTATTAATAACCCACATGAATATTGAAAGAGGCTCCTTTAACTGTATACAAATACAGCATGATGGTTTAGTTGATTTTCATGACCTCAGTGGAATCAGATGAGATTAAAGAAAAAACCCTCTTAGATGAAGGCACCAAAGGCCAATGAAAAAATCAACCCTGCTGCACAGTGCCAGGTGGGCTGCACACACTCGCTTTCAAAAAAAATCTTAGAAAAGTGAAAAAGAAAAAAACCCCTGCATATCATCTACAAAGTCCAATAGGCAAGAGGCAGCAAAACCACTCCCTCAACCTTCCCCTGCACAGCAAGACATCAATGACACACAAATGTGTTAGCTGTTCCCATACATCAGCTGCAATGTGGTTTCATCAGATCAACTACCAAAAAATCAAGAAGGTCCTGGGAACATCAAGACACCATCACAAACTTCCCTAGAAAATATAAGGATGGAAGGTCCAATTCTAGGGCCTGGACCAAGAAGTCATCCCCACCTCCATCAAGAAACCCCAATTACTTGCAGCCCAACATCTTGCTCTTCCAGCAAACGTCAGGGAGGCTCAAGTCCTCCCTAAGAACTGTGTCTGTGACCTAGAGACTTCCTTGAGTCATTTAAAGGAGACTCCACTCGCTCATCCTGATCAAGCAGTCAGGACACTCACCTCTGCCATGACCCCAGGGGAGTTTCCAGGCAAGCGCACGGAGAAGCAGCTAGGAGCAGACAAGGCCAAACACACTCTACTTGCTGATAATCAAATTACCTGCAGGCTTTAATTCTTGTCTCAGTATGCCACCAAAGCCAGCCTATTTCAGGACACAATTGTTAATAAAAATAACAGTGAGATCAATATAGAATGGATAAAATGTAAGCACAACCATTCAGATGGATAAAAAGTAAAAAAATGTAAATACATTTACAAAAATGGAAAGAATGTGGATAAAATGTAAACACAATCATCCAATAATAAAAAGAAAAAAAATGCACAAATTCCAAGACCGAACATTGGCTAAGCTGCAAACAAAGCACAACAAAACGGGAAACACCAGGAAAAATTGAGCTCAAATCATTGGGTCTGCTGAGGGATCTGTCATTTCCGCAGCTGGGCTCCTTCATCCCATTTCCATTTAGCCAAAAATCCCTGCAGCATAAAGAGGAAAAAGGGGGAAAGGCGTGAAGACCAAGCCTGACATGCCGCACTGTTTCCTCAGAGCAGCAGACAGGCAATTTCAGAAAAGCTGCCTCCTACACCCCCCCCCCCCCCCCCCCATGTCCTCGGCGCCACGCACTTACGTTCACATGTAGGATACTTAATGATCCCATCCAGGCACTCTGCTCTAAATGCCTCACGGTGTGAAACTTTTTGGTAAAACCATTTGCATTCAAAGAAGATAAAATCCCCAGAGCGATAGGTGGAAGTGCTTGACCGTCTTGATGGCTGTAGTTGAATATTGTTCGTTTCCATCATCCTCTCATGCACTGTACAGTTCTCTGCAAAAAGTGCTTTCATTATTTGCCCGTAGACCTCACGCTGAACAACTGATGCTCTGAAACTGTTAGTACCAGCTGAGAGCCCCCGAGAGCCCTTTCCCCAGCAGTCTTTCCAGCTCAGGTAGGCCGGTCAATGGCTTCTTGGGGGCACTGCCCCTCGCCGCCTGCAGCTTACGGGATGCTTCCACGCCCTGGTGCGCGACTACTACCTCCCCAGGCACTTCCCCAGGAAAGCTAAGGGCTTTCTCCTCGGCTTCAGCACTAAAAATGCAACAACACAGCGGCTAAGCAGTGGCGGGAGTGGAGATGACTTACTTCCTGGCTTGCACCATGGATATTCTAAGGTCCCCTCCACACACTGTGCTCTGAATGGGGAAGATCCTGGGGCCTGCAAATATCCTTTTACACCGAAATTCAATAAAGTCACCCGATCTGGAATACAGCTTATTTCTTGCAAGCCATTTCAGCTCAATATTGTTTCTGTCCATGTCTTCTTCAGATGCTGTACAGGCCACTTGAAAAAGGCAAGAGAAGAGCGTTATCACTTCATACAGATGCACCACAGGTAACTTTGCTCCCCCTAGAGCCTACAGAAGTTCTTTGCATCACAAAACGCTTCCAGCTATTTGCTCTGACCCTCTGTTACTTGTGACAGGAAAGACGTTCACAATCCAAGCTAAACAGAAACAAGACCATGGCTGAGACCCCATGCAGAGCTATGGAGAAGCCTTTTCACTCTGCCAGTCACACGGGGCAAGATCGAAGCACAGGTGGGGGAAGTCACCAGGCACCAATGAACTTCCCTGTGTCTTTTTTGAGGTGCCTCCTTCCCTTCTGCCCAGCACTTCTCTGAATTCATTTCCTCATGACCATGCCACAGACACACCCTCAGAGTTCCCCAGCGCTGCCACCCACTCAGACCCATCCTCCCCACTCACAGCCTGCTGACCGTAGCAGCGTCCCCAGCTCGGGAGCCCTGCACAGTCATGGTGATCCCCTCACACAGGGGGGTTCCGCCAAACTCCCCTCCTCCCAAACCCGCTGTGGTGGCGAGAGACAGCAGGCAGCAGAGGGGACTACACAGGCTAAGGTCAAGGAGAAACTCCTTCTGGACAAAAGGAGGACTCGTCGTTGTTCTGCCCTGCCAGCATCGCAGCCCCAGCACAAGTGCTGCTGCACAAGTGATGCCCTCAGGATCTGAGAAAAAGACAACGGGAGCAATCACACGGCCTTTGGCCGCTCAGCATGTGCTTCAACCTACCTAGGCAAACTGGGGGGGCTGTCCACTGCCCGTCAGCACAGGTGATATACTGAGATCCTTCCAGGACGTAGAGACTTGGGCATTTGTATTCCAGAGTTGTACCTTGTGGATATTCTTGCATGGGGAAGGAAAGAAGGTCCCCATTTTCAATAACTGGAGGCGGGCCACATTTGCCACCTTTCCCTGGAAGAAAATTCCCAATCAGAGGGAAAGCCATGCGAGTTTAATTGCAACGGAGGCCTGAGCACAAATACTACTGGACAGTACGTTGGCACTGCTCTGAGAGACCTGGAGGAAAGCAGAGAGAAAACCAAATACCTGGCAGGTGAAAAAGAGCAACAGTTTCTCCTTTCTCCAGTGCTGGGACTCCCAAGTACCAGTTCACCCCGTCTGCCCACGGCTGAAGTGCCTGCAGCTGTCTGCAGGACTCCCTCTTGTCCTGCGTAATGGCGTAGCGTTCGGCACAGGTCTTTCCACAGAAGAGCCTGACAGCCACCTCCTCCCTGTACTGCCTGAGCCGCGAGGAAAGTGGATCCAATTGCAAACAATAAGGATTGTCACTGAACTGCACCACTGCAATCACTCATGGGATAGCCCTTGGGCTCCGTGGGCCCCTTACGGCCGCTTGGGAGCTCACCCATGTCAGTCTTGATGCACTGTTGCCTCACGGATTTTTATACCTATTCAAGCACCACACTGCTGCCAAGTCCGGCCTTCCAACGGACCTTGCACTGGGAAATCTTCAGAGAAGACCCAGATCCCTTGGTACCAGCAGTGACACTCTTTGCACTTGGCACTGTGTTCGGGAGCCACAATATGGAGCCCGGTCTGAATTCATCTGCTGTTTTTGCAGCCCTTTCAGCTCCCAGCTGGGTGGTGTTTGAGTCAAACGCTGCTGCACTGGTTCAGGTCCTGAAAATGTCTGTATGATGTCTAATGAAAACAAATGAGATTATTCAGTGCGCTCATGAAATCCTAGGAGGCACCAACACAGGACCTAGGGACTGGCTCACACATCAAATTCTACCCTCAGTTGATTTAACAGTTGATTCGACTCCACGGCATTCAATATAGCAATGCATCGGCTGCACTATCTGGATGCCAACTAGCAGGGAAGCTGTGGGCTCTGTTCTCCAACGTAGATGGCAAAATGTCTCACTCTCTTCTCATCAGGCAGGCACAGAAAGTACATTCTCAGAAGTCCAAGGGTGGTGGCTCAAAATTAGACCTGGCCGGCAACTGCTCTCAGCCTCAGGGTGGTTTTCCAGGGCCGTCTCGAGTGAAGCCACCTGGGTCACTCAGCTGCTAAACTCGTCTGAATAGACACTGGGGAAAATGGCTTTTTCCCCGAGTGTGCCAGATACGTTGCACTTGTGCACAGTCATGAGGCTGAAATTTGCAGAAGTAAACGCCACCGAGTCAGCTTCGTGACAGTCTCACTGACAGGCGACTGTATGAAGAGAGAGAGAAATTACCTTTGCACTTTGGCAGCTCTGTCCAGACCCCGTTCTGACATGCTACGGTGGAAGCCCCAGTCATCTCAAAACCTCGCCAGCACTGATAGTGAGCACTCTCCCCAGGCAAATACCTTGACTTCTTAACACCTTGAACTTTACCACCAGCAATTTCTGGAGGAGGTTCACACGTCGCATCTGAAAAGAGACACTGCTGCAGTCACGGTTGCAGTCGTTGGGGTTTTCCCCTACACAACCGAGAGTTAAAGGAATCAACCTTGTTACAATCTCTGTCCAGATTTTCTGCCTCAGGTGGGTCACAGCTTTGAGAGTTCACCCTGGAGAAAGCAATGAGGTGTGACAGTGGCAGCAGAACACTTTCTGGGACTCCCAGGAGATGGCAGGGTCACCGAGAGCTTCTAGAAAAAGCCTGCGTTTCTGTAGCTACACCGTACGGCACAAGAGGCCACAGCAGCCTTCCTGCGTGCCCGTGTCCCTCCCCAGGGAGCCCTGGCATACCTGGAAATCAGAGGGGAGCAGCCAAGCTGGTGCTCTGCTGAATCGCAGACCTCTGGAGGACCGGCAGTGCTGGAGGAGCTCGTCAGCCTGCACTGCTCAGGGGCAGGTAAGCACAGTCAGCTCCACGGAGCTTTGTGAAAGCCAAGTAGCGCTTGTTTGCCCTGCAGCCACAGATTTGGGCAGGGGGACAGGAGCACAGCTCCTGACAGTTCCTCGTCACAGGAACGCTCTTCCCACTTCCATAGCCCTAGCAGATCTTACGTGGTTTAGATCTGACTCTGCTAGGAGTCCGAGTGGACCCCTGGAGAAAAACAGCTCTTTCTCTCCGCTACTGCTTCTTCCATTCAGATACTCCCTGACAGGTTGGAACAGAACAGAGGAGCCCTTACATGTCCTTCTACTGAAGGCTGCTGAAATGGCTGACTCTGGGGAAATACCAGTATCAGACCGGAGAATGTCAGAGCAGCACATTTTAGGCCCTGCTGCTTCAAGACGTTTTTGCCATTGATGAAAATACCCCCAGTATTTCAAGAAGCATCAAGCTAAATTGAAGTGCTGTGCAAGGAAGCAATAGCAAGTAGAAAGCTGGGGTACACAAAGAAAGCCGAAGTAAAGTCCTTAGACTATTTAGGTAAACAAACAGTCCCCTCCATGCTAACAGGCAAGATAAAAGCATGGATTCCTACCTTTGCAAGTTGGTGCTTGTGACCATTCTCCATTTGTACAAGTGACATGATTTCCACCCATCATTTGAAAATTGCTTTCACATTCATACTGCACTCTGGCACCGGGCTGATACCTCTCCTGTTGAGTGCTTATAATATAAGCATTGGGAATTTCAGGTGCGGCTCCACAGGTAACATCTGAAAAGAGAGGGGCATTTAAGAACAGTGGTGCAGCAATATGACAATCACAGAATATTGCATTTCGGAGCACCATTATGCCTGATGAGCGAAAACGGTTTGTGTAATGCAGATCATTTTCTACAGGTAGAAAAGGAAGACCAGTATGGTCTTTATTCTGCAACGCTACACCAGACGCTATTATTTTTGCCTAGAGTGACTAAAAAGAGAAAAAGAGTTGCAGAGATCAGCCCAAGGTGCAGATTGGTGCATTGTGTGCCAAAGGGCTGGAAAGTGAAGTGATTTCTTTACTATTTGCAGGCAGCTTTCAGAAACTGACATCCTTAGTGATGTGAAAATAAGATACACTACCCTAGCAGCTATGTCCTCCTTTGCAGCCAGCATCCCTTCCTCCAGAACCCTCTGCCTGCTTGATTTCGGCAGAGAGCTAAGCTTCAGCTACTAGCTTCAGCCCACAGGGGAAACAATTTCTTTGCTGATCTGCCCTGCTGCTTGTTTCTCAAGAGCCACAAAATTCGGTGTCATGGCAGCCCATTCAAAGCAAGTCACCTCTTGGCTCTATTGGCCTGACTCACCTGCATGCCTGAGTTGACATCATTTGAATTAACAACATGAAAGACTAAGAAGGATCATAGACTACTTTAGAAGCAGAACCTATACCTTCGCAGAAGGGCGGTGCTGTCCAATTGCCTTCTCTGCAAATAATCTCGGGGAGACCAACAGTCAGGAACCCTGCATCACACTGGTAGCGAATTGTTTCACCAGGCTCATAAGTTTCCTTCTTTCTGCCTTCAATCTGAGCATTGGCAACTTTTGGAATGCTTCCACATTGCATTTCTGAAAAGATACAGAAAGCTGATGCTTGTGCTAATGTGATACCCATAGAATGAGTTTCCACCAAACAGATGCTTTAGAGAGCTTTTTCTAGCATCAGCATAGTCATGCGCTGACAGGGGCTTTTATAGAAAAGGTAGCATACAGAAGATTGAATAAGTCACTCCCCTAAATAGGCATGGACTGCAGTCACTGAAATATTTTGATCCTGTTTCTAACCAGGCCAGAAAATTTTAATAAAGGCTTCTGTCCCTTACTACACCAAAGTGGTTTCCATCACTGAAGCACCAAAGCAACTCCTAGTCACTAGTGGACTCTGTAGAAAACAGATCCTTGGATTATGAGGCGGCACCCAGGACTCACCTGGCAGAGACAGGAACTGAACAAAGATTGCAAGAATACAAAGGAATGTTTTAAAACTGAACTGCATTCAAAAAGTCAGCCTTGCATCCAACTAGGATTGCTCTGAAGACATCCATGAGGGATGACAGGATTCCACAGCAAAATATGGAGTTACTGGCTCTTACTAGTCAACTTCCAGTTTAAAATTCTTTCAACTTCATTGCTAAATGCACTTCAAAAAAAGTATTTTTTTATATTACCCAAGCATGTAGGAGCTGCAGTCCAGTTTCCCATAGAACAAGTTATCTCCGATGGTCCATCTAACATGTATCCAGAACGAGAAACATACTTCAATCTAGCACCAGCCAGATACATTGTTTTCCCTTCTTTTTTAATTTTTAAATTTTGATTTTCCAGCCTGGGAACATCAGCACATTCTATAGGTTTTGGTGGCAAACATGGTCTTTCTATAAAATACAGAAAACACAGATAAATAAGAATGCAAGACAATTAATATTCCAATGACATATGCCATCTAAAACTGAAAAGAAAAAAAAATATAATGCTGCAAACACAAATTAAACAGCCTGAAAGGAAGATGAAGAAATATCTAAGATGCACAACCCAAAACTTCTCTCTCCTTTCCCTCCTACACGGGGTTTCTCTCTTTTCCTTTGAAAAATGAAAACCATTTTCCAGGTCATACCAAGAAGACACAGTTACAGCTCAGTATCAAGAACAGGGAAAATTTCATAGGCAGAGAAACAGAAGAGACATTATATTGTTTTGGGATACTGAAAGTGAGTTTCTGGAATGTTAGCTGTTAAATTTTTCCACCATTAATAAAGTTGTACCAATATCCTGAGGGGTTTTGTGATGGCATGTTGAAAATGAAAAAGAGAACAGAACTTACAAGGTATTGTAAAGTACGTCCTGATACATACAAGGAATTAAATCTCTATGAAGCCCTCCTGAGTCAGGGCTGTCCCAATGCCTTCTTCTCCTATACTACTGTTGAGTGGGTGGACTTAAATTATATTTTATATGTATTTTTAGTTATTAGTAAATTAGTTTTTATTAGTTGACACATCAAGTTAAAAGCACATGTTTGCAATGAATTCCACAATACAAAAGATCTAATTACAGTCAAAGTTCCTGTTCAGTAACTGGGACTGGGAATTTTATTTCAGTAAAAGTTGTTTGATGAACAGCTCAAACATTTTCTGGTTATTCTTCTCTATGTCTGCCGCTTATCAGCAGAAATGGAGACTGACAGGCAATGCAAAAGAAGAGAAACCATGTGGCATCAGAATTTTGCAGCTTAAAAATACAGACGTGGTTGGCACGTTGTGCACATCAGTCTCCAGCTGGCACCTCATTTGTCCTGTGCTCATCTATTTCCTAGTCATTTCTGAAAATACTTTATTCTACCACTTAGTGAACTTCTGCTTACAAGATATCACCTGCATCAGTAATATTTTAACAATTGGATTATGGATTGCTCAGCATTTCTTAGTATAGATGGCCTGAGTTATGCCATATCATCTACACTCCTATTACGGGAAGAAGCCACAAAAAGAAAAGGAGGAAAATCAAGAAGGAATAACAATGAAAAAACCCAAAGACTGCTACTACTGCAACTAAATAATCAATAATACTGATTTTTTCACCAGGATACTATTAAAGACCCCTAGTCAAAACTGAGACTCCATTCTGCAATATACCTAACAAACAAATAAACACACAGCTCCTGGTGGATGACCTGAAAGTTTTATATGCCATCTTACATAAGTCTGTATAAATAAAAATACTTACTTTCCAGCAGTTGCTTAACTGCACTTTCCTTAGCAACTTAAGTTCTATTGCTTTTCTGCAGTTACCTGTTCATGGTAATCTTAACATAAATAGTATCATCCTCCCACTAATGACTACTGTAAATGCATAACACATAAATTCATAATAAAATAAACAGAAAAAAATATGCCACTACTGACCCACACAGTGAGGTGGTGATTGCCATTTCCCTTCTATACATGTTATTTCATTTGCACCGATGAGCTGGAAACTCTTCAGACATGAAAAAGCTATTTTACTCCCATTCTTGTAATTTCTTCCAACTGTTATCTGTTGAGCACCAGGCACCTGAGGTGGAGGTGGGCATGTACTCTTCTCAGCTAAGGACACATACTCATGTTATAATAGAACACAAGATAAAGCGTAGCAGTTCATCACAGATTGCAACAGAAACAACCAAGAAAACACTGGCATTAGATAATTGCTCAGTAGCTATCTCAAGCTTTAATTAATATCATGGTCATTTCGTTCTGCTTCAGAAGCACCAGGGCTGCCTTCAGATGCTCATATGCTTTCAAACTCATAGAAAAGACAGTCACAGTTGCCTACACCAATCCAAGGCGGAGCTTCTTGTAGTCCCTCCTTTCCCTTACGTACAGCTCACACTCTTAATGTGTTTTCGCCATTCCTCTCTCTATGGTGAACTACTTTAGGAAAACCGTACCAGCTTCTGGGGTTCTTATTTTGTTTTGTTGTTGTTTTTTTCTTCAGACTGAGCTCATGACAGAGCTAAACGAGAATCACAAAAGGAAAGAAAGAAAGAAACTTCAGTTTTGCCACTCAAGGAATGAAGGGCTGCTCCTGCCAAAGGAAAGAAAAAGGGAGGGAATGAGGTAGATCTAAGGAAGGAGCAGACCTCAAGAGCTCGGTGTGTTGCTTCTAGTGGTTCCAGAAAACTGGGAAGGTAGGGACACTTGGTTTTGAAAGGGAATGCTCCCTCAAGTGATTGCCACTCTGTGTACTTCTCCCACTTCCATGCATCATTTCCCATGAATCTGGCATAACCAAAGCAGGCAACGAGGTGATTATTGCTTTATAATCATGCCTTCTACAGGCAATATCCTGCTCTGCTATACATAAAGGCAGTTCTGCAGGCCTCCAGCCTTTGGTGTGCATTAGATAAGGGCAGTCGCTTCTAGGTCTGTGCTTTTGAGTTGGCCAACACAGCTTTATTTCTTGGTGTTTCAGTAGGAAGCAATTGGAAAAAATAGAAGGAAGAAAAAGAAAAATCAGGAATAGAAAGGCTTTGAATGTTTACAGGAAATAAAGGAAATTTGTCTGGAGCTTTAGCTATGTCCTACTCTCATTTGCACCAGAGTAAAGCCCTTTTGAAGAACCAAGCTTAAATTTATCATTGCATCTTTTCACACATCAGAAGTGACAGTGACAACTGTTCCAATTGTCAGAGTAGAGATTATTAAGACTGCCTCACTAAAATAGTGTGTATCTAAACCTAGTTAACTGTTCAAATGATTCCCATAATTATTCATGACTATCCTTTAGCATATAAGCAAGTAAGCATATATATAAGCATGTAAGCATTTCTATTTCAGACCAGTGACACAGCAATGCTAAGAAGCTTTAATAATGAGCATTTATCATTCCTACCTAAAAAGAAGAAATTGTATGCAATCTAAAAACTTACTTGTACATTCAATCTCTGGTAACCATTTTCCAGACACACAAGTTGCCTTTTTAATACTTTTGTCAGCTGATGTACATGTATAATGTATAACTCCATGGAACCCAGTCTCCTTTTTTTGCTTGGAAAGATGATCATTGTCCACAAGCTTAACACCCATGGGAGGTACGCACTGAGGAGACGGATCTGAAAAAATCAACAAAAAGAGCTAAAAAATAGATTCAGCTCAGATAATACATACATACGCATTCACCAATGACAAAGTCATCAGTTTCCTAACGCATGTCCATGTGAAAGTGGTTTTTTATTTACTCTCGTTTGAAGTAACTCCTAAGATTCCTAGATTACAGAAATATTTTTTTGTTTCAGCTGTCTAAAGCAGAGACTGTTCCCACTCACAAAGCAATTATTTTTATGTTGACAGGATCCCTTCTGCTGAGTGCAGTAAATAATATAAAAACTAAGCATTCTTTTCCTCCCTAAAACTATAAAAAGGTAGCAAGATGAGCAAGAAGAGAAACATTATTTTGCTTGTAGAAACAGGAGCATAAAGGAAGTACTACTCCACACTGAATATGTATCAGGTATCAATCTCCTGTGGAAGTGTATGTAAGTCATAACCAGGTCTTGTATCCTTGGCTGATGCTTGTGCTAATGTGATACCCATAGAATGAGTTTCCACCAAACAGATGCTTTAGAGAGCTTTTTCTAGCATCAGCATAGTCATGCGCTGACAGGGGCTTTTATAGAAAAGGTAGCATACAGAAGATTGAATAAGTCACTCCCCTAAATAGGCATGGACTGCAGTCACTGAAATATTTTGATCCTGTTTCTAACCAGGCCAGAAAATTTTAATAAAGGCTTCTGTCCCTTACTACACCAAAGTGGTTTCCATCACTGAAGCACCAAAGCAACTCCTAGTCACTAGTGGACTCTGTAGAAAACAGATCCTTGGATTATGAGGCGGCACCCAGGACTCACCTGGCAGAGACAGGAACTGAACAAAGATTGCAAGAATACGAAGGAATGTTTTAAAACTGAACTGCATTCAAAAAGTCAGCCTTGCATCCAGCTAGGATTGCTTAACAATTGGATTACGGATTCCCCAGCATTTCTTTAGAATAGATAACCTGAGTTATACCATATCATTTACACTCCTAGGACAGGAAGAAGCCACAAAAAGAAAAGGAGGAAAATCAAGAGGGAATAAAAATGAAAAAAAAAAACCCAAATATTTATTCCTGTTGAGTAAATTTACAAACATAATTTACACCCATAATTTGAAAATTGCTTTCACATTCATACTGCACACTGGCAGCAGGCAGATACATCTCCTGTTGAGTTATAGAAGTCAAGGTAAAACGTCTTCATAAAACATCTGTTTTGAAGAAATTTTTTCTGAAACACTTTTCCGAACTCAGGTGGCACCTGTATTCAACTTACCAACTCAGACGTCTTTATCCTAGCGAACCATGAAAGAGTCCTTTCACAAGAAATGGAGAGAAACAGGTAACTGCAGGACTTATTTTTCTACTCGAATACAAAACTCAGTCTACAATGGATCAGATGAACTGTGCATCTGAAATGCAAATTTTTCTTTTGGTTTAAGTAAAAAAGAAGGGAGAGATTCTCCCACATCATGCACCTTTAATTTTGGTGACTTCCCTTCTGCGCTAGATTCACACACACCCTTACCATCAGCAAGTGTATCTGTGGTGGGAAAACCAATTGCCCATTGAATAAACAGTCTCTGATAGTACAGGCAGATGCAGTTCATGTACGTGAACAACTGCAAAATTACACACAAGGAGTATCTGACAGATCAAAATTAGTCAAGTGTGGTGCGTATTTACCAGCGATACATGAAGGAAGCTTGATATGCCCATTAAAACACTTCTTGATAGGAGAGGCTGAGAGTTTAAATCCTGTCATACACATAAATTTCTGCCAACGACCACTTTGAATCAAAAACGTGCGTCTTTGTCCATTGGAGAGAAATACGTTTTGGGCTTCCAGTTGCTGTTTTGTAATGGTACATGGTGCTAGGGGAAACAAGAAAAATTAAAAATGGTGGAGCATGAGTCTTTGGTGGCTTTCAGCATGTGAAGCACCTCCTCAGCAAATAGTGCAAAAACAGCTTGGTTCTCACTCAGCAGTGATTTTTAAAAGTGAAATACAGACAACTTAAACACTTGATCTCTATCACAATTAATTCAGGATGTTCAGTTTTAGGTAGTTTATCAATGATATGGAACAACTTCCAAGCATATTCTTATTCACATGTATAAAAGACAACTTTACAGACTTTGCAAACAGCAGTGATAGTCTCAAGAGGTACTGATTTCAGGAGACCGTCGTCCTTGAAATAATTAATCAATGAAATCACTGGGAGTAAGTCTCATTTTATCCCTGTTGTGTTTCCATTACCTAGGATTAAAAATTAATTTTATAAGCCTCCTAACAAAGAGCTCTAAGGAGGAAACTGAAGACAGCAAAGCAGCTTGCCACAGCAACGCTCCTCCTGCATGTGGGGGACAGTTAGGAAACTACATGAAAGTATGTCTTAACAAATGTAGTCACTGGGGGAAAGAGGCTGACATCATTGTCAGTACCTGTGTATTGTTGCACAAGTTCTTGGAAGTGTAGACAAAATGTTTATCTGCTTGTAACCTTCCAGAAAACTCCAGAATTCTCACAATAAAAAAACATGATTGAGTGGAAATGATTTTGGGACCCTAAAGCCCAAGATCCACAAGTCAAGAAGTATTGAATCCAGGCGTTAATTTTGGTCCATTACAGACTTGGTAATCAAGCAACAAATGTAAACCTAATTCTGAAACTCCTACTTTAAGAATTATTAGAATTGTCTACCAGTACAAAGTCAGCCAGCAACAGAAGTTACACTTACCCAAGCATTGTGGTGGTCCAGGTACCCAGATTTTTTCATGGCATGTTACCCATTCTGATCCTGATAAAGTGTATCCAGGGTTGCACAAATACTGCACTCTGTCACTTTCCTTATATCGTGATTTATGCTCACTAACAATTTCTCCAAAGTCAATGAGAGGTGGGTCTTCACAAGCTGCTCCTGCAGAAGCTGTGCACAGGTTCTTGTTATTTGACTGCACGCTGCCATTTTCTTCTCATCCTGATTTATCCCCACTAGCAATTTCTTCAACACCAATGATGGGTGGGTGTTTACATGCTATTCCAGCAGAAACCATGCACAAGTGCTTGCTAATTGACAGATACGGGACAGTACTGACAGCTGCAAATAATGGCACTACACAGGTGTTAAATAATATTCCAATGAATAGACTGTAATAATAAACATCACTATCCCCTTGCTCTAAGAAATTGTCATCGTCTTTACTATTTTCACAGTCTTTGCATTGAAAAAAAGTTACTAAACTAAAAACAATTTAATTGAAAATATGAATAACATTCTGAATTTCTCAGAGTACGGTTTCTGTTTTCCAGAATTATACTGGAATAAAGTTTTACACATGCAGTCACGATTCTCAATTTTCTTTAATTCTACAAATAAATCCATTTGTCCCAGATTCCGAAAATTAGTTCCGCCATTTTAAAATGAAAGAAGCTGGATCATTTTTTGAAAGTATAAGGTAGATACAAGAAAGCACTTTTAAAGGCAGAAGGAGGAGAAGAATCTTGATATGGTGAATAGATCTAAATGGATCAATCATGAAGTTTAAAACTAGTTATTTTAATAAAGGTGTACATTCAGTGAAGACCTCCTTCAGGCAGAATGTTTTTTTGTATCATACAACTTATTGAAATAACAATTTTTTATTTTTAAAGAGTTGTATAATGGTTTAAAATCAAATCAGTATTCCGCATTTTTAATAGTATGTATTCAGAACAATAGTAGCTAAATTGAAATACAAAGGAATTTAGAGGGATTAATGTATTTTAAGTGAGTTATAGCTTGTAATAAGTTAGGTTCTTTATGAGAGTCATTAAGTTCAGGCACAAGGCAAAGAAGCAAGCTCATACAAGAAAATACAAAGCAAATATTCTCAAATAAATAGTTCTAAATTATAACTCTCATTCCAAACTTCTGAAAGGAGTTCTATTAAAAGTAAATGGTATAGTTTAAGTTTTGGGGGGTTTTTTTCAGTTCATTTTTCTTGATTGTCACCAGCTGTGTCAGTTAAAAGCATAGATTTCCATTACCTTTGCATGTAGTACAGCCCATCCACAGCAGAAACACTATCGTGTGGCTCAACAGTGTCATTTCCAAGCTTTGGAAGTTAATGATGTCCTCTGCAACAGAGTTGCTATTTTCTGTCCTCCAAATTGCATGTACTTGTAGTCACTCCCATGATTCCGGAGGCTGTCCTTGCAATCTCCTCCCATAATTTTCTTGCAACACAGCAGTCAATCTGTACAGATAAATTATGCAATTGTTGCAAAAAGGCTTCAATACTTTTTTCACAAAACTTTTCAGACTGAACTTGACACAGAAGCATTATGACACCCATAACCAAAAACTCACAGTGTGTTTATAACCCAGAATATAGTGCACTCAGCTTTTCAAATTTGAAATTTTTAAAACCACCTTATATGTGGAGCCCATAATTTATTATTAGTCTGCTTAAAATCTTAACAGCCTAATAAAAATACTAACTTACTTTTAGTCCACTTCCAACACTGCTAACATTCATAGTCCAAATTAATGCAAGAAAGCCTCGGTAATGTAAGCTTTTTTTTTTTTTAAATAAAAAGTAATTTACAGAAAAAAACTGTCCTAGTACTAACCACTTTCTCTGGTGTTACAGTCATCCTTCCCCTGCTTCTCTGGTTGATAGCACCAGTCTTTCTCAAGGAGGCTAGCAAGACAGGAGGGGAATGCTACAGTGAACCATTAGTGTACAAAAGTTTTTGTTGGGAAGAGTTCAATGCAAGTAGCAGGGGTCCCTTCCTCCTAAGTACTGAGGTCTCCTTGTGTTTACATGTATGTATTTTCTTAGTACGGCCCACCTTTTTGGATCCCAGTTATTCAGTGTCTCTCTTTGCAAAAGTTGTGTTTACCTGGACAAGCCCAAGTTGCACTTCTGCTGGGGCCGCTGCTTGACCACTGTGGTTTGTTTTTACAGTCTTTGACCTCTGTTCATCCTCACGTCATCCCACATTTTCCTTTCCCACACCACATTTTAGTCTGGAGTCATAGATAGCTCAATAACTGCTTGTTACCAGTATGAATTAGAGCTAAAATAAAACACATTTAAGCAGCCAATGGGGTGATTGCTAAACAACTGCTATCACAGCTAAACAAGCTAAAATCAGCTTAAGACAAGCCCAGAGATCCTGCGTTATCAAGTCAATGCAGAGCTTGTGCTCTTTGATCAGCAATGGCAAAAATTATATTTATTGGGCTACACCAGCAGGACAACTTTGACTGAACCGAGCTCCATTCTCACGTGACAATACTAAGATTATTTTCAAGATCATTTTCTGTGGAGTTTCTTACACAATCTCTTTTTTTAAGACATTCTCATTTTTTCATTTTTTTCTTCCAATGCACTTCCTGCTAGTGAAATATCATGAAATATTTCTTACTGCTAGTGAAACATTGTGAAATATTTTTGTTGCTGTTGTGAAATACAGGATTAACTAATATAGCAATCGACTTTGAGGTGTTTTTTTTCCCTTCAAAAACATGCATGGCATTGTTTTGTTTACTGAATGATAACATCCGTCTGAGGATCAACAGATATTACTATTACTAAATACACTAAACTAATTCATCACCATTGATATACTACTTCATACAGCTGGCAGAACTTCAAAACACCTTGCAGAAAGGCCTTTTTCTAAAAGTCCACAAAGTCTCAATGACAAATGTCCAACATTAACACCTATATTAACCATTTTTTTTTAAGGAACTAAGCACATTCCTTCAAGAAAATCAAGAACATAAACATGTGACTGATATTTCTAGAGGCATGTAGCATTTATTTGTATTTTAGATTCTTACATACTAGTCCAACCTGACCCTAAGCACTAACTGTCGTTTATGAAGTCCTGGCAGGCTTGCAATATAAAACAACGAACCCCACAAACAGTATATAACAAAGCTTTCTGGATTTCACTCTGAGTCCAGTCTTTCTGGCTCACTTCTTCCTCACCTTCTAATCCTCCAGTGCTTCAGAAAGACTGGTCTCTCACTCAGGAATTTTTCCTTTTAGTATAGCACTAAGAACGACAAAGAAGGTGAACTAAAAGAAAATTAATTTCCACCTTATTTACCACCATTCCTGCCCCTTTTTATAGGTCATTAACTTTTGGTTTCATTTGTAACTCAGTTACTGGAAAACACCGAGTTACCGTTTCTAAATAGCAATTAATGATGAGGCAGCTGTTTGCAGTAGGTCAGCTCCAAAATGGTTACATAATTTTTATTACACCACATGGAGATTTATTTATCTCTCTCTTTCTTTTTATAAAAAAGAGAAAAGAAACTGTTCTTTGTATTTGAGATCATGTTTCCTTACATTCACCTGAGAAAATACAGTCACTGTTTAAAAGACCTGATCTCCGCACCAGAGTAGAAAAGGACTATACTCACTGTGTACAATCACTTTGGCTTTGCCATAATATAGGAGGATGCCCAGCAAGCCCAGCCTTCTGCACTAGTGCCACGGGCTGAAGCCTGCCTGAAAGCATTGCTCAGATAAGTGAGAACCTGACTGCTCGTGCCCAGCTCCGACTAGATGACTTTGATATGAGCTGGGTAACAAAGCAGCAGGAGACAAACTTTGCTCTTTCAGATATGCCAACTTCATACATTTTGTTACACACTGGTGGTGGGAGACCAGAGGTAATTTTTTTCCTAGTAGCTGGTATAATGCTGTATTTTGGATTTAGGCTGAGAATAATGTTGATAACACCCTGATCTTTTAGTTGTTGCTATGTAGTGCTTACACCAGTCAAGGACTTTCCAGCTTCCCATGCTCTGCCCAGTGCACAAGGACCTGGGAGGGAGCACGGCCAGCACAGCTGACCCAGACTGGCCACAGGGCTATTCCATACCACGTCGTGCTCAGTATGGGAGGGTTGGCTGGGGGGCAGCGATCACTGCTCGGAGACTGCCTAGGAGTCAGCTGTTGGGTGGTGAGCTGTTCCATGACTTTTTTTTCCTGGGTTTTGTTCCTCTCTCTCTTTTTTGTTGTTTTCCTTTTCACTACAATTTATTATCATTATTATCATTATTTTATATCAATTATTAAACCGTTCTTATCTCAGTCCATGAGTTTTCTTTCTTTTACTCTTCTGATTCTCTCCCCCATCCCACTGGGGCAGGGTGGTGGGGGGGAGGGTGAGTGAGCAGCTGTGTGGTGCTTAGCTGCTGGCTGGGGTTAAACCACAACACAACCTTTAACTGGACTCACATGCAGATAAATTCAAGTAGCTTGGGTCTACATGATTAGAGAAGCCACTAGCAGGTTATGCTGACAATCTAATTCATAGCAAAAACAATAGCTGCTCAGGACAAGGGAAGGGGAACTCCATACACAAGTGTCCAGTCCTGTGTAGAAGACTGAGCCCACTGTGTGTAGGGGCAGCCAGAAGCCAGCACCCAACACATCTACTGATTGGCCCGCGAGGCCCATTCTCCTGGGACCATGGTGTTGGTTTAACATAGATCAGAAGAGCAGGGCCTTTCATTTGTCGGTGTCATAGAACAGAAAATTTGCAGTAGAAATTACTGTCCTCTTGCTCTACCAAACCTGCTGGGTTTTTTATATGCCACTGAGTGGTGCGGTACTGCTCTTGTATCCACTCTACCCAAAGTTCCCCAAGACAACTACCTGCCTCTTCAGATATCAGATCTGTTATTGGAGGCCTGTGATATCTGGAAAGACTTTAAAACCCAGTGACTTCATGTCAGGACTTCAGAAAGTAAATCACCAGTTATTAAAACATAGGAAATTGCTCTTAATTCTACTTCCAACAAATGGTCCGGAGACTTTTAATCTCCCTCCATTTTCCCCAGTTCTGCTCTTTAAAGAGAAGGGTCTTTTTACATTTACCAAATGTTCTTATGCTTCATCCAGAGCTCCTCAAAGGCAACAGGTCTGGGCAACAGGCCCACCAGCTTCACTACATGAAACACTTTAAAGCCAACATAAGTTGTTGAAACTTCATTGGGACACAGGTTCACATTGGTTAAAACATGCCAGTCTGAATCAGCACAAATCAAAACTTTGCCTGTTACAGGAATTTCCCTGTTCTGTGAGCTTATATCCGAACAAGTCAGTTTCCTCAATTATGTGCCATGGAAGCAAGAACTTCACTGGAAAACAGAAATTACAATCTATAAATAAATCTGAATGCCTTTTCAGCTGATGTTTGCAAAAAACACAAAAGTGCAAGGTTGTTATGCAAGAGGAAAGGCCTCTCTGTCATGACAGAACAACAGTTTTATACTGAAAGAGGGTGGATTTAGACTGAATATAAGGAAGAAATTTTTTACAATGAGGGTGTTGAGACACTGGAACAGCTTGCCCAGAGAAGCTGGGCTGCCCCATCCCTGGAAACATTCAAGCTCAGGTTGGACGGGGCTTTCAGCAACCTGGTCTAGTGAAAGGTATCCCTGTCCATGGAAGGGGGGTTGGATGAGATGATCTTTAAAGGTCCCTTCCAACCCAAACCATTCTATGATTGTATGATAGCAAATAAAAGGCTGATCTGGAACAAACTTGCACAGGCCAAACTTGGTGCAGAAACGTTATCATATCATCTACCTGCTCCCAAGCCAGCACTATCATCATGAAATGACAGAGCTGAGATCTATTGCCATTCTGATGCTATTGGGAAGGCTCTGCTACACAAGGAAAGGCACTAACAGAAACGTAATTATTTTTATCATGCTTCACACACCCAAAAAAACCCCATTCTTTTCTAAATGTTTCTTAAGAAGAGACAGCTGGGAGGAGACCTTATTTGTGGTTTTGGCTTCCGAATGGGAGAGCACAGAGAAGATGGAGCCATACTGTTCTTGGAGATGCACAGTGATAGGATGAAAGACAACAGACACAAGTCTGCAGCAAAAGAAGTTCCAGTTAGATATTAGGAAAAAAGATTCCCCATGAGGGTAGACAGACATTGGAACAGGTTGCCCAGAAATGTTAGAAAATACCTCCTTGGAGGTATTAAAAACTCAGCCAGACAGGATCCTGAGCAACCTGATTCTTATTCTGCAATTCTATGCCTAACTATGCAGAAAGCCAGCAAAACTTCAGGACTATTAAAGGGTTAAATTGAGGTCTTTGTTATGTTGATGGTTATTTCAAAAGTTATTCTAGGACAACTGTTTGGTAAGTCTAAGCAAATAATGTCAAAGATAAAAATTCTTTCTCTGCTTCCAGATACACTTCGGAGGTCAGAAACACTCCTGGGCTTGTATGTCACTGAGCCTGATTTG
Source organism: Nipponia nippon (assembly GCF_047370975.1). Lineage (NCBI taxonomy): Eukaryota > Metazoa > Chordata > Aves > Pelecaniformes > Threskiornithidae > Nipponia > Nipponia nippon. The sequence goes on along the minus strand of NW_028262369.1, from coordinate 46,277,502 downwards.
TACTATGTATTCCACAGACACTAAGCACAGCGTTTTGACAGATGCACTTTCAGCATGCCACCCACACTAGCACAACAGCATGCCTGAGCTGCATGCCTGCCTGCAGCAGCTTCTCTGCTGCCACAGCAGTGTCTGTAGCTGATCTATGTCTTCCCGCACTGCCCAGCCATGTTTGCATGAGCATATCCTGGGAAAATTAAGGTAGTGGAAAGGAGTCACTAACAAAGTTTCCTTACCTTCCCAAAAGCAACTTGATCTCTTCCTGTGTCTTCATGAACTTCTGTAAGGATTCTGTGTTCAGTTGGTTTTGTAACATTCACATTGTAAATCTTTCTTTTTCAGGATTTCACACAGTTCTGAGATTTTTCAGATTTTGAAACTCAAGCTGTAGCTCTCATTTTTTTTTCCACTTAATTCTGTTGTGCTAATTAACAGAAACAATATAGCCCCAGATTTCAAATTGCAAGCAACAAGTTTCTTTTCAAATAATTCATTAAAAAAAAAAAAAAATCGAGAAGGGGAAAATGAAAGAAATCCACATTCTCTTTACCAGAGAAAATACCTGGATGCTGTCCTGAATGTGCTGAAAAAACCCAAACCAAAACAAACAAAAAACCAATGAACAAGAGAAATACACTGGCAGAGGCTGGTGTTAGGAAGCAACTGGGAAGATGCTGATGCCACTGCGCCTGGAATGGACACCAACCCAGTGATATGTGGATGCCCCATCTGTTTGTCTCAGGTGTTCCTCCCTGCTAGCCAGAGAACATGCCATTCCTCCCTGCCCTGAATGGGTCTTCCAGACCATGGAAACAGGTTTGATCTCTGTGGTATGGTCAAGACTACAGATTGATCTAAGCTATGGTGATCAAGCGCAGAGCTGCTTGACTGGTATCCCTGGAGAGTATCAATTATATCATGTGCAGACCTTATTATCCTTTTTCTTGTTTATTGATCCTCTTTTCACCATGCTTGTACTTCCCTTTCTCCACCCCAGTCTCCTTCCAAATAAACAACCTGCCCCAAATTACTTTTCCTCCATTTGTTCCAGTTTGGTTACATCTGTATTTAAATTTGGTTTTTCTGATACTGATACCTAAGTAATGTTGAATTTCTATGTATTTTGGCCTCAGCACAGATAGTTTCTGGATGCATAGCAAGCCTAGATGGCAGCTATTAAGGTAACAATGCTCGATACACCAAAACTTATGGTTAAAAACTTATCACCAATCATTTTGTTTTACTGAATTCTTAGATTATTTCTTAATTGAGAAAGCCTCATCAATTGATGTTACAATCGTTGTTCATAATATGACCTACAAATAACACCTATAGTGAACATCTAGTTCAGATCTACATGTCACACCTCAGAAGTTCATTATATTAAGTTGCTAAATTTCATTGTTATTTGTCTTCATTTTTAAATACCGCTTTAGAAAGCAATGACTTAATATTTTGAAAGCATTTTGGAACGCTATTGTAAATAGCATGTAAATGCTATTTTTATCAACCTTTTTTCCCATCAAATGGTTGACTGGGTTTTGATTAAATAAGCAGAATTTGTCTTTCTTGAATGCTTTTATTTCTTTGTTGTTTTATTTATTCAACGTAGCACTCACAAAAGCCTTGGAAAACCATACAGAACAGCACACGTGCAATGGTATCACAGAAAGATGGAGTATAGAGATAAAATACAGAAGAGACCCTTACAGTGACTTTTTTATTAAAACATACCAAAATAGATGCAAGGCAAACGTTGTCTATATTCCTGAATTTTCTTCATATCTTCACACAAGTTCAAAGGCAGAGCCCCAAGAATACCAATGTTTAAGTGTCATAGGAAATCATACAAAGGAGTTGGACTAGATATTTTAATAGTTTAAACGCTCTCAATTAGCAAAGCAAAGATGCTTGCTTGACTTCAAGAATAATAATTAACTACTGAGCAGAATTTGCATATTTTTAGGTTTTAAATGGTTTCATAGATCCATTAAACACTTTTTTTAATACTTGCTTTTTTTTCTTGTCCCTCAAGCCTTGTCCTTTGGAGGATTCTTACCTGTGAAAGGAGACATGGGTGCTGTTAAGATGTACAAAAAAAATAGGCTTCTATTTTCTTTCTGTAAAATTAGAGTTTAACATCATTTAACATCAAGACATCGAAGGCCATGAAATTAAATCTCAATTTAGCTATATTCTGTAGTCACAAAAGCAGTCATGCCATCAAAACCACCAGTATCCTCACAAAGGGCCCTACTTGCTCAGCATCTTCTTGTCATGGCATTTTGCTCAAGTCCTCCAGATTGTGATGCATCCTCAAGGTTATCACTAAGTTACAGAACTCCTTCATCCTAAATTTTCCACATGTATGCCAACATTGCATTCTTCTGCTGCATTCCCAGTCCTCATACCACAAAGTACTCTCACTTCCCTCCCACTTCAGCTCAGATCCAACAATGCCACTGAACACTCATTTCTCAAAGCTGACTGTAGTGATCTTGAAAATATGAGGCCATCGTAATTCAGCTGTTAATACCAGATAAAGAACATGTACATACCTTTCCTATAGACTTTCCTGAAGTCCATACTTATTTTCCTCTTTCAATACATCTTGGATACGTCAGCTGTCCTCTCTTACACTGCACTTGAAATAAAGTTGTACCAGATTCTATTCCAAAATGGTTCTGTTTACAGTAAAATCCAACATAATCCCCATGGTAAAAGTAAACTTGATTCTTATAGAACCCTTGCAGCAGCACATTATTTTTCTCCATTTCATTTTTTGACAAAGTACATGGCTCTAAGGAAGAGAGACTTAATCAGTGTTAATAAATCGATTATTTTTGAAATAGCATCATTTTGACTAGTCTACACTAAAACTGTAGATTATTTCCCATTCTTTTAACATATAACACATGAAATCACTGTATTTTTGGATACTGCAGGCATGTCATATTTAAGAAAAAAAAAAAGCCAGACAACCTTACATTTGCTTCTATTAAAATTTTCATCTTTAACTGAAAAAACTGAAGTTGAGATCTTCAAGTCCTAGTTCACAATATTCATTTTACACGTTTTAAGTATCTGAATTTAGAGAGAGTTAGGGTTGTTCAGCCTGGAGAAGAGAAGGCTCTGGGGAGACCTTATTGCAGCCTTTCAGTACTTAAAGGGGGCTTACAAGAAAGATGGGGACAGACATTTTAGTAGGACCTGTAGTGATAGGACAAGGGGCAATGTTATTAAACTAAGAGAGGGCAGATTCAGACTAGATAGAAGGAAGAGATTTTTTTTTATGATGAGGGTGGTGAAACACTGGCACAGGTTGCCCGGAGAGGTGGTAGATGCCCCATCCCCGGAAACATTCAAGGCCAGGTTGGATGGGGCTCTGAGCAACCTGATGTCATTGAAGATGTCCCTGCTTATTGCAGGAGGGTTGGACTAGATGACCTTTAAAGGTCCCTTCCAAACTATTCTATGATTCTATGAATTATAGAGAGAAATAAGTGCTTATTTATCTTATCACACCTATCTATACAAACAAATCTGCCAAAGCAAATTCTATGAATTAGAGAGGAATAAGTGTTTATCTATCTTATCACACCTACCTATACAAAGTGGTGGTGAAGTCCACTGTCCTTCAGAACAGTAGATTCTCTCAGATCCTTGCAAAAAATGATAGTCAGAGCAACTATACTGAACTGAAGAACCACTGTCATACTGAGTCAGGGGTGGGAGAGTAAGAGCTCCATTCGCAATAGAAGGTGGAGAGTCACATTTTTCTGTAGGAGCTGGCATAACATTAAAACATTTGAGAAACATTGAGCTTAAGAAATTAACAAATCAGCAGCTTTAAATGCCTGTCAACACTAGATATCTATCAACTCTCAGTGTATTCTCTTACTATTTCGTTATGTCTCAGATCTGAATGCAATCTCCTGTTTAATTCTAACCATAAGAAAACCCATCTGTGTGTTTCATTGTTTACAGCTGTCTTTCTATGGAGCTTTCAGTTCCCGGGGCTTGGAGAAGAGCTCCTCCCTCCGTTCTACAGCCTTCGCCATCAAAGGAAGGTGTATTGTTTTTCTATGCTTGGATATATTTAACAATATAGCTCTCTTGTGCAAGGATATCTGTGCATGTCTGTATTGTTGAACCCTAAACATCTATTACTTGCAACAGATTCGAGGCCTGCACTGCCAAAGCAAATTGTTTCTAAATAGGTCGGAGATTGATTAATTAAAAAGGCAATAAAAAAAAAAAAAGTATTGTTTTACCTTGCATAATGCATTTTGGATATTTCAGTCTGCCACGGTTACAGTGTGCCCTCCCAGGAGAAGGAATAGTAGTCTGGAGAAAGTTGTATCCCTGTTTACATTCAAACTCTATGAGATCACCATGTAGGAAAATTAATTCTTCCTGTTTCCATTTCAACTCTATGTTGTTGCTGTTCATATCAGTTACATTAAGAGTGCATGGTTCTAAGAAATAAAAGCATACTTCAATAAAAAGAAACCTGTAGTGATTTCTTAGCTCCCTTTTGTAGGAGTCAAGAAAGAAAAATCTAAATCAGTAGTTCTAAAATATTTTTGAATTTTGCAAGAAAAAGAACTATAGATGCATAAAAAAAAAGAATGTAAATATAAGAAATGGGCTGAACTAACAGAAATAACATGCAAAAAAAAGCCTGACCTGGGAACAGTAAATCACAGAAAACACACAATTCCAACAAAATCTGGTTTCTACAAGTATTTGTAAACATAATGGCAGCCTGGGTTTACCACTGAAGAAAAGAATGTCTTTACTGTAACTTGAAAGGACTTTTTATAATGAAAATAGTCATCCATCAAAATTAACCTGTCAGATTTGGCTGACAGGTTTAATAAGCCCTTTGAAGATAGTAGTAATTAATACACAGTAACTTTAAACTGTTAAACTAAGGAAGTGTTTTGACCATTCCCTTTTCTTTACTTTTTTTCTTTGTTTTGTCACTGTTAAAAGAATTTAGAGATCTTCCAAAAAATCTTTTGGAAGTTTCGTGATCTTCTTTGGGCTTTTTCAGATTATTTAAGGTCAATATTGGTTTGGTTGCTTTCTCACAGGTTTCTTAAATTTAGTGCCAAGATCACATCTGGTAGCCTAGCTTTCCATTAGACAGTTAATCTCATTAACTTTTGAAACCACTGTTCAACTTCAATAAAGCCTGACAGAGGGAAAATTACAAAAATAAATTTCTACAAGTTCCACAAAAATCATTGCCTGATAGAGGCCCTTATTAAGGCTTTGCTGAGGGAAAGGCATGGAGAAATCAGTTATTACACATTCTGATGACAGCACCATAACAACAAATTGGTATGGATATTTTCCTGAAACTAACTACATTATGTGCTCTTTCTGGTCTGATTACATGAGGGTTGAAAAGAAATCTCAGAAAACATGGAAAGGACAATGTGGTTATTTGGATGCTTAGGACACAAATAACACTCATAAGAAATGAGTTTTGATTATTTCACAGGATTTGTTAAATTTGAGAATTCAGATCCAAGAATGCTGATGTGGACCTTCCATCCAGATAAGGTACATTTTATTAATTTAGAAATAAGTAATTAAAACTGAACTGGTTATTTATTTGCATTTTCACAGTAGATTACAAATTTAAAGTGAGTCAACTTAACAAAGAATGCTAGTAAAATAGAATTATTTCATTCCAGGAAGGAAGGAAAGAGAAACAAACAACTCTTGCAGATCATCAGAAGTAGCGTTCCTCCTAGTATTGGTAAATTCCTAACGGGAGTTCTATACGTTGTTTTGAACGGCATACATAAAAGCAACATGGAAAAATTAGAAAGTCTAGAATGAAATGATAGGTATAAAGACACATAACAAAAACAAAGGCTGAAGGTTTAAAAATTAAAGCCCAAGAAGTTATTGTATTCTTTGTTAATCATATCTAAAAGCCATTTTGGCAATGGCTGCAGTAATTCCTTCTAAACATCTATTGAAGGACAGGAAGAAATTCATTGAATGGAGACTATGGGATAAAGAAATTAGAGATTCCTCCTAGGGAACAGGGATAACTATGTTCTAGAACAGCTCACTCAGGAAAACAGAGGAATCTATTTAATTGGGTGTTTGTAAGCACAGGCCAGAGGACACCTAGCAGGAGTGGCCTAGGTATATTTGATTTTTGGTTCATCCTTGTATTTCTGGAATCTTTATTAACTCAAATGAAAGAGAAAAAGTGGTCATGAAAGAATTATCTAGAGGTTCTTTCCAGTTTTACCTTTCTATATTACGTACGACAAAATGTTATTTTTCTTACAAGACTTACCTAAGCAAGTTGGTTGTTCTGTCCAGTTTCCTTGTTCACAGTAAACAGTACTAGGTCCTTCCAAAAAATGGTAACGTTGACAACCATATTCTACTGAGGAACCATTTTTGTAACTTGTCAATAATGGACCAAGTACACCACCATTTTTAATCACAGGTGGAGAGGTACAGTCTTGCTGCATTTCTAATACAAGGTAGGGAGATAGGTAATTAGATCTTTAAAACAATGCTAACACTGGTGAAAGTATCAGACTAATAATAGACTGAGAAAAAAATTTACATACAAATAAAATGTAAACCAATATAATTTCTTTTTCAAATTTTATTTTCAGGAACTCTGCACTTGTCCTGCTGAATTGCAGACAGGCATTCTATTTCCCTCTACGCTCCTCATCTATGTCCGCTCTTGACTCTTGCTAGTTTGTACTCTATATAGATTATTTCGTGTTCTGTGATGAGGTGGTCTTTATTTGTTGCTTGAAATGTTTAGCCCATGTATGGTTCAAAATAAACCTCACTGGAACTATTAATCGAAGTATCAGCCAAATACTCATGAATTTACGCGTTCAGACAATATTAACAGAAGGGGTACAAAATGGCTGAAGGTAAAGGCTAATGTATGAAATAAAATTACAAATACAGCACAGGCTTATAGGTGTTTATAATCACTAGAAACAAGCAACAATGGCCTTTCATTCATTCAGACTACTACATTGACATCTGTAGCATATGCAAACATTTTCAAGAGTAAGGAACTGTACTATAGGAAAAGAGTAGCCATAAAATGCCTATAATACCATTGGAGAGTACTGAAGTCCCTTTTAAATAGAAAAGCAACGTTCACCTACTTATATCTTCATTGTGATATGTTTTGCTTGCCCTTATTGCTGCATCTGCCTCAAGTGATGGTGGTGTCTCAGATTCCCATTTATCCATAGTTCCTATAACCATAGCAGAAACTTAGAACCAGTTTTCTCAGAAATAACTCATTTTCAAATACCAAAACAGACAGACACTGATACATTGTAAAATGTAATAAAACCAATATTCCAGGAGAGAACTACACAACACGGTCAGTTGAATTCACCTAGCTCATGCTTTCTCTTTAATCTGTGAACAATGGATTGTCTGCAAATTATGCAGCACTTTGCCTCGTAAGCATTTTAAGAGAGGAAGACAAACAGTTTTGCAGATATGGAAACTGAGGCTCTCCAGAAAATTAAGGCATCATTTGAAGAATTGTTTCTGTTCAGTTGTCAGTCTTCACAAAAGTACTAACCAATACAAATAGGGGGTGATGTCCATTTTCCTTTTTCACACTGGATTTCCTCAGATCCTCTTATTTGAAAGGTACTTTGACACTGTATACGAACTTTGTCTCCATTATGATATGTTCTTCTAACTGTGATGATGTGGGCATGAGGAGGAAGCGGTGGAGGGGGACATTTATTTTTTATATCTGAAAATAAAAAATGCATATTTTTTTCTCACTAATCAAAACCAGGTGCACAATTAATTTTACTATACAGCTTGCAAGCCTATCACTCAAAAGACATTTGTGGCTGATCCAGAGTAAGTAATTACTTCCATTTTCTTAACAAAATGGGAGACCAGAACAAAAAAGGGATTTTACATTCCACAAATGTAAAATGGAGGTATTATTCTATTGTACTTCTATAAACAAATTTGTAATTTCTCCACATAGACTTAATAAGATGCTCTCTAAAGGACTTCAAGAAATAGAGATTTCCCATACCCTCCATTGATACAATACTTAAAGCAGCTTATGTATTAATTCTAATGCTACAGAAGCAGCAATAATCATAGCCTATTTCCTATCTCCAATTTAAGTTTGCAATTACTATATCCTCAAAATTAGATTTAGGCCATGTTTTCATTCTCCTGAGCACCCCACCTTCTCTGCACTCACTCTAGAAAAATTCCTGCTGTGTCAACAGAATAAATACAGGGCTGGGGTCCTAACACATGCCATTTAACTGAGAGATTCTAATGCATTTTAAACGCTCCCATATCTTCTAGGAAAGAAAGATGAAGTTCACCTTTGTACTCAATCACATAGTCTTCTACAAGACTAGCTATAAAGGAATTACAAAACACTAATTTTACTGAAAATTGTGCTTAACACATCTATATTTTTTAAAGGCTAAATACATTTTTTTTTAATCTCAAGCACCCCCCCCCCCCCAATGATCATTAAATTTGCTCTAGAAAACATACTTCACGGGAAAATTCCTATACAAATATATCAGAAATGAATACTATAGATTTAGCTTAAACCAATAAAAATGATTGATTGTCCATCCTCTGTCATCAACACCTGGCATGCCTTGTCTATAAAGCAGGGAATTTGTTACCATGAGGCAGTGAGATCTCCTAAAACTCAGAAGAAGTCACGAGAAAGAGGACAATATCCAGATAAGACAATGACCCACAACTATCAAGGTATGTTGAACAATATTATAAATTTTCAGCTAGCCTAAATGTTGATTTGTACTGTTTTCTGCTGTGTACAGAATCTCCATTATCCCCCCAATGACTGGGGAAGTAATAGTAACTGCTAAATGTGTGTTTCTGTCCACAGGATGACCTTTCTAGTTAATTCTGTTAAAAACATGTACAGTTTGGTGAGGCTGTAAAACTCTGGAAAGTACCACAATCCCCAAGTTCAGGAGAAACTTATTACAAGTTTTATTTTTAATGCCCCTCAAGAAGCATGTTCCTACCTCACACGGCAGGATTAAACATGCTTGATTAAACCCTCATGTAATCTGAACATGGTTTAACTTGAGCTTCGGGGGCTGAACAACTTCCCTGTAATTGTTGATTCATGCTTCTCCAGGATACGACATCAGCAAGAGACAGTATCTGCTCTATTGTTAAGAGTCCACTGAAAACTAATTCCAATTATCATTGCCTCCCTCCCTGCTACCTTGGCTCCATGCCTTTCAGCTAACACTTGATTTCTATTTAGGCTGTAAACTGGTACAAAAAGCATATTTTTATTTTGTATTCATAAATCATTTCATGAAAGAAGGTGCTATTCTTTCCCTAAGAATTTGACATAGTACATCTATAAAAATAAGGTACCTTCACACACTGGAGGGTCTGGATGCCATCCGAAATAATAACATTGTATTAGATCAAATTCACTGACAGAATAATTTTCCTCACAGAAAAAGTGGACTACATCTCCCTCTTCATAGATTTTCTTCACAGGATAGAAACCTCCATGTGCTATTGCACTCAAAGAGGAGCAAGCCATTTCTAGGAAGAAAACACACAGCAGTGAAAACCAGTTGAGGAAGGTTCCCACCCCCTTGACAGATTATAAAACAATCCTTTTTACAAATCATTGTTCATTTGTAGAATAGATCACATTTCAAATAGATTTTTTTTTTTCCAGCCCATTACATACTAGTGCAGTTTGGAGTAAGGGACCACCCATGCGTTAGACACACTGCTTCTTCTGTAGTGTTTCCTCCTGCAGTACGATATCCCTCATCACATTTGTATAACAGTGTTTCATTCAATTGAAGCTCTTGTTGGGTTGTAAAGTAGCTGCCATGATGTAAATTGGGTACTTGACAAAACTCTTAAATAAATAAAGCATATGCATAATATTAATTGCTCTTTTCATTTCAAATTATTTATCTAAAATTTTCCTTAGAAGCACCTTAAAAGTGGTCATACCCAAGGCAAAATCTTTGCAAATAATGAATAATTAAAAATGCAGCAGTTCACACAAGTTTTCCAGTTGCCATTTCGAAAGAAAGTTTGGATGGCAATGGATTTATTTGAAACAATGCGATTTCATCTACAATGATTCCTTCTACGTATAACTTTATCTAGACAAATTAACAAAACTAGCAGCACTTGAAATCTGACAACTTCTTGCCATGAGGTACAACTGAGAACCTGCTTTGGGAGCACTCAAATGATAACCTGACATAGGCAGTTTGGCCCTACAAGTACAGCAGAATTGCATACATATAAGACAGATTATAAAGGAGAAAAATGCAGCATCCTACCAAATTTTTTAGTACAGGCTGGTTGGGAGGACCATCCTTCTGGCCGACATTGTACTAGATCTTCAGTACCACCACTTGGAGTGTGGTAGCCTGGATTACATTTGTATTGCAGTTTCTCATGCATTTTGAAGTACATTTCTGTACCATAAAAAAAGCCATTTTCCAAAAGAGGCTTGTTACATTTTTCTAAATGAAAGGAGACAGCTTGGTTAGAAAGAATTAATGGAATATTTTTGTTGTCTGAGAAACAAAAGAAGCTATCCTGATCTAATCTTGTTTTCTTGGCCTACTGAAGACACTACACCAATCATCAAACAATACATCAAACAGATGGTAATAACATGGAACACGACAACCAAGGAATCTAGAGCTAGGGATGCTCTAGAGGATATACATCTGAGGGGGAAACTATCTGTCAGTTTTCCCAAAATAAGGAAGCTAGGCAACTGTCTTGGTGTTATTATAAAAACATACGTGGTAAAAGTGTAAATGTACATATTGTAAAAACATTTCATACATAAGTAGTTTGTACACGTAAAAGGATTGATTTCACCTTGTTGTCCTAACTTGTACATTTTATCCATCTTGTTATGCATCTTCTGTTCCTGTATGTTCAAGGAAATCCAGCTAGAAAAGCTTCCTGCTAGAAGCAATAATGAGATTAATAAAGCTAACTCACTGTAGCATTGTGGCACTGGAGACCATCCTTTTGCTGTACAAGTTATTCTTCCATCTTGAGTCCCAGTTTCAGTTGTATAACCAACCATACAAGAATAGGAAAGTTTTTTTCCCTTACGCATAGGGAAATAGTAACTTTTGAAATTATAATAGTACTGGGCAATCTTTCCATTTTCTATGTGTGGCAAATCACAAGGTTTATCTGCAAAAAGATAAATATATTTCTCACTAAAAATCTCAGCCCAGATATGAACATTTTTGCATTAATTTAATATCAGTTGGGTTGATTCAGGCAAGAAAAAATTGCATTCATTCACCGTAAAACAAGGTGAATGAAATTCTGAATACTTACAAGCGTGAAGGATCTTGTAAGACTCACTGAAATGAAGATATATTACAATTGTATCAGCTTTTGTTCTTTAGGTTCACAGGAGTATCAGCTGTAGAATGAAACTTTCTAATGTGAACTGGGCAAAACTGATGCAGGACACATTTATTTGACTCTTTATTTACCCCAGAAGATGTAAGCATAAGCACCCTTTGCTGCATAAACATACTGATGCCTGCTCTAAAATCCAGTGGTAACAGTGTCAAGATTAGCTATGCCATAGCTCCTCATTCAGCAAACATTATCAGAACAGTATGACAAACTGCCAGGAGGCAATATAGGTGTTAAGCTTGCTGAAGAAAGGGGATCTAAGAACAGAGTCAACAGAAAGGAAAGAAGAAATGGAAGTTAAGGAAAGAACAAGCAGAACTGGAATTAAAAAAAACCTCAAACCAGTAATAGGAGAAAATGTTTAAATGTCATATTCAGCATAACTCCTTTAAGTTATTAAAAAACCCAAAAGAAATACGTAGGTTTAGATTTCTTATAAAATTATCCTTTGGGTCTCAAAAAATTCTCTCCTTGGCATTACAAGGCAATTTAACCTGAAGAATCAAGTTTTAAAAACTGAATCACCACCTATGAATCTCATTATAATTGGGCAGAAATTTCCCACAAGTTGGCACTGCTGCATTCATCCTACATATATTAGAACCAAAATAATAAACTATTGCTCCTTCACACAGTGTCACTAGAATTGACTGCATTTACTACAATTTTCTGCAAATTTAGTATTTTCACTAAATAGGAAGTGCCACGATATTTTTTTAATAATTCCCATCCTCACGCAACCACTGTTACCACATCTAAATTAAAAAAAAAAAAAAAAACAAACAAAAAACCAAACACCACAAACCTGAGAGTGATTGAAGATTTTTAAGTAATTAAAAGACAGAAACAGTTGCTACCTACATACCTTTTGTTTGACTTTCCAGAGGATATCAGTGTAATTTCAACTGCTTTGCATAAGGATAAAACTCTAGTGAAGACAGAGGTAGTTGCAACAAATATGTTGGAGTTAAATATACATTAGCAGATAAAAAATGAAATGCAAAAAAAGGGACACTTTTTCAATTAATGGAGGTGTACCCTCATATACAGTCCACAGCTTTGTGAACTTGCAGTTCAAGTGGTACGTAAACTATATAAACCCAGGAATTTTAAGCAATACTGAAAATAGGGATAGGAAATGCAGAACCACCCCAGTCTAGCTTCTGCAGGTTCCATTTAACTCCCACTCTTTTGCTTCGTAGAAAGCCAAAACACTTTAATCACCAAGATACTTCAATATATAAAATGTTTTAATTGTACAAAATTTAACTTGTATAAGTGCCTCAAAACCACACAGTTGAATCACGATCATCAGCCATCTCACAACAAAGTTATATTTAAAAAGCAGCATTTACTCTTGGTAAAGATATAAAAGACTTAAGTTACCTTAGACTGTGTGTTCTAGATTCAATGTACATTTATTAACAATGGAATTCAGCATATTTACCTTCTGCAAAGAGTTTGCCTGAATACATCGTAACTAGGAAGAAAACACAGCTTTTAAATCTCATCTTCATTACTGTCTCCATCAACAGTTTCCACCACTTGTGAAAACTCCCCAAGTATTACTTTTGTAAATAATTAACTGGATTTTCAAAGGTATTCACAATGCCTTAGTGCCCATGGTATTTTGCAACAAGTTATTTCACCAAAACCACTGTTGTCACTTATTTTAGTTCTCCAAATACCCTAACAGTAGACTTGCAGAATTCAACTTCCATTTAGCATACGTTACAGTAGTAAAGAGGACAGAATTTATCATTTTACAGTGAAGCCAGGCAACACGCTTATGGAACAACTTTAACTAATTGAACACTGTTACCCTCGAAACCTCCCGAGTTCCAAGTTTAAAGGGCATTCTGTTATCAGATTATTTACCTTGGCTGTAATGAGAGGAAATAGAAAATTCCCCCCTCCTCCAGCCTATTCCCATATAACCAGTCAGTTGCATTCTATATATTATTCATTCTGGAGGCTCTTACCTTAGGAAGATAGCCACTACTATTATCTATCTGTTGATTTCTGTTGTATACAGCTAGCCCCTTTTGATTTTTTTTTTTAAAACAAAAAAAATTTAAAAAAATAGAACCTCATTTACAGTGCATTATCACCTAACAGACTAATGGCTGTAAGTTGATTTAGCATCGTGTTCCACCCTTGGGAGGCATAGTCTTTAAATTTGGGGGTGGGAGGGTATAATTTTAGTTTTTGTTTTCTTGGCCTTGCTCTAAGAAAACACAATTCCAAGGCACAAGAGAACAGAATTTCAGGGATATGCTGTGATGAACACCATCTCTTCAGTTCGATGAGATGCATGGTTGTATATACTGATCACTTGATAGGAAGAAAGCACTCACAAATCACCTCCTTTAAAATATCAGGTCAGAATTTCTAAATTCACCCTTACAACATCCCATTGTTCTATCATAATCTTGTAGTGTTTAAAAAAATGGGAATTATAAAAATAAAAATTTCCTACAGTCGCACATGATCTCTCAAAACTTTACTAGAAAGTAAACTCCAGCTCCCCAAAAACAGTAGCCAGTTTTGAAATCCACAGACTATGTATGCCTCCCTTCCTACCTGTACCTCTCCAGATCAGACAAGCCAGCACAACTGCCCCACACAAACAACTGTTTTTAACAGCATTCTACAATATTTAATCAGTGAGGAGTACCATGCTAGTTATAAGATTCACAGATGTGTAATAACAATAATAATAATACATTACTGCACTAGTGAAATTTCCAGGGCTTATGATTTTATTGCACAATTGCTTTTGGTAGTAGTACAAAATATGACTTCAAAAGCTGTATACAACAAAAAAGTTACAGAAATGTTAATTGCAATTTGAAAAAAAAACATTTTCAAGGGTAGCTTGACACTTGTTTGTTTTCTTTCAGAATCATTTAGCTATTACATACATGCTGTACAAATTCATTTTCATATACATTATTTACATTTCAGTAGCAGGCAATACCAAGTGTATCCATCACCATCAGAATTGCTTGCAGAGGATCAACAATTTCTTGCATGTTATCTTTCTTCAAAACCCAGTCTGGTTTAATTCTGTGAAAATATTAGTGGCTTGTCATTAAAATATTATATTGCCACAGGAAAGACAGCAGACTAATTTTTAAGCTCTTACCTTGAAACTGTTTTTATTCTTAGAGGAACAAAGGAAGTTCCACTTAAAGTGTTTGTTTTCTGCTTCACAAGTGTTCTCTCTGCATCCATTTTGTGTTTACGAGCTGTAAGTTTATATAGGCTTTGAATGCAAGTAATAGCTCTCGGTATGCTTCGGATTTCCTGAGAAAAGGTGAAAATAGTACACAGTTAATACTACAAGTTCAAAAGCAACTTAACAAATCAAGAAGTCTGTTTTATTCAACAAAAACTTAATGTTTATACTTCAAGCTGAACTTCTCACAAGTACAGTGAAACCATTTCAAAGCCAGCACACCTACAAGTCGTCAGTGGTCCAATGATTTCAGATTTTACTAATTTCTCATTAAAACCAATTTTTACATGTGTCATGTAAATGCCTTCAGTGATCGGTAGAGAGAGACAAATCAGTGTTTATGTCTGTCTTCATAGCAATGAGAGAATAATGCAATCGTCAGAGGTGACTGGATAACTTAAGTACTTATATCTGATGGATAAAAACCTAGTGCATTTATAGCATAGAACCCAGACTACCCTGATAACCTTACTGGGGATTCTAGCAATAGGCATGAACAAAGGAAATCTCTTTCCAAACAGGCTATGTCTCTGTTACAATAGAGTATGTCAGCACAAAGTCATGGACAATTGTATCACCAGTTGTTACTGACAATAAAGATCTTAACTTTACCTGAAAAGCAACAGTAAGCTTTCAGAAATTGAATACAAGTTAGTTAAGTGGCAACTAAACTATATTTAATGCTAAGCAATTGATAGAAAGTCATCAAAACCCTGTGGAAAGTAGGGATTGCAATATCACAATCTTGCAAGGATTGCAGGATCAGAACCTCAATGCCTTATTGAATAGCTCTGGGTGACCAGGACATACAAAGCACAAAATGAGTGTTTCCACCATCTTCGAAATGCATTTTTTTTAATCGGAGTTTAGTCATAATTAATATTACAGCCATAAAAGGTATGGTAGCAAAGGAAAGAAAAAAAAAGTTACAAACAACACCAAAACCTGCAAGAAAAGCATGTTAAATCAAATTATTAAACCCAAAACATTTAAGTCTTACCAAAGATCTTTTCGAGTCCTTTGAAAGGATGGCCAACAAACAACAGGTCTTTGTGAAAATGCTTCCTCCTTTCTCTGAAATTTTGTCCCCAGCTTTCCCTCTGTACATTTGCAGTAGGTCTAGTAACGTATCTATAGAATTTTCTACTTCATAAACTGCTTGAGTAGTTCTTTCATACTGTTACACAAGAAAGAGACAAGAGAGTTAATATAGGCAGATCTTTAAAATACCTTTCAGGTTAGAGGAAAAAGCAAAATCCATATAAAATAAATATGTATATAATGTAAATATATATGTATATAAATATGTAAATAGATTTGTAGGCTGATCTGGCATCCAAGTGATAAAAATCACTTCTGTATGTTACACCATCGTAACAGGTTACAAAAAGCCACCCTTTGGGCTCCCCCCCGCCTTCTTTAGAAACCCGTAAAATCTGATTTTACATTTAAAATAGAAGAATAAATTAGAATAAGTTTAGAGAAATTTAAAAATAAGTTTAGCCTAAATGTTGAATTTTTTTTCCTGAAATAAAGATAGAAGAATTTGAATGTAAATGCCTGTAGGATGGCTATGAGATCAAAAAAATATGTTTAGCAAATATTTTAAATTTCAAAAGTTAAAAAACCTCTAGAACAATCAATCCATAGCCAATAACTACAGTACTGAAGCAGCTTTAAGTATTTATGAAAATAATCCGTTCTGTAAGAAATCAAAAAGTGTAAATGTAGTCTATTCTATGACATGAATTTGGAAAAGTAGCCTGTCTTCTGTAACATATAAATTTCTACCTCAAGAAAAACTTCATAGCTTATCCTAGCTACTACAGTTTTGCATTTCTACACAATTTTACGCATTTGTACACAGTTTCATGGAATACATCTTGCAGTGTATAATCAGTTAAAAGTAAAATTATTACTTTAAGCCCATGAAATGATTTTCTTTTGCCAAAAGGAAAATTAAATCATAATTATTACAAAGTAGATAATTGGTTTCAAAATAACAGTTAAAATTCAGAAGTTTTTTTTATTCAAAACTATTGATTTTGTTGTTTCAAGTTTATCCAGAAATTTTGTGGATAAATAAATACCATAATAAAGCAGCCTACAGCTTACAAATCTGCAAAACAGAATATTAAAGTTACCTTTGAAACATTAAGTAGAACCTGAACTGAATATCTGATCACATCCATGCATGGAACACTCCGGTTGCAACTTCGGATCAGAACAAAAATAGTGGAGATTGCTCTGCTCTTGGCCATATTTTCACAACAGAGCGGGGACAGCCTGGTAGCCACCTCTATGATAATTAAAAAAAAAAAAAAAAAATTCTGAAGGTCAAGCAATTTAATTGCAAACCAGGGTTTTCTCTTATTTTTAAGTAGAAGTGCAAAGAAGTAAGAATCACAATTATTGACTTAAACAAGTATTTTTAAATTAATAGTTTTAATATTCCAGACTAAAAATTAAGCAGACAAAACAATCCACAGAGAACATACCCTGATAGCCAGTATAATTGACTTACGTAAGGCACAGTATTACTGGGACTGCCAGGAAATTAGAGCAATCACACAGGATTTCCTTTCTTTACATAATCATTCTAATATTGTTCTTATATCAATAATTTAATTTTAGTCTGAAAATATCCCACCATTATACTCTCTAACACGTTCACATTTTACAATCATAGAGAAAGATGAACTATCATTATGAACTCTTCTCAGCTGAAGAATTCCATTTTCTATCATCCTGGAAATCTATCAGTTACAATAAAACAAAAATACTGACCAAGATGCTTTAATGCTGTAAGAATATAAGAGATATGTTTGTATTTTAGAAGATATTCAATAGCAATTGCAGTTCTGTTGCACAATTTGTTTTCTTCTCTGCTCTTTTCGTTAGCCTTTTCTAAACTGCGCCTTAAAGCTTTAGTTTTTGCTGTGTCATTACTCTTTCTCCAAGAATATCCTCTCCACAATGCCTACAGAAAAGGAATTTCAAAGAGAAAAAAAGTTGTAAACAAGAGACAATAGAACTTCCATTACCATTCCAAATCAATTTTACACAAGTCTGACAAATTATTTAATTACCTTGGTTATTAATTTTTAAGTAATTACCATGCAGTGTTTAATCTTCCAAATACTGGATTTTCAAGACAAAAGACCAAAACAAATACGCATATACACTCCACACACACTCCCACAATAAGTCATCTCAACCACTATCTTAACCACTATTACTTCATGATCTGTTTGCATTTAGCTTTGATGTCTAAACTGAAGCTGACTTGGCTTGCAATTTAACTGATAAATTCACCAACCAAAGTAAACATCTTTCCTTTCCCCAAAAACCCATGAGAAAAAAAAATTTTTTTTTTTTAAAAATTGTCATTTTCTTACAAGAGGTATTTACCTGAAATTTTATTACTCCAACTGCAAATTTCCTCCTACGTCTGCAGGCAAGGAATCTTCGTACATTTCGCTGGATTACGGCAGCTGCATCATTTCTGTGATTTAGCCAGCCTCGAATCACACGTTGCAATTGAATGATTCTTTGATAATCTCTTAGAAATCTCTTCTGTTGCATTTTTGCTCGGAACCATCTCTGTTTAAAATTAAAGTACCTTTCTATTTATTTACTTAAGACTTTTCCCATCCTAAACAAGCGATAAAAACTGAAGAACTATTTTAACATGAACTTTGACAGATACAGGCACTATAAACATCACTGGTGCTCGTATAACCACCATGACACAGCTCTGATTGGCCTTAGGGTAGCTGAAATGGAAGACTAAAATGAACTCTTAACAAGGAGCAGTTAGGGAAGCATTCCGTATAAAACAGAATAGAATATTTTATTTTCAGTTGGAAGGGACCTACAATGATCATCTAGTCTAACTGCCTGACCAATTCAGGGCTTACCAAAAGATAAAGCATGTTATTAAGCGCATTGTCCAAATGCCTCTGAAACACCGACAGGCTTGGGGCATCAACCACCTCTCTAGGAAGCTTGTTCCAGTGTTTGACCACCCTCTTGGTAAAGAAATGCTTCCTAATGTCCAGTCTAAACCTCCTCTGGTGCAGCTTTGAACTATTCCAATGTGTCCTATCACTGGACACCAGGGAGAAGAGATCAGCACCTCCCTCTCCACTTCCCCTTCTCTGGAAGCTGTAGAGAGCAATGAGGTCGCCCCTCAGCCTCCTTTTCTGCAAACTAGATAAACCCAAAGTCCTTAGCTGCTCCTTGTAAGACATTCCTTCCAGCCCTTTCACCAGCTTTGTTGCCCTCCTCTGGACGCATTCGAGGACCTTCACATCCTTCTTAAATTGTGGGGCCCAGAACTGCACACAGCACTCAAGGTGAGGCCACACCAACACTGAATACAGCAGGATAATCACCTCTTTTGACTGGTTGATTATACAGTGTTTGATGCCCCCCAGAATATAGTTTGCCCTCCAGGCTGCCAGGGCACACTGCTGACTTATATTTGAGCCTGCTGTTGACGAGCACATCCAGATCCCTTTCTGCAGGGCTGTTCTCCAGCCACTCCTCTCCCAATTTATACTTGTGCCTAGCATTACTCCATCCTAGGCATTTTCTTTCTCTTGGCTGGCTTTTAAGGACAACCACAATTCCACTTTTCTCCTTTCCCAGCGTTGTTTCTCCCTCTCTGTATACACAGAAGTGAGACAGGGTACTGTATGCCAAATCTGAGCAAAAAAAGCCTCTTCCACCCATTTGCTCTTGGCTTAAGGGGAAAATATAACTTATGGGGAGAGATAACAGATTTGTATATCTGGAGGAGGAGTAGGGCAAAGTTTGCCGTAACATCCTTGACTACAGAACAGCTATTTCGGGGTTCTTGTTTCAGCCTCTCCATTTGTCTAATGCAGATCTTCCGTTATTGGGACTAAGCTAATGGTCAGTTTGGAGACCTGAAGATAATTTTTACTATTAGTCAGTACTACAATACAGACCTGATTTTTGATCTTGCTTTTAGAGAAGTAAAACACATTTATATAAAAATGCTGCAACTTAGACAGGTTCTGGTACCACTGGCAGGTTAGAGACATCCAACCAAATAAATCACTGTGTCCCAGGGGACTGTGTGTGTAAGGAGATGCTCTTCATTTCATGAGACTTACAGGTTGTCGTGTCTGCTCTTTCCTACTTCTGGTAGGTTGTAAAGAAATAGGCTAAGACAGCACTCAGATTCTTTTAGCAAGCTTGAGGGTCTGAAGGAAACAAACTTTCCCATCCATCCTCAGCTTTCAAGTACTTAAACCTCCAGAGCTTGCTGAGATCCACTCTATTATGCTTAGGCTGGGTATAAGCAGCATTATTTAATAAATCATAGTCTCCATAATTTAGCTTTATTTTTGCATGTGAAGGAACTACAGTGGCTACAGCTAGTTGACAGCTAGTGCTACAACTTAGCTGACAGAAAAGAAATTAGACCATGTTAAACAATATCATTTATCCTCTAATTAGACTAACCTGTATTATAAGGACAGATGAGATCTGTTTTTGTGCAAGTTTTAAGATGAGGTGAATCCTATACGCCCTTTGAATTTTAATTGCAGAGATATGATGATATGCAGCTGCTGTAAAATAAAGTAGTCTCTTCTTTTGTTTCTGTTCTGAAAACTGTAGAAGGAAAACAAAACAAGGAACATCATTAATTTTCATACTCAGAGGTAGCTGATCATCTATGCAAAGTACGCAGCTATATACTATTAGATGCTGAAGAATCGCCTCAGAAGTCATTACCTCAGAACTAAAGCTACCTTTCTTCAGTACTAGGTCTCTAATCTAAACAAAAAATAGAGAGAAGTGATTGTAAGCAGCAACATTAATATATAGCAGAGAACAGTTTCATTGTAAGCGTGTGTGTGCAGAAGTATCAGTGATAGGTAAGCCACAAAGATCTCGGAAGCTAAAAAACACCTGACAATGAAAACCTGTTTTAGTACTAAAGGAGTGCGAGACAAGGGTCAAACCGTGCTCTGATCTATTCTGACCCACCCAATTCTCAAAGCAGTCAACATGAATTTGAGTTCAACAACAAGTGATCAGGTTTTCCTTTTCTTGCCAGACAGAATTAATGCTAAAACAGCTCTAGAGGTACTTTACATCAAAAGTATAGTTTTAATTTGAAGTATACCAACCTTTTTTCTGACTAAATAACCCCGTATAAATGCTTGCAGTTTAATGACAGCTCTTCTAGTTTTGTTGTATTTCATAAATTGAAGCTTGCCTTCCTGCCAAGCCCTCAGATGTTTTTGGATAATTACAGCAGCAGCTTTTTGTTGAACAAGTTTCCTTCTTGCCTTGAAACCTCTGTATGCTTTTTGGATCAAACACGCAGCTTGAAGCTTCTGAAAAAGATTGTAAAGAATGCATTAATAATTAAACTTTTGTTCATTCCTGTCACAATCAATATACATTTATATTTTAGTTCTAGATTTTTTTTTTACTTCATAAGAAAAAAAACCAAAAATAAAATAGGAAATACAAGCAAACTCATGCAGTACTAGTTTATATAAAAATGCACTTTCACAATTTGGAAGGTCTTTTCCCTTACCTAAATGGGGTCAAAATAATCGCAATTTAACTTAACCCTCTGTAAGCAATAAAGCCAGCAGAAAATTTTACATTTTGTCTTGTTATCAGTATAGACAGGGGTAATTCAACAAATGGAACTGTTCAAAAACAAGAGTCAACCTCATTTCTCAAAGCAAAAAGGAAATTTAATATTTTGAAGATTGAACAGTTTTGATTTGAACAATCTTTGTTCTGGCCCCACCTTTTTTCTTTTCCACACTTCTGCATATTGATGACATAAAAAAAAAAAATCACTCAAATACATTGAAAACTTTTAATACGACCATGACAGAGTGCAAATGAAAACATACCTTTCTTAAAAGTCTTCTAGCCCTGTACTGTCTATATGCCAACTGAATCATAACTGCAGCATTCTTAGTTGCCAGAAACTGATGTTGAACCATTCGTGCAGTAAGGGTTGCTCTCCATCTTCTTTGAATGGTAATTGCACAGAATTTCATTTTCAAAAACCTAACATGAAAATGTGGTTTAGACTTTTCTCCAAAAGTTGAGAACGCTTGCATTTTTTAAGTAAGAAAACAATGAAAGTTTACAAAATTACTAAGATAGATATTGTGAGAGCAGAGCTGTTATCAACCAAATTCTGGAACACTAGAACAAGGGGATAGCTAGCAATAATCGGCAGAAAGACTGGTTTAAAATAGAAGATATTTTCTGTTTTCCCACAGTAGGTACTTCCAGAACTTACTGCCAAAGGAGGTTGGGGAGGGAGACAACAGTATAAAAGCCATTAGACAAATTGACATATAACAGGTCTATAAAAGGATAATAAAGAGAATAGGCAAGGATGTAAGTGCTAGCACCCATAATCTAACAAGCATAGATGCTGAGGGAGGACCTTAGAAAGTGGTCAGGTTTATGTACTATCCCCAAACAGCATCTTCTACTGCTACTAGAAGAGGTCATAGTTCTGAATGAGAGGAGCTATCAGGCTGATCTAGTAGAGCATTTATTGTAACACTATCTCACAGCAAAATAAACACAAACTAGTTTAACTATTCCATTATGCATTATAACCAAATAGCTTTTCATCCTATTAGTTTTATGCTGGAATTTTAACAATACCCAGAACATCCTTCCTGTAAAAAAAAAAAAAAGATAAGTGAAAAAAAGACTAAGGCCTACTCTTTCTAGATCCCCAATATGCAAAATTTAAATTTGTGAGGTAGCTTCCAGTCCAGAAAGAATATTTAAACATTAAAAAAAAAAAATCTTGTCCCAAAGAATAATCCCACCTGCATCAACAGGTTTATGTTTGTGCATGTCACATACATGCTGCAGAGTCAGAGCCTGAGAATTGATAGGCATTTGCCAGAGTGCAAAGCAGTACTAAATAATTACATAATAAAAGCTTTAAAAAGTAGAGACATTTATATCAAATTCAGTATTACCGTGTCCGCTGCTGTTTTGTTTTGAAGTGACTCTGAATAACACGTATAGCTTTTACCACAGATGTGTATTCCTTTCGTGCTCTGCAGCCTCGAAGCCAGGCTTGAATTACTTGTGCTGCTCTCATTTTGTTAACCCATTGCCTGGCTTTATATCCTCTATATGATGCCTATTAAATATATAAAAAGAAAAAAAAATTCAAAACCTGATTTTTTTGTTTGTTTGTTTAATGGAATGAACAAAATTAAAAGCAAAAAAGTCATGTTAGCATGAAAGGCTTTTAGGATTCCTATCTCTACAGTATTACAAGTATCTAATTTCTCATGTCTAGGAAATGTTTCCTAAAGCAAGTGAAACACATTCAGGGAAATACCACAAATACCACTCTCTTTAATGCCTGTAAAAATAATTATGTCACGAAGAAACAAATACAAGAAATATTAAAAAAAAAAACACCAACCAACAAAAAACACCTTCTGGGATTACCTGAATTCTAATGGCAGCTCTTTTCATTTGATGGTATCTTTGTTGTTCAATATTTCGCATCTGATGGGCTCTGTAGTATTGCTGTATTAATACAGCAGAAAACTTGCACTGAAGGTATTTCTGTCTCTGAATGAATCCACGGAAAAATGCCTTAAAAGAGAAAGACAATATTGGAATATTTCACCACTTGCATGGTATTGACTGGGAAGATGTTTGCATATTTTTAAGTACAGCTGTACTCACTGGCTTGTTAGAAAAACAACAATGTAAGTAAATATATTTCTGATTTCCTAATTAATTCTTTTTTTCTACCCTTCAGGCAAAGTAATCATACTTACATTGTTCAGGATACAGAAGTTAAACATTCAGAAAATAACTAAGAAGCTGCGACTTCCCCCCTAAAAAAATGGAGGTGAGGAACGCACAACTGTTTTCTTATCTGTTAAGCAGAGCATGTACTCTCCAACAAGATAGTAATAGCAACCTAAGAAATTATCATGAGTCATTATTTATTTCCCTTTCTTCCCTGATTTGGGTGGAAAAAAAATCATTTAATTCCAATAATACCCTGAAGAGAAACCCCTTCCCTTAGGCTAAAATAACTAAGGCCACCACAGGAAGTCACTTAAAGCTTTTCCCAGAAGAAAAGGAAATTTAAAAAGTATACTCCCACTACATACAAATCATAATTAATATAAATAAGAAGGAAATATACCTTCTTCCCTCGTCCACAAGAAAAAAAAGAAAATTGAGAAAGAGTAACTAGTCTTCTAAGCTTCTTTGAACTCACGCTGGATGGATATTTAGCTTGCTACACGGAGATGAAGAACAATTCTCATTACTTCTTGCTGAGGACACTTTTATTGCATCAATGATGGAAGGAAAAAACATCAAACTAAATACTTCCCACTTCTTAGAGTACCTCTGAGAAATCACACAGTTTCACACTAAGTTTCATGTGGCACTCAAGGTACCAACTGAAATGTACAATAAGAAAGCAATTTCTCTCTTTACATTCCTCTTCAAGATGCTAGCTAGACACTCAAATTAGACTAGGGCTATTTAATAAATCTAAAAGAACTAACATGATGGATTTACTCACGCTTTCCTAAATATGAGTCTTAAAGAATGCAGCAGTCATGCCTTTTTTGCCAGTTACTTCACTTTATACCCAATACCAGTGCCCACTCATTTCAACATGTCAAGACAGCTTTTGCTCACGTTCCAATCAAAAAAAACCACTCATTAAGCTACTAATATTTATATAGGCAAAAGCCAGTTAAGACAAAAATATTCTTAAAAGAATCACAGAAACACACACAAGTATCAGGACTCATTTGAAGCAGTAAAATTCTAGGGCATAAACAAGAAGATAAAGGGAATGTTACTTTTTAAGATGAGTACCTCAGCAAGGAAACACAAAAGAGAGCTGAACTGAGACTCATTTCTGTGCACTGTGGTAGTAAGCTTTATACACCTACCATGTAGCATACTTCAGAAATCAATTCTACTTTAACATATAGCTTTAAACTGTTGTTTGCAAGAGCAGTAATCTTAAAAAAACTCACAAAAGAGGAAAAAAAAAAAAACAACCCACACCCAAAACCCACTAGTATACATTCAAAAGTACCTGGATTTTTATTGTGCTTTCCTTAATTTTGTGAAACCTCTTCTTTTCAATGAATCCTCTGACTCTAGCCTGCACAATGATAATGTTCCTCCGGGTTTGTAAGTAAGTCATTCTTTGGTATTTCACAGCCAAGTGGGATCGGTAGCATTGTTGTAAGACAACTGCTGCTTTTTTATAGCTTGCATACTGTGATTTAGTTTTGTGCATTAAGTAATAGGCTTGTAATGTAATAGCTGCTGTTCTAATTTGAATAAATTTTCTACGCTGCACAGCCATCTGAAGAACAGACTGAATCTTTCTTGCAGCTCGCATGCGTCTTGCTATTTTTCTTGCCTTCATACCACGGACAGCAGACTGAATAATTACAACTGCTTGTCTTTGAGCAGAACACTCCGCTTTCTGTAAACGAGCCCTGTGACATGCTCTGTACCACCTCTGAATAGCAACTGCTGAACTCTGAATCAATTTATAGCGAGTCCTTGTTCTTCGGCATCGGAACATAGACTGGATCATTATTGCTGCTGCTTTCTTTTCAAGAAAACGTCTTCTCTCTACACGCATTTGTAAGAATGATTGTATGCACCGTGCAGCAACATTGGTTTTATACAACTGCCTAGCTTTTTTAGCACGAAAAGAGGACTGAAGGCAAATGACAGCCTTTCTTATTTTTGCATAGTTTTCCATATCAGCTTCTTTTGCCATTTTGGCTCTGAACCTTTGCTGTATAACTCTGACAGCCCAGCACAACTGTTTGTAATATCTATGTTGTATGCACATGCGATAACTAGACTGTATTACAATTGCTGAATCATGCATGATTTTCAGCTTCTGTCGTTCCTTCATGCCTCTATATGATGCTTGAATAACAAGAGCAGAATTCTTCATTGTCAGATACTTCTTTCGCTGATTCTTTCCTTTGATGTAGGACCGATAGCAGTTCTGTATAACAACAGCTGCAATTCTCATATTTTGATAGGACCTCCTATTCCTGTGCATTTTGTAGGCTGACTGTATTGTACTAGCAGCTAAATGCATGTGCTGAATACTCTTCCGCACTCTGATACCTCTGTACACAGCCTGTATATGAATAGTGGCTCTGCGAAGAGAAAGATACTCCAAAGTATGCTGTCTTGACAGAATCAAAGCTCGGTATCTTCTCTGAAAGACAAGAGTAGCTGCTTTAAGAGACAGATATCTTTGACGTTCTCTAAAAGCTTTAAAATTTTTCTGTACAACAATAGCAGCACAGTGCATTTCTCGATGTTTTTTTGCTCGCATGTCTCGAAAAGCCTTCTGTATACAAGTTGCTGCTTTCTTTAATGAAGAGTAATGCCGTACTGCAATTTTCTTTAGGTTATTGGCTCTGTATCTCTTCTGTATTAGCTGGGTTGCCCACTGAACTTTTCTGTAATGGCAGTACTGCCTATACATTCGGTAGTTTCTCTGTATTCTAAGTGCTGCCTCATGTCTTTTCTTCAAAAAGCATCTTGTTTTCATTCCTCTATAGGCAGCCTGGAGAACTAAAACAGAATTGTACAGTTTTAAGTATATTTCTCTCACACGCTTCCCTTCCCTGTAAGCACGGTAACGCTGCTGTATGACTACTGAAGCAAGCCTGACAGCTTGATAAGAAATGTAAATTTTACGCATTCTTAAGGTTGCTTGAATAACTGTAGCAGCTTGATGCATCTGCTGCATTTTTTTTCTTACAACAAAGCCTCTATAGACGGACTGTATGATAATAGCAGCTTTAAGTAAAGAGAGATACTTTTGACGTTGAATTTTTGCTAGTTTTGTTGCTCTGTATTTTCTCTGAATTACAACAGCAGCTGTCTTCATGGAAAGAAAATCTTTTCTTATGAGAAAAGTTCTAAATCTCCTTTGAATAAGCTCAGCTGATTCACTCCTAGTTCTTATAAATCTTCTTGTTTTCATACCACGGAACCCGGCCTGGATACGAAGTATAGCACTTTTCATAATCCTATAGTTGTGAACTTGTGCATCTCGCTCCTTACAAGCACGGAACCACTGCTGAATCCGCCTAGTTACCAGCAACAATTTTCTGAAATCCCTCTGTTGTTTGTGCATTCGATAATAAGACTGTATTATTGCTGCTGACTGATGCATAGTTTTTAAGTCTTGTCGGACCTTCATGCCTCTATAGGCAGCCTGAAGGATAACGATAGCCTTCTTTAGCTCCAAGTACTTTTTATGTTGTACTTTGCCTAAACAAAATGCTCTATATTGTCTTTGAATTATAATTGCTGCCATTCTCATTGCCTGATATTTTACGTTCATGCGATGCATCTTAAATGTGGCTTGAATAGAAATAGCTGCTTGATGCATACAGCGAATTTGTTGTCTAACTCTTACACCTCTATAAATTGCCTGCATTTTCACTGTGGCTTTTTTCAAAGACAAATATTTCTGCTTTTGACATTTAGCATGAATAATTGCACGATAATGCCTTTGAACTACTATAGCTGCAGATCTAAGTCTTTCATAGTCCTTTCTGATCAGGTAAGATTTGAAGGCAGCTTGTATAGTTGTAGCAGCGTTGTTTAGTTTGCTCAATTGTTTCCTCACAGTCATCCCACGGTAAGCAGATTGCAAGACTAACACAGCTGCCTTTGTTTTTAGATAAATTGCACATTGTTTTTTTTTCATACAGTAAGCTCTGAAGTATTTCTGAATCACTAGAGTGGCTTGTCTTAGTTTCTTATATCTGAGTCGATTTACATGCATTCTGTAACAGGACTGAATAATTGTTGCAAGATTATGTTTCTTCTGAATTGTTTTTCTCACAGTTTTCCCCCTCCATACTGCCTGAAGACGCACTACAGAGTTACGCAGCTGAACATATTCTTGCCGTTGTTTCTGGCCTATAACTCTGGCTCTGTAATGCCTTTGGACAGTCAGCACAGCATGGTTCATAAGCCTGAATTTTTTCAGGGCCATGAATTTTCTGAAGGCAGACTGTATCTTAGTAGCAGCAACACACTGTCTTTGAATCTGCTTTCGTACCTTCCAGCCACGAAAAGCTGCTTGTAAAGAAAGCACTGCCGCTCTTGCTGTTAAGAAGTTCAGTCTTTGCCTGTTACCAGTCTTACAAGTTCTGTACCACCTCTGAATCACAATGGAGGCCTGAACCATTGCCTTATATTTCATTCTCGCAGCATGAGCTCTAAAAGCAGTCTGAATTTTAATAGCAGCCCTATATTCAAGGTTAAGCTTTTTGCGTGCCTTATAACCCCTGTAGGCTGCCTGTAAGCACACAGCTGCTTTTTTAACTTGTAAGAACTCCCACCTCTGACACAGTTGTTTTTTGTATGCACGATAATGTTTTTGAATGACGACAGCAGCACTACAGATGCTTAAATAACGTTGCCTGTCCCTTCTCATTCTGTAGCGTGCCTGGAGAAATACTGCAGTCTCCCTCCACCTTTGTATTTGTTTCCTGACAAGATAGCCTCGAACTACAGCTTGAATTCTTGTGCAAGCTCCCTTCAGTTTCCTATAATCTTCTTTAAGTTGAAGAGCATATCTATGAGACCGATATCTTCGCTGGACATAAAGTGTTGCCTCCCTTAATGCACAATAATGCTTATGTGCTCGCCTCATCTTTACAAAAGCTTGAATCTTCACTGTTGCATCTTTCAAGTTTTTAAATCTCTTCCGGACAATATAAGCACGGAAACTTGACTGGATTTTTATCACAGATCTCAATATGCGAGCCTCTTTCCTAGCTTCCATTCCTCTGTAGGCAGACTGTAGGACAACAGCAGCCAGACACATCCTCTGGAAAGAAGCAGCTGCTTTTTTAGAAGTGACATGTGCCCTATACCAGGTTTGAATTACAGAAGCAGCATTTTTAATCTCTTTGTATCTTTTTACTTGCTGGTATTTTCTCACATGTGACTGCAATGTAGTAACAGATTTTTTTAATCGTAGAAATCTTAGTTTCTCTTTTTTCATTCTCCACAGTGATTGAACAACACAAACTGCCTTTGTTTGCCTGTACAGTTTACGTGCCTTCATTCCTCTAAAAGCAGATTGGAGAACTATCACTGCTGCACGCTTTTGCGAATAGTCTTCTCTTTCAATTTTTCCTAGTTTATAAGCTCTGTAATACTGCTGAATTGTCACTATTTTTGCCCTGTGTTCCTGGTAAACACGTCTAGCCAGCTGACACCTGTACCAAGCCTGAATCTTGATAACACTTTGCTTAATACGTAGATACCGCTTCAGATCTCTGTGCATCCTATACCAAGACTGAATGACAAGGGCAGCACTCTTCCTTTTAGCCAGTTTTGAAGATTGCCATTTTCGGAAATAAGTCTGAAGCACTAAAGTTGCTTTAATTTTCTGTTGAATTTTGTATTTTCTCCATCTTCTGAATGCAGACTGAACAGTAAGTGCTGAAGACTTCAAGATTTCATATCTTCGCCGATCTTTTTTTGCCAACTTAGAGGCACGCAGATGACTCTGAATTGTAACAGTAGCCCAAACAATTCGTTTATATGCAGCAACAGACTTCACCATCCTTATCCTTGCTTGTACAAAGATAACATAATATCTTAGCTGTAAATATCTTTTCCTAGCCGAGTATCTTCTCCAATAAGCCTGCAGGAAAAAGGAGAAAATTGAGTATTTTCTTCGTGGTATCTAGAGTTAAGCCTAAATTTGAGAACTACTGACCTCAGACTTTTTAAGATTTCTTTATTCCTACTTAATCCCTAGGAAGATAAGCCCAGATATCTATGTAAAAAAAAAAAAAAAAAAAAAGAGCCAAGTGCTTGAATCACTTTAAGCATTTTAAATTCTGGGAAGAAGCTAAATTTGCCTGGCAACAAAAGATTCCCTTTTAAATTATTTGATACATCAGTGATTCTTTAATCTCCATTCCAAGAAAAGTCTTAAGAATGTAATATTTAGCTTTGGGTAACAGTGGGGAAAGTATCTTGAGAAACTGAATTAACTGCCCAACTACAAATTGGTAACTAATGTCTGCCATTTTGAACATGCCCACCACAGGTGTCATAACACTAGGAGAGTATTTTTTTTTTTTAAAGCTTCTTCAGTAATGTTCAGCAGCTGCAAAGAGGCAAGCCAACAAATCTGATCAGTCTTTATGTTGACTGATTTAAGGTGCAGTGTTTTAACATTTATGGTATACCAAAATAGTCACTAACTGTCAATTTGACAGACAAATGACCCTGAGGAGCAAGGCTTTTTTTACAGGTTTCAGAAGGCAACCTTGCTCTGTAATCTCACTTTAGATCATATTACCTGAATGACTGTGGCAGATTTATTTCTGGCTTCCTCTAGTTTTGTCTTTTTCAGATTTAAAAAAATCATCCTGGCTAAGTATCTTCTCCAATGCTTCTGGATGAACACTGCTGCATTCACTTTCTTCAGGATGCATCGACGAGACAAGAAGTTTATTGCAGATTTTTGAATTATCCGAGCAGCTCTGTCTCTTTCCTACACAGGGTGAATTTCCACTGAACAGTTAGGATTGGAATTCTCACTCAAACTTGTGATGTATTAAAATAGCTATCTAAAGAAATCTCAAAAATTAGGCTTGTTGATGAAAAACACCTAAATAAATAGAACATCTACACCTTCTACACCACAGATTCTTAGAATTTTTCAGCTGAACACCGTTCCAACATCGAATAATATGCATCTCGGTTAGACACAGTGGTGGCATTTATCAACCTTAATGGTGTCATAGTTTTAAAACCATCACAAGATCTGGTATAACTACCAGAAAAGCAAGAAACAAAATATCAGAACACATATGACCCAACTCAAAATGCTGGTGAAGCTTAGCTCCTGAACAAAAATATTAAATCCATGCAGAAGTTTAATTAATCTTTTCATCTTGTAGACATTAATAGGAATTGAAAATTAACTACTCTTTTTGTTTTAAGGAAGCAATGCAACAATTTTATATTTGAAATATTGGGAAAAGGGCTTAAGGGGTAACCTGCTCTAGTCAGAACACAAAAGAACAGTAGCCTTTAAACAAATGTAATTATTTCAGAATAGTCTTAAGCAGAAGTGTAGATTACACAAAAAAGAACATATATTTTGATAATTAAAATGGTACTCATTAATTTAAATGCCAATATTACTCTAATAAACCTGTATATTCCAAACAGTGAACTTATATTCTTTATTTAGTATTTCTCAAAGTCAAAACTATGAATATTGCACAGGCAAAGAGTACCCGAGAAAGTTTCAGCTCCCTTTTCAGCCTGTAATTCCTCCAAGCAGACTGAATTAATCGAGCAGCTCGAGTTTCTTTCCGAAGATCTAGAAGCCGCGAACACAGAAATGATACGTAGGTAATAACAACCTATATAAACACAGAACACAGCAAGTTAAGGGCTATATGGAAGAGAAGGACATGTTCACACGAGCACAGAACAGGTTTACATCAACTTTAAAGGCATCTTACCTTCTCATCAGGAATTGTATTTGACATGTCTGAGTGATGAATCATTGCTGGTATTCCACCTAGGTCAGAAACTGCAGCATTGATCAGCTGGAAGTTTTTCCTTTCATTGTCCAAGAGTTCCTTGCATAGGACTGAGACAGTTACAGCTTTGCAAAGAGAAAATGTTTGTCAAATCAAATTGTGCCTAGAAGAAATAGATTTAACATGAATTTCTGTGTATCAAATAACTCACTTTGGTCAAATATTCCTTCCACAACATTTAGAGAAGTATCAGATTCTGAAGAGGATGAGAAGGTAGAGTTTAGTCCCACTGTACGAGTTCTTGAGCATTCTACTGTTTGAGTTGTACGTTGGCACACCGCTTCCAAAGGCACGTAACATGGATGATAATGATGAATCAAATAACATAATACTCTACCATCTGAGAAACACACTGTGAAATTTTCCACCTGTTAAATAAAATACAGTAAGATAAAAGTTCCCTGAATTTTTGTTACCAGATAATTGGTATAAACTGGATATAGAATTTATCTTGTACCTTTGAAAGTGACCAAGTGCAATTTTTTTTTTTTTTTTAACAAAAATTTATGAAACTAGTGCTTCCTTTGAACATTCACTGTACAGTAACATACTGCTGTGAGAACCCAGAAACAAAGATGTGCGAATCACTATACAGTGAATCTCCGAGGGAAACATTTAAGAAACCAAAAAGAAAGCAATCTTTCTACAGAAGGATTCCCAAGAAACTTCTATAGATAAGTTTACACTAGGTATTCAGTGAAGAAATAAGGTCTCAACTTGCATCAGTCTTAAGCACTCTGTCTTGCCCTTCAGAAAAAATAACAGGTGTGACTGTATTCTGACCAGAGACAAGTCTCTGAACAGGGCTTCTCTTCTTGGAAGGAACAAACAACATGTCCTTTCTAAACAAACATCTCTGAGGAAAGGAATTCCCCTTACCCCAAACATTAGTTTAATTCTCACAGTTCCTATAATGGTGAAAATTTTATGCACAAATACTTTTAGGATGAATGCTCATTAAAAAAACCCAACCACTTATTCCAGTAAAAAATGTTAGTCTTATACATAAAAATGCCTTTTAAAAGTATAACTGGAAGGGGAGATCCTTTTGCTCAAATTTGTTTAAAAGGAGAGCTGCGGCTAAATCCACAGACAGTCAGTTATTTCAAATCAGATTTAAACAAAGTCCAGGATATTTAAAACTAATTACCATTGGCTGCTACTACATATTTGCTAGTTTGAAGAATTCTGCTCTATAAAGAATAAGCATTCTTATAACAGCAAAGGATGTATTTACTGAAACGTACACAAAACTATTTACCTTGATATTGTAAAATCCACAAACAGCATTTACCCATGCCATCAGCAGCTTCACATTTTCACTGTAACTGTCAAGTGAGGAGTTACTACTATTATCTTCTTGTACTCTACAAGAGTTTGGAAAAGTCTTGAGAGCACCCAGTTGCGTTTTTCTTTTGTGTGCATTCTTTAAAAACTCAATTTCTTCTTTTAACTGTTCCACATTAAGAAAAACATCCACCTATTAGGAAGGAAAAAAGAAATATTTTATGTCATCAACAGTCTGACATGTCATGCATTATAGCAACTGGATGCAGAGGGTTTAGATACAGCATTTTAAAGAGAAACTACTCTCACTACTTAGCAGTACCTGCCACACTGAATCAGTAGTGGATAACCTGGACTTGCCAGCATAGATAGCAGTGTTCACTACCAACTGCTTCAGATAACCTAAACCCACATTCCCACTGTTCTAGGTAAAATAGTTACTTCATTAGTCAATAGTTCGGGGAAACAGGGAAATTCCCTGAAACAGCCTCTGTAATTTCGCCATACTTTCAGAGGAAACTACTGAATTCAGAGTCTCGCCTGCATTTCTACTGAGTCCATGTACCACTCCTCCTCATTTAAGGGATTCTGAGAGGACCTGAGCTGGTGTGAGAAGATTTAGAGAACAAGTAGCATACCCACAAGGCTTGGATAAAGTCACTGCTCACTGAAATTATTTCTTTAATCAAAGGCAATGCAACTGTGACACATGCATATAGAACTAACTGCAGGAAGGTAACTACTCAATACTCTAACAGTACTTAAGTAAGATAATAGTTACATTTGATTTTTATTACGTTCTTCTGGCTCTCTGATAGTTCTGTGGCTATAGCCTTTGAAATTCTTGCTTTGGTGAAATTCCACCTCAATTTGTATTATTTTACCTTTCATACTTTATGTTCCTTCCAACTGGATTTGTCAGCTGGATCCTTATTTTCAAAAGACTATCCAACTCAATTTAACTCCTGAAACAGTCTTAAGAAAACTATTTTTGCTTCCTCTACCAATATATTCCAGTGGCTTTGAAATGCCATTGCAGTAATGCCTAAGAAAACTTCAATCTTATTTAAAGAATGTTTCTTCAAATTGACTGTCTTAGACAAATGGAAAAAAGTAGAACTATAGCGTCAGAGCTTACTCTAGAATTGTCTATCAGCATAACCTCAAAATGTCCTTTTCTGTTAGTAAGAGCTTACCAGCATTTTGAGACCAACATTATTTTACTTTTAATTATCAATTCTGTTGGCATATAGCATAAACTCAAAAGTTAAGTTTTTTCCAATAACCTTTATGAATGTATATAAAAAAAAGCACAGATAAAACATTATCTAAACTGTATCGTTAGGGAACAGTTAGCAGATTTAGGTAAAGTTTGCATGGCACTTTGAATCTACAAAGCAGATCATTTTACAGTTGAAAACTTGATTAGTAGAGGCTTTCACAGAAAACAAATATTCCTGAAAGACTGGTGTTTTCATTATCACCCATTTGTAACTAGTAGCAAACAAACAAAATAAGTAATTGAATAGTACCTGGAAGGCAAAGACAATTTTCCACAGGAGTGCTAACGTTCGTTCTCTGTGTCTATCCACAATATCCCTGGAGTCAATTGAAGCACCTATCAAATAAAACAAGGAATTAAAGTGTGTACTAGTCCTCGAATGCACTTAGAATAACCCAGATTTCTAGGCCTTACCACTTTCATCTTTCAAGTGAATTCCTCGCTCTTTAAGGACGTTAAGAACAATGTCAACATTATGCATCTTCTGTAGACGACTTATTGCAGGAACTCTCAGTTGCTTTGAAAGATTCCAGTTTTTGGTGAGAAGTTCCATTGTTCGCCTAACAAATGGAATTTCACAGTTTAATACCTTAGCTGAGCTCATATTAAGTATTATATAAAAGAAAACAAATAGTTCAAAATAATTCTGTATCAACGCACACAAGACGAATGCCACATTGTAAGTCCACAGCCAGATTCGTTACAGCAAAATCAAATTCATCAAGTGGAGTTTGAATGTGACTGACAGGTAGTCCTAAGAAACCAAGATGGCGGGAAAGATCACCTTCACCACTCAGGAAGTCCCGTGAAAATGCAAGCAGAAGGTCTTTGCTAGCCTAAAAGAAAAAGAAGAAAGAAAGGAGAAAAAAAAAAAAAAAAAAAAGGGGAAGACAATCTTAACACTGCAATATTCATCAAGCAGAATACAATTTTCATCCCTTGTCCCCCAAATTGCATTCCATATTCCCTTGCCTAATACTTAAAATGATAATTTTTTAAAAAAATTATTTTTAGCCAGTTCACACAGCTTTAATTTTCCTTGTACCTGCCTACCACGTCACTGAAAGCACCACCAAATTCAAGAATACTTTTTTCTCAGTTTGTCTGTATAATACAAACCCAAGCAAATTGATTTTATTTGAACATATTTGTTAATCAAAGCCTTTGTATGACAGATGTTGCATAGTCTTTCTTATCACAGCAAAATAACAGAAAAAAAAAAAAAAAACAGAAAAGACCAAACTGACTTACAGTTTAAGATCAGCTGCAGTATGCTAGAGTGATATTTAAAAACAATGTAGAAGCTTAACTTTAGAGAGGGAAGCCAGATAACACAGGATAACGGAGTCCTTCCTACAGGACCAGCACCTCAAAATTTTCTTGGGAATTCCTTTACATGACCATGAGATGTGTTGAGAATGTTCATGCAAAAGGCTGAACAGCCAAGACTTGTTAAAGAAAAGTACACAATCAGATAAAAAAAAATTTCTATATTGAGTCTTAGGACAGTCTTGGAGGGAGACATCAAATCACAGCTCTCTTACCTTGAACTCTGCATCCTTACAGAAGAGGCAAGGGTCATGGTCAATCATTCTGGACCGTTTGGCACAATCCAGAAAGCAAACTAACAGCAGCAATTTTTTCAGTGTGAATTTTGACAGAGCTTCTTCATGACCTAAAAAGACAGAACCCATTAAGCGATAGTTCAAAAGTTAAGTGCTACAAATAAACTGTTTTTGGAAGTAGTAGTAGTTACCTTCTCGGTAAAGGTGAGGCACAGTGGGATGTCTGTATTCAGCTGCAATGTCAGGGTTCCAAAGCAAGCGATTAAGGATAAATATTGCTAAACCCATAACATCACTATTACTCTCCAAAGCTATCAGTTCTCCATAAACAGTCTAATATGAAAGGAGGGGAAAAAGCAGAACTGTTAAAAATTACCTTAAATACTACGAGGTTTTTTTGAATAACATACATTACTGAAATTCTGAATTAGTAAATGGTAATTAGTCTCTAAAAATCAATCAGTTTTACAAATCACTCACTGAAGGATAAAACCAAAGAAAATTTCAGAAGATCCAGTCTCATATCAAAACATGTATGATCATCTGCATCTGAGGAATCAATCAGGAACTTCCTTAAGACAACTGCATTTTTCTCCAGTTTACTAAAGAGTGAAATTGATAGGAAACTGCTTTTGTGTTATTGGTCAGGGAGTTAAGTTCCACTTTCCTTGATTAAATATTTTCCTTGTTAATAAGGTAAGCACTTTTTTAAAGCAAGTCTGTTGTAATAATTTAAAAGAGATATAAACATGCTACAACTGAACTGAACCTACCTGAATTAGTAAAAGAGAAAATACAAAGAAACCTGAAACATCCCCTACTAAAACAAATTGCTAGATGTCCTTTAAACTTTGATTATAGACCATAAATTCTGCACTTACCTCCAGACCTATACGCAGCCACAAAGGGTTGTAAGATAAAAGCCAGTTAAGGACTTTCTGCCTCTGTCCTGCAAGACAACATCTTGTAATATTACATCCAGCAAACACTGCATATTATAGCAAAAATTTCTGTCAAACGCTTTTAGATTAAATCAACTTAGTGTGTGAATAATCCTTTTTTCACTTACAAGAAAAGAGAGGATGCAAAGTTTTAGTATTCTTACCTACATCTTTCCAGAGGTGTCTGTCTCTACGAACTAGCAAACGTCTAGTTTCAATCTCAACCTCCAGCTTCTTAATAGCTTTAACCATTGTTTCAGATGTAAACAAATGGCAAGCATCACGTCGTAACTTATTCAGCTTACGATGAGCCGTATAAGCTTTTAGAGATGCTTCATCTTTCGTTGGTGCTTTAGGAACACTGGTTTTATGATGGTTCTCTTCTTCCAAGATAAGAGCAGCTGCATTTACTGTTTAAACACACACAAGAAGTATGTATTTACATCTCAAAAGTAGCTTTGCCCACCTCATTTATTTTTTTCCTTTCTAAAGTTCACATTTTGCTATTTTCCTTCTGCTAATCATTTTATCCCTCAGGAAGCTTATCAGCTGTTGTATTAAACATATATTGTCAACTACATGTATATTAGTCAAACATTTAATATAAAAATGTTTATTTCATAAGCAAGCAGTGCTAGGAATTCAGTTTTAAGATCAATTGTACCATCTTCAGTTTTTTTAGATTGAAGCTAAAGATAGAGGAAAAAGTTTTTCAGCAGGTGGGGATTCCCCACTCAATACCCACTGAGGAGTGCTGCAGCCACATGTTAACAGTGTGTATTTCTTGTTACAGAGCACACTCCCCATTCAGGTGTGTGGTGTGCTGTGCTTGGTGTGAGCAAGTGTGCCATCCACACTTCACAAGGGGAAAATATGACTCTGAAAAGGGTTAGATTGTTATAAAATTCTGCTGGGATGGACAGCACTGCCTCCAATGTAAGAACTGCTTTTGGTTTAGCATATTCCATATTGTCTAGCATAACCGCCATTGAAACACATTACCAAATATTTGGTTTATGATTATCACAGTATTAAGTCAAAGGCTGGAAAGGGAAACACAGGTGATACATAAAAATTAAAAACCAAAAATCTACTCCCACCAAAGAGCTTAATATTACACAAACTAAAGTGACAAATTGGGACTGGTGTTAAGCTAGTACTACTTACTATTCATTAATATTAATAAAGTACCTTATATAATGTTTAAGAACATTAAAAGACAAAGTGAAAATTCTTGTACTCTTACCTTGTGAGGTGTTTGTTTTCACACTGAAGTCATCAGGGGTAAGTACAAAATTTAACCACCAGGTGAAACCTCGTTGCTGCTTCTCCTTCCAGCGTTCATCATAAAACATGTTTTTAGCAGCAAAAGGCATTGGGTGCCTAGGGATGACTATTTAAAACAAACAAACAAACAAACAACATAAGTGTCTGCAGTTCTTGAAATGTTTGATAACCAATATACATTTAATTGTGGAAAGGATTAACATTTGACACTCCATTTAGCATTATAGCAGAAAAAAGCAGATTATTAGAATCTTCAGTGACTTGCAGATCAGCCACCATTAAATAAATTTCAGCCACAAAACATGGATTAAGTTATTAAAGCACTAGAACAAAGACAAGATTTCTAGAACCCAGGCCTTTTGCAATGCACATCTTGGGGCAAAACCAAGTTGCGCTGGATTACATCCAGGAAGAACCATTTGAGAGATGCATTTTTCTGATCAGATCAACTTAGTATTATTAGCTCTGCAAAATCAGTCTCTTTTTGGCAAGAAGTTTTCTCTTCCTAAATATTCTGTTGTTGTATTAAAATGTCATCAGATATAGAAAGGGCATTTCACTGATAACCATTGGACAGCTGGGAACATATCTGTAATGTAGCTTTTACACTTACAGGCAAAACTGGAAGAAAGTAACATTTACCTTCAGTTGGCCACGTGTTGCAACCAATTTTCTTATGAGAAGTCAAAATGGAACATGAAAGGTTACATATATTTTTCTACTAGATATTGATTCATTGTAGGTACAATCTTCTATTTCATCTCAACTCTAACCAGTTGGGTCTTACCAATCACTACCAGTACAGCAATTGTGACATTCAGTTCAGCGTATACTGTTTTACTAAATACCAGAAGTCTGCCTACCTGTTTTCAGTGGTTTCACAAACGTCAGGTGAGACTGAGCCAATCCAGGGATAGGTTTACTAATTCTGTTGGTAGTTTTAGATGCTTTCTGAAGTGAAGAACCTGCAAGCATTAACGCACAAATATCAACAACAAATACGTCAGTGAAAGTTAACTTATTAAGGTTCATATCACTTATAAAGCATGGAACTAGAGTAACTCCCCGTGAACCCATACAAAATACCAATAACCTCATGCTGAAGGAAAAAGTTAAGCAAACCAGTTTGACTACAATTAAAAGGGAAAAATAGTTAAGAGTAAACAAGTGCTGTTGTATTTCACAGTTCTTCCATGCACTAAGGAAATGTACTGTTTGCAATTCATTATCATTTGGCTAGAAACACTAAGCTAATTGGTAAAAACATTCATTAGAACATGGGAAAGTGTGTATTATATAAGCACCTGGGGTAAGAGGTATGACTTTTTAGGGCTTGACTCGCCTCTTCCCAGTTAGATTGTATGCTACATTGATACTTATTTCAGAGCAGCCTGACTTGTGTTAGTTTAAGCATCAAGGCACTAGCTAATAAGTATTATCCACCACATAGTGGTAGAAGGACTTAAATAAAACACAAGGAAAAAATGCAGATCTAAGCTTTCTGAACTCTCAACATGTAAAAATACAAACTTTGAGCGTAATCATTTTGTTACATTGACACCAAACGAAGGATTAAAAAAGTATGCTGTTGCAGATGGACTATAGTTGCTTCCTGACACCCCTGACAAGATGGTACTACAGAAACAAAAAAAGATAGAGATCATAAATTACAAGTTGCACTCTCCTGCTCAGCTGAAGTAGCATTTTTCATAAAACATTCACTTCTAGAGAAGTGAAGAAGTCATTCAACTCTCTCATGCACTTCTAATAAATTTTAAATAAATTCTGATAATTTTTAATAAAGTTGGATCTCAAATGGATTAAATTAATGATAGGCCTTTCAAAGTTAACTTTTAGTAGTGAAATATTTTTCTTTGTGAAGTCTAGAGACAACGCCTATGCTATTAAAAGTATAGCAGGCTATATTTCTCAAGAAAAACTGTCAAGAAGAACGTAACTCAAAGCTGTCATCATTTTTGTGTTTTACAACTAGGATTAAGAGACAGCAAAGTCATTCTGGGCTCACAGAATACTTCCTTGTCCAGCCACCTATCCTTACCCTAATGGATGAACAGAAATAACCTGGTAGTTAACACAGCTTTTCCTGCTGCACACTAGCACTGTTAGTGTGTTATGTTTTTATGTAGACTATCTTAAAAAGCCTTAAATCAAAGTGTGTTACTGAAAGCCCCAAATCAAATCTAGATCACAGAACAGATCATTTGAACTGAAGAAAGCAGCATATGTTATTTTGACCTGAAAACCACGATGAATTTTTCCCTGTTAGTTACATTGCAGGGACTCCATGAAGATTCTGCAAATTAAATGTTTCTTTCAGTTACAGACCCTCCTTCTTTTTCTATTCCAGAGCATATTTGGGAATGGAATACTTAGAGAACCCAAAATACATTGAAATACAAGAAGTTGGCTTCTTCTGATCTTCAAGCAAGAAAGTATTGGCAAACTATAAAGGCAGGCAGGTCTACACAAGGCTGACAACAAGCTAATTACAGACGGTAAAAAGCAGGCAGTGTGAACAAGACTTGGGAACTACATATTTGAAAACACATGACAACAGCAACGGAGTCAAATATTCATAATGGTGAGTGTATATATGACAGAAATCTTGTGCAATAAGTTTCTAGAATTACGTAACAAGGGCTCTGCTCCAGAACTGCCAGATAGTCTTCCTGTTACTGTCATTAACAAGCTTTACAAAAGAATAAAGTAAATTTGAAGCCAATTACAGAACCAAAAAACTCTGACCTAGTTTTCCAATTTTTAAAATGCAGGTAATATCTAACAAATTGCAAAGGCCCACATTTTAGAGATATGAAATATTCCTGACTGTTGGTAGACAGTTCAGTTTGCTATACAAATTTCATAATCAAAGGCATCTTTCAGAAAGCGGTAAATGAAGGAAGTACTGCTCACCAGCTTGCTTTCTCCGCCCTACTCTCCCTCGGTTTGCAGGTTTGAAGGCTGATGGTCTCATAGTAGTATGTGTTTCATTGTCCATGCTAAATGTAAGAGTTCTTTTTCTTTCCACTTCCTCCACATACACCGGAGCTGTAATTCTACTATTTTCTGCATATATTTCACTTTTCCTCTTACGACCCAAAGCAGTTGATCCAGTAGGAGATGAATTTACTTTGTCATTGTGATACTTATTTTCAGCTGAAATGGGACCTATACCTGGAAGGCGTTTAGATATTTCTGCTTTTGTATGTACAGGCACCACATCAGCACATTCCATTATTGCTTTACTAAGGCATTTTTTAGATTTTGGCTGGAGGGTTTCCATTCTTTTCTCTTCAGCAGCTTCAGGCTTATTTTTGATGACAGTGGCAGAAAGAACTGGACGCTTTTTTGGTTGGTCTCTCTGAGAAGAATTGTAAGTCTGAAGTTCCTCTGTAGAAGGAAAACTGAAGTGATTTTCTTTGGGCTTGTCATAATGAAGTACCTGTGATTCTACATTATGCATCTCTAAGACTTCATTTAAGTTGCGTTCTATAGGAACATGTGTTTTTGTCTCTGTGTCTCCATTTCTTTTCCATTTTGAGGGTAGGAATTTCTTCACAACATAAGTCTCCGTAGTAGATGATATTAAAGCTGCCTCAAGTTTGGGAGTCTTTGATTGCTTATCTGACAAGCTGTCTTTCACAAATTGATCAGGTGACAGAATTGGAACAGGCTGCTCTATCATATCTATATCCATTTGATAACTGTCATTTACAAAAGAATCTGGACTTAAAATTCTCCTTGTACTTAAAACAGGCACAGATGCTGAGTGTTCTGGAGTGCAAACTGGTGAGAGTGTACAATTAAGAATTACTTCATTGTTTGAAATTGGCAGTTGTGCTAATCCAGTAGAACTGTATGCACTTTCAGATTTTAATTCATTGTGCCCATCAACAAATTTGTTGACATTACAGCTGTCTATTTCAGGCAGTAAGTCCTCATTTACAGTGGCAGCAATATCTGAGAATGTAGTAGATCTTCTCATTGAAAGTGGTGTGCAAACAGTATTACGATGTTCCTCTAACATTGGTTCAATAGGAGATATAAGCAATTTATTTTCCGAGCCAACAAGAGAGTCATTTCCTGGGGATATACTATTTTGCATTGTGTTCTGATTTTCACATGGCTGAAGTGGGCTTCTAATTCTATCCACCTTCTGGGAAACTTGAAAGGTTTTATTAACATTTTTAACTTTCAAATTACTTTTTTTAACTTTGATTGAAACAGACGTTTCTGAAGAGTTTTTCTTTTTTATAGTATCCCAAAGACTCTTCTGAAAAAGAACCATAAATAAAAGTTAGTATGCTGACTTTCTACATACTTTTATGTGTAAAAATGAACATTACTAATGTATTCATTCAAAGTCTAAAAATACTATAAAAAGAACGCCTAGTCCAAAATTCACCAGAAGTTACTTCCCAGGCTCAAAACTAGCTTTTTTTGGTCATGTTTTAGTTTTATTCTCTAAGCTGTAATGCACCAGTATGTACTTTCCAACCCAGCTGAAAAAATTTTGAAGACAATGAGCATTCCCCAAAGACAGCATCTTTTATCAATTTTGATTTCTCCTTCATTGAATTTTCTACTAATAAAAACAATATCTGTGTCAGCTGTGCCAAAGTAATAGAATTAAGACACATAATAAACACATATTTACCTTTTTCTTCAGAGGCTGCTCAGCCACACCCAGGAGCACAGCTTGATGCTTTACAATGCCATTAATAACAAAAGTTACCAGTTCTCGGACTTTTCCTTCTTCTAGTGGTGTCCATGTTACAGAAACAAAGATTCTTTGTCCTGACTATTGGAGAAAAAGAAATATTTAATATCTAGCACTTAGGTACACTTATGCAACATGAAAGACAGAGTAATCAAATCGAATGAGAAACAGTATACAGAAGTAACATATATTCCAACAACATGAAATGATAAACAATTGTTAAATGTTGAAACGTCAAATTTTCCCTTCCGACACGTA
Source organism: Nipponia nippon (assembly GCF_047370975.1). NCBI lineage: Eukaryota > Metazoa > Chordata > Aves > Pelecaniformes > Threskiornithidae > Nipponia > Nipponia nippon. The sequence continues at coordinate 46,234,731 of NW_028262369.1, read as the reverse complement.
AATTTAAGCAACCCCTACCAAAAATGTTGTCTTACTAAAAGGGCATATACCTCTTAATGAAACAATATGGAAAGCAAGCAAGAACACATATAAATATAACACATAGTAGAAAGGACAAGATTTGAATAAAGGTAAGTAAAAGAAATGACATGATTTTTTGCACATATTAACCAAATAAGTCCTCTAAAGTAAATTTTGAGAGAATTATATTTGGATTAACCATCAGAGGTTAATTTTCAGGACTTTAGCTGGACCTAAATACAGGCGTCAAATTTTTTAGTCAAATGACCTGCAAAGATGACATTTGACACACAAGTTCATTGAATAAAAATGAAGGCAATGCAAATAAACAAGAAAGTCGCGGGAGCTACGTATGATCTATGTAAAGATTCTTCATGCACAGTGACCTCTACCGAATCATTTCGGTGCTCTGCTGATATCAATACTAACAGACCAAGGAATGGTTATACCACAGACAAAAATACAAAAGAGAGTGTGAAAATGACCAATCCCATGAGCATTTGAATTCGGAGTTCCACCTCCTTGGGCAGATGCATTTAATGAAAACATACAACCTAATTTCAGTATGTGCTTATACAGTAAAGCTGGTCAACAACAGTTAGTGTTCACTAATTACTAGAGGAAGTTGCTATTCAAATACTTCACAGTGAGAGTCCAGCCTGTTTTTATAAGCACGTTGTTGCAAGAGATCTCCAGATTTTCTTCCTCTCGCACAAAAACTCTGGAGATTCTAGATGACCATAGATACACGTTTGTCTAAACTGTCCTTTTAAAAATCGGCATTGATTGGATTAACCATAGTTTATATTTCTTTGGGAATTGTAAAGATTTCTTCCTAGATTAAGCCTGCTTTGCTCTCTATTGTATTATTAATTAACGTGCAGAAAGTGAATTAGTACCCTCTTCACAACAAGCTCCCTCAGCCTTTTTCCTAAACTAAACAGATGTCCTCCAACTTTTGAGAGGTCACTTTTTAAGCACCTCTTATTCTTCTGCCTCTGTCTTCAAAACCACATTCCCAGAGAACAATTAATTATTCTTTTTTGCACCTTACTGCAAAAAACCCCTCTGCTGAGCCAGGATTTACTGCCTTCGCAGCCTGTGACACAGTCCCCAGGCCCCGAGAGGTCTAATACCGCCATCTAAAGCTCCAGCTCTTCCCCTTTAACGCCAGCCCCGGGACATGAACACAGCGCCCGCAAACACCACCCACAGCGGGGGTGCAGCTTTCGGGGTACCAGCTACCCAAGACCGCAGTGCTACGCGGCCAGGTGACGCGTGACTTCTCCCGGGGGAGGGTTGCGCTGCGAGCCGGTAACACTCCTGGCGCCGGCGGAGGGGCTTCCCCTGCCACCGCAAAGCAAGCGGCTCAGGCGGGGAGCTGCCCGGCCCCCCCTTCGCCCCCAGCCCTTGGAACCACCCAGCACCCTCGCCCGCAGCGCACGGCTGAGGGCCCCCTCGCGTGTCACACGCTCACACGCACCCACCCACCGGTACCTGCACAGAAAAGCGGCGATGCTCAATGCTGAAGCCCCTGGCAGAAGCCGGAAAGCGGTCGACGACCACCTCGGCGTCCTCCGCGTTGGGGTTGTCGATGCCCAGGAGGCGCGTGCGGGAGGCGCCGACGCGCAGGCTGCCGAAGCTGAGGAAGGGCGGCCGGGAGAAGTGGCTCAGAACCAGCACGGCGGGGGCTTCCTCCGTGTCCTCCTCACCCCCCCGCGCGGCCCAGCGCCGCCGCCTAGGGCTAGCGGCGGAGCTCAGCTCCCACACCGCCGCTCCAGGGAGGAAACCCGCGGCCATGCCCGGGGCAGAAGCCCGGAGCGGGACCAGCTCCAGACCTCCACACAGCCAGCGCTCCGTCACCGCACCAACCGCCGCGCCTCCCTCCGCCCGTTCAAAACCGGCGCCCCCGCCAATCCCCGCGCGGGCCCGCCCCGCCCCCTCGCTTCTCCGCCAATTAGCGCTGGGCGTTTTATTTAAACGGCCCGACCTCGCCGCGGCTGGAGAGAGGCGCCACCGCCCGGCCGGGGCCCCGGGGCCCCGGCGCCCCGGCCCCGGCCCTCGCCCTCTCCGTCCACCGTGCGTGAGGCTTCCAAGTGTCCGGCGCGGAGCTGGTAACGGGAGGTGGCCTTAGGCTTAGCATTGGATAGCTTGAGTGATGCTTCAAAATTAAAAAACAAAACAATGGATTTAGCAAACCTTCATGCTAAAAAGCTACCCATATTAAAACAAACAAAGAGAAAAAAAAATCAAGTGAAGCCAAGTATTTTTCTAAATAAATTTAATTTACAAAATATTTTAAAATAAAATGTAGAATGAGTTGCACACAAATTTGATGAAAATGTTTGCCTCATCTGTTTATCTTTCATGAGCTTTAAAACCGAAAGACATACAGAATAGTGTGTTTCCACGCTGTTTAAAAAAAGAAAAAGGGGCAGAAGTTGAAACTCAGCACAAGCACCCCTGCAAGAAATCCTGTGAAGCAAGCAATGTTAAGACAAAAGAACTTTACTTTTCCATAACAAACAAAATTACACATAGGACTGAGTACTTCTACATTTACAGTACACTTCCTAACTTTTCCTTACAGCAAAGAATTTCCCCTAAAAAGACAACTTTACTTAAAGACTTCCAGCTAAAATATCAACCTATACAGATCACATTTAAAACACATTATCTCATATACCGGTGACAAAATATTGAGTTTATTTCACCTTATTCTTTCATATAAAAGGACCAACATTTAAATATGATCAAAATGGTTAGGGGAGATTCAAAAAATTTTGCCATCGTCACCTTTAATCCATCATAGCCTTTTAAACCAAAACATTTCTTATGAACCATGAAAAAGATTCTTACGGGCTTAAGCAAAGTGACTGCCCTGCATTGTATTCTGCCCGTGTCATTCTTCAACCCATACCATGACACAACCAAACCACTGTGAGACGATACTGTAAAAAACGATCACATGTGACAGCAGTCACAAGGACCTACAGATAAATGCACTCTATTCCCCTTAAGCTTCAGTCATACGGAGAACCTGCAATCTGGATCAGTTATGCATGTATGCTCAATAGAGAAAAGTGTCACATCCATCTTATTGTTCTCAGGGAAAAAAAAAAACCTATTCATCTGCAACAGCCTTCTCAGAATTCATTCATAACTCTACATTCATGAACTTCTACACAGAAATTATTTTAAATTTAAAAACTTGAGGGTCATTTATTCCTTAGCAGGCCATACCACATTTCATGTTCGATCAAGCACGTTACGAGGCGATTTCTTTGAAGCATTATTCAGAGTTCTGGATGCTGCGTTTGTTACTAGGGAAATAAGCTTAGCTCTTTGATGATACGAAGTAAATCTTTTGTCATTGTGTTCTGGCATGACCCATCTTTAAAAATAACTACCTGAATTATAATCCAGACTAAAGTAGCACTATATTTTTAAGGAAACCACAGCCTTACAGAAGATAAATCATCACCATTACAATTACTGATGTTCAGCATAAAGAGAACCCATGAGAGCCATACCTCTACAGGAAAAGTGTCAGTGCTCAAAGAGGAAATTCCAATATAAATAAATAAACTGAAGATAACATCCACTTAAAGAATAAAAGGCAGTAACCCAGTCAGCAACAAGAAATTTGTTCAGCAAAAAAATACAGAATTAAGTGTTTAAACAGAATGAGTGCAGTAAGTTCTCAGAACCACGTAGCAGTTTAGAGTACCAACACGGACTCCACTCTTCTCCCCAAAGGTCAGCATGTGGAAAAGACCAACTTTTTGCAATGTGCCACTGATCATTCTTCAGAGATATTTTTAAGACAGACCTGCTTCCTCCTTCTTTGGCAACAAACGGTCAACTGAGTCAATGACTGCGAGAGAGAACATAGCCTTTATTGCAAAAGCGCCCTCCAGATCAACAGGACATGCACTCTTGGATGAGTACATACACATATTTAAATGGAGGTACCAGACACCTAAGGAGTTTCGACCCACGCAGCTGTGAGGTGCAGGTCTCTGCCCTTCAACTCCAGTCCTCTTGAGAGGAACTGTACCCCATCAAGCAGAGATCAGCTACTTCCACCTACCAAATGAAGTACCAGTCCATGAAAATTTACTTTGCTCATATATGAATTTTAAATAGATGTAAAGCTGTAAGAATTATAGCTCATGATATTAAAAAAATAAAAACTATGTATCTAGCACATAAGCTTTCCTATTTTCTTTCACTGTCAACTGGCAATGATCCAGCCTGACCAGCAGGTAAAAACACTAACTAGTAGGGTTATCTGCAAACAAAAGAACGCCAAAGAACTAGTAGGTCATTTTCTCCAGGAATGACTATTAATTCTGGTCACCCAAACAGCAAAGAGAGCGCTCGTTTCTCTGAAAAACGAGTCCTTTTGTAGTCTGTTTCTTGTTGGGCACCCAAAAACATGAAGCCCTTTGGAAGATATTGACCTCAATGTTTTCTGAATAATCAACTGAACTAGAGAAAAAACCATTATTCAGAATATATATAAAAGGCACAATCATGAAAGAATTTTTAAAAGGACATTATCAAGTAAATATGCTCCAAATTCCATTTTAGTATTTTACCAGAGTGCCTTCCGAACAGACTGGATTTTAAAAGAAAAAATTAATTATCAACTATTTTTAAGCCACTGTTTTCTCAAAATCCTACAATACTTTTTTCTACTGTAGGACAGAAAAGAAAAGAAATAACTGAGTGAGGCTTTTTAGTCTGAGAACTGCACTGACACTGCTGATGTCGGGTTAATTTTAACAGTACAAATGCTGAAAATCATGTTTCACGTCCACGTGCGGTGATATGAATATGATACATACATGTCGACTTGAAACCTACACATAAACCAGTAGTTTTCAAGCCATGGGAGTGTAAAGATGACAGAAACAGTTTTATTTTGAAAGGAGATGAAGGTGGAGTTAGAAAGCAGGAAGGGTAGTACTTGATAGTGTCCTTTCAGAAGGTGGCATTCAATGGCCTCGTTATTGCTGCATATTTGCTAATATTCAGCTTCTTGCCAGATGTATTTACAGCATGTCAGTCTGAACATTCCCAGAGCACAGCTCTAAATTTTACTTTAGAGATACAAACATAGAACAGTTAAACATACGTAGTCCTGTTTTAGAAACCGAACTTTTAAAGTTTAGGACTTCTATTGTGCTTCTTTGGCTAAGTCCTTTTTAAATATCGATAACACTTAGAATTCTATAACTCTGCCACTATTTAACAGCTAACAGAAATCTTTGGTGTGTTTAGGTTAAGAATCCATTAGGGTACAAGCTTCAAAATATTAACATTCAGGCAGCTCTGGCCCCTCTCCTGCAAACTGCTCAACTCTGAAGTAGACGGGGATTAACGGAATCTAACACCCAAGTATTTGAATAGGATTTGAAATGATCTGTGCCACTTAGACTTTATAGAACTGCAATGATAAAAGAGCTTTTCACCACAGATCACTTGTGCTCAGGTCATCGGATAAATTTAACAGTTACAATAATACAAATACATCCAGTTTCCCATTTTAAAGTTTCTTTAAGATAATAATTTAAGAATAGGGAAAACTGGGGAAAATTTTGCCTTAATATGTAATTCTTGTGAGGAATAATAAAGATTATAAAATTACTTCAGATACTTTCTTTGGCATAATATTCACCAAACAAATGCAGAATAATTATTTTTAAAGTAGGCTTAAAATAGAAAGCTTGATGAGGTTAAATTATACTAGATTTCATGGTGAATTACACTAGACTTGTAGTTCAAGATGGCTCTTTTGGAAAAAACCCTTGTCTAGTAAACAAAAAGCTAAAGATAATTAGACATAAAATACTCTCAAGAGTTTGACTTTGTTTTATAAACACAGTACAATAAAGTGAGAAACAAAACAATTTCATTAGCAACTCAAAAGAGATTTATAATTACTCATTATTTCTTTCTTTTAAATAGAAGTTGAGTAATGTTCTGGAAATAATAGCCTTGAAATTTCTTCTCTGTCACAGAAAACCTGAAAATGGGCATGCTAATGTGGGACTCTGGTATAATTTATGCTCTAACAAGGATAAACCATACCAATCCTTTATGACTGTTCATAGATCAAAATGACCTTGCAAATACTCCCTTTTCTTTCAAAGTTAGAGTGTGGGGCACACTTTAGAAGACAAACAAGATTGAAAAAGCAAGAAAAAAATGCATATTAAAATTATATAGGAGTAACTGTAGAAAATTAGACAATACCATTGTCTAGATGTTTCCACATAATTCAATATTAGAGATCAAGGAAGAATTAAGAGGCCAAATTTAGGCAGCCTAATTATACTGAGAGGGTGCATCAAACACCCTGTTTAGTGTCTTCATGAAATATCTGAACCACTTTTCAGAAGAATCTAGGTCCTGTGTCCACTGGCTACGCTCCAGAGTCCAGCAGACTTTAAAACCCTCCTAAAATGCCTGATGGTTCAAGTAAAATTATATTTTAATTTCTATGTGAAACATAATTCAAAGCTCGTGTTTTATATCCCTGCCTGCCCTTACAACTCTTAATGAATTTGATATAGTCCTTATTCTTCCAGAAGGCTTTCTATTACACTTAAAACATTAATTCAAAGCGAGATGCAGAAAGGCAAACAATTTTTTTTTAAATTAATAGCCAGATATGTAATTATATTTTTCAGCCACTATCCTTAAAAGATATTTCAGAGCATAATTTTTAAAAGACCATCTATAAGATTTTTAAAAACTCTTAAAATCACAAGAAACACTCTTTCAGTATGCATCAAAATGTGCCTAAATGTTCAAATATTATGTAAACAAACCTGTTTTTCCAAAACTATGCAGAAGACTCATGAGTCCAAATAAAATACAAAATATAAATCTTAATTGCCATATCAGCCTTCTGTAGGCTAATGGCTTAGTAAATTAGGTGGAATGTTATGGTCTGATTATGAATGTTCATTGTTTGAAATATTCTGTACAGTAGGAGCTGTATCTAGCCCCAGTAAAGTTCCAAGATATGACTGGTCTCTAGGATCCAACATGTGCTCAGGCCTTACAGGATGAACAATATTTGCAGGTTGTGGAGTAAGAGTATATTTCTCTAGAAATGATAGATCTGTTGCTCGTTGATAATCTGTCTGCTCAGGTTGTGGAGGAAGAATACCATGTGACTGAGTAGTATGCTGTACTAGATCAGCTTGCGGATCAGACATCTGAACTGGTACCAGAGTCACAGGCACACATACTTCTGTAGATACATTCTGTAGCAAAGTTTTGGCTTCTGATTGATATGCTTTGGACTGTTCCACATACTGTTTAGCCTCAGTCTGGTAAACTTTGTCATCAGAGGTGTACTGCACTGGTAAGGAGACTAGCTTTTCCTCTGAAGAAGATGTCAATGCCTCTTCTGCAGCCTTTGATCCATGAACATGATCAATATGATACTTCAGCTTGTCTTTTCGTTTAAATGTGGCATTGCAGTGTTGGCAATTAAAAGGTCGAGCATCTGAATGAATAACCATGTGTTTTGTTAATGTCTTCTTAATTCTAAAAGACTGATTACATATTTGACATTTATAGGGTTTCTCGCCTGTAAAGACAGAGAAGAATTAATTATTCTGAGTAACACCACATCACACATAAATATGGCAATACATACATGGATTATGGCATAGAGACCTAGTACAAAACAATTTTATTGAAAACAAAGAGCATATGTTTAGCATCCGTTTTGGAATCAAGGCAGCCATTAGAAGTTTGTTCAAAAGTTGTATTAGCATACCCTTCTCCTTACATACAATTCTCTCAATACTTGGGATTTGTTAGGTACACACAAAGACAATCAGAATATAAACCAAACAAAAAAGAACAGTCTTTAAACTGTTATGATACTGGTATTAAATGAGCTCAATTTGTATTTCTATACATTTCAAAAGGACAATGATTTCCCTAAACATAAGGCACGAAAGCCAAAGTCAGACACATAAGGACATAAACCTTTCCAAAGGGATTTCAAATCCTTGTTTAGTTTACCACTTGAAATGTAGTATTCTCTGGACCACAAAAATGATTAGAAGGTCTGGGTAAATTTGGCAAGAACATACACCAGTAAACTAAAGGAAGAGGTATAGAGAGAATACCACAAACCTGTGTTGAGGATTATCAATATTTCAACTGATACATTCAGAAGGTAGTATTCAGGAATGACTAACACATGAGAAAGAATAAAAAGTCTTGCTGCTTCCTGCTACTCTTGCCCTGAATGCTCAACAACCATAATGAATTAAATAATTCCATCAATGTTGATGCATAAAAATACATTCCTACATGTTTTGTGGTTTTGTTGCAGTTCATTTTATTTTACCTGAATGTGTCCTAAAATGCATTTCCAAACTTGATTTCCCTTTAAAAACTTTCTTACAGACTTCACACTGGTGAAATGTTGCTTTGTATCTTTAAAGAAGAAAAGACATTTCATGTTAGATAATTTTTTTAAACCAACTAACAATAAAGCTATGTGCACAGTCCTTTCTGAAATCTTTAACTGCAAAACAGCTGAATATCAAATTTTCCAAATATCCTCACTCATGCCCATATTTCCTGGCACCTGCACACCAATAAGGTCAATTAAGATTCTTTTCGATATTCAAGCTTATTCTCTGCTGAGATTGGCACTTAGTATTCAAAGAGCAAAAGCTACTAAAACTTCTTTTCTGACCTCAAAAATATCCTTAAGTAACAGTTTTTGTCCTACATCTACAAGAGGCTTTCGTTTCAGCAGAATTACGCCATAAATAGTACTAGGAATGGTTTAGGCTACCAGCTACCGAGAAAAAACAGAGAATAACCAGATAATGTACTGTACTTTCAACATAGACACGTCTATAATAGTTTCTACACAATGCTAATGAGTACAAGCAGTTAAAACGTATCATTTGAAAAAACAACTAGGTCTCTGTTTATTTGAAAATCTCTGAAAGGCTTATTTTTGGAGCTCAAGAATTTAAAAACCCTATTGCATTTTCAATTTATAGACATAATTCAAGTTTCAAAGTTTTTACCTACTTTCAGAGCCACTAATCTGCTACCAGCTTCTAAAATATCTAAGTGTGGCATAGCTCTCACAGCGCTTAAATGATGTCTAATAATTCAGTCTTAACTAGTCTGCAATGACAGTATTACAGGAAACCATCAATTTAGAAAAACATTGAGACAGCTAATCGACAGATTAAAATTTGATCCTTTTTATGTTTTTATTTTATTTACTCACTTATGCTACAAAGAAAACATCTTGCTTAAATTGTGAAGGCAATTTTCTGACATCCACTTCAAACCATTATAATATCTCTATAAAGACTAAGGTAACGGGCACAACAAACACACAGACTACTACAATTCTGCACGAATATGCAAGTCCCAACAAAATCTGTTACAGCACAGAAGTATTTACGCAGTTATAAAAACCCCACACTTACTTCTGCCAAACTTTTTCTCCTAGATGAACACTTTTATAATGAACAGTAAGGTGATCTCTACGGCCAAAACATTTTCCACATTCCTCACACTGATGTGCTTTTTCACCTACAAGGGCAAAATTCAATAAATTTTGGTTAAATCTTCTGCAACTTATTAAATGTCTAAGAGCTGTAATTGTAAGACATACAGTAGACCCATGTTCACAAAGTCTGCCAATCGAGCTCTTCCATACCTTAATCAGAGAAGGATTCTCTGAGTAAGAAGAAAATTCAGAAGTGAGTGAGTTCTCTGAGTAAGAACAAAACTCAGGAAGTAAGTTGGTTCTATCAGAGTAAGGCTTTTTACCACTTGTTACATACGACTATTACTGACCATTTGTAATTTCTACAAAGAAATTCATGTTCATGAGTTAAGAGACACTTCCCCAAACACCCACTGCATGAGAGGTACAAATGAATGACTAGGAATCTACTCTCTTCATTATAACCCGAAATGTGATATCTTCAATAATTCAGGGGCTTTAAAAGAGAAGCTTGTTTAAACTTACCAATTATTTCCAACTACTCATTTTTAGAACCTAAAATTACATCACAGTATTTATCTTTTTAATTATCCTGATTTACATAGTTACCTTTTTCTTTTATGCTGCTGCTTAAAAGTATCTTGATTCTTTTTAGTCATCTTGAGATCTTCCACAAAGTGGCAGAATATTTCTTCTCATGTAAGTAGAAGGAGTGTGGACAGTCAAAGAATGTAACTTTCTAGAGGGGGGAAAAGCAAATAGAGTAGAAAAGAGGATTTTTTTTTTTTTACTTGAGTTTTCAAAGATTTCTTTATTTTATAGCAGACACTATGATTTCAAACACAAAAAAAGAAGCTGTCCTTCAAAATAAAGGCTCAGGAAGTTTAGACTCTGATCACTTTCATATTTTCATGCTGCCTAGAACGTATTTTGCCTCCTAGAAGGCCACATTCTTTTTGGATCCTGTTCTGAAAAAGGAAAAGTCCCTAGTGAATCTTTGCTCTTCCTATACATTTGATAAACTTTCTGCTCCCACTGCAAAAGAAAGATTTTATTTCTTCCTCCTGATCATCCCCATCTGGCTGTTCTCAGGGTTTACTCCCACCACCTTCCTTCCTTCCTTCTTTCCTTCCCTCCTGCCCATAACAGAGACTTCAGAAACACCTCTTTGATGTTTTTACATTAAAGTGATCAGTGTACAAACTTTGTCAGAGACTGTGACAGCTTCTTCTGTGTTGTGGTAATAATGTTTCACACAATTGCTATTAAAAAAAAGAAATCTGAACTCATGAAAAAATCCTCCTTTTTCACTTTTGCTTTTTTTTACTATTATTTTTAAAGCAATTCACTGTTACATGTTTTTGACTGTCCCTCGGTTTTCTATGTTAACATGGAGGAAACACTTGGCTTTTACACCTTGAAAACATGTAAGATTAACCCTACTTTAGTGGACCTTTAAAAATAGTCAGAGGAACTTTTATCAGGCCTAAAACATTGCATGTACTGAAAAAAAAATCCATCATTAATTTTTTATTTGGTCTTATTTCAACATAGTAATTTCAAAGCCAATTTTCAAAGAAAATGCCTACCTGAGTGTATTTTTTTGTGTTTTGTCAGATGGTCGTGCCTAATGAATGTCTTCCCACATTCTTCACATTCGTATCTCTTGTCATCGTGGTGGACTCTTAGATGAAGCCTGTGTATTTATAGTCATAAATATAACCATAAAATGCAATTTTGTTAACATAATCTGTACTACTAATTCAATGCAAAATACCAGAAAAGAGCGTCTTTAATGCTTCACACAAATATCAGGAAGTAACTTTCAGCTGAGGTTATGCTTAAACTGCTTTTAGAAAGCAAGAGAGGACAGAGCTAAATTCTCATATCTGACGTTAATTTAGCAGTATATTTTAGTCCTCTGCTTATTTTCTCTTTGAATAACAAAGATGCAAAAGCTTTAGATGTGAAAGAAAGCCAACTTTGATGCAAGATTTGCATGGGATTCTGTCTGTGTTTAAACCACTAACGTCTTATATTAAAAATTAACTGACTTCTCACAGGTTAGTAATATATTTTCAATATTTAAGCATGCTTAAAGCATTTACTAATACTCTCAGACTTGGAATAAATCAAAACCTATACATTACAAAGAATTATGTTGATAGCATGAATGCATTTATATCACCAAATAAGCGAGACAGTTTAGCAGGTTATTTAATAAAAATCCATACCTGTAAGAGCTTCCATGACGAAAACTCTGCCCACAAATACTGCAAAGATGAGGCTTCTCTCCACTGTGAATTCTCAGATGTTCTTTCAAAGTTGTTCTGTTTAAAAAAAGGCAGTAAAATTTGATTTTAAGCAATGTCACTGCCACTTTAAAGTGAAACAGACTATCAATTTCTCAATTTCTTTAACTCTGATGGATCACAATATATCCAAATAACTGCATCAATTTATTCAGATACGCATACATATACATACATTCAAAGGCAACCTATCTACTATTTATTGAACCAGCTGGGTCTAGAAACGATATAAGCAAAGAAATAAAACATTGTCGCAACATACATTTGGACAACATACATTAAAGAAAACATCAAGTTTGACACTATTTTCTATGTAATAATTTCCTTGTTACTATATGTATAAAGACAGAGCTTTAAAGTCAGACTTGAAGGAAATCTAGATCATGGATGTTAATTTAACTTAACTCAGCACAGAGCATATGTAAATACATATATATTTATACACACATACATACGTATACATATGCAAGTCTACCTATACTATTGCCCTTCCAATGTTAAAAAAAAAAGTGCATGCAGGTGAAAATTCCTCTGAAGCAAAGGAATCAGACAATAAAATTTACTGTATACACAGCTGGTAAGTGTGTGAACAAAACAAAAGAGAAAATTCTTTGATCTCCTTCCAGTACTTATTATAATTATTATTTTTCAAAGTTATTTTTTATGCTTTACACAAAAATTTTATCTTTTCTAATGAGAGCAACAACATTTAAATATTCAACTGCCTTATATAACATAAATGAAACTTGCAGTGTGTAAACATATTGACTTTTAAACAAATTCTTCTTGCAGTTCAAAGTGAGCTTTACAGAGTTAAAAGACTATCTGTGCTTTATAGCTTGTTTGTTTACTATTTCATTATTGCACTAGTGCATTTTCTTTTAACACATGCATACCCTATCGACCAAACTACTAGAAAATACACACCACCACCAAAACCCATTAGGGACAAATCTTCCTCTTACAATACTTCCAGGGGTCTTTGCCAGTCATTGGAAAAAAAAACTTAAACATCAGGAAAACATACTGCAGCACACAAACTCAGATCTTTTCATATTCCCCAAATAGGACATAATTAGAATCTTAGTCACAGTTACTTAGATGAAGCTGTATTCTGTCAAAATAAAAAAAAATTATAAGGCTTACTGTTTCAGAACCCAAATATAAATCACCATTTGGAAAACTTAAAAGATCTCCTTTATAGAGCAGTGCAAGGCACCTGCACTGAAGCCATGTTAACAACCATTTAAAATTCACATTTTTTTCCCCTCATATGTGTAGGACAGAAATTGGAGGGAAGGAAGAATCTTATTTCTACAACTTTTCTATGCTTTTTTTCTATATACTAGAATTTATGAGCCTACTTTTAGAGCTTCCACTTTTCAAAGGCTAAATTAACATTTTTTTCCTCCATTTAGAGATGCAGCAGAAAAGGTTGTATACTATTATTCTATCTTCCATGAAACCATGTTTGTAGAAGACCAATTTCTTCTTAGTCATTCTCACCAGTGTTCCTCATCTTCCCGTCCTCATCAGTATATTTACCAAAATACCTATGGCAGAAAACTCTTTCCCCAACAAACGCAAGATGTTCTTGCACAACGCCGGAACCTTAAGTGAAGTGAATTAGAGGTAAGACTTTCTTAATATAGTTCCACCTCCTAACTAATTACCTACAGTTGTAACCCTTAATTTTAGAGGTCATCAGAAAAATCCCATGCTACCTGTGTCTCTTACACTACCTTTTAATACACTAGCCCTCTGAAACGGTTTCATTTATGTTAAAAACTCAAAGCTAAAACATTCAGAATCAAACAAAGCATGCTAAATAGTTCTCTGTTCTGCTGAAGTTCAAGTAGTCACGCAACTCCTTACCGTTCCCTAACAGATTTTCCACAGATGAAACATGTCCATTTTCTCTTTCCTCCATGAGTACATTCTATATGGCGTTTCAGATTTCCTGTATCATTAAATTGGCGGCCACAAATATCACAAGGAAAAGGCCCTATAAGGAAACGGATGCACACAGTATTATTAACTGTCAGTTAAACCAAACAAGATGCACAGACTGGTTACTTGTGAAAACCCTCATCAATTTACAAAGCAAACATTTTGCCTAACATATGATTAATGTTTAGTACAGTCAGCATACTTTAATTAGACTTTGTGCACCTTCTGCTTGGATATTTCTAATACTCGGTGTTTTAGCAAGTTTCATGATTGCAAAGCAAAAATTTAGAATTAATAGTCAAAAGTAATTAAGCCCACTTAGACTGTTTGAAAAACCAAATTCCCATTGTATCACCAATCTAGTTCCTACATGGCAGAAATAATTAGTAGTAATAAAAAAGTCTTTGGAATACTTCATGAGGAAAGAAAAAGGTCTTTGCAAAACTTCAGGAAGAATCTGACTCCATAGTTGAGAACCAATTTCATACAAAAAAGTTTTAAAACAAGGTTAACCTTAATTCTTTTTCCCCTCCCCCTGATTTTTAATTTATTTATTTGGGTACAATACAACGCCTCAAAAAGACAGCTGAACAGAAAGGTAAAAAAAACACCACCAAAAAAAAAAAAACAACAAAAAACCTCCCCCACAAAACTGTAAAAGAGAGAACTGGAAAAGGAGGTGGAGTGGAAAGCAGACTGATCAGGACATACAATGGCGGAGGAAGGTTTTACTTTAAATCTATTGTTTACATGTCGGAAGGAGGTTTCTATACCGAGATGGAATTTTTCTTGATGTTTCAGTCTTGCAAATCGGGATTTAAAGTGCTCTTCACAGTAGGTACACTTAAAGGGTTTATCCTGAGAGTGAAGGATCATATGCTCTTCTAAATGAGGTCTTCGAGTGAAAGATTTCTTACAAATCTAAAATGATAATACATTTTGTCAAAGATACATCATTTATAACCAATTTTTTTCCTATTCATAAACTCCAACAGTTTAGTTCATCTGCTCTCTACAGCAATATAAGATTAAACATGTATTCTTCAAAAGCATACTCTATCCCAACTTATAAAGTCTTGCAGTCAACATCAAAAAAATCTGTGTTCTACATAAGCCCTAATGGATTGCACTATATAAATTAGAATGCCGACCCATGGCAGCCTAAATCAAACTACTGGCAACTCCTGCATACAGTTACATGTTCCACCCCCGCTTCTTTCTACTGACTCCAGCCCTTAACAGACTCTTTTCCTAGGGTGTTTCAACACAGTAACTCAGCAGAAAATAACACAATGGAAAAAAAGCAAATAGGTTTGGTTTGGTTTTGGATGTTGAAATAGCTCTGTCGGACTGTGGTTAAAGCTGTGGTAGTATAAGCTACTGTAGAACTAGAGTCATAACTGTTCCTTTATTTCCTCTGGGAAATTCTCTGACAGCATGTATTAAAGAGAAAATGCCAATACCAACAAAGAAATATAACTCAAAATATATTTTAGAGATACAGAACTTCTGCAGTGTTAAAATTAAGTGAGCTTTTTAGTACTGTTTTCAGATTAATCAAAACCTAAATGTACAAGAATTATTAGTAGTCATTAAAGTAAGCATGCAGTGCAATTACAGAATTGAAGCCACAGCTCAAATTTAGGCATTTAAACTAGGTATTACAATTTAACATCAGGGTCCTATGCTTTAAAATAAATCAACACGGTGCTCACTCATTTCACTGCGAAACTGTTGCCACTGTTTATAATGGCTGAATTTAGTACTAACTAACTCCCATACATTAAATTGTGCAAACAGTTTCTCAGAGCACACCTCAAAAACACTCTTTCAGTCTCAGAAAATCAGAAGCGACAGCTTTATTTGTTTAAAAACTCATTAATGTTAAATATAAGTGTAAGAAAATCCCATACCTATAAAAAAATATAACAGCCTTCTTGCTTTTCTTTACTATTAATACTCTACTGTTTCTGTGAATTTGCTCATATTCCTCATGGATTAAGGTACGGTCATCAAATCCTGGTGTTCACACATGGACTACAGCATAAACCAACAACCTGAAGAAATCCTGCAACTTACATCTGTGGCACCTCAGCCCTCAGAACATACTAAACAACCTGACAACAAAGTCACAGCTCCGAAGGGTTCTGCTCGTTCTCCAACTGCTATAAAAGCTAAAATTCTACCCCTGCTTTCAATTCGAGTCCATTTTCAATGCACATGAGCAGTACAAGATCAGCCACTCACTTTTTAAATATTTCTACTTGACATAAACTTACAATTTTCAAGCAAAAAAAAGAAAAAAACAACAAACCACAAAATGGAGTTTACCAAATCATTCACCTGATAAGAGTACTTTACGAGAAATTAATATCAACAATGTTGCATGACTGATTCCCACTATTAAAATGTTTCTTATCTAGTAACAAACAGAATCTGTAATATGCTCACACAATATAACTTCATCTGGAAGATAACGCCCTTTGGTCAACCACATAATACCTCCAACCATGGTACCATCACCAGCAGAATGAACACTACAAATTCCTACAGCTGGTATCTCCCAACCTCTTACTATATGGTTATAAGTGAAAGCTCACAAACAAAGCAATATTAGTAATTATGTCATAGCACCTAATATTACAGACATACAGGGGCATATAGCAGTTTGCATAAACAAAACAGCTGGCCTGTGGGGAAAAAAAAAAGTAAACTGATTCCCTGAAAAAAAACAAACAAACAACAAAACCCAACATTTCAACCCTTAAAACATTATTTGGCTGCAGACAGATAGAGAATGTAAGTTCTACAAACTCCTTTTTACAGTAGATATAGTTTCACACCTATACATCTCCTGGGGAAAATCAAGGAAAGGACTCTATGACTTTACAATTAGAGATAAAATTAGTACAAATTCACAACTCTGTTGATATGCATATACAGCTAAATGGGAAAGTGTTTCATATTTAACATATATTTTCCTCACTATTGAGAAAGCCTTCCAAAAACATATACTTTATGGTCAGTGTTTCATGTGCATGGGAAAGCAAATACTCTACTCTGTTTTTAAAGTATTCATAACACTGTGCTGGTTTTGGCTGAAGAAAGTTAACTTTCTTCATAGCAGCTAGTATGGGGCTACGTTTTGCATTTGTGCTGAAAACAGTGTTGATAATACAGGGATGTTTTTGTTATTGCTGAGCAGTGCTTACACACAGTCAAGGCCTTTTCTGCTTCCCACCCCACCAGTGAGCAGGCTGAGGGTGCACAAGAAGCTGGGAGGAGACACAGCTGGGACAGCTGACCCCAGCTGACCAAAGGGTTATTCCACACCATATGACATCATGCTCAGCATGTAAAGCTGGGGGAAGAAGAAGGAAAGAGGGGACGTTTGGAGTGATGGCATTTGTCTTCCCAAGTAACCGTTATGCACAGGATGGAGCCCTGCTTTCCTAGAGACAGCTGAACACCTGCCTGCCAATGGGAAGGAGTGAATTAATCCCTTCTTTTGCTTTGCTTGTGTGTGCGGCTTTTGCTTTACCTATTTAAACTGTCTTTATCTCAACCCATGAGTTTTCTCTACTTTTACTCTTCCAATTCCCTACCCCATCCCACCAGGGGCGACTGAGCAAGCGGATATGTGGTGCTTAGCTGCTGGCTGGGGTTAAAACACAACAGTCCTTTTCGTGCCCAACGTGGGGCTCGAAGGGTTCGAGATAATGGCAGATTTGATTGGAATGTGCTAGACTGAATTTAGAGCTGTTATTGCTTTTCAGCTAGTAATCATCAGACTTCTGTGCTTGCTATGGGGCTTGCTTGCCTTAGTGTATATTAGAGTCTAGTGCCCGTTAGTACCTGCTTTTTACTTTTGCTGCTTGCTGTACTGCTTATCGTCTTACTCTGCTGTGCCTGGGAACATTTTGATAACAGCAATGGCCATGCGCCTGGGCTGGCAGATGGCCAGGGCATCGCTGCTGTTTCTGTGCTGCTGTACTGGACAGGCTGGAACTCCAGTGTGAACTCGAGTCGAAGGGATTGTGACCTGTGGATGAGTCCGCGCAGGAGCAGAACACCCTGAAGCATCTGTGGCCGTGCATAAGTCCACACCAGAGCAGGTATATCTCAAAGCGTTCGTGGCCATGGTTATGTCTGTGCCACAGCAGGTAGACCTCTGAAGGGATTATGGCCCAAGGGTAAGTCCACGCTGCAGAAGGTATGCCTCAAAGCATCTGTGGCTGTGGATAAGTCCATGCTGCAGCAGGTACACCTTGAAGCATCAGTAGCTGTGCATGAGGTCATGCTGGAGTACTTCAAAGTGTGTGGCCATGTATAAGTGCATGACAGAGCCGGTACACCCCCGGGGGGATTGCAGCCATGGGTAAGGCCATGTTGGAGCAGGTTTACTTCTGAAGGGACTGTGGCTGGGGGTAAGGCCATGCTGGAGCGGGTATATATCTGAAGGCATTGTGGCCCACGGAGAGGGCCACGCTGGAACAGGCGCACCTCAAAGCGACTGTGGCTGTGGGTAAGTCTATGCTGCAGTAGGTATACCCCTGGAGAGACTGTGGCTCATAGTTAAGGCTCCACTTGGAGCAGCTAAACGCCTAAGGGACTGCAGTCTGTAGATAAATCCAAGCTGGAGCAGGGGGAAGGGGAAGAGTTCATTGCAGTGTTAAACCCGATGATCTGGTCCAAAGGGACCAGGGTTAGAGACTGTAATGGAAATACCTTTAAATTGTTGTAACCCAGGATCTGAGTTGCATGTTATGGGAATTACTATAGCAGGAACCCCTTGCTGCTAGCCAGGCTAGGACCAAGGGGAGGAGTTCATTGCAATGTTAAACCCTATAACCTGTCCCAAAGGGACCAGAGGTGGAGATTGTAATGGATACACCTTTAAATTGTTGTAACCTGGGATTTGAGTTGCATGTTATAGGAACTACTACAGCAGGAACCACCTGAACCAATGGAGGAGAAACCTTACAAGAAGCAGTGCAAGTGCAGCAGTGACCCAACCTCAGCTGGCTTTGGTACGCAGTAATTCCACACAACACACAACTGCTCCTGTCCTAAGTGATCACCGTAACAGATGGAGCCCTAGGTAATGAACTAAATGAACTCAATGGGCATTTTGTGGACATTTTACAGGGCTGGTCCATAGACTGGGGGAATGATATCTGTGTATTATATCAAAGGAATGGGAAGGGGGGTGGGGGGTGGTTAATGACAATGTAGTAGATAGTATGAGACCTGAGCATGATGTAAACAGTATGGAATAAGGGGTGGAGAATGTGCTGGTTTTGGCTGGGACAGAGTTAACTTTCTTCATAGCAGCTAGTATGGGGCTACGTTTTGCATTTGTGCTGAAAACAGTGTTGATAATACAGGGATGTTTTTGTTATTGCTGAGCAGTGCTTACACACAGTCAAGGCCTTTTCTGCTTCCCACCCCACCAGTGAGCAGGCTGGGAGTGCACAAGGAGTTGGGAGGGGACACAGCTGGGACAGCTGACCCCAGCTGACCAGAGGGCTATTCCACACCATATGACATCATGCTCAGCATGTAAAGCTGGGGGAAGAAGAAGGAAGGGGGGGACATTTGGAGTGATGGCGTTTTGTCTTCCCAAGTAACTGTTATGCACATGATGGAGCCCTGCTTTCCTGGAGACAGCTGAACACCTGCCTGCCAATGGGAAGGAGTGAATTAATCCCTTCTTTTGCTTTGCTTGTGTGTGCAGCTTTTGCTTTACCTATTAAACTGTCTTTATCTCAACCCATGAGTTTTCTCTACTTTTACTCTACCGATTCACTCCCCCATCCCACCAGGGGTGAGTGAACAGTGAGCTGTGTGGTGCTTAGTTGCCAGCTGGGGTTAAACCACAACAAACACTCAAGTCTAATCATCTGCAAATTGATGTATTTTAACAATGGTAATAACTGATCACACTAAAAAACAATGCCTTCGGCTATTTTAGAATTCAGTTTGGTATTAACTACCCAGTCACAAGCTGTACATACAGATAAAATTCAGTCTTTAAATCAGCACACAAAGAGGAAATTTATACCATCACTTACAAAACTTACTGAGATTTCACAGAAACACATACCATATTTTCACTTAAGTATTCAAGTCACAAAACAGTATCTATATGAAAAAAACAAAAGTACTGAAGTATTACTTACATCACATTTCCAACCTTCACTTTTTGTCTTCTTGATAGAAAGGAATTCTTGTACATTCTCTGGATGAAACCTAGGAGGAAGACAGAAGCTGAAAGTAGCTATAACTTTCTAAGATGAAGATCACCCAAATACTAAATATCCATTTCTAAACTTTATGTGTCATGAAATTTCATCACCAAATCACCAGAACAAAATACTGATAATTTACAATTCTAAAGGCACAAGTAACTGGAAAGCAGTGTTGACTATAGACTCCTGTAGAATCTCATATGACAACTGGTAAGACAGAGGACAGTTTCAATTATAATGCTTTATGGATATTTACAAAGACAGATAAAAAAGCAATATGTAAATAATACCTTATAATTAGACCTGTCATGAAGAAATTATTCACCTAAAAGAATCTGCATGGAAATGGTTTGTCCATCTATTATCATCAACAGTATAGCATCAACATCTAAAATCAAAGAAGGTTTTTTACTCTTCCTCCAAATTAAAAACAACACAGGTAATTATTAAGACTTTTGTGTTCTGACTGACCATGCTAGCTAATCTGAGTATTCTAAAATTTATAGTAAAAACCTATGGTAGAACTCCCACAGAACTGCTATTGCTATTTAGTCAGTCCCTATGCACTCCTTATGGTAGGTTAGTTGACACTGCCAATCCCCATGTCCTTTGAAAAGATACTTATTTGAAAAAACAGTTATAGAAATAATGCAGAACATGCGGTGTGCATACGTATTTTCACTTTTGAACTGAAAAAAAACAATTTTTCAGAAATGTGAGACAAATTTTCTCATACTTGCCTCTTCACATGCTTTGCTAAGGTCTTTTTGCTTGCATGCAGCTTATTGCAGTAGGGACATTTGTGTTCCTTTTTATGAAAGTCAGTATCATTAGTGTGTTTCTTTCTGTGCACTGTCAGGTTGGACTTCGTTGAATAGCGCTGATGACATATATCACACTCAAAAGGCTTCTCACCCGTATGTACACGTGTATGGCTCTCATATTTGCCTATACAACAACAACAACAATCTGTTAGTATAAACTGTAACAGGTATCACCTACAATATATACATTTGGGGTTTGTTTTATAATCTCTCTCAAATGTGGTCAAGATCTAAGTACCTTCCACACACATCTAAAGATTTCTACTGGTTTACACCACTGAAAACTGCACGGTGATCACATATGCATTTGATCCAATGTTCCTCCACACACTTCCACCTTAACTATTTTTAAGATAAAGAGTAAAAATAAAAGGGCACTGTATTACTGTTAAATCTGCACAAGGGTTACAAGTCCCTCTTGTTCAACCCTACAGCGTACTGTTCTTAAGTACTGAAAGTTATACTACTACTCTTTCATTACACCGATTGTGAAGTACCTTTTCAGAACAGGGAACAGCCTTGCAACAAACTAGTATTTTTAAAGTACTTTCAAATAACAAAACACTGAATGAATGATACAGACCCTTGCAAATTATCTATATTTGGGACCCAAGATATTACCATAACCAAAAACACTACTCTTTGTTTCTTCCACACTGGTTGTATTCTCTCTTCTGTTTGCCAGTTTTTTCTGAGGATAAAATTCAGTCCTACATTGAGGATCTACCTACCTAAAGTCAATAGCAGGCTCTCTACTTTGTACTAGCTTATGAAGAAATACTTTATGTATCACTTGTTTTAATGCTATTTCTCATGTATTTTTTGAACACAAAACTACAATTCTAAGTCATGAAACTACAAAGAGAAAAGGGCTTCCAATGTGTGCAAACCCAAAATGTACCATTACAACACTAAATACTCACAAGCTGTATATTTCTGCACAGTAGACTTTTAATATTAATAACAAAGCTCTCAAATTCAGAAAATTTCCTATGTTGCTTTTAATTTTAAGATATGGCATTACCAGCACAGTTAAATCCCACAGTTTTAATGTTAAATAGCTTCTGTGATATAATATGTGACCTTGGAAAATTCATTTCACCTCAGCAAGCTAAGCACACTGCGAGTAGGAATTAACACACACGCCAGCCCCACCCCATTTTCATAAACTCCTAAAATTTCAAACTGATGAAAGACACAATGTGTCTATGATAAGAACACCAAAAAATGCCTAACACTATGAAGAACTATATCTTTCCTAATTCCCATGATTGAAAGGAAGTCAATACCTTACATGACCATAATTCAACATTTATTCCAGCTGAAAGAACATCAAAATTCTGGAGTACAGTAGTACTTTATTTTTAATGTGGGAAAGGAGGACAGGAAAGCTGGAATTTTTACTCTTCTCATATCCCGAGTGACTATACACCTAGATTTGACTGTAACATAAACAATCCTAACAGACTAGATTAAGCTGACCAAGTATTACTTGGTGTTAACTACAGACCAGAAAAATCAAGCTAGAAGTCAGAGTGCCTAGGTCCCAAGCATCTACACATCACGTAGAACAGAAGAATTTCAGGCTGTTTGACAATGGTGTTGATTTACTTCAGCAATAATGACAGCTTTGTTACTTAAAATTAATTTGGCAGAAAATATGGCACAAGTTTCAAGCAATTTATCGTTTAATATCTTGGTGTATTTCCCTCCTTTTTCAATGCTGCTTTTACATACCATGCTAACAACCAGAATTCAGAGCAGTGAAAGAGAAATACATTTAGCATTTGCAGATTTTTCAAATAATGCACTCGGTTCATTTACTGAAACTGCTTAGCACCACAGACATCACAACTTAATACATTCAGAAAAATTAGCAGCATGCTGGATCAGTGAGATGATCCAGAAATTCTGATCTTCACTCTCTAGGACAGAGAAAAAGCTCAGTTTATTTCCCATACAAATAGCACCACCATATGGTAAAAAGGAAAGAGATCAACCTAACTTGCTCTTACCTATTCGATCAAATTTTTTGTCACACTTGGGACACTGCAGTAGTTTTTTGCTACTGCCTTGAATGATCACCGGAGCTAAGCCTTCAGGAATATTTCCCACTGAATCAACTGCCTCGGAACCCTCTTCAGTATCATTCTGTTCTTTTTCACTTTGGTCTTCAGACTCTGAATCTTCACCTGACATTTCCTCTTCCTGTCCCTCTTCATCAGCATTGCATTCACTTTCACTGTCTTCAAATTCGCTTCTATCAGATGTTTCCTTGTCAGAACTGACTTTTTCCAAATTGCTGTCGGATGCATCACCGCTTTCATTGTCGCTGTTATCAAATTTAGCTGGACATTTACGGTTTCTTGTAGAACGTCTAGTGGAAAAGTCGGCCTTCTCAACCATTTTTAACCCATGTTTTCTTTCCAAGGAAAGGGATCTGTGGGCTTTAGCCAAATGATTTTCTAAGGACTTCTTGTAACAGAAACTTCGACCACAAAAAGTGCACTGATGACTATTTAATAGTTTACCTGTCAGTTCGTTGAGTGTTTCTGCAGGTGTAGGTGCATCAGTTACCACATCAGTCTGTACATTAGAAACACTTTCATTATTTAGTAACTTCACTGCATCTATGATATCTAAAAATTTTGCTGCTTCCAGCACTAATGGAATTTCATTTTTATATACAAAAAACTCAGAGGTGTAGAGAAACTCAAGCAAATGCTGAAAGACAGAATGAGTTACATGATCTAGCGTGACAACATCGGTGCTTGGATTTTTGCTCAAACAGGCATGAAAATAACTACTCCCAACAGCCACTACAACTTTGTGAGCACTAAATTCTTTTCCTTCCACAATTATGAGTAAATCACAAAATGATGGATGTTTCTGTCTATCGTCATTTAAGTATTTAAGTAGATTTTTGTTATACTGCAATGAGCTTAGGAGCTTTCTTTGTTCTGATGATGGTGAAAGTTCTTGGGAAGATTCAAGCTGATCTGCAGGAGCTACTTCTGCAGACTTTGAGACAATTTCTTGTGCACAGTCTACTACAAGAATCTGTTCTGCAGTATCTTTCTCATGGCCAAGATGAACCTTTTCGCTTAGATTTGCGGCGAGCCGTCTCCTTTTCTTCATTGCAAAAGTGCAACGTTAAAATCAGGAGCTTCATAGGTGATTGGCAAAAAATTCTCGTGAAGACTTGGCTCCCCTCCAGACCTTGGGAAAATACGTAACAGTAATTTCATAATCTGCAGAAGAATTACGATAAAAAATTACTCTTAGCACTTAACCGTAACTTCCTTTTTTATTGATGCTTTGTGTATTTCACTCTTAGTTCTTCCTGCCCTGCGTACATTAAGCTTTTATTAAATTACTGAAGTCTCATCCCTTCCCATTCCAGACCACAGCATAACACTACTCGGAGCAAGTGCACCGACACCGCCTATTATTAGACCTAAAGAGACGGCTGAGGCTGGTTTTGCTCGTCTCCTAGACGCATATAGCCTGTGAAATACTCCGGGAGGGGCGTACGCTGTTGTTATTATTATTCCACCGAAGCACATTCGCTTTCCGTTTAACCCCAACACGGCAAGCCAACCCTTCTGTTTTTCCCGCCGGGCGCCCGTCCCCTCGGCCAGCCTGAAGACCCGCCCAGCGCCTGCCAGGGCGGCGGGGCTGCCCGGGCCGCCCGGCGCGGCCCTCTCCCCGCGCCCGCCACCGCCAAGTGTCAGGTCCGCGGCCGGGCTCCCGCCTCCCTCGGCCCGGCCCGCGGACGGTGCCTTTGTCCCTGCACCAGCAGGTCCGCCGCGGAGCCGAGGGCCGGCCCGAGGGGGGCCCTGCGGCATCGAGCTCGGGGGCAGAGAGGGCGCCCCGGATCCGCCCCCCCGCCCCGTGCCGAGCGGCACATAAAATGGCCGCCCCCACCGCCCACCCCCCCCCACTGGCCCGGCGCGGCGGCCTCACGCACCTGCGCGGCGCCGGGCGCTCGCCGGGGCCCGCTCGGCCGCTAAACGCCGCTGCACCCCGCGCCCGCAACCGCTTCCGCCGCTTCCGGGTCCCGGCGCCGCGCGCAGCCTCGCTCCCTGCGCCGGCGGCGGGGGGGGGGGGGGCGGGCCGGACGGCGCTGAGCATGCGCCAGCGCGCCGGCGCAGCGGCGCCCCCTGTCGGCGGGGCGGGCCGGGGTCTCACCGCGGGGGGCGAGCGGGCCGCCCCGCCCCGCCCCGGCCCGGCCCCTCGGCACGGCCCTGGCCCCCTCCCGCCCCTCGGCTGTCGGGTCGCTGCCGGCGGGGGCCTGCGGGGTGGCGCCGGGAAATCGCCGTGAGCGGGAACCGTAGCGCGGCTGCGAGGGGGGAGCCGCTCGTGTCCGTGGGGGGCGTTTCTGAGCGCCCGTGTAGAGGTTCGGGGCGGCAGCGAGACGAGCCGGTCCGGCGGGGCCGCCGCCAGCGGCGGGACGCGCCGAGGGCCCCGCGCCGCTGCGAAACGGCTGCGCGAGCGTGCGCGGCTGAATCCGCCCCGGTGCTTAAAAATACCGAGTAAAAGCAAGGAATCCTGTGCTTACACAGCAGTCCATTACAAATTTCCAAGCTGCCGACAGTTTTCCTCAATAATATTATTTTGCGTTTGCCTTTTACTTGAGTATTTTGAAGGACTTCACGTACGGCCTTGGGACATTTCCAATTTTCGTGCTTCCCGGATGGCAAAAAGACCGCAGGCCCCGGGGTGCCCCACGGCTCGGGCGAGTATCCGCTTGGGGGTGCAGTTCATCAGCGTACCACAAGACGCTCGTCTTTCTGTTAATTACATTTTTAGCTTTCCGAAGATAACTAATTGCTAGTGACAACGTGACATTGAAAACGAGTTTGTTTTTCTGGGAGCCTTAAAGAAGAACTGTTACGTTAATGCAGGATTAAACTTTATTCCACGGCATGTGTTCTGTGCGTATGATTTGTAAATTGATGCTGGTGGCCACTTAGCATAATAAACACTGCGTGACTTCCAGGTGTTGCATTTTTCAATAATACTGAAAATTCTCAAAACATTCATTACCTCCTGATTGTTGCTATACCGCCTGTACTCACAGCTCTCTTATGCATTTTAATTGAAGTCTACAATTATTTAGCTTAATTTTTTTCACTGTAGTAGTACATTAAAATCAAATTATATTTTAATATTCAATTATTTCAAATAATATTTTAAATAGTATCAGTTCTTTCATTCAGTTAGTACTTCTGAGGTGAAACGATAGCATCAATAAGTGATAATAGAGCAATCAACATTACTATGTTTTTCTTGCGCTGAAGGCAAAAATCTACTTACCTTTGGGGATCTGCTCTTTTAGGATGTTGCTTGTGCTTGCCCAACTTTCATTTTTACATATTCATAGTTAAGCTGCACATAAACTGTAAAAATAAGTCTCTCTATTTTGATTTTGCATGGAAAAAAGAAGTTTTGAGCACAACACAGTAAGTTTTAAGATGAGCTTTACATTTCGCTCTAATCTGAATAGCAAGTTGATAAAAACATCATTTAGGCAGGTATCTGGCTTCTTGGGTCTCACTGCTTCCACAGCAAATATCTTCAGGTTGGAAGTATAAAGCTACGTGCTTTATGAGTTTTCGTGAGTGAAATATGTAAGGAAAACGCAACCTTGATAAGGACTGTTTTGCCAGCGAGCGTAACCAAGCTAGGAGACTGTTCTGTGGAACAGGCCTGAGACTTGCTTAGTTGTCACTGTACTGTAATGGGATTCAGGTATTTTTCAGCCTGTAACTACTAGATTGCCATGGACCAGAATTTTCCATACCTGTTTCCTGGCATGGAAAAATTCACGCAGGTATTCAACATACCTAATTTTTTTTCTGAGATTTTATTTTTCTGCATATACCTGGGAGACGCTTCAAATGTAGAAAGTTGAATTGCTAGTAGAAGCTATTTATTCCCATTTAAAAACAAACGTAGTGCTTGTCCTTAGATGTAAATAAGTGAAGAATTACGGCCAAACAAAAATATTCTGGGCACAATTACTTTCATCGGCAGAACTCAAAGTTGGCATCCAGTCTCCCCACAAAGAAAGTAGAAGCTGCACCTCTGCATTACAGCATGGACTTTGTCCCAGTCATAATTTTTTTCCCATTGCACTTTAAGAAGTAAATTCAATGTCTTTGACCATGCCATTTATTTCTTCTGTGTTGTTGGGTTTGGGCTTTTTTTTTTCTAGATAACTGCCTGATTTTTTTATTTATTTGTTGCTGATATTATTTACTCTGCGTTGAGTACTGTATGGGTTCTTGGCAGTCTACAAAGCATCTACATCTAGCCTAATTGCCAGAGTCCACAAGTTCAGCAGGCATTTTGACTTAGCACAAGCCTAGGTAACACTTTTTCTCTTTTGCTGTTTTATGTTACATGAAGGATTTAGTTCAAAGAAAAATTATACAATGCTAAGTGATCCATTACCATGGCTGGCATTGCTACAATAATTACTCTCTGGAAACAAAATGTCCTTGAACTCTCAGATCATTATAGTTCTTTCAGCTTTAGTGCTTTTACAGTTAAAGTGGTACAGGCAAAATTTAACTATATTAATCCTTTTTGTTCCAGTGCTTATTCATGCTAAATTTTCTTGCCAGTTAATAGAATATCTGTCACATAAAAAAAAGAGGGCTTTTACATTAATTAGAGTCAGCATCAATCAAAGAAGCACTTGCTCACCTATGTGAGACTTTACATAATTTGCAAATGCAGCTGTTTAGATTTGTCCAAGAAAACAATGTATTTGTCAAGTAAATATTCTCAAAATGTTGGAAATTAAGAAGTAGCTTTGTGCAAGAGGGTTTGGTGTTGGAGAAGGTGGTTTCATCTTGAAATACTTATTTTCCAGCTCAAAATCTTCACTTCTGAGATACAGTAAAACTAGAAATGACAGATATTTGCATCAAATAATACAACTTAAACAATAAACTGATAGGGAATCAACTCTGATGTTAAGCACTTAGCTGCCAAACAAACAGAAATAAAATTACATAAAAACAGCAAAGACCTGGCTGAGTAATTCCAGTTTATTACCAATATATTATTTAACAGCTGTTCACTGTGAGTACCCAGTTTTAAATCTAGTAGCATAAACATTCACATCCCCTTCTAAACAGCCACCTTCACTTTGGCCACAACATATATCTAAGGTAAATGTCTGTTTCTCTAGGAATTTTAGAGCTAATTTGCCATGGGTTCACAGTGTATGACACTGCTGAAACACAACCCACACTGTCATTCATACATTTTGTATCCCAGATGTGTCAGTGATGGGTGGGTCCTAGGGAGGAACCCACAAAGCCTATACTTCCTCTAGTCCGAGATTTTTCTGTATTTTATTGCCAGTCACCACATACACACAAATGTTTTAAATTAGACTGTGAAGTGAAAGGGTTATAAGATTGTCTAGAGACTCCAACAAGTTTTCTAGCCAACAGTGCTGAATAAAGTCCATTGCTGGAACCATTGCCAAGAAATTCTTTCAAACAGGCCATGAAAAGACCACCCCAGTCTCTCAATTCAGGTCTCTCTGGGGCACTAATCAACTGGAGGCTTGTCGTACTATTATGGATGCTTGGCATGTGAATCCTGTTGATCAGGCTTCTCCTCTTGTCTCCTCTCTCAAGTGCAGCAAGTGAAATGTGTAGAGAAGGAGGTCAGATCCACTCTTACTGCATCAGCCTCCCTCACTCCATCCAAGAAGCTTAACGCAGGGAAGGGTGGGCACCGTACCTCTGCTTGGGCTGTGTTCTCTTGAGTGTGCTATCGGCGGGTGTGGGTAGAATAACAACGATCTTGGCCATTGCCGTCTCTTTCTGGGGGTTTAATGCAGCGTGGAAGTTGCAGAGCGCTGTATGGCTACAGACCTCACAAAGCAGATTTCCTCCTGGAACGCTGTTCCAGTGCAGCCCCGAGGTGAAATTAGCAGGGGCCAGGAATAAGAAACTCACTGCTGTCACAATAATACAGAAGTTTTGTTAAGTCTGAACTCAGCACTAGGCTCGCTCTACAGGTAGATTCATAGATGTGCTGCGTTCCCTTTGCACTTTGAAAAATATAGTAGCTGGAGAAGTCCTTGGGTAGAGAGAAATTGCCCATGTACATTCCTGCCAGTGCTTGTTGCGCTGTCATCCATACCTGCTCCACCTGATCCGCTAGTGCTTGGCAGCTCAGGGGAAAGGAGGGAGAGTGACAGGAAAGCTGAATGAAAGAAAATAACAGTGGAAGAAATACCTGGTCTTCCCTTCTGCTGATGTAAATCTCAAGCAGCGTTACAAAAATCACTGTAAATTAAAACCGTACCCCCTGCCTGAAGCTGTGCAAAGAAGAAATGAGGACTTACATCAATTTTCTGTTGTTTTGGACCATGCTTTCAACAGAACAAATTAAACATTTTGCAATAATACACTGCTAGCATCAAAGAGGTATTTTCCTGTAAGCAAGGCAAGAACTGGGGAGAAACATAATCTCTGTTATTAGTTCAGATGGTATATGTGACCATCTGAACTAAAACCGGACCAGCTTTGGGCACATGACCTCAAGAAGGCTTCACATGCCTAAAATTATCTTTATTTTTCCAGCCATATCAGCTTTATTAATAAAAGGTATTGCCTCTCCCAATAAACCTTGCCTTGTTTATAGCCTTAGACCATCATGACTGCAACAATATTATCAAATTTCCAGTAAAACAAGCAAAAACAGACTTTCCTGTACAGAAATAATCTTGGCTCTCAAAAATCCTCGTATTATGAAAATGTATGGGGTAAACAGCTTGAAAAGGTTTCTCTGTGTCTTACACTGCTGCATTTCCATTGCACTGCATGACAAGAGACATGTAAAAGCTGCCGGAGCGCCCTGTGTGCTGAGGCCCTATTACGATACAACAAGCATTTCCATAATGAAGGGTAGCAGAGAGCTGATGTCACTGTCACTTTTTTCAGTCAACCAGAAACCAATTATCCCTGGCTGACAGGCCCAATTAAATCATGGGGTAGAGGGAAATGCCAGCTATCCTCCCCTAGGGTTAGGTAATTGGGGTTTTATTATGGTCAGACCTGGTGCTGTTTGTTGGGCCACAGGATACAAGTAAGAGACATTCTGGTCTCTCTCCCTCCATACTTTCCATAAGCATTCATGGTTTTGTACCCGTATGAAAAGTAGTTGCATTTTGCATAAAAATTCTAATCTTTTAATATATATTCTCTGTCACAGTAGGAACCTGAAGGTCATTCTATCTCTTCAAGTTTATAGAAAATATGACGTTAGGAGTTCTGACATAAAAGGCCTCAGGTGAAGGCTTTGTACTGATTTATACTTAAGATCCCAGGTCTTTTATCTAGTGCTATTGCAAGGATATAGAAAGTTTTCAACTCTTATTACTTTGAAACTTGAGAGCATGTTTGTCGTAGTATTAGACTGATGTACTGAGAGGTTAACTAGTTTACTGTATGGATTGTTTGGAGCTGAAGAAATGAAGCACTGAGTGTGCCACGGTCCATTCTTGTTCAGGTTAGCACTGAGTCATGGCCCTCCAAGGTCTTAAGGAATGCATTGCTTGTGATGACACAAGGAAGAAGTACTGAACTAGCTAGATCATTTCAAATTACCAAGTTTAAAAGCTTCTTTAATATTATAAGCAGTCCAGCTATGTTAACACAAAGTTCCATATGAGCTAAATGCCATGCATCTGTTATCCAGCCTAGCTTGTTTAGGGTATGGCGCAATGCAACCAGATTATTTATGCCTGGACATAAACACCTTCTTGAATTACGTATGAAACAGAACTGTGTTGCTGGAGAGAGCCATCTCTTGGATCTTTCCACAATGCAGCTCTGTCAGATGCCTCTCTGTCCCATTGACCCGCAATTCCTTTGCCAAGTCAGAAAAGACCTCTGCTATACTTACAGCACCTCTGTTCACGCTGTCAGAGCCAAATGATGGCTGCTTGAGCTGGATGTGACAGACACTCGCATTTGAGCCATAGAGTCGCGCACTTGCAGAATGCTTACATTGCCCAGTAAAAAGTAGAATTTGGTGCACAGGTTAAGATACAGTGTATATGCATATAGAAACATTTGTGTACCATGTGCTCAGTAATTTTTATTTAAGAGAAGAAAAACATTCGCTGCTGAAGACATTTTCAGAAATAAAGTATAACGCATAGAAGTTTCTGAATGGGGTAAAAAATTAGAAGGCCAACAATGGTATTTTGTTGGAAGGTTAGTGCATGAAGCTGACAAATTACCAGCAGCTTTTAAACCTTTGTGTCCTCGAATAATATCCACTATGCAATTATAAGGACAGCTAGAAGCAGTCAGATAGGCCTACCAGCTCAGTGTTTATCAAGGCTTTCCAGAGCTCTTTTCCTTCCCTTTGTGACAAACCTTCACATGGTTACAGTTGTCAGGCAATCAAAATTCATCTCTCTGCTAGAGAGGCAAGATGCTTCAAGGTGTAGGAGGAGCTTAAAATGCTATTCTGTACTCTTCTTAATCACTATCCATATAATTTGTAGATGCTATTTGTTTTGAATTATAAAGTTAAAGGTATACATAATCTACGACACATTTTTTCCCCAAAGACACCCGATTGTAAAAACTGAAGGGTGTTTTAGGGTTATATGAGCATTTTTATCTGTCATTGTTCATTTGCCTGAACTCAATTTACATATTCTATGATGTTTACTTACAGTTCAGTTTACTTACAGTTCAGGATGAAAGGCTGCAGTTACGAAGCTTACATTTTGTATAACTGCTCACTGTAAGAAAGAAACACTCCATAATGAAAGCATTGTATCTCTTTCTGAAGCATCACTATAGTGTAAGTGAGAATTTCAGGACCATCTTTTATTTTAGGTGACATTCATTATCTGATTTCTTAATTATATTTGAATAGTAATTACAGCATTTTCCCAAGAAAATATAATTAGATTTTGATATCAAGAGGCAGATTACAAGTAAATTAATTATGTTTTGAGGCCACTATTAAAAACCTGGAGCAAGACAAACTTGCTTCCAGTCAGAAAAGCAGGAGTTAGAACATGCACTGTGCAAGCACACAGCACAGAAGAAAAATGTTTAACTAAAAAAACCCCAGAAATACAGAATTAATTCTGCTTTGCTAGTGATCCAATATGCATAAATAGCCAGCAAAGAATCTTGTACAAGAAATCTCTACAGGAAAGTTATTTAAAAAAAATCATACTAACCAAAATAAAAAGCATAACAACACCTAAATGAGTACTGAGCTAGTAAAATGTCAATATAAATGCCATCCCAGGATAACATCTTCTTGTGGTCATTCCAAAATGTAACACTACGAAATAGTCCTGTAACAGTCACCTTGTAACAATGACCTTCCCAAATTAAAAAATGAACAAAACCAATTTGCTGCCTGGGGTGTCACTGGAGCTAAACCCATTTCAATAGATTTCAGTACAACGTTATGATCAGTTGTACGTCTCTCGGTGTGGCTAGTTGTTATTCCAAGATTAATGTTATTTCATTTTAGAAAGAAGCATGCTTTTCCAGTAAAAATAGCTGAAGGGAAGAACCAGTGCTTAAATTAATTTTCCTTTATTAGGAAAAATTGATAGAGCACTGTAACACTTCTAAACAAAAGGCTAGTGGCTTTCTTTCTGGAGGAGTTATGCTCGCTCATATCCTTTTTTGTAGTTGAATTTTGTGCCACACGTCTGTTTGCTAACAGTAGAGCAGCTTCGCCAGTCTCAGCCACAATAACCATGTGTGCTCTAAGAACTATTGGGTTCGGTGGTGAAAGGGCTGACAGTTGCTTGGGTGCCTTCACATACTAAAGATCTACTATTGCTTTTCCTCTTATGAGCGTTTTTTGAATTCTGCTTACACTAGTGCATTTTATTTGAATTAAGATAGGGAGAAGAGACTTCAGAGTAAATCTGGGAGTGAGAATGCTTTCCTCTCCTCTGAAAATATTTTCCTTTTGCCAAACCAAACCACAGATTGAAATCTTTACTATTTGTTTATTACCTTGAAAATATTTGATA
This sequence comes from Nipponia nippon, assembly GCF_047370975.1. Classification (NCBI taxonomy): domain Eukaryota; kingdom Metazoa; phylum Chordata; class Aves; order Pelecaniformes; family Threskiornithidae; genus Nipponia; species Nipponia nippon. The sequence goes on along the minus strand of NW_028262369.1, from coordinate 46,201,795 downwards.
TAAGAAGTAGCTTGGATTAGTTGAAAGGTTTGGTTGGAGGAAGCTTAATTTAGGTTTCAAACTTTTGAAAACACTTTAAAATTATTTTACTTGTCCAAAGGAAAAAAAAAAAAAAAGCAAGAAGGTGATACCTTTTGAAATTGTCAAAACATTTTTTTCCAGCAATTTTTAAATAAAAGAGATAAAAAAAAATGCACAACAAAACAAAAAAACACAAAACCCCACCCTCTTCCTTCTAAAAGGCTCCAAAAATTCCTTGCCAGCTGCACTTCAAAGACTGAGTGGTTAAAAGAGACCACCATCTAACTTTGTATTCCTGCTCAGTTTTTGGAAAACAGCTCTCACATTTACAGTGGCATACAGTCCAAAGCAATTGAACTTACTTTTGCTCATGATAAATGTGAGTGGATAAATTTGTCTCCTATTATTGCTGGAGAACGTGTCAGATTTGCATCAAATTTGGCCAGATACAAAAATTTTTCTTCCTGTCTTGAGTTACAAGTACAACACTATTTTCAGAATCGGTGTGGCTTCTGACACATAGAAGGATATGGTCCTAAAGAAATGCCAAATTGTTAGAGTCATACTAAGTGACCACAACCAGTGCAGTCTACTACACTAGTTATTTCCATAGCTTCTAATGCAATGAATAGCGAATACAGTAAGTTCTGCATGTCCAGGCTTCAGAATCAATTGGCTGATTGCGATTACCATGTCAAAATGAAATTTGGTGTAATTATTTATTTTGGGATTATTGGTTTCCCACCTTATTTAAAAAGAGTATTATATAAAGACATGTTATATTGATCTACTTCATTCAATTAATACTGAAGTCTGACTTTGCTGCTGCAGGAGTGGAGGGGTTCAAGGTTAACATGGCTCATGTTTGATCCATTCTTCAGTAGTCAGATGCTGCCAGAGACTGTTTAATTCACTCTGATTAATCTTATTTAAGAAAAGAGTGAGCTGTGTGAGCTGTGTCTTTAGACTACAGTTCATTTCTACCATTTAGCAACATTCAGGACTACATTTTCAAAAGAGCTCAGCATTTGCTATTCTTCAGGCATGTGAGCTGTTCCCATAGGTTAGCTGAGGACCTGACGCAAAAGTACTTCAAAAGTCCTATGGGGATATAGAGTTTCTCCTTGCTCTGCCACACCAGTGGTTAACATCCTTAATTCTGAGTGCAGCTGAAAGCTAAGAGGAAATCTTACCCTGCTGGCACAAGGAGTTCCTGCAAGATGTACAGGTGTTGAGATGGTGGCTGCTGTGAGGACTTCTTGTTTGGTACTGCGAGGACTTCTTGTTTGCTACTGTGAACACACCTTTTCCCATAGGTGCTTCTATACGGGAAAAAACAGCTTGCTTATAGTCAAGGTATTGAAGATGCAGTTTCTGATAGCAAAATGCTGTTTCTCTGATAGTGGTAACTACCTTAGAAGTGCTGGCTTAGAAATTCTTGTACCCCAGAAACTCAGGGGCTCAGATTTAGAAGTCTGAGTCCCACAAAACTATGTTTGGTGAATGTCAGTGCTAAATTCCAATTCTGGGTGCTAAGACAAGACTTCTCAGCAGCTGCCCATGCACAACAATCATGTTCACTCAGGCTTTCACTGTATTGGAAGAAGTTACTATAAAAATGCCTTATTTTACTTAAAAAACAAAAAAGTCAAAAAGTCTTGATACCCAGTTAAATAGAAAGCACTGTGTGAAATTCATCCTATGCAAAGACCTCAGTGTGCCTGCACACAAAATTTAAGATGCAGTTCAGCAACTGAATTCAGCAACAAACCACCTGGTGATTTAAGGGGCCCTCTGGATACTAACAGAATATAAATCAATTACAGCATTATCGTCCACACTTTTCCCCTCTCACATCCAACATGATGCTTAGAAATCAAGCTGTGCCATCTCCATCTAGGGGACGTTTTTCTTTCACTGGCATGGGAACATGGTGACATCATGTCAACATGTATGTTATCTTCACTGAGGTCAGTATCACCACCAGTGATTAAAATAGGTGTGAAATATTCTGAATCAACACAAGTTTGGAAGCCAGAATATTTCATTTTACCTTGTGAACAATATAATTCAAACTGACAATCTTTCAGGATTTAGTTTGGTACAAAACTGTGGCCTTTAAGAAATGCATTGGCATTAAGATGAATGCTGTCTTAACCAATACTTAGCAGGAACTTGATATCCCTTTGGGGCACTTACTGTTACCTATTGTTCCCATAACATTATCTAATACTTTAGCACAGAGGCCAAGATTTTCAGGAGAAATTTAGTACTTGCCAGGATCCACACTGAGACACTTCAGAGAGGCCTGCAGGGAATTTTTGCTTTGCACTTTCTGGAAGTCACATCCTTCAACTGGAAACCTACAAATCAAAGAGCTCCAATTTGTCAGATGCTTTTCAAAACCTTGTCACAGTCAATACAATGACTGAATAAAGAAAAGGAAAAAAAATTATAAGGGATATTAGACATCAGGAAAAATTAAGAAGCTTCTCTATTTGCCCATTATAAATATTACTTGTTGATAAGTACTGTGTTTTGCAATTCCATTACAAATTGCAGTACCTCAGAATGATTTATCACTGAAAACAAATGTCGCTTGCCTCACCTGCAAGCACAGTGAGGCAGAACTGGCGAAAAAATTCGTTTCCTGGCCCCCAGCCCAGTGCTCGGCCTGTGAAACCAGCTAGGTTGTCAGCTTTCTCAACACAGGGTATTTCCGAAGACCAGAATTCGAATAACAGTTCTAGAACCATCTTATCCTTCCCAGCCTCTCCATACGACTGTAATTGTCCTGCCCTGTCCCTGGAACAATCACAGTATTTACCGAAAGTACAATGTTTACATATATAGTGTGTGTTAAAATCAAGCAACCTTGGTTACTAATCCTGCCTTCCTGATTCTTGCTCTTTCTCCTCCTCTACACAGTTGCCTGCTGGAGTTGTGTCTAAATTCCTTCTGAAATCACTTAGTAGTGATCAGGTGAAAGGATGCAACATACTAGCTTAAATCTCTTCCAAATACCTTTGAAACTGTTGCTTGCCTATACAAGTACCTCCTCTGAAACAGATGGGGTTTTCAATTTAGTTCCAATGCTTACAGTTTTAGGACTTTCTGGTTTGGTGTATGAATTATCCCATTCTGAAGGAAAGAAAAAAGAGAATTAGAACAGGATTTGTAAGTCTGTTAACATGTCTGTTCTGCTGTAGTGGAAAGCATAGCGATAAAAAGTACATTTACAACCCGTTCAGCACTTAATATATCAGTGCTTTTGTAAAAACACAGTATATTTGCCTCATTTTGCCAAGCACTGCTGTAACCTTGACATTCACAGGAAGATTATAGGTACAGACAGAAACTTCCTGATTAGATGGTTCATTAGCAGCAAGGTACAGAATACTAATAGCAAATTTTCATCTGCATTGACAAGGCCTGACCTAGCATTCATCTGACAGTGGAATTGCTTCCCTGGTGATATCAACCACACACAATACGGTAAAAACATGTTATTTCACAAAAATTCATCAAAGATGAGGATAAGTGAATCGCATGCTATTGAGTTCTGCAGGTCCCAGGGGAATCCTGTTTTGCCTAAGTGTAAAATACTCAGGAGAGACTTCATATGAAAAACCAAACAGCTTAAACTCCTTGACAGAAATGAAATAATTTGAACAGTGTGTACCTTAACTAGTACCTGACCATGAGGAAGTACAAGGTGCTAGCAAACACTGCTTGAAATTCAGGTGGTTGCAAATACAGTTGGAAGCAGAGGCTGGGTTATCACTCACACCATTTCTATCATGTCCAAAATTAGATATATCTGAGTGAATCAACTTGACATTTCTGTAATCGCTGGTTAAATTTTAGGTTAGCAGGTAGAAAACCCTCATTACTTAGCAAGAAAATGGCTACATGGAGAAGCAGTAAAGTAGTCATAATTTCAAAGATTGTATTACGTTTAAGGAAGCAATAGGCTTGGCAGATCTTGCAAAATATTTTTACATTTTCATATACAGCCCTTCAGTTTCATAAAACCATTTATAATCTGCAAATTGGCAGAACTGGAAGCTCATGCTCTACCTGGTCTTCTGGAAGAAAATGTTCTGCTTTGAAGTGCTACTCAGGCTAAGGAAGGAATAAAAAAAGCAAAGCAAGAATTCAAGGGGAAAAAATATTTGAACACCCTAATAACAAAGAAAAAGAAGCTCCAAAGTAATATTTGCAGACTAACATAAGTAGTTAAATATAATCATAAAACATTTACTTGTGGAAAAGCATGGACCAAGGGAATTTCCAATTGTCTCTTGTAGGCACTTTGCAAGTGTTGTGAGAAATCAATGCACATAGTTGTTCTTGTTGCAAGGTGCCTAATTAAAATACAAATAGATCTATAGCAGTCTTGTTAAGGAGGTAAACAACTTCCTGTTACAATACAACACTCTATCCACAGCACTGTTTAGCCAGCCTACATTCACATTGGTTTGTCTGTTGTCTGTTGGTTTGTCCATTCATATTTACCCAAAGAGCTACAAGCTAAAAAACATATGCTATCTATGAGCTGTTTCATAAAGAGGGTACAGACACCATAAACAGGAAGATGATCTGGTCAGGTCCATTGTTTCAGCAAACTCCATCGTCTTGAGTTTTCAATAAATACTTAAGAATGTATTTTAATGCCCAAAACATAATGTCAGACCTGAGTGACTTCATGCTCTTGTGCTCCATAGTTTTTCATAAAATGAAATTCTCCCAGTGGTGAACAATGGCACACATCTATGATGAAATTCAGCAAGAACTTAAGAGCAGATATAAACAAGGAGCACTGCTGAATGCTAGCAACAAAAGCCAAAGACCCTAGGAAAAAACAAGCACTGTTTTATAAAGCGGAAGCTATTCTGCATTAGGTATACAAAACCGCAGACTGAGCTAATATAGGCTGGAGCTTTTGCAGAAAATCTAATGCTATATTCAGAGAATCACAGGATCGTATGGGTGGGAAGGGACCTCCAGAGGTCTCTAGTCCAATCACCTGCTCAAAGCAGGTCCAGTTTGAGCAGGTTGCCCAGGACCTTGTCCAGCTGAATTTTGCATATCCAAAACCTCTTTAGGCAATATTATCTTTAGCTCAGTCACTCTTCCACTCTTGCATGAAATCACCCACCTGCTCCTGACTAATTACCAGTATTTTATTTGCTAGTGAACAAAAAGGATTTAATAAAAGCTTCAGGTTAGTCAGCAACAAGCACGTCGTAAACTCACATCTTCCACTCTTAAGGGAATTTTACACTTTAGATGAATTATTTAATTATCCTAATTTCCGTTCATTTTATAGTTTAGATTAAAACTACCGTAATATTTTACAGACTGGAAAAGAAAGACCAGTTACTTAAGAAAATCACCTATAATTGAATTTGACCTAGAAGGCACAGGGTGGCATCAATAAAAATTGCACTTTAAATTGGAGCAACATCGAACAATCAGAAAACAACATGCCAAGCAGTGAGAGGCAGAAGATACACAATTAATTAGTACTGCTGTCATCTGAAAGTTGAAAACCATGCATATATCAGGCAACAAAAGATGTTAGATAATGAAGTTTGTTGGCCAGAGCTGCAGTAAAATATTTTAGAAGACGTGACACTGACTAGTATAGTCTGATACCACACCACAGCCTAATTATTGCAAAGAAGCAATCAGAACAGAAAAGGGCAGCACTTAAGTGAAAGAAAATGGCAACACAAACCCTTTTTCCCCTGAGAAAATGGCATAGCCTCTGACTTATATGACTACAGAATCTCATCAAAGCTAAGCTGTACTGAGAAATTATGGAAATTACATTTAGATGTTATGTTTCACTGTGTACAAATGAAGTTCATGAAGGACCAGCACTGCAAAAATTTGAACACTCTCCTGTAGGCAACTGCAAGGAACTAGGGCAGTGATAAGTTAATTTAGTTTGCTCCCCATTAAATTCTGGGATATGAATAGCTCATGGAGAAGAAACTTTTGAAATAGGTGTTGCGAAATGCAGAGCTAAGTTTCAAACAGGGTGAAAAAGCAGCTTTTTTGGCTATCCTGAAAGCAATTACATTTTAATAACTTTTCAAAAGACCTAGGATTTGTTCATACACTTGCTATATGGCTTGTAATAACCACAGAGTTACTTGGCAGATTATTTAATTCAAATGTCAACACATGCATTTACACACTATAGGTATGTTCTCGGATCAGTGGCATATCTTCATGTCTGAGGACTGATAAGTTTGCTTAGAGCACAGATTTTTTGTATATACTTGTGTAACTTTCAGAAAAATCTAGAATCAATCCTGGATTGATTCTATGTTTTTCTATGATTGATTCTAACTTTCAGAAAAATATCCAGGTTTGATAGATGTGACTACTTCCTTGCAGTGCTTACCATATATTCCTCAGAGTTGAAAACTTCATCTTTTCTTATCAAGAATTTTGGCTCTATTTCTGAATAGCCAAAGGATTTATTTTTTTAAATTGACTGGTATATTGAATCTGTAGGTCTTCAGACCAAATATATTCTAGCAATTGTTGGAAGTATGCCTTCTTCCTTAAACTTCTAGATTAGTACACAGTGTTTCCTTAGTAAAGATGAAATTAATTTAATCAGCAGTTATAACCACTGTAAGACAACATATCAAATTCCTGTTAATGGAGACTAATTCCACAAAAACAATTTAAAAATTGTTCAAAATTATAATGGAAAATGTTGTTCTTCTAAGTAAGTTATATAGTAACAAACTTAAATAATAATGCACTTAAAGCAGGCAATCAGCACTGACCTCCACTGCATAATTTAGCCCAACAGAAGAATTTCCAGACGGCAGAATAGTATTTTCATGTTGTAATGCTTACATATTTTACTAGATAATTTCAAACAGAAACTAAATAGACAGATGGCAAGGAGAAGAAAACATCCAAACAACTATAAATGTACATATAAAACAAAGCTGATTACTAAAAGAGCTGAAAAATACAATTAGCCATTTAATTATATTTAACTTTATAGTTATCTAACTACTTTCCGCTAGGAACCCAGTTCATCATCCTATTCATAACTTACGACATTTGACCAGGAAATCCAGGCTGGGTTGCCATCGGAGAGACCAGGGGTCTTTGAAGCCCCCTGAAGAATGGCGCGTGGAGCGAGGGGGCTCAGAGGAGCTGGAGGCTCCTGGGTCAGGGCTCAGGCTGTGGGAGGGTGGAGGCCTCCCGAGAAACAGAGGCGATAGAGCTGCCGGTGCCAGGAGAAGCAAAAGAGGGTCTGAAAAGATGTGCCACAAGGTTAGCAGTGGGCGAGTGCAGTTGCACACCAATGAAGTGGGAAAGAAGGAAGGGCCTTGCAGCAGGAGAAATTTTAAATTATTCAGTGCACTGAGCTGAAAGAGTGGGTGTGAAAGTACCTACCCATTATAAACAACTTCCTTAAATTCATGTTGGCATCAACAGTCTGCTCCCTACTCACCTGAGGCCTTAAGCATATGCTTAGTTCAGTTAAGTGTACATGTCAAGTTAAATGCATTATCAAAGGCTTCCTAAACTGGGGACCAAGATTCTACTGAATCAGGAAGGACAAAATACAGTACCAAATTTATTAATTATTAGCTGTTTTACAGTAGTATAACATAGCAATGGCCAAGCAGATTTTTCAGGGTTGGTCCTGGGCTTTGGAACACCTGGTCTCTGCACTGCAGCAAGGAGAGCAAGTGGGAAGCGCTGAGGGCCAAGGGCCAGAAAGGCTGGTAGAAGTGAAGATGGTGGAAAGGGGAGATTCACTGCCAAAAAGGCAGCTTATCTCTTTCTTGGCCTCAGAGCCTGAAAGATACTACAGCAATCATTGTTATGGTATAGTTTACCCATAGTAAACATACATACTTAACAATGCATGGGTTTGTAAGGTGCCAAAAGGCCAAAGTTTGTACTGGGATGGTAGTATCTGAACATGGCTGCTGGGCCTGTCACTGCCTTCCTTCCCTTCCCCTCCTGCTAGACCAGGCCAAGGCTTTAATATCTGTGAACACAGACGTAATCAACAGATGAGGCATTGGACACAGAGACAACTTTGGGCAGAAACAGGGTGTTGCCTGTGCCATGCAGCAGTGAAGAGCCACAGTGCTGCACTGCTGTGGCAGCTGGGGAAGGCTCCTTTGAGTACAGGCAGACTCACTGCACTTGCACCAGCCACAGTTGTCTAACACCAACTCCGGCTTGGAAGAAATGGATTCCATCCCCTGTCCCCATCCTCTTCTCTTATCAATCTTGCTATGTCATCTCCTGAATCTGTAAGTGACAGGTTCCTCTATGAGCAGTTCAAAATTACAACACAATCCGATGAAGCTCAAAGGACCTGTGCCAGCTCCCAATTATTATGCTCCTTTTAGTGATAGCAAAAGTAAATAAATCCAGTGTAAATAAAAACCCAAAAGATTGTGGAAGAGAACCTGCTAATATCAAACTACAAAATAAGAGTGAGAATGGGGATGCTTCATGTTTTTACTTCATGTGCTAATGAGGTAAGATACAGAAGAAAAAATACAGAAAACGAAGTGTTTATTAGCTGACTTGCATTTTTATGCAAGAAAGCACAAAGTGTTTATACTATGAATCAGAAGGAATGTGATGTAATGGAGGTTTATTAGAAGATAATGAGTGATATATTTTGAAAGATTAAAAGAGCGCTGTGCCTTATCTGCTGTGCGGTGTCAGCCAGGCACAGCACACCGTTCACAACACAGTTCTGCAGCAGAAAGCTGGGGAAAGACTCCAGTCCAGCTCGCAGACAAATCTGCACCAGGTTTGAAAAATCACTCGGACCTGCCAAAGTAAAACCTTAACAAGCACAACTGCCTTTTGAATCAAAGTCTGTAGGTTTGCAGTGAACAGGCTGATGAGGGGCACAGGCAAAGATGGGTTGTAGGGGACTGTATGCCTTGGGTATTACCTTAGTTTCAGAGATGAGGAGCAAGCAGTGAGGATCAGCACCAGCCCTTTGGACAACAGACAACAAGGCGGAGGATGTCCTATCAAGATGAATATGGCTCATTCAAGAATTAACTCTCTACTCATCTTCTACCTCAGTTTTTTGCTGCTCATCCATTTAAAAAGTAAGATTTGCTCTTTTTCTTATTGTTCTGACATGTCCTCTGGGTAGATGGCTAGACGTGCACTTCTAGGAGGAAGCTTGTGTTGTCAGAAGGCTTTAAAAATTTGATGCAGATGCCAAAAAGATTTGGTCCATGAAACTAAGTTGTATGAACTCATTGCATGATAGCTTTCCTGATCATCATGCTTAAACTTTTTTTTTAATGAAGAATGAAAGCATTTTTAATACATTGCTTCACATATTGAAAGTACAGCAATAAAATGTTCTGTTAAAACTGTACCTATAAAGTCTGCACTTTGATACCATTCATCTAGTAAATTTAAACATATCTGATTAAAATTTAGACTAATTTATCCTTTGCTACAGCTTTCATGTTGTGTATTTTAGTAGCACCCATTGCCTTTTTATATAAGCTTTTCTAATTACAACCTCTAGACAAAGCAGTTGTTTAATAACTGTGATATATTTGGTGTTCTAAATATCTCCGTTATGAGGGAGTATAAAAGTCCAACTATTTTTATAGAGAAAATATTCTCAGCAAACTTCCACATAAACAGAAGTATACAAGATATTGGAAGTCACAATGGGTTTCCTTGATAATTTTATCAGATGGTTGGGAGTAAATACAAGCCAAGGAGGCTAAATGGCCTCAGCTGGTGAGGCTGATATATGTTTATGAAAAGCAGTAGCTCTTGAACATGTTTAAAATGAAGACAGGCAGGATGTGTGTCTGTCTGAGGAGGCTGTTTGATTTGCGTCTGTTGAATGTGAATCGCAATAAGACAAAGCTTTGAGCAGCTGCCATTAAACAAGAAGACTTGGCATTAGCGTACAGTGTTGTGTAATCTGGGTCACCTTCTGTTGCTGCATCACTCAAATTGTTACTTGGACAGTTTACAGCCCAACATAAATTAAAGGCTGAAAAGCAAACAGATGCAGTTGGATCAACCAGCACTGAAAAAAACTCAAACACTTTAAGATATAGGACAAAATACAGAATGTCATAGAAACATTGTTTTATCCTCATAGTTTTCTTCCTTGGGGATGTAATGATGTGAATCAGGGAAGCCAAAATGTTCTTTCTAAATTAACTCATAACAGGACATACCCTGAAAAAAGAGAATGGATCTTGCACTTTTAAAAAGCAGTTTTTAAAGTCTGTGTACTGTAGGATGAACAACCAGAAAATCTGAGACAGAGTCTGCTATCTAATTAAGAGAGAGTAACAGGAATGGTGTTAGTTACGAAAATTTCATTTTTATATGAGGCAGGCAAATTAGAACAAAATATAAAAGCTTTGGGAAAGGGAATAAAATCTTAAGTGCTTATACAATTAAAAGGGTCACATTAAAAAAAACATGCACAAAGAAAGCATTGCTAAAATGTAAACAAGAAAAAAGCCCCACAAGAGTCAGTTAAAAAAGAAGATAAACACAAGTTTTGGCTTTGACCTTGCATGAGCTTTGCTCAATGCAGGATGCCAAAGGAGGGGAAAGTAGTTGTACATCATTTTGTGCCTTTTCCTTAGCACAGTTGCCTGGGAAGACATTTCAGATGTGGCATGAATTTTCTCTGGGTTATGGCTATATGGCCAGTCTCAAGCAAGAGGCTTTTCAGTCTTGGAGGAGTCTCCTTCTCAGGTAGCTTTGTGGCTGTTGCAAACTGATGTGATACAAATTGATATACCAGGATGGAGCAGCTGCAGTGGCAGCCAGAATCAGGCTCAGGACCATATCTGTATCTATTGATGCAGTGTATTTAATGATCTTGATAGGTATTTTCTCTCAAGAAAGTTTGTACGCCATTTGAAACTGCTAACAATTTCTGTTAATAAAAACATAACTGTGAACAGATAAAACAGAAGTAGAAGCAGAAGAATTGACTGCAATTACTTCCTTACCTAAAAATTAAAGCTGTGAAAGACCAAGATAGAAAAGCTGAGGGTCAAACAGAACAGAAATAACTTCTGATATTTTTAAAAGTTTTATCAGCCATTATATTTTTAAAACCAGCTTACTGGACTTGTCTTCGCCCAAAGGATTCTAGTCTTAGGTCTTGCTTAAAGTCTTCCTTACAATTATTTGTTCTAAACAACTTGGGAAATAAACAGTATTTAGAAGCCAAACCTTCCTAAAAATATACCCGCATATAACTTTTTTCAGCTTATTCATTTTCCTGAGGTGAACAGTGCTGATAAAAAAAGAACAGGTATAGTTCCATCCCTGCAAAGTTACATTTCCAAAACGATTGTGGGCTTAGTGCTCTCTTGGCACAGAAAAAAGGAGCCTGTTGGAGAGCCCTTGATGCCTCTTTGTTTATACACTGGCCTGCCTTGGGGCAAGAGCATCCATCAGGTTGCTCTGATGTTTGCTGCTGTCATATCCCTGAGGCGAAGGGATGCTGCTGGTGAAGGTGTGGTGGCTACACCCACCCAGGGGCAGGATTCCTCTTCTGGCAGGCAACGTTTACCCTAGTTCACCTTCTGTCTTCTTGACATCACTACAGAGATCATCACCACAACTATGCTACAACACAGCAAGCCTGTGGAAAGATGTGGGCAAATTGTTAGAACCTAGCCCCAAACTCATGTGTTACACATCTTTTGGGGCTCTGCAAAACACATTCCACAGGCTGTTTCCTTCCCACACTGGCTTACCAATGGAGCTATGAATCAGTTAAAAGAAAACTGTACCTTCTTTTCTTAATTATCCTGTACCTATTTCTCTGTTGGAAATTTCTGTTTTGCTGACACTGGTAGATTTTATTTTATTGGGGCAAAATTAAATCAGATCAAATATACTAGTTATCTTTCCATTGCCAGTCATTACTTTATATACCAAAGAATTTCTCCAACCCATAGGTGCTTAAGTCTTATAGATGTAATAATAACTTGTATGTAGTCGTATATATCTTTTTTATAATTACCCGCATTTTTTTTTAATACTGTCTCCAAAACACAAAACATGAAGATGTCAGACTACACAGAACCAATTATTTTTTTCTAGGGACTCTCTATAAACAGAGAGGGTTTGAGGCTTTTTCTAAAATTGCAGTCATATGAGACCATGCCAGTGAAGTAGTCTTCCCCATTCCCTTAATGTGAAGATAGTGGTACAGATTTGCAAATTCATTTATGCCCTGTGCCCATGGTTATGAGTATTGTCTGAAAGCCCTCAATACAAGTTGGTTTTATATAGTGTTTTTTGAACATAATTTGTTTCCACAAATTATACCAAATGAACTACTTACATAAGATTAATCTGGGGGACATCCAGAGATGGTCAGCTCTGTATGAGGAGGGACCATGAATCATTACGTACAATAGTTGACAGGAAGCATGTCCCAAATCCAGAACATTGATAACTAATTGCTGCCATATTATTGCTTAACAGGAATTGCCAGTGTGTAATTCTGGGCAGCGAGTTGCTTAAGAAACAGAGGAAGAGAAATTATGAGAAATACAGGTATATTTAGGCATTGGTTTTGGAAGTGATTCTGTCTAGGGTTAAGTGCAAGTTCAGAATCTTATCTTAATCGAACATTCAACAACTCTTTTTTTTTCATTTTTTTAAACAAGCTTTACAATGGATTATTGATCACTAATGCAGAATTATCTTCTTTTCCATTTGGCAAAAATACAGTAAAAATATTTTAATTTCAAAAGTATTTTTCTCCATTTTAATGACTTCATGCTATGACCTTTCAGCAGAGCTGAAAAAATTATTATTTACTTCATAATAATTCCCCCAAGTGTTCATAAATTAAGAATGGAATTTAATTTGGGATTGCTGTTAATGTAAGCAAAACATCTGAGCTTTACTTGCACCCCTTTTCTACCCCTCTGAGATGTTGGCACTATGCAAGTTTTCCCCATGGACAAGATCTTTTAATTTCCTGCAACTATTCCCATTACTCACGGAACTTCTAATTACTGCTTAATTACTGTGTTAGGAATAAAGCTCTACTTATAAAGACATTTGTGGTTTTGCTCATACTGCTTATCACTCATGCACACACAGATGATGCAAGTAGCTTTCCAGCAAAGTATTGTTAGGATGCACATTTGATGAGTTCATAGCAGATTCGGTACTTCAGCCGATCCTCATTAGCCTGTTGTGGAGCACGGTGCGTGTCAGAGCTGCATCAGCAACGTCTGAGCACAAGCACCAGGAGCCCTACAGCTTTCCCTCTGTCCTAGCTGTCATATGTTGCATCTATATCTTATAAAAAATGAAATATCTTTCAGATGTTTGCCATCATGAGTTTAAAGCAACAGCTTCTTGACCCAATTATAAGGGTGATGGTTTGGTTTTTTTTTTTCCTTTTCATTTATATATTTTATTATAGATAACATCTCCATCTCTGGAATCAAACAAAATCCTAAATGTAAAGTAGCAACCCTATAATTTTTAAACAAGGACATAACTTCTGATAGATGGATCCATTTGCATAAAAGTGACATTAAAAACATCCCAACCACACCTGTATTTGAGCCTTTCAATTCAAATTCTTACAAGGCATCCTTAAGGTGCTACACCTACCATTCCAATAACAGAGCAAGACTACCACGTTACAGACTACCTCTGTGCTGTGTGCTTTGTAAAATGGGAGCTGTCAACACTGAGAACCTCTGGATGTTAAACATTTCCCCGCATCCTAAAACACTGAATGAATAAGGAATAGAAAGGGAATTCTGGAGCAGGAACACTGATCAAACTCTATGAGCGGGTGTTTTTTGTGACTAATGACCTATTAGGAAAGAGTCTGATGGGAAAGAAGGAAGGTTGGGCAAAAGGGCATTTATCACTCATGCTCAACTAGCTGCACAGACCTCGCACATGGTCTTGAAACACTGATATGTTGTGCAGCATCAGTGATAATGTACTGGAGAAACCAATGCTGGAATGTTAAAGCCTGTCATACAAGCAGAGGATGTTTTCATATATACATAACCTTTCAAAGGTACCTCCACCCAAAGTCTACAACTATATCTAGCTATCCACAAATGGTCTTTTTTCCCCCCCGCCGCGTTACTTTTGATGAACCTAGAACACACAGGGAGTCCTGTCCCAGTGCAACTCTCTACACCTTTTCCTCTTTGCAGGAGGAGACTCAGGAAAAAAATAGCACTGTTTAGAGAATGCTCAAAATCTTGATGGCCAGATTGAGTACTTCCTTACTGAAAAGCTATATGGAAAGGCAAATATTTTGCTGTTAGGTGTTGACAGGAAAATGACATGTAAGACACGGGAGAGTAATCAATCCACTATTCAGTACTGGCTATATCCAGCTTTGAGTGCTGTTGTGAGCAAGAAAGAGGCAATTAGGAAAATGCTGAAAAGGGACAGCAGAAATAGGAAGACATTTAGAAAGATGTGCACTATGAGAAAGGGTCACAGCAAGAGAAGCCTGAGGGAGCACATGATTACAGTCTTACCTACACAAAAGAGAATGGCAATCAAGGAAGACGATGAGATTGGTTGCTCCCTGTGACCTTTGGAAGGGCAGGCTCTGCAAAATAACAGATTCCACATGCAGCAGGGAAGATTTGAGTGAACTTTCCCAATTGAAGGATAATTAAATCTCTATATCAGAACTTTTTAATGAATGGGTTAGATAAATATCTGCCAGAGATTGTCTAAACTGCTGTTTCACAGCTGGTGTTACACAGATGAAGGGCAGTCAGCCCCACCTTGGGGGTGATTTGTGAGGATCTCAGGTGATGGAGCCCCAGAGAAGCACAGGTCCTTACTTGTCCCAAGGGCTGTGGTGGCACTAAGGCTCCAGGGCAGCTCAAGCACAGCTGCTGGACTGGGCAAGCAGATGGCTCCCTGCCCTCCTGCACCACAACTGGGGATTATCTGCTATTCAAAACAAAGGCAGCCCTGTACCCAATGCCGTTTGTTGCAATAACGACAAAATTGTTGCCTAAATTTCAGTTAGAAAATAGTTTACTCTCATTCTTTGAGGCAGCAAGTACCCACTCTTAATTTTTTGGTACCCTAGGCTTTAAATAAGCACTTCAGCTATTGAAGGCACTCATTACGATGGGGATAGATAGTCCCCCCCATGCTAGAAACCATGTAGTTTGATTTCCAAATTTTGGAGTCAAATCGCTTATTTTTTTTTATTGCAATTTGAGTATACTTAATATATTGGCAGTACGATGCAAGGAAATATCATTAATAAATGGATTAATCGTATAATCTTCATAGTCAAAAAACTTGAAAGGAATGGAAAGCATGGATTGCCTGCTGAACCTAAATTTTACATCCAGCTTCTCACTCCATATAAAAAGGCGATGCAAGACTGGAACTCTACTGCACCAAAGCAAATAAAGAGAGTTTCCCAGGAATTTCCTGATAAGTGTTTTTTCTGGACATGCTACAACAACTAATGATTAACAGTGTTCTAGGAGACTTCATCTAAGGCAAGTTTACCATTTTATTTTTATGACAATAAAAATCACTTATTTATAAAACACTAAGATAAAAAAAAAAGTATATATATATATCCTGCCAAATACCAAGCAATAAAAGGATATACGTTAGTCCATTTTCCTTAACTCCTGATACGCAGTGCATTCCCTCTAATAAATAAGAGAAACAGAAGTCTAAGTGCCTTTGATCCTGCCTACAGGGGTTTGCAGCCAAAGACCTCTCAAGGATACTTCTACTTTTTGTGTCTTTATAATTCACATCTCAGCATTAATAAAATCATTTAGACAATGCCTCAGTCTCTAGGCAACCTTGATTATTCCCTTTGCTCTTTGTGGTGGCCCAAAAAGGAAAAAAGGTCCTGGTATCTACATTTTCTAAGGGAAGCCTTTAAACCTAATTGACTCATCTAGAGTCACAGGCAGCAGGCAGCAAGTAGACAGATGATGCATATTATTTTCTAGATTGATATTACAGATTAATTTGTTGGTTTTAGAGACTGACATATTTCATCAGTTTTCACTGCACTTTTCTGTTTTCTCAGCCATTCACAGTGTCCCAATGTATGAAAGCCCTCTCGCACCAGCAAATAGCAAGAAACCCCCTAACCCAGATAAACCTTTTTCCAATGAGATACTTGTGTTTACTTTATATTGATTATATTTCATTCACCCATAAAATGGGTCAACAGAAAATTGCTTCCGTCTTTTGACAAATACTCCAATTGACAATGCTTCTCCACGGGCAGCCTGACACGCGGTGACACACACACCACGCAGCTGCCACTGGAGCTCTAAAGGACTCCTCCAGGCTGAGCAAAACACGCTCCTCTCCAGGCATCAACAAACCAAGGCTGCAGTTGCTGCTGCAACTTCGGGGTTAGGGCAGCTTCTGCTTGCCTGAAATCTTATCAGCGGGGACAGAAATCAAAATATTTCTAGGGCTAAATATTTCTGTGGGTAGAAAAGGGGCATGGGCTGCTAACCCGCTGCACACAGTGTCCCTGCTCCAGCAACTAAGGATCAGGACACCTGCCTGGTGCATCCTTCTGTGCTGGGAAGTGCTGTGCTTGAATAGTTGTGGCCTGGGTGGATGCCTGGGGGACAAACTCCTTGCTTCTTTTTACTGCTCTTGCTTGCCTGCCCAAGGCTGAGCATACTGGAATTCTGCTCTCTTAACCTTTCCTTGAATAATGAGACAGACAAAGCATTTTTAATTGCATTAATCAGAGTCTGCAGACAGGATGCATTCCTTCAAAGTGCCCTCTATCACAATGATGGAGATCAAAATTGTGGATAAACAAACTAACCTGCACAGCCCAACCTAAGGACTCAGCCATGGACACAATGGCCTGACATTTCCTTTGCTGACAGTTTCTGAGAGGTACCACTATGTTCCTGTACTGTGGGACTACCAAAGGCTGACTGCCCTCTGAAGTAGTTAAGCTCAGGGCTGCTCTAATTCACATTCAGACTGCCAGGGGAGCTATAGGAGTAGATGAAAGGCAGCATACATTGGTCACACTCTTCCCTTGACAGTCCATGTTCTTCCTTGTTGGGGTTTCTAAGAGGGATGGTACAGAGCACTTCATTAGCTCTTTGTTCGACAAGAAGGGCCCTAACTCTGAATTTGACTATGACACATTTCTTCCTTTCTTTGAATGTGAGCTAGAGGACTTTGAAAACAACGTAATTTGACAGGAAGCCAAAGCAAGGACTTAAAAAGATAGACGGTCATCAGTCTGCAAGGATCCAAGCAACTGCAATTTAAGTAACCTGCGCTGACAGATTACTCACAGCAGGGAATCCAAAACTCTCACTGTAATAATGTAGCCTTGAAAAAACATCTGTATACAGCAGTAGCTTCAGATGTGTTTTGCTAAGCTTTGTGGCAATTTGTAGGTAAGTACTTAAAAAGCAGCTGTGGTACTGCTCCTGCTATGGCTAACCATCCGTGAATCTGAAGATAGTCAAGTGTCCACACAGCTGAAAGAGGCGATCAGGCTCTGTTATCAGCAAAAAGTCTGCAGTATAACTCACCAACCTCCTGACAGCTGAAAAGAAGCCCCTGAGAGTATGTCTGAACTAATATGCATCGCCTTGCTGCTGCTTAGACATCAGCCACCTCTGGTGTAGAAACGGTGTAGTTGTGTCAGCACCGTGCTGAATCCAAGCTTGTGCTGAGAGGCAGAGCATGTTAGATCAGGCACTGTGCCATGCTAATACAGCTAAATGGCACCTGGATCAGAGCTGGCTCAAGGCATGCAAAAAGGAGTTCTGTCTGCACCCATCTACCTATACCTGGTTATTTATACAGGCATCTTTCCGGAGTCTCTCTCAAATGCAAGCAGGCACTGCTAAATATACCACAGCAATCTGCTGTTGATCCCATTTTGGTGGGGTGGAAGAGTAAACTGGAGCTGAGAATTATATACAGAGTTCTGGAAATGTTAATTATGGGCCACACGAGATGCAATTCAATTGCAATGGCCAAGACCCGGCCACATGCTGTATAGTTCATCTTTGAGTCTGCTGACTCCAAGAGCTGCAAGAAGGGCAAAAACACTGCTGAGGGCTGACACAGTGTAAAGAAACTCTAACTGTACTTGCTCTTCTCCAGCAGCCCCTTACCTTCCTTTGATAGCCTCGTGGATAAGGTACAGAGAGAGAAGGCACCAATCTTGTAAGATAAGCAAACAGAGGCTTCATAACAAAAGAAATACACAATGACAGTAAGAGAAGAAGCCAGAGAATGACACTGGTATATCAAAGATTACATCAGAGCTGTTGAATGGGGTGAAAATGTGTAAGGCCCCTGTAGGCTCCTCCTGTTCAATCTAAAAAGCAGAAGTTAAAAGAATGTTGAAAGTAAAGCTCCACTTTGATTCCTATCTTAAAATGTAGCAAAATATGAAAAATGTGTTTGTGGGAGTGATAATCCGAGCCTCTTTGATCACTATCTGTGTATGTATTTGGAGCAGCATATATCATGACAGCAGAAAGCAAATAAGTGCCTCTACAATGCAGCTGCACAAAGAAAGTATCTGGCCAACATTTTGTAGGAACCACCAATTCAGACTTTCTAGCTAAACCCATCCCTTCTCTCACGTTAAACACAGCTGACATTTCGTAATTCTTTATTCACTACTAATGATACTGAACATTTTGCAAGCCTCAGTCCATGTAAAAACACCCTTTGCTTGATATAACAAGAACTATCTGTTCTGTTCTCTCTTGAGTATGTCTTAAATGTCTGATCCAATTTAGTCTAACATCTACCCATTTTGGAGCTAATGGAAAAGTGTAAGAAGAGTAAAGCGACTAAAAACAATTGCTATTTTCACATTCAAAAGGCTGTTTCCAAAGAACATTGAATTTCCTGAAGAACAAGTAGACAATTCAGAACTTCCACCACTGTCCGTGGTAGTGAAGTGACAAGACTGAGAGGTGTGTGGAGCAAAACTTTCATGGGATTAAACAGGAGAAGGAAGGATTGGCACTGAACACCTTTGAAGAATCTGGATAAAAATTTTTCCAGCAAACAGACTGACCTAATGATCTGATAAGTGATGGAAAGAAGTAAGAAAAGAAGAAGATTCAGTTCTGTGCACACAGCAGAACAAAACCAGATCTACTTCTACTACATCACTTCTACTATAGCCTAAAAGACATAAACACTCCTTCAGATACTGCGTTTTGTTTGAGGAAGTGCCCATAGATCAAATGAGCATAGATTCATGGGCACTTTCTGTTCGCACAGATCTCTGTAAGCATTCTCACCGCCCAGTGATATTCCACAAGTAGCATTCAGCAGAGTTGATTTCAGCTTTATTCATTCTGGTTTAACTTTGTAAGTCCACTCATTGCAGTGAAGATGCTGCTGTGCTATGTCCAGTCAGGACCAGTGTGGCTTTGCTTTACCTAAGAAGTCTGTGATATTGTAATCAAGAGTGGTTTCTTTTCAAGTATATGGAGAATGATGCCTTTTGAGATACTGGAGATGCATCAGAAATAAGACTACATTCTTTAATCTTAATTAAAGAATTTGACTGGCTGGCAATAATGACCTCTGGTCATTATATCCCAGCTCTTAAATTAAACTTTGAGGGAACTGCATTCTTCATTACTGCTAAAAGCAAATGGAGACTGTTATTACACTTCACAGGGATTTTTGTGTAACATAAGCAGCAATCAGAAATGTGTTTGCATCCTGAATTGCATAATTTCTTTTTTGGGCTAGCATAGAAATATGTTGTTCTAGAGGAAACCCAGACAACAACTTGCCAATGCTATTTAAATGTCAGTTTCAGACATGCTGTGTCAACTTTTCTACAGACAGGGGAACCCCTTCCTTACTTTTATTAACATAACTGCAAACATCCAGAGAGCCGAGAGACTGATTTGCCTGTCTTCGTTTAACCCTGCACATCTTTCATACCATGGTTCTGAATCAGCCTGAATAATTCTGGGTCTTCATGGGTGACTGCTTCTTTTCTGCAATCACTGATGAGCACCAGCACTTCCATTAACCACAGGCATGTGGTTATGCATGTTACAGTAAACTTGGCTTCCCAAAAATAAGGAATTTTTATGAAATCATTATGGAAACTTCTGAGAAGTAGACATATCATAGGTAATAGGTGCTGAGCTTTCTGCTCTAGTGATGCAGTTTTGAGCAAGAGGGTTGGACTAGATGATCTCCAGAAGTCCCTTCCAACCCCACCTATTCCACGTGAACCATTATGTGAACCATTTTCAGTTTAGCTGAGCCCATTACTACACAGTGCTGGTAAAGCAGTCATTTCAGGGAGTATATCAGAAGTGCTGTCCAACCAATTCTGGAACATTTATTACCATTCAGTAATAAAAAGATCATTAGAGTTTGTGGGAAGCTAGTTAGTGACGGGAAAAATTGGAAAGTGGAAAGTATGAGGAAAAAGACTGCAAAGTATATTTCAGACTCCGTTTGAAAAAAAAAAAAAAAAAGGACAGAAAAATCAGTTACTAGCTTCATTTAAAAAAAAAAAATAATCTAAAATCTCCACTGTGTTACCACTCTAGTGCAGACTTGGTGACTACCTCTTCAGGACTCCCTGCAGAGCAGTAGGAATGTGAACATGGTCTTGAATAAGACCCCATGCTCAGAAACATATCCTGACATCAAAGCTGAAAACAGTCTCGACATAGGGCAAACTCCTATGTGCAGAACAGAGCTTGAATGTTATAATGAATGTTCAGCTGCCACAGGAACATCTGCAAAACTTGTCACTTGCCTTAAAAAAATTCTAGTGTTTTTAAAATCTTGACCTAGATGAGAGGTCAAGTGATTCAGCCTTTCATACCACAGTCATGCCCTATTCCAGCTATTACATGCCTCATTTCTTTTAGTCTTCTCTAATTAGTTCTGCTTCTCAAGTGAAGTCTTGGAATCTAACATTTTTCTGTGCTAATAGTGAAGGCTTTGCTTTCATGTTCAAGGTCAGTCCAGCATTTCACCTTGTAAAACTCATTTGTCCTCCTAGCACTTACACCTATATATTGAGTTTAAGTTTAAACATCAGCTTAGACTCTCAAAGACTTTTACTGACTTTAAAGTTATTGTTAAAGGTGTGATCATGCCCAAAGCCAGCAGAGTCATGCAAGCATGGAGGAACAGACTTCTTTTGGACTTCTTTCTCTTCCTTACAAACGTGCAGAGAAATTTTTTTCCATAAAAATACTTTCAGCTTTTTCCTCATAAGGTGCGTTGCATGTTTTACAAAACATAAGCAGATTGAACCTCATAGCCTGCAAGTAGGCAGCATCTCAATTTTACAGGTGAGAATGCTGAGCTGGAGAAGAGTGAGGTGAATACCTTGCTTGCAGTGAGAGAGCTGTGAATACAATCCAAATGATCTCCCTGGTCAAACCACTAAATTCAGATCTTGTGTTGCTCACTTCATATGTTATACACACATATAAATATGTATATATTGGGGGGAGGGGACACACACACTTTTCCAGATTTTTGTTGAGCCCGAGAGATCCATAATATGGCAAGTATTTTTTTTTTTTTTTAAGATAAAACAATTAAGTGTTTATTCATTCTTACAAATGTAGGCAGTCCTTGTATCTGTGATTTCCATTGCTAACTGTAAGGATTTCCATTTTATATCACTCCTTTTATTTGATAACTCTTAGCCTTCTTTTGTGAAGGGATCAATATACTCTTTGTAGTCACTAACTTGCCAACCTATAGACTTTCCTTTGCGAAGATTGGTGAGATTCAGTGATTACTAGAGGCACATGATGGCTGAGGTGTGAACAGTAATGGGAGGAGGCATCTGAGCCCCAGGCAAGAAGCACACTCTTCTCCAGCTGATGCTCAATTCAAAATGGCAGACTATTTTCAGGTTAACAAAATTTAACTGGGCATGGGGGAAAAGTCAGCACTCAGCAACGTATAACTTAGACTACAATCAGTTTAAACAGCTTAGAGCATTGCTGCTGCAGCTATGGATAAAATTTGCAGCTCATCTAGAAAAGTCACCAAGGTTTGATGCTTTTAGATTTAATGCTGTCATGAATTGCAAATAGACATAATACAGGAATAGGATAATGGTAGAATAGCAAGCATTTCTGTGGTTATTTTCAGTTATTTCATAGGCAACAATTAAGAAAATCTGTTAACTATACTTTCTTAAAATAAAATAAATTATAATAAATATGTAAATGCAATATACAGAAAATCCTTAGCCTTTTCATTTTTCAACAGTTAACACCTAATTCTTATATCTGAAAATACTACCCCTGAAGTATTTTGAGGAGTTTATGGTACATTATTCCCTGGAAACTATTTAGGAATTTATTTTTCTTAAAACTCTTCAGTGGGATTTATAAAGTCATTTAGAAGTCACTAACAGCGGCGTTTTTATTTTTCCAGAATTGCGATAATATTGACTACTGTCCATCTAAACCCTCTTATAGCTGATTATCCTGATGTTCAGAAACAGGGCAGAAATAGTAAGAAAGCCCTTCATTCTCCCCATCTCTAAGGCTGAGGAGGAAAGCACAGCACACATGCACAAAGAGCAAATTCACAGACTCACAGCAAGACCAGTGCTTAATTTTAAATCCTGAAAACTGCTCTAAAGGTGAGCAGCACCTCACTCTGCATGACCCTTCAGTAGAGCAGTAGTACTGCCATACAGAGCGTTGGTGCCAGAATTTAGCCCCATATGAGCCCCATCTGTCCCTTATTTACCCTTGTGAGAATGTGTCTCCTTTCTAAGGATATTTCAGAAAAAAATACACTGAGAAGCTGAATTAAGTATGCACCTTAATTCTGCACCGACATGGAAGCAGGATACTCAGCACCTTGCAGTGCTGAACTCTGAATGAGATTAGATCGTGCTCTAGACTGTTGCCACAATCATGGTGTGCCACAAGCAGAGGTTGTAGCTCATGACACCCAAGAAAGTGTCCTGGAATTACGTCAAGTGGGAAAACCCCTCACCTTCCTGTAGGTGGGCAACGGAATATCTTTCCATGCTGGCGTATACTGTTTAGAAAGAGAAAAAGATATTTTTGAATCCCTGTTCTTTGACTTTCTCAAAAGTGTGCTTGTTACAAATTAATATGCCAGAAGCTTAAATCAGAATGGTGTCCTGTTGATAGGGTATTAGGGACTGGAACATGGTCTAGAAGACGGGACAAGAGTTAGGGAGGAAAGGCATCCTTGCAAATTGCTTTTTTAAGTCCTTCTTTAACTCCAAGTTGTCACCCAGATATGTTCATAGTGCAGTAATTTAAATATCTCCACTTTATTCTCTTTCTCTTGCTCAGTGCATGATGACAATGGTTTTATCGTTGAAATATTTTCTCTACGGAGCACTCTGAGTACTGACAGCTCTTTTCTCTTTCCCTCCTTCATACTGTCACCCTTCTATATTTGCCTTGACACTGTCTTCACATTGTCTTGACATTGTTCTGACAGTTATGAAAACTCAATCACTGCAGCAAACAGCCATGACAATGTGGAGAAGAAAAAGGAAAAGTGTTATGAAAATTGTTAAGGAACTGTGAAGAATTACAGACTACTGAAAACAAGATCTTGCTTTTTCAAAACCATATTCCTAGTGAGTTTTTAATAAAAACTGCTTTATAAAAACTTCAGCTAAGGCTGGCAAAAGCCGTCTGAACAAAATCGGTTGGCAGTTATGGATTCTGTAACTGAAATTCCAATGTTCCTAAGTGACAACCCTCTTAATACTGTGAGTTCAGGTCCTTCACGAGAGCTAATTCAGCTCACCTCCTGGGGAGCAGAGCACGCTGGATTACTGTGAAATGCTGACTCCAGGAACTCTGCAGCTACACTTTCTCCTAAGCATGCCATTCAAACTGGGATCCCTTTTGGGGGCAGCCAGGAAAGAAAGGTGGCAGAGGAGAAAGAATATCACAACAGGTTAGCTGGCACATTACTTCCTTTTGCTAATAATAAAATAGAGTTTTGTTTTGTTAGTTCAC
The DNA here is from genome assembly GCF_047370975.1 of Nipponia nippon. NCBI lineage: Eukaryota > Metazoa > Chordata > Aves > Pelecaniformes > Threskiornithidae > Nipponia > Nipponia nippon. The sequence continues at coordinate 46,177,700 of NW_028262369.1, read as the reverse complement.
AACTTAGAAGGGAGTAGCCTAGAAAGAGGGCATCACGCCCCTAGCAATCAATCTAACAAGTGCCAAGTATTGTGGTAACAGGCAAAAAACCCAGCATGAGTGGGTAAGTTTAGTAACTGTTAGGTGTCCTCTGGTTAAATTAAACTTCCAAGCAACTTCTTAACTGTTTTGGGATAGTAGGGACAGACTGAAGTGCTTAAAGACCATGCGTGTACTTGACAAGTTAAGCTTTGTGATTCAAAAATTTGACAAAATTACTGCTGATTTGAGTAGGAATTCTGATCATCAGGAACTCTGTGGGGGGGTTGGGTAGTTTCTTTTGTTTAGGGTTGTTTGGTTTGGGTTGGGGTTTTTTTTCCCCCAGAAAAGAAAACCCTGCACATATACAGTTTTGATACTAATCCAAATTCTTGGTACTTACAATAATACCTAGGTAATAGACAAATTACTTTAAAAAACTACTTTGTATTATGTTTGCATGCATACAACCCATATCTTACCTGAAAAATGTAATGAAAGCTTATCCATCACAGAGCAGAACAGAGCTCATGAGCAGGGCAGGCTACATTGCTCTGTAGGTGATGTGTAGTGTTCCCTGCAGATCAGACAAGCACTAGTTCTCCAGAAGGAGCACAGCTGTCCCTCTCCTGCTCCATTACTGCAGCTTGCTTTCTTCTCCCTAAGTTAATCAGGGAAGGAAAACAGTCTGAAGCTTGTTCCTTTTGCTGCAGAGCCCCAGGCCTTTCTCAGAGACCCTAGGGACAGCAGGGCTGGTGGCTGGGCACTGAACCTCTCCTCACAGAGCACAGGCTCTTCACCAACATCTCCCAAACTGCAGGGCTAGCCTGACAAATGATATGGCATAGAGCTATAAGAAACCTTAGCCATCCCCCTTCCACTCCCATTAGCTCCCTAAGAAGCTGAGGAGGGGCAAGGGGCTGGAGGTGCTAATTTGTAATCTGCTGACAGACCTGCACTGGGCGGCTGGCTCTGCATATCCACCCTGACAGGAATCTGACCCATATTGCTGGGGAACTAAACATTCTGCTTTCTCAGGTGTAATCCATGAATGCAATACATGGAAAATACAGGCATTTCTGCATGTATCTCTAGCATGTATATTTAAGATTGCAGGGTGAAGAAAATGTTAGTAAAAGCTTCTTGCAACATCAGAACTTACAGAAATAAACCTCTCAGTCAACGAATGTAATTTGTTGATGACAAGAATGAATCAACATATCTAATAATAAACACATGATGCTAAGAATAAACTGAGCATGCACATATACAAATTGATGCTCATCTGGTTAATTTTGTGGCTAATTTCATATGTTCAATCATGATGACTAAAGCACAGGTAAGACAAAAACAGAACAGAGGCAAAATTATCAGAAAGAATATGCTTCCATTTATCCAGAGAAAATGAAGCTTTAACTGCATCTGCCTGAGATCACTTGATGAAGCATAGTTAAGAAAAATGGCACAAAGGAGAGGGCTCCACTTTGTAAGTGCAACCACTTTTGAACTATAGATTATAATCCATAATCTAAATGGTGATACTCCAACTGCCCTGGCAAACTGAATGAGAAGCATTTTGGCTCTTCCTTCCTACACTGTTATGCCTACAAGCTCCCTTGATTATTAATGGAATATTTGTTACAGTAGGCTACCACGGTCAAATCAATACCAAAGTGTCTTGAAAAGACACCACAGCTGAACCTCTAATTAAGTAAGATATTTTGTTCCTATTAAATGAGACACTGTTTGAGGAGTACAGTAACAGTGCCTTGTTCTGTTCAAGGCTATCTATAATTAATAATCCCAACGATCAAAGGAAATGTGATCCTAAGAGAAAATTGCTTTTGAGATCCCCAGGTATTAAGTACTGAGAATTACTCCTCAATGTGTTCTGCAGTCTCTCAGCACTGTATATTGTATGATGCCGTTTGGGATAAAACAAGCCCCATCATAGAGCTCTCTGCAAAAAAGTGTTTCCAGTGAGACAGTCACTAGATATTTATCACATGTTCAATATTGCCATCAAATCTTACTTAATTTTTTCCTGGCCAGACCTTTACTATAACACAGATCTCATTTATTTATATAGCATAATTTAATATAAAGCAGGGTCAGAATACTGCCCTATAACGTACTCTGTACTGGTGAGTCTGGACTGGTATCATTGTGAGGAAGGTCCCTTTCCCCCAAAATCGGGTATTCTTTCTGTGTTTTCATCATTGTATGGCACCAAAGTTTCGTCAGATAGAGAAAACTTCTCAATGTCAAGCTGTGGAGGCCTTAGTTCTCTCCGCCTGCTTGCTAATCTTATCTTCCACTCCCCAGCCACTGCACCACCAACATCCCAAGCTCTTCCTGTGTCTGAAGAGCAGAATTTTGTGACACAAAACTCCACTGTCACTGCAGGGATCGCTAAAGCTTATATCCAGGGGAATAGCAGGGCAGAGCATTTTTATTGTCCTCCAGATCATTTTGTGGAGTGTGAACATTTCAACACAGCTCTGGAGGCATCTGTGTTACCTGTCAAGCTGGTGCCAGGAGTGACCTTTTGTCCTGGGGCTACAATTACTGCAGGCTTATTTACCAGCCACACAAAGTTACTGTATCTTCCCATTGCTGCACTGTAAATCCAAGTCTGCTTTGGATCAGGCCTCAGAGGAAAAAAAGAAGAATGCATGGAAAAAATGTAAGGCAGAAAAGTGAGAGCTAGGAAAGGAAGGAGAGACAAGGAATCAGATCTACCTTTTACATAAATTAAATAAACAGAGGAAATCAAGGAGAATATTAACAGGGAAATAAAATAATTAAAAAAAAAAAACTCCAAGAAATGACATTACTATACTGATTGCCACTGGATAGTGTTTATTTGTTCATAGTTTTGAATTTTTTATCATTTTACTGGCAAAAATCTTACTGCTCTAATTTTGATGACAGCTTACTGGATACCTCTTCATTTATAGCAGATATTTAATGCCCTAGTGGCAGGTGTTTTTATTATAAAACACACCACTACATTAGGCTTTTAGAAACAATTTGCCTTTTAGTGATATTCCTCTAATAGGAGAAGCTTATTACTTAGCGTGTTCCCCAAGGAAGGCTCCTGGGCATACCCTGATGCTGGTGAATATTCTGGTTTCGCTTCACTTCTACAATGAAGCATCTTACAAAGGTTTCAGAGAAATGCATCCCTAATTATAGAGTGGGTTTTCAATACCTACTCCTGCTCTTCCTTTGGGTCAGTCACTCTTCCTCAAAGGACACATACACACTGGAGACTGGGATTGGTGCTGCGAGACCAAGAGATTCCCTGTGAGATCTCTGACTCTACATGGCTCATGCTAGTACAGCTGGTGTAATTCCCCTGAGCTATAGGATGCTTGCACAATGCTTTGAGCATGGAAAGTTCTTTGAAAGCACTAACACTTCAGTGTAACACTTAAAAAAAAAAAAATCATGTCCTTCTTCCCCATGTCTGGCACACGTAGGTTTGCAGCTTGAGATTTGCTTATCTTAAGCTAAGAAAACCAGTTCAATTTGAAAGGCACAGCCAGGGAGCAGAAAGTGTGGGCTGCTCTGCAAGGGAAGGGAAGCTGGGAGCTGAGGATGACAGCAGAGCAGTCAGGGCAGTGGCTGTACCTTGAAGAGATCAGTCCTACTGAGCAAGGCAGGCAGAGCAGGTGATGGCAGCCAGGGTAAGCCACAGTCCAGTGATTGCCAGACAAGTCTATAGTGATGCTGCAGTCAGTAAGTCAGGATCAGCGTCAGTTCTGGGGCACAGTAGCCAGGGTCAAGCTGTGGTCCAGCGATCACAAGGCAGGTCCATAGTGAGGTCAAGTCAGGAGGTCAAGCCTGGGTCAGGGTCCAGGACTGGATCAATGGAGTACATGGCCAGGCAGATACCAAGGGTATCTTAAAAGTAGACCTTAAAAGTAGCTTCAAAGCAAAGGAGGGGCTGGTCCCTGCTGAGGCTTCCTAAAGCCATGGAGCTGTGCTATCAGTGTTGGCCCTGAGCCCTGGCAGCCAAATCCCCAGGAGAAGGGAAATGCTCTGGGCCTGACAGGCAACAAGTTTCAATAAAATTCTGTACTGGACTTGTGGGCAACCACAAAAAAACAAAGATGAGCTTATGATCCATCACCTCAAGTGAACTTTGGGATAAAAGGCCAGTCTGACATCCTGCTTTTCTGTGAGGAAAGGCTCCTGATACTTTGAGTTAGAACAGAAATATTAGTGTCGTAGAGACATAAGCTGCCTTAGAAACAACTTTGGCTATGGCTATACTGCTAAATGATCTGGCACTTCTGGGGATGACGTATCACATTACCCAACTAGTCTTTGTTAAAGTTTTCAAAAATCAGGCATAAAAAGGAGTTTGTGAATAAATTATAGCTCAAAGGTTTTCTTCTGTTATTGTTATGTAGGAGACGAGGAAGGAAAATTGTCACCTCAGTAGAGCATCTGGACTAGTGTGACACATACAGCCTTGAACCCTCTGAGAAAGTCATCAAGTGACTCAGTCAGCCAGACAAGTGCTATGACATAAAAATATGCCAGGGCTGATGAGAGCAGGAGGTCTACCAGCCCTGTCTGGCCTCGCACTGTCATGAGCTCAGTGTACTTTGCTGTGAACACCACTACACAGACTAGTCATCGTGTGCTGCTGCAAAGTGAAAGGCAGCCAAATGAGTTGCATAAATAACCACGTGATAGAGCCAGCTCCTTACCTAAACAGGATGGTAAATGTCAAGCTGAGGACTTGCTTTGTAAATACGAGTAGAGTAAGAATTCTGGTTTTCCTAGCAACCTCCAAAAATTCATTAATATCTCTCATAGAAATAGTTTCTGTTGTCCCGCAAACTCAGTTTAATCCAAGTTCTCATATGACAGAGAAGACAATGTGACTTGCAGCTGCCATTCTCTTGGCTTTTATTTAACTTTCATTCTTTCATTTGATTACACTGCATTGCTGTCAGGTGCAATCAAGTTCTGGGGTGTCATCAAGTGAGAGCTTGGCCAGTCCCCTCTAGGACTGTACTATGGACAAAAAGAGGGTGGTGGCTCTTAGGGAAAGGTGGAGCTGGTGGAACAACATCTCTGCACATTACATAATGTGTTGGGGGGTGGACATAGAGTTTTGCCATTAATCAGCAAACAGTTCTTGAAATCAGGGGAGAGGAAACTGTGGTGGTCTGTGGGCTGAGACTAGTAATTTCATATCATGTAGCTTAGAGACTTACTAGGATCTGCTTCTGATCTTACTCTGGAAATACAAATATTGTAAAACCATGAAACAAATTCATTCTTCCTCTGTTACAAGTCAGTAGACTTTTTAGGATGTTTGTGTCAGAGCCATGACCATGGTGGAGCTTCACTGTTACATGAAACTAGTGTTCAAAAGACTACCCCTCTGCAAAAGTCCACATTATAACATCCTTCTATTGGGCCTGTGACTGATTTTTATCTGTATGAGGTCAGTGAGGGCAACTTGTGCAGATCATGATCACATCATTGTTCTTCACCAATCTCAATGTTATGATCTTGGCCCTGTTGGCAGCTGCTCTCAGCACAGGGGTTCAGCAGGAGAGCAGATGGAAACTCTGGTTGCTCCAGTTCCCTCTGTTAGACTCTAGCCTGGCCCAAAATACAGGAGCTGTGACTTTTCCCAAGCAGTCTCTAAATCCCAACTGGTAATTATCTCGTGCAGAGCTAATTGTAGGTGATTTCTATTGAAAAGAATTTAGTAAATAACAGAAAGGGCTGGAATGTGAACTTCTCTACAAAGTTCACACTGGAAAAGAATGACCTTGCTTTCTCTGTACTTACTGTGCATTGTAGCCACACTGAAGCTATCTCCTGATTTCTGTGGCATTTAAGTCACAGTGCACTGTATTTCCAGCAACATAATGCTGAACTGCCACAGGAGTGATTACTTCTTTAAAGTCTGGGGAGACAGGAGAAGCAGCAGCATCATTTTGATATGAGAGTGCTGTTACATAGTATGAAACTGGAATTGTGTGAGAAAAGGACTGTGCATTCAGCAAGCCTGGAGCGACAGCATGCACTCCGGTGCATGGATATTAGTGTGATGCTAGTCTAAAGTTGAAGCTGATCTTGCTGTTCTGCTGCATTTTGTTGGCTTCAGCAACATTTAGTTCTCAGCTGTGTTACTGAGAATCTACTGGAGGCAATCTCAACATCTACACACATTGGTACACAGCTTTGCACCTAGAAACTTTAAAATATTCATTTCCTTACAGACTTCAAAGCAGAGCATAGTAACCCAGCTAGGGAAAGGAATAGATCTATAAAAACCCTCGTGTGTTTTGACATGGTTTTTGCCCCTGTTCCAGTATGTTAAAAAACATCATTTTCTTAATGTGCATTTTGTTGCTAGAGGTTTGGCTGTGCAGAAGGGATATGGTGCATCTGATATAATATTCCTTGATGGAATCTTCTGGTCATGCAAATGCTATAAAAACAAGTGCTTGTGGAGACTGTGTTGAAACAGGAGTCAACAAAACCCGGCTGTGAACATATGCCTGTGTGATACACCTGACAATAACATTTTCCCTATGATTTACTAGTGTAGTACATTTGGTCAGTAAGCACATACTTGAAGCCAAAATTTCAGTGTGACTTACAGAGGGAAAATCTAATTTTCTGAAGTCTGTGACGAGCAAAGTGGAGGTGAAAATATCCCTCACCAGAAGATAAATTCTTGGCCCATGTTACAGGTTGGTATGATGCATTTCTAACAATCAGGGCTTTAAGTCTACCCAATTTTGACTCACAGAAAGAAATTACACCTGTGTCAGTGTTACAGACATTTGAGGCTGTATTTTAAAATCACAGCATCTTTATGCACTACTGTACATCGGAATCACTGCTGTATGCTGTTTCCTTATTAAGAAAACGAAAGAGGCAATAAAATGGAGGGTAGAACCACAGATAAGGGAGACTGAAGAGGATGCCTTCTAATGGCTTTCAAAAGCAAACAACACACGGACACAGAATTTAGACCTGAAGTCAATTTTGTACGCAATTTTTAGCCCCTCTACTCCAAGCTCAGTATATCAATGATTTAGCAGCAAATGGCAGCATTTCCAACTGCTTTTTCTTTCCCATGTTGGTAGTTGAGCACAGTGGTAGCACGGCTGCTTGCATGTTCTGACCTAAATGAAATCTCAGTGGTGCAAGCCAGTGGTAGCTGGTCTGTGCAAGGGACAGCATCCCCCAGCTCACCTGAGCCCCCAGGTCCTTGCTGAAGCTGAATTCAGCAGGAGCCAGGAGCTCAACGGGAGTCGGGAGCCTCTGTCTTACACAAAGTGCCACAAACTCTTTCCAGACTCCAGAGAAGCTGTGAGACCTTGTGTCTCTCAAAGCAAGATTTGGCCTCTTCAAGAGGCAGCAGCTCCTTTGCTCCCTATTTTCTACTGTTTGGAATTCAGACAGAACCAGGAGCAACTGGATTTCACCCAAACTCACAAACTGACAGTTTTATGCTGTGTTACTCCCTCTGTGTTCCTGAAAATCCCCCCATTGATGCAAAGAAGTGAGGCCATGCTTTTGTCTTTCTGCAGCCCTTTTTGGCTTTGGCACCATTTCCCTAGTTATTTTGGCATGTGTCTGCTTCCAAGGTGTACATTTTAGCCTTCCTCCTTAGCACAGCTGTGCATATAGGTGGTATCTTTCCAACTGCAAGCATTGCTTTAATTTTTCCACTTTCCCAGCACCACTTGCACCCCTCACTGGGTTCATATATCAGGTTTCAAAACACCGGATTATACTTCCATTATTACCTAAATAAAATTGTTTCAGATTTTGAGCACAATAAATTGTGCGCAAAAAATGTTCATTGCCTCTGAAGAGCTGATAGAAAGGCAAGCTTGAAGCTGGCCCCCTAGTTCCCACCACTGTGTATCATCGTGGTTGTTGCTCACCTGCCTATTTATCTCCTATGTCCCTGTGTGGAGGAATCCTGTTCTGTATTATTAAGAATAAATTCAGTTGTGTGAATTCAACTAAAAAGAAATGTCATCACTTCTAAAGGGAGAAGAAACACTTCATTACACTCATGTCTTTACTCTTCTGCAGAGTTAGAAGATAAGAATGTGGAGACATATCATGAAACTATTAAAGAGGAAAGTTACATTCAGATAGAGTGTGTACAGTAGCGGGGATTGCACAGCAGAAATCAGTTCAGTTTCTACATCAGTGTCTGCATCATTTTCTGTAATGGATATCAGCTGCCTTCTGGGCCTGATCAGCTACTGTCCTGCATCTTATACAAATAAAAATGTCTGTGCATAGTAAAAGCACGACAATCACTATGCACTATCAACTTAATCTGCAGTGCTGAAGTGCTAAACGTAAAGGTAAAGAAGTAGTGGATGAACTCTTTTATTCACTTTAGAAACCAGCCTGTTTGCATTGCTAGTAGCACCATGCCTCGATGGCCAATTGAACCAAAAATCCTCCAAATTCTATCTAAAGCAGCTGTGTGTCTGCGCACGCCAAGCGAGTGCCTTTGAACTAGCACACCTCACCGCAGCGTGATGAAACGGTCACTGCATGGCTGCTTTGTAGGAAAACCTGTCAAATTGTTGCTGTGTTTAGTGTCACCAGTCGGCGCAGCTGTAAGGACTGCTGCTGCTGAAGTGCTCATAGGGTAAGGAACTCTGGGACAGCACAAAGGTAAAAAGACAGCAAAGGAAAATGACAGCCAACAATAACGGCCTTCCTTCTTGGGGAGCCGCACCAAATTAGTGTGAGCTTGCACAAATGTTCGGAGAATAGTGAAATGGAGACATTGATTTAATAACCAGTTCTCTAATTTGAATCACAGATAGCTTTAATCTTAAAGTGTTTCCTAAACAACATTTTAAAATTTTAATGCTATTCAGTTGTTACTCTTATGCTAATATACAATACTTCTGCTTCAGAAAATAAGTAGTTGATTTACTTTCCTTGTTTTTGCTGATGCAAATGTACTTGAAAACAAAATGGGCTTTTTTGATAGAAATGGAATATTTGTGTAACCGCCTATTTTCTTTTCTGCCTGTGTGCAGTGGTGGTTACTATGGTAATAAATGTGATTCAAGATTTAAAGCCTGAAAGTGGTTTCTATAACAACATGCTAGGATGTTTCGGACACACAATTGAAGTTAAAGATTCAGGATTAACCCTTTATGACCATAATATTTGTGGACACAACGAGTGCTTGCTTTGGCAAAAGTTTGTTCATGCCTTCCCAAGGTACACTTTTTCATTGACCAGATTGAATAATAATTCCAGCTGTGGATAGAGCAGGTCAGGTCCTGGGGCTAGTGCTTCTGTCCCAGGTGAAGCTTGCAAAGGAGAAATGGCACCACAGTAACTACAAGCTGCTCATTACATTAAATAATTAAGATAGTAGACAAATGTTTTGGGAGATGGGCAGGGAAGGGGTAAACTACCATTAGTGCAACGTTTAGGAAGTTTGAGACTTTAGTCTGGCAATCACAACTGTGTGGAAAAACTGAAATTATCTATTCACAGAGAATCTCAATGGAAAAGGTATTTTGAGGGCTAAGATAGTCCCTTACCTGGCTTTGTTTTCTCCAGAATGGCATGGTTTCATGTCCTTTTCTTCCCCATCTGTCAAATGCTGGTCCACGAACGGCATCTCTGCCTTTCAGTCCACAGTGAAGGTATCTGATCCCAATCTCTGTCACTTTTGATTATGCATCTGTGCTCATCTCTTCCCTAGTTCTTCAGGATACATCAAGATTGAATATATATGCACACCCACAACTTTCTAAGGCTGTCTTTGCAAGGAAGTTATTGTCATAGTGATGAACTGTATTTTCTGTGTCATGGTGCACTGCAGATAAACTGATATATGCCTGGTTATACCAAAGCCAAGCACTCTTCAATACAGCACTAAATGCCTCGGGCAATATTTTAATATTTCCAGTTAAATGCTAATTATTTCAAGATCTCACTAAAGTCACAGAGCTTGATATTTTAGTAACACAGATTCGCACACTTGTTTTAAAATCCCAGAGGCGAGTTTTAAACAAGGAATGAACACAAGCATGGAAGGTTCTTGCTTCTAACTCCAGACACTGGGCTATCTAAACCCTTGCTACCGTCATGTTATCCCATGACTTCTTTAGTGAGCTTATTTGATCATAATGTAAGCCTTCAGCTGTGAACAAATGTTATATGCCATTGTTGAGTCAACAGAAGACAGACTGAAGTAATAGCACTAAGAGAAGCAATGGTTCCTTCTGTTATCTCAATGAAATTTTATCTTTCTAGTGCCTGACCACAACCAAGATGTCAATTATATAAGCTATTTTAGCAAATTAAAACCAACAAAAGCCCCCACCCAACATACATTTTCTGGGTTGTTGTTGGTTTTTTGTTTGTTTTTTTGTTTTGTTTTGTTTTGTTTTAAAAAAAGAGAACACTTTTTTTGGCTGTTGTAATTTGATCATTTTTTTCTTAGGAGTATTTTTCAAGTTTCATTTCTCAATTCATAGACCAGCATATTGGTTTTTTGCTATCCATTTCTTTCCAAAATGTATGAGTTAATAAAAAGTCAGATTTTGCTGTGAACTGCTTTATCTGTATTAGCTGGTGTAGCTTCCTAGTTTTAATTCAAACATGTGAAGTAATAACTCTTTGTTAAAAATAAAAAAAAGCAAAAAATGAAAGAAGTCCTCAAAGCACAGTAAACTCATCAGTGTTGATGACTATATGGGTATTGAGAAGTTCTCTATCTTCTCATAGATATTTTTTTTTTTTCCTAGCAAATGGACTGGCTCTGTTAAGAAGGTCAGAAAATCTCTGCAGCATATGTAAAAGACCCTGAAGCTGTTAGTGTTGAGAGCTTCTGTGAAGCTTAGAGTCCTTCTTCAGGGGAAGAAGGCACATTTGAAAAATAGCATTGCAAATTACAAGGAGCCTCCAGGCATGATGAGATGATTAGCAAAGTGAAGGCATGACCACAGTCAAGTGAGCTCCAGTTTATAACAATGCGATTAGCAGTGATTGAACTTTGATTTTAAATTCTGCTGCTGATCATGATATTTCACCAACTTGTAGGGAGAGTCGTGACCAGAAAGAACAAGTCTTTGCTGAAAAACATTCCTGCCACAAGCAACCCAACACAGTTTGCTAGGTTTTGTTTGCGGACTTTGCATGACTAAGATTGCTAATCAGATTCTCAGAATGGGGGATCATAAATTTAATTTATTTTTTTATTTTATCAACTTAAGATAGCAGAGTATTTTGTAAAGCACACATTAACTTTCTAGCTCTCTGATTCAAAACAAAAAAATCCAACCAAATTGTCAGGAAAGATATAAGGATGAGCTCTTCAAAATTACCTGCTTTACTGAGGAACACTAGTTTCCTTATCAGGAGCCAGAAGATCTGTGCCAAATTGCTTTGGCCCTTTCAAAACTCTTGCCCTGTTTATGTTAACTTTCCAACTAATTTAATTTTTCCCTCCTATGCTCATTGTAATGCACTTCCAACACCCAAATTGTTTTGTATCTCTTCAGTGGTTTCTGATCAGTAAGAAGTCTTTACCAGACCAAAATCATGCATTTTTAGTGCTGATTAGTTATATAAGCTCGATCATTCATACACTAACAACAACACTTCAATGACTTTAAGTAAGCTTATCCAAGAGGAAAAAAAATGGCTCTCTCTCAGCATTTCTTATGTTTAATAATTTGTGCCAACTCTTTTAAAAGATGCAGGTATTGACATGTTTCTGGTAGTACTGATGATTTGCCAGTAGATGGCAAGCTTTACTGCAAAGAATTTTACTGCCAAACACCTCATGTGCATCAAAAGGATTTAACTACGGGGTAAAATGCTTGGCACTAATTCCTCTTGTAACTAGATTAATGTACCAATGTTTATAAAGAGACTGATAATTACCTCAAGTGTCAGTCAGTGTAAGTCCAAAGTGATTGGCATTGTGCTTCTATTTTTCTAATGTTACATACAAGTTTTAAGACTCTCTGTCAGAACAAGTCACTGCTGAAGTGACCTTAATTGCTTAAGAATGAAAACAACTCCTCTGTGTATCTCAGCTAGAACATGAGGCCTTTTCAGGTTATCCCTCTGCAACCTTACCAAAAATCAAGCCCCCCAAAACACTGAAACATTTCCGCCCTCTTTCTGCAAATGTAATAGAGAATATTCTTCAACCGTGAGCCCAAACTGAGCCAGCCTTTGTATCAGACACCACCATACCCTGCCACATCACATCGCAGAGCATGGGGAAGTTCAGCTTCCACATGCTGTGATCTTCTTTCTCTCTCGTTTCCACATAGCTCTCAGTAGCTCAATGGGTTCCCAAATCCATCCTTCCACATCACTCCAGAGCAGCAGAGAAACTGAGTTTCCATGGGGCAAGAAGGGAGGTAGTGTAAATAACTTGTCTCAAATAGGTGGAAAATGGTGCTTTAACTAGCAGTCCAGGATCCAAGCATTTTCTGAAGCACTCAGCTCATTTAGGGACATGACTTTTCTCAAAAAAATCATGGGAATGTCCTGGTGAACTGCATACCATTTGATAACCACACTATGATAATTGCATAGCGTTTGATGATCATCTTTTTAAGATGCAGCTTTGCTGCTGGGGCAAAACTATTTGTATAGCACCCTAACAAAAAGTCTTGGTCCTAGCCTTTAAATCACAAGTAAGCTAAAACTCAACAGTGATTACATCTCTGCTAAGACCTTCAGAACTCTTGTGTTCCTCAAGAACTATACAAATAATAAAAAACATGGCACAGCGCATCAGAATGAAGGTAAAACTCCAAAAACTTTATTGCTTCGCTGTAAACTTGTAGTACAAACCAGACAAAAGCATCCTCTAGGGAGTATTGGATTTATTGGATTATCCGTTGGCAATTTCTGCATAAGAAATTTGTTTTATAAAAGCCAAAGGAGTTGAAATTAAGATACTAGTTAAAAAAAAATCCAGGAAAGGTTTTCTGTTTCATGTTTTTCCTATTGTGGTGTCACCTTGAAGACAAATTGGTTGCCTTCACTAGGGGCTGTGCTTTCAGGGCTTTCTTTCGTCTTCTCTCATATTCCATCCACTGTTACCGCCTCAGATTGCTATGAAGCTTTTTAACCAGTGCTCAAAGCTAGTATGTTCCTATCAAAACTGCAGCCTGGCAAATGCTTCAGTTTCTCTCACACACAGTCAATACAACAAATTGAGTTGTTGCATGCAAATTATCTCTGGAAAAGCAGTAATAATTAACTAAATTGCTTCTCATGTCACAGTGGTCCTACTTGAGAAGCACTTGAATAACTGACCTCACCTCTTGTAATTTACACAGTACAATAGTTAGATAACGTTCTAAGTTAATCATAGTTAATTTCTTCAAATTTGCAACACTTCTTCAAACATGCACTTTTAATGAATTTTAAGTAGGTAGACAGACTGAAAGGAAAGCTCTTTAAAGTTGTGCAAACCCGAGAAAAATGTGGGATGCAAAAGTTCCTAAGGAACAGAGTTTTGCTCATTTTAACTGTAATTAATAGATTGCAGTAAGCTCTTTATTATCCAGGCTAAAGAAAAGAAACTAAATACACAGGTAATACACAAAATAATATAAACTAGGACATCAGAACATACATTAAGGTGTGTTGAGGAGGGGAAAGTCCGTGATACTGCTGACTGTGGAGCAAGTCAGTACACCATGGCCGATGTCTTGAATTTTGCAGTCAGCAAGAGCTGTGAGCTGGGGGAAGTACAACTGACACCGCATTAGGATGAAATATCTGCTCCCAGTGCAAAACTGAATGTTACCAGGTTTGGGGATGGTCATTTTAAAGGCAGGCTAAATCAGAAGTACTATTTTTTGTCCTGGTTTCCTTCAAAAAGCAGGAAGTAAGGCTCCAGTTCTCCTGTTAATCAATGTTTAGCTTGCTTTCTTAATCAGGTCTATCTTAGCTGGTATAAATAATCTTTACCAAGAAAAGACTGTACCTTTTCTAGATATTTCTCCTCTACATCTCTGGTATATATGAGCATGACAACAGCTAAAAATAGTTCAAATAAAAATATTTCTCAGGTTTTACTTATACATGCGAAACCTCAAAAGAGACAATCAAGAAGCTATTTCTATGTAATCCTTAAGACCACTGTTAGTTTATTTTAAATATGATGTCACTGTTACTATTGATGTTAGTACATAAATCTCTATCCCGCTTGTTCAAACAAGTATTGATTAGGTATTTGACTCAGTAAATGTACCTATTTATGAGCATCAAGTTCATTCAGATTGGTGCTTTTTATTTGCAGAGGCACTGCTGCTCCTGTGTATACCTCAAATCAGAAGGCACAACAATGAAGCACAGATAACTTTTCCAACCTTCCCATTTATTACCATAGTGTCATACCTACCTAAGCTGTCTTTCCTGAGCTGGTAAAGCCTTCTGAGGCTTTCTTCCTACAGTTGCCCTTCCTGGTAAAAAACAGATTAAATTATGTTATGTATTAAAATACGCATTATGAAAATGCACCCTCATCAGTCAGTTTGTATTCTCTGACAATCTATCAGTGGTTGTTTGTTATCCTCAGGTGACCAACCCTAGCCTCATGCTTTCCCAGCCAGTCAGGGATCCGTCCCAGGACTTTATCAGCTTTGGTCTAGCCCCAGTTATTGATAAGCATCTCTACATACTGCTTCTCTTTTAGTGCCCCATCTTCTTCTTTATTGTGTCCACCCTCCTGAATCTCAGTTCGAAGAACCAGGAAGAAATTAGAGACTGGTAGTAGATGGGTCTGAATTTCTCCAAGAAGTTCAGCTCATCCACAACACCCTGTTTGCACAAACATACACTGTTCTACCATTCATTTTCAAGTAGCTGCTGCAGAAGATGCATACCCTTCGTATTTCCAGACAAGACTCCAGAATAAAAGTATAAACTGAAAGAAGAAATAGGATGTTTACAGGATTCTTATATGGATTGTTTAATGCAACTTTCATTCTCCAGCCCGCTAATCTTTCCCTTCTGAATCACTACCTTCTCTCCGAAAGGAACATTCAGCTTTATTTCATAGATTCTTGGCCAAGATATGACTGCTTTTTTCCCCTCTTGTGATACAAATAATTTTTTTCTCTAGCAATATCCAAAATATCTGTTTACAGTTTTACCCCCCTATTTTGAGGAATGTCACATTGTATTCAATGTTCACTATGCAGTAGAGGATTTCTTATAAGATGGTGAAAATCAGTTGCAAAAGAAAAAATTGTACTGGATAGAACTCTTCTTATTATACTCCAGATCAAATTTTCCAATTTGATCAGTAGGAATTAAAATACTATACATGCATTTGGCTTTTTAGGTCAGTATTTGTATGGTCCCTGTCTTCTAGGTGGTTTATGTCAGTAAATAACTACTTGCCTTTCTTCTCTCCATTAATCATTGTCTATGAGGTTTGATCTGCCGTTGCTTCATTTTACTAGTACAGTATTTGGAGGCAACTCCGGGATTTCTTCCACTAGCCTCTTCTCAGCGTTCAAAAGCTTGACCTTTGGACCAAGATAGAGATCTAGAGCAAACAACCCATTTGCAGTCACCGCTTTGGGTCTTACCATCTCCACAGCCTTGAGTCAGTTTATATGTGAGTAACAAAATTCCCAAACACTGCAAGATGTGTGCTGATGATTAACACTGTTTCCACTGACCTATACCAAAACAATGGCAAGTCATGACAGAAGCAACATGATATTATGAGATATTAATTTATTGATCAATAGAACCCCATTGCACTCTTCACCTGTGTCTGTGCTGCATGTGGGAGACCTGATTATAGCACACATAAAAGTACACAAACTTCAGTCTAGGTCATTTGATATTGTTGGCAGTGAAGCTGTGATTGCAGAGGATTCAGCCCAGGTCAACACACCTACCTCAGGCACTCAGTATTTGGCACCTTGCTGCTATTGCTCAGTATGCCTAACACCAAATCTAAGGCAGCAGGTATATACCTACGTATGTATGCTATGCTTATCTGAATATAGCCATTTATTTTGTTATGGAGACAATCACAATTTTAAAAATTATACAGTTTCATGGCAAAATTCTTGTTTTCTTTTACCAGAAAGAACATCCTTCACCACTTTCACTGCTTTAACTCTATCAGTGTTTCTCAGTCGTGGGTTATGAACAATGCTGGTAACAGCTTGCTCCTCCTTGACTGGGAGGTGAGAAGTAGCTATTGTTATTGTCATCCAGTCTTTACAGCAGCAAGGCAACTCCACGTGGGAGCTTGGTTCCTGGAGGGTAAGGAACATGTTTACACTGAGTTCACCATGTCCTTTCAGCCTCAGAGGTTGGAAGGCTCTCAGGGGGCTATTTTGAATCTCAGGTGTCTGGGACATTCTTTGTGGTGGAAATGCTGTACAGTTGTCAAATTACTATTTATAATCAGAAAGTCAAAATCAAAGTGCATGATGGTTTGAACCACTTACCTGAGCTATAACTGTATTTGAGTCATTTAGCTTTGTTGAAATCTAATACAAAAAACTTCCACCACAAAAGAATACAAAGTGGTATTGAACTGAAAAATGTGGTTCAACTCCTTTTTCTAGTAAAAAAAAAACCCAAATTGTCTTAAATATACTTAAATGCATTCCATATTGTTGGATATCTGTTGACAACCACCAATATTATTGCAACTGTACTCTTAATATAGTGCTAAGCAATACTGGCACTCCAGGACAAGGTTGTTGGAAGAGGTGAGAACAGGAAATTACAACCTACTCATATTTTCGGAATTGTTTTCATTTTACATTTATTAGTCTACCGATATGTGTCACACAGTAACCAGCTCTGTTTTCTTCTCAACAAGCCAACAATTGGAGGTGTTGGTTTTGAAACACAGTTGTGTCAAGAGTTGCACTTCTTTCACTGTTGTTTACTCCCAGTGCTGTGGAAGTCCTCAGGATTTTTTGTGTTTCCTTTCTAGAGTCACTTTGCATGAGGAATGATTCCACGTGCCTGCCAAACTCGTGCCAAAAGAACTCTACATGCATTGCTGGTCATAAAGACGATACTTGCCGTTGTGCAGATGTATCAGTGGACAGTGTGGAGGAACTCTGCAATAAAACCTCTGATCCTTGCTCCTCAAACCCTTGTCTTCAAAATGCTACCTGTTTACGTTCTGCTGGAAACCTCAGCTTTGCTTGCGAGTGCCCTGCTGGGTATAACGGACCTACCTGTGAAATAGCCATCAGCGTATGTGACACAAACCCTTGTGAGCATGGAGGCACCTGCCAAAATGGCCTGGCTGGGCCTACCTGCCTTTGTAGCGCAGGATACACAGGTACACTCTGTGAAATGGATTTTGATGAATGCATTTCTGAACCGTGCCACAATGGAGCAGTGTGCAGGGATGGGGTTGATGAATACTCCTGCTACTGTGTCCCAGGCTACCAAGGCAAGCACTGTGACCTGGAAGTGAATGAATGTGTGTCAGATCCATGCCTGAATGGGGCAACGTGTCTCAACCAGATAGGACAGTATGACTGCATCTGTCCATTTGGGTACGCAGGTAAGCACTATTAAAACAACTTTTTCTTTGCGTCATGGAGAACCATCATAATTCATGTTCCAAGTTCAACTGCCCCACCCACACACTTATTTAATCATATCTGTATTACCATCTTGCCTTCAGATTCAGCACCAGTAGCTGTTGGTGCATTATGGGTTACCTTATCACTGTGAACTACTGATATTGAATAGATAAGGATTAAAGAAATCTCACATTTACCAAAAACTACAGAGCAGCTTCGTGAACATCAAGCTATGTCACAGGGCTAGGTTAACTTTCCTTTTAAAAGAAACATTCTCAAAATGCTTGTCCTCAGAGTGCTACACAGAGTTTTTGGTCTTCAGAGAAAACCCATGTTTGACAGGGTTAAAAATTAGATCTAATTAGACTTGCTTGATTTGCTAATCACGACAAACTGTACTCTTAAACCTAGACATTTCACGTTAACTTCCTCACTTCTGCTCTTCCCAGAAACAGAGGACTAATTTGCAACTAGAGCATTATGTAAGTTAAATAGAAAGAAAAGTATTATCAGGTTCCCAAACTGCCCATTTCTTGATAATCCCATTTTGTGTGGCTTCATTTTTAAGGTACGGGTGTCATTTTTCTTGCTTACTTCCTCTACTGCAGAGCATATAATCCTTGCGGGAGACAGCTCCCTTCAAATTTCAAAGCTGTATTGAGGGGTAGGACTGCAAGAGGTAGCACACTGAATCATTAAAAGGAGAAAAGGGGAGGCATTTTAGTGATAGATTGCCAGTCAGGTAAGCAAAGAAAAAAAAAGAAACATACAGCAAAGGCTGGTGGGGGGGGTGGGGGTGGAGGGCGGGAATAGCCATTGCTTCAAGTGATTCAAATGAATAAGAAACAAGAGATGTGGCTTACAGCTCCATCTCCAAATCCCCATGCAGAAGGGCAAGTCAGAGGTAAAAAGCAGCTTTCCTGTGTGTGACACAGCACTCATTGGAAGCCAGCCCTTGGTTAATATCCCTCATGAGCACAGAGAATGTTATTTGAAGGAAGCTTGTTACCTTCCCACCACCCTGCTGCTGCCAGCGGGTGTCTGAGCCCAGGCCAGCCGAGGAGAAAACTACACAACCAGAGGAAAGCTGAAGAGCAGAAGGAAGGAAAAAACCTATTAACAACCAGCATGGTTACTCTGCAATGATCAGACTCAACCCAGACCTCCTGTTGTATTCAGGAAACTGTATTTGTTTAACTGGCACTGTTAGCGGGGTCCAAGCCTGGATCTATAGCCCGGGAACTCTGTTTAAAAGAGGCAGAATATACACCTTAGAGACAAAGAGAGAGAAAACATAATAGTAAAGCCCAAACAAAAAGAAATGAAGATTTAGGTCAACACAAACCGCTGGAGGAAACTTGCTCTGCTGGAGTCACTCTGCTTTCATCACAAAATTCTGCTGTTTCCCAGGCTGATGCTCTCTGCTCTCACCAAAAGTCAAGCGATGTCACTGAGTGCTCCACACAAGCAGAGTTAAGAAATGAGGAGAGAGCCAAGGAAGGAGAAGAGGGCTAAAATACAAAGCAGAAGAAGCTGCAGTGTTTTGACATGCAGCTCTGAAGCTGCTTCCAGCAGCAAAACAACTAATTATAATAATTCTGTAAAGGAGTATCGGACTGTTCCTTCAGCAGTAAAACACCAGCTTTTAAAGGCTACTTAACAAAATGATTTATAAGAAGCATTCTTTTTTGTTGTTTTCTGCACCTTGCTGTTAGTTGTGCTAAATGCACAAGCCAGAGGGATTACTGGATTAAAGCCCTGAGGTGTCCCCACTGGTAATAAAAACCCCTCATTTACTCTGTCAGGGGATCTTGCCAACCATTATTATCCTGGCCTGACACCATGAATTACTGTGGGAAGTCATCCAGCCTCATCTCATTTCCCTAAGATGTTAAAAAGGTTATAGGTCTTGATATGTAGGTAGAGAATGTACAGTAAATCTACAGCAGTAATGTTAACCAAATGCTTGAGTTACTGGCTGCGGTTGCTACTTGTTTCATGGACTATGACTGCTATTTTGTATGATTAGTATGCTGCAGCACTTCTTAAAATAGCTGAGAAATGTCACACATAATTCTTACACAAATGGAAGAGGTTAGAACGCACCAAGAGCCAAAGAGTGGAAAATTTAGCATGAAATCCGCAGTTTCTATGATAATGCTCTGCCTGTGTGAAATTAATTACAAGACATGTGTCACACAGCTGTTAAATAACAAAGCTCAATTGGTTTGTTGAAGTTTTGCTGGCTACTTAATCAAATGCGTTTTTTCCTCCATTGCACTAATTGCACTTGCTTTTAATTCACCCCAACAGAGCATGGTGTAAGAGCCTGTTATTACCCACAGCTAGGTACGTTAATTACCTTGCTGGACACAGCTGAAGCCAGTCCTCCATTGCCAGTGAACATTTTAGTGTGAACTATCAGGGGTGCATGGCAGTTCCAAAACCCAGTCTTAGCCCAAGACAAGAGCAGGAGAAAGCGTTTCAGTGACAGGCACAATAGGTACAATGGGCTAGATTCATTCTTGGTGCAACGCCTTTTACTATGGTCTGACCATAGTTGGGATGAACTCTGTACAATATGAAGAAATTATTCGTGATGGATCTTTAAGTTCTCATGCAGTATTCTTAGCAATAGTATGTACACCATGCAAATATTTAGAGTAGGTGTGTCGTAAGTCTTAGGCACTTAAGGGCAAGCAGAGGCACAGCAGCCTCTGCCATAGGATGAAGTACCTCAAGTACAGATCTCACTTCCCAACAAGCTCATGGTAATATCGTTGTGGATAGATAGCAAATGGCATTGTCCATCCAACAGCAATTGCCAAAGTGGAAGGTCTGTTTCCTTCCCCAGCTTTCAAGTGTCAAACCAGCACGCCCCGCCTCACACCCTAGCCAGCCTGAGCAGAGGATTTGGCCCAGGTTATCAGCTTGCTGCTGAGACTCCTAACTGCAAGACTGTGATGTGAGAGGATCCCAGCAGCGCTGGCCACATTTCAAAGGGTTTTCAAAATAAAGATTAGCAGAGGGCACATACATCCAAAGAGTGCTTGTCACAGTTCATAACTTCCCAGCGCTGAAACTCTCGATTGGATTTAGCCCCACTGTTCTCCTCCAATTGCTTCTGGTTAAGGCAGTGTTACAGGACCTGTAACATCTTATGTCTGTGCATGCACACAGGTAACTAGTGGTTTGTATAGACCTGTGTGCAAGAAAGGACAAACCTTGCTCCAAGAAACTGAACTCTTCCCTCTATCTAGTTTTTGATGAACTCTCTTCCTGCCCTTTCAAAGCTGGTGCCTCCAAAGTAGCTGTCTGACTCTCCATCCAGATGATGGCATGTAAGATTACTATATACAGATTGAGGAATTTTGAGACAGTCTTCTGTACCTGCTGTGCCTGAGCACAGCACCACGGCGCAGGAGAACAGAAGGGGTGACCTGGATACCAATTTCCAGATGTACCAAGAACATGCACGTCCACCTGGAACTACACTGAGCCTGCAAAGCTCTAGCATCTTTGACCGGAAGGTGACTTTACAATATATCTGTAGGCAGGCAAGTCCGAAAATATTGGCTGTACCTCTTTCATCCTCACCTGCATTTACTTTTTATTGACTGGGGCTGTACAAAGAAGTGCACAGTAGGACTCGTTTAAAAAGCAAGTGGTATAAGAAATAATCTTAGTTCTTCAAAGAAACCGCAAAAGTCATAAATATCACTTATATCCACCTGCCCAGTCTTTCAATTCAAACCACTTGTGCGGTTCGGTATCTGCTGGAACACTCTGCCTGCTCTAGGATGGGACGCCTTTGCTCTTGATGCTGTAGCCCCATGCAATAACCATGGCAGGGCTTGTTGGTGCTTTTTTTTGTTACTTTCTGGCATATGATATTTGGCATACAGCATATTCATGACAGAATGTTAGACCGAGGTGCAAATGCAGATCTAATCTTTTCATCTCTTTTCTTCACATATAAGAAAGCCTGACGGGAGATTCAGTAGAGGCTAGGAAGAAATTCCTCCCGTTTGCATGGCATATCGCATTGGCTGGATGCATTATACAGAGAGAAGTTTTCTTCTGAGGCAACGTTGCCGAAGGCAGGTTACTGGGCTTGATAGATTAAAGACATGAACCAAAACAACAACGCTATGTTCTCATGTTAATCGTCAGGCTGTTCTCATGCCTGTAGTTTTAAATTTGGCTGAACTGAGGATCAGTTGAACAGGGCTTGTTTTGTCACATGATTTTTAGTGTTCGCAGTAAGCTGTTAACAAGCTCTGGCAGATTTACGGTCACTAGACATACTTCTGCAAACACACTGTTTACAATTACAGTGAATTCACAGGGCAATGACCACAGAGGGATTGCTCACTATATCTGGATGTAACGTACATTACCATAAAGTCATAAGAGAGCATTCCTGTGTTAGGGTCTCGCGACAGGTTCCCGCTGAAAGTAGTGGCTAGCTGAATCAGTGAACCTCAAACTGGAGGCATGGGACTGGTGACTTCACCCATCCAGGGTTCCATATGTGGTCTCAAGGAACTATAACAATATATTCTCTAAAATTACAGCAATAGTATTTCATAACTGCTAGAAAGATGAACTTGCACTTTTATGTTTAAATACAATGAAAAATAGCTATGCGCTAACATCCTCAGATTTTGTTTTGATATTTTAAGATATTTCCAGGTATTTATGTACAATATGGATTTTAATCTTTTTTTTAAAGATTCTACATTCAAAAGGGTCAAAATAAATTAGTAATCAGTAATAAATTAGAAGCAGTGCTAAATATTAGCAATCTCAGTGTTTTGAGAAAAATATTGTTAAAATGTACAAATTTCACAGCAGGACAGAGCTGGCAAAAACAGCATAAAGAAAGAAGTAGAGGTGAGCTCCTAAATAAATTGCTAAAACAATACCCATCATCAAAAAGTGTCTGTTCCCATCTTTTGAAAGCCTGCCCCATCATCTTGTACTGAAAACTTCACCTCTCAATAAAAAATAGAACCCATTCTCAGGGCTGCAAATTCTCTTTCAAGTAGGAAATTCCCCTGAAAACTATTGCAATGCTACTGCTACTTTGGTAAGCCAAATAAAAGACAGAGAAGTCCACTTAAAAGCAGCAGCTTCATTATAATTTGCGATTTTACATCTGTTTTGTGGCTGATACTGTAGCTGCTAAAACAAAGTGACTTGGCAGGTGAAAATTATTTTTAAAAAAATATCATATTTTATTACTCAAAATACTAAATAAGTGCATAAGCATACAAAACCTTGAAATAATCAAAGCAGGAGCTGCAAGGCATTAATTATGAAATTTTCTTAGCATCTCCTGGACTGTGCTAAAGATAAGAAAAAGGAGTGTATATTTAACCTGCCAGCTATCATAAATCGCTGTAAACTAATATTAGTACTTACTTAGTTCCATCAATTATCTCTGAAGAGCAGCTCCAGGATTCTGACCTGTTGCAAACATGGCATCATAGACCAGTTTATTTACACATTGCTAAATCTTAAAAAAAAAATTGAGCAACGAAACATAGCTAAACAGACAGCTTTCCAATGAATTCAATTAACTGTGCAGCATTAAATGGACTCTTCTGAGGTCATTAAGTTACTAGTCACTTCTGTATTATATAAATATGATAGTAGCATGGTTTGAATAATCTGAAAATTAGTTCATTCTGTTCCCATGTTCAAGCTAACATAAAAAGCTGTTATTCTACCTATTCTTGTGAATAACAGCTGGTTTATTCTTTTGTAAATTCTCCCAAGCCTTGAAAAAACTAGCCTTGCAATGAACATTGAGGAGGAAATACCTTTTAAAAATAGGAAATTACTTTAAAAAAGAAAAAGATAAGGTGAATATTGTACTTTTAAGTTTGGGGTTTGCTTGTTTTCTTTGCTTTTGAAGGTACAAACTGTGAGCTGGAAATAGATGAGTGCTCATCACAGCCATGCCTGAACGGTGCGACCTGCCGGGATTCCCTGGGGAGCTTTGCCTGCTCCTGCACGCCAGGCTTCCTTGGAGACCTCTGCGAAACCAACATCGATGAGTGCGTCAGCCAGCCGTGCCTCAATGGGGGACTGTGCTCAGACGATGCCAATGGGTACGTCTTCTACAGCTGGGTAATGCTAATGTGAGGTGCTATTAGCTCCTTTGTTTGCAGACGGGAATGCTACGAGAGCCTGCAATGCTAGGTACCTGATTTAATTTCAAATTGTGGATTTCACTCCTTGATCCTGCACTGATTTCACTTTAAATTTGAAAAGAATTAAAGAATGCAAGTCTGGTGTCAGAGCCTGCAGGACAACAAAACATTTATGGCAAAGACTGATCCAGTGGTATGTCTTTCATATTTGTGCTTTTACTTTAAATATTTACAACATGGTGTTTGTCTGGCCCTGAGGACTGTCATTTACAGATGAATTCTGTTTCTAATGCTCATCAAACTTTAGTTTCCAAGAGAGATGTGAGAGAGTATAAAATTGAATTTGCCAACAGCAGCTGCCCACACTGACAGACAGAAGCACTAGAAAAGAGAGGCAGAGGAAAATTGTAATAATAGTAACCATAGTAATAGATACCATTAGGAAATGTGCCAGGAACTTTAAAGGCATATAAAGAAAAAAAAAATAGAATATAGAAAAATAAGTTTCTCCACCTGATATTAATAGTCCTACACAGAGGTCCAAGCGCAGCCCAGGCAGCCAGAGCTCTGGCATTCATTCACCAATACTGGCTTTTCATACTCAGCGTGAGATTCCCAAAACTGAAAATGTATATGTATAAGTTCAAGTCTACGTTACAGAAAAAAAAAAAAAGTTCATGAGTGTATTCATGCAGGTGTTCCCCTTGCCAGTATAAGATTTGTCCTCTACTGTGTGTTTTCCACTTTTTATAAAGCAGTTTTGAAGATTTCAGTGCTGCAAACATCAACCCCAAAATAATGTCAGCAAAAGGCATGCTTTCCTTGAATGAGAGGGGGAAGAGATCATGTTCTGGAAATGAGCTTTTGTACAGTGTGATGACA
The DNA here is from genome assembly GCF_047370975.1 of Nipponia nippon. NCBI lineage: Eukaryota > Metazoa > Chordata > Aves > Pelecaniformes > Threskiornithidae > Nipponia > Nipponia nippon. Next base: position 46,153,036 of record NW_028262369.1, on the reverse strand, counting down.
TGGCACCGACCTTGTGGAGCTCCTTTTCAGCAGCACTGAATGACTCTGAACAGGACAAAGCAATTTACTATTTTCCAGTGTAGCCAAAGCTGACAGCAGGGAGAGGGAGGTCATCGTGCACCCAACTAGTTCACAGCAGACCCACTTAACAACCTGCAAGCCTTTTGAGGTTACATGCATGAGGTGAGCAACCGGGATGCTCATCCAGACTTAATCCTACTCATTTTTCTCCTAGCTTTTAAAGCTGACGTACATGTAAGAGTAATTTTAATTGGCTTGTAATGCTGCAGGTTATCTGGAGAACTATCGGAGCTTTTTCCACATTTGTTACATGATGAAAAGGGTTGGACAACAAAGCAATTCAAAACAGAAGGGTGCCTAGCAATTTCATTCCTTTTGTGTATTTTTCAGGTTAAATGAAGAACTGTAGTCTTTAAACAGTAGTTTTCCTTTTCTGACTAATGCTACAATACAGCTGAGGCTTTTGTGTGTGCCACCAGCTCTCACAGAAATGTGCGAGGTGACAGATTTAACATTTAAAGCTGTAAATACAAACACTAAAACAAATTCTCTCCCAAATTTCAGACTGATTCTTCCAGTGAGGTTTCATGAATGCAACAAAATAAAACTTGTTCTCTTAAAAAAGCAGTTTCACATTGTTGCACATTTCTTACTTAAATTCAACAATTTATGGCGGTGCCTTAGTTGGACCTACAAAACCTGGTGTGCGTAGGCACAGAGGATACCTCTGCATGCTCCAAGACTTTTTTCCATAGGAAATATTCCCAGGACCTTCAGTGCTCTTTTGATTGCATAGGAAAGAATATCTGCACATATTGCTTTCTGCATATTGTGAGAACATCAAACAAGAACCCCCAAAAATATGTTAGGTAGAGTACCTAAGAGTATCACTCTTAGTTGAAAGAGTCATCTGCTTGCTCAGTCACAGCCTGCCCACAAGCAGGGTACCTTCCAGAACCCCTGAAGGTTGACAGCAACATCAAACACTTAAAAATACCTGAGAAAAAAGGCACACAAGTGGGGCTTCACATTAAGCAGCAAGTTGTGAATATTCCTCACTCCTCCTTCATTCTGGACCAAAAGGAAAAAGGAGAGTGGACTAAGGCAGAAAAAATCTTTCACCACAAAGCTGAACAGCAACAAACTGAAGGCACATGGAGGAAATGTGTGAAAAATACAGCAAAAGAAAGAGACTTCTGTTTTGAGAACATACCTCAGAAGGAAAATTATTTTTCCGATTTACATCTTCCTCATTACTTTTTATATCCTAAATTCAAATGCCACCTGGTCTAAGTCACCTCTGATTTTGATTTAAGAATAATCCATACACTAGTAATAAACTGGCCTGCCAGAAGTTTCTGCTTATGTACACTTAAATAGTGTAGTAAAAAGTTTACGCTTTTTGGTTTGTTAGACTGCAGGAGCCAGTTGTTCTCTGATGCTCCCTTAAGCTCAACAATTTCGCTTTCCCTCCATATACTTACTCCAAGTCTAAGGCTTAGATATTAAGCACAGAAATTATGAAATACCTATACTTATGTCTTGTTCAGCAAGATTCCCCATGATTTCAGTTGTACAATAACCAGTGTATCATTTTAATGTAAAATAAAACAATATAAATTTTTGTTTCTGATAATTATTATTAGACAAAGATCATCCAAGCATGCACATTTAACATATTTATCTTGCAAAGGCCTGTCTTTTCTTATGATGTGTACAAGTTGACCTTGTACCTTATGACCTAAGCATAGGAGTTATGTATTTTATAATAATAATTAGCTCACCTGAAAAAAAACACAAACAAAAAACCCCAAATGTTACTGATTACCTGCACATTGTTCATTATATATACTAGTTTGTTTGCTTCTAAACCCATAATAGCAATATTTTTATCAAAATGAAGCTTGTATTACTGTTATTATTGGAACTGTGCAAGCAATTGACATTTTTATACTAACCTAACAACAAAAAATATTGTTTTTCACCAAAGAGAAAATATCACTTTGTCGAGGAACAGAAATTGCCTTATTTTTTGGCCAATTCAATTTCTACCAGTCCAAGAGAAAGGGATACTAACACACTGCCTCTCTCCTTTTCATTTTCTGAATAATGTTAAACCTACAAAAATTGCATTGGAAATGACAGAAGCTTTTTTCCCCCCTAAATTAAAAAAAGAAGAAAAAGAAAATCAATAATTCTTAGAAGAAATGATCTGTCAAAACCAATTTGAATTCACAAGCAGGTTTTTTCCCCAGCAAAACCCACATATTTCAGGAAAAACCTCATTGTTGGTTCCCAATGGCTGCGGTTTCTCCAGAGCACCAGATGGTGGTCTTGAGCCTGGACTCAACTGTGGAAGCTGCTAGCCAAGGCTACACAAGAAGTCTGTATAGGTTTGGGAACAAAGCCCAGATCTCCTGACTTCCAGCTAAAGTGAACATTGCATTCCGTGTTGCAGGTACAGCTGCAACTGTACCAGTACTGGATATATGGGCGTACACTGTGAGACCCTGTCTCCCTTATGTTGGTCGCAACCGTGTTACAATAACGGCACTTGTGAGGACAACGCTGACAATTACACGTGCCACTGTTGGCCAGGTAAGGTCTACGTTCTCCTGTAAACACTCTCTTTCCTTGTGTAGTAGGTATGTCCTCATTTTTTTGCTGATACAATAAAAGGTTTAAGCTATATAACTTAAAAGTACTCTGTGAGCTTGTGTTTAGATGGGCTTCACTCCTCATCATGAGTCAGATGGATATCCATGAGCCCTATGGATAAGTTGCTCTTTTCCAGCTAAGAATTTCCCTGAACAGCAGAAGTTGCCAAAACCAAAAGTGCCAGTATTATGGAGTAAAGACAGGAGATAAGTCAAAGTTGGGATCCATCTTCCAGTTGCTTAATCCTTCAACCCATGGAATACATAAATTAATCACTGCTGCAGCTGACCCTATTTTACTCTTCACTAACATGACCTTTAAATAAGTCTAAAAACTTACTTTTCAATGCAAAATATTGTCTGTTTATAAATACAAATTAGACTAGGTGTTACATTGGAAAACTGGCCTCCTTCATATCACCAATGCCAGTTCTTCTATCTAGCAGCATGCAATGAAACACACTGGGCTGTGTTCTGCTCTACCAGCAACGCTTATATATCCAGCCATTTACAATAAGGCTCCCAGAACCCCAGTGGGGACACAGTGTTCTTCGAGAGACTTTGTGAATCTTTCAGCACATGGCCTAACTACAAGAAGTGTCTCTAGAAAGTTTAACATCTGTGTCCTTACTGAGGACACAAGAGCACAGCGCACTGCGAGGAGTACATGCCACAGGGTTGTTGGACCACACAGTTCTTGGTGCATTAGAAATGGAAAGATTAGACAGAGTCCTTAGTGTTTTCCAGAAATCAGGGAGTTTTGTGGCACTTCAAACTCCAGGTAAAGCACTTTATGAGCACCAAATAATTTATATTCCCTGCCCTCCTCTGTCGTAGGGAGGTGATGCAAAAGGAAAACTTCACACAACCTGAGAGCGTACCTACACCACAATGCAGCACCTTGTTATCCACGCAGATCTCCACCTTACTTCCTCAAAAATACCATAAGTACCACAAAGCTCAGCTAGCTAACACAGAATAGCCATAGCAATATCCTGCTTCTGGGCCATGACAGAGAGCTGCAAGGAAACGTTCACACCTTCAAGAAGCAGAGGAAATATTTTAGCACATGACAGAGTCTGAAACCAAGTGCATCTAATATTCACAATAATATTTTCAGGCCTGGAATGAATGGATAGCATATCGATTAAACACCTTCTCCGCATGGCTCTCCGCAGGCTATGCGGGTTCCCGCTGCGAGGAGGACATCGGGGAGTGCAGCAGCAGCCCCTGCCTCTCCGGAGGTGACTGCGTGGAGCGATCCTGGGCCGGCCGCTACGGCAGTGTCCCAGGCCTGCCACCGGCCTTCAGCTACGACAAGGCCGAGGGCTATATCTGTAGCTGTAAGCCAGGCTTTACCGGTAAGATTCCTTTGGTGAAAGCTTAGGAAATGATGTACTGCAGTATCCTGTTGTTTAGGCCTAGCTGTAAATAAATCTTTAACGTGTTAGGTGTTTTAAGGTGCCATAGTGCAAAGGGTCCCTCTGCTGGTCACCATACACCTTTTCAGTAGAGATTTGTATGGAATAAAGGGAGTTGGTCGCGCAAGTTGTGAACGTAGCAATAGAGCAGCAGGCTCCGGGTACGGCCCCTAAGGCAGCCCAGGCAGCAGGAGAGAGAAGTGGTCTCTTCCACGATCTTGTCTGCAAAGCTTCTCCATTCATAACTGCATTTGCTTGAATTATGCCATAAACTTCAGTCAGTGGGTGTTTTATCATGAGTTCGAAATTCACTGTGCACAGGTATTATATTACATGTACGAAAACAATCAGTAATAAATAAGAGAGTGTTTTCATAAAACAACCATAAAACAAAACTCTCAAGCTTTCAGTGTTTCTGTCCGCATCTAATTCTACACAGCAACACTGGGGACTGGCAGGAACACTTCATCTGAGCACAAGACAACATTTTGTATAAATTCAGCAGTGTAGCATGTTGGTGATATTCTACAGCTTAAATGAAAAATAATTTCAAGTTGTGTGCGTAGCCATGTTCTTAAGGGAAAAAAACCTATCGAAATTACAGATACCCATAATCCTAAGAAAGAAGTTGTATTGAGACTTGCATTTAACACAGCCTACGCTATTTAGCACAGCCACAAACAAGTTGGGTTTGGATTGTACACTTTTGGGTTTACCGTATTTTTCTGTCAACTCCATTCCCTTTTTCCTTCTGAAGGAAAAAATACTTAATAGCTAGATTAATTTAACCAGTCTTCAATTTCTCATTCCATTCATCTCCTGAGCAGCTTACAAACTTTCCTCTGTCTCCCAGTGGGTTGCATGACTGACATCTCCAACATAGCAGATACAAAAGTACATGGAGAGCACAGCTTTCACTCTGAATTCCCAATTTATTTTTCTTCAAAGTGGCATTGAGACTTACTTGCTTTTGTTCCATCCCTTCCCCTTAACTGTCCTTCCCTATCCTGTCACTAAGTGTTGCTGTTGTACTTTTGTTCTGCCTAAGAGAGTATAATATGAGGCTTCTACTAAGGCTTGCGATATCCCCCAGGCTGTCCTAAGCACCCTTACCTCTTCACGTGCCACTCCTTTCTCTTCACTTCCTTCTAGTGACGTCCAGCTCTCAAGGTTTTTTTTTCCTCCCCTCTTGCCCTGATTTAAAAACTCCTGTGCTCTGTCAGACAAACCAGAAGGTGTTTCCTTGTTTAATCATCATCCTTTATCCTCCCACTTCCATATCAATTGCCTTCACCTGGCTTGTTTGCCCAGTTTGGTTCATGATTCTGCTGGTTTCATTCACACGGAGAACTCTTACTCCCCCAGGAGTCAGTGGACCCACGTACAGGCAGATTCTACTCAGTCTGAAAACAGTGTCAGAATCTATTTAAATTAATTAATCTAAATAATTTTTTCAATAGGTAAGCTCCTAAATCACAATATAGGACTCTCCAAAGCAAGACTAAGAGAATTCTTGGAGACCCTAAAATTTCTGCTGACTTCATATGCAAATTACATTACATTTTTTAAAACCTCATGTAAGTTTAGTTATCCTCATACCTGTTGGATACTATATATAACTTTCATTAGAAAAAAAACCAAAGTAGTTATTCTTACCAAACAGTGTGCCCAGGCAGCTGGCGGCAGGAAGAACATAACCTTTAACAGGGATGGCTGTAAAAGCTGCATGTGAAATGTCATTCAGTAACACGCTGCAAAATAATGGCAAAACAAGGTTAATCTTGCTACTCTTGTCAGCTCCTTCCCTGCCTTTGTTTTTCAGCAGGGCCTAAATTTTAAACTCTTTTCTTGCTGGCCTGTGTGAGATACAATGCAGTCAAGCAATTTACATATTAATAGAGAAAAACGCAGGATTGCTCTAACTGGCACTTAGCATCCTAGGCTCCCAAGCTTTGATCCAACAGCCCTTAGGTACAAAGCAGCCAACCTCCCCAGTCCTCCCAGTAGCAGTGCACATTTCTCTCAGGCCCTCCTCCTTCCCCCAGGTAATCTGGAAGTAGAAAGTGCTCAAAATGAGCCTAAGCCTCTTTGTGTGTCAGAAGCGTTGACACAAAAAGCCCATAAGGTGGAGTGGAAACATTCACTTCTGATGGTGATAAGTAATTTCTCTAATTATAGTCAAATTCATAATAAATAAACCACATGTTTTAATGGGAATTAAGGAAGATTTAGAATTAGAGTTGATAGCAGTAGTATGATTCAATGTAGCAGAAGAATCCCTGATCAGCATCACTCAGTATATGGGTGCTTATCTAATGTATATGAACTAACAGTCAACTGGAAAAAAGGTCAGATTTCTTCATCTGGGTATCGGTACATCTCACTGACAGCTGAAGTCCTACATTTCTGCAGCTGTAGGTCAGGAGTTCTTCCAGCCTTAACACCTGAATAGTTGTATGTGCTTTAGATATAAAACTTCAGATTCCTATTGAAACAGGGCAAAGATTTTCATTAATAAATTACATTCGATATTTTATTATACCTCTTTCCTCAGTAAAGCACTTGCAGAACATTATAATCATACTTCACTGTCTGCAGTAATATGAAGAAATAATAATCCACATACCCTGCATTGTGAGGGCCTGATCCAAAAGCCCTTGAAATCAATGGAAAGAATTTGAGGACAGTTGCAAATTTTGTAACAAGCATAAAATGACATCTTTGAACTCACTGGTTAAGATTGCAAACAAATTACTGTAATTCAACTGAAAAACTGAGAATATCTACCTTTTGGACTACAGTTTTTAGCCCCAAGGGCAGGAGATAATGGAGCCTAAACTCATGCCTATGTCAGGATAGAATATCTCCCCACCCAGCCGGGAGAAAGGAACAAGTATTATCTGGCAGTATCTTGTTAGAGATGGTGATTGTTCAGGTGACTTGAAAAATAGTCGGTAGTCCTACTAAAAGTCTTGGAAGGAAAAAATCTGCAAACAACATTATTTACACAATTTGATTCTTAAAAATGAAAAATAAAAATCCAAGTCTGGAGACTTTATCCCAGCTGGGAACTCTTTGAGGCCATTGGATGTATGCCTTATCCTAGATCCAAGACAGAAAATTCCTGCACAGGTTCTACAAAGGGTTAAAATTTCTCCAGCTCCCTTTTAAATCAAAGGGTTCAGGGATACTCAGATTTCAAGAGATCTCAATAGTTCTGCAGTAGCAAGGCCTAGATTTTTTATATTACCTTGGTGTGCTGGGTCCCTAGCACAACAGTACTTTCAATAGATTGGGCTTTCTTTTAAAGGGCTTGTGATTTGTTACTGCTAGCAAAAGGGAATAGTTACCCTAGAACTGTGTCCTTTCATATCGTGGATTTATTGTATTGCTCTAGCACTGCACATTTCTTAAAAAGACTGTTACTTAAAAAGTTAAACTTTTCACTTTCCTCATGAAAACATGTGGGAAAGGAGGAAGGCAAAGCTATGGATTTGGTAGTGACTCATTTCACCAGGTTGTAATAAACTTAACACCATGTCAAAATTAAAGAGCCTCTGAACTTGCAAGGTCTATCAAGTGACACATTCCAGTGTTGAACTGAGCCTGAGGAGGGGGTGAGTGTTTGCGAGGCTCCCCATGCCTTGAAAGCAGTGCTGCCCATGGTCCCCAGATGGATGGGACAGTGCTGCTAGCAAGGTTGAAGACCATCCGTTTTGCTTCAGCAGAATGAGTGTAAGAGGAGCAGAGCCCACTAATCCGTTTGTAGGCAGGGTGCCTGATGCCTGCTGATGTGCAGATGAGCGCTGGCTGCTGGGGACCTTACCAATTCTGGTGTCTTGTTATCAGCTATGTGCCAGTTGTGCCAGCAGCGCTGCTGCTTGCTTTGGCATCACAAATTCCTAAGTGGTTTTTGGCCCTTTTGTTTATATTTGTCTTGTTTTCTGTTTTTCCCTTTTAAGTCTCCTTGGCCCTTTTCCCAGTCTGTTGGACTGCTGCAAGAGAAAATGATATGATCAGACTGGTGTCGTATGCATATTGAATTCCTGGCATATGCATGGGGGAAAGAAACTGTCTCCTGGAGCCAGAAGATGAGGCAGATAAATGGCCAGTATGGGAGAGTACTGAAACTAACTAAAGAAAACCTCAACCCAGATACTGAACTCTGAACATCATGGGACCAGTGCTTAAAAACTGAATCATTTGGACTCTCACTCTGCACTTAAACCAGGGTGAAAGAAACACAGAAGCACACAGGGCATCAGCCTTCCATTTCCGTGCACATCTTTAGGTGCTGCTATAGGCAGACCAGCCAGCAGACGATAGGGTAGACTATGTCTCAGACAGATGTACTCCTCTCCCCTGGCCTGTCACAGTATTATACAGACATAAATATTATTTATGAGTAATGGGTAGGATAGTAGGCACATTATCACTAACTTGGGAAGCTTAAAATACATACCTATATTTTTGGTTTCTTTATTTTTTAAATCCCCTTCTTAGCCATTAGTACAATGAAGCTGCCATCTTTCTTAGATATATAAAGCAATGTGAGTCTGACAAAAATGAAATCAAGCAGATGAATAGCAGAGTTCTCATCTTGTCCCCAAACTCCAAATTTTACTTTTTTCTTTATTTCCTCATCTGTCCTTCAGCTGTTCACACCACAGTAGTCAATCATTCGTCCATTACACCAGGTTAATTCACTTTATTTCATGGCCCATCATCACAGTTTAAAAGGTTATTTTCTCTTGATTCTGATACCTTAGAAAAAGACGAGACTGTTCCAGGAAAGAATGAGGATAAAAAAGGAAGATATACAGAGAGAAAAGACGATTTTTAAATTAAGAATGTGTCAAGGGCACCTCTCATCTTTTTAGTGGGACTCGGGCTTCTCCCGCAAGCAAGGCAAGAACTCAAGTTCAAAATTAACAGGTCTGGAGGTAATTATTATTCCCATACAAGCAAAGGTTCGAGAAGGAAAATGCTGCTACTATCAAGCACCCATTCAAGGTTAGCTGGTTTAAGGAGAAATTCCAAATATAAGTACTACAAATGTGAAATGCTGAAAAACAGAATTAGGGTTTGATGCATTTATAGGCTTCTTACCACTCTGGAACTGCAGAGAGGCTGTAACAGGGATGCAAACTTACATCTTTTCCACCTAAATTCAATTTACAATCAGTACAGGATCCCTTTTACACTGTTAGACTGCTGTGAAAGGTTCCCTTACAAAATCGACTTTGTGGTGCTGGGCAGTTGTGCAGCAAAACATGAAAAAGTATTGCTATTTTCTGAGCATGGGAACAAGTTACTGCTTTCCTAGAGGTATTTCTACTGCCCTATCTCCATTCCAGACTCTGTGATATCCATATATTTCTGCGTTCAAAAGCACAGGGGGAAAGGAGGAGGAGGACCTTCTCTCACTGTTCCCAGCCAGTCCCTAGCAGCTCCAGCATTACAAGACCAGTGCAGGCAAGGGCTGTACCAACACAGAATGCCCTCAGGGCCTGGCAGGCATTTGCTGCCTGTAAAAACCCTACACAAAAAAGACAATTAGCACTTTAAAGTACTTTTTCCATCTCTACTAAAGCCTCTGATCTTGAAAGAACATTTGGACAGGCTTTTAATGATTCTGTCCTCTAATACTATTTAACATTTCTTCAATCCATAGCATCCTGGTAAGGAGTTGTTCACATTGTCACCAGAATTGATTCCTTCTCAGTTTTTCGCTCCTCCTCTACTTTTGTCACAGAGTTTTTCCTTCTCCTCTTTTTTCTTAATTTTTGGAACTGGTCAGGATATTCTTTTTGAATGACGGAGTGTGTCCTTCAGCCCTGGGCTGTGGACTACTCCAAGAAAAGAGGCAGACAGCTTTGCAAATGGTTTCAGACTCCAAGAATGCAGCATGCTCACTAGTTTCTTGCCTGTCTATTTATTCACTATTGATCAAACTGCTTTCTTTGCAATAAGCACTAATCACTTCTCACATGCTTAGCTCCCAGACCAAATTCATTGATAGATTAATCTAATTAGTCTTTCTCTGGATAGTCCCCCGGAAGGAAAGTTGAGGTTGAACTCACAATTCAGACAGTCTGTACTGTAATGGCCATATGAAGGGAACATACCTCAGAACATTGATCGCAGCACTGAAATTAGGCTATATCTGGAGGAATTTATGAATTTGCCATTCTTTTATCAGTTTCCATTACAGAACTCATGGGACATTTCTATTTCATTTCTACTGCAAGTAGTGCTCCTTTTCAACAACTGTAAGAAATACCATTTAGTGCAAGAAAGTGTAATTTTTACATTCTTCAGCCATATAAATTACCACAGCAGCTAACACTGACTTGTGTTATTCATGACAGCTCTTTCCTTAACAGCTTATATCTTGAGATACTTTGTGAAATCCTAATAGCATTTTTTTTCAAAAATTAATCTTCTTATGACTCAACTAGCCCCCCTGCATGGCAGTGGACTGCGAGAGCAATTGTTTAAATGCACCAACTCTAGTTGTAATGGTTACCTAGTGTTTATCACTGGTTAAAGAATTCCAGTTTAGTGGGAGACAGTTCAGAAAACAGCAGCATGCGTCTCTAAGTGATATTGATACCACTGATAATCTTTCTTTATTTACCGCAATATTTTGCAGCTTGGATTTTGCCTCACTAAAATCTGAATGTTTCATTAATACAAGCAAATTCAGTCATATACCATTACTGTGAAGTACATAAGCATTATCCCCACTTCAGAAAAAAAGATTAAGTTCCAGTATGATCATAAGGTATAACATTACCTTAAGAACAGTGGAGTCTCACAACAACCCATGGAGGATACATTTGTACATCATTATCAGATCCAGTTACCATATTTAATGTGCTCCAAGTAGAGTCTGAAATAGTTTCAGATCCTAGGTACAAAATATGAACCTGGCATGGGCGCTAACTATGCAGAGGACCTTCCCCTCTTAATGAAATAAAATTCAGCTTTATTGAAAATTTCGGCTTGTCCCTATTATTCCTATTGTACAAGGGAACCTTGTGACAGAGGAGTATTTTTACATGATCTGTGTTAAAATTTTGTAAAAGCTGAACCATGATAATTAAGAAAGGACCCCTCGAATTTTTCATGACAACGCTTTACATAATTAACCCCCAGTCCTGACAATTTGTTTGCAACTCTGAGAATGATGTTTAGGGCTCTGATATACCTATGTATATTTTTTCATGAGAAATATATATCACATGAGAAATATCTTTCCTCTTCTTGTTGCAAGTTGCACTGGAAATGCAAAGAGATTGCAGCCATCACTTCTGCATTATTCAGCACCAAAAGAATGCACAAATGTCAAGATGTTTTAGGGGTTTTTTTTGAGTTAGAAATATATGAAGTTAAACCACTAGGAAACATCTACCAATATTATTTTCAGAACATGTATAGAGTTTTATGCTTTAAAATTTCACAACCGACCCATCATTACTATGATCTATCTTCTCCAGTTACACTGGTATGTTAAGCTGTACAATGTAGCCCGACGTGATGGACAGAGCCTGCAAGCAGTGGATATTTTGAATCTGGCACATCTCTCTGTGTTAAACAGTGTTGCGCGTAAACACTTTTTAGCATGAAAAGCTTTTTTCCTTGACAGGAAGGAGGAGGGGATGAATGGATTTTCATCCATAAGCTCCCAGATTTTGCAACACAGAGACAGGTAACGTCCTTAGATTTAAGGAATCTCAAAGTCCAGTACTTGACAGAAAGTGCTTTAAAAAAAAAAAAGACAATTGTATATTATTTGGCAGCAGGAATAATGCTTTTCAAGCACCTATTATTTTCCTGACACTCATTCCTGGTGGGTCATTCCATCGTATGATTGACTACTTGTTAAAACTAGCCTGAATATCCAGTAAGAATTTTTCTTCTGAGGCTTTCTTCAGGCTCTGCCTACTTATCTTTTTGATTTCTTTCTTAATATTCTAAATAAACCTTTCCTAGCGTTTTTAATTGGCATACCTCAGATATTTAGTCTCCTGCACTCCAGTTTTGCCACCTCTTGGCTGAGCTTATGAACCTGATCAGTTCCATCTTTTTCTATTGAATAATCTCTCTGGCCTTTTCATTTCTTGCTCGCTTTTCCCCAGCCCAGCAACACGTTATGCAGCCTGGAACCAAACGTAGGCCTCACTTTGCCCTACTCTTCCTGTTGTTGAAAAACCAGTAATCTTCATTTCCCTGATATAGACGGAAACTGCTGTGTATCTCCTGATATACATCCTAATGCTAGTTCTATGTGTCTAGCACACCCTGGCATTACAGTTGATCCTGTTTCCTAAAGAGACTTATTTCTTGCATATGCACATACATCCAATGTCAAAGACAACCACTAATGAAAGTAGAGTTTAATGTGGGGTCTAAGTGATAACCATGCACAAACCTTGATGAAATCAAAGGTATTGCACACACTAAAATGACAGCAGAACTTTGCTCATCTTCTTAAGAATTTGATTGTCCATCTCAGGAGCTACTTAACAGTACATGCTTTTTAGCATTGTATTGTATAAGCCTACATCATTTTGGTTGAATTACAGTCAAATTGCAAAGTGAAGCAGATGCACAACTTTTCCAGAAACAGAAATGAATTTTCTTCAAATCTACACATCATACAGTTATCACTAATCTGGAGAAAGTGCTTAACAAGCAGACAGTAAAGAGAAGACTTGTGCTATGGGACTAATATGTTTGTTTTCCTCAATACATTCTAATTTATGGAATATTTAAGGTCAAATGTCAAGCGATAAACAAAATGACTCAATTTAACAGGTCAATGTTTTACTCCACAGATTATTTCAAAAACAACCTTAATAATCTCACAATTGTGAACCCCATTAAAATCCAGTTTATTGGAAATGCAGTAAATTATACAACCAAACATTTAAAAGGCATTACTTCTCTTTTCCCCCCATAACAGAGGAACTCAGGAGTGACATTGGAGAAGCTGGAGGAGTTCAGTCAGAAATAGCACATGGGCAGGTAGTTCTGAACCATATGCATGTATGTATAGATGCGTGTACACACACACATATATGTGCTAATACACACACATATATATAGATATCTGTGCAAACATATACATAATAGGTGCTTCAGGGTACTCTATTGCTCTGCTTATATAAAGCCTTTCTGTGGTCACTAATTAAAAAGGTCCACAACTTTCATCTTTTCTATTTTGAAGTGCACAGTTTTCTGGCTGGGTTGTTTTGTGGTAAGAATGAAGATTTGTCTTTGTTCCTTTCTGCAAGATTTGCAGCATGCCATGTGTATACTTGTTAATAAGCAGTTTATGTTGGTCTTCATTACTAATTAATTATTTTAATTGCATGGCTTCTGACAGTGGGAAATATGTAATGTTTGCATGCTAAACCTGTATATATTTGTTATGCAAGGAGTATTGACCTGGCTGCTCACGGCTTGGATAAGTGCACTCTGCACTGGGTTAAAAACTGGCTGGATGGCCAAGCCCAGAGGGTTGTGGTTAATGGAGTCAAATCCAGTTGGCAGCTGGTCACGAGTGGTGTTCCCCAGGGCTCAGTGTTGGGGCTGGGCCTGTTCAATATCTTCATTGATGATCTGGATGAGGGGATTGAGTGCACCCTCAGTAAGTTTGCAGACGACACCAAGTTGGGTGGAAATGTTGATCTGCTGGAGGGTAGGAAGGCCCTACAGAGGGACCTGGACAGGCTGGATCGATGGGCCGGGGCCAACTGTATGAGATTCAACAAGGCTCAGTGCCAGGTCCTGCACTTGGGTCACAACAACCCCATGCAATGCTCCAGGCTTGGGGAGGAGTGGCTGGAGAGCTGCGTGGCAGAAAGGGACCTGGGGGTGTTGGCTGACAGCCACCTGAACATGAGCCAGTAGTGTGCTCAGGTGGCCAAGAAGGCCAATGGCATCTTGGCTTGTATCAGGAATAGTGTGGCCAGCAGGACCAGGGAGGTGATCGTCCCCCTGTACTCAGCACTGGTGAGGCCGCACCTCTAGTACCGTGTTCAGTTTTGGGCCCCTCACTACAAGGACATCGAGGTGCTGGAGCATGTCCAAAGAAGGGCAATGAAGTTGGTGAAGGGTCTAGAGCACAAGTCTGATGAGGAGCAGCTGAGGGAAGTGGGGTTGTTTAGTCTGGAGAAGAGGAGGCTGAGGGGAGACTTTATTGCTCTCTGCAACTACCTGAAGGGAGGTTGTAAGGAGGTGGGGGTCGGTCTCTTCTCCCTAGTAACAAGCGATAGGACAAGAGGAAACAGCCTCAAGCTGTTCCAGGGGAAGTTTAGGTTGGATATTAGGAAAAACTTCTTCACCGAAAGGGTAGTCAGGCATTGGAAGAGGCTGCCCAGGGAGGTGGTTGAGTCTCCATCCCTGGAGGTATTTAAAAGAAGGGTAGACATGGTGCTTGAGGACATAGTTTAGTGGTGGACTTGGCAGTGATAGGTTAACGGTTGGACTCGATGATCTTAAGGATCTTTTCCAACCTTAAGGATTCTATGATTCTATATTCAGGTAAAAAGTCAAGATGCATGAGTAAATTTATTTGAAATTAAAGTATGCAGGCTGCTGTTATCTTGCTATGGCATTAAATATAAATGGTATAATTCCATTCATTACATCGTTCTTGTAGAGGTTACAGTTTTTATATAGCTTAGCTGCCCTGTTTTTACGCTCACAGATTTTTACACACCTTTGTAATTCCATTTCTCATCCGCAAATAACCCACAGCAGTGGGATAGCATTCTCGTTCACCCTCGGTAAAGGGATTTAATTGGTAAACTGCTATTTGTATTACCCCCCAAAAAAGTATAAGCTGCCCTAATATGTGAAAATATGCAATTTGTTTGAACTAACATCAGCATTTTAGTACCAGCAGAGCTCTGAGAAAACTAAGAGCCCTTTGAGGACTAAGGTCTCTGTACTCCTTCTGTACCTATTAGCCAGTAGAGGGAGCATGAACTACTATGTATGTGTAGCATCTGCTACACATTAGCGAAATCTAGTTTTAGCTGATATTTCAACGCAGTCATTAGAACCTGATCTGGAAGATGTTGTTTTTCAAAGACTTTGTGATGAACGCTGTTTGCTAGGCCAAATTCTTAACATGAGTTTTTAGCTTTTGCACTACACAGTTTGATTAGCAGAATCTTGCACATGAAGTTCAGGGATATTAGTCTTTGGCCAGTCATGCAAAGTCCACTTGGAGCTGTTAGAGCTATGGAAAAAACAAGCACTATGGCTTTAAGTAAAGAAGAGTAATTTGATGACCCAGATCAGGGCTATTCCTAGTTAAAATCTGTTAGTGCTTTGGAGGCTTGGCTTTCACACAAGAAGCATAGCATAATTTTCCATCACAAAGTATTGTGTTTTGCCAGTTATGCCAGTGGTCAGGCTGATGGAGCTATTGGGGTGAAAGGAGGCAGAGGAATTCCTGTCCTGCTAAAGGCTAAGCACCCACAATGAATTTTGCACACTCACTTGACAAAAAATATGTGTTTGACCCAAGCACTGTGCAAAATATTCGTGTTTTCCTCTTGATCCTTAAAATACCAGTGAAGGACTATTTCAGACCTTTACATAAGGTTCCCATAATGCCAGTGGCATAAATGACATCAGTTTTTAAAGCATAAAAGGCACCTCATCTAGGCTCAGAAACGTCAGTAGTAATTACAAACTTTGTTTTCAAGTATAATCAATTCTTTATTTATGGTGTGAAATGTTTTTTACCCTTTTGAACTTTCGCTATTCTAAGCCAAGCAATATTGTTGGCATGTTCCTTTAAAAATAATTGCTTCTGGACTGAGAAATTGAATGTCAAGTTCCAACTTGATGTAAATTAAATGGGTTACATTAATAGTCTGGCCTGTGGTAGAAGTGAGTGTTTTGATTCTGGGTTTGACTTCAGGACATGACCTCTTGATCACACAGGTCAGCACAGATGGGAAATATTGAAGAGGTACCCTAGGTTGACGTCGGGAAGAAAGTGTCTTGTACTGATGTATCACAAACTGTCTGATCCATTAAACAGAAGCAATGTCAGACTCCACAGAGAATAAAGCTTAGTTGTCATAGGTCATTATGCTCTTCAGGAAAAAAAAAAAAAAAAAAGAGTTGGAAGGAAAATCACAATGATGGAAATCCTGAGGGCTGTCATGTACACATAATCTTCTAAACCTTCCTGAATTAACACTGCCAAGCCTATATACAGGGGGAATGGAGTAGAGAACCAAATATTCTTAACTTTTACAGTACAAGTATGTCTCGGATTTCTCACCTGTACCGGTTTTAAAGGATTATTTAACAACATAGAGCATTTTAAATTTAAAACCAGGATATCTATACAGCTAAGCCTCACACTTATGTGACCAGGTCTTAAGAAGAATTGCATGCATGAGAGCAGTCATATTCGCAAGATCAGGCAATATATAGTTCTTCAAGGGGAAGGAACAGGTGAATTGGGAAGAAGTTTAAATGTGTTTTTTTCTTTGAAATGCTATTGAAATTTTCTTTCATTTCAACTTCTGAGCAACCCCATCTCTCTCAGCCTGTCATGACAGATTTTCCAATCCCTTAATCATCTTTCCAATCCCTTAATCATCTTCATGGCCCTTTGCTGGACCTGCGCCAGTACTTCCACTTTTTTCTTGTAGCTGGGGAGCCCAGACCTGGACTTGATGTGGTCTCACCAGTGCTGAGTAGAGGTGAAGAGTCACCTCCCTTGACCTGCTGGCAACATGCTTCCTAATACAGCCCAGGAGGCTGTTGGCCCTCTTTGCTGCAAGGTCACACTGCTGGTTCATGTCCAACTTGTGCACCAGCATGGCAAAGCTGCTTTCCAGCCAGTCATCCCCCAGCATGTACTGGTGGATGGGGTTATTTGTCCCCAGGTGCAGGGCTTTGCAAATCCCTTTGCAGAACTTCATGGAGGTCCTGAAGACTGCCCATTTCTCCAGCCTGTTGAGGTCCCTCTGAAAGGCAGCACAACTCTCTGGGGTATAAACAACTCTTCTCAATTTTGTATACACATATGTATACATATATACAATTCCAATTTTAATCCACCATCAAAAAAAACCCAAACAACTGATCACTTTAATGCTTTTGTTCAATTGGACTCAGGGGTTTCATACTTTGCTGGCAATTAATTACCACTGATGAGTCCCAGGTCTAAGGTCTTCTCAAGGACATAAAAAGTATGTTTGTACCCTGAGTAATAAAAATAAGCTTGTAAAATGAGCACCAAAATTAACTTTATGTGATATACTACATAAAAGCTCTTACATGAATTGTTCCCTGTAGCATCTAGCTCTTAATCATTCAGTGTTTGCTAATAGGAGGAACAAGTGATAAAGCCTAGTATTTTTATGTCTGCTCATTTACACTGAAATAAACTCTGAGGTGACTACAGTAAGGCACAACCTGCTTCTGTTTAGGTACTCTGACTGGGTTTTTTTTCAGGTATCAGGAGAATTTCAAAGAAGTTAAGCTCACCTTTTACTGATCACCTGGGTGCTGACCCCTTTTAAAAAAAATGTTTGAATTAAGTTAGAAAATGACTTCTGCTGATTGAATAGGAAGATATGGATTAAGGAAAGCACGCTCCTTCCCTAGCTGACAATGAACTTTACACTTTCAATAAACAGTCTCAGACAGAAGAAAAGCAGCCTAGTATAGTCAGCTAATTTGTACTGATAATTAACTGCTGGAAATAGATTTGGTGGATCTGATTCAGATTGCTCTCCCACCGCTGTAATTCTTTGAGTCTGGCTGTGTTAACAACTATTACACAGAATCACTATTACAGAGAATCATAATGATCAATATAGTTATGGCTGTAGTCACTGTCCTAGGGGCACTATTTTTTCATAAGAAAGAGGGTTCAGAATCTGTTATTAGTCTTGTTTGTGAGACCAGAACATCACGTTCAATCATTACCTATAGTAACAAATAAAGAAAACTATTTAAATGCTGTACTGCAAATATGTCTGCACAGCTACAGAAGTTAACTGTAGCATATAAAGACATATAAAAATCAGACTTAATTTAGGTAAATCGCATATGCATACTATGGCCCAGGAAATCCCACAATAAAACAGCCAGAAGTCCATGGCAAGCACACACAATCCCGTCTGAAGTCCATGCTATCCCATTGCCATTGGGATTGTTATGTGACCTAGCGAAAGTGCAGCTAGTTTCAGTCTCACGCTTCCCCACTTCAAGATCTGTTAAGCATATGAAACCTTGGATAAACAAAGCCATCACTTGGATGAGTTTTCACAGTGCAAAAGAACATGGGAAGGAACAAGAGAAATGAACACCACTGCTGAAGTCAAAAGAGGTATAATCTTCTGTCATTCCCATTGATACGGATTTTGATTGAAAGGTCACAATCCAAAGTCTAAGGTCTTCTGCATCTACATCTGCTTTATAGCAAGTCACAGCTATTTACACAGGAAAGAAGACATACATCAGGTAGAGTAATTGCCTTATAAAAAATTGTAGAAGTGGATAGTTCAGGGTAAGAGACTTGTTTTTCTGTATTTAAAGTGATAATAAATTATGTATAAATATATACTGTAGGAATAGAGAAGTGTAATTATACACAGCTTAAATAGAGATCATATTCATGCTATTTATACAGCTGTGCTATGCACAGCTCAAAATACACTCAGCATAAACATGTTATGTATGTTCACGCACTCATATTTTTCTATTCTCAGGTCTCCGTTCTCAGTTAAGCTCTATAGGCCCTATTAAAACTATGATTTTCTAGCCTACTAGCTTTTTCAGTTTTATTTCAATATGGACTGACAATGAAGTTATGTAAATATAGTCACTTTTGTACGCTGTGGTGATTCACATTGGTTTTAACAAAAAGAGAAAATCTTGCAAATGACTGAATATTTTCAAAGCACCGTTTGCAGGGCAGAAGCCGTTTCACACTAGACAGCACAGTGGCTGTGCTTGCCTACCTCAGTTAAAACAAATAGGAAGCAGCGAACAAGAGACAAGGTAGAAAATCCCTTTTAGGGGAGACTAGACACAGTATACATTTCTCAATGGATGTGTTCATCAACAGCAAGCACTCTTTTAAAGCCCTTAAGTGTTTGTAGGACTGCAAATTAATTTGTTTTCCAATTCCAAAGTGAATCATATGCTCCAAACAGATTTTCAAGTCAATGAAACATGACCTTGTATGATCTAATTAAACAACTCAAAGGTATTGGTTGTTTTAAGATCCCTCTGGATATACTTCAGTTCAAATGCACACACATCATCCGTATGTACAAGCTCATAAATCTACAAAAAATGCAAATCAGATCATTAATGCTTTGAATTTGACAGTCTTACCACAATTTTCTAAAAGGTAAAACACAAAAAAATCCTGAATTATGTATACTCTTTTTACAACTTAAAGAACGCACAAAAAACATACCGGAAGCAGAACACCAAATATCTTTCTTTGGCTTCCAAATATCTGGTCCATATTCAGGTATAAACTAATCAAATTCTTGGAAACCTACTATTCCAATTTCTTCTCTGAGTGATGTCCTGACCCTTTGAATGGAGCATTGGACAAGATAACCTTCAAAGGTCCCTTTCAATCTCAATTTTTCTGTGATTCTATCTTTTTGTGAATTGACTTCTCTGCTCATGACTGCACATGACTATCTTTATTTTATTACAAAAAAATCTGTAACTGTTTTTTTCTAAATTTTTTTCAGTCTTTCGGTTTTGGCGTTGCTTCTGTGGTTTCCTTTCTCCACTCTCAGTTTTAGCTCAGACCTCTGTGTAGACCTTATTTCTGATCTGCAGTCTTTCTAAGCATCCCTCACATTTCCTATGTAGGTTAATGGTCATACACATACACACTCGCTCCTCTTACTACCCATAAATGCCTGTGTGTCCAACAAGAACGCTGTCTCAAATGCCAACATAAGTATCTTGGGGGCACCATTGATTCCTGTATTTTCTTTCCCTTTATATTGAATTCCCATTCACATTTTTCTCTACTTTTTCATCAGTTTAATCTCCAAAATCTTACCCACTATTTTGTCTTTTTTCTTAATGGTATCCTTCATAAATCACCTTTCTCCACTTTGACCTGTCACACTCTGTAATTGTGCTCTCCCTCCTCTCATCGACCCTTCCTAGCTCATATCAACAATATGGGCATAGCTACATACACCTTAGTGCAGCCAGAAAACCCACTCAAGAAGGATGCTGCCTGGGAGAATGGGGCTGCCACCGTTTGATTTTCTTTCTTACCTCCATCAGTCAAATGCAACAGCAGCTGCCTTTTTTACCTATATATAAAGCTGACTCTAGAATTGGGGAAATGAAAGGAAAATGAGTGCCATACAGGGACATATTTCTTCACCAAGTTTTTCTTTACCCCAGATTCAGACCCTAATCCTACAATTGGATCCACATGGCTGGCTGTGTTAATCAAAATATGGGATGAAGGTGTAGGCTACAAGCAACAGTTTTGCCATGCTGCCCTTCTAGGACATGGCCCCTTGCCATTCGCAGGCTATATGTGTCTGACCTCTGGCTGCGCCGCTCACACAACTTTGCCTAAGGAGCACTCACAGTCTGCAGAGCAGGCTCATGAAAAAGGCTGGCTGATCTACCCGGAAGCTGAAGCCAATGCTTAGCTCAGTCGGCTGTTTCCAATATTTATAAACTAAAATAAACACACCAGATCTCACTAAACAACTAATCACCTACAGCATGTACATGATTTTCTTTTTTTTTTTTTTTTCAAATGAAAACTATTTTAGGTGTGACAAAACACGTGAAACAAGTGCAAAAACATTTCCAAGTACTTTTGCTCTCAGAAAACGTTTAATGATTGAAGAGATTAAGGGACTGGGGGTTTTCACGACTTTAAAAAAATCCATTTTTACTGAAAATTCAAACTAGTCCATGAAGCTTCAGGCCAGCACCATTTAAAAAGATTGAGTTGCAGCATGCCATTCTTAATGTAGCACATTATGAATTCCATATCCCTCAGCTAGAGTGACATGTTTAATGATTAAGCCAAGTCACTCAACTCTATTTCTATTTTTAATTTTTTTTCCTAGCCAGTATTAACTTTATATGTACATTTCAAATGGAAAGAGGGAAAATAGCAGAATAGTGGATTTGTCTGCAATAAAGGAATAACTAGCAAGGTCTTACGACTTTACAAAATTAGAGTTCTGTGTGAAAGGTATCATGTGCAAATTAGCCCAATGGTAGCAAATGCTTATTATCCTACTATTTTAAAGTACCCAGTTTTCCATGTGCTCCAGCTCTGCCCTTTACTCTGTCCTTCATTTTACACGAGCTTTTCCTGCTAAGACAGCAACAAAAATTGCCATACTAGATCAGATCACCGGTCACATTAAGTTCAATATCCAATATAAGCCAGTTCCTTACTGAAGAAAAATAGGAGAAGAAAAAAAAATCCATTTAAATACCCCTCACTTGCTCTACACTGATGTACATAACAGTAAAACCTCCTTCCTGACCTCCACGACAACTGATTTATGCCCAGAAGCATGAGTTTTAATTACGATGACATAGAGATGGTCAATTTATTTCCTTGCGCTTACTCACTCATGAATGTGCATTTCCTCCTTCCAGCAAAGAGTAATTATCTCTTTGCAATTATCAGCACAGATGTGGCAAAGTTAGAATTTTCATGATTGTCTGCTAAGGCGTGGAGCCCCAAAGAATATATGCTCTGCCAGATTTTTCCGCTGGCCTCAGGATTAATGAGTCCCTTGAAAAAAGTTGTTTCTGCCTGCGGTAGGATTTTGTAACAGACATTTCCAAAACTGTAAAATATAGGTGGAGGAAGCGTTATTGCAAACTCTTTGTCTTCATCTTCCATAAAGCATATTCTAAAGGGTATGCTACAATTTGTTTTTCTCCAAGGTTTACTGCTACTTGCATTTTATACCTATATGTGTATAGATACATATATGTGCATGTATAGTTTGACACATCTACATGTCTACAGCTGGGAATTATTTTATTCAAGGAAACCATAGAAACATGGAAAAATAGAATTGGAAGGGACAGACATGCAGGTCTCATTTGGGCTATCTATGTGTCTAAGATACAGCTGACTTTTGTCACACTGCACTTTTGTCTCTAACCTGTTTTTAAGGATCCAAAACAGACCTCATGGCTCCCAGTGGATATCTTATGCCAAGGCTTTGTTGCCTTGTTATCATTAGAAATATTTTCCTAAAGTGTGACCCGGATCTTCCTTGGTACAGGTCAAACCCATGACTTCTTCACTTGTTTACTACGGTCTCAGGGAACAGTGTGCTCTCTTTTTTGTACTGAAAGACTGTTACCTTGTCCCATTTCCTCTGCTTGTCTTTCAACTGAACAGTCCTACTTTTTTAGTCTCTCCTTACAAGCCATATTTTCTACACCTGTGATTATTCTCATTGCTCTCCAATGAATTCTTCCCAATTGATCCAAGTCTTCCTTGTAGTGCAGAACTAAAAGTGGACTCAGTATTCCTGATAAGGCATGACCAAGGCTTTGTAAACTGGAACTATTGTTCCATCCGATTCCTGGTTATTCTGGCCTGAGACTATAGAAACTGAATGAGTCCTTCCAGAATTGAATCCAATATTTTTCAGACCATTTCTCCGATTTCTTATGTTCACCTATAAAGGTAATTTTGTCTTTAACACAATCAAAAGTTTCACTTAACCCTGCTTTATCAGACAACTTAATAAGCAAACTTTCTATACTATCATTCACATCTTTTATGAAAGCAGCAACCAGAGCAAACCCGGGACAATCCCAAACCATACTCAATAGAGCCTCCCAGTTTGACAGGGAACCTCTGACAATTACTTTCTGGGCAGGATTACCCACTTTATGGCAGTTTCACATAGATTTTTCTCCTTGGTTTGTATATGAAAATGTTATTACAGACAACATCAAACCCTTACTGTAATTAGAGTAACTACCACCTTCTGTAATGCACTTGTTCTTGACAGGTTTGTTCAAAACACCCGCTAGTGGTTCTGACATGGCTTCAGGCAGTCTGCTAAATATCCTGGTATGAAGTTCCACTGTCTCAGAGTGTCATCAACTCCATGTTTTCACTGAGCTGTAATAGTGTATGCCTATCCCAAATTATTGACAATGTGTATGTTCATAATCTTACCCCAGAACATTTATCAGGGTCATATTGCAAAAGGACTGACAATTACCAAGACCCTCTAACTTTATCTTGTTATTTGCAAAATAAAAATGCATATTAAACTTCAAGCTGTAGCACGAGACATCTGATAAGCGCTACTAAAAAAGTACATGCATACTAACTTATCGGCATGAACTTTATTTAACTTAAAGCTTCCTTACTTACCTTTCAAAGAATCTGGAAGACATTCTTACCCCATAGTATTTGAATTTATTATAGGAAAAATCACCCAATGCCTGTATCAGAGGCTGGAAGGAGAAGCAGCTATCTGAGAATTGCCATAAAAGCAATTGTGAACTGTAGATTAAATGCATCCAAAATTGCATTCTGCATACAAGTCTTTTAGTGAACCTAGAAACAAATTTGACACAAGGTCAGGAATTTCCTAATTAATAAATAAATGAGTTGAGGGAGAAGAAGGAACTGAAAAACACGTTTGCCAAGAATCAACATTTTGGGGAGGACAGGCTGAGAGAGACTTCAGGATCCATTGTCAGAGTTTTAAAATGGGAATCTGCCAAAACAAAGATCTGAATCCACAGTTTGCCATATGCTCGTTGGATGGTATAAATACCAACCCAGGAAAAGACTCTCTTGCTTTATAATTATTTCACTAATTACACAAAGAGATATTGCTCTAGCAATATTTTAAGCAATTAATCATGTGAATAAATTATAATGAAAAGGAAAAAAAAATCTGCTGCTTAAATCATCACAGAAATAAGTAGTTCAATCTCCTGAACTCTATTTTCCTCTCATTAAATTAGGTCCAAATCAAAATGTCTTGTTCAAGAGCTGAAGAAAGAAAATGTTTTAGTAAATTATTTTTTCCTGTCTTTAGCACGCTCAAAAAACTACAGACATAAGTCTCCCATAAGTAGTACAACGAGAGCCAACGAAACAAAAATACTTTATAAAATAAAGAAACGAGATACAATTTCAGGTCTTTTCTTTCTGCTTATTGAGATGTACAGTTTCTCTGAATGACAGTGACTGTGAAAGAGTTGATCTGGGCTAACAAACCTCTTGAAAATGAAAGAAAATATGGTCTTAAAAACCATCACCTTGTAAAACAAGAAGTGACAAATCAATTTTGAACAGATCCTAAAAACATGCCTTTCTGTGAAACATAATCAAAGTTTAGTGTGAGCACACTTGGACAGAACATGCTGAAAAAAGAATTGAAGTAGAATACATATCTATTGCGTAAGCAGTTTAATGAGTCTTACTTTAAGCCTTTTTGATCTGGCTTGGGCAAAATACTCCACCAGACTACATCAGCAGGTACAGAAGGGGAGCAAGCTAATCCTGGAAAGGAAGCCTTTATACTAAGAACTGTTTTGAATTTTACAGAAACTTACTTTGTGGACTGCTTAAGTGCTAAATGATCTTTTTTCTTCAGAAAAAGATGGTTGCAACTAGGATACAGGTTTACACCATTTTAATGACAATGTTTACAGGTAAATATTTTCTTTTTGTGAAATTATATATGCACTTAGACTGTACTGAACATGTAGTATCTATCCAGACTGCTTGCTTGTACTTGCTTGATATTTATATAGTGTCAAGGAACTGGAAAGGCAGAAGGCTGTAAATAGATTTCTAACCAAAGGTGTGTATCTGAAGTGTAACTTGGATAATACTTTTATAATTCTTTAATCAAAATGAAAAGTAGTGGTGTTCAGCAGAATTATGCTTGAATAATTGCTTTTGTCATCCTGCTTCTGCAGGAAACCTTTGCTGCTAAATTTGAAACAGATATAGTTGAATTAAGAGGTTAACAGTTAGAAAATAGCTGCCCTATAGTAATAACATGTAAGTGAAAAAAGGAGACAGGTATGAGTGGTGTTATCAAACTGAGGCAAAGGAGCTGTCTCATCTCTGTTTTGAATAAAACTTCACAGGAGGAAAAAGTAATCATTATCTATAAAAATATTCACATTATCTGGAATTTTAGGTAGGTGTGTGATATATTTAGAAGAGAAAATGCTGAATGATTTTACTTTACTTTTTACTTTAAAAACACAAATATGTTTAGCTGTGCTAATGCATGTAACCACTGAAAAGAAAATAATAGTTCCCCTTGCACTTGTTTTTGGTATGACTTTCATCTTTTGAGAATATTTTTTTTTTTTACATGCTGAACTTCTCCAACCTGAGCTATTTGAACTGCTTATACAGTTCTATAAATATTGACTAATCCTTTTATCTAGTGTGCTTTTATCTTGAGTGACAATGGTCTTTGCTTGTATAGAAATTGGCAGATAACAAGCAATAACAACACCGCTTGTAAGAACAGCTGATTTTTTTATTCTTGATATGAAAAAATGGCTTATTATTTGTCTTTTGGTGTGACCTATATTTATGGTTGTGCTAATCTTATTCTGCAATAGTAGGCATATAGATGTAAGTGTATACATGTGTGTATATATATATACACACAACCCTGCAAAATAGTTATTTTGCAACATATTATTTCTGTCATTACTTTAAAAATAAGCATTGTATTCAGACACTGAAATACTTATGAAATCACACGTATTTAAGTGGCTCTATGATAGTCACTTTGCATTTAGTAACTGATATCATTCATTTTCTATAGGCAAGGAATACACTAACAATAATCTGTATACCTCCTCATAAAACTCATTTTATTTCTTTGTTAGACATTGATGCTTTTGTTATCAAATGTGTTATCTAACTTTAAAGGTAGAAACACATGATTTCCAAAGAAGTTTAGCATTCTCATGAAACCATTTCATTAATTTTACGTCTAATTTGATGAAGTAGAGAACAACGCAGACACTAAACATTACTGTAAAGTTGGGTTCAGTTTATGCACCTGTTTCATCCTTTCCAGAGACAAGTCACTATTGCAAGGTATGACTCAGACCACAAGCTACAAGGCAAAGGTGATGCCTCGCAGGTGCTGTGGGATAATAAACTAATATACACAGAGTCATCATGCATTACTGAAAATGCAGGAACTAAGTATCTAGATTTTTTCCATGAAAGGTTTTATAGAGGCTCCCAGTCTATAAATCCTTAAGCACACTCTGACCACTCTGAAGCCCTGTGACAAGGCTAAGTACATCCCTGATCCTACTGCTTCTAGGCTGTACTAATTTTTACCTCTGACACAAAAACCCCAGAGAGACCTGCATTTCTACAGCCGTCACATTAAGACTGAGTTGTATACAAGACCTGTGTACGCATTGTTCTCGATGTCAAAGCAGGGAAAGGAGCAATACCATGCAGGAGATGTACTAAAACATTGACCAAAACAGGAAACAGCTCACGGTAACTTCACTTTTCATATACTAGAAGAGCAAAAGCAGGACAAGTCGCTAACAGAGAAATTGCCACAAACTGGGCAGAGCAGACATCGTTCTGGCCCCCAGTCAGTAACAATTTGGGAAGTGCACTTCACTTTGAGAAAGTCAGTCCCAATGGGTCACGTTTCTGCCAGATGCCACTACACATTAAGGTATACATAGACATCTCACGTTGGAATAAATATGAGCCTGGCTGGAAAACAGAGAGAGACTGCTGCTGTAAAACCCCACTGCCAGATCAGGGAGATAGCACTAGCTGTGTTTGATAATCTGAAGCTTCAAGTGAAAACTATATGCTGTAATTGAAGACTGATGAGTGAGGAGGATCGCTGCGGAGAGGGCCTTTTATATACATGCTATGACCACTTCATTCTGGCTAATCTTTCAAACAAATCTCAACCAATTCTCAGTTCCCTTCTGGCTCTCCTGTAACTTACCGCTCTCTGAGATGGGTCTAGTTACAATTGTGATTGAATAAAGTGGACAGGCAAGGAATTAGCCTGAGTAACTACATTTATCTACTGCTGTTTGAAGGAATTCATTGTGGCTGTGTGCTGCTCTGTAATTTTCCATGAAAAATCGCTGTGTTTTGCTGTAAAAATAAAGCTCAATGGGAATTTGTATGTAAAGCTAGGTGTGGTGCTTGGTACCTAGCTGCAACTCTGTGAGTCTCAGCATACCTCATTATCTAATTTACAGGCAGCAGTTTTGTTGTGGGGACAGGCATAATTATGTCTATTAACTACTTTATGCTGATGATACTAGTTTGAAAACTAGCTGCAAAGTATTTCTTATTTTTCTCTAGAATAACTATGAAGGGAAGTGGAAATACTAGGATCTGCACTTAGCATGAGTTTTCAAAAGAAGTATTTGGATATTTTGACTGCTTCCAAGGGAGATAAGAAACAGATTTTCCCTGATCCATACATACATATCGGTCACTTGATTGCTCAAGGGAGACGTTACTATAATTACTGCTTTATAGATGAATGCCAGTGCAGAGGGATAAACAGATTAGTTTTACAAGAGGAACAGATTTGTTTTCCTTTGTGAAGTCTGATCCAGTAGACATACGTAGGTCACATCTATCAAATTACAGCGAAGCTGAGATGAGGAGATCTCCTTTTACCCAATATACCAGAAGCCAAGCATCA
The DNA here is from genome assembly GCF_047370975.1 of Nipponia nippon. NCBI lineage: Eukaryota > Metazoa > Chordata > Aves > Pelecaniformes > Threskiornithidae > Nipponia > Nipponia nippon. The sequence continues at coordinate 46,125,187 of NW_028262369.1, read as the reverse complement.
TATGGAAGAAGAGGAAATATGAGTCTGTATTGCCCATCTTCTACGGAAGTGCTCTCACCACCAAGCTCTGAGACGTCTGAGAAAATACTTCTTTCATCTTTTCTTGCTTTATATTTTGTATATATGAGAGGTAAAGAAAGTTCCACTGTAGATACACAGTACCAGGAATATTCTGCTGGGACATACAGGTTCAAACCCCTCCAACAGCTTCTCTCAGATACTCACGTCCCAAGTGAACTCTCCTCACAGTATGAGACCATGGCTGATGGACCAGAAGTCACTGCTGCCTTGGTTTTGGAAGAATTGAGATCCGTTGTTCATTTTTGAATAACTGCAATATGCACCTAACCCTGAAATGGGGCAACTGCCCGCTCGTTGTGGGTGGGCTGAATCCCACTGCATCTTGCCCAGACCGCTGATAGGATACACGTTTAAGCTCTTCTTTAGATTTCTTATTGTCACACTGTGCAGCTCCCTGCTCACTCTGTGAATTTCATTCTTCAGATAGTCAGCTCGCTGTACATACATTTTGCAGGGATGTTCACCTACTTGCCAGTCTGTCCCACTATATCATATAGTACTTACTTATAAGTCCTGTGGCTCTCACTTGAAGATTGTTGCTCCAAGATGTTTCATATGGGACCAGGAATACTAGCCTGTAATTCTTCTACTGTTTGAATGAATGTGAAAGAGAAGGAAAGACCAGCAGACTGTACTCCAGCTCATCAACATACTGTATTATGAATATGAATTAAGCAACAACGCTTGGCTTTTTATATGTGATAAATAATTCAGTTCCTCTCAAAGCATTCTCGATTTCTACCACAGAATAGGTGGGAAACAATTACTTGATCACATCTTTTGGAGGTGATGTTTATCTCAATTTCATCACACTATCTATATCAAAACTGTCAATTTGTTTGGTTCTTTTCTCCAAAATGTGATTATTGCTAAGGTGTTTATATAATACTTTGCACAAGACAATCATGTCATGTGAATTGTATTTTTATATTTAGCATATTTTAGGCTTGTGAGTCAATCATGTATTTATCAAGACATTTCCCTCTAATTAAAGATAATTTAATAAAACACATGTTAGTAAAAATGTCATTTTGGGCTCCAGTTATCCAATCCAGAATGTCTAATTCTTTGTTTATTCTTCAGGTACTCACTGTGATGAAGACATCAACGAATGTTACACAAACCCTTGCCAAAATGGTGGAATCTGTGAGAATTTTCCTGGGAATTACACTTGCCATTGCCCACCTGCAGACAAAGAAGGAATTTATTACGGTGGCTGGAACTGTACAGAAGTTCTCCATGGCTGTACTGATCAGCAATGCCAAAACAACGGAATATGTATCCCACATTTAAAAAATGGCCAACATGGATTCAGCTGTATATGTTCACCTGGGTATACTGGAATACACTGTGAAACCATAACCACGTTTTCTTTTCAAGGAAACAGTTTCCTTTTGTTGAAGAATCCCCTGACCTCTAAAAAGGAATTCTTCTATAATATAAACCTGAGGTTTCAAACTGTGCAACCTGCAGCTTTTCTGTTTTACCGAGGGGAGAAAAATACATTTGCGAAGCTGGAGTTACTGAATGGCTACTTACACTTATCTGTGCAAGTCAATAACCAGCCACAGGCTCTTTTGCATATTTCACATAATGTCAGTGATGGAGAATGGCATTCAGTGGAGGTAACCTTGGCAAGAGCTGTTACTCTTAATTTGCTTGACAGCTCTTGTGTAGAATCGTGTCTCAATAAAACGTCTGCTATGATAGATAACGATCACGTGATGCTTGCATTTCAGAGCACGTTTTTGGGCGGCTTACCAGTGGGGAACATTAGCGGCAACTCTCTACTTAACATCTATAATATACATTCTGCACCTTCATTTGTAGGCTGTCTTCAGGACATTGAAATAGACTTGAATGTTATTACTCCAGAGAATGTATCACCTGAATCATCTTTAAATGTCAGGACAGGATGTCCTAAAAAGGACTGGTGTGAAACCCACCCTTGTCAGAACAGGGGACGCTGTACCAACCTGTGGCTGAGCTACCACTGCGATTGCTACCGGCCATACACAGGGCCCAGCTGCACAACAGGTAAGGGAATGCTGTTGGGATTCATATTTTAAACAGTTGCTGAAAACATGATTATAAACAATCCTGTTTACCTGGTGATGAAACAGCATGACCCTTAGGATCTCTGGAGCTTAATGTCAACTGGTAAGAAAGTGCAAGAGGTTAGTAGTAGCACGCCTTCATTATTTTCTAGTTACTTTCCCCAGAAGGCTGCTTTTCAGCCTGACAAAAAAAGTCAGGCTAAGCTGGTGGATTCCACTCACCCAGTTTTAAAATTTTCTTAGTGCTCTTAGCACGCCATAAACTCTGGAAAACTGTAGTTCACTGGAGGTTATGCACCCGAAGTAAAATTTAGAAAGTAACCAAGTCACTTGGAGTTTAAATCTTACTTTCAAAGCATTCTTTGAAAATTTTATCCTCAAGCTCTCTAGGCTTTTATAAAGAAACTCATTTAAGGCAATGAAAGGCAAGCAAAAGTACTGCAAGTTAAAAAAAGACAGATTCCAATTTTAAAAAATGAACAAGATTATACTATTAACTTAATCTGATTAGCCCAAGGAGAAGACAGGGCTTCAGAGGCTGGAAACAGAGCCTATTCATCTCTCAGCTGGTCCCAAGGCAGCTCTGGACAATTGCTGACGAAGGCGGCCATTACCAGAGAGCTGCTTGGTGACCAGAGGGAAACGTGTCCGTGTCTCAGTGAACAAAAGGGCACATCTCAGCAAACAGCCCCTTTGGCAGTGACAAGCAGGGATACAAAAGCTGCAGATGCCCGTAGCACTTTCCCTGCTACAAATGACCTTTCCAAGAGCAGGCTGAGGCAAAGTGGAAGGACAACAGGAGGTCCCTGCCCAGCTCCCTGCTATAGTGCGTCTGGCGTATGAAACCCTCTGGAGCTGTAAATATAGCACCCCTCAGGAACATTTTGGAGTGGACTCTGCAATCTTTCCTCAGCAAAAGTTTTAGGGATTTCAAACAAACGGTTTTGTTTAAGAAAATTATACAGGACTCAGTCTTCCACGCGGCGCCCTTGCCCCTGCTTCCCTCTCTGCCCCCTTACTAAGCATCCACACATGGTCAATCATAGCAATGTTTAGGGAGGAAGAAATACATACATACATACACGTATACATACATACATATATTTATGTACATATATTTGCCAAGTGGACTGGAAAAAATGAAGTGCAACAGCACAGCCATGGTCAGATTGGAATGGACAGATCCTAAACTGGTGTAAACTGGCGTGGCTGCACTGCCGCCAGTGAAGCTACATTGATTTACATCAGCTGAACGACTGACCCCAGGGGTTTATTGAATGCATTGCTGCAGAAAGCTGCAGCTTGAAATACATTTCAAAATGTTTAAATACAATTTCATTTTGTATGCTATGCTTGATAGTTATCAATACTTTTCAATAGTTTTTCTTTTTGGTTTTATTGCAAAATGACAAAGTCTGAGAGGTAATTGTAACAGACTTCTTTGAAGTCTAGCTGTAATTTATCCAATGATTTGGAGAGCAACTTTGGAGTATAGGACGACATCTGGTAAATATGCTTGCCTCCTTATATGAAGCAAAATTAAAACCAGTCAGGGCCAGGAGAGGCTTATACTGGCATTAGAACTGTTGAGAATGATTAGAAAGCATGCATTATTTTTTTTTCCTGCTGACCACAATATTCCTTGCAAATCATGGCACTATGCCATTTTGATACATAGGTTCTAGATATACGCCATATTTAAAAGACTGTGGCAGGCTTCTTAAAAGGCAGAGTGGGGGAAACTTGCGGTAAAGGATAACATAAGAAATGCTAGTGTCTTTTTGAAGAAAAGTTGCTGCCAAGTATTTAATTGACAAGAGGCAATATTTTCTCTACATATACAAAATAACAAACAGATGTTGACTCATTTTGATCAACATCCAGATGTTGTGACCCAAGAGGTTAATATTGACCAAGGCGATGCTAGCCATCTCATCAAACAGAAGATCGGATTGATGGTATATATATATGTATATTTATAAATAGAGAGAAATGTAACAAAGTAATTGTAAACATGAAATACCTTCTTGAAGATTAATGCTTCCTTCTAATACTGCAAATGTGTAATCCTCATTCCAGCAGAAATTTTCTTATCCTCATGAAAAAATGTCTCAGTCTCTAGTACCACCTTACAGAGAAGATATAACCTAAAGAGATTTAATGCCTCAAAACACCCATTTCAACAAATATTTATTTCTGCATACCAGAGTTTTAACAAGCAGATGTAGATATATGGGTAATCTTATTCATAGAACTAAAATATTTCAAATTTAATTTATTTATGAAATTGTCTGTTTAGGAACAAGTAAGAGATTTATTCCTGTTGCTAAATAATACTACCGTGCCACAAAGTAGTGCAGTGTGGGTATTAAGGCTCTGCTGGGGCTTCACAGTCAGTCTCCTATTTTCATTGGGTTTTTTAATGTAGTCATAAAAAGCGTAGTGCTGCAGGCGGAAACTTGGCCTACGAGGTCTCGCTCTAGGAGTTTTACTGCATGAAAGAGGACTGACTCTTTAGCTATGTGAGCATTTAAAAAAAGCTTGGTTTATTCTTTCTATGAATTTAATATATTAAAAACAGCTCTTGAAAGTGTTTAGGCAGGAAGTCTATAATATTGAGGACAAGATCACGAAACTTAAAGTATAAAAATAGAAACACTTTGTTGTACTTTAACGAGATGATTCATCAGAATAAAATACGGTTTGGGCTACATATTTTGTATCGTTACAAGTCTGAAAATCATTACTGAAAATAAAGAGTAAGGGAGAGAGACAGATGGTTTTGGTTTAATCGTTTTAATTGATAAGCACAAAAAAAAAAAAAAAAAAAAGGCTTATTCGATCCTGGATCATTTTTCCCCCACAACACCACAGCATTATGGGCACTCACAGGACTGAGCAGGATTCATAACTGGATACAAGTTGATGTATATGAGCACAACCGGATACAAGTTGATGTATATGAGCACATGTTGAGCCCCAGCAACAGAAGGTCTGTCAGAGAACTGGGGAGCCCATGCAGCACCCAATAGGTGTCCTGTTTGGAGGTTTTACACAAGAGGGGTTTGCTGAGCAGCATTCATCTATTTCTATGATTGGAACCAGTGCAAAAAATATCACAAAGTTCCAGAATTACATTAGCTTCCATGGTCATCAGAGGATCAAAGCAGTTAGGTTCTTTTCAAAATGATCTTTCTGAGGACAAATCCAGGAAACTGTAGAAATCTGTCCTTGTTTAACCATTTGAAAACACAGCATTACACAGAGCACGATAAAGGGGAAAAATATGCCCAATAATATAACATCTGGTCCTGTACCGGGGCTTAATGCTACAGCCATGGAAGCCAACAGGAATTTTGAACTAGAAGCTATTTACAGCTGGATCAAGTCTTCATTCATCCATAAATACCAGCACATCTTACTACCATACGTAAATATTTCCAGAAGCAGCTATTTGATCATTGCATTGCCTCCCTTGTCATTTAGCCCTAACTATTTTATTTTTCTCCCTTCTTCTCTTTTACCATATCTCTAACCTCAAGAGTACATTCCAGGTCGGTTTGGATCTGAGGACTCATCAGGATATGCTGCTTTTTCTGTTGATGCCACTCACAATGAAAATTTGAACATATCAATGTTTGTCCGAACACGCAAATATTCTGGCTTGTTACTGGCTTTGAGAAACAGTACTTACCTCTACCTAAGAGTCTACTTGGAAGGTGGGAAACTCACAATGTTAGCCCTAAATTCCATGAAGTTATTAGGGAAACACTCCATGAACGATGGAAACTTTTACTTAATAACATTAAAAATAGAACCAAATAAGATGGAATTGTTCCAGTCCTCTCAATACCTAGGCTTTATTTCTACTCCAGTACTAACCATCCAAAGTAAGGATATTCTTTACATTGGAGGCCTACCAGATAACAAAGAAACTGATAGAAATGGCAAGTATTTCAAAGGCTGCATCCAAGATGTAAGAGTGAATAATCAGCCACTGGAATTCTTCCCCATCACCAATCCACTGAATTCTCTTATCAACCGAACTCTGATCAATGTTACTCAAGGCTGCACTGGTGACAACCTCTGCAAGGTAAGAATGACATTTTTCAGAGCATTTTCACATGTTTATAATGGGGAATTTCTTTTAATTTTTTTGTATGTTCCCATACATTATTTGATAATAATGACATTTTAGGAAAATATGTAAATATGCCAGAATGAGCAGATTTTGTTGAATTATGCTACGTATGATGAATATCAGCAGCAAAATGTATTTGCATAGGGAAGAATTAAAATATTTTAAGGTTGAAATACTGTTTTTCACCAATTATTGAACACACTGTGCTGTCATAGTATTTGTCTTTATCACTTTCTCTCTGAAATAAACAGAATTCTCCTTTTTGCCAAACAGTCCCCCATCCTTAGAGTTGGGAGTCCACCAGCTTTTATTCATACTTACGTTGTCTCTTCTGTTTCCCCATAGTCCAACCCTTGCCACAACGGTGGTGTGTGCTATTCAATCTGGGACGACTTCACTTGCACATGCCCCCCTAACACGGCAGGGAAGGCATGTGAGGAAGTTAAGTGGTGTGAGCTTGGGCCCTGTCCTAATGAAGCACAATGCCAGCTGGTGCATCAAGGATTTGAATGTAGGTACATTTCAGGTATTCCTATCATCTTTGGGGATTAGAAACAATAGAAATTTTCATCAGTATTTCCTTAAAACTCAATATTCACTGCCTTTAAAGTTCATTCAAATATTATTTCTGTATTAAAATAATAATTATGTCAATTGTAAGTAACATTAACAGGGTCTGCCCTACCAAATGCAGAAAATTGCAACCAGACCCCCTGACGCAGACACTGATATTTACAGACCTTTGCTTTTGACTTATTCAACATAACTTGTGGAGGTTGTACAATAGATCAGTACATTCCCAGAGTGTGAGTGTACCCCTCATACTTCCACTGCGAAGAGATAACAGGATACCCAGTGCTGCATTAACCTTAGGATGTTCTCCATCCTCCTGAAAAGACAAGCTACATGACATACATTGCATCATTTGATTTTCTTAAATGTTAGATATCTTGGAAGAAAGTCACCTTAATATCAACAGTATAGTTATTCAACTAGCATCTGCATAAGAAACACTTGCATGCCAAGCAGTCTATTTGAAAATTGATGACCGTTAGCTGTCTTAAGAACGTTAGCCACCCTGCATATCTTTTTCCTTCTCCACTTTCCTTCTCCTTCCCACCCTGGAGTGGAATTTAAAAAGCAAGTAAGGATTTTGAAGCAATATTTTTTCTTTTTGCTATCAAAGAAAGCCCTAACAATGCTGTGAAGGAAGATAAATATACACGCAGTCTGATGGAAGCTCTTAGAATGGCTGACTCTTAGGAATGAGAAGGTTGGTCAACAAAAGATTTCTATCATAGACAATTTGCTGACAGACCAATATGATGCTATTTTTGTTGAGATTGTTAGCATCAGCATTGCAGCACTTGTTAAAATTTATAACTGAAATTAAAATAATTGCACCTTCTCTAATAGACGTCTTCAATGATAACATCATTCTCTCATAACAATAACAATATATTCTCTCATAAACTTTACTATTGCATATTATGGTAGAATATAAACACACAGAGACAGAGAAGTGAAAAGTATCTGAACTGTTTCCTTTTGCTAAACTCAAGGTCATTTACACTGTTAGATCACCTTTAGATTTCTGTGCTGGTTTATGTGGCAATAGTAAGGAGTTTCCCTAATAGATATTCCTGCACTACAGAGCTGTAGTTTTAACTAGTTGTTTTCTTAGCTACAGCATAGGCTTCTTGTTGTTCAATACAGGGTAATGAAAAAAAGGAGTTTACTGGCCAGTGAGTTCTCTGCCAGCCTAGTGTCTTATGCTCTGGATACCATTTTAAGCTAAGGCAGAAAAAGAGATCTTTTCCAGGGGCTGTGGCTATAGTTCCACCTAGGTGGCTACAATTAGTAAGCCCTTTAGGAAAATGTGCACTTGAAAAAAGGAGAAAAAGCCAATACAGGAAGCTGATGTGGGGAACATCGGGTAACAGCAAAACCGTATGCCCAGTGTCACAGCTGAGAGTAAAAGCACATCCAGATGGCTTGCTGTGCTCAGGACTTAATAAGAGTTCTACAGGAGTATTTTAGCTGTATGAGCTTAAAAAACTCAGCTTTGTGAGACATTTAAAAAATCAGAAATAATTTTTAAAAGCTCTGACTTTCATTTTTAGTATGGTTTCCTCTGAGGAAACTTTTCCTATGAGAAAGATACCACATTTGATGTGCCAGGCAATGCAGTTACACCTCTGCTGCCTTAGTATCAGGATATACAGTCAATAATTTTGTACTGGGACTCCCAGGGGTTCTTTTCATTAATATTTACTGAGCCCAGAGATAGTTTAGGAACTCACCTTATCTCAGTGCTAGGATGTTGCAAAGCTAAATTTGTCTGAAGTACAGACAGAAGACATTCCTTCCTGTCCCTCCTCCCTGTCTATAATCCTCATAAATCTCAGAATGTGCAAATTTACAGCCCAGTGAGTTAGTGCATTTTAGTAGAAACCATGCTAATGAAAGATCAAATCAAAAAGGTTAAATACCTTTGTGAAGATGTCCATACAACTGCCCCAATGTTGCGCATCAATTTTCACTCACACCAGTGCAAACTGAGTACGCTGCTGCCCTCCCAGTCCCACCAGCACAGGCTCGGTGCCATCAGTAGGGCTGTGGCAGTGTGTACACAGCAGGAAAAGCTGGCTTGAAACATGACAGGCACAACTCTTCTTACATTGATTTTGAAGGGGCTTTTTGCCAACTAACCTCAATTAAATTTGTTCTTTTTGCATCAGTGAGAGTAAATTGGGATCCAATCAAATACTTTCTAAAACCTCTTTAGTGCTTTACCTAAGAAAAGAGGAATTGAGAACAAAAGTTCACCCCATCCAGATCTGTCATGGGGAATAACTAGCTGCTGATACTTAGGAAATGAAGATAAATGACAAATATATATGTTCTTTTGAAACACTCTCTCAGCCTCAGGTTTGAGTTGTATCCAGTTATGATCACCTCCTTCTCTGTCTAAAGAGGAAGAAGAGAGATAACACTAACATGGAATTGTATCTTTAGAATGATAAGTTGAGATGATGCAAAGCAACACACTTTTGATGTCAATATAGCTGGTACTGGCACTGTCCTGTAATTTCTATAGCCATAAGGGGCAGGCAAGGATAACTGAAACACTGGTGGAATTTGATTGTTTTTCAGCAAACCCAAAAGGACTTACATAACAGGGAGCAGGGGGCACTGAAGAGATATTGTTCCACATGTATTGGTTCAAAGTTGGTGTGGTTTCTCAATTTTTATCATCTTTGCACAGGTCTTGCTAATGCAGTGTTTAGTGGTCGGAGCAGTGCAATATTTTACAGAAGCAACGGAAAAATCAGCAGAGACCTCACCAATATCGTATTTGGCTTTCGAACTAGGGACACTGACGTGATATTGCTGTATGCAGAGAAGGAGCCAGAGTTCGTTACCATCAGCATTCACAACTCCAAATTACTCTTTCAATTGCAAAGCGGCAACAGCTTTTATAAGCTGACCCTTGCTAGTTCACTGCCTGTGAGTGATGGGAAATGGCATCAAGTGATGGTCTCTATGGTAGAGCCTCTGTCCCAGTTCTCTAGATGGCACATTGATATAGATAACAAGAAAGACACTGCAACTAGCACAACTGCCACAGGAAGCCTCAACTTTTTAAGAGAAGAGACAGACATCTATGTGGCTGACAAGGCTTTTGACAGTCTGGATGGCCTGCGAGGATGTATGAGCACCATAGAAATCAGTGGCATTTATCTCTCATACTTTGAAAATGCTGACATCCCTACTAAAAAACCTCAAGAGGAGCAATTTCTCAAAATATCTGCAAACCCTGCTCTTACTGGCTGTTTGCAGGTAGATGTCTGCAGTTCAGATCCCTGTATGCATGAGGGGATATGTGAAGACTTCTATACTTCCTACCATTGCATATGTCCCGAAGGATGGACTGGCACCCATTGTGAAGTCAACATCAATGAATGCTCTTCAAACCCCTGCATTCATGGAAACTGCACTGACGGGATCACCTCTTATGAGTGCAGTTGTGAACCTGGTTACACAGGGGTAAATTGTGAAGAGGACATAGACAACTGCCGTGGCCACCAGTGTGCAAATGGGGCCACTTGCATTGATGGGATTAACGGATATTCTTGCGTGTGTGCTGGTAACTTCACCGGAAAATTTTGCAGGTACTGTAAACAAGGCAGATCTGTATGATGTTGTCAGGTCTCTTCTGAAGGGTTATTACATCACTGATGTCTCCATTTTAAACACAGCTGTTATGCAGCTATATATATATTAATCATGGCTGCAGAATTAATGTATAAAGAGTCTGTACAGAAAGCTGTACAGATCAATTAGATGTGGACCGAGGCAGTGGAAAGCTGGCAGCTCAGGCAGAGACTGAGGAGACAAAGAGACAGGGAACAAGACATAGCTCTGCTGCCCAGCTCTGCTGCCGGCCTGGGTTGTACAAGCTCTCTGATGACAGGATTACAAGTCTGCCAGAGCTTGGAGATAGATGTGTTACATCTTTTTTAGAAAAAAAGATTTTAAGGGTTTTGAATCTCTAAAACTGTACTTTATTAGAGTAATAGATCTCTAGAACTATAAGTAGAGAAATTCAGAGTTGGTGGGTAAGAGAAAATAACATTAGAAGGGCTTGTAAAGAAGTTTTTCTCTCCACCCCCAGCATCATTGCTGGGTGGGTCTTTTCCCCCAAGCTTGCTCTCTCAGCCCAGCAGTCCTGGTGGCTGCAGACACCACACAGCCCACTCTTTCCGTCACTTCTGAGACTCCTCACATGCTTGTTTCCTATTCTTTTCAGACACTTCTCTGTAAAGGCTGCAGGCTCTTCCCTGGCCTCTCTCTCCTTTAATTGGCCTTCTCTGCACACCATAATCTTCTCCCTTCTGAGCATATTGCTCTCAGAGAAGGCAAAATCCTTCTCCTTCCTCCAGAGGACCCCAACAAACCTGGTCTGCTGCAGCCCGAAGGATGCAAACAGACACTTGTCTTCATGCTGCCCAACCACAGTCTTTTAGGCTATAATTACAGAGTTGTCAACTTTTGTTGACTTTTTTTGAGTAGTGAAGACATCCTGAGATTTGGAGATGCCTTATATTGGCCCAATATGGTTTATCTTGTATGCTAAGTCTCTCTTTTGATCTCTTCTACTAAGCTATCCAGGTACCACATACAGCCATAACAGTGAAGTAGGCAGTGTTGTCCTTTTTTTTTTTTTTTTTTTTGCTAAGAAATGAATCATTAACTTGCCAGTAAATACTTGGCAAAGGAAAACCAAATTCAGCAAATTAAAAAAAGTTAAGCAAAACATGTTTTGTGAGCCTTAAACCTCAGTTCCTGCTGCTTTTCCTTTGGATGACACAGTAACAGCATTGCTCCCCCAGTTCAGCTGCTGCCTACCACTAACCATGAGAACTGTGAGAACCCCGAGTACCCCAGGCACCAGGTGTGTCATTGCACACAGATGTGGGGGTTTCTTTCCAAAGAGGAAATCAAGGAGGCACTAAGTATGTGCAGCCCCTGAAACCATGTGTTCATTTACAGGTAAAATGTAATGCCTTCCCATTGGTATTGAATAGTATTTGCCAGCAGGAGCACTGGTCCCCTCTGTTTGCTGACTAACAGTACTAGATTCTGCATTCAAATAACAAATATGCAAGGTAGATTTATAAAGCAGTGGACTAGAGTCAAATAAAAAGCTGAGAGAGCACGAGACATCCAGAAACAAGGAAAGTGCAACTAACAACTGCCATTGCCTTCTTATTTATCTAGATACAGAAGATTACCATATACAGTTTGTGGCAATGAAGAGAGAAACCTCACATGTTTCAACTATGGCAACTGCACCAATCTCAGTGGCGAGTTGACATGTGTGTGCCTGCCAGGATTTGCTGGAGAACGGTGAGATGCTTCACCCAGCAGATCTTTGTGGAGCAATTCTTCCAAAAGCTGTTCCAGAAGGGTTCAGAGGGTAGCGGCCACAGGGGTTTTGCCCTCCTACAGAAATATAGACCAAGCAGTTGTTTAAGTTCAGCAGTTCCTTGCTTGAGTGACTCCGAGGGTCTGAAAGTATAGCAGTTTTACTTAGACAAAACTCAAAAATTAATGCAGCAATGTTCAATCCAACATAGCACCATTAACTCCAGTGCAAGATATTTCTTAGGCAGCATTGTATACACTTCTACAATTTTTGGATGCCATGCCAATTTTATATATGACAAGCTAGAATGTCTTTCTGTAGGTGGGGACACATAAACACACATATCCTGCTCATATATAAAAATCAGCTACAATACACTGACACATGAATATACAAAGCTGTTTCACTTTCACACGTGTGTTGTGAATACACAATCTATTTTTCCACAAGGATGGTATGAGATGAAATACCTGGTGGTACTGCAGCTTGTTACTTTCTTACTGAATGCTGAAGTATAAAAACAGAATTATTATTTTAAAAAGAAGTTAAGGAATATTTTTTACATGTTATAGTTTAGTCTGAACCAGAGGAGCCTTCCTCACAGTGAAATTTGTATCTTGTAGCATATTGTCACAATTCACACTTACCATTTGATAATTTTCTACAAACAGCTCTGGAGCAGGGCGTTCTGACAGCCTGAGGGCATTAGGTGCCATAGAAAAGTAGGAAGACATCATCCCAGTCATAATATAGTCTGAACAGGTAAGGGCACCTTTTTGGATAGTGAGAAAGGAAATACCATACGTGCTCTTGGTGAAATTAGCATTACATCAGAGAATAATATCCAAAAGTTCAACAGGACCAAGCTATGCTAGCTCTGCAAAGACAAAGAAGTTTTAACGAAAGGTTTTCATTCTCTCAGAAAGTTATTAACTGACTGATTTTGTGAAAACAGTGCAGTAAGCTATAAAAGATAGATGAAATGAAAATTTACACCCACTCAATGCACAGTGTAGTTGGCAGACGTGTCTGCATTGTACTGTTTAACTCAGCCAGCAGGTCTGTGTGCCACCTCACAATATTAAAAAAATCAAATCAAATAAAATATAAAAAAGTAAAAGCATATTCTCAGGCAGTTCCTTGGTGTGTATATTTCTTGGTACTTCAAGGTAGAAGGAAAGCACTTTTTCCTTCTTCCTTCCTCTGCCAGGCAACTTGTTAACTACAGCCTTGGGAATGCACCCTCCTTACATCCATCCCACTGGCTGGCAATAATCTCTATTTTATGGTTCCCGTGATTCTCATATTGAACGGCAGCCTTGTACCAAGCGTATTGCACTTTAACAGACTATCACAGCAAGGCATTCTTCTCCAATATCTAAAACTGCCTATTTGTCCTCTTTTTCTCCAGGCTGCCAAACCATAAACCAGTAGTAGTTCCATGCTTGCAGATCTTGGTATACCAAATGAGAAACTCCACTGCTTCTTTTCATAGAGAATCATAGAATCATAGAATACCAGGTTGGAAGGGACCTCAAGGATCATCTGGTCCAACCTTTCTAGGCAAGAACAAATTCAATTACATCAGTTAATAAGAAAATTAAAACCCAAACCCTTCATATATTTATCTATTAGATTGATAAAGCAGACATTTTCCTTTAAGACAATATTTCATCCCCCAGAATGCCATTGATGCACAGTATAGAGAAAATAGTATCTTTCTGTGTCAATTAATTGACTTGGGATCACAAAAAAAACCGCCAAGAATGAACTTAATAGGTGGAAAGGTAAATGTGAAAAGATTATTTTTCATAAAAGGAGACCTAGCTGTCTCTTAAACACAAATTTATCATTGAGTTCAGGCTGGGATTTTTGAAATTACGTAAAGAAGTTAGGGTTTTAAGTTTTCCTGAAATTCAGTTGCATTCAGGTGCCTAATTCCCTGGAAGATTTGGTTGGGGTTTCTTTTATTTGCATAGGTAAGTTCATACCTATACGATTTTTATACATTGGGTTAATACTTTAATTTAACTTTTTGAAGTATATGAATATAACTTACCATTGAAGGAAACTGTTGAAACTTTTTTACAGATTAATAAAATCAGCCAGAAGTGTTTAATATAAAGAACAGCTCTTCTCTAACGTAACACTAGAAATATATTGCATGGTTATCAACATGATGGAACAAAGCAATTCCTTACAATGCAGAAGGAGTTTCTCACTTTCTTCTTCAAGAATAAATCTGCTTTTTTATCTGGAAAAATTAGCATTTACCATTAGCATTATTTGAAAAAAAGGGGGCAGGGAATTAAGGGGAAGCTTTGTCAAAGCAACAAATCACCAAATCATTACTAGTTTTCAGACAACCTCACACATTCTTCATTAATGTTCAATTGGTTACTTTGAGAAATTACGAGAACTCAAATGTCCTTTATCATCAGAATTAACTAAAAAAATTTAATGATACATATTTAAGCTTGTAAAGCCCTGTTCTGCACCATTCTTACCATTCTCAGGGCCCATGTCCTCAGAGAGACCATATAGGAGATTCTGCTGAGCATCTACTGGCATTTCGAATTGAGAAAAAAAAGCAGGTGAGCATTCCCAGGGCGCACTCAGCTGGGAAAAACACACATTTGTTTGACTTGCATCTAGACTACCAAGAAGGAAAATGTGCCCTCAGCTCCCCATAACAATGAAAATGGATAAGCAAGCTGTCGGCAGGACTTCTGCCAGATCTAGCTGTAAAATCATACACAAACTTTCATTTTACATTGCTAAGAACCGTTAACTCTGGTTTACAGAGAAGAAATTTCCGGCTTAACTATCTGTGTTTGAAAATAATACAGGAAGTCCAGGATTTGAGTGTAGCTAATCAGGTAGTTAATAAAATCATAAACACGTGTGGAAATATGCCACAGATTGCAAATAGAGCATCCTCCTCTCCCTTCCCCCAAAAGCTTCAGAATTAAAAATGTGCCCATTTGGTGCATTTTATGTGTGATTTCAGATGCTCACTATTTGCAGTCTTTCCTCTAGATGTGAAAAGGACATTGATGAGTGCAGCTCTGACCCGTGTCTGAACGGGGGCCTCTGCCAGAACCTACTCAACAAGTTCCACTGCCTCTGCGACGTGAACTATGCTGGAGACCGCTGTGAGATAGATGTAAGCGACCTCTCCTTTTTTGTCTCTTTACTGTTGTGGCAGAATCTCTTTCAGCTTCTCTCCTATCTTATTCTACGAATGGATGATGATCCAGCAGTTGAGTGGGGTGAACAGGAAGACTATTAAACAGTCTTTAAACTTTTGTATTTTAATGCAGCAGAAGATGCCTTGACCAAACAGCTTAGCAAAGCAATATGAACATCAGAGTTTTAAAAATTGTTTCATATTTCTTTGAACCATTTTCTATGAATCGCTTTGGATCTGTTTTAATTCTTTCACTTAATTTTAGAACAAATGCTAGCAGATCTTAAAAAGTGTGTCATCCTACCTCCACCAGAGCATTTCACCACATACATGCTGCCAGTGGGCAACAGTGGGACACACCAACAGGCAGTACATATTAATGAGAACTATGAGGTATGCTGGTGGTGGCATTCAGACCCTATGACAATAGTGGCAAAGATCCACTGCCTTCAATATGGCTAATTTTACCATTAAATCTTACAGATGGTCACTGTCTTTGCATCACATGCCACATTCATTGCTATTTCTTTGGCAGTTTGGTCTCACACCTGTGAAATCATGTATGATATTTTTGGATAATTAGATAATTGTTTGGATTAGCAACTGGCAACATACTGAGCACACTCTCACATCCATTTGAATTAGTGGCAGTCCTGCACTGGTATCACTAATCCTGACCCTCTGCTCCGGTAGCCTGTACATCTCCAGTATCATATACTAATATAAAATACAGCTGTCTTAATCTTCATCGATTTTTCAAGAAAGGCCCAGTAAGTACCTCAGACTTTAAAGTCATAGATTTGTTGTTTATTCAAAGATTTCTACAACTTTAGATCTACGTTATCCATCAATAGGTATGAGTGTCATTAGACAAAAATATGTTGAGGTTTTTTTTCCTTCTTAGGAAGCAATCGAGGTAGTTCAGTTGATTCGTTGTCCATGGATTCTTTAAAGAATGAAAATAAGGGCCCTAAAAATTATCCATACTAGGAAGTTTAGCAAAAAATGTAATAGCAAATTATCTGTGCAGTTACCTTTGAGAGTGTAGACACAACTGAAGTACATCGTTAAGTACAAAACAGTAGTGAAAAGTAAGGTTTTGTTTTTCTGAACAATTCTTTAAGGCAAAAACCATGTATGAACAGTGCAACCATTTGTTTGGGCATTCATGATCATATTATATTTGTATAGGGTCTGTACTCCTCTTAGTCATTTAAATAGTGTCCTTGAGCGATGATTCAAAAGACTAAGCATGTATAAAGTGTTTTATTATTAAGTGATATGGCATGTAGCAGAGTTACAGGAAAGACTAACTAACATTATACAATGAAGTTTTATGACTCCAGAGAGAACAGCTGATCTTTTGCAGGTGTCCTTGAGCCCAATGATATTACAGTTTTCCCACTTCAAACCTGACCTTGTCTCTTCAGTCCTACCCAACTTGCTATGGATTGGACCTGGAGTGCTCATGAAGAGCAAATCCCACCTTTAATTCTACAGTTTCATTAAGACACCTTAAAATGTGTGTATAAGTTAGATGTTAAGGTTCCCGTTTTGCCATGGCGGGATATAGCAGAAGTCACTGTCTGGTAATCAAGCCTCTATTTTTTGTTTCTCACCTTTCATAAATGCTCCAAAGTCTGTAATTTTTCTGAATACCATTCAGCACATAATTGCAGCAACACTGGTCTAATTAAAAAGTCTACTCCTATTTTCAGAGGGAAAAAAAACCCCAAACACATTTTGTGCACATTTATGGAAAATACCATGATTCATCCCTGCAATATGTCATGTATGCCTGTCTCAAGCACCTGTCTTAATATGAAAACTTAAGCACAATATATTTAGTTATAATAATTGTATTACACAAGTATAATTTCTTTGCTCTGTTTATTATACCAGAAAAGTAATTGAGGTGATTTTCTTGTTAATCTCTTATTTAAAAAAAGAAAAAAAAAATCAGCTAAAAGTTCCTTTCCTCTTTGTAAGCAAACAATAAACACAAGACAGGAATGCATGTTCCAGCACTTCAGGTGAAATTAATGTAGCAGTGTCAGAAACAAAACTGTATATTCTATCAGATGTAGGGCTTAGCTATCTTACTTACTGGGAATCACATGTAATATCGTGAATTATATAACATGGGCAAAGACAACAAACCAAAACCAAACTGCTTTTTTTTTTTTTTTTTCAATGAAAATACAGTTTTGGAAAATTGGATTTTTACTCCAGATAAAGTAATGTGATCAAACTTACAATGTCAGAGGAAAAGTTTGGGTTTTTTTTTTTAAATGAAATCAATATTTCTGTGTGAAATGTCTGCATTTTGGTTTAAAATATCAAAGTAAGAAAAAACAAAATGAAAACATTCACCTTGTTTTGAGTTAAAACGTCCATTTTCCTTCGTACGGAGAAATTTAAAATAATAAACAAAGTATTATGTTGGAAATTTTATTCCAAACTGTAGTTTTCATTTAATCATAGCTAAAAATGTTGCTTGGTTCAGTATTATTCAAATGAAAAATTAAAAACTTAAACACAAATAACATGAAATTAAAACTATCATATCATTTCAGAATGCTAACTAAAAGCAAAGAAGTAGGAAAGTTTTGAAAATTCACATGAAAAAACTGATGCTACTAACCAAAGCAGTTCAAACCAAGGATTCTTTTAAAAATCAAAATTAAGAAAATCACAATAAAGTTTTGGGTTTTTTTTCTCACTGGGTTTAGTTCAGCTCCCATATAACTAAATTGAGCTATGTACTTTATAGAATATACGCTACAGGATACACTACAATAAGCAAAAATTTCATCCTGGTATTAATGTTGAAGAAAGCTGGAAAGCAATACGTGTAATAACGACATGTCTGACATACTATAGCTATAGACATAATCTGAAAAACAAGGCATACATGCATATAGAGATTCCAAAACTCTTTCGCTTCAATACTAGAAACTTGATATAAGAGTGTACATACAATATTAAATACAGGTTTTATATGGGTTTACAGGAATATGCAAGTTATTAATCTAGAATATATTAGCAGAGCATCAGTTCAGTCTTTCTTTTTCTGAGTACACACCTGTAATTGAATTCTTTCCTTCCTCTAATGCCTTGTCATCATGAAAAGTCCCGACTTCAGAAATGCTGCTCCTTTCCTCTTTGTATTTCTGTATTCTCAACTCCATTGTGCACATGTACATAACTTTCCTACCTTTATACACAAAATAAACCTTCTGCCTTTGTCTCTTTATGTCTACTCCTCATTTTCTGCTAATGACTCTATTCATTTGCTTTAAGTGTGCCATATTTTCTGAATGTTTGCACTTTACATGTACACCACAGAAAAACTAAGGCTGTATCTTCCCTGGGTCTTCTCCAGGAGCACTGACAGTGCAGAGCCAGGTGCTTCCCAGTGAAGTGGTTCAGCTGCTTGAACCACTTCAGCTGCAATACTGTGTTACCCATCAAGGGTGATTACCTTTGCTGGGTAGCTCTTGGTACCTTACAGAGCACAACTAAAAAACAAGCCCCCAGACCAATGATTCAGAGAGGAAGGGATTTATCCACATGGCTTAAAGTGACTGTTATTAGTTAGCTCATCCTTACATACTGTCAATACTTACAAAACTGTTGAGTGTTACGAGGTCTCTGTCAAAATTTTGATGGGTCATTCCTTTCCAGTGAGGTATCGTAGCCCATAGGCTGGACCTGTCCCAAGCATAGGTCTTCCGACACACCCAGTGGAGAACAGACTTGATATTTCTAGTTTAAAAGGTTAAAAAATAAAGAAATAAATGCCAGATTAATTAAAATAACTTTCTTGAATATACATGGGTTTTTAAAAGAAATGCAGGTGTAGGACATTTAAAGGGAAGCAGCTATAGGAGCAAACGTGAAGAAACAGCTGGATGAATAACGACACTAAGCAGTAATTTTTTTTGTAAATACATCCAATTGCTAAGACTTTTTAGAATTTGAGGGGTTGAAAATGCCATTATTCAAGTTTAATATTAAGATAGAACAGCAAGATCTTCATACACCTCCAGTGTTGCAATTTTATTGCAAATCTTTTGAGATTTGATTTTTTTTATTTATAGCACAAACTCACAGATAAGTTCATGCTTTTGTGAGAATCTCAGTATTCATTTAAAAAAAAAAAAAAGTAAAAAAAAGAGATCGTGCGATTTTGAGTGTTGAGAAGAGCTTGGAAAACCATCATCTCAATATGCTCAAAATTAGAGGAGGGGTACCAGACATGCAAACAAAAGAAAGCAAACAAACAAGACCATGATTTTTGGAGGCATGGCTTGTGATGCTGAATACTGATATTATCTGTAATGGATCCCCCTATATTTTGATACTAATATTCAGGTTGTTTTTCAGATGCCAGTGACTGTCATTCAGAAATATGGGTAATGAGAAGTACCAGTGTTTGGGCTCGAGGAAGAAGTAAGATTTCTGAAAAGAAGGGAAAGACAGTAGTGATGGAGGTACTGGAAGGAAGAGCAAAGGGATTTGCATCAGCTGTGGGATGAATGAAAGGGTATTCTTTAATGTGTTTGGCAAACACAAGAGGTACTTCAATGGGGAAGTATACACAGGGAATGACAGAGTGTCTTTATTGACAATAGCTCCTACTTCTGACCCTTAAAAAAACAGGCTCTGACTGATCCGCCTCTGCAGGTGCTCTAATACAATTCAGACTCTGCCAGCAGTATCCTATCACAATTTTAACTACAAACAGCCCATGTGTTCGTGAATTGGAAAATATCCTTGGTGATGTATGCTTACTTGAATTCTCTTGCTCCCAGAACATTTAATTTTTAAGAAACTAGATCCAATACTCAATTTACTCAGTGCTTGTGACTACAGTATGTTGGTGAAACTAAAAATAGCAAAAAATCTGCTTCAAACTCACAGTGATGAAAGCAGGTTTCATTCTTTCATTGCAAATATTTTTCCTGGCCTGACACCCAAAAGTTCAGCACTTTACTTGTATCTATTAACTTTTAGCACTTGAGCTTACATTTTATATCTTGAGTCAGTGATTCTCTCTAAAAATATGGAAACTTTTGTTTACAATGAAAAATTCTTCAAAATTTCTACTTCAAGAACTACAAACCCTGGTTATAAGACCTATAGCCTAAAAAAAAAGCCACAAAAACCTCCAGCAAGTCTTCTTTCTGTGTTACTTAGATTACTATTATCTGAAATAGATCTCCAGAGGGTAAAAAAAATTGCAGAGTTTGGTTGTTCATTTTACTTTGTGTTTCAAGAGTGCCCTGAGGCCCCATTAGACTCAAGAGCACATCCTGCTAGTGCTCTGTTCTGCTTGTGCTAGCAAAAGGCAGACGCGTCCCTGCACCGACTGGCTAACAGCTCAGTCTGTACTTTGAAATTGTTTCTTGAACCTTTGGGACAGCACTTGCTCACAAAGCATACTCTCTCCTATTGTACACGTGAATATATGTGAAACTTGAAGGAGGTAGTGGATTTCATGTCCCAGAATTAAAGTTCTGCTTAAGGTAGCTACTGCTGTGTGCTCTGATGTGCGCCATTGGTGCTTTCATATCCTCTTCCAGCTGATACCATTCCATCCTCCTGGGCGCAAGGACAAGCATCATGCGCTGGGGGTTACGATTCACATTTAATGTCATTAAAAATACACTGATAAGCATGTAAGATATGTTCAATATTGAATCTAAATTCAATAAAACTCTCTCAGGCTTCCATAGCACAGACACGCAGAATTTTGATTGAATCTGCTCTACAGTGATTAGCTAATGTATTCATTAACTGCAAGGGTTAGTAATACGAACGTAGCAAATGATACTTAATTACAATAATTAATGCCTGGTGATTCATGAATAATGCATTCCATTGCTATTTACATATTCATACTTATGAGGCTATTAATGGATAATTACCATTTGACTAAAAGATGTGGACATCAGGAATGTAACAACTACACCATTTTCCCTCAATCTCACTGTGGCCTTACCTGTTTGTTTTGGTCTTGTATACCTCTATTTTGCTATTATACACAGAGTTATAAAAAATATTTTATTTTCAAGACCTATAGAGCAATATAATGGCAAATACAGTCATGCACATTAGTTTTCACACTGCATCAGTTCTGAGCCAGTATTCTCACCATTTTATGTCTTGAGTTTGCAAAATAGTTTAAAAGAATTTTAGCATATTGTTTGACAAGAAAAAAAACAATGTTTCACCTCCTCTTTCCAGCAGAAAACTTCTCAATATTAGGAGACTGAGTGCAAGAGCAGTATTAATGTTCTACTTCTTCAAATGCAAAAAAAAAAAAAGAAAAAAGAAAAAAGAAAAAACCAGAAAGAAATCCCAAGGAAGAAATTTACACACTTGTAAGGGAAAGTATTTGGTGAAAGAACTTTGTTCTCTTTGTGATCACTATAGATTTGTTCTTGTCCTGAATTTACGCTCTTTCCTACTGCAGATGGTTAGGACATTTCCATACTTCAGAGGTTGTTCATTAGTGAAACTAGGATAGCAATATTGTCAACACCTTCAGTCTGAAATAACGATTCTGCCCTAGATGGCTCATGTTTATGCTCCAACACACAGATTTCAGCCTCCATGAAAGAAGATAAGTTGCTAGACCTCGCAAGCCTGAAGAAGGTTTTAAGAGCCATAGAAAGCCAAAAATACAGCACAGAATCTTTAAAAAATATTATTAATATTAAAATATAATTATTTTAAGGCAAAGTAATAATTTTTCTCGAGCTTGAATGCTCAATGTTGGCAACACTAAGACAATAATATTCAGCCTCAGGAGTGTGGTAAAATGAAGTAAAGCTGGGTAAGTCAACTGAAGCTGAGAAGTGTTACCACCCTGATTTTCAGACAAGCCACTCACCTACCGCTCCTCCACAGCACCAGCTGAGGAGCTGTGGGTGCCCCGGGTCACTGAAAAGCTTATCCCAGCTATCATAACCTGCAGAGAGTGAACAGAGGGTCTCACCGTACATGGAGGTCAACTCCAGGTTCCCCTCCTGTCGTGTGGCTGAACAACCCATGACTCCAGGCAGCAAAATTGGGTCAAGCCATTGGGGACCATCAGACTGATGTCTTAGTAAGTGAGCACATTTGTGTCTACTGTGACTTTTGTCTTTTCCAGTGCTCTTGCAGCCTGTTGAGAAAGACTAATATGTACAGTAAAATATTTTCAGAATTAAACCATTTTTCTGAAATTCCCTGTCTTGTGTAGCTAACTCTGCTGCATTTGAGGTCCTTGCCTCAAAATAATATAACCTCATGAAATCAGAGCTATTTAAAACCACTCATTTATGTGCTCTAAAATCATACTGAAGCCAGTGGCTTGAGGATCAAAGGAAAGAGGACTGAACCCCTGTTCAAAACTGATGCCCTCAGCCTCCAGCAACCATGGTCAGCGTGGTCAGCCCACAACACATTCCTGCTGGCTTTCTTTCCCAAGTGGGGAGCAGGCCGTGGGCTAGGAAAACTATCAATGAGCAGAAGCTGACTCTCACCTATCAGCTTTGCTGATGCTCCTAAGATCTAGACAGGGAGCAGGCTGCGGGAAGGAAATAGACAGTCTGGTCTATATAACCTACATTCTGTAAGTCTGCTGCTGGAAACATAAAGGGTATTCCCTGGTACTTCTGATTTATCCTCTGTAGCACCTTATTTTGAGAAAACCCTCATCATGTCAACTGTTTGGAGAAAAGGACTGTACAGCACAGGTAAACTTATTACAGTCTGATGATAGGTTATTGAAATAATATTATTTCATCAACTGAAGTAAGTTTTTACTATTTTTATTAGCCTAGCAGAGTTAGCGTAACTGAGCTGGAATTTATTTGTTTTCACGTCATTTGCATGTTTGTAGATCACCCATCACGGCAGAATCATTACCGTTGACGGTAGGAGCCAGAGCGAGCCCAGCTTTATTCTTGTGCCAGGTCAAATGTGGGGTAAGAAGAAACATCTTTAGATTTGTAAAATAAGCAGCTCTGCTCTGGAAGTCATTGGAAATGTCACAATGCCATTTTTACAGTTGTTTTTCATAGCAGAACAGCCCCTTAATAGCCTTTGCTATTTTCTATTAGTCTGTATTCAAAACACAGGATTTAACTAAAACTTCTAAAAGGATATTGCAAGAAACACATTTAATATGTGTCATAACATAAGGTACAAAAACATTAGGATGCAAAGACAATAAGGTTATCTCATGTGTCTTAGCTGGGAAAGACAAGAAAGCTCCTCACAAGGCCAGCATTGCTGCACGCATCAGTGAAAAGTAGTTGAATATTTAATGTGCATGGTAAATATAAGCAGAAAAGGGAGCCCAGATGACATATGACAGCATAACACTCTGCAGTATAGGAATCAGTTCAAGTACAGTATTCACATAACACATTTAGTATTCAGACTAACACTGTACACCATCCTTTATGTTGCAATGGCATTGTTTTCCTTTTTCTCACCTTCTGATGTTTTCCCTGTAGACTCACATTCATATCACATGGGCATTTACTTCAGTCATTGCTCACTTTATAACACATTCATCCACTCCATGCCTGCATTGTTCAGATACTAAATTTTACATATTTTTTCTCATATGGTACATGAGACTTAATGTTCTTTTCTCTTTTATCTGTTTTTTCTATCTTCAAATAATGCAGCAGGCTTAGCACTGAGGGAAGGTATTCTAAAAGTTGCTTTAGAACAATTAACTCATAAATATAAAAATAATACTCTACTTTTACTTTTCTTTTTTTTTTTTTTTTTCATTTGTAAGGCCAGGAACAAATACTTCTGTCTTCCAGTTGTCTCTGTAGATAAAAAGTGTAACAACTCTGATCTCATCCTGAGGACTATCCACACACAAACATACATTTTGGTAATTCTGATATTTCTGGCTATTGTTATGATCTAATGCTGAAACTTTGCATGTTTCCATTTACTTTGCTTCTTAAAATACAACTGATGATGAGAAAATTATTTTGCTGCAAGTATTGAAAAGCCTTTTGTTTGTATTTTTTTCTGTCTTTTTTCCACTGAAAATGGAAATGAAGCTATGTTCACTGGTAAATTTTTGAAACTTTATGTTTAAAAAAAATATGGATATTTATCTAGAAAACAGCAAAACAGCAGTAATACCCCAACAGCAGGCATTAGTCACCTATGCGCTTCCACTTTTGCACAGTAAGATACTTTTTATTTACTGGGCAACTTGACTGAATACTGACTGAAACCAGACATAAATCTTTTTTAAATCCATAAATTTCAAATAACTTAATTGACCAGAAGTTTCTAAACAAAACTCCAACCTCACTTTCAAGTTGACAAATATAGTTTGGTCTTTCACCTGAGTGCTTACGAAAAGAAAAAGAAACTGGGCAGAAGTTAAGGAGTCTATGATGGAAAAGATAACTTGTACAGATGATGTCAGTAATCTCTTGGGATTCAATGTTTGTACTCTTCACTAGAATTTACAGAACTGAAACATGGGTGTGAAGCTGTACATGGAATTTATTGACGGATCAGGACCAACGTGGCTTCAGAGGAAGCTCGTTCACCACCATTACAATTAGAAAGACCAAGGTTACCTGCACCTTAGATATGTTTATATATATAAAGGATGCCAGATAAAGGGTAAATATGGAGATTTCCCAGGTACTACCAATTAAGCACTTCAGCAAACCTACCCACATTTATTCAGGTGCCTGCATGGCAGCCATGGTCCTCAATTCCAACCACTACTTTATTTAGACAGTGATAGTGCCACAGCTCCTGTGCTATGGAGATACTAGCTTAGGATAACAAATGCGTCTTGTAGGCTAGTGTTAATGTCTTGGAAACTAATCATATGCTTAAGATTACTGTCAAAGGTCCATGAAACTATGTTGTTTCCAGACAAAACAAGGCTTCCTACATATGTCTTGGTGAACTCTGCCTGTCGAGTACACTCTCGTGCAGAGTATTTTTCAGTTCTTGTTATGAAACTCCATTCCTAATAACGTCCGAAAAATTTTTGCACACTTTACTAGGCCTATAGAATATTTTTCCACTAAAAATGAATAGAAAATTCCTATTCTTGAGGATCTGAAAAATATTTTGGTTTCAAATGATCAGGAACACTTAGCTGTTTTGATACATAGAGCCACTTAAATGAGAGGCAGAACTTGTTGCACAAATATCTGAGCTTTGTAACAAAGTAACTGTGCAGCAAATACAACAGTCTTATTCAAACAATATTTGGTAGAAAAGATTATTCACTTTTCAAGAAGAATAAGAGCACTCAAATAAAAAGGTATGATACTGCTGTAATTCAGTAGAAAGGACAGGAGAATCAGCAGCTTTACAAACCTTTGTAATTATTTAACGTGAGCAGATTTTGCACCGATGCAAACAACGTGGGTTGTTGGTGGACCTGTGAAATGCTAGGGTAGGAATTCTGGAGATTCTCAAAGCACATAAATAGTTTGGAGTCTAATTTATACATTGCTGAAATAAACAGAAAGATTTCTTTTTATGCCAGTGGGTACTGGACTAGGATCTTGACTGCTGGACTTAAACTTGCTAAGCCAGAGGCTCTTCAGAGCATAACTCACAGAAACCAGGTCGGAGCCTAAGGGAGGACGGCGCTGCCTGGTGCAGTACTGCTAACGCTCACACGCTGCTTATCCCCCAAGGGACAGGACTCTCTTTTACCTCTTGTCCAAGAAGTTGTTTGGTCCTCTTATCTGGGCTGACTTGAATCTTTCAGTGAAATGGCAGTGTAGGTATACGTCTCCTCCACAGAGTTCATATAGTGGTGTAATTGTTATCTTTTTTTATCCCAAAACCTACCGTTTTGTGAACTTATGCAGCATATTGCACACGAAAGTCACACAAGACACTGTGCTGTGTCTCATGAAAAACTTCATTTGGTGCTTTCTTATTTCATTGTTTCTTTTAATCAAACACAAAACTCATTCAGGCCAAAGAAAATGCTTGGTTTCTCTACATATGAAAATGTAACACGTCCTTCGTGCTAGACCTAAACCCACTAGTAAAAGCTGGTGTCTTGTGCCACTTTCTGCAGATTTGGAAGTTATTACCCCCATACAAACTTTTCCCCATCCTTTCAGTACGTGACAGTGGCAGGGAACCTCAGGGGTTGCTGAGGATCTCTCTGGAGAAGTCAGTGCAGAGATGAGTCCCAAAGAAAACCTCAGTGTTGTCAGTGTTGCCTAACATTCCTCTAAGCCACTAAAAACATGGTGTTGGAGGAGATCCTGGAGGCACAAAGTGATACTGAGGGAAATGAAATTACTACAAAGAAAATTGTAAGTAAAATGGATTTGTAAAAACCATACAGATGGGGACAGTACTGAACACCTGGACTCTATCTTAGCCCAGTAAGAATGACTTCATTATTTTAAGTGAATGCCTGTGGCACATCTGTAAGGTACAGAAGTGTTATTATCTTGTCCTTTACTAGGAACTGAACAGAGAGAGAGACTGAAAACCTACCCCAGGATATTTTAACCATGACACTACAAAAAAATAAATAAAGCATTATATAAATATATAAATAAAGCATAAATAAACCTGCTGCTGTCTTTGAAACTGTGAAGTTCTCTAGATGGAGTTTGCATGGAAGCGATATTTCCCTTCAACACTCAGGTCCCCCTCTGCCCTCAAGAAGCACTTGGGTCTCATGAACAGGCTGATCAAAGGGTAACTGGTCTGGAACCAGAACCCCGAAATGACATCTTTCACCTCGAGAAAGTTTTGAGTCAAAAATTCCTAGCTTGTGATCACTTTTTTCATCCTCTCCCAAAACCACTGATGAAAGAGGAAGCCGACATATTTTCCCAGAAGAAAATGCTAATGTATGACGCTTCAGCCAAAATTATATGTAACACCTATTTTCATGGTTACCTTACCAATCTTGAAATAAGCATGAGATTGGAAATATTTCAAGGAAGCATGTAAGTATTAATCAATCAATCAGAAGAGTTACTCAGACCCCTAAAGAAACATCTTGGAAATCACTGATTAAATTATTTGTTGAATTAAATAGCTTATTTGTGGTATAAAAAGTAAAGACAACAAATAAGCAAAGCTTCAGTTCTGTGGGACTTCAGAATGGGATTATGGCAGGGGCTTAACTATCTATCTCCCAGACCTTGCCAGTTCTCATTCTCAATGGGAGTGTTAGAGCCTGGGCAGGGCTGCACTGCCCTGATATGACTAGTAGGGACTGACCGCAGGTATTTGCGCAGGCAGTGTTTAGGCAGCATGAAGAGATTAAATTCCATTACCATTTCCACCTTGGGTTGCCTAATTAATCATAAGCTAATCGTGTCTCTATTTCATGCTTCAGTTTCCCTCTCTGACAAGAGGATATTGGCCTGCTTTAAAGGGGATCTCCAAACTGAAAGCTACTATTTAAGAAATGAGGCATCAAGGATGGAGCTGAGAAGGAAGAACCACTTAGGCTGCCTGTTCAACAGAGGACAACTCTGGTATCTGAGAAAGGCAGAATCAAAAGGGGGGTTGTATCGGAAACAGTTTACACCTGCAGATAAAGGTGGATTTTTACCTGACTCCACACACTGTAGAAAATGCTACTTTCAGCCTGTATTGAGAAGCCCCCAGATCTAAATTAATCATCTGGCTAGAAACAGGGTTGAGTTGCACTCATAAGCAATACACCTTGCCTTGGAGCACCAGAGATAAATTCAGTGAGCTGAGCCAGCAGATTTTTTTCCTCTCTCTGAGAAGTATGATCTTCAAGAAAATTTTCTGAAAGTGTAGGAAATCTTCTTAAGAGAAATACATTGACAAGACTGCTATTACTTCCTAACACGTTAGAGTAAATCTCTGTAATCTGAAGTACAATGTATTTTCTGTTAGTTATCTTTAGGTGGCAGTAAGGTAAAAGCACGAGGTAGAAAGTTAAGAGAAATCTCTAATGTCTTTTTAGAGCCTTTTTTCTCATGTACTGTGCTGGCTATAACATAGAAAGAGACTTCATAAACCACTTGTATCTTCAGCAGATATCCAAACAGATGTTATTAGAGTTGGCTTCATCCAGATCACATTCAGATGCCAACCTGTTGAATAACAGCAGTATTAATACAATGATGAGATACTATATTAGGTATGCAGTACTTGATCCAAGAAGCCCTGAGGAGAGAGTTAAAGTTCACAGGTAGAGACAGACTCATATGTTCCTATCAACAAGATGTAAGTGCACTAAAAAGAAAAAAAAAAAGCCACAAGAAACAATAAGTTCACTGACAAATCAAACATCTGGATCAAGATTAAAACAGGGTTTCAAGGAGTAGTTATTGACACAGAGGTTTATAGATATGTTTTTCCATTTATGCTTTTCATGTACTCATCTCTTCCAAAGTCTTTCCTGAAGCTATAATGTAATGATGTTTATTGTCTCTAATCAACTTTCTACTAGAAAAAAAAGCCAGTAGGATAAAAACCTACTCAAATTTTTTATCAAGGAATATAATTAGCTAAGTAATGTGACAGTGTCATGTAGCGTGCTAAGGCAAGTATTATGTAGCCAATAAAGGTCTCTTATAGCATGAATATTTACAGTTGGAAGCACGAGATGGCTGCAATCGAAGTGCTGCACCCAACAAAGGCTAGCTGTTGACTTGATACCTTGTTGTCTGACAGTGTGAAACAGTCAAATAGCTACTTACTTCATCACCACTTGACAGCATAATATTAATGCTAGGTAGCAACACATGGCTGTTTTGCGGGAGCTTAGCACCAAATAGGAAGAAGAATTTCATGGAACAGTTTTGAGAATGTAGGCTTAGCTTATTAGCAGAGAAGTAGTGATGGAAAGTATCTGGCGTTTACGAAATAAAACAGGAATCATAACTCTGTCTCTGCTATACCGTACACCATTGACCCGCTTATTACACCCCATTGGACAGAGCAGTTTCTGATTCCCCCAGGAATTGGGAAGAGGCAAGACCGACAGTTTCAGTCTACATTGCATCAATTCTTATGGAGAACCGGGACCCGGGGGAGTTAGATGACCCTGCCTCACGTCGTCACAGTCAGGGACCAGAGCCCACAGAGGGTGGCTGCATCTGTATGTGATGCGAGTCTTCGATGGGTACTTAGTGCTGTTCACAAAGGTCTGATTACAGAAACAAAAGAACATCTACCACTCGCATCACTAATTAAAGAAGAGATCTCTAAACTCAACTGTTGTGTGCTGGAAAGTGGAGTTTTGAGCAAGCAGTTCTGTGCCCACAATTCAGATTGTGCAACTCTATTAAACTAAACTGAAATTGTTAATCCACAGGCAAATCATGCCTGGTGAAAACAGTGCACATGGAAACACATTAGTGAGGAAAAACAGCATGCAGGTATTCACTTAAATGGGCTTGGTGCTTTCAGATTGTGAATACGTCAGAAAAATTCCTCATAATTTTTCCTAATACAGAAAAGATTGGAATCTAGATTCAGAGAGAGAAGGAGAGAGCACATATATGTGCAAAATTCAGAAAATCAGAAGTTTGCATTACAAATGGGCTCGTTTCACCCTTGGCATAGCTGTTGCTAGCCTATGTTATCGTTTCCTGCCTTGACCTCTTATCCAAATGCTGTCATTCCCATCAGCCCCATCTTGAATATTATAACATCATCCTTCACATGCTGGTCTGCTCAACACCTATGCAATCAATGAAGAAAGCAGTTTTGAAATTCATTCTGCTTTCTCATAATTCTATTTCTTTCTGTCTACTGAACCTTTCTTCACCTCTTTTCCTCAGGAACTGTCCTGCCCTCATCTTCAGCGCTGTAGCATCTTTTTCTCTTCTTCTCCTGCTTTTGGGTTCAACCTACTGACCCCCTGCCACCCACTTCACTGTCCCATGACAACAGAAGCAAAGTTCTTCAAAAGGCCACCACTGTGTGTTCTTCCAAATCCCTCTTCCAGAGTCATTTCTACTGTGGCAAGTATAGGGATGCGGTAAACTCAACCCTACTATGTGGAGGGCAATGGCAGAAAGTCACTGTTTTCAGTGACCGTGTTTTGATTTTAAATATCATCCATTCCTTCCCGCAAGGTCCTTGCCTGATAAGGCTTTTATCCACCACGAAGATTTATTCATATAGAGTCTGCTGTCTCTAAGCTGTAATGCAGTTATTCCCTATGGAGAAACACCACCTGATACACTGCGCTGCTACCCATATACAAAAATAATTCTATATGATACCCCAAAGCATTTCTCAAACTGGAAAGGGATGTTACACCCCAGAGACTGACACCTTTACTAAAACATTTGTCTAGTCTGCGATTTAGCAGCTATGGAAAAAACTCCTCGGCATGGTTTGCCTGGATTTGCACCAGCTATAGATATTCCCTCTTATCCTTTCAGATTGCAGCAGATGGTGAAGTTCCTACACCAGAGGCTGTCAATAGAATTTTAAAAGGCATCTCATAACAACACATTGGAGCTGCACATTTAATCTGTGCTGCACCACCAACATGATCTTAAAAAGAGCTGGAGCACGCTTACAAAATTAGCACTGGAAGTTGCTGCAGAAATGCTATCAAGGAGTCTTCTCAAAGCCTGCAGCTTAATGAGAGCTTACCTCCCAAACTGCCAGCCAAATCCCTTCTCTGTGTATAAGCACCACTCTGCTGTCTGAGCGAAAAGGCATTTAATACTCTGTCCTGTGAGATACTGATCCAGCAAAATATCTGATGGAGATTTTAAGGGGCTACTTATGTACTTCTGGCTTTGCTGGGTCCATGGCTGAGCTCATGTAAAGTACAGTGGCCAAAACCAGAAATATTAATTCTTCTGCCTAAGACAGACCATCCCGGACTTACTAAATACTACTGTTTTCATGGCTGGACCTCTTTGATTAAACAATTAATATAAGTCAGACATCAATACTACAAGTAGTCAGAGAAATTATATTTACCATATGTAGCCTGTTCTTTAGAGATTAATTCCTAACAGTGAGCTTCTGAGTCTGAAAAGCTACATCCAAAAAGCTAATATTGTAACTAGAAGGCTACCTGAGCTGAACATTACTGCAAGTACTAGCATTGAGGAGGGGGAAAATTATTTTGATTTAAACACAGCAAGTCCTTCCAAGTGATCCAGGAACGGTCCTGCAGCCTAATGTGGGGAGTAGAAGGTCTGTGCATGCTGATCTGACTGGAAGATAAAGACCAATGTGAGTAAACACCCTTGTTTAACTGGGCTGCCTTACAATTCAGTTGCAACACTTTAGAGAGCTCCATCTCCAATTTCTTGCTCCACTATAATTAGAACAAACTTCCTCATTAACTTCTGTAGTGCCACAACAGTGCAAGTTCACGTGTCAGGAGGGAGGCTGTCAGCATTTCTTAATGAGGCACTTTCCTTTGCAAGCCCAGCTAAATCCTAGACTTCAGTTATCTCCGTCTTCTTCATTGTCTCACAGTACACCAGAGATGTAATTCTTCCTTGATAAAAAAGATCGTATTTTTCTGATCTATAACTGATCAATCCAGATGATCAATTTATCATTGTAGCTGCTAACACTAATTCTCTGTACATTTGCGCTTTCATTTCAAGAAGAATTGTCAGACAAGTAAAAGTTGACATTTTCCAGGAAGGAATTCATTCAAACTGTCACATTTCAACTAAGACAAACTATTCAAACTACATTTTATAGACAAACGTATACTAGATAGAGGTGGTAGTGAGTGTAATTTCTTCAGGGGCATTTAAGAAAATATTCAGACAATAATATCCATCAGAAAATAGAGAAATAAAAAAAAAAGCTTACTTACAAACATTCTTCTTCAAGGTGAGCTGCCTATATATATTATACTGTGGCTCTTCTGCACGCATCAGAAGTAGTCACCTAAGTTTTGTCCTCAGCAACATCCATAGAGATACATATAGGACTTGGGGTCTCATTCAGGCCCTCCAGCAATGGGCTTGTATTTTCCTGCAGATATCAGGAAAATAACTCGGAGGCTAATGGCAGAAACAGCAATGGCAATGATGAAAATTCAAGACTGTCTACAATTCTGTATGTAGTCTACATAGCTTTTCAGAGGACTAGAGAGATAGATGAGGGATGACAACATAGCCTCCTCCCAGTGGACATGCTATCAGAGGGAGAAGTTCCCAAGATGTGGAGAGAAAAGCAGTTGTGCTTACCTGGGAATGTTACCTGGCATGCAGAATGCAAAGCTACCTGTGACCAGTACTAGAGCCGATGCGTGGCAACTACAGGCCAGCCTGAACTGGAGCTACGGGCTGGCTGATTGCAGGGGCAAGCAGTCACATCTTTAGGCCACAGAGATCTTCATCAGAGATTCAAGGCTCCAAGTCTGAATCTGGTCCTTCTACAAACAGGTCTTGTTCTTATTTGTTAAGGAAGCAAAACTAGAGAGAAACCCTGCAGCAGTCTGTCTAGGTCAGTTTTTTCTCTTGCTTTCTGCTTTTCAGTTTCAGAGAATTCAAATACTTTTTTTTGCCAGATAATCCTGAAGCTGGTTAGGCACCAGGTTTAAAGTACAGCAAATATAGCGCCTTTCAGGAACAGCTTCCTTCACACACAGAGACAAGAAGAAGGGCTGTTCAATGTGACTGCCACAGAAAAGGCACTTTTGAAGCCCACAAGATAAACTGAAGATGAAGAAAAGGAGCTGGTGGCCTCACTAGTGACAAACAGTGGAAAATCAGCTAAGGTGCGCCACAGACACTAAGAGCTGCCTCCCTTGTTGCCACAGATACCAAAGCAGAAAGGAATAAATTACTCAAGTACCTGAATGACAACTGTGTATAGGCACACTCAACACAGATGAGTGCCCACATGGACAACAGCATGAAGAAGGAAACCAGGATAAAGCATAAAGAGGATCAGGTAGTTAAAGGAAATAGATGATGTGTACATAATTTTAAAAATTGTTTGCCATTTCCAGTGGCCTGTGCAGTGTTTGGCTCAACTGGACATGAATCTGCTCTCTTTAAATGAGTCCAAAATGGATTATTGGTTCAACTCAGCAGCCCAACGACTAGGTCAACACAGCTCTTGAGGCCCTCTGGCTGGTGTTTGGCACATACAGAGCAGCTGATGGGAGGGAGAACAACAGCTACTTGCTTGTGAAGGTGGAAATAAAAAATCATGGAAAAGGGACTTCATACACCCCCTCATTAAAGGTACTTATGTTGGAACAAAGTCAATCCATAGATTTATGGCCACTTTACTGTTGTTGAAAATAAACTGTAGTCCCACAAGCTGCGGTTATCAATGCATCTCATTATAATAGATTTGTGTATGACTAACTGGATTTCTTCTTGAACTACCAGGATTCTTATTTGAATTCAGCCTTTAACAGAAAGATTTTCTGATAAGATGGTTGTAAATCCTCAATGAAATAAACTCAGTGTATCTATGGGCTTTTTAATCAAGTTAATGGCTTTTCTTCAGCTCTTCAGCATTATCCCTATATGCCCCCAAACCTTTCAAAGTAATTCTGACATGGATTAGGACCACTCAAGCCAATCGTCCCTCATTACTATAGCAAATGGTTTTGATTTGGGGGCAGTAAATCTGTGTGACATGGATCAGATGTTCTTACTGCGAATGAAGTGATAACCTCATGAGTGGTGTCAGGACTCAGGATCCGGAGACTTCGTCGGCGAAAGCTCCAGCGCACACGAGCAGCTGCAGAATTCCCAGAAAGCCCCGCATGTGGCAGAGAAGGAAATTCTCCAGGGTTTGGCAATCCCTGTGTTTTAAATCTTGTGTTGATGTCTCTGTCTTGCGAAGCATCCAATATCATCAGGCACATTTCTATGCAAGTGCTGAAATGAAGGCTGATTAATTCTTAATGCCCAGCAACAGAGACATGCTTCTGCTTTCAGAGCACGTTATGCCTTTCACATCCCAAAGACACATACCCTTGGCCCAAGCCACACTTTCCCACGGAAAGCTCATGTCCAGGTAGCAGCATCCCAAGGAAGCTCGTATTACTTTTCTCACACCTACAGTGATTGCTCCTCTGGCACCACAGCTCGCTCTTCTCTCCCCATGATCTGGCTCAGCCCTTGGTGTCTGCGGCCATAATTCTCATCTCTCGTATTGACATAAAGCAGGATTAGATCAGCTAAGTCATGCTGATGTAAAACACACAAGAGGAAGAGGCCCTGTGTATTTTGCTGGCTCTGTTGTGCTATTCCACTTGCCTTTGACATTTGGCACACATGGAAACGTTCATATACAGCAAATCCCTAATGTTCCCCTCTTATAAAAAAACCATTTGGAAGATGACTTGTTTAAAGATAAGCATACATACACTGGATTGACAAATGCTACTGAGCTTTGACTTGTAAACTGGGCCCTCCTTATCCAAACTGTTCACCTACAAAGCAAATCAAGAAACCAAGGCTGAACAATCAATCTATTTCAATAACCAAATGAAAAGCAAAACCCAGCCCTACAATGAATTTTCACTCTATCCAATGATTTATTTTATCTAATCTAAACATCTTAAATATTTTTATTTAATAATTTAAAAAACCTAAAAATTAATCAGCTTTGAAATGAAACCAGCAGTGAAAAGCCAAAAGACCTTGTTTTAAAAAGAGACAAAAAAAAGGTTTTTTCTGCATTTCCTCCTGTCTTTGCAGATGAAGCTGTTCACTACATGAAAACTAAATTCAAGACTATTTTCTTTTTCTTCCTTTTTTTTTTAAATTTTGCCAAAATAAATTTGTCTTGCTCCAGCTGACATCCGAAGATATATACATAGAATATGCTACATAAAATATTTTAGCGAGAAGCAGACTGGCCTTCTAATGTTAGCAGACTTCATTTTGTTGGTATTACCATGGCACATGACATCATCTTGCCATCAGCATCCATTACCATTAAGGGTACAGCTTTTATCGACAGCTATGGTGCGTTGGGGGCAGGGGAACTCTCACAACTGTTTTGTCACTGACTACCTTTTAAATGGGCTCATAAGATAATTTGGGTTGGAAGAGCCCTCAGGAGGTCTCCCAGTTCAATCTCCTGCTTAAAGTGCAATGAGAATCTCTAAGGTATTGCCCAGCCAGTAAATTAACCCACCTTCAATTACCCTACATATATTTAGTTATTCATAAGCAGTGCTGAAGTTATGTTCAGAAATAGCTGTGATCACCATGTGGTATTTATTAGCAAGAATTATTTCTGAAAGGCTATCACGGTGTATGGGGACCTTATAGGCTTCCCTGACAACAAAGGTCTTTAGCAAAAAAATTCAGTAACTTGTTTCTCTTCATAAATTTCCAACTGTCCTGTGGCTTTTTTTGTTTGTGCTGTTTGCCTCACATTGTCCTTTCCAGTGCTTTCCCCTTCTGCTTTTGAAGCTGTAGGCCACAGAACACTTCTTGCATGGGACTCTGCCACGGCTTTGTGATAAACACACCAAAAAATTGTATATTCATAGCAAGTGGCCTTCTCCCAAGTGGTCAATTCAATCACCAGATCTTAACAAGCTAACATGGGGAAGTGAATAGCAGCCAGTGTGATATGAAGCTGAAAAGTGATGTTGCAGTGTGGTGGTCTAATCAAGGGGACATCAGTTGTGCACTGCTCACCATCCAGTGCCTTAGGACTCCCACAGACTCGCAGCCACGGGTGATCCGCTAAGCGACCGTGAGCACCAAGATAAGCAGCTACATGCATGAGCAGTCAGTCCCA
Organism: Nipponia nippon; assembly: GCF_047370975.1. NCBI lineage: Eukaryota > Metazoa > Chordata > Aves > Pelecaniformes > Threskiornithidae > Nipponia > Nipponia nippon. The sequence continues at coordinate 46,089,044 of NW_028262369.1, read as the reverse complement.
CAGCAGTCAGAGGGGCTCTGCTGTTTGAAACATCGGCAAGGTTCATAGCCTAGATCCATCTATGGTGGAAGCAACAGGCAAGAACTTACCACAGAAGAGCCTGAAGCAGTGATATGGGACCTTGATGTTCAAACTGCTTTTTTAAAGTCCACTCCCTACCATTATGCAAAATACACAGTAGGGTCAGTAACAGAAAACCTCTTTTTTCCGCTATCTTAGCAGGACTATGTTTCTAAAAATGTTGCTCAGTCCTTTTTCTTTTCAGGCTCACCAGTTACAATTATTTCAGTCTATCATCATCACCAAATACTGTGTAAACAGGCTCTGAGATGATGGGGGACAGAACTTTCCAGATTTTTGTTTTCCAGATCAGCCAGTTAATTTTCCAAGTTAATTTAACTCTTCAGCCATTAATTACTAAAGAAGCAGTTGATTTTGATGGGACCAGACTGCAGAGCCTTCTGGCAACTCTTGTTATCAGTTCAGTGCTACTGCTAAGGGGGATACCTATACTGTAAACTTGGGCAGTGATCTGTGGGCTGATAAACCAGGGGACAGCACTTGAACATTAGATTTTGTTTTGGATCAACAGAATCCACCCAGAAAGATGACATACAGGTCATTTTTTTCATATTTAGAAATTAGAAGCAACATGAACACAGAAATAAAGCTTATGTATCTGATCATGGTAAAAAAACCCCAGCTCTCTAGATTTTAATCAGTGGGGTAACTTTTTTTGCATACTGGCTCAAGAGGAAGTGTTCTGTCCAACACAGATACAGGCAATACAGGCAATTTTCAGTGGATTTTTCAAGTTCAACTCACTGGTTGACCAAACCAAATCCAATGAATGAATAATAGTTATTAAACAGAAACAAAGATTGGAGCAAAATGTGTAGTGGATTGCTATGGTGTGCTATGGGTAAGGTTTCTGTAATAAGTAACTATTGCAGAACAAAAAAAAAGCCCTGTTATGGTGATTTTAACTTGAAAGTAAGGTTTAGGTATGTGACTGTATTTTAACAAGTTACAGAGTTTTTTTCTCCCCGTCTCCTTTGCACAAAATTTTTCTTCAAGAAATAAAATTAATTTAAAGGATATAAATGAAAATGTCTCCATAGATACAGACATATTTACAACAGGAATGGAAACAATATGGACTGGAGAATAGGAGAATAAGTTAGCAGTTTCACATACCAGAGACCAGGCAACACCATCCATTTGCCTATGGTAGTGAATTGCTTTCACAAATGTCCTGTTCAACCCTAGGATCAGAGTTAACTTAGACTGTCTTGGTCCTCAGTTTCCCAGAGCATACAATGCAAACAAAAGATAGCTTCTGAGAATAAAAATTCCATTAAAAATTTGAAGCCTCTCTGAGACAAGAGGAACAAGGGTCATATAATCTAAGGCAGTACAGAGAAACACCAAGATCTCAAATATATCCACAACACCCTGTAAAGATGAAATGACCTTCCCAATCCAATACAATTTGATAGACCAACATGTTTCATGCCACCTTGTTTTAGGGTTGGAGTCATGTGGTCTGTCACCTGTACTAGATTATTTCTATTGGAAAAAATGTTTTTAAAATCACAGGAACCATATATTTAGCCATCAAGGACAGAGGAAAATATCCTACATGGTCATGCATCCCCCACAGAGAATCTCTGAGCCAAACTTGCTTTCATTATTATAGTAGGACCTTTTACATCAGCGTGGAGGTGGAGAGAGAAAAAAAAGAGGAAGGATTGTTTTAACATTTTCCCTCTGGCATTGTCGTTCTTCTGCAAAGGATCTGAGCAGCATGAGTCCAAGCAATGTACACACAGCAATAGCATCCTCTTACAGTACATCCATTGCTGAATGCAAAATCGCCATCGTTCTCAGGACTGTAATTGCACTTCCTTAGAAATGACGAGTAAGCAGGTCACTAAAATATTCTGTAACATGCAGTATCTAACTGGGAAATGGGCTTTGACCTGCTGTTTTCTGTTTCTAAATATTTTGGGATTTGAAAGTTCAGCCTCGAGCATACATTCATCTATAGCAGTTGAGCTGTCACTCGTCATACAAATCAAAAGATGATGGATGGCAGAATCTGCCCAGAAGTTCAGATCCTGTTAGGGTCATTCTGTCCGTAGCGACCACTTTTCCACACTAACCACATCACTTCATTGGCTTACCTCACCATAAGCATTTTTTACACATAAAAGCACATACATAGATGTGTATAAAACGTTTATCTACCAACTATGAAATTTCTCTGGTCTAAAGCTTTTCAACTGGCAGATTTGTTTATGCGCACTGTGCCTTCTGACATTATCACATTTCCTACTGCCACGTGAAAACAGAAAAAAAAATCAGAGCATCCTTACTTTCATCCTGTACTGTACTGGTTGTGTTTCTGTAGATGAAGCTACAAAGCCTATATGTAGAACTGGATGAATATTTTAGAACATATTTGTGAACATATACTGATTAATTTCTCACTGAATAGATTTTTCAGTTGCACTCCTGTGCAGCCTCTATACACTTATTTCATGCAAACATGCTGGTAGAGAAGTTTACTGGCAGGAATGTCTGTAGAAACAGTACATTTTACAAAAATATTTACAGTAAGCAAATTTTCTACATGTAAGTACAAGTACTCACATAAACTTGACTCCTCCAGCAAGAGAAACAGAAATGTGACTATATATATCCAGTCAAAATAACTCCTGTTTAACTTGCAGTAGCAAAGACTAGCAACAATGTGTTCACAACCAAACTACGTATAATGAATTATTATTAAAGTGATTAAACAAATAGTTGCTGAATTACTACCACAGTCCGCAGACATATTAACTCACAGGTTCTTTTCAAGCAGAAAGGAAGCTGTCAAATGAAATAATTCATTATGTGAAATTCATCCAGCTCTGCCTTGTATATTAAATGTCCTGCACTGTGTGTGTAATTTTCTGAAGAGTCCAATGAACAAAATCTGGAGGGGCTAATGTACTTCTCTACCAATAAACGGAGCTTCAGCAGTAGCTCGTCTATGCAAAGCCCTATCCATAGCATGATTTTCATTTTCCTTCCATGGTAGCTCAAGCGTGTCTCAGTGTTCTCTTGACGTAAATTATATTGCGATTATTTCAATCCTTCCAGTTGACAACTGACTTGATCTCGAACATATTCGCTTCCATTGGCTCAGTAACGCTGGCCTTGTTATTGATCCTCTTCTTGGCAGTCGTGGTTTCAGTCATCGCTGCCAATAAACGGGCGACTCAAGGGACCTACAGCCCCAGCCGGCAGGAGAAGGAGGGATCTCGGGTAGAGATGTGGAACATGGTGCAGCCACCGCCGATGGAAAGACTGATTTAGAAGAAAGTGCTGCTCCATTCTGGAAGATGGCTGAAAAGGAACAGTGTACATAGGTTTGATATGTTATTTTTCATTCTGATTCCAGGAATATTCACTATAAAGATTACAATGACTTTGGGCTTTCAATATTTTTTCTTTTAAGTTCAATAACATTAAAATTCTCTTAGTAGTTAAGTGAACCAATGCCATTTATCATTGTTTTGGACCAACCCATCCAAGGACAACTTTTATTTGCACTGGAAACTCCAGCCTTGGTAATCAGCAGTACAGACAGTAATGGCTCCTGGGATACATGGAAGTGCCTGTCTTGGATGCAACACGACTAACAGTTTCTTATTTGTGTTTTCCTTTGACTGCCTAGCAATCACTGCTGCAGAAGATGATGCAGACAAATCAAATAAGCCTGTACAATAAATACATTATAATTCTGTTATCAAAGGGTTCAGTACTAGAGCTGTTTCTTAGCATATCTACTTTCATCTGTTAATCAGGGATTAAAGGAAAGCTGTGCGAAAACTCTCCAAAATAAATGCTTCAAGTTTAATTGGTTTTCTTCCCTCCAGTTCTCTCATTTTACCTGCTGCCTTTCCACCTTCTACTGAAAAGAATTTCAGTTTTCACAAAAGCACATATTTCTCTGAGTATAAAAGACTATGATGTCCTAAAATATTCCGTGGGCACAATCTGATCTCTTAGGACACATTGAATCTAAACACCCTAAAAAAATTCTGTGCATCCACACTACTGCCATTTTCTTATTATAATATTACCTGATGGTCCATTTTAGAAAACTGTTGCTTCTCACATTGCAAACATACATTGGCTGCCAAAAAGCATGCCCAAAAACGTTTCCCAAAGCTCATTGAAAATACCAGGAAAGAGGCAGAAGTGGCCTACAGGTAAAGCACTGGCTTGGAAATAATTACGACAGACTTGGTGCTTCTCCTGGAGCTCAGACTTCTCATATGATCATGGGCAAATAAATTTTTATGCCTCAATTTTCCTCTTTTAAAACAGGAATAATCCCATTTAACTACCTTGTAAACCTCAGCAGCAAAAGGGTCGCAACTGTTTGTTGAAAAAGAAACAAACACATAAAATGTAATGGAATAATAGGAGAAGTTCGGAAGAAATCTCATAATGAAACAGACATTTGAAAATCTTCAAGAGATTTAATGATCATGATGTGGCAAAAATACACCCAGGTCAAGGCCAGTTTTGAACTGTAAAGGCAAATTTTAGCAGTAACTCATCCAGTTGCTTTTCACATGTAGTCAAGAAATTAAAGCATAAGCATTGCTTCCACACAAACTGAACCCACAGTAAAGAGGCAATGGAGTGGAAAGTCCATGATGGCATTTCTTTCTTCCTGCAGTTCAGCTTATACGTTCCTGCAATTGCAAAACATCCCAGATATACACATCAAACCCCAGATGGCTGTTCCAGGAGTTGCATAATAGAGCACGCACACACGGTATCCAAGAGTTTAACTCATCTTTTTAATTAATGATCAATTCATAATTCATTTTGAATGAACCCCTTAAAGGATTACTGAATATGAATGTCACTCACATTTATTTTTCTATTAGAAGATTAGCAGTAACTACGATAGTAAGCACATTCTGGATTTTTTGCAGTCCTCACAGATATCTTTCAAAACAAGGCACTACAGAAAATGTGAGCGGATGGTAGGATTCAAGCTGAGTTGAAAGAGTAGAATGTAGTCACAGTGAAAATGCACAACAGATTTTATTCTAGCTCAATTTACAGCTTTACTGCTGAAGCTTATTATTTGGAATGCAATTTCCATTGTACAGATGCAATTTAAATCCAGAGAGTTCAAATGGCAACTAAGGAAAGACCGGAAAAATAAGTTACCAGAAATGTGACGGCAGATAAGAGATAGCAGAGATTCAGGGAAGATCTTTTCAAATCATGGCATTATGTAATAACAGAGGTAATAGTTTTCAATTCAAACTCTTGGTTTAGCCCAGTATTTGCCCTATGAGACACTGCTAAGGCATAATAAAAAAATACTAAAAAGGTTGTTAGGCATGATCATTTTTAGAAAGATAAATAAATATCTGAAAAAAGAAGAAACTGAGTAAAGAGTGTACAGTTTGAGGTAGATACCGCTCAGCAAATGAGACAGCAAAGAACAGCGTGTGAGGATGAGAGACCGCAAGAGAAGCAGGAGCGATTTGGGCAGGTTCTTACACATATTGCTTTAGCCTCACCCAAAAAAAGCTGCAAGAGACACAAAGACAAAGCCGTTTTCTAGACAAAGATGGCACAGACGCAGGAACCTGTGGGAACAAGAGGGCAAGCAGTAAGCGGACAAGAAGAGCTGTAAGGCTGCAGGCTGGGAGGGGCTTGTGGGCAGAGCTCTGAAAACCGGGGGGAATCTAGAAGCGCCAAGTGGGCACAAGTAGCAGAAGCAGCGTTGGCATAGTAAAGCAGGTACAAGGAAGATGCTTCCACACACCTGCTTTGCGTTTTTGGATTTCTGGTCAATTATAATGGTTGTATGAGCTAAAAGGAGAAATAAAATTGATTGAAATCTCAGTGAATAGCAGAGATGGAGAAAGAAAAAGAGAGATTAAGTCAATTCAGAAGGATGGTTATAATAAAGATCTAGCTTTGAAGTTTGCCCTTCTTTGAGCAGGAGGTTGGACTAGATGGCCTCAGCAGGTCCCTTCCAAACTAAATTATTATATGATTCAAAGAAAAAGGACAAAAGAGAGAAAGCAGCTGAAGATGGAGGCAGTTTGCATGGAGAACTAACTTGAAGGAAAGCGTTATTGTTCACAGTGAAAGACAGAGCCAGAATAAGGAAGTAGCTGGAAAGTAATTCTGCTCTTCTCAGAGGTCTGACTTTCTGGATGAAATTTTGGAGACAGTAGAAAAGCAATCTGTACAGAGGTAATAAAATATTTGAGAAAGTGTTGCCACACAGAGGATCTATAGGGCTAAGCAAGATACCCAGGAACATGTACAGAGGAAGAACAAGCAGAGAAGATGAAAGCCCGAAGAGTTTTCATACAGAGCAAAGAGAGCTCTGGAGGAATATGCTACTACAGAATTAAAAAGACACCCAGAAAAGCACAAGAAAGGGAAAATCTCACAGTGAAATATGAGTGTGATTTGTAGAAGGTAAGTCAAGGAGACAGAGGGCAGGGCAAAACCCTTTAAACTAAGATTAGAGTAAGTCGTATGTGATTGGCATCAGTCTCAGCGGAAAGGAAACAATAAAAATAAGAGTGGTGAAAATTCACGCAAAAGCGAGAGAAGAAAAGGAAATGAAAGTGGATGGCGCTTGAGGAAGGTGGAGGCAAAAGCTGGATTGCAGCAAGGGTGAAGCTGGGCTTTCACAGCAGTGAGGCCATAGGAAAAGGAGGGAGGATGATGGTGAGTCAGGAATAAGAATTCCCTCCTGAAGCAGATCTGTGTAAAATAATTTAGAGGGAGCATGTTTTATTGCAAATGGGGATTAAAATGTGAAATATTCAAAACTCTATTTACGATCTTATAAGAAACAAACAAGAAAAGGGCCCAAAGGCACAAATGTCAGTTCTAAATACGCTTTCTGAAAAGCTGAATTAACAAAGCAACATCCAAAGAAGGCAGTGAGGCAGCTACTGCAGCTGGAAAAGCGCAATGGCAGCCTGCAGAAGCACAAAAAGTCCCAAAGCCGTCACTATATTAACATGCTATAGTGACCGTGCAACGCGTGGTTAGGAAGACTGACCCTTCCAGGCCATATCTCAGCCAGGGAACAACAGTTAAAACAAAAGAGAAAACATTATAGAGTGTCTAATACCATCTTTGCCGAAATTTAAACCACAGATTAGGACTGATATAGCAGATGTCAAGCTATTTACTGCTTCTCAGCCCAGGGGTATAATAAAATGTGTATAGAAGCACAGACATTCAGGGAGGAGCAATAATATCTAAGAGTTGTGGAGAGCATTTGTGCTGCTATAAGGAAAAAAATAGTGAGATTGGCTTCTGGTTTCCCAAAAAGCACTGATAACCTCCGTTAATATGGACGTATCTCCACACAGTAGACTTAAAATATTTCAAAATGACATTGTTTAATCTATCTCACTATTTGACTCAAAAGCTGAAAGTAAAATAATTTATTCATGATCACTTGCAACCTATCCATTAAAGAAACAAATGCACCATATACTCCCAAACCTTACAGATTTAAACTTTCTCTTCATGTCTAACAGTCTTCTACAAAGAAAGAGAAGGTGCTAAGTTGGAACACATGATCTGCTCTGCACCAAATCCCTCTGAAGATACTCAGAAGCAGGGGCAGGATGAAGCAACTTAGTCCCCTTTCACAGTCCATTCCCTTTTCCCTTGGGAAGAGGGCAACATCCAGCCTGTGAAACAGTGACGAGTCACTTCAGAGTCCCAGGAATATTTACACTAGGCAGAATACAAATATTGCAGCGGGAATTTGGCCAGCTCAAAATGATCATAGTGTATCACTGCATTATGTGCCTTCTCCATCTTATGTAAAATTAACTGTTCCTTCTCTGTATGTACATAACGTGTTTATAGCTTAGATGGTGTATTCATATTACTATTTTGCTGTGTACAGGATCAAAATGACCAATAAATAAGGATTATATCAAGCCACATGCGAGCTGTATTTTTTTTCTTTATGGGATTATTTCATCATGCATTTACAAAGGAAATCATCCCCAGGCCAGAACTATATTTGCAGTTTAAAAAGTCAAATTTGCCTTTTGGAATCAAGCGATTGAGAAACATTTTCCATACTTGGAAATGAGATGAACATGCTTTGTGCTATGGTCGGGGCTGCCAGCCTCAGCGTTGCAATCTGCACCATCCTCTGACAACATTCATGCCAACTGATTGCACTGTGCTCATCAAAGGGAGGTGTTTGGTGCCCGGTCCCAAGGTGGCACGAATCAATACAGCTTCACTGGAGCTAATTTATACAAGCTGGCTAATTTATACAAGCTGAGAATCCCGTGCTCTGTTTTTTAAACTTGCGGACAAGTGCAGGCAGAAAAACAGCAGAGCAGTAAGAATTTTCCTCACTTAATCTAAGTCCCATTTTCACAAGAGGCTTTATGCTCACCTCAACAGTTTCTCTGTTACTTTTCAATAAAGACCAATAACCTCAGAAACCAAGAGTCCTATTGTCCCAAAGGCATCAGCTAGTTGTAACTGAGGGCTTCCCCTCGGGGGAATTCAGCTCTACTGATGCTTGCAGTTGCACTGCGAGCTCCCCTCCAACCCAGCTTGCCACGGCTGCATTCCCCAGGACACCTCCAGGTAAGGCAGATATAAGACAAATGAAACACTGTTCCTGCACTTTCACATGCCTTCTTTGAGCAATGCCCAACCCTGCCCCAATGGCCATTTAGCAGCTGAGTCTCTGAGTCCAAGTGTGTCCAAGGGACTTCTGGGGAAGTCTATTTCACTGCTTAAATCAGTAGTACCTCTTAAGCCTGACCCTAAGGAACATCTCAAAAACCATGAAGCTCATGCTTTGCCATTATTTTGGTAACCAGATGCTGTAAGACCTTGCTCTCCCAAGTAATTAACACCGATGATCATGATCTGACCTTGTGGGTTTTAAATAGAAAACATGGCTTTTCTGTGTTCTCTAGAAGATGAACACCACCACCACCACCAAGGATTTGTTTCACTATGCCACAAAAAAGCTTAAGAATTCTTATTTGTTTCAACAACAAAATATGATTAACTTCCCTGTTCAGTACAACAGAGTGATCCAAAATCTTGATAGTATATGACTTACAGCTATGATGCCACGCTAGCTTTCCAGCCGTGACAGGCCACTCTCAGCAGAGGGCTCTCAGATGGGGAATCCTCTCCCTTCTGAGGTCTCCAAAACTTGTGCCTCCTGGCCCTTGGAGAAGCAAGAAAGCATCTGGCCCGTACAGCTTTCTGGTCAATAAGGAGGTAAGCTACAATTTATTGTCATTGTCTGTGTCTGAAGTCTGGCTAGTGATTATTGTTCAAACAGATGCTAACTGATAATAAACGTCATCTAAATTATGGTATTAAATAAAGAACATAGTTGATACACTTTTAAAAATGGCCATAATAAATAAAAGCCTGCAGCAGAAAGCTTGTCTCCAGATAAGAGACAGCTAAGTCTTTTCCCAGCCAAAAATTTCTGAACTGTGTTTTATTTAACACAAGCCCCGAGTCTCCTGCAAGTCTTCCTGCAGGACAAACCTTACACGTGTAATGTCACATAACGTCAGGAATCACAGATCAGAGGATTTTGGCCAAGTTCCTTTTCCTGCGCTATTCAGTCGCCTCTCAGCTAAAGAAAACTGACACTTCTGAAAACAATTCAGAAAAAGAGCATCAGATTAGACGTTGTAAGTCAATAAAGTTGAACAGTGAGTAGCTGACAACACTAAAATTTTGCCTATTGCAAAAACGTCACAGTTGAATGAATGGATGGGGCTTTCGTGCCCCACTGAAGCATGGAGAGGCTTCAAACTACTGGCATGTGTCAAGATGCTGCAAAACCTAACATTAGTAAGAGATACATCTGGTGTGTATTTATTGGGAGCAGAGTAAGGTCTTGTTTAAATTGCACACATGAATTTGATGTGGGGAGCAGGCAATACCCTATGCTTCACAGTAAAACCATGTTTTAACCTAAACTCCTCCATCTATAATGCATGCCATGAGGTGTGAAGATCTCTTGCACATTGAAAAGCCAGAGTATAAATTATGAATCAAGGCACAGGTGGAGTCCTGAAGGCCAAACAGAGTTCTCAGTTCAGTGGTGATTTTTCCAGGTTTAGGTTCCTTCAAATGATATTTGTGGAATAAAAATGTATTGGAGATTTTATATTGTAACCAATTTGAGCAAATTTGTTATATTTTAACTTGGTTTCACAAAAGTTGCTTTTAATTTCTGCTTTTATCAGGCTGCAATTTTTCTTTCCCCAAAATAATTTAGCAAAGCAATTACATTTACCAGCAATTCATCTAACATTGTCAAACACCAGCAAGACTGACAGGTCCAAATCATGACTTGAAATCATCTTTTTGATCAGAGAAAAACAACACAGCCCTTCATCTGGTTTCATGCTCTTCATGGCGCTGTTTAAAACATGACATTTTTCTCAGCTTAATATTGTGTATGACCTTTCCGATTTCACCTGTAGTTTCAGCAAAAGCGCAATTTTCATTGGCATGTATTGTAATAACTAGCGATGACAAAAATGTGTGTTTCCAATTTAAACCCACTTAGTTTCATTTGGTACCCGCGCTAAACTTTACTTGGCAGTAGAAATTCAGAAACAGTGACAGCAACGTAGGCACTGGAGGAGTGAGAGAAACCGAAAGGGCAGGCTCGGCACGCCAATCTTAATTCTATGTGACCGTTGGGGCTGCGAGCCTTTTTCACCTGTACGAACCGCTATTTGCGCCACAGCATGTTTGCAATGTGCAAGCAGTCACAGCGTAGAGCAGCCTCAGGTTAAATAGCTGCTTTCTGTCTCACAAAATAAATAGCCTAATGTCTTCCATGCAGCTAGTACAAGGTATTAACAGAATTTCAGGTGTTACCCCTAAGTAATTTCACAATCTGTAGGCAGATTAGAAAAGCGTAAGTCTGCAGGGAAGATGTGTGGGGTGTTCCACATATTTTTGCTCCAAGTGTAAAACAGCTTAAACAATTAAATGCAGCTTTAGTTGTTTCTAATCACCTCCTCAGCAAGCAGGCACATGATGCCCAAATGACGAGCTGTGTGCGGCCAGTGGTGACAGGGCACCCTGCCTGTACCGCAAACCAGTTCGAGACCAGACAGGAGCCCAGGTGTTATTTCGGAGTAAAAAGCACAAGGCTCTCCTTTCAGGCTGCCTACAGCACTACTGTTTGAACGCTGTTTCAAGCCTTGGATGCAATGACCAAGGAAGATCCACAGGAGTCACCTCGACTCTGACCCCAATGACAAAGCAGGAAAAAAGCAAACCAGAAGAGCATGCAGGTGCACTGCTTTTCTTCCTCAGTTTCTGGCAGCGCACCCTCATGCGTGCGTGACCCCAGCTGTTCCAGAGATTAAAACGTTTCCTTTGGGCACATAATTATGTCAAGTGTGGATAGTTAAAGTAAATAAGCAGGTTGACACTTTCCTTCTTAAATGCAGAAGGCTTCAATGTCCAGTTGAACTAGCCCCGTGCCTAAGTATTTTCTTTCAGAGGGATCTGGCCCAGGATCACAGACAACTACATTAAGCCTGACACCAGGGAGGGGGAGGCTCTATCAGGTTTCTGCATGAGAAATGAGCCCGACAGAGAAGATGCAGATTTGCCTTTCGGGGGTGGCTCAGTGCTGGCACAAGTGATTAAACCAGCCCAAGAAAAGATCATTTCAGTTCAAAACTGTGGGTAACAGTGACTGCCAGGCAGAAGAATATGTGGCTGGGCTCAAGACCTGCATGGACTAGATTAGGCTGTGTTTGTCACTCAGTCCTGGGATATATTTTTCTTGTGTAGCCTGCCCGAGATGTAGAAGTCATTTGTCAAATTTTCTGACATTGGGAGAAAAATAAGGGGAAAAAACCCAATTACACAGGTACTGGTCTGTTGACATTTAAAATGAGACAATGATGAGCATAAAAAAAAAGGTTAAGAAAAATCCTGGGCCAGCAACCCAAAGGACCAAAGACAAATCACAACATAGGATGCAACTAATTAGGCTGAAATGCCAACAATGTTCAGTATATCGTTCAAAGTATCCACCGTGTCAGACTGCTACCGTGACCCCCAGTTCAAATATGCCAAGGGGAAATGTAGAAAAGGACTGAATCAGATAAGTTAAATACAAATATTTTAAAATGACATTTTAATTTCTACCTCACCATTTTAACATTTTCAAAATCGTTAAATAAGCATGTCGCCTATTCTCAGAGCAGGCCAAATGTCAGGTGTTTGTATGTATTATTCAACTGAACATTTTAAGTACATAATCCTTCTCATTGCTAAACAGGTGGTATTAGATTAACAGGTTATTTTCTTAAAAGGAACAGTGAATAGAAAACTGCTGATACTATGAAATGTTATATTATTGAATGTGCAGCGAGTGCTAGTATGGAACTGAACAAAGGTTTGCAGGGAGGACGGGGGAAGCAGGTAGCCACAACTCTCTGCTGTACCTGTGACTTCTAAAGCACATTTCAGGGCACTGGGACCCAGAGTCTCAGAAGTCATCTACCACAATTTAAATTAAGCCACCAATGGTAAATCACTCTAAAAAACTGAGCTCCAGCAGTTTTAAGATGAGTATGTCAAGGCTAAAACCTGAAAGTCAAACATGGTTTTTAATATTTGGCCTTTGAACAGACTAGGCTGAGTACGTCTTTACTATGTCTCATCCATGATACTGAGTATTTTGCAGAACTTAAAAATCAAAACCAGATAACAGACCTAAAAGGAAAAGGTTTGCAACCAAGTTTGATAGATTCTTTGTAGCCCATGTTGTACCTTTCTTTTTTTGCTGTATGTTGGGTTTTATTGCTGTTTTGTTCCCCATGTTTCAGTGACAACGATTTGAGGGAAGAAGTAGACCTGAAAAAAGAAAATTATTGCTGCAGTATGCGTCAGAAACCCAGCCCTTCAACTTTCAGGAGAAATGTGAAACAGGTAGCCACAGAAAGGAAATGCTATATGGCCCACAGCATATTCCAAATGTGCTTCCCAAACTTTGCTTTTAGAACTAGCACTTGTTTACGTTTCATACAGAATTTCTAACAGGATTGACAACCTCTGGGGTTTTAAAGCTTAAGAAGCTGCTAGCATTTTTTCTGACTGATGAAAATCTGCAGACTGACTCTACTTTGCTTTATCAGAATACCAGCAAACCCACAACATCACTTCAGGCATTGCTTAGTTTTTTTGTTGCTGTTATCATTGCTTGTCACATCAAATAAAAATCTAAATCCACGAATTTGATAAAGTTACTTTTCCTTTTGTCAACATGAGGTTAACACACAGTGAGTTCTGGAAAGAAAATGAAATGCTTTGTCCATCATTCAGGTATGGCTGCAGCTGCACTGTGCAAACGTATCTTGCAAAAACAATATTCTCAGCTGCTTTTGAAGCACAACCAACCAAGAAGGTACTAATCAATAGGAGCGTTTGTGACTTCTACACAAGTCCCCCACAAGGCACTGCTTTAAGTTAGATTTTTCCCTCAAATGCCACAACTCTTAAGAACATGCCAGCTTTCATACTCAGGGTGCTACCACGTGACTGGTCCAAAGCCCTCCGAAAGAATTCATTTTTCACAGACACGTGGTATAGTTGTATCGACAGGAATGGAGTCCTGCTGTAGTACCTGTGTAAAATCTGCCAACTTAGACTAACTTGTCTTATTACCTCCTCTTTTTCGATTCTTTCCCATGCCTAGGTTGTAAGAACTTACTGAGCTGAAACATCCATAGAAAGCAAGCTGCAACCACACTCTCAGTGCCCTGAGATAACAAACTAAGGAAAGCAGGCAAACTTAACCTGAAAGACTTGATCTTCATACTTGCTCACTCCTTCTGCAAAAAATTAAAGGCTTTTACATTTTTACAGTGCCCTCCGTTGGCTCATTATCTGGACCTATGAGAAGACGTTCATTGTCACAGCCGTCTGTTTTAAGAGCTGAATAAATATGTGCGCACGTCTACTGGCAAAATGAAGAAATGACTGCGAGATGCGCTATGCTTAATCTAGCAGTGAAGATCCCTGTGCTACCAGTCTCCACAGCTTGTATCACTCTGCTAGCTACAGCAAGCTAGGTCAAGTCTAACAGCAAGTGTTAAAATCACACCCTCATTGTTTTGCATGAACATAATTTGTAATTTTTTATCAGTTGCGGACTGAGTAGATCAATATCGAAACCAGTCTCTATGGTTTGTCCGCACAAGATATCAAAATGCTTTTAATTTAGAAGAGTGAATCACAGATCAGATTATACTGCCTAGCCATTTCATGTAAAGTCCTAACTGAATTATAGTTATACACTCGCATAAAATGACTCAGCAAAGCAACTATATTAAAAAGCTAAGTCATATCTGATAACATATTCACGATGCGTTACTGTTTTTAGGTGTTATTTATGGTGCCCAAGTTACGAATAAACCGTATCTTTGTCTTCCTGCCTGATCCCCACCGAAGCCAAGAGGTGCCTTCTGCATCCGCCTCTCCCCGCCAGCCGCGGGAAGCGGGGAACGAAGGCAGGGCACCGGACGGAGCCGCGCAGCCCAGCAGTGCCACTGGGTGCAGGAGAGGCTGGAGTCGGGGCGCGAGGGGGGCGAGGAAGGAAGAGCGGGTGGTGTCAAGACCAGGCTTGATTGCGGGGGGTTGGAAAGGTGAGGTCCCAGCGACTCTCAGCAGCACACAGTCTGACCTTGTCACATCCCATTACAGGTACTGCAGGAGGCTGGGCATCCCTCTTCCCTTGCTAGCAGTATCCTCAAGACCTCTCTGATACTTATAATACTTGGCTTAACAAGACAAAAATACTCTGTGCTATCATAATTATTATTTTTTTTTAATATCCAATGTTAAAGGTTCAAACCATTGCACCAATTAGTTATTACTGCATTTTCCCCTTAATATCTCAATTTCTTAATCTATAAAATGAGATAATATACCTACTTTTTTGGTAAGAACTTGAAGATCTACAGACCAAAAAAGCTGTTTAACAAATAGGCATGATTAGCTAAGATTTTTAAAAGAAGCAAAATACCATTGGAATTACAAAGGACATCAGCATTTAACTACTGTATAAACAGTAATTAATAAGAAAACACATTTGGCTTTCTCTATATTTGAGAAACTTCCAATATAATACAGTATCATTGTATTATTTTAACCTATATGCCCGATAAGCATGAAAATGCTATTCACATCAACCCATCAAACAAGAACCTGCACCACCCAAGGAATTTTGATATTGTTAAGTTTTATTTTATAGTACAGTGTTGGGCACTTCATGGTAAAGTGGAGTTCACCAAAAACTTCTACTGACGCCACAAACTTGGAAGAAAAAACCAAACCAAAACACAACACACATCACAGCTTGTTTACTACATCTACACAGTGCACTACTGACAGTAGTCTAAGGTCTGAATTACAGTTCTTGAGATGACTTTGAACAGTAGTCCAGAGGGTGCAAAAGCATGGAGTAAATTCTTCGATTTGGTTCTAGTTTTATTAAAGGTCAGTAACTAACTAAATTTTTAAAACTGTTAGGACAATGCTGGTTGTTTCTCTTAAAAATCTCTGAAATTATTAAAACGATCAATAAAACCTCAAAACGTCCTGTACTTCATGCCTTTCCTGTAAGTAGGAAAGGCTCACAACAAGGACATTATCAGGAACTGTTTTCAAAGGTCACTAAAAAAACATTCTGAAAAGAAATTAGAAGCATTGGGATACATAACATTATTTTGTTCCATGTTGAGGCATTTCTCATCGTATCTGACGCAGATCTAAAAATAACAAACACAAATTGTCAGCTGGCTAAACATGTAAGCATTTTAAATTTCTCTTCCTCCTCACAAATCATGAAGTAACAGATGTGATGTGCTTGTGCGTAAGCTGCACCAAGATTAGCTGTTCCACAGTGCTTTATTGCCTCATTCAAGTATATTAATTTAAAGAAGTTCTCAAGGGAAAACCAAAGGTTAAAACAAAATGTACATCAATATACAAAGAAATTAATTTACAAAAAATTAAAAGGATACTGGCAACATTAGTAGATACTTTAAGTAATGACTTAAGGTAATTAGGGATGTCACAAACTGAATTCTTAACACATATGGTCATCACCATGAACTCTCACCTCATTGGTGGTACTGAAAAGGAAAGCTTAACTCCTCGTCTTTTTATCAATGATAAACAAATGATCAAATGATAAACTAAACATCATAAATTCTAATATTTAACCTTACTTCAATTTAACTGGGTTATAGTTTTAAGAATTACCTAGAACTACTGGTATGCGAAGACTGGCTTAGGCCTTATTATTTCCATAGAATGTGACATCCATAATCATTCCCAGTCATTGGAAATATACATTTGCCTCATTAGAATATATTCTTCATGTTTTTATCATACAACCATATTTCAAAGCTACATGTAATTTTACACATTTTTGAAAAATACCATTTCAAGGATCTGCTTGAAAAGCAGATGTGCACTACTAAATTACTTTGAAACAAGGAGAAATATTGCACAAAATTCACTGAAGATTTGAAAGTCAACACATTTCCCCCCCCCCCAACCAAGTAGCTCCCTTATTTTTTACAGAAACAGGACGTCAATTCACACAGAATCATAACAAACATCAACGTACTTGAACTCAACTTATTTTTCAAATGCTAATACTGTTACTGGACTCTAAATACAAATGTTGTTAGTATTGACCTAAGTAATAGTACAAATTAATTTGAGTACCCTTTACTACAGTAAACCTTGGAGTAACTTCCAACTGTGTTACCTGCTTCATATTCCAATCCAGCAGAAAATGGCAATGGCCCTGCCAACTACACAGATGGTGGATGGCCCTCTAGACTAAGGTGGCTGTGGCCTCATCAGTGGGCTCTACTTAGAAGTTGTTTAGCAGCTTCCAGGAAAGACCTGTCAAGTACTTTCAATTGGCCACTGATTAAAACTGTAAAACAGACATTACAAAGCAAATCAAGGAAGATTTTGCACAGAAAAACATACCATCCCTTTTCCATTCCTTTATTTTCAACCACCCTGAAGATCATGAATTCTAGACCAGCTGTGGTCCATGCCCTCGGGGTGAAGTTGAGGTCATTTTCTATTCAGCACAGATTCTGTTAACAGGTAAACAACACTTGGCAAAGATACACATCTAACAGCAGCAAAGAAGTTACTGAAGACAAGTCACATCATCATTCATACTGGTTTTGCTGGTGCATTTATTTCTACATTCATTCTCCAAAGACTTACCGCAATATCATGGGAACAGCCAGCCTTCACCATCCTGAGCTTTACAATAGGGAAGCCGCTTGCCTCAGACATAATTTTATCAGCCACATTTGTTTAGCCTTAAATTTCAGGCTGCTGGGAACACGCTGGCTGGAGTCTCACAGCACCTGGACTAGAGCCTGGCACCAAGAGAGAAGATGCCAACTCCCTTGGAAATAAAGACCACCCTTGACCTCTGCCTGCGGAGTCAGGGAGGTCAGTGGTTATGGGGCTCCTTTCTGCAGGACAGGGTACTACAGTCAGCATTACACAGGGGGTGCATTTGCAAAAGGGCCTCATGCTGGCACTTTGATTATTGCATGAAATGTTTCTTCAATTAATTACATGCATAGAGAAAAGATTTTAGATGCTCCTAGCAATTCCATTAGACGACCAATGAAAGATTGTTCTGTAGGACTGAATATGATTGACTGTAGGTGGAGAAATAGAAGCTGTTTTAAAAACCTGGCTTAACTGTTCTTTTGCCTAGACTTTACATCGTTTACAAGAACACAAGGTTGTAACTAGCTCATTCTAAAACCTGAAAAGACATCTAAAACAGATTTTTGAGATCTAAACCACTCCTCTAATAGATTGGGTGGGATTTTTCAAAAGCACCCAGCATGTGTCTAAAACGCTGGCTGAAGTCTGTTTTACAGTGCCTGAGAGGAGACTTCAGCCAGTGCTGAGGATTTCTGATGACCCCACCCAAACAGCAGCAGTAGCACTGAAATGCTACATGACAATGAATGATTCAGTCAACAAGTTCTACGACAACTTCTACAACTACATTTTTCCTTCAGAACAAGTCTATTTTTCAGAGCTACACGACGCCCAAATACGTGGGATGGAACAGCAAACCACTGCCTTCTCTACACAGACTGCCCTCTGCATGCTTAGAGGGTGGGTAGGGCTCACCTTTGCAGCCGCAGTGCTGTCCTTCCCCGAATATCTGCACTGTTTTTCACATGTTGCACCTCCACACACACGGATGGGAAGGCTTTGACTGGGACAACATATTACCCATTCTGCAAATCCCACAGGGGATTAATTCCATAGGCAATATTACTTTTGCCTACATGGCTGGGTTGGAATCGCTACAACTGAGCTAGAACATCAAACAATATCCTGCAATCTGGATTCCCTCAAAGTTATCATCCCTCCTGAGGACTCCCAGGCTCTGCTTCACTACCCCGTTGGAACAACCCAGGAATCCCTTTCTCTTTCTACTGCCCTTACTTTTTTCCTCCCAAACCAGACGAGCAATACGGCTCATTTCAGGCAGACATCTATGCAAAATGCACTCGAAGATATTAAATTCAAGTCCTAGTTTGACTGGCTACATCAGAAATTTGTTCCTAAGTGTAAGTAACAGATTACAACGCTTAATCAAATAACCTGATATCTCCCTTAAACAGGAGAAATGGGAAGATCCTGAAGAAAAGAGATACCTCTGAAGAAGACCACAGGAGCTCTGACTAAGCAGAATTCAGTTATCAGCAGTAGCTGGTGATGAATGTTGGTGATTTTCGAAGACATTAGAAGGATTTTCACAAATAAAAAGCATACAAGTATAAAACTTGTAAAAAGTACTGGACCTGGACAATTTATCTTAATATAGAACCCACTGTGGTAATAAAAATACTGTATATGTAGCCAATAAACAGTTTTATATTATCACAAGGACAGAAAACAAGTGTTGAACCAGAAATATCAGTTTGGACTCTTATCTATTTGGTAATTGGTAATTCTGTTTAAATAAGGCACAAATATTAGCCTTTTTAAAAGATCACTGGTAGCAAGTGGAAAAGATTCTGTAACATTACAGAGTTAAAAAATGTACCTTCAGTTAACTCAACATGGATATAAGACCGACTTACTTTTGAACATATACAAGGTTCAAAACCCAAAAAGACACGCTATTTAATGACTGTAAACACACTATGGGCTTTATAAATAGTAAGGGAAGAATGCAGCATAAGCACAGTAGCTAGCATTTTGATGGCAACTGAAATAAAAATAGTTCTAAGTTGAATTTTAACTTCCATCTTTTAGCTTAGCTCTTTACTTCTTTTCAGCCTGCGTTTTCACTCAGTGAAGCAGTGAATTATTACCACAATGCAACGATTTTGAAAGATTCCACTATCAGACTTAAGATTTTATGATCCTTATAATAACTATAAGAATATTAGGAGCCTCACATGGCTTCCGTATTTTTCCCACAAAGGTGAGAATGGGACAATCTATGTGATAATAGGAATTCAGTGCCTAACTCTCATGTAAAGGGAGTAAGATTTATTCCATTAGAGAGGCATTTCTGAAAACCATTTTCTGGCAGCATTCCTGAACTTACGTGTTTGATGGTTTTGAAAGTAATGATAGCCATAATTTCCAAGTTTTTTCCTATTTTTCCCCTTAAGACATTAATACTTTTTATTATCTTTAATACATGAAGAAAATAAAACATCATCTTAGATGGAACTGTGGACAGAAACACCATGTCAGATGCAGAGGAAAAGGAAAGGTGAATCTTGAAATTCTCATCAACAAAATGCAAGGACATGAATGAGAACAAGTGAGAAGCGCTACCAAAACACTGACCTTTGTCTTGCCTGTCTTCTCTTAGACACACTTAGCAGCACTACTTTTGGGTAATGTTTAGTACCAGCAAAGGAGAAGAATGCCCTCTACCAAGTCATTAATACCACCTCTGAACAAGTATGCATGAGGTTGCTCTGCAGTTTTCTCATCTGAACAGCACCTGAGCCACCTGGTCTAACCCACCTGGAAAGGTTACAGCTAAGATTTAAAATAATTTTTATGATAATTTTGATTTTAATAGCACAAAATATTTTGCCAAATAACATTTTTATGTTATTAAAAAAAAATCCACTTCCAGCTTACATACCATGTTGATACACAAGAGGAAACCAACGGATAGATAAATACTTTGGAGTACAGACCCCTGGACATACCACCTCTAACTCTGGAATACTGAGATTCTGCAGCAATGCAGATTGCAGATGCCCTCAGGAATGGTCATGCTCTAATCAGACACAGATATTTCTATAAGATTTGCATTTTTACAACCTTTTACCTTCATTGCACTGATTAATAAAAATAATTTTGGAGGCTCATCCTCAATGACGAGTACTGGCCCTACCCTTCTCATTCTGGAACAAGCTTAAACTTTTGCATTAACAAAACCAAGGTCTCACTCTACTGCATCTCTTTGGTAAAGCATCAAACACTGCCTCTGTAATGATATGGATCCATTTCCTTAGGTCAGCTGCCTTGTAATAAAGCAGCCAAAAAACAGAAGGAAAGCTAGAAGGAAAATTCATTCATAAATCTCAATGTGGCAACTGATATTAAACTTTGCCACAAATTACTACTAAGATATTAAAGCACAATCTGATCCAAATACTCACGTCACGAACATGGTCACTCAGGCCTATACTGAGACTAAGACTGACCATTCATGTCAAAGCGGAAAAGTAAGAAAAAAAGGTTTCTGACATGAGTTTAGAAGAGCAGGAGAGCATTCTTCTCAGGCACAGTTCATTTTATACCCGCATGTTACTTCTGCCAACTGCATCACAAGTTGATAATTCCAATCTGCTGAAACTTACTTCATGTCTTCCCTGTCCTGAGCTATTGTGGAGGACAATGTATGTATGGCAAGGTGGACAGGCGGAAAAAGAAAAGGGGAGGAAAATTAAAAAATAAAAAAAAAAAAGGAATGAGCTGCTCCATATAGCAGCAAGAATTTTCAGACTTTAAATATCCAAATATTCCTCAGGAACACTGCCAGAAGGAGGATAAATGCTTGTTCCAAATACAATACACATCAAGTCTATCTATTCTCCTTCACTGAATTTAAAAAGAGATTTTTGGTTGTTCAGCTTGGCTAAACTGAGAGTTGGATATATGCAGTCTTAAGCTGAATCTGTAATTTTAGTTCTCTAGTGTTACAAGTAATTTTCAGTCATGCTCTTTAATAATTTAACTAAATATGACGTCTAAGTAACAGTAATTCAATCTACCTTCAAAAAGGTAGCTACTAAAAATGGAAAGAAAATAGTTCAGAAGAGGCACAAATTAGTTTTCAAACACTATTAAACTGTAGAAAACAAAAAATAATAGAAATCTTCAATTCCACTTACACGTTCCTTTCTGAAAATTTTTAGGTGAAATAGTCTACCTAGGGAAACCGGATAAAATGTCTTTAAAGTGTCTTAGTTGTAAACAGAAGTTAATAAATGTCACATCATAATTCAGCACTTCATTTACTTTACAGAAGAGAGAAAAGCATGCGCTACCTTTTCGAAGTCTGGAAGACAGGGCCACAGTTTTAGTTTGGAGTAAGTTCCAAGTTATATTCACAAGAAATTCCTTAATCTAAAAAAAGTTCCCTTTCCCCCCCTTTGCTGAAGCAAATTCTTGCCATGGAAAATCATTATTGCTGTTTTGTAGATTTGCATTCATCTTCTAAGATAGTTAAACCTCTTCTCAAAAGATTAAGGCAATTATTATTCATTATAAATATTAACATTTGTACATTTCAGACAAATTAGATTGCTTGGTTCATTTCATGCCTAATAGGATTAATATAGTACCTTCAAAACCTGGTTACCTGTTAGGTAATACCTTTCCTGCTGCTTAGAGGAAGCAAATGCTAGGAAGCACCATACACCTGCTGCATTTTTAACACAGAGACAAACTAGTACCTGATTTAAGAGTGCATTCATATATTTAGTTCCATTTTGTGGACCTAACTACAGCCAACAAATGAACTTGGTAAACATAGAAGCAGATGCCCCAATGGCAGAAAATGCATACTCAACTGAAGAGATTTATTTTTATAATCGAAGATCTCTTATTCCTTTTTCATCTTTTGGTTATCATGTTATATGGAGTTATATGCAGTCCTGAGTAGTCTCCCTTTAACTTCTGATGGGAGTCAAGTTTCTCTTCTCATAGTTTTCTTACGTTTTATTTCCACTGCTACTGCTGGATAAGCTATCCTTTGAAATATTTAAACCATAGTGAAAAGCAGAACTCAGTTTACATAATGACACCACTTCTTGAAGAAGCCCACCCTCTTCTGGAGTTTCATTTCTTTCCTTCCCATCTTTCTCCCAGGGGACTAGAATGGATGGATGTTGAGCTAGACTTGCTGGGAGCTGATCTTCTGAGGTATTGCTTAGTGTTTCATTCCGCTTTGCATACTTAGAGGAAGAATAGCCTGCTTTGAAACTTCCTAGAGAAGCAAACTGGGCACTTGATCGTACTGGAGATGGGGATGTCATACTAGTGGTGTCCATCTTGTCAGTAATAAAGATTTTGTCACTACTTTCTTCTTCCAGCCTTGAGAGAGATTCTCTATGGCCACCAGAAGAAACTTGCTTCCTTGGTGATGGAGGGAGCTGCTTCCCATGGATGACACTGTCATCCTGACCGAGGTTCCACTCTGCTTGATCATTAGCACTGCTGCAGAGCAGGGTAAGGTTGCTCTCACTAGGTGCATTTGACTTGTCCTGAAAGAAAGAACATGTGTTTATAGTTAATGTCACAAGAAACGTCTCTACACTGGCACTTTTGAAACAAAAATACTGTAATGGATTTTGTGTGTTCCTAAATCATGGGTCCCTTTTGGGGTTCACTGTTACAAAACAACAATCCCAGAAACAATGTAAGATCAAGTGTTTTCCTTCCTCGTCAGAACACTGTCTCTTATCCTAAGGATCACCTTTTGTACAGAGGAAGGATTTCTGTCTCCCCTGTCCATTCAGTCTTTGCACAAGCAGTTTTGACAGTGAACAAAGACACGCTTTGCTGGTTTGTACCCCTAATATGAGAAGGAGCTGGACTAAAACTAAAAACAGATGGCATTTCCTCTTTGCTTCAGTGATTAATTATACCAACTTTCAATATTAAACTTCTTTGGCCAAACAAAAATGGGCATTTTATTAATGTGACCCCTGTGTGACACTCATAATATAAAATTTTACAAGCTTTCTAAACATTTGCATCAGAATTTGCTGTTCCAGTAATGAACCTTCTACTATAGGATCCCTTTCAGCAAAAGTAAATGTTGGACAGCTGATATGAGCTGGAATTCAAAAACACTAGCATTTTTTTGGCTAACATCACAGCAGTGACTTGGTGAGGGTTTTAAAGTTGTAGGCAAGCAGTTTGTTTACACTACAAGTCCTGTGCAACCCTACCTAAAAAAGGATCAAGAAGCCTTTTTAGAAAGCTCTGGAGTACTATTCTAGCAGTGTTTCAGGTGCAATTACCACATCAATCCCATGACTTATGATGGAAACATCACCATATCACTGTGACTTGTTTAAGGATGCAAGGTGAAAATGGAAATAAATACCATCTAAACTGCATAAAAAAAAAAAAAAGACTAAAACCAGCTCTGGGAATACCAGATTGAACAGCTAAATATAATATTAAGCTATTAAATTAAGTAAATTATTACACTATTCACAGCTGTATATGTGGTTACTGTTATACAGGAAAAATACTGTTCAAAGATGACTTGGTAAACTGGACAAAGGTGTAGCCAATCTCTTGGCTGGTGAAAAACCATTATGCAGTGGCCAGCACAGGTATACTGTTATGTAGCCCTAGGAGGACACACTACCAATTCTAAGGACTATGCTGCAGTGTCTGAGCTGCATGTTGTTGATTCCACAAGTGCAGGATTCTACTATACAGGGATTGGAGTTGTTTTTCAAATGAGAGCAGAAGACTAACCGCAGTCTTGTAATCAATGTCATCCATTGACCTGAAGAAATCCAGGCTCTTTGCTCCTGAGAGCTTTCCTTGATCTGAACTGTGTGTGCTCAGCGTGTCCAAAATCTCCCCAAGCAAGTCCATTTCTCCTTGAGGTGGAGGAGTTATTCCAGTTTCACCAGAATCATCACTATCATAAAAGCAAGCAGAAGCTTCTTCACTGTCTTCTGATGATAACCTGAAAACAAAAACTCTTCCATTAGCTAGGAACATAAAAGCCTTTTTATTATAGCCACTTCTGAAAGCAAGTAGGAGAACGCATTCCAAGATTTTTGAAAGGGGACATAAACCTGGAACTTCTTTCTACTCAAGAATTTTCATAAACATAGATGTATGATATCTATGGAGACGCAGTTACTGCTAGCTGGTTTTCCTGTCTCCTGGCTTCTCCCCAACCACAATTACTGTTATTTCAAGTCACCCTTAAGACAGCTTCCCAAATCTTCCCTCCAAATTTTACAGTTATTCCAAAATTGGTTCCTCTTTTCCCTTGTGTACACCTTATACTTAGGTCAGTGTTGCTACACCTCTCCAGCTGACCTAGCCACCTACTTTGTTCTAGTGGCAAGACTCTCATATTGCAACTCTTCTTCTGTCGTATGACCTGATTTACTGAAGTACTGCCTATTCTGCAAGGAAAACTGGTGCTTTTGTCTCTTCTCTCTTTCGTTCTTTGCGATACCCTTACCTCTGACCCCCATACTACTGCAGTCTTTCCTTATCTCTGTCTCTCCATAATACTACTACAAAGGGTACTTCCATGGTTCACTGTTTTGATGGTATCCTTTGAACACTTCAGTAGCTACCTCTTCCCTACTGCATCATGGCTTAAGCTGCTGGACTTTGCTTTCAAGGTCCTTCATGGTTTATATCCATATGTTCATTATCAAAAACCATCTCCTGAATTCAATCAGAGAATGCCTCAAAGCAGCTTAAGCCTCAACTTATGATTTTCTTTTAATTCACACATAGGAAGACCTTGATATAAAACTCACAGGGCAGTATTTCTCTTTCAGACCCTTCAGAAAACTTTCCATTGTCATGACCACAACACAAGACTTAAAGAATAGATTAGCTGAGGTTACTACCCACCACGTTGATAAATATTATTTCGCTGCTTCTTTGTGTATGTAGCCTATCTTTTTATCTTGAGCCTGTGAAGACTGAGGATTATGTCAAGCTCTTCTAGGCACTATAAATAATGAAAAGATATAATAGCCTGTCCTTCTTTTTAAAAGCATATTTAATCCTAAATTACTTGACATCATCTAGACCAAGAACCAAGCTAGCAGCCTGAACAGGAGAAAAATGCGTCACTTGAACTCAACTTTGCTGAATGACACTAGTTACCCTTTCTCCCATACATACACACACATCCAAACAGGCTTCTTACTTGCTTGTTCTCTCCATTTCATCATCATCGTCTTCATCCAAGGCAAAATACTGGTTACTGAAATGCTGGTTGAAGCGAGTCTGGAGGATAGAAAATTAACATTATAATTTCTGTTTATTTTTTCTATTTTGGCACTACTTATTTGGAGACTAGCTGCCACTTCACTCGTTAAGAGTTCCTGAACACTTGATGAGGAAAACCACATATCAATCAAGTCTTCTAAAGGTTGTTATGAGAGGATGTGAAGTCCTCAAGCATCACCAATTAAAAAGCAAGAGAAAAATTTTTCTTCATGGCCTATGGAGTGCCTTATTATTTAGGCAAAGCCTTGATTAGCAGAAGACTGGCTATTGGAGGAAAAGCATCACTCAAGTCTACTACCTACCCTTTCTTGCATGTACATCACAAAAAGCACTGTGGTTTACTACCTTCTGATAGAAATATTTGCCAAATTTTGGTTGACGTAGTCTACTGAGCATGAAGAAAAATGGATTTTTGAAGCAGCAAATACAAAAGAAGCCAGGAGTTTCTTTACATAGCTATATTATGTTAGGGTGTTAAACAGAATTGCAGAGTAAGTAGTATGCCAGCTCAAAAACTATGTACTAAGAATGCCTTTGTGCAGAATAATTTACTGTAAATTACAGTTAACTCAAAGTTAGCGTATACTCAGAGCATCCCATGAGGAGCTTGTGTAGAGTAGCTGGTGTGCTGTAAATTCACACACTACCATACTGAGTACTCACTAACCTGTTATATCACATTATGATTTAGCAAACAGAACCAGGCTAAAGATTTCTACAATACTTGGGAAAATAGTCTCTATCTTCATAGAATCACAGAATGGTTTGGGTTTGAAGGGACCTTAATGATCATGTAGTTCTAATCCCCCTGCCATGGGCAGGAACACCTTCCACTAGACCAGGTTGCTCAAAGCCCCATCCAACCTGGCCTTGAACACTTCCAGGGATAGGGCAGCCACAACTTCTCTGGGCAACCTGTTCCAGTGCCTCACCACCCTCATCGTAAAGAACTTCCTCCTTATATCTAATCCATATCTACCCTCTTTCAGTTTAAAGCCATTACCCCTTGTCCTATCACTACATGCCCTTGTAAAAAGTCCCTCTCCAGCTTTCTTGTAGGCCCCCTTCAGGTACTGGAAGGCTGCAATAAGGTCTCCCCAGAGCCTTCTCTTCTCCAGGCTGAACAACCCCAACTCTCTCAGCCTGTCTTCATAGGAAAGGTGCTCCAGCCCTCTGATCATCTTTGTGGCCCTCCTCTGGACCCTCTCCAACAGGTCCATGTCCTTCTTATGTTGGGGGCCCCAGAGCTGAATGCAGCACTCCAGGTGGAGTCTCACAAGAGCAGAGTAGAGCGGGAGAATCACCTCCCTCGACCTGCTGGTCACACTTCCTTAGATGCAGCCCAGGATATGGCTGGATTTCTGGGCTGCAAGCACACATTGCTGGGTCTGTCTTGAGCTTCCCATCAATCAACACTCCCAAGTCCTTCTCCTCAGGGCTGCTCTCAATCCATTCTCTGCCCAGCCTGGATTTAAGCTTGGGATTGCCCCAACCCATGTGCAGGACCTTGCACTTAGCCTTGTTGAACTTCATGAGGTTTGCACGGGCCCACCTCTCCAGCTTGTCAAGGTCCCTCTGGATTGTATCACTTCCCTCCAGCATGTCAACCGTACCACACAGCTTGGTATCATCAGCAAACTTGCTGAGGGTGCACTCAATCCCACTGTCCATGTTGCCAAAAAAGATGTTAAACGCGCCAGTCTCAATACCAACCCCTGAGGAACGCCACTCGTCACTGGTCTCCACTTGGACTTCGAGCCCTTGACTGCAACTCTTTGAGTGCGACCATCCAGCCAATTTCTTATCCACCAAGTGGTCCATCTGTCAAATCCATGTCTCTCCAATTTACAGACAAGGATGTGTGCAGGACAGTGTCAAATGCTTTGCACAAGTCCAGGTACATTTAAGTCATGAATTTTAGTCACTTATGCTTCACAAATTACTGTCTTAAGGTCTGTGCATCTCTCATACTTGTTTTGCATCAAAACCCTGCAAAAATTAACTATGCAGGCAATCAATCCACTGAAGAGATTCTGAACCTTGGAAAACTGGCCATAATTTAAAGACATATAAATAGAATTTGTGCAAAGGGAAAACGGTGTTAGCTAACTTTAAAGAAAATCATACGCAAGTAAAAATGAGTGCTACTGCCCACATCTCATCATGCAGTTCACTGAATGCCCGAATCTACAAGCCCCTGATGGGGAAGAAATATGGCCTTAATTTCAGACTACAAGGAGCTTGGAAATCTTGTACTGTGAGGATTTCAGTACGTCACCTATTACAGATGTTGTCCGTGTTCAACATGTACCAGCACACTCTCTGTAACTTTTTCCCCCCGTTATTGTCAGGAACGTCTCAAAGTTCACTCTTTATAGACTGACACATTTGTTCTTGTTCAACAAGAGAGGATTTAATTAAAGCAGCAAGTTTTGATAACAGTTTCCATAGTTCTTCGTCCACAAAGAGGAAACATGTGGTTCTTAATGTGTTAAACCAAGTAACAGTTGATAGAAAATGACAGAATTATTAGAGTATTAAAAACTATGAAAGAACCCAAACTAAGCTTCATACCGAGCAAAAGTTATAGAATGGAATGCAGAGAAACAAACTATTGATATTTCTAAGTCTTTCCCAGTTTTGAGAGTTCTTTGTGTCATTCCCATCAGTGTTGTAATCAGTCACATCCCTGCTTCTAACTAAAGGGAGGTTAACCACTCTGTCTTAATTGATGTTGTTAATTGGTTATCGTACTGATTACTGCCACAACTGCAGTCACTGTTTTCAGTTTAAAAGTTGCTGCTTTATCTTCACTGGGACAATTAAAATACTTTGTTTCTATAACATTGGTAATTCGCTACTTCCCCAAGAAAATTCTGACATGACATTCATTGTAATTAAAGCTCTAATCCTGGAACTGACTCTTAGAGGGCAAACCCCTGCCTCTGTCTCACTTTCTTGGAATTTCCATCAGAATTAGGTGCTGCCATCACATTTACTTCTACTAACGTAAAGACAAGATTTTGCAGGAAAGAAGGTTCTTCAAAAATGTTGAGAGATTTCAGAAAACAAACCCAAAACCAACACTTGATCATCTGTAGATCGATTAACCCTGTGAAGGGAATAAAATTCCACAAGATAACAGTCACTGATTTATCAAAATAATAAATAATGTTTCAAAGAGCATAGACTGCAAGTTTCAAAAAACTAAAAAAAAAAACAAACAAAAAACACCACAAAAAAAAGAAAAAGAAAAAAGAGATTGTGTCTTTGAGAAACAGGAACTGAATAAAATTAATTAGAATCAGCAAACACCACAGGCATAGCAGTGGCCCCTCAGAGCATCTACAAACAGTATTATGCAAGTGTGTTAGCGAAAGCAAGAACAACATCATAGAAAGGAATATAACAGAGCATCTGTTGCTAAACCTAAAAAAAAAAACAACCAAAAAACAAACAAACAAAAAAACCCCCACAAAACAAAAACTTCTAGTTCCTGATAGTCAGACTCTCTATTTGGAAAAACATTTTTGCTACCAATTAAAATGTTTAGGGGTACAAAATTATACAGGAAAACTTTCAAGAACTAAACAAAATAAAATGGGATTTACATACAAAGAAAAAAAGCAAAAGGGGAAGGAAAGGAAAATATCTGGCTGTAAATAACAACATTCTCCAGCATTTACAGCTCTGTGAGCTAGCCACAGAGACAACAAGCAACACATGTTTTTGAATAGGTGACTTTCCTCTAGGAACTGTAATAAAAACAACTGCAAGGGAGGGGTATGTCCAGACTACTTTGCAAAGAAGGAAAAAGAAAGAAAGAAACTCTTAATAAATTCCAAAAGGAGAACCATAAATCTTTTTCAATGCTCCACTAGGCAAAGTGACATAGTACGTGCACCTGCAAAAGCTGTCAAAGTCATTTAAGAAGTCCTTCCATTACTGACGTACCCTGCTGTTTGCAGTTATTTAAGCTTTTAATTTCTGTCTTTTCTGCATTTTGAAGTGTGTAACCTTTTTATACCTTTTTATGAAAAAAGGACAGACTTCTGTTTCCTTCCTGATCAGCATTCTAATAACAACCAGACCATTTAAATTTATTACCGCAAGAAATGATATGGTAACACTCCCTTCTTGCTACACCAGAACTTTATAAAGTCTTAATAGACTGCTGTCATGTTTTTTTCTATAAAATAAAGCAACAAACTTCTTTAAAGTACTCAATTGTTTTGCTTCTTCCAACTAGTTCTGCTTACATAATAAATCTATTATTTAACCTATCTACTTTATATCAAAACACAAACAGGGATTTAACTTTTGCTATTTCAAATTTTTCTCATCTTCAGACACACTGCACCACAAGAACTCATCTCTCATCTTGCTCAGAACATAAGAGAGCTCAACATACTTAAACACAACAAGTTCACGCTCTCCACAACCCGCTGTTGAACCATCAAGCCTGTGTGTAAAATACAGCACAGGAACAACTGCAGCTGGCGTGAAGATATATATCCTTTTTGTATACATCGCATACATCCTCTTTGCTTTCAGCCCCACTTCAAAATCTCATTCTGCAAGTGGTCTGCTACCTATACAGTTGTGGTAAATGCTGATCACTGAAACCAGAAAAAGAAGGCGCTGACAGTATAAATACGGGTAGAACCAAAGAAAGTCAGAACAGGTCCTTAAACTGCTCTCTTCTGCTTGCTGGTAGCCTAACAAAATAGACTGCTTTGGCATAAAAATGTAGGCAAAATACATGAATGCTAAAGGATTTAAATGTAAGATGGTTACGTTCTTGATTGGGCATAAAAGTCAATCTTTGAAATGTCAGCTTTTTATTTAATGCTAGACCTTTCAGAAGCACAGCTTTCTGGAATGAATGCTTATTGATCGATACTAAGGCAGGAAGTTTAACAAGGCTGCTGCTATTAATTGTCCTCGAAGTGAGAAACAAATAATCTTTTGATAAATGGCAGCACACATATTATTTTACATTTACCGGCTACTCAATACATCAACACGTACAAAGTTTCAAGAAAACAAAAATATCTAGTATGGTTTAAATCTATGAAGTACTGTTTCGTTCTTCTTAAAAATTTAAAGATTATTCACTCACTACAAGAAAGCAAAATAAATAAAAGTTCACTATTATTTATGATTCAGTATTTTATTTTACCTATCCTCCTCTACAACCCAATCACAGACGTAATTATGGCTTCACCTCCAGTAGGGAAACAAAAGATCTCTCAATCAAACTTTCTAGTTAAGCACGACCCATTGCCTTCCTTTCTGGTTAAAGACTGTGACCTAAAGCAATGGATAATGAAATCACAGGAAAGTACTTCACATTACAATCCACAAGAGCTGAGACTGATGGGGGAAGAGGGAAAGAAGAGACATAAAAAAAAGAAGTACAGTTTCCAAACTTTCTCTTCTTCAATGCCCTTCTTTTTCTCGGACATGGTACAAACAACCACAAGCTTAAAGTAGTGCTAGGGATACCAATTAGCTACATGGACACCAGAGAAGGATAGATGCAAACAATAATTCTAGATTAATTTCTAGAAACGATCCCTTCAAAAAAATTACTTGTGTGCTTTTACTCACAGAAAGTAACACAAAGTAATGATGCTTCACAAAAATAATGCTCTGATATCAGAAAAGTTGTCCTGGATATAAATTAAATAGATATTATCTAAGACGTCATATTTGCTTTTTAATTTTTTTAGATTATTATTATTATTATAACACAGGACTCATGGATAATTTAAAAGCTATTAAATAAAAAAAACCCCTTCATCCTTCCTGGGATAGAAACCTTCTCTGCTTTAACGGATTTGGACATATAAATGATGCATTTGAAAGAACATGAAGTGATTCGAAACATCCACAGTTCTATACCATGAGACAAAAGGTGTCATCAATTCTGAGATCCTGTTAATTAAAATCATAGGGAAACAGAGATGATACACAAAAAAAGTAGGTTCCCAATGACAGAAGGAAGTCCTTTTCTGTGACAGTAAAGAGCCTGCAAGAGCAGGAAATCCCCAAAAATCTGTTTAGAGACATAGATAACCAGAAATGTGTAGATAAGAGGACGAGCACAGTACTTTGAGATGACAAGTAAGCTGTAATGCAACAGAGATCTCCACTGACTTCTGTAAAGTTAAAGGAACCATTAATATCCGTACTGAGGTAGGACTTATTCTAAGTAAGGATGATAAATTTGTCGAGATACTTAGTCATGGATAGCACATTATAATTATTTATGTTCTGAATTACTGTGGTGAAAGATTAACAAATTCTAAGCTTCCTACCTTTCGTGTATACTATACTCCTGAACACAGATAATATTTGAGAATTTTTTAACACCGCTTTCGATTTTTAAGGATTAATCATGCTTCTGCAAATATTTTTCAGAAATAGTTATGTTTTTCTCCAAAACAGCAAATAAACTTCCATTTTCTCTGAAGAATTGCAGACCATTTTTCCCTCAGGAAGCCTGCACCACCCTCCTGGTCCCTCCGAATCAGACCAAGACCCCACGCTGCCCACAGTGAGGTATCACCTCCAAATAGCCAGATCTTGCTCACTCTTCTCAACGGCACAGAGGCTATTCTTAGCAAAAACGGCCATTTTCAGCTGACACACTGTGGCACCATGCCATACATCTAGCTGCAAAGAGTGCACCATCCGAAGGCAGCCTGGCTTCACTTTAAATGGCAACAAGCAAGGAGCGTTAGTCTTTTAAAATAGGACACAGAGATTTTCAGTGCTATTAGCAATAACTAAAGCGAGCACCTCTTTTATAAACAAGTATTCTTTATGGATTATTTTTTGTGGATGATTTTAAGAATCAGATTCACCAGGCAGAATTTCCAGGTACAAAAAATAACAGAGAAAAATAACACTTATTTTCCCTTTTTGATGGTTATTAATGGCCTGTGTTTACTCAATGATTAGAGGGAAGGGAAATGACAGAATGGAGGGTTGAGGGGGTCACGGTGGAGAGAGGAGTAAGAAGATAAGGGGGAACACGTGTCAGAAGAGAAAAACTAATCAGTGTCCATATGCACAAAGGCATGTGAATATCCATCTACACAAAGGCAGAAAAGACAGCACGTTTTTGAGGTAACAGGAAAGTCAAGAGACCTGGAAGTAACTTGGGTACACAGCGTGTGACTTTAGTGAATCAAAACAGCTATAAACCCAGTTTATCTGGCTGGCACGTGATACCTATTTGCCACAATTCCCAAGCAGATAAAACAGAGATTACTGATTAAATCAATCTTTCAGTTCAAACGTGCATCATATCCTTACATCAGCAGAACTATCACATGGTAAAATCACTGCTGGAAGCGCTGTTTGCAGATCACGTGTGACTTTTTTCAAAGGAAAACTTACCAAAAACCCTAAACACGTTAAGTCAATAATACAAGTGACTGAAATTAAAATGTACGATGTGGATGTGATCCTAAACACAAATATCATAATACCTCCAGACTTCAAGATTTAATGGGAAACACCTAATGACACAGAACTTCAGACAGATAAAACCTGAGCAGCACTGAACTCTGTCCATCAAACCTACGGAGAGTGGAAGAGCCTATTTGAGGAAAGCTCTGTATGAAGCATGAAAACAGAGACTACTCACATTTGCAAGAAAAAAAGATTGTGCCTTAGAAACAGAAATATTGACTCCAATCACATTTCTGTCTAAGGCTCCCAACCAGAAGAAGTAGTTAGCAAGGAGGAGTTCCTCCTTGTTTGATGCCAGTAGGAGTCTTCTGCTCAACAAAGGTGGTCTTTCTCTACAAGGTGCTCAGAAACATGGATGGCACTCAGATTTTGATTCCCTTCACTAATTTCAGATGCTTTAGGGCGTAAATTAGAAAATAAACACCAGGAGAGAGGCATCATCAGGATGTAATCTAGATTCTAGGTGGGCTGAATTGCCCTTTGGCAAGCCTCTCTCTCCACTTTCTGTGGAAAGGGCCCAGGGTAGCACTGCTACTAACTTCAGCATCTCAGTAGTGTCTAAAATTAGACGGGTTGAATCTGGGCTTTCACATTCAGAGACGCCGAGATCCCTGCAGGAAAGGCTTTTCCTGTTTCTTCTACTTCTTCCTTTTGCCCTCAGCCAAACTTTATTCTTTAACTGAACTTCTTCATTTTTTTCACTCTTACGTACAGGAACAGAGAAACGTTGGGGAACATACAGTACTAGAGCTTAAGTTTTAGACATAAAGTTGTCCTCTCCAAACTTCCAGGCCAGAAGGCAAAAGTAACATGGAAGTTGGGACACAGGTCCCAACTGTTGGCTGACAGTTCTTCTGGCTCCCTGCTTGGGCTAGGTGGAGCCAAAATGTGACCCATGGAAGACAGAAGATACACAGCAAATGAAAGCAGAAGATAGCACTGTTACATTAAGATGGCAAATTCTCCTGATGAAAAATCTAACCCAGTTATTTCGATTAACTATTAAGGACAGAAAGTTTCATCCAGTTTTGAAGGTACTTTGTGAAACAGCATTTTTCTTCCAGACCCTTCAGAAAAAAGAAACCTTGGTAGACATACAAGCATGGTTTGTTCGTTTGTGGAAGAAAGACCTGAGAAAGGCTGCCTCTCTATTTGCTAAAAAACTAAAATAGGTGACAATAATAGCCAGAAAAAGCATCTGCAAACTTTCTGCTTGCCTAAATTTCTCTCTCAGTAGGATAAATCAGAGGGAGATGTGCTGATGACTTTGCCCTGAAAAGTGTTCCACGAAATGCCCACAGGGTAACAAAAAATTCCAGAGTGATTTCCTATCCATTACCCTATCTTTCCACTCTTTTTTTTTTTTTTTTTAAATTAGAGTCATGGTAATTAGTGGAGAGATTTCTCAAGTGATGTTTACTGCAAAACTCAAAGAAGGACAGGCAGCCACAAGGCTTACACTGGTTTATGGGTGCAGAACGAAGAGCAGAACTCTGCTGAGGAGATTTTGCCACAGTCCTTCACTTAAAATCATGGTGAGAAGAGACTGGGGCAGAGAAGAGGAAAGAGCTCACACTAATAAAAATACTGAAATTTAAAAAAAAAAAGCTTGACAAACTTATATTGCTTCTTTTTTCTTCAGATGTGTTCACCGACTAAATTAAAATCAGTCACTGTAACTGTTTAGAGGCATTATCTATTATCTTCTTGTTGGGGGAGGTTTGAGCAATCTTGTAATTATACTTCTACTTGGTAGTGTATATTCCTGAAAATAAAATTATGCACAACACATGAAAGCATCTAAATGCTTAAGTTGCACAAAACCCAGATAATCTTTCAGCTAAAAAAAATAAAGGAAGTACCGCTTGATTTCTAAGAGGTCTTCTGTTGTAAAAAGCAGGTTTATACAAGGCAAAGATACACGTGTGCCTGTACTACTTCGGAAAGGTATCAGGGCCACGAGAGGGCACTCTCGTAATCTACAATTTGAATTTTTGCTGCCTGGCTTTTTCATTTTTAATTAAAAGGAAATCTGACTGTTTTGCAGAATGAAGAGATCTTACTTGACACATCAAGACAAAAGATTTTTCTCCAAATTAAAGGAAGGTAATGATATCTACGAATATTTTCAAATTACACCACATTAGCTAAAGAAACAGAATTTACTGATCAACCAAAGCTTACTTCAAAACTGTATTTTACAGAAACAAAACGTGATTTACATTAAAAACTACCTCTTACTGTTTATGGCATCTGTCAATTTGTAATATTTTAGTCAATGAAAGTAGAAGATACCTCTGGCTATATAACCAGTATTATCTGTGGGTGCTAGGCATAGATGTGATCTCAGGCACATCATCTGAATCCAAATACAGGTAAGGGCCCTTAATCAGAGCTTTTATGTTTCTGAAATTATCGTGGGGCTGTCTGTGGGATTTTTTTTTCTTTTTTCTTAAAGGGGTTCAGTCACCTTATACAGAATATATATATTCAGTACTGCATTATCACAAGCATTTCCTCTCCTCTTTTATGTTCCCAGAAAAAAAAACAACTTCAGAATAGCCCACTCACCACCTTTTTCAGGTTAGGAGGGTAATCAGTTACTGGAAGCCCTTTGTAGCTAATGATTATGTCATTTATTTTACTGGCCATTATAGGGGTATTGATAAATGGGGCACTCCTGAAGGTAAGGTTATTCTGAACACATCTTCTTGCCTGACACTTGCTGTCTTTGTTGAACAGAAGCCAAGTATACCTACTGCAAGCTGAATTACATATTGCCTAGTTAGTAGGATATACTGCAATAGAACTGTAAGAACTACATTTGCGATACGCTTTTAAAAAAGAATAAAAAATGTTAATTCTCTTCTGTTCAAGAATACCAAGAAAAAAAGTTCAGTCTAACTTGGATTTTATTACCTTATGCAAAAGTGTTTTTAAAACCTTCTTAGACACTGTATTTAGATCCTGCAAAGTCATGGGGAGCAGTTCACTTGGTTTCTTCGACAGACAAACATTTAGAGTAGTGCTGACACACAGGGATTCCTGGTAGATCCACACTTAGAATCCAAATGCCCAAGTTTCCATTACAGCTGCAAGGTAGCGCATGCCTAAAGGTACAGGTATTACATACATTTCCTTAGAGACAAGGAGGCATTGCTAACTTACTAATTATAGAGTGAACTGGTAGTTCTCATTTGGTATTCTGCAAATCTTCAAGAATGTTTTATTAGCCACTAAATACATGAGGACTATTGACATCCAGAAATACTCCATTTTTAATAAGCTACCCTATCACCTGATATAACAGTAAAATTACAAAGATTATATTCATGAAATCAAACAGATCTTCCTGGCATTCTATCCAGGCTCATAATAAACACGCTCTCTTTTTACTTATGTATTAATTTGGAACAATTTTATAGAGCTCTCACTGCATTTAGGCCACTGTCTACCCAGAAATCTGCATTACCTGGGAGCATGTAATGAAACAGCATTAAAATAGATTATGCAAAAACTGAATGCACAGTAGTCTAATACATGCACTGCCGTACCCTCCTCATCAATAGTTAAAGGAACCCAGCAGTATCATTGGCAAGATCCTGCAAACAGACTTGAAGCAATCTCATGCTTGCATTAATTTTTATTTCAAAAATTTTAGCTGGTAATTTCTTATATTTTCTACATACCTAATTAATGTAGGAGATAAAACATACCAGAGACATATTATTAGATCTAGGCATGAAACAGTTAACAGCAGTGCACATGCCAAGGTTTTAATAAGGCTTAACAATAAAAAGCTTCAATCCTCCACTTTCACTAGATTTTGTTGTTGTGGTTTTCCCTTGCTTAGGGCAATCCATCTGTTAATGTTGACTTGCAATATAGTTAAGCTCGCACACATATAAAAAGCCTAGAACAGCTAACCTAAGCAAGAGTAAGTTCAAATGAATATTATAGAGATAGAACAATTCATCTTAGGCAAAGATTAATTGTGTGTGCGCGCATGCGTGTGCACACAGGCACATATGACTGCCCTCCTGTTATTTTTGGGTTTTTTTAGGAAAGACTTTGAAAATGCAAATTATAGGAGGGCAAGCTGATCACTACAGTTTGCAATAATACATTTAATTATTTATCCTCTGATTAGGTTTTGACAGCTATTTTACATGGTATAATTTGTTTTGATTTACTGTTAATTTTTTTAAAGTCTATTGCCAATCTGGCAAAAAAAGATACAATAAAACCACTATGACAGCGGTGATAAAGCTTAGTCAATATTCATTGTTAAAAATGGCTCTGCACTGTGACCAGTGCTGGTATTCTCCCTGGGCCAAACTGGCCTTGTTTTCAATAAAACCAGAGAAGTATCCTTTCCCTTGAGCCCTGTTAGGCTGAGGCTGCAGTTGGAACTGTCATCTTCACACAAAAGCAAAGGGGCTGGGTTTTACAAACGCAAAGCCTAATTGGGAGATCTTCATGGCTGTACCCTTGACATTTATTAAAGCCTCATCAACAAAACAGGAAATAACCGTACTAATTAGCAGACCCACATACAAACTACTATTTGCGGGGGTAAAAGCAGATTCACTTCCTATTGTAAAGGAAACGTCCTCCCAGACCCCAAAATCCTGTTATGAACCAATTATTAAAATGATCTTTTACAGTGAAGCAAACTTTCATATCATACATAATGTTTCGAAGTAAATATGTTTTACAGCATCTCAGGTAACTATTAGTTAGTATTTATGATTAACTGTTTCCAAGATGTGGAGAATGAAAAGCTCAAGGTATGCGTCTAACATGACATAAAATATAACACCAAATTCTCTGTATTTACAAGTTTTAAAATGTTTCCGTATGGAAGAGATACTAATAAGTGCAGAGGTGCCTCTCGTTTGGAAGCAAGATGACCATTAAAAGCAATCTCCCTCTTTTGTTTGTTGTTTGTTTAGGTTTTGGGGGGATACTCAAATACACTGACATTGCAACTTAATCAATATCTGATCCTTACTTTAAATATATATCAAAGTGTATGAAATGCATGGTAGCACTATCCTTATACTGCTATAGACACCCATGGGCACCATTTTAGAAATCTGGGTGGAAACGTTCATTTGCAGGATAAAGAGTTACAGAAAAAAAGGATTAAACCTGACAACAATAGCAATCTGTGAAATTCACTTCTTTTAAGCGGTAGCTTCAGTACTAGATCAAACAGTCTCTCTCATACACATGCACTTGTGAATACAAATATATTTTTTTATTTGGACATAAAGTTTAAAATCACCACTTATTCATAAAGAACTTGCACTTATGTTATCTTATTCAAATACTTACCAAGAAAAAAAAAAACAACAACAAAAAAACCCAACAACAACAAAAAAACACCACAAAAAACCCGCAAGAGTAGCAACAGTAGACTATTATTTTTTAGAAATATTTTGGTTTAGTTTGCTTTTGGAGAGGAGGAAAAAGTGGGAATAGCATGAGTGAGAGGTGAGGGAAACTGTGTGAGAGTGGAGTTCTTGAGCGATCACCATTTGCTCCTTCCTGCCCACTGGGCTCACATACATTTGGGACAAGAGCTGGGGAGAAGACATCGGACCTTCAGTTTGCAGCAGGGCAAAACTGCGGGGCTACCAGTTACAAGCTTCGCTAGTAAACAAACCCTAGATAAGTACATGTACATGTATGTGTATATGCATGTGTATATGTATACATGTAAACAAAACTATTGACGGACATGCACTCCTCCTGTCTTGTTTTCAAAACTAAAAGATGAGTGGTAGAAACAGCAACAATGATATTAAAGGATTTAGCAGTATACAGCTGCACGAACACAAAAACATACAGAAGTTAAATTGTTCTGTCCAAACGCAGGCCTTCAAAAGAAATGTTTAATTGTACCAAGGTAAATTATATCCTTTGTATCCCTAGACTACTGTATCTAACAGTAGGCAGCACTACCATATCAGTAAATTACTGCAGATTTCTTTAATAAAAGCAGCCTATAAAAATTCACTGAACTACAAGGGTACATTTATGTTACGTATTTACACAGATACATACAACTGTAGATTCACCTAAACTAATCTGTGAATGTTGGCTTATAATGCATTAAAAGCTTTTTAATACCCCACATTATCAAATTATTGGGGGGGTGCTATATATTAAAATGACTGTTATCTATTACAAACAAATATTTTAAGAACCACTCATGTTATTAACATTAGAGCACTATACTCATACATTTAGAATTGTATATCCTCTCTTCTGATACTCAGTGAAGAAAATCTACTGTACACAAATTCCTGAAAGAATGCAGGCACCACAGCTGCCTGTATGTAAAAATATACTGAGGGCAAATAGTTTAAAACTTTATCACTCGCTTTAAGAGACCATGAAAACATGTACAAAGTAAAACCTGCCTAAATAATTAAAGCAGAAAGTCTTTGTATTATTTATAACCCTACTAAAAATAATGACTTAATACTAATGTACAATTTCAACATCATTTAACAATAATCTGCATCAGTTCTATGTTAAATTTCACAAACTTCGTATTTATTACAGATAAAAGCTAATTCAAAAATCAAATTGATTAAATAGGCAATTCAGATTTTTATCATTGCAATATCTGAAGTAAAAAAACAAATGTTGTTAGATCAGCTGGACTGAATTTCTATACTTCATTCTCATGAGGAAGATATATGCATTAAAAATCCATATATAAACATTTATTACATGTATTAAAAACATGCAATAACAATATAATGTAAAAATATATACCCACACATTAAAATATGTACAAATGCAGGTATTTATTCGCAGAAAAGTGTTAAAAAACTATTTTATTGGTATCTTTGAAACAAAACTCTCAAAATGAATCCAAAGACATTACAACACTTGCCAAAGTTGAGAAACTACACCTGTTACTTCAAATCAAGACTAGAAAGGATTAGAGAACAAAAGAATAAGAGATTGGCACCGTATTAACTAGCTGACTTATTAATAAAATAATAAATCATAACTATCTGAGCAAGGTTAAAGGCCATATGACTGCCGAATCAATTTATTAGAAATACAAAACTGATGTGCCCCACTAGAAACTAAAAAAGATAGCTTAACACAGATCTGTGGATAGAGCAGAATATATTTTCTAAGAAGCCTTTATCATAAACAGTATTTAAGAATTAAATCTCAGATCCATACTTATAAATCTCCTGTTTTTTCCCTCTCAACAGGGATGAAATACGAATAACATTTTTCCTCCATTCAAGCAGTATAGCAGTATTTCCATAAACATAGCCTTTTAATCACACTATCCAAACACAGACGGTAAAATAATCTTAAACAGATTAATTGATGCGTTACTATAAGTGACAAAAAATTTTCCTCATATGTATGTGAATAAGAACAGAAGTTTCAGGTGTCTTACCTGGGCCAGTCTTCGTTTTTCTGAGTTTGCTCTTTTCTCATAATGCAATGTGTAGACAGGAGCAGCCTGTACTGCACCAGCACTGCAAGTTCCATACTCTTCCTCACTCTCCTACAACAAAACAGATTTAAATTCCTTTATTTATAATCATTATCTGCAAATGTACCCTCCATATTATGCATGCAGAATGCATTCAAAATTATCTTGCCACAATCTATTACTGTCATGAAAATACCATCTGTAGTAAAAATAAAATTTAGCTTTTCAGGAAGCTGAATTATCAACACTGTCATTTAAAAGATGAATTGTTCAAACGTCTAGGAAACATTTTTGAAAGTTTTCTTAAAATAGCATAAAATATATCTAAAAAACGGTTCCTTCTCCCTACAGAAAAATTTTAAGTGGAAACAAAATTTTCAATGGGAAAAGCAGCTGCAAAATGCCAAAAAAATCTTTTCTGATTTTCTGCAATGTTGCTTTTGCAAAACGAAACTATTCCTTCATTTTTAAACATTGCCATTTTCCACATATGAAGCCAAAACAGACAACCACACCTTCTGAAATACATCACACTGCAAGACTCCCCCATCTCAAATTCTCAGCTTGAAGCAAAGGCTTCGATTGTGATATCAAAGCAATCAACTTTATGAAAACATACATCCTGTTAATGTATCTTTGAAGACCTCTGTTGTTCTATGATAAAATATGCAAACAATAAAGAGATTATTCAGTGGATGCACAGAATGACAGATAGTTGCCAGAGGGCTCGTTATGAAAAATGTATTGTTGAACAAAGGGCTAAGCATATTTCAAAAGTCATTAAAAAAACAAATCTCATGTGATTTGTAAAGTATAAGCTTCAAAATTATACAGGAAGCAAGGTAAGAAAGTAAAAAGTGTACTACATACCTTATGTTTTAACTTACTCTTCACTTCTTTTATTCCTTGCCTTGCCTGATTTTTTGCCTAGAAAAATAAAAGGACTTAAGTAGCTCTGCAAGACACTGGCTGTAGTCACAGAACATGCTTTATGATGCCATACTTATTTACCTTTTTTTTTAAACACCTGGTGATATAAGAAGGATATATTATCACAAATTTCATACATGCATTGTCAGTATATTTTAGATATTCATGCTTTGTCCGTATATGTAAGGATTTTTTTCAGTACATGCATGCCAATGCTGTTAAAACATACATACTAAAAAATTCTCCAATATTACTAAGGACAGGCTAAAAATGTTCATATACATCACTCCTTTATTTGAAATGGTCCTTTAAATTTGAAAGGGTATTCTAGCAGTAAGGCATGTTGGAAAAATGTTAAGATTTTCAAGATGACTGCTACAGTGTTCCAGTCTGGCAACTTGCAGGGCAACATCAATCTTAAGAGAAATGAAGTGATTTCATATGCAGATGGAGATTTTGCCCAGTGTTGCTGAACAGCATAGTGCTGCTATTTAGGGGAGAATTCTGTATGTATTAAAATAGGCAGCCAAGGATCACTGTTGCATAGAAAACAGAGCCAAGAATGTTCTTCAATAGAGAAATATGTTATCAATACAGAATACTATGTACTTATGCTAAAAAAATATTGAGAGAGAGAGAGAGAGAGAAGGATGGGAAGTAGGGAAAAAGAAAAGATGGGGGGGAAGGAGGGGAGGACCAAAAACCTTAAACATAATAGAAGAAAGAGTATTTTTCTTATATGAATACAGGAAAAAAACACGAAAGGTTTCAAGGTTTTCTTGAAAATAGGACTTTTAAAAACATATTTAAGGGCATAAATATGTGGAAAACACCTATTCTTCTACAGTTTTCTATACATGGAAATTCAGAAAAAGAAAACCATTTTCTTGAATCAAGAGGTCAGAGAGTCTTTTTGATCCTTAAATCATACATCTATAAGCTCAATAACAGCACAATGGGGTGCCATGTAGCAGATGCTAACCTGAGAGCCACTTTAAACTTTCCAGATCATGCTCACAGCATTTGGATGAATTTTGGAGTGCTTTGTTCTAACTCTGAGGGATGGTACCAAGCACATTACTCAAGGCTACCAATCAGTTACCTAGCAATTAAGAAACGCATATTTCATTTCTCTAGTAGTAGGCTCTACAATGGGACACAGCATAAGAAATTAAATGGGGTATAAATACGAATCCCTTATACACACAGATCCTCACAAAATTTACCAGTGTTTCCTGAACAGAAGTTCGCTTTGAGTAACCTTTATTATCAAGGACATAATTATCAAAATTGAAGGCTGGGAGAAGATCATGTAATCACAGTCTAAGCTAGTGCAAACTGAATAAGAAAAATTTGCAGATAACCGGTTAATGAACCATTTATTAAATTATAAATGAGTTCATGATTATGAAGTATATTTATTTACCTGTTTCTCTCCACAACTGCTGTGTTTTTCAGCTGACGTAAAATTAAAAATTCTGTTTGAAAACTTTACTTAAAATACACTAGCTTAGACTGATGTACTGATTTATTCAGGACTACTTATTATGCATCCAACTAGTGAAACATTTGGAAAAGCAAAAAGGAAGCCAGAAGTCTTTTCCCATATATTAAAAACACAACCTTAAAATACTTCCCACTTCATTTTACACTATTGCTGTTTTTTCATACTGCATGATACCATATAATTTCACATGATTTATTGGTTAGGCAGTCTTTTAAAACAAGATCTTTTAAGTTCAAAAGTATAAGCATTACATCCAGTTAAACATGAGTATTCTAGTATCATCTTTAAGAGAGCAGATGACAAAAAGACTTGCTGCACACATTACTGATGCTTTACCACATCTTTTCAACAGTGCAGCACTTAATGCCAAAGTGAAACTGCATCTGTGTAAGCCATGACTCCATTTGTCCAGCACAAACTGTATCTGTTCTGAATAGAGAAGTTCTCTACATCATGTTAACACGATATACTATGTAACGATATACTATAATGCCATATTTATATTACATATAAATGTAACATTTACAAAATGTTTTACACTCATGTTAACTTTGCAATCCCTGTGTTGTGTT
The DNA here is from genome assembly GCF_047370975.1 of Nipponia nippon. Lineage (NCBI taxonomy): Eukaryota > Metazoa > Chordata > Aves > Pelecaniformes > Threskiornithidae > Nipponia > Nipponia nippon. Next base: position 46,045,396 of record NW_028262369.1, on the reverse strand, counting down.
ACGGGACCTTAGTGTAAATGAGAATTTCTGTGTTCAGAATCCATATTTTAATCATGTTGTCACCAGGTTAGGAAGAGTTTACAGCTGTGTATCAAACATCTAAATGATATTCAAATAAGCTTCTCATATGTATTATGATTGAAACAAAACCAGCACACTGATGCTTTGAAAAATGTCTGTTGTTACCTTAAAGGTATCTGGAAGACTGAATCAACTCTAAATCTAGTGCTATATGAGAAAACAAATGAAGCTTAAAAACATTCTACAGGCTGAAGTGTTTTTCTGCAATACATTTATAAAATGCTCAGGTTTTTAAATACTCAGGAAGAATGAGAGGTTGTAGGAAGTTGCAGTATTATTACGTATTATTTATTTGAAAGAGATGGTCTTACAAATTTATAAGCTGTTTTCACAGCCGGAGTGGCTTTGGTCATTGCTGTGTTGATCAGTGCACTGCCTTTCTGAAATACACAAAAAATGTATTTTAGTAACATTTATACAAGTCAAACCTTCAGACAACAGCAAGGGAAAACAAACAGTGTGCTGTAAAGAAATAACAATCTTCCTTTTAAATCGGCAAGAATAACCACAGCTGTGTTTCCTCCCCAACCTGCTGTCTGCAGCTACACAAGGGTTACAGTACATCATTATCATAGCTGACACATTTATCAATGCATTCTAACAGAATGATGTATTTTCATTCTTCAGTCATTGTTACCATTTCAAAATCAATTCAGAAGTTATGGCTATTTTTCATGTGTTCCTATCATATTTATTATGCAACTTAAAAATACTTTGACCTGACAGAAAGAACTATCTCATTTAATCACACAAGAATTCTCTTTATCTAAAATAATACATTTTACTAATCCTGCAGAATAGCAAGGTTATACCAAGGGTCTTCTGCTAGCCAAACTGCACAAATCCATATTAATGAAATTGCTATTTACTAGAAGTGATAAACTTCGTATCAAATTGTACTGTCACACCTAATTCACAGTTATGCAATGTAACATGATACAGAAAGCAGTGAAAACCCTGACTATACAGACAGAAAAACCTTGGGCATTTTGGCATTCATTTTGGGACTTTTTTTTTTTTTCCAAATCTTCAAGAAAAAAACCACAAAATTATTGCATATACCATAGACATGTTATTTGTTATAGAATGTACTTATATTTTCCTTGCAAATGAATGAACTTTTACCATTACGTATATGTAAGGAAAAGGACAAAGATTTAAAGAACAGGATGGCCAGTATAATTACTTAACCAAGTTTATACCTTCACTGTATGCATCCACTGTTGGTAAGATCTTGAATTTCCTGAAATAGAAATGTAAAATGTAACACAATCAAACACACGTTCAACATTTTAAATGTTACAACCCTCCTTACGATCTGCATAAAAAATTCCCTTAGAGGATTATTCATTAATTTCATTCTTCCTAGATAGACGAGGAATGTAAAGATAAGAATATGTGTACACTATAAAAAAAACCTAGGTATCTCTTATTTCACATTTTCCATTTTCTTTGTAAAGGCATATCTTTTCACCACACAGTGTTTTTAATTCCAATTGAGGTAGAAAGAGAAATTAAAACTACGATAAAGTAACATACAGCTAAAAAGTCTAGAAAGAAAAACACCAACTCGAAGGAAAGAATAATATATAATGAACTGCATTCAAGCATAATCCCACTGGGCAAACTTTCAAGTACAAAAATGGCATGGACTGCAGATGGTACCATCCCAAGGAAAAAGAATGAGAGAAAAGTCTAAGGATTATGGCACAACTATACACTCCTGTGCAGGAAAAATCCTTTTAAATTATTAACTGTGTCTACTTTCTTTCACAAAGAAAAACCTCTAAAAGGCAAGTGGGAGCTACTGGCTTCTGTAGGACTACCGAGGACTATTGTGCCACTAAGCTAGCCCTGAAGGACAGGGTTAAATTCTACCGAGCACTTGACGAAGAAATGAAAACTATTTCCCAAAGGTGCTTCAGCTGAACACCAAAGATTGGGTCCCTGATCTCTGAGAAAGTTTCAGAGTACATCAGTCACTTGAATACTCTGGTACTTTGAGCTGTTACTAACCCCAGACAAGACACTCACATTGACAAGAATGCTGAAGCTTCAAACAGAGAGTTTATCCATTTTGAAAGGACCATACTGATATATCCTTGACATTACAGACTTTCAACAGGAGTTCTCAGGACTCTTAAGCTTTGCAATGATCAATTGACTAACACCTGGGTGGAATTATTGCATTGGCTAGTGGAAAGCCAAAACATTCTCCGAGAACATGGCTGAGAACTAACTGGATCATTGTAAAAGGTATTCCCGAGTTTCTCAATGAGGTGAAAAAACTGAGCTGTTTATACTCATATCAGGCATTTTCACCCATTCCACTAAATTCTTTACAAGCAGTTTTGAGACAGCCAGACTCTCAGGAATGATGGCACAAGCGAAAGCAATGCTTGCTTAGAAAGGAGAGAACCTGATGATCATTATGATCCTTTCTCCAGTAGGAACATCAAAGAGCAACCTAAAGCAGAAATGACTCATTTTTTACTTCTTTGATCTTGCTCCCTGGAACTATCAGAGAAGGTAGCATGCAAATAACATGTAATACGGTGAAATTTAACCACTGGTAGTGTGTTAAGGACATTTCAATGAACCATAAGTACTTTCTCTAACATGACATTTCTTAACTTCAAATTCTTATCAAAAATATTCATATTTCATCTGGCTTGTGATGTCCTTAACAGTGACTCTTTCCACATCTGAGCTTTCTCTGTCAGCCTATGACTTAAGCAATTACTAGGGACAGTAAATGAGATCACAGAAAATCACCAAGAAGTTTCACTGTCTTCTAGTTGTTTAGAGAAACTTCAGGGAAGCCAAAAAAGAAACAGATAAATACTCATCTACAGAAAAGACCATGTTAACACTGCATACCCTCAACTAGAGTTGAACCTCCTGAAACTCTAGCAAGGAAATGCTGAATCCTTAAAACAAGTTATTATTAAAAGTGATGTTCAAAGGTTTTCACTTTTTCAGTTTTCCTTATACTACTACCATTGATATTAGACCAACTGAAAAAAAAATGACTGCTGTAGTAAAATTCATGCAATTACAATTACTTTAATGGATATGTTCTACAAGAAATCCAAGCGCTAAGCCAATCAACTATCGCTATATTCTTCTATTGAAAGTTACGCAAAACTCTTGAGAACTAATACTTCCACAGAACAATACACGTCACAGAAAATAAAATTTTAAGTATAAAGTGCAAACTGTAATGAAGATGGGTGACAAACTTCTTTTCACATATAGTCACAGGGAAATAAGTTTTGACCATTTTATTGTAAAAAAATTATAAAAAATAATGAAAACTAAGTTTTATTCTCCAATTTCCAGTTTAATTTTCTGGTTTAGTTACGCTCGTGTATGTGGAAAAATGCAAATTAAAAAAGAGATTACTTAAAGAAACACTTTCCATTTGATTCAGTAATTTTAAAACTATACTCTCTATAGCTAAGAATATGTTCACCTGTCCTTCTAGCAGCTTGTAGCTTACACTAACTTTCCGTGACTTTTCTAAAGGCTGGGTTTCACCTGTTTTTTTAAAACCTTGGGCTTCCTGATAAAGTTGATGGGAGTTAACTCTGCAAAGAGATCATAGTTCTGCCCCATTAGCGTCACAAAATGTCACCTTCAATTGCATACATATTGTTAGCCCTGCGCTTCATAACGATAATGAGACAGCAGTTATGTAAATACTGAATATGTGCCCTAAGCAATTTGTCCACAACCTGGCAATAACCAGCTTGTCTGACTTGAAAAGTAAGCACACAGTGCAATCTAACCGAGAACTGCTAGCAAAGCCAAGCTTTCCCTCCTGACCAGAGCCAGGTGAGACGTGGTTCACAGGCAGCCAGCACAGCCAAGAAACAAGCTTTATCTAACTTCTATTGCAGTTTTATTGCAGCCTCCTGACCCCCTAACTGCAGTGAGTGAATGAACTACGAATACTGACACCACCTATCTGAATAATGGATGCTCAATGCCTAAAATCTGTTTACAGAGCAGCATAAGTTACCCTAAAAAGGTAGAAAAGACGTAAATCTCTGTATAACTAACCACACTTTAATCAAGGAAAAAGAAAAAAAAATTATGTGCTAGATCATAGCACAAGACACAGAGGGCAGGAGAAGGCAGTGAAAATCTTGAACAAAAGGATTTATGTACTCTGAGTATAAAAAAGGTATTTTACAGAAGGTGAAGATAGCTCTGCACCACTCGATCATTTCTCCGTGGGGGCCAAACCCTTTACTCTGTAAATATGCCCATTTAAAGGTAGTCTTTGCAAAGGGAGACCATTTAAAGCTGCCATATGCAACTCAGTGCATTTGCTCAAATCACATAACCTCCATTTACTGAGAAAGCTTCTACACTACTTTAAAGACCATAAAACGGTATTTGTGCTGTGATGCATATTTTGATCCAATATTTTGATAGCAAATATGATACCTCAAATAACAATACAGCTGTAATAAATGCCTCACAGGAAAGCAATCAATAATCCTGTAATATTCAGCAATGGATTCAGCACACACCCTTCTATATGGGTTAACTTTGTAAGCTAGTTAACATGAAAAGTGTTATAACAATTGTCAGTGAACATAACTGAGGGAAACAACACAAGGAATAACATTTTTATTTATGAAGAAGGTAAAATTTCAATATTCCTTCTGAGATTATACGCAAATGTTAATTTTTTCCCCTCTTTTTGAGAGTAACACATTTGCTGGAGAAAGAAAATTTCTCTAAACGTTCAGGAAATCACTCTGATTTCTGCACTGCAGAAATAATTAGATGTGAAAAAATTTAGAAGTGTTTATGGAAAACATAACTATCTAGAAAAAGTTCGGCAGCACAAATTACAAAATTATTTTTAAAATACAGTTTACATATATCACATTATGTAAACATGCAGTTAAAAAGTAAATAATATAGTGATATTTCATCACATATTGAAATCTAAGTATTATTTTACTGGATTAAAACAACGTATCTTCTTTTCATATACATAACTAGATACATAATAGTATGCGTCCCAGCAGTGATTTGTTAAAGGCTAAAACTTTTCCAAGAATGAATGGATACAATGAAGCAGTAATAAGATTAACGACTTCTAAAATTTACAGGACATCCTGAGAACATCATCATGTTGAACAGCTCCCAAAGAAGCATCATCAGTGAGTACACACAAATTAATTCTGTACCTCCACAAAAACCTCCTGCTGTGATTTCTTCCTCAAAAACATCAGAGAATCCTCTTCCTGCATTTAATTTTGATAGCCGACCATCAATAAACTGAAAAAAAAAAAAAAAAAGTCACACTGTTGGCCCTTCTATTGCTATACAGTGTTACAGTTTTCAGTGCGTACATTATAATGGAATATGGATGTTCAAGACAACATATGGCTTACCGATAATATAATGCTTTTAGATGGATTTTGCAAGAGCAGTTGCAACTATGAGCAGCAGAAATATCAGAGTATTTTATATACATCAAGTAAATTATATGTATTATGCAAAATTTACAAATGGATTTGTAAAATTTTATAGTCAATGAAATTACACATCAGTTTGTTCAGAAATATTTTAAATGGCTTTCAAGCTTTTCTTGCTTTTTTAATGGCATGAAAATATATTAATTTATTTCCTTACAAATGGTAACTTTGGATTTGTAATCATAATCAAATAAAGATCACTGAGACACTCTTTGATGTTCTGTTTTGAAATGATAAGTTTACTTCACATCATCAAGAAAAGAACAAAACCAAACCTCCCTATGGTATTCCTTTCTGGGTATGCATCAATGGTCCAAAGCAGAAGTTGTACACAGAAAGTACCTTTAGAACAACTGGAAACATTTCACTACACCCAGTTCAAAGAAATTATAGACTACGATGTCTACTTGAGGTCCATTAAAAGTGTATGTGTTTTACATGAAAAATGACCCTACAAGGACAGTATGTGGAAGGGAAATTGTAGCAAAACCATCCACACAGAAATAGCAGAGGAAGACTGTGACTTGGTTTCAGAAATGGTGGTAGCAGGAGATTGGATTTGACCAGCAGCATGCAAACGGGCTCGAGAGATGTTTCATTTAAGTGTATGCAAATGTGATGCATGAAGCCCCAATACAAAGTGAGGTACCATGACAAAGTAGACCCATAAAGCCCCCTCCACCTGACAGAGCACAGTTCAGGGTTGACACCACCGTATTTTTTAGTTCCAACACATCTGTTTGCCCTTTCCTTTTTTTAACCACTAACACTTACTTAGTTGCATCTACAGATGCATATTGCAACAGTTGTCCTTATGCAGAGGTTACAGGTGCATAAGCACGTGGATTTGCATCCACATATAAATGTACATAGAAAGACTGAAATGATCCAAACATGCCAGAAAAAGTCAAAGTAAGATAATTAATGATTAAACCTTTCAGAAAGAATGAATACATTCTTTTCAAGAACTACCCGGCTTCAAAGAGGTACAACGAGCACATTCTTAAAGGTTTAAAATTCTTTCAAGAAGTAACCCCTCCCTTTTTGTTTTGAAAAGGCTAACTCAGGTCTGAGAGATAAAGTGAGAAAGCACTTTTCCAATTATACATGGTTCATCTTCTAACAAAACTTATGAGCTATTTACTAGTACTAAACAGTACATAGGAACTAACCAAAATTAATTATTTGGCTATATCATATTTTACCACAGATTATCCAAACAATGCCACTGACAATCTGATGCTTGTCAATGAACAGACTAGTGACATGAAACAAATGACTTCTCAGAGTACAAAAAATCTGGCAGCAAGAATAAGGCAAGCATGAAGATAACCATTTCTTTCACTTTCTTGTCTAAATTCCTTCTTATTTTTTCATTTTACTCCAAGTTGGCTTTTTTCCAAATAGGTTGGTTCATGGTCAGACCACATCCAGATCACTGGATTATTTCACAGTTTAAAAAAAAAAAAAAAGAAGGAGATAAGAGCATCCTTAGCTACTGCGGGGGCGGGGGGGGGGGGGGGGGGGGGGCAGAACAAAAAAAAACAACCCCTCTCCTCCTATCCCCAGCCTTTGAACTGTAAGACATTATCTCTTTTGGGAAAGTTATGAATTCTTTCCATACTATAAACTAACAGAAGATTTATGGACATACTCATCATTTGGTAAAATTCTATCAACAGAAGGCTGAGACTGACCGAATTTTAGTTTTTAGAGGATCACTCCAACTGAGTATTTAATGTAAACAGTGACAAACAGAACTGTTAGCAAAAAGATATTGGAGACATTACTTAAATGAAATTATAAGTGGTAGTAGTAGTTATTACTTTTGAGTAATTTACTGTAAATGGTTTCACTTAAATTGCTACATGAAAAGAACGGGGAATCACACATACACTTTATGGTTTTCTCCTCCCCTTTTTCAAACCCACCCTCTCAAAAAATCTGGGCCTGCTATTTCAAGAAATGCATTCAATTTGAGATCCAGAGAGCCCTTGGTTGACTACTGCTTTCAATGAAAAACTAGTAATTCCAGTGCTGCTCATGGATTGTAAGCTGAATAAAGACAGAACTATCATAATCCTTAAGTAATTTTGAATTCTAAAAACAAAATATAGACCATACCCACTTCAGAAGATCTTGTTACACAGGTGGTAAAGGGTGGGGATGATGTTCGTGAGCTAAGCCCAATCATTTATTTAGGCAGGAGTAAAAATTCCAAGTCAATTCACCCATTGTTAAAAACAAAAAGTTGGTAGAAGCAAAAAAAACATCACAAATGTGATTTCCACATATTAACAGCTCAAAAGCTTGCAAGAAGAGAGCTCAACTCATAAAGCTTGTAAATGAAATTTGAAATTACTAGTAATTTTCAAAGACTTATGATTCTTCAAGTCCTAATCCTGCATTCATTATTTATTTTTCTAGTTAGCACTTTCCACCATTTTAGGAACAAATTCCAATAAATGTTGCAGATTATATTACTTATACAATTACATTATTTAATGAGATAGTCTAGCATTAGGGTTCATGCTAGTTCTAAGAATGAATTAATATTTTCCCTGGACACTCATCAGAACTATTTGACATGTAAGATGCAACTATTAATCGCTTATGTTTGCAGCTTGAAATAAAGATTAGCTACCTTCCATGTTACCCTAATTAAAGGGGAGCCTTTCTAAGGCTCAGAAAAAGCTAACCAATGGATAGCTACATAATAATACAAATACCAAAGATGTGGAAAAAATAGTGAGGAAAGAAGTAACATATACAGTCTAAGAGAACAAGCATTTAATCTGAAGAAAAAGTGTCATATACAGAATATTTAATCAGGAAATAAGAATATTTAGTATATAAATAACAGTTATTTTCTTTTTAAGAAAAATATTTTTTATATTATTAAATATCCTAATAGTTTAACAATAACAATTTTTTAAAATTGTTTTTAAAAGGGTTTTTAAAATTAAATCTATTCAGGGCAGAACACAGCTTTAAAAAACTAAAACCAGCAAATTGCAGCAAACTGAACTTCACGCATCCCTATAGTTGTGATCCATATCAGGGTATTTACCATAAATTACTTCTACAAATTCCTGGAAAATGTATGTTTTGCATAAACAGTTTCGTGTATTCTGTTTCAGAGCAATATAAACAGTCCTTCCGACTTCTAAAAAACGTGAAGTCATCAACCTGATTTAAAAGACATCTCCATAATTTATAAGTCCAAGAGAATGGCTTGAGGCTAAAAGATAATCTAGGCATGGTCCCCATCAAAAATATCCTGTCTCGATTTTCAGTAAAGACTACGATGCTGAATAAGGGAACAAAAATACCAAGTGTTAATGAAACATTAACATTTATGTGTTATTATACATCATAATACCTAAGGAACAAAACTCAAATCAAAAAACCCCTAGATTCACCTCTATTACACAATTCTAAGGAAACCAGCAAGTACAAAATTTTTATGAGTCTATCGAGGTAAAGGAAACACAGCTGAAGTGAAGAATAACAGTACCATTACTTAAAAAACAAAGGTTGTGATAAGTGCTGGTCTATCAGTTTGCCCTTAACAATTTGATGAGGCTTACAAATAGATTTTTGGGGGAAAAACAGTAAATGACTAAATGGAAAGATATAACATATGAGTTACCAAAACACTGGTTCTCACAGATTCTTTGACAATTAATTTTCTAGATAAAGGACATGCAATTTATCTATACCACAGAAAAAACTCTTGCATGTGCCTCAAAATACTAGCTTAGATGAAATGAAAGCAGAGTACCTGAACAGTACACCTGAACTTTAGGTTGGATGAGGACTGGTCCAAAAAGGAGATAACAGCTTGTAATGAAAGGAAAAGTGTCAGGCTGGAAGTGTCACCAGTCATGGTATTTAAGGGTAAGCACTGGAACTGATCCTATTTACAGGTTAATTAATGATTTTGGTACAAAAGACTGGCATGTGCTAATACATTTCGGGATATCATTACTAGAAAGCACATCAAAATGCGATACAAAGTAAAATCAGATGATGTTAAAGATGAAAATAATCTGAATGGGCATAACACAAAGAATTAATTCCATAATTTATTCCAACAGTGATTTCCTGGTACTTTGGTGAAAAGACACTACAACTTCCAGAATTAAGAGAGTGGTTAAATTAGAGGAATTAACATGTTTTAATGTAGGAGAGAGGGGGAGAAGATTAAATACCTACAAAGAAAAAAGTACAGAGGAAGGGTTTTATAAAATGGCACAAATAAAGCTTACTTGTCAGTTATGGCAAAAAGGGTGCATTTAAAGTACCTATTTTCTGCTTGGTCTAGGTTTAAAGCTGCTTCTAAGAACTATTTTCTGCTTGAAAGATTCTCCAGAACAGAATAAAATACAGTTTAGTCTTTTTGAACACAAACAACTTTGAAAACAGCTCATTTGTCATTGGGAAAAACTGGAGAAGATGCAGCTGGGCTGAGGATTAGCTGAAAAAGTAGGAGTAACCTTCACAACAGAAACTAGAGGAATAAAAAAAACCTACTACTACTACTGCTACTAAACCACACACATCATCAAAATTGTTACTATTTCCTAATCCTCTAAAATATATTATTTCCTTTCGTTGAAATAAAATTAAAACAAGCTATAAACAAACTGTAAACTGTTTCTGTTTAATTGAATACATATTAAAATGTAATGGGTAAGTACAGAGCCACACTGACAAGCCCATTCATTTCAGTGGAGTTAACCTTTTTCTTACAGCTGAAGATCTTGCTTTAGTCATAGCAGCGTGACAACAATTTAGAAACATTGCTTGTAGGCAGCTTTCTATGAAGAAAGTTTCATGCTAGCTTATCGTACTGAGATATGCAAAATGTAAACAACACTGTTCGCTCTGTTACTTCTTTCCATTTCAATCATATGTGCTGGATACTTCAAAAGGTTTCAGATTTCTTCTTTATTATTTTATATTTTTATTTACATTTTGTTATTGTATAAAACAAAATACAGTAAAATTAACAGAGCCCAATTCTATGATCAGCATGTCTTTAACTTTTATACAATTAGGAGAAACATATTTTCACAGGACTTCTACAAACTATCATCCTTGCGTAAATCTTTACTTTAGACACTAGCCTCTGATTAACACCAAATGTTTTTTGAAAATCAGAAGATTTTGCATATAATGAATTTCCCTTATCTATCATGGTAGTATATCTTCAAAGAAGTCCACCAGATTATTTAAACATGAACTCCCATGCTTCAATCATTCCAGATATTTGCAGGCAAATATATACATCTATGAGTCTTCTCATTTCATTCAGATTTTCCTTGATTTTCCTAAAAATCTAGTAACAAGTTTCTTAACACGCTTTTGATGCAATGGGATCATGTGATGAAAAGGGGGGAAAAAGGAATTACAGAATAAAATCAAAGAAAAAAATTCATTTCAAAGACTGTAATAAAACTGTTACTGAGCTGTGCTGGACATTCAACAATTTGTTCTCTATTAGTTCAAATCCTATATTAACAGATCAGCTAGAATATTCTTCAGGCCACCCCTGTGGCTTGGGTTTATAACATTCGCTGTGTGCATAATTCAAAAAGCCTAGCAATGAAAACTGCAATTACAGTATGAATCCAGTTTTTAAATAAAACACCATTGAAGTCCAATTTAGGTAAGTGCTATGTTGTTTAGGTTCTCTGGTCATGAGCCAAGAGAGCTGAAAATGAAGTTCAACCATCAAGCTGGGAGATCCATGATTTTTCTTGTTTAGATGAGTTGCTGACTGGCTCTGAAGAGATGCTGCATTGGTTCTGCACCCTGGGGTTATTTTTTGTTGAGTTCACCCTCCCCCTTTTTAACTATAACTGAAGATTTAAAAATACAACAAAACTAGGATGGCTGTCCGTACAAAAAATACTTGTACTTGTATTTTATCCCAGAGTTTCATAAGCTGACAGAACGGAAAATGTATTTAAATATGGATATGTTTTAAAAGAAAATCATTAAAAATGGGTCATTTACCCTCTCATACCTGTTTAAACAGTTGAAGATTAACAGCAGTTTCCAGGAACTGCTTAGTAGTACTGGAACGATGTTTCACAAAACTATTCTCACAGAAAGTTATAGGTTCTCCCTAAAAAATTTAAACAGAAAAATTTAGATCGTAACTAGAGTATACAAATATGGTTCTTTATTTAAAATTTTCCTTTACAAATTTATTTACTTCTTAATAGTCAATACATACAAATATTCCCTTTAAAGCAGTCTTGATAAACATGCACCCAATTAAACAGACAACAATAAAAAAGCCCAGAAACTTCACACAGTATTTAAATAGTTCTCAAAATACATGTTGCAATTGAACCTCTGGTTTATGAAGTCAGTCTACAAAATACGCATTGCAAGAAAAAACATAAGTGGTTTATAGTTGGTTCATGTTACCTTTATAGCACTGTTCATTAAAAATTCCAAGTGGTTCAAATTTTGAGGAAGAGTAGGTCCATTGCTTCAAATAATTTAACATGCATTATTGCTCAGGATTACTCTTATTTCCTGGCATGCTAAAACAGCAACAGTAGTAAATCAAACCATGTTTTTGGACTGAATTAGAGTATCTGCACCAATTTATTTTTATATTTATTCTACCAAAACATGAGAAGATTGATAAATATACTGCTGATTTAACAGATTACTGAAATACAAATCTATTTTATTTTTACACAAAACAAAAGGTACAAGCTTTTTGGAACATTGTTATGGAGAAAGTCTGAACAGATGAGATTAACATTTAATACAATAAAATGTATTTCCTCAACATGGGAAAAGCACATAGCCTATACTTACCAAAAACCCTGCACCAAAACACTTTGATGATGAAAGAAGAAAAAGTATTCATTGAAATGTAGTGTTTGTTGAAAAAATTATTACTGAAAACAGCACTCATTTAAAAATAAAAGATGCTAATAAGATTATTTATAAACAATTAAGTTGAATCCTATGTTACTCCCTAATTTCATTTAAAATTTGCTATCTCTTGTGTGCACAGACCACTGGACATTTCTGATGAGCATTCTCTCCAATTCTGTTATTCTTGTCAATACTTTGTGATAAATACTTGAAGCTGTCTGACTTAACTGGATAGGTACATTACAAAGCTTGTGTAGTGATCAAGGTACATCACCTGATTGCATCATAAAGCCAAAGGGCCTCTCACCCAAGTTTCCAAAACCAAAATAATGACCAGGTTAGAAACAACGACCAAAGGTCTCAAAGACAGAAAATTTGGAATCCAACAAAATCCCACACCTAAATCTACCATAGAATATTTTACTACCCAAAAGCTACATATACAGTGCAGTCCCACAACAGAATAAAAGACCTCTCAGCCATTCAAAAGAAAAAAGATCAAAGACAACTGCTATATTGATCTTCACAACAGCTCCAACTGTTAGCCACTTTAAAGACAAATTTATTCATGCCCATGATCACCACAGCTTTCTGCTCCTACCCCTGTTTAACTACAGATGCTACTTCAAGCATTTTCCTGTCATTCTGGCTGACTGTGCAGTTATCTGTTTCCAGAATATCACAAACTGTTTTCTGCATGTGACCTAGGTGAGTTTGGCGGAGTGGCTCTAAATGATTTTCAACTGCTCTTTAGACCTTGCACTGTTTTTAAATGGTTCAAGTATAATCCAAGTAAATGTTGCAGTAAAAACACTGTGATGTATTTTTAAAATCCTATTCTTATACTATCAAAAGCTTCCCTCTTTTTAAGTCTCTCTTTTAAGAGGTCCAATCCTATGTAGCAGAGTACTTAAGTTCATGTTTCACTTGTTAAGTTTTACATCCTTACTTCTTTATGGAACCTCTGATTTTGGAAAAGAAATCTCACTGGAAGAGCTAGAAGCTATACATTTACCTAACATAATCCTTCCCCTTTCACAGGCTAGCTGAAATGCTGTGATACGCAAACCCATCTCAGTACAATACGTAGCACTGTCTCAATCAAGTCTCCACGAGAAGCACCCAAGTTACTCCACCTACTACTTATCCCAAGATAACTGGTGAACACTGTACACATGCAGGACATGCTGGATCTGCCAAATAGCTTGAAATGTTTGTGGTGCTTTAAATAGCACTGCCTTCCTGACCCACTTTGCATTAGCTATTCTTGAGCTCCTAAAGACTCTTGTCTTAAGAAGATGACCCCAAGCTACTTAGCAAATTCAAAGTGCATCAAAACAAATGAAATAGTCTCCAGTGAGATATGGTGGTATAAGACACAGTGTTCCTGAGGGCAGACGCTCTTCTCAGTTCTGTCATTCTTCCAAAAAATTTCAAGGCAGCAAATTATAACAACTCCTTATTTATATATATATATATATTGTTGTTGTTGTTGTTACACAAAGAAATGATTTCTGGAAATACAGAGGCTTTGTGGGACTGCAGAACTGACTAGATGATGGCTCATGACATACTATGAAACATTAAATTTAGGACCAAAGACAGAAAACAGTATTTTCAAAATATACCATTTAGAAAAATAAAAACTAAGCTATGCCTCCACTGCCACTTTCCCAATTGTCTTCGGAAAGATGAAAGAGAAAAAGGAGAGGTTATCTCCCGGCAGAAGAGAAAACAGGCATGCTTGCTCTCCCTTTCACATCAGCCTGGGAAGAGAGAGCAGTCAGATAGTTTTACTTGATGGCACTTCTCCTGCCCGAGCCACGTAGCAGAACACCAGGAAATGGTCGTTCAACACACATTTTTAGTGCATGGCTGTAATATTTTCCCAAATACTTTCCTTTAATCGCCGGATGCTTCAGATATTTAGTAAGCACTCATGCCCTGGTGCATCTGCTCCCTTATCAGTACAGTTCAGAGACAGAATAACCAAAGCTACTCCTGAGCTGAAAATTAATTTAGATCTATAAAGAGTTCACATCCAAAAGTCATCTATGTTATTTGAACCTACTGATAGCACGGTTGCTTTAAAAATTTGAGTAGGTTTAAAGCTGCTACCTGTTCAGCACATGAAAACGAGAAAATCTGTTGAAACCTGTAGAAATTCCACACTGGAGTTTTCTGAGGATATCTGCTGTAACTTTACTGAAATTGCATTAAATAATACAATACTCCTAGCTCTTCTATTTGTTTAAGGTTCTGAACAACAAAATTGTTTTCCAAATAAAACTTTTACAAATCTTCAAGATTATTACTGTAAACACGAAGCCTTTTGAAGTGCTATTTAAAAAATAAATTATTGAATCAATATAAACAAAAATAGCTCTAGAAGTTTTCATACATAAAGCTTATAACATTCTCATTTCTGCAAATACAACCGGGTACCTTTAGAAACTGAGTTTTGGAGGAATGTTCCACTGATATTTAACTACTAGACCATCAAATGGCCCCTGTCGTATTGATCTACAATGTACTTTCAAAACAAGTTCGATCAAAACCCAGTGGGGACTCTATACTGAAAAGCAGACAGCTAATACTCAGACCAAACAATCTATGCCCAAACAAGATATCTGTCCTTTCAACAACAGTTGCTATAGAATTTCCTTCCCCTTTCATAGCTTGCCACACACAGCAGGAATTTCTTACTCTAAGCTACATTTTAAGCAAGCTGTTTATACAGACCTCAATGCAACGTGAAAACAGTGAACTAAAACAGCATGATCATTTTAAAAGGAAAAATAATCTAAGTTAGAAGGTAAGTTTGTGCTTTCTAAATCTAGTGCTATTTAATTTGAACAAGAAGTACAAACATTTAAATTCCTTATTTCAGAAAACATTCACATCTCCTCTCTAGCATGAGATGACTCATACCAACTATTTGTACTATTGCTATAATTAATACCATTTCATATGGTAGCTCTTGCTTATTACGTGAAGACTATAAGGTAGGTAGGTATGGGCATAGCTTCTTTGGTTTTGCATAATTTATTTAAAAATAAAACAAACAACAAAATTTTAAACACGATTTTGGTTTTGATATTAAAATTCCTCTGTTTAAAATACAGGAAGTACAAAGCTGAAATTTCAGCTGTTGTCATGACAGTCAGAGATAAAGGCCGGGGGATAACTGAGTATGACCTATGATTCTACTCAGGAAGGTGTGATTTAAAATTACAAACAAATTTCTGCAAAATTTGCAAATTTCTTGCAATCTACCCAAAGAAAGATTCACATATGATGATATGTCTTATAGTCACAATTAAAACCTGCAACAACTCCTATTAATACAATATCTATATTCAATAAAGGACTACTACGATCCTTAAGACAAATTAAACAATATGGTTTTCAACATATAATTAAAATTCTTATGGAAGTCACAATAAATAGTCATAATGGATATTACCCAGGGTGGTTCTGGATTTAAACACAAACAATATTCCGGCGTTTCATTACTCTTTCTCTGTTTCTGTACTCTGCTATACTTTTTATGCCTAACTCTTGGAGGAAAGGTAAACAAGTCAATGCCCATTTCAAGAGATACCTGTCCTCAAAAGGTTTCATTTTGAAACTCAATTATAAGCAACCATTACTTATGCATTCTCAAGTAATTCAGGTGCATTCTGAATCTTAAAATATCTATTTTTTTTCCTAATTTAACATTTAATTGTATTATTTTGCTTTATTGTATATTGAATACAATACCTGCAACTGTTGGAGAGTCAATGTCACTACTTAAAATAGTGTCAATATTGGCCCAAAGCACTCCAGTTAGCATTCAATTAAAGTGAGGTCTGACAGGTTGTGCTATCTTCAAGCTGGAAGTTATCTCAGCACCCTGGCGTGCTGATGAGACCATGAACTCCTACTGCTGAGCATTCCACAGCAAGCCATTACCCTTTGCTCTTCATTTCTTAATTTCTGATGAGTGATGCTACAACCATCATAACTTAAAGTTATCCTGGGTTTCTTTCTTTTGTTGTAACATCAAGAGCTTTGAGGACCTTCTCCCCCAAAGAGGCAATTTTTTTCAATAACTTAATCTTTTGTTAGCTAATTCTTGAAGGAAAGCCCATTTTTCAAAGGTAGAAAATAAGTTATTGTTGTTTTAAAAAATCACACCTATATATCCTCCTCATGTTTGCTGCCCAAGAGCAAACAGCTTTTCTGCTTTGCTTATATTCCTGACGATGTTAAAATTACTCTCTATTATGGTAAATATTTTTATACTCATTATTCTTCCACTCCTTCCTCATTCTCTTACCTACCTTTCCCTCTTTAGACATAGATTGTCAGTGGGAATATTGCCTGTTTAAGAATTCTTTACATCATATAGTGTTTTATTAACTGACCATACTGTATATGAGCAATAGAAAAAATTTAGTAGTCTTTGCTTTCATCTGCAAGGTTTGCACAAGTACATGTGTAAGGCCCGTTTTCCCTTGCCACCACAGAGTTGTTGAAATGTTTGACTGGCGTGGCTCTTGTCTGATATAAGGAAGGATGCTTAAAAATGACATATGAAGAATGTGTAAAGTAAAATAGCTAGAAAAAACACAATGTTGCACATACACTGATTGACAAAATGACACAAACTGCACAATTGCAATCTTTGTATCTAACTCCCACCGATGCACATAATTCTGAAACATGGAACGTGCAATCTTATCCCACAATAAATTCCCAAATGCTGGACTACCTAAAGAAAATAGGAGCAACAAAAGGTTCAAGGCTAAGTTCTGACCACCCAAAGTAAACATAATTTGGATTTGTATATGCATTTACATGGTACAAGTAACACTTATGTCACAACACTCTGATCATTGCAATGCCTCAGCAGGATTAGACTCTTGTGATCCAAACTGTTTGTGATCACTGACGTTGCAGATCACACAATGGCTCATACCACAGCTGCTAGCTGGCTGAGTACAACCATGCACTGACCGCTTGCCCTTCTATATGCCAGGACTCCTTATAGCAAAACAGTTTGAACAGCCTCATTGCCACGGCTGTAGGTCTGCACTGCTGGAGACACACCACACCCCCCCCTCAAAGTCTGTGCACATTACCCTATCAAAATAGGTGGCAGTCCTTTATGTGAATGGGACCACATACAAAAACATTCTAATTCACTATTCCACTGATGACAATTTTGTTCTGGATTATTTTTCAGTCATTTATCAAATGACAGTGAAGTAAATAAAGATGAAAATCTGTTTTATTTTCTTTTTCCCTTCCCTATCAAAATTTTGGAACAGTGATAAGATAGTAAAAGAGGTTGTATAAAGAATTTTTTCAATCGTCCCCATCTACCATGCATTAACTGGATTCCTTCCGGATTAAACTAAAGCAGAAAATGAGCTCCAGCTAGTCATGGATATTCAGTATTCAACACCAGACTCAAGTAAGAACCACAATAAAGCTAGAAATGCACACTGTGTGGATGTCAGGTCCTTAGCACCAACTGTACTGTTTTGCTCTACAGATCCGCTCCTATTATGCAATATTTGCTAATGTACAGTGTAGCGTATTACAAAAATACTCTTGGCAGTTATATCAATTTGACTGAGTTCTTTAATTCAGTATCCAGACTAAATCAGAAAAAACAACTATTTCCACTTTTCTTGGAAACTTTTACAGGATTGAGATTTTTATTACCATTTATTACACAAAAAAATACGATCACCTTTATCTCTTACATGTCATATTTCCTGTCTGCATTAGAGTAGTCAAATTTTCCATATGGTCTTTTGGAGTCCCATGAACTCCTTCCAAGACCCCTGAAGCTTCGCATTTTCCTTTTCACCAATCATTTTTTTTTTCAATAATTGCTAGACGTTTGTTCAAGACATATTGCTGTACCGAGGAGAATCTGTCCTATGCTGAAAACAAACAGTTGCACAGAATGAGTGTTCAGCATGATGAACAGCGTTTGGAGTGAAGAGAAGTGTTGGATGAGTACAGACACTATCAAAGCTGTTCTTTACTCAAAGTGAATATTAATGACAGTTGTTCCATGTTTCAAGTTGAAATCATACAGAACACACCGTTGTAAGTAAAATAGTTCACTTAAACATATTTTTCAACTTACAAGCAATCGATAACTATCCAAACACGTTATTTTATTTTTCATCAGAATGTTTGTGATCCTAAAAATGGTACCCCAAAACCTCTCAGTTATTGATTCTGAAGCTTATTTATTGCAAAAGTATTTCAAATCTATATAGAAAATATTCTGATTTAAATACAGCCCCAGAAATTTTCAACATGAATACTACTTGAGCTCCTGAAAGAATGTAAATGAAGTCCATAGCTCTGGTTTAGATTTCCTTATTTGATCTAGCACCAAAAAAAAAAAAAAAAAAAAGGTAGTATTTTCTTTAAAATAGCAATTCACAAGTTTTGAGACTCCTGACAAATGGTCCTAATACAGTCAAAATTTCTTCACCGAAAGGGGTGTCAAGCATTGGAACAGGCTGCCCAGGGAAGTGGTTGAGTCCCCATGCCTGGAGGTTTTTAAAAGGTGGGTAGCTGTGGTGCTTAGGGACATGGTTTAGTGGTGGACTTGGCAGCGCTAGGTTAATGGTCGGACTTGATGATCTTAAAGGTCTCGTCCAACCTAAACAATTCTATGATTCTATAAATGTGACTTGATCTTTTGAACTTCCCAATTCACAATGCATTAAACTGAGTTCAAAAGGCTCATGTAAAATGAGCTCAACAATCATGGCACAACTCCTATTAGTTTCTACTAATCCAGAGCAAATTCAGCTTCTAATAAATTTTTCTATCACAATAAAAATTCTGTAAAATACTAAAACTAGTTAAAACAATGTGAACACAGCTCAAAATAAGTTACAATTTATTTTTTTTTTTTAAATATGCTTTGTCTTTGGACAAGTTGATGCCAGTCCAAGATATGCTGGTATTTGCCAGCAGACTTCTGCCTGTTAAGACATTATGAAATAACATATCTTTAAAAAAAAAAACAAAAAACAAAAAACCACCCACCATCAGGCCACAATGGTTTCATAAATATCCTCTCTTATATGCAATCAGTGGAGCCAAAAAAAAAAAAAAAAAGGCAAAAGAAAATAATGCAGAAAGAAAAACTGCAAAGGTCACTTTGACAAATGTTTGCCAGTTGAAATGATGCATGGTGCACTACTTCCAATACACTGCAAATGTAGATAACTCAGATATGCCAACGGATAAACTGAAATAAAATGGAAATCAGTTAAAAGGAGAGCTCATTTCAACCAAGATGCTAATCAGAATGCTAAAGAACTTCCACATTCAGTTCAACAAATTTACCAAAACAAAGGACTGACTGAAGCCTATTTCTGGTCAGAAGAGAAGTAAGGACGTCAACTAGACTGACATCCTTCTGTTTGCATATATCGACTGTAGATTAAGACACTTTTTGGCTTAATAACCATTACTGCAAGCTGCCATGAGTTGACACAGACCAGTGTCCTCACCTTTAGACTAAGGGACAAATTAGATAAGCAGTGAAGCAATGTCAGGTAATGCCACTATGGAATAAACAACAACTATCTGCTTTATTGGAATTATTTGTTTTAATCAAACTAACACTGTGTTGAACTCTAGCAATTTTGAAAATAGGTACAGTCATTTCAATATAGCATGCAAACTGGCTTTCCATATCATAAGAAAACTATAATGACCGCTAAACACAAATACTTGAACTAAACCCTTAAACATCATTTCTGCATGGGTTACTTTTCATCTCAATAACAATTGTTGTCAGTGGCACAGACAGCATGTACAACACTTATGGCAAAAAAGACTACCTGTAAGAGAATCACTTGGGTAGAAAAAAGACCCTGCCACACTGTATTTTAATGTTTCCTCTAGGAAAAGGCCTCATCTGGAATTAGTAATGACCCTATCCATTTCCATGAAGGAATACCACATAGCTCCTTACCCGACAGAATATACTGCCCTCCTCGCCTCCAAACAAACATTCACTCACGCACCCACACACCCACCAGATTTACAAACTTGATACCTCAAGCAAGGATGATTTTCTCCTATCAAATCTCAATAAACAACGGAATTAGTCAGACCACCAAACATCATATCCTCAGAATCTGATTCAGCCTATGTCATCTCAATGCATTTTATCAAATGGAACTACTATCAGTAGTTTCCAAATATCATAGGAAAAGAATCTGCACTGACAGATGAAATTAATCTCTAACTTGTTTCTGATTAATGATTTTATGTTTAATAGGCTCAATATGTGCCACCCTCAGAAGCCAGAAAGGATGAAAGCCCATAACACATTAATCTACTGAGTACCAGCAAAACATCAGAAATAAAAATTCTCCAGTTCTGATGGGATGAAATGGATTTTCATTTCTCCTAACTTCTCAGTGAAATCAAGATAAGTGTATAATATAAGAGATGCATGTTTGACTCATGTCTGGCTTCTGCTACCAAATAAAAAGCTTCTGGCCTCAAACACAGGAAAGTCTCTGGACCAGTACAGTGAAAAATGATGGGGGTCAATGATGGGCACAGCCTCTTCAGTTCTTCACCACATTAAAACAGGTGAGCTGTGTGTAAGTAGCTTCATTAACACAATCTGATTTTATACTAGATAAATTATGAAAGGGATACAAATAAGAAAATAACTGACTTTAGATGAGTATTTATTTTTCAGTACAACTCACTGTCAGGAGCTGGTCATGACTTCTAAATTGCCAACGTATCCTTAGCATAGAGTAAGATTTAAAACATTTTCTTTGGGATGAAACTGGGATAAAACATATCATATTTTCCTTACAAAGAATGAGACTGGGCTCTTATAAATTAAAGAAAAAAAGAAGTAAAGAAGAAGCCTTACTGGTTTGTATCTTAGTGCATCTCTGTAGGATCCAAACAGTGCTGCCTGTGCCCGAAGAAAGGCCTTGGCTACTCCATCACCCGTAGCTGTAGACTGCTTTTTCAGTTTATTTTTCAAGGCCGAGACCTGCATGACAGAGTGGAACAGTTAAATTAACACCTCAGAAATTGGTACAGCGAGGTATGAACCCAATCAGCAGGCAAACCATGGTGTCTACAGGTCAGCCAAAAATTCATCCTCCTCCTTGATAGCTTATCTTTTTAACTGCAAAGAGCACCTGCTGGTCTGTTAATTGAAATGAAAGCAGGGGACGATGGTAGAGTGCTAATGCAAATTGGTTTATGCTCTCTTTTTTTCCCAAGGCCTCTTGACATAAATAAGCTTAATTATTTTACAGTAAACTGCATGTGAGCCACTTTTCTGCAGATTTTTTTTCTCTCAATCATAACATGTACCTACTTGTTTTGAATGAAGACAGTTGGATATTTTTTATTTATGCTATGAAGGCTTATTTTAAGGACTCTTAATGGTCACTTACTACTCAGTTTTAGGGATTTTTATTTTTTTTTTAAGTCAAATTACTATCTTACATCATTTCTCATGCACCATGGAAGTAGCTGCTACCACTGTCAAATAGTTGAGAAAAGTTTGTGTAAATTCAGTGATACATGGTCTCTAGAATTGTCCTAGAAGATAAAACATACGAAAGGGAAAAAAAATAATATTTATGAGACACCTGTAGTTTTTAAAAAGAAAAAAAAAAAAAGACCATTCTTATTTTAGTGCTTGACTTTTTTGTTTGAAGGAGGTCTTTTCTTACTTGGCAAACAGCAATCACTGATTATATAGAATTGGAAAAAAAAATTAGAAATACAAATTTAGATGACCCTTATTTGGAGATACTTTGGAGAAAAATCTTATAGTTATGGAATTATTACAGTATTCTTTAAAGATATGTAGAATTACACCCAGTTATATTCTATAGTCTCCAATTTTTCAACATGAGGGACATCTAGGGAAGTAAGTCAACTTCAATTATGTTGAATACACGTTTCTACATCCCTTTGTATTGCAATATACCCAATAAAGCAATATTTAATTCACTAAAACCTATACAAAGTCACATTTAAAGTTACTCTTTAAACAGAACATTATAAACACAAACTATCACCAAAACAGCTTTCATTCTTACAGAAATATATGCAAGAATGAGTATCTTTGTTTCTTTATGCAGGTAGTCCTGACTGCTCTTGTAGATGATGATTGTAATTGAAGTGTCAACCTAATTAACAACTAAACTTTGAATAATGCTAATGAGAACTGAACATGGCATCAGAGAAAAGACCAGCTCTACAGGTGATAAACCTTCACAGTAGTGACATTTTCCAGTGTAAAGTCACAGTTACTGTGATCTGATCAAAGAGAGAGACCCCCATTGGGTCCAATTATAACCATAGTTTTGAAAAAAAAAATTATTGAGTTATGATGTTCATAATCTATGCAGAAAGGCCTTTACAGTATAGGTCTTTTCCCCATAGCTGTGATCTTTTCAATTTATATCCAAGCTCCATAGATCTAGATAAAAGTTTAGAGCCTGATTCGTTTAGCCCATGGAAAGCATACACCAAGGCTCATTTACGTTTTTTCCTCAAAAGAAAAAAAAAAAGTACAAGTCTGAGTACAAAAACCAGTTAAGCAGTTCAAGGTTGAAAAAATAAATGCATGTTTTGGTTTCTTTTTGTTCTGTACTGTATGATTATTTTTAAGTTATTAAAAATAAGGTTTATTTAATTCCAGGGGAAATAAATGTATATATCCTTTGTATAAGGGAAATGCGCCCATCAACATTAGCTCTGTTTCACTGAAACAAAAGCAGTAACGTGAGGTCAAAAAAAGAATTGTCAACCTTAAAATGTTGCCTCTGTCATGACAGACAAAGCATCTTCTAAATATAAGGGAGGGAAAAGGTAGAAAATTCTCTGCATTCTTTTAAATCTCCATTCTTCTAAATTACACCTTGCAAGTTTGGGGAAATAATGGCAGACAATAAGACAGGGTCAGAGAAGAAAGGGGTAAAGATGATGTAGTGCAGAGGAATTATAGGACAAAGTGGGGGATGTGAAGGAAAATGGTATTTTCTGATTTTCTCAGTTCTGGCAGGCCCTGTGTACCCTAACATGAATTGATACACAGGATGTTTTAGGCAAAAACATGTTAAAAAGAACAATAGAAAGCAAAAAATCTCCCACTTCACTGCAGTATTGGTACTTTATTAGTTCAACAATATTACAAGCATCCCAATGGGCTGGCAGTTTGAAGGCGGGTTCTCCAGCACAAAAATATGTAAGTCAGGCACAGTTTTTGTGCTGCCATCCTGGAGGGAGTTCTAGCCTCAAAAAGGCTATGCTGGAGTTCAAAGAAAGTTCCTCCAACTTTTGCTTCTCTCAGGAGGCTATGCTAAAAGGCAGGAAGAGCTCTATTAGATTATTCTGCAGATATACTAGGAGCACAGTGCTCTTAAGAAAAAGCCTGCAGAGAGAATGTGGGCCAGAACCCTGATTTCCCAGTCGTCACAACCAGAGTCCTGGCTGAAGCACTCTTGAAGCACCCTTGAGACCTGCCTAGGTTTCCTTCAAGCTGAGGTCAGCAAACGTGCACGCAGAGGGACAGTGCTTTCTCAGGGCTTATCCCACCACTGAGTGGTGGCAAAGCCAGGCTGCGCATCTGGATAGGTTGCTGGCAAATTCTCCCAGTTCCGCAGTTAAATCAAAGATAGAGCGTTAAAGTAGTTATTACAGTCAATACAGTAGGTACAGATAAGAGACCACGTGCTTTGAACTACTTAGGACTTGGTGCAAAGCAGGATTGTGATTGCTTAGATCCATGAACCTAAAACCAAGGAAGTGAGACACCCCTTTGGGTGACATCATTAATAGCTCTTAAAATTTCAAAGAAAATACACAGTTCGGGCACCAAGCCAAAAAAATACCAAGCAGCATCTTTATCAAAATCTTTTCCTCATATATGCTTTAATCCATCTATCTATCTATGACTAAGAATACCAAACTTTTTTTCTCCCCTTCTTTGCATGTCTTAAGCAGAAATAGTCTTTTACAAAGTTTAAAAATAAAGATGTGCAAACAAACCACAGGGGTCAGAATACTGTTAAAATTTATTTCTGGAAGACGTTAGCGATCCATTTCAGAAATGGTATTATTAATTACACTAGAAAGCAAACTCGTTTTATCTTCTCCTAGCAATGGCTTCTCATAGGAAGGTGACTTCATTGGGCTGCTAACACTACCAATGAAGAGCAATCAGAGTTTCAGGAAGACTTAAATCAATAAAATAGTTTTTCAAAGATTTAGAAAGTCATAAGATTGCAATGTGATTATTCTTTCGTATGTAAGTAAGTATATCTAAAATGTAGAAACATATTGTGTTGGTCATTAAAAAAAAAGAGCATTATTTTTTA
Source organism: Nipponia nippon (assembly GCF_047370975.1). Classification (NCBI taxonomy): domain Eukaryota; kingdom Metazoa; phylum Chordata; class Aves; order Pelecaniformes; family Threskiornithidae; genus Nipponia; species Nipponia nippon. Next base: position 46,020,498 of record NW_028262369.1, on the reverse strand, counting down.
AAAGTCACCCTATGTCCTTTCCTAAATTATTTCCTAAAATTCCTAAAATATAACTATCTGATCAGAAACAAAGCATCACTAATATCTCTTCAATATTCATGTGAGTAGAAGAATAGAACTGCATATAAAGTTAAAAAATAAACTAATAAAATGATGTAACTATTAATCAAAGCCTTTGCTGCTGCAAAAACTTAAGCACGCATATGAATTAAAGCATATATAGAAGTACTCAAAACGTTTGTCACCTAAGAAATGCAGAACCATGCACTGGGGTTCCCAGTGACTACCACATGCCTGAAAAAAAGATATTCAGGTATTTCTCTGGCATCAGTGATAGTTGTTGTGCTTTAAACTGTTTTTTGGTGTTCCCCATCAGATCGTGTCACTATAAAAGTAAGCTCACTCTCAACAGTGAGAAAGTGAGAGAAGATGGCAGAGAAGAGAAACAAAACAAAAGCCTTACAACAAAATGGAATCTGATATGATTTAAATCAATATTGTTAATGAAAGGGCATCTACATATTTGATATTATCTACACACACAGGATTTAGGCATCTCAGATAGCCCCCCAGCATTCAATCACAAATGCTCATTTAGATGAAAACAACTACTTAAATGCAAATGTTTTCAAAACTAGTTGTACTTTTCAATCTCACATTCTAGTTTCTAAAACTATATCGAGGTTCAGTAGTATCTCAGCTCTAAGAATTTATTCAAAATAAACAGATGCCTCATAACACTGCAAACACTGTTGACTGCTCCGAGTTTCTAAAATGTATTAGTAATATTTTTGGTTATTTTCTGATGGGAAAACATAATAAATTATTATATTTAAATTTTTACAAAAAATCTTTTTAGTTGCACTGTTACACATTGACCATAACTTCTTTATAATACTATTAATCATTGTATTTTCAGAAATAATTTGCACTCCTAGTAATTGTTTCATAAAGTAACTGTTTAATTTTCTACAAGAATTACAGCCTACTTCTCAAATGCTACTTTTAGAACAGTAATGTTCATATGCCCAATTTACGGTGTTAAAATCCTGTGGCTTTAGGAATCTCAGAACTAAAACTCTAAAAACCCATTTAGATTCTGTATTGCATCATAGTGTGCAGGCACCACACGCTACAAAGCCTACGCATCTTTCAACAGCTCTGTAGATTTTACGGTTAACCATACTTAATGACCACAGAAGATGCTAAAAACCTATAAAGCCTATTGTTTTCTGAATTCTGAATTTCTGATTATATTTATAAAAGTTCTGCTTAGTCTATGGAGAAGTCAGTAAGACTTGGTTGCTAAACATGATGCCCTCAATTCTCCAAGCGTTTTTTGAAAGTGTTCAAATTTGAGCACAGGAGTAATCTTTTTGTCAGAGTTAACTGCAAGCACGTATTGCAGGATCAGGCCCAAAGTTTATAAATTTGTGTCCACAGTCTCCACTAATTTATATACATCACATGTTCTTTGTCTAACATCTTACATTATTCAAGTGGTGATCTAAGTGTTATTGTATTAGGAAATTTACTCCCACAGAAGTAGCTACTTAGTTTCTTTTTTTTTTTTTAATTATAAAATAATAGACAAATTCACAGTGAAATGATGAAATTTAAAAACAAGTGTTCTTGCCAGAAGAGAGGAAAAAGAGGGTTTTTCCCCCCTCTAAGAAAACAAAGGATTCCTGAAAGTCTTGCACTGATTTATTTTTCCAATTTTAAATACCTTAGGAGTAGCGGAACTGCTACTGGCATGGTAGTATTTCTAACAGTCAATAAATCTAAAATATTATGTGTGAATATTGGAATGAAGCCATTAAGAAGATTACAGCATGCAACGCAGCAGAGGGTCCACATGAAAAAAGGACTGGTAATTCAGGACAACTGTGACCACTGACCTTTGCACAGTCAAGACCACTGGTCAGTCTGACAGAATAATAGAGTTCACATGCATAGAAAGTCATCTAGCCTGTAACTATAATTTAAATGCTTGAGTGAATGATTTAAAAATGCCTTTAAATCTCAGTTAATTTATTATACAGTTTATTAGACAATGCCATATAATAATGTTTTTTCAATCTTAAATTTATCATGAAAAAATCACAATCAGAACATTTTAATAGACGTATTACTTATACATGGGTAAACTATTAAATACCTATGGTGTGAGGACATCATCAGGCTTATTGATCAAGAAAATAATTACTCAATTTCCTTCAGACACCAGAAACAGTTTTAGAAAACTCTTTGAATTTCTTTTGTTAGGCTGTTAACCAACCTGGAATCAATTTTTGAAAGGGATAGTAAGACTAGAGCTTCTTTTACATTTTCAGTTCTTCATTCTATTTTAACACCCTTCAGAGGTACTCATTATATTTTTTTTTTATCAGAAGTTTTACTACCTTTGTACGTATGCTTATGAGGTTTATTTATATAGGTTAAAATGCTTCACATACGTAAGTATCTTTGAAATTTGCTTTAATGTTTAAGTCTAACTTACCATTTTGACTCTATGCTCTTATCTTATACCTTTTAACCAAGATGTTAGCAGTTGCAGTGCCCCTCACGAATGCAAAAGACGGACAAGCATTTTGTCATTTTACGAGCCAAACACGGATGTTGTCTCTGCCTTTTGTTTCCAGGTTTTCCAACTATAATTATATATGTTTTCCATTAAATTGTTTAATTAAAGTGCTTTACAGATTGAAGTAGAGGAAGAGATGGGAATATTCAAATTAAAAGCTTCATTATAAAATCCCCATATTCTGCAAGTATATTTTGCATAGAACATAGTTGTTCTGTTTTTTTCTATATTAGATATGGAATTAAATATTTTAAGTCTACTGTATAGTCTGTACACTTGGATAACCTTCATTAACATTAATAATAGTAACATGTATATATCCTGGGGGAGAATATACTTCTAGAAGTAGGAAGATCTGTATTCCTTTTTTCTTCATGCTAGCCTGCTCATTTAGAGATCATTTTGATATGCATCTGTAAAATAAATGAGAAATCCCTCTCATTGCACAAATATCCATTTTCACTGTTCGAAGGATCTCCAGCTACAACTCCAGTATCTTATGGAAGATGATGCCTAATTCTCAGTTCTGCATCTAGCTATTATTTGACAAGAGGTATGCACCCCCATGACATTACCACCTCAACCTTATTTACTGAATGCAAGGTCAGTTAAAATTACTGACACACCAGTACTTTTTTACTTAACTTGTTATACTCTTGAATGATAGAGCACAGTCAAAATTACTGTACATACATGTATGTGTGTGTGTGTATACTTTTTCATACACTAACGTAAAATCACAAAACATCAGAATAATTTTTATATAGCCTTTTACGTTTCTGAACTATAGTTGATACTGCGTCAAAAGAAAGACTGACCAGGTGATCTATAAAAAGTCTAGGTTTTAACATCACTAAAATCAAAGGGAACTGACATTAATATAATCATCAAGAGTTTGATTTCTATTGTACCAAATACATACAAATTACCAACAAAAACAAATGACATAGTACATCGCTACAGCGCCTTACTTTGATTAAGACAGTTTGTTTTTGTGATTTACGATTTCAGAAAATATAACTCTCTGATTTCACATTTCGATATAAAATTCTTTGTGCTGACAACCATTTGTGATAGCTTGAGCATCTATAACTAAATAATCAAAACAGTAGTTTCACAATGATATTCTTTTAGAGCTCTATTGGGAAAAACAAGTGAATTTTGCGACTATTTAAAATGATATACAGAATATGTTCCCCTATAGGCAATAAGAAAAAAAAAAGGGGGGGGGGGGCACCCTCTGCAAGATCAAAGTCCAGAAAGAACTGGCACTTAATTTATCATCCTTTACAGACAAAAGACAGTTTTCGTCATTTCAAAAGGATCAGATGTCTTTTATGACAAACTGGGTTTGCAGTTTAATTTACAAATAGAATTCTAAGTAAGCAGTCTTTGCTCTGCCAAAGCAAATGACAAACAGTATAGGTTTTCATTCACACAGCCCTCAGCAGGATAGAAGAGATTAAAATAAAACTGAAATAATTTAGAGAAAACAAATAAATGTTTCAGAAAGTTGAAGAAGATCAAAGCCTGAATTTTCTGACCCCAACTGTACAAGCATTTCTTATTATATTGACCAGTGCCATCAGATCATTAATTAAAAGGAAAACGCTGGCAGGTGGCAGAGAAGCAGAAGCCGATAATTGGCCCCCTTCTTCTTTTTGCCTTCAAAAACTCTCTCGTTCTTTTGCAAGACATGCCACTAGGCAGACAGAAATGCCTACTTTGTAATATAATGATTAAGATGACATGAAGAGACTCTTGCGTTTAAAGCAGCTATGCCTAATGAATGCAGCTAGCTTTATAATTATGATCCTACTTTTACAATAAGGAATATGATGTTCCATTCAACATCTCCTCAACTGTCAAAAAGGTAAAAATCTCAAATATAGGGGTCTACACTCGGTGCTTTTCAGCCCCTTATTCCTTTCATAGCAGTTAGCAAAACCAGGCAAAAATAACTACTAGTAATTCAAGCATCTATATAAGAGAGAAGAAATGAAATATCTGTAAGACTCACCACTTCACCAGGTAGGTTGTTCAGGTCATTAAAAGGGGTTTCTAGAGTGTTTGTGTCAACATTTAACAAAACCACATCCTCCAGTGATCTGTTTTTTACTCTCTGTTAAGAGGGAAAAAAAATAGTGGAAAAGCATTTTACTATGGCATCCTCCTGAAGTACATTTTTATTATAATGTGCTAGATTACAAACGATGATTTTACAAAGGACAATAATGGCAAAGACAACATTTTGAGCTTTAGATGTAGGATTTGTGAATTAGACACAGGATTCAGATTAGCTTTTAAAAACATTTCCTCTTCATCGAACAATAAGGTTATATTAATAATCTCTGAAATACACACATATTCAAGAAATGAATTCTTGAAAACAAAGATTTACACAAAACAGTTAAATATATTGGAACTATACATATCTTTTAACAATGTTTTTTTCTCTCATATTTCTGAAAGATAGGATGTTCATCATATAATCACATGAAAAACAGAGAAAAATAAGTAATTATTTGCAGATTTCTGTAAGTCCCAGGCATGTGATGTCTACTAGTATTATAGAAGAATGGATGAAACGATCTTTCATTAATGGAACTTGACTAGCAGCTAAGAATTAAACAATTTATTCCTTTCAGGAAAAAACAATAGAATTCTTTTCTATATGGTCCTACAATAATACATAATAGTGCAGTCCAGGAAAAAATTCCAGAAGGAACTGAGTGACTTCTTTTTCAGACCAAGCCTTTCTGTTCCATTATGTTCTGATGGAATAAGGAAAAAGATCCTAGTCAAGATATTATGATCTATGTATGCAGATCATAAGAACTTCATTTGAGAGAACAGAAGGCTATGCCTAGAGTTAAGAAGTGTACATGATAGAAGGCTCTTTTTTGGCAACACAAAAGTGCTAGTGACTCATACTGGGGGATAACACACCTCATCAGCTTAGCACATGTGAATTGACCCTTAGAAACTGCTTTAGCAGAAGTGTAAATCAACTAAAGTTCCCAAATCAATTATCTACTCTGCATGATAATCAGACTACACACGTAGGCTTAATGGTGTCATCGAATAGTTATGGAAAGAGGCAAAGCTATTTATGACCCAGCTATTACTTACTGCTTCGGTGAGTTCTATTTGTTTTGTTGTATGTTGTATGTTTAAATCTGAAAAGGCTACCTCCTGTTTCTTGGCAAAAAATATTCATTTCTACATTAATAGTTATGAATGTTATGGGATGAATGTTAGACTCAGATTTTCAGAGGAACAGGAATGTAAATTATCTGGGAAATCAGAATGATGCTGAATTTTGATTGATGGCAGCTCCAAAATAAATTTTAACTGTTCTTATTGTTGGGAAAATCTGTTGCTGAACCACTAAAAAAGGCACAAAAAAAGCTATCATTGAGCTATTAAATAGACACAGAAACAAATCATGATGTAGAGCTTACAAGTCTCCATAAAACACTTCAAAAGTAAGATTTCAAAGAGGGACATTTTTCACTTTGTAAAGCATCTGAAGCTTAAATTTTGTAATTCTGTATGCTACAACACAGGGATTCTTTCTGAAGCATTTCCATTCAAATTACCATTTATGGCACACACACCTCACGCTTACCAGTATGCAGAAGTGTATAGTAAACTTACCTCTATTAAGCTTAAGTGGACACCAATTAGATAAGGCATCGGTGCACTGAAGAAAAAAAGTGGAAAACATCAAATTATTGTTTTAAGTACCAACTACTACAACATTTGTGGAGCAAAAAAAATCTAAAATCTTGGTACATACAGTCCCTAGTTAACATTCACTGTTTAAGCCTATATTAAATTTACACAGTTGCTACTGAAATTTTTACTAGGAAAGGGGAATTTATTCTATTTTTTTACTCTGCAGTAAAGACAACCTCGAAATAAAGGACACTTTCTGACTATGGAAGTACGAGCGGGAAGACATGAAGGCTTGCTAACCTGCTTGCCGTACCTAGTTTCAACAACCAACCATACCGTATGGCAGAGCTAACCTAGCAGATGTTCCAAAAGTGGTGTGTCTCTAGAACTGGAATGGCTTTAAAACACCATTCTGGAGAATATGGTACCAGTTAACATCACCACACTGCAATGCAAACATCATTAACATCAGTTTTGGTTGTGGATGTGCTTCTGAAACCCTTCCTCGGTCGGCATGTGGAAGCTGTATCATATCCTATTTAACTGAAGATAGTAAATTTCTCATTTCCAATTTGAATAAGACAAGGAACTATATTCTCAAAATAAAACAAATATCCACACAAAGCCTCTGGAGTGAGACCTCCTGCAGCACGCAAGCAAGAAACTGAATTAGTCAGGCTAAATTATCACGGTTTCCTATAATCTTCTGTTTCTTTCTCTAGTGAATGTGTTCTGCCAACATCTGACAAAGAATATACTCAGTATGCAGCACTGAAGGGAAAAAACATCCAATGATCATCACACTTTTGGGTACTGCAAGATTACTAAAACTATTCACTCCAGAGAAGCGAGCAATAGATAGGCTGGTTTAAGCAACTCAGTGGGAAACAAAATACTAAGGGAGCAGAGAGAAAAAAACGAAATAAAAATAATCTCTGAAAAATAAATGGAAGGTAAGATGACTCATACAAAGTTACACCGATAGCTGACATACAATAATTTCTCCCATTGCATTAATTCGATCACGGATCTGAGCCACTGGCACCAACTGATGGGCAATTGACTTGAGGCCCGAGGAGAGGCTTCACTGCATCAGTTCACATGGCCACATCAATTTGGTCCCAACTCTGGGACCAAAAGTAGCAATTCTCACCTGCCTGTGACTGCAGCCAGTTTTAGCAAAATCTGTACACACTGTGGATTAGCCAATTGCTCTCATTAACAATGTCCCACAGGAGAGGATCAATGCAAAAAAAAACAAACCACCAAACCAAAAACCAAAAAACTACCACGCCAAACAAAAAAACACCCAAAACCCAGACTGGCTGAGGCCAAAATAAGCTTTTATCATGTTTATACTATCAAAATAAAGGTTTGCTGAGACTGAAAACTGTCATGGCTTAAGGTTTCTAGGCAATGGGGCTTCCAAAAGGGGAAATGGAGACCCCCATGTCCCCACACATCTTTTTCTTAGCCCAATACTGAAAAATTTTAGTACCTCCTGATGACTTCATCCAGGCTAAGGCCTCATGCCTTTGTGGACTAAACACAAGTTGCATGGTTATATGATTATAAATGGGTGCCCCTCCAGAGCAGACATGCATTTATATTCAGTGAGGAATCAGACAGCTTTAAAACACTCTGTAATTTTAAGAGCGCTTTATACTACGTAACATATTTAACCAAGCCAATGAGAATGACCAGTGACTGACACGTAACTGAGGATTCTTCTTCTGAATATGCAGCAAAATAGATCCTCAGGTTCATCGCATCAGAGTTCTCTTAGTGTTACAAATAACATGAACTGGAGAAGCTATGCTGAAAACAAGCGCTATATCATGTATGCATTTTATGCACACTTGTTTTCTTGTACACCGACACTGTTCTAGCAGCTGCACCAGGCCTGTACTAACTTAAAACAGCTGATGATTTGCTCCATTAATAAATCTGTCATTAAAAAGAGTAGCGTGTAGCTCTTTTCTATGGAACAAAGCAACAGCTACATCATTTCAATTTTGAGAAGTTAACAGAATAAAGGTACAAAGCTAATTAGATAAACACATCTTGAAAATGCATGAAATAAAAATTTCAGGCATGGAAAGTCAATTTGATCATATTCAGCAAAGAATGAATTTTATTACTGCTGGATTCTGAAGCCTTAACAGCAGAGGTTTGTAATATGTACACAAAATTGCTTACTGTGATACTACTGGGAGCTGCCATATAGTTTTTCTCTTGCTTATGCACGTTATTACCAAAAATGTTACTAATCTACAGCATCATTGCCTAAAATAATTACTATGTTATGCAAAACATGCAAGTTAATTGGAAAATAATTGCCCCATTCTCAGGAAAACAGGCATGCCTATATCCCAATTCAGAAGAGACCAAATCTCATAAAAAGACACGTTGCAATTGTAACTTGAATTTTCTAATTGCATTATATTCTTAGCAGACCATCAGTAGAACAGATGCTTTATCATCCACAGACAAAACTGTCATACATTCTTTTAGCAGTGACTTAGTTTGCGAAGAAATTACACAGAAATTTGATGAAATTAAATTTCTCCTTTACAAAAATTAATTTTATTCAAATATAATTACTGTATCAATGCTCAAACTTAATTTTTGTAAAAGCTTTCCTGAAAGCCAGCCACCTACTGGGCTGAGTGCAACAATATGTTTTTGCTTACTTAAATGTAGAAAAGAAATAAAGGCTTAAAAAATACTCAGAAAATTCCATTTTTAGCAACTCTCCTGGGTTTTCTTAGTCTAGAGCTAAAATGAAAATTACTTTCACTGCCTAATATTTTGCTGTCTTCTAGAAAAAGAAATTTATCATCTCTTCTTTTTTGGATAGTTGTTCCAATTCTCACATTGGAGTTCTCATAATGGAAATCGAGGCCAAGATAAGCTACATGGGGGAAAAAAACTTCCTGAAGTAAATAAATATGCAGTACATTCACAGACTGGACCTTGCAAGTACTCATAACCTGGCCAGTCCACACTGATGCTCAGTACTGGTGGGTTTGGACTACTTTAAGAACATCCGTTACATTATGTCTAAAACCAGTCTGTATATCAGGTTGCCTGATAGAACTTAAGAGGCTTTTTGATTAAAAAGACAAGGGGAAGAATTTAAATATTTTTTTAATATAGATCTGTTTTACTCAAAGACACATTTTGCTTTTTTCTTGCCCACAAAATGTACAAGCTGAGCAGTTTATGTAATTTATCAAATTCTAACCCCCACAGAATCATATCATTTATCTTTACGAAACTTTGAATATATATATAATCCAACTCACTAAAAAAAATTGCGGATTTCTCTCAAAATACATTGGATAATTAATATGCAATGAAAAGTTGCAGGATCAGGGCCTATATTTAAACCAGTTGATTTAAATGCATTTTATCTTTGTTTAGAAATGGCCTTACTCCCTTGGAACGAACAAAATTATCAAACTGATAATCCGCTAATTCATTTATTTGAATACCATTTCAGAACAACACTAAGAAAATGAGAGTTCATGGGAGACAGCGCAACAAAGTCCAAGTGAAGCAACAACAACGTAGTTTCTAGGAATAAAAATGCATGTTAAGCTAAAGGGAAAAAAGGCAATTTTATAAAAGAACTTTGTTCTACCAAAGCGAAAAATATAAAACAGAATTAGACAATTATTTTATTACTTTTAAATTGACATGACCCTCTTGGACTGCAGACTAGGTCTGCCCTAGTATAAACTTTGACCTTATGAATTCATCAAGGTTTTCTAACTTGATATATCATATACCTATGAGAAAAATATTTATTCACTCTTAATATGCCAAAACATGAGGCAAGCTAAGTATTTTATGTGGGTTTATTACACTATTCCAACCTGTCTCACAAAAGAACCATTCAAACCAGACATGAGCAGATAGAGAAATGTAAATGAACAAAAATCTGAGTTAAAAGGTCTGAATTACAGTTACTGTGGTAAATTCATCAGTTGTGCATTTCCTTTTGTGAACTTCAAGCTTCCATTTGAACATCTCTAAAAAAGGGAAACTTTTTTTTTCCCCACTCTATTGTACTACTGTGAAAAAGAAAAAGGGATATAAATGAGTTTTACAAGTTTAAGAAACTCCATGCTTCTTCTTAATGAGTAAAAAAAAATCTCAGGTCATGCCATAATGACCTAGAATCTCACTACTATCATCATCACAAGAAGCTGTGTACAGCATCTAACATTATTATTTCTGGAAACATTATCTGTGCTTAGGAGAGGGAATAAAAAAATCTTCTAGTATTCAGGATGCACTCTGCAGGGTACAGCTTGAATAAAGGTGTTGATCTACCTTCTGAGAGCAGCATTTATGGATGATACTGAAGAAATTACAAAGCTTCTGGCAGTAAGCTCAAGTAATACAAAACCTAAACAAATACATCCAAGCTCTACCCCCATCTTGGTGTATTTTATCAAAGCTAGGAGGAAAAACAATTAGGACAGAGTTTCTTCAAAAGAAAACTATCATTAAAGATGAAAGGCTTAGCTATAGTTGAAAGTAAGGGGAGGAGTGGGAGAAGCTGGGTTGTTTAGTTTGGAGAAGAGGAGGCTGAGGGGAGACCTTCTTGCTCTCTGCAACTACCTGAAAGGAGGTTGTAAGGAGGTGGGGGTCGGTCTCTTCTCCCTAGTAACAAGCGATAGGATGAGAGGAAATGGCCTCAAGTTGTGCCAGGGGAAGTTTAGGTTGGATATTAGGAAAAACTTCTTCCCTGAAAGGGTAGTCAGGCCCTGGAAGAGGCTGCCCAGGGAAGTGGTTGAGCCTCCATTCCTGGAGGTATTTAAAAGACAGGCAGACGTGGTGCTTGAGGACATGGTTTAGTGGTGGACTTGGCAGTGCTAGGCTAACGTTTGGACTCGATGATCTTAAGGGTCTTTTCCAACCTTAACGATTCTATGATTCTATGATTTCTTTTTAAAAACAATAAATAATATACATATGAAGTATAGAAACTATCACAGAAAAAGATATACCATGGGCAAATATTGTAAACTTGAGGAAAAACTATCAGAGACTTAAGGAAACAATGAGAATTTCTTTGAAAACAAGAAGTTCAATAGACTGGGTGGAGTTCAATGGAACATCAATATTTACAGGTACCAGAAGAAAAACAAAACATAAAATCCAGCAGACATACAAGAATAATTTATTTCTGTGAAGAAAAACATTAGTAACAGAAACATAGACTTATGTTGGTAGGCATCTGACTTGGACTCAGTTTTTATATATAATAACAATTCCTGATCTCTAAAATGGCTTTAAATGGTTCATTTCTCCACCACAGATCCAGTGTTTAGTTAAAGCGAAAGTCTCCAGGGATGGATACTCCTGTTTTAGGTGCTTTAATGGAAACTCCTATTTGGTATCTCTGGCACTACTACGAATAAAAGAAAGTAGATCTCTTCTTAGCCTGGAATCTTAAAACACAGGCATGTGGAAACTTCATCCCTTGAAGGATCAGAAGTGACTCAAAAGTGATTCTTTCTTGTTCAACTTTAAAATCTGCCAAAACCATGAAGCCTGTCATGTGAAGAGAAACACATCGGGAGAAGCAGAATTCTTATAATGAAAATTTTGGAAGTATCAAAAGGAGATTTTCAGCTTTCAGGAAGGTGTTGGATAGGATCCTGAACCTGGCTGAGTCTAAAATACAAATATTAAATTATCGGATAGACCTAGGGGAAACATTGATGCCTACTAACATTTGATTCCGGAAAAACTGATCGGGTTGGTTTTTTTTTGTGTGCTTCTATCACTATCTTTTATCTCAAGCTAAGATAAATGCCAAATAAAAGAAAACCATAACACAGCCACATTTAAATTACTGAATGCATTCTCTAACAATAAAACAGGAACAGCTATTACAAACATGATTCTAAATGTTGCATTGATAGTAATCAGCACTGTAATTCAAGGTACCAATTCAAACACCACATAAAGGCATGCTGAAATGTCTCCATTCAAGTCATCACTTAAGCACTGGCTTAAATGCTTTCATAAATTGGATCTTGTATATTTAGTCACATAAGTAGTTAGTGTTTTCATCAGTTACTTAGAATTACAAGACAGGTAAGAATCTCAGCAATGGGGATAACAAGTTAGCTGTCTTACCAGCAGTAGTCCAGAAGATGTGGAGGAAGCACTGGGATGTAAATGTGTTGCCAATACATTGGATATAACAATGCAGCTGATGCATGAACACAAGCAGTTAACTAAAAATAAAAATACACACAGAGAATCGGCAAAAAAAAATGAATAAAAAGAAAATACAAAATCTTAAATTAATTTTTAGACATGTAAGAGTCTTAACCTCAACAAACCACCTTTTATAGCATTTTTAATTACTTTTAATTGCTTAAATGCATCTATGAAGAACTCTGATATACATACAGAAGTACAACATTTGCAAGAAGTCAGACTAACAAGTCAATTAAAAGTTAGCCCTGCTCAGCTATTTCCTTGAAAAAAAGAAAATAAACATGCACTATTTGAGGTTTATCAAATGTGGGTACTGCCATGAACACACGGAACTTGAGTGCAGCCCAGCTGCACTCAGCTCTGCTGAGCGGGGAAGACTCAGGGGAGTTTTATGGTCCACATTTCTGCTATTTGGAACAACTGGAATTGATCTGAAACTGCATGAAGCCGCAGAAGAGCATTAAACTCAGGAGCAGGATTAATTTCTGTTTGTGCCACTATTTTGATTTCCAAACTACCTTTAAAAAAATCTGAAGTGAATATTCCCTGTGACAGCAAAGCAACTTTATTACAGTTTTCAAAAACTCCCTTCCCAAAGCAGAGACTGGCAAGTCTGGCACTAGCATCACCAGAAAATTAAAAACTTCTTGACCAAGAAAGGTGGTGTTACAATCCGCTTACCATTCAAAACCTGTTCTTCTAAAACAAGCAAACAAACAAAAAACCACCACAAAAAAAGCCACTCACCTCAAAAAAAAAACAAAAACAAAAAACCCCACAACTATGGAATTGGTTAGAAACGTGGTCTAGCTCACTCCTCAAGTGAACAAAATAATCTGCAATACCTAAAGAACTCAAATTTGATCTATCAAATACCGCTTTGCTGTCAGGGAGTCATGCAAATTTATCTATTTTATTACGCAGCCACAGAGTTACCACAGAATGAGAAAACATCAAGACTGTGTTCAAAATGAGGTAGCCTATATCCAGCAAATAAAACACTAAAAACCTCATAAAATAAAGAAAAAAAAAAAGAAAAAAAAAAAAAAAAAAGGGAATGCCCCAGGTAGAAGACACCAAGCTTAAGGAAAAAGACATGACTGTCCTAGTGTTTTATATCACAACAAAATTACTATCTGAGGTTAACTTGATAATAGCGCTGTTTATTAGACATGTACTTTTACAGTAACGAAACAAAGAGCTAAAAATAAAATGTAAATCCTGTCCATACAGCAAGTGCTAAAACATTACGGATTTTACAGGAAAAAAAACCCTCTTTGTGGAACAGATCAGCAGTTAAAGCTTTCACACACTGGCTGTCTTGGACATTTAGACTTGTAAATAAAAATTATACTGCGATTTTGTACATGTATTTTTACACTAAAAATGAAAAAAAATAATTATAAGACCATCGCAGCAGAAATCACGGACAGCTACAATTTGTGCAGCATAGTTTGCTCAGCACTCAGATTAATACAACACGATTAAATATGGAAAAGAAGAGGGTCTGAAAGCTCCTGAGGGATATCATTAGGGCAAATTGCCAAAGAATGAAACATGAGCCAGTCAGGAGAGTCTGGAAGCTGCAGTAGTACCAAGGGACATGAATGTTCGACAGTTGGAGCTGCAGTAATGTGTGAACTGCAGGTTAAGGTATCAGGAGACTCTGTTCACTGACACACAGAATGTCACTATTGACCAGCGAACCGCCCAAGCCTGACAGCTACACTACAGAAAGCCAAGTATATCATAATTCTGTATTTAAACTCTTCATTTCAGATTAACACCGCGTTTCTTAGCTTTACATCAAACCTCTGCAATTACTCTCATTTTAGACTTATAATAATGGCTACTTCAATAACTACTGTGTTGTTACTAAGAATTAATTGATTTTGGGGAAGAAATAAATGAGTATCTTATCCCTATTCTATACAGTGGGATTTATGAGTTGTATTTCCATACTATCTCTCTCTGTAGTTTAACTAACACTACTGATAGCGCAGTCAAGCCAAGTATCATGTTTTTTGCTCTTTTACTCAAAATGGATATGGAATTACTAATTAGTAGGTCCACATACTATTGTACACAGCATATAAATTTCAAACTGCAACTACCTATATAAAAATTAGCATTTCATATATTTCAATCACAGACTAAAATAAAGCTGAGCATAGAGTTATACAGGATATCCCCCAATGTATACAGCCTCCTCCTCCTCTTAATAGGCATTCTTAAATTATGAATTAAGGTGACTATACTATTTGCATGAAGAAATATTTTCCTATCTTACACATATGTCTGTGTTGTATTTTAGTTCTCACTTTAACAGAGGAAGTGGATAATTCCTTAAAACATTTGAGGGTTTATTAACTCTCTTGTTTTACAATCTATATTTTGGTGTGGCACTCAGACTGGCATCTATTTAACATTTGTAATTAAAAAGATCTACTACATTTTAGCATTTCTAGCAGGAAAGGTAAAGATTTGATTACTTACACATCAAGGTTTTGCTGTACTGTTCCTTGCTTTTCTATTCAATGACATCTTAGTGTAACATCTTATTTAAACATTTCCATCTATGCTGCTGCAGTAGGTTTCCAAACATTTTAGTATGGCATGAATATGTTTTATAGTTTCCTGTTGTATTCAGCCTGTAATGCAAGCAGCTATGGGGTTCTGCTGCTCTTCAAACTGTGTGACATTTTAATACTGTGCCAACTCTGCCTTTAAGCAAATACTGATAAGATAATTATGGATTTCATATTAAAAATTGCACATTTTCTCGCAAATTCTCTTTTTGCCTTTTTTACTGTTTCAGCGGTGACTGCATTTGTCAAATGCATTAGCTATTTAAATAACTTACCTCTTTAACTGACATATTCACTCTTCTAAATAGAATGGGGACTACTGCAAATCTTGGAATAATGCCTCATGTCTTAAGTAACCAGACAGTTCAAGATATCCGAAAAGCATTCGGGGACCAGGTAGAGCCCGACTCCTTACATCTGAACACAGAGGTCTATACAGGCGACACTGGATTTGGAGGGGTGTCTGATAGCACCTGCGCTTGGGAGAGGAGCCAGGCAGAGCCCCGGCAGGCACCCTGCCAAATGCTGAAGGAGGAGACGGTAAGGCAGTGAGTGCAGCACAAGCTCCTAGGTGCAGAAATGAGCATCTGTTGCTTGACCAATTGGTGAGATCTTTTGCAGAAAACAATTCTCTACGCTATTTAGGGAAAAAGGCATTCATATGGAACCTGTCTGCTGATTGCTATCTATTCCAAAAGAAATTATCAAGATCCACCTTTTAAAAGAGATTTGTAAGAAGAGAAATGTCATAGATCAGAAAAATCTCTTTTTCAAGACAGGTAGTAGTTATCCTAAATTATCTTGAAGTCATCTTCAAGGCTGTGTACAACCTTACCTATTTTGCCAGCAACAACTGGAGATTACATCAACTGTGAACTGTGACCCCCTTTACAGATAAGGTTGTATATATAAGGTGAAAGCATCTGTCCAATAAAATTTGCTATATATTTATGTATACACACAAACATATCATTGCTCAACTTTACAGTTTGCTAGAAAATCTTAAATTATAGCAAAACAGTGCTGCAGAACCTAGTTATTGCAAATCTGATAGTTTATTACATGTTTTGAGGCAACAAATAATATTGAAACATCCTCCTACAGTCCACTGTACTGGAAAAGACCTACCAGAGTTGTGTTTCTATCCCCAATAAAATGGGCAGGCAGTTTTTAAGTAAAGTTTTTGTCTGTTGAAACTCATTTGTCAATATTGAACAGAACTTTTAATATTTCTGCTTCCAACAATTTGGTTTTTAGACTGTTTTTCTCCATTTCAAAGAATGTCTTTTAGTTTAAACAAGTTTTATTCCAAAAATAAATCTAATTATGGTTTTAAAATTGGTTTAAATAATGTGGTTTTAAATTACATAAACAATATGAGTCAACTGACTTGAACTACTTAAAAAACAACTTTTAACAAAAAATTTCAATGTTCAACCCTCTAATAAATAGACAAATGTAATTTTAAATCCCTAGTATTTTCATTGGACATGAAAAGAAGTTTCCTGTCCCATTCTATCAGTAATGAATTTACTAACATTACTGAGTACAACTGAAGGTTTCAGTCTGTTTCTGATCTCTTCTGATAAGACACTGCAGCCAGCATCACCATATAAGCTTTCATCACCCTACAAGGAAAGGTGTGTGGTGTTTTCTCCAGTTTTGTAGTGATTCTGGTACAATAATTTTATCTCTGTCTCCTGAAAAAATAAAAAAAAGCTAGAACTATGTGCCTGGTGATAATACAGTCTCTCCAAATAGTGGGAGGCCACATTACAAAGTTTGTTAGCAAAATTCAGTATTGGGTGACAGTAAATTGATTACTACCAAATCCCTGCAAGACTGAAATAATGCACAAATTCTAGAGAATGATGAGTTACTTTCCACCTTATGGCACTAACCAGCCACTTGGGAAGACTGTTGTTCAAAATCTACACACTGCTGAACAGGATCAGTCAGGAAAAGTTTTAGCTCAAGATTTGATCAGAGCAGGTTTCCCTGCTCCTGGGAACATGAAGAGTGCAGCTCCTCCCCATCCCTCACGTGGACGCAGTAATTCTGATGTGTGTATCTGCTACCCCAATGCTCACTTCTATCAATGAACCTTTCTACTCTGGATTTCAAAGGGACTGGCCCCTTTTTCTTTTCTTTCTTTTTTTTCCTTTTCTAATTTTAGTTTTTGCTAAAACACTGACATGTCTAGAGCCATACTACTTCGGCTGAAAGATCTTCTGCAGACTCACACATTATGCTTATTTGATACCTATTATTCATGTAATTTCAATGAGTAACATGAAAATAATTATTTGGTATCCTGTACAAAACTTGTCTGGCAGTTACTTTCTATCTATATAAATTATTTTCTTCAAAGCCTTTTCTATAACCAAAGGTAAAAAGAGAGGCAGAGCATAGGTGGCAAGATTTGCACGCACCGCAACGCACAAACTAGAAAGACAGACACTGATTAGCAGAATCTTGTCAGAAAGCCAAAAACAGCAACAGAAGTTAGACAAAACACTAAAGTAAAATTAACCTGTGATACCATACAACCTTTCAAAATCTACTGTAAGCAACTAAAGAACTACTGTGACAAAACCATTTCTTGAAAAACCCTCAAACACTGTCAATCTCTGTCAACACCATGTCCAGAAATGGGTACTGGTGTGCTCTCTCCCTCCTCCCTCACAGTCCCATTGGGCCAAAGAACTGCTTCCCTCCCACTGCCTTGACCACACATATGTTGAAAGATGCCAAAGATTCCATTTAGTTCTCTCATCTATTTATTAATACCTATAGCAATAAATTGTAGGGGATGGGTCACTGTTTTACCACAATTCCAGCAGCTACCATCAACCTAGACCAACTTATTGCTGTTATCCCAATACTCCCAATTTACAAGAATTACTGAGAAACCACTGTCTGCTTCCTGAAAGGGGAGCAGTTGTACAGGTGAAAGGAAGCCTCTCCTCTACATTATTACAACTCCTAAGACTACCAGCTTTGTTAAAGGGGCATCCATATCTAAATCTTGTTTGATCAGGAATGAGATCAGGCCCCAAACCCATAACAGATACTTAACGGTTGCTAAGACCTACCTTCCCATCCATTTCCTGAGTGGGTGGGGGAAGACTTCTTGGGGAGTAAAAGTGGGGAGCCCTTGCTTTCGCCAGTTTACAACAGAGCGTAAATCCCTTCCCAGCTCTAAAGAATAAACAGTTGGACTAAATCATAAGCTTAGTCCATTCTGCTGGCATTGGTGAGAAGTCAGAAGTCACTGATGAAAAATAATTGAGCAATGAAAGAGAACAGAATATACTGTCCAAGCCACAATATCCAAAGTCACTTCTTCTGCATTTCTTTAATTTAGCTCCTGGCTAATCGTTTCCAATCTGCCATCCCCATAATCTTTAAGAAGAAAAAGAGGGAGGACCTTAAATGAGCCATAATGCATTTTTCTCCTGTTGGCAAGATGAGACCCCCCAGTTCTCCTCTCTCAGAGAAGGGAGAGAGGAGAAGGGAAATGTATTTCCAGTCCACAGATGAAAATTTTAACTTCTTCCATTGTGAAAATTAAATGTGAAAAAGAAAACACTAATATAAAAAACTTATTGTCTCCTGGGTTTGTTTTGGGGTTTTTTTTGTTTGTTTGTTTGTTTAGTATTATTCACTTCCTTTTATCATTCTTTCTAGGGGAAGGAAAGGGAAGAGAAGAGTGTTATTCATGAATTTGACAGCACTTCATATACAATCAATTTCATTCTTTTCTTGCAATTCTTGATTCACAAAGCAGCATTATGGCATCATTCTTGTGCATTAGTTTGGAAGGGAAAAGAAAAGACTGCAGACACAGTTTGTTCCTTGCCTATGGCTCCAGGAGTGACATGTTTCCCAATAACGGAAGCTGAGCAGAAAATAAAATTGAAGTGGTAGTAGACAGGTGAGCGCTCAACAAGGAATACCACTGGCATACTGTGCCTATACTAAGGACCTACACGCACTTCTACAGATAATCAGAGGTATCTATATAACAAAGTAGGTGTGGGTGGCATAGAAAAAGCCACGTAACTTGATTTAGTTAATTTCTTCATCCCACAAAGGTTTTTAGTATTTTTCATCGGTTGAAAATTAAACTTCTGGAAGTTAGTTGTCAGCTTTTATCCCTAACATGTTACAGATTAGGTTAACTAACAGGTCTCTTTTGATATTCATTTATCCTATAATAAACTAATTATGCTGCTTTATATCATCTGTTCAATAATTCCAGTTTCCTCATATTTCTCCATTTAATCTCTGTACATTCTTGATAATTTGTTTATTCTCTTTTTGACATTCATGTATTTCCTAACTTCTTTCTCTCTTCCTCTCAGAAAAACACAGAACTCCACAAACATATACATCTTTTTGTCCCTTTTCCTGACTATCTCCTGACTCCCCCTTTCCTCCCTCCTTTATTTTATGACCTGTCTCTGTGGAGGAAGAGCTACCCTCCCACAAAACAAGGGAGTTCTGCAAATGTTTCTCGCTTCTGAAAGAATAGTTTCCAGGAAAATAATTTTTATTAACATTTCCTCCCCCAGAGTAACTCCATGGTATGTTCTTCTGCCATACACTAATTAAGAAGCAGCAGGGAACAGCTTCCTTGTGAATAGCTGACAGACAACTTATTTACTGTGAGCAAGAGTAGAGATAACCACTGACGATGTTGCAGTTCATCTCATCATTGGTGAATTTTGAAAAAAAAAAAAAAAAAAAAAAAAAAAAAAAGAGTGAGTGATAAAGCAGCAGTGACCATGAAAAAGCAGAAATCTTGCCATAATGGCACACCAGAACAGAGAGCTGGTATTACACTCACACACCCTTCAGTAACTCATCTTCACATCTTATGCTTCACACAACCACCAATGGCTTCAGTGGTACTTTTTTTAGGGGGTGAGACAGTTCTGGTCAACAGAATAGAGACTCTTTTGCTTTCAGTTCTCATAGAGCCCAACCACAAAGGGCTTGGTACTTAAAGGCTTCTCTTCAATTGCATATGCCCACAGTAGCACCTGCACTGGCTCTACACAGCATTTTGTTCTGGCAGTTTTTACTGAATTGCCAAAGATTATATGAGTTGGGAAAAGAAACAACTTTTGCTCCAGATTATCTTAATCTTGGATTTGTTCTTTTTCCTGAAAGTGCTAATAAGTGAAAAATTTAATTTTGAAATGAATTTGTAGATCTGTCTTTCTATCTACATGCTTTTCTTTTACAGTGTGTTTTTTTTGGTTTTTTGTTTGTTTGGGGTTTGGGATTTTTTTTTTTTTAATAAAACCCAGTGATACAGTTCTTCATGTTTTACATAGATGGCAGGTAATAGCTATCTGCAACTTTCTATTGTTCCCCCCCCCACCATTAAAAGAAAAAGAATTTTAATCATTTGCTGACCACGCATTTCTATTTCTTTTCACAAAGTCTTTCACAATTTTTTCTCCTAATATTATGCTGTGGCAGTGGGAAAACTATTCTAAACTTCAAGACTGGAGAGCTTTCCAGGTCTGGCTGTATATCCTAACCATATTCTGATTCCATATTGACATCCCGCAGCTTCACTGCTAGAATTACACTCCCTACGGGTGTCCCAATGGGACCTTAACTGCACCCACAACACGCACCTCTGCCCAGTTTATCTTAGACTGCTTACACCTGAACTATAAAAAAAAAAAAAAAAAAAAAAAAATTAAACACCACTCCTCATCTACTCCCAGACCAAATGATCTAATTGACCTAATATTCCAAAATGAATTCTAATTATGCTTCTGGGAGCTCAGTGAGTATCAGCAGAATATCTGTTCTGCCTTGAAAGTTAATGATAAATTCCCATCCATTTCTTGTTTTCCAAGAACTAAATTTAGCCCTTGCATATTTCCACCCACTATGTACTGCATCACAGGAATCTGAGATACGAATTAAATTTTACATCTATAATTTTTTTTAATTATTGGACCAGTATTATTTACAATGGGTCTGCCATACACTTCATAAATACATTTTTAGATAAAATTGTGACTGCACTACAGTGCACAATTAAAATAAATTAGATGCTATAGTTCGTTTAATCAGAACTGGGAGCATCACCCTAGCAGAAGGCAATGTGAGGATGTCGCTAGGCTGTATGACAGCTCCCAATGCCACTATTTTCTCCAACATGGAAGGCCTGTATGGAGCCAATTGTTCCACTGTCTTGGATCCTTAGTTTGCACCAGAGAAGTAGCTCCATAAATAGCCAGCTTTGAACTCAGAAACATAAATACACAAAAGAGGAGTTTTCTGTCTTTCCAGGCTCCACACTAACGTGCACTGTGCTCCAAAACCACATCCCAGCGATCTGGCCTAGTCACAAAGCGCTGCTTAGCAGTTTTTTTAACCATATCCATGAATCTCCAACATGTAAAACGCAGAGAGATTTAAGTGACATGAGAGAAACGGACAACCACCACAGTTGTCTTCTGATTCAGTTGACAATATTACTGCCCTGGGACATATGGATTTTCACATAAACTCGAGAATCTTGAATTTAGGGTCAGATGCAGGAGGAGCAAAATGATTCACAAAGACAACATGTTTAGAGTAAGGGGTGTTTCACTTTCTCCAGTGGCTGGTACTACATTCTCCAAGGAGCCTCCATGTCTTCGTAGTGCCTGAGCGACCATGGATAGGGTCACCATGCCTGAACAAGGCCAACGAGGCAAGGAACATGAAGCCACCATTCAGTCCAACTCCCTATGGTGACTGAGGGCAACTGCAGAAAACTCTTTTTGCATACAAGCAACAGTAAAAGTGATTCCACAAATGTATGTTTGTGTGTAAATTTATATGCACTGCTCCTTCACCACAAAAAAAAAAAAAACAAAACCCACAAACCTGTATCTTTTATTAATATATATGTTTGTTTTTATAGGAATCACCAAAGAAACCTACAGCCAGCGCAAAGCAGAACTTTGTAACCACCATGCTCTCAGACACATCAGACTTGTATTACCTGAAACAAATACTGGTCAAAATGGAGATAACATTTAGACATTTGCTTTAAAGTGTGGCATCCTTTCCACCTGCCAGTGTAGGCCGCAGAAGATACACTCTAGTTAGCATATTACTGACAGGATGATGAGAAAGCTCCTGTCAGACATGGGCCAGCCGGGTGTTTGAGACAAAATGCACAGCCCCAGCTGACTAGTTAGGGAAAGACTGGTGAGGTACAATTACAGAGGCATATGACAAGCTTTCATGCTTGAGTGACTTGAGAACCGATGACATGGCTTTAAACAGCAATCCTTCCTACCTCCGGTCACAAAACAGCAATAAGTCAACTGATGCACTGTTGTAAAATCATGATTTATTCCTTTGCTTTGAATACATGAGAGTGTGGTATGATGTTCTGGTAGACTACCACAGCAGGTGCACTTGGGGCCGAAACATCTAGGGCCTGCCTCCAGCATGCATAAAATCAATGCTGTAGTTCAGCCTTCCTGGAAAAGCCATTCCCAGCACTTTAATAATTTATAAAAAGACTGAATTAAAAAATTATTTGTACTGAAATTCGTACAGCTCCATGCAACTAATAAGAATACATGCAGATGCAGTGACGTGTGAGAAAACAGTGCTGTGCAAGAACATACAGCATGACATTTAGGAAACGTCTTCCTTTTCAGCTAAAGTGAAACAATTAACAGCCACCTCTGCGAACAGATCATTTCCTTTGTTTCATTCATCCTTTCGTTTAATCCAAAGCTATATAATTTGTTTCTCTTTTGTAGTTTACTGTTCAAAAGCCAGAAATGGTAATTTTTGCTACAAACAGATCTTACAGAGCATAATCCTCAGGCTAGCTGAATCCATCTCACTCTAACACTAAGCCTGAAGCAAGCTGTGAGGTTGGTGAAAATCATGTTATTAAAGTGGCTGGAAAGTCAAACTAATAAAAGAATCAACAGTTAGGGCAAATAATGACCGAGAAGCTACGACAGAAAGGAGTGGTGGGAAGTTTCCACTTATGTCTTGGTAGTAATAGGTAGGGCAAGTAGACAAGGATCCCCACAAAGGATTTTTTAAAGGGGGTAAAAACACAGAATATCAATTTAAAGAAAGATGCAAAGAATACATAACAATTGCAAAAAAATCAGAAAACGCATATAAAACAAAGCCTGCTTGGCTGAAATAAAATATAAACTGACAATTGAAACACACCCTCAGAATAAAATGGTACTTATGTTTTTCTTTTTCTTTCTTTTTTTTTTTTTAATTAAAAAACTCTACTCCGCAACAGCTTAAAATAGGCAACCTTCTTTTCTCTTTCTCTTTTTTTTCCTCCAAAGTAAACCTTCTTTTTAAATATAGCAGCATTTCCCCCCCTTTTTCCATAACAGGACTGATCCTTTACTTGAGTATAATGAAAGCATGAAATTTATAGGGCAGAGATGCTAAACAAAGAATTCCTGTACGTAAGTAAGTGTAGTTTTCCATTCCTGGCCCCCCACAAGAAGGGTTGAGGAGAAAGTGAGCAAGGCCTTGAATTATGCCTTTTTTTATCTGTCACTGCCCTAAGATAGTGAACCGAAACAGAGCTGATAATTCAAAGGTGACATCACAACCCAGTCTTCATGAACTGACATAAACACTTGATATTCAGTTAACCCCAAAGATAAGGCACAACTCCCTTAACAGAAAGCTGTACTTGATAGCACTATTTTTGAACAAATAATCTTTTCAAGTATCAAGCTGTAATTTAGGAATATTAAAACACAACCTTTGCAACACAAAGTACCAGTCTGCTGCGTTTTCTACACAATAGTGAAACAGCACAAAGCTAGCAAATGCTAATGTCCAAATAACTCCATTTGCTTATTTGTATTATATTAAGCAATCCAACATTTTAAAGAAGAAATATCACAAAAACACATTTAATCATTCTTAGCAATTCAATTAAATTCTTACAGGAGATACTGAGAAGTGTTCAATTTACTTTTTAGACTATATTGCTCTGTAAAGAAGCAAGCCTCACAGCAGTCCTGTTCTGTTTATGAAAGAGATTAGCAGGTAGCAGTTCTCACTGAAGTTCTTGATAAACCAGGTCTATTTTTCTGTTTTATCAGAACGCACTAGTGCAAGTGGAAATTAACCCAGTCCTACATCAGAAGTGGATCCAGCATGATGTGGCAGTAATTTCATTTAGCTAGTATTAAGTAATGCTAGTAGACAGAAAAAATAACTAGAAAAAAGTGAAATTGATGTGCTGTCTCTTTTTGGACTTGACCTGCAATCTACTATTTACATTCACATCTTGGGGACATTCTTCAGGACATCTAAATGCCACTACAAATGTCTGCTATTGCTACCTATCCTTGCCCCAGAGAGCGATATAAATTATTTTCAAGTAAGGACACCATCAAGATGACTATTACTTCATGAAAAGGTTTGGAATAAATAGCTGAATTTTGAACAAAGTTAAAGTTTCTCACAACCAGCATATAATATCTGTTGTTCTGTAATGACTTCCAAAAAACTTGGAATCTGAACATAAAAATAAGGTGGTCTAGATCAGCAGTGTGATTCTGATACCTCCTCTTCTCTTGTCATATCATAGCAACAGAGATCGGCTGAGATGTTCAGCCTAACAAAAACAAGCCTTAAGAGGATCCAAATGTAGGCTGAAAGTACGATTCCAAATTGTGTTAAGCGGACAGGCACGTGCCCACCTGCAGAATGAATCTTCCACAGGCACAGAGCTGCCATCATGATTCCTGTCTCCTCTCTACTGGAGCAGTAAAATAGGTTTGACTGGGGCATCATTGGAGCTGAGGGTTTTTTATGGTGTATTTTTTCCCTTTTTTTTTTTTTTTTTTTTTTTTTTTTAACGTGCCAAGTTGGGTCCCAGACTGGCAAACTAGAGAAAAAAAAAAAAAATTATTCCACAGTTTTGCTACATCATGTGAACTTCTACTAAGCAGACAGGTTCTTTGAAAGGGCCTTCCCTTCAGATTCTCTTTGCCCATTTGGGTGGTCTTATTACTATGTTGCAATGCCCAGTTCTTCCCCTAGCCATTTCAGCAAGTGGAAGAAAAAAGTGTGATAGCATATGGAAATTTCCCAAGGTGAAGTAAAATATTTGGTGGTAAAAAAATATATCATTGACTAGTAACTTGAAGATTGCTTATATTCATTCATTATTTATTTTTCTGGTTTTCAGTTGTTCAAATGGCCTCCGCTTATATGAGCCCATGTTTCCTTTACTCTCCAGTCACCATGGACTAACTTAGCTCCATATTCTGCAAACCACTGGTAAAGTGCTGTCTTTGTGCATTCCCCTAACTGCAATGGTGACTGCAGATTCAGGGACCCAATACTGTGGTGTTAAAAAAAAAAAAAAAAAAAAAAGGCAGTTAAACCTGTCAGCCTTTTATGACAATTCTGAATCTTCTCCATCTTCAATTTACTTTTGACTCAAAAGAATTTAAAGGGGTTTTATCCACTACTTATAATCAAAAAATTCTTATTCCTTACATGCACCTGTATGTATCAGAAATCAGCACCTGCAAGTCTTCGAAAATACTAATTTCTAGTACTATATCCAACCTTGCACCTAAGTGTTGAAAATAACTGTTCATTTATTTGGTAGTACAATTAGCAGTGTTCAGGAACAAAAAGTTGATTTTCCACCACAGAAAGCATATTAAACAAAATGTTTTATGCAGTACTGTTGAAAAAAAATAAAGGTATTTTCAATGATTGTGCTTAACAGGCTAAAGATTCTGCATAACAAATATACTCTATGATGAAAGTTGGTTATAAAGTGACCGTCTTGTACTAATGCAAAATTAATCTTGGGAATATTTTCAAAATACATGATATTTTAAAAACTTAAGATTCTGTGAAGAATAAAACAAAATAACATCTGAACATTTAGGTATACTTTCAAAATGAAACACAACATTCTTTTATTAAGCAGTCTCAGCAGGCATAAGAAGGAAAAAAAACCCAAACATTTTAATGTGGGCAGTAGCCCAAAACCTTTAATAAAAAAAAAAAAAAAATGCTATTTTGAGTTGTACATTATTATCAGTCTGAAGAGCTGCTCCAAATCAGAGCTATTACAGTATGCACTCCCAAACTACTCTAACAAAGATGAATCTACCTATTACCAGGTTAGGATAGCAGCTATTATTATAGACCCTTGATTTCTTTCAAGTAGCTCCAATGGAATAAGCCACAAGTGAATAATAAAGATCTTATAATAGCCCTTAAGAATTCTTTTTAGGTTAGAAGGCACAGAAACGAACTCAGGAGAGTTAAAGAACTCTCATCTCCTGATAAGAAAAATAATTAACCTGACTTAATGTATCTGAGTAGGTCTTATATAAATCAGACTTTTGTACTTCAAGAGCCAGACTAAAACCATGTATCAGAAAAGTATGTAGATATTGTCTTATAAGTACACATGGAACATATCTAAAACCACAAAGGTCTGCAGGTCATTTTGTGAAATGTTCAATATATTCTACTTAAAAGGAGATGTGTGAAGTACTTACAGTGCTTAGTTTGCTAGAGGTAATAATGATTCGTCTCTCATGCAACATACTGGCATAAAGTTGCAGCATGTTGTTCACATCCACAGCAACAAAATATTCAGTGAGGTTTCTCTGTTTAAATAAATAAGATGTTAACAATATAGCAACAGTAGTAGCTAAGTGGAGCATTTTATATATTACTTACAAAAATTTGTGTCCAATTAGTAGGTGGGAAAAAAAAAACCCAACCCAAAACTATGAAAGAAATCCCTTTGCATTAAAATTTGTATGCTTTAAGAATAATTGACTGGGTTTTAAAGCCAATGAAAAATTAACTGTGGTGTAAGTTATTAATATTTTGCTCATTTGATTATGCTTGTGAATTTAGATTTGCCCTTTTTTTCCAGATTTGAAAAAAAACATTAAATTTGGTATTATATCAATAGCACCATATGCTATTAAGGTAACCATTACTTCCAACCGAGGAACAGATCTTCCACCACTGCAATAACTGTTCTGTCATAGCTACAATAACAAAACTGTGCTATTTTGCCGGGCTCTCCCAACACATTTTATTCTACTTCAAGTACAGCAAAACAGCTTGCTGAAAAACACCAAGCTTTTGCTTGAGCTGCATGTGCCAGGACATCAAACGTCCACCAGCACTGGTAGAAGGTACTGGGTCCTTCCCGCAGCCACCCTTTTCACCCCAAAAAGAACCCCACTGCCATCCCCACTGGGGGGTTTAATGAAAAGCAAAGTCACCAGCACCTCTTATTTATAGTTCAGACAACACAAAAGTGGGGGAAAAAGAGAAAGGGGGGTGGGGTGGAGGAAGGAGGATGTCTGTGTTCCAGCTGAAATTAATAGTATTTCTGCATGGCACAGTGCCAGAGACATACAAGCTCTAAATAAGCTACAACAGCTACCAGCAAAAATGCCTAGGAAAACAGCAATTTTTTGCAAACTTTAGAGAATATGTATGAAAATATACTAATACACCCCACAATATACAAAACACTTAATTTCACACATTCATTATTGTATCTGCAACTAGAACTCTTACCCATCTCTTCTCAGGAACAACATATTACTGAACATTAATATAGGAGGTCTATCAACTACATGCCCCAACTCAAGGACAGAAATATGAACAGTGGAACTCTTAGTCTATACTGGACGTGGCCAACACATGGCAGCAAGGTAATGCACCCCTGAAATAACAAGTGGTAAAGGCTTCACAGCGGGGTGACCCCCCTGACTGCCGGCAGCTCCCCCACGGGGGCCAGGACACAGTGGCCAGCTGTGGCCTCCCCGGCTTACAGCCCTCCGCAGTCAGGGAACGCGGTGTGGGGCAGAGCTGCTGTTCACCAGCTGCTGGTTTATCTCCTTACAGACTCTACTATATGAAAAGCTAACTTCAGTTAAAGCCCAGATGATGATCAGAAGACTGACCTCCTTTTTGGATATATTGCGATATTAAATAAAAAAAGATATTGACAAACAAAAATCCAATGGACGATGCAGTTCCATGTAAATTCAGAAATGCATTATTAATTTGAAGACACGGAGTATAGAGTTATTCTTGGTCCATGCCGCATAAAATTTTGGAAGAGAGAAAAACAAGAGCTTTAAGGCTACAAACACTCAATTTAGAAAGAAACTCTGGTCTTTCAAGTGCTTCCTTTAACTAGTTGTCAGAGGCTGATGCCCCACGACAATTCGAGTCCAATTTACCTCGGACACCCTCTAACACTGTAGTTGACAATGGTATGCTGATTCTGTGTTGCAAAAGCTGTGGTAAAAAGAGTTTGCAATCTTGTACAGACCAATATATCTTTAGGAGACAGTCACAGCTATTCCTACATTACATCTGAAAAGTTACTGCCCCTGAAATATGTGAATCTTGCAACAAAAAATAAGAAAATTCATTTTATTGCTAGTTTACTGTAATTACCTCACCTCTTCACTCCCTTCATGTTCTAACCCTCCATTAGTACCATACTATTTTGATTCATACTGGAAGGATGAGACTTTTTTAAATGAAGTAAAAAATAATTATAAAAAGGCACCTTGAAAATTACTTTTCCCTTCTCCCACAGAATCAGAAAAATAAATCCACAGTCGCACCATCTCAAGACCCTCCATCAGCCAGAGGCCCAGAGTGAAGCTTCCCACATTTTCTTCAAGTTGAACACATAACGCGCCTTCTAACCTCCAAAGCTGTGTTTTATTAGAACCCCAAATAATAAGCTAGAACAAGAGAATTCTTTAAAATAGAGGAATTCGACCCGTAGGGTGAAACAGATGAAAATAAACATTGAAAAGCTATGCCCTGTCCTGCCCGAAGAGCCCTTGCAACAAGGGTCCTCTCTTTTACTCCTCTATCCAGCAACTTTCCGTGGTTTTCTGGGTTGCAACAAGGGCCGCGACATCTCCTCTGTGTCCCTGGCACAGACTCCTTTCCACCACCACAGACGTACCCGCAGGCCTCCTCTCCGCTACAAGCACCCCACCGTTCCTCGCCAGCCTAAGCTTCCCGGCTCCGTTGCCTTCCCTCGCCCGTCCCACCCCGCGGCCCAGGAGCCGCTGCCCGCCCGGGATGGTGAGGGGCACAGCCTCCCCTCTCACCCGCAGCGCGGAGCCGGGGCTGCAGCGCAGAGCCGGGGAGCGGGCGATCCGGACGCCCTCCCCACCGCACCTCACCGATGCGCCACCGCAGAGGCTGTGAGCACGCTTCTGTCACACTTTCTGAACAAACACCACAACATCTACCAAGAACGAGTTCTGTGGTACTGCGTGATTTTCTACTGTGGTGAACCCCCCAGCAGCTTAACTTTCAGAAGGAAGTTATTATTTGAAAGTGTAAAAATGCACATCTATACATCCATATTCAATTCCAGATTTAAATGCAAGAGTAGAAAGCAGCAAGTTTTGAAGCTTTTTTGTTAGATGTTATCCAGCTAAACACATCATAGAGAATGTGATCTGAGATTTCACATTTGCAATCTACCCACAGCACCATCAAGGATTTAGCATCTACAGAATGCAAGTCTTCATAAGAACAAAAAAACCCAATAATAATAATAACCACCACCATTCCTGGCACATGGTTACCATCCAAATGTAGGCAGGTATGGCATGTTTTCAGAAAGCCTGAAACAATGCCTTCTTACACAAAAAACAACTGCATATCTTGATAGCTGAATTTGCAGCTTAGCAAAGCAGTGTTTAAAGGGCAGGTATTCAAATAACACGAGGTGCAGAAGTAGAATATATTTTACATAAATAATCCCAACAAATGCAAACAAGCCAAGTAATTATGAACAAAGGGTGGATATAGCAGTGATCAAAAATGACCTGTTAATGCCTTAAAATAGGTGAATGATGAATGCAACTGTAACTACTAGCTAAAGGTTGTAATAATAGACATCAATCATATTCTAAAAACAGTCCTAGAAAAAAAAACATCTCCTATTGATAAAAGCAGAGTTCAGCCCTACCCACAGAATGAGGTTGATACTTCTCCTAAATATTTAAAAAAAAAAAGAAACTGTATACTTACGCTTTCAGGGATTGTTGGCAATCCAGTTATATCAGGAGTAATGAAATACGAGTGCTAATGAATGGGGAAAAATAATTAATAATTTATGCACACAGAAACCAAAAATTCTTTTGGAAAAAATCCAGCATTTAGGATTTCCAACCCCATCTTTGTTTAAGCAAATAGCCATTTTTCCAATAGCATTCTTACCACTACTAGACAAAGAATTAAGCAGATCACAACACAAAATGACAAGCTCTGGTTCAGCACAGCACACAAACCAAGGGAACAAAACACTGGGCTGCAGTTTTGAAATAACACTGAAATTAAGCCAGCTTTAAATGTTTTCACGAGCCTGAGAGCAGCATTGATTAACTTAGGCATTAATTTAAAAATTGCAACCAAAAAAAAATGTTAAAGGACAAAATGTAAATTTAGAATGGAAAAGAAAAAATAATTCACATGAGAGAATTAATTAGAATAGAAATATTATTACTTGATATACATTCTCTTCTCTTTCCAAACATATTTGAATCAAAAATGTGTGAACAGAAATGCAAGATCTGACAGCTTGAGATTCCACAATCATTTATGAAATACATTAGCAATTTTATGCATCTTAGTTTGAGGCCATCTAGGATGTAAGTATAAAATGGATTAAACTAAAAACAGATGTAATTTAAATTATTCTCATTAATCCAGTGCTTTTACTAGTTACCAGACATGGATTTAGCTCAGTAACTTTTAAGGCATTTTTGCATATTAGTCTAAATCTTGAAGGACAAAAAACCTTAAGTGCATACTAAGTAAATGTGATAATTATTGACTTTCTAGCTTTTATTTGTTTTTAATAGAATTTTGACATTTTTCGTAGACTTTCTTTGTTTTTATAGTCTATTTTAAAATTATAATTAACAACACAAAGACACAGTTTGTTTTCAAGTCAAACTTGAAAAAGATATACCAAAACATAAAGGAAGTCTATAAGATATTAAATGTGTCTTGTGTTCAAGCAAAAAAAAATTTATTAATACTATTAACTCTGTGTAGGAGACTTATTAAACCAGCTTGATACATTTAATAGAAAATTTTCCCCACAAATTAGGTCATTTGGCAATAGTTAAAAATTTAAGAAGAAAAATTGGCTTAAAAAAGGCATCTCATAAACATCATAGCACTCGCACAATAAATATCCCAGGTTATTGTTTTGCATCAACAGACAAAAAAAGCTAAGATTTTTTTTCTCTAGTCAAGAACAGGAAAATATTCAAATTAATGGAATGCCTACATTCTTCAGAAGTATAGTGAGAATAGAAAATTATTTCCTATATGTAATAAGGTCACAGAATATTTATCAAAAGATTTCTGAGTAATGAAGTTAATAACTTAGAGAAGTAATTATTTATAATTAACAAAGTAATAATATTTCACTCATTAAACAGAAAAGGAAGTCAGAACTATGAGAAGCAAAGACCCATTACTGCAGTCATTAAGAGTCATAAAGCATCAAAAATAATGTGGTATGGAGTCCTTGCACATCTTTGTGAACTCCCTTAGGAAGATGTACAACCTTCGAAGAGATACTAAATGAATAGTTGCTGTCCTGCAGAAAGTTTTCTCTAAAAAGGACACTAGAAAATGCCAGTTTTGTTCATCTATTTAAGGGTTTGATTTTGGTTGCGGTTTTTATGAAAGGATTATGACACACGCTCACATAGCTCTGAAGT
Source organism: Nipponia nippon (assembly GCF_047370975.1). Lineage (NCBI taxonomy): Eukaryota > Metazoa > Chordata > Aves > Pelecaniformes > Threskiornithidae > Nipponia > Nipponia nippon. The sequence continues at coordinate 45,988,582 of NW_028262369.1, read as the reverse complement.
TAGATTGATTTAAACAGAATAGTTACATTAATATTAGACTGCTCTTTTAGGCTAAAGACAGCAGCAGAATTTCCCAAAGGACAGGTATAAGTAAGCCTGAAACCAAAAGAGATATGCTATAGCAAGTAATTATTTCTTTAATTACAATAGGCTTTAGATAGTGCCTTTTAAACTCACCGATACAAGACAAGGCTGTTTTTTCAAAACTTGCTCACTTGCAAAAATCATCTCTTGGTTCTTATGCAAGATGAGAGAAAGATTGAACAATTGACTTTTTAGTTTTCCAACAGAAAGGCCAAAGCTGACTCTAATGCTTGTAATATTCCATGTTTAAAATATTGGCTGAAAATCTGTTTTATTCTCTGTATTCCTACCCCATGTGAATTCAGACCTAAGTTAGCTAGCTTTTCCAACAAAAAGAAACAAAAAAAAAAAAAGAAAAATCACTTTTGTTGGCCCTCTATGGGTAAAATAAAAGTGACTCAAATTATATTTAAGCTCGGGTTTCACAGGACAAATGATTACCCCTCATAAATTTCAGCTGCAGAATATTTTTTACTGGGACCAACAGGTGAAAGTAAAACTTGGTCCCTAACTGGATCAAGGCATTTTGGTGTCCTCCTGACCAAGGACTACTGGGAAACACCATGTATCCAGATACTGGCCATAATTTATGCATGATTATATACATGCAATCCTAAGTACCATTGTGGTCTGCCATCAAAATCCCGCTCTAACATCTATGAGTAAATGGGAGGAGGGATCTTTTTAATTCTGCATCATGAAATTTGAACTAGACTCATCCTGGCACAACAAAAAGGCACTCATGATGTCATTTCTACAATTATTTTTCAGACTGTAACTTCTTTTTAAGTCTATTACTACTGACAGTCTAACTTATTCACAATATACAAGGAGCAAGAAAGGAACATCAATATAAAAGACTAGGCACACAAAGTTAGAGTTGCAAGTGGTCAGAAACATTTCACTGCTCCTTGCAGCACTGAGAATTACAAAAACAGATATGCCTGTAGATCCAACAAGGATTCCGATCCAGGCTAAGCTATTCCTTGCTGTTCTGCCCGGTCTGAACCCACAACATTTGCTCGACTGTGCAGATTAGATAATCATTGTTCCGCTAAAAAAATTACAAAACTCTTTGATGTAACAAGCTACTGGGAACAAGAGACAATTGAGAAAAAAAAAATTCAGAAGTCAGAGAAGGTACCGCATCCAGCTCTGGAGTCCTCAGCACAGGAAGGACGTGGACCTGTTGGAGAGGGTCCAGAGGAGGGCCACAAAAACGATCAGAGGACTGGAGCACCTCTCTTATGAGGAGAGGCTGAAAGAGCTGGGGTTGTTCAGCCTGGAGAAGAAAAGGCTGCAGGGAGACCTTATTGCAGCCTTTCAATACTTAAAGGGAGACTACAAGAAAGATGAGGACAGACTTTTTAGCAGGACCTATAGTGATAGGACAAGGGGTAATGGTTTTAAACTAAAGAGGGTAGATTCAGACTAGATATAAGGAAGAGATTTTTTACGATGAGGCTAGTGAAACACTGGAACGGGTTGCCCAGAGAGGTGGTAGATGCCCCATCCCCGGAAACATTCAGGGCCAGGTTGGATGGCGCTCTGAGCAACCTGATCTCATTGAAGATGTCCTTGCCAGTTGCAGGGGGAATGGACTAGGTGACCTTTAAAGGTCCCTTCCATCCCAAAGCATTCTATGATTCTATAATATTGAAATAAAACCAGCAAGCATCAACTTCCTTGCAAGCAATTTGTCATCCCAGTGTTGCCAGCTGTATTCACCACAACATCCATTTCCAGGTTCATCACAACATTCATTTTGAGGTAAGCAAGTTCTGTGCAAGATGACCTGCAATGCTGACTGCAACAGGCAGTAACACTTTGCTAGAAATGGAAGGAAAAATATCTTTAAAACTTCTCTATGTCCCTCTGAAACATAGTATCATTTTTAAAGGACTTTATAAAGCATTTTAGGGTTGCCAAACTAGAATTGGTTATAATACTGCAATTAATGACAGCAAAATATTATTTGATATACAGAAGTATTCTTGGCAAAGGTACTATGAACTGAAAAATGACTTGAAAATACTACACTGACAACAGAAAGACAAAACTTAGCAACAGAAACAATTCTGACTGCAGCCTCAAAAACCAGCACATTGTTCCAGTGAAAAACAACACACAAGACTGGAAAGACTTCCAAATACAGTGGATTAGCACTGTTCAAGAGGGAAAAATACTAGGCCTCTTTAGCCTATTGAAAAAAGCATAACAAGGAATCTGAAATACAACAAATTAAAATGAAATAAAGGTAGCATTATGTTAAGCAGCAAGGGCGAGTAACTACTGGAACAGAAGTGGTAGACTCCATTTCTGTATGCCTTCATAATAGAGCCAGATGCTTTTCTAGAGCCTGTGCTTACTTTACTCGAAATATTGGGCTCAATTAAAAGTAACAGGAAATGACACAAATAAGGTCAAGATAAATAATCTAATGATCTTTCAGTATGTGCGTAAGAGAAGCCTTTACAAAATCACCTCTTTCTGTGCCCTGCAGACTGTGCTAGTTCAATCAAGAAACAGTTATTTGCACACAGTTACTTATGCATGCAGTAATTTTACAGATGCCGTGAACATCAACAATGTCTCAGAGACAGCAGAGGCTCTGTATTGCCTTTACATTTCATGCAGGCTCTACAAATGTATTTAAACATGTGTCCATATGCCATTTCTGTTAAAAACTGCAGGAACTGTGACAGGCTCACTTTTTGATGTTTCTGCAGCAACACCACCTTGCCATACTATCAATGTCCAGTCCCACATCATGAGAAGTCAGAGCACAAAAGCAAGGTAGGCGTGGACACGTTCTTTTACCCAGATGTACTGAAAGTTTCATGTAACACAGTACACGTCTCCTACCATCTTTCCTACAGCATTTTTGCATGATCAAGCAAAACTAGGAAGAAGGGAAAGGAAGATGGGAAAGAAGCCAGCTTACACAGGTTTTTGTCCAATCCTGCAAGCCTACCTACTCAGACATAAGAGGCAATATAACAGAGTTAGTGTCTCCCAATTCACAGCAGGAGAAACCAAAATTATCTACATGAAACAGCTGGAAGCACAAAAAAGTAGTCCTAGCACTGCCAGATCCCACTGCAGTTTACTTTCTTATCCATACAGCAAAATTCAAATTTCTGCTTCTTTATGACTATGACTTCAAGAGAACAACATGAGACAGAGACAAACTCTATTCTGCACAGATAGGGGGGAAGGTTGTCCAAGCCAGTTAATGATGGGAAGCAACATAAGTTTACTCTTTGCAAAGGACTGTTTGGGGGGTTTTTTTGGCTCAACCTTACCTACTATTTCATAGTCAGTAATAGGAATAAGAGTTAAACAGAGAATACTTACCACACTTAAATTGACTAAAGCGTTCGCCTTTGGCACAGGATGGCTATACAATGATTTTAACAAATCATTTGAGTCATTTTCCTATAGGGAATATTTTTAAAAGGTAGTTAATTATTGTATAAAAACTGACTAATTACCATTTACTACACTTCGAACTATATATTGACAAAGATATATATATATTTAATGAGAAAGACAATTGCAATTTGCAGAGAAGTATTTATATATTAAGTATAACATTTGGGCCAACTTTGTGTCTCAGAAAATGATTGTATCTGCAAGTTAAATCAATCTCTCATATTTCCCCATATACTCCTTAAATGAATCACATTATTTGCAACTAAAAATAGTATTAACACATCTAGCTGGTCTGTGCATCTTGGACATGATCTTCCTAAAACTGATAGCCGTGACATTTGTCTGTTCAAAGTTTTACTAAATATGCAGCTACACAGTTCTATTGTATACTTTAAAAATGATTCATCAGAGCACATAAAACAGTTAATAAGGTTTACTAAAAAGTACACGCAGCTAGCGGGTTTATCTAGGATCCCCCATCCTGATCTCCAAGAGAGACATTTACTTGGGAAGAGATGCGGCTGGAGTTTTTGTTTGGTTTAGGGGTTTCATTCAGTTTAGCGTTTTTGTTCATGGAGATTAAATTCTTTTTGTTAGCAAAGTAAAACCAAAAATATCAGTGACAAGCCAGGGACAGATTTTAAATATATTGTTTGAGTTTGCAGGAAGCTTCTGCCTCTCCCTGCAAGAATGATGATGTTACTGGATCTTATTCTAGTAAACAAGACTTTGGGTCTAGCTCTTCATCAGACAAACAGTGCCTGGGCCAGGAGGAAGCAGTATCCTCTAACAGCCTCCTCAGCAACAGATATAGGCAATATAACAAAATATTTCCATACACTGCTAAAACTTTCTGATCCATCGGAACCGTTTTCTCAGCATATAGGACAACAAACTTAAAACCCAGTAACTTAAATTGGTTGCAGTAATAGCTGCAATGCCAGAACCAGTGATCAAGAAACAAAGGAGAAAACAATCCCTACCCCTTCTGTCAAATACAGCCTTAATAACAATTTTCACTATTACAGTGAAATCGGGGCCTAAACCAAAGTCTCATTATACCATTTATAAGACTTAAATGTATTCCACTTTATTTAAACACAGCTAACACCAAACTTTCCTCCTGCATTTTCTTTTTACATAAAATATCATCATTCTCTACAGTCCATTTACTATAATGCACAATAATTGCTTATTCTATAGTTCATATATTCTTGAAATGTCAGCTTTTCCAGTCTACAGCATATGGCTGACTATTGATGCTTCTTTTTTTTTTTTTTAATTACAATCTAGTACACTAATATCGTTAAAGCAGAAAGGTATAGCTTTAATGTTCTCAGTAAAGACAGATGCCAGTATTTCCTCTCCTGCGTAATCCTGGAATACGTCTAATTGCTCATGAATATTCAAAGTAAACTATCATGATTCTTCACCAAAAGCTGCAAGTAATTTTGTCTTGCTAGTTGAGATGACAGAATTATGAGAGGTAGTTTTTAGTTAATATGAAGGGTGAAACAGTACATCATATTTTATGCAGTTCTGAAAAAAAGTGTTTGTAACTGATAATCAGATAGTTCCAGAGATCTACAGTTTACAATCAATACATCATACAGATCTCCAGTGATGTGACACTTTGCTCACACTTCACCCAGGACTTGTTTATGCTAAGACTGACACTTTATAAAGGTATATTCTCAGCAGCTTTTTAAGATTAATGTGGGATTCAAGTGACAGTGGCAGCTGTATGTTCAGATTCTTTGAATTTTAATATGATGAATGTAAAAACTTGATTCTAAATTCTACTAAAATTTTAAACTTTTAAACAGTATAGAATGACTTTACAGCACTTCAAATGGTGACTATTATTTCAAGGAAAATATTTATACACAAAGAAATAAAATATCGAAAATTACCTGTTCTTTAGCCAAATAATCTGCCAGTGTATTTAGGAGCTTGTAGTATACCTCAAACCATGGTAAGTAACTAAAACAGGAGGGGAAAAAGCATTTTAATAAAATAAAATATCAATGTATTTTTTCCAGTGCTTATAAAATACTACTATGGTTAATCTGACTTGCACATTACATATAAATAAAATGCATATAAAACTTTTCCCCACAAATTTAATGGTACATCACTGTGAGATACTAGCAAAACTACATTTCTTTATGCTGGACACCTGCTTGAAGTTCCATTAAGCATAGATTAGCTCATAATACTCTCACTTCTCATTATTTTAAAGGCACCAAAAATCATTTTAAATCTTGCCAAATCACATTCCCATTATCTTTAATTGTTATGATTGTCAGTAGTTATGTTATTTGCAATTTTGAAATTTGACATCCTGTTGTATCTGGTGGGCTGCCAGAACTGCTGCTTCCCCAGAAAATGAAAAACAAGTTTACCTGGGCAGACCAGGTACCCCATATTTGACAAGTGGTACAATGCTATGCAATAGTATAGATGTCATGTAAGAATATTTGTTTCCCTATAGAGTAATTTCTATAGATAGAATTAACTTCTAAAAATAAGTGAGCATTCACCAATATTGTAAACACACAGCACATTAATACATGAATACTTAATCGACTTTCAACACAAATCTTCATCCCATATGCGTGCAATACTCTCAGTGAGTTAAACAGCACTCAAGATAAATAAGACGTAACTGAAGAGCATGAGAAAAGAAACTCAAACACAGTGGCATTGGTTCCATTTTTTTTGTCATCTATTTACAGAACAGTTACCTTTAACAGTGACATCATCAGTGGCCTCATGCTATAGAACTTTCCATAATCACTATTTAAGCCTATGATACCGATGTAATAAGTCTGATAAACTACATAGTACCAGTATAAATTACTCCTTATTTACAAATTACACACCTTCTCATGCCTGTTAGAATTTTATCACAAAGAAGATTTACTAAAATGGTAATAGTACAGTTAATATTAGTTGTTTGAGATTAGATGGGGGGCTGGGAAAGAAATAAGGCCTGAAATATTTTTACTACATTTCATACCTACATGTAACAATACTACACACTTTGTTATTCAGTGCAGTGTAAATCCACGGACATACTTCCAATGCATTTCTTAAAAGCTTTAGTGTGTGCTGTGGACAGACCTTAAAATTTCAAATTTATATGTTTCAGGAAATATATAACTGCAACTGAAAAAGCCCAGTATGCAGAACCTGAATGTTTTCCCTGATAGGAAAAGGAAACCTGTTAGGGGAAACCCTGGCTGGCAGAGAAGCCAAGTTTACTTTTGTGCAGCAAGTCCAGTGAAGGGTTATGTTTTCTTTGTAACACCTCTGTTCTTAGTAGGCAGCTGGCAAGGCTTTAAAAACAGATCCCTTAGGGCAAAGAAAAGAACAGCAGAAATCTGAACATAGTTATGCATTTTGTAGCAATCCTACTTTGCTGTCCTTATAAATGCTTAACTGCTGGTTCTTAAAAAAAAAAAAAAAACCAAAACAAAAACAAAACCACGAAAAACCATCATGAGTTTACACATGCCAAGCCAAAGTGACACAGAGGCAATGATTTCTTTTAGAGCCACTGTATTAATGTCTTTATCACACTTTACCATATACTGTGCTGGCTATTAATCAAAACTACATCAACCTCTTAATGCTCACAGACATTTTTAATGCTTGGTATTGTTGACAGTAGTTAAGGTGTGACATTATTGCATTTGCTTTTCAATATATTCCTATATAATCATAAAATTTACTTCATTGCACCTGTGTAAGGCCACTCACTGCTTACAGGCACGAACGCTGCATGCCCTTGTAAAACACCCATCATACCAGCACCTAAAACATCTGATCTTTGAGTTTTCTTCCACCTAGGACTCCTGTTCTATTATCTTCTGAAATCATGTTAACCTGGTTTTACATGTCACTGAAACGCAGCGCAGATAGGCAAACAAAATTGTTCACTACAGCATTCAGAGTACCTGCAAATGTCAGAGCTATTGAACAGTTTTACCAGCCTAGAATTACAGCAGGGACTGGAACACTCTTCTAGCATTTTGTCCAAGTCAAGGCAGAAGGTACATATAAATCACAAAGTGTTTTTATAACACTGGACACACAAGTGGGTTAGATTACCTAAAAGCTTTCCAGTCTTTTGCTATCACTTCTGCATTAGCAGTGTTCATCACCCCAGATATTTTGCTGTAGAATACTCTAAAATCTTATCTGATCACTCATTTTTCATAATGAACATTTATGAACAGCATTCTAAAAAAAATAAATGCTCCTACTTCAATAAAATATTAACCATATTTCTTTCTTGTATCTATGTTCTCAACTCCCGTCTTATGGCGAATAGAAAAATTAAATGCCGTTTTTAAGCCTATGCATAAAAAGGTCAAATTCATTATTTGAAATTAATGAACCCTAGCAGAAAGCCAAGGGAGATTTTTCTTTCATACAGCAAGGCATGCTGACCAGAGTACTCGTACAAGAATTTCTTCCCTTAGCAAAATCAGGTTGATGATACACTTCCATGTCTTCATGTAACAAAACCACAAAGAAAAACATTGTAAAAACAGACTACTTGAACATAGTTTAAAAATGCCAGTTCCCTTTCTGAGCTGAAAGATTGGAAAAAGAATTGCTTTAAGCCTTATAACCACAGACACGGGGTTAATGTAATTTCAATATGCCTCTTAAACGTGAAAAATTAAGGAAATCAAAACAAGTATTCCATTACATTATATGGCATGAAACCAAAGGCCACCAAGACCTGTCCTCTGTTTCTTTTCCACATAATCTTCTGTTCTGCAAAAGCACGGTTTAATTGCAATAGTTTTTGGTCAATATTTTTAATTATACTGTTCTTACTGCAATAAAATATTACAAAGATCTATTGGAAAGCAGAAAAGTTCCCTTTATATTTTTCTTTTATGTATTTGCTAATTGCTATTAATTCAGTATAATAAAGAATTGTTACATTTGTTGTTTTCATAAAGAGTGCATTTGTGCATGTGCATACACAATGCATCTCTGCATGCAGAAGGAAACATAAACACAGGTTGTGTTTGTTCATAATAGAGGGCGATATCAGGTGGTATTTTAGATTCTCAATTCAAAAAGCAAGTATAAGCTCTCTTTATTTTGTAACATCCTCACGGCTGTCAAACAACATTTTTGTCCTCTTATATCACAGGCTGATTTTGGAAGCACATGTGTTAATAATCCTATTAATTTATTTGGACTACTCTAGTAAATAGATTTATTCATAGATGAACATTCCCATGATATAGGCTTCACATCTTTATCCAGTACATCGTATTGGATAAAGCACTGTATATGGCACTTGTGTGTGTGTGTGATAGCTAAAAACCAGAAGCATTGCAGGTAAAAGAATCTTCTCAGCTTGCACCGTTGGCAAATCTTGCAAAATCATTTAATCTTGTTTAGCACAGAAGAACTAGTCTATGTACAGAAAAGTCATCCAGCACACAAATGTCTATCAACATCTGTTAGGCTGGGTAACAATTTTTTTCAAGTCAGTACAGAAATGCACTGTCTGCAAAAAATAGTTTTGAAATGGCTGCAGTTAATAGAGGAGACCTGCAATATATTACTCCTAACTCAAAACTGTCACACTAATATGTATGTACCTTAACAACAGATAAAAATCAAAATTAAGTCCATTACTCGAAAGACCTTACCATCATACTTGTATTCATAAAATTATTTATGAGCAGTGCATTTCATAATTAATTAGCTGTCTTACAAAAACGTCAAAAGGTTATCAATGAAACCCCTTCATAGTAGATAAAGCGGAGGAACAACAGTGGTTTAGTTTTCAATTTTACTGTATTTAGAAGCCTGAATTTCAAGTAAAAATAATTTAGGTTCTTAAACTATGAAACCATTATTGGTTTCTTTTTTATTTTTCCTTAATTGTACACATTGTCTCTGCATTCCTCATGTTACAATCAATACCTGTTTGAGAAATAAATATACAAGACGAACATACAACAACCTCCAACAACATAGAACAATTTCTCTAAAGCTACCACAAAACATTTCTCCCATAATAACGAAAAACATCAAAATATACGCAATATTGTTTTAATAGATATGTATTCCCTGATTGAGAATACAGTGGTCTTTATTTAAAAGTACAGCCACTGCCTGTCACGAAAACAAGAGCCCAAGATATTTCATGGTTAATTAAAAACGTACTTAGCATTTTCTTTTAATCCAAATGAGCCACAAGGCAGGAGCTCAGACTTTTATTCAAAGTCACGCATAACCCTTGTTGCCGTAACTAGACTGGTGCTTCTACTATAGCTCTGATAAAACTTTTACATTCATGAGTCAAAGGTTAAATAAAGGAGAGGAAATGTTTTCTGTCAAATAGTCAGGTAACCACTAACAGTCCTGAACTATCAGCAGGAATCTAACTTCTAGTAATCAAATAAAACTAAGGAAACTGCCTTTCCGTACCTAAATGTCTAATGTCTAGGGGCTACTTTTCTGTCTGGAAAATTGACACAAAATGTGTAAAATTGAAACATTCTGCTTCTAAGGGATTTGCCTAAAGGAAGAGCGAGAAAGCTTCAAGCATGGTCTGAACTGAAGAACTACAAAGGCTTACCACATAAACCTGTCTTCCTTATTAGAGCATTTCATTTGGAAATGTAGGTGACAATTTTACAGTCGTAAAATTAATGAAATCTAAGACTAAGTATTTTAATGATGCATTTTGCGTTCCTCTGGATACATAAGGTCAACCTCAGAGTCCATCAACAGTTTCAAGACTTTTAACAAAACAAATTTCAGTCAAATTATTTGCACTAAATATTTTTACTACTAAAACCATTCAGGTAATTCAAAAACAATTTCATGTAAACGCAGAAAGTATTATTGCTACTGCAAACAGCAATGGTATTTAGAAACAATACCCAGAAGAATTAAGTCTCCTTCTATTATTCAAAAGTGAACATTGAAGCTTCTACTGTGCCACTTCAAATCTCAACTGGCAAAATTATTATTTAAATTAAAACATAAAAAGTAAAAGTAGAAGAAAAGATCTAGCATAGTATATGAGCACAACAAGGTATATTACAATATTCCTATTGTGGTACCCCTTGTTCTTATGGGGTTGCATTAGCTCAACGGTTTGTGGAGAGGGAGGAGGTGACACAGCAGGACTCACACCGAGAGCTTCTCAAAGCAGCTGTGCAGTTTAAAGAAAAAAACAAAACAAAACTTGCAAAGGAATCACACAAAACTTCCAGAGAATGATCCAAGATTTTTTTTTCTCATCTTACTATGGTTTTGCATTTACTTGCACTTTGAATTTGGCAACTGCAGTCAAGCTCTGCATGATCATTTCAGACAATACTGTATCACAATTAAGTTCTTCAAACAAAAATGCCTGAGATAGCTACCTTTGGGGATTTTTATTTCACTGTATAAACAGACAGAGAACTTGAACAAAACATTCTGATTTGGGAGAAAATTCTGTTTACACATTTCCTATACATGCATATATAAAACATAAAAAAAAAACCCCACACATAAAACTTTTAGAAGAATTTTATATGTACAAGTATATTTTCTGTTTCAAACTACCCAGTTTAAAGCAGGACCATGTGGCTGCAAATTCAGAGATGATTTCCTTTAATTAGTGTTCCAGATGAAGAATGAATTATAGAGAGAAGTCCCATGAACTACAAGACTTGAATCTTAGAAGCAGCTTTAGGTCATTGGTGTAAAACCTGAAGACAAGCAGCCTTTTCTTCAGTTTTTGGTTAAGAATCCTGTTCAGCAGTTCAAATCCTATCTCTTCAGCTGCCCTGACATAGGTTAACACATGGTCTGGTATCATCCACAAAAGATGTTCACAAGAGAAAAGTTGTGTCCTGTTCCCCACTCATCAGCCTACCCAAATTTCTATAGAATTTCCTTCTCATCACTTTGACTGGCTTGTTCCTGCTCTTCTTTTCAGAGATTCTTACTTAGATTTTAGTTCTTTACGACCATTTCATTTAGTTAACTTTTCTATATTTGACTCTCGCTAGTTGTCTTTGTTAAAGCCCCAGTCAGCAATCTTAATATATTCCTCTTGTTTGAGGCGATATCCATGTATGTGCATATGTAGATGTATAGTTAGACATGGATGGTATTTATGTACGCCTGCATTTGTGTGTTTATATACAAGTCTATGACTGTTTTGTACATCTCTGTGATGGACAAGTAGTTTGAATTGCTCATATATCAGAGTCATTATCTGTATATACACACAGTGAATATAAATTTATGCTATTTTGCTATATGGAAGAGAGAGAGTGTGAATATGCATGCATATATATATATATATAAAGAAAGCATTCATTTGTTAAGACTTCTTTGATTTTGGTTAATGTAAGATCAACAAGCATATACAAAGGAAAGCCAGATAAAATGTCAAAAGAAATCTGCTAGTGAGTCTTCTTTCACTTGGTCACTTCTAATGAATCTTGGATTCAGAGCAGAAACCAGACTGGATACTAAAATGCATCGGATGGAAATACTGATGCATTCTTTCTGTCTGAGTTGAACACAACGAACACACAAGTTGGAGAGAAATGGACTACCAAGCTAGAAGTACAATGCCAGGAAGCTAGTGCTGTTACACATTCAGCTATGTGTTGTAAATTTGAAATTGTCACAATAATAGCAATAAAGGCAATGCTTTGATTAAGATTTGGTGAAAAATTATAGCTTGCCACTTTTCATTTTCCTAGTTATTTCTACCAAGTAACAGACCGTTGACTAATCTTTAGCTGATGTATGTCTGTGGGGAAATGTTAAAAGAAATACCCAAGTTTACACCAGCTGAGAATTTGCGTCCTTTGCTTTGCAGCACTACATACAGTATTTACATGTGCGTACTTGAGTGCGCATAAATGATTAAACATTTGTTATTATAGCATTAGAAGCCAGCCAGACAACATTAGCAGTACATGCAAAAAATTTTGTTTCTAGCTTGATGAGGGAAGAAAAGGTTAGCCCAGAGAAAAGAGCTAAAAGTACACACATACATTCTCTCTGTGCCTTACAAGTATATCCACAAAAGGTACCACAGAGAAAAGGGTTAAGTTAAAGAGTTATTGTCAGGATCACAGAAAGTCAATTAATTTCCAGAATAAAATCTTTTCCTTTTGCTGTTTTCATTATAGGGTAGTAATTATTATTTTTTGCAATATTTATAGCAAATACTTATTTTTAAATTACCTGCCAAAAAATGTCCAGTGTACTGGCTCTCCACATGAGTTTAGAATCTGATTAAAAGTTCACAGAAGTCTTGATGTGATATTTCCAGTAATTTTAAGCACTACTCTACAAGTTTCTATATTGTCTTGGGTTTTTTTCCCCTCCGCGTGTTCTTTTACTGATATTCTTTTACAAGTCGATGTAGGGTTTGTCTCCCTAACTCATGTGGTCTATCCTAATGACACCTTCCATGACTGCCCGACTTCCATGTTGTACAAATATCTGATATTCTGCTTTTCTCCATAAGCTTCCTAGCTTACTCTCCAAAATTCTCCAAGTTGCCCCTCTGCTGCCAATGGGTTTGGCTCTTTGGCAACACATGGCTCCTCTTTCCCCTTGTGTTTGGGGATTCTCACTTTTAATGCAATTATACTTCAATCTTGTTCTTCTCATGTGCTGCTGAACTGGATGTTCCCATTTCCTCTATGGACATTACAGGCTGCTAGGCTCTTAACTAAAGTGGCAAATTTGCCTTTTAATTAAAGCACTCTGCCTTTTAATTAATTTCATTCAAGGGGTTTTAGGACAGCTAAACAATCGGGTTTTTTCATTACCAAAACAATTATCTTACAGGAGAAGAAAGAAAAAGCAGAGGGAGAAACAAAGTATTTCACTGGGGTCAATTTCTCCATCATCAATATCTCTTCTGCAATAAGGTGGCATACTCTTTATTGAGAATTATCTGGCCCTGGCGTTTCTTATATTAGATATAGTCTGGCCAAAGAACATGGAAGAAACCCCAAAAAATCATATTTCCAAGGAGAGGAATACAGAATAGTTCACTTTATTGTTAAATTGACTGGATACTTGTCAAAGATCTCATTAGAAAGTAAAAATATCCACACAATATTCAAAGCCTCTAAAGCTGCAGTGTATTGTTCTCTGCTTTTAAGCAGAGATTTCACGTTATTTAAATGGAATTATTTAGCCTCACACAAGAATACCATCACATGGGGCTTGGGACCACTTTTCATGTGAAATCAATGGTGACGCTGTTGTAGAGAAATGATAGCCTGATAGAGAAGTACAACATATTATCAGAGGATGTGCAAAAGATAATTTTTTCTTGTATTTTTCTTATATGCGCTCCTTGACTCAATTTTTCTTATGCCAACTTACCTTAGAATACAAAGGCAGACCTTGCCTCCTGACGTCAAACGGCAAAATCCAAACCTTTGCTTACTTTCAATGTCGGTGAGCACGAAGGTAAAATGCTGTCCTACTTGGTTTTGGGACACCCTGAAAAATTAGAGACAGAGCATAAAACCACTAAACTTCATAAAAGACAAGCACTTAAGTCATTGGTTTCAAGCATTTTCATACTCAAGCCTCACTATCCTTCTCTCTCTCCTCACCCTCCAGGCTGCCTCCTGCACCCCACTCCCTCCCCTCAGCACAGAAGAGCCCAGGTCCTTCCTTCAGCCGTGTCTCCAGCTGCCGCCCCAGCCCCGCGCTCCGCCTGACGTGCTCCATGGGATCTGGCCCCCAGTCCAAACAGACAGGGCATTTCATAAGTTTTTTTCGTACATAACGCCTAAGCCAAGCCAGTACAAGCCTGCCACAGCTTGTTGCCTTTGAGCACACCTCAAGAGTGGAAAATGGTGACCAAAGCAAAGGTTTAAAATTCTACAAATAATTTATCAACTGTGATAATACAGGCCTGGCGTAAGACAGCCATTAGAAAACTAGCTTGTTCCCCCCGCACCTTCAGAATAGCTTTGTTGGTTAAACCCATAGCCTTCCCACACACCCACACACATCATCTTCCCCTTTTTGCGCTACACATTGCGCAACAAACAACTTTTCGCTAAGTTGCCCTTTTCCAGTGCAAAGTTGTTCGGCTCTGGAAATGCAAAAGCCAGAAAATAATCAAGAACAAACAGCATGAGAGCTAAAATAATAAGTAATAATATCTTCAAGACTGTATCAAAACCTACTTGATATAGAATACATTTACAGAAAATTTCACTGCCTGATGGTCCAGCTCCTCTCATCCCCAAACTCTGCTCAGCGAGCGTTCCCTCAGCAGTGCAGGCTCATCTGTTTTGTTCTCAGTTTCTGCCTCCCCTCCAGTGTCACCTCTGACTCTTCGTACTCATCTCTAGGTCCCAGTCCCAACCTCCACTCCTGACCCCCTACTTTCTGCTTGGCAGCATGAACCTTTTCCCAATTTCTTTTTAAGAAGAAATGGCATTTTCACTGCCATGACATGACTCTTATCTCCTTTACGCTCTCAAGCCAGGCACCTTTCTCTCTTGTGCAATTTGTCAGCTTCAAAAAGAGGATCACTGAGAGCATGGGATGGACCTGCTTTTCAATGTGGCCAAACTTCAGTGATCTTCATAGAAATTGCAAAATATATTCAATGTAAGCATTTTAGAACTGTATCTGAAGTTCACTCACAGAAATACATATTGCACTTTTCCAAAATCTCCCAAAGAGAATCAGCTTTAGGTAGACTCGGCATTTTCAGCCAGGAGAGATAATGTGTGGCATAGAATGAATCATAGAATGGTTTGGGTTGGAAGGGACCTTCCAAATGAAAACAAAGCTGTTATGGGGAGTGCATGGAGATTTGAAAATGTAAAACGTAGCAGTTCTGCCTGTAATTCTATTGTCTTCTGTTCTGTTCCCATTCTTACACGATCTTCTACAGCAGAATACCTAAGCACCTGCTAGTAAGCACTATGATTAACATGTGTCGTGTGTGGTTCATTCTCAGATGCCAAGCTGAAAATGAATTCCCGCAGAAGCTGAGAACCATCACAGATCTCACAGATCTGACAGTCTCACAAGAGCACAAAATATTTTTTTTAATTTATCCCCTGCAATATGGGTTGGGTTTTTCTGTTGTGATTTTTTTAAAATCTCCACCAAAATAAAATATAACAATTTTCCCCTAGGAAAGAACATAGAAGGTGATCAAAGGGCGAGAGAAGTTACACAGGACACATGCACATTCCACTGCTTAACACATGCATGACAAAAGCTTAAAAGATTAGTTAAGTGATACCACTACCCAGACTGTACAGTCTCCCACTCATTTCAGTTTGGTCTAGTCCCTTGTGAACATCCAGTGACTAGGCTAAAACAAAATCCTGTGCTGAGCATATATGACATTACAAGATACCTCTAGTCCAATATAATCACTGGAAACCCATGAAAATTAATGGAATTTTTTATTTAGGTAACTAAACTCAAATCATTAAGACAAGCATTTTTCTCACTTGTCTTCAACAGACTGGAACAACCTAGTGTGCTCTTTAAATGCAGCAAACGCTCAATGGCTTTCACTCAGTCCTTCATTTTTCCAGTTCTGCGTAGCTAGCATGCTGCCTGTATGTTATGCCTGATAAAACAGAGAGCCATCAATAACAATGTGTTATTACTCCCCTGCCAATGATGCAATTTTCTATTTCACATCTTTACATTTCTCTCTTTATTCCTGAGAACAGATCGCCACTGAAACCTGCAGCATGGTTTCAGTATCCCTGCGCACACTGTGGCTTACAGAGTAATGCAGCAGTAGCTGGTCGGTCGGTAGCACTGGTAACGTCGGTCGGTAGCACTGGTAACGCACCGTGCACAGCAACCTTGGCTGCCTCCTGCTCCCACCCCCTCTCTGCTCTGCTGTGTCCCACCATCAGGCTCGGAGCTTTCTGCAGCCATGACTGGCTTTTTCTTACACCGCCAAACACCTGGCATGGTTAGGCTGAGGTCTCTATCCATCTATCTTAACCCAAAGAGGTCATTAATAATTCACAAAAAGCAATTGTTAATAGATGCCCATCTATGCAGGCGTTGCTTTTAATGTACTGTGTACATGTATGTCAGGCAAATGACTACTCCATCACTGCTTTAAAACAATTCCTTAGCCCTAGAAAAACCTCTTATCAGTAAGGATCTCTTGCTTTCAGTTATTTGCCTCCTCCCTTCCCAAAACCTGAAGATGACATGGGAAAATAATCGGTTTTGCAATTAAAGCATACATAAAAATGTCACTAAGCAAGACCACTTTAAAAATGAGATTTAACTTCTGGTATTGTCTATCAAAAATAGCCCAGCCAAGTTATGACAGTTCAGCAGGAGGCAATTCCAATGCTATCTCACCACCTCCAACTCAATGTCTTCCCTTTGCTTCTTTAAGAGAGATAACTCTATGGTTTCGACAGTCAGTGTAAAAATGGCCCAGCTTGAAAACTGCTCCCCACAGAGTTTAGAAGGAGATGCAAACAGCATGTTGTAGGTTTTCGAACTGAGAAAAACTCCAAGGCTAAAACTGAATCTCCACAAAGAACCCAAAAGTTTGCATTTGGTCCCATTTGCTTCAAAGCAACAGCTAACAGAAACCAGTGACAATCTATCTGGACTACTTTTTCTGATCAGAGTTTAAAATACTGAATTAATTCTGGGTTTCTAATTTGAAAACTCCACTTAAGATCTGGAGGCAGCAAGGATGCCTGTTTGTTTTTTTTTCTACTCTTCAGCAGAATTAAAACTGACTATATGTAAACCTTACAGAAACAAACAAATGATGAGTGGGGATTTCTGCATATCAGTAGATAACCACAATGTATAAACCAGACATAAAACATTCAAAAAGTGCTAGCACTGCAGTTTTCACATATATATTGCATGTACCATCATGTGGACCAATGTTGGCTATGTGACTTGGGGCTCGTGCCTCTCTGTTTCACTGCAGCACACTCAGGTTGTTCGGAAGTCAAGTCTCACTTTCAATGATGCCTCTCGAGTTTTCCTTAACGTGAATATCAACACAGGTAAAACGCAATTATTACGTACAAGAATTCCCTACACAAAACGTTATCTAGACTTTCTATCAGAGCGCAGGATCCACTGGCCGAGCTTCAAAAACTTTCTGCAAAATGCTGTCTGGTTGGCTATTTGAAGAGAGCATGATCTACTCACTTGTGCAGGGAGAGTAGGCACAAATCATTCCCAACCATTGCTGACCTTCTCCTCACTCATTCCTCTGCCTTGCTTTTGACTTACTTTCAACTCCTGCCCTGCATGCTTACATTTAATCTTAGTTTAACAATAATAAATCACTAATAGCAAAGAATGTGTGTAAATACTTATCAACCCTGCAGCCTACAATGGGCTCTTTCAAGGTTATTACAGTTCACTATAGGAATAAAAGTAGTTTTTAAAATTTTCTAAGTACATATCCACACAATGCAGAAAAGGCTCTTTGGTAAGCATGGAGTAGGTAAAGAGTCATTTTAATGATTTTTTGTTTACACTACAGCTATTGTTCAGGCCTCATTTTAAGGGCGCCTTGAGAGAGCTGATTAAGGCAGGAATTAAATCTCTTCTTCGAACAAAAAACAGCATGTCTAATCACTAAATTTATCCCTTGTTCTCAATAAGAATTGCTCTTCCAAATTAATCTGTTTAGGACACACAAGATGTTTGAAATTAGTTTTTCTTCAAGTTTTAGGAATTTTTGAAGGGTTTTGAATTTCAGAGAGATTTTTCAGAGAATTAATTTTTTCAGTGAGTTTCAAAAAATGAAAGACTTTATGCATGGGAATACAGATTTTGATGACTTATTTTTAAAAGAAAACAGTAACTAGTATCATTAATTATAAGGTGTCACGTACACATACTTGACCAATGTAACTAAAGTATACGGTTCTGATTAAGGCTTTGGCGGCAGCTACCTAAACCTGAAAATTTCAAATGTATTTCATCTCCCAATCTGATGCTGAGAAGCAAACCCCACCAGTCATTCACCCTAATTCTTTCCAGATTAGAGAATAGATTAGAAACCGTCTCACGCAGGAATTTGAAAAACAGATGTTAAGGTAGTGGTACAAGCTGATGGAGAGACTGGGTAACTCTAGGTCGGGCCGTCTCCTTCAACTGATTGCTACCCCCAAATCTAAGCTTCAGGGACTATTTTCTCCACTTCCAAGCACACTCCATGATCCATGACTCCACAGCTCAGGCTCCCTGTATGGAGGGCTCCTCTGCTCCAACTGAGTTATCCGACTTGAGCTCTGCTTCCCAGAAACCCCAACCCCTTACACATCAGAAAGAAAAAGAACGAGAAGAAAACTGCAGAAGATATGAAAATGTACAAAGTCACTCCCAAATAAGGAAATTCCCACAAATAAAAAGCATAGTTAACTTATAATTGGGGTTGTGTTTTTGAAACAACAGAAGCATTAAAAAAAAACCCACAACTAGTTAGTAAAGAGTCTCGCTGGATGTATTTAAGTCGCAACACACCCCAGCTCTGTCCAGGGGTCCTGGCCACAGTACCTCACCCAGGGTCTATCAGAGCACGCTGTGGTTCCCTCAGTATGCCCAGGTTTCCTCAGACAGGTCCACATCTGCACAGACATGGAAACCAAACAACCCACTTTCAAAACCAATAGTTACACTCTTCCACGGCGCACAGTTCATGCTGCAACCTGTCCTTACAAAGACTTCTCTCTTACACATACATATGCACATACCATAACACAATGAGATAAAGGATGGGAAGAACTCAACTGTATAAAACTACTGCTACATTCTCAAGTTCACAACCCATCTTGCAAACTGACTGGAATGACTGAAATGTACAGGAGATGCTATAGTTTATCTTCACCTGTACGGCTTGAAATACGTTCTCAATTATTTACTTTTCGTTCTCAACTATTTACTTTGAAGGCAAAAATTTTTGTGTAAGATAGCTTATAATTGCCTTTCACAAGATCTGCAAATCCAATGATCTCTCCAGCCATTGTTTTTCACTTGTCTTGATCATGGCTGTGTTTCTGCATGCAGACTTTTATCAGAAATACCAACAGAAATAGCACTAGCCAGGAACAGGAGAGTGAAAGTGATGTCACTCCTGCCATCATTACTCATTGACTCTAATAGATTATGAGTTAAATAATACGCACAGTAATTCCTATATTTGAGTAATATTCTACTGCTAACAAGAAATCTTCTACAGCATCGGCAGTAGAGCCACTTCTTACACTCCAAAATACAATGCTTCCCTGCGATCAGGTGAGCGCAGCAGGGGAAGTCAGTGAGGTACATATCATTGTCTCCATGCTGATCCTACAGGCAGTTTCCAAAGTATCTTAGCTAAAAAGCCACGTGTGCTACACATTCAGCAGAAGAAATGCATCCTGAAAGGGAAAAGACAGAGGAATGGAAGGAGAGAGGGAAAGTATTTATGGTGGAGACAAATGAGAGAGATTCAAAGCACAGATAAAATTGAGGGGTCAAGCATCATTGTAGCACAACTTCGGACTGAATTTGAAATGGGGCCAAAAGGAACAAGAGGAGAAGTTGCGTGCTCACTAGTCATCACCCAGCTAAATAACTGATGGATGTAGAGATCGAGGTGTGGGCTGTCTGCAAAGTTATACCCAAGTTTTGGGTTGAGAGTGAAATACAGAAGACCGCTGGAGAAAGAAAAGTGAAGAAAACCATGCAGAATTTGCATAACAGATTCAAGGAACAAAAGAGAGAACAAGGTGCTTCTTCTGATGTATTATTATTAGTTTAGCAAACATTAAAAGGAAATTAAAACCCCTACATTCTCAAATGTTAAATCCTCCTATTACGTATGAAAAGAAACAAAGAAAGGAATTCTGCAGCAGAGAAAAGGGAACTTATTCATAAATATCTACAAGCAAAGTGTTAGAATGTTATACAATTGTGCCATTTATTAAGTCTAAAATCATTTATTCACAAAAAAGACGTAGGTTCTTGGAGCAAATGCTCAAGAACTTCTATGATGCAATTTGTTTCTTAACCCCTTCAAAATAAAATGTAAGCCATAACCAGCAGTAATGAAATTATGTGCTTGCTTTCAATAAAAAAATTATATATATAAAACTCAAAGTTTAAATCATGGTCAAAACATTACATCATTGTGCCTATTTTGGCTTGACTTTCAGTTTAAATCTAATGGGAGTTACCTATAGATTTTTAATCACCATTCACAGTATAAACTTTTGATAATTAGAATGATTAGAGTACAGCTATTTATAGCATCTGCATAAAAGATTAAGTAAGTACGTCTGGTGAGATGATGTAAGATGCGTCATAGTAAGAACCAAATCTGGATCTCCGTCTACATTCACTATAGCATAGTGAATAAAACAAAAATCAAATACATGTTCTCATTTCATTAACTTTTCAATTCATTCACTAATTAATACAGGTGAGGTGGAGGAAAACCGGTGACGATGATTTTAGCACTGTGCTTTAACAGTGCTTTAACTTTCCTATTTCCATAATTTGAAGAATATAGACTTCCTACTTTAATGAGTTTTATTTACCTAGTTAACAGAAAATACACTCCATTCCCTCCAACTCTGCTGTACAGTAGGAAACTATGGAACAGAGTCACATTTTTTAATTCTAGGTACCTTGATCAGCAGCATCAATGGAAGTTATCACTTTTGGACTGGTAATTTCTAGCTCTTACTAGGATCAGATATTGCTTGAAGTGTTTTATATAGGTATAGTACGCATGACACAGGTTGAGAAACTATGCTCTCTAAAGTACAGTTCGCTCAATCAATGAAACAGATACTTTTCATTTCACTTCAATCAAAGCTTTCTGTACAGAAACTGTCACTGAAACTGCCTGTAAAATATTTGGGGGTATTAGTTGTATGGTCTATCATGATCCTCTATACAAGAAAAAAAAAACCCTATATATTTATATATATTCACCAGACAAGTGAAAAGCACATTTACGGCTAGACAAAAGCTAATATGCTTGTCACATCTTAAATGTCCATTGGAAAAAAGCCATATGAAAAAGGAGCTACAGCAGTGTTTTTGTCAATACTTTTCTTTATCAGTCTAAATTTCAAAACAAAAAATAAAACTGAGAAAGCAGAAGACAGCTGAAGTTTTCTTTGAAAAAGTGGTAATATATGTCTACACTATAGAAAATGCCTGAACTGAGTAGTAACATACACCACACAGCCAGTAAGTTGTTCACACACATAGCTTGCCAGTAAACAGTCGCCTGCTTTCTTGAATGAGCTTCCAGTATTTCTGTCCTTTCCACCACAATAGCTCTGCCCCTCCTCCTTGTCCGTGCTCTTTTATACTCTCATGATGTCTCATTGCCTTTCGTTCTCCCATAAATCCCCTAAAACTCATACAAGAAGCTGCGAGTGCGGTGGCTGATTTTAAAGACACCACGGTACTGCCGGAGCAGTCAGCAGGCCAGACCGAACACGTCAGTTTTGTTCCCTCATCAGTCTATCTCAGCTTCCTAGAACCTCTCCTTCCTCTGTCCAACTGCCAATTGTTATGAAAATTGTAGAAATTTTGCACCACTGCTTTACAGTTGAGTATGAGGCCAAGAGTCAAAAAGCATCTCTGGGAGGGGTGCACAGGAGTGCCTGTATTAACAGACGAACAACAAACATCCCATAACTTTTTCTTTTCTTTTTTTCCTTGCTTTTTTTCCCCCCTTCGGATACTCAGTTAAAATACATACCTAGCTATGCTATAAATTCATGTATTCCCACAGTTTATTGATTAAGCTTATCCATCTCATACAAGCAATTAAGCGTCTTCTGAATGGGTCAACAGAAATAGTTAATGCAAGACGAGTTATTTGGAAATAATTATTTGCTGCCACTGATTATCTTCTTGCCACTGGATGGCAGCAACAGAACCTCACCTTTTTCCGTTATCCTCAAATTTTATTTCCATTATTCATCTTCATTACCAATTTTAAATAGA
Organism: Nipponia nippon; assembly: GCF_047370975.1. Taxonomy (NCBI): domain Eukaryota; kingdom Metazoa; phylum Chordata; class Aves; order Pelecaniformes; family Threskiornithidae; genus Nipponia; species Nipponia nippon. Next base: position 45,966,037 of record NW_028262369.1, on the reverse strand, counting down.
ATTCTGTACATATTATAAGCACATTAAAGACTTTAATGCTTTAAAGCCAACACTGACAACCGTATTAGTTAAGTCATTAAAACAGCTTAAAGGACAGTGAGCTTAACCGGTCCAAAACCCAAACAGCTTAATTAAATTCAACTATGAAAGACTAAATGAACCTAGTTTACTTCAGGGAAGTTGTGTTTATGAAGATCTTTATTTTGCCAGTGTGTTTTTCTGCAAAGCCTCTCTTCTTTCCTCTATACACACACCACCTTTTACTCCACAGATAGTAGCTTTTTGCGTCTGATAGATGCTTCTCTTCTTTGAGTCTTCATCTACAACTGATGCCAATGTTGTTCTGAAACCGGCTCAGCCTGCACACTACCTGGGTGCATCTTTCATTAATTATGCAAATCAAGCTTCTAATTCAATCTTTGCTGATTTGGACAATAAGAGTTTTCCAAACTGAGTGAGTACCAATTGATTAAATTAATTATCGTTAGTCATTTTGACAAGCCTAAATAAATATTTTAATTAATAAAAATGTTTTATGTGAACAATTTAAATGACTGGTGGCATTACATGGAAGACACACTATAACTGATACCAGAAAGATAAGAGCTAATTAATTATAAATAATGGTCCTGATTCTTCTCTGAGAAAAATCAATTGCATATTCAGTTACTTCCATGCAATTAAAGTCTTAATTTCTTTGAACTCAAACAACATGTTTTCAGTACTGCTCGGTGTGTTTTTATATCCTGGTGCACCATAACATTTTTTATGATGCTTGCTGTTTGAAGGAAACTATGTTATATCCTTATATTAACACAGATGGTGTTTAAAATTATAATGGACAAAACTGGGAGCCGGAACGTAGCTCTATCTTGAAAAAGATATCCCCAAAATTCTGTAAAGGTTGCATTTTGCTGTGATAATTTCCTACTAGTGATTTCATACTTACTTGAACACAAAGGATGTGTTCTTCTTATCTGCAGGTGCAAGTTTAGGGAGTACAATATGTTTTCCTTTTCTTTAAATCTTTTCTTGCAATTATGCTAAATATCATTTTCTATGAAATATTTTTAAATAAATGATAACTGTAACACATACCTTTCAATGTCAAAAGGAAAGCAGAACTTTGGAACGCTGTTCAGCACTTCCTGTAAATACAAGTAAAAGAAATAGAGTTAAGATTTTGAAAAGGCGTTTATCTGTATTTGCTAGCAACTATCCTACAGCTTGCTTTAAAAAAAAAAAAAATACTCGTAAAAAATAATAAATTCAAGGAATATATGATTGCAAAAAATACAGCACACGTTCCTGGACTGAAATAATTGATTATTAAAAAGGAATTAAGTTTGTGCTTTGGCAGATTGCAAAGACAATGCCATAGAAGCCCCAGGAGGGAAAGGCCTGGCCTGAAGGGTATTAACACCCTTCACATTCCCGCTGGGATTCCCTTCAACAAGGCCATATGGATTTTACAAGAAGCACCACACCATATGGGTAAGCCACGTCTGCTGCTACTTGTACCACAGACTAGCCACAGGGACTTCTGACAGATCCTGGCTCAAAAATACAAATGTTGTTTCAATTAAAATGCAGGCAGAGAAAAGGGAATGAAGTTGGCAGCAGAATGAATTACAGAGAGGTATAACAACTCTATACATGTTCCATAGTCAAATGCTGAAAATGATGGAAATCGTCTGCTGGTCCAAAGGAGAAATTTATGTGATTAACCCTTTGGGTTTCACAACCAAGCCTCACTATTAATAAAGGGAAAGGGGCGGGGGGGAAATCCACCGGATCTACATTCATACCATGATATGAAAGGATAATGTCACTCTTTCTTGCAGAATTTTATTTAAGAAGCTGTTTAGTGGCAAATAAAATGTGTTAATTAAAATATAAAAATGCTCTCAAACTAGTCAACATTTTTCTTTTTAAGAAAAAAAAAAAAAAGTTAATTACCAGATCAGTTAGCAGCAAATATTAAACAATGACCTTATAAGATCCCAGAAAAACAGGTTTTATTTCCTTGCTCCCAATTGGGAAAACAAACCCTCTGTGAAATGCTTCAGCTAAGAAGAGACAATCAACGTCGACGCAGTTGGTCAGCAAAGCTACAGAATTCCCTTTCTGTAGCAGACCAACAGCGACAGATAGACTGTTGTATACACGAGTTATCCCACAAGGTGTGTGTTTTCAGAAAAATGCATGTTGATCGCAAATTTCCAGAGCTGCACATGGCGGTTTAAGAACTTGATTTAAGATGTTAGCACTCTCCAGCCTGAACTCTCTGTTTACTGCATGTTGAACAGTCAACTCCCATTAGGGGAAATTATGTATTTAAATTCCTGCACACCACAATGACTATTTAGTTCAAACATTTGCCTGGCTCAGTGGATAGTGTAAAACATGAAGAACCCATGCAAGTTAATCAGCAAGGGACAAATAGTTCAGGAAAAAGATGCCTCTGAATACAACATGTATATGTTAATTGCAACATTTTAAAGGTATATGATGTGGCCCAGTAAATCATCATACAGTACAAAATGGAAAAGTCAATTTTTCTAGCATTTCTAAGTCACACAAGAGAGTTCAAGAAATCTTTGGAACTTTTACTTTTTCAGCACAGATAAAGGAGGATATGAAAGCCACACATTGTGTTTTGAGCAAGGTTATTAACTCAGTTATGAACAACAGCAGTACATATAATATTCTCCAAAAGAAACTGCTGAAGCACCCTCCTGACTGCTGCGAGTGGCCACTGTGGAAGCGTGATGAGCAAAACACAAACAGAGCAGGTAAACATTTTAATTTCTGTAGGCAAGAAACAAGCATACGTGATGCTGCTGGTAGTAATAATAAACTCTAACAGAAGAAAGCAAGCAGAAAGGCTAATCAAAACTTTTAACTCAGAAATTTCCTAAACATTTCCAAATAGTCTCTTACTTCAGGCTCATGAAGCTTGCTTTTCCCATTCCAAAGAAATAGTATTTTATATTCTATTTAAAATCTCTTCCAAATCTGCAGTTATTCTCACTCTATAGGAGGATCCTTATTACCGAGGATTTTAATTGCTGCCTGGTGAGCTTAGCACTGACTCAGAATTGGGTATGGAAATGTAGTCATTTATGTTCCCCATTGTATTCTCTCAGAATAAATTATCACACAAGAAAAAGAAAACAAAAACAAAAAAACCAAAAGGTATTAGCTCAATATTTTGACTAAACAACCTGAAAATTATGGGTATGTTTTGCAGCGTTTTCCAGGCTGAGCTGCAGGACTGCGTTTCCCCCAGCTCTGCTGCGTCCCTCCCCCAGCCAGCACACGTGCACACAACTTCTGCAGAGCAGCCTCAGCTCGCTTCCCAACTGGCAGGAGCATCCCTCAGGGGACAAGTCTTTAAACCTCCGCACTCTTTAAAATTCAGCCAGCCAGCAGGTCTATAGACTGGTGTATAAACAGTATAGACAAAAAAAAAAAAAAAATCCTCTCCCAGCTTATGTCAGTGACAAAGCAGCTCAGCAGTTGACTGCTTCTCCCCTGACAGCGTAAGCCAGGTTTACACGGATCAATAGATGGAAGTCCTACCTAGCTTCCAGGGCTCAGTTTTCTCCCTTAATTACAGGTGCTATTCAGATTTTTAAAATGGAAGAAAACAAGATGCCCCAAGATGCTCCTAGACAAATTTAAAATGCAAATGACATTATACACACATTCACATACACAGTCACTATTCGTGTACAATTACAGTTGATACTTTCAGTAACCTCTCTATTGAATAAAATTTAAGCTCTGCCTCCTAATGGGTCATCATTTTCAAGGATCCATAACTCAGCCAGGACTTCCTCTTCAGTCAACATACACATTCTCAGAAAAAGAATGACGTATTTATTGTCTTTTATTTTCATAGCTTCATAAAAGTATGTGTTTATTTCTGAAGACAAAAGGTTGTACAAGTCTTTCAGAAAGCAAAATATCCTTGATTCACGTGCCCCATGATTATTTCCTCCTCTGGTACTCACAGTATTAGTGCGTTCAGAAATGGTCACTGTGTCATAAAGGAAAGAAATTGTATACATGGGGAAAAGGATAACAGTGTTAAAAAAAAAAAAAAAAAAAACACACAAGTAAAAGATTATCTATTTGCTTTCAAACACTGAATAAACACCTACAGTTGCACACACAATTGAGTTTAATTGCTATGTTAAAGGATAACTATCTCATTCCTTATACAAGCTCCAAAAGAAAGAAGAAAATCATAAAATTAATATCACGTGAACTACAGCATGCTGCTTCCCTTGCAAAAAGCTTAAACAAAAGTGGAAATGGTATTAAAGAAAATATTTCCTTTATGCCTACAGTACAGCAGCAGAAACTTGCACTCTCACAGGCTCATGGTCCAGTGGTTTTATTAATTCACTTTCATCAATTGCACTACACAACTCCAGCCTGGCCTGGTCATGCTCCCTGGCTCTACATTGAGATGATATTACAGAAGCCTAAAAAGTAAGAGTTATTTAGCGTTCATTGCTTATTCGGATACCTATACAGCTAATTCTGTGTATCAGTATTTTATAAAGCAATGTAAAAGGTGGTAGAGATGCTTCTGAACTCATACATGCCAGTTTTCTGGAGAAAAGCTCCTGATAATTCACAGTCTTGCCCTTAAGTGAAATTACTGGTTAGTCATTTTGGTTAGATTCAAGATATACACCATATTCCTTACTAACTAGAAAAGATAGGATTATTTTTTCTTTTTTTAATAATATCACAGTCAATTGATACAAGTGTATGAAACCTTCATGGCTGTTCAGTATACATTGTAGAGCACAGCGATTTGGAAGGGTACTTATTTCTTTTTCCACTTGAACAAGACACAATGGGATCTCACTACAGCTGGAAGAAGGTACAGGAGCTGCTTCTATGGGAAAATTGCACCAGATTTTATATATATTACAGAATCAGCTTATTAATGTATCTCTACAAAAGTGTGAGTGGGTTTTTTCACTTTAACTTACGCATTTCAACCAGTTACCTTTTCCTATGTAGATGAGGCCTGATGACTTGATGAATTGACAGAAATTAAGTTCATCACTTGATATTATACTACTGAAATAAGTATTGAAGCTTAACCTGATTAATTTCTGAGGTTAGAAGATGTGGGAACTATTCACCCCAGCATTTTTGTTCATATTATAACATATTCTGCAGTTTGCATTTAAGTGGGGAGGGAAAAGAACTTGATTTTTCCAAGGATTGAAAAACTTTCCCGATTGGAATGATTTAAGGTATCCAGAATGCTGAAACACTTCATAAATAGCAGTTTAGACACTGTTTTTTAAAAGAGACTCCTGTTACCTTCCAACTATTTCTGCATTTATCTACAGCATATGACTGTTCCTCAAGCAAGCAGGTGGGTTGTCCCCCAGGTCCATTCTACACATGGAAAAAGCATCTCTGGAGAAGAAAGGGAACAGCCTTACACTGAGACACAGTCACACTGTGCCCATTCCAAAGACACATCAGGATACCCAGGGAAGAAATGGCTTAAATAAAATAGATAGTAACCAAGATAATTTGAATTATTTAATTACATAATCCAGACCAGGTTACCAAAATCATTCCTATAAACTAGCACTCAAATAACTATCTATCTATCCTCATCTCTTTATTCTGTCTTGAGGAAGAAATCAGCCAAAGAAATATCAATTATAGAAGCACAAATAAATGGTCATCCACTTAGTTACAAAATGCTTTCGCACTCTTCCCCCCCACCCTTACTTCTTCAACTGTTTTCTTTCTTAGTAACACTATTTTTCTAGCTTTTGTCTTTCTCTTACTTCTCTACCTTATTTTTGTGAATTCCTTTTCCCCGCCCTGTTTTCACTGAAAGGGAAATTCTCCTTTTTGTCTGTCTTATCTTTGTCATATCTACTTTATTAAACAGTCTCCTTTTTTTCCCCTTGTTGACAAAAGCTACTTGTTATTCTATTCTAGTATTTCATCTAATTGTCCTTCAAAATTCTTATTTTCTTCCTCCTAGAACTTCCTCTCCATACTAACCTCTCTTTAAATGTCTTCTCTTGAAACACCTGACCACAGGTCTCTCTTTTGGTTCTTCTTACCGGTTTTCCCTCTTCAAATCCCCATCTCCAACTCCAAAGTCCTCTCTTCACTCTTAACCCAACTTGCTCTCTGATCTTTCCTCAAAGGGGACTCTATTTCACCATTCCTTACTATAGTTTTCAGTCACCTTGTGCCAGCCCAAACATACAAACAAGAGACCTAGTTGAGATTTAAGACTGTCATGACAGGTATTTCTGACTCAAACCAGTGACTTCAGTTGGAATATTTAAATGCTTAAAAGTTAAGCACAGATTTAGGTTTATTCTTAAATCAAAGCCAGGCTGCTTAGCATCTTGCGGTGTTGAGCCCTTCATCATCATGGTTCAACGAAGGTGAAATTCTAACGCTGCTACATAAAACAGCCGATGAAAAGGCAAGCTCTGTCCTCGCCACCAACTTTTCCTTTTCCTTCCTCTGAAGTCACGCACACCCACAGCAGGGACCCATGCGAAGACAGCATCAGTAGTTATATTTCAAAGACTTAGCTCTTACCTCTGCTAAAAATCTCATCAGAAGATTGTAGCTACAATAAAGAAAGGCACAAATGGTTTGAATTATAAAAATTTTAATCTTAGATTACATTCACAGAAATCCAAATGCCTAAAGTACGGAAGTCATTTTCAGGCCTCCATAAGTACTTTTAACCTCTACATGCCTCTCTCCAAAGTGCATCATTCAGTGATTATCTAGTAGTTCTGTAGGGTTAAAAAAAAAAAAAAAATTATCAGCTGCTTTCTGAACACTTAAAGCAAAGAAGAATACAGACATTAAATGCAAATGGTTTAGGGTGAAGATGAAAAGCTGTTTCAAGAAAGAAAGAAAGAAAGAAAGAAAGAAAAATGCACCTTAAGGTTACAGAACTTCATTGCTGCAAGAATGAACAACTAAATTAGATGGCTTTTTTTTCTTCAACTTTTTTTTTTAAACCTTTTTTTTAAAAGTCAGCAATCTCCAGTTTTAAATATTTTAGCTATCATTTCCATATTTGTTAAATAAAGCATACATATAATTTAGAATTTTCAGGAGTTCAAGGCTCTTGTGAAGAAGAGACTGGAAAGCAGAAGTGTACAACTACATGATTCTAACAAGCTCTGTGCAACACAAGCAACACCTTTCTCCAACCTTTATGAATCATTTGAAACAAAAAAGTTTTCCAGACTTAGCAACGAGTCCCACTTTGTACACTGGAAAGAAACACAATCAGTAGTTAACTTTCTGCATTTTTGCCTTCGGATATTTCAAATTTTCCTCTAGGTCTAAAGGCAAATTATGAAGAATTCTCTGAAATTGTTTCAGAGAAATATTAATATTTAATAGCAATTACTAATTGGCTTGCTAGTCATATTTATGGGGTAGTCCCACGGAAGTCACGTGCACATAGCACCATTTCATTTGCAGAGTAACACCACAGGATGAATGCAGTCATGACGTAAAATGATGGGGGTAACACAGCTGCGTGACACAGGAGTTTCAGTGCTGTGTGGGTGGCAAAACACAGACCCGCAGATGTGCCCTCTAAGCTCTACCTGTTGCAATACTTCTATTCCCAGAAGATAAAGAAGAAAAATTGTGCAATGGCAGCTTGCTCAAAACAGATCTGTTCTTTTCATCTCACAGTTTTCAGAACAAGTTGTGGATGGTGCTGTGTTTTCTGACACCTAATCCTACCCAGATACAGCTGACATGTAAGGGTTCATACATCCCTGACAAATATATAAAGGGGAAGGTGATTCTGGACCATGTAGCAGAATGGATTGTATGAGACATGGACCATGTAACTAAGAGATTCATGAAAGATTAAAACTCCACCAAGCTGAGCTATGTGTACATTCTTACAATCATAGATCGTTTTGACCCACAGAACACAAATTCTACTCCATTGCTGAGAACAATTTTTGATCCTCATTTAGTTGGCTCACACAGAAACTACAACTGAAGAGGTCCTAAAATCTATGACTGACATTCAAAGAATCAGGTTGTTCATAATGCTTAAACACCAAGCCTTTTAGAAGACGACTTGCTCTCTAACAAGTGTCATGTTTTCATCTTTCTAAAGCTTATTCAGAGAAATATTTGTTGTCTAAAATGAGTGAAGAGCTGAATACCTTCAAATGAGGAGGAGATCGCTTACAGAATTCCAATCAGAGTTAATTTCTCTTGTTCCTGTTCCCTGTCTCTTCTCCACTTGGCCACCTCTCAGTTACGTGCCCAAGGGGAGGACGGAAGGAAGAAAAGGTTGGTCCACCTACTTGCTCCTGCCAGACAGACAGCTGAAGATTTTTGGTAGCTTAGTCTAGCTGCTCTGTGCTCTACAGAGCAATAAGGGCACAGTTAAATCATTAAAACAGACAAGGTAGCAGGACAGAAAGACTCTAAACAAGGTAACAAGAAGATCTTGAGATCTTAGAGAAGGAAAATCACGTAAACAAGTAGCTAGCATAGAGGTGGCAGCAGAGACCTGAAGGTCAGCTGTATCTGCTACTGAACTTAGAGATGATTGTTGCAACATCACTTAGAACTAACAGTACATTAAATACAGACAAAAATAAATAGAAAGAAAATTAACAACTGGAACAGTGACATGATGTCGTGGTTTAACCCCAGCCAGCAACTAAGCACCACACAGCCGCTCGCTCACTCCTCCCCGGTGGGATGGGGGAAAGAATCGGAAGAGTTAAAGTGAGAAAATTCATGGGTTGAGATAAAGACAGTTTAATAGGTACAGCAAAAGCCGCGCGCACAAGCAAAGCAAAGCAAGGAATTCATTCACTACTTCCCATTGGCAGGCAGGTGTTCAGCCACCTCCAGGAAAGCAGGGCTCCATCACGTGTAACGGTTACTTGGGAAGACAAACGCCATCACTCTGAACGTCCCCCCCTTCCTTCTTCTTCCCCCAGCTTATATACTGAGCATGATGTCATATGGTATGGCATAACCCTTTGGCCAGTCTGGGTCAGCTGTCCTAGCTATGCTCCCTCCCAGCTTCTTATGCACCTGGCAGAGCACGAGAAGCTGAAAAGTCCTTGACTGGTGTAAACTCTGCTCAGCCAGAACCAAAACATCAGTGTGTTAGCAACATTATTCTCATCCTAAATCCAAAACACAGCACTCTACCAGCTACTAAGAAGAAAACTTACTCTATCCCAGCTGAAACCAGGACACATGACCAGGATGCAGTACACTTCAACTGGAGGCACATTACAGGACGCTCTGGCCCTGTACAGCGGACTAAGACTGGCATCCCAGGCAGCATGCCTAAGAGTTTACTGCTTTTAGAGCATCTTTCAAAGGCACCTTACAAGGAGCAAAGAACAAATGTTTTAATTAATCCTAAGTATTTTAAAAGGCATTGTTAATCTCACTATCCTGCAAGACTGAAGAATAAGGCTTCCTAAACAACCACAGAGTAAGTTTAAATATTCAGAGATTTTTACTAAGTTATAAAATTTTGGAGTCTCTATATGTCTGATTGTTGCTGAATCTCATCATGTAACCAGTTAAAAATAAAGCTTATTTCAGCCACAGTTGTGTCCAGCGTAGCATACAGGGACTCAAAGTTCACTTTAAAATAACAAGCTCAGTTACAAATAGCAGAATAGTTAAAACAATATGAAGTTCAGCACAGGTTAATTTACCAGCTTAAAAAACCCCTCAACTTTCCTGGAACTCACAATAAAAACAAAAAAATTGACAATGCTCTTCTTCCCAAAGGAAGTTCCCATTCAAATAAGTGTAGACTGAAACATAACCATCTACCCCTAATTACTGGCAAGGCAAACAAAAACAAGAGAAATAATACTTTGCCATACAGCTCTAGCAAGCATATAATATTTGTATCCCATGCACCAATAAATAGTTTCCCCTTACTTCCCTGACTCATGTCAGGGAGACCATTATTCCCCAGGCAATATCAGAAAGCTGGGAAAAACAGGAAATATGTTTTTCTGTCTCCACTCTTGAGATTACTATGTGGGCAATATTTAACTTTTAAGGTAGTAGAGTATTTATTACCTTTAAGAAGGTTCATTACAGTTTGTACAAAAAAAGACACCAGAGTATGACACAATTTTCTATCATCATGCAGTAGGGAAAAAGTGACTTTTTATTAATATCCACTTTCAATGACAGTATCTCTAACATTATCTGGAAACTCAACAGAGAAATTGTCCTGTTAGTTTTTTCATTCCACCTTGGAATATTCTGATAGCTCAGGACAGAAATGAGCCTATTTGCAACATACCCAACTCCACCTATTCAATATACTGCTTTAAAGTGAAGTTTGCACTCTCAGAAATGTCTGCAAAACAGTATCAAGGAATATCACGAGTAGAGCAGAGTTGACACTCAGGTCAAAAGGCTCCTGTTTGCAAGATTTTCTTCACGATCATCAAGGGAAGAAATTTTTAAAAGGAAAATTAACTATAAAAATATACTACAAAAAATAAATAGCTACATTTCCATAAAAATAAAATATACCGAAAAAAGTCATAAAATTTCAAGCATGACAAACTATTCTTGATGACACTTGATACATTTCAGATTCATTTCAACTCCAAGCATACGTTGTTCCAAATATATTCCAAATATTTTTTCCTCCATAAATTCTAGTATTTCACCAGAGACTTCAAACTATGCGTAGTACTAATTATAAAATAAACAAACCAAAAAAAGCAACTGCACTTTTGATGGAAGTAGCCAAGGCAGAAGACCCACAACATGCAGCAACCAGCAAACCAGAATGAAAGGTCAGAGGCAAGAAAAGGAGAAAATTGTTTTTGAGGCAGAAGGGAGAAACCAGCTAAATGGATTTACTTCATAAATGAGATAATGGTTTCTAGCCACACATGGCACCACATTGTCTTTTTAATACAGGTAATCAGAGGTTGCCAGACTTTTGGACGTACAACCAGCAAACATTTTTGACAACTGCTGAAGTACTTTCAAGTCTCCTTTTAGTGTCATCAGTAAAAAGTCTGGATCTTTCCATAAAACATGTTTTTGCAGGCTGACAGGTAAAAAACAAACAAACAAAAAACTCCACCTTGTTTGAAATACCACTTTACCCTTCCTGACCCCCTCAGTTTTATAACCATTATGCTTTCACCCAGGCATATTTCAGAAACAGAAGCAAGCAAGCAAACATTATGGCTACAACAGTCAAACTGGAAACAGCAGCCTGAGCACAACATACAAAATTGCTCCTTTTTCTGTACTAAATCCTAAGTATAAATAAAAAGTACTGTATTAGTTACCTAAAAGATAAGTCCTGAAACAGAGAGTGTCTGTAAACAGAAGTCATTCCTTGCCTAGGAAGCTTCTATTGAACAGTTGGTCTGCCCAGTAAATACTCAGTACTGATGTACCCAGAAAGGTCAACATCAGATCTGCAGATTGCTTATATGCAAGAATGGGCCTGCTCAGGCTGGGGAGTGAAACTGTGTCTTGTAATGCCAGGTGATGCTCTTCCAGAATTGGAACCTTCCACTGATTTTTTTCATAAAATGACCGTACATCATATGCCATGATGAAATCCTGATTTTGCTGGCAACTGAGAAACTTAAAAGTAGTTAATATATGAAGTATCACATAGGTTAATGAACAACTTGGGTGCCACACCAAGAGAAAATATCTGTAGTAGAGAATGACTTATGCAGATAAATAAGGTGATACAGTCCAAAAGTTAAACCCTTAACTGGGCTCATCCACCTCTAAATGTGCAGTCCTATGGGGAAGTGTGCCAGCTCTCATGGCTGTGTCAGTAGTAGGGGAAGTCAGGGAACCACATTACATTGTAAAGGGTAGTGAAACCAATTACATGTATGGGCTGAGTTTCTTGAGCTAGAGGAATCTATAGCCAAGAGAAAAGGAACTGAGAAAGGAAATCAGCTTCTAAGGAACCTGCTAGGATCATCATTTCATAATTAGAATAATTTGTGATATTTTTATAAAGGAAACAGTTATTCCTTGTTTTACAGGCAGCATAGGTCAAATTCTAAGCCTTACCATAACATAGCTCAACAAGACTCACGTGTAGTAACAGTAATTGTAGTAATTTAGTAATACTAAATTCAGATATTACCAACAGTGTTGAAAAATGGAGATGAAACAACTCCAAGACCAAAGAGGGACAGGGAAGAAGCAAACAAGCATAATTTCAAAGCTATAACATATCTCTTGCATTACCAGATGCAGACAGATGACTATCGCAAAAAATAAAACACAGTGGACATACAATTATATGTATTTTTTCCCAAGGAGATACACAATGTACATTTGCTTCACCTATGGCTGAGCTTGTCCAGACCTTCTGGCTCCCTGCTACGGTATCATTGCTGGAGATTACTCTGCAACAATTTCAGGTTGGCGTTTCTGCGTGCGAGCATCCGTCAGCCACTTCAGCATAAAGTCAATCAGCTTAGCTTAGACCTCTGACATAGCATAAGCCAACTTCCAACAGCCAAGAGAAGAGGGAGGCAGCTTCCACCAGCAAGCCAGGCAGCACAAGCAGCTACAGCCAGCAAGATTTTCAGCTGCTTCAGTTTGATGAAGAACGGAACTGCCCATGCTCAGAGAAGACACTCACAAATCTAACCCAAGTATTCACTGCGCTTACAGAAAATTAATAAAAAACCTGTTCCTACAGCAGGATTTCTCTATAAATTGAAAAAGGTCTTCCCTCTTCCTGACTTTAGTCTAAAATTCAAGAACTGATGTACTGAGTCTGCACTGGCCCAGTATATTTTCTCTAATAGGGGCCATTAGTACCTAGTGAAGGACAAAGGACAGAGATAAGCATGCACTGTGCCCTCAGAGACAGGTTATTTCTCAGATGTGGATCATTTGTTACTGATTGTACTTTTATTAATGAGTGCAGACAGAAGCTGACTCACACAAAAACCAGAAACTCGACACCTCTGCTTAGGGAAGAAGCAAATAGAGTCTACCAGCCAAATAGTTCCCAATGCCTTGAAAACTTATACAGAAGTCATGAGTACCAGAAATAATTATATTCTGATGGGTTAATGTATTTCCCTTCCTGACCACCTGCCTGGAGCTACTTCACCTTCACTTATTCCTCATCCAAGATCCCAAAATGTGTAGTCTGGATGCCTCTAGCTGCAGCCCACTAACCACCCTTGCCTTGCTCTTGCTGCTGGCAAAGTCCTCTGCCGCTCCAGTGCCTGATCTCAGTCCCATCAAGTCTCACTCTTTGGCACCAGAGTGCCCTGGTTCCTTGATTTCATCATACTTGGATTATGACATTTGATCCCAGACCATTGCCTAACATAAGTAACATGTAAAAGTTAGTTATTTTATGTAACAAAATATAAACAAATTATTTGAAGTGACACTTCAAATACCTGTAGCAGTAACAGTGAACCAATGTGCCTCAAATGCTCTCCCAGTTCTGCAGAAAACTATCATCAAGAAAGGCAGAGCAAGAGCCAAGAACCAAACACAAGGTTCAGGAATATTACATCCAGTACCAAACACAAGAAGAGGCTGAGCCAGTTAGGATATTCCTCAAAGAGCAGCAGTAAGCTTGAGACACAAGAGCAATGCTGAAAGTAAAACAGAGGCAACATATTGAAGACTAAAGTGGATGGAGGGTACTAAGCAAGTAGATGAGAAAGTATAAGGTAGCACGGAATAACGAATTAGGTGACATTAGACTGGAATATTCTGAGGGCAGTTGAGGTCAATCAACAACAACATCACACATGACAATTTGGCAGTCTTTCTGGAAGACGTTCCAAATGACTGTCATCACTGTTTCAGCCATCAGTTAATTTTTTCTTCTTTGGTTTGGCACATCGCTGAAGGCTGTAGGAATAAGCCAAATCACTAACAGTTATTTTCGATACGCTGATACAGAGTATCTGAAGGACAGTCAAATATTAGTACTGTACTTATTTGAGCAAACAGAGAAAAGAACATTTCTACAAAACGTAGTCCCCCAATATCACAGCTGTATGATAAAAAAAATGGCTAACATATGCATACAGTCTATTAAAACTCACATAATTTATTTGACTCAAAATGAAAACATATCTAACAAGTAATTCCATTCATCTGGCCCTTTTTCACCCAGCCTTAAGATATACAAATGCATGCCTTTTCACCAGAACACAGCAGCTGGGAATGAAAAGGAAAGCATTCAAATGATCATTTTCACATCATATTCCTTCGTCTTTTCACCAGCTTCTCCCCAGTCTTTCTTTGAGTCCCATTCTGTTACAAGAGAGCTGCTTTTTAGATCAATTCATATTTCCATAATCCACACTGCTGTTTCTCCCTCTCCTCCCCAGGGTGGACTAACCCCTGCATCCAGAACTATGGCTTACAACTGTCATTAAGACCCATAACAATAACAAGATAACAAAAGAGCTGGTAGAGATGAGGCTAGCCAGTACCATATGCTGATCAAGTTCAACATTTCTAACTTAAAAGCTCTATAAAACAAAACTGCCACAATCCTGAAAACCAGCATACTTGATGTTGCCACCTGTCCTCAAAATTTCAAGAAAGTTCCAAGTTTCAAGTATTGGGCTTTTATGATTTTAAAAATAAAAGTTTCAAAATAAAGATTTATTCTGTCTCTGTTGGGATAAATTTAAAAAAAAAAAGAATTCATCTTGGAATATTTACATCTCGAATGATGCAAGGGTCTCGGTGATACCGAGTGCTCCCAGCATGTCTAGGTGGGTAGTTATTTCACAGAATATTTATCAGGACCAGACAGGTCTTTTCAGTTCACACAGTGCAGTTAACAACTATAAATACACCTCTGAGTGTTTTTCTGCCGACCGTCTATCAGCTGTGATTTGCATAGACAGAAAGCATTTCTGCCTTACACACACAGTATTCTTCAATAAAACCAATATGTATTTCAAACACAAAGTTTCAGAAAATCACAGGAAACAATCTTAACCTGATAAAGCTTACTTGCAATGCACAAAGCTGCCATCATCTCAGCTGGGTTAGTTCTTTTCCCCAAAGTTACACAGGGATTCAAGTTCCAAAATATCCTTAAACTAAACAATAAGGTGTAACATTTAGACAAAAATACTTTGGAAAATTAGTAATCTCATTAGCTTGATTCCTCCTTTCTCATACCAAAGTATCCAAATACTAATCAAACTTATTAATACACAAGCAACAAAATCCCAAAACCCTTTTTAAGATTTACTGATAAAAACAAAAACACCAAAGCAAGCACCTAGCTACTTAGCATAAACATTTGAAACATGTATTTAATGCCTCATCAGAATAAAAGAACAAAGCCATCAAATGCAGAAAGCCGGTGAGATGTATCCCCTAACAGCATGCCTGCAGCCTTGAAAAGAGTGTAAACAGTCTCGTACCTCCTGGGTTCCTGCTGCTCTCTTAGGAGAGCACAGAGGAACACAAAATCGTCACAACTGGCTTCCACACATTATTTTGACCCAGACAACAGACTTTAGCATGCTTCTTGACATTTTTTTTTTTTAATAAAACTTGTGCTATTATTTAAATCATAAAAAAAAAGAATATCATCTCTTTCATATTGACCTCATTTATAAATTGCTGCAACGACCCATGCAATTAAATATTCCATCTTTCGAGAAACTGAGCACTTTGACTCCAATTAGACATTCATTTAAGCCAGGCTTAACTTTTGATAGTTAATACATACGTTGAAAGTAAAGGGTGCGATTAGTGCTTTGCTGAGAGAAGGCTAACGTATTGTACGTTCATAGCATTTATCACTTAAACAACTTATGTTTACACACATGCATGCGTATCTATATATTTTTATATATACCAATATTTTCACATGAATCTGATAGATTTACATGTATAATATCAGCCTTTAGTAGTTGGGTCACTACAGGATAGGGAGTAAGGTTTATTGCTCACCATTCAGTGGTGACTTTTGCATAATGTGATACATTAAAAATAAAACCCAGATGTTACAATATAAAACATGAGATAATAACACAAAGCCGTTACAGTAGCTTCACAGAAAACAGTAGAGATTCCTCACATGGGATGCCATATCCCTTACTGGTCACTCATCTGCAGGGTTTGGGAAAAGCCTGACATGAAAAGGCAGATTTAGTCTGCTTGCCTTAGAAAGCAGAGAACGAGAGAAGATAGGATGAAATCTGCAACACAGCTAACAATCTAATGCTGAGTCTCAAATCTTTCTTAACCCACATCTTCAGTCAACAATCTGTTGCCATATTTCACATTACTAAAGAGGCTTCTGGTAAGACCGTCTCCTGCCATATTAGCTATTTGTACTATCTTTCTGGTGAGATGTTTTTCACCAGCAGAGAAGTGGCAGACCAAAGAAAGAAATTAGTATGTGATTAGAAGGGAGAAGAATAAGAACTATTCAATGGATCAGTTTTCCTATACACCATATACTCTGGGACCTATTGCAGATGGAAATCACCTTGAGCCAATAAGCAGTCAGATTAAAAAGCAACTGAATTCTTACACAGCTAAAAGTAATATCCAAAATAGTTGTAATTACTAACTTTGTAAGAAATGTTAGACTTCACATGCTTCAAAGGTTAAGACAACACAGAAAGCAGCCCTGCCTCTGGCAGAGCCACTAACACCTGCTGGTGCTATCGGCACTGTGCTCTCGTCCTTCCTTGTGCCAACACTACTCCTTTTCCCAGGAATGTTTCAACCCAATAAAGTTACTGGGAGCTTAAGTGTTTTTATTTCCAGAACAGCTACGACTAGAGGCATACTGGAGGCATCTGAACACATCTGACATCAATAGGGCTTTGCCACTGACTCCACTGCCATGAGGGGACAGCCAGCGTCAGCAGATCTCAGTTCTGCTGGGTGACATTAATTTCTGCAGAGATACACATTTTCTTTCTCAACAGGTATGAAGTATTTCATTCTGGAAGCAAAGGTGGTGTTTTTATTTGGGTTGCTTCTCTAAAGCACTTAAAAAATATTTTAAAAAATTAGTAATTTTTTTTTCAGTTATCATAGCATTATTATTTCCTCTGTATAGACTTCCATTAGAAAATTAGCTGGCAAGGCTGAAATTAAACTTCAGTCTAACCAGTCTGAATAAACAAAATAGGAATTTCATGATTAAAAACACATGCATCTTTTATCATAAAAATTTCATTGAGCACAAGGGGAGTTTTGAACATACTACAAGGCAGAGCCTGTAGGCATATACATTCAAAATATATTTTACATAAAAAAAAAAATGTTCCATTAAATGGCTACAACCTATTCCTCATCCAAATGTGAGCTTGTGAGGATAACCATAGAAGAGCTATATATGCTCAAATCAGGAATCTTCACATTTTTTCCACATTACTGAGATTATTCAGAACTTTGTAAACATTGCGAAACTCACGTTTATAGCATTAATGCCAGTACAACAGTAAACGGTAACTCTGTGATGTCTCAAACAGATTAGCTCTTTTGGCTCTTGGGGTACTTTTAAATAAAGATTTTCTTTGAAATGGTAACCTGGTTCTTTGTACTTAGAATTCTACCTGGCATGAGTTCATTGTTTAATTGATAGTTTTGAGAGTCACTAAAACATTAATTACTCCCACCATCAAAAAAAACAAAACAAAACAAGAAAAAAACCAACTTTCTGAAATATTCCTGGCAAAGAGAAGTATTTTTCATTTCCTGCCTTGCAGCATTTTTTTTTTCTTTCCCAATTCTCTGTTTTTCCCTTTTCCTTCTTATTCTGGCATCTGAAGAATTACCAGAGAGAAAATAAGTGGTTTCCCTGCAGTCTTGGCAGATAAGGAAACCAACAATGAATCTTGCGAATTCTTTTGTGGTACCAAAACTACACCTTAATATTTCCTTTACTTAATGGACTGCATGCGAGTGATTATGACAAATCACTAATCTTTTCTTTTTGCTAATCATCTGTAGTTTCTATATCCCATCCACACCAGATGGGATGTTTTGCAAAACAAGATTTTGGAGAGTCGACATTTAAGAAAAAAAAAGGAGACCAAAAGAAGAATACTGGCCAGCATAAAAGAAAATGGCAGGCCACAAGAATAAAAGAGAGGATTAGGGATGAGTAAGTATTGGAAAGTTCACGCATACTGAGAGGACGAATGTGAGAAAGAGGAGGAATATATCAAAATGGCTTAGACAAGTTTTCTTTGCATTATGAAAGCAACAAAAAGGTGACATGATAAACTGTAGAAAAATTCAGGAAGAGAGGAAAATATTTTGCCCACTGTTATCACATCACTGTGCAAACAGACAGCCCTTAGATTTTAGGAAAGATGATTCTTTGGGATACATCCAAAAACTAACTCACACATTTTACATTTAAAATAGAAACGACTGGAAAATAGGATGGAGAATATTCTTTTTTTTTTTTTTTTCTTTTCTCTTTTTTTTTTTTTAATATTCTCCCCACAAACCTTCATTGAAATTAGCCTTGATAGTTCTAGTGAGATCTCATCATTTAAAAAAATTAAATCTGGTAGGTATTCAAGGTCTCCAACCCAAACCTACCGAGTTCAACATGCACACACACATGCGCACAGAAGGCTTCTGCTGCTTTCACTTGATGCTTTGGCTCAGGGGTTTGTTATAGAAGCTGCTATATATTCTGTTCAAATTCAGTGGTTCTAATAGGAAAAGCTCCCTTGCAAGGACGAGGATTAAAACATACTGTTTTCCAGGAACACAAGCAATTTACCTGAAACGCTAGATTCCCTACACTGCTGAGACACAATGTGCAGGTGCAGGTTTTTCAGAGCCCAAAGGCAGAGAGCTGCCTGAGGACTCCGGTTTTTATAGATTAGGTATGTCTATTGCATCTTTGTATGATTCCCCTCCAGTCTTTAGTGAGCTTCATCTTCTAATCATTTTTCTACACCAGCTGTTCTTTGAATAACCTTCGACTTACTGAATAAGCTCCCATTTTTCTTCATACATAATTTTTTTTTTTTAAGGTCAAGTCTTTCTTAGGGAAAAGAAAAAGAACAAAACAAACTAGAAAAAAAGAATTCAAATGACAATGAAGATAATCATTCTGCAGCCAGGAAAATTATCAAAACTTGCTGGATATCTAGCTAAGAACCTATAACGGCACACTTTGCTCATGTACCATTTATCACTATCTTATAAGCTGCACATGTTTCTGATGCTATTCCCTAACCAGACATCCTACCTTCTATGTTTGTATATTTATTCCTTTCATCATGAATCCGCTTATAGCTATCTTTAGAGAATCTTGTATTATTGATTTCAAAAAAAAAAAAATCAACAATTTATCAAGATCTACTGTACAAAAGTATTTCGAGATCATTCATTGTGGTGATATTACCAATGAAGAATATGTTTGACTCAGTATCAGTGTAAAAAAAGCAAAGAGAGACATTGAGTTAGAGATATTTCTTCTATTTAGTTTTTTCATGTATTTTTATTTATGAAAATAAAAATATTTCCATGGAAGAAACTCATCTAAAAGTTGCTGAACTAATCAAATGTATTAGTTCCATTAAAATTTAATATTAATAACTTTAATAAAATAGTCCAGGAGAAAAGAAAAACCACAACACACTGATTAATAGCTTTGTTATCACTACAAACAGTGAAATAATCCATCAGTCCTGTATGTATAAACTTTCCTTTGAGGATTAATTACAGATAGAAACTAGGATTTTAATGCTTTCAAAATCAGTAAGTTCAGATCATTGTCACTTTTAAGGGTCTGAGCATTATTTTTTTTTCCAAGCAAATAACTAGGGTATCTCTAAAATATTATTAAATAAATACATAACATTTTGCATTGTAAAGGATTAAAGGAACAGGACGCACAGGTTCTGACATTAAAAGGACATACACGTGTAGCTCTTCAACTTTTTTGTTCTGGTGGTTTTTGCTAACACAATTTATAACTTCAATGTTTGGCAAAGTTTTGTTGATAAATTTTCCACATTTTCAATCCTACAACAGATAAAATGCCAACACTTCCAACAGAAACAGCTTATAAAACACTTCATATCAAAAATAAGGTGATACAGAGAATTAGTATGATATACAGTGCTCTACAACTGCTATTGCATATGCCTGTCACAAAGGCATTCTAATCACCAAGCCACCAGTTGGGTGAAGACTTCTTCCCCGCTATCATTAGCATCTGCCTCTCCACAGCTGAATAGGAGAGCTTTTTTATTATTATTCTAACATAAAAAAAAGTTCAATCTCATGTTTCCAACCTGGTCTCCAAAGTCCTCCGGGAACTTCCACAGTACCACTGGATCTGTAAATAATTGACAGACAGCATTAATCAGAGGCAAAGGAACAGAGTATTACAGTCAGAGTACATGAATATTAAAGAGAGGGTCAGCTTAGCGTCAAGCTTTGAGGCAAGTGCAAAAATGTATCTAAAAACTAAGGAAGATAATGGATTATTAAAAAGGCTTATTTCATATTTATGAAACTATATGTTTGTTGTTTTACACACAGTAGCAGGTTATAATGTACTGAACTATTTTCATATTCAACTCTTTTTAACTTTTGAGTACTTCATTTTTTAAGCACATGTTCAATTTTCACATTTGAATTTAATTAAGAAATACTGATATAAAACTGCTTTCCATCCAAGGAAAAAAATATGTAAAATGATAAGAAGGGGAAAACAAAGATCTCCATGCGGTATAGAAAAATGTAATTTGTGATTTTAAAGATAGTACCAATGTAATCAGCACTCTCAAGGATGAGTTTAGAAGAGCTAGCACATTTGAATATTCTCTGTTCAGAGCCATTTAAAATCAGCATTTCAATAATATCTTAAAGTTTTCATTAACCTATTATAAACTTAATTATCAAAATAATCAGTGTTATTTAGGCCATATATTAGTCTACAATTAACATTATTTTGAAGGCATCTAACACAATGACCTGAACCATAACCTTTCAACAAAAACCGAATTATGCTCTTCATCCCCCCCAAAGCTTTTAATCTCCTGTGATACAAAACCTTCCCGAGGTGCTACTGTTAAACTGTATCACAGGCACCCATGAAGCTTCACAGCACTTCTATACAACAGATTAGCAGCAGCATTTGTCCGTGTGCTGAAAGTGAAATTACCCATCTTCCTGCAAGGGAGACCCAGGTCGGTGCCAAAGCCTGGACTAGAGGGAGAGCTCACCAATTTCTGCTTGTGTCCTAGCCAATGTCAGGCAGATCCTCCTGCCGCTGACCGCACGGCCGACAACACCTCTGGGTGCCAGAAGGCCATAAAACGAACAGAGAAACCCACGGGTAAGTGCCAGGGGACACTGCCTGATGAGAAGTGCAACCTCTTGGCTACCTCTGGAGCTGCTGGGATTCCTGTCTTCTGAGGAGCCAAGATCTGGGAAACGTATTCAGATTTCCACTTCAGTCTCTAACGCTAGCACTGTCTGATAAACCAGAAACCTCCTTCTTATTGCTACATTTTACATCAGAATCGGAGGGTTCTCCACTTTTGGCAAAGTACAGAGTTTTCTACTCTTCTTCATCCTCCCACATATGTTCGCTGCTTCAAATTGAAGCTTTAATAGAAGGGAAACGCCATTGATGGTATTTTCATTCCCAGCTGCTGATTTCAAATCCTGCTATTCAACATGCAGCTGCCGTGCCCGCGTTTGCCGCTGGCCCGCTCACAAGAAGCTGGAGACTGAAGCCAGTATTCCTCCTTCACCC
This sequence comes from Nipponia nippon, assembly GCF_047370975.1. Classification (NCBI taxonomy): domain Eukaryota; kingdom Metazoa; phylum Chordata; class Aves; order Pelecaniformes; family Threskiornithidae; genus Nipponia; species Nipponia nippon. Next base: position 45,944,211 of record NW_028262369.1, on the reverse strand, counting down.
CGGGCCAGATGTTAAACCAACAGTGGAACATACATTTTGAATGTGTTGCAAAATTCAATTTGTCAATCAACACAACCTAATTCAGACCTAATTTTCAACTAATTTAAATCTAATTGAGATTTTAGACAAAAACGTGGCTATTTGACTCTGCTTATTGGACAAGCATATCTTTGCTCCTAAGAACATCTTGGGAGGGTTCTGCAGCTATTATCTATGAAAACATATGTATTTTGCACAAGGAATCTTCCTGCATCTAATATAGGGAGCAAGAACTTTTGGAGGCAGACGTGAAACGAGATAAGATGCTATGTTTATAAAAATATGAGAGTCAATAAATACAGTTCCTTAAAACAGAGATCTTTTCTCCCATTTATTTTGCATGTATTTAAATCACAAACACATCTGTGTAATGACCAGATACAAGAGGAGTTTGAGTATCTCAGTGCCTATACTGTAAGGGTTCTCTTATTTTTATTCTAATTTAGTACAATGAAAAAGAAAGTAATTATATATCAACAGTTATCACTGACAAATTCAAGGAGCAGCAAGCACGGTAACAGATATCAAATACTCAAGTAATTAATACATGACTTGCTAAAAACCACTGGAAATTGTGCAGAGTCCAAAAAATACCTTAAAAGAGCTTGCAAATCTAAGGCCATATCTCCACAAACATTTCAAGCACAAATTTCTCTGCAAATGAGCAATCCCACTGCACTCCCAGTACCAGATACTTGTTTGTTATCCTGTACCATCATCCCTCTTGCTGATGCAGACTTTTCCACAGCTACACACTGAACCAGATGAGGGAACTGGCCAAGATCAAACCAACCATTTGGAATTTTTCAGGTCAGCGTCAACTAGATCAGTTCCCCAAAACCCTTGGTTTTGTGCCAGAAAAAAAAAGGAAGAGAAACCAGGGAATGGGGAGCTGTGCTGAGAAGAAAGCAGGACCGTTTCACCCGGCAGCAATCTGGCCTTAAGCATTTGCTAGACCTCACGAAATGCAAGCTGGTTACTAAGCTGCGTCTAGTTCCGTTTCTTATCACCTAGTTCTTGTTCAGAACTTCCCAAGTCTTGTCGTACCATTTATAGTTGCTTCTATTGCAAAACACAAGAGTTATTGTCTGCAAATAGGTGCGCGGACCGTTCTGCAGTAAGGCAGGCTGACGGAGCATCGCCAGGGAGGAGTGGACTTGGCAAGCTCACCTCTTCCTAGCAATGAAACCGCACAGAGTATTTCGGCAGATGTGAAGTACAGTTACATGAGAAACATTTAGTATATTGAATGCTTTAGCAACACAGTAACAAAATCACAGGGTTTTTTTGATACTTTGTAAAACGTTTAATGTATGAACTTCTAAATGGGAAAGAAATGTAATTTCTTTCTTTTGCTCTTCTTAGTGGGAGTATAACCGCCAGGCTTCAAAAAAGAAAGCAGATCACAACAGCAAAACCACCAAGCACAATTTTAAAAGGTCACAATCAGGAGCAAAGTATAATCTCAGAATTAAGCAAAACTTGGCTCTAGGTAACTTGGGGTTTGGGGTCACAAAATGGGTAATATCTTCACACCTCAGTGACGTGCCAATGGAGCTGAATTACATTTCACAGGAGCGCCTTTTACCTACTGGCAACAAGACCAGCAGCTCCAATAACTTCTTTTGGTGCCCTGATATACTACCAGATATAAAACCTGCAACTCTAATTTAGTGTCCTGCTCAGTTTGCCATCTTTACTTCACGTTATTAGGGCTCTCTCGTACTACTTTGGTCTCATTTGAAATAATAAAAACAACTCTGAAGTAAATTCCAGTTCACTGAACTACAGGTATAACAACATATATTTTGAAAGGATATTTATATCATGAGAGGATAATTAAATTCATGTGATCTAAACAGGCAGAATAATACTCTTAATACTCCTTCGTGAAAACAAAAAAGAGCCAACATTTTAAAAAATATTCCTAACTCAATTCAAGAAAAACATTCAGTGCTACATTCAGGAAAAATTATACACCTCCAAGACTTGTCCAACTGCTTTGAGCTGGGTTTTGCACTTGTTATTACTGGCTTTTAACCGGTTATTTTAGTAGGTACTTGCCATACATTTATTAAGTAAGAAGATCTGATGCGACTTGTGTTTCAAAAATAAAGGTTACTATATTCTTTCTATGCCTTCACTCTCTGAAACCAAACCCTAAGACCTATAAAAAGCCTTGCGATTTTATCATAATTATCTGAGTCAGGGGTTGGGCTTTTTTCAAAAGATTATGTTTGTTTCTGCTTTTGGAGCTAGGCTCAGGCAGCATCTGACACATCTTTCTCACAAGTGCTACAAAGGAAGAAACAAAAGAGTACTGATTTAGAAATAAAAAGAGAAAGTATAATCCGATTCTGCAACTTTATGCACTTTATCTTCAGATTCACAAAGACTGAATTTTCTTTTCCCCGAGGATTACTTTCCAGATACCCCATCTGATCTGGCAATGTTAGGTCAATTTTATGCTGATTTTATGGGTGAAAGGATGAGAATCACTCAAAAATAGCTGTTGCTATAGCCGGCTGAGGAACTACTGAGTTTCTCCTTGTTTTCTTTTTTTAACAGACTTTCTGGGACAAACACTTTGCGCCAAGTCTAAGTAACTGTAGTAGTAAGAGGGAATTGTTAAGTGCACACATAAAACGGTTTGTGCGTTGCATGTGTAAGTAGATATATATATATATATATATATGCACATACAAGCATCACTTCTTCCTATCCCTATAGCACCCAGGACAGACATTTCTTACAAAAGTACATCTTAGCATGTACCAGCAACGTCTGAAAATTCCTTTGCTAAATATCCTACAGCATTGTAAAGTACGTCTCCCAGGTGCGAATTTCACACCACTGTGAGGCTGCTGCTCACGCACACATTGCTAGACATAACTTGTGACATTTGACTTATTTGACTACTTTTGCATAATTTGCGATCATGTAACTCTGTTTATACATATTTTAAAAGAAAGCTTTTTATAATAAGATTCAGAAAGAACCAGTTAAGCCCCTGAGGACCACGATTAGAAGCAGGTGCAACTCTTGGTACAATTCAGAAAAGAGACAAGCACGGAAAGGTTTGTTGAGAGACCAAAATTTAGAGTACAGCACACTTGATACAAAGAGAAAAGTGAGTCACGTGCAATGCTTAAAAACAAAAGTATTCAAAATGATGCAATCTAGAACTGCTCCACAAGAAAAATGCGGGCAAGTATGATACACACTAAGAGAAGAGGAAAACATATGCATATCTTCAACTCCTCCCCAAAGATCTATTCCCATAGAGGTAACTTCATAAAGCACATCATCTGTATTTTTAGGAAAACCAATTCTAACACATTTCAACTTCTGTAACAAATCTAAGAAACTATAAAAGTACTATTTCTCATGATAGAGTAGATTAGAGAAGTAGTGCATTCAGAAAGACAAAAAAATAAAGCTTTCTGAGTGGTAACTTTCCCAAAAATTCAGTAGTTAAATATACTCTAAAAATACTCTTCACAATCATTAAGCTTGCAGATTATAAACATCACCCAAAAATACAACAGGATAAGCTAATTAGCAGACATTCAATTTGGTAATGGAACAGAAATTACAAACACATGCTGAGAAACATCATCTCAGGTAATTCTCTTGATAGCAAGAGAGAATGATTTCAGACAGAAAAACACAGCTAAGGTAAAATGAAATGGATTAATTAAGTAGTCCAATATTCCGCCTGGAGAGGAAGAATCTTCATCATTGGGTTTTACGGAGCAGGATAGACAAAAAGACTGCCAAGCAGAGTTGGTCACGTCTTGGAACAGAGGAATGGACTATATGACTGCTCAGTATCACTCCAGCTACATTTGCTCTGATGCTATAAAGATATTCCTTGGAAAAAAGCTGTCAGTGCAGAGGGGAAAGAAGAGACTGGGGCCAGGAGTTATGGGGGTGGGCAAGAAACACAGTGAGGAAAAGGAAGGCAGCAAAGGAAAGCTTATTGCAGACAGTTCTTCTTTCTTGTCTGGAAGAAAAAGAAGTTCCAGATTGTTTTTCTTACATGAACACAAGAATGCAATTAATAAAGCTGAAATGCTATATCATTATCTCAGGGAACAGCTTTATAAACACACGCTTAAGCAATAAGCGGAATTGATTTTCTTAGAATAAGTAGTTTTCAGCAATAAAAAATTAGTTCTCTAAACCAAGTTTATAATACTGCTACTGTTCAAAGGCAAAAATCTGCTACATACTTAAAATAATTTGACAGAAACCTGCAACAATAATTATAATGATGCTTTTGTATCAATATAGTATTTTATTACTACAACAGTGATTCAGAAACAAAATAAGACATGAACCATAATGTGCAACCCAAGCGTTTTCACAGATGAAATCATCTGATGAAAAAACCAGCATTCACATAAAAAGATTACTTCCTGCAAAAAAAGACTTCTGTATATCATATTAAAATCTGCTTGTTAACAGTTTCATACATGAAGTGCCAGAGGTGCAGTGGGAACAGAAGGCACTGCTGTCAGGAAGATCTGAGTGTGACAGTGGTCTTCAGCTCCCAGGTTTGGGGGATCAAAGTGGAGCATCCGCCAGCAGCTGGAGGAAGAGCAAGATACCGCGGAAAAGGGGGGAAGAAGGAGTTACAGTATTTTCCAAGCACCAGTAATCAAAAGAAAGAACAAGGACAAAATACATTGAAGCAACTTCATAAAAAAAAAAAAAAAAGTGAAACTAAGGAACACTCACTAACTTCTCTGGCACTTAAAACCTGTCAGATTAAAGACAATATGCAAATGAAGGTGCCACTGTAGAAAATACTTGAAAGTATACTTTTATGCAAATCATGTAGTCCACATACTTTTTTGCTCATCAAAGGAACACTGAAAGAAACTTCTACAGGACCCTTAAGTCTGTTCTTACTCTAACTATTCCACAGAAAGCTTATTGCAGAATGCAACCACGCTCTTAGTCTTTTCATACAAGCAAAAGAGAACTTATTTACAAAATTGTACCAAACCGTAACAATCCAGCACCTTCATCATCTTTACTCACACTTTACCCACTCATGTGCCTTCCTAAATTGCCACCACAGTTTCAAACAGTTGCTACTTCAGCAAATAGCAAGCGAACACAAGGCAAAAAAACACTGCACCGAAACAGGTGCGTTCCCCTGGAAAGCCAACTACTTCCAGTCAAAGACCAGTAATATTGAGTGCTTGACCACTGACAATTTTAAGAGCTAAATACTGACACTATACAATCATGCCAGTTACAGAAAAGCGTTAACGAGTTTCAGGAGCTACGTTTGCCAGCTTGTCCTGCTATATATTAATACATTGAGATCTTTCTGGGTCTCTAGGTGCTTACACGGGAACTTCAGCAGCACATTTGAGCAAGGTGCTGGACCTGGACTTGCCTTTCAAAATAAGCCACAGCGTGGCCAGAACACAGGACCCAGGTGTCTCCTATCCCCGTTCCCTTCGCCACACCAGTGGCCTCTGCCTTGTCCAACTGATTATAAAGCTTATACCCCATTTTGAAAAACTATTTTGGCAGTGAAGGTACCTGACTCTCACTGGCATTGAAGGAGATATTTGGAATGTGTGACTTTTGACATTTTTCCTTTTAATTTTTCTCATACAAAGTAAAGTGTGAACTAAATGACAACAGTGTCAAACAACACACTAAATACCGCCCTTTAAGAAAGGGAAAACGGAAAATAACATTTTACTAGCCTGCCTCAGTTATAGTCACAGTAGCTGTCGCCTGTAAGTCTTCGTGGTTGCACATTTGCAAATCAGAAATGTGATTTTTATACCAGTGCCTTTTCAGTCAGGTTCAGAAACATAATTACAAAGACTGAGTCCTCACAGGTAAGATGAAAACGTCTTCCTCCCGCAAGGAAGCTGTTCCCAAGGAAACTGCTTTTAACTGTAGCTGAACATAAGCTGGGCAGGCTTTCAAGTAAACTGAAAACTGTATCATAGTTTAAAATAATTTCTGTAGGACTTATGCTTGAAAAATGCCCCAAATTACAAGTAACCCAAATTACTCATGGGCTTATCAAGTGGCTTAGAATTTAATTGACTCTTTTCACAGACACGTAACTTACTAAGTGGTTTCAAGATACCAGTGCTCACACCACGTTTGTGGAATTTCAGAATTTTGTTTCTAATACACAGGAAAGCAAAGAAACAATCCACAGCTGTAAGAGTCACTTGGTCTTTAAACAAAAACCACACACACCACATTCTTCTCTACTCCACACAAACACAGCTCGCATTTGAAGTCAGCGTGTCCAACTCAGTCGCTACTCGCAGCATTACGTCACGGCAACTCCACAGCTTTTACATGCAGTTAGTACCACCCCATCAAAGTATTAACAGCTCATGATCTGTACCGCAGTGTGTGAATCTGAGATATGTACATCGCACTGCAAAGCCATGCAATATATTTACTGATTGCAAAGTTTACCATAGAATTATTTTCAAGAACTTCTACTTTTAACTTCTGTGATAGTGGTTCCTCAAAGTATTTGGAAAATCAAGGATGTGAAAACAGTGTGCAAATACTGAACTCCGACTCATCATGTGCAAGGTTCAGCCTAGTGCATTGTAGAGATATGGGGCTTTGTCTGATGGCAACTACAGATTTTGGACCTGACAGTTGCTCTGATCTTTCCAATTTCCCTGTCTGTAGCACACTCAAACTATGCAATAAGCACTTTTTCCCTTTTATGAGCAAGTAGGTGGCTAAAACTTCTAGCCACAACTTGCCACCTCCTTCAGAGCTGCAGGTCAATCCCTTTTTGCCCAAGAATTTGTTACCACTGAAGGACAGAGCAATAAGTCATTTCAGCTAACTAGGGACAGAAAGAAAGGGTCCTTTTGGCTGCAATGCTATTAGCCATGCTTCAGGATAAAACCTTAATCAGGGTGAGAGTTCATTGCACAGATAGTGCACAGATAAAATGAATATGTTCAGCCTTCATTTGGTCTCTTCGCAAGATAAGCAGGAGTTTCTTTTACCTGGTAAGTCTTTAGAATGAGCTTGTAAAGTATGACGACAACTGTATGCCTTTTGGAGCCATAGTGTTATTTTTAATTTTCCTATTTTTAACTTGTAATCATGAGTGAATTACAGCTTATGAAAACGAGGATCTAAGAACTCGGGTAACAAGAGAACAAGCAAGTGAGCACCATATATGCCTTAAGTCCTTGCTAATGTTTGAGAAAGGTTTACAAAACAGAATACTTCTGTTTTGCTGTCACTAGGTCTCTTGTTCAAAGAAGCTTCAACCAGACAGGCTGTGCAGTGATCTAATGAAATGAACAATAATGAGTGAAAGAGAATGAATATTATTGTACGTTACAAAAATATAGTTCCAAATTCTCTATCTTTATCCTGCTCTCATTCTCCCATTACAATTAACGTTGTCTATATGAAATTCAAACCTTTCACATTTTGCTTACTGGCTGTGGTAGGAAAGGATAGAAGTAGAGCAGCACTGAGAACCGGGACCTGGCCTGGCTGTTTCCTACTCCTCAGAACATCTACAGCACCACAGCTGAAACACGTCTGACTATGAAAGCTTTGACTATATCAGATAACATTTCATAATTTTATATACATACCAATCTGCTACAAATTAAATTATAACAATCATAAACATTCTCAGTTACACAAAGCTCTAAAACCATAACAATCACGTTGATTAGCCATAGCCTACGTATATAGTTTGCTATATGTGTAAACAGTTCACAGATCTAAAATAATTAAAATATCTTATACACATATATATTTTCTAGCCTATTCTGATTCAGTGTTCATTTTTATCTTGGTTGTTCATGATACATTAAACCAGAATAAAGATGAAGGAGCACTGATCAATAAGCACAAATCTTTTTTTGCCTTTGCTTTCCATCTTATACCAAATCCATTTTAATACCACTGGGGGGCAAAAATAAACTCATCAGTCACCTGATGGAGTAATTCAAAACTTAACCAAACAGGGCTAATGGGTGAGAATTGAATTGAAAACACCTTGACAAAGAAAGCAATTTCTTTTCTTCGCACTCCTCAGAAGCTGTGGGTGATCACTGTAATCGAACCGTCAACAGCGAGGGGCCATCTGTCCCAAGGGCCCTCCATGTGAGCAAGAATCAACAAAAAATTTTAGAGGCTGGCCCACATACATTCAGCCCCAATTTGTCTATGGCAGGCAGCATGCAGCTGAAAATCAATGTTTTGACATTTTTCACATACCAATCCTTGAAAGTCAACACTAAACTTTTGATAAGAACAAAACACAAGAGTAGGTTAGGAGGTTGCTTACAGAAAGATCAGTGTTACTCCAACAGCTAATAAACCTCTAATCAGCTGAGATTCTCACTCTATCACGAAGCACTCGTGTTTCAGAATTCAATAGCCATGGTCAGGACAAAAAGAGTACATAAAACAACCTTTACACTAGCATTGATGTTACGAGTCCCCCGTAGTATTAGTCTGCACAGCTACTGAAGATATTCTAGTCATTCACCAAACCACTTACACAGAATACCCAAACCTTGGGTTTTTTTCCATAGAAAACAAAGAAAACATTAAGAAAGGGTCTCCCAGAAGTTTCCGAGCCAGTGACCGCACACAATGCACGCTGAGAGCAAGGGGCTCAGGCTGACCCAGCAGAGGCACTGTGGCTTTGGCACCTGATGTCCTGGGGCAGAGACCCCTCTGATCCCCGCCAAGGACCTCCCAGGACAGGAGCACAGGCTCCATGGCATATCCCTCCCAGGGATGCTCCCAAACCAGGCACTTTTCCCTCGTCAAGCCTTTCAAAGGGGAACAACAGAGACAGCAGAAGGTTAATCCAATTTATTTCTTTGGTGTTTTCCTACTGGAAAATATATTGATCTTTTAGTAAAACAAACTCTGTCATAGCTGCACCTCTCTGCACCTTTCTCTCTACCCTGCTTCAAAGCTCTGAAGAGTCACAAAGTAGTTACAGAGGGCAGCAAGAAAAAAAATTACATCCTTTCTTCTTCAGCTTCATTTATATTTGTCCCTCTTTGCTTCAGCAGAGCTAGAACGTGGGCCCAGCCAGAAGCGCAACACGCCAGGAATTAGAAAACACACGCTCTGATTTTCAGTCCTGGCAGTTACCGGCTGCATAACCTCGCATTTGGAAACCTGGAATGACTTATGAGATCTTGGAAAAATTAATTCTTTTTCATTCAGAAGAATATTTACATGCATAAAAAAAAAAAAAAAAAAAAAGGACATTTCCATGCAAGCCCAGGGTTAGTTATTTTACTCAGGTCAAAATTCCCAACTATTTGTCAAAGCAGGATCGGTAAAACAGGGGATGTAAACGGCATCCCAATATACGTAAAGGGGCTGTAACCAGAATGGTACTGTGTCTTGCTGCCCTGGAGGCAAGAGATCTGGGTTCCAGTCTCTATGCGTTACTAACCCCAAAGCACATTCAATAACCAGGAAACTCTCCAAGACATTTCCTGGTATCACATACTTCAGTGATAAAACAGAAGAGTTACGTTTCTGTACTGATTTCTAAAGTACTATTTTTTCAGAACAGGAAAGTAGGAGGGTGATGTAGAGGCATGATTTCAATTTACACCCCATTACAAAGTAACTGTGATGTGGTTAGAGTGCAAAACTATTTTATCTTATGAAACCTCAATGCCTAATGCCTCTTCATCCAGTGGAATCTCAAATAAATCGTGCACAAAATAGTGAAAATTAATTTAATAGTGTGATAATAGCAGACAATATATTTCACCCCAATAGAAAAAGCTAAAGTTCAAAACAACACGCTGCACTCGCACGTCCCACGTGTGGTCAGAACTCAACACATCCTTTGTAAATTGAGCCTTTCCAGAAGGCAAGGTCAGAAGCCTTCTTCTCCCATTTCAGCAGTCTGCACTGAAACTAGCTGTCCTAAAAGTACAAGAATGTATGTCAGAAGCAGTTACATCAATGAAGGCACCCTGCAAGGTACACAGCTACGCTGCTGGGTGGGAGCCCGACCCAGGCCTGGCTGCCTCGCTGATCAGAAAGCCAGGGCACACCAGTCAGGCTGCAGCTGGTGGGTTATCTGGTCACAGAGGCAAAGAAGTGGCCCGGAGAGTGGTTACTGCCACTCAGAGTAGAAAGAAGAGAAGAAACAGATCTGCATGCACTCAGAGGAGCAACAGGGTGTTTGGGGATGGGCAGATAAGGACTACAGGAAGGAAGACAGTATTACAGAAAGATGGGCCATCAATATGTTTGAACTGAGTATTTCTGCCTCTTAAGTAATGAAGGTCTTAATTTTACTTTCCAAAGAGCATTACAGCAGAAAGAAGTGCAATGAGAACAGGGAAACCATGAGTAATGCATGTGTATGCACCAGATACAGAGCAGTCAAAAATATTAGCAAGGGAAAAAATATTATTATTATTATTGATGTGAAAGAACAAGGAATGACTTATTAACAAATCAACAACAGCATAAATTAAGGTTATGTCTCATCTAAAACCATCAATTTACCAAATAAATCTGATGCTAATATTTCAGAATGCACATATAAACCTGCACAACAGTAACAGCCATCAACACGCAGAATGCACAAGAAGCTGAAATATATGACACTGCATGTAATATTACATATTATATTACATTAATCTGTAAGAAATTTTTCATAAAAAGGTCTACTCTCAACCACCGCCCTTCTCATTGCACAATTTCCCTGTGTTCAGTAGTTGCATGAAAGGATCAGATGTTGCTATTATGTCCTCCACATGTTGGAGGGGCTGTATGATTCTAGTAGCCATTTTGTATCTCCAGCTTCTTCCGTGACGTAGATCATTACACAAACCTCAGGTTACGTACAAGGCCCACATCACTAACCACTTCTGGTCATTTCACACCTGTGCGCTGTCCTCCCATATGTTCGCCGTCCCCACCAGTAGGGCAGCGCTGCTGCCATGGCTGCACCCTCGCCACAGGAAGCCTTGAAAGCATGATTGGTATGGTTTGGTAACAGTTTGATAACTACCTGGAGCTTTCCCCTTTGTTCTTCATTTGGTTTCTGAAAACAAAAGGGAATTCACCTCTAGGAGAAATAGTTGAGCTCTATTATGTCTCCGAAACCTAGACCAGAAAGGGTGAATAGTTGAAATCAATGCTAAAGGCTAATAATTTCTGATCTAAACACAAATTTAAGTCATGACCAGATGTGCCCCAAGAAAACACCATTGTCTCATTGGTCATTTATCAGGAAAACAAAAAAGCTACAAATACTAAGAATTAATCACAGGTGCCAAGTAGTCTTCATAAGGCATAAAAATGAATTTTCAGAGGAAGTATTAAGGTGTTTTCAGACAAGCAAATTCTTGTGCTAAGATACACTACGCTGCAGACGAAACAAATCATTAACCACATGCATGCACTTCTCATCCAGAACAGTTCAATATGCAGCTAGATAAAAGAGAAGTTGCTTTGCTTTAAGATAACTAATTCCATTTTTTTATTAATGAAGTCTAACCATAATCACCCATGCTGACAATTTCATAATCAATGGGATACGATGTATTTGTAAATTATGCCTATATAAAGTAAGGTATCTCCTTATAGCACCTTTTTAATTAATTGTTTTGATAATTAGTATGAAAACATACAAGGTACGAAAACACTGCTGCACCTTTCAAGTAGAAAGACATACTCTCTCTCAAGCAAGCCTCAGATTACTCTCTTATCTTGAGCCTTCCATCACTCTGATAAACAAAATCAGCACACTTGCCAGAGCAGGGAAAATCGACTTATTTCTGAAAACTGAAAAGACTAAAAATAGACTTGAAAAACCATGGATGTGCAAATATCACATCTTAATTTTAACAAGTTATCTCAGGTGACTTATTATTGCTAAAACTCTTCATTCCTGTCAAGGTGACTAACCTGCTCTAGACAAAAAAGGAGGCCTGTGAGCTGGGTGTCTTGTCCACATATGTTGAAAAGCACACTCAGGGCAGAACTGGAGCCTAAAGCCCCATCCACCTGCACAGGATTTCTTTTCAGGGTAGGTAAATTCCACAGAATAACATTCTGCTTAAAACTGTAAAGCATACCTCCTTTCTTCAGGGAAAAGGGACAGTTAAGATTCTAGAAATAAAATCCTATTCTAGCTCAAGTCTATGCTCATTTACCATTTGCTTTCCCACAACCAATATACCACCTTAAGATATGCATGACTGACTTCGAAACTTTATTTTTGAGACATAGAGTAATTTTTATTACGAAGTTTTCTACCACTGTAGCAATTAGTCAGAAAAAAAGAACTTAGCAAAGAGATACAAACTACGTACAGCAGTAGTTTTAACCCATTTTCTTCCTGAAATATGGACATGTTGCATGACGTACTATTCCAGAACATGACGACATCACCGGTCATCTTCTACAAGGTATAGAAGAGGCTTAGATTGTTTTTAAAGATTCCAGAAGAAATAATTACAGGGGGGAAACTGTATCTCTTGTTTTCCAAATTCAAATACAAGATACTAGAAGGTCACCTACTCTAAAATGCATAAACCTTTTAACTTCTGATGCTTCCCCAACGGCAAAAATGTCAGTCCTTTTGGTTGAAAACACCATTTTATCCCATCAAATTTGAAAAGCCTAAAGGGTCACAATTCATATTAAACGCTGCCCACTGAAAAAGTTACAAAACTAACCCATTAATAGCAGGGCAAAGAGAGTATAATGGGTTATTCATTTTACTTTCACTTAATAGCTATAGGAATCACCTGCATAGGTATGTCCAGCAACAGCCACAATCCTAAGTCTTTCATTTAAAATTTAAACAACTCTGCAGATTTGACAAGCTCTACACTAAAACACTGTATTTTAAAATCAGTAAACCCAAAAGGGTTTCTAAGGATCGTAAAGGGAATGAAGAGACTTCCCTCTCATTTGAAGATATGTCAGACCACGGAAGTACACTTAGTAATACCTTTCTGAGGAATTTACCCCTATATAATTAAAAACAAGAAAGACAGATGTACACATGAAATTGAGAAATGAAGGATTAAGCTCAGCCAAGGGTCAGAGGAAGCATGACGTCTGAGGTTGTGCTATATCCAAGCGCAAATAAAATCAAGCATGTACCAAATTATATGTCCCCAAGTGCTGAGAAGTCCTGCCACTGGCTGGCTGAGGAATGCTGGTGGTTACTGATCACTTCTCTTAATGCAAGGGGCCTAAAGCTGTCCAGGTCATAAGCAAATGTTTGAAGATGTGACATGTGAAGAGGGTCAACAACAAAGCCTAGCTTTAATCCCTTTGTGTGAAGCAGGAAGAGGAATTTACCTCATATATAAAACACATCTATGGCCAGTGAAGTATAAAACTTCCAGAGGTGCACAAGCAAGGCATTATGTCTTCTTTGCTTTTTTGCATGCTGGGAGTGACCGGGAGGGAGGAGAGTAATGGTTCTCGTGGGCTGGATGTAGTGAAGCACAAGGAACGGTTGTATGCCAGGCAGGGAGCTTTAACGCACCAAATATATTAATCACTGTTGGTATCTTCTGCCAGCCTGGGTCAAGAGTAGCGTAAACAATTAGTCCAAACGGGTGGACCTGAGAATATGGGAGGCTTAACTATTAGTTAACATAACTTCCATCATTTCTAATTGGATTGCGACTAAATTCCCAGCACTGATAATACCAAAATGAGATCAGAGGGGAAAGCCTCCATACTCCCTTTGCACAAAGATTGGAAACAGCTCTCCCCTGCTGCTGTACAATAGCACTGACCACCCAAAGACCCGCGGCATTAACTAGAGACCCATCTCACTGCCTGTTGAACGTGTGTGAGAGGTTATTACTGCGATGCTTCTTTACGAACTTCAAAAAAAACAATCCAGAAACAGTGGAAACAGTTAAAAGGCTGTTAATTTATGTTAGGATGTTAATTTATGCAAAGGAAAATTAAAATTAAAAAAACCCCAAATTTAAAAAAGGATCTGATCCGGGCTGGGAAGGAGAGCAGAGTAACTGTACTTTTAAGGGTAGCTGAAAGATTCAATTTTCATTTCCTTTATCAAGCATTTGAGAAGAGAGCTATGCAAGCTCCAAACTCTGTCGCAACGTGCAGCTAAGACAGCACACATCTTCAGACTCACTTGCGTCCCATCAGAACTCCTGTAACCATTCCTGACACTCATTTGCTTGACCCATTTTTGATAAACAAAGGATGGAGTACTTGAAGTATTTTTCCCCCTTGTTCATCCCATTCTTCGGTAGTCTCTTATTTTATGGTCAGAGGTTAAACTGCTGACCTCTCACCTTCAAGGCAAGTTTTTCCCCCCTTCCATAAAAGGTTTTTCACAGTGTGCAGCATTCGGATTAGCCCCTATCCCCTTGAACAAAAGCTATGCCTTTGTACTACTGGTTTGGGCATGGAGTCTGTACATCAGAGGAAGCTGCTCCTACTTACCATTCACAATAACGATATTGTGAGGCCCCTCTCAGGCCTCGTCTCTCAGTGTCTAGACTTTCACCCAACCAGCCAGCAAAAAGAAAATCCTGTAAAGCACTCAACTGAAAATTAACTATGGTATCCTGTTGTGAACCTGATGAAGACGTTATTCGAACATACGGTAAAACTTTCCATTGTTTAACATAAAGATAAGAGAAAAACTTTTAAAGCCCTAAGCTTTAAATAGTCATAGGGATCAATTCACTCACGGGTCAGTAAATGCATTTTATTAGCAAGCAGCCATTGCTTATGTGTGTCTTTAAAATAATACACAGATTATTAAATTATACTCAAGCACCTAGCATTCTAGATATCTACAGAGCCTAACTTTATATTCACTAAGGATACACTAAAGCAAAGCTCAAGACACAGGAAAAGAAGTGTATCTTCCAGAATTAACTGAAAGTATAGCATCCGTATTGCCCACTGTCCCAGTCATCTTCAGCAACTGAAATAACAGAAGGATGGCAACAGAAGTATTTTATGCTTCGCTGTATGGAACAAGACGTGTAAGTGCTCAGCATCACTTGTCATCAAAAAAGGAGAACCCTGGGCAAGAAAGAGTATCTATAAAGTTAGAGTGAAGAAAAACCATGGGATTTTCCAGGGGCGGGAGGGGGAAAAACAACCCCACACTGCAATGACTTGTATTTTGTTTCTTTGTAACACTTGCATTTCTGTAGCATAAATAATACACAGTGGCACGAAAGTTTACTGAAGTGGACTAACATTAATAAAAATATATTCTTTCATCTTGAGAAAAAAAAAATCCACAAGCAGGCCACAAAAAAAACCCTAGATCTGAGCAATATTTTAATGTTTGAATAAGCATATGACACATTGTGAATCACTGAAAAGAATTCACTATTGCAAACAAATAGATGTTTGCATCTTTGTGGAGTTCTTATGGCCTCTCTTGAGTGTGTATTTTGGAAAGAGTTCCCGGGGCTTTGCTAGGAGAATAAGCCACAGCTGAGGAAATGAATCTCTCTCACCAATTTCGCCAATCTGCTTTGAAAAAGAGATCCAGAGTGTCTCAAAATAAGAGGCAAACAGATTGCTGTTTGGCATAGGTTGCTTGACTGGGGGAATGTGAGGGTGTTTGCTTGTTTTTTGGGCTTTTGTTTGTTTTTTAAAGTGTGTTTTGTGATGAAACAAGAAAGTGTGCAATCATCCTTGTCACAACAGGAAAAACAAAGAAAAACCAAACCCCACATCTATCCCTCACCAGCTACCCCACAGGGCCTGGTCACAGCAGCAGTATGTGGAAAGCAACAGGACTTGACAGCCTTGAAACAAACACTACCATAACTGCAATGCCCCAGGACGGGAATAAAAGCAACCTCAATTCTCTCAACAGGTAGAATAGGTTGGATTTGTGAAGGAGGGAGAAAACAGGAGATAACCTTCTCTATCTTCATGAAGTATCAGACATCAGGCACATGCCACCATCTCCCTCTGCCACACAGGACAGTCATGCTTAGGAAGCCTGAGTATTTTAATGTTCCTTGTAATGCTCTTCTAAAAAAAAAGTTCCACACAGGATAGTTACTGTCATGCCTAGAGAGTGCTAGGTGTTAATATCTTCAGCTATAAAAATATTTAAATCAACCTCTGATATGTTTCAGCTCTGATCTTTCCTATGACTGACCATTGGACCACTTACCAAGCAGACGTGTATTGCCCACTACAGTCGCTGGCAGCAGCGCCTGCTGCACTACAGCAACAGCACAAACACCCTCGGGCTTGTACTGAACTACTTTTACTTGAAGTTATCATACATAAACCCTACCATATTATCACTAATCTCCAGAAGTGATACAAAGAAATAGTAATAAAAAGGCATTTAGTATAATTAAATTGGAAAGGAAAATGGTTGCCTTCTACACCACGGATCAGATATGCCTTCTGCTCCATGTCCACTGCACTCTGCCTTCTTTGCAGACAACGTCCTCTCAGTGCAAGATAGCAATGGATGCTCAACTTGATATATCATCATTCAATTTACTTTTAAATAGGTTGGCCAAATCAGTAACTACTGACTTAAGGGCATTAAATTCAAAACTATAGAATAACCATTTTCTCTGAAGCCGAGTAGCGCTACACAGGAACCTCAGCTTCCCAAAACAACACAGCTGCCACAGAAGAACAACGACAGAGGATCTAATACTATAATCCTGCTCATGGTACCAAAGAACTTGCTTGTTTATAGATATTCACTGTGAGTGTGATTCCACAAGATGCACATTTTCACAGATATGTAGGCCGGTCACAGAGGATATATGCAAACTGATTTTAGATAGACAAAACATCTGAGAAGGAACAAATCCAGAGCATTAACCCAAGAGTATGATAATAGAAACAGATTTATTTTCTTACAATTCATTACTATTTTTAGTTCTAAACCAGGTTACTGAGAGAAAAAAAAAAAATACTAACACGGGAGATTTAAAAATCAGAACACTTTGAAATTCTCCCTGTGGCTAGAAGTAAAAAATCCAAGATTATTCTTCTTATACTGAAAATAAATTTTGGGCCATTTTTATGTTCTCTTCTCTGACCCCACGTTTAGCACCATAGCATCATACCAAACAGGAAAAAAATACTGTGAAAAACTGCACTACATGAGATCAGATGACCTACTGCTTTGAAGCTTTAGAAACAGACATAGAACTCAAAAAGTTTTTGTTTGGGTGTGGTGATGTTTGTTTTTACAACTCTATATATTTATAATCTTGTTGCTGTAACAATGAACAGTAGATTCTCCACCACGGGTAAAAGTGATGAAACATTTGCTTCCAAGCATGGGGGGGGGGGGGTGGGAATTGTGAATCATTTGCTCTGCTGCTATAGAAATCCATAACACGATGACACCTTGGATATTTCACATAATTATGACCACCCTCTCCCCAAAAACCAAAAAAGATTGAGAGAAGAATACAAAGGGATATATCATAGGTATGGAAAAGCACCTACTCATGGTCAGGCTCAACAAATTACACTCTTCAGGTTAGAGAGCCAGCTGTGGGGGGATAAAAGATCACCCATGATGCAAGTGAAGGTGAAAAGGAAATATTTACTTCCTATTTCTTGTAATACAAAGCCTATAATCCAAATGAATCAACAGTAGCAGGTTTAAAACCAACAGAAGGAAACACTGCTTACAAACTCTGTACCGCAGCCACAGACAGGACTGCCCCAGGATGCTGCAGAGGCCAGGGGTGTAAAGGGGGCTCAAAAACAAGTGTGCTTGCACAAGACAGGTCTGCTGTGAGCCACGAGAAAAAATGACAGCTTTAACCAACTTCCAAACCTAAGCAGCTGACCATGGGTATGCACACCATGAAAGGAAGCTGGCATAGACCAAGGTGGGCTCGGGCAGTGACACAAGGCACACAGCGCCCACTCCTGCCACCACCCGCTGCCACACATGGGTGGGGGAATGAACTCCTGCAAAGCCTGCTCACAGTTTTTCTTCTCTGTCTAGAGGCTAGAATCTGTATCTTGACACATCTTCCATTTTTCTTTCAGTTAGAAATACAAGAATGGAGTCACACCAGGAACGCAACCGCAAGGAGCAGGTGCCGGGGGTCAGCCCTCCAAACACTTTCAGTCAGGCCCATCCCCTTTCATCTGTGCTGAGGAGGGACAGAGCAGTTTTCATACAGGCAAAAGGGGGTCCTGACACTTTTGGAGACCGCTAGAAATGGGTAACAGTTTAGTTTTGCATCCACACAGGAAAGAAGTTGCATCCAGTGCAGGAAAGGATTCGTACTTTAGACTGGGGGTTCAGGCGTTTTGTTCCAAGCAGGCAGCCCTCTTTTCAAAGACTGCACGCTGAGGTCCTTGCAGCAACATCAGACCCATTTTAAGCTGCCAGATCTGGAAAGTAGAGTTTAGCATATCTCAGAAGAAATTTTCTGGATCATTCAGCTAGATTCAGGTCATGCTGGCCAGTATCACTAAATCACTGAATTGCAACACCTGCTGTGGCTAACTTCAGCTGGTTTTATTAGCCAGTGTCTTAACAGTTATGCAAAAGGAGACACATGCCGTCACACAGAGATCATATATGCATTAAACAAGGAACGCACAGATAACTCATCTGCGATGAAAAAACCCCAGAATCTTTACTTGCCCCAAGGATAAGAAGCAACATCTTCCTTTTGCACAGAACTGCTGAAAGATAAATTTTCAAACAGAGAAGTCTAATTCAAGAATACATTTCTGTTGTTCAAATTACAGAGCATCTCCTTAACAAAAAGCCTCAGTCACAACTTCCTCCCACATACACTTACACCCAAAATTAAAACTAAAAATGAGAAGACAGCAAAACAAGGAACCAACTGCACTAAGAGGAGACTTTATTAAGCTACTGAGCAAAATACTGAAATCTCATTTCTGATATGCTAAGGAAACTTTCTTTTATAGACCGTTATAAACCAAGCACACAAAACATGCATTTAAGAACCAGCCTGCAGAGATGACTTGGTTGACCT
Organism: Nipponia nippon; assembly: GCF_047370975.1. Classification (NCBI taxonomy): domain Eukaryota; kingdom Metazoa; phylum Chordata; class Aves; order Pelecaniformes; family Threskiornithidae; genus Nipponia; species Nipponia nippon. Next base: position 45,925,147 of record NW_028262369.1, on the reverse strand, counting down.
ACTTTGTCCTCTTCATCTATATGCTATTGTTTACCATCTTGTTCTTTCTTATACTTAGAGATAAAATTACTTAAATGGTTTTTCATTCCTGACCTACAAGCATATTATCAAATTAACAGCTCAACAATTATGCAATATGCACCATCCTAGAAGCACCACATGTAAGAAAGTAAACTACACACAAATGTACACCTAAACCCCTTCTTAACACTGACAGATGCACAAAGAATTCCTCATCTACCATCGCTTTTGGGCTCTTTAATCATTTTAATCTCAATTAGTCAGTTACTAAAACGGCTTCAAAAATGGGAGTTATAGTTCTGCACGTACAAAGGGATAAGTTTTCATGGCGTGGTACAATGCATGAGTCATTTCAAGTACCACAAAGCCCTGCAGCTAAATTTAAAAAGAAAAAGGTTACTGAATATAATCCCCCAGTAATATTTGAAAACTACTTAAGAAAGTTCTGATCACAACCGTTCATTTTTTCCCCAAAAAAAGGTTCTAATAAAGGGTAAGTGAATACATCACTTATTTGTTTTGCTTTTGGAATTAAACTCTACAGCAGCTTTAAAAAAAAATGCACTTTAGTGTTTGTTATTTCTTTGTTAAATATACAGGAACGTTTTGATAACGAAAAGAAAGCATAGCAGATTCATCCATTTTTATAGTTCTTTAAAATATTGAATCTATTTTTAAATCCTGTGTTTTACATGGAAACCAATACTGATCCAGTATTACCAGAAGCAATTATCAGATGCTCTGAAATGCTACAAACACATTACGAATGCAGCAAAAGTTTCAGCCTGAACTAACAAGACCTCATAGTCTACATCACTACTCCCTGCGCATTAACCTAGCTTTTACTGAATAAAAAGAAAGAATCAAATAAACTCTGTTATCTTAAATATAACACATCTGTGTGGTACCTTGAACTCTTTGGGAGCAGAGTTCAGCAATATTCTCCCCTCTAAAAACAAGGACATGAAGAGCGATGCTACACACCAGTGCAATCCTAACCTGCTCCCTCTCTCAAGTCAGTCATTGCTCATTGGATTTTCTTCCTACGTTTCCTAGCTGCTCTCCATATACTACAGGGAGCCATTCACCCGTTAACAGTCACAGAAACCTACTAGCTTTGCTTGGCCAGCTTTCTAACACAGGACAAGGTTAGAGGAGCAAAGCAACACTGGGACTGTAGCACGAGGTGACAAGAGTCCTTGCAGCTTCCCCTGCCGCAAAGAGGATCAAAAGAAAGAGGTGCCAAACCACACCTCTTTCTTGGCAAGGCATCCAAGCCCCTAATGGTAAAAACAGAAAGCGGAGTGGGCACCATTCTCGCAACGCCTATTCCTTGAAGAGTGACATGGCAGTAAGTAACTAAGGATATGTTTGATGAGCTACAGGTAAATTGGCATGTAGTTTTTACCTATTAATTTACTCATTTCCCTGGATTATGAGTATCTTGAAACAACACCTTGTAGATGTGTTGTTGCATCAGGCAACATTAACAATGTTTTAATGAAGCTTTTGGTAAATTTCCTACTTGAATAAAGCCTAGAACAATTTTCTTTTTGAAGTTAGAGGTCAGCAGGAAGTTATAACTTTCACATAGACGTGCAGCTGAAGCGCTGCTGTGGGGCAAAGGTAATAACGATACATAGTCTTGTTTAATCTTTTCAATAGTAGATATTACAGCACTTCAAAGAGGTCACAGTCACAGTCCCCTCATATTTCATGATACGATAGCTTATAAAGAGGCTTTTTTTGGCTTCTTTTTTTAAAGGTTGTCTACTGCCTAAATACGTTTAAAAGGTTATGCAGTAAATTTTCTCCACTGTCTTACCCCACTCATTATTTGAGGTGAACGTGTTGCTTAACCATAGACTTCACCCTCACTGGCTCCTGCTTGAAGGGGAGCTCATAAGAGGTACTTTAACTACTGCCAAATACATTGCTAATTAAGTTTTTAGTCACCAATGAACAAAACCAAACAAACAAACTTAGGCCATTTTCTGATATTGTAAAAATGATATTTCAAAAAAATAGCTACTGCAGGGACATGAAAAGCTAACCCTTAGGAAAATTACGTACTTTCTCTATAATGTACTTATATCTTGATTTCCAGCAGTGAGAACCAGCGTACATATGCCATTTTCTCCATGGCAGTTTCAGGAGTGCTCATCCCCTCACTATTACTTCAGTTACACCAACACAATTTCGGTGCAGCCAAGCAGTATCTAAGACAGCTTTTGCTTTCTCCTAGCTGCCCATGGAAAGACAGGCTATAGAACAGAAGACAGTAACGCTTACCACTAGCACCAAGAAATGCACTGCGCTCAGTATTAGTCATTCATTTCAAACTTGAAGCATCTATTTCCTGGAAAATGCTATTCAAAGACCTGGGGGTTTTTGCAGAACTTGCCTAATGGATGTTTATTAGCAGTAAAGCTCATTGATGTGGCCCACAGTAATGCATCACTTGGGCTTTCAGCGATGTGATCCTGGCTTTCTTCACTCCCCTTTGGGGGTGACTGGTGCTTGCACTTCCTACTAACATAGAGTATGCGTTTTACCTTTGTGCAACCATTTATTTCTCCAGTTTGGTTGAAACACAACATCAGCAAAGTCCAAAACGAACCTAGGATTATGTCTGGCCCTTACAATGTGGGGTTTTTTTCATCCTTTTCCCTGAGTACTGCTAAGTCAGATGAAAACATAAACCTCATGCATGCAAAGGAGGAAGCATGGACAATAACAGGACACTCAAAAGAAAAAAAAAAAAAAAAAAAAGAAAAAAACCAACAGAGCTAGCTCTGTAAACATATTCCAGAGCTGAAAGATTTTGTATCCTATGAATAACTACTGAGCCATCTAGCCACAAGTTAGGAAGATATTTCATCTGTTGTTTATAAAATCATTTTCTTTGTTGACTTACTGCCATTCAAGGTTGGTACTCTGTATGACCCTGTGGTTTGTACCACCGTATCTTTGGTGTATGTGATCAGCTTTCTGGGCACAGGAATTTCTAGAGGGGAGGTCTGCAGTTCATCATACACAAAGCAGATTTTATCCACACACCTGTGCATTCTATCAATGCCCATAACTTCTAACACAGCTACGTATGAAAAAGCATTCTTGTTTCACTGCTCACATATTTTATTTGAAGATAATTAAAAATTATACTATAATGTCTGAGAATTTCAAATTCGAGGAGCCAGCGTATCTCAACAAACCACCATTTTTCATCACTGCTATATAGTAAACATTCTCTTAAGAAGCACCTAATGAAGTTGAAAACATTGATTTCAAATTCATCATTCCCAGCCATTGGTGTTCAAAGTAGATCTGAGAATAAAATCTGGCTCTCTGCCTAACCCTGCATACTTGCAATACTCACATCATTCCAGTATGTCTAGTTGATACACTGTAGAGTTAAACAAAATCCTCGAGAAATGTTGGCAAAAAAAATATGACTATAATGGGGTAATTAAACTTTAGAACTATTGATTTATATTTCAAATTTGGTTTCTTTGGTTGCTAAGATGTATTATTTTCTTGTAACAGATCAGTATTGCTCTGTCACAGGAATATTAATTTAGGATAACACACAGCATACGCCATCATTTCTTTTTGTTTTACATATATGACATGACTTCTAACATTCCCATGAAACAGATTAATTGAATATATACTGCTGGGACTTAAATAGAAAAAATTGAGCTTCTGGAACATCAATCCATAGAAAGCCACTTTCTCACTTTCTGTAACACTTAACTGTTTCAACATTTATCTCAGATTAGGCAATTTGTATCTGTTTCATGATTTGCATTGTGTTCTGACCCACAAGGACAAAGCTAACATAGTAACTGCTATGCTAAGTAATAGATACTGTTCTACATATCCAAAGCAACATTAACTAAATACAGGTCTAAAAAAAACCAAAAAAACAAAACAAAACAAAAACCAAAATCCCTTTGGTCTCATTGCATACAAAGCACTTTGAAACATCACTTTGTTGTAACTATTGTTTATGCTGTTCTGGCACTTTCTGTCCTAGCAAGGCTTTTTGTCTTGCTCACTGAAAGATGAATATTTCAAGATGTGCTGACAATTAAAACATACTGGTCATGCTGAGATGAATAATTCCTAGTGTTAAAATACACAGGAGCAGAACACCAGCAGCAGAAGTACCCTAGTAGCATACGTCAGTATCAAGTCTCCCTGTTTATATTAAGATATAGGGAGGAGTATACACCATGAGACACAAAGCAAACAACACACTTTTACCAGCTTATAAAATCCCATTATGTTTTTAAGACACAATGTGAGCAATTCTGATTTGGCTCCATACACAGCCCAGTTATGTTCCCAGCAGGAATCCAGAAGAACTGCATATACCAAGTCTTTACACATATTGACTCTAAATCCATGTTACAATACAACCATAATGAGCACCTCTGCCACTGGCCTAAGCTGAATTCATTTCAGACTCTCTTCTATTAAAGTCATTAATGATGATGTTAACTGGTGAGTGCACAGATCATTCTGCAATCCCAGGCCACAACTTACTGAAGTGATTGCATACACAGCCAAATTTTTATCCTGAATACTTCTGTCTCCCTTTAGATGGACTGTTGAGCATTTTAAAACTTGGACAGCCTATGAAGTACAGCCACTGTTCACCAGAAAGCCAAAATTTCTACTGGGTACTCCTTTTGCAGAGGACATCTTATAACAAGGTATCATACAGATGGGTTCTGTGAGAACAAATGCTGTTACCAAGAAGTTTTCTGGGAAATGCAGAGAAAATAAGCGTTTCAGAGCTGAGACACTTTCAGTCCCATGTTAGGAGAGTCAGGCAAGCCTACAGATTGAACTGAAGTAATTTAGGCCTGGAAGCAAAGTACTTTTTCCTCTTTCCAGAGCTTCAAAGCATTCTGCAGTTTCAGATCTTTCTCATCTATTCAAAAAGCACAAAGCAGATCATATACGAGCAGACCAAGTTCACGTTCTCCAGCCACTAACAGAGCAAGTGCTCAGGTTTTGCCTGTCCTTGTGCAATTACCTGCTTCGAGAGCTCTGCTGTCCACAGCCAACACTGATTCACCAACCTTTCTATTTCCAACCTTCACCCTATTTTACTTCCACTGAAAGTTCTGGTAGTTTAATTTATTTTTGTTATTGTTTGATCTGGTCTATCCTTGCCTTCATTATTTTCCCCAACAGTAGGAGCTGAAAGGATTTCTGGTTTATTCACTGTTGAAAACATAATGCAAATTTCGTCCGAGGACTGCGAGGCCTGACAAGTATTCTCAACGACAAAGCGGTTTGCTAGATCTGTTAGCATCCAGCAACGTCACACAAAATTGTTTATTTAAGAAGAAGATAGTCACCATCACTAGTTGCCAGAGAATTTAAGGAAAGCTTTAATTTATTATGGCTTTTATTGCCAATGAAAAATGTTTTCAGCCAGGCACTATAGAAGTGGTTATCTCAAGCACTTTTTTTTTTTGTCGTGCAGTTTCATAGCATTGATTTCTAACATCACAATCAGAATGCAAAAGAATACATTTCAAATTATTCTGTGCAAAATACAGCATATTATATCAAGACTGAGAAAGAGAATTCTCTTTTTCAATTACTTAATTACACATGCTAGTTTGATCTGACTTTTTTTCCCCTGGCTGACACTAATATAAGCATTTTTAGACTAGACCTTGCAAGATGCTATGGGGCTCTGACCCCAAGTAAAGGCAGATGTAAACATGTACTTACATTGCATGGGACGTGCCCATTCCCAGCAACTAAAATGGGTTTACTCAGATGCACCAATTAACAATGCCTGATTGAAACTGCAACTGAATGCTCAGAACCTCACCTAACTCAGTTTCCAGTGTCAGAAAGCTTTACCTGTGCTGGCACACAATCACTGTCATCACAGCTACCTGTGACATGACAGGAAAAGTTCATTAGTTTCAGCTAAAGAAGTAAGCGATTCATCTGCCAGTAGGGAACTAAAGTCCTTTTTTATCTGGCAATATTCTTAGCAGGGAGAAGATACCTAGAACATGAATACCAGCAAAACTCTTTCCTGGACACAAAGTTTTTCAGAATTTCCCATGTTGTGTCATGACACCGTTAACTACTTTCAGTTCTATGAATTACTGCGTGATACCAATCTAGCACAATTGTGCTCTTTAGACAGAATTTTGTTTACACAAAATGAAAATTTAATCTATCATCTCCAAATGTGCAATGCCTTAAAATGACCATGGGTGACAGGGATCTCACTGAGTATTTGTTTTTTTCCTTAAGAGCTAAGTTTTACTACGCAAACAGAAAACTGGAAGGCACCAGCAAAGTTGTTGAACACATTTCCTCAAAAAAAGGACAGGAGTTTAACATAACTCCAACACAATTCCAACACTGAGAGTACCCTAGAAGCCCAAAAGCCATCAGGAAGATGGCAGGCGAGAGTAAGGGCATCCCTAGTTTTTTTCAGTTTCCTGAACTGGCAACACATTTATTTCAACAAACCCAAAAAACCTGAAATTAATGCTCAGAGATGAAACAACAGCCTGTGCTACATGGCACGGCATGAAAATCCCACCAGTTCCTCCTTATCTGACCTACGTGAGAAACATTTCCTGTCAGCTCCAGAAGCAGCCCCACCAGCTGAACAGCGAGCGCGCCCACAGAGCAAGCCTGCCAGGTGCCGCCAGAAGCAGGAAGGATGCTTAGCTCACATGCTGCTTTTAGCGCTGCTAGGTATTTGAAGTAAAACACAAACAAACAGCAAACACACACAGCTTAGGAGCCAAATGACCTCCAAAGGATAGGAAGAGGATGCATGAATGATCAGCTCTTGCTAGCAAGACTCAGTTATGGTAACTGTTTCCTTCTTGTCACTCTAAAGGTTTCACTCCATTATTTCAAACTCATTACAGACCTCCAGGTAAGTTTACAAGTGTCACATAATCCTTGTCTTTTACCTCTGTGCTGCTACTTTTTCTTATTTTGCATTTAAACAGACCATAAGCACATTCACTGTAACACAAAACACTCTTTTACATTTGCTTCTTTATGTTGCATCTTAACCTGAGGATATAAAAATTATCATCGTTCTTCCACAATGCAACTCCATTCTGGAAACAGCTGCCTTAAAATGTTAAGCTTTCGTTTGCAGCTTCTGAGGGAAATGATGCTGTGCCTTATAACCATTATCAGCATGGTTTCCCTGTGTCAAGTGCAACTCTCACAACACAGTTAAGTTCAATTCAACATTTAGCATCCAGCATTTAAAGACAAAGGCAGCAGCTTTTTGCATTTAGCTTGCCCTGTAACAGAGCAAAAGAACTGCCTCCTCCCAAAAGTAAACATTTGACTCAGTCTACACAATGACACCGTAGCTTTGCAATATTTAGATATGCTCTAAAACAGGTCCAACTGGTACAACAAATAAAACCCTCGATGTGAACAGCAACTAAAAAGTCAGATGAACAAAAATTTCTTGTTCTCTATTAGAAGGTAAGCAGAAGTATTAATCATTCTTTGTGTCACTCTTTCCCATTCCGAGTTTAAGGAAAAATGCAATGGTAAACCAGCTATGGCAAAATACCTTGGTTATGACGATTATGCCTCTATAATGATTAAAACTTGGCATTAACTAAGCAAGTTTATAAAATATCTCCTAAAGTAAACACAGAAACCCTAACTAATATGCTATTTTCAGACACAAGTTTGTAATTTTAGCTAGGTTTTAATCTACAACTGAATACCCAGTCAAATGCATAAAGAAACCAGATCCAGATTCAAACTCTAGGAAACATAATCTAAGGGCGTTCTTCAAGCCTTATTTCTAATTAAGGATTTAATACTTGGACAGTACCTTCCAAAGGAGGATTAAGAATTTTGCAGAGGAAGACAGTACGACTGTAAACTGCAGCCTTGGCTTTCCCAGCTCAGGAAGTGCAGATACCACACCCAAAATCTTGTTCAGGCCTTTTTTCCTCACACCACTTCTGCTTTTTCTCTTCTCTTTTCCATATAAAGTTCAGTATTAAGTTTTAATCTTTTCTCCTAAACCAGAATCACAAAATATAAGAAGTCTTTGTCCACCCAAATTATTCAGTTCTACACACAGAGCTACAGTTCCAAGACACCTGGAAAAATGTCAAAGGCAAATATAAGAAATCAATGTTTTCAGCATTTTAGTACTTTATCTGTCAGTCACATAGAATCTTCCATCCTAAGCATGTGCCTGTAAATATCATGTTTTCACCTGGATACGGTTGGACTTGATGACCTTAAACGTCTTTTCCAGCCTAAACAATCCTATGATTCTACGATCCTGGAGTTATCGCACGTCAGCCTACCACAAAAAACATGGATTCTTAACACATTAGCTGCAAAGCGGTGCTATGCTCAAATTGCTCTTACTACAAAATTATTTTAAGGAATAACAGTAGCACTTTACTGGCAAAACTTATTTTGGCTTCAGGGGTTTTTAAGACCTTCATGAACAGTTAGTTAACTCTTCCCTTTGTAGCCCTAATCATGTTTTATTTTATTTACAAAGCAAATAAGAAGTATCTATCCCAACAGTTACATGATGAGCACATGCATCTACGTGTATCTGCATCCCCAGATAATATCACCAGTGGCAGAGGAAAAAGAATCAAAAAGCCTGTTTCTGTGAACCAGACAGGAAACCCTACACTTCAGCCTTGAAGAGTCAGTGCTAGAGAGAGAAGTGTCTTATGGCTTTGCAAAAAGCATTTAAAACCTTGAAAGTTTAACCCGTTTTCAAAGCTTTTAAAAGCAGATTTTAAATCCTCCACATATGAAAGACAAGCCATTGAACTATATATGAAGAGAACCAGCAGCATAACATATGTCCTCAAAGAACGATAAACCCCTGTGTAAGATGGACTGTTCGGCGTGTGGGAGGGCAGAAGCATGCTGACATTAGCTTAGAAAAATATGCAAACTCTTAACACGTCTGAACGCAAGCAATTTAAAAGCCCGCAAACTATCCCCCAGGCAGCCATCTCAAACAGTTAAGTACTAAAATGAAACTAAGTTAAATTTGAAAAAAAGCACAGGAACGTCAACTTTCATACTGATTGACTATATTACATGATACAGGTTGCTGTTTTCGGCTTATATTTAGTTATATTAATACTAGTACGTTTATTCTACTGAATTTTATACAAAATTCTTCTTATAACAAGTTAATATTTGTGTTAGTTAACTTATCAAGTTTTTCCCTTTTAATTTCACTTCCCAAAACCTGATCGCACTGCTGAAAGTGGCATATGGCACTACATGAAAAAATGACACAGTCAGGCAAATGCCTGCAGGGGAATAATTCATCTCTACCAGCATTGATACCACAGCGCCTGCCCCCACATTACTACAGCTGGAATCTCTGGAGTGGAGCAGAGCCTGCCGCTCCTCCCAGGACTGTCCTCTGGCTGCTGGGGAGTAGGGTCGTCCCTCCCCACCGAGGTCTCTTCTCCCCGGTGAAGAATGCAAGGGAGATAGGAGAAAGGGCTTCCTTGACCTATTTCTCCATCAGCTCTCACCCTTCCCCCTCCTACACACACATATCTGCACCCACCTCCAAATTACACATGCATCCAAGAATCTCTGTAGGTTGGTGAAAAAAAAAAAAAAATCTGTAGGAAATGAGGCACTGAAAAGCAGCAACATTTTCCTCCACATTTTTGCATTTGTGAAGAGAAGCCGAAAGCTGGAGTGACTACCCTCCATTTTTCAGTCTCTGGAGAATGAAAGGAAAAGGTAAAAAGCATCAAAAAGCCAATCTTTATCTTAGATGCAAAATCATAGTTGCCTTAATTGTTTTTGTTGTTCATAATTCTCCAACATCCACTCTTTGCTAGTGACAGTCCAAACACAGAGAAGACATTGTTCATACCCTGAGGAGCTTTCCAATTAAATGAAAGACATTTGAATATAATGAAAACACTCGTTTAGATACAACTGGAGGGTTTGAAGTTATACGAAAGATTATAATTTATGAAGGACTTACAGGTATGCTTGGTGCTCATGCACAAGAGAGCTTTAGCCAAACTCCAGCTTATATTCCTTGCTTTTGTCAAAAAGGATGAAAGCGATGCACAATCTCAGACACTACCTGCTTTTGCCCTCAAAACATTACATAATCCTCAACAAAGGACTGTGAAATATTCTGCTCCTAATCAATTGATAATCCTGTAGATTAAATGTCCTCTTCCAAGCTTTTTAGGTACCACCACTTGAAAATTTCAACAGGAAAAACAAGAAGCCATTACAGGAAAGTAGCACTAACCTAAATAACAACGTATCGATTAATGAGTTGGGGGCGGGGAGGGGGGTGTTAAGCTTAATGAAACTTCAGACGAGTATGAAAAGAAAGCTTTATTTTTTATATACAAAAACTGCATCTAAGACTATAATCAGATAGCCCATGTTCTGAAATGGCATTGTACAAACTGAAAAAACATCTTTAACTTTTTATTGGTGTAAAATAAGTTCCAATATGGTAACACAATATTTGAGACTAAAAATATACAAATAAATACGAGACTAAAAATATACAAATAAATACGAGATTTGTAAGAAAGCTTATCTAGTTCACAGCAATATATAGTCATATAATATTCATAGCCACCTGAAGAACACAGCGTGCTTTAAAAAGTTAAGAGAAACCTAACTTTCTGTAGGCCAGTACTTATTTAGTATCCTTCCAGTTAAAACCAACAGTGAAAAGGGTTGCAGCATACAAACATTATATCAAAAGTTTTAATTGCTCTGAAAAAAATCCTGCAGACTTCTTCATGTATTACATACGATAGAATTATCTTTTTAATCAGGTTCAAGTGGTGTTCTGCAAAAAAAAAAAAAAAAAAAAAAAAAAAAAAAAAGTACGGCAGAGGAAAAGAGTTATCTGATCAGCACGTTACACCCACAGGCTGAGTCTGTGGTTAATAAACAGCTCTCTACAGTGAAGAAAAAAAAAAAAAGAAAAAATAGTGCTTGCTCTGACCACAATCCTGAAAGCAGCTTTGGAAGGCTCTTAATCAAAACCCTACCAAAGCTAGACAGGTTACCCATGGACAGAACTACCAGCTACATTAAACTTTTTTTCAGAATTGGGACCTTCCCAGAACTACATATCTTATTAGTACCTTACAGATCACAATCAAACCTCATACAAAAAATTTTGCATTTCTGGCCTAATTCCTGGACTCAATTCATACAGTTTTTAACTCTACCAATACACAATTAAACTGGTTTTCATGGCTTTTCCTTGAAAATTTAATGAAAAGAAGACCCTTTAAAGAAAAATAATTTAGAGATCATGCATCACTAAGATTTATTACCATTCTGGCACAGGCAAGATAAACTACAGGAGTTATTCATGCAATTCGACACAACCGATTAAACACCTTCTCTGAAAATCACGTATCTAGCCCTAGAGCTATAGAAGGCTTCCTAGCACTTAAAGAGGAAATAGAGACAAAGCAATCAGATTTCAAGCCTTGTTCAAACAATTATTCTTTGCTTGAACAGAAAATGAACTGCTATTTCAAAGGGGTTTTCAAGTAAAACTTGAACAGCCAGGACTAAAGCAGTCCTAGACCCAAACCGCGACATTCAGTGGTTCAATTTTTGGGTCTACCTGCACACTCCACGGAGCCTTCTTGTTGCTTTTCGTATGTGCTATAATCAAAGAAAATAAAGGTGTAGCAAACAGCACTCTCTTAACCACACAAACTGAAACCAATCTGAGTTGTCTTCTTCTTGGGAAACTGTGGACAGAAATGCTGAAGACCTTATGTTCACAGAAGTTGTTGCACGTTGCCTTTCTACTGCTAGCTGCTATATTTGCATCGCCTTTTGTATCTGGCCTCTGCAATCCAGTTTTAATAAAATCAATATAGGACATACAGTTTATAGAATGAGTTAAATTACCAACTTTATCTTTGAACATTTAACCAAAATGTAAAGTTCAGACGTGTGTTTGTGCACATACTGTATATGCTTGTGTATGCATAGATACATAGATAAATATACACTCTTCACAAAGATTACACTGGCATTATTATTTTGGACATGTCCTGTGGAAGAGTTCAGAAACATCAGCTTTCCAGAAATTGTTTACTTTTCCTGATAGAAGGACCTGCATAGAAGAAAAAAAAAAAAAAAAAGCTGCAGACTGCTTTGGTTAGCCAATTTCTAGGCTCGAGCATATCTTACAGCGCAAAGTGCAGCATAACTTTCAAGAGACAAGAGAGTGCCAGGAGAAGAGTAAAGTTGCTGTAGGTGCAGCTGTCGTACAATCTTGAACCAATAGCCTCTTGTAAGACTATGCACTCAGGACAACTGTAACACTGCATTACTCCCGATACCTAGAAAGGGTGATTCAGCCCGAAGCACAAAAAACTTGCATCTTTTTACCCTAAAGCTAAAGAGCAATGGTCGTCCTTAAAATAACACAACAGTTTCGATAATATTAGTGTCTGTTATCAAGTTGTCCTCTGGGTCTGTAAACGAAAATGTAATACAGAAGGCCAGCTGATGATGTTCAAATGGGCACATGTTTTTCCTATTTCTTTTGTTTGCTTGTTCATTAAGGAGTGACACAGGAAAGAATTACGAAAATCTGCAACTGCCTGGGAGGCAACGTAAGACCTTTTGCTATAAGGTGCTACTGACACTGCAATGCAAATGCACAATTAACAAATATTGGGCTGTTAGAATAGCTTAGCACTCATCTCACAGTCACCTAACAAACCCTGGTGAACAGAAGTCAATTCATCTCAAAGGTTTGCGAGAATTGGGTTATGAATTTTCCCAAGAAAAAGTTGTCACACTAACTAGTTACTATGTTTCAACACATGGTGTTAATTGATGCTTATCATCTTGACCATGCTGCAAAGGACTGGAAGTTATGACATGGGCTACAATCTGATTTTGGTCCTAAAGGTTTTCTCTTTGGAATATATGCCTCAACTGTCTAATTAAATACAGCTGAAACGCAACTTGCAAGGTAAAGTCTTAGGTGTAGTATAATATCAAAAGCATCATTTACTCTGAAAATACAGTAAGCAATACATTCTAAATTGTTGAGGGAACCATATCCTGCTTTGTGCTAAGAGCAGGCATTAAGCCCCTCTAATAAACAGAAGATTTTTTTTTTTTTACATAACCCGAGTGAAGAATAAACAAAGCTTGTCAGCAATAGCAAAAAAATGTTACAATTCATGCTATTAGTTCAATGAAGTGCTCAATTAGAAGAATATTCACATAAGTACCCTTTTTTCTCTCCTGTCCCAAAAACGAGAAAAGGGTTAGATCGCTATTCTAGCAATGCTATTGTGCACTCCTGTAGTTTAAAACAGCGAGAGAGAGAACATCCCAAAAGGATAATCTATTCAGTCAAGAACACAGTATTAAGAAATAAATATTCAAGTATGCACGCTACTCTTAAATCACAAAAAACAGGTATTCAATGGGAAAACAAAATTTTGATCCAGCTATAAGAAACGATATGCTAGCACAACTGAGCCTGTATCCAATTCAGGAGCTACCTACCATACATGAAGTGATAAATTTATATTAACCTACATGAAACCTCTTAGGTGTTTATATTGAGTAGAAAACAATGTTGGAAATAATAAGTGGAATGATTTAAGAACAAATTTCATAATACATATAAACCTTGCTGCATTTCATGTATGTATGATCCTTTATAGCTGGAAGAGCCCTAGGACATTGTCAGATCTGAAAAATTAACATTCCTTGAGAGATATACTATAATTAAGAAGTTATCTAAAAATACTTTTTCGAAAGCATAACAATTTTAACAGCAAAATTTTTCATCATGTCACACTTGCAGGCATATAGCATCCTCGTAAAAACATCACCTTATTAACAACTACACATGCAGCAGGGCTATCTCAATTTATATTTGTTAAAACAGTTACACGCTGGCACAGGGAAATTAAAACGCAGGAGAATGCACACTACAGCAAAGCTTGAAAAGAAAAAGCTTAAAGATACATGGGTCACATTAAGGTCTGCCTCTCTCCTAAGTCGGCTTCTCCTGCTGCTCACTCATGCAGGGAGATCATAATTTTGTGGCTGTGGTATTTCCACAGCAACACTGGTGACAGTGATGTCGCAAATTCAGCCCTGACATAGCTTCAGGATCAAGTACAAGGAGCAGATGGGATGCGAGGGAGAAAGCCCCTATTTAAACACAAATCTCTTTCATAAGAAAGAAAGAGGCATGAGCAAAGAAACAGGTGAATGGATCACGTTTTCAAGTATGATATATTCAAAAGATTATCCTAGCATGAAAATCTATTTAAAGGCAAGACCTACAATACAGGGTAACTGTCAAATTTGTTAGGCCTTATAATAAACCAACCTTGAAAGCTCCCTGTTTAGCATGACAAGCCTTGTGCTCCATTTCTAAAGTGGCGGTGAAGACAATACACTTTTGTCCCTTGTGAATTTCCTTTAAATAACTTTAACATTCAGATATATTAATTTGATACATCACTGTGCTCATAATACCATATGTAAATATGATGTCAAGCCCTCACTGGAGTGAGTTTGTTATCTGAATTAGATATAATAAGAAAGAAATTAAATCAAATCCCAGATGGGCCACCAAGTACAGCAGGATGGTAACTGGAATATTCAGCCAGCACAATGTGATGCTAAAAGGGGACCGGACTTTTGCACTGGTCTGCGGACTCATGCAAGGATCAATACAACCTCCAGGCCAGCTGAAACACCCCTAAACCCCTTGCCAGTCACATGCCGCAGCCTCCAACGCTACCAGTATCAGACCTCCTTTCTGCCTTTGGCCACCCCATGGACAAACGGCAACTGAGCCCACACGGGGTAGAAGGGAATGACAGCAAAAAGTGGAATAGAAGAGGATGCACCCACAACACAGTCACAAATACAGTCTCCACATTAACTCAGGTCACAGTTCAAGGAGATACACAGATTTCTTAAAGACGCTACTCTCCACAGAGGACAATTGATGAACTGCACAAAACGCCCACCGAGGGAGGCAGGGGAAGTGACGATGACCAGAATTCATGTATAGGCAGTCATTCACAGAGCTGCAGGTAATGAGAAGTGGTTTCTCATGGCAGCAGAGGCAGAAAGATCCAAAACAAAAACCAGAAGTCAAAAGGGAGATAAAAGGAATTAAAAGGATATAGATCCATGTTCTGATCACAGAAGAAAAAACCCCACATTTTTCAAGATTTCAGGATGAAGACCTGAAAGGATTATCAACAGCCCAGCTCTCAGGAGGGAAAGGAAGAAAGGGAATAAAAACTGCAGGTTGAAGCGATGTGAACAGGCCCCCAGGAGGGGATGTCAGGTGGAGGCAGAGACTAAATGCACAATGCAAGGAGGAACAGATCATAAGTCAAGTAGCTAAGCAGGGTTCACAGACATCATCTATGAAATTACTAAGGTAAAAACTGCAAAAGGGAGAGAACAGAAGGTAAAATGTGCCATGATACAAACCACAACAACGATCAGAGACTTAGGAGAGCCCATCTGATTCCCCAAACCATGACTGTACCAACAGCAAACCAAAAAAGCAGCCAATAAACTGAAGGACGCTGGCTGGTCACAAAAAAAATGAAAATACCCAAGGACTGCACCAGGACCAAGGTGTCATTCCACAAATTAATGAACAATCTTATGAAGAGGAGGAAAAAAGAAAAGAGAAAAAAAAAAAGCAGAAGAACTTGAGATATCAATAATGGATAACATGTAATACAACAGGTACAGAAAAGCCTGCTGGGATTGCCATGAAAAGATGTAAAGAACTACAATTGTTTAGCTTCAACAAAAATGGTTTTTGTAAACATTTTAGGCATGTACCCATGACACCACTAACAGAAATGTTGAAATTTAAAAAAAGGAACATGTTGAAATTAAAAAAAGTGTTGAAATTAAAAAAAAAAGGAATAGTTTGGGGCTATAAACTTCCACAGGCTTCTAACTTGTTAGAGTAGTAAACTCTGGAAACAGCATCCATTAGCACAGTAGGATAAGAAATATACTCAATTTTAAGATGTAGTTTATTGGTTTTTAGTTATGATTAAGACACAGCTGTGGCAGACTAACATGACTACAACACAACCCCAACAAGACTTTTTCTCTCCCAGAGTTTTTATAAGGCTAACAACCTCAGATGCGAACACGAACTGAATTCCCCCAATGGACCTTCTAGAGGTCACTTTAATTTCAGCACTGGAATTCCCATCTTCTTTTTACCCAAGAGGAAAAAAGCCTCTCTCAGATAACTCTTGCAGTACTACATCTCTTTTACCATGTGTTTATAAAGACGTGAAACTGATGGCTAATACAAGCTCAAGTCAGCACTCATTGCTGTTTGTATCATGTATCAAAGCAAAGCAGCTGCCAAACATGAGCCAGAAAGAAAGTCTCTTTCTGTTGTTCAGGAAAGAACTTACTTTCTCCCTATCACACTGATCAAAATTAACATTCCACTGACAGACAGAAGTCAATTGTTCTGCTAAAATGAAGTCTTACACAAAACATTTTAAGACTTAAGAACTGTAGAAGATGCATTTCAAGTCCAAGCTTTGCAAGTATTTCTCTCAGAACAAAAATATTTTTACAATAGCCAAAATGAAAATACAACAATAAAAATCCACGACAACTATGAATTAACACATTAACAGATTTTAAAAGGCAATAAAACAACCCTAGTCGCTTTCTAATGCAATCCCAATCCAACAGCAAATCAAAACATAAGATGACACTAGATCAGGATACAAACTATTTTTTTTTCCACCTCTCATTTCTATAAAGAAATATCAATAGGCACAGTATATTACCTTCGTTTTCAGATGCTTGGCATTTTACTTTCAGTACCAAATCAAAGGTACGTTCTGGATTTTCCCTAGAAGAAGCAAACACAATTGATTAATCGTATATATGTTTCAGACAGTGTTTCTATCATGTTGTATCTTTTCCATTCTATTTGTACAGAATAAAATTAAAATAAATTAAAATTTCATTAAAATAAAATTAGAAATCAGATTAGTTCTAAGGAAGAGCCAAAAAGTCACACTTCCCTGTACAGCCTTAAAAAAAAAAATAAGGAAGATAAACAGGCTAAACTGTGTGATTTATTTAAGTGATACTGTCACTGCCTTACACATCAAATAGCTTTTAAGTCACTCCACTGTACCACGCCTAACAGAAAAAAAGTGCTAGTAATATCTTTATCAATCAATCTGAAACATATTAACGGAGTCATGGGCAACCTTTTCTAAAGCTACATTTAATTTCTACTTAATAGGAATAGCCCATCATTAGACTTCTATTTTAATTCCACAAATTTAGCCACTACCCTTTAAACGCATATGATTATCACCATAAGGCTGAGAATCACTTAGCTTCCTCTTTCACAAGATATTGATTGTCGACTTTGACTTTAAAGGCTGAATCTCAGGCACGATTCGGTGAGTGAGAAAACAACGCAATAACTAGAGACAGACGCAATCCTCAGCTAGCCAGGAAGATGGGAAGATGGAGCCTCCATATCTGCAGCAGCCATCATGGTCAGCTCTGTGATGGTCAACGCCTCTTTCACCTCCCCAGTAAACACACACCTGATAATAATGAACCACATATGCTAATAGCAGTTAACACTCAACCTAATCCCAAACTAAATATTTATTAAAACAGGTCTAAATGCCATTACTATACCACTCACCTCTCTGCCTACCAAGCACGCTACTATTTATATTAAAAACAAGTGGTATAACTACACCCGTAACAATTATTTATTTAACCACATAAAAGGCTCACACTTGAACTCGCTTCTTGGGTAATGCTCCTGCTGAAGTCAGCTAGAGTTTTAGGCAAATAAAAAAATCGAGGACTTGGTTCCAGGGTTCTAGAATGCTTCAAATAAAGTATGCAGCAAATCAACACACTGTTGTTTCTTTAAAGAAAGTTTTGAATGAAATCCAAAGGCTGAGCTGGGGAAAATTTCAGTTGTGACAAATTAATTGATTCAGTAGATGCTTTCACTGACCTCAGCACCATCATCAACTGAGATATGCAATTATAGTCTGTTTCAGGTTATGGAGACATAACCTGCCCATATCACAATCTTTCATTGCATCGTATTTTAAAGCATCTAGTTGGGAAAATCCCATATCTACTGATCCTATGTGTAGGAGATCAAATTCTGCTCCGAGTTACAACAGCCTAAATCCAGGATATTGGAGATTTACTCTGGTATTAAAGTCCATCCATTGCTCCTCTGGCTGACGAGCGGGTTCAGAATGAAACTGATAAAGCTTGGCTTCGTTGAGCCACCTAGAAGAGTGAACCACAAAAATCCTTCCTTTAAAAGAACTGACACCTCCCCATGACATTACTCTAGATCAGGCACTGGGTTTATACTCTCAGGACATCTCCCCCTTCCATTTCTTTCTAAAACCCAGACCACACAACGCTGGGTTTTTAATGTGAACTGGTTAAAGTGTTACAAACACCAACTCCTAGCTGAATCACCCTCATGAAGAAAGCTCTTTGAAGTAACACTGCATGCCGTCTTTCACTATACCACTCTAAATCTGCTTTTGCAGAAGAACACTTCCAAGTTTACTCTTCACATCCCACTATGCTTAGAAGTGTCAAAAATGTGTCAAACTAGTCTGAGAATTGTCAGACTGTCTCTCATTTCCTTTACAGCTATTCGGTAGCAGCCTGCTTATTCATCATATATTTACACAGAGATTTTTGTCAATTCCTGAAACGCGTGTTTAACATCTTGTTGGTTTCCAATGTCAGCGAGACTGGGCGGCCGCTCCTGATGGGTAAGGCTGAACAGCAGTGCTTCCAAACACCTAAAAAATCTCTTTTGCACCTGCCATGCCATAATGGCAAAGAGAAGGTTTGTAATTACTGGAGAGATTAACGTCCCAAACCTTAGCCCACCAGCTGCTGGAGGCAGGGTGACTGCGGGAAGCGGCACTGCCCAGGCCTGAGGGAGCTCTGGCTACCGAGGCAGGGAGATGGGCCCGCGGGCTGCGGCCGCGCCCCCGCCACGCCGGGTGGGCGCCTCAGGAGCGAGCTGCCACCATTTTACCACCCCCTGTCAGCGGCCGCAGGCCGACAGAGCGCGGGCACCGCTCCGCCCGCCCCCGCGCCCTGCCGGGCGCCGCTGCCCGGCACCGCCGCCTCTGACCCGGCGCGGCCCGGCGAGGTCGGCGGTTGCAGGGGGGCCGCCGGCGGGCCGGGAGCGGCGAGGGGCGGGAGAGCGGCCGGCGGCGCTGCGGCCGCCTCCTCCCCCGGCTCCGGCTCCGGGCCGGGGCGGGGGGCGCCGCCCCGCCGCTGTGCGCGCCCCGCGGGTCCTGTCTCGCCCGGGCCCGGCGCGCAGCGCCCGCTCCCGGCCCCGCTGCCTCCCGCCCGCCCCGCTGTCACTCAGCGGCCGCGGCGCGCCCGGCCCCTCGCGCGCTCCCGCCGGGTGGGCTCCCGCGCCTCCCCTCCCTCTTCCCTCCCTCCCTGCCCGCCGCCTGGCGGGCCCGGCAGGCCGGGGCGGCTGCGAGGCCTACTCGCCGCCTGCCCGCCGCGGAGCTCAGCTCGGCCCGCCGCTCCTGACAGCCCCGCCGCCGCCCCTCGCCGGCCGCCCCCCCACACTCACTTGAACCTGCTGTCCATGGTCACATCGCGGGCCCCCGGCGGCTGCTCCGGCGCCCCCCAGGGAGAAGCGCCCCGCCCGGCAGGGGCGAGGGGGCAGCGCCGGCCCCTCTGCCTTCGGCGGCGGGGGCGGCTCAGCGCTGCGGCGGCGGGCGGCGGCCCATGGCTGCTCCGCTCCCCCGGCTCGGGCCGCGACTGCAGCGGAGCGGCGGCACCGCCTCCTCCCCCCGTCTCTCAGTTCCTGTTGCAGTCGCTCCGGCACCTTCTGGGAACCAGGAAGCTCCGCGGCGGCCCGGGGAGCCGCCGGGGCCGGTGTCACCTGAGCCCGGCGGGGGGGGCCGGGGGGCCTGCCGCCGTCGGGGGCGGCCTGCAGCCCCTGCCCTCCGCGGCAGGTGCGCTGGGCCCGGGGAGGGGAGCCCCGCTGCGCCGGGCCGGGCCCGGGACGGCTGCAGCCCCTTTCCGGGTGCCGGCCTGGGCCCGGGCCCGGGCGGAGGCCCCTCGTAGGTGGGGTGGGGTAGGGCAGAGCCGGCAGCGGTCATGTTTTACCTCGCCGACACCTTCACCCGCTGCAAAATAAGCTCTTCATCCGAGTCCGGCGAGTGCGTTAACTTCTACACCTTCACATCCCTTCTGCACTCTTTATGCACAGCAGGGAAATGGGGCTTTTCATACTAAAGGTCATAAATGTTGTTTTAACCTGCAGTAATCTGTTTAGCTTTTATTTTTATCGAATGCTAAACAAACAACCTCCCCAACTGCTTAAGAGGTGGTGCAGTAGGGAAGGGCGCTGGAGTAAACGCACCGTCCTGTAAACACACGTAAAAAGCTTTATACCCTCGAGTGCTTCCAGTGAGTTGGGAAAGGAAGAAAAAATAACACCGTCCTTGAGAGGCTTCCAAGTCTCATTCATCTGAGAGGCACTGAGCAGCCAAATTCCCACCTACACCAAGTTTCCCTCACCAGCATAGTATCATTGCAATGAAAAAACGCATAAAATAGATTCTGCGGTACTGGGCCAAAGAAAAAATGTCATTCTTTTCACTCTTCCTCCAGAAATTAATCATCATATCAACAGTTAAAAAGAAGAAAAAAATTCAAGCCAATTATATATTAAACACATAAAACAGCATTAGTGTGTTACTGAGGTTGAATAATCAAATATTCAAAAGTCAGGAAATTACAAATACTAACTTTTCCAAAGCAATATCGTTTTGGCTTCATTACACATCCTACACACCTCACAGGATACTGATTAAATAGTAATAAAACGCATAGATGTGCAGCGAAAATGACTGAATGCTGCGGCAGAAACCTTAGCTTTGGGATTTTCCTGGTTTTCAAGTACTTACTTTCCCAGCTTTCATTTTGCAGTAATTCTTGGCTGTGTTTTAACAGCCAGTATTTGCAACTCCCACTGAAGTAAATGAAATCGTTTGGGGCTTTGTATCCTTCACACATAACCACACACTTCATATAGCACAGGGGTTTTTTAGACAAAAAAAAACCAAATGTGTGTTTTTGCATTCTGTGAGAGGCCCTTGAAGCAGGCAGCTTTAACTCATCTGCTGTTAAATTTAACTTCTCTGATAGGACCAGTCTGGACTAAAGG
This sequence comes from Nipponia nippon, assembly GCF_047370975.1. Classification (NCBI taxonomy): domain Eukaryota; kingdom Metazoa; phylum Chordata; class Aves; order Pelecaniformes; family Threskiornithidae; genus Nipponia; species Nipponia nippon. The sequence continues at coordinate 45,903,804 of NW_028262369.1, read as the reverse complement.
GTCAGGAGAGAGGGGGAGTGATGCCCGTCCCTGCTCCAGCCACGGTGGTGGGAAGAGCAAGGCAGGGACCCTCCTGCAGCCGCCCAGAGCTGCTCAGCTGCAGTACCCGAGGCAGGCTGGCCGCATCCTGCACGCAGGGATGTGGCAGAGCTGAAAGGGCTTCAGCAGCAGCAGCAGCAAGTAAAGCTGGGTACACGAGAAAGCACGCGTGGGGAGGGAGACAATCACAAGCTTGTCTATACATCTGTCCTTCTGCCTCCTTTCCGCCCTCCATCTCTCCCCCCATATGTACTGTAAAGCACAAAGAATTAGAAACTTATTGCTGAAAAAAATGGCCAATAATTTAGCAAGAATGAATTTGGACTGGATGATTATCCAAATATTGAGATGTTTTGTTTGTGGAAAAATTCTATTTGAAGTGTACCAGAAAGTGAAAAAAAATGCTGTGTTTCAGGATTTCAGTAAATCTGTATTTTGGATTATACTGAATGTTTTATAAGCCTACTGTGAGTTTGCTTCTCTCTTCTCTTAAGCTGCTGATGCTTGCCACTTTTACAGACAGAAGAGTAGTCTGGCGGCCTGTCAGGCTGATCTACGGTGCGATTCCAGCCAGTCTCTTGGACTGGTGTCTGTCTTGGCAGATATGACCATCAGGTCCCTTGGAATTTATTTTATCGTAATTGGAGAAAAAATAGGTAGGGTTTCTTTCCCAAAGTAAATACGTGCCTTGTCACTAGAATAAATTGACTGGATGCAGTGACTAAACCTTGCCTGCCTGGGAGAGCAGGAAGAGTGGAGAAAGTTCACGTTTAAAATAGAAGGCATACGAGAGAAAACCCTGTTGAGATGAGGTTTACATCTCTCAGAGCTGTTATTTCAGGCTCTGTGAAAACTTAAGCAGACATCTATGCCCAGGTTACACTTAGTTCATGTTTTCAAGACTGTTTTGCAACCATAACAGCTTTTAATGAAAGACGATGTTTTAGGAAAGGTGCTGGTGTTCAAAACCACCTCTTGCTGCTGCCTTGTTTTCAGCCCTTCCCTGGGAAAGGGTTGAGGCAGAAGGAGAAACTGAAAGAAAAACCTAATAGATATCCAGAGAATGGATACTTTAGTATATTGTGAAGCCAGAAATGTCTAGTTTGTTTTTCTTTATGCTTTCCACATCAGGACCGTGAAGCAAATGATGTTTGGGCTTTTCAGAGTCAACTGTTCTACCAGGTAATCCAGAAGACAGGAAGCCTTTTTCTTTATGCTTTGCATAACACAAAAATGGCTGAACTCTGCCTAAATTCTCTCTAAAAGGTTAGCGTAGGGACTGCTATAAGGGGATTTGCAGGAGGTGGGGGCGATGAACATTTATTTCATAGATATAAGCAACTGAAAAGCAGGTAATCTAAAGATGAAGATTCCTACTCGATTGTAGTTTTCCAGCAATGAATGCTCATTAGTCATCTTTGTAGCACTGTAAAAATGTAAAGGAGCCTTAAAACTGATATAGATATTTACAGACACTATTGAGCTCTTACGTGCTGGCAGTAAAAGAGGTCTCAATGTAAACTGAATTGGACCTACAAGTCTCAGTTTTCCCCCAAATTGATTAATGCTTTGAAATAAGGGGTTAAATGAAAAATGCCTAGAAGTTTACTTCATTTGAATCAGATAAGAGGATGGAAGTGCCATCAGGGCAGCTCCATCTCAAGGATCAACGTAAAAAAACATGTAGCATACTTTTTAGTTTACAACCAAATTCAATATGGAAACAACAGGAGATGCAGTTGAAAATCACCAAACAAAATCCAAAAACAAGCATCCACATCCTTTCTACTATGGAGCAATCTGCCATTCCCTGCCAAATCAAAACCATGTGGGTTTGGGTCTATAAAAGTGATGCAGAGCAGGGTTAGGATCTCGAAAAGGGATATGAGAAACAGACAAGAAATGGCCACACATCATGTCACTTGGAAATGGTGGAGCAAGGGAGAGAAGTTCCGTGAGAATCCAATTACTTTTTTAAAGTTGAAACCATTACGTACACACATTTAGTGGTTTTCTTTTGGCAGGGAGAAGGTAAAAGGGACAGAGAGAAGGGAAAAGCTCAAAGCCTCTGAAGACAAGAAGTATTCTGTTAAGCATTTAGCATGGGGGAATTTGAATCCTCCCAATGCAAACTGCAAGCACGCATGCTTTGTGCGAGGAGATTCACAGGGAGCACAGGAAACAGAAGTTGCCTTACAAACCAAGGCAACCCTATGCAATAACAGGGGGTTTAGGATTCGCTGACTGAATCCAACCCCGTACAGGTCTAAATCTCCTGCCCCAACTAACTCCAGCAAGGCTTTTTTTTTTCTTTGCTGCCTGATTCTGAGGTAGAAGAGAGCTCTCATCATCTCCGTAAGCTGGAGTGCACGCATTGTGAATTAAGGGATCTTAAGTATTACAGAAGTCCTCCTCGGCCACGTACCTTTCATTTAATAGTAAAACATACTACTAATAAAAGTACTCTTCCTCTTAAATGCTGCTGAAAGCCATAAAGGGATTTCCTTCAGAACATTGTTAGCAGAGCTTGCTGAAAAAGATGTTCTCCCCTGGGAACACTAATGGGTTTGTCAAAAACGGCAAAATCAAAAAAGATGCAATTCCCATTGTATGGTTATAGCAAAATATTTATTGGAACGTGTTCATATAATCAGCAATTTATACCTTGTACCAAGAATTACTTCTTCATTTGCCACTGAATCTGTTTGTACCGGGATCACTTTTACTCCTCATTCCTTTAAATAAGTTACAGTTGTTTGATGTTATCTCAGCAGCTATCAGTACCTCTCCTAACAACATAATCGCCTTGTCAGACCTCACAGATTTGGAAAGCAGCATCTCTTAGAATGAAATATTGACCTCACTGAGAGTTTACTGTTCATTTTAATGGGATTGGAGGTTATTTTTTTATCAACTTGTTTGAATCTTACACATACTCATGCCAAATTGTAAATGAGTGACAATCTAATCCCCCTATGCGAAGTTCTCCAAACTCCCAAATTCAGAAACATCAATTTCCCCATTAAACTTCTTAGCCATAATACTGTCATGAGGCAATACTTAAAAGAGAAAATACTTTACTTTTAAGAAACACCAGATACCTACATTAGGTCGTTTCATAATTCAGCTTCTTTAAAGATAGTCATTGATTTAAAATGGGTCTCTTTCAAAAAACCTGTGAAGTTTATTAACTAAAATACACGTCTACAAATATTCTACATATTTATTGACTCCTTGCATGATCCGTCCAAACGTCTTTTTTCATCTTTCAATGTTACTCATTCAAAAAAACAAGGTAAAAATCTGGCGTGATTGTGATGATGATTTAAGGAAAACGTGAGCAAGGGTGACACCTTGAAAAGGTATAGACGTGGCTGGGCAGGACTTTTGCGCGAACTTTATGCTATGCTATCATTAAAGTTCGGGGATGCAGCAGTCCAGTAGCTGTCATTATCCCTTCAGCCATGCTATGTGCAAAGGCTAATCTGCCCGAACACGCATGCACAGGTAAACACACTCATTAACTAATCAGTGAACTCCCAGGGACAGATCACTGCTTGGACAGGAATGAGGATTCCCAGGCTTCCTAATCAATGTGTCCTACCAAGAAGACTGAGAAAGCAGGTCTTCTTAATCAGGTCAACTTTAATTGCAAGTCTAACAAAGGAGCTGGGGGAACTTTTATGAATATAAGTTCAGACTACAGAGTTTTAAGAGCTAAGACACTAAAAAGTTTAAATGTTTATGATATGGCTATGTTAGCTCAGCATTTGGTTTACTGGTAGTATTCGCAAATCCTCACACTCTGATCTGTAATACCTTTTGTTAGTTAGATTTGCACCGTAACCTACAGAAGATGTGCAGTATGTATCTAGTAAATGTTTACAAGCCTTCGTAAGGTTTGACCAGCTATTTGCTCTACCTATGCAGTCCTAATGTCTTATCAGTGGTTTGGATGTAAATTAATTTAGAAATTAAAGATAAATAATGTTTCCATGCATACTAACCTCAATTCACAGACAATTTAGAAAATTATTTGGGTGGATTTCTAATTTATTCAGACATGACAGCTGGCAGAATCTATCAGTAGAATAAACGACCTTTCAGCTCTGCTGCCCAAATCCAGCCTTCAGCCTGCGAATACCAAGTGCTTTCCGGTGGATGTTGATTATTCATAGGAGTGTTTGAAAACAAGCGGTGGTCTTTGCCCAGTTTCAGTTTAGATTCGAGTCAGACACCTTGCAACCAGCCTCCCTGTTAGGAACTTCAAAGAAATGAAAGACTGAAGAAAGAAACTGTTCTCTTCTTTGCATAAAAAAATTCCTCCAAGAAAGGTTTGAGACACATTGATGGCAACACTAAGGAAAAATACCCAGTTCTTCCCTGCAGTTACTGATTATTGTGGAGATTTTTTCAGCCTAGCACATAGTTTTCTTAAGGATTAATTTTTTAGCGAAGCAGCGGGGTCAGGCAGCATCTTTCAATATGCATGTATTCGGTAGAAGGAAATCACTCATTCAAGTCATTTGCAAGTAAATGTTTCTTACCAGATTGAACACTTTCTGTTGAATAAATTCAGTTCTTCTGTTTAGGCAAGGATATACTCCTCACGCTTCTCAAATGTATATTTTAAATGCTGCAGGTTGTAGGCTACCTGTTGAATCTGGTACTCATTAAAACTACCATGGAGCAAGATTTTTTGCCATATTTGAAAGTTATTTTTTAAAAAGTTCTATTCAAAGCAGTAAGAAACTGATTTTTAATATCAGCCATAAAAATTTCATACTGTTGTAATCTTCTGAATGTGGACTTCTTGTGGTGAGGCCAAATGTACATAAAATTAGGAACTGAACTTTATTAAAATGAGGATGTGTTAAAAGTCTATAAGCTGTTTTGGAAAGTGTCTGCTGTGTCTACCAAAAATATTCCAAACAGTAAATCAAGCAATACTAAATATTAAAAAAACAGTTTCCAGCTGTTTTTTGGCCATGGATTAAGGCTCTCTGTATGCACTAACATCATTATGAAAGAATATATACTGACAGATGTTTTGTATGGAAATTAGTTATTAAAAAAACCAGTTTCTCAACTCTACAAACAGTATTTAATTTACAAATAGCCAATAGAGATGGCGTATTTTTATATTTACTTGCATAAAAAGATTAAAAAGCACTGTACAGTTTCCCCTATCAGAATATCCTGCAGAATATCCCTAAGCCACATTCTAATATTGTGGCCGACATAATGGGGAACCCACAGTGCCAGCCTCTTTGGCCAGAGATTTGTCTTCATATTTTGTTGTAGGTGCTTTGCATCGGATAAGTCAGTAATGCCAACCTTTCTTCTTAGGAAAAGACAAATTTCCTCTTATATAAAATTAATTGATTAATATTTTTTCTATAAAGGAAAAATTATATCCCTGTGCAATGTATGAATCCTAACGTAGATATATAGCAAGCTTTTTGAGGAAAACTTCCTACACTTCTGTTGCTATAACGGTTTGTTCTGCAGTTGGATCACAGGTAGATCACTGAAATATCAAACACATCTTCTGCAAGTTTTTTCATTCACAGGTGTTAGGACAATTGACCCAGTTATCTTTGTGCTAAATAGCTACAAACAGTTCAGACAGATGGTTTTTAGATCCCTATATGTATTTGCCATTGTTGACTCACCACTGGATCGGATACTGAAGGCACTTGATTGAGAGATTCTAAGCACAACAGATGGGAGTGTAATCTCCAGTAATTAACTAATACAGTAAACTGCCATAATTGTAGGTGTGCTTACTGAAGAAATTACTGAGTTTAATATCTGGCTAGAATGAGATCGGAAGAAGAAAGTGACAGCTCAAGAAAAGCAAGGCCAATAGACTCTCGTTGAGACGGTACAGCCCTACTATAGCCATGCAGTATACAGCTGATGACTGTAATTACTGGAGCTAGTCCAGCTGCCTGCCCTAACTACTGGAGCTGTAGATCCAGTGTAAGCGCAGAAGAATGGTAGGATACCATACTGCTTGGCATTTGAGAGAATGTGCTTGAGAGAGCTCAGAAAGATGGCAACAGGTATCCTGTGCAGCCACCTCACCATTTTATTTCAGGGCTTCACTCCTCACTGGTGTAAAAGGGAACATAGGGTATTCGGCAGTTTTCAAATGTTGCTGCAAGTCAGCCACAGGATCAGGCTATTTTGTTCTCAGAGTCACAGGCAAACACAAAAATTACATCATAGTGATATTACTTATTTTACACAGAATTCTCCATCTGTTGCTTTTCTCAATAGTTCCATTAGAAAGTCATTTTGCTTCATACTCTGTTATATTATTAACAGATGTTGGAACAGAATAATGCGTACGTGTTCCTGAGAATTAAAAGTGTTGCTAAGTGCAAACCTCCATGTGCTGTCCTAGGACTTGCATTCTGACACTGCACCGAAGTACCTCACTGCCACGTGAAACCACACAGGTGGGAAGGGACCTCCAGAAGTCATCTCATCCAGCTGCCTGCTCAGAGCAGGTCATGGTAAAGCAGGCTGCTCAGGGCCTCACGCAGGTTGGTTCTGAGTATCTCCAAGGGTGGAGGATACTGCAGCCTCCCTGGGCAACCTGCTCGCTCCAGCGTTTGACTACCCTCACAGCAAAAAATAAATTAGTATATCAAGTCAGAATTTCTCATGTTCCAGCTCATCTTTACTGCCTCTTGTCCTTCCACTGCGCAACTCTGTGAAGAGCCTGGCTCTGTCTTCTCTGCACCCTCCCCTTGGTAGCGGCATACAACAGGGGGGGTCCCCCTGAAGCCACGTCTCCTGAGCTGAACAAGCACAGTTCTCTCAGCCTCTCCTTCATCACGAGCTCCAGCCACCCAGCATCTCGGCAGCCCTCCACTGGACTTGCTTCAGTATGTCAGTGTCTTTCTTGCGAAGGGGAGCCCAAAACTGGAGAGAGGAAACAGACAGAGGGACTAATGACTCCCCTTCAGCAGCTGGCTGTCCTTTTGCTAATAGAGCCTGGAGTGCGGTCAGCTTTTTTTTTTGCTGCTAGGGCATGGTGCTGACTCACATTCAGCTCCTTGTCCACCGGGTCCCCCAGGTTTTGTTCTGCAACACTGCCTTTTGGGCAGTGAATCCCCAGCCTGTATTTCATCAGGGCCTTGAGTGATCTCCCCCTTCCAGGATTTCAGTTGGTTCATGAGTTTAGTTGGCTGAGTTCAAGGTTAGCCTTTTTGCTGATCGGAGCTGTTTGTTGGGAAGAAAGCTAGAGGCAGCCTCAGCACGGGCCTGCCTGCCTGTCCTTCCCTTGGGAGCTGCTTTCAAGCTGAGACTCTTGCGCTTGGCCTCTGCCTGAGCCATGCTGCAGCTGTGCTGCAGCTGTGTCAGTGCCCAGTCTCGTACCTCCCTGATCCTGGCACTGATTCTGACCTGTTGGCTTCGTTTCCTGGCTTGACCTGGAACCTGCCTCATCACAAAAGACTTGCTGGCTGGTCACTGGACTGAGGCTGACACTGGTCACTGTTTCCAGGCATATGCACAAGAAGCCCTTCTTGTTGCCCTTCACATCCTTTGCTAATTTCAACTCAGCTGAACTTTGGATTTTGCAATTCCTTCTCTGCATGCTCAAGCAGTGTCTCTCTATTCCTCCTGGGCAGCTGTCACTGCTTCCTCCTTCAGTGTGCTTCCTTTCTGCATCTGTGCTCAGTCAGGAGCGCCCTCTTCATCCATGTTGATCTTCTGCTATGTTTGCTTTACTTTCTGCATATTGCAATAGACTGCTCTTATGCTCTAAGGAGGTTGTCTCTGAAGATTTACCTGCTCTCCTGGGCCCCTTTTCCCTCCAGGTGTGTGTCTTCCATGAGAACTTGCAAAGTCTCACAGCCATTGCAGCCAAGGCTGCCCTTGACCTTCACCTTTTCATCCAGTTCTTCCTTGTTTGTGAGTAACAGGTCCAGCAGAGCATCTCCCCTAATCGGTTCATTGATCACCTGCTTCAAGAAAATGTCTTCAATACACTCCAGAAACCTGGGTTGGCTCTGCATGGCCCTGTTACCATTCCAGCAGATATCAGGGTGTTTGAAGATCTCTATGAATGCCAGGGCCTGTGATAAAGATGCTGTCAAATACAACAGAACTAAACAATAATTCAACTTTGTGCATACAATATGTTTAGACCCCAAATATCCCTGCAAACACATCATGCGATACCGAAGAAAAACCTCAGTGTGCACAATATAGCATGAGCAGGAAACACAGCTAGAGCTATGGTGCAACTGCAGTCGACAGGACAACGTAGATTGACACGATGAGACTGAGCCTCCAAGACAAGAGCTCAAGACGTCAAGCAAGAGAGCATCATTCTAAGTCCTGAATTTGGGGTTGACCCTGAAGAAGTAGGGATCACTACATCCTCATTGCTACCACTTCTTGAAGCAGTTAATCTCTGAATGCTTCTATCCAAATATTGGCACTAGCAACACATGAGATCTGATGAACTATGTTGAAATATAATCATCTTGAAATCCTCATTTCCAAAGATCAACTTTATTTCTGTTGCAATCTCCTGAAAAAAAAACAAAGAAAAAATATCATTCAAGGACCTTTTACACATTAGCATGTAATTGCACTATATCAAATAGTCCAAAGGCATGTTCTTTCTGCTCTGTTATCTCCTAAGTTTCTTTGATGCCAGCTGTTAAACATGGTATTTTGTTTCCAGGCTTCTATGGCAAAGCATTACTGATGTGCATTTCAAAAAGCGTTGTGAAAGCTGTTATCATTCAGCTCTTCACAGTTTGCTCATCTCATGTGGTATTGATTATTAACATTCAATTTCTATATGTTAATCAGGGCTGGGCCTGTTCCACAGAGTACAAACCAGTGGATCTGAAATTTGCCAAGTGAAAATATTTTGGAGAGCTTAATAAATATTCCTGGTACCAGTATTTATGCTTAACATAAGCATATCCATTACTGACAGAATCAATTGCAATCATTTGTTCCACTTTTCCTACTAAATTACAAAATATTTTGCACAACATTTTTTTCCTCAAATAATGTACAGTAAGCTTGGCAAGTGGGAAGACACAGGGAATAGTTTTACAAAACAATATGTCATTTTTCTTTTTCACAGAACATATGTCAGCCACTAGCAGACTCAGGAGATCTAATCCATATGAGAGTTCCTCAAACGTGTTACAAAATAAAGGCAGAATCTTGCAAAAGAAATGTCTTTCTTCAATTTATAAGCTTGGCATGACAATTAGGCCTAATCCATCATTCAATAGTTAATTAAAAAAAAAAAAAAAAAAAAAAAGAATTCCTATATCTGTTTTCCACAGTGAAACTACAGGGTATTTCCAGGCACTAGTTAAGTGAATAAAACCTGTTTTAAACTGTAGGACCTCTTTAATAATCTCCTAGTTTAGCCTGGAGACATGGTATACTGCGATTCTGATGTCATGCAACTTATTTTCAATTTTGTAATCTACAGAGTGTATTAAAACTATGTACAGTACAAAGATTGATTGTGCTATCAATCTACTCGCATCATAGAAGTTGTTTTCATAACAGACGCGGTAAGAGGTGCTTGAAACAGTCTAACTGTAGTGCCCACGAACTTATACAAATGCTTGCAATTCCCTCTGCTGTTTTTGTTATGTTACCAGTGTTATCAGTGAAAAATTTAAATTTCTCATCATGTGGTCATCAACTTGTAACAACAGTAACCCAGAGAAATAATTTGCAGAACTAATAGCATGTTGTGCTTTATTGTAAGATGATTTCTGGCCTGCTAAGGAAGTCAACCAGTATTTTCAACAAATCTGGGCCTTATCCACAGAGTGAGTCTGCTTTGATCACATGGTTATACAGCAGGGGAACACAGTGATCCATTGCCAGTAATGTAAAGTTATTTATCTAACCTATTTTCTTTCCAGCCCATTCAGAAACAGAGCAACCTCTCTGCACTTCTCAAACCAAATATTTGCAGGCTTTCACTCCCTGCAACAGAAGAATCGGTGGAAACTACCTTTAATGCACACAAGAAGTCAGCATCCCTCCGGTCCATCTGCTGTGTACCACTACACATGAAATACGTGTAACTCAAAATAACCACTAAAGGATGGCAGTGCAGGGTTCTGCTACTATAGCTACTCTTTTGCTAAATTCATCCTGCAGTTAACATAACCACCCATACTAAAACCAAGTGAATTAACTGGGGACAAGCAAGGGTATTCAGGCAATTCCCTCTCTTATTTCCTAGTGACTGTGTTCACAGTTAAGCATCTAAGAGAAAGCATTTGCAGAACCAGGACATGAAAACATCTGCCAACAGAGAATCTTTTTCTTGATACCATAAAACCAAAATCTACAATCTCCTCACAGCTTTGGAAGAAGCTATATTGAAAATATGTCCTGCAGCTGGACTGCAAAGCAAATAGGATCCTAAACAACTGGGACAAGCACTGGTTGACCTGTGACCTGTAAGGGAATTGTCTCTGTGCTGCTTTGCTTCCTTTGCTGTTCACTTGCTGTCTTCTTCGTCTAATAGGGGGGATTTACCTCTGCAGAAACATCATGGAGCTAACAGGCGCTTGGGAAAAAGACAAAGGGTAAGTACTAATGGTGGAACATTTCTCAAAGCTGTCTGATAAAAAAGTTGCACTTTCTTTTTTCCGTATGTAACAGCATGCTTCTATATGACAAGGACCAGCAATAGTATATACACAGAAGTAGAAAAATATCTTCAATGCATTACGATTAATTTACCTTAAAAAATGGTTCTCTCTGTCCTTAGCATTTCCTTAGATTTTACTGCCTATTCATTTGTATCTATGAAATACTTACAATTTGTAAATGTTCTTTCTGTCTATAATGTTGATAAATTACCCTGAGAATGTTAATTAGGATTTTATCTTTCAAAGACCATTTTCTTGATGTTCTCTGCAATCATTTTTTTGGGTAAAATGTTTATATTACTAAACCTTTTGTGCAATCTTCATGTTCAAAGAAGGAATCTTGATCTGACTACATGCAGCTCAACCTTGTCTGTTCTGGTATTTTCCCAAATATTGTCAAAATCATTTTCCTTGGCTTGTTTTTGTCTTCCACATTCCTATGTTGGCAAATTCTTTCTTTCTGCAGGTACTTCCAGCACTCTATGCAGTTCTGCTGCCACTTATTTATCAGCTCCATCTTCTGTGCTCCTGCCATCAACTCTGTCCATGTTGGACCGAGGCACGGATGCTAGATAAACCCTTGAGCACTGGGATAAAGTTGTGATCTCCCATTTCAAAAAAAAAAAAAAAATCTTTCATTCAGTCTTTCAAAAATCTCTCATTCCCTAACTTGTATATAAACTCAAATTTGAGAATAATTGATCTTGAAATGTCTGGCTGAATATACAGCCTGCTGAAACAAGAGGAGGAGAGCTCCCTCCATCCACTCCCATAGTTTGTGTGAATCCATGTGGATCCAGCAGGAGACTGACTCAGTGTGTCAAGGGTAGGGGACTGAAGGAGACCTGTACATCCGCCCAAACAGAAACACAGGGTCCTCTGCTGTGTCTGAGGGCATTTTCCGGGAAGAGAGAGGAGTGTGACGATGCTAAACCAAACAAGAGAGGAGAAGACAAAGGTCTCTTTGTCAAGTTTCCAAGACACAGTTGCCTTCATCCTTTCTTGGTGTGCAGAATGCTTCCCCTGGCCTCCTAATGAAGCTGCCAAACACCCGCCCTCTTAATATTTCATGCATCATTTCACTGCATAGACCTTTCTGTCCTCGGCATTTGTCCCATATCAGTTTTTATCGGCTGTATCCTTACAGTCCTGGGGAGTGAGAAACTTCACTCATGAGGCTGCTGTTACAGAAAGCAGTGCTGCCTTTCCCAGTGAATCCAGGAAGGTTTTACACTGCAACTTCAGACTGTAAGAATGAATCTATGATCTTTTTCATGGGTGAAGCTGTCTGATAAGATTCTGTCAGCAGGGAATCGCAGCCCAAGTTCACATTGGGGATCATTATTGGTTTGTTTTCCAAGTGTTAGTATTAAAAAACAAACAAACAAAAAAAAAACCCACCAACAAACTAAGAAGTCAACTGATAAGTTTGGCGACCCCCAAATCACCTGTTTGTAACAGAATTATATAGAGTAATCCAAACCAAAAAGTTATACACAGTTATACCGTTTCCATCTACTGCACCTTCAGGTCCAGAAGGGAGCTCCTTTGCGCAGCAACAGGAAGCTCATTTTGTGCTCGTTCAGATGCACTTTGTTACCAAATGAGTCACTGTAGTCTTCATCTCTCTCCCAACGCGAGTTTATATTTGGTTTTTTTCATAGTTTTCACTTTGCATACATCAATATTTTTTACATCCATTTGTAAAGTTCAATGTTATGTTGGTAATATGTTTCCATTTTTCAGAACAGCCTCATGTTTTTTAAAATCCACTTAAATCCAAAGTAACAGACTGTGCTTAAAGGCAGGGAAGAGACATGTTGAAGGAGACAGATTATGCCCCAGATCATTAACATCAGTCCATCTTCACAAAAGTCAGGTAATTTGTGCCAGCTGATCTTTTGGCTTTGCCTTTTAAGCTTCCAATAAGAAATTATGAAAACAATACTGAGAGCAATCTAGAGAGTTATAAAAAAGCTTTGGAATTATTATTTCAGGATTTAATTTCTGCATTTTTGTATAAAACCCAAATGTTTACTAATCGGGTCAAGGCATGTGTCTATTCGGGAGCCATCGCAGTATTGTTGAAGATTTTGGCAAAATTCTCAGACCTACTCTCGTTTATAGCACTTATTGCCAGAATGCTCTGTCATTTTCCAAGAAATGTGTATTTCTTGGACTCGTTGTCCCAGCTGGTTTATTGATTTCATGGTTCTCCTTTCCAAATCGCTGTTCCAGCTCATTGATGATTCTATCCAGTGCTGGTTACACAAAATGTTGTTGAAAGTCATCTTTACTTTGAAAAGCCATGTGTTGACCAGTATTTTTAGTTGACAGATATACTTCGCCAAAATGACAGTCTCCAAATTTTCTACTTCTGTGTTTTTTCCGCAGAAGGCAATGAACTGTTTGCTGCAATAAACTCTTCTGTTTTGCCCATACTCATGGCCACAATCCATGCTCTAAATCACTGTCTACATTATTTTAACATAAATCCGCTTTCAAATACCCTTCTAATTCAATGTCATGCCGTAAATCAAATACACACTATTATAACTGCCTTGAGACTCTACTGGAGCTCTTCAAATATATTCTTTAAAAGCACTGACTTTATGGCAAGCTTCAGGGTAAATTTACAGCATGACACACAAAGACTTAGTCACAGGATAAAATTCTGCATGCAGAGAAGCTTAATAGCTTGGTCTTCTCAAACACACAGGTGGTTTGCTTTAGAAATATATATAGTCCCACTGAAGTTCATGGAATTATGTGTATGCTTAAGGTTAAGTATATGCATAAGTGTTTTCAGGAATATTTCCAGTATGCCCATTTATCTAAATAGCTACACATTTAAAATCTTACCTTTAGCAACTGGCTTAAAATTTTCTCTTCCAAAGTGCTTCATCTGCTTTTTGGGGTGGCTGACAGATTCTTGTGGTTGGCAACTTGCTAAAAAGAATCCACTAGTTTAGATCATCAACAGATTGGCTCCAACTAGTCACACTTATTAAAACTATTTCTAAGAAGTGGACCTGAGTGATAACAGTCAGACGCGAATAGTCCACAGGGGCAAGTTTAGGGCCATCTCAGTTTGCTCTTACAGGTTAGGACGAGGAGGTATGCTACAGATTTGCAGAGCTCTATTAAGCAAAATGGAACATAGGCGAAGGCTGCACCACTGCCTTTCTTCCCCTCCCCGAGAAAAAAAAAAAAAAACAGCAAAATATAAAACCTCAATGTGATCTCCATCTCTTGCTCTGGCTCCCCCACTAACAGAGATGGCTACTTTTGCCAGGCAGCCTCAAAGTGCTTCTTTCTCCACTTTGTATGTATGCCTGAGGCTTTAAACCCTTTCTACCCAGCTAATTAGAAAGGATATCGAGCTGACAGCGACAATGATGAAGACCAGGAACAGCATGAATAATCGTCCTCATGGTTTGATATAAACTAATATATCAGATATTTTCCAAGAGATTTCTACCACTCCACAGCAGCTCCACTTTCAACCTGCAGCTGGTCTGTGGGTACACGATCACGTGAACAAACCAGGACTAGCCCTGAGCAACTGTAATGAGGAACAAACGGTCTACATTTCAAACCCCAACTTTCTGATCATCTTGTCAGGAATAATAGGCTCTGTAAGAGACAGGACCTATTGAAAATGCTAAAAAAGTTAAATTGGCTAATATTTGTACAGCAGTTTTGCTGTACAATAATCCAAGAGAAAAATGTCTCAATGTATTTGCCTTCCAAAGGAGTCCCAAAGGAGGAGTCCAGATTGCAATTCACGTCTAGATTGTCTGATTTATGAAGCTCCTCATCTGCTGAATTCAGCAGCCTATAGAAACTAATCCCAACATGCTACCTTTATGAGAAAGCTAAATATTATTCTCTATTTCCTGGGCAGAGAACTAAAAACTGGAAGATTAAACAATCCACTGCATAGCACAGAGCACGATGTTGGCAATCACAGACCATGTCAATGCCATTTCTGCCCTGGTATTTCAGATCAGTGTCAAACACTATCATGAATGATTGCTTATTTTGTCTGAAAAACAGCTTCTTCCAATTCAACAGAACTTAGGTAACAAACCATCCTTCTGCAGTCTCTTAATTGTTTAACGGGCTTTTCCACAAGGTCAATATTATAAAATAGTTAATTATCACAGATAGATTTATTCATTTTAAGGCCACCTCGGATCACACTACAAGATTAATAGCGCTAGCTGGAGGCCTGATCTAACTACTTCAGTTGCATAGATAACTTCTTGCATGTGCGTAAGCACTTTGCACTCAGTGAGACAATGCATTCGTCTTACCCACATGAGTGTATAACTCCTGGAATCATGGCACTCAGGCTTAACTACTCAGTAGATATTGAACATCCAAGTTTATATGGAAAGTTTCTGTGTAGCTTAAAATGGATGCCTGCCCTTACTGTCATTTGTATAATACAAAAAACTTGAACAGAAGAAGAGATAAACTTGCTAAGGTGTGACTGAGCACAGATATTCTACAGATACTCAAAACTAAGGGAACATGTCATCCTCATCCCAATCTAGGTACCTACAGCTATTGTTTAAGAAAGAAAAGGTGTTTAAGAAAAATATTACAGGGAGGTAGAATTATTTATCAATGATGTAATAAACTATAATGAAATAAGCAAGGACAGCATAGTTAAAAATAGAAAGTGTTGTTTAAAATATGGAAGAAGCATGAGAAGAGAGGTTCTAGAGAGGCCACCCCGATAACCTACTATTGAAACCGACTCTTTTATTGGAAAGCTGAACACTAACAGGAATTCTATAATGAGCAATTTTAATTTTGCTTATATGAACCAGTGTTTTCTACTAATGATTTGACAAAGTTATTCCTGAACATGGCAGCTGACAGACTTCTTTATGAAATAGTTATTGAACCAACAAACAAGGCTATTTTCAACTTTTAGAAATTATGTTACAGGAGAGTTGCACATGCAAAATAAATTTGAATTAAGTAATCAGAACTTGATTCCAGTTTAGTTAAATGGAAAAAGAAACAAATGTTCATCTGTAACTATGATTTTTATTTCAAAAGGGGAAACTTTAAGGAAGGGAAACTGAGTGAAGTAAACTTTCCATTTTGGGAGTAAGCACAGAAGCTGATACAAACTTGTAAGGCCAACATAGAAGTGGGTAAAAAAAGAATCTCGCACCAGGTGAGATATTTCTAGTAGAAAGAAGCAAGTGGCTTATCTAGTTTAGGAAAACAAAGATGGGGAGGGCAGTTGATCACAGTTTCCCAACTATCCTTGAAGTTGCTACCACCAAAAGTTATTAGCCTAAGTTATAGTACCAACAACACAAGGAACTGGTCTAAAAAATACTCTTCATGGAGGTTTAAAGGGGAAATAAGGTTTGTTTTCAGAGAAGTTTTGAAACAGCCTACTAATAGGGGCAGAGCAAGCAAAAACCTAACTAGTTTTACAGTAAATTATGAAAGGATAATGACAGTGTAGCTGCTCGGGTCAGGGCAGAAAACAGCGACGGAAAAGGTCATTCCAGACCTACAGCCCATGCTCCTATGCTCCTATCTTTAGCCTAGTGCTTTGCCCTATTCTAAATACCCTAATAAGTAAATGCAATTTCTGGTGCTTTATCGAGTTGTACAATACATCTTCAGGGAAAACAATAACCAAGCTCTTCTGCATGTTTTTCCCAGAGCCAGGGACTGGAGCCATGGCATTTGGATGAAAAAATCTTTATTCTTGCCCAGTTTTCTTCTGTGGAGCCAAAGTGTCTGATTCCGCTGGCATCCAGTTTCAGTTCTGATTTTAGTCCAGTGAACCTGGTAACTCTGGACTGTGATCTTTTACACCACAGAATTTCTCATCCTCTTTGTAGCCAAGTTTATCATCATCACTTCTCACAATAAAGTAACACTGCTGACTGTTTCAAATTGTTTCTCACTGTACTTTCTGGCCTTTCTATCGTGAAGTTCACAGAACCGACATGAAAACTGTTTTTCTCCTTTAATCCTTTCTTTCCCTGATTGTACAAAATTACTCTAAAGAATCACGTCATCTGTTTCAGTCATCTTCGTTTTTGGCAAGTAATGTTTCAATATCCATTTCCTGATCCTATTCCTAAACAATCATAAATAGAAAAATGTGAATATAAATATGCCAGTATGAAGTCAATGCCAAATGACTCTTATGTCCCCAATGTCCTATATAATACCAACATAATCAACATTTCAAATCCTGTAAAAGGTTTTTGCATTTGCATTGTCACCGCGGGCTCCATGAAGCTAAGACTAGAGTGCCTTCAGTTCCACGGCACGCCAGACGATCCAGCTGAAAGAGTGCAGCTTTAGATTTTAGGCTCAAAAAACTAGAAATAGTGACCACGTTTTCTAGATGGCACCAAGCTGCAACATAGGCAAATAAATACAAACCTCCTGTGGATAAGCATGTCTTATCCCATGGTCTAACAGGAAAACAAAGGACAGGCTCTCCTTTGGCTTTGGGAAAAGCAGCGTTGGTTTAGCGAGAGCACCAGGGTTTATTAATGACTAAGACAGAGATGCAGATTTCTGCATCACTTGATAACTACATGCTCTTAATCTTTCTCTAAGTCTTGGTCTACTTTCTCTTTTAAAGTGTCCCTGGCTGAGAGAGCACTTGCTTTTGTTATTGGCCAGGGAAAGCAGATTTCAGCATTTGCTTTCATATCAGTTAAACGGAAAAAAAAAAAAAAAAGATACCAAGCTGCATATGCTAGGCAGGTGCTTCTCCAGGCCACCAGAAAACAAATTAAAAATTTGCACCAGCAAATTGCTGTTAATTCATATGCACACAAGTTATCAACAGCCTAATGGTTTCATGGACACCTCTAATTTTTATGGTGAAAGATCTTAATCACATTCAGCAGGTTTTTCCACTGCTTTTAAAGACACCCAGATTTCATCTTTTGTTCTCAAGGATTTTTATTACACCAACAAATACATCACAGTCCAGCATCCTTGTATACTGCTTCGGTGAGGGGTCCCCATCTTATTTTGGAAAAAGGATGATTTTGATGAGTCTTGGCATATTCGCCATTGCCCATTCACCTTGTGCTGGCACCCAGATCCTCATCAGCCAACACCCTCCCAAGGGACAGGGAAATTACACATTATACAAAAAAAGATGTGGACAGGCTGGAGGGGGTCCAGAGAAGGGCCACCAAGCTGATCAAGGGTCTGGGAAGCCTGCCGTGTGAGGGTAGGCTGAGAGAGCTGGGTTTGTTCAGCCTTGAGAAAAGGAGGCTTAGAGCTGATCTCATCACCCTGTACCAGTACTTAAAGGGGAGCTACAAAGAAGATGGAGACTCCCTTTTTACAAGGAGCCACATGGTGAGGACAAGGGCTAACGGGCACAAGTTACTCCCAGGGAGATTCCGATTGGACACGAGAGGTAAATTTTTCACAATGAGCACAGTCAATCATTGGAATAATCTCCCCAGGGAAGTGGTTGACTCTGCTACGCTGAACACATTTAAGACTCAGCTGGACACGGTGCTGGGCCACCTTGTCTAGATTGTGCTAGAAAGGTTGGACCAGATGATCCTCGAGGTCCCTTCCAACCTGGTATTCTATGATTCTATGATGATTCTATGATTCCTAGCAGTAAATGAACATGGTCATCTGGAAGAAGCTTCAAAAAGTTTCCTGAGTTAGCTTTCTGCCAATTCAGTGGTCTGAACCAGCCCCACAGATGGCGAGGCAGTTTCCAGAGCTGGCAGAGGAGGAGCAGGATCACCTCTGGCCAGGAGCCACTCCAGCGACTCCACCTCTGAGGTGAGGGAGAGTTTTCCAGAGGAGTTAGAAGGGACTGTAACTTAGCTACTGAGAACTGCAGGCTCGAGAGCAATGGCACAGTAGATGGAGATTTCTTTATAAAACATTTAAATTATAATTTGTCTGATGCAGCTGTTGAACTTCTGTTTAAAGAGCACCTTATTTTGTGTTCTACTGAAACAGTCTTTTAGAGATTAAGAGTCCATTTGGTGTGGTCACTTTGAGGAAAAGCTACAGCCATTCTTATTTCAATGCTCTCAGACCTTTGCTTTTACCACACAGACGCTGAATTACAGTTTCCCAGGCAGGCTGTGCGAGCACATGGAAAGCATCTGCCTGCAAGCAAGCAGGCATGAACCAAGGAGAGGGATCTGATACTGGCACAAACATCCCCTTTCAGGCCTATACTGGGTCACTTCAGTCCCCCCCAGGCCAGGGATGGCTTTCTGGAAGTAACAGCCCCTTGGATCAATGAAAAGGGCCATTTGTTCCCAATACCACAGTGCTGCAGCCATGCAGTGCTGGTGCTTGGGGGAGGCACTGAGCAGATGCTCTGGATCGCTACTTGGTGGCCTGAGCTCTGGGCATTGCTCGCTGCAGCTGCTGCTACGCTGTTCTGTACGTAATCAATACACTTAAAATCTGTGCTTGCATCTGCCCAGCACACTAACTCTGAAACAGGGTGAGAATTGAAGTGAACAAAGCAGCAGCAAAGTCAGAAGGGAAGGTGGCCCCATTTCCTCCATCACAGAACCCAGCTCCAAGTGTGAGTTTTCCCCAGTCACCTGAGCCGCTTCTCTTCAGAGTAAGCCAGAGGCAACCCTCATGGCCAGGGCCACCACCACCGCCAAGGCTTCAAGCTCCCAGCACTTTCAGAAGCAACACAGCTCCAGCAGTTGCTCTCAAACATCTACCTTTCGGGGAGAAAAATTTCTCATCCCCTCACTAATATCACCGTTACACAATGCCATCTTACAGCGCAGCACCAGAATCTTGTTTCTGGCCTTGGAGGTATGTTCACTTGCTTCGGCATCACTTTACATATACTAAAAACCAAAACATGTGCTAATGCAACAAGCCGCCCACAGCTTTGCTGTTCTGCATATGCACAATTACTTGTGCTGAATCTCCAAATTAGTCTCCTGAGTCTAGATTAACTCACAAGAAAGGAAGAGTGCTTGTCACAGCTACCAGGGTGGATACAGTGCTCTTCCAGCATGGACCCATGCCAGGTTCAGTTCAATCCCCAGCTGCAGAGCAATCCATGCTTTCCAAATGAAGGAGGACAAGTTTAGCGGATAACATAGCAAAGCAGAAAATAACTCTATTTCATGAGAGGTTTTGAAGTTTCTCCATTTATTTTTGTTCCACTGCAGAAATGTCGCAGTCAGTTTCCTGCATCCCAGATGACTGACTGAACTGCTCAGGATCACAGAGCTACCCCGAGGGCAGTTTCTGGATTGTCACCAGGTACCAGAAAACTGTCATGTCAGGCTGTGTGTGACTTCGGATCTTTGGGCCTTGAATGCAAGCATTAGACTAACCTCCCACTTCTCTTTTACTGAGGCTGTCAATAAAGGGTGTTCAATACCACTTAGCTTGCATTATAAATATAACTGGCCCTATAAAGTGTTTTTTATTTGACAGTAACGTAAGTGGAGATTTTTCCAAAATACTGCCACTGAATTGCTGATCTTAGTAGGGATTTCTGCATAAATTCTTAATTCAGAAGAGTTTTGGTAAGTTCATTCAATTTTCTTATCAGGTGCTGAGCACACCAACAGGCTGTGCAGCCATTTACCACCACCACCAAGGGCTTGGCTGCTCCTGCCAAAGCTGCCCGTGGTATAGTGTAGCTGTTCAATCTGGGATCAGACTTGTGTGGAAAAGCATTGTAAGCAACCCCATTCCTTCACTTGGGAATTTTTTTTTTTTAGAGTAAAACTTTTCTACTAAAACTCTTTATCATGAGAGTGTCTAACTATAAAAATAAAGTTCAGTTTCCAAAATTCTAGTAGTCTATCAAATATTAAAATTGTGTTTGAAGAGTTCCTGCAACTGTTACTTTTTAATGGTACAATATTTAATAAAAATGCTTCAAGGTTGTTGCTGTGGAGTACCTAGATCACCTGCAGCTATAGGAATGAGCACCCTGTAATGTATAATGAATGCTGAGGCTCTCCTTAGTTTTGCCTTAAAATGTTGGGTTTTGTTTTGGGGTTCCTTGTTTGAGTAACATTTGATGTAGTTTTAAAGGGGCTAACAGTAGTCCATGGAGAATTCTAGTGCTGGTGGTTTACATTTTTATATAGTAAGTACTAAACTTTTTTGGATAGTTGATCTTCAACTCATTCAAGATCAGTTTTAGCAGAAAAATCCCCATTGTTTATAACTTTATAGCTAGGACCACTGGTAGGCAGGATAATGGGGAGGTAGCCTGATCTGCCCCTCCCCTGGGACACAGGAGAAATTGAAGTGTTCCCTGTCCACTCCTAGCTTAGATGAGATGCTAACAAAAAGCAGGGAACCCTATACACTGTCAGGTCTCTATTTCAAAGGAAGCAGAGCACTTATATTTTTATGAATAGTGCTGAGAGCCAAAGGTATTGGATAAACATACATCATTTCTGTGCAGTTTTATGAATCATTCTGTAGCATGTATTAATCCCAGATGGTATGGTAACATCACCTTTTAAATGAATACTGGTGTCAACCTTATTTACTTCTCCTGGCCAAAACAACCACAGCCCTATAATATCCACCTAGAAGGCATAGCTTCCTGATCTCTCTCATCTCTTGAGGGACAGCCTTCTACCTTACAATTTAAAGCTAGTTTAAACGCTTCAAAAAGTGTAAGAGCTCATCATTTCCAGGCCTGCTGAACAGATTTTGTCAAGCTTTTAGATATCTGACAATACTAGGTTATTTTCATTGTACAGATGGAGAATGAAAACAGACAGGCACACAGCACTTTGTTTTTTCAAGGCACTTGGCTGCCTACAAATACAGGTAATTGCTCAGCACTTCTAGAAAGTGCCTCAGAAACAGAGGTGTGGGTACTTTTGAAAGCACTCATTTCCTTGATCATCATCTTTGTGGGAAGATCACCTAGGCTACAGGTTTTTTACAGCAGCAAAACTTACCCTACCTTTGATCATTCCTGGGATGAGTCTTCAGTTCAGCTCCAGCTGCAACTCTTGAATTCTACTAGTCAAAATATTCCAAATCTTGAAACATTCAATAATTTCAAATAATTAATACAATCCTTAAAGTTGAGTGTTTACCGAAGAAAGTAAACATCTACAGAGGTCCTCAAAAAATGAAGTGGAGTTTAGCTTCTTGATTCATTTTTTCCAACAGTGGCAACACTTCTGTAAGCACTTTAGTCGGGATTCAAGAAACCTGATACATCCAACCACAGCACCATTACCTCAGACTAAAGCAAACCAGAGACAGTTAGTTCTGGATGACTAACTGCTCTATGAAATCCCAGAGATCAATGACAGAATGGCTTGTGAGAGTCAATGGGATGAGGACTGAGAGACAGGCTGTAAATAAGCATTAACTCCCAAGGTACAGGATCCTATTCACTAGTACTTTCTTTAGACATACAGGATCTACCAGCCAACATCTTTAAAAGAAGTTTTAAATTCAGTAGATAAAATAGGGGTTCATCCCATGAATGATCCCATTGGCAGTTTCTCTACATTGCATGTAATGACAAAGTTCAAGTTAGCATTTTTAGAGCATCATTTTTAAATTATCACACCCTAAATTTTGGGAGCTGTTTGCTGAACGCTAGGCATCTTTACAGTGCGCTATACTGAGGAACCTGACAACTCTTTACAAAAACTGACCAGCCTTCACAAAGCTCCAACTCCTGGCATGCAGATAATTTTCAGAGACAAAGGTGTTTTTTGTTTTTTTTTTAAATTACTTGCCAAAGGCCATGCAATTCATCACTAGTCTAGGTTAGTGGCATGGTTTAGTTACCTGCTCAAGCCACAAGACCCCATTGCTGAAATAAAGGGCAAAAAGGGCACAAGAAAGCTATCTGAAATCTCCATTTTCTTGTCCATGTCTGAGAAAAGTATACTAAAATTGTTGGATCAGAATAATGTACATTTTTGCTGAGATAATACAAAAAACTTACCTTTTTTTCCATTAGCTAGCAATGTATTCTAGTAAATACATTTTTCATTCATGCACATTTCAGACAATTATTCCATTAAGAAATAAGAAAATATATTTTTGACATGTCTTTTGCCATTTGAAATGATCCTGTTCTTATGAGATTCAAGTAACTGTCCCTTAAAGCATGCCAGGGGCATGTGAATGATAATGCAAACAGAAGCAAGGTCTGAAAAGACTCACATACAAAAAACTCTTGAATTTTTAAACTTTTAAAAGCATGAGCTTATAACTGCAAATGTATGTAACTATTTGGTACCAAACCATCTGAAATGAAGAAAAAGCATCAAAACCATCTTTCCAATTAAGAGTTATTCCTCACTTTTTAGAAAAACTATTTAAAGTATATAATAATAAATCATAAAATCACATTTTTCTCATACTGAATGAGATCCACATGTGTATTCAGGGGTCATATACAGGATCCACAATCCCCAAACTCAAACCCTATTCCAGGTCCCACCTTGTCTTCTATAGAGAGCTCTTCCAGATTTGTAAAGCAAATCACAGTCCATTACCATTTTTCAAGACTTCCACTCACCCACAAGTGACTGGGGGGGAGGGGGAGGAATCAAGCCAGACAAAGGGCAAGAAGAGTCCATAGCATAGTGTAAAAAGTAACAATACAGCAGCAAGCAAGGTAAGAAGAGCTATTTACAGACAAGCTGCACTTAATCAGCTGAAAACATTTAATATATACAAATGCTTTCCAGCTGCCTAAAACCCAGTAATTCCTGCTAACTGGTTGCAAGCATAATCCTCACAAGGAGCATTTATAAGCTATTTCTTCAGCACAGAATTATTTTAACATTCTTATAGTTCATACCCCGTTTACAACCTAGTTTCTGGTCAGTGTAGGTACTACAAAAGATTTTTTTCCCTTTCCTCTGAGTTGCAGAAAAAGGAGACTGGAGCTGCTGTGCATGAGCTCTGGATACGTTTCAGTTTGGGATATTTCTTTGACAGTAAAAGACAAGATGATAGCACAGACAATCCACAGTACTCCAATGAATTAACATCAGATGACTTTGCACAGTGGCTGTGACAAGCAATAATTTGAATCCAAACCATGTAGAAGGCCTAATTCTGCTCAGGCATAAATTGGAGCAACTCCACTGAAGCAAATCCAATTTACTGCAGAGGTAGCACAGGAGGCATACACTGCAGTTCTGGGCATCGCCGGTCCCAGCAAAGGATCCTGTGAAGGTATGGCAATGCATATAGACACACAGACTCTTTTCTGTAGAAAACCTGGAGTCATGTGAAAAAATTCACCAACATCTTTATCACAGGAATAGTACCACCCACAGTGACAAATACCAAGCCCAGCTCACTCCTCCACAGCAGCAACTTCTCTCTGCAAGGACTGCAAGTTACATCTGTAACCAAAAATTGTCCTGACACCTCTCAGAGCTCCTGGTTTACGATCATTTCTCCAGCATAGCAAAAAAGCTGCAACACTTCTCCTCAAGATCCTCCATGCTGCTGCTGCAGATGGACATCCCCATGCGAGTCCTGCATCACAACACCCCACTGCTCCATTTCCCACCTCTTGCCCAGCCTTCCTTTTCCTAAGCCACTGCATAGCCAGGACTGATGGCAGGTTTTTCTCTATTCTTTCTTGGTCCATGTTTACAGCCTCCTGGGACTCAGAGGTGGAGTCCAGGTGCATCAGCACCTCCGTAAGCACACGAGGCAGAAAGGTCTTGCGCTCACAGTCTAACAACCTGAGCAGCCAAGGTGGGGGGAATTTGCATATGGACCACAATCCCCAACAGCACTGCCTCTGTCCTCAATTTCTTTGCCATCCTTGCTCACTCTCTCTGGACATGAGTGGCTGAAGATGTGTGCATTAACTTACAAATGCAACAGGATATGTTTACATTTTGGCAAAAACTTGAAAGCAGTTGTATTGTCACCTACATCTGCTGTGACTACAAAAAAGTAATTGCATGTATAATTTGCATATGCAAATTATTCCCCAGATTTCATTAATCTGTTCCTAAAAATGCTGCCAAGGAAGTGGGAGGTCCATTTAAGGATAGATTCAAGAGGATAAATTAATTGTTATTTAATAGAGCAATTCTTCCATGTTTATTTAACAGTCTTCCCCTGGCCACTGGTGCACCATTATCAGATTAAATAACATCTAATCAGGCTATCAGATTATTGTATTTTTGTATGAACCAACAAATGCTTAATGGGTTTTATTTTAGAAGCAAAAAGATTCATATTACAGAAGATTAATGCTATGAAAAAATATCTATATTAATATCTCTCAGCAATAAGGGATATGAATTAATGGATAGATGACCCAGTTACAAGAATGTGATGGTTTTAAAAAATTCAATACAATGTATTTTTAAACCTCACACTGTTAAGTCTTTGAATAGACTTCAATAAAGAAGCCTTCTGTTATGTAAAAATGTTGTACATCCTGGCACAGAAACACGAATTTGATTTTAATTGAAAGAAATCTTGACACCCTCTCACCTAGGAAGCAGGCTTATCTTTCATAATGAAGCTAGCATTCAGAGTCTTGATGGGCAATATCCTCTGCTGCCTGCCTGAGTTTTAATCCAGCAGTAAGCAAAGGCACTCTGGTTATGGCCAAAAAGGTAAACTGCTTATGACCACCACAGCCAATCTTCCTTCAGTCTCTGGGCCATGCTGCTGAGCAGCCAGTGCTGTCACCAAAAGGAAAAGCTTAACAGGAATAAAAGGTGTCAGCACTCACCACCGCCTTGGCAGAGCGCTCTGATCACTTCAATGACAGCATCTTACAAAGAAAAGTCTTGGGGAAAAGAACATCATCTGCCTCCAAGTCCTCACCCGATCTACAACTCTATATGCAGCATCTCTAGTTTCTGTATTGCACATCTAAGGAGTTCTATACTCTGAATTGAGCATAAATTTTGTCTTTAGTTCATTCTGAGAACAAGAAAAATGCCCAAATTACATATCCTCTAATGAAAAGTATTTTCTTTTCTCTTATTCCACAAGTTCTTCTGCTTGCTCACCCAATTATTCCCCACTTCTCTATCCAGCTCCTACCACTCAGCTTCAAAGAAGCTAGTCATCACTTATTTTCTTCATTCCATCGCCAGCCACTCCAACACCATCCAATAAAACTGTGTTGAATAACTCTTCAGAGCAAGATGGTTCAGACTAAAGGCACTCAGCTCAAGGTTGGACCTCGCAATATTATAGCAATAATGCCTCCATAAATGAAGTTGAGGCCATGTTGACTTCATAATTTTTTAATGCTATGTCTCATTCCAGGATGAAGAATTTTTGGGGAAGCTTGAAAGTAGACTGAGAAAAGAAAAATTGAAGGGTTTTTTTAATAGTTCCCTGTTGTTTGTCTTATGCCATCACAGTAAGTTAGTAGCTCAGAGGCTTGTAAATACTGTCCTACCACATCCCTTTGGTTATTACTCAGCCAAGCCTTTCTAAAATATTTAAGTAATCATTCTCTATCTCTATTAAAACAACAGATGGAATTCCCAACATTCAATTTTATGTTGGGATTCTGCAGCAATTTATTAACAGCTTGAACTCTGTTCTCTTGAGGGTTTAACCTGACAGTTGAACCCAATTATATTACAGTCCTTTGTTCATCAAGGGACATATATAATATGATATTAAATATGAAACAACTCATGCCTGAATAATATAGTCTTTGTGATACAAATTGATGAAGTATGGAAGCCCAAATTTCAAGCACACAAACTGTTCTTGGTTCTGTTCTTATATCACAAAAATTCAGGACTAACTCCACTGCTGTCAGCTGACTCACTAATGTAAAACTAGCATAAATTAGAGCTGAATCATGGTTTGTCTTTCTCTTGTATTATTGTCAAGCCATTCTAAAGTCCTAGTCACGCAGCTCACAAGCTGGGTTATGACTCCCAGAAAAGAGTATAGATTTAAATCGGTATAAGCCTCCTCCATCTCATATCAGTCCCATCAACACAACCTAGGGGAACCCTTCCACACACACAGTACCCAGGCTATAATTTCATGCGCTCAAACAGTGTTTCAACATAGCATGGAAACCTCCCACACAGAGAAATCTTATACTTTGCTGTGGCAGTTTTATTTGCCATTGTATTTTAAAATCACTCCTTATGAGCTAACTTTGACAGGTTAACATACTGCTTTTTCCATTATGAATCCTCCCTTCCTACCCTATTTTTTCCTCCTTGCCTCACGATGCAAGCCTCCAATGTTCATTACTGTGCTTCTCCCACAAATTGCTCCTAGTCCTATGCTTCATGGATGGCGTGCCATTCCTGAGCTCATCCATCAGGCTCAGGTGCTCCTGCAACGTACCTGTGTTCCACACGCACTTCCACTGCCAAGCTACAGATACATAAAAAAAAAATTAACAGGTTAGACCAACGACCGCCTAATAACCTAGCAACATTATATGCAGAAGATGTCACCTGCTAAATAGCTGTTGCTTCTTTTGAGGTAATTTACATTTTTATTCTAAGGCTCAAGTGTCCAGCTGAAAAATTGCTGTTGAACAGTTCCTTAGTAACGCAGAGGACCAAGTGCATTCGGTTTTACGTTAAGCTATAATTACAGTAGCAAAGGAATGTATTTTAAAACATCCGGCGCACTTAAATTAGCAGGCTGTCAGTATACTTTGCACACAATAGGAGGGACAAGATGGGTGGAATTGCATCTCCCTGAATGGCAGATCTTGAAAACCCACACCTAAAGTAGGACAGAATCAGTCTATAGTCCACGGAGGAAAAACAAGCACTTCAAAAGCATAAATAACTTTGTTGCAAGAGAGATGTTTTAGAGAGATTAATTGTACTTGAGAAGAATACCATAACTTGACTATAAACAGAGTAACTGGCAGCTCAGGTACATGTGCCTACAGTGGAGGTGTCTAAATATGGAACAAGTAATTCCACACATCATACTCGAGGGGAACAAGCTTGAATATAACCAGTTGCTCTGATGCTTTAAAACACCCCTTGCCCTGACCACAAAGTCCTGCTTAAAATCATATTAATTAATACACTCCTTACAAATTAAGTCTAGAGGTGGCTATCAAGACCAGATATTTTGCTTTGCCAGATATCAGTTTACGAGAAGAACTGTATTTTTACTGGCAATTCAGATAAAATGCAGTTTAAAGGCTGCAATGCTGTTTCTAGCCCATGAAGTAGTTTTGCTGCCAGATCTAAAAACTTTAAAACCAAGACTGGATTTTGAAATTATTTCATCAGAGAGCAATAACACTTTCTTTATGGTTCAGTTTATCATCTGTAATTGCCAGTGTTAATCTACACAGAAGTATTCTAAATCCCAGGCCTAAAGAAATGCCAACCTACTCCTCCAAGTTTTTGTTTCCTGGAGCCAAGTACAACTGAGGCACACAGCTGAGTTTCTGAAGGAATTCTAGGAAGTTTTTAATCATTACCTTTCATACGGAGGGGTCCCCATTTCTTTTAACCTTTTATAAGCTAAGTTTGTGGTTTGTATCCTTTAGATTCTTAAAGCTTGTCATATTTTTCAAGTACCTTTCTGGTATGAATATAAAATCCAGTCAAAAAGCTCAATGACCGACTCATTCCAAGCCTCAGTGCAGGAGGACTTAACTGCATTGTGCCAAGTGCCTCCATGTACCCAGCAGTTCCCTTTGCCTGGAAAGAGAAGGGATTGCTTAGGAAGGTTAGTCCCTTCTAGCCGAATCACTGGCATACACAACAAACAAGCAAACCAATACTGAGGATATTCTGTTTCTCCTGTCTTCGTTCACCTCTAACACTCGTATATGTTGTAAGACAATCAACCTTTTTTCCCCTTCTACAAAGCATAAGCCCAACAGTGCTTTTTTCCTCAGAAAAGATATTTCACCTCTGAAAATCAGTCAGGCTTTTTTTTTCCTTGCAACTCCTCATGCAAGTTCAAAAAAGTTGAACTGAGACTAAGACTACTACTTTAATTATTCTATAATTAAATGTGCTTTTGGTGCTTAAGCAATCATGCTTTACTGCAGACACAGCTGCAGTTCCAAGCACATGCAAAGATCTTTGTAGGGTACATATCAATTGCCCATGTGTTAAAGTAATAACAGTTTAAGATTATTAAGAGAAGCATTGGAAGCCCTGCCTCAAGGTCGGGGTGTGTAGTCCTCAGTCAATCCCTTTGTGAATGCATCGCTGTGGCACATTACGGTACAGAAGCAATGGCATGAAGTCTTCAAACAATGACCTTGCCATCTTGTTGCACTAAAGCCGGTCAAGCCCCTGCCCTCTCTGGCTCCCAGCAGGCTGGGTGACACTGCTGTAGCCTCTCCTTTCCATCTCTGTGGAAGTCTGATGCTCCTCGTTCACCCACACAGACCCCATCCCACCAAATAACAAGGCTGCACTCCATACTGGAGGTGACATGCAGTTTACACAGGAACAAGTGAACTAGTTAAGAGCTTCCAGCTCAAAATGCTCACACATTTCAAGACTTCAGGGAACTGATTTTAGAAATACTCTGTTTAGCCTTTGCCTCATTCACTGCATAGCAGGAGCCAAAATCTCCTAAAATGTGAAGCCTGTCTCATCTCTGCCATACCTGTCTGTGGGGAGTGCTAGAGCCCTCATGGGACAGGGCATCACCAAGCTCAGGTCCTGAACTGCATACACATCAGATTTTTTTTTTATACTGGAATTATTTTCTCTTGTCATTATGAGCAGTGTAGTACAGTAACACATTCCACCGCATAAATGAGAATGATTTTTTTTTTAATCATAAATATCATTAGTTAGCAACACACGAACCAGCCATCAAATAATCCATCGTTCTACAAATATGGACCAGTCACAGTATCAAGGAACACAATGAAACAGTTCATTGACTAACCTGTTAAGTCACAGTTAATATTTATGACCATAATTACGATGCAGAGTAAAATATATTCACTCTTTACAAAAAGGACACAAACACTTGCATAATCCAAGATTTGTATGAGTTCAGATTCTCACATATTTAACCATGTGCAGAGTCAGGATTATTAAGAGTTCAGCTTTGGTATGCTGTCTATTGGACTATCATCAACAAACATGAAGTAATTTTGGATATTGTTTTTTAAATGCTCCAGGGATATTTTAAAAGCACATTCTCTATATAGCAATAAAAATAAAAGACATACCTCACCATTTATGAGCAATCTTGCATTATCAAAACGTTAACCACACAACAGTGATTAGCTACTGAACAGTAATCTGTAGATGAAAAGTCAAGTGGATCTTCAAAATTTAATTCTTCAGTAACTTTTTTTGTTATGTAAAAGTGACACTATCACATAGCTGAAGTGACAGAATCCAGAAGACAGGGAAAGACACATCCAAAGTTCACACATGAAATCTCTTAACCCCAAACCAGAACCCTGACATTGTCCTTCCCCACACGAGGCTACATTCAAACACATTAAAGGCAATGAGGGTGATGCCTTTGAAGAGTTGAAATTGGGCCCTATAAGGGGAATTTTACAGAATTCACACTGGGTAGCAGGTGCTTTGTTTTTAATTGACTGGGAAAACAGATATAAACAGCTATTATCTTCTTAACCCTTACCAGTTTTTTCACTGCAGCATAAGAAATAAAGTGACATTCTTAATTGATTTTGTTGCTTTTTTTTTTAATAATAAAAGCAAAAAGGAGAAAGGCCACGAATTAGTTATAAATGCAATACTGCTCCTTGGTAACCAATCAAACCAGATCTTAAACCTTTCCCTAGAGTCTAAGGTCTCTGTTAAACAGCTACCAACAGGCACAGGCAGTTGGAAAGATAGGAAAAAGGTCAGAGACAGACTTTGTGCTTCTTGGGAAAAACATTCATTTTGCAGTTAAAGATTTCTTTCCTATTTTGTTGTTATACAATACTATTGCTATACAAAACTATTGGGTTTTTTTTCATATCCACAGCAAGAGAGCTCATGATACATACTACCCTGGAGCACTACCCCAAGAAAAAAAAAAGCATCTGTATCAAACTGGCAGCACTCATGAAATCCATACTCTACTGGCAAATATTGATCCCTCTGAGCAAGAACTAAGTGAATTTCACTGATCCAGTCAGGCAGGTGGCTTATCATCCTGTAGGCAACGAGGAAAGGGAGAAAAGCTCTCTAGAGACAAGGATCCAGAACATAGACTGAATAAGTTAGAAAGAACACTTGACTATGCAGGCTAAGAGGTTTTTTTATTATTGAATTTTTTTTTTAAACCGTTCTGTAAAGCTCTTGCCAGACATGGGTAGAATTCAGGGAAGAGGCAAATTTCAGATCCTAGACCTCACAAATTTCCTACAAGAACAAATGGGAAAGCATTAACCAGCACTACTACAGAAAGAGTAAAAGGAATCTGTTGACAATGAACAGAACTCTTCACACCAACAGCGGCTCTAGATCCCTGAAGAGCAGAGTGAAACAAACCTCCAAAGTTCTCCTTCCAGTTTGAGTAAATTTAAAAACAAACAATAAGAGCTGTACTTTTCTTTAGTAGACTGTTCCCAGGTGCAAGGAATAAAAAATCTTGATTAGGTAATGTTTATAGTAATCAATTTAGATCATATGAAGATGACTGTTTACAGTGCTCTGCTAAGTCATGACAAACAAGCACTGAACAAAAACTGTGTTCAACAGCCTGCAGTACACATACAAGCGTTCGCCTGGTGTTTGGCATAGGGCTGAGTAAAGAGAACTACAAGAAAGGCTCCGTGCTTATTTTCCTAGTTTCTAAGGCATCAAGAGTGACATCCCCCTCTAAGAAGAGATGGGAAGGGGGACAGGGACAACACCACAATAATTTCATCGTCACTATATCATCATCAAATGTCTGATAATGATCTCAAGGCAACCATTCTTAATTACTCATTGTTTTAAAGCACAGAAATATTAGAGGAACAATTACTCAAGAGTAGATGCAGCCCTAAATGGGGGCCGGCAGCTGTATCCCCATGCTGCGACAGGAATGGCGTGCCGTACCTCCTTGGTGTGAGGCACAGCCCCCTCAGGCCTCAGTACAGCTTTGTGCCAATCACAGTCAGCAGCAGCTCGTACATAAGAATTGGCCTGCTTCAAACATCATACAAGCTATTTTTTTTCCTTCCTAGTGCCAGCAGAGATTAAGAGCTTGAATAAGAACATCAGAGTTACAGTAAGGAGAAGGCAATCTTGTAAGGGAGCTAAACCCCATTAAAAGAGAGCTAACTCCCTGCAATCAATTAGGGTACTCACATGTTCAAAGCAGAAAGTTGTCTACAGCGTTGAAGAAACATGCACAAACTGTGCTACTCCATCAAAACCTGCCGCTGGAGGCAGCGGCTGAGAAAATTTTTAGGTTTTTGCTGAGATTAAAGTACCAACCATAATGACTTTTGTCTGGGTTTACCAGCTTCTTTTGTGTAAATCACCCAGCAGCCATGACGCAGTTATAGGTTGTCATTTTACCTGCTGCAGTAGAAGTCAGCTCTCGGTTCAATTGGTTATGAAAATAAAATATAGTTATACAATACTTTACTCCCAAATCCTTCCCTCCTGAAAGCAAGCCAACAATACACATACTCTACTCCTCCAAATAAAAAAAAAAAAATCCATCACAAATAAGGAAGGCCAGTGATCACTAACATCCTTAATAGAGGAAATCTTGATGTAGTTCCTTTACCTTTAGGATAGTATTGTTTCCAGTGTTTTCATACTGAAAAAAAATTCCATCAGGTGTATTCAACAGATAATCTGCTTTCAAGCTCAGGAGCAAACATAGACCCACTTTCTGGCAATACCTGGTAGGGCACTGCAAGGGGTCAGCAGCTCCCTGGGGAGTGAGGGGCCTCTCCTGGGTGCAGCAGGGCAGGGTCTCGCAGCCAGAACCCACCTCACCACCCCAGCCAGGGAGCAGGGTGGGCTGGAGACTGTGGCCAGACAGGGCCTTGATGATGGAGCAAGTCCAAGTTCAAGCCAGGACATCAGCCAATCAGTGCTTGGATCAGCAAGACCCACAGCCAGGCAGGGGAACATCAGTGATGCTTTGAAGACCACCACACCCACACAAAACTGAGACAGAGACTACCAGTCCCCAGGCTGAGCTTAAATAGAGCCCTGGGCCCCATGGGCAGGGTGTGGATGGGGGCCCAGGTGAGGCTGCTCAGGGCATTAAGGCTTGTTGGTGCCCTCAGGGACTGGACAATTACTTCTACTCCTTCCAGCTGTCAAACATATTTTATATTACCTTGTTCAGGTTCAGAAGAAAGATGCATATATGTCCCATATATGCACACACAGAATAAAACCCTCTTGGCACTTTCTCCAGCACCTTCCTATTGTTGAAATTAGCTAATCCATCTGCATTTTCTCCTGTAGGAAAGTCTGCACCATTTTGGTCAGTAAATGCCTTCATCCAAATAATTGGGCACTTCTGCCATACAGTAATGTGAGGTGGTTTTTATCATTGGTTTGGGATAAAAACCAACATGGTAGAAATCTCCTTTGTTACTGGAGCTTCCACCAGTACCATGACCCCTTGAACTGTGCTACTGATAAAAATATATTTCTCAGTGTCCATAGGGCGCAATAGAAGAAAGGTAATAAAACGTTCAGTCCAGAGGCATGATAGGATACTCCCTCCTCCTTCTCACAGGAATTAAAGGGATCCGTGGACAAGCATGTATACAATTTCCATGGGCACCAGCAGGATGGCTTCAACCAACATATTCTAGATTACGTGGATTATGTCTCTGATATATGCACCACTAAATGGTCTTTCCAGCTTCCCAGAAATCAGTCCTGACAGAATCCCCTTACATCACAAATACAAGTGTATTGTTCTTTATGTGCCCGTGTATTTACAGGAATACTGTTTTGTGCTGACTGCTACTTCAGGTCACAGATAAAAAGAACAAAAAAGTTCAATGCTAGCTTGAAGTAGACTGAATTAGCTTATTTTTATCTTAATTTTTATTAGTTTAAATTATTAGCTTAATTTCTTTTGCTCTAGGAAAGATTGTGAAACCTACGAAGTGCTGTATCTTTTCCTTACTGGAGCTAAAACTATGCGATAACTGCAAGTCTTCTACAAGTGCTCCCAAATATTTAATTTGTGTTTTCATTTACAATCCTTAAAAAAATAGTCTTAGAAGATTATGATCTTTTTTTTTCTGTGAGAGAACATAATCTTCATCCAGCTTTCAGAGGAAAGAGACACTCTTCCCAAGTGGAGCCCTTTACATTCCTGTGTTCCTTATACAAACAAAATTGCCAAGTCCTTGCAATGCTAATGCTGGTCCTTGCAATGGACTCCCTCTGTATGTGCTAGAGAAAAAGCACTGAATCATAGGGGAAAACACAGGCTAAAGCAAATCAGCCCTTTCATGTTAAATGCCACCGTATACAGCATTTCAATTAGTTGATATTGAGACTATAATTTTGTATGTTGGTGATTGCACATGCAATACATAAGAGCAAATTACTGCAATCACCAACTGTTGAACAAGTGCTTCTGATTCATTAGCTACTCTTTGATCTAAAAATCATATATTTATATTAACAGTTAAGTGCCATAAATGTACATTAATTTAAATGACAAGGGAGATAAGCTTACATAACACAAGAAAAAATAAGGAAAGGGAAAAGGCGCAGCAGTGACTAATCATGTATTTAACGGCAGTCTCCCCATTACGCTCTTTCCTTTTCTTGCTCGCTTGCTATAAAAATCACAGTGGTTGTTACTGCTAAGAAGAATTTGACACTACAACAATTCCTCAGACCTCTGAGATCTCCCAGATACTGATGAGCATTTCAGACTTCTCCCCTTTCCCGGTTTCCTTGACCTCAGAATGCGCTGTAGGCACTGGGAAGTCTATCTTTTGTGAAGAGACGTGCAGAAGATTTACATCTATATAGTTAGATGACCTGAGATGATATTCAAGTCCCGATTCTCATTTTTGCTAAGATTGCCTTACATCATGATAAAGTAAAGTTGCATTAGCAGACATCAGGTTTTCATAATTGCGTAACTGCCTCGTTTTTCTCTGGCTAAGAGTGCAGTGGTGATGTGAGGAACACCAAGAGAGGAACCAGAGTCAGATAGTAGCAGAGATAATAAATTTGAAACAAAGCTAAGGTATACATCAGCTGTATGCTCATTAATTTGTCATTACTGTGCTCGGATGTCCCAATGGCACTATGCCATGTAGTAGTACACGTACCAACACAGCTTCTTTACCAAAAGTAGATACGTCCCATTTAGAATTATAATGTGCTTTTTAATATATCAGCATATAGGAAGTAGGAGGTTATTTTCCTTTCTGGATTTAAAAATACATGTCATTGCTAAGCTCACAGCTGACTGTATTATCTAGCGTAGACAGCTGAGAATGTGAGAAGGTTCACTAAAAAACATTTCACAAAAATTTCTTATTCTCTTCAAAGAAAGATTAGTCCATACCAAAAAGCAGAGTCTATTAAAAGATGCTCAATAAGATGCATTGCATATTCTCCAAACGTCTGTCACAGATGGCTTTCTGTCTGTAACTATGATTTGAAAAAATACTGATTTATGTTGCACGGAACACAGGAAAAAATACAGAAAGAAATTAGTTACAGCCACTAGAAAGGAACAGGCTCTACTAAGTAAATTGCAAAGCTGTAGGAAGAGCTCCTATTACTCAGGGTTGAAACTCTCCTAACATCCAGAGAAGAGGGCTGAATGATGTGCAACATGTCAGCATGTCCTTATTTAGGGACTGCTGCGTTGGAAGGGCTGCCAAACAAGGGGAAAGCAATTGGACCACAAGAAAAGTAGGTAAAAATGTTTAGTGCTATGGCTCACAAGTCACATGTACGGAAAGCCCATAAACAAGCACTAATCACAGCATAACACTGCACACAGAGTGACTGCATAACCTGTACCATCAGCACTGAGAAATAACGGCACCCTGGGCTGCCAGTTCAAAGAATTTACTAAATCTTTCCCAGGACTACTTACTGCTCTTACAAATGCCAGTTTTCTGGGTTGTGTAAGGAGTTACCAAGTGGCAAAGCAAGATGTATTTCCATGACATGCCCTAATAGAGACTATGCAGAGGACACTCTTCTTGACAGGAGACGCTCATTCCCACTGCTCCCAAAATGTGCTGTAAAGGTAGCACGTTCTACAACGGATCTGATTTTTGAAGATTTAATTCCACACAGTCTCCTGAAAAATTCCCATCATCTCAGAGGACTCGGTGGACTGCAACAGAAAGTTTACTGTCTGATAGTCTCCAGCCATACAATGGCTAATACGACCTTTCATATGGGCCCCTTTTCAGTGCCCTAAACAATATCTCATCGTGTGCAGCCACACAAACCTCATGGAAGATATTGCCATGTAAGCATAAATTTCAGCAACATCTTTCCACTGAAATAAAGAATTCAGATTCTTATCGTGACACTCCACCTTGAATTCAATCACTGAACCTGATTTAAAATCCGTGTTACTGAAGCGCTGTCCTCCATGTGATTTTTACGAAGGAGCAGCTAAAGCCTGTGATAGGACATTCTGCCTTCACATATTCGGGGCCTCCTGTCCATAACGAGCAAAGTCAGCACTGCTCAGTTGAAGCCTGCTCTGTATCTCAAGAACTTAGTTACCAGTTGTTCTCTGAAAATAAGCAATTTGCTCACACCTGCAGACATTTCTGGCCAAATGGACCAGTACAGGCCTTACCTGCCAATCCTTCTTTACTCTCTCAAAAAGTAGAGGTTTGGTGGTTTGGAATAAGTGAATAAAACTGGCTCCTCATTTTTATAAAAAATGTTTTTTTCATTAAAAATGAGAATTTGTCAAACTGCTACTGAAGTTGAATCTTACGAGGATTACAGAACTGGGTCCGACATCTGCAAAAACGAGTCTAGTTTTATTGCATTCAGTTAACTGAAATATATAACTCACCCACCTATAAAATAGGCTACTCAGCTGGGAAACCAGCATATCTTCAGCTTTGGACATTTTAGTATATACAGATTTTCTTAAATCATTATTTGTTGTTATGGTCAGAACTGCTAAACTGCATAATCCACCAACTCAATCTGTAAGGACAAAATAAGTAGTTGTCATTCAACACTCTGTCTGCACTCCCTGTACCAGATGCCTTCTCAATCTTCTCTTCATCATCCAAACTCAGCTGCAATACCTATCCTGAATACCACTTTTTTTCAAATAAATTCCAATAGTATAGTATATAAGGTATAGATTTTAAGTTAGCTGAGGGCCCGTGTCTCTATGGCTGTTAAGAACTAGACGTGTGCGCGGAAGTTAGGTGCAGGATTTCCAAAGGACTCCTGTGGGGCTGCAGCATTGGTGAGCCAAGTTACTTCTTCCATTGCGGTACACCAGGATTTACGTCACTGAGGTCACTGGGTACTTACTTAAAGGTAAAATCAGTGATAGCAGAAGGGAACCTGCACAGTCATTTATAAACGAAGATGTAAACGTCACGTGAACTAAGATTGTATCATTGTTTTAGCTGCGGGTTTCCTTGATTATTTTTCTAGCGGTCAGTGATAAGGAAATAATTTTATGGAATGTGACCTCCTATGGAAGGAGTATTTACATGAATTATGAACTAGACTGATGATGCATACATCAAATAAAGACAGTCCTAGGAAAGAAAATAAGCTTCCAGATTAGGCACAATGTTTGCACATGTTTTTGGATCCTGCAAAGCACCACACAGAACATTACATGAATTTATAAATAAAATGAAATGTTTGAAACCAATTTCATTAAGCTACTCAATCCTAAAGAGAATTATTTAGAACTATTCACTGCTGCTGAACAATATGCTTTTCATAAATTCATAGGTGGAGCCAGTGTCTCGCTATCTGTAAAGCTGCCCTACATCTCCCTTGTTTTACAGCTCCTTAAAACTGTGCCACTTGTAATAAATTAAGTTCATATTTTCCAGGTTCCTCTTTGCTTTAGGGTAAATATTTTGAAAAATTTTATCAAGAGAAGATATAGCCTTATTAAAAAATATTTTGTTGTGTTCACGTTAGTAGTTCCAATAACTTTAGGCAACGCTTGGCCCTCTTGTTCTGAAACAGCAACGTATTTGTCAGGGACATAGTGTCCTAGGAGCTCTGTGTGTTGGGAATGCAACTTTTGCCAAATAAGTGAAAATGTATCCTAATTTAGCCAAGTCATAAACTGTAACAAACCATGCCTTGCACGTACCCATATAACCTGCTATACCTGCTGAATACACGCAGCTAAACTCTCTGACAACTGCATTTCAGCAGGAATGCTCAGATTCAGGGTAAAGCATGAGTTTATCTGCAGTTTTTCTTCTGGACCGTGCTGGGGTCTTCCCAAACGGTCTGGGTCTGGAACCGGTGACAAAAAGCCTTTTCTCTGGTGCTGTCTGCAGTCCCTGCTGGCCTTAGAGCTTGTGGGAGAGGAAAGTGCCTGATTTACACACAGAACCAGCAAGGGTTGGACTTCAGTGGGAGAGAACAGAGGGACGACTTCAACTGAGGCAACGAATCGACACTCAGCATGGAGGAGGAATAAAGGGACATCTGATGAGCAGCTGTGTTCCCTGAGAACCATCATGTTTGGGAAGGCAAAAAAAAAAAAAAGGAGTAAAGAGGTGATCACTACCCCTGAACAGGCAACAGGAGAGGAACCAGAAAGGGAACTGGGTCACCTTGAGGCCCACAACTTGAGAAAAAGAACAAAATCCATGTGGGCAACTAGAAAAGACTGGGCAAAATGTTTGGGGGCATGGCCCCAAGTGAAACAGCCCAGCACCAAGGCTTCAGTTCTACCAAGGCACCTGAGCCTCTCAGTTCATGCTCTGGGCTTTTGGAGATACCTGGCTGTGGTGAAACTGATCCAGCGGGGTCAAGACCAAGAAGCCCAGGGCAGGGAAACCAGAAATGCTTCCTCACAGGCATTATGGTTGGGAATGGGACTGAGGCTGAAGGCTTGAGAAGGAGGTCTGAAAGGTAAGAGTATGTCTCCTGAGGAACACCATGTGCAACCTGAGATTGTGCTGAAAGCCATCACTGGACTCGCAGAAGAAACAGGTTAAGGAGGTAGGTATAGGGAAAGAGAAACTACGTAACTGTACAACTTAGTAGTGGTATCAAAATATATAGGCACAAAGACACAAATTACGGTTGCACTGGCGCTTATTTCTGCATACCCCGACTAGGGAGTCCTTGCTAGCGGTGGCTGCAGCAGATGCGCGGCGTTCAGCATCCCAGGAGAGCACAGCTACGTTAGACGCCCTCACCCCAAAAAGCACCCAGATACCTCAACACGGACACCGGCGCCTCACGGAGAAGCCACAGGCGGGCCGGGGCTGAGGCTCCCTTACTTTCGCCCGGGGCCGCTGCTTCCCCCCGGAGCAGCAACCGGGCCGGCGCGGCCGGGAAGAGCCGCCGGGAGCCCCCCGCAGCCGGCACGGCTGGGAGGAGGGGCGGCGGGAGCTGCAGGGTTTGGGGGGGCTTTGGCGCATCCCCTAGCAGAGGAGAGGAGCGGGGGCTCCTCGGCGCGATGGGGGTGTCCCTCAGCCCAGCCCGGGGCGGCGGGGGAGAGGAGGGGGCTGCAAAGAGCCCCTCGGCCTTAGCGTTTGGAAATAAGATGAGGAAGAAGAGCGGGTCACCGGGAGAGCCGGGGCCGCCCGGCGAACTTTGCCCGGGGCCGCTTCCCCGAGCCCCGGCTCGCTGCAGCCCGCTGACCTCCTTGACGAAACGTATCATTCGCAATTACGGGTTTGATGTAATAGGTGAGCGCATGGTTTGCATTACGGAAGAAATGACCTGATAATCGCCCGGCAGCGGCGTGCAGATGTGCTAAGTGACTCCGGTCCCGGTGCCGCTGCCCGCGCCCCCGCAGCGGCCCGGCCCGGCTCCAGGCATCCCCCCGGGTGCCCTGCGGGGCTGGGCTCCAGCCCTGCTTTGCCGAGCGCTGGCCGCGCTGCAGGCACGTCCTTGGCGCGGGAAGGGTGACCCCGTCCCCGGCAGCTGGCTGCTGCCCCGCCGGAGCAGAGGGGGAGAGCAGGCGGGTACCGAAGCCAGCTCCTGCTCCCCGGCGCCTCTGCTGCCCCCCTGCTGGAAGCAGTGGCTCGGTGGCCCCGGGCTTGCAATTGCGGGGCACCTTGTGGCGTCGGGGGCTGAAGGGATAAAGGTTGCTTTTGATCAAGGAGCTCTGAAAAGCAATAAAATACGTCAAATGCTTTCTGGTAACTGCGCGAAATGTTTTACAAGTAAAATTCGAGGAGCTGAAATTTGGAAAGGGGAGAGGAAACAGTGAAAAAAAGGGAAAACCTCCAAAGTGAAAGGAGAGCAAATGTGCCACGATCTCCCGCGAAGCCGCCGCCGCCGTGGCCAGCCCGCTCCCCCCGCCGCCGGCCGCCGCCGGCCGCTCGCACCCTCCCGGCCCGGGCGGGGAGCGCGGCCGCCGGCGGGGCTGGCGGGGCTGGCGGGGCCACCGGCCCGCCACCGGCCCGCCACCGGCCCGCCGCGCCGAAGCGCCGGCTGCCTTAGGCTCCGCGCCCCGTGTCCGTCAGGGAACGGGTGGGCAAGAGCCAAGCTGTGGCTGCGCTGAAAGGATCGCTGTAGGTGCGCCGCGCTCACTTCTGTAACTTGTCCCCCTCTATTTATTTGCTAAGTCTTTCTGAGTAACAGGCTATAATTTCTTTATAAAGGCATTTAATCGTGAATCACCAAGCCAGCCTGTTTCATTTAAGCAGTTATAAGAGGATAATATCAAACTCGCTTGCAATATGAAACCTCAAAGAGCTGAAGACTCCTCAGAGCTGAGGCTGTTTGGTTTTGCTTTAGGGCTGGCCAGCAGACCTCTGTGGATCCAGTTACTGGTTATTTAGTGCTCTCCGAAGCTGCCCGCTTGCAGAGAGGTAAATGCTGTGGCTCTGCATGCAGACATGTGAGTATGAAGCCTTGCCTTTCGGCATCAGCTTGTACGTTGTCTCCGTGACTTTGTAAAATCATTTATGCTGGGGTAGTAGGAGTTGGCAACCCATCTTATGTGTTTTACCGTGACTTGAAACGAGTCAAGGACGTTTTAAGTCCAGGGGAGGTCATTGACGGGTTTTCTTAAAGTGAAAATAAAATATTGCAGCATTTCCCATTAGCTTTATCTCTTGGAAATAGCATGAAGAGCACTGCACAGGAGTTATTTAATTGACTGTCGTTTTGTAGAAGTTCTGTTCCTTTGGCAAGTCCTTCACGTCTAGGAAGAGAACCGGCATGCCAGAAAGTCTGTTTCCAGCAAGCTTTCCTTTTTAAAAAAAAAAAAACAAAAAAAAACAAACCAAAAAAACAACAAGATGATAGGACCAAGATGGGTTTTGCCTCCAAGGTAGTTCAGGTTTTCAGCACTGTGTTTAAAACTTTCGGAATTATGTTTTTCAGTGGGATAGAGAGGTGACAAAAGATGTGGGTTTCGGTGGAAGAGTGGGTGATTTTCATGAAGCATCAGGGTCTGGAACTCCAGCTAATGAGAAATAACAGTTTATATTTTGTACATCCAAGAAACAGGCCTCCCGTGGGAGCAAGCAGCGAAAGTTTTGTTGCTTTCGGCGGAGGCAAGATCAAGGCCGCACAAACCCACTGGCCAAGCTTGTGTTACTCCTCCAGTCGCTGCCTGAATCTTCACCTGGGTACCGCACCAAGTGGGGTATACTTGGGTATACCCACGGTGTATTTAACTTAAAGATCACCCTGGAAAGCGGTGGAAAGAGTGGGTGAAAGCATGTGATAGACAGCTCGAATATGCACGGCTTGGTTCTGGGTCCGGTTTTAGCTTTTCCTTTTTAAAGTTTGTGTTGCTGTCTGAGTGGCGGCAGAGACTTGCTTTTTTGATGAAATCCCCTTTGGTACTTCTCTAAGGGGACTTGTCAGGAGGCAAGGCTTTGGGGAGATAAAGTTTCAAATGATCAGGACTTATTTACAGGCGACACCGAGAGACTGGGGTCCTCTCGTCCTCCCTTAAGCTCCTGGTGCTGCGCTGTACCCTTAGATGAGCTATTTTCGGAGCTCCGGTATGCAGAGCATTTTTGCAGTTACACACAAAATAAAGAAGTTTAAGAACAAAAGATTGCTCTGGACAGTCAAACTGGAATGAGTTGGAAGGATACATTTAGGA
The DNA here is from genome assembly GCF_047370975.1 of Nipponia nippon. NCBI lineage: Eukaryota > Metazoa > Chordata > Aves > Pelecaniformes > Threskiornithidae > Nipponia > Nipponia nippon. The sequence goes on along the minus strand of NW_028262369.1, from coordinate 45,861,913 downwards.
AGTGGTTTCTTGGACACTAATTAGGACCATTTGCTTGGGGTTGCCATTATTTTCCTTTTAGTCTGGAGGGCACAATAGATCAAATGATTTATATATCATTAACAATTCTTGTTAACCGTAAGCAGGGTTGGGCTTTTCCATACTGATTACCGAGTAATGCAATAACGACTTGTTTTATTTCTTGTGCAGTGTCCATATGAGAAAGTTAACGGGAAAGACCAGTCCGAACAGAAGGGCTTCAACTCAGTTTTTTAATGTATGAGTATTAACCTCTTTCATTCTGCGAGAGCGAAGCCCATCCGCTCTTTGTGGCTTCCACTGCCGGAATCCTGGCATTTGCTGTACCTGATCCTGGCTCCCGGTGAACGCAGTTTAATTGTAATAAAACACAAACTGAACCATATGTGCACGTGTGTTTTAGACGCCCCAGTATTGATCCCCCTTTCCCTTTCTTTTGCGCTACAAGTAACGGGTTACAATCCCATAATACAATTAATTTCACTTTAAAAGAAACTAAGAAAGCGAGCATACGCAATCATTGGAACCCCACGCTTTTATTTAACGTGACTTTTGTTTGCGCCGCGATGTCCAAGAATCGCTGATGATTGCGGTACGCCCAGGAGTTTCGGCTGTTTGGAGGGAGGGAGGGGCGGGACGGCCTTGTGTTGCGCTGTGTGGTGTGGTGTGGTGTGTGCTGTGCGGTGCTGTGTGCTGTGGTGCTGTGGGCACCGCCGAAGCCGGGCGTCGCTCCTCACCGGCAGAGGCGGGTGCCCGGGGCGGCGGCAGCGCTCCCGCCGCGCACCCGGGGAAATCCGCCCTCCGGGATGAGCCCAGCCCCTTCGGCTGCTCCGGGGGATGCTCCGACGCCTCCGTACAATGAGCTGGGGGATGCCCGAGCACCGGCGCGGCACCCGGCCCCGGCCCCGGAGCCCTCCCGAGGGGAGGCAGGAGAAGCCGCCGCCGGGCCGGGCCGGGCCGGGCCGGGCGGTTCCGCCGCGGGTCTCCTGCCCCCCCCCGGGCCCGGGAGGCTATCCTGCCGCCGTGGGCAGGGCCCGGGGAGGCTCCCTAACACCCTCATTACCCTGGCACTGAGATGGGGGGTGGGAGAAAGGCTCAGCAGAATCGCTTGGGTTCCTGAATAATTTAAATTCTTTGTATTTGATTGAACATCGGTCTGTTTGGTGTCCAAGTTTGTAAGAGCCTTTGAAGGACAAAAGAATTCTGTTTGCAAACATAATATGAAGTGTAAAGCACACTAGGGATATTCATGAGCACCCAGGAGGTACTGAGCACTCCGGTACGTTAGCGGCAACCTTGCCAAGAGCTCCGTCATCTTTGTTTCATTAACACGAAAGTCCTCCTGTATTTCCCGCTAAAGTTATTGCTATCCGGACTATTGCATTTATTGTCTCGCACGACTTCTCCCGCAGATCTTCATTACGACTGAACGGCGCTCAGATAATCCGTCCTCTCGTAGCGTCGCTGAGCCGCTGCGCCCGGCCCATCCGCAGCGAAGCCCGAGCCCAGCGAGCATCGCTGCAGGCGGTGGCCTTGGGGACACCCCGACGCCACGCTGCAGCTCCCAGGTGGACCTTGGATGGGAGGGCTGTGGGGTTACCCGCGGGGGCTGTAACAAAGGGAAGGGCATTTGTGTGCTTTCATAGGAAGCGGCCAGTTTCATTTAGACTGGGAACTATCGTCAGTCGCTTGGTGTCCCATTTTGATCCTTCCTCAGCTTTGGTTGAACGAAATGTCTTGAAACCTATTCCAAAAAGATGCTTGTACAGGCTTCCAGATGCCAAGATTTAGATCATTTGAACGTCAGCGCAGCCTTCTGGTAACACAAAACATCCAAATGGATTTCGTTTGTGTATTAACGTCCATCAGATGGGAGAGTAGCACAGTGTAGAGCTAAAGTCTGTTTTCGTCGTTTTAGCAACTGGGTCCACATGAACGTCTCGTCTGGCAAGTCAATAGGTTGAAGCTACGTTGAACAGACCGAGCCCAAATATCCGAAATGACTCGGAATAGCTGTGCTAACAAACAGCGGTTTAACGCGTGAGGCTATTACTGCTGTTTATATTGCTTCGCGTGTGCATGCAAATAGATGGGGAAGGGGGGTCATTGCGGGGAGAGACAGCTATAAACGCATCCCGGGAGCTGTGCACCCCAAAGCCGGGGGCTGAGCCCGGCCCCACGGCGAGGCACGGCCAGTGGGTGCCGCGTCGGTGCGCGGGAACCCGGCGCCGGTCACCGGCTGTCGCCGAACGGCCACCAGCCCCCGCTTCCCCGCCGGCGCGGCGGGGTCCTCCTCTCCCGGCTGCACTCCGAGGCGGGGAACGTGCCGTGCAAGGTCCGGTTACCTTGCCGCCGCGGCAGGAATAATGAAATAAAGCATAACATTAGTTAGGCGCGACGCAGCAGGTGGCTTATTATAAGCCTTGCATATTCCTCTGCCTCTTGCTCCCATCAGAGCGCCGGTAATTGGGAGAAAAAAATGGTTTAGGCGCTGTAGAGAGCAAGAGGAGGAGCGGGAAGAGCCCGCGGCTGCGGCTGCCGCCGGCTGCGCCGTCCAGCCGGGCCGGGCCGGGCCGGGCCGGGGTCGGGGTCGGGGCCGGGGCCGGCCCAGGCTGGGCTTCTCCCAACGCCCAGGGCCCCGGCAAGGCCCCGGCACCCTCCCTCAAAGTCGCAGCAGTAACAACCTTGCTGATTATGGTAATAATAATACTTATTATTGTACCTCGGCGCAGATGGCGGTTGCTATCTCAGGGAGATTAAGAAGAGAGCAAGTCCCATGAAGGCACCTCTCTCCCTGCGTGGTCAGCCGCTTCCCAGCGCAGACACAGACCGACGGGTCCAGCTAATCCTGCCCGAGGGCTGCTCCCGCTTTTGCCCGCGATGGCTTTAACCTTCCTGATCGCGAGCGGACTTAATGAAAACCTTACTTTAAAAGTTCTCGCCATCCAGACCATGGGAGCAAGACGGGGTTGCGTGGCCCCAGAGCCGGCAAAGCGAACTCTGCGTGCTCGGAGCAGTCGGTCGCCTGCCCCCAACCCCCTCCTCCTGCGGGGAGATACCTCGCCTTTTAAGTTCTCCGCCAGCAGAATTACTCCCCCCACCCCGCCCGACACCTCCCTGGCTGGTTTCTCCAGGTGAGCTGCTATTAGGTGGGATGTGTTTTTTGCCGCACGTCCACGTTCACCGTGACCGCGGCGCCGCAGCTCTGCGCCCTCCGCGGCGCCCCGGGCTCCCCACGCCCTGCCCGCGGGAGGGCGGGCGCTGCCGCCGCGGGGTCCCCCCCCGCCGGCCAGGACGAAGCCCCGGTGCTGTTACCCGGCTGCTGCCGAGCTCCCCCGCCGCCGGCAGCGGCTTGCTGGCAGCTCCGGCGGCCGGCAGAGCCGAGGCAGAGCGGGACCCGGCCGCCCTGCCCCGGGGCGCCGGGCCGGACCCCCGCCCGCGGGTGCGCACCGCGGCGGGGAGCAGAGCCCTGCCTCCTCCGCACGCCGCCGGCTCTCCGCTCCCTGACCAACCGCAAGGAAGGTCATTAGCATCCCTTGCTTGCTTTCTTTTTTTTGTTGTTTTTTTTTAATAGATTACCAAGCTGGCCACGCAGACCTAAGGGTCACACGGCTCAGGGGAGAAGGACTGCAACTGTCACAGGAGTTAAGAGAAACAGGCAAACAAAGCCGAAGCGAGAAGTCACCTCGCGTTCCCGCTCCCGAAGCGGCTCCCCGGCCACAGGGCCCTTGCAGTAAGCCCCTCCGGCGAGAGCCGCTCCGCGGCCGCCGGCAGAGGCGCGGCCGCAGCCCCTCCGGAGCCCGGCCGCAGCGGGCTCCCGCCTGGCCGCCGGCTCCGCGCCTCCCCCCGGGGTGGGAGGCTCCGAGTGCGAGGAACGACTCCCGACCCTCTATTTTTCTATTGTTTTGAGCCGGTGGATCAATTGTCATCAGTACTGTCACCTAAGAAGCAATGATTCCGATTCATCTTGGCATCTGATTTTATTCTAATGGGTTAAATTGGGTTCACTTTTACAATTATCCCAGGTTTGACTGCGTAGTATTGCATGACAACTCACAGTTTCATCGGGTTTGGCAAAGCGAGGTTGCTCCATGAATCCGTATATCATATCACATCAGATCAGGCTGAAGTTTGCTGTTTAGTGACTCCATTTGAGAGGCTTTTTATGAAAGTGGGAAGGGTTGATGCAGTCCATGGCTGGTTCAGTGCGATTTGAAAAAAAAAAAAAAATGTGGAGAGATGGCAACAACACGGGGTTTGCTGCTCAGCTGTGAATAAGCACAGAACGAAAAAAACGGCATGATGGGGAAACGCTCAGCTCGCTACAATATTTTTAGCAGCCTCTCAGTCCTCGCCTTTTTTTAATTTCCTAATATGTTCTTTGCTTTATTAGTTTTATTTACAACCAGCTCCCCATTAACACCTCACCTGATTACTGAGGAGCTGAGACAGCTAATCAAGAAAATCCAGCAAACCAGCCAAAATTGAGAGGTGGGATTTATTTTTGCTTTCATTCATTCTTCTTCTTTATTTATTTATTTTCTTTTGGAAAATATTTCGAAACAAACAAAAAATAGAAGGCAGGTATAAGTGTACGTTGGGGAGAGGTCAGAGGTTAGAAATTCACGTCAATTCTATATTAGAGGCTGGGGGGGGGGGGGAGGGAGAGAGGGGGGAAAAAAATCTTTCCACCAAGCAGCTTGTTTATTTTAATTAACATAGGGATCCTCTGCTAGGAACAAGGAACAACCTCCATCTACTGGCTAGATCATTGCGTCTCTTCTCCATCCAAAACCCATCACTCATTAAGGAGGGTACAATTTTGGAAGAAGCTTCTAAGGTCTCAAGGTAAGCTCCTACATGAGTCTTTCCTAGCAATGCAGCTATTTAGACCTCACGGATGGCATTTGCGGGGTGTTTTTTTGGCGTAGTGGGGTTTTTTTGAACAACACAGAATGGTCGTTTCCCCAGGTGTATTCGCAGACAACATTTGGTGCATCTGTGTTTTAATTTAGAAAAATAGCAGCCTGGGAAGACTAAGCCATTCGGTTCAGTAAAAAAAAAAAAAAAAAAAAAAAAACCAACAAAAAAACCCAAAAAAACCCTGTGTTTTTTTCTTCCTTTTTTTTAATATTCTCTCTCTCTCTCTTTTTTTTTTTTTAATGGAATGGCTCCTTTCACCTGCCTGTGAATCTAGGTTGTAAAGGAGTCCTTTCCAAAAGCAGCAAAACATGATAATTTCCAACGGCTTAATTACAACCGGAGTGCAGATACGATTACGGTTAATGTCAGACAACTAAGAAGCTAACAATGCTGAGGTCCTTGGCGGTGAACAGTTTCGTGTTAGACAATAATCTGCCTCTCCTGCTTTCTTCTGGCTGTGTGATCACTTGTTTGTGGTCAGTCGCGGCGCTGGGCTATGGAGACGTGTGGCTGGGATTACTATGCAAGCACCTAATTGCTTATTATTTGAATATCATCTCCTTAAGCAAATGAATACGTGGCTTAATTTAGACGTTTCCCGATGACCGGGAGGCGGGAGCACGCTGGAGGTGTGGGGGTTAGGATTCGATGATGGTCAGGGCTGAAGCCTCCCCGCGCCGCCGGGCTGGGGCAGGGGGGCCGGTGGCGTCCGAGCCCGGGCTGCCGGGCACCGGCCTCCTCCCTTCCAAAGCTGGGCCACGGTACGCCCGGGAGGACTCCAGGCGGGAAAAAGATGGTGACGGTAAAATGTGTTGTTTCTCACGCCAGAGCGGAATTTTAAACCATGTCGGGCTTTTTAAAAAAAATGCAAGCCACTTAAGTGCTGAACACGACATCAGCTACACTTGGTGCCACCGCCGAGAGATGTAAATCTATTCAGATTTTCCTCCTTTGTGTCTAGATGGCTTGTACGAGCCGCGGACTTCACAAAGGGATGAGGTTGATCGTTAATAGCACCGTACTCCACCGCAAGCTCGCAGAGCAGAAAATAGCGTTAGGATTTAAAAATAGACCTGGCTTTAACCGCCCGACTCGCAGGCAACAGGATCGTAATCCTGTTGCTGTTATCACTAGGCGCTTTATATTTCTGGAAATGATTATACTGGACGTGTCTTGAAAAGTTCAGGTACCTGACGGAGCCGGTGTGAAGTTTTGCTGCCCTGGTGCGGCGGGAGGCGGCTGCCCCGGCGCCTGCAGCCCGGAGCAAGCCGCGGCCTGCTCTAGGACAGCCTAAACCCAAACCACTTCTGCTTAAAGGACGCCCCCTCCTCTCCACCCACCCCACCCCCTCCCCCGCCTCAATACCCTCCCCTTTCTTCTAATTATTGTTGGTCAATTATTAATTTGCATGTAGACCTTGTCCTAAACCCTCAGAACTAAACACAAGATCGTTCACGCTGTAATAGGCTTTAGACTGGAGCCCGTGGCCGGGGAGAACGAGGGCTCTATAGCAAAGCGGATCCCAGCGACCGCATGCTGAAATCTGTCCAGGGCAGATGCTAATTACCAGGGTGGAAACGGCTTCAGCGAGCGCCCGGGAAGCGGCGGGCCGGGGCCGCCGCCGGGCCGGGGCCGCCGCCGGGAGCGCTGCCGCCCGCGTCGGGCCGCGGCGAGGAGCGGGCAAAGGTTTTTACCTGTGGAAATCTCAACAGCGGTGCGTTCCCCCTCAGCCTCATTAGCTCGGGGAGTCCGGGTGTAGCCGCACAGAAAGGAAAAACCCGAGAGAGCCTGTCGTGTCCCTAAAATATTCTGAATACTGCACATCAGATATCCTTCCCAAAACGCTGCGGCGAAAGGAGATAAAAGCACCCTGCAATGAGAAACTGCCTTCGGAGGCGAAGTGCTAATGCGGACGGATTCATAAGGGATAAACCGGTCGATTTGGAATGTAGATTCCCTGTCGTGTTCTGCGTGAGCTGTTCCCTCCCCTCCCCGAGCCAACCACCCAAACTGTACCCGGGCCCTCGTGCTGCAACGGCAACCTCTCGCTAGCAGCCTGCCTCAGGGCAGCCGAGCTTCCACCCGCAGCGAGGAATGAGATCTCGGGAACACTGAAACAGATTTACCTTGATCTCCTACAGGCCTTTTGGAAACGGAGAAGTCACGTTTGATGCTAGCAACAAACTTTTAGTGTCCCTTTAGGTAAGCAGTGGTCTGCCAACGTTAGGATGTTAGTCAGAAAACGCCTTGGAAAGCCCTGGCCTTCTTTACTGGAGCAGCAGTAGCTACCAGCGTATCCTTAACCGTACCTGATGGAGCAGAAAGAAAGGACCCTCTAATTAATTAAGTGTGCCCAACCGGAGGAGGTTTAGTCATTTCTGAGTTTTGTTATGAGTCTGCCCAATTAGTCCTAACGGCGCCGTCGAGCTAAGGTAGACAGGGACGGGAATTTGGCAATACTTTTGGTGCCTCTGGCTCGGACCGACGCTGTGCCACTGCACCTGCGGGTAGCGTTTCGGTGACCCCAAGGCAGCCGATGTCAGACGAGGCGAGAGAAGGGAGAGGTGCCCGCACCCGGAGGGCCCGGGGCGGGGGCACAGCCCGCTCGGGGGGCGCAGCCTCCCCGCAGCAGCCGCCCGGGAGGGAGCCGGGCCCGGGGCCTCCCCCCAAACCCCTCCTCTCCCCGCTCCCAGCGGGCACGATGAGTTTGGCCGTCCTCGGCCCGGCAGGGACAGGCTGCCGCCGGCGGCGGCCCTTCCGAGGGGTGGGCAGGGGCGGCCCGGGCCGCGGGGGGGTTCGGCGGGTGCCCGTGCCCGGCACCCGCCGGGGTGTCTTTGGCAACACGGGCGCCACGGGAGACGCAGACCATTTCCAGAGGGCAGGCGCAACGCAAAACTGAGGCAGGGTGAGTTACCCCTGACAAAATACCTGGACGGGAATAAAGGGACATTTCGTTCAAAGGAAAAACACATAAACAAACAACAAACCCCCACCAAAACAAAACCAAACCCTGAACGTGCCGGTAGAGGGGAAAGATTATATGGAAATATATAGAAATAAACTCGTCTCTCTAGGTGAGATTGCTCACCTCTGCCGGCAGCACCCGTTGCCGTCACCCACGCCAGGCAGGCGCACGCCCGTGGCAACTGGTGGGCGCAGGGTGTGCGGGGAGCGAACCCTCCCGCGGAGGGGTCACCCGCTCTGGCAGAGGGGTCACCCCCTCCCGGGGCGCGGCCGCTCCCCCGAGCCCCCGCGCCGCCCCCTCCCTCCCCGCCTCCCTCCCAGGCGGCCCCGCGGCACTCGGCAAAGCCGCCGTCCCCGCCGCGCGTCCCGCCGGCTCGCCCGGGCCGCGCTGCCCGGCGTGGGCTGCCGGCCCGGCTCCCGCTCCCCCGGCGGGATTTGGGGGTGAGAGGGAAGGAACTTCGCCCGTCCCCCGGAGCAGCCGGGGCACCGCGGAGGGAGGGCGGGAAGGAGGGGGATCCCGCGCAAACAGCTCCCGTATCCCGGATTGAATCACCTTGTTTATTTTTTCCTGATGGCTTGTTGTGCTAATTGACTTGTTTTCTCCAAGGAAAGCCTATCTCTCCGCCCGCCCCCCCGATTTTTTTTCTTCTTTTTTTCCCCCTTTTTTCTTTTCTTTTTTTTTTTTTCCTCCCCAAACCGGGAGCGCTCTGCAGGAGACTGCGGCTTGTGGAGGGATCTACCCGTTCTAAGGGAGATTCCCTTACCCCTTTGAGTCTCGTCGGTTTTATAGCTATTACTCTCTTATTAAAACACACACACACATACAACACATTGATTTCCATCCAAAAGGGCTAATTACATTACTTACAGTAAATAGCAGCCCTGCTGTCCAGGGTCTAGTGTGCCAACAGAGAAAAAAAAAAATCCCGGCTTATTTCACTTGATTGCCTTCATCTTTGTGTGAAATTTTGTTTTATGAGCTGTATTCTGGCACTCGGAGGAAGGCAGCAACATTCAATCTGCAAATAACATTAATTTTAGCTATTTAGGGGGAAAGAGAAGGGAGGAAACTGGCTGCCTGAATCTTGGGTTACATGGAAGAGGTGACTGGAGGAGCCCCTGAGGATGTCTCTGGGATGCTTTGGAAAGGAAGTGGGGGCTGGGGTACTTCTTTCACTAGTCGCGCTCGGGTTTGGTGTGGAGCGTCCCCCGGGGAAGCGGGAGCGGAGAACTGCCGCCAGGAAGATCCTTCAGTAGGGATCGAGGTGTCAGGAAACAGCCGGCAGCTGTTCCAGGGGAAGGCAAGGAAGAGTGGTGTGAAAAGTAAGTAGGAAAAAGGGAAAAGGAGGGGAGGGGGAGCAGAGGGAGGGAGGTTAGCCGGCAAGGAATGCATCGCCCAGTCCCCCGCACACAACGATCGCTCGCAGCCCGCAGCCGCGGAGCGGGCGAGGGGAGGGAGCCCCGGAGGGCGGCTCCGCTCCGCTCCGCGCCCGCCCCGCGGCGGCCGGGGCTGCCCGGCAGGCTGCCCGCGGCGGCTGCCGGAGGTCCTGCTGCCGGCACGGGCCGGCGTCCCGCGGGGCTGCTGCTCCCGGCGGCGGCAGGGCGGGTGGAGCCCCGCTCGGCGCTCGATCCGCCCGGGACCTGGGCGGGCGACGCCGTGCCCTCCTGCCTCCGAAGCCCCCGCCCGCCGTCCCGCCCGACCACCCCCTCCGCCGCCGCCGGGCCCGGGGCGCGGGGCGCGGTCTGGCCGCTCCGTCCCGCCTCGGCTGCCCCAGAAGGGCGCTTCTCCCCCCTCTCCCCTGCCCCCGGCGGAGCCAGGCGCGGCGGTGCCAGCCCGAGGGGCCGCGGAACGGAGCTTCCCCCGGCGCGGAGCGGCGCGGCCCCGGGGGGGAGCGGGGCCCCCGGGCCACCTTGCCCCTCGCCGGGCGCCGTCGCCGCCAACTCCCGGGACTCCGTGTTTGGGGGAGGTAATAAAGCCCACCCCACCCACAGCCCCGACTGCAATGTTTGTCACTGCTTGCCCATCACTGGGGGTTGAGAGGAGTATGACAGGTCTTTGTTGTCTGAATAAAAATCAGTGGCAGCGCAAGGGAGAGAACTCCTCCTACTAAATTATCAAAAATGGGCTGGCTTTAGTCTCTTAACAAATTGGACAGAGCTCCGGAAAGCAGCAGTCCCAAATCCAACCTACAGGCACTGGGAACTTTAAAGCAACCAGGGACTGCTGAAAATAGCACTTCTTTTTGCTTTCTTTGTATTCAAAACTATATCCTTTCCCGACCGATTCTACTGCCCCCGGTCCAAGTCTCGCCAGTCAGGAGCCCCAGCTCTCCAGAGCAGTAACAGACCCTTTAGCTCGCTTTTATTATTTTATTTTTAAAATTAATTATTATTATTACATTTTCTCCCCCTTGTTTGTTTTCCGCACATCTTCAGGAAGCCCTCGGTCCTTGTGCAAAGAGAAGCTCCTATTGCAACCTCCCTCCCTGCGCTGTGCGCCTCGGTGTAAACATTTTGGATGATCTAAAGACTCTGGGGTCTGTATATGGAAATAGTGGGGTGCAGAGCAGAAGAAAATACTTGTCCTTTCCGTCCCCCAGCCATGCTTTTCCACGGGATCTCCGGAGGCCATATCCAAGGAATCATGGAGGAGATGGAGAGGCGATCCAAGACCGAGTCCCGCCTGGCCAAAGGGGGACAGATGAACGGCCGAGAAACGGTAAGAAAGGAGCCGGCACTCTTGGACAGGGAACCCCTGCAAGCACGGGCCCGCGCCGGGACAGACCCTGGCTTCGGGGAGGAGAAAGGCGCTGCTTCCCCCTGCCCCTTCCCTGCCACCCCTTGCTTGCAGAGACCCTCCCGGGGCTCCCCGTGAAGCCGCCCGTAATGCCGGGGGCTGTGCTGGCCGGGCTCCCTTACACCTTTGCCTGATCAATGTCGTCGCGTGTGCTCTCTGGAGCAACGGGGGGAAATATTTTAAATCGCAGCAGGGACGGGGTTTCAGTCCTTACAGCGAAGCAGCCTTTTGCCCCGGCTCGGCTCGCTGCGGCCGCTCTGCCCCGTCCGAGCAGGGCTGCAGCGGGAGTTTCGGAGGTGTACTTTATTTGCTTTGCCCTCCCGGCACCTCCTAAATTAAACCGCAAACCGCGACCGCTTACTTTTCGTAACCATTTTTGGTCTGAAGTGTGGGATTGACACAAAGAGGCACCGCTCGCTCTGAATGCTGTGCCCGCCGACTGCTTTGCTTAGCAGTAACATCTCCTCTTTTATTAGTCAAAGGACCAAAGTCTTCATAAATGCACTAACGGACGGCGGAGAACGCGGGTGCCACGCTGTGTTTTGTGCAAAGCCAGATTCCCCCTTTCTCCAACTTGTAGGGCTTCCGCCGGTGGCACGCAAGGCTCCGCGCACAAAGTAACGGCCTGGAAAGCTGCTTTAGGGCTTTGAGCCGCAGGGTCCTTCCCCTTTCTCTTAAATAAACTCCCGCTTTGTTATATGAGGATTTGCAATGTAAATTCAACTCGCCTTTTCAATTGCTGCAAAAAAAAAAAAGGGGGGGGGGGGAGAAGAACACAACTTTAGATTGGAAAATGAATGCGGAGTTGCCACTTTAAAACAGTTGCGACTTTAGAACCAGATGTTCAGGATTCCCCCCCCCCCCCCCCCCCCCCCGTTACTTTATCGGCAAACGCTGCCCCAAGTTTCACGGCAGAGCTTTTGTCTCCGCCGTCCCTCCGTCTGCCTTTGTCCCGAGCGACACTCCTCGTGGGGAGCAGACTAACGGGAACTTGCCAAGTTTGCCGATGAAAAGGTGCTAGTTTTAGCTGAAACCAGCCTGTGCCACCTTTCCCTCCCCGTCCCTGGCCGGGGTGGCGAGCGTTCGCTGGTCTCTACACCACTCACCTGTCTCCTTTCTCTTACTTCTGTTTTGAATGGCCTGGTTTTCTTTAGAGACGGGGTTTTGGCTGGTTTAAGCACGGGGGAAAATTTACCGGAAGCGCGGGGCAAGCCTGCACCCTCTGCCATGAACTTTTGGTGCAGCAAACCGGCATTTTCCTGCCTGCAAACGCCGTCCCGGTGGAGCGCTCCGAGACTGAACCGCCAAAGTAACGGGGAAGCCACAGACTTCAACTTGGGGACCTCAGAAAACAATGGGCTCCGCTTTTCTTACCGAGGCCTGATCAGTTGCCTTCACATATTGAAATGACATTAGATCGTTAGGAGCGGTTTAATGGGATAAACACGAAAGCTGAATCGCGGTTAATACTTTCCTAGCGGGGATGGTCCCGGTTCCCCCTCAAACTTCCCGCCGGGAGCAGAGCCTGGTCCCGGGGAGCAGCCTCTGTACAAGCCCCGGGCCCCGCGCAGGACGCCGTCCCCAGCCCGGGCTGCCTGCCTGTCTTTCTCTCCCTGTCTCATCCCCTTGTGGTGTGGTTGTTTTGCAGAACATGCCCCCAATGAGCCCCGAGAAGCCTGCTTTGTGTGCTGGTTGTGGAGGGAAGATCTCAGACAGATATTACCTGCTGGCTGTTGACAAACAATGGCACCTCAGGTGTCTTAAGTGCTGTGAATGTAAACTGGCTTTGGAGTCAGAACTCACCTGCTTTGCCAAGGACGGCAGTATTTACTGCAAGGAGGATTACTACAGGTACAGCAATCAGTCCCCGTGGGTTCAAAAGCACATCCCCTCACAAGGCATTACGAACCGAAACGCTCTTTTCTCCACACGGGCTTTCAAAGGTAGCTTTTCTCAGTCAGCGATTCCTTAATCCTGAAACGTGTCCCCTCCGAAAAGTCTCGCACGTTTGAAAACTGAACGGATGGGCAGGGGACACGCCGATTGAGCATGTGTGGCGGTGCACAAACAGGCGAAGGAGAAGACCTCGGGTCTCCCGCTGCTCTGCCGTTTCCCTCCGTAGATACCAGCGTAAGACCCAACGAAAGTTTCCCCCTGCCCGCAGCTTGCCGGTTTTTCAGCGGGCCGGGGAGCGGCCCCGGGGCTGGCGCGGCGGGAGGGGCGGCGAGCAGCGGCGGAGCCCGCCGCCCTCTGCCCAGCCCCGGGGCTGCCCCGCCGGGGCTGCCAGGCGGCCGGGCCCCGGGAGCGGGCACTCCTTACCCGTGCGTTTCGGCTCTCCCGGGGTTCAGCTCCCCGCGGCCCTTCTCGTCTTTACACGAGTGCCGGGAGCGCGGGGACGGCTTGGCCCGGCCCGGGGAGCCCGGCCCGGCTTCCTTCATGCGCAGGGGCAGCGGCAGGGCTGGTGCGAAAGTCCCAAGCGAACAGGTCAGCCGGGCAGAAAGTGCAGGGCGTTTGCCCTGGGGACCCCAGTGCTGGCCCCCGGCGGCGCTCCCGACGAGCCGGAGCCCCGCCAGCAGGCGGGCCGGGGCCGCAGCCGGCAGCAAGGGCCGTCCTGGGGCCGGGGAGGGCGCGACCCGGCGGGGCCGGGCTCCCTGCCGACCTCCCGCGGCCGGGAGGGAAGGTGGGCGGCCCTGGGGCAAGGTCTGCCTTTTCCTTTCTAGTTGATGCCCACTTTTCTGTTTCCTTCAGAAGGTTCTCCGTGCAGAGATGTGCCCGCTGCCACCTTGGGATCTCAGCCTCTGAAATGGTCATGAGAGCCAGGGAGTCGGTTTATCACCTGAGCTGCTTCACTTGCACCACCTGCAACAAGACTCTGACCACAGGCGATCACTTTGGCATGAAGGACAACCTGGTTTACTGCAGGGCTCACTTCGAGTCCCTTTTGCAAGGAGAATACCCCCCTCAGCTGAGCTACACCGAGCTGGCTGCCAAGAGTGGAGGGCTGGCCCTGCCTTACTTCAACGGCACTGGCACCGTCCAGAAGGGGAGGCCCAGGAAAAGGAAGAGCCCTGCCTTGGGAGTGGACATCGTCAACTACAACTCAGGTGGGAAACGCACGCCGAGCCTCCCTCCCGCTCCTCCGAGAAGAGGGTTCTCGGGCTTCCCCTCAGCTAGGCAGTGCGCGAGTAACTCGGCCAGGCCAAGTCTTGCTTAACCATTGGAAAATCAAACAAACAGCCCTCTGAGGGTTGGAGCGTTTGCAGGAAAGCTAACAGCAGTCCTCCTCAAAGCCTGTCTTTGCCTATTAATGTCAAATACCCAAACTTAGCCACTTCCCAGGGTAAAGACAAAAAAAAGGAAAAGGAAAAAAACCCTCCCAACCCCAAAACCACGGCGTTCTTTCTCTATAGGAACCTCACAGATACTGTTATCATTATCTATTAGCAAAAAGCACTTCACCAGTTAGACCTCAAATTAGAAGTAACCGAGCGGATCAGTAAAAAAAATAGAATAAAAGTTATAGTATATGGCTGCCACAACACCACTGCAGTATGCACATAACCTGATATAGATATTCAATTTATAGTAATTAATTCTGCAGGCTAAATAATCCTGTTTTACTGGCACATAAACGATCAAACTGTACAAGAGGCCAACGAATAAATGTTGTTCCCTGTAACTAAGCCCTAACAAACGTAATTAAGGAGAATGGTTTCTGCTCTCTCAACGGTAGGAAAGGAACAAGTGTTGCCCCGTATTAAATTTCTTCCCCAACTCCAGTCACTGAAGTAGCCAAACCGTGCCTAAACACACAGTGTTAGGGGCCAGAGGTAAAGGAGTTTCAGGTATGAGCAAGCACTTTAAGCGGCGTTTCATTAGACGGAAGACGAACGCAGTAAGGGTAAATCCGAGTTAACAAGCTACCCGCTCCAGAAATGATTTTAGCGAAACTTAAGCTCCCCATGGACGGTAACGAGGAAAGAAGGGTGTGGGCAGCAAGAGAGGTGCGAGGTGTTTCCCTGTGAAGCGGGGAGCCCTTCGGCCGGGGTAGGGAGCGGGGGGCTCCGGTCCGGGCAGCGGCGGGGCGCTGGGAGCCGCTGGCCGAGCCGGGAGAGGGGTGAGGGCCTCCCCTTCCGACAAAGGCAGGCCGATAAAAGCGCACCGCTCTCGGCCCCGAGCTCTCTCCCCTCCACCCAAGTTCAACCCGCCGCCATTGAGATTCGCAAGCAATCCCCCCCCGCCACCCCCTCCATCCCTCCCCCGGCACCTCCTCCGGGGCTGCCTCTGAAACCGGCTCTAGCTGGGAACCGGGTAGCTGTGCGAGGCTATTTCATCTCCTCTGATGCGTAGACCTTGGAGCCAGGGTAATCACTGCGCTAATTGTTCCTTGTTAATTGAAGATGACATTGGAATCCCTGGCTACGGAGCGGTTTCCAATCAATCCTGAAAGCTGCTCGGGAAAAGGGAACCTGTAGCGCAGGCGGGATTCGCCCCGTGCCGGCTGCCACGGGTGGGCTCGCCCTGCGCCCACCCCGCGCTCTCTGCTAGCTCTGACCCGCGCGCCATCGCCCAAATGCCCCGCACCCCTCAACGGAAATATTCCTAGGGAAAAGTTATCGTTAGAACCAGGAGCAGAAACTAGGGAAAGACGAAAAGTTGTGGATGTGCTAAAACACCCCTTAAACTTCAGGTCAGGGCTCCAGAGAGACATGATTTGCGAACGCCATCACAGCTTTTGTGGGCTCGTCTTAAAACTCTCTTTCTTTGCAACAACGGGGCATATAAGGTGTACCACTGACTCCGAACGAGATTAAAAAGCACTACCCCTTACGGAAATACAGCTCACTTCGCTGAGATCTCACAGAATCCTCCGGGCAACGGAGGGGGAGGCGGGGGGAAAGCCGCTCTCATCTGATGCTTTGGACTCGGTCTAGCTGGCTGAGAAATTTGACCTGTTAGGGCCGTGATTTTTTTTCAAAAAGTATTATCTAGCAGTGTCGCGGGCTGACACATGGTCTCGAGAAAATACAGTTTGCAGCCAAACTGTGCATCCGGTGCGAGCGGCTCCAGCCCATTGACCCGCTGCGCTCCAGACCCAGGGGGAGGAAAACGAATCTCTGGCAGTTACGAAACGAGTTGCAGGAGAAGAAATCGGTTCTCGAAAGAAAAAAAAAAAAATCTCCAAATAATTGGCAGCCGCTTTCCTACACGCATTTTTCGTTCCCTGCCCTGTGATTCAGTAACTGCTCTTGCACGTAATCATTTACAAAGGGCAACCAGTCCACAGAAAATTAAATGTTGGATACGCGACTGCCGCCTTCAGAGGCAGAAGCGGGAGGCGGGCAGGATCTGGAGCAGGACCCCATCACCCACCCCGCAGCCCGCAGGCGGGCGCTTTCCCCCGGCCGTTCGCCGCGCTGCCCTCTTGCACGGCGGACAGCCCCGCCGCAACCTGCCCGGCGCGGCCCGGCGCGGCGGCTCGGGCTTGCGAGCCGGCGGGGGAGCGCGGAGCCGGCGGGGGAGCGCGGAGCCGGCGGGGGAGCGCGGAGCCGAGGTGCGCGGAGCCGGCGGGGGAGCGCGGAGCCGGCGGGGGAGCGCGGAGCCGAGGTGCGCGGAGCCGGCGGGGGAGCGCGGAGCCGGCGGGGGAGCGCGGCGCGCAGCGGCGCGGTTCTCCCCTCCCTCCCCTCCCGGCCCGGGCTCCCCGGGGCCGGGGTCTCGGGCAGGAGAGCCGAGGGGCAGAGGCGCAGCCCTGACCCGCAGATCCCCCGCCTGCGCTGAAGCACGCCCGAGCCGGGAGGCAGCGCTCCGCCTCTCAGCGGACAACTTCTCAGTCGTAGCAAAAGTTGACTCTTGTCGCGCCCTGTGCGGTGAGAGCCACGAATTTAACTTCCCCAGTAAACCAAGGCGGTATCCTGCCGAAACAGTCATGCCCTGGGGTGTCCTTACCGATGTGGCAAGCCGCTACGGAAAACGAATCCGACCTTTAAAAACGAAACTCTGATTAAGCTAACTACTTCGCCAAGCTGAGCATAAACATATGTGTATTCACAAGCGATCGGGCAGTACCTGGCTCAGATTTGTGCGCACATTTTGTTTGAGGGGAGCTGAGCACAGGGCCAGAATGGAAAATCAGATTCTGCTGCCGGATCTACAACAGCTTTTCTATTCGGTATTTTGTTTAGTAGTTTAATTTCTGTTTCTCAGCTCCTCGGTTGTAAAGTGGAAACACAACAATAAATAACTCAAAATGTTATGAGGTAAAAGCCATTCATACTTGCGAGCTGTCTGGAATTAATGTGAAAAATGGAAGAAACTGTTCAAAAGTACTTAAAACATTCAAGGCTTTCTCTACATTACCTCCTATATCATAGAATTAATATGTATTTTGAGGGAAACTGTGTTGACTTACAGCCCACAGGATATAGAAATGAGATGGTGAAGAAGATTTCCCTAGGAAAATATTTTACACAGCTGTTGCTCAAAGAGCTGTTTACTTTATTTCATTATATGTATGTGTGTGTGCGTGTGTGAAAAAGTATGAAGACTTCACTTGAAGAGTTCTTGGCAATAAAAAGCAAACTGTTCTAGCTCTTTCCAAAGCAAAATTAAACAACCCCCCGATCCCGCTGCAAAGAAATGAGCAATAATGTCTTGCCCGATCTTTTGCTTCCCTGTAGTTCTCCAGGCAATAGTGTAAAACTCTGCTCTAAGATGTGGCCAAACCACGGAACGCTGTTTCACCCATGTAAAATAGAGAGTGAGCTAATCATTGTATAAACTAGGATCGTCTGAGGATGCTTGGAGCCCTCTTCCCATTTTCTCTGGAAAATAAAAGCCAAAATAAAGTAGATCGCAGACAAAAAAGTAGATCACAGAAACAAAGACAGTAAGCAGGACAGAGGAGCCCGAGGAAGTTCGCGCTGCTGCTGTAAACCTGAGCGACCCAAGGAAAACAACACAAACAAACAGCTTGCAACTGTCTGAAGTAAAACCTGAGGACTGAATTCTGCTCCTCTGATTTATGTCAGCTCATAAGTTATGGCCCACGTAGTTTGACTGAAGGCAGTGTGATTGCTTGTGAAAACAAGTAGTAAATACAATCCAAATCTGGTCTGAAACTTTTTTTAAGGCAACTTTCAACTCCTGGTATTTTCAGAAGTGTCAGCTTACTTTGTTTGAAAGTGCAGATATACTTCTTCCCAAGGCTAGAAGCAAATCTAGCTATAATTAAATATTCACCTGATTTTCTGTCAAAGTGTTGTCTTACCAGCATCTGTTCATGTTGACTTGTCTTATTCAAAAGAGAAAACACCTTCAAGAAGCTTTTTATATTCTCCTGGTTTCAAGTTGCTTTGCCTCTGTTTATAGCACTGTCAACATCAGTCTCTCTGTAGTGTGTGCTTTCCCTCTTTCTCCTTCTCTCTCTCTTTTTAGAAATAGGGATCAACTAGGCCTAGAAAATAATCTAGTAACTATTGGAAAGCAGTTCAAAAATTCAAATGAGCAACTAATGAATCTTGGTCTGGTTTACAGACATTCTGAAACATTTTTAATTAGCTGTTCTTTAATTAATACTCCCTGCTATGATGACACCATTAATTTTCTCCTGTGTGACTGAGCTATCTTTATAAAATGTGATCCTATAATTTGGTAACCCAATTTTTTTAAGCTGAAAAGAAAAATGTAGATGTCTGTCTTACTTTTTTTGCCAATACTGTCTTTCCTTTCCCCAATGAAGTAATGATGCCACAGTCCCTGAACAGCTGCAAGTCTTGTGTACAATTCACACCCATAGAAGTGTAATCTGAAACAAATTCATCTTTCATAGACACTTTGAAAATCCTGAATCAGGGAAAGCAGGGAAACTCTTTTATAAAAAAGTTTTTCGCCACTAGTTGGTTGCTTATAGAAACATCCTAAATCAGTACCAACTAAGAGCTACTGCTGACTGACTGACTGAATCAAGCCTTGATGCAACTGCTTTCTAGACATGTTTTACAGATGAAGGTCTTTGAGCAGTTCATATAAACTCCCAGGCAGAGTCCAAAAGCATTTATTTTATCAGCAAAAACCTCCAGATTTTATGCTTCCTTGATGAACTGTCATAACAAACTTTCCTGCTGTACGTCTCTTTTTATAGGTGCTTGTGATTTGGGGGAAAAGCTCAGGAACATTCAAAATGCTCGTTTGACCTTTATTCTTCTCTCAAGCTAAGAGTGTTTCAATGAGTGAGATTTCAAAATCTGAATGAGATTTCAAATGACTCTTTGAATGCCCAAAGCAAAACCATCACCACAGGGAAAAGACTTGTTTGAAAACAAATGCCAAAGGAGAGAGAACTTGTTAAGTCTGCCCTTAGTAGGTACAGGCCCAGGGGACATAGCATGTTTTAAGAATAGGAAAAGGTCATCTTCTGGATCTTTTTTGTCTCATTTGATTACCACATCTGTACTTATCCTTGCACCATCTTAGCCCTTCCTTCCTTGCTTGCTTGCTTACTTCCTTCCAAACTCAAGATTTTTGCCTTGATTCATTCATCCTACTGGATGCATGGCCACTAACTCCTTGTTTCATTTTGTTTACTGCACAGGTTGTAACGAGAATGAGGCAGATCACCTGGACAGAGACCAGCAGCCTTATCCCCCATCCCAGAAGACAAAGCGCATGCGCACCTCCTTCAAACACCACCAGCTTCGTACCATGAAGTCCTACTTTGCTATCAACCACAACCCAGATGCCAAGGACCTCAAGCAGCTTGCCCAGAAAACAGGCCTGACCAAGAGAGTTCTGCAGGTAAGAAGCCACATCACAGGCTTGACAGAATTTTCCCCTACCCCTGCCAGTCACTCGCATTTCCCTTATGTGTAACGATAGCGATATATAGAGAAATACTTTTGCTAGGTGTGTCCCTAGCGGGTGTGCAGAGGGGTATGGTATTACATGGCAGGAGTGCCGAATGTATGCCCTACCGCCCCAAGGCAGCCAAATACTAAAATGTGATTTGTAGTTAGTTGCATCCTCAACATGAGGAAACTGTCTTCAGAGTCTACCAACCCAGTAGATATCCTGGGATCTGTAGTCTCTCTGTGGTGACCTTATTAAGGTAGAGGTAGCAAAACTACTCATTTTATACACACTGGGTGAAGCCTTTGGGCTCCCCTGAAGTAGTTAATGTGGCCCCTCAGTGAGCAGATCCCCCGATATGCAGGAAGCAAGCTTTGACCAATATGATCCTCCAGGACCAGCCGACTCCCTCTCTCGATGCCTGTTAGACAACTGTTATCGTTAAGGGCCTACACAGTAAAAAGTCCTTCCCTGTGAAGGACAGCTTAGCAAATTACATCATTAAAAACAAACCCTATATGGTGTGTGCTAGCTCAGTGACGTTAAAGCGAGGTATTATATGCAGAGTGCCAACGAAGGGCAGCGATCGAGATAGAAGGAGAATATATTAGCGGCAATTCTTTGTCCGTGTTACATGTCACCTAAAACATTTTCAGTGAATCTGACAGAACAGAAAGACTAGGTGACCCATATCAACAATCTGTATGACAGGGGTGGTGTAATTACCCCTCCTTCCTCTTCAGTCCTTTAAAATGATCAAGACAAACTTTCCGCCTTGGTAAAAATCTGCTCATTCACTCTTCACCTCAATCTTTATCATGTGTCTTGACCTGAAACCTACCCAACCCAAGAATACACTACATGGCCACCAACAAAGTTGCTTTCCTTGGGTGAGTGAGTGAGCAGATTTTTCTTATGACTGCTCTATGAGGTCTGCACACTGGGGGCTGCGACGTTCCCGTGAGCGCCCATAGCGCTGGGCCTTGTATGCAGGGTCCCGCCTGTGAAAGAGTCAGTACCACCAGTAGCAAATGAAGCTGTAGAGTGACTTAGTCGATTTGCCACACAAAAACAAACATCAAAAAATGACTTAAAAGCAAGAACAAAGACAAAAATAAGCAAAACAAAACAAGCATCGGTAAAGAAATCAATTGGGATTGGTTTGCAGGTTTGGTTTCAAAACGCAAGAGCCAAATTCAGAAGGAACCTTTTGCGGCAGGAGAATGGGGGTGTCGATAAAGCTGATGGCACCTCACTTCCGGCACCGCCCTCAGCAGACAGCGGCGCACTCACTCCACCCGGCACTGCGACCACTTTAACAGACCTGACCAATCCCACTATCACTGTAGTGACATCAGTGACCTCTAACTTGGACAGCCACGAATCCGGGAGCCCCTCACAAACTACCTTAACGAACCTTTTCTAACATTTCAGTTTTTTTTTTTTTTTAATTCTTACTCTTCTTCTTTATTATTATTATTATAATTATTATTTTTATTATTTTCAAGCTTTTTTTTTTTTAAATAACAAACCCACAAAATATTTGGGAAAATAAACAGCTTGATGTGTAGCATCTGCAGCCACTTGGCAAATGAGTTTGAAGTAATATGTTGCTATAATAAATGAACATTTATGGTTGTTAAATTGTACTCAAATTTTTTAAATTCATCAAATAACTGAAGAGAAGTTTATGAATCATTCTAATAAGTGCCTCTTAAAATTGTATGTTACTTATTTCCAGAACCTTGACAAAAATGATTCCTACCACAAAAAAAAAAAAGAAGATTCTTTTCCCTCCTTGATAACCAGATAAAAATCAGTTTAATTATAACCAAAAGAATGCTGCTTCAGGATTGTATGTTCACGTACAGCATTTAAGAACCCCAAATTTCATTTTATTTTTATAATGCATCTAAAAGTTTTGTATGATTTATTTTTTAAATGTTGACAAATAAATACAAAACAAATTAAACTAATAATTGAAACAGTCAGACTGCAAGTGCCAGTGCTTTTTTCTAATGCATTAGTCACAAGCCTGACCCTCCCTGAGCACTGGGGAGTCTCACTGGGGTAGCTAAACGCTCCTCTGCCAGTTCTTCACCCAGCTGGGATGTCCTTGGCCACCACTGAAAGCTGTGCCTGGATGGAAGGCTTGGAGAGAGAGACCCAGTGATGAGAGTGCATGCGGGTGAGGGTGGCAGGGTCAGGCTGTTGGTCTCCAAATTTGTGTTCTGTACATTAAGGAGGCAAGATCCGGAAAACGTCCTCCAGAATGAGCTCACTCCTGTAGGGATATTATTAAAGTAATAACAGCAGAATAACAACTCAAGTGAGGAGTCCTACTGATCTGAAATATCACATAGGGAGGGTTTTTCATTTTTGTCTGTCAAGCAGCTCTGATTTGGAATTAAAAAAAAATAAGTGCTGTTCACTACACGGCCTCGATGCCGTTCCATTAAAGCAAGCAGGAGGTTGCCCAGCTACTTTAGCAAGCACAAAAATAATTTCCAAGAAGACGTATGCATGTGTACTGTTAAAATGAGTTTTGATAAATCATAATTTTTTCAGGGAAATGGAAATAAGCAAAATATAATTTATTAAGGTGTTTAAGGAAAATATCTCAGTACAATTTATTCATTACTATTTTGAATTTACTTTAGATGTTTCCTGAGATTGTACCAGACACTTTGTTTAACACATGAACTTAAAACCTTTAGTTCATTAATATCTCTAACACATACTTTAACTTTTTAAACTTTGTATAAAAGAAAAAATGTTAGCAAAAATTCTTATAAAAATGGGAATTGGCAGTGAATAATTTTAAAGCAGATAAACTCAAAAGCCTTGTGGATGCTGATCTGAATACATTTCTTAGTTTACAATAGTGATCTTTCTTTTTTTAATTTTATTTAAGCTAAAAGTCTGAATGGTCTGGGCAGTGGTGAATGTTCATTTGTATCCTTTTATTGTAGTTGAACACCAATTAGATTGTGGAGAGTCTCAGAAACAAAACCGAACAAAAACCAGTCAAGATCTATGTCTTGCTTTTAGTGGATTGTTAAGAATAACTTTGCACATATACCCCACTTTTTAGACACCATCAAATCTCTTTTTTGATGGTCAAAGTGGCTATTTAATATATTTTAAAGGTGTCCTTTTTGGCTGTATAAATGTGTGGTTACATATTGACAGTTCACTGCCCACATTAAAGTGCATTATTGTAATTTTTGCTCAGGGTTTTTAGAAAATTAGCACAGAAAAGTAGCTTATTTTTAAAAAAAGATGATGGAAGAGATGTTAACACTGTAATAGAAGAAAGGTGTGTTTGCCATTATATATTTAGCAAGTATGGTTATCATCTTCTACGGATATTAAATCTTGACTTTTCCTATTTCTATTACCTTATGGGCATTTACCACTAACCAGACCAAACGACCTTGGTAAGGCTGAGATCTTTATTAATACACTTTTACAGGTAAAAATATTGATACTTATAAATTTTGTTCTTTGACAGAACAATATATGGTACTAGAGATCT
This sequence comes from Nipponia nippon, assembly GCF_047370975.1. NCBI lineage: Eukaryota > Metazoa > Chordata > Aves > Pelecaniformes > Threskiornithidae > Nipponia > Nipponia nippon. The sequence goes on along the minus strand of NW_028262369.1, from coordinate 45,838,829 downwards.
ACTTTATTAAGTAGACTAATTAAAACTCAGTTCTACTATGTGCCTTATGATATACCTTGGGAGTAAGTTTGTGAAAAATCAGGATATATGTGTTGTTTGTTAAATTAACTGTTTTAAGCCCTTTTGACACCTCACTAGTTTTGTACTGTTTTACCTCTTATTTCTGAAACTCTTTTTATGGTGTATCCTGTTAGAGGGGACAAACATGTCATAGAAAGCAGTTGTGCACTCTTTCAGATATAGTTGATAAATCCAATAATCTTATATATTGAGCTTCGTGTTTATAGTACAGTAAGTGGTCTAGCAAAATTGTCCATGTTTCTTTGTTTATTGATAAATGCATTGTATAGAAACTATTTCCCCTAAATATTTATGGACCAAACAATTGTGATATATCCTATTAAATTTGTGTGAATAAACCATTTCGAATCTAAGGAGTTTTATTTCCCATCAGTTTTGTTTTGGTTTTTTTTTTTTTTTAATTTGAAGTCTACATGTACCAGTGTGTCTCTTTGCTTTTAGGGTGAACAACTGGTATTAAACACGGAAACACGGCCTTTTAAATATTTTAAAATATGGTTCCTTCTTAGGTTTTCAATTTCTTCATATTCAATGTATATGCTACTGCTGGTGCAATTTAGATTTTAGCCTTTTAACCCCCTTTTTTGAACATGCAAAGTAATGCCCCACTGATTTGATATTGAAACCCTGTCTTAGATCTCTAAAAAAGCCAGAAAACTAGCAGCTAAAGTAATTGCATGACAAATATAACCTAAATAATATGATGAAATGAATCAAGATTTAATGCTAGGTATATTGAACACAAAATAGAATTGCAGACCCTGAAAAGCCAGGTTGCTCTGTAGTTTAATAAATTGTCACTATGATTTCTTTCAGGGAGAACAAATCATGGGGCATTACAGCCAAACATCCCGACGTTTGAAAATTCCCTAAAGTATTAAAAGAAGGGGAAAAGTTTGATCGGAAATCCACTGCAGTGAAGACAAAGACAATATTAGGTTATGATAATCATACATTTAAAAATCTATTGAGCCAAAAAATAAAAATAAAAGACTTGATGTCATTTCCTGAATGTTAACAAAACATATGTTATTTTATGGTGTCTAATTAACAGAACCGAAGGCTTCAACAAATTGTGTGGTATTAAAAACAAATTTAGAGAAACTGTATAAAACCAGAGCAACCTGGCAGCAATCTACCCAGCCCATATTCGAAGAAAACTTTTCTTTAAAAAAAAATCACATTTGTCAAGCACAAGTACTTGTAAAATAAAATCTGAGTGCATTCATTCCACTTGCTTGCTAATGTGTACTAGTCATATCTGTTAAATGGATTTTTGTAAATTCAAAGAGAACTTTTCACTCATTCGAGATCTTAGGAATCAAAACCCAGTAACTTTAGTACTATTGTTTCTGAATTCTTTTATTTTTAAATGCGACAAATCTGCATGCACTTTTCCATCTGTCACATATAGTGTACATTTCTGTATGATGAATTTCTCTTTGATGTTTCTTGTATAATAGCTTTCATTAATAAACATTTTATTTGATGCAAACATAGTTAACTTTATGTAAACACATAGCTAATTGTTCCAACTAATTTAAACTTTTCTTTTGAAAAGAAGCAGTACAGTGCAGTTCCAATATGTTATATATATCTAAAATCACAAAGAATGAGGTAGCAATACTGTTGCACAGTGTAAAATTATTTCCTTTGGTGTTAACTTTTTAATTTTTTAACTCCTTGTATAAAACTGACATGTTTCAAAAAAAAATTCCCATCAACATCAACAATAAAACAATCCCCAAATTCTTCATCAATCTAAGAAAACATAAGCAGTACAGTATGTAAAATCCTCAATGACTTTTAGAGTACAAGAATATAATTTGTGGATCCCTGAGCTGTTTACATGGTCACTATGCAATGAGCAAGTATGTTACAAAAAGTTGGTCAAAAGATTGGACAAAAAGATTTGGACAAAAAGATTTCCAGTCCAAATCACAGATGATTTTTACAAGCCAACAAGCAAATGTAACAATAACCAATGCTTAGTAATGAGGTTTTGTAACTGTTAAGCAACTATTTGCAGAAAGATTTTTTAAAATATATTCCTATTTAGCTGTATAGCCAAAGCATATGTTAAACAAATTAACATATAAAAGACTTGCCAGAAAATCTTTCATTAAGATGACATTTTTATTATATACTAATGAACCCTGTGTAAACAATGTAACTTTTATGAATGATGGACATTAAATATTTCACTTACGTGTATCCTCAGCATTTTGCATGTTTTCTTAAACTTTTCCAGTTTTGGAATTCTAAAAAGAAAACCATACAACTATTAACAACATAATACAAAGTTACATACAGATTACTGCAGCGATCTCTGGAAACCGGTAACCAAGAGTGTTCTAGTGGCAATAAAAGTATCATTTATTGGTGGCAATTATGGGAAGCATTGTTTAAACAACAGTTTTATAGTATGTTGTAAAGTTCTATTGAAAAAGGTTAGCATGGTGGACTTAATTCAAATCAGCTTGATCAGAAATTTAAGTATATTGTGAAATTCTTAAACTGAGCCTTATGCGTACTTATCACTGCAGAAAGTAAGTAAATGTAGCAAAGCAATTATTTGTGTCACAGCCATAATGCGGTTTCCCCCTGTTGTCCATAGGAAAATATTACAAACATTAATTATTCAAATCAGTAAAGAACTTGGTGGTGTTTAGGGCCAAGAAAAAAACCTATGTACTAGAATTTTTCTTTTGTAGATCACCACATTCTTTAATAAGTTGGATTCCTTCTCCCCATGATTTAATACTTACAGACATATTTCTAGTCTAAATTATTGTCCATGTGCTCCTTTTTTACCTGATTTAAATCAGAAAAATAAATTAATTAAATGTTCCTGTTGAAATACTAGCTCCACAGAAGTCAAGGGCAAAATCATCATTGATTAAAGTAAAACCAGGACAATTTTATTTCTCCATGTCTGATTAGAAACATTAAGGTTTGATTTTTCTTAACAACACTATTCTTTGTTTGGACATAGTCCTGCACATAGTGCTCTGATTTACCTGACTAGTTGCATTAGCCAATCCAAATTTTTTGAAAGATAAAGATCTGCCTCCTGCATTAAGACAGTAAACATGTTGAAAGGGCAGCATTATATGAGAAAGAAAAGAAAGGAATAATTTCAGACAAAATTTGAGAGAACGCAAGACAAATTTAGGTTTTCAGGATTGTTGCAAGTCAGAAAGGTGTTTGGGGTCTTTCTAGTGGATACATGTCCACGTCTAGACACAGCATTTCTTTGCACTCCTGTTCTTGAAAAAGAAGCCAAATTGTGCAGTTCTAGAACATCTTACTCAGAATTAGTCACCACAGAAATGGCTCGCAGGACCAGGTCAAATGACAGAAGGTTGACACCGCAGCCCGCTGAAATTGGTGAATATTCTTTCTCCGATTCTGTGGGCTTTGAGCCAGGAGCTGAATGAACATGGAGATTAAATTACTCTCTTGTCTCTAAAGAAAGCATAACCTTCAGAATAAGACAGAATATATAGGACAGCCAGGCCGCTCTGTGCTTTGGACTTCATTCTTCAGAGCTGCTAATCCAAGCACCTGGCACATGCATTAAATTGACTTCAAAATATTTCTTCCTCCTTCACCCAAATACAGGGTACACATTATACTACTGGAATTTCCAGAAGCTACTATAGTGTCAGAGACTTTATTCAGTTATTCTGCAATGCTGAACAATTCTTCTGCACTTCTCACTTGACACAGACTTATCTCGACACATACCTATATACATATCCTTGTCTTGCCTTCAGATAACCAGTACTTTCATATTTATTTAAGTCATTCAAACCTATAGGAAGCAACTCTCCATGCTTACACGTTCTAGCAAAGGCAGTTGTCATAATTTTTGTTCTGATACTCCTCTACCGTAAAACATTTTTCTGGAGTAGTTTTCATGTTAGGAAATTGTACTTTTGTATGTTTTTTTCTTTTCATAGATCTGGACCAAAAAAATGTAGTGCTTGAAATATCTAAGTGTACAGATTATTTTGCCAGCTTTTCTTGTAATATCTAGAAAAACAAATCTACTGCAATCATTGAATTCATGGCTTGCATGTTACTGTAAGAGTATTCTCTTGTACAAATTGATTTTATCATAACAAATTATATCAAATACATTCAATTCTAATTTTAACTAATTTGATTAATATTAGAAATGACAGCTTTTTAGCTGCACTCATTTCTGTCTCAAGTGAGCTGCACTCATTTCTGTTTCTGGAAATGGGATTGCGAGCAAGCATCCTTTGAAATTTCTGGTATTTGCTACTGCTAGGAGCAGAGGGCTAGATTGAAGGTCTGATCTAGCTTGACAAAAATCAGTGTTATTTTCCAGTTTGTCCTCTTTTCAAATTGGACTTCAACAGAGGATAAAAATACTGTCAATAATTATATTACTGCTAGAAACTCAGATATGCTTCTCTTTTGCACTTCAGTTACACACTTCAATATAGACTTCTGAGTCTGAACAGATGCACAGTGTTTTGAATCTGTGAGACTGCTGCATAGAGCAAATAAATAATAATGGAAAGAACAAGCTAAGAAATGGTTATCAGACTGCAAATATATGCAGCCACTGGGAGAGATGTGGTAGTTTTCTATTTAGCATCCTATGGATCCTTATTTCACCATTTTCATTGAGGAATTTGGACTTACCTGAGAGTAAACGATCAAGTAGGTTGCTGTTGCCACATGCATCTTGATCCCACAACGGAGAGGCAATAGAGAACCATCTGCAACAAGAATTTTTCAGGAATAATTATATAGCAAAATAACAAAATATTGGCCAATACCCTAAAATCAGTAAAATAAAGTGCAACATCAAGAAAGCTGACCACACTGATTACTGTTATATCTTAAGACATAAACATATACAGGCTCATGATTTCTCTTTAATTCATAGAGGATAATTAACTTTACCAAACAAATACATATCCCATCATAACAAAGAGCCATGCATGTAGTGTCGGTAGGGGCAGTAAGATAAGTTTAGACAGTAACCAGCTTGGCAGCTTAGAGGTGAATATTTTTCATCTGCAAAGATATTTGCATAATTACTGCTTGGGCTGTAGCCACAAGTGTTAGACAATACCTCTCATTTTCCTTTCCGGCTGTCCAGAAGAGTATTTTTTGACTTTGTAAGAAAAAGTGGGCTACAGAAAAGAAAGTTAAATGGACACTGTAAAGTGCATAAATGGGATTGTGTGCCTTTTATGTGCCTGCTTGCACATTTGATATAAAATGCTGCTGCATTGAAGCCCTGAATATCAGTCTTAAAGAAGCGACTGCTGTCTTTCTGCTTTTTTACTTGAAGATGTCTTGCTTCTTGTATACAAGGTTACACAGACAAGCTGTAACTACATTAGCTGAAGTAATATCTTACCCCATTTTGTCAAAACTTTTCTTAATAATCAAACCCTTGGACAGATATGTTTTTTGTGAATCTGGCTGGAGCAAATTAAGAAGTTAGAGCTGCTGCTGTTCATTACAAGCTGTTAGAAATAGTCTATCTGCCCAGGAGTGCTTTCCACATACAGCAATGCTAGAATTGTCCCCAGTAAATCCATTTCTTCTGCTATTTAACCTGTAACAGAGCTCTAACATGATACTAAATACATAATAATCACTGGTTCAAAACACTAATCTTAAACCACTGCTGTTGTTGTGGATGGACCCAAATCGAGAAACTCTCCAAATCAAAATTTACCACTAATACAGTAGCATTAAAAGACTATATGACTTGGAATACTCAGATCTTTTATAAATAACATCCAGATCCTGAGATCTTTTTGCCCATTGTCTTATAACAGCAACAGATTAAAACTGGAGAACTCAAAAGTATGGCTGTGTCCTTGAAGCTATTCAAACTGTCTAAATACAACATATTTCCAGAATGGACTGTTGAATTCTGGTGAAATCTGGAGATTTTTGATTAAATTTCCTTGATTTCCTCATTTGGATCTGTCTGAAACAGAAAAATAGTGTTTTAATGGGCTATTAGACTTTCTCATCTTCAGCAAAACTGAAAAATGAAGTAATGTGTAACATCAGTGAAAAAAACAATTTTACAGAACTAGGATTGAGTTCAGAACAGGTCTAAAAATGCCCAGAGGTTTTTTTTTTGTTTTGTTTATTTGTTTGTTTTTAGAAGAGAAAAGTAACAGGGAAACCCATTTTTTGGAAACCTGCTCTCCAGTAATTAGTTTCCAAAGGCCTCTCCCTTCAGACTCTGAAGAATTTTGCCACTAAATTAAATAACATTTCATTACGAAAACATCTTATTTCAAGCCAGCTGAATCCTCCAGTTTCTTTTACTACTTATTTTCGGTATCTCTGAACATTTGTGTTTCCTCTGTATCATTTTTGTCCATGTAAAGCCAATCCGTGCTGGATCGCACAGGCAGTCTTATCAGCACAGCGTGCATTTGTTTATGAGATCCTTCACCAGGTATAAATCCTAGAGCTGAACATACCTTACTCCTGACTGATTTCCTCAAGCAACTTTTATTCCTTTTATTAATTCTCAGGCCTACATGGTCTACATGGCACCAGTCAACAGGCCTCTTGGGCCAAGGGCACTAACGGGCTCTGACCAGCCCCACCTGGGCCCCCACTGCCCACGGCCTGGGGCACCATTTAAGCTCGGCCCTGAGGTCCCCTTCCTCCCTGAGCTGTGCTGTACCTTAGCCTGCCTCCGGGCCTGCCTCCAGCAGGGTTGCTGTGCGGTCCAGCTCCATCGCTCCATCCTCAGGTTGCCCATGGACCCTTGGACAAGGTGGGCTTTTGGTAAGAAAAGGAATACTCTATGATTTGGTCAATCTTTTTCCTTCATGGCTCCATTTTACGGCTTGGGTTCCTCCATCCCTCCACCTAGCACAGAGTTAAGGATGTCTGTTAAAGTTGCTTAGAAAATAAAAGCTGAAACAAGATCCTGGCCTCAGAGGTCCCAGTCGCTCTTTGTGCTGCTTGTGGCACTCTCAGCTCTCCCTGGCATGGTGCTGGGTCAGTCACATGCAGGCTGGGCCTGTACCCTATGGGACTCATCTGCGTTGGCCATGCAAGAGGTGGTGGCTTCCGCAGGGCCTGTGGGCACTTTCCCTCCCATACACATGCCACCCTCTGACAGCCTGAGGCTGTTTTTTGGGAGGGGAAGGTGTAGGCCTGGGAGCCTCAGGTAGAGGAAGGGATGAAACCCCTACCCTGGCACTTGGGGCAAATGTGCTCTGCCTTCAGAGCTGCTAGGTGAAAAGAAAAATACTTACATTTATGTGTACTGAGCCTGACTTGTGATGGTGTGCCCCAGGAATTCTGTAAGGCTGCTAGCCTCGCACTGTCCTATGCAACACACCGTAATGCTAATGGGCAGCAGAATCCTGATAAGAAAAACTAATTTAAGGCCTTCTTTCTACTCCCAACTTGCACCCATATGTTATGATCCTGGTTGTGGAACTATTTATGCGTGTCTTTAACTTCCTTATCCTGTGTGATACCACTGAAATGTATTTAAATGGAATTATTTGCAGTACTGAACTTAACTGGAGCCATAAACCAATAAAATCAGAGTTTAGTGTATAATTTATACCAACTCTGTTTCCTTCTAAAAGACTTTAAAGATTTTCAGGTATGTTAGTAGAGTACTTTTGAAATATCCCTATAGCTGCAAATTTGCCTTGTGTATTGTCAGTTTCTTATATTGGCTTAGGAATTAGCATTAGAATGAATGGAAGCAGTTGGATTAATGGTCAAGAGTACAAATGGTCAAAGGATGAAACTATAATTTGAATATTTTGCAAATATGTCACTGCCATTTATGAAATATGTTCTGCACATATGTTATTATTTTGCTGACTGGCATGGAATGAAAAGGCCTACTTTTGGTATTTCAGGTTGCAACAGATGTTATTTCTTCTGTGCTTCCAAATGATGATACTTAATATACTTTAAAGTAGCTATATGAGAGACACGGATAGTCATAAAGCATGCCCAGATTTTGGGTTTTACTGCCAATGTATAAATACAAAGCACCAGGGTTTTTAGTTTGTGTCTGAGCCATGAAGAGGATAAGCAAGAACCAGCCTGGGCAGCTTTTTAGAAAGCTGTGGAAAAAAGTTGTTTCAAACTCAAGGCAATATTTCTAGGTTTTTTTGATCCTGGCTTCCTTGCTCACAAGTGAAAGCGATTTCATGCTACTTCCCTTTAGGTAAAAACATTCAGGCAACTCAAAGCCTGAAGACGAAAGGAGAGCAGAGTCCAAGTGTTTTCGCAATCATGCTAACAGCATTTAAAACCCAGTTCCACCCTCTGCACGCAGTTCCACATGGTCACCTCAGTAGGATAATAGTTTGCCCAGAGCATGAATCCCCTTGTGTGGTGACTGTCAATTGACTCCGACTGTAAAATGCAGCGAGAGCAAACGCAGTGGTGGGAACACATGCCAGTATCCGCATCGCTGCTCCCCTGCTCGGTGCTGATGCTGACATGTGTCAGAACGGAGGCTGCCGTTTCCTCTCTGGCTGATGGGGGAGTATGTCCTAGGGTGGTTCTTCACCTGTAGTGCTAATAGCAGCCCTGTTCAGAGAGGTTTCTTTTCAGACCCTCCAGAAAGCTGATATTTTTCTCTGTCCTGAGTAGCACTGTTTGGATAACTGACCAGTTACTAATGTCAAAAGGTAGAATACTCCTATGGGCATATACAGTATCCGATGTTCTGTTTGCACTGTGTCATATACAGATGAAATTCAGAATGTGTGGTTTGAATCCTCCGCAGACATAGTCTGACCCTAATCCAAGGTAAACTTTGATCCTCTATTATTTAATATCAAAATGGAGAATAGCAATAGGAGACTGAACAGGTAAATATCTGTCTTCCCCAGAAGGAAGTGCTATATGCTGTACATTTAAACTCAAACGATGGTATGTAATGAGCTGAAGAGTCCATGGGATCAGCTCTTAAGAAGATAGTGCTGTCCAGTGTGCAAATTCCTTTGTCGTGAATGTCAGCTAACTGTGACCTTACACATACCACTGCCACTCCTCTGTCTTTAATCAAGTTAGGCAATGATTACACTTGAGCAACTTTCAAGACAAGCAGACCTCTAGACTCCAAACTGCAGTGCCTCTGTGATCCTCATTCATGTGCCCTGATTTTGCACTACATCTTGTTTGAAAAGGAAATAGGATCATAGGTGAGTGTTCAGTTACACACATGGGGCAAATGATTGGAATTAATCAATATTATTTGCAGCAACCCTCAAGTTCAGCAGCCTGTCAATGTGAGCGCAACAGGCGTTAACCAGGTGTCTGTGTATTGCCCTTAAGAACAAGGAATGGTGGCAGTACTCGCACTGATCCTGGAGAATCCTTCCCTGCATGTAGGTATTTCTGTGCTACTGCTGCAGTACATGTAGTGTCATTAATTTGGTATTAGTGAAAGTGAAATCCAGGATACGGCACTGGGAAATAGGAATCCAAAGTTTCTCAAAAATGCTTTGTATGATGACAAATGTAACACATACATAAAATAATTATTAGACTATTATATGATTTGCTCCCTGTGCACTGATATTGCACTACTGTTTTCTAATGGACTTATTTACATGACCGGAACATTCACTATGTAGACTCTGCAGTAAATAAGGGTGGGAAACTGATACAACATTGACATATGAACTCTAACCACCTATCTAATAGCATCTTCTTTCTTCAGAGACTTTCTGCTGCAGCTCTGAATCTTGAAACGCTTTTTCTTATTTTACTTTTGTCTGTAATTGTATCACTTCAGTGAAGTTTTGCCCAAATTCACACTGGAATTGTGAACAGGATCAAAGTCTGTGCTGTAATTAAACCCATCCCACTCACAAGAATTCAATCTCTTTTCCGAAAGCTACTTCATATATTTATATATATATATAATGAGTTTGCTAGTGTAATCTGTTTCCCATTATCTATGCTTTGAGACCTATATATGAGGAAACATTAAGTAAAACATTTTTATTAGACACTTTTAAACTACAGAAGAAAATTGAGAAAGTATTCAACAAGTAGGGCAGTAGGTTAAGCGAACTAGCTGTACCCAAGGCAGCATTTGCACCCTAGATCATATAGTGTGACAGTGAGGCTGCACAATTTCAGATTTATCCAGCAATGACTGAATCCAGCTGTGTGGTAATAGGTTAAACTTTGACTTCGTAGCCAAAGATGGCAGATTCACTCCAGAGCCTAAACCTTGGGCCCTGTGACTGTCAGCTATTCTCTCTGAAGGTTTGCTTTCTCCAGAATCTTTCTGAAGACACCATTGATCACTATATCTACAAAATAACTGTGCAAATGTACGACAGTATTCTTGCAAAAATGCTACTGCATGCTTTGAATTAAAATAGTTGTGTTGGCATTGTATGCTGCATGGACCGCTAAGCCCATTTTTCACCCTAATTCTACAATTTGGGCTTTCCGGATTTAGTGAGTTTTAATGTTGTTCACATTCCTATGTAGTTGCTCGATGATGCAGGTGTCTGGAGCAACCATAAAGGCTTCATGTTTCTTATGGATGCTTCACAGTCCTATAAATGTGGTTAGATGCAAATTTTTGTGCTGTACTAGGAAGACTTCTCATTTAAATGCCAGTAGAATTTTTGGATGTAGCAAAAAGATTGTAGCTTTGTGTACCTAATTTTAAGAAATATATATCTTGTATTGGCAAGGGAAAAAAGTCCAATTGGCCAAAGTCTGGCCAAATTGCAAGAGGCCAAAGTGTAAGAATAAAACATCATAGTGGGGAATGTAGGCAATTAGAGTGATGCACCATAATCTATACTTATTCTTAATCAATTGAAAAATCACAGCTTCATGTGACATGGTAGAACTTTATCTGATTATCAGCAACAGCATATTTACAAATAAGAATTATGATTTAAAAAATCTTTTTAAGAATAGTAAAACTGTTTTAACAAATGTGCTAGCACACTGGCAAGTAAGCTACTGCTCCCTGTGGTTTTGTACTTTATACATCCTCCTCTAATATATGGCCAAAGGCCTTTCTTCTTAATAAAACAAATTGTGTTTGGAACTAATTTCTAGCTGATTAGTATCTCCAGAGTTCTCCATTCAGTTAATGGCTACCTACAAGTAAGTATTGGCAATGCCACGTATTTTCTTTGCAAAGAGTAAAGCCTTCTCTGTTCTGTTTTAGTCATGTGAAATAGCAATAAGAAAACTATCACCAACTTAAATGATTCAGGGTTCAATTAATTAATTCTGTTTCAAAGGGCCTAATCCTGTAAAGTACTGGATAAATTTGGTAGCCAAAGCTATGCAATTATCTTTTTTTTTTCCAAAAGCAGGACAGGAAATCTACTGAATTTTCATCTAATATCTGGCCAGCATTCTGTTTTCATAAAAACTTTGCTTTATGATTTTTAGTCTTTCTTGGGGATCAAAATAAGACGGCATCTGTCTTTAAATGAAAATTTAATAGGGAATTTGAGTTTAGAAGAAAATACAGCTTCCATCTCTGTTTTAGACTTCAGGCTGTAGCATATTACTACTACTAATTGTGGTGGCATAGGAAGGCTTTAATAGCAGTCATTTCTCATAACTGAAGGAGTACATCTGAGCACACAACTGCCCTTCATTAGCACCTTTTTAATCATTTCAGTGCCTGCAGGTCAGCATATTTTGCATTGCTCCATTAGAAGTGATGGACGCATATTGAAGACAATGATCTGCAGCTTTATAAAAGAAAAAAAATCAGTTCTTTATCGGTTTGCTCTAAATAGGCAACACAGCACAGTTGACTTGAAGGAAAACAAAATTATCTCCCATTCCTCCATCCATGAGAACTAAGGCCTCTCTGCCACTAGAGGGTGAGACAACTACAAACCAAATACTTAAGTCTTAGTCATTCCTGTAGAGGGTACAAATGCAAGTTAACCTGCAGACAGGACCTTGGTTACTCATATTTAGGAGAGAAAGCTGCATACCATGGGCATAGCAAGTACTCATATGCTTAAAGCCAGAGCTGCAAAGAAATATGAGAACAACCTGTGATAATGAACAACAGTGGAACAAAATTCATTATCTAGACAAGAGATTTTTGGGCCTTGGGAAGCATAGCTCAAAAAATAAGTTCTGATCTTGATTCAAGTGCTGAATCAAACTGTTCTGCTTCAAGAAAGAACTACTTCTGGCTTAAAATGTCTCGCTTTTAGTCAAAAATCTGAAAAAAGGTCTAGCTTCCTGCTTGCCTTTGATCTATACCATCTATACTGAAGATTTTCTTAGTTGCTTTCTTTGATTTTTCTAGTATTTTGTTTTCTACAAGATGGTCTGATGCAGTTGCCCTGGTGTATCTTTCAAAACTGTGAATTGTTTTGTGTAGTTTAGTATGCATCTTGTCCTGGCAGACAGCACTAATTCCTACTAACATGTCCAATGTTTCTTGACTAAACATTTTACAAACAAGGCATATTTTGATGCTTGCAGAGTCTCTTAGAAGATCCTTTTCTCTGAAGACTTCCTTAACTCACAAAGAAAATATGCCATTCACATTTCAATTTATAAAAGCTACTCTTAAATCAAAGATTTAACAAATCAATATGCTGTTTCTTCAGGAACAATATTTCCTGATTTAAAATTAAAAATCAAGTCCCACAGGGTACTGTAACATCAAGTAATTTTTTTTTTGTTCTTACAAAGCTCTCTGAAGAATTTTATCTTTAAATATGTTTTGACAATGCCTGCTGCCTTGTTACTCTGTTGTTGCTTCAAGAATCTGAAGGTCCAAATTCAAATTCCCTTTTTTTGTGAAGACTTTGATATTGAGTTTGTAAAAAATACTAGAAAGGGCATGTATGGGGTCAGGAGAAACAAGACTATGTGTCACTAAGTGATAGTAAAAGAAGAGGCAAAAGAGAAGAAAATATTAAGTATTGTAAAAGAAAATACTGAGTATCATAGACAGTTCTAAACTATTGCCTGGGAGACTTTAACTTATTCAACTTATCTTAAAGACAATTGTGGCAAGAATTAGAGTGAAATTTTGAGATTCTAGTCTAGTTAGGAAAGGTCAGCATACACCTTTGTTTAGGGAATTACAATTTCATGCTACAGAATGATCAGAATTTTGTTGGAAGCTTTTTGTGCTTATCAACAGCATTTAAATTTCAGGGAAATTAACTGTTGAGTTTGAAGTTACATGTAGGATTTTGCATTTTCTCACCTAAAAACTTTGCATGCCCAGGCTTAGCTGCATGCCCAGATTTCACTGGCTGCATATTTAAAGCATACAACCAGTCCTTATTGAACCTTGTTGAAATAAATAGGGTTTAAGAACATGTTAAGCTAATGTTAAATAGAAACTCACTCTGCTGTTTATGTTGGTTTTCTTGTATAATATTTGCATAACTTCAGAGAAGCTATAGAATCATTTTCCCTTTTTAAAAAAAGGTGTTATTAGAGCAATGACTGATTGCTATTTTTTATTTTTTGAGGATTTTAACTGAAAGGAAACAAATGATGACATTCCCTTGTGCTGACATTAAAAATCCCTGGCCCCTTTCTATGGGCTCTTTTCTTTTAGTGTCCTAAATACCATAGAACTAATAGAGCGTTTACAGTTGGAGGCAATGATTGCTTTCTTCATTTCAGAAGAAGATATTTTGAACTCTATCAAATAATTTTAACCCTCAAACCTATCCAAAAGCTTTACTGGGAGGTACAAATGAAATCAAACAGAACAATCAGTTAGAATATTGTTTTGCTACTCTGAATATCCCATGAAAAGTATGAAGTGCTAAAAGCGTTTATTATTACAACACTAGCGTATTTAGCACAGTTCCTTATTCTGCATAGTCTTTAGTATCTTTCTGCTTAGTGATTTCTATAGGATTTGCAGCTATCCAGACACTTTGCAAGAATATATCCCAAACCATTTTTTTTCTGGACAATAGAACATAGCTATTATAGTTGGGAAAACTGGAAATCTGTCTGGCTTTTATCTCCTTCCATTACAGCAACAATACTAGATGTTAGCTACCTACCAGTTTCTAAGGCTCAGAGCCAGACCCGATGCCAAATTAAATGACTAAACTTACTATTAAATTAAATCACATTCCCTGTCAGTCTCAAACTCCTGTTAGCAGAATGGCCCTTTCAGTTCAGATGCAAGAGCCATGATTTGATTTTAAGCAAAAACTTAAGGTAGAAAGCCTGGTCCTTGTTTCAGTTTCTAAGGCATTGCTGCTATCTCTCCCTAGAATCAAAATGCCAGAAGCTGAAAAAACCACATCTGTGTGACACCTGAAAATGGTGTTAGGGGAGGGTTGGTGCTGTTTAACTTAATAGAAAAACAATAGTAAAATTTCTAGAAATGTCCGTGTTAGCTGAAGGACCCATGCAAGAGAGAAGGGAATTCAGGCATGGCTTGTTCTCTTCCCATAATCTAATTTGGGTATTTGTGGTCCACTCTTGCACTGCTCGCATGCACCTACTCGTACCTGAACAGACTTGTTACGTTGCTGTAACAGAACTCTTCTCGTCTAGGATAAGCAATGGCGGGGCTTTGAGGCTATGGTAGAGGGAATGATCTCCACAAGCCCAGGCCTGACTCTGAACACTCATGTTTTCACCATGGTATGGTTGGTGGAGCCATAAGCTTGTGCATTTTTTCCCAGCTTCCTTCAGACTAGTAACTAAATTAAAGCTGTTTATATGTTTCCTTGCAGCATTTTTGCAGGCTAGCTAAGAGAGAAAACAACCATTTAAGTACCACTTTTCTTTCACTCAATGTCCTCCACTGTGCAGAGCAGTTCCTCAGGCTCTCTTGCAGTAGAAGTGCTTGTTGCTTTGGTGTCACTTCACAGTTCTGGGATTTGGGGAACTTTTCTTACCCTGTCTGAGCTCCTTTTCTTCTCTCTGTATGGCTTGGCCGCCAGCTTTAGCTGATCTGACGTTCCTTCCTACAGAAACATGAATGGGAATGGCAGGTAGCAGCACAGTGGTTATCTGTTGCTTATTTCAAATGTGGCTGTTAGATAAAAGCTGAAAATGCTGTTTTGCAAATAGCACCTCCAGATACGCTCTTACAGGACTGAGCAAACAACCAGAAAAAAACCCCTACCATCCATTTTTAGAGACCTTGAAAATGAGGGTAACTTTATTATACTTGTATGTTTTTGAGTTTGACAGTATTTTTAGGCCTGAAGAACTTGGTGATAAACATTTGAATTCATCATTCTAACAGTTTTTGACTTTCAAAGTAAATTATTTGTTTTAAAGGTTGAACATGTCACATGGTAATAGCATCTAACCAGCAGCTATGAAATGTCTAAGGAATCAGGGGAGGCAGAGAAATTGCAGTAAGCAAAAGATAATGACTGGGACAGCAGAGCGGAAGCAGTAAAAACAGACAAGATGGGGGGGGAAGAAGTCCAAAACCTTAGTTTTGACTTTATTGTATGTTTTTGGATCATGTTGTAACATCACAAAGATCATGCCTGTCATATAAACTCAATCTGAAAAGGTGTTTTAGTCAGACTTTGATTTATGGAAGTGCCAGAAGGAAACAGACGGTAAGACAATGGACCAAATTCCAACCATGGTTGTCCAGGATGAATTGGTAACAGGAAGTTTAAAAATCTGTTTTTACTCGTTTGTTTTTTGTGGTATGACACTAAAGACCAACACACAATTTTTTTGGTTCTCATTCTATTTTCTTTTTTCCAGCCCGATCCAGCTCCAGGCAGAAAAAAAGTTTTAAATAAGATATAGTTTAGTAGGAGGAAACCTTCTGGAAGGAAACCCTCCTACTATGAATCTGACCCATTTATCTGCTTTTGTGGGAAGGGCATTATTTTTAAATTTAAAAAACCCATCAAACTATTGACTATGAAATTTCTAGACAAATACACTTAATGCTCAAAATGCACCCCCTATATTGTGCACTAAGACAAAACAAAATGGCTTAGTATTTTTTTGAAATATACATGTAATGAGCTGGTTTTATACTGCACTGTACCTTGGAGAACTATCTACTGTGCAATCTGAACTCAAACTTTAAAAATGTTACCATTGCAGACTGTCAAGTTTTACTTCCACTTTTTGCTCACTTTGGGGGGGGGGGAAAAATCAAAATTCTTCATTACGTTGTAAGACACTGCAGTGTAAGTAGAAAGTGTATTCCTACAATACAGACTAAAATAACAAGTCATACTAGCTTTGACACATGATGCATGTTTAATGTCCAAGATCTATTGTTACAGAATATAGGGAATACTAAGGTATCTGCACCAAGGTTACTGAAGTTCATAATAACATGCAGCATCACAACGTTATATAACTAATGAAACTATATATTGAACACCGTATACCCTATTACATACTTTATATAACCCATTCAATTCAAAATAATAACTGCACTATTTAAGTATTTCTCAGTTTTTGCTGGAAACAGGCTACACCCTAATTAGGACACTATGGATGAAACATTATTGTTTACTAATGATATGTTGCTGGTGCATTTGGGTAAGACTGGTAGTCTCATTGCATATTCATGAAGATAAGATATAAAACACTTAGGAATATGGATAAGCAGGCTGTGAATACCAGATACATAGGCATAGTAGAAACACTGAGGGGACACAGAGGTTAGAATGAATCCCCATCTATAGGTGAAGCAGTACTGACCAACATAACAAAAACAATTTTTGTCCATATACTGAGATAATTCTGTGAAACTTACCATATATGCATTATCTATAGGTGAAATTAGGCTCAGATCTTGCAAAGAAAATTGAATTCTACTGCCAACTATTAATATTGGCTATTTACTTATAAATGCCTTCATATTAACCTGAATTTCCCTTGTTAATAAATGGAAGAAACATAAAACCAGTATCCAGTGGTGGTGCTAGGGGCTTGCAAAAGTAACAGCTGATCCAAAGGTGCTTACTGAAGCCTGTTACTGGAAGCTGAATCTTCCCATTTAGACATTCAGTGTGTATTTCTTGCCTATACGTTTAACTGGAGATGTTTTAACGTCCACTATGGCTTAATCCTAAAGAACTATAAAATGTGAATATTACTTACATTGCATGTTTGTTTAAAAAACAAGTAATAATACCTAAAAGTAACACAGCACTTCCATACTCTAATCTCTCTAAAGGCACTTCTTAGCAGGGAGCTTGAGCTTGCAATTAATTTAACAAGGAGCAGAACCAGTCAATACTGTTTTCCTATGAATTTGTCTTGTGACCTGCAATGAAGTACAAATGCTGTTCCAAACTTCTGGAGCGTTTCTCTCCTATGCGGATTGCACTGGATTGTAGCTGATGTGCTGTGGCTGCCTTTCTCACTGAAGGGGCTTTTACTTATCAACCTATTTTTACAACATTTACACATTATTAACAAGATTAAAGACTCTACTTTTCTGCTGGGCAACGGATGTGAAAGTTACTAGGGGAGGGCAGGCAGATGACATAAATCTTGCTTCCTTAGAGAACTTGTCCCAGACATTAAAATTCTGTTAATCCTTTGTGATTCCTAATGGGTTTTGTAACAAACTCTGGCAGATTCTTTATTCATGAGGGTATACCCTATTACCCACTCAGGGAAGAAAAAGTGCTACCCTGTTTTTTTGGTTATTAAATGTTACTATTTAGTAAACATTCCAAGCACTGCAGGGAAATCAAGAGATGCAGTTCCAGCCCCAAGGACTTTCCATACTGAGGTACCGAACTTTGGTGTTCAGTGTTTGGTACCAGCCAGATGGATGTAAAGGACAGTAATTGACTCCAGCTGTTCCACAAGAGATGTTACTAGATTTTTCTGCAATTTAGCCCTTGGAGTTTCCAAACAGCTAAGGCCAACTCTTGCCTTTATATGATGATAGCATGATCTATCGTTCCATAAAAAGCAATATGACCTGTATACATGTTGTGCTGGGAAGGCAGCAAGGCCTGTGATAATGGGGGGGGGGGGGGAAGGAAAAGGAACGAGGGGTTGCAGAACACTGCTGTCTGTGGCATGACAAAGAGGGAAAGGGGCAAAACAGAGCTAACTCTGTCATTGGAGAAGCAAACAAAGTTGTTTGACCAGGGTAATGCCAGAGAACAACTCTGAAAAGAATGTTTTTTGATACCTTAATGTGTAACTAAATCAATCATTTAAATGAGATATCTGTTGCAGTGTACTGAGAAGGAAAGATTTTTCCAAAAGTCTTCAAAATGTTGTTCTGTGCAAATCTTGGCAAGAGTTTTGTCTGTGTAAAAGTATTATGCAAATGCTTTCTACAGTTTAGCAAAACTTTCAGGTAAATATGTTCAAGCTTCTTGAAAGAAGATATCTGCACATACACTGATGTAGAGCACAGAACTACTTCCGTGCAGATGAACTACAAAACATACTGTTTCTTTATGCTGCATAGAGATTGAGACTTATAAATAAAAACTGTTGGCAGATTATGAGATCTGGGATCAGTATATTCTCTTCCATAAGTACTAACAATAGGGAAAACCTAAACATAATAAGGATAAAATAGTAACTCAATTAGTTGACTTAATTTTCATCTACGATTCGTTCCATTTGGTACCACACTTCTACCAAATATGGGCATATCTGAGTTCTGTGTTTTGGAGGAAATGTGAACTGAGACAAATTTGTCATTTAAGTAACATTGAATGTTTTGAAGCAGTCAACATATGGCAATTAAAGGTGGCAAAAATTGAAGTTTTTTTAGAGCAGAATAGTTTCATAATAATGAAAATGGAGATAAGATTGGGGCGGGGGGGAGTGACTTTCAGGCCTCTGAATGGTTAGAGAAAGAAAAGCATCATGGAGATGTTGGTAGGCTTCCCTTGTATCAAATCTTTCAAACGAATGAAGAAGCACAAAAGATTTAATTTAGAATATAAGAAGTGAAATATCTCAGAATAACAGAGTATTACTGGCAGCTTTCTGCTGTGGCTTACTGATGTCAAAGTGAATGATGGAGGTATACCAGATTCAAGAAATGAATGAAGGATAAAACAAACAAGTGGCAGTTAGGAATGGTTAATCTAAAAAAAAAGTTAAGAAGGAGCAAACTGATACAGCATAAAAATGAATGAAAAACAAGAAAAGAAATCTTTAGGCAGTTTTAGTGGATCTGCTATTTAATAACTGGAAATAATAAGTTTGGTTAGGACTGCTTTCCTATGTTAGGTGTCCTGGAATCCTTTTTTTGGGAGGTGTAGACAGAGGTCATGGAAGTCATAACTGAATAGAACAAAATGGGAAGGAATAGTAGTAGAGCAATCACCACTTTTAACTGCTGTGAAGTGTGCCCTGAATCTGTCAGCAGGATTTCTGTTTTTGTTTTTCAGAAGAAAAAGTATAGCAAACCAGATCAAACCTAGGGTTTTTTTTGTCTGAGTCCCCATCATTCACTAGAGGAAATGACAAACTTATTTTATGTGATTTTTATGGCTATCCTTTCCCCCTTCCCCTCAATTCTGTTTTATTCATTAATTGCAATTCTCAGTTTTTGTTCCAAGCCTCTTAAACTGGATTATCACCTTTTCATTCCAATATTCTCTCCTAGTTGCCCATAGTTATCACTACCTTTTTATAAGGGTTGATTTAATAACCTTTTGATCTGCTTTAGTACTTCACTCCCTGTACTTTATAACACAACCATAATTATTTTTTCTTATGAAGAAATCCAGTTTTGTTTTCAAGCTTCCAAAAATTTTTAATTTAAATGGCCTAAACATTAATTGAACTCTATTTACGGCCCACCTTACAAACAGTTAACTGTAGTTAAACCCAAGGTATTTTCAAGTTTCAAAATTAGATTTATAAAGGTTTATACAGGGGGAGTGACTCGTACAAGGTTGCAAATAGAAATTTCAAAGAAGGGGAACATTAAAATGGAAAATCCCAGTTAAAAAAAATCCTAAACAATTTTGCAATTGAGAGCAGAAAAAAAAAAAATCTATAAAGGTATTAGGGGAATAGGAGCAAGACTGTGAAACACTTAAAAAAAAAAAGTCAGTCATGCCCTACTGTGGGTTCAAACGGCTGAGACCTGACCACATATTGTCAGCATGGCCAAGAAGTAAGTAACAGAGCCATACCATGATGGGGGAGTTCAGTATAATTGAGAGGGAATGTGACTTCATTAAAGATGCTATTTCTCAGCAACCACACTAGGTATCTATTTCCTTTGTTAAGGTAAAAATCCATTTTAACTTAAAAGATCCAGGAACTACAGTTTGTGCTTCGCTCTTTCATTGTGTTTTATGCCAACATTTCGGAGTAAGCTGCCTTCTTTCTTCTTGCCCTTCTCCTTTCTTTTCCCCATGATGCAGGTGGCTGTCTTGTGATTTGGCTTTTTTAGACTGAAAAAACAACAGTTTACAGTGGTACTGGCTAGATTAAAGGTCATCAATAAATCACATGAATGTGAACATTATACCATCATTATTCCTGCCACATTAACATGGGTTTTACAGTGAATTCCCAATAGAGGAATTAATGAACAGAAACTTTTATTTTTAAGATATAACTATTAAGTATGAATGATGCTTAGTCTTAGGACTAAAACTTGGCTTAGAAGATTAGTGTTCATGTTTCAATATAACATTGTCATGATTAAGCCATATCATATGTTGAACACTAAACTTTAGTTGTGCTACGTCAAGTTCAAATCCTCACATAGAATCATAGAATGCTTTGGGATGGAAAGGACCTTTAAAGGTCACCTAGTCCATCTCCCCTGCAATGGGCAGGGACATCTTCAACTAGCTCAGGTTGCTCAGAGCCCCATCCAGCCTGGCCTTGAACGTTTCCCAGGATGGGGCATCTACCACCTCTCTGTGCAACCCATTCCAGTGTTTTACCACCCTCATCATGAAAATTTTTTTTCTTGTGTTTAGTCTAAATCTACTCTCCTTTAGTTTAAAACCATTACCCCTTGTCCTGTCACAGCGGGCCCTGCTAAAAAGATGATCCCCATCTTTCTTGTAGTCCCCCTTTAAGCCTTGAAAGGCTGCAATAATGTCTCTCTGCAGCCTTCTCTTCTCCAGGATGAACGAGCCCAGCTCTTTCAGCCTTATCTCATAGGAGAGGTGTTCCATCCCTCTGATCATTTTTGTGGCCCTCCTCTGGACCCCCTCCAACAGGTCTATGTCCTTCCTGTACTGGGGACCCCAGAGCTGACGCAGTACTCCAGGTGGGGTCTCACGAGAGCAGAGTAGAGGGGCAGAATCACCTCCCTTGACCTGCTGGCCACGCTTCTCTTGATGTGACCCAGGATACAGTTGGCTTTCTGGGCTGCGAGAGCACGTTGCCAGCTCATGTCCAGCTTTTCATCTATCAGTACCCCAAGTGCTTCTCCTCAGAGCTGCTCTCAATCCCTTCATCCCCCAGCCTGTATTGATACCAGGGATTGCCTCAACCCAGGCACAGGACCTTGCACTTGTCCTTGTTGAACCTCATGAGGTTCACACAGGCCCACTTCTCCAGCCTGTCCAGGTCCCTCTGGATGGCATCCCGACATCAACACTTCTCAATCATAGTATACAGGTTTTTTTAAGCAAAATATCACTGTAATCCATGGAAGACAGAGAAACAGTTATCCAAAGAGAAACTATACCAGCAAGTCCAGGAAATGGCTTTCAAAATATAATTATACCCAAAGGGAACAGACACATTCATTGGTACCTTATGCTTTATAAAGCCACGGGAGTTAACCATCAGACAATAGGTGCACTACCTGTCATGGCTTATTGCTTAATTATTATGTCTATTTGATATGAATTGGAATTATACACAAACAATATTGAGTCTTAAGTGCTCTTGAATTTGTGAGACAAAATTTTATCTTCAGATCTCTGGTAAGAGTCTTGTTAGACTACCTAGCTGGTGACTAAGTTAGTGTGACATGCCTTTAGTACTAGGTATGTTTATATTTAGTTTTCCCTTCGCACTTTCTTGTGCTGCTGGATTTTGATCTTAATGTTCCCTTAGAGTATGTCTTTGTTTCTGATATATTTCCTAAAAATTAGGGTTGCAATACATCATTTACTAGTTTAATTTTTTGCCTTAATTCATGCAGTGTGTTGTCATTCAGATTGTGAATAAAGACAACTTGTTTCCTGGACCTACTTTTCTGCGCAAACCAATAAAATAAAGGCAAACAAAGAAGGAAAGGCAAATTGCCCTGAAAGAAACAACATCTGAATACTAATTTTTCAGAACACTGGTACTAATTGCAAGAACAGAAAAGAAAAATAAGAGTACTTTCTGAACTCTTTAAAAAAGAGTTGTCTGGAAGATTTTTGGAAGCGAAAATTAAATTTGGCAGAAGATATGTAAGGCTCAGCTACCTGCTAAAACTTGTCAGCTCTTAATTTTACATCTGTTGTTGATCACACTGCAGGACTTGATAATATGTTTATGATCATGTCACTGCAATGGAAGAGGCAATGTTAAATTGTCATTTCTAGTCAAGTAGGGGGCTTGGTCTTTCATGTATATTTGATGACAAACAATCCCACTGAAGCATAGCTGGTGTACTGCAGTAGTACCCTTACAGGAGGGACTTGTGTTTAGTTTTGTTATTCTTTGCTGCCTCAGGCAGAAGCATCTATGATCCCTCAAGATGTTTTAAACCAAGTAGAATTACAATTATACAGACTTTTAACAAAAGAGTAGTTTCATCTGTAATCCTGGTTTTGTCTTAAGGGTTACCATTTTGCATTTTGTTTAGCAAGTGAATAAGAGAAGCCCTGCCAATAACTGCCAGGTACTGGCAAATAATTACTGAGTGTTCAGGTTAAGTAAAGATTTTGTGCATTATAAAATTATCTAGCAATTAGATTTCAAAGTAGCATATGATCTATGTTGCTATCATCAGGTTCCTTCCTTCCTCTTGCATGGTAAAACTTACTAAATATCACCTAAAATGTACCTTTATGTTTCCTTTGTAACTATTGGTCCCATTCCCATTAGTATAGGAGATGTTACCACACTGCAGTAACAAAACCCGAAAAGATTCCTCAAATCTAAATACACTTAATATGAAAATTCAAGATGAAACTTAATAAAAGGCTTTGAATATTTATTTGTTAAATTGTTTTGTACCCTGAAGAAAACCCAAATGTATGCACAGATCTTAGTTGCATACAATAGGCAATTGTTTGTCACTTGCCCTTTCTGACCTGTGCATATTCATGCTATACCTCCCAGCAGTTCAATATATGCTCATGCCATTAGCTCCCCAAAGATCTGCCTTGATTCTGTCTCGAGGGCTTCACTCCTAGCAGCAGGTTTGGAGCTAGAAAACTTTATACTATAAAGATTTTTCTGCTGTATATATTACAATGGTAAGTATACTTTTAAACCATTTTTGGTGGTGAGGAAATATTTGTCATATCTATAGGTATATTTCTTAATGATTTGATAAATTATTTCCGAGATCTTTTCTATTGTTTAATAAAGGGGCTTTTATCCATTTAAAAACGAGAACCACTTGATTAGGAAAATACATAGCTGAACTGCTGAGCAGATGAATTAACACAGTTAAGTATTCTTTTGGAGAGTCACCAGAAATACTTCAGAGTCTTCCAAGATTTTGCTTCTTAGCTTGCTAGCAAATTTTCAATCTCGAGAAGGCATGTGGAGTTGTCATAATTTTTACGGTGAAAATGTTTGTATAGAAATTGCTTTTGGAAAGTGAGAGCTGCACAAATAAGAGTGGTGGTAGTTCCCTTTGGCTCCAAGCGATGACAATTCTTGACTTAGAGTTGCAGCTTGGCTAAAATATGTGAATGATAATTGTCCTGAATTCACTGTCACAGGAATAGCATATAAATACAAGTAAAGAAAAGTACACCTTTGCAAACTGCTCGGCACTGATCACACAGCTAAGCAGCAAACTCTCAAAGCCTGAGTGTCATCTGCATATTCCTTGTTCGCCATTTTCTTCCCCAGAGGAGCTTCCAGGAAAAGACAGTCAAATATCAGCATGGAAGTGCAGTAAAATACAGAAATTGCCTTTCTGACAAAGCCATTTATGCAGTTTTTCACCCCTTCTGCAGCCTACTCCTATCCCAGGGCTCCAAGGAAATGTCTGAGATTTGTTGTCCACCAACTGTCACTTGCTTTTGGAAACAGGGTACTTTGTCCTAGTGCCTCTGTGCTCATCTTGGAGCTACATGCAGCCTTTCTCCCCTTTTATCTTCCCAGCCTTTGCCTTAGATCCTCTGACACCTAACCTGAGAGCTCTGATTTCCCAGTCTTTTGGGAAAGCCCTTCCCTTGCTCTCCTTTGTAGAAAAATGATTCAACAGCTGTGTCTGCAAGTTTTGAGGATGTGCTCTGGAAGACCTTGATTTCCTCTCAGGACACTTCCCCTTCCCACCATAAGGCCTGAGCAAGCAATTAGCCAGCTATGCTTCTCTGCCCCTCTCCTGACAGCCTAGAGATGCTCTAACTTCCCACGAACCTGTTTGTGGGGAAGGGAAACATCTATTTCATGTGGTGCAGGCCAGGCTGAGCCACTGAGCCAATTGTTGGAGTCTTGAGAGCATGTGTGTTTAAAAGTGAGTGTGAATGTTTCACAGTAAAATATGAAAAGTCTACTTTGTGATCTTTTAAAAATATTTCTGGCACAGCAAAACAAGTAAGATGGGAGACAGGCTTTTTGTACGGGATTACTTGGTGCTAGTGCAGCATTTTCTCCTTGCCAAGTTTTTGGTTAAGTTGGAAAGTGTATTTCCTTGATTATGATGAGGCGAGACACTCTTTAAATAGAAAATAAATTTTATTGCCATCTGCAGAGCAATCTGACAAATTAAATGAGGAGTTACGAAAATCTTCTGTTGGCCCTTTTTGAATAAGCAGGTTCATATGGATTTTAAAAATCCGGAACTGGATTTTTAAATATGCCTCCCTCCAAATTTGTCACAAAATAGTTTGCTACACAGTGAGAATCCTGGACAGATTATATATTCCTTTTTGATGCTTTGTCCTAATTTGAGATATATATACACACACAAAGTATTTTAAATAAGATTTTAAAAATACCAATGTGAACTTACCTTTACAGGAGGAATCTTGGTCTGCCAGTCTTGTCCCATGCAATTCTAGTAAGTGGCGGTATTACATATCAACATACAGTAGTCCATTTTAACCACAGTCTGTACTATGTGAACACCTTTAATGAGTATGCAGCAGCAAAGATATGAATCGAAAACCTAAAGTTTCCTGGCCTAAATTGCGCTATCAGAAGTGATGGGAAGACTGCAGCAAAGTATCAGAAAACCAGACTGGTCTAGGCTAAGGCCCTGCCAGCACCCTGAAGAGCTGTGTTCAGTCTGCTCAGCTATGGTCTGCTGCATGGTCATGGGCAAACTATTTAGCCTGTCCATGTCTCAGTTACTTGCCTATAAAATGGGAGAGGAGATGTCAGTTTTGTCTTCTGTTTAATCTTTTGATGTAGAAGAAAATGCCTTTTCTAATGCACATAGTACTCAGAACAACAAAATCCTGATTTCTTTTCTAGACCTATTATAACTTGAACAAGATAAATTATTCTGCTGTGTTGCTATGAGATTTAAAACCCATATATCTGTACTAGTCATTTATTTTGAACAGTTTAAGACACTTCAGGTGTTGGCATTCATAGACCAGCAATCAAATGTAGCAAAAATCACACTTTATCACCAGAAACCCTGTGTCTTACTCAGGTTTAACAAGTAACTTCACGAATTAAAACAAGAGCTTAGGTACGCCAGCAGCTATAAACATCTGTTTAAACATGTTAGGGATTATTAAGGCAGTACCTCAGCCTTGTTAACTTGAAGTGTGAACCAAGTTTGCAGTCCAAAGCAAGCATAAGAACTGTGATGTAGCAGAAAGAAGGGAAAAACCTTGTTCTTGCAGAGTGAAGATTAATTGGACATATACAATAAAGTACACACAAGCCTTTAAACTTTCATTCAAATCTAGTCCAGCCATAAAACCACAGCTGTTCAAGCTAACAAAGCATTATAGGTCTAGACCTGCAAATGAGCACATGAATGGTATTAGAAATTAAGACCTGCAGTAAAAGTCTTAGGGCACAGTTTGTCACATCTGTACACAGTGAGATCCCATTGAAAATAATGCCAAGTTCAGAGTCAGACTTTGGTGTTCATTGTAAATGCACTCCAAAATTGTATGATTGAACAACAACCGGTCTTGGGTTCTCAGACTTCCACTATAATGCTGTGGGATTAAGGAAGCTGAGAGACAGCCAGTGAGAATGATTAGTGTCTCATGCAGAAAGATACCCATAAGCGTTCATTCTTTCTTTTTAGAAAAGATGAGGACAACATATCTATTTTATCCTAGTTCTTCTCCAGTACACTTTTATTCCTTAACCATAATTGAAATACCTTTGCCAAAGCCTCTACTTCATCCAAACAAAATCTCATGACTGGTGGTGTTATCCTTCTAAAAGTGGTAGGTGTCCTTCCTTTAAATCTTGTTCTGCCTGGCATCCTTGATTTTGTGCTTTCTAGGCTCTTTCCATTAACAAGGGAATCTGTCCTTCAAGAATTGCTGCTGTGCAGATGACATGCAGATTCATCTTCTCACTCTTTCATCTTCACACCTGTTTCCCTCCATCCAAACTAAAGCTTTAGCTATTCTAACACGATCTTATGGTTGTCTGGATTTTAGTTCATATGTAAGATGGCTAAAACAAAGCCCCTAATGTTTTCATCACATTGTTCCTTTCCTCCTTTTTAATCACTGTGAACAAAATTAACCTTTGTCTGTCATCTGTGCAGTAACTATTTTATCAGCATTTCTTTGCGATCCCCACATGTAGGTGTGTTGCGGTTTAATCCAGCAGGCAGCTAAACACCACACAGCCCTTCGCTCGCTACCCTGCAGTAGGATGGGGGAGAGAATTGGAAAAAAGGTAAAATTTGTGGGTAGAGATAGAGTTTAATAGGACAGAAAAGGAAGGAAAAATAATAATGATAAAAGAATATACAAAACAAGTGATGCATAACGCAATTGCTCACCACCTGCTGACCAACATCCAGCCCTTTCCTGAGCAGCGGCAGCGCCCCCCTGGCCAGCTCCTCCCAGTTTTTTGTTCAGCATGACGTCATATGGTATGGAATAGCCCTTTGGCCAATTTGGGTCAGCTGTCCTGGCTGTGCCCCCTCCCAGCTTCTTGTGCACCTCCAGCCTCCTTACTGGCAGGGCAGTATGAGAAGCTGAAAAGTCCTTGACTTAGTGTAAGCACTGCTCAGCAACAACTACAACATCAGGGTGTTATCAATATTATTCTCATCTTAAATCCAAAACACAGCACTATACAAGCTACTAGGAAGAAAATTAACTCTACCCCAGCTGAAACCAGGACAAGGTGATAGTCAAATCTTGCATAATTTTTCATAACTAATTGAGATTTCTCTTCTATTCATTTACACAACTGGAACTTATAATTAAATTACTTAATTGTGCCAATATCCCTTTCAGTTCTGTCTTGTTTATGTCTGCTCAATGTGCTGTTAAATGTTTTTCATTCTGATTTTGTTCACATGGCTAAATGCTTTAAATCCATCTAACTTAATTTTTTTTCCTCACACCATATGCAAACTACTTCCATAACTTTCACATTCCATCACTGATTAATCTTTGGGTAGTTCTCAATTTCAAATGAGATCATGAAATTAATTTCTATGAAAAAGCAGCCTGTCAATTACAGCCTAATATTGCATATAAATAAATATACGTATTTCTATTTATTAGTAGGTTGTTATTCAGAGTCATGTTTTAGGGAACCTGGGTGTTTTGCTGCACTGTAGTCTTCAAACAGGGTGGGTCGAATAATGTGTAGAATAGACGAGACAATCAAAACATAGGTGTGAGAACGGATTATTAGAATACCTTGCAGTGAAAAACTGAACTTAAGAAATTGAAGGAAAATGGTACAAGCGCAAGTATTTCACACTTCTTAGTGTGTGTATATTGTGATGATGGAGCACAACAACCAGGCACTTAAAAATGCTAGAAATCTACCACCCGTATCTTGAAGTGTCAGGGGAAAGAAAAAAGACAAATCACTGTTGTAGAAATATGCTTAAGCAGTTTGCCAAGAAGCAAATTTTGCTGCAGAGTTCTTAAATGATTCAGTGTATCCTCTGGTTTGAGAGAATTACATTTTATCTTATTCCTGTGTCAAGTTATCTATTCAATTTCTTAAATACATCCTTTTTCTTATTAGGAAAAAAAAACCCCAAACCCACAAACCTTCCTTAAGTGCTAGAAGAATGAACTGCTTACAGAATTGTCTGTTTTCTATATACATTGATTGGGAGGATGAGTATCTGAAAGGACCATTATTGGGTAGACTTTTAGCAGTAACTGCCACTCTAAAAATGAAATTAGTGAATATAGAAACTGTCCTGGACTGTAATTTTTCATCATAGATGTCTATTTATGCCTTTTTGCTAGATAGTGTTTTGGAAGAATGTAAGGCAGTTCATGAAAACTGTATCTATCAACAGTGATTTGGTGGAAGGTATGTGGAAGCTGTTGAAGGATCTAAATCCTATATCTGATCTACTTTGCAACTTAGTCTGTGTATTCCTCACTGCACTCATGAATGGGCTAATTTTCAAAAAAAAACTGCTTTGCCTTTCTTGTTCCTTTTGAAATATTAATATTCACATTTGGAAACAAAACCAGACTTATTCTGATGTTGCAAATGGCGTTGCTACAAAGGATGTTCACATCTCCTAAAAGAGCGGTTCTAACTTGATGATTTTTCTCTCTGGAGTCAGCATGAGAAATACATGACAACTGTGGGAGAATGTGGCCAATTTTCCTCGGAAAGACTGACCAACACATCTGAACAGTTGCTCAAATATGACAAGAATCAAAATCTAGATAAAACTTTGTGCTTTCAATTCTTGAAATGTGCATATTTGGGAAAAAAAAAATCCCACCCAACCCAAGAACAACAAAAAATCCTACGACAATCTGGGTGTAATCAACGATTTTAGAAATAAAAATTTATTACCCACTAGCAGTGGGTGATTAGCTTCCCTAATCTTCAGAAAAAAGTTAAAACAGTAAGCTTGATCAGACATCAGAACACCTCAAGAAATTTGTTTGAAAACAGGTATGTTCTCCAGTGCAAACCTCATCTACCTTCAAGAACTCGGATACTAAAAATAGCACTGAATCTTACACATTGGTAAAGTGGTTATTCTGGTACAACCTTCAGAAAACTGAAAGTGTGGTTACTCTCTACATAGTAGTAGAATTGGGCCAGAAAATACAGAAACAAGTATCTGAATTATACTTCAGCATCAGAAAAGTGATGCGTTGTCATTTGTTGAATTTAGTAGTGGGATGCTGAAAACCCCTCTCTGCCTATAGCATGCCTGAACAATGAGATTTGTTTGATTTGTGCCCATAAATTCAAGATAAAAGATGAGTTTTGCTCTCTTAGAAACACAAAGCAAAAATGTAGTTGAACATTATTCAAAGATGGTATTAAAGGCAAACAGAAAAATGGCAGAAACAGTGCTGCTTAGAGTGATGCATTTGACAAGCCCGATTCTAACAGATTGAGTTAATGTTTTTTTTTTTTCTAGCACTTAATTCACTTCTTGCTTTGTTTTGAAATTTAATAATCTAAGCATGTTTAAAGATTTAATGACAGATTTTTTATAGTCAAATTTAAATTCAGGAAAGCAATGACCAGTGCTCTAGTACAAAAATAACACACCTAATTTCAACGCCTAAAGTCAGTCTAATGTCCAAATTATAAGGTGTATGGTAGAATAATTCTTTGATATTGTTTTTGGTCATAGTGATACGAAGTTTTATAAAATTGATAAAGTATGAAATTGAAAAAACCCACAACTGATGATAAATTTTAACAGGAATAACACAAAATTTTTCAGTATTAGCCAGCAATTTTAGGAAAGTGTTGAATCCTATCAATCCTATTCATTACTAAAAGTAGCAAATCCTGCCTTCTGACAACCCTACATGCATGTTCAGACACCAGCTAGTATATTAAAACAATCATTTTTGTGCCCTTAGGCTCCATCCTTCCTCAAACCTCTCCTTTACTGTGATATCTACAATAAACTTGCCAGTTATGAGTCTGCTGATGCAGTGATAACACATGCTATCTTGTGGATCAATAATCTGTACTTTTTCTTCCAAGCATCTGTATCCCCCTCTTAGAATTTTTTTGAATTTACAGCGAGGACTAATTCTGTTTGGTACAGTCCCTTGCACAGTGGTCCACAGCAAGTACTTGTAGTTGCTATGGTAACGTAATAGCTATCAAAGAATCTTGCAGTCTAAAAAACATGATTTAGCATACATGTCGTAACACCATAATGTAGGTTTCCTTTCCTAGGGAGCACTCTTCTGCTTTTTGCTTCTGGTAGCCGCCAACCTGCTTATGCAGTAATCATGAATTCATCCTTGGATTTCAAATAGGACAGCACAGGTTGGTGCTTACTGGATGAAGAGTGAATTAATGAAAAATAAGGAAAGCAAGACTTTCCTGGAAGCATGTATCATGGTACTGAACCTGTTGAAATGGACAGCAGTGGCTGTTGAGTGAAATGGAGCAACAGGTTATTAAAAGAATTCTGAGTTTCTTAATTCTCATGTTAAGTAAAGGGGGAAAGGGAGAGACTTGCATGGAAGGGACCAGAGCCACGGTGAAGCAAGAAAGGAATAGAAGTAGGAAATTCCTCTTTGTATCAAGAAATGTGCGTTTTTTTCTTTGCTTTTATTGTACATGAGAGTTATTCCCCTCTGGCCCCCCCTGCAGATTGTTTGCTTATTTCACACTTCACTGTGGCCTACTCAGGAAGTCATCTTCGATATTTGCAAATGAGTTTCATATGTTGTTGCCTACCTTCACAATTTCTGCCCTTATATAGCTAAACTACTAAGAATGTTTTCATTGTCAAACTCAGAATACAGGCAGGCTACTGACATATATTCCCATATGCTATGGTGCTGGGAGGAAGATACTTCATAGAGAAGACTTTAAAATGAACATAATGAGGAAGATGCAGAGGAAAATATGGTGCATATTTACATTGCAACTCCAACAACAAAGAAAAATTGAAAACAAAACAGAAAGCATGTTTGCAATAGGTCACCCTAAAGGATATCTTTGAGTTGAAATATTAAAAGCATTCTCAGTAACAGCAGACTACGCTAGTTTAAAACAAAGCCCAAATTTGTCATACCTCAACAGCTCAGAGTGGTGTATTCAAAGTAATTCCAAACTATTCAAATGTCTCCCAAACCTGCGGTCTGCTTTTGGTTTTTCCTTTTTCCTAACCTTTTCCCTTTTTCTCTTTCCTCCCTTTTCCAAATGCCTGACGTTGTCTGGGTTTCAATATATGATGTTGATCTATCTGAAGTGTGCCTAGTCAGGGGATAAGGAAAAAATGATATGCCTATTTTTCACATATTTCTTTAATGATTAAAATATTACTTTCCTCTCTATGGAAGACTTGGGATTTAATAAAATGTTTGGATAAGTAAATATACCTTCCTAGCTATGAAAGATTCTATTGCTTTGCTTTAAAATCATAATTTAAAAGATGCTTTATAGCTATAATTTGTTTGCATTGTAGAAACTGAAGTAGGGCCCTCACTGTGCTAAACAGTTTATGAATGCATAGAATTAAAATTTGTTATGCTTAGAGCTTGGAGTTTTACTGTTGACTGCAATATATCAAGGATTTCACCTGTGATGAAAAACATTCCCTGCCCCAAAAAACCTTACACTCTTAATGAGCAAGACAGATCCACAAGGGGAGGAGAGGCGGGCAAAGTGGTTCATGGTTATGAAGCCGACCAGCTACAGAGCAGAGAACGGGTCCTTCTGTCTCCTGTCACAGCGCAGTGCCCTGGGCGTGCTGCCTCCACACATAATTAACTACTAAATCTTTCCAGCGCCCTTTGAGAAACCGGGTAAATTAGCCTGCATTAAATACTTTGCTGATTCCAATGCTAATCCAGCTTGCTTAAACCTTGCTTGAATATCTCTGCACTATATTCCACCCTGCCTGTATTCTTACTTCTGGGAATCTGTGGGGAGTTGCCTCTGTTTCGAAAAATGATTCCTGGGAGGAAGGCTTGCTTTGGACCCAGGGTGGTATAATGTTCCCTTCCCGAAGAGGGGAATAGGAGAAGAGAAAGGTGACTGTTTACCTAATTTGTGGTGAAGAGTGTGGGCAGTGCCATTGATCACAGAGACTTGTAGGGATCTGGGGGGACAGGACTAACCTTTACTGCAGGGGGACTCTCATGGCCACTGAGATCTGTTATAAACTTCTATTGGACCATCCATCCAGGCATCCCAAAGCAGGAGAAATGCCATGGAAGAAAAAGCTACAGCACGTAATCTAAAGATGGATCCTAAGTGCTTCCGAGCTTGTTTTTACTGCACTGAAACCTATAAAAGTTACCATAAGGAACTGCTTCTGGAATTGATTTCCTTTTCACTACAGAATTCTCAGAATTATGGTCTCAGCAACCAACAAATATATTATAGAAGACTTCTCCGTTGAAGTTATTTTTGTGCTAAAAGTGCAAATATAAGAGAACGTAAAAGAAACTGAAAAAAAATGGGCCAAATTAATCTTTGGTGTCACTGTGCTAGCTTCAGTCTGGGGTAGACTACATTTTAGCCTCTTCAATCACTTTGGAAACACCCAGTCATGGTATGAAGCGACTGTTACGGTAGGGCTATTACACCAAGGTTTTTCAGGTAGACTGGAGTGCTGACAGGGATGTAAGAGTGGATTTTACAGGAATTAAAAATCAAAATTACTCAAAATTTTAAAAGGTCTTTTAGATATAACATCCCAAATGATAGTTTTGAGGAAGGTAAACTTGGGCCACAGATTTCAGGATTTGTTTTCCTTGGAAGTTTAAAACTCAGGAACCAATATTAATAAAGTTGGTTTCATTTGTTCCTCTTTTTGGTGGCATGAACTGTTTCTCTCAATCACCCTGAGTTTCTGCCTCATTGCTAATTTCTTTCCTATCATTTAGACACATAATTACTTCTAATTTTAGAAACTTTTGAGCAATACACTCCTGAGGTACTCTGGCTATTCCTACTTCTCCCTCCCACCTTCCAGGAGATGGAGTTTGGCAACATGCTTATGACCTACTTGGTGATTTCTGCCAATGGCAGCTTGAGGTCAGATGGATGGGATATTTCTTCTTGGGACAAGAGGGTATCTGAACTTTTCAGGAATCTTGCAAGGTAGTTCATTGACCTGCAGAATTTGTTCTGGGACACTCTGTAAGGCTACTCTGACTTAAAACATTGCTATGTGTTGGACCTGAGGGAATCTGTGCCTGCTCTTAGCAAAGTAATTTGACTTTAGTTTTCTCTGTTTCTTTGGGAGAGATGCTACTCGAATTACCTACTTCCTCTAAGCTAAGAGGATGCTTTTGGACAAGTACCGTAGTTCAGCTGTCACAGTAGTGGCTAAACTGTGGAAATCTGATCCTGGGTCTCTTTTTAACACTCCTTAAAATAACATTTTCTTGATCTAGTCTCATTAACCCTTAATCATTGCATGCTTTCAGCTGAACTTTCACATTAACTTAAATGCATTTAATTTCTTAAAAATACACCTTGACTGGTTAAAGTATCTTCACTCCCCTGTAGAACTGCAAATTTGCTGCTGTAGACCATGGAATGTAATTTTATGTTTGTATCCATATAAGTGCCCAAAATATCTAGGATGTGGTACAACTCAGTGGAAGAAGTAAAATATAGTGGGATATTGGAGCCATATAAACATCGTATCTGAGGAATATGGCAGAGAAGTAGTCTGACGTAGGATACGTTATCTGGAGGCAAAAGTTAATTTACCCAAAACGAAAACTCAATAGCTTGATTGACAATCATCGCTGACTGCTTTTAGGAACTAGAGTTGTGGTGTGGTACCTTGCTAATTTAAGCCACTTTCCAATTTCACTCAATGAAATCAAATTGCTTCCACAGAAATTTGACTCTTATTTCTTTGAATACTATATTTTTGTTTTTACTATGGTGCTTATAACACTGTAGGGATAACTGATAGCTAGAAACAATATGTTGGATTAACTGCTAGCAAGCCAACATTCAACTTATAATTTAGAACCGTTTAATGTATGTGAAGATTAGTGCAATATTATGATTATTTTCAACAGTGACATTAATTTCAGTATTCAATTGCAGTTGAATTGTAGATGTCCAAATAAAAACATATATTCAGATCCCTTTCTATGTGATATAAATGCGGTATTTTAAATAAGCAAAACCCTAAATCGTTTCCTAACACAGAATAATGTGTCCCTATACTTGAGTGATCCACGCATGGATTAATCCACTATAGGTAGTCTGGAATAACATCCTGTAGACAAGCCCTCAGCTCTAAGAAAGCATAAGTATGCAATTTTCCTAAAATTTAGCTTGAGCTATTTAATGTTTGGTATGCAAAATGAGAAGAGGAAACAAAGACTAAATGGAATGAAATTTAGTCCTGCTCAGATTCAGTAAGAAGATATGACTTGTGTACCACCTATCTCCTGCATAAATCCTCAAAAAGTGATAAACTGAAATGTCAGATATAATTACACTTTTACATAAACTTTCATGCAAGATTTAATTACTGTATTTTGTGCGTGCTGATGTACTGTGCTGGAAATCTGTAGGCTATTTTATCTGTTGGCTTGATCTAGAGGAATAATATAAACAAGTTACTTTATTTTTTTAAGAACCTTACTGGTAGTGTTACAATTTGCTTCACATTTCTTAACTCTTCTGCATGCCTGAAAAAAAAAAATCCTCTTTGATTTAACGATGACATATTAGAAACCGAAGCATGTGAAACATACTGGTGTTTTGCAAAAATAATTCTCCTGAAAGTTACTCCGTGCTTAGGCTGTCGTCAGTGCTAGGAAATTATACTTTCTTCTTTGTCTATGCAAATTCTACAGTGAGGTTTTATTTTCTTTCTTCTGTGCATTTTGCACTCATTTTCATATATGTGTCATCGGAACATTAAAAAATCATAAAAAAGCTTGGTGTTATGAAAGTCCTGACAGCACATTTTCAGCTTACTTTATTTTTTTCTTGTTCAGTTCACAACCAATGTTTGGAAACATCAAAGTCTGTAGAAGACTCTTTTTTTTTTTTATCTAGACCTTTTATTTAGCATGTTTCTAACAACTATTTGGTAGCAACCTCCCTTCCCCCTCCTTCTCCCGCTGCAAATCCAAAAGATATGTCAAGTTCTTTCTTAGAGCTTGCAAACAACAAATGATTGGGTTATTGTCTCCAAGGTTCCTCCCAACTGTACAAACTCTGGGTTTGGAAGGCACCTCCCAGGTCATCGTTCAGGCACTACAGCCTATAATGACGTTCACGTAATGATTGAGCTCCACATTAAAAGTAATTAGGCTTTTTGCCTTATTGTTTCATAGGGAAGCTGTTGCAGGATTTTATGTCTCTAGTTCAGCAAAGCTGTTGCAGGCCATCATGTCTCTGGTTCAGCAAAGAGGCCACATGGCGTTAGGCTTACAATCAGGACACAGCTGAAATGTTTACATGCAGTAGGTGCAGTGCTTCTGAAAACATCTGTGCATAGGTGAGTCTCTGTTCTAGAAAATGAGTGAGAAGCTTTTTAGAGGACAAATAGAATTTGCATCAAGTATCTGATTTGACAAGGATTTAATGAAATTAAGAATTTAAACTCCTTTATTGTCTTGCCTAATCTTAGGCTACTTGGGCAACACCATCCCACTAATCAGGTGGGTAAAGACATGAACCTTGCTCCTGCCTCTTGTGCTGTCTCTCTGCCATTTCATATGGATTATGAGATGTAGCAACCTGTCTTCTGTATGGCTAATCAATGACTATTCTTGTTGGGAAAAGGTACAGAAAGGAAATGAGTCCCTGAAAGCCCTGTATTTGTGTGTGCAACCTTTTACTATTAGCAACGGCAGAATACAATAAGGACTTCTGTGACTGAGAGAAGCAACTCAGCATGGCCTTGGGTACATTCTCAGGGCTCACTTTTAACACCTGGACAAGATGCTTTTCAGGATGCTATTCTCTAGTCCCATAAGTCTTTCTAATTTGATGTTATTTGATGTGAATTGTGTGTAAGTAATGTTAATTATGCAATAGGTTTTGAAGAATATGTTTTGATTGTACAGTGGAAATGTCAGTCCCATTAACAATCATTATTACCTGTCAGAAAGTAGAAGAAGCTTTCAATGAATGCTAATTTTTTTTCTCGTATCTGTGCAGATGCATACCAATGCTTCGTACACATTTTGTTTATTTGTATCCTGATCACTAAAACAATCTTTTTCTCTCTCCAAGTTTTCTCTGCTTGGACTGAGTCCAGAAAAGAGAGAATGAGGCTCTAACTTCAGGCCTTCTGTGAGTCAGCTTGTATTGAATGTGTTTTTGAAACAAAGGTTTCAGTTTTCATAAAGTGGTTCATCTGCTGAAGTGTTTCCAAACCTTGCTCCCAGTGGTCTCTGGAATTTATTAAGGCAGTGGCAAGGGTTCAAGAGGATTGGAGTAGGGGTTTGGAGCCAGCAGTCCAAAAGGAAGAAACTTGTTCTGTTTTGCTTTGTTATATAGGTTAAGGTAGCTGATTTAATAACTACTTCTGACCATAGACCCTCTCAATATTTTTTTGTCTTTAGTTTCATCCTCTCAATTCAGTGGTTTTTTTTGTGAACTTCTGTGAATTCTGCCATATGATGCAAGGAAAGCCTACAGCTATGAAGGGCCGTCTTTATTGACTCTAAGGTGACTGGTTCAAATAGACCACTTTTCATTCCAGTTCTGTTGCTGGCCTGCTAAACTAAGCTGGGGGAGTCTTTCCCCATTTCCCTGTCTCTTTTTTTTTTTTTTTAACTCAAGACAAAAATTATCATACTCTGATAAAATAATACTCATCTAATAAAGTTAGTAGCTTCTCTCTTAATCTGGTTTAATGCAAATGAATCTTCCTTGAAATGGATGACAAGAAATTGCTTGAAATATTCCACCTGAGATTGTATTAGCTTTGTAAAATGTTATTGTTACAATCTCCAACTATACAGCTTCCAATGTATCCTATCATTGCCTTAAATGTCTCTGCATTACATCATATTTTGTTGGGTCATTGTCATTCTGTCATCAAGAAGCAGATGGATGTCCTTCTCAGATTTTTCCAGGAACAAAGTTCCAGCTTATACCAGAAGACTCTGTTATTCCTGAGGTTTATTACCTTCCATTTAATACTACTGAGTTTTATCCCCTTTTTATTAAGCATGTGTAAAATTTCAACAGAACAAAAAGTTATAACGTACGTTCTTGTGAGGAATATAAGCAGCAAACAGAAGTTTGCATGAAAAGGAAACTTAGAAGAACATTAGAGGGAACAAACAATATTTTCTGTATCCCACACTTCTATAAAACTGTGTTATATTATTAAAGACTCTGTACACTCTCCTTTTCACTGACAATCAGGACCTACTCAGGATTATCAGATTTTCAGTCCAAAATCATGTCCTCCTTTCATTCTGTTCTTGCAGAAGACCTAAAAGCTGAATATGAGGATAGTTCTTCCACACTTTTAATGTTGCATTTTGAATTACCTGCATACCTTAACTTTTGCAAAATGTAGTACTGAGAAACCGGGTGTCTTCTGTTTAGTTTATTGGCTAAACAAAAAATCCTACCTATATGTTACCCTACACACTGCCTGTTTTCAGTAGGAATAAGGAGGCAGGCAGATTTTCATAATGCGGTCTGGCCACAGTTAGAAATGAATGATATCGAAATGAACAAGTATAGAAAAGATTAAAACAATAATAATGCTAATTCCAACTCATGTTTTCAGAAGAAAAAGCAACTGAACAAGTGCAATTTTTTTTTCCTGAATTTATGACTGCTTGTTGTCACTTGTGTGATATATTGACAATAAGTAAGTCTTTTCTGGGCAAATTAATGTACCTTGTGTGATTTCTTTGGAATTCTGTTCTTTGATGTTTGTTTAATTAAGGATCGGTCCCTATATTTAAAGTCATATTTTAGTAATTTAATAGGCTGCAATAATTATCTCTGGTGACCTAACTTTTTTGGAATATTTAATTGTTAGCCTTTAGGAAATCAGATGGAATAAGGAATTAAAGAGTAACAACATCCTTAGAACATTAGTGAACAGCAGGGGATAGTCAGTATACCTGTATAGATTTCATTCAGCAGCTTCTCTGTAATTGAAATGACTTTTTACTAGGAAAAAAGCAGCAAGTGAGCAGCAACAGGAGTAGGAAAATCATTGTTGGTTCGCTCTGATTTAATGTGAATTGGATATTCTGGAGCAAAGTTTCCATTCATACATATTTTCTTATATTTTTTTTAGGGAAAGCAGTCCAGGAAGCCTCCAAATTCAATTTCAGCTGTAGTATCATGCCAGATGAAGTGGTAGTTTGTGGAAATATCTGGAACAAAACTATATATTCCATTTTTCACTCACAAAGGAAACCCCACCAGAGATTCTCATTTTCCATTGCATAAGGCAGGATTAAAAGAACA
Organism: Nipponia nippon; assembly: GCF_047370975.1. Taxonomy (NCBI): domain Eukaryota; kingdom Metazoa; phylum Chordata; class Aves; order Pelecaniformes; family Threskiornithidae; genus Nipponia; species Nipponia nippon. The sequence continues at coordinate 45,800,093 of NW_028262369.1, read as the reverse complement.
AATTGGAGAGACGGGGGAGATTGGTTAGATAAAAGAAACATGAGGTACTAGGGATGGGTCTTGACATATGTTTGTCCATCCACAGGGGTGAAGTTTGTAGAACACAGAATGGTACGTTTCTAGATATTTAATTAGAATACTTAATAATAGTATATATGTTCATATTTTTGCATGCATGTTCTAAAAATAAGTATTTGATTTTTAATAAGTTTGTACGTGTAGGCTTATCTAATAACACTGCAGATGTAGCAGCATTATGCTACATTAAACCTATCATTAGTAAATAATAGGAGCCACTTAACTTGAAAGCTCAGCTTGCAGACAGTAAAATAGCACCCAGTTTCAATGCAATCATTAAATTCCACTGTATCAGATATTACCAAAATTGTGTATGAACTGTACGTATGCATTACGTGTACCTGACCACTGTTTTCATAAGGCACTTGGTTACGTTGTCATGGCAAAATATATGGTACAAAGTTCAGGTTTAAAACAAGGCATTGAGTTGCTTTCAGATCTTGTAGTAACCCTAATATATCAGTACTTAACACAAGGCCTTGTATGAGCATTTGCTCTATGAACTCTGAAAATTAAGTGTATAGTATCTAACAGTATGTAACCATATAATTAGCTATATAGGAAGTTACAAAAATAATATAAATGTATACTCCACAAGAATATAAGGCATTAATCTTAAAATATCTCCAAATTTACAGATTCTGAGACTGAAGTAGCTCATAAGAAGCCTTGAGCTAATCAAGAGTATTTTTGAGTACACTGGGTATAAGATAGAGAAGAGTGACTAATACTGTTCCGCAGTGAGACTACACAAAAAAGGTGAAATTACTCCCACATATTAGCCTTGAGAGGCTCCAAAGTTTAGAGCAGATGAGGAGATATTATAAAGATTTTAGTATTTAAGATGTGAAATGGAGAACAAAGATTTGTTTTCCAGTCTAAAAGATTTGTTTTCTAAACAGCAAAGCACTGCCACATGCAGTCGATGCTATGTTTTTTCAAGAGTCCAGAAATACAATAGAATTGCATAAGCTTCAGATCTGAAAAATGACTGATGGAAGATGTCTGCTAAATGTCAAGTAAACAGTGTTTGTTCCACTGCTAGAATATTATTTTGGGTAATTGCAGAAGAATAAGTAATTAGAACAGAAAGCATGGGTGGAAATTAAGTCTGTGAAGTGAAATCCTGATCATAGAGAAATAAATGAAAATTTACATTGGCTTTATTGAGCCCAGATTTCACTTTTGAAATTTAAACTTTTGTTTTCAGTATTTCTTGACCTGATACAACACTTTTACTGTATTTATTTCTCATATGCTAATTACAATTATTCATATAATATTTTATAGAAATATATATACAGGTATAGACACGTGTATATGACACACACACACAAATATACATATGTATATACACACAGATGCATACATATAATGAACCAGAAACCTGTATTGTTCTGGAAGGTGCATAAATCACTTGCCCAAATTAAACATGTGAATAGTGTAGTCCCATATAAATCGGATCCTTGATGCTAGGTATGGTCTTACATACCCATACACTGGAGCTCCTCTGCGGACAAAATCAGGTATGCGCGATCAATACTGTTCTCATTAAAGTAAATCTAGATTTATAACAACAGTGATTCTGCAATAGAGAGATGTTCAGAACTCCACTGTAATTCTAGGAGTGCAGCACTTTTCACTATGTTCATTCAAGAATGTAAGTATATTCACAAGAAAGGTCAAAAAAAGGTTTACTGTTGAAGCTGAGTCTGTCACTCTTATCAAGAAGTTATGCACAGCAAAACTGTGCAGCTTGCCTTTTGATGTTTTGTCTGATAAAAACTGTTGTGAACATATCTTGAAAGAGATCATAAAATACTGCCCTTACACTGGCCTTTTAATTAACTATTAATAATAAGACTCCACTGTTTTACAGTTTAATAACGTAGTTTTTCAGTGGACGGTTTGCTAGGCTGATTGCCAGCCATCACAGTGTATTCAGACAAGCATCCTCCACCCAAAAGTTTGGTGAAGGGAACGAGAGAAATCTTTTAAAGTTCCCATTTAATAGTATATGCACTATGAAAAAAAGATTAAAAAGTAGGCAGAGAAGGAAGATATGCAAATTTTAAAGGCAGGCATTGCTGTTAAACACAAATTCTTTTTGGTTTTTTTTTAGTGTACATTCTGTGGCAAATCAGAACCTGTTGAATAGAGGCACTTTGTTACTTCCTTAATGCTACATCCTTGAATAAGATCTTGCACTCCCTTAATGAGAATGACTGAGAAAAGGCAACATTTTTGCTGGAGCTACTCTGTGGGCATGGTACAGTGGGGTTAATTCATGTTTCACGAAATAAAAGGAGTTATGGTAACTGCAGAAATGAAAAGGGAAGCTTCTTGCTTGTCTGTGTGTCTCAGTGGCTGTACAGCACTCTCCTTCAAGCTCTGCTTTATAATGACAGTCAAGGAAGCGGCCACAAGCAACCAAATAAAAAATGTGTTTCTATTTTTCCTCAGGAAAAAAAGGAGTTAAGTACTTTCCCCATGCTGTGAGAACTGGAAGACTCCAAAAGAGAGGGGTGAATTCTGTGCTCCAAGACTGCTGGTAATACAGGACTTCGCAAGAAGTTATGAAGTTAGAGCTCTGCAACACAAAAGTTAATATCAGATTAACTGCAAATGAATAATTTGAAATATTTCCTTGCCTTTTCTGGAGTGCTTGAATACTCCCAAATAAATAATGAGCTTTGGAAGGTATTCATCTCCCCAAGAGAGACAAAAGTTTCTGTAAACTTGACTTTAAGAAGTATTGCTACAGGCAATGAAATCTATACAAGCAAACAAAGCCCAGGAGATAGGTTGCCTTCTGGCAGACTATTAGAAAACATTTTTTTAGCAACTTGCTACATTTTTCAAAATAATAACAACTATTATTTTAAAATGAAAATATTTTCTGTTTGAAGTAGTATTTTAAAAAGCTTTGGGTTCAGAGCACACCGGAGTAAGTCTTATCGCTAGTCCTATTGAATGTGAATGCAGTATGGCTCAAATTTACATGAATATAACCAGATGCAGCTTGGGTTTTACACTATCTGAGCTTGAAAGCTTTTTTTTTGGTGGGGGGTGGGGTCGGGGGGAGGAATAGATTCCATGAACTCTCAGACCAACTTCGGTTCTGAAGGTCTGGCAGACTGCAGAGCTTTTCTCTGCCTCAGACCAGTTCATTTAATGGTCCTTTATTAAAGGCCCCGCAAGTGGACATGGAGACGAGTCCTCCAAACTCTGTGGAAGACAAATGATGCTTTGTTGCAGCGTTTTCCTACAATGTTAACTTGAAAAGACAACTGAATGCAACTTTTCTGCTAGGAGAATCCAATTAGAATGGTACAATGCCTATTTCTAAGAAGAGGGGCTCTAAATATATTATATGAAAATTCCTATTTTATGAATGGAACTACCTAATTCCACCATACAGCTGAGATAAAATCTGGACATCAGAAAAGGGCAGGGTGTGGCGAAGCAAGAGGTGTTATGCTGTACGTGCTGTCCTGCTAGCTGGCAGTCCGCTGACAACTTGCAGTGGTCTATGTGAATTTGTCATTTTCAGATTATGAGAAGGAACTTATAGATCTAGTTTCTTTAAAAAAATGCTAAAATAAGCTTGGAACAGTAATTTGAAATGTATTCTGAACACTGTGACTTGTAGATTTTTAAAATTTTATTATTCTAATAAACCATCTAAATTTGTGAACTGGACATCTGATCTCTAAAAATATATTTTCCCCCACCCTACAAAAACAATTATGCACTTGCCACTAAACAGCGGCCTACTTCCAACATTCAACAGAGTACAGTGAGGAATGTGCATCTGACGTGTAACATAGATCTACAGGCAAAATTAAGGTTTCCTCATGTAAATTAAAAAAATAGATTATGGCATGAAATCTAACAGTACCTATTTACAATCACATTAAGAAATTACTTGGCAGACTGTTAACTTCATCCATTAAAATAATTATTCAATGTGAGAGAAACATGTAACAATTATATTTAACATTGGTTTGTCATAACTTTCTCATTTATTCATTTCAGTGATAATGCCTTTAAGAAGTATCTTACCATGAAATACAGCAAGTGATAGCTTTACTTTAACCAGAGATTTCTGTTTTCTTTAGATGAATTACTGCAAATACTTTGCTCTACCTGTTGTTAATTGTAGTGATTTAAAAAGTCTTACACTTTGATCCTGTTCTCTTGGTACAGGGAGCATTGCAACTTCAGGACTGAGTTCTAGACACCTCCTTTCGTAAATCTATTTAGAAATGAGTTATACGGGGAAACCTTCAGAAATTCAATAGACATTTTTGATGTGAAGTCCTGAAATCTTGTTTTGGGGGAAGTTTCTGTTGTAGGGCCAAAACAATGACAGTGCTCAGCTATGGGAATTTAAGAACTGTGTCCTGCAGATTAGATATCCCTACAAAGTAACAGCAAAAGAATGTGCTGCAATTATAAATAACATCTTAGACATGACACAAGTGCCATGTATTTATTTTAGATGCAGCAAAGAATACAAATTAGTTTCTGCCAACAATTGGTATTCTAAAGTATTAAGTTTTCTATTTAGATGAAGTTTTCCCATTATGTCTCATTATTTCAGTCAGCATTTATGCTTTTATGCCTTTTTCTTTTTTTAGGAGATATTCTACCAAAAATAAATAATTAAACCACAGATGAACTGTCAAAAGGGAACATTCATATTTTAACGCAACATTAACATTTTGGTAATTAACATGGCAGTTAATGTTTTTAGCAGATGTAACAACATTAGACTTGTAAATTTTAATTAAAGTTAATGGTTCACGATAGCTGTAGGGATCAGGCATCCTCTCTGGATACTGAAAACATGTCTAATGTGATTAGAAATACTAATTGAAGAAAAAAGGACTGCAATAGTAATTACTGTACTTCTTTATCCTACTAAATTATTACAAACCTGCAGCAACTTTTTAAACTGTATTTGCAGGAGGAAGCTTAAAGAGTCAAATGCTCCTCTTGAAGAAATTAAAAGGGGTCAAAAGAACATTGCAGACATTTTCTGTGTGTTAGAAGAGGGAAAATAATTAATTGAAAGCCACTGCTCCTTCCTTATCCTCCTGAGACCATATTCCCAAGAAATACCGTGAAGTTATTTGGTTACATTTCACATCCCTTTTGGATTTAATTAGGAACTAATGTGTTAGTTTTAATTCCCTCAGAGGCTTTGAATTCCAATAGCAGGCAGAGAAACAGGACTGGCACTGGGAACTATGACTCAAGTGGACGTTTCTCAGTTTTAGTGCAAGATAAGAGATTGGTAGTGAGTCCGTTTCATGGCTTGCTGATACATGAAACATTTTAATAAGCACAGGGAAAGGATTAGTTTTACTAAGGGTAATTACAAGCTGCTAGCCACCTATAAAATGCACATTTTATTGTAAAATGCCAACAATATTTATTTCACTTGTTCTGTGGACTTTTTTCTCTAAAGCTGGCTCCAAAGTCTGCTGAAGTCAGTAGAAAAATTCTGCAGTCCTTATGCTAGCAAAATTGCCACTGAAAATTGTGTTCTTTCTACTGGGAGTTCCGGCTAATAAAGATTAAACACTGGAAATTAAGTTTGCTTATTTTGACTGACAATAGTTATTTTTACTATAAACGCAGTTATTCCCTGCTAGTGCCATTAGCTCTGTTTCTGTCAACAGCCTTCCAACATCATCATAAATTATTATTCATTCACATTGCAGCACAGGCATAGGCTCCGTTCTACCAGGCAAAGTGCAAAGACATGGTGAGAGGCAATTCTTGTTTGGAAGAGTTGCACTCTAACCAGTTGTGACACAGGCTAAGAGAAAGGATGCTAGGAGAACGAATGCTGTTTGATCCTCATTTTACTTCTAGCTGAAAGGCTGGAACAAGAGATTAGGAAATTTGGTCAAATTATATGGAAAGACTGAATAAAGCTATTTGAATGCAATTTATCGAGTAATGCTGGAATTCAGAACATATGCAAAGACTGGGCAAAGAGCCTACGTGCAACATATATATCTTTTTGTCTTGTATCGGGACTAAATGTAAACACTAAATAGTGTTTCAGTAATCATGAACCTCAGGCTGCCTTTCTACAAAGGCGTACATTTTGTTAAATTCAGGCAAGATCTTAATCATGCATTTGGAATAGCTGCCTAATTGTATCACCTGGTATGATACAGTGGATAGCATAATACATTTCAACATGCACCCCCATGAGGTCTGTGGCTTCATGATTTATTTGTGTGCTAAATAGCCAAGAAATGCTTTTATCCTATCTATCACTTTCCATTGAAAAATCCCAATATATTTTACAAACTTTCTTCTAAATTGTACCTGTGTTACTACGTAAAAATAATAAGTTGCTTCTACGGATTCCTCAGGGATTCAACACCGTGAGTACAACAGAGTGGATGTCTAATCTACCCAAGGATTTAGTCGGGTGGGAGGGGGAGATAAAAGTTATGGTTAAGGTTTCAGTAAATTTTGTAGACACTACTTCTTCATTTCCTAGACACCACTGAAGCTAATGTGATTCTGCATATGGATTGATAAACATGGATATTTATCTTATTTGACTTAAAATGTAACAGCTGTGGATTTTCTTTAATGATTTACTGCATTTTTGTTTTGTAGTTTTATAGTAATAATGACTGAAGCATAAAACAATTTCTGGCAGCTATGACTTACTGAAGGAAAGGACAAACATGACTGAAGTTTCTCTTTTTTTTTGGTTAAAACGCCCAGATCCAACAGCTAAGGCCCAGGTCTTCAGCTGTGTAAATCAGCATGACTCCACTGAAGTCAGAGCAGCTACGCCGACTTACGCTAGCTAAGAATCTGGACCTCAGTGACACCAAATATATAGTTTATAGGTTTTATGGGCAAGGACATGTTTATAGACTTGAAGGCAGTTTCTAATCCTGTGTCATATCGTAAACACTACTGCCTTGGACAAACACACATAACAATTATTTGGAAGCTGAGAGGCTTACCTGCTTCTGTAAGACTTTTTTATATGAATAAGTTTCTGTTTTTCTGTGAAAGAACCTCATGTATAGAATCATAGAATCATTTAGGTTGGAGAAGACCTTTAAGATCATCGAGCCCAACTGTAAACCTAACACTGCCAAGCCCACTACTAAACCATGTCCCTAAGCACGACGTCTACATGTATGAAGAGTTATTGCCAGAAACAAGTTACATAATTTCTACTGTGGGACAAATGTGCTAGTAGACAGATTCTGGCATTTAGATCAGGGTAATCAATTAACTTACAAGGTGGAAAATTAAAAATATATAAAGGGAATACTTCCCAGTCACTGATTAGAGGTTCACTGTCACAGCATTCGTGAAGCCAAGAAATTTGTGAGGTTCAAAATGGACTGGACCTTTAGGTAGACATAGAGGATGTCCTAGTAAAAAAAACCAAAACATCTTGAGAAGAACAGTAGCTTGATGCATAGGGTTTGTGATAAATATTTGTTAAATATGAACAACAGGTAAGATGTAATACAAGTATGTCTGTTGCTGGGTTCTTGAACAGAGTCATAGCTATCGTGTGTAACTCGAGCATAGTACAAATATCTCTAAACTGAATTTGAACTTGCTAGCCGGGTAGTCTGTTACTGAAGTTTCTAAAATGAGGGAGAGTAGCCCTGCCCTCAAGGAACATGGAGAATGCTAGGAATATGCTGGGACATACTGAGGGAAGATGTGGATGGGCCAGGGCGTTACAAAACCTGAAGCCTGCTCATCTAGCTGCAATGGAGCGGGACTCCGGGTGGGCAGAACAGCCTGTCCTGTACTGAGGTAAGCCCCCGGTCAACTATCCTGCACCGAACTTTGTTTTTCTTTATTACTAGTGCCCAAACTAGGTCAGGCTTATTGTGGTAACTATGGTAAACATACAAATATTTTCTTCCTACAGTTAAACAAAAATATATGTATTGTGATAACACATGAAAATAACAGTGTGATAGAGAAGAGTAAAATTTTGGAAAAGAGAAGCATATTTCAGAGTGATTATGTAAACAGCACAAAGTTTTAGGAAAAGGTATTGCATAGAGGACTTTATTTTAAATCATCATTTTCAAGAACAAAATTAAATCTTAAGAGGCTAGTTGTACCATCAGGCATTGCCTTGCCGACCAAAACATTCAGGTTTAGAAATAGATCCTTGGTTTCAGGCTGCTAATCATATCATAAGAGTTACATGGTCAGCGCCTTGGCAGGAGCGTGTATTGCCCACGTTGCTGCTGCGGCAAAGCTGCCAGCTAATCGATAGAGCAAAATTGGCATCAGCTCCTTGGGAATGACACTGCTGCGTCCAGGCCTTGCAGTGAGAGATCATCATGAGTTCTGCTAGGAAGGGCAGGACCTGGGAAAACACAACAGCTTTCTGTCGGCCGGAGCACCCCCCTGCGTGGGTGTTTGTTACAGAAACCACCAACAGCTCTGAGGTGCCACTTTGATGCCCGTTGTGCCAAAGCCTGAATGCAGCTCCACAAATCACAGAAGTTCTAAGTCATAATTATTAACTATAATAATTTATATCTGAACAGCACCTTTTAGGCTTCCTGCCAGGCCTGGGTATGCTCACTATGCTCACCAGTGCCTACTGGTGAAAATCTTTTAACCTTTGTTTGAATCTTCTACACCTATGCCTCATGTTGTGTTATTTCAGTGATCTTTGGCTGGATGAATGTCTTTTAGATTTTATTTTGGCAGTTTTCAATCTGGAAGTAGACTATGATTTTCAGTTTACTCCCACTTTTGGTGTCCATACTCTGTTTTTCATAAATGGCAAGTTTCCTGCGCATGACAAAAAATTATGGAGGAATAAGCAACAGTATGTTGCATTAATAATGTTTTTGGGACCCTAAATGAAAGAAGGACTAAAATCTTTCTGTTTCAAAATATTGCATTTAAAATTTAGAACAATCAGCTTTTTGAATAATTATTGTTGGTAGCGTAAAATAGACACAGTTAGTTACTTGTTCACTGACAGCATTGTATTAATTATTTCTTAGTGAAATTTTGCCATGGTTTTAGATTCCCTAAGCGCAATATTTCTCACACTTTTCTATGCAGCCGCACATTCCCGCACAGCAATATTGCTAAGGGTTCAGGGCTCTCTGATGTCACTTGAAACTGAGTTGTCAGCCTTCAGGTTTAGAAGCCCTGTTTTAAATATACAATTGCATGGTCAGTCTCCACAATGTTTAAAAATGTCAATATTTATATGAAAAAGAATGCCTCCCTTTTAATCAGAACACTGTTCTCTGTAAGACGGTGAACAAAATCACCTCTGGAAAAAAGTTTAAAGCAATCTCATTCCTCGGTATTTGTTGTCTGAACACTAAAAAGAATTGAAGCTGTTGTAATTTTTTTGATTTACGGTTCAAATGGTTATTGATGGTATTTTCTGTGACATTTTTTAACCCACTCGTACTTTTCACCTGCACAGTTTAAGCAGTCTCCATATAGAAAAGTGCTTTCATCTGTTTCATTTGAAACTTCTACCCACTAATTTCATTTTATGCCACCCAATTCTTACATTATGGGAGATAAGGAATAATTATTCTTTTATCAATACTAATCAATAAAACAATAATGATCACAACTATCTTCTCTATGCCTTTCATAAGTTGACATATCCATCTTCTATCTCCCTTCAGTCATCTCACTTAGTCGTTGAAGCTGAAGCTTTCTAAGCGTTTTTCCTCTTATAGAAGTTTTTGCTTACCATTAATTTTCCTTTTCATCCCTTCCACATTTTCCAGTTCTAGGGTGTTTTTTTTTTTTTAAATTATCCTGCATAATTTGGTACCACTGGCAAAGTTGGTCATCTTATTATCTCTTTCATTATTTATAGTAAGTATGTAAACAGCAACGGACCCAGCCCACATCCCTGTGAGATTCTAGTAGAAACCTCCCTCCACTGTGGAGATGGATTATTTATTCCTACCTTTTTTCCTATCTGAAGTCCATTATTAGTTAAGTACAGGGCCTTTCCTCTTATTGCAGGGCAGCTTAATTTCTGTAAGAAGCTTTAGTGAAGATTTTGTCAAGCAGATTTTTTAAAATACAGGAATCTTCTGTCATCCAAGCTCACCCTTTCCACATACCTTTCCAAAAACTCTAACAGGCTTGTATGGTATAAAGGGCTCCCCTGTAGGAATCTCTCATAATATCTACCTAAGCAGAAAAATTTTCTAGCCTTATCTTTGTTGAATCCTTCTGACTTTAAATCATCATCATTTATTGGCCCTGCAAAGTCTACAACAGCAGGCTGTCTGCTTCTGATGCATTTGGAAGAGGTTTTACAATAAAATTTTATACCATTACCAACATTTTCCTTCAAATGCATTTGGCTTGCCTTTTGCAGTTTTATATTTAGCTTGCCAGAGGTTTTGCTATTTTCTGTTTTCCTCATCTGAACACATTTTTTTTTTAGGAGTGCCTTTTTTGGTTTTTATTCTCATGTAGAGCTCTGCTAGTCTTTTGGAGGTCCTCTTACTGGCTTTGATAGATGACGTGTACTCAGAAATTCTAATACAGGTCGTTTTCCCTTTTGGCTACTCCTTTTAATTTACTTTAACAAACTTCCTTGATTTTGCATAGTCCTCTTTTCAACATTCACTGTTGCTAAGGTAAATTCATTGGCCTTTTCACTTCTACAAGGGTGTTGAATTTGAATATATTATGATCAAAATTCTGAAACAGTTCTTTGATAGGGAAGTTCTGAAGAAGGTCTGCTGCCCTGCTTGGTTCTCCAAGCTCCTCTGATGAATTGCTCCATTTAATGATTTATGTTGTCTAAAGGTTTGAGTTCTGTTTAAGGATCTATCATAATATTTACCCAGTCCAGATATAACCAATCTCTCTCTTTACTCCTGCCTTCACAGCCTTTCTAATTTCCCCTACCATGTCGCAGGCAACTATCCTAGACTTTTTACTGTTAGTAACAAAGAACCAGGATAGAGGCAAACTTGAAGCCTGAATTTTCAGGCTTCAAGGACTTAGAGCAGAGCAGCTGCTTCTTTTGATTAATTTCCTGTAGTTTATTGATTTGAAGAACTTAAAGAATTGTTAACCAGTGAGCTGTTATGTTATGCTCCTACCTCTGTGACCCCAAAGACATCTATTCCCATGCTCCACTGTCCTAGTGAGCTCTTCTGCCTGAAAGTTTTAAAGTTTTTAAATCTATATTTTACCTGAGTTTGAAGTTTATTCTGCTAATGAATATCTCAAGAATCTAGATGTACAGAGGCCTGGATAATAGCGGAAAGCAAGTTAAGAATCGTCAGGGGAGTAGGTCTAAACATCTGAGTTGCCAGTTGACTTTTACGTTGTTACCTAACAGCCTCTAGCTGTTTTTAGGTCCAGTAGCTTAGTCCTGGAAAAGGACACCATTCTAGTTCAGCGCCAATCCGAGCGTAACATTGCCATTCCAAATAATATCCTTCGTCATCATTTTATATTTTTGATATCCTTGAACCCTGACCATATTTATAGGTTATATATATTCACAGATTTCAGTGATCAGAAAAAGATTGGTGGAGCTTTCTTAAATTAATATTGGTACGTAAATAGCTTTATAATAGCAAGGCTAGTGAAGTGCAGCATCAATTGACAGACAGTGAGGTCCTCATTCCATCTGCCTCTGGCCCATTTGATTCCAGGTGCAGAGCATTTGCTGGCAATACCTTCAGAAGCTGGTAAGACTTAGGGAACAAGCCATGTTCTCCCTCCCAGATCCTTAATTCCAGCATGCCTTTGTCCGTTTTCTCTAATCCTTTGCTAGCTGGTTAGGCAGTGTCCCCTCCAGCCTCCAAGAGAAGCATTTGCCAGAGACAAGCCTGCTCCTTAACAATCCCTAAGGCTACTGGGTCTTCTGGAGCCTCTTCTGCCTTTCTGATTCTGTCTGATGTAAAGGCTCCATTACAGGGAATACTAGACGAATTTATTAAACTGAAAATGTGCATCAAAAGCAAAGAAAAACATCCTTCTATAAATAAACACTCGTACAGCACAGGTCTCAAGAGAATCTTCCATGGTATGTGGAAGATTTGTCACTTTGCAAATTTAAAATTAACGGGCGCATTGTAGTTACATTAATATAAAAGGCTTCTTGCCTGGTCATGACGATGGACTAATTAACTGAAGAAGCCTCTTAATTTTTAGGTTTTCTGATTCTCAAGCACGAAAAAGGAAATGGAAACAACCATTCTCTAAGAAGGGTAAGGTTGGAATAGGGGAAAGAGAAGATGCTGCAGCAATTGGTAATCTCAGGCTAAAGTAGCCGTTGGATTCAGGCAACTAAACGGAGAAGTCAAAATATTATAGAAATGCAGTAACGGTAGCTACAGTGTAATAACAGCATGGAGAAAATCAAGGAAAAAGAATGAAAGTAAGTGCAGTGAGTATAAAAATAGGATGAAAGACAAAAAAGCCCAAAACAGTCAGATTAAGCAAAGGAAGACAGTGAGAAACCTACTGGAAAAAAGGCAAGTAAGCTCTGAGTTATTCTCTTTTAATGCATGAATGTAGAGAAAGCTTCAAATGCTACCTAGGTCTCCCCCGGTGATTGTGAACTTCTGAGAGAATCTAGAAAAGAGCAATAGCTGGATATTATAGTAGTAATTGCCTTTACTTGCAAAAAAAATTATACCTAGTAAGACTCAGTATTTTGTGGTCAGCTACACACCAAATATCAATCCCTCCTTTTTCCATCAGAGGTTTTGCAAATTCTTGCACAACTACATTTCTGGTTGAGACTAAAGGTGCTTTTGGAGATGGAAAACATTCAGTGGAATTGCTGATGGTAATTCTTTTGAGTAACTTCTTAACATTACATGGCAGATCTATCAAGTTTTCACTCTTAGGTATGGGAGGAAACCTGAAGTATTGCACTGTTTACAAGAAAACAATCCAGGGAATTCTTGTTTAAGAAACTGCTTTTTCAAGATAGCTTATCCATGAAAAAAAAAATATAAATCTCTCAACCATGATTCCAATTTTATTCTCTTGGACTGTACTTTTTAAAGAAATACAAAATGCACTTCCAAGGGGAAGCTTATAGGGTATGTCTGATTCCACAGGCAGAGTGGTCACCTTGTTACTGTACTTGGCTAATGACATCAAATAATCCAATGGTATAATAAAGAGGAAGTGTCCAGGATGGTTAATAAACATGTTAACACCAGGGAAATGAGTGCCAGCAAAAAAATAATTTCCTTGTAAACTTCATTAGACTTTGTATCACTGAATACACTGAAGATTTCTCAAAGCTGAAAGGTTTGCCTCGGAAGCAGACAGTATCATTTTGTACAGAGGGAGGTGAAGAGACTTTTCCCAGACACACTGGCCCATTTCCCATTTATTCTGCAAGAGACTTAACCAAGTATAACTTTACCTGTTACAAAAAAACCCAAACAACCCAATCCTTATGAGAACTGAAATGAGACTTTGCTTTGGAAAAAACAAAGTACGTCTCATTCAAGATAGTTTTAAATTACTGTTTTCTAACTGGAATGCCAGAGATCTGTCTTTTACAGAGAGTTTCCACACTTGAGGAAGAAGCCATTTGATCACAGTAAGCCATAACCTTACTGGGGAAATTGTGGTCAGCTTTCATACTTTTTCCCCGTTGCCAGTTCTTAAGATCTCTGTTCTGTGAAGTTAATTGCTTTTCCTCATCCTGAAGCAGGCTAAACTTTCAGGAACCTGAAAAACGGTAGTATTCTGGAATTCAGTATGTTTTATCTACTTAACCCCAGTCATGTTGCAAAAGTAGAAGCTGGTGGGATAGGACTCATTGAGAGTCTGGTCTTTTTTGTTCCTGTCACTTTTATTTCTCCAAGTATAGCAAAAAGCAGTTTGAGTCACTTCCAGCTGATATACTCAGGCAATACCTAGTACCCGGTAGACTGAGTGTCACAATTTATACACAAAATGAAAAGTATGTTGTTTGACATGCAGTGTTTTCCAAAGCAGACTGGGCCAAAGCCTTAGACCAGTGCTGTTCACTGAACCGCAGAAGAACCAGTCCCTGGTTTCCAGAGGCCTCGGCTTGTATTTCTCCTGCTCCCGTACACTCTTGGTTTTGCCAGGAGAGCGCTGCGCTTTCCGTAATCGCTCTTACTGCAGCGCCAGTGCAGATGAAGGCCCCGTTGTGCTTGATAGTATGAACGCGCAGCAGATGAACGGTCCCTGTCTCAAAACATTTAGAAGCCAAGTCATTTTCCACCGAGCTGCAAATTCTCCCGCGTACACAGGGGCGGAGGAAGCCGGCCGGCGCTCCCCGCCGCTGGATGCACGCTGGCTTTATCAGCTGGTTGCCAGCCCAGCCCTCGGCCGCAGCGCTGGCGCTCCGGGGCAGAGCCGTGCCCGGCGGCGCCGCTCACCCCGCGGGACGAGGCCGCCCGGCAGCGCGGGGCGGAGCGCGGCGGGCCCACGGCCGCTCGGCGCCGGGCGGAAACTTCTGCCGCCGGCAGGCAGGCAGGCAGCGGCCGCCGGCGGCGGCCGACCCCTCTCCTCCGGCCGGGAAGGGGGCGGCGGTGCGAGGCGGGGCCCGGCGGCCGCCCCGCCTCCCTCCTCGGGGATGCCGGGATGTTTACGGGCCCGGCAGGAGCCGCAGGGGGTAGAGAGGAGGTCGGGGCCGCTGCGGGTGCCCGAGCCGCCCGCCAGGAACCCCGCTAAGCGCCCGCGGCCAGGTCGGGCCCGGCCCCGGGCCTGAGGCGCCGGAGAAGAAAGGAAGCCGGTTCCGGGCCCCCGTGGCAGGAGCAGGCGGAGCCAGGCTTCCCGGTGAGCGGGGCGGCGGCGGGGCTGCCGGGCCGCCGGGGCCGGGGCCGTGGCGGGGGTCCCGGTGGCCGTGGCCGTGCCCGCGCTGCCGGAGGCGCTCCCCCCGCCGCTCCGTGCGGGCGGCTGCTGAGGTCCCGCCTCCCGCCTCCTCCCATTGGTCGCTGGGGCTCTCGCTCGCGGCGCCATTGGGCGCGGCAGCTGCCGCTCCGCCCGCCGCAGGGGGAGGGAGCGGTGTGGGTCTGGAAGCGAGAAACTTTCTGCGCCGCGGGGAGGGGGCGGGATGGCGGCGGCCGGCCGTGGGGGGGCCGCGGCGGTGCCGGTGCCTGGCGCGTGGCTGTCGCCACCTGCCCGGCGCCCCGCCGCCTGGGGGCGGGCTGGGCCGGGCCGCTGTGGGGGCGCCGGGGCGTTGCGGTGGCGACTGGGGAAGCGCCTCCTTGAAGGGCTGCGGTGGTGTTTCGCCCCGCTGCGGAGCACGGCTGCCTCCGTCGAGGGGCGGGCGGGCGGGCGGGGACGCTGCCCGGCGGCGGCCCGGCCCGGCCACCTCAGCGCGCCTCGGGCTGCCGGCGGCCTGGCTGCCGTGCCGCTCACCGCGGCCCCTGTGCCTCTGCGCCTGGCCGGGCTCTTCGGGTTAATACCGCAAGCGGAGCTTCTTTCCGTGATGTTTTTCGTCGTTTGCAGCTGGTTTCCTCCGGGCTCCTCTGCCCTCCTCTCACCTGGGAGGTCGGTGTCGGGCGGGTGCTCCCCGGCGGGGACAGCCCGGCGTGGCGGGTTTCACGCAGCACTGGCTAAAACGAGCGTCGGCGCTGGGCGCCCCGGCCCTGTGGCAGCGAGCGGAGAGAGCCCTGTCCCAGGCGGGAGCCTACTGCCTCTGCCCCTCTCCCTCCCGCCCGGGCACCCGCCTCCGGCGGAGGGGAGCCGCCGTGGGCCCGGCACCAGCCGCGGCCGGGGCAGGCAGGAGGGCAGAGGGGGATGCCTGGCCGTGAGGGCCCCTCCTGCAGGTGCCAGCGTTTCCTCACCTCTGCTCTCGCCGGCCTCCCGTGGCTTCTGGGTTTGCCTTCCCTCCCTGCTTGGTGAGGCTCCCAGATGGTGGCAGTGCCAGTAGCTGTAGGAGGCTGTGAGGAGCTGAGGCCTAGTGGGAAACGCTGGAAGTGAGGCATCCCCTATCTGTTGGGTTTTTTTCCTTTTTCTCGTCCCCCCTGCCCCGTGCTTCTCAGTTTACCTTATGTAGCACCTGATCTTGGTAATATTAGTACCAGCCTTGAATTCCACTTTGTGTCTGTGCAAACTATGCCTGCCTGGGTTTAGGAATCAGAAGTTCAGAATACTGCCCTTTGGGTGCAAGGTGTTTTGTTTTGCTTTGCATTTTGTGAGGAGCATCGCTTCTTGAATGGTAAAACTACTTAGGATGTTAAACCTACTTCTGATAAAAGATGGTAAAGGGGGTGTGTGTGATATTGGGAAAAAATACTACTTAAATTTTTTCAGTCCTTGCACCAACTGAACAGTAAACTTTTCTTTTGTCACCTTTGAGGTGATAGCACTGTTTTCTCAGATTGCAATGGCAGCATCACTTCTAAGTAAAGGTCACACATGCATAGTAATTTTGCAGAATGTACTGGATATATTTCCTGTGTAAAGTTGTACAGTGAATGATATGTTAATCTGGAAGGTAGACACTTCGGATGATTAGATGTAAAGTGGATATTTGCAGCTCTGCTAAATCAGAGGGAATGAAGTTTAAAAATATCTTACTTTCAGGGCTATCTAGGAGACAATTCAGTGTTGCCATAAGAAATATCTGTATTTGAAATTTTGGACTCACGCTGTCTTGAAAGGGATAAACTGCAGTAGAAAACAGTCATTAGTTCCTGGGCTATGAAAAACTTAAGCAGAGGAAGGAAAACTGGTTTGTGTTGTAGAAAGAGGGAAACTTACAAGCAATGTCCAACAGCTTTAAAGTAAGAACTTAAAGCCCTGCAGGTTTGTTTGGTGTTTTTTTTTCTTTTTGATACTGGAAGAAAGACTATATTAAGAACGCTTATCCTTTAGTTTCAAAGGATTACGATACTATATTTATAAATACCTGATGTTTGAGTAAATGACTTCTCAAAGCACACTTAGAGATTTTCACTGTAAGGGTCGAATACTGCCTTTATTGTAGATATCTTGTATTCAACATACCAATTAGTCATTGGGGTAAAAAAAATTATTTGAGAACAAATCAAGGAATTTTAGCCAACTAAAAATATTTTTTTGATTAACTTATCACAGTATCTCCCAGGGTCTACATGAATTAGAGAAGCAGAATCTCATCCTCACCATAGAAACTTCTTTCCAAAGAAGAAGAAAAATCTAGCATTTTAGAGTTCATCCAAAGGCATGTGAGCATATGAGAAACTCAAATGAAAAATAGAGTACAAGAAGTCAGTTGCTCATTTTACTGTGACCTGTGTGGTATGTTCTGAATTGTAAGATAGAACCATATAGCCCACCCAAACCTCTCTTTTTTGTGCAGCAAAGTTGAGCTCAGTTGCACAAAACATAGCTAGTCCAGTCCACAGAGACAATTTGGTGAGGCAATTTGTTCGTGCATGCATAAAAACCCTATGTATAATAAACTTAGTACAATATCTTGCATTTATACTAGCCCTACATTCAGTTGTATCGCCATCAATGAATTGTTGCCTTCTGAAGTTTGACGTTGTTCCAAACATCTGTGCTGAATGGATGAGTTCATGTTACCTGGAAAAGTCAAACTGCAATAACTTCTTCTCTGCCTCCAAGGGAATTTTTTTGATTTTTTGGGGCTTATCCAAAAATCCTCCTGATTCCTGAGGAGTCGTGCTTAGGAATGATGTGTGTGTGTGCGATTATCTTGTGCAGGTCAGTACTATGGATAGTCACAGGAGTTAACTGACTGATTACGAGAAAATTTGTTTGGTTTAGCTGCGTTCCATGTGCTTTGCAACAGAGATGAAAATAACTGACCAAAATACCAAAGTGGTGATAAGGGCAGCCTTTAGAGCACTGATTTGCTGTATTTATCACCATTTGACCCCCCCCCCCCCGCCCCCCCCCGCCACGTGGTAAGGAGCTCAGCCCTAGAGTGAAGTACAACATCACTACCTGTTTCCTTTTTAGTAAGTATTAAAAGGATTCTTCCTGTCAGGTTAGTTAAAAAAGCTGAAGAGAAGCAATGCTATTAAAACGAGTAGCTTCTCTGGTGAAGATAATGCTGTGTGTTTGTCTCTGGCATGTGAAACGTCCTGTGATTCAGTTGTGATTTCTGTAGCTAGAAAATATGCAGTATATTTCAAGTGCCATTATTCCCTGTTGGGCAAACAGAACACATGCTTATGTAAGGAAGTTTGTTACAAAATTTTAAACAAGGCATTAAAAAGAGGAATTTGTAAGAAAATACTATGAGAAATCATGTTAAAACCCAGTTGCACGTAGTTAATCTTGTGATATTAGTGACTTCTCGCTGTTGATTATAGGTGACAAAGTAAAAAGACTATTTGCATCATCTGGCATTTGGGAGTTTGCATTCAAGCCTCTCTGCTTTAATCTGCTTGGAATGATTTATAACAAAGTTATTGCTGTCTTATTTAATAGCTAGATCTGTGTTGGACCTGATTAATTACTTTACAGTGTCATAAAAGTACATGTAGAGCTTGTAGATTAGATCCTTGCTGAAATCTTTGGGTGAGTTTTGAGTTAGGTGCTATGAAGTGTTGATGAACCAATCTTTTTCAGTTAATTTTAATCTTCTGTTGGCAATGTATAAAGCTTGCAAAATTAATGATTCCTTGAAAGCTGAAGGCAAAAATATCACAGGTGAACGTAAAGTGAATTCTAAAATAAGTAAAAACTTGTGGGAAAATGCATAGCATTCTGTCCTGTAGAGGCCCTTCTTCAGTACCCTTTCCATCCTCATCTGAGAGCAGATCCAAAAAAGGAGTTGTCTTTGCAGCAGTGAACTTCCAGTACTTGCCCTGACTGAAATTCGGAACTGTGTGTTAGGTACGTGGGCTGCTTGTGAAGTTCATGGAGATAAGTAGGACTTCAGAAGAGGAGCAGCAAGCAGCCTGCAAACAGAGCACTTAATGTACAGCTACTCATTGAGGATACTCCAAAACCAGGAATGGATCTGGCATGTTCTAGCCAGTGGTGGTTTAATGTAAGACATAGAAACAGCTGTGAACTTGAGTGTTGGCCTGCTTCTGAAGTGAGCGTGCTGGCTGCTAGCTGCTTTGCTTCTGGACCCAGGGATCCTGGATTACTCACTACTGTTATGCATGGTTTCAGGATTCAAAGGTAATGCTAGTCAGAGGATCACAGAAAGCCTGTTAAATATGGCTGGCGTTTCTTTTCTGATTCTGTATAGTGCTTCATTCGCTTAATCATCTTTGTGGTAGCACAGATTTTAAACTACAGATTTTTTTTTTCAGCTTGTGAATGTGCATCTAACACCTGCAGTATGATATCACAAGGTGTGCACTGGTTTCTAAGATATTTAGAAATTTCTTTAAGGATTATGTGGACTTTATTGTTAAATGTGTTCTATTTCACCTGTAGCAATGTGGACGTTATCAGCCGTGGTTGTGGCACAGTTGCATGCAGCCAGCCTTCCAAACCGGGTGTTTTTTTCCCCTGTGCCTAGCAATAATGGGTTTATCTGACAATGCTTCCAGCCTTTTAATTTATCCTGCATCTTTTCTAACTCCTGTGTGAAGCTCAGCTGTTTACACTTTTAGTAAATCTCTTCAGCATCTCTTTATGAATAATTTATTTTTACAGATGCATTTAAAACCATCCCTTTGTTAGAGAGAGGTCTCCTCCCTCTCTACATACTGGAGTTGTGAGGTTTTGGGGTTGTAACCGTTTCCAAATCATGTCTTAGCTTCCTTTCTCTGAAAATCTCTGCATTGTTTTTGCAATTTGACTTGTTACCCTGGTTTATCGTCCTTCCATTTCTTTTGTTTCCTGTTTCTACTTTTCTGTACAGTATTTCGTTGACAAAACTCTTGGCTTGGTGTTGAATAAATTGCCTTCTCTCTATGCTGGCTCTTGCCTTCCTGTCATAGCTATTTTGGGTTTAAGTACTTGTTAGCATCCCTGCCTAAAGATGAAGTAAAAGGAAATTTAGTGAGCTAACGTACTAGTGCGCTGTTGCCGGAAGGGAGATGTTCTGTTTCTTCTACAATCCCCTTCCTGTGTCTCCCATCTTTAAACTTCCCCTACTTACTTTTTCTCTGGCATTCAGCAGACTCCCATATGCATTGATTCAGCTCACTGCTTGCAGAATGTTAAACTCAGCTGCGTTAGGGAATTAAATCAGCTCAGCAAAAGGTCCACAGATTTCAAGATGGCTATGCAGGATCATGTGGCAGAGAAAGCAAGACCTTTGCTGTCACTGAGCTATTAGGTTGGCTTGTATAATTCAACGTTAGAGATGTAATTTGACAGTAGATTTAACTGATCTAAGTTAGGGCTGCTCTACCCCCAGCTATGTCTTCCCCTCTATCTTTTGCCATCACAGTTCTGTCCTTGTCTCTGTAATGGAATGATTCAGGGAACTGAAGTGGGAAAAATCGTCTTTTTGTCAAGGTTAGTTTTCAGCTAGTTTCAGTTACCTTACCAGGAGTCTGGGTAGCCACAGGAACCTCACTGGAAGGAAGAGGGTCTAGAAGGCATGGCTGAAGGCAGGGGAGGCAGCATCATCATCACACAGTCAGTTCATGCTGTCTTAGAACCGTGTCCTTAGAGAGGCAGCAGCACAACAGAGTGTGATGTGGGCTAAGGATTTGCTTTCTTGAAAGTATCATAGTTAGATATGATACTTCATTCCTGGCAAAACTTTCACTGTGACATGATCATGATCCAGATCCACCTATGTCCTTTATAACTGGCTATTCAGTATAAAGAAATGGGTTATCAAATTTCTTTCCAGGTGAATAGAAGTTAAATGAAAATGTAGAAGCCTGCTGCCCGAGCAGTTTCAGTTCCTGTTTCTTCTTCAGTTCCTATGAAATAACAAACAGTTCAAAAAAGGGCAAGTCAGTGCATATACAACCCTTTGGGAGCACCCTGCAAGATAAGCAACCTACTTGAGTGACATAATTGAAATGGAGAGGGAGCAGTAAACAAAATATAACTTCTTAAATTGTGCAAATGAATGAAGAGGAAGGGAAGCGGACTTGTGAAGCAGGAGAGCTTGGGCTTTCATCTTCTAGTCAGACAGCACTGACAGAGAGTGAACTCTTAGTAGTTGGGGAATGACAGTGACTGGCATATGTGTTTTCAGGGTTGGAATGAAAATATGCCTGATAAATTGGGACGAATGGATGAGAAAATGGCATATGAACTCTTAGTGTATTCCTTTTTTGTAAGTAGATTTTATTTGTGTTATGGTTACTTCTGCTCTTGCTAAAACCAACTCTTAAACCAGCTAACCATCTGTGTGTTCTTTGGCTTCTTTGACTGAACCACCCATGCGTAGGGAATTTGGACATAAGTTTGGTTAAAAATTCAGTATTAGTTATTTCCATATAGATAGATGATAGCTACTTGTGCATTAACAAGCGCTGATAATTTGTATTGTCCACAGAGGGGAGGAATGTCCTGCCATCCTGCGGGGAGTATTGATCTGGTAGACTATTAAAAAAACGAAAGGCTTTTAGAAGCTGTTTCTAAAATTAAGGCTAATCCTTCTTCTGAATATGCGTCTATATTCGACCACTTTCACTGCTTTAAAAGTTGCAAATACAACTTTTCTCTGATGTGGGTGCTTCTGCAGAGAATTTTACAAATAAGTATGTATTTTTCACATTTTAGAAGACCTTTTTCTTTTTTTTTGGCAACGTGAAGCAAATATTTTATTTTTACCACTGTCAGCTAATAGTAAATACTCTGTGTGTACACACATGTAGGTATATATGCATAGTCTATAAATATGCATAGATACATGTATGTATGTGTGTGCATATATATATATTATTCATATATATGCATATATATATATATAATGTGTGTATATATATGTATGTATACTGATTGGGATAAATGACATATTTTACCATGCTAATGATTAACTTGGTCTTCCAGTCTTGTTTGCTTTATCCCTTGCTAATTAAGGTCTTGATTGTCTTGGCAGAGTTCAAGTGAGTATCAGCTTAAATGCATTTTGCTTTATTAAGGCATACATCTAAGTTAGCTATTCACGGAGTGAGAAAAATAAACTAGTGTGGTCATTATTTGGCATATATCGAATATTTGCTCATTGAATGAATGAGTAGTTTAAATAATCAGCAACATTGCAGTACACTATAAATGAAATAACTTGCTGTAATATTTTATTGACAACATTACATTGTGGATTGTATGTTTCTTGTAATTTGTGATTAACAGCAGACCAATAAAAAGTTTAGTATTTTTGAGAAGTAGACAATGTGGGCTGGGCAGGAGCATGACCAGTCACAGATCATGATGGTTAATGGAAAGGCATTGATTGGCTATTATTTTTAAATATTTAAAGTGTTTCAGCATTATTTCACCACTTCTAGTGCTGTCTTTAAGCTGAGAGTGTAACTTTATGAATGGATGGCATAGTAATGTGGATGTATTTAACCAGATTTCATTTTAATGGTCTATGTTAGTCAGGAATAATTTAATGAAAAGTCACTATATATGTCGTGTGCTGTCATTCCTATTTTTTGGAAATTTGTTTTTTCCAGTTAGAATCTCTTGCCGCCTGTGTTAAATATATCCATATTACATGCTGAGTTTGGCATGCCGGTGGTGTAAAGGTGGATGAATAACTTCTTGGAATGTATTTTAGCACTTAAACTACAACCCAGTTGAGTTTCATCTTTCCAGTTGCATTCTAGTGTGTGGGGGAAACCGCAACAAAACCAATTTGAAGTAAGAGAGCAGAGTTTTAGGTAAACTGCTGGGGGTGTTGGTTTTCTTGTGCTTTTTGGAGATACTGAGATACAGGAAGCGTATAAAGGCTTTGGACATGTCAGTGTTCTGCAAGCTGCCTTTGGGGCTGTTGTTTTCAAAGTATTTCCTGGTCTTTATGAATGCACTAAAAATATTATCTATGAAACTGAAGTGACTTTCACTTTCCAAGTAAAACGTTTCTATTATGACATCAAAACTTACGTGTTTCTCCTGTTCAATGGTTTACGCAGAGTACCAGGAAAAAATTGCATTTTAATGTTAAAGAATTACAATAGATCTAGATTCCAAGTTGGTTTGCCATATTGGACGTGACTTCTGACTTCCCATTTCTTTGGAAAACTCATAGCTGTGCTGTCATTTAACGTAATGTGAACAATAAAGTGGGGATGCTCGGTTTACAGCTGCCAACATTCTCTTGCTTCAGTCAGGATCCCCGTGTGCGTCCTGAGCCCCTGCTTTTAAAATCACTTTGAAAATTTGTAAACTGCAACCTGCACCCTGGGTGCCAGCATTCAGTGGGTGCTGAAGAGGGCTGATCAGTGTTGGTGACCTGACAGTATGGGCCAGGTTTGACCGGCGAGTCAGTTCCCTCCAAACGGCCAACCTTTTGCCTTAAAGAGGTAAAGAATGACTGTTAAGGCGGTATGTTTTATAAACCAGTAGGATGGCTATTTCTTAACCTGCTCGCATCAAGCTTAAGGGCTAAGCTGTTATTGCTGAGTCTTCTTTGTCTCCTCTGCAAAGGTATGTGGCTTTGATCTGGGAGCTGGGAGTTGCGGTTGCATCAGTGCGGCTCGCCAGGTGACGGAGAACAGAGCTGGAATCGGACCGGCACGCTTGGGCTCCCTGGCATAAACTGCTGGGATTAGCGCCGGTGTGGTGGGTTGGGTAATTGTGTTATGGGTACTCAGTAAGGCATTTAGAAATCTAACCCCTTGTTTCCAGAGCACAGTTTTTTAAGTTTCAACCAGGGTGACTGTTTGCGTGTTCTACCTCGGTTTAAATTGTGGTTTAGGGTAGCTGAGAGTCAATGTGTGATATAAGCAAATGGGAATATTCCTTTAGCTTGTATGCTTATATGGAAACTAGTATTAATATATGGGTTTTTTTCTCCTCAGCTGAGGGTGATCCTTGTCTTTGAATTTAGTTAGTAAACATAGTTGAAGAGTTTAGGGATCTAAAATTTGTCATTTTAAGTCTGTGTTAGATAGCGAAGAATCTAACTTGACACCAAAAAGTAAGGCGTATGTAGGGTGTTAAATGGATAGTTGTTTCTGGAGGGCCTAGGCTCTAACCTAACTAAAATAATGGTTATAGTAAAAACTAAAAATACCTGCCTAAATTGATGGTGTAATCCAGAAGTAAACATAGTACATTCCGTTCTCTGTGAACAGCAACTAAAGTGACCGTGTGCCTGACCAGCACTTTGTGAACGGTGCAACTTCATGTTCCTCTGTGTTAGCAATTATGTGGAGTAGTTACATCTATATTCTGCAGGAAAAAAAAGACTGAGATTTTCAGGTTCTCAGCCGAACTGTAACACTCTGACTACTCTTTTAAGTATATACTTTTTTTTTAAAGTATAGCTGTTTATTCTTTGACATTGGTTATTGAATGTCCCACTTAAGATCCAAAATTAACAAACAAGTGTATAGCATGTAGCTAATGGAAACCAGGTATCATTGAGACTATTAAGGGTGTTTTTTACAGGAAAACATTGTATTTTTTTGTTGTTATAGAACTGCCATCTGTTAAAGCAATAACATTATTGCCTGAATACCGTGAAATGTATTTCAATATGAATGGTTTATGGACTTTGAGCTATGAAACTAGTGTTTAAAAAGCATGTTTCATGAGATTAGGCAGTGCGTTTAAGCTTTTTCTCCTGAAATAATTTGATCATGTTTATAAAGACTTAGTTGCAAGACTTAAGTCACAAGGATTTCAAGTTTTTCCCAGGTATCTTTTTTTTTTTTTTCTTTTAAAAATGTTATTTTAAAATATTCCAGTGAAATGTCAGTGATGAGCTCTGGTTCCTGTTCAGGAGTAGGTCCTCTGCTCTGATTTCACTACCAGAGTTGTGGGTAGTCCCACCTCTCCTCTAGTAGGTTGGTGGAAACTACCTGGAAAGCTGAGTGCTGATGGTGGGATGTGAGCTTCTCTTGGGGTGTGGGAATGCACCCTTGCATTTTGGGCTACTTTGTATCTTTGCATGATCTTTAGATGGGTGGGCACATATTCGAGAGCTTTGATGGGTGGCCACTAAGGAAGTGCATAAGGACAGCAAGGACTGTGTATGAAGAAAGGAAAAGGTGCTATACCCAGTTCAGGCAGTTGCAGTTTGATAGTGTAACTTACTGGTGAGGACTTAACTTCCTTTTGCTGTATGGTGGACTCGGTGCATGCAGTGTCAATTGCAGGAATTGCTATGCAATTGCAATTTCAAATGAAAAATTGGTCATGTTGTCAGTATCCCCAGGTACTTCATCCTGCATCCTTTATGTGTAGCTGCCACCTACTGTTTTGATCAACTGAAAAAACCAAAAGATTTAAAGCATTACTAGTTAACCAAAAGTCTTCTCATTCCTGCAAAGTATTAGTAACCATAATTGAAGCATAAGATTTAGTGCATACCCTTGTGTTCCTGTGATCGCTGTTGTGTACGGTCTGGTCCGAATCAAAATGATTTTCATCTTAAAAATGATGAAAGTCATCTTTGCAAGATAAATGATTCAGAGAGTCTTTCATTGTTCCTATCTTTGCAAGTAGTATGGTGAAGGCAAGGAGTCCTTTCCTCCTACATGATCAGTGTGAGAGTGTTTAAAAACATTAGTTGTTGTTTGGCACTTTGGAAATTTTGGGTAGTGGTGGTATAGTTGGCTCGCCTCTCACTTCATCTGTTGTCTGCTTTCTGTGAACCAATGTATATCATGGTGGTGGATTTGCAGAAGGTCATCATATTGCTTGTTTAAAGAGGTGATAGACGTGTCACATTTAAATGTGTTTTGTATTCGCTTTTCAATTTTAAACAAGCAATGACTTTTTGGTAGTATTTTTAGTGTCTTTTCACCATAAATTAGGACTTGAAGACCATTTTTGGAAGAGTGATAATTATTGCCTCAATTTAAATTTAAAGATGATAAGTATTATACCACTATGTTTTGACCTCTGGAGCTTATTATCAAGGTGAAAGGCATGCCTCACTGTGAAAACAGTCTTCAAGCAGCAAAACCTAATTCTTGCTTATGTTGACAAACAGTACAAAAGATTCATTTTGCATTCTTGGTATTTTTTTGCATCCTTGGCATTTTGTATGATCAAAATGCCAAATTACTCTAAAATGTGAATCTATCATGCAGTCTTCAAAGACAAAAACAAGTTAAAAAAAATAAAAGAACTTCCATATATGGACAGAAAATACCAATCTTTGCCTTTTCTCTGCGAAAGCAACAACAAATCCACAAGTTAATAAATCTTCCATGCTTCCTATGGCAGAACGTATTTGTTACCTCTTTAGTTTGCTTTCTTTTATTATAAAAAAAAAAAAAGCCACAGAGGGCATAGCCACTGGCAGTGGTAGTGATATGACTTCTCCCTTTTCTACTCTTTCCCCAAGTTTAAAAAAAAAAAGACATACAGATTCCCAAACACTTCCAGTGAATGCCTCTGACCGTTCAGACGAGTGGGTTGTATACTTCCTGTATCAACATACATCATCTAAACATTTCAGCTTAGATTTCAATAGTCTGGGATAAATGTCTGCAATAGAGGATAAAGAGTTTTGTATTTACTTCTTTTCCCTGAGGATTTTGAAACAAGTGTTTGTGACCCATAGGAATTATCTATTGGTACATTACATGGTCAGCAGTCTTCAATATGTAAACGTGTTAATAAAACACACCGCAAAACTTTCAGTAGAAATATCGATGCTATCAAAAAGATTAAAATTCTTGTAAAGGCTCTTAAAAACAGCACTTTGGAAAAGAATTCTTGGCGTCTTGGCAGTGATAGAAAGTTATCTACAGGAAGAAATTAGCAGAAGATTCCTTAAGATTGCCATGTGTTTCTCCCCCAGAATTTGTCGCAGTGGCATAAACCTCTGTGAATCTAACTGGAGAATTAGGTGCAGTTTTGTGACAACAGTTTAATTTTCAGTGCTGTTGTGTTAGGATTTCTTGTCTTGGTGGGGATGTTCTATGGGAGATGTTGTAGAACTGGCAAGAAATGTCAATATTGGTGTCCTAGAGCTGGCTAAAAGGCTGCCTAGTCAGTGGTGTGCAGCCAGATGTTTTCTCCTTTCTTGCTCATTCTGGCAGTCTTGGAAATCTTTGCAATTCCTACCTCCTCCTCTCTGCCTCTCACCTCAGTTTGATAATTGCTTTTTTTTTTTTTTTTTTCCTCTTGATCTGCCTGAAATTGCTTTTTCGGGTCTCTTTTATCTTTGGATTAATTACAGCTAATACTCAGACAAAACAACAGAAAGTCCCAAACTGTATGCTTTATACAGGAGTGCTAAGGATAGGAAGGCAAAGCTGTTGGGACCCTTAGTTGCTCTGGAGGATGGCTGTGGTTTGGTGTTAGGAGTAGCTAATGGTACTGGAATGGTATGGGGCGACCGCTTTAAACAGGGGAGTGAAAGCAAATTGCTAATGATTTGTTTTGTGTACCCAACTCACTGTTTAGTACACTAGGGCAGTATATTGAGAAACTTTGCAAAGCAGCTTTGCGATTATTTTGTCTATTAGTAATGTTATCACAATGATGCTGTAAGAACAACAACAGTACTGTGAACACAAGCTATTTGTTAGTTTCTTAAATATTTTGCAATGGGCTTTGGAAAACATTTCTAAGGTTTGCTGCTTTCTATTGAGAGTTATTTCTAACCTTTTTAATATTCGCTAAAGAAATTACTGGGAAAATTTATTTTGTGTGCGTTTTCTATCTTTTAACAGAAATAATAGATTGTATGCTTTCATGCTGAACTTAAATGCTATTTGAGAAATTTTTACATACTCATTCTAAAGAAAGGTTTTGAAACATAAGTAGCTCTGTGTGCAGAAGGACGTTTGCAGTATTTGAAGTATGTAGATTTATCAGAATAAATGTATCATAGGTATCAAAAAAGTGTTTCATGTCAAACCATCTCTAGAACTTTCGGGATTTGGAGCAGGAAATAAGGAAATAAAAAAATAAATAGAAAAGCAAGAACAGTTTTCCGTTCAGGCACATGACTCTTGTTCCTCTGAAGGCCTTGGCAGGTTTGACTAGGTAATAGGCAGAGACACTTCGTGTTTGTGTGATGAAAGAGTTGTTGAGGGCTTGCCCCTTATTTGTATAAAACTTTATTTCATTGTTTGCATTCGAAGCTGCTAGTGAACTTTCTGTTGTCTTCATCTGAACAGAGGTGGCCCTCGTAGGCACCAATAAAACTGGGTGCTGCATCTGCTTCCCATCAACAAAATGTCGTGTAGCCTAAGAAAGGATTAGCTTAGCTGAGAAAAAAAGCCCCTTGAGCATCTGCGTTTTTGGCTATGTTATTCCTAATAATGATTCTGCACATTTTGCAACCCTTGTTATTGGTCAAAGTCTTGTGTCTCTATCTTGGGAACTTGGCAGGCATCTTTCCTCCTGTCTTATTGATGGGATATGAAAGGTTCATAGTTGGGAATAGAGGCTGTGCTCCTAATATGGTATCTTAAAGCCCTCTTAGCTAGCTTGTCAGAATGTAATGAGTGTACGTGTTTAGCTTTTTTCTATTTAGGTGGAACTACTCTTGCATACTCTCTAAAATCTACAGATAAATTAATGCAACATAAACAGTATGCATGCAGCAGTTATAACTCTTCTGCTGATCCACTATTTCCCATGCTGCCCGTAGGTCTAAGGTACTGGCCAGCAGACATCTATGTAGCTAAACAAGTGTTTCATGCCTCTGAAGAATAATGGGGTGATGCAACTTTTATAAGACAGAGCCATTTGTCTGGCTCAAGTAGTTTAATGCACATCTTTTAATAATAAGTTCAGATGTGTATAATGATTTATTTCATTTTATAGAACAGCTAAACATAAGAAAACTTCCTTCCCAAAACAGCACAGGGCTGGAATAGTTAAATGTTAGTAAACTGTCCTGGTTTCAGCTGGGATAGAGTTAATTTTCTTCTTAGTAGCTGGTATAGTGCTGTGTTTTGGATTTAGTATGAGAATAATGTTGATAACACACTGATGTTTTAGTTGTTGCTACATAGTGCTTACACCAGTCAAGGACTTTTCAGCTTCCCATGCTCTGCCCGGTGCACAAGAAGCTGGGAGGGGGCACAGCCAGCACAGCTGACCCAGCCTGGCCAAAGGGCTATGCCATACCGTGTGGCGTCATGCTCAGTATGTAACTGGGGCGAGTTGGCCAGGGGGGAAGCGATCGCTGCTCGGGAACGGGCTGGGCATCAGTCAGTGGGTGGTGAGCAATTGTGTCGTGTATCACTTGCTTTGTATATTATTATTGTATTATTACTACTACTACTACCATTCTATTTCATTTTACTTCAATTATTAAACTGTTCTTATCTCAACCCAGGAGTTTTCTGACTTTCACCCTTCCAATTCTCTCCCCCACCCCACTGGGGGGGAGTGAGCAAGTGGCTGTGTGGTGCATAGTTGCTGGCTGGGGTTAAACCACGACATAAACTCAAGTGTGCGAATGAGAAAATTAATTCTTCAGTTCTTCTGCTGATGTTCACTGATTATAAATACAGATTGAATTACAGTGTAACGACTATTTCTCTTTTCAGGACATAAGGGACACTTTTGCGTGATAGAATGGATGAACAGTCACAAGGCATGCAGGGGCCTACTGCTCCACCATTTCAGCCACAGGTACTTTTTTTTTTTTAAACAGTTACTCAAAAGTGGATGCTATCATTTCTTAAACAGAAAAAGAGAGAAATCAGAAAATGTTATTTCTTGTGGGGACAAAGAAGCTGTAAACAGACAGAATGTATTCCGATGATCATGAAATTAATTGAATATCAGTCCTATATTTCATAGGAAATAATTATTTTTCATTTTTGCCTCCTACTGCTTCACCAACTTTGAGGGTTTGGAGCTGGAGTGGGAGTAGGAAGCAAAGATGGAGGCAGTTGTTTTCCTGAGAAATGGTGAGCTGTTAAACACTATGTTTTGAAATTGTATCAGAATTGCCGTATTTATTTGACTGTTACCTCCAGCTTTCTCTTCTTATACCTCCTGATGGTGATACTATATGAATTAGTGCCATCACCTGTTGAAGCCACGCAAGAGAAATTCCCAGTAGCTGTAGTTCTGTTAGAAAGAAGATGCATAAGAAATTTAATCTTTGGATATGTGTTGATGGCGTGAAACAAAGCATAAAGATTATCTGATAAGAGATAATGTTCAGATATTGCTTTTTGACATTTTCAGGAGGTAATTCTTTGAAGGGAGTGCAAGAGCCTGTAGAGGAATACCCTAAAAATATTTACTGTAGTGACCATTCTAAAGTAAAAGCAGGACAGGTCCTTACAAAGCTGAAACCTAAATTTTGTAATCTTCTTGTTAACAGCATAGGTGATAAGGCAATTTGTGCCCTTTATTTTACAAAAACTAAGGTGATCACTGAAAAATGTTGATGAGGAGGATGAGAATATTTAGCCAAGCAGTATAATGGCTTAGTCCCAATTAGTTTGAAAACACCATTTCACAAAATCACAGAATGGTTGAGGTTGGAAGGGAACTCTGGAGGTCAGCAGCCCTCCTGCTCAAGCAGGGTCTCCTAGAGCAGGTTTCCCAGGACCATGTTCAGACTGCTTTTGAATATCTCTGAGGAGGGAGACTCCAAAACTTCCCTGGGCAACCACTGCCAGTGCTCAGTCACCCCCACAGTAAAAATGTGTTTCCTGATATTCAGATGAAACCTCCTGTGTTTCAGTCTGTGCCCACTGCCTTTTGTCCTGTCACTGGGCACCACTGAAGAGAGCTTGGCACTGTCTTTTAACACGCTCCCTTCAGGTATTTGTACACATTGATGAGATCCCCCCCCTGAACTTTCTCTTCTCCATGCTGGATGTTCCCAGTGCTCCCAGCCGTTCCTCATATGAGAGACGCTTGAGTGCCCTGATCATTAGTGGCCCTTTGCTGGACTGTCCCCAGTATGTCTTAAGTATGGATGGCCCAGAACTGGATATAGTACTCCAGGCGTGGCCTCACCAGTGCTGAGTAGAGGGGAAGGATCGCCTTCCTCCACCTACTGGCAGCACTCCTCCTAATGCAGCCCAGGACACCATTCGCCTTCTCTGCTGCAAGGGCAAATTACTGGCCCTTGTGCAAATCGTGTCCACCAGGACCCCCCAGGGTCTGACCTGTAAAGCTGTTTTCTAGCAGGTCAGTACTCAGCATGTACTGGTGCATGGGGTTATTGCTGCCCAGGTGCAGGGCTTTGCACTTCCCTGTGTTGAACTGCGTGAAGTTCAAGAAGGGACCTCGACAGGCTGGAGAAATGGGCTGATGGTCCCTCTGGATGGCAGCAGGACCCTCTGGTGCATCAGCCATTCCTCCCAGTTTTGTGTCATCAGCAAACTGGCTGAGGGTGCACTTTGCCCTATCATTCAGAGTATTAATGAAGATGTTAAGCAGGATTGGACCCAGTATTGACCCCTGAGGTACACTGCTACTTACTGGCTTCCAACTAGACTTTGTACCATTAGAAGCTCATTTTCTATTTGGAATTAAGTGCCTGAAATCTCTGTCGTAGTCTGTTATCTACAAAGTTTAAATGCTGTACTTCACTATATCACAAGGACATTTTGAAAGAGCAGATATCTAAGTACTCCCAAAACCTCCTACATACTGTAAAAAGGATTATGCAAGAAGGTAAGCAAATATGGATTAGTAGTCTGATACAGTAGACTTCAAATTCTAGAACTTCCTCAAGAGCAGAATGGGAGATTTTTTTATTGTCTAAAGAGAGAAAACCAGCTCTGTTACTAGACCTGGTAAACCAAAGACAGCATATATCCCTTACTGTTTGGTGTGTCCTGTCCCCCCACCCCCCAAGCTGAAGAACAATAGTTTATCAAGTCTCTTCTTATACAGAAGAGACTGCATATCTCTGCTCAGCATTGCTGTTCTGCTCTTTGTTTTCTAGTTCCCCTGTATTCCCCTCAAAGTAGTGAAACATCTTGTTTCCTGTTTCATTCAAGTGCTTTTCCTAAAAACGTCTACCTTTCTTTTTGATGGTGACTGACCGATGAGTTTAACTTTTCAAGGACGTTTTTCCATGGTATTTTATAGATCTTTTCCCTGTCTTGTTATAGCTAATTTAAAAGTCACAATTCTCTGTCTTGAGGGTTGTATTTCCCATTAAGTTTCTGATCGCTAGCACTAGTACTGAGTGCCAGGGTGGAAAACTGAGCATCATATGCAAGGCTTTGCAGTCATATTTTGAGCTGGTTGTCTTGGATAAGTTTGGATTGTAAAGAAACTTTATTGCTTCATTATATGTATTGAATAGTGCAGTTTCCTTTGGGATTTCACTGGTAACTTCTCTGAGAAAATAATTTTTCTGCTGCTGTTTCTCGTCTTATAGCTGGCTATTAATCTGCTCAATGTTCTCTCTCAACCTGAGAGCGCTTAGTTTTATAGGTTAGGAATCCTCACAGAAGGAACCTGGTTAAACATTTTAAAAAATGTGTTGTGTGATTTTTTTTTTTTTTTTTTT